>NC_135572.1:176693001-179425501 GCF_965152235.1 Eretmochelys imbricata | reverse complement strand
CATTTGGAGTCCTGCCTCCAGTTTTGGGCCCCCCAATGCAGAAAGGATGTGGACAAATTGGAGAGAGTCCAGCAGAGGGTAACAAAAATGATCAGGGGGCTGGTGCACATGACTTACAAGGAGAGGTTGAGGGAACTGGGAGTCTGCAGAAGAGAAGAATGAGCTGGGATTTGATACCAGCCTTCAACTATCTGAAGGGGGGTCCCAAAGAGGATGAAGCTAGGCTGTTCTCAGTGGTGGCAGACGACAGAACAAGAAGCAGTGGTCTCAAGTTGCAGTGGGGGAGATCTAGGTTGGATATTAGGAAACAGTATTTCACTAGGAGGGTGGTGAAGCACTGGAATGGGTTACCTAGGGAGGTGGTGGGATCTCCATCCTTAGAGGTTTTTAAGGCCCGGCTTGACAAAGCCTTGGCTGGGATGATTTAGTTGGTGTTGGTCCTGCTTTGAGAAGGGATTGGACTAGATGACCTCCTGAGGTCTCTTCCAACACTAATCTTCTGTGATTGTATGATATAACACAACACAAAACATCCAGAGCATATTCAGCCAATGAGGTTTGTTAATTTGTTCACATTTCAGTTATTACATAAAATCATCACCTTTTCCATAGAACCGCAAAACACTTCCCCTACAGAAACACACACATTTTAATTCTAAAATTTAATTTTTTTAAAAAAAATCTAAAATTAAAAATTAAAGATTAAGCCTGGAAAATGCTATCATGTTATTTAACAAAAAATAAAATAAAATAAAATAAATAAGACTTTCCCCAGACCTGTGTAGCCATGTTAGCAACCCCCACATTGCAGCTGCTCATCCACTACTCCCCTCAAACTGTTAGGTGGAAAGGATCAAAGAGGGGTTGGTGGCTGGACACAGCCTTAGTTCTGTTCCCCAATGCAGTGGCCAGCATAACTGAGCAAGCACAAGAGAGGAAGTAATCTGTATCCATAAAAGGCTGTATTAAATTACCAACATGAGAAGAGCCATTCCTAGGGCAGTGCAACTATCGCCTCCTCCATGTAACTTTATATAAAGCATTGAGCAAAGGTTCGTTCTAGACAATAACTAGAAAAATATTTAACATTCCTCCCATCCCTCCCCAGGGAAATCTCCTAATCCTATATATTTCAATGAAATCAAATGTCCCCCCCCAAAGGTCTTCTTTTACAGATTTCAAAAGTTAGCTGTGTGGGTTAAGAAACATACTAACAAATATATTGATTCCCTCCCTGCTCAATGGTAGTAACATATATCTATTATCTTAACTTAATGGGTTAATGTTTGAAAAATCAAACAAACAAACATTGATCCTGCAAACATTTCGGTTTGATGAAGCAACTACACTCATGTTTAAAGTTAAGCACGCACGTAAGTGTTTGCGAGAGCTTTACCATAGAGCGTTATCTGAGAGTTAAGTATCATTATTTATCTTTTTAACGGAATATTTTCAAGTAGCTAACCACAGCATCTTTCCTTTAACTATTTTAAATAAAACAGCTTTTACTACCATTTTTGTCCTTTTTTGCTCTTTTTCATTTTGCAAATGTAATTTCCCCTGTTTCCAGTGGAGCTTGAAACTAATTTAGTATTTATTTCTACTTCCTAGTTTGGGCAACACTACCAGAGAGTATGGCTCTGTGAATATTGTTTATTCATTGTATACTCCTGCAGGTGGCTTTCCAGAAGCAGAGAACCTAGGTCGTATATAAGCGATGAATATTTTGAAGAAAAAAAGAAATCTGAGTAACGGAGTAATGGATTTTTACAATTAAATATTCAGAAACCAGCACTCTGTCTCTGTCATGTATATCAGTATTAAAAGTAGGTAAATTGTGAGAGTGAATTTGACATTTTGGGCCTTATTCTTATTTACACTAAGGCTCCGGAGCAACGTTAAAAGAGCTTCAAAGTGGGTCTAAGGGTTATAGTGTGAGAGTCATGTCCTGTCTCTAATTACAATGTAAGCCTCCAAATTTCATATCATCCCCAGTACCCTTGAAGGAGATCTTATAAATAAGAATAACACTGAAAGAGTAAAATTGTGTGAGAGTGTGCACGTGTGTTTGGGTGGGGAAGAGAATGGGGCTGTTCACCTGCGAAAGCACTGAAATAAAAATAATCTCTGCTGCACTTTACATCTGCAATTAGATCTGAAAACTACCTATTCTGACCTGTTTAATTAAACTCTCTTCTGGATATGAATAGTTTTTTCTATCATATAAAATCATTGTGAGCTTCCTCATGAGATGCATTCAGTTTGAAAAAGAGGTTCTTTTATGGATTCTGTTCCATTCCCCGCTCCAGACTCACTAATGTACTTCGGACAACTGGTTAAGCACTTCTGTTGCTGCTGCTTTTAATTTTAAAAAAGGATAATCAGAATCAGTGTTTCCTGCCAAAGGTGACGAAGATCTTGCCACCATTTGAATTATTTCACGAACAGGACCAGTTAAACAGGTAGTTTATATTAAGCAGGTGAATTAGCAATTTACATGCTCAGAAAATATGACAATACAAATGATTATTATATTTTTTCCTCCCAGGAAAATGCTTTCCTTTGAAGTAAGAGGCCAGATGATAGGACATCCGTTATCCTAGAAAGCATTTTTTAAAAAAAATCTAAGGTGTCTGTTATGCGCTTCTGACAAACGTTAGTGTATTTAATGCATTGCTGCCAATGAAATGAAAATTGCTTAACTGACATTGTATGCATAGCACATTGCTTCAAGCAGGCAGAGCCATTTGGAATTATGAGTTGGCCATATTGGCTTTAACAACTTATTTATACACTTTGCAATTGTGAACAATAATTTTTGGCTAAACTCCAGCTATATTAAAAACATATTCATGCGCATGTTGATTCCCATCATTCATAGATCTAGCACAAATCACGGAGATAGAAGTGCCATACCCTATCTATTAAAAGAAAACATGGTAGAGGAACCTGAGGATAATTTACTCATATAGGGCCTAATTTTCCTCACAGCAGTGTAAAAGAAGTAGTAACTCCACTGAAGTCAATGGAGTTATCCCAGTGTAAAAAATGGTGTAACAGAAAAAAATCTTGTCTAGGTTTTTTTTTAAGCTAGCATTTGTGAATCACTACTGAGAAAGACTATGTGTGAAATGAGTCTCCTCCTTATGTAAAGTTAAATGATCTTAAATTCTTGACTTTGCCTCCAGATGAAAAAAAGAGAATACAGTGCACTCCAAATGGGCAAAACAGGGACTAGAAACAAATGAAAAGAGTAAGAATGCTACTGAATAATTAAAATGTTGAAATGTCTATGGAAGAGTGTAGACACAGTTGTCACTATTGAAAATTAATCATTTATCTGCTGTTACCCTACTCTGGAATTTGAGATGTCAAAGTTTCCCTCTAGCCTCAAAATGACTGAAATCCCAGACACCACTGTACAGTAACTGTGGGCAGGGACATATCTTTGATAGCAAACTGCCAACTTCCAGAAAATTGAGGAGGATATCTACAGTACTGGAGGGAGATATGGATTTTTCTACTCTTGCCTTTCTTTCTTTCCCCTCATAAGCTGTCTATTTCCATCATTCCCCCTCTGGTCCAGCTGGTGATGTGGGAAAGTTGCACACATGGAAACAGATAGCCCATTCCTCTCTGAAAGTCTAACCATTACCCCTCCTTGCTCTGTCTGAGACTGATGGCCGGAGGAGGGAACCAAGAACTAGTCAGTGCAGGGAACATTCCCTGAAGTGGAATTCAGTTGTCCATTCAGGCCATGTGTTTTAGAAGTCAGGAGAGCAGACTGGTGGAGAAACAGAATGATCTGAGCAGGTATCAAGGAAGGGAATAACTGGCAGGACATTAGGAAATGTTGGTAGCATAACTTTCATACCACCCCACCCTAACAGATGGGAATCCTGGCATACCTGGTGGTGGTTTGTGAAATATTTGATGTGTGATCAAAGGCATATATTACACAGCAAAAACCACACAGATGAACAAGAGAACACTGGTAGGGTGAACAGTTGTTGCCTTTTTGTCCACAGAAACCATATTGCCTGTCACCAAAGACAGATGTCATCCCACCAACATTTATGATTGTGTCACAAGAAGATTTACACCACAACGCTTTGTTTTTTTTAAGCATTCTGTGCTGTTGCTGAGACTTTAGTTTATCCACAGGGTCTCAGGTGTGTTCTTGCTGTGTGCACATCACAAATATTATTGCACAGGAGACAAATGGCAAGCATTCTGGTATTGCCAAACATCTCTCACTTCATTCCCAATTAATTGTTGATAACTCATTATGTGCATGAGCACGAGCTCACACATTAAGGGAAAGGATTGCAACATGAAGGACCTGGGCATATTCTAAGGCCATTCCAAGGCCACCTGTCTTTGTTCTAACATTAACCTACTTTATTTAGGTCTCACTGGAGTTCCTCATAGTCTTCACTAGTTTTGAATGATATAAATAATTTTGTGTCATATGTAATTCTTTCCACATCATCATTCACCCAGTTTTCGAGAGCATCAATAAAAATGCTTAACACTGCCAGTCCGAGCATGGAACTTCCAGACGCTCTATTGTTAACCCTTCAACACCAGAAAAATTGACCATGTATTCCTATTTTTAGTTTTGTGTCTGTGACAATCTGCTGGGTTTCTCAAAATTGTGTGTTACGGTGTTACCCCTCTCAGTTTCAGCAAGTGAGAGTTTTGCTACTACTAAGCTGTGCAATAACTCACTAACATCCCAGCTTGTCTGTCTTTCTAACAAACTCTTCAGAACTTGGAAGTTCTGGAAGTTGGGGTTCATAGTTTGTTTACCTTGCCTTGTGGGTAAACAGTGAACCCCAACTCCTGAATTCCCCAGAGACATCTCCCTTGTGATGTTCAGCCTTCTTACTGAACACTCACATTAGTTAAGTTCATTGCTCCTTTAAAGAGACAACCTGCAGCTCAATAATTTATCTGGGGTTGGACAGACACTCTTATTTCAATCATAGCACTATGTTGGTTTACATTGAAAATAAAACTAGTTTATTTAACAAAAGGATATATGATTAAGTGATATCAAACATAAGAAATAAAGATAGAAAAGGTTACAAGCCAACAAAAGTACAAATATGATTCTAAGACTAAAACCTGATTTAAAAAATGAGTTTCTCTTGTTCAGAGAAGTCTCCTTTTCCAGCATGGCTGATGAAACTCCCTGGCCAGGATGCTTCATAGATCTCAAAGAGCTTGGTTCCTTTGTTTCTTTGGGTAAAGGATACCAAAATGGCTTTGTGTTTCTGCTTAAATCTCCCAAATTTCATTCATCCTGTTAAAGGAAAGAAGAAGGATTCCTGCTGTTTTTCCCTTTCTGTTAACTTCCCATCCCTTTGCTGATTCAGATGTAAATGGAGCTTCCATTGCTTTGATTCCATAAGGCTTAATTTACAGTGGAGGCAGGTAGACAACTACCTTCCCTCCTGTCTAGGAGAAAACCTGTTTCTGTGTTTGGTCAGAGACCTTAAAGCTTAACATCAGTGAATATCCATAATTCTTCAGATAGTGTTAATGCCTACATTTCACAGTGATATTAATCACCAATATGTCTCATTTCAGAGTAACAGCCGTGTTAGTCTGTATTCGCAAAAAGTCTCTAAGTCTCTAAGGTGCCACAAGTACTCCTTTTCTTTTTGCAATATGTCTCAGGCTTTCAAAAAAGACCTTACTCAATACAATCTTAATGTAGTAATATTGTATACAATCAGTCGATTCAATTGCTCACCATCTGAGGTTCAGATTCCCTGACTTTATAGCCCAGTTAACTTTTGAAATGTATTCTTCTAAAATGTATCCCCCAATATAGTTTCTCTCCCGCTGGGATGTAAATGCCACACTGTTTTCTCCTCTGCTTGTTAGCTTGATGGCTTTGTTTATCTTATATATAAAAGTACCTTAATTGTCGCTGCCTGATGACCAGGCTGCTCAGACAAGCAAATACAAGTTGCTTTGTCTAAGGCAACTGGTTTTATGCATTGCCTGCCAAACCCATTTTAAGAACATAATTCTAGCACATATTTATAAGTCTTTGTATACACTCTGTACATATGCCACACAATGATTTTCAGGACCAGTGAGTTACCAGTTTGTATATTACACTGTACATGACACCTTTTAGATACAGATTCTGATAAGAGCGTGTGTCAGGCCTGACAAGAATTGCTGACACTCAGAGTAGTGTACCAGCCATGGACTTCTGTGTCACAATGTCTCAGCCAGTATTTAACCCATGACAGAACTTTACCTCTCCACTAGGACTACTTTGTTTTCTTTCAAGCCTTTTGCAAGGAGCTTTGCAAAAGACTTATTGCAAATCCATTTAAATGTCAATTTCAGTATTTTGCTGGCATGAACAAAGAATTCTAGTAGATTAGGGGCAGGATTTTCCTTAAAAGGAGCCATGATGATTTTATCCCTGGACCCATGCTTTATTAAGTGGTACATAATCTTATATGTAGTTATCTTTTCAACTACTTTTCCTGGTACTGGAACAAGGTTTACTAGTCTATAATTCCCAGGATTGTCCCAAGCACATAGATTACAGATAGGTGCAATATCTACTACTCTTTAGTTCTCAAGTATAGTAACTCATTTTAAGGAGAGATTGCACAGTTTTGTTAGCACATATACTAGTCTCCCTCTCCAGGACACCTTTCCAGCCAGTGCTGCCCACTTTGTTAGTGCTGGAACTCAACTCCTGCTTTCCTCCATCCTAACATTATTACCAGTGGAGTTTCCACCTGGAGCCTATCTCTGGGATTAATCCATCAGAAGCTGGCACAAATACAGGCTGAATCATCCAAAAATTATAACAACAATTCAAAAGCAGTTAACTTCTCATAACCTTAACAAGTGTTAAGGTGTATTATTTTCTCTACATTACATTCAAGAAGATTGTACACCTATTGACTAGGATAACGGTTAATATATTCCTGAATCAGAAACTTTGCTGCCATGTCAGTAAAGCATAAGAGCATAAACTATTTTAGTTTCAGTTTTCATTGCAAAATAATAATGAAATAAAATAAAATAATAATAAAATAAATCGGCCTATGAAATAATAATAATAATTTCCACGGAAGATAAGCACCTTAAAAGTAGACTATTCCCTTGAGTGTTGTCACATAAACTGTACCTTGCATATCTGCGAAATAAAATTAAATCTAGACCTGTAATGAGCAGATATTGGAATTCTGGCAAACAAGCCCCTCCAGGCTTTGTCTCACTCCCTCCTGTCAACAGAGTTTATCAGAAAGACTGTTGCTGCTATCATCACTGAGAATTCTTTTACAGTCTGGTACTAAAGCAGGAAGGCATGAACCTGACACAGCATCAGCCAGCTTAGCAAAACTATTGGGAAAGGCTGGGATTTTTATAAGAACGATTTCTCTGAGCTAAGGTTAAAAAACAACCACCCAGAATTGCAGTGTGATTCTGCATACAGAAAGAGAGAGGGCAAAGGAAGACTGAGACATTGATTATATGGACAACAGCATACAATTAAGGTAGCGAGGGACAGGAGACCAAAGGAAAAGAGTGTGTTTTCCAGATCTTTTACTTGTTATTTAAAGGCAAATTACAAAGATTTTTGTAAAAAATATCTATGTACACACATCCGCTATCAGATGACTGCAGGTTCAACCCAAAGCCCATTGAAATCAGCGGAAAGATTCCTACTGACTGCATTGGTATGTGATCAGGCCCAGCATCCTTACCCTTCTTGGAAAATGATCTTGGTGATCTAATAAACCTTCTACATCCTTAACTATCAGAGGAAAGAAAGTCCATTTGTGCAAACTGGTGTAGCTCCGATAAAGTTAATAGAGCTCTGCCAATTTACAGCAGTTTAGGATATGGCCTATGATTCTAAAATACAAACTGCCCCATCCCTGATTTAAATAATTTGATGCTTTCAAACCTGAGCTCATAATTCCATGTTTCCATTTAAACAGTTGGTATTATTACAAAAAACTAAAATACAGCCAGGAGTATTTCTTATGTCCTCCAGCACTTCTTTAGGTGTTTGTGATGTTGAAAACTTGTAGGAAAAACATGGAATCTTGAACTCTACTCTTAGCAGTGTAGAACTTCTGTACACATCATGAATGCAGTGTTCTCATAGGTTATAAAAGGAGTAGAAAGAACTTTGTTGTATCAGTTCTTTATTTAGGCTGCTGCTGGATACAAACTAAGACCTAGCACTGTAATTCTTCATTAGTTGATTATAGCAGCTTTATCTCCCACACTAATGCAAATTGCAAGCTGGGTGAAAATTGTTTAAAAAAAGATTTTTCTTATTTAAATTTGATTTTTTTATTTTGTTATTGAAATTATAAATACATTTTTCTTTTTAAAAATAAACTTGTTTAAAATGAAATCTGATTTTAACACACAATATGTTAAGGCCTAAACTTCTGATAACCTCTTACAACATTTAAAAAAAACAACAAATATACTAAATCCAGGAGCTTCTATCAAAAACTTTGGTGCTAAAGGCTGCTTTTGTATATAAAGAAAGAATCAGGAAAAAAAAAAAAAACATCTAATTTTGGAAGTCAAGCTAGGTAAATATGGCACAGCAAATCATGCACTGTATTAAGGGCTTGAACCTGTGGGAGAATCAGGGGATACGCTACTGGGTGCAAAAGACTGGCAAGGTCAACACATGCATTGGGACTTGGCCTGTGACTCCAGGATACACCATCTCAGCTGGATCATCCACTAAGGCGCATCTGGGTGGTCTCATGCTTCAATCGTTATAGCTTCTTCTCCCTGAGTGCCGATTGGTTCAGTTCTCAAATTATGAATATTTCTGACTCCACCCATCATGGAAACTTACTCTCCAGCTCATGGAAAAACACTGGAGCTTATGTATCCAAAACATTTAAGGTTGTTTTGTTTAATAAAGATATTTTAGAAGTCATTTTGTGTGTTTAATTAAATTGTAGTTGCATACTAATACAACTTGAATAAATCATGAGCAAAATGTTAATTATCTAGTAAATAAGTAATATATCAGCCACCATTTTCTAATCTACTAAAAATGTACAGTTAATATGAATCTGAAAATATTAACCTATATAACTGCATAGATAAATGTATATAGCTATAGTGTACCCTCCTACGTAGCACAAAAGATGTACCAAATCTAGTGTAAAGGCTCTATTTAGTTGTAAATCAACAAATATTAATGGCTATATCAACCAATGAGAATGTACATTTCTTTAGAAAACAACTGAAGTACATATGGAAAAGTTGATTAAATTCAGTTATTTAAATGGAGGGTTTCCAATTGGTGATACAATCATGATTTAAATCACCTTCATTTAAATCATCCTGCTGAGCGCTGGCCTGAACAATCATGGAACAGACTACACTACAGCAGGTAGTAGTAGGAGGAATTGGTTTTAAAACCAGTATCCTGCGCTTAACTGGGAAATCTGCTTAAACAGGATGTCTCCCAGGGAACTAATTTAAACCCAATGATACTTAATAGCTATGACTGGTACTTAGTAAGTACGGTAATTACATTTAATGGCAATGCCTTAAGGCAATTGAGTGACACTTAGGTCTTTTGTGTGTCTCATTTTCAGGATACTTCTCTCCATTTTCTCCTCTAACAGCTTTCTGACTCTCCATAACTATTAAAACTGTGGAAAATTTACACACCACCACCTGTTCCTGTTAGTTCACACCTTCTGTGCCAAGTGCAGGTCCACAATATCAAGTGTCTTGACACTACCCTGATCTGATTGGGCTGGCAGTCTTCCCTGTCTCAGTAAAACGGTGCCTTCTCCCAACTCCATGTCTATTAATGTGGGGTTCGATCCTGCCACACACACAAAAAAAATCTATTTGAGTTTTACCTCTGACTTCAGCTGATGCAGAATCACATCCATAGCAGGTTCAACAGCTTCCCAGACAGCAACGTTACCACTGAAGTGGGGATCAGTATTTCTTTTTAATGAAGGGCAGTAGGGAGGTTGAAAGACCATCCACTAGAGCCATTCATTGAAGAGGATTCATCTTTGTTTCTTTAAAATATATTTGTTTGTCATGTTTGAGTTTACATATATATTCTATTCGGGAAAATTTCATCAGTGCACAGAAGGCCACCAAAAAGCTCCTGGACTGGTTCACTACAAAAACAGTCTATAGTCGACTCTTGTACTAGCCTTCTGTACTGGGTTAATTTCATGCTTCTTGATTTGGAATCTCTCTTGCTCACGTGGTTTTTAAAAACAAACCTATGCCATTCACCATTAAAACTATTTCCAATACAGGATTTAAATAGTAAGTGGGAGAGGCAATCTTTAAATTAATCTCTCTTTAGGCTCTGAATCTCTTCTTGTTATGAATAAGAAGGGTGTGCTCACAAGGAAGATTGTCTCAATGTCTCAAAAGTCTTGAAAAATCCCTCTAATAATAAAAGGGTGGGTAGGCTACTTGGGCTCATTTTTCTCTCAGAGGTCTGAGCTTTACCAACTGCAGACATCTGTCTTTTTTCACATGGATAATTTTGTTTAAATACACTGAAATGTTGCAAGCTAAGCACATGGATGCTATATGAAACACATGCAATGATAGGGCATAAGCAACTGAAATATAGTACATCAAAGGAACTACAGCACTGTTGATGCCAAAACCCATTGCCCAGTGAATGAAGTGGTTTTAGGAGGATTTCCCAGTGAGCTGTGATGGAAACATGATTCAATTTTAATGAGCGATGTGGGCCCTTGATTCAACTATAGTAAAGATATTTAACGTAATTTTTTACAGTTTTGAACATATTTCTTGTAGCCAAAACAAAGCCCAAAGCCCTTAGAACCAAAAACAAAAACAAGAAAAACCTCACCACAATTATCTTTGAGTAAAAGTAATCCTACAGATCTGTTTAAATAAAGAACTCTGAATCTACTATGAGAAAAACAAGAACTTCCCAGTTGACAATGTTATTCTGTTCTCACTGTATATTTTCTTTAATAATTATGGCTTATGCCAACATATATTACTTACTGTAGTAGCCTCCTAAAACACTTGGCAAGATGTATATGTAATTATTACATTTATACTCAAAAGACAGGGTGAAAATGTAGGGATCTATCCTGCTAATTGCCTTCATTTCCCATTGGCTCTAGTACCTCCCAGCACTGGATCCTAAATTCTTCTAGCCCCTCTTCCAGTTTCCACATTCTCTTACTTCTGTGTGCTCTGCATCATGTTTCCCTTTGGCAAAGATCTTGGGCATCTCGTAGTCATTTAAGTACAGAAGTTGCATTCCTAAGAGTTTCAATCTTCCTGTTACCAAGACTCAGACTATTTCATTTTAATGGGATATTATATTGTAGCACATTAATCCCTCAGGTTTCTATCTCACCACTAGTCTGTTCACTGCATTCCCACTAAAATCAATGTGACTTTTATAAAACAAAACAAAACAAAACAAAAAAAACCCATGGTAGGATAAGCGTTTTCTTATTGATCTTTACTTTCTTTTGGTTATAGCCACCCTTAAACAATTGATACTTCGAAATAGGCTGTACTTCCATCAGTAAGATGCATTATTTTGGGGTGGTGATTGGTGAGCGTGACTGAATCAGCTTCACTCAGACAACTCATAAAAATTAATAAATAATTATAAATAGTATTAATACACTAGCATGGATTTTTCCCCAATGATACAAAAATACTTAAAATATTATTTAAACTTTGTAAGAGCTAGGAGAGTTACTTCACTATTAGTATACCTTTTTCGGATGGGGAAACTGAGCCACTGAAAGGTTAAATGCTTTTTGCAAGGTCACACAGCATGTCAGTGGCAGAGCTAGAAAGAAAATACAGATATTCTCACTCCGAGCTTTTAGCTCTGGCAGCTAGATGGCTCTCCCTCCATTATAATCCATACACACAAAATACAGGCCAGAATCTGCAACTCTTACTCATAATGAGTAGCTCCTTACTCACAAGTGATCCCACTGATTTCAGTGGGACTACATGCAGAGTAAGGTCTTAATTTAAGAGTGAGATCATCTGGCCTGAACTCAACTCAAATTTGAGGATGCTTAGAAAAGTCATTTGAATTTAAGGAATTGCCACCACCATTTTCTTCCTTTAATGGTTCACATTTTATGTCCACACCTGTAGTCTATTAGTGTGGGTCATAAGACAGGTAATAGAAAATCCAAATGCAAATCAGAGGATTTTGGACAAATTTAGCTGATCATGAAACAATCTGGATTTCAAATACAAGACTTTTTCCTCATCTGTCATAGAAGAATGGTATCTGTCCTCATGCCTGTTAACAGTTTACACAGAATGTTTCTACAGAAACCAAAAGCAGCAGTTTCCAACAGATGATAGTGCTGAGAACCTGCTGAGATTGATGCAAAATAGAGGCAGAATTACCTTCCAAAACTATACTTATGGATTCTGCCTCTCCACATCCTCTGCTGTTAGTGCCATATTAACTCTCAATGGGAGATGGGATGAGGGCATGTTCTGGACCTTGACAGAGTAAGTCGTCCAAATGCCCACTTACTAAATAACATACTGTTGTAAAAGTATACTAAGTATTGAAAAATACTAAGTGGGGCATGGTTGAATTATTGTAAATATATTTGAAAGGACCATCATGAATATGTTTGCTGAAAACAAGATATTGGATATAATTTTCATATAAAGTTATCCCTATAGATAATTATAGAGAGTTTTATCCCCTTAACTCTGCCTAGGTTGATAATGCTTGTGCTAACCTGTAGACTAGGAGCCCAGTAAAACTCCTGCTAAAGTCAGTGAGAGTCTTTTCATTGACTTCTGTGGGAGTTTGATCAGATATCAAAGGCCCAATTCTGACTGGTGCTCCCAACTTCACTGTAAACTGCATTTGTTCAGTATATGTCAGGACTTGCTTGCTGATCATGTGATTTTTCTGAGCTACTGTGCAACACATTGTAGGGATAAACAAGTAAGTAGTGTTATCTCCTACCCATTTTAAATATATGCAGTTTCCTTCGCATCTTCCAATGTACACACAAATTTTCCCCAAGCTATGCACCATGTCCTTTAAGGTAAACAGGGAAGATGTGCTATTTGCCATCAGTTTTTTTTCTTTCAAATGAAAAGGGATGTACTGAGCACAAAAGTAGGTGGAAAGTACTGAAGATCTGGATATTTTCAACTGCTGCAAATCAATATAGTTTCATTCTGGCCCAACAATTTTACTTCTGTTCCTTTTTGCTGAATCCTGAATTTTGTCTAATGCATGTGTAGTTGTGGAAAGACCAGGGTGTTGTTAACATGTACACTGCCATTAACAAAACCAGTAACGGAAATCACTGCTAAGCATTCAAAATGGAAAACACGTGGTAGGCTGCTGAAGTATGTACAATAAACTGGTGGGAGGCCAAAAATTAGAGAAGGGAAGGAATTATAAATGTTTCTGAAAACGGTCATAAAATTATTCCCACTAACAGTCTGATAACTGGCAACAATAGTAAAGGAAGTCACATACTTGTTTTATTTTAAGAAAAACTAGCTCCTTGGCACACTGTCTAATGTGACTTGTATGCACTTGAAAGCAACAGCTCTAAAACAGAAATGGTTTTAACAGCTCTGTCCTTCAGGGTGGAAATTCTACATAGTAAGTGCACAAAGGCTTACTTCAGTCAGCCTTGAAAAATATCACAACAAATCGAGGAAAGTTAATGACATCTGATTGTCTTGTTTACACATTCTCATTCCCCAAAACCATTTTGCTCCATTTACCACACTTTGTCACTATGAGTATGTTTTGGGGATTTCAGATGGCCTCTTTTGGTTCTAACAGATGTCAAAGAAGAGGTACATTGGTTTTAATGCCTATTTTGGGGCATATGGGAATAGCTTTTCCTGTGTAAAAAGTCTGCTGCAATTACCCAGCAGGATCACTCTCTATTCTCCTCCATACTTCTAGCCCACTAAATTTACTCAAATTTATGAAGCAATTGTTTATTAGTGCACTGACATTGATGTGTGAAGTTGCTGATGCACACCATTATTATAACACCAGTCAAATTACAAGAGTGAATTCACCACGCCTTCATAACACCAGGCAGGGAACTTGGTTGAGTCAATAAATACACTCTACACATTACAAATAAGACACAGACTAGAAACAATACTTGATTCCCTTCCTCCAAACATAGTTGAAGGAAATAGTTATTGGATTTTTCCATTAGATAAAAAGTTTAATGAAGCCCAACAACAACCAAAAAACAGGTCATTATTGGAACAAACAATGGTTTTAAAGTGGTTAATCAATTACATTATTTTGGTGGCAAATTTTTCAAAACTATTTACATGCAATTGCCTAAGTAAATATTGCATGACGTTGTCGTGATCATCCATACAAGATAGTGTTTCTATCTGACAGGTTTCAGAGTAACAGCCGTGTTAGTCTGTATTCGCAAAAAGAAAAGGAGTACTTGTGGCACCTTAGAGACTAACCAACTTATTTGAGCATAAGCTTTTGTGAGCTACAGCTGCATCCGATGAAGTGAGCTGTAGCTCACGAAAGCTTATGCTCAAATAAATTGGTTAGTCTCTAAGGTGCCACAATTACTCCTTTTCTTTTTGTTTCTATCTGGACATTTTAATGCATAAAAATACATGCTTTGCATATACAATAACGGTAAGTGCACACATAAATTAGGTAGTCAAATTGTCGATGCATTTTTGCACACCAAAACAGGAACACAGAAATGAAAAAAGCTGGCCCTTGGAATCTTTCCATTATTTTTGCTTCAAAAGTGAGACACTTGGTTAAACTACCAGTTCATGTGCCAATTTTTGCCTTCATATATAAGTCACATTAAATGAAATAAGTGTGTGCAGTGCATGTGAGGGATCTTTTGGCTCCAGTTACGGTTGTTAATGTCATCTAGAATAAATTGCTTCCCCCTCTCCTTGAGTCCTTGAATACAAAGAAAGCTTTAAGCCTTAGAACATCAAACATGCAAGCAGCCATGTCTGTGTCATCACATTTTCCTTTTTCTTTTTTGGCTTTGGCTCTCACTATTTTTGTCTTCTTAAGTGATTCCTGGGCAACTAAATGGTGCTGAAAAGTAGTTAGTGACCTAAAGTATGATACTATTAACATAAGTCAGAGAGACAAAAAGAATCAATACAAATTTTGCTCACAATTAGCTAATAATTCAATGATCTCTTTTTGGTCCTCCAGACAGGACGACTGTGGTATCTCTGAATTCAAGTGAAGTTCCTTTGGATCTATTTCAACAAAGAACTTATCTCACAAACTTGATGAGTAACGACATAGCTCTAAATGAGCCAACGTCTTTGGATAATTGAGTTACAGACCCAATTACTATATGTCATAGTCAGTAATTATATAATCTGTACAGTATACATGGTCTACTCTTAATATGGGATTCTGTATGTTTTATTATCTAAACAATGTCCTGATTGTGCAGTTCTCTCTCTGTATTCCTTGGCAACATACTTCCAATTGTTAATAAAACAGTGGTGTTTACTGATCTCAGCACAGGAAGGAAAAGGAGAAGCTCCCTCTGTGGCTTTGAGAAGTCTCATCTCACTCAGTGTTCCCATCTGGGGCAGTGCTATTTACCTGTTTCACAGAGGTGCTGTGACCATTAGTCAGGGCTCCTAAAAGGCTTTCAAGAAGTAGGCTGGAATTTTCCAAACTGCTTAAGGGAGGTAGGCACCCAGTTGGCAGTAGGAGATGGGCACTAAGCTCCCTTCGGCTCCTTTGGAAATCCAAGCTGTAAAGTTCTAAGTACAATTATGAATAAAAAAAACGGATTGCAGGTTATACTTTTTTTCTTTGTCATATTCTCAGAAATACTGGCATAACATTTTATTTTTCCTTTGGAAGCTACCATTTCATCTGTGGTGTTTGTTATGCCACTCATATTTGTACTGTACTCCTCTTTCCTTTTACATGAGATTATTCTGTGTCTTTTATGATCTTAAAGAAGTCAAGGTTGAATCAAAGCCATTGCGACTGCCAAAGTGCATGTATAAAATTATAGCGGTAAGTGTTAACCCTGCTTTGTAGGTTCACTTATACTTTTCAATTAAAAGCTGTCTTTAGTATTGAAGCACAGTAGTTTATAGATTTTAGTCAAAAGTCACCTTTAGTATTTAGGTAAAGCCTATTTTATGATAATTCACATACACATTTTTTAAAATAGCCTTCTCTATAGCAATGACTATAATATAGGCATGCAGTGTGCTTTATCAGGAATAGCACAAAAACATAGCAGAGCCAATACTGACTTGCCATTATTTAATTATGGTTTGCTTTCTTGTAATGGCAAAGGTAGGAGATGGTAAAGTAACTATGTCCTCTCTTTTCCAGGAGTGATAACAGTCAAATATTAGGAAACAGCTGTATGTCACGTAAAGGCTGGAAGTATCTCTTAATAATGTGGTAGGATTATCATAACAGAACTTGTCCAACACATGTTTGCTATGCTGTTTTTAAGTGTTGGAAATGGGCTGGGAAATGTCAGGATAGCATTTACAAGAGTAGGTTCCAATTTTTGTCAATTTCAATCAAATCACACGTGAGAATTCTGGATCCCACTGGTAAAATGTGAGCTGGATAAATGAATGGGAAATGTGTTTCACTGCATACTTCTATTTTGCCAATAGGACTTAAGGAAAGATGCTTTCTGGACTGCACTCATCAGTCCATACAAAGCAAGTGGGCCAAATCTTGACATACCTAATCAGTCCATGCAAGATTTGAAGGCCCTGATCCCACAAAGACTTATGCACAAGCTTAACTTTACTCATTTTCAGTTGTCCCACTGAAGTCAATAGGATTATTCAGAGTGCATATAGTTAGGCACTTGTGTAAGTCTTTGCAGGATGACGGCTCAAAATTTCAATTTTAAGGAAATTTAGGCCTTAAGGTTTTAACTCAGTAATCATTGTCCTTTTTCCATCTTTGGTTTTCACTGACTTCTTCAGAGAAATTAATTATTACAAGTATCAGTTCTATTCTGAGGGGAAAATGTTGCCCTGTTACATTAGGATTTTCAGTACAAATATGGGCCACTTTTTGCTTTTAATTCAGCATACACCAATGAAATGTTGGTTCAAATTAAATGAACATCCGGACTCATGATTTCTCTGTGAAACAGCTTCCTGACAAGCACCAATGGGCTGGAGCAACCTGCACTGGATGACAGAGAACAGAAATTGTGAAAATGATCAGGCACAGAACCAAGACACTATGTGTCTAATACAATATGGGATTTTCATTTGCAGAGTTATATCAACAGTATTAAGACTAAATCGTCACAATGTCAGAATGTGCATAGGAATGATAAAAGATTATATGCTTTATATGTGACTGATGACACATTTGGAAAATATCTGGAAAGAAGACAACAATGTGATTTCTCATGCAACTTACGAAACTGCAACATTTACAACATGTCACCCTCAAATTAGACTATAACAGGAAAAAAATGACCTCTTCAATATCAATGTCCCCAGCTCTTCTGTTACAATGGCCTTGACAAGAAACCTATTTATTTTCTTCAAAGAAATTGTTTTGAGGTGGTTGTTAGACAAAACGGAAACTTGACTTTTTGGATCTGTGCTGGATTAGCCTGCCTTGATAAGCACTAAATTGCATGTTTGTCTCTCTAATGCTTAAGAAAAGTTGCACTTCTGCTCCATAGAGAAGGGCTTCTGTTTATTTTGCCTTGTAGAAATTTTGAATCCCAAGATTGTAGTAAGTTGAAAATGATTCCAAAAATTACAGCATTTTCTTAATGATGTATCCAAAGTATGTGATATTCAGAACAATAACCATTTGAAAATTACAACAAAACAAATATTGTAATACAATTGTAGATGATTATAATAATTCTTTGGGCACAAAAATACTTCATCATCAGTTGATAAAAAAAAACCTAATTCAAACATTTCGACTACTTATCTGTTCATAGAATCATAGAATATCAGGGTTGGAAGGGACCTCAGGAGGTCATCTAGTCCAACCCCCTGCTCAAAGCAGGACCAATCCCCAACTAAATCATCCCAGCCAGGGCTTTGTCAAGCCTGACCTTAAAAATATCTAAGGAAGGAGATTCTACCACCTCCCTAGGTAACGCATTCCAGTGTTTCACCACCCTCCTAGTGAAAAAGTTTTTCCTAATATCCAACCTAAACCTCCCCCACTGCAACTTGAGACCATTACTCCTTGTCCTGTCCTCTTCTACCACTGAGAATAGTCTAGAATCATCTTCTCTGGAACCACCTCTCAGGTAGTTGAAAGCAGTTATCAAATCCCCCCTCATTCTTCTCTTCTCCAGACTAAACAATCCCAGTTCCCTCAGCCTCTCTTCATAAGTCATGTGTTCCAGACCCCTAATCATTTTTGTTGCCCTTCACTGGACTCTCTCCAATTTATCCATATCCTTCTTGTAGTGTGGGGCCCAAAACTGGACACAGTACTCCAGATGAGGCCTCACCAATGTCGAATAGAGGGGGACAATCACGTCCCTCGATCTGCTCGCTATGCCCCTACTTATACATCCCAAAATGCCATTGGCCTTCTTGGCAACAAGGGCACACTGCTGACTCATATCCAGCTTCTCGTCCACTGTCACCCCTAGGTCCTTTTCCGCAGAACTGCTGCCTAGCCATTCGGTCCCTAGTCTGTAGCTGTGCAAGTTTTTCCTAGTAAATTTGAAACATGCACCAAAACAAATTCTAAGAAACTGAAAACATTGATGATCTAAACATATTTGCT
Organism: Eretmochelys imbricata; assembly: GCF_965152235.1. Lineage (NCBI taxonomy): Eukaryota > Metazoa > Chordata > Testudines > Cheloniidae > Eretmochelys > Eretmochelys imbricata. Next base: position 179,406,678 of record NC_135572.1, on the reverse strand, counting down.
ATGCACATATGACTAATCTTATTGAATCCATCACTTTTACTCAGAGGCCAGTAGTTAACTAGAAAGAAGTCAGTATTTTCAGAGCTATCTTCATACATGGGTGGCATTATGTACAGTTCCAGATGCATGTTGCTGTCAATAGTTTAGAAAATGGGAGCCTAAAGTTAAGCTATGAACTCTATATTTAGGTATCTACATAAGTGGCTGGATTCCAGAATTGCTGAGCACACAGCAACTCCCCAAAAATTCAGTGGGTGCTGCTGTGTGTTCAGCATTTTTGAAACTCAGGCCACTCATAACCAAAATATGTTTTAGGAGACTAATTTTAGACACCTTGTATCAGCCATGAGATTCCGCACCCCCATAAAGATCTGGTAGGAATCGGGTAAACAGTGATTAGTGAAAATGAAGATTATATTGATGTTTGGGTTTATGTTAAATATTCTGCCTATTTAACAGAGATAAATCATGCTGTTAAAGAGAACAAAATTAAGAAACGGGCATATAAGGGGAAGTTTTTGTTTTTATTTTTTGTGCAACATTTCCCCTATTTAAGCAATCCATAATTTTCTAATTCATAGACTCAGATTTTTCATTCCATGTGATTTTAAAAAGAGAATCCATGCCATATATACACAACTGATTTGTTTCATTTCCCCATATAAAATGCCATCTAAACCTTAGACATGTACTTTAGAAAAGGGCCACAAAGTGTACTCTCTGATAAACAGAGGACTGTTACTCTGAAGGCTAATAGTTACAATCCCTTACAATGTGGCTCTGTTGTGAAAACTGACAATGCAAAAAGGACACCATTTTATCCAACTAATAAGCTCCAGGTATGATGTACAGAGTGGTGTCTGCTTGCTGATTTAACCTTATAGACAAAAATACTTTTAACTAGTTTTACAGCAGAGCCAGCAAGCTGTATCCTATTCTGGCTCATGCATCCACAGGATTGTTAATTAAGTTTCAGCTGCCGGCTAAAAATTACATGCTTCAGCTTCAAGCCTCTCATTGATTTCAATGGACTTTGGATCAGGCCCTAGCAGCTTGGTTCATGCCCGTTCCAAAATCAAAATGTTGTGACTGTGTTATCAGGTATGACATGGCAGTGGACTACACACAGTTTTAGAACCAATTTAACTATTTCATTTAGGGGTATGATTTTTCTGGCAAAATAGTTACACTGGTACTACCCGTAGTGTGGACACAGTTATATCAGTGTAAAGACACCTTTGTACCAGTATAATTTATTCCCATATGGGCAGGGGAATAAGCTATACTAGCATAAAGCACCTTTATATGATAGAACTACATTCTTGCTAAGGAAGATTGTTTTGCTTTCAGTGTAGTGGTTTAGTTAAAATGGTACAAGTTTTTGTGGGTACACAAGCCCACGTTTGAGAGGCAAGGCAATAATAGCTACAGAACTTCTCTTGCTAGCAAGTGAAAAGGCCAAATATTTGATCTCTTTCTGTATCTGAGCTTTACCTCACACTCCAGAGCTCTTTATCATATTTATTGTCAAACACATTCAGCTACTTAGTGAATTAGATAAAGCTCGGTGACAGTTACTATGATAACATGAGCCTGGATACTTGGAATTCTAGAAATAGAGTTACTTGCTTGTTAATGATTTATAGGATTTTATTAATTTGCCTCTATTAAAGTAAATGGCTCTTGGTTGGTTGTAAATAAGGTGGCAGATACTTTTTAATCCATACAAACTCATAAAGAGACTAAGCTAACAATAGGTTTCAGAGTAACAGCAGTGTTAGTCTGTATTCGCAAAAAGAAAAGGAGTACTTGTGGCACCTTAGAGACTAACCAGTTTATTTGAGCATAAGCTTTCGTGAGCTACAGCTCACTTCATGCAAGTGGGCTGTAGCTCACGAAAGCTTATGCTCAAATAAATTGGTTAGTCTCTAAGGTGCCACAAGTACTCCTTTTCTTTAAGCTAACAATAAGAGTTATAATTTAATGTCACTGAAATTGTGCGTTTCACTTTCTCCCAAAACACTTATAGTCAAATGTCTTTGCAAGAGTAACGCCATTCAAATAGATAGAATTATGCCAACAGAAAAAAATGAGTTTTTATTTAAATTGTTAATTTCTACATGGCTTATGTGACGTATGGGGAGTTTGCTCGCAATTTTTAACACAAATGCAGCAGCAGGCTGCATTTTGAGTTTGACTGTCCCCACACCACCTAACCCCACTTCTTAAAATAAAATAAAAATAAATAAAATGTCACCTACTATTTTAATGTTGTCTAGTCCAATATTCAAAAATGTTGAGCACCTGTCCCCCCCTCCTATTGAAATCAAGGATGATTTTGGGTACTCAGCAGCTTTGAAAATTGGGATATAAAAATTATTATGATTTACTATTTGTATTACCATAGTGCCTGCACATCTGCTTATCTTAAAGTAACAAGACAAAATTATACTAGAATAAAATGTTTGAATTTATTTGAGCAGCTGTTATACGTTGATTAAAGGCCTGATTCTGAAAGGAGGTGAGTTCTACTCTCAGTTCCCATTGACATTAGCCCCACTCATATATATGCTTAATGATAGGCACATACTTAACTATCTTACTGAATTGGTGCCATTAATGAGAGTTGAGGGTGCTCAGCACCCCATGGAAGCGTTCAACACATTGCAGGATCACACTCTAAATGGATATCAGAATAAGTCAGTTCTGTGCACTCATTAGGCCGAATTAGGCAAATAGCAATTGGGACTTTTATTTTGTAATTGGCTGTACTGCTTTGAGGTAGAGATTTAGGGTGACTGTTTACTTTATGTAGCGAAAACTATATTTACTGTTTTAAAGAAAAGAAAGAAATGGTGTTTATAAAGGAAAAACCCAGAGTCATGCTATAGCTAGAACATTTACTGGCATTATTTTTGTTGTTCTGTAGACAAGTGCTTTGTATTATTGTGTTCAGTCCTGAAGAGTGCTGAGCAGTCTTTTGAAGTGATGAGTGCTCTCAACACCTAATGAAGTTAGTGGTGGTTGATGGCAACCAGCAACTTGCAGGTTGAAACCAGTTGTGGATAATGTGGCTAGTGAATGCAACAAAATCAAAGCAAATATTACAAAATTAAAACAACTGTGATTTTGGTCACAATATTTTCAGATGACCACTTCCCAATAGCTGTGGAGTGTTCAAAAAACTTAATGTGTTCAACTCAGTGAGTATAAAGCCAGAACCCAGGGAAATGGATTTTGAAATAATCATTTCAGACAATAAGTGTACCTCTAATGAATGCATTATTTGGGATACTTCCAACATGGTTAATAAGGTAATGTTCATAAAGGAGAAAAATGAAAGGATGTTTCTGACCTAGCTTAACAGGGAGAATATTGAACGTACAAATGGTACAGGATTAATCACACCAAAATTTTAAATTCACTTTTTATCCCAAAGGCAGATAGAATACATCAAGAAAAGACAGAGTATGCACTATGCTTGACTTTGCATAGCCAATGAACTTCAAGGTTGACTGACACCTCCTGTGGATATAGGTCATTTCAGCTTCTTCTTGCTGTGCTCCCCCTCCCCCCCGCCTCCACCCCCCATCCCAGTTTTTTATTAAAAACTTTTCCAGATTTTTAAGTCCAAAAGGATAGTGAAGAGCTGATTTGCCAGACATTTTCCAACAGGGATTCTGTTAAAAATACTAAATAAAAAACATTAATTAAGTTGACTATTCTATTAGTTCCATTTTTTTAAAGGAAGGGTTAATAATCATCTTAATGCTTTGTTATTCTGATCGGACATGAATTTTACACCGAATATGTGCTCATTAAACTGCTTTTTAAATAAACTAGATTGCCTTTGTTTGTTGTTGCCATCCTCACAGAAATATGTTTTCTTTAACATTCCCTTTGCATTGTCTCAAAAGATGACATCTGACCATCTTTAGAATGCCTTTGAGATTTAAGGCCTTTATGTGAATAATTCATACCAATTTTCATTCTTAAAAGCAGTCGTTCTAAATATCACTGTTGCATATCATCCCTACAAAATATCTTACCCCAGAAGATAGAAAAGGAGGAATCAGAGGTACAAGTAAGGGTGTGATGAATATTTTCCTTTTTGCAAAACATACAACTTCTAGAAGCCCTGCATTGTAGAAGATATGCCCTAAAGAATATACATCCATAATTTGAGAAAATGTTCAATTACATCCCATTGGAGGAAGAGGCGCTGGCAATCTGGTGAATTGTTGATTTGTGATTATTCTGGAAGATCTATCTTGTACTTCTCAACCTTTCATCAACCCAGCATGAGACTCTTACCTATAAAATATGGTAAAACCTAAGGAAATTGCAGGATTGATATAAAAACATGGATTAGAAAGCCATAGAAGCAACTGTTTTGAATGACACTCATTCAACAGCTCTTACTGACAAGGCAGCAGTGTAGATTAAACATTAATTTTGGGGATTAATCCCTAAACTATAATTCTTGTGTAGTGCAGACATCCCTCTTTTACTAAAAGTGAAATTTCAAAAGCAGAATGAGGGAGGATTAGAAGGCATGAAAGCTGTAAGGGGTTGATCATATTATAGTAAAGAAAAGGCCTTGCTTATTTAAAATATAAAGCCCTTGGAAGTCCCAGCAGATGTCAAGGACACAAGAAATGTACTCTATTGCTGCATAATACACCATGGTACAAGTACACTTCAGTGCTGTTGTCAAATTAAACCAGCCTATGTCTACTTTAGTAATAAGCGTGGAAAGCTGAAATGTAATAGAACTAGGCTCTCAAAGGATGCACAGGCCAACAATTAGAGCCACCAAAATAAGGTTCAGACGAGGGTGTCAAGGGAATAAGAACATCTGAACATTTGAATTTTATAATTTTCTGATATGGTCAGCAAAAAACAAGATCTTTCACAAAAGCAAGTTTCAGATTTTATGATTACTTAGGGCTGCAAAGTGCTAAAGTATTGCACACAATTTCAGTTTTGCAACAGACTCCTGATAGTCAGCTGCTGCTCTTGAGTAGGCACAGATTCCTTCTGAACTCTTTTAGGTGTCGGGAATCCCAGTTAAAGCGTATCATCCACAACTTACACAGTAAAACCTGTTACCACTGAATTCTTTTACAAATACCAATCAGGTCTACTTTATGATATGTTCATTTCACTGTCTCCAATAATCTTGGATGCCCTGTTCCTTTGTTGACCTTTGGGGACCCCGTTTCATACTGGTCTATACTGCACATCTGCATTGATCTGTAGACAAAGCACTGTCAGATAGAATCAATACATCATCCCTTTAGTAATGAGACTGGTTTTTGCTCAGTTTACTTACTTTAAAAAAAACAAACAAACAAAAAAATCCCCAGATCAATAGTGCTAAAGTGATGCATGTTAAATTGGGGTGCAATTAGTACCTGTCTTCAAGCTAGTTAACAAGGCACAATAATTTTATGTACAGATTTGTAGTTGAAAAGAAGATTTCAGAATTTCCTCATATGTCATTTAGCTATTTTAAAAAAGTAGTTTTGGGGACTAGCTAAAAATCTCAATAAAAGGCCAAAGAACTCAATCAAAAACAGGGCCAAAGTAATTAAATTTAAAGGTAGACACCTTGCATCTATAATGACAAGACATCTACTGATTAAACTGAAACACTTAATCAAATCTGGTTAGCAAATCAGAATTCCATTGGTAAATCCATCATATCTCCCACTCACTAGCAATTTACGCCGAGTTGGTCATTTTTTGTAATCATTTAGTTTTTCAACTAAAATTCCATTGTGCCTAAGAATATACATGACTAAAAAGGGGCAACAACTGAGAAGCTTCTGAAGGAAACAGCATTTCTGCAATTATTGCTATGATGTGTTTGGCACCATCTGGTTCCAAATTTTAATTGCAATGTGCTAATTATAGCTCGATAAAAATAAAGAGATTAAGCCTATCTGCTGCTGCGGTCATCAATAGTTAAGCGGAACTGCCTAAAAATTATCAGTATCTCTGCATCTGAGAGAAACAAAAAAATCCTTCAACAAAGACAGCATTTGTAATTTGTAAATTAATTCAGAATTCTTTTTTTTAAAAAATGCTATACAGATTGTTTTCTGCAATACAAGTCTTTCCAAAATAGTTTGTGTTTGAACTAAATTTTAATGAGAAAATCCAATATAAGGAGTTCCAAGTACTAGACTGAGACTCAGCATTAATTGTACGCAACAGGGTAGAGTACGTGGGATGTGTGCAAGACTTGGAATCAGAATGGCATACTGTAGGCTAATAGCGGTTATCATTACTCCATTTTTGTCCAGTGCTTATTGAGACGAAATTCATACTGAGTTCAAGTCAGTAAGTCAAGCTCCTTGTTTTTGCTTTCAGCATGGTCTACAACTTAGCTTCCTTTTACTGCATCTCTGTCAAGCTGTCTGGAGTAGCTCACAACCATAAGTGTCAACTTCAGGAGAGACTGTTAAGAAGCAGGGCACAAGCCCCAAATTAGTTGTGTGTTCTATAATTAGATTTCACCAACCAAGCATCAAGTGTTAACTCCTCAAGCACTATACCAGCCTTAACATGGAGTTACAGACAGTCCCCTTGGGTATTCCGGTCTATCTTGCCAGCCAGGCAAACTTGGTTTTGTGATAGATGGTCCTTTACACCAAAAATCACAATATTCAGGTTACTCCCAGTCCCAGAGGACCAGTCACTTACCCCAGGTCAACTGTACCTTAAACACTAAAAAACAAAGCTTGTAGCCAAACCTATAATAAACTAATTAAAGATTTAATACCTAAGAAAAAGAAATGAGAGTTATTTGCAAGGTTAAAGCAGGTAAACATACACTCAAATGAGTTACAGTCTTAGGTTTCAAAAGGCAATAGAAACTGTATACAAGCTTTTTATGTCCTCTCGAGCTAACCCAAGCTAAGCAGCATGGGGATCCTTTGCTTATGTTTAGAAATACTGCCCTCTCCAAATTCCAAGTAGCATAGTAATAACGTTCTTTCTGGTCAGGGATTTTTCTTCTCTTCTTCCAGAGTTCCAAGTGATGGGACAGGTGAAAGCACCTGTCTCCTCTTCATCAGTGTGGAGGTTTGGGGAGGGGGGGGGGCAGGACAATCAACATAATCTTTGTCCTTTGATGTTTCACAATGGCTCATTTGGTTTCAGTGGGCCTTCTTGTGTGCATGACCAGCACTTTACAGTAATTAATGCTTCTTTCCTGTTTGGCGAGTCACATAGTTACAGAGGTTTACAACGCAAACATTCAATATAACTTTATACCATGGGATACACATTGTGGCAAATTGCCGGCACTACTCTGATGGGTCTCGCACTTTCTCTTCTTGGGGGGGTGAGGGTTTCAAGGCACCGTTTCTTGCCCCTGAACTGGGGTATTAACTGCCCCATTAGTGTCCTAGAGTAGGGGAGTGGAGAGGGAGGGACCCGGGTCCACCCTCTACTCCGGGTCCCAGCCTAGGGACCCTAGGAATAGTGGTAAACCACTAGAACTAGCGGTTCCTTCCCCTGGGCTACTTCCCTCTCCTGCCCTTCAGCTTGTGGGGCTTCCTGCCCTCCCTCTGCACAAACCAGGTGTCCTTTTACCTACGATCTTGGTCTTCTTAGCCCACTGTAGCACTTCTCCAAACTCTCCTCTGCTTCCCTCCAAACTGCTCTCTGTTCCAACACCAATCCACTCTACTTCAACGCCTCCTCTTGTCTGATTGAAGCAGGGGTTTTTTATCATGTGACTGGCTTCAGGTGCTTTAATTGGCTTCAGGTGCTTTAATTAATTTATAGCAAACTTTCTTCCCTCGCCAGGGAAGAAGGCTCCCTTCTAGCCCTCTCCTGCTGCCATCTGACCTGGGCTTTCCTTGGGTTTTTGCCCCTGCTTTAGTTCCCCATTGCTGCGACCGGACCAGATACTTTTTCTTCGTTTTGTTCTTTTTGCTGTTCTTTTTTCTTTGCTGCCGTTCGAGTGCTGGTCGGCTGCCAGCTTGCCTGCCAACCCCCCCACGCCTGCCCTCGGACACTGCTATTGCTTTAGCTGCAACCCCCGGAGAAGGGGGGAGGACTGCCGACCCGCTCCCCGGAGGAGGGGAGTGGACGCCCCCAGACCCAACCGTTTTGCTGTTTGTTTGTGGACCCGCAATTAATCATCTTCTTATCTTTGCTTGGCATTTTTGGAATGCTCCACAAAGACCGGGAGAGAAGACAGCTGACAGAGACATCGCCCGGGGAAGCTACAAATCATAGTGGAGGGGGCCGTAAGACTGAGTAACTTTTGAACTGTACTCTCGTGTGGGGGGAGTTTGACTGTGTCTTACCTGCGTTTGTAGGGGCACAGGGGGTGTGGCACGAAGCTGCCCCCCGGTCCATCGGTGCCCCCCCCAACATTACCACAACTGTCACGGCCCCCCCCACCGTCTGTCCCTGCTGGCAACCTGCCGTCTGCCTCTAGCCTCAGCTGCTTGCTTTGAATTCCATCATCCAGACCAGACACAACAGCCGACCAAACGAGACTCTTTGGATAAATGCGCGTGGGTCCGTGTTCCCCCCCAACCCCCTGGACTGCCCACCCCACAGTTTGCCCTTACTTCCTGACCCCAACTCCTGTTTCCTTCCCCTGTCCAGTCCGACCCATTTGGCCACCCCCCTGCCTGCAGCCCAACAGGGAGAAGTGGTTAATCTGCTTCCCCCTCCCCCCTCCTCCTTCTGGTGTCTCCCCGTCTCTCCCTGCTCACGATGGCGGAGAATGAGAGGGGTGAGGCCCCTCTAATAACCTCAGTTGCCCCTACCCCCCTGCCCAACCCCCAAGCCCCCTCCCCACCACTGCTGCCAAAACACCTGCCACCGCCCCCGCTGGGGCATCGGCAGCCAGAGGCACCGGGGTGACTATTACCGCTGCTACGCCCACCACCCCCCAGATTCTAGGAAAGCCCCCCCCCCAGTTAGCCGGAAAGGCCAGGGTGTGAAGAAGGGGAAGGGCCCCACCACAACCACCAAGCCCTCCATGGCAGAGGCTGCCCCCACCGCTGTGGCCTCGTCATCGACCATGGCGTCCCTCCCCGCTGTTCACTCCACCAGCTCTGCGAGCGTCCCTCCCCCAGCCCCTACGGCGTATGCCTGGGCAGTGGCAGCCCCCCCCCCCCCCCGCCTGCTGCCTCGTCATCTCGCCCACCCACAGCCTCCGCTACCATCAATAGCAGCCGGGGCCCCTTTCCCACCATGACCAGGAAGCATGGTGTCCGTTGCCTCCTGGTGCCCGCCTCGCCCCACGTGGAGACGTACGTGCAGGCATTGGTGAGGGTGGTAGGACCCATGGCCATTGTGGCGGCCTCCAAAATGTACAGGAAGGTCATCTTTTCCTTAGCATTGGAGGCTGCCGCCCAGGAGGCGGTGGAAAAGGGCCTGGCGGTGGGGGAGGTATTTGTCCCCCTGGAGCCGCTAGAAGACCTGGGTGTCAGCCTAGTCCTGACCTCCGTCCCTCCTTTTCTACCCAATGCTGCCCTGTTACCTGCTCTCTCCACCCTGGGGAAACCCGTTTCTGTCATCAGCCCTCTCCCATTGGGCTGCAAGGACCCCACCCTCCGTCACGTCCTTTCGTTCCACCGGCAAGTGCAGCTTTTACTGCCGCTGCCGGCGCGTGAAGGAGAGGCGCTCGAGGGGTCCTTCCTAGTCCCCTACCAGGGAGCCCGCTATCGGGTCTACTATTCCACAGGAGAGGCCTGGTGCTACCTCTGCCGATCAGCAGGGCATGTCCGAAGAGACTGCCCCTTGGCCCAGCGGGGAGGGGCACCCGAGACCCCCCGAGACCTGGCAGGACATCGGCTCCGTCGTTGCCGACGCCGCTGGCCGCCCGAGATCTGCAACCACCTCTCCTCCTGCTCAATCCACCGCTGCTCCTGCCCAGGCCCAAGAGACACTTCCCCTACAATGCCCAGACGAGCGGGGGAGCCCCGCCCTTGCTGTTAACAATCCAGCAGAGCCTATGGAGGAGGGTGCAGCAAAAATATTACCGGGCATAGGAGAGGGCCCGCCCCGAGGAGAACCGCTCCCCCATCATGTTGCCTCACCATTACCCCCCCGAGCCCCTGAACCATCGCCTCTGCCCCCCGACACGACCCCTGCTAACCAGCCCCCAGACGATGCTACGGAGGGCTGGACCCTAGTCCAGGGAAAGCGAGGCAAGTGGAAGGCTCGAGCTCCGCTGCACCCATCCAATGCGGAGGTCCCCTGGAAGACCAGGAAGGGAGGCACTGACACTGAGCCTTCCGCTATGCCCACGAGCGAGATCCATCCGCCGGTGTCGGGAGGGGAAGACAAAATAGCACTGGAAGGTAGAATCTCCCCTCCACGGGAAACCCTCCCCTCTGAGACCCCTGAGGAAGCCCCTTCTTCCCGAATATCACCCGAACCCCCCGCGAACCCCGAAGCGACTGTCGTAGTGGGCGCCAGAGGGGAGCCCCCCGGGGTGGCAGAAGACGACCTCTCCTCCATGTATGAGGAGATCGAGGCCCTAGGTTTGACCCCGATCACCCAGGGAGAGAATGACCTACTGCCGGCTGGCCTCGATCTGGGCAACCTTACCCCAGTCCCCCTTTCCCCATGCTCCCTCCCCCTAACCGCCTTCCTGGGCGAGCACCCTGCAGAAGGTGGTCCACCACCTGAGGCCATGGCTGCCAAAGCCACCACAGAGCCTGCGTCTAGCATCACTGGGAGCCCCCTCTTCACCCCCTTAAACCTCGAATCTGTTTGGGAGGTACCACCTCTCAGCTGCTTGCCTCCCGAAGCCCAGAGCCTCGCCTCTGCCCCGCCCCCACTCCTACCCCTGTCCCTGCCCAATCCACCTCCTCCTGCAATGCTATTGCCGCCCCTGGGGTTATTTCCTTCCCGTTTTTTGCGGATCCCCCCCAAGGAGCAGCCTTTGCATTTTCCTGCCATGACCCATTAGGAGCTGCAATTTTCCCTCCGCCATCCTCTTCTACCCCAAGGCTTGAGACGGACCTAATAACTTTAGCCTGTCAGACGCCCCGTCGGTGGTCTGCACCCTGCCTGCCCGCCTCAGTGGACCTCGAGGCTGCACCAAGAGCCCCACCAGGGAATAACCCAGAAATCGCAACCCCACCCTCCCACCATGAGCTGCGAAAAGCGTTGCGACAGTTTTTAGAAGACATCCGTGGCTCCCGCAACAGGGTACAACTAGCTCTCCAGCTATGGGGGGACTTTGATCAAATCCTCCAGGCAACAAGAGCCCTTATAAAGGAGGGTAAAGGGAAAGGAAGGCATGGTGCCGCGGCCTACGGGTGAGCCCGCAGCTTCCGTGACGATTTACTCACTTATGGGATGGGTTACGGATTGTTGCGCGACCCTTCAGGGGCTGCGAACACCCCCGCCAACAAGGAACCCCCACCCCCTAGCCCTCTGCATGACGCCCCTCATTATTGCAACCTTGAACACCAGGGGCTGTAGGATGGCTCTTCGCAGGTCCCAGGTGCTCTCTTATCTTCGGGAAGGGGGGTACTCTGTGGTTTTCCTGCAGGAGACCCATACGGATCCGACTGCCGAGGACAGCTGGCGGCTGGAGTGGGGGAACGGGGTCTACTTCAGCCACTTCACGATCCGACAAGCTGGAGTGGTGACCCTGTTCTCCCCCAACCTACGGCCCGAGGTGCGAGGGGTCACTGACGCCGTGCTGGGCCACCTGCTGCATCTCCGAGTCCGTATGGAAGGGCTCGTGGTCAACCTCGTTAACATCTATGCCCCGACAACGAGCCCAAAGCGGCCGCAATTCTATCAGCAGGTGTCCGACTTCCTCAGCACCCTAGATTCTCATGAGTGCTTAGTCCTGGGAGGGGACTTTAACACCACCCTCAAGGAACAGGACCGCTCAGGGGCCGAGCTGAGCCTGGACGCTGCGAACATTCTCCGAGAAATAGTTGAACATCACTCCCTAGTTGACGTCTGGCGTGACCACCACCCAGATGACACTTCCACATTCACCTTTGTCCGGGTGGAGGCCCATCGGTCACACCACTCTCGGTTGGACCGTATTTATTTATCCCGTTTCTATCTTTCACAGGCCCACTCCTCCAATATTCAGCCGGCCCTGTTTTCTGACCATCATCTAGCCACCATAACGGCTTCCCTCCGTGCAGAGAGGCCGGGGCCGGCCTATTGGCACTTTAACAACAGCCTGTTGGAGGATGAGGGCTTCATGACGTCCTTCTGGGAGTTTTGGCTGGCCTGGCGAGAGCAGCGGCATGCCTTTCCCTCGGCGGGGCGATGGTGGGATCCAGGGAAGGTGCGCGCCAAGCTCTTCTGCCGTGACTACACCTGGGGCACTAGCCAACGGAGAAATGCAGCGATAGAGCAGTTGGAACGGGAGGTCTTAGAGCTGTAGAGGCGTCTGGCCGCCAGCCCCGAGGACCCGTTCCTCTGCGGAGCGTGCTGGGAGAAGCAGGAGGAGCTCCAGGCCCTCGAGGACCATCGGGCCCGAGCTGCCTTTGTTCGATCCCACGTCCGCCTCCTTCGGGAGATGGATCGTGGCTCCCGTTTCTTCTATGCCCTGGAGAAAATGAGGGGGGCCAAGAAACACGTCACCTGCCTTCTAGCAGAAGACTGAATCCCCCTCACGGATCTGGTGGAGATGTGTGGGAGGGCCCGTGACTTCTACACAAGCCTTTTCTCCCCGGATCCGACCGATCCTGGCGCTTGCAGGGTGCTCTGGGAGGAACTCCCCACAGTCAGTGTGGGCGACCTAGACCGACTAGAGCTGCCTCTCACCCTGGCCGAGTTCTCGGAAGCCCTCCGTCGCATGCCCACCAATAAATCTCCGGGCATGGATGGGCTGACCGTGGAGTTCTACCGCATGTTCTGGGACATTCTTGGCCCAGACCTAGCCACTGTCTGGGCTGAGTCTTTGCAGGGCGGGGTCCTCCCTCTTTCGTGCAGGCGAGCGGTGCTCGCCTTGTTGCCGAAGAAGGGGGACCTCCGTGATTTACGAAATTGGCGTCCCGTCTCGCTCCTTAGCACGGATTACAGAATCGTAGCGAAAGCAATCTCGCTGCGGCTAGGGTCCGTGATGGTGGACGTGATCCACCCAGACCAGACCTATACTGTCCCGGGTCGCAGCATTTTTGACAATCTATTTCTAGTCCGAGATCTTTTGGAACTCGGGCGTAGAGACGGTCTGTCGTTCGCCCTCCTGTCTCTTGATCAGGAGAAGGCGTTCGATAGAGTGGACCATGGGTACCTCCTGGGCACTCTGCAGGCATTTGGATTCGGACCTCAGTTTGTGAGTTTTCTCCAGGTGCTGTACGCTTCCGCGGAGTGTCTGGTTAGGCTCAACTGGACCCTGACTGAACCGGTCAGCTTCGGGCGAGGAGTACGGCAGGGGTGCCCCTCTGGGGCCAGCTGTACGCTCTGGCAATCGAGCCCTTCCTCTGTCTCCTCCGCAGGAGGTTGACAGGGTTGGTGCTGCAGGAGCCGGAGCTGCGGCTGGTCCTGTCGGCGTACGCTGATGACGTGCTCCTCGTGGTCCAGGACCTGGGGGACTTGGCACGGGTGGAGACTTGCCAGGCCATCTATTCGGCAGCCTCCTCCGCCCAAGTCAACTGGGTCAAGAGCTCTGGCTTGGCGGTGGGGGACTGGCAGCTGGTGAGCTCCCTCCCACCTGCGCTTCAGACCATCCGGTGGAGCGCGGGCCCACTGCTCTACCTAGGCGTTTACCTTTCTGCCACGCACCCTTCTCCGCCGGAGAACTGGCAAAATTTAGAAGGCGGGGTGATAGAGCGGCTCTGGAAATGGACGGGGCTACTCCGATGTCTCTCCCTCCGAGGGAGAGCACTGGTGCTTAACCAACTAGTCCTGTCCACACTCTGGTACCGGCCCAACACCCTGGTCCCGGCCCCGGGTTTCCTGACCCACCTCCGGACATTGATTCTAGAGTTCTTTTGGTCAGGAATGCACTGGGCCCCTGTTGGAGTTCTTCATCTACCCCTGAAGGAAGGAGGGCAGGGCCTGAAGTGTCTGTACACTCAGGTCCGCGTTTTCCACCTCCAGGCCCTGCAGAGGCTCCTTTATAGTGCAAGTAGTTCGGCGTGGAGCATATTGGTGCGCGCCTTCCTGCGCCATTTCCAAGGACTCCGATACGACCGGCAGCTCTTTTATCTTTGTCCGAGAGGTTTTCCGCGAGACCTCTCTGGGCTGCCGGTCTTCTACCAGGACCTCCTCCAGACCTGGAAACTGTTTTCAACGGCCAGGTCCGTGGCGGCCACCGTGGGAGCAGATCTCCTCGCGGAGCCCCTGCTACACAACACCCAGCTCTGTGTGCAGGCGGCGGAGTCCCGCTCGGTGCGCCAGAGTTTGGTCCTGGTGAAAGTCACGAGAGTCAGAGACCTCCTGGACTGCGACTGGGGAGACTGGCTGGATCCCGTGACGCTCGCTCGGCGCATGGGGCTCTCCAGACCTCGTACCCCCTGGCGCGTACTTCAGGAGGTGAAGGCCACCTTGATGCCCGCTGCTCGGGCTTATCTCAACCGAGCCCTGCGTGAGGGCGCACCCCGCCCACCCTCTACCCCAGGCCCGCCGGACCTTTCAATTGGGCCCCTACCCCGTAGATCCCAACAAACCCCTCACCCTTTCACTGCGAGCCAGCTGCATGAACTGCAGCCGGTCAGCTTCCAAATCGCGCCACGGAAATATCTATACACACTCATGCTTCATACCCTTCACGCCCACACCCTGGTGTCCCGCCCCGATACAAAGTGGCGGGACCTCCTGCCACCTTTAGAGGGTGAGCAACCCCGGTGGGCTAGCCTGTATTCCACCTTGGTCCCAAGGCCCGTCGGGGACATTCGTTGGCGGCTCCTTCACGGAGCTGTGAGCACGGGCGTGTTTTTGAAACGGTTCACCCCCATCCCGGATACTTGCCCTTTTTGCAATGTGAGGGAAACCCTGGCGCACGTATATTTGGAGTGTGCCAGGCTGCAGCCCCTTTTTCAGCTCCTTACAAATATTTTATTACGCTTTTGGCTACACTTTTCCCCTCACCTTTTTATCTACACACTCCCCATCTGTGACCCCACAAAATCGCGAGATCTCCTGGTTAACCTCCTCCTAGCCCTAGCTAAAACAGCCATTTATAAAACCAGAGAGAGCTAATGAAGCATCCTGCGATTGTGGGGCCGTTTTCCGATCTTCCGTACATTCACGTATCCGGGCGGAGTTCCTCTGGACGGCGTCCACCGACTCCCTTGACACCTTCGAGGAGCGGTGGGCGCTGTCCGAGGTTCTCTGCTCGGTGACCCAGTCCGGTTCCCTCCGTCTGACCCTTTGATTGAGGGGAAGAGCGAGAGACCCCAGCCCCAGCCGTTGCCGCTGTGGATACCATCATTACTGTCACCTAGAAGGGGTCCTATCACATGTGGTGTACATCCCCCCCAAACCGCCCACCCCCACCCCCAAACCGCCCACCCCGCAGCCATGCCCATCTTGTTGGGCACTCTCAGGAGAGGAATAATCGGTGACACTGGGCGTGGCACTAGGTAACTTGAGGGGGTGGAAGACCACGAGTGTCGAGGAAGCCCCTCCGCTCTGGGCCCAGGCTAGCCTGAACACTTCTCCCTCCTGAAGGCTGCTGTGTTATACCTTGTGTTTGCTTTTGTTGCATAGTTTTGCTTTATCCTTTTTGGTGATTCTTGTAAGTGTCACTCAGATAAAATTCTTTTCTGCTTCAAAAAACAATCTCCTGCTGCCCTCTGGCCAGGCTATATCACAACATGTATCATGCAACATCCTACAAACATTTCATCAAGTCAAAACACTAAACACATTCTTATAAACTTTGCATCTATTTTAACAGCACTAACACACAAGTGACAGTGAGCCAGACTGGTTTCCAGCTACACATTTGTCAGTGTTCAATGAGGCCTAGGGGCCTTGGCATGAGCTGGCACCTGTTCTGAGCTGGCAAGCTTCCCTTCTTCACTCAGCCCAATCTACACATCTGACTGCTTCCTTTGTGTCCACCTCCCATGTCCACCATTGTCGCTTCCTTCATACAGCTTCTGAGGCCAGGAACCCATCCTCCTTCCTGACCTTTCCATCATTCCCCCACACTCTACTTTCTAAATGCCTTCAATAGAGGAGGCTTTTAAAATTTGACTTTGTCCTTTCCAACTACCCTGTTTGTGAACTTTTCTTTTTGTTCTCACCTTAATGTAGGCCCCAATCCTGCAATATTTACTCAAGATGAGCAGAACTGCATTAGGGCATAAGTACTATAGGCCCACATCAAGGGTCCCCCCGCCCCCAGAAGTCATGTGATTGTTCGACTACGCATTTTTTGGGGGGAGGGGGAAATAAAGTGTTTCTAGCTCTAACGGCTGAAAAGAAAAGCTGCAAAATGTCAACAAGCTTATCAAAGTAGCAACATCTGCGTCAGGCAGCCTGAGCACAGGAGTGCAAAATCACTGGAAAAGGTGTGATGGGACAAATGTTGTGGAGAAGTGGCTACACATATGCTTCCTTTTTTCTCCCACAGTATCATGACTATGCAACCCATGGACTGAGTGGAAAAAATCAGCAGGGCTTGAGATGGTAGGAGGAGATGCACACACTAGGCAAGCTTCCCTCCTCCTCCAATTGAAGGGTGCACAAATGGGAATTGTTTACTCCTGAGGGAATTCTGCACCAAAAATTTTAAATTCTGCACAAAAAAAAATAAAAATAATGAGCACAATATTTTAAAATTCTGCAAATTTTATTTGTCAATAAATAAATGTGGCTCCAGCATGGCAGTGGGGAGCACAGGCCACTGGCTGCTTTGAGACGGGAGATCACCCTGAAGCCCCCAGTTCCCCCAGTACAGGGACTCAGCAGTAAGGCTGCACATGACCCTGACACAGTGCAAGGGCTGGGCCTGCCCCAGAAACACACCGGGGCCCTGCCCCTCTGTGCCAGGTGTACCAGGTGTGGGTAGGTAGGCTCAGTCCAGCAGGATCCAAGTGTGGAGGGGCTTAGTGTGGGGAGAGCCAGGCGTGGGGTGAGAGGTTTCTGTGTGGGGCAATCTGCGTGCGGGCAGCTCAGTGGGAGATCTGGATGCACAGGGTCTCGTTGGGGGGTTCCGGGTGCAGGGGCAATGGGACTCTGCAGGGGATCCAGGTGATGGTGGTTGGGCTCAGCAGGGGGGCGGGGGGGACAGAAGGGGGAAGAGGGTGTCTGGGTGTGGGGAGATGGGGCATGGCGGGGAGGTGTCCAGGTGTGGGGGCTCAGAGTGGGGGTCCGGGTGCATGGGGCTTGATGGGATGAGGGTCTGGGTGTGGGGGTCTCATCAGAGGAGTCCAGATTTAGGGGGATAGGGCTTGTAAGGGTGAGGGTTCGATGTGACTGCTTATCAAGGGAGCCACAGCTGCTGCTGAGGGGATGTCGCATGCCAGGCTCCTGCTTCCCCCCGTGATCCCCTTTCCTTCTCCACCCCCCACCCTCACTCCCACATTTCCCTCTCCCCAGCCTATTCCACCCCCTTCCTTCCCCACTGCCTGTTTCCCTCCCTCGCCCCCACCCCTCATTCCCCCCACCCCCGCTTACCCAGCCTCACCGCAAGCACTCCCTGTTGCACAGAAAACAGGAAGGCTCCCAGCACACAGAAGGGGAGCACAACTGGCACTAGGACCCAGGAGGCAGCATTCAGCTGCAGAGTCAGCGGAGCCCGAGACACAGCCTCTGAGCTGGGCAGCTCTGCCTTTGCAGAAATGGGGGTGGGAGGCCAGGCACGTAACCCCGTGTGCCTTCCCCATGTCTTGCCTCTGTTTCGGGGGTAATCCCCACCAAAAACTGCACACGTCGTCATCGCCATGTGCGGCTTCCCTTTGCTTCAGGCAGCATTAATTCCTTAGCACAATGTGGTCCAGATTCCAATACTCTTACTCACATTGAGTAGTTCCCATTGACTTCAGTGGGACTCTTTATGGTGTAAGGTATTACTCAATATGAGCAAGGATATGAGAATCTGTCCCTATCTGATTCTACCCTAAAGAGTCACAGACATCCAAAGGTTGGCAGGCAATGGCAGCATGGCTATTGGTACCACTGTGCTAATTCCCACAGAAGAGCACAACTGGATCGGAATAGTAGCTTGGTGTGAGGTGGGGCTGGCACTGCATAGCCTTGACACTCCAGAACCTTTTGGGGCCCTACTCCCTACTAACTCTTCCTGGTCCCATGAACTATGGGACAGAAGACTGCTTAAACTCCAAGACATCAATGGAGCTGCAAAATTTTGACATTGAATTGTTCCCCTCTACAAGACTCTGTGCAGGGAGAGAGCACACAAGCCTTAAGCTTTACTCAGGCAAAATTGCCAATGATTTCAAAGTGCTTTGCCTGAGTAAACTGCAGGGTTAGACCATAAAAGTAAGGCTCTGACAAAAACAAGATCAGCACAACTGACGAAGGGGAATATTTTAGTCCAAGTACTTCATTCAGAAACAATCTGAAAATTGTATATACCATGCTGATGCTGTGAGTCCCTCTGGCGCTCTTTTCTACATTTTTACACATTGCTACTCTTTAGAAAAATAATTAATTTTAAAAGCTTCCCTGCAGCATGATTAAAAACATGTGGGTTTTACAAATACTTATTTTTCACAGCATTAGCCAACAAGGTGACACATTTTTCAAGCTGTTCTTCCTTCTCTTTTTTGGATGGAGATAGTCTGCATGCTACAACAATAGATCAAATATAGACAACCTGCTTTTTACCATTCAGTGTTATGCTTTGAAAGTTCCATGCATCACTGGAAATGACCTCATTGATTTTCTTTCTAATCTTCCAGTAGGAAAAAGAGATAAGACTCTAAAACTCTATGCATCTGTGCATGAAAACATATCCACTTGGACCTCAAAAGATAAATTGAAATTAATTTCTTCCATCTTTCCCTTGAAGTACTTCCCTCTTTCCCCGCTCTCTCATACCATGATATTGTGACCTACAAAATTTCCTTTTCATCTTTAGCGTCCACTTACATTTAACTGTTAAAAAACTGTCATCCATCACAGATTGCCAAATGTTTATTTATTTTTTTTTAAATTCCAGTTCCAATTTGGAAACGACATACATGAAATCCAGTCTTTAAACATGCCACATGCAAGTATTCCCTTTGGTTTCATTAAATCCTACTCAGATTGCTGCTTTTCATACTGTCAGAAAACTCAAGAAGTCACATAACTAGACACTTTTGGAAGAAGCTCATTTTAAATTCTCCCCAGTGAAAATGGTGCGTGTATGTATGTATGTATGTATGATGTCTTAGATTTAAAGACAGACAGACAGCACAGCATGACAGTTCTCGCATTTCTTTTTAAATCTGGAAATTATGCTGCTCTAGCTGCGAATATAAGAATGTTTATTTCATATATTAGCCCACATCTCCTCCCCCTCTCACAGTGCCTAATCAACATTTAGTTTAATTTGCCAGCATCCAGAATTGTAACTGTAACAAGTTCCAAAGATGCTGGCCAGAGAGAAAGTCAGTCTGAATTGCAAATGCCAGTTTATTCATTACATATATAAACTTGTATAGCACACTTCTCCCATGAAGCATACCAACTCGAATCCATTCAACAATGAAATATAATTTTTAGCAAAAATAAAAAGCAAAAGTTCCCTAGGCCCCACTTCCTTTTGAGACTAATCACACACTCTGCCATCTGTATCATTGCTTTGTTTGCTTACTTAGGGATCAACTGTGCCTTAAGGAAGGGTCCCACATAGGGCAACGTATAGAGGAGCTCTGGGAGGAACACTGTCTGATGCCAGGACAGCTCCAGCACACATGAAAGTGCTGCTTCTGCTGCTCAACCCCTTCATGCTGAGCAGAATGCTACCAGTAGTGCACCCAGCCTGCTCTCCTGGCTGGTGTTTAGGGGAAGTGGTGCTGTGGCCCTGACTCCTCCCCGTCTCTTACTGGGTCCTTTGGAGTGTCTAGTGCACCAGGGGACGCATGGGGAAAGGAATCCATTCAATCCAGCTAATGTAAGGACTGCAGTTGTGGAATACAGTTACTAAAGAAAGCAAGGGGAACTCTTTGCCATCCCATCCAAAGAGATTGCAGAGATGCATGGCCAATTTATTCCATAGATTGTAAAGTGTTTGAGGGAAGAACGTGCATCTTCTTTTTGTTCTCTACAGTCTTGTCAATATTGCCAATGCTTATCAATCATACAGTAAATAACAGCCATAATCACTTGCATGAACCACTCTGCCTGCAGTCTACTCACTCCAGTAGGGATACTTCCAACATTTGACATTTCTGACCAGGTTCAAATAGCTGCCATTTAAAAGAAATAAAAAGCAAAATAAAAAGTCTGCCACATAAATGTTTCCTTTAACTCAAATGTGGAATCTTTTCCATCCCCTTTCTATTCTCTGCCCTCCAGAGAAAATTGTGGGGATCCACCAAAGTTAGGTGAATGGACCATACATGATACATGATGTTACTTGTTGACAAACGTAAGGTAATGCACCCTGGAAGAAATAAGATGAATGAATGACTCAAATTATTTGGTAAGACATTAAAGGTAACCATCAGGACAAGACTTGGGAAACACTATGGACGTCTCCATAAAAACCTCTTTTAAATGTTCCCCACAGGTCAAAAAATGCAAACAAAATGCTAGGATGCATACGGAAAGAAATGAAAAATGTTGAAAATAGGATAATACCATTATATAAATCAATGGTGTTCTGTGACCTTGAATACTATGTTCAGTTCTGATCACCTCATCTCAAAAAGAATATAGCAGAATAGAGGAAGTTCAGAGACAGGCAATTTGAATGATTAGAGGAATGGAAAGATTATGAAAGTTAAAAGGATTGGGACTGTTTAATTCAGAGAATAGACAAATAAGAGTAGACATGATAAAGATATACAAAATAATGAACTAGGATAGGGAGGGTCCTTATTTAGGACACACTTTAAGGATGTTACCAATATGTCTTTCACATTAAGTGATAATGCACAAAATCTGGAAAAATAAAAAGATGCTGATTTAGGGAAACACTACACAGGACAATAGTGAAAGAAGTCAAATCCATCAACATGACACTCAGAAGCTTGACCACCACAAGACCAAAATAAACAGCAGAAACTGGTGGATGCCATATGCACCTAAGGGTGCAGGAAGAAAAGAAAAGAAAAGAAAAGAAAAGAAGGGAAATTCTGTTCATCTTATTTTATAATACAAGAAAGAAGGAAATATTTGATTAAACTGAAAAGAAGCAAATTTAAAGCTGACTAAAGGAAATGCTTTATCACAAAATGTACAATAGGCTGTGCAACTCACTGCCACAAGGTATCGTTGAAGTGAAGAGATTAGAGGACTCAAAACAAGTTTTGAACATTTAAATTCAGAACAAAAATATCTAGAATTATAATTCTAAGGATTAAATAGCTCAAACTCCCCCTGCCGTGACTCTTTCATAAAACAAGTTTTGGAACTGATATAAGCCCACATGCTATAGGATATAAAATCAAGCTCTCAATAATGGGAGTAAGCAGTAATTTTCCCTATTTTGCTGTTATCCCAAAATTGCCTATAGCAGGGTTTTTTCCTCACATTCTTCTGAAACATGTGGGAGTAGACACTGTCTGATACTGTTTGAGATGGACTACAGATCTGATCCAGTATGGCAATTCTTACGTACCGCAACTTCACAATACACCTATACTCACCCACCCACCCACCCACCCAACTGACAATAGAAAATGCCCAGCTTTTAAATGGGATACACAGAACTTCCTTCTCACCATTGAGAGCTAGGAAATATTGGTCCTAGTCACCAGAATATTTTATATAGAAAAGATACTTCAAGTCATTTTTAGAAATGCTTTCATCATCTGAAAATTGTACTCAGCAACTCATGGAGCAAAGGTACTTGTGGTATTAAAACTGGAAGGATACAAAAAACCTCAGTACTAATATAATTAATTAAATCACCAAAACTTTTGAAAATGGTAAAATGTGACACACAGAGTAGCTTATGGCGTGGCGTATTACAAAGGCTTTGACAACACTTGTTTGGGAAGACCTGCATAATTCACTTGCGTCTTTGCCATTCATGAGTAAGGTGGCCAAACTTTTGGTATCAGTATGTCCTGAAGTTTGTGATGAGATGTGAATATGTTCAGTTTGCCATGATGCAAATTCACTTAATCATGATACATAGATCACCACACTGTAGTGAAAAATCATCATATTTCAACCTAACTATCCAAACAGACAGCTCAGTGACATTGGAAATATTTCAGGATAATAATAGGATCCTACATGCCTTCCTTATCAGGAGAAAATAACCCATAAAATCCCAACAAAACAAACAAAAAAATCATTGCAACTGAAACAACCAAGAGTATTACCAAGAGATAATAAATAAATTAATAAAATAAAACAATAATAAAATAATAATAATAATTAATAAGAAAAATTAATAGGACTCTGATTATAATGCTCAAAGCTGACCAAAATGTCACTCAATATTATATATTACATTACAGTAAGGTAATTATGTCAGTGCTTTTAACATTTAGTCACCGGAAGAATTAGGTCACACGATTTCTGGAGACCTGAAAGAAAAGGAATTGCTTCTTTTAAGCCATGAGGAGATTCTTAAGAGGAACAAAAGGAGTCCTGTATTATTTTGGTTTGATTTCTGCAGTTAGTTTAACTGAAAGGTTTCAAGACCATTAATTTGTGCTAAGCTGTTTTGTTGGCTGCCCAGCAAATGTAGACTTTAAAGAAACAACCAAAAAATAGATAAAAACCAGGAATTCAGACTCCTAATGTCACTAAACTAGAAGAAAAGGGAACAGGATAGTTAATGGCTTTTCCTAGCTATTACAGTCATTGATTTCTTACATTTCTATGCAGGACTTATTTTTTTATTATTATGAGTTAATTAGAACACCCTGCAAACAAAACTAAGCAGACCGGATGATTCAGGCGAAATGAGTCAGCAGAGTACCAGGTGCAGAAACTGCAAGCCTGACAGTTAGGAAGGTGATGTTTTATGGATCCAAAAACCTGCTGTGCTTTTTTGTCTGTTTTTCTTTTTGCTAGTGGGCACCAACAAGCACTTAGCTGCAGGCAACATCCACAGTTTCATCCTGGAACAGCCTCTTTTCCCTCCTATGCAGCCAACTGACAACAAGGAACATTTCCCTCCAGCTGGGAGGATTCTATATGCAACATCTTTCACAAGGGCTAGCAATGGGGTTTCATTAAACAGCCTATAGGAGGTACTGGAAAACGTACAAGCAGAGCAGGGTGGAACAATTGCAGATGACTGAACTGAAGCTTTAGTATAATCCAAGTCCATTCTCCAAAGAGGCTCTGAATAGATTTAGGCTAATCTGAGCCCAATGCTTCAATGGGAATAAACTTTGCACTATTTCCAGATCCACACACCAAATACAGTTCCAACAGCTTTGAGCAGGTCCAAGTCTCACTTCTAATGGGATCTACCAGTGGTTTGGGGCCAATTCATAGTCCATGTTCTAAAAAGGTCCTGGTCACTCTAAAGTGACTTCAGCGCCCCGTTCCAAGATCACTCCTGCCTCAATGCTTTGGTTCCATTTCTGCAAGGAGTCATCTGAATTGATGCTAAAAATTGGTGCTTATGTAGGTGAGACATGGAAAAATCTTAGTCAAGAGCTTCCTGTAATGAGATTAAGAATGGTATTGTCTACCCCATCAAGTAACCTGTTTTCAGCACTTGTTCAGGGTGAAAATTGCTGCCAACAATAGGTGAACTTCTAGAATAGGTGGGGATCGAGCGTTGCAACATTACTCATATTTTTGTGGTAGCAATGGAGCTCATTCATTCCACTTATACTGTACTTGTTCATATAGAATCAACTCAGGGCCAAATCCTGGCCCAGCATTCAGGAGTGGTCTTGATTTATCTGGGCAATGCAACCATGAAAATGAACCTCTCTTCCACAGACGAACAGCTCCTGCCCTACCTTTCAACATGTTTCTACCAATGGTTTTGTTAAAAGCCCCAGTTGCAAAACCTATCTCTAAAACTTAAGAAACCATTTAAGTGTCACATAACCAAGCTGTTCCAGGGTTCTTAGATAGTAAGCCCAAATTTTATACACATCAAATGGCAAATCTTCAGGTGGTGTAAATCAGGTTAGATTCACTGCAGTTTGCAAAACTACACAGTTTACACCAGGTGAAAATCTGACCCCTAATTCTATAAACCCTTAGGTTATTCTTAATTAACTGAGTTGACCAAAGCTAAAGTTTACTGTATA
Organism: Eretmochelys imbricata; assembly: GCF_965152235.1. NCBI lineage: Eukaryota > Metazoa > Chordata > Testudines > Cheloniidae > Eretmochelys > Eretmochelys imbricata. The sequence continues at coordinate 179,382,355 of NC_135572.1, read as the reverse complement.
AGAGAAGACTAATCTTTAACATTTAAACTAAAGAGATTGTTTTATCAATGCAGTTATATTTTACTTTCTTACTCATGTGATATCAGTGTATTCTCAGTGAGTCAAATTACTTTTTTTTAAGCAGCAGATTTCCAGTCTATCTGAAAAATCAACAGACATGCTTCCTCCATAGTAAACAATAGGATAAACGTGTGTGTGACGCACATGCATGGCTTTCTTTTTCACAGTAACACATGAATACATGCTTTGTTTATTTCATACATTAGCAGAAATTGTGAGTGGCAGATATGGTAGGCAATTGCAAAGGCAACCTTAATTATTGAGAAAATAAACATATGATTCCCATATAAACAATAACAGAATATAGTCAGTTATGGCTCTTTTCTCTCTTTTGTTTCATGAGATATGAGTAGAAGCTCTATCATAATCACAGGTCAATTTATGACCCTAAATATTGAAGATACACCTTTTGTAGAATAAATAAACAGAAAAGGGATTTGCTTCAGACTCACAATTAATCATTTTATTTAGTTTACTGGCAAGGCAGATGAGAAGGAAACAGTACAACTGGCTCTATACAGAGGAGAATGATCTCACAGTCCATATCTCTTTTCCTACCGACACAGTCAAATGCTTGCATACTAGATTATGCAACTGCAGCTTTTCAAGTTACTTACATACACACTCAGTGCCAGTCACTTTCGCCGTTCATGTGATACAAATATTCTGATTCAGTGTTTGAGAGCAGAGGGATTTGGGGAAATATTAGGGGAAAAACATGAAAGTTTCCAGTTTCCCAGAGCTCACCAAAGATGACGATTATGATAGGTGGGCTTGATCTCCAACATTCAGATCTAGATCTAAATTTCCCCCCAAAATTGATGGGTTTTTGAACCCAGTGTTTTGATTTGACTTGTCATAGACAAAGGGGTCAGCTATAAAGTTTGGATGTGAACAACTGCTTTTACACCTATATGATGCAGCTCCACTGTTGGACAGGATTCCTGGCACAAAGTTGTCTGATAGGGTTGGGAGGATAAATCAAGAAGAAGCTTCACACAGTAATTAGAGCACAGAGCTAGGGACCTGGGGATGTGGGATCTATTTCCAGCTCTGTCACTGACTTGATATATGACCTTGGGCAGGTCACTAGTTGCCTGAAGGTCAGACATTCTGAGCTTCCGTAGATCCTATTAACTACAGTGAGAGCTGTGGATGCGCCGCAGTTTTGAAAATCAGGGATTTGTTAATCCTTTTGTTCTTCAATTTTCTCACGTGTTGGGAAGAGATTACACTACTTACATTCCTCTCAGGACCATTCATTAATGTTTATAAAGTACTTTGAGTTCTTTGGATAGAAGATGCTAAAGAAGTGAAATATTCTTACTCTTATTATAAACTATGGCATATTTTCATGTTATAGAAATATATATCATTTGTTTAATATTCAATTGTCACTTTTATTTATAAGGTTCCACTGCTATTGATTGGTTTCTCAAAGCTGCAGTTTAAGACATTAGGAGTTTGCAACATACGAAGGAGTAGGGTGTCTTGAAACAGATTAGCCCTACTCTGTATAACGATTGCTAACAATGAATAATCCTCGTTTTCGCTTCCAGATGCTCATTTTTTTTTCTTTTTTTTGTGGGGCTGGGGAAAGAGGTTGTTTTGCTGAGAGATGGTAGCGAGAGAGAGGGGTGGAGCAGGGGGGATGTTCAACATTAAAGACAAGATGCAGCAAATTTCTGGCTAATTAAGAGATAGCTCCACAGTAACATTGGCTGAACAGGGGAATACTTCAATGCACAGAAGAGCTGGATACATTTATACCAAAATTAATATAATACTAATTATGCCCCAATCTAGCCTCATTACCAGAGATGCCCCCATTTACCTATGTTCTATGTGAATCTGTGTCCTCACTTGAAGAGAGTTTTTAAAATAAAAACATCTTGTGTTTGTGAAAAGTGCCAGATCTACCGCAATAGAGAATAAACCTCTCTATTTAGGCAAAAATCATACACAGCAGCAGTGCTAACAGTGCAAGTTCCACAAACAACCCACCCTGAGTTGGAGGGACCACCTCCAGGGAGGATAGGATAGCTGTTTCCCTACCTATTCAAACTGTGGATTCTGCTGACATTATCACAAGAGTGCTGGTCACGTTGGTGCTTTAAGAGGAAAAAAAGAAGAAAAAATACTTTGTTCAAAGTTGTCTTCCAGTAACTAGACTGATCTCATTAACTTAAGTTTTCAGCTGCTAATGACTTTGGTCCTAAACTGGATTTAAACCGATGACTTAGAAGTGAAAGGCTCTGTATCCCATTATTAAATGTCTGAGTCAGCCACTCACTGATCTTACTCATAGTACCTCATGCCATTTATATCAGATGTTGAATAATGAAGTTGAGTTTATGAACAACTTTGTTTATGATAAAAATGTGAATCCTACATCATTTAAAGTGTCCTGTACTAATATTTTTTCTCATGGCCACTGTTTTCAGTCTTCATTCCATACATATTTGACAACATTAGATACTCCCTTTTATCTCAAAGGTTCACAGAGCACTTTATATCTAAATATGTATGTATACATGCCTAAATACATCAGCACACACACATATATACCTACGCCCATGTATTTATTATCAGGTATTTATATTATGTTAACACTCATTGACACAAGCTTCTAAAATGCCTCTTGGTACCTAACATATCAATCTATAGCATCAACTACAAAGGTTTGATCCGACACCCCAGAGATTATATAATATGGGAAACAGATCTGTGCCAACACAACAACTCAGCAGTTGGCACCCTTAAAAATACAATATCTGGTGGGATTGCCTTGGAGTTCAGCTCTTTTGGAAACAAATTACTATGCAAAGCAGTCTTCTACTAGGCTCTCCTGTTCAAATTAATGTCTATTGCTATTCTTTGTGTGCTGAGCACCAAAAAGAAAAGGGGATTTCCTTCTGAGCTGTCTACTGATCACTGTCAGACTTATTACTGCAATACCCTGAGAAAACAGATATTATAAAATGTAGGATATTCTAGCCATGGAAGAGCTTACAAACATGAAACATGATAAAAATAACCAATAACTGCTGAACAGTAAGTTCAAAATAATAAATAACTTCCACCCACACATGCACACACTAATTTACATGGCTAAATGAGTAACTGAGACAATTTACTCGGGCCAGTATTTTCAAACTTAAACATTATTTTTAGAAACCTAAATAAAGTACCAATGTATGTATGTAGTCACCTTACTTTAGGGCAACACATTGGGCTGCTTACTTTCTCAGCAGTAACAGTGTATTGTTGCTAATTTTTTCAATGAACATTATTATTATAATATCAATGTGTAAACATGAATCTCTACACCAATGCAATTACCTCTGGGGATGGAACACATTAGCTGTTTAACACTTCATAACAATTTAGGATACGAAGTGAAGAATACTGCTTTATATTGAAATTGCAAGGGCAAATTAGGTAGGCAAGATGTTTGATCAGATTTGCATATGGCCAGGATTGCAAGTCTAAAACCCTTATTTCTATGAAAAGTATGATCTTGGATTCTGTACGATCAGTACCTCCATTTTATATTTAACTAAGACAGCACCTCCAAGACCTCGCTTTGCCAGCAGTGGTGGGACTGTAAAGTGCTAAAGTTGCTCATAGTCCTTTTCCTCAAATTTCTACTTGTACCATGACACACAATACATTTGTATCACAAGTTTTTTTGCTCTGAGACAGTACTGTACCCTACAAATTAAATGTGCCTTCAGTCACAGTTGCTCAGCAGCAACACTCCACTACAACTTTTGGAGTAGCAATGGGAAGCAGTATGAATCAATGGAATTGTGTGAACATTTTCTGACGCCACCTAAAAGTATTAATGGCATACAGTCATTTGCTGACGATATGTCGATTCCTTCTCCAATGAAAATTACTGGCCATGAATCAAGCAAACATTTACAGGAATCTGCAAATGAAACAGCTAAATCCTGGATGACAAGGAGCCTCATAAAAGCAGCCCATTTACTCTCTGAGCACTCATCCCCACCAGGGGGATCAATAGCAAACCTCATACAATGCACTTCTAAATGTCATGCTGCAAATCCTCTTTGCATTTATGCAGTGGGATGTGCCCCTCCCCCAGTTTTAGCAGCTGAAATCAAGTAAAAAGGCTATAAAATGAATAAAAACAATAAATCTGAAAGAGACCCTTTTATTCTCAAACCTGTGATTTTACTGCCTATTCTTCCACAATGCAATGATTATGACACAGAGTGATAAAGAGATTTCAGTTGTTACACATGGGGAAATGAAATGGGTGGCCACAAATTTAAGACTACTTTTCTCTATCTACATACAGAGATTCAGAAACAGCAGCAGTCAAATTAGTAATATCAAAACGAACACAACTGGTGGTCTTGGTTATTCCGCTTTCTAGAATTGATGTAAAAAAAACACTTTTCAAAGCAGATCATTCAAATAAAGTTGGAGCACTAACTACTCTTGTTAGATGTATATTTATATTTGCACTCTTCATAAAGTGGCAGCTATTCGTAGCAAAGAAGGATGTTGGCAAAATAGGTATTAATAAGAGAATAATCTGTTCTCACTAGAAGAGTGTTGCATATATTCAGCAAAGAAGGACAATATCTAAAATGGTGGGATTCAGGTTCAAAACCAAATCAGGCTACTGTTTTGTACAGGGTTGGAATTCAACTGCACTCAATTTTTGAGAGCTGTATTTTGGCGGTATCCAAATCTGGGCCAGAAAAGGAGTCCCTTTTGTTCTGGGTTCAACTTGGAACCAAAATTATAGAAGCCTCTTCTGATACAGGGATATGAATCTCAAAGTTTCTGTTCTTTCACAACTTAAAAAGATTGCAGCCCAGAATTTCTGGATTGGCAATCTATGTTCAAGTTACAAAAAGATGAGATAAATAAATATTACTACTTCATACTTTATTCCCACTCACTGGCTACTAATTGGAAAACTAAGTGGTTTTGTCAGATGTGTGATTCATGATCATTCAATTAGACTGAAAATATCTTTGGGATAAATGTTTATACTATTATTGGTTTTAAATAAAGGCACTAGGTTACCTATTAAAAGAAAGATACACCTTTCTGAATAGAGAAACTTAACGAGTAGCTGAAACCATTCCTTCTGTAATAAAATAACCTCTTCAGAACAACCAAAATACTCTGTGCTCAAATGAAGTACTTATCCTTAAGTAAAGAGATCAGTTGTAACACAGCAGGACTGTTTAATGCTTCATAAAGGCTAAAATGTTCCTGAGGAACAACAACTGTGCTGTTGTTCTATGGCAGCTCTTCCAAGGGCTATTATACATGTTTTAGTTTATATTACTTTGTGAGATCTCTATAAAGACTCTTGTCTTCCATGGGTGTACATCCCTCTCCTGCGTCACCAAATCTAAAACATTAGAATAATAAAAGCTTCACACAAGCTGTTGGGAACAAGGACATAGAACAAATTTAATCCCCTAATCCCTTCTCAATTACAGGGTATGTCCTCCTATAAAGTTTTATCAACTCCCCAAAACATAAATAAATAAAAAACCCATGGTGCCATCCTTTCTACCTTTCCAGTAGGATATCATTCATTGTAGCACCTCTAAAGGATTAGGAACAGTGTCTGTAATAAACATATATATCAATATTTAAAATTTGCTCTAAGAATGGCAACATTTCACATTTCAAGCTGTGAAAATGGTTTGGTTTGGGGGATGGCCTGAGAGGCAATAGGCCAGCAGGATAGCACTGGGATTAGCCCTAATTACCTCATGTTTCACCTTAATTAACTACTGATACAGAAGGTAAACTCTGCAGGATGTATGCAGAGACCTTAGGCCAGTAGGCAAGATATCTAAACCTTCATTGTTTACACATGATAATCTCTCTTTTGAATTCACTTTAATTCCTCAAAAAGATTAGCTGAAGGCTACCCTCTGCACACTGATTAGCTATGCTAAATAGATATATCATTTTCATATTTGATTCATTCACCGTTAACACTCAAAGAGGCACACTGGTTATTTGCCAGTTGTCAAAGGAACATAAACTAACTTTGGTTATGAAAACATTGTCCACAATAAAAACTACCATGAACATAAATGGGTACAGAAATACAGAACAAAGGATCTTCACTATGATCCAGTAAACACCAGTGTGCTACTGCATTGTCAATTGCAATCTATTGTGTACGCATCTTTGATTGGAGATCAGAAGGAAAGAGACAGAACCTAGCAAATGGAGAAAATATTGACCAAACAAAACAAACAAACAAAAAAGATATCAGTTTCCCTGTTTCTGAATTCTTTGTTTCACAGTTCTGCTTTATTTGCTGTTTTACCAGTTCTCATCTATCTTCATAGGCCTTTGAGAACAACTGAACATTAGATTTAGCAGAATTTAAGCACAAAATTAATACTTTTTATAACGGTGCATAGTTAAACTGATAAATAGTTTTTCACTCTAGAATATTGCTCCTCCCCCCACTAATATCAACAGGATACTCATTAAAAAAATAAGTATTCATAATTACTCCTTATTACTAAAGATAAAATGAAACTCTCAAAAGTCCTCTTTATTCAAATGCACTGAAGAAAATAATGTGCTGTGTTTACATTGGAAGATAAAGCTGATTTAACATAAAACACAAAACAATCTAAAACACAAGATGGCTACAATTGTGGATCAGCCTAGGGACTGAGAGACTGTTTAGAAAAATGTCTAAATCAAAAAAGATGAACAGTCTCAAACCAATTGTATCAGTTAAAATTTTAAGTGTGCTCTCAAGCACAAGAATCAAGCTCTTATCTGTACAATGAAGTACTGAAGATTATGAATGAATGTTTTTTTTCTGTGAATAGGATTTACTGTAATCTTGGTGATTGGAATATACATCTTGAACATTCTGATGCTACTGAGCTGTTAGGTTGAGTTCAGTAGATTAGATTCAGATTTCTGTTATTCTTCCCAAGAGGCAACCTTCCAGAGCACTATTACTCCACAATATTCCTTCTTATATATGTGCTTCATATAGTAGCTTCAGTAAGAAAGATATTTACGCTGCCAATTTAAAAGACTCACAGATGTTTTCCTACTCACTGGAGGTGAAGGAACTGAGAACATTCCCTGGGATCTCACTTTCCTCACATGCATGACAAAATGCCATTCATTGAGGGACAGTGTAATTTCACTGGTGACTGGTGCCCATTCTGGATCACTGCTTCATTTCACTCGTGGTGTCATCCTGTGCTCTGGGCAAAAACTCACAATAGCTTACTGGACTGATAAGGCTTCCAAAGATATTTAAATAAAAATTGAAGACATAGTGAGCTTTATCAGTGGCTTTTTGACAAAAAACAACAACAACATTTACCCTGCATAAGAATAATATTGAAATAAAAGTGAAGGTATTGCTGTTGTTTTTTTCCCAAGCATGTTTAAACTATTTTTACTCCCAGGGCAGGACTTAGTGCCCTTTAAGTTGTCTTGGCTAGAGAGACTCTAGACTCATTTCTAGAGAGACTTTGGGTTTGCAAGTCACAGTTAACAATGTGTAAAATGTGCCCAACAGAATAGCTTCAAATAGTATTATTTTTCTCACAACAGTAAGCAACTTTGGAAAGTCTTCCCTTACACCATAAGCAACCCGGGCCTTTAAAAATAATCAGTGACATGTTTAATTAATTTAAGCATGTTTATGTTATTGTTTTCATTGTAAATAAACAGAAAAGGAGATTTTCTTTTAAGGAAATAAATTACTGCCTCAAGAATTTTCAAACAAATCTATATTTTTAAAAGCCAACATATGTGATATTCATCCTTTGGAAAGTGTTTTGTTTTAAATTATTTTTAACATTTAAACATGCAAAGTGGGGCCTGCTTTGAACTTAGATATACTATTTTGTATAAATAGGGCTGCGGTTTTAAAATATGTTTATATTTTAGATGGCCTGGGTTATATTTATCTTAAACAAAATATTTGACCTGTAGTTATACTACATCAAGCTATGATCTTATCAGCTCTCACACGATAAGCAGAGTGGGGTAAGAAAATACTTCAGTGTGAGATCTCTCAAAGCTTTCAGAGGGTACTGCAGTTGAGGAAGCTGATGATTCACTAGCTGGCTCTTTTCATTCAGTGTCATTATTGAACCAATGCCCCAGTACGATGCCAATGTGCTGTTGCAAGGGGTCATCTTGACAATGAGCTATAAAACTGAGGATCTCCTCTGGTGATCTGGGTAAAGTACTAACCCTAGCCTCAAAATGGAATAGTAGTTGAACATTTTTCCGTGGTTTGGGGGGAGAGGGAGGAAATAAATAAATATTAGCTTAAATATTTCCTCCATTATTTTTAATTTGTGTTCTTCTCTTCTCGCCTGGAGGAAAAGCAGGAGTGGTGACAAAACTCAAAAGAGGCTGTTCTTACGTTCAGGGTCAGTATAGAAAAAAAGTACGAAAATGAGATGAGAGACTTTCCTTGTAAACTTTTCTGACTGATTTTGCAGTCCTAAGATCTGAATAAAGATCTAAGTGTTTCTGTGAATACCAACAGTGAATCTGCCCATTACTAGTAAAAGTATTTTTTAGATTACATTTAGAAGGAAAGAAAATATTTTTAGCAAGATAACTGGTTGCTCACATGTACAAAAGCAATAAATAAATAAATAAATAAATAAATCAAGCTGTAGGAGTACAATTTTGGTCCTGGTGTCAGGCTATAGATTTATCATTTTTATTTATAACACATTTTTATTTTTCTTAGACCATTGCTGTTTTACGGGGAAATACTTTAAAAGAACAAAAACAAAAAAACAAAATGTGGATTTCAAATGCTGTTCTACTGAAATCCGATAAGCTGACAGCTGAGGTCATTAGTCACCTGGAAACCAACAGAGCATTTCTAAAATATCTAGCAGTCTGCTTCATTGATCTCAATGGAGCATTTTTAATGAATCTAGGATCTTCATATAGAGCACTGACATTTAAAAAGGATCATCTCAGAATTAAACACAAAACAAGGATTTTTTTCTTCCCTTTGTGAATTTATTGAGGAAAACAATGATTTTCATCCACTAAAGGATAGCAGTTCACATTTAAGTATCAAACGTAGAGTATCTTTGACACAGTGGGCTTGGTTCTCCTCTCCCTGATGATATAGGTGTAAATTCACAGACTTCAGTAGACTTACACTTGATTTATAGCAGGGTAAGTGTGAAGAAACTCAATGAGACCTAGTGAGGGTGCATGAAACATTCCCAAACTGTACCACATTGTATAGTTACTCAGGATTTTTAACCGCTCTGCACGGTTCCCAGGAAGCACCTGCATGAGCAGGGGGCAGGGCCTCAGAGAATGGGAGAGGCAGGACAAGGGTGTTCGGTTCTCTGCTATGAAAAAGTTGGCGATCCTACCACCACCGCCACCACCACAATGGGCTGATTTTCAAAGGTATTTAGGCCCCAGTATGTTTTTCTAAAGCACCTACGTGCCCAAAACTCACTGATTTACCATTAGGAACCTAAATACCTTAAAAAATATGGCCATATGACAATATTAGACAGATATTTTCTCTTTGTTCCTTTACTTTGTGTTTGAGGATCCTGTATATGTGTCTTAACTAACACCTCAGCTTGAAAGGATGTATTATAATAAAACACGAACTTATTTCCTGGTTCTAAAAGCAAATTAACCCCTGTATGCACGGTTAAGCTTATTCCTCCATCAGACTCAGTTTATATGATGCACGTTTAGAAAATACATTTTCTCATTGCCACTGAGTGGCACAGGGTATCCAAGCATTGACTTTTCATCACCTCTTTTACTTTACAAAGGCATTCCCAGAGGTATTTGTCTCTCAAGGCAATAGCTAGAGCACACATGTATCTGAGTCCAAGTAAATATGTCTGCTGTGAAATTATATATTAAGTAATATAACCACACAATTTTTTTAGCCAGGTCTACCTGCTCTGAGTGGAATTAGGTATAAGAAAGTCAGATTCTAGATTTTCAGTTTTGTGACTAGGAAATGTAATATTTTTCAGGTATTTTAAGATTTGATAAACTACTACTGTATACGACTGTTAGTCTCTTTCTCTCACCCCCAGGTATAAACTAAGAGGCACAAATTGCATTGCTGAGAATATCAGCAGTGTAATGCATGTGCACTAATGGATTTGTGGAAACTGGACAGGTTTTGCAGCACACATCTAAGATTCCAATTTGGATTGTTATGTATACAGGTTAAGCAGCATGGTGATGTATCATTTTAAATTGGGCCCTGGAGTACAAATCCCCCAACATTAGTGACAGCACAGTGCACTAGCATTGTGCCTAAACAAGCAAACAAAGACAAAACATTGAAACAATGGACACTGGTTCAGATTTGAACCTTGGGAAGCAAAGAGTGCATTAAAGCTAAAACTATCCCTGGATTCCCAATAGAACTACAAACAGAATAAATAAGAACATACACTACCATTGTTTAAATGAAGAAAGATTTACTGACCAAGAATACAGTCAATTTTTTTGGTGGTGGTGGTGGTGAATTAATGTAGCAATCTTACTGTGGTCATAATGACTATACGTGTTGTTTAACATATAATTTTATTCTTAATATAAGCATCATCACACAAGGATAGTTCCCATCCCAGACTAGCAAAGCATTCCTCAACAATTGCAAAAATTATCTATTGCATGGTAAAATGTTGATATTTGCCCTAACTTCTTTAATTATAAATCTAGAAGGAAGCCATGGAAACCGTTTACATTTGGAAAAGTTGGGAAGGCGATTGAGGACAGAAAAATCCTACATAATTAGAATCATGAGAAGGAAAAACTGAAAGTCAACTTGCAAAGCAAAATAGGAAAACTCAGGGAGAATAATTCAAAGCATACATGCAATAAGAGGGAGAAATCTAAGAAGTATTACTGAACAAAAATTAGATATGCATTTGCGGAGCAATATAGCTGCAGAAAAGTCCAATGTAATTTTGGCCGCATATGTAAACACATTGTAAACACAATATAGCTCTGGTGGGACAACACGTAGAAAATTTGTTCATTTCTGGCTAACATATTACCAGAAAGTTATTGATAAACTGGAAATAATTCAGAGAACAACAGAGATTTTTAAAAAGTGTGCAGTAAAACTTGGCTAAGTGACTACAAGTATCTACAAATGATAGTCCTCAGATATCTGAAGGGTGTCAACAACAACGGCATAGAGTAACTATTCAGTGTAGAACACATTAGGATACTACGTGAAGATCTAAGAAGTAGTAATAGGATAAAATAAAGCAACAAAATAGTCTTAAGTATGAAGGGGGGAAATATCCAAGCTTCCTGACAGGAAGATGCACAAGGCTAATCTCTCAAGGGAAGTGATAGACTCTGCATCCCTGAAACTTTTAGAAGGACCCTGGACAAATTACTAGAAAATGTACTATAATGTACTATAGTACTATATGTACTATAATGACGGGGGGGGGGGTGAAACCTTGTTAGGAGATTGAGGCTGATAGGTAGGACTGATGCTTACAGTTGTGTTAATTGACAGATGAGTTCACACCTAAAATAAAACCTGCACAAGAGCTTGGTTTGGGAAGGGGTATGCGTTCACGGTGGCAGAGCAGAACAAAGACACTGAGAACAGATGAGAGAGCATGGGGGCCCATGCTGGAATAAACTTGCAGAAAGGATTTTGGGTCAGGAATGCCTGCTGAAAAAGAGTGCTCTTGAAGAAGTGAGCAGAAAAAGCTGTTTCCTGCTATTTGATTGTTTCTGCATTCGGAGATGCTGGACTTTATATAGTCTTCGTAAATAAACAAAAAAACCCACCAAAATGATACCTGACTATCTAACCAATTTCTACTCCCAACTGGAACACTTACAGTGCTCAATCTTTGACTAGCCATTCAGGTAAGAAGGGGCAGCACTGGAGGCAATAGTGGGATCCTGTTCCCAAGGAGAGAAATTGTGAACTGATATTCCTGTTGAACCAAGATGGAGCAAATTTCTGGCAATGCTTACAGAAATCAAAGCTGGCCAAAAGGAATTGATACAAGACATAAAACAGGAAGTGTCTCAAAAGAATTTAAAACAAGACTGGGAGGCTTTTCAAAAGCACCTAGCACTGCATCTCGATGATCCCTAAAAAGGGGCTGAGAGATGACCTGCAGGCAGAGATCAAATCTCTGTTGGAGCAACAACTACAAAATGTCCAGACAGGCTGGGAAGCCCAGCTGCAGAGCTCCCAGGCTGGAACAGGACAAATCAAAGAGGTGACCAACAACCTGACTGCCATAGACCAGAAGTTTTGCCACAAAATATAGGAGACCAAGCAAGCTTTTGTCCACATGTATCTTGCTAACAAAGGTGAGCGGCAGCAAGGACGTAAGGAGCTGAAAATCCAGCACCAGAAGGAAATCAAAGGCAGACAAATCACAGTGGAAAACAGTAACTTGGATGAGGAATTGAGCCAGTCACAGGACTTGGGTAAGACTTGATATTTGCAACAGTTTTTTACCACCTTTTTAAACATCACATGTCCAGAAGGGAAAGATCAGGCTGTCTCTGCTCCAGTGATGCGAAACCCCACTATCTTTGAGGGAAAAAACACGCTAGGAGGCTTATTTGGCTCAATTAAACATTATCGCTCAAATCAATGGCTGGGAAGATGCACAGAAAGAGGGGTTACTAGCAGCCAGATTGGATGGCCCATGTCTGAACTTATCCCCAGAAAAGACAGTTATCCAGAACTGGTACAAGCCCTTGACATGCAGTTTGGAGGTATCCTTCAACTCGAGGTTGCCATGGCAGAGACTAAGTTTAGGGAAGAGAGGGAAAGAAGAAATCCCACCTGAACTAGCAGAGGAGCTGCAGACACTTATATTCCTGGCATATCCAGATACCACCAAGCCTTACAGGAGAGCTGGGTAATGGACCATTTATAGATGTTCCTAAAGAATTGGACTACAGATCAAGATCAGCAAGAGAAGTTCAAAGACACTCAGAGAGGCTGAGGAATTTGCTACAGAATTTGAATCTGTTCTTGCAGCAGCACACCAGAAGATGAGGCAGATCTAGTGGGAAAAGTGAAAGTTGATCACCATGAACCCTGTAAGTACAGCTCTGTATCCAAGATGTATGATGAAAGAGGTGATTCTGATCTGGGTCATGATCATATTGAACAGTTAGTATAAATGATACATTTGATTTATAAAATAAGGGAAATTGGCAATAATGCAAAAATTAAAGGAAACAGTTTAGTTAAATGCTGGAACTATGACTAAATTGGCCACAAAAAGGTTTATTATAAATTTAAGGCAGGCCAGAATTGATTGTTGCAAGTATCTAGACTCTCTTCCACTTCAGAAAACTGGGGACACCAAGTTGAAGGGGCAAAGCTTGGAAGTCCTAGGATCAACTACATAGTTTGTGTTTAGATCTGGACAGTTAGACATACCCTCATTATTTTGTTTTTCAACTTGTGGAAATTCCCTTTAAAGATATAGTTCAGGTCAGACAAATGGTTTGTATGCAATTAGTTTGCAGTGAACTAATTGTCCTGCCCCCGACAGGCAAAAACCATTATAACAGCTAGATGTGGTGCATATCACCGTTTTAGGCCCCATTGGGACAACAGGCAAAGCTACAATGGGGGAGGGATGTAAAGAACTGAATAAAACCTTGTAATGTCATTGAGGTTGATAGATGTGAACTCATCCATCAATTAAAGATAATTGTAAAAGCTTGAATCCCACGTAAGACAAAAGGAGTGTGGTGAATCCACCCAGGGTAGGGGTAGGATTTGCGGCAAGGCAGAGCACAAAGAAACAGAATAGACAAGAAACTGAAAGATACAGCTGAAAGCATGTTGGCTGACCCTGAAAGAAAGCTGGGGAGAGGTTTTTGGGTCAGGGTTGCAGGCTGAAAAAGAGTGCTCTTGGTGCTGTGAGCAAAAGATATTATTTGATTCCTTCTGCATTCAGAGACATAGGACTTTGTACACTTTTTATAAATAAATAAAACTGCAAAGAAATACCTGACTACCACCAATTTTTACCCCCACTGGGCCACTCACATGGCCCCAAACTTTTACTAAGTACTCGGGTCAAAAAGGGAATAGTACAATAGGGAACAATCCTTCACAGGCAAAGAGATGGGAGGGAAGATTTAATAGTTATTTTTTTCTTCTTCCACCTCTACCTTGGGACTGTTTTATCCCACTTAGTGTTTCCTCCAGAAATTTATCTAAACAGTCACTTTGTTAGGAATATTGAAAAAAAAAATCCCTTTTGTATAGAAGTGCTTAGCTTTTCAGGTGTAAGCAGGGTCTGTTTCAGTGATAAAATTTGACTTCCCTGCATTTGTACAGAGAGAGCATTTCTATCTTCTGTCCATGATCTCTAAGGATCAATAAAGGTCAGGTGCCCATGTTGAACTGATGAGATCCATCAGTAGCTTTTGATGCAGATGGTCATAAAATGCTTCTGACACACCTGTGAGATCTGGCAGAGGTGGATTAGTTTTCAGAAGGTAGCTGATCATCCTTTCTAAGGGCTAGCTGATATGGAGGCTCAAGAAATTCCATTCTGCCACTGCTTTTGTGAAGTGTTTATATGAGGCAGCAATGATTGAGAGGTGTTTGGCTCAGCAACACCAACAGTAGAAGAATAATGCTCAGATCTAAATCTCCTTTTATCAGATCTCAAACAGCAGCATAAAGCCTTAGTGTGTATAAAACCTCTTAGCTAAATGCAGACATAAAGGGCTGTAAAAGATATCAAGCTAACTAAAGATCCCAAAGTAGTCTGGGGTCTAAAAGTACCCCAAGATGGCAAGGGCACACTTGGTTTTCTCATTGATTGGCTAAGAAAGGGACGTGAATGGGAATGACTTGGCTGAGACTCAGTCTAGAAAAGAGAGGTGGAATCGATTGGCAAGGGAAATCTGAGTTGCTGAAGGTTCTTACTGCTCTATTGATGGAATGGCCCCTTGCAATCCTGGGGTACTACTGGTGGATTCCTGAGTAATAGTTATGGCTCATAACGCTATTTCCATCTGCTCTTACGTGACAAGTTGTAGCATCTCCCCTACGATGTGGCCCACAAAGTAGTCTTTTATTTTTTTTTTCATGTCGGGTCTCTTTTACTGCAATGAAATCTTTGTTGGGCTATCCTTAAAATTCACTCAAACTTCACTTAGTGAAACATACAGTGGACAGACAATCTGATGGTGAAAGCTGGTGTGGACACATTACTGTGTGCTGTGAACTGAACTGCCTTTCCATCTGCTTCAGGAGCAATTGCAGGTATTGGTTCAAATCTTTGAACACTGCATGGTTTGGACTAGATAACTAGAGTCAATTTTATCAGCTCTGTGACCAAAGATATGCATGCTTGGTGACAAGAGTGAGTACTCTAGTTTGAGCATCCCTGGTTCAGGAAATTCATTTTTCAGTGGGCTACATGAAAGAGACTGCAGAAGGTAGTGCAAGACAAGTTTGTTTGTTCAAGTATTTGCTTGATTCTGGATATTTAGTGAGTTATTTATGGCTAGCTAGGGCAGTCCAGAAAGGCCTTATATTTCTCTGTTGAGGACAGTTTCATGTAACATCAGGTAGGATTTAATCTGTGTCATGCACCTAAATACAATGGCAAGGGTGTCTAATAAATAAATAAAACATACATTTTCTCAAATTCTTCAAAATACTACTGATACAGCAGAATTAAACATAAAAGGGAAAAATATATAACTGATCACATTTATGTGAAAATGAATTAAACATTTACTTGTTTCTCACTTCCACCTTTTTAAATCCTAAAGGTTGAGAATTGCCACCATTATGTTGAACTGATTGTTACCCACGGCACAGACAAGAAAACCTCATAGGTGTTCATCTCTTCGCTTCCCCAGTAATATGAAATGGCTTGACCAGGAAAGTGTTTCAATTTTCCTTGGTTGCCTAACAATGTAAAATGAAATTGGCAAGATTAAGACAAATGGCATGAGAGCCTTTTGCTGATTGGCTAAAGTATTTTGTATATGTTGGAAAATTCAGAACATCTATCCTAATTGTCAGTGGACAGAACACTTTAGCAACGGTGACTGTGCAAGACAGCAATCTATCCACAGCAGGGTCAAAGGGTGAGGTCAACAGGATAGGATGGTGATGTTATTATCTGACATGAGTTATCTTCTATAAACTCTGTCTGTAAGACATATGACATTGTGGTGAACTCTGCGATAGATATTAAATTCAAGATCTCAACATGTTGAATGGGATGAACAGAGAACAGAGGATGGGTTTATAAGTTAATTTTGAAAAGCAGAAACAGTACTTGCATGGCAAAATAATTAACTGACATTACTACAGTTATAATACAGTAGATGGAAATCTGCAGCAACAATGAAATCAAGGTTCAATCAATCAGTGTTGCAGAGGGAAGACAACACAAGAAGGTAAACAAGGTCAAAAAGTTAATGGGACAAATAATTTTCTATGTAAATCTCTCATTAAAAATGCACTAAAACAGCTATAATGGTCAAAGGAAATTCAGCAGTCCAGCATCGTTTAGATCTTCTATCTAGATACGTCCAGAAAAACAAAATGTACTTCTTAAAGGTTTTGGATCAACATTTATCTAAATAAAACCGGTCATCAGATTGTAGTTAACCAACTGGAGCACTATTAACATACTTCCAAAGCCACCAGAAATGTAACAGTAACATCCAAGAATTTCCATGACCTAGAAGGGGAAACCAGTGCACCAGTTACGTTTTCTGTGCAATTTAATGTGCAGCTATCAGCAATGTGTTTGTTGGATTTTCTGTTTCTGTTTTTTATTTTGGTGCACAGATCCTTAGATTAATCAGAGCATTGTTTGAGGACATGATTGTCACAGATTGATAATATCCTGTAATATACTGAACAAACCTTGTGGAATTAAGATACATTTTACTCTTAAGTTAAATCTTATTGAACTACGGTTAACACCATTGGAATTCATCATATTACAAATGGAAATGTTTATGTACTATTTTGAGATTCTACTGAAGAAGTTCCATACAAAGAAAAGTTACATTCAAATGTATTTTTGGAACAATACATGAAATCTGGATTTCCCTAGGAAATACATTGAGGTGAGGGGAATAAAAATTCTCTTCCATTAAAGCCAACCTTTTGAAGATATGCCCTGGGGAGAGAAACCCTTTGTATGATAACTACCTGCTCTGGAAACTCCAGCTCAAAAGATCCCTGCACTGTATAAAAACGAAACTGAACATGTTATGAGTGTGCTTATTCTGAGCTAAAGCTTGTAACCACAAGGATGCTCCCAGGGTGGGGTATTGCCAGAGCTCACAAGCGAGCTGGGATGAACTCCCGTAAGCTTATAAGCAGGAATGTAAGTTCTCTAATTGTTAATATGTTTTCTCTGTAATGCCTTTTACCTTAAGAACAAACCAGGCATGCTTAGAAATAAGTGTGTAGTAACTTATAACTGTAGCAATTACATTGTTATCCACCTCTGAAGAGAAATCAAGCAGGTGTCGTAGAGACCTGTCTTTGCTGGGAAATGCACAGTGAAGGCAAGGGAACTGTCCAGCCTCAGAATACCCCAGTCGGAAAGGAGAGAGACATGTCTCCACGCACGAGACAACAGCTGGGAGCTGAAAGCCAAGATTGGTGCCCTTGCTCAACCACGGAGGGGAAATACAGGTGCAGTTGCCTTGAACTGTGGCAGTGATAATAAGACATTCACTAAGAACGTTACTATTATCAAACATGACTTAGTTAGGGTTTGTCTATGCCTGAAAGACTTACAGCAGCACAACGGCACTGCTGCAGCCACGCTGTTGTAGCACTTCAGTATAGACACCACCTACGCCACCAGTTCATCCACCTCTCTGAGAGCTGGAAGCTGGGTCAATGGAAGAATTCTTTCATTGACCTAGTGATGTCTACACCAGGAGTTAGGTCAGCTTAACTGTATGGCTCCAGGGTGAAGGATGCCATTCGCAAACATATACTGGAGTAATCTGAAAATAACTGATTTCATCCATGGAAACATGATGTCTAGAACTTTTCTGCAACTGCTGCTATTGAAATGCTTATAGGTATGTTATTGTAATAATACACAGAACATGGAAGGGTGAGTCGGGAGAAACATACAGACATAGAAAAATCATATTTGAGAAGCTGAACAGAACGTTATTGCAATAGAACTAAAACAGTCATTCGTGAAAAGAAAAGGAGTACTTGTGGCACCTTAGAGACTAACACATTTATTTGAGCATAAGCTTTCGTGAGCTACAGCTCACTTCATCGGATGCATTCAGTGGAAAATACAGTGGGGAGATTTATATACACAGAGAACATGAAACAATGGGTGTTACTATACACACTGTAAGGAGAGTGATCAGGTAAGGAGAGCTATTACCAGCCAGAGAGCTGGGGCGGGGGAGGAACCTTTTGTAGTGATAAGCAAGGTGGGCCATTTCCAGCAGTTGACAAGAAGGTCTGAGGAACAGTGGCGGGGGGGAATAAACATGGGAAACAGTTTTACTTTGTGTAATGACCCATCCACTCCCAGTCTTTATTCAAGCCTAAGTTAATTGTATCCAGTTTACAAATTAATTCCAAGTCAGCAGTCTCTCATTGGAGTCTGTTTTTGAAGTTTTTTTGTTGAAGAACTGCAACTTTTAGGTCTGTAATCGAGTGACCAGAGAGATTGAAGCGTTCTCCAACTGGTTTTTGAATGTTATAATTCTTGACGTCTGATTTGTTTCCATTTATTCTTTTATGCAGAGACTGTCCAGTTTGACCAATGTACATGGCAGAGGGGCATTGCTGGCACATGATGGCATATATCACATTGGTGGACGTGCAGGTGAACGAGTCTCTGATAGTGTGGCTGATGTGATTAGGCCCTATGATGGTGTTCCCTGAATAGGTATGTGGACACAGTTGGCAATGGGCTTTGTTGCAAGGCTAGGTTCCCGGGTTAGTGGTTCTGTTGTGTGGTGTGTGGTTGCTGGTGAGTATTTGCTTCAGGTTCGGGGGCTGTCTGTAAGCAAGGACTGACCTGTCTCCCAAGATCTGTGAGAATGATGGGTCGTCCTTCAGGATAGGTTGTAGATCCTTGATGATGCATTGGAGAGGTTTTAGTTGGGGGCTGAAGGTGATGGCTAGTGGTGTTCTGTTATTTTCTTTGTTAGGCCTGTCCTGTAGTAGGTGACTTCTAGGTACTTTTCTGGCTCTGTCAATCTGTGTTTTCACTTCAGCAGGTGGGTATTATAGTTGTAAGAATGCTTGATAGAGATCTTGTAGGTGTTTGTCTCTGTCTGAGGGGTTGGAAAAAATGTGGTTGTATCGTAGAGCTTGGCTGTAGACAATGGATCATGTGGTGTGGTCTGGATGAAAGCTGGAGGCATGTAGGTAGGAATAGCAGGAAGTAGGTTTATCCCTCCCCCACCCCCCATTGTTCCTCAGATGGTCTTGTCAACTGCTGGAAATGGCCTACCTTGATTATCACTACAAAAGGCCCCCCCCCCAACCTTCCGCTCTCCTGCTGGTAATAGCTCACCTTAAGTGATCACTCTCATTACAGTTCACTTCATCGGATGCATACTGTGGAAAGTTTAGAAGATCTTATTATATACACACAAAGCATGAAAAGCAACCACATACCACACAACAGAACCACTAACACAGGAACCTATCCTTGCAACAAAGCCCGTTGCCAACTGTGCCCACATATCTATTCAGGGGACACCATTACAGGGCCTAATAATATCAGCCACACTATCAGAGGCTCGTTCACCTGCTCATCCACCAATGTGATATATGCCATCATGTGCCAGCAATGTCCCTCTGCCATGTACATTGGTCAAACTGGACACTCTCTATGTAAAAGAGTAAATGGACACAAATCAGATGTCAAGAATTATAACATTCATAAACCAGTCGGAGAACACTTCAATCTCTCTGGTCACGCGATTACAGACATGAAAGTCGCTATTTTACAACAAAAAAACTTCAAATCCAGACTCCAGCGAGAAAATGCTGAATAGGAATTCATTTGCAAATTGGATACAATTAACTTAGGCTTGAATAGAGACTGGGAGTGGCTTAGTCATTATGCAAGGTAGCCTATTTCCCCTTGTTTTTTCCTACCGCCCCCCCAGACGTTCTTGTTAAACCCTGGATTTGTGCTGGAAATGGCTCACCTTGATTATCATACACACTGTAAGGAGAGTGGTCACTTTAGATAAGCTATTACCAGCAGCAGAATGAGTTTGTGTGTGTGTGGTGGGGGGAGGGTGAGAAAACCTGGATTTGTGCTGGAAATGGCCCAACTTGATTATCATACACATTGTAAGGAGAGTGATCACTTTAGATAAGCTATTACCAGCAGGAGAGTGGGGTGGGAGGAGGTATTTTTTTCATGCTTTGTGTGTATATAATAAGATCTTCTAAACTTTCCACAGTATGCATCCGATGAAGTGAGCTGTAGCTCACGAAAGCTTATGCTCAAATAAATTGGTTAGTCTCTGAGGTGCCACAAGTACTCCTTTTCTTCTTGCGAATACAGACTAACACGGCTGTTACTCTGAAACCTCTCATTACAGTGTGTATGGTAACACCCATTATTTCATGTTCTCTATGTATATAAATCTCCCCACTGTATTTTCCACTGAATGCATCCGATGAAGTGAGCTGTAGCTCACGAAAGCTTACGCTCCAATAAATTTGTTAGTCTCTAAGGTGCCACAAGTACTCCTTTTCTTTTTGTGAATACAGACTAACACGGCTGCAACTCTGAAACCAGTCATATGTGGTAATTTTTCCTGTTGCCTTCTTAACTTTCCTCGCCAGACTGCTCTTTTCTGTAGAGAACTCTCTTGAACCTTGATTCACCTTCCTGATCTGTTTGGACTGGGCTTCTCTAACTGCCCAACTGTTTTCCCAGGAAAGGGGAAAATTCCCACAGTCATGGTAAAAGGCCTAGTCATCTCCTGCACTCTTACTAGCCCCTCTCTTCCTGGTTCCTTTTTCTGCTTCCCATTCTCATGCTTCCCAGTGTGGCACTGCTGGTCTGCTAGGCAGGAACTACAATTAACAGTTTCCCTAATTGTCTAGTTTGGAACTCTAACAACTACCCACGTTAACTTATGTGGGAACAAAATGCTTAACATGATACAGCTTGCAATGTGTTCTTAAGATATTCATAACACTGTACTCGACTTATTTAAGCATCAATACAAACAATATTCTCATTTTTCTCTAACCTTGCATCACGTCCCTTCTTTATAGAAATCCCATCTTTGAAACATAAAAACACATTATTTTAACACCCTCCCACCCCCAAAAACATACAATTAACAAATAAATAAAAACATGTTTTAGGGAACAACTATAATATTTTAGACCGAGAATCCTAGCATGACACTTTCTTAGGATGCCCAGAATTGAAAATCACCTTGTTACTCCCCTGCCATCAATATGAGGGAGTTGATCTTGTGGTAGCTGGATTTCAGCTTTTTTTACAGCACTAGCCTTTCAACCACATGAACACTCTCCTCAGGACTCTCCCAGTCCTATTTTGCTTTGCAGATTTTCTTAACTGCACCACAATACCCCAACCCCCTTTGAAGAGCATTCCCATGTAGCATCCAACCCCTGTCACTGGACATGCACAGAAATGACTAGGCAAGTTGTTTCTCAAAGACACAGCATACAACACACAGCTAAAAGGTTACAACTCAGGAATCACACTTTATGTCAACACAGGACACTGTACTCTATTCACAGTGAAAACAAATATAAATGTATTAAGAATGAACAGAAATTCACTGATTTGAATGAGCATTGAGTAAGAATAATGGAAACAAAGGGTTAAAAATGCAAAAGTATAACACTTTCTAGAGAATAAGACTTAAGTTAATAGACTACAATCCTTGTTTAAAGAAGGTTCTCACCCTTCAAGTCTTTCTCAGATGCTTGCTGGATTTCAGCAAATCTAGGATCTATTCCGTAATGAATCACACACCCTGCCTCCAAGGGTGTTCCTCAGTGAAATGGATAAGGAAGGGGTTATTTTTCTTTTCTTTTATAGTCCAATAAATCTTTGAAATGTATCTTTTTGGTGTGCAACCCCAGATGAGACTCTTCTCCCCCGTTGCTTGTTCTTCAGTGTGCTGGTGCCATACTGAGTTCCCTCGTCAACCTGTTTTTCCCATGGACTCTACATGCAAATAGGGCTTCCTTTGTGTTGGCTTTACCATCCTCAATTTACATTTGACAGACAGAACTACCTTCCTTCCTGTTTGGAAAAAAAAATGCTTCTCCCTTTGTTTGGTTGCAGACTCCAGTAGATATATATAGTTCCTCAAATAGCGTTAATACACACATCTCACAATAAGAAAAGGAGTACTTGTGGCACCTTAGAGACTAACAAATTTATTTAGTCTCCAAGGTGCCACAAGTACTCCTTTTCTTTTTGTGAATACAGACTAACACGGCTGCTACTCTGAAACATCTCACAATGTTATTAGTGACCAATGTGCCAGCAGAGGATTTGATGCAGGCTAACTATCCTAGTGAAGTTTGCTAGGGACCCTGGGTATGTACTTAAGTTATTACCTGCACTAGCTAGAGTAAGGTAATGCTGCAATCCCACCTTCGTTTGCGGTACAGACACTTTCTAGGAATGTCCATTGTTTCTAGCCCTGCCGTCTCTCATGACTCATCATGGATAGTTGGTTCCCTGTGCGCTGGGGCAGCATCTGGCATTTGCTCTCTGGTGGCTGCTGTAATCAATTTTCAGAATAATCTCCTCAAGGCAGTGTCTGTATTCAGCTACAGATGTCTTCCTCTGGCATCCTGCTGGATATCTTAAGCCTGGAATCTTCTCTGCTTTGCCTTCATGGTCAAATTTTATCCCTTTGGGTTAGTATTTCAGCTACACTCTTATTTGGAAGACAGTCACATGCAATTAGAAGATTCTGGTGAAGTACTTCACTCACAACCATTCCTCTTTGGGTTTTCACCTTTTATAGATGTTTCCTGTTCTCTCTTCGATAACATACATGATGCCCCCAAATATGATCGGAGAGTCCAATGTTCAAATAGCTTTCTAGGTGCAAAACTCTCCCAGTTTTACAGGTATAATAACCTTCCCCTCTTGTAAGTGATTTTCTACTGTTTGTCATAGGAATTTCATAACCTCTCTCCAACTGTCCTTTCCATTGATCTCCATATTTGATGTGACTATTAGTTCATTGTCCTGTATGAATTCATAGAGGTTAGCTATGAGTAATGTTAAAGACCACCCATATAGGAGAAAAATGTAGAATAATCAGGTGTTTCATGCTCAGTGTGGTTAAAAATAGGTAAATTTAGTTTTGATAGTCCTTCCAAGTTGACATTTGTTCCTGAATCAATGTTTGTAACAGTAGTAACAGCGTTCTGTTAAAACTTTCAGCTGGGTTTCCTTGTGGATAGTAGGCAGTGAAGTACTGGAGCTTTATATCTCCTTATATTCACAAAGTGCTAAATTTTTTGCTGCATCGCCTGAGAGGAAGAACACAGAAGCACAACATATCACCGGCAGTACAGAGGAGTGGAGGCACGGTCATCTTTACATCACTTGTACATCCGCCAAATTTTAGGCTGATTCAGGGCTGAAATCAGAGCAGCCCTGGAGTCTATCCTTGTGACTGTCATATACAGTCCATATGCACGTAGTGTATAGAGGTTGGATCAGGAGTCAGAAACCTTCCCAAAGTCTGTAGAACAGTTAATTCTCAAATTCACTACTCTGGTTATAGTGAATTTTTACAGGAAATCCCAATGGAAGGATAAAGTCTTCAAATATTTAATCAGTAGCTTTCCCCTGTTGCTGAGCTTGTATATCGGGCACTAGGGCTCCTACGGTATCCCCACATCACTCTTGTGTATGCTATTTTGTTGCCTATTCAGAGTTGTTCAGGAAAAGAAAATCTACATGGACATTGGTTTTCACCGACATAGATCATGATGAATTTGAAATCAGGTAATTCTGATACCCTGTTATGTTTAGCATCACTGTGTTATGGAAAAAAATAAGGGGGTTATGGTCGATTCTCAACCCTTTTGATCATTAGACACAAAGTGTCTTAAACTGGGCACCCCAATTCCAAGACACAGAAAATTAGTGAATAGATCTGAAAATGTAGGCATTACTGTATATTGTGTCAAAATAATACAACTATAACCATGGAAAAGTATGAGATTTTTAATTTTGGCCAAGAAACATCATTGTGACCAATGAAATTAAATCATCTCATATGCCAGGAGGAAATGAAGTAACTATTATAAAAATGCATGGCTTATGAAATATTATTTATGCTCCAATTGTGGTTTCTCCACTGTCTGGCTGCCTTTTCTTTCATCTTCTCCACTGACAGCTGAAATATATACTACTCAGAAGCATTTGCAGTCCTACCCCCACCCTTTATTAATCCAATTTTCTTTGTTATAACAAAGAACTTGACTACAGTGGAAGCTATCAGATTTATGCAACTCTGAAAATCAGACACCAGCTGTCTTAACATTGGGAACCCAAAAACCGAGGCACAAAAAAATTAATGAATTTTTTTAATGTATTAATTTATTTCCTCTCATAGATTAGACATATTTGCATTACAATAAAGGGATTTCATTGTTAAAAACTATGATACATTTTGCCATAAATTTGCATGTGTGTATTACATGATAGTCATTCATAGCATTTTTGAAAATGATAGAACAGATTTTATCGGTTAAAAAAAGAGAAACTACTTCAAAAGTTATCCTAATGCCTAATACTCCTTTCATTGCAGCAAATAAGAAAGTACACCTATTGTAGAATTTTTTAAAAATAGGAGCTCCATCCGTCACCCTCCTTTTAACTGACATTTTTACCCCATTATTATCCATAATATATTCCACTGAGAATTGTCTCCTACTACAGAAAGGGGGAGGCTATCAGCCAAAGGCATCCCGCAACAACTACTGCCTTCTAAGCCTGCTCACTAATCATAAGTGGGTCAAATGGTCTTCACATGAAAGCATCTAACAAGGTCCCAAAGGAGGTTTCCCTTTAGTGGCAGCATGGAAAAATACTATGCCTCTTCAGAGAAGATGGATATTGTCTTCCATGGCACAACTGAGGTGCTGATACTTGCCCCTTTGAACCTGTTATATTCATGGATGCTTTCTGAAACGGTTATATCATTTTGGAAATTAAGTCCCCAAGACCAGGGAATCTGAGCAGTTGGAAAGGCTCTGTTCAGAGATTAGAAATTCTGAAGAGAATGGAACAAAGCTTAGAGGTCTGATACTGATTTCAAGAAATACACCTAGGATGGCATCAAATTAGCATCAAACCAATCATGTCTCATTTCTTGTTAATGCATATTTTTATCATGTTTGTTTTTAAATTTGATATGGCTTGCTGGAGGTTGTGTTTTTGTTTGTTTGTTTGGGTTTTTAAGGTTGGATTCAAACCATGCATCTCACAAAGGAGATTTTCTATTAATTCAGCATGAAAGACCCTCTGTGTTAACAACGAAGAAAATTAGATTGATAAAGAAAAATGGAGAATAGTCGAATCATTTGGCTACTGTAGGAGGGGTGGATGCCAAATTTTAGTAATTAGGGTCATAGGTACAGAACAAGGAGGATCAGATCAATTAAAAAGACAAACCATGTCAATTGCATCAAACCACTGATTTGCAGCTGAGACAGTGGCTTTAGTGAACAAGGTCCTTCACACAAAAGATAACATTTGACATTAATCGCAGGATAACCCATACACACACACTACCATATTATTTACCGCATTTTTCATTTTGTGGTATAATTAACATAGCCAGAATGGTTTACCAGTTGTATGACTTCTCAGATTCAATAGTGCAACTGTATTCACCACAAGTCTATTTTCATCAGCTATGTATAGAAATGCACATAAATTGAGTAGTCTTAAACAACAAATCATTTACGTTCGCAGATTCCAAACTACTCTGACTCCTTATTGCAAAGTTCTGACTGATTTTCATCGGCATTCTTTCTTGTGACAAACAAAATTTAGCTTCCAAAATATATTTAGATTTGAGAAAGGGAAAAAGAAGGCAAAAGAAAAAACCCCTTCAGGAGAAACAAAAAGATACCCCACTGTCCCCCACTGACACACATTTTAAATCCCATGAAATTAATGTTTAGCTCAAGGATTTGCTGTTCATCTCAGTGCCCTTCAAGCCTGAGGCGGGATTAGGCCAGACTCATGTTCGAACAACTGAAGGAAATCAATAGATTTCACCTTATTAATAATTAAAAGACTAATGCAGACTTTCAAGTGATTAAAATGGTGTATAAAATGTATGTACTATTATAATTGGAAATGCACACACACAAAAGGAGCTTTGAATCAGGCCACAGACCAGAGGGAAGGAGATTAATTTGTAGCATGTACCAGTGACGTACGACAGTAAATAGAAAGGAAAGAGGCCGCGCAATACAGTACTAACAAGTTATCTACTTGCAGCTGGACAAATACTTTTAATTACTTTCTGGATATCCTATGTAATTTCTGGGTTATTTACAAATGCTGAGTCATCACAAGCTACATCAAGCCCCATCAGCAGCCATCATAAGAGACAGGACAAGGGACGGCACGATAGAGGAAATCACAATTAGGTGGACTAACAGAAATATGATACACAGAGCTATGGTCAGATAAGTCCTCAAAGTAATTCAGCTACCCTTAAAAAACTTCATAGGTTTAATGGAAGACAGTGATTTTACAATATACCCACTATACACATTCAAGCAACATTAGAACACACCCAGATCTGCTCTGCCATTTTTTAAGACTATGTTGGAAGTTAAAGGAAACAATTATTCCATGTTATTATTGAAATATCATGTGTCTTTTTTTGTCCCATTTATTAGGTCATTGAACTATGACTTGCTAAGCATGTTGCAAATTCCAGTGTCTCGACTTGACTTGAATTTTACTCTGTGTTTGTACTTGACTAATATATAGATTTAAGTAGTCCTTTGGGAGGAAAAGAACAGATAGAAGAAAATGAACACTATGCGTTATATGCTACTTGCATTTTGACCATTGAGTCAATGAGGCAGCAGGGAAGTAACCAACATCATAATTTGCCTTTGGCATGATATGTTTAATGCTGTATACCCCAAATCAAATCAAGTCCTCTAATGAATTCAATAATGTCAATGTTTGGGCTAGATACTAAGCTCATGTAAAACACCATAGCTCTGTTGAAGTTATTGGATGAACCCCAGTGGCAAGCCACTGAATTAGGATAAAATTCTTTGTGCAGTGGACCTGGAAATCATGCACGAAAACATGATCTGTTTCACAGCTAGTTTGAATGGTGCCCTTATCTCATTAAATCAAGGTGTTTGAGCAATGCAGAATTTAGCCTTAATGAAATACAAATAAACTTTCATTTTTCTATATACAGAACAGAATCTATACTTGCTGTACTGAGTCCAAACTTACCCCTTCCAGCCCAGTTCTACTTTTTCCAAAAAGCCGCTCCCATCACCCTGCTTTGTGGGAGTTAACAAGCTAATTCTGTCATAATCAGCAGACATTAGTGAGCATCTCCATGGAGGGTTCCAACACTTACGAACAGGTTGGTTCTGCAGAAGAAATCTGTACCCTGTAACACTGTGGAATTTTTATTTTTATTCCAATTTAATTTTGTAAGTGCAAATGATAAGATCTAGGAAAACTGAAAAATTCAAGTGCCTCTACTCCACTTATTTTATGGAGAAGCCAATGTTTTCTCTTATGTTTTACAGATATATTAGCATATGTGAATTATTAGCTCATTTTATTTTGATACATTGTTTTTTAAATAATTCTTTTGAAGTGAAGGACTTCATGCATTTGACTCCACACTGTTTCTTTCCACTTGTCCCTGTTTTATATGCTCTGGATTAAGCAGGTCAAAGAAAAAATATTATACTCTATAGCTACCTGAGACAGGATGTATCTGGCCTCAGCAGCTACCTGCTGGAGGCCCCACAGCCCTGTTACACTCCAACCCAAAAAGCAGCAGGCTGAGAGGAAAAGAAGGCAACAAAGGTGAGTCCTCCAATCTTGCTTAGAGGAGAGTCTCCACTTCGACTATTTTGGAAACCACAGAGACCCAGTCCTCCAAGGGCTAGAGGGGCTAGTAACAGTCAATCAGGGCCCTGTTGGCCCAGATTAAAGGAGCTGCCTGTCCTTAGCAGGTCAGTTCATGGCTGAGACCAGAGGGGCAAAGCAGGGTTGTCCTCTGGCAAAAGGAGCTCAGGAGATAGCCAGAGTTTGTTTCTAGCTGCATTTGTCTAGCTGGGTTTGCAGGGAGAGAGAGGACTAAGAACCTTGACCCTGAGATAAGGGTGAAGCTAAAGGGACCAGGAATGAAGCAGCCCAGGTAAGAAGCAGCAACAAATTGAATCAATCAGTATGTGGCTGCTGTTCATAGGGTCCCTGGGTTGGAACCCAGAGTAGTTGGTGGACCCAGGTTCTGCTACTGGCCACAGGTAAAGTTGCCTAAAACCCAAAATGAGACAGAACTTATTTGGAAGCCTGAACAAAGAGATGAATTTAAAGGGCCAAGAGTTGGAACTGAACACCCTAGCAACACAAACAGACTGTTGATGTATTGGACTCTTTAATACCTGGAAGGAGTTCATTCAGACTTTGTGACTTGCCAGATGGCCAAGCCACTGAAGACCCTCCAAGGTTAGCTGGCAGCCTGTAGGGGGTACTGGAGAATGAGAAAAGGACTGTGCTACCTCCCACTGCTGCTCTGAGACACTCAAGAGGTGAGTGTCCCTTTATGCAACCTCTTCAAATCTCCGCCACACTCAGTTTTTCAAATCCCTTCTCCTTCTACCTATAGTGTATTTTCCACTGCGAAACCACATTCAGTCCACAATAATCAATTGTGGAGCTGGAAAGATTTCACCGAGGTATCCATATGAAATTAACTAGTACTTCATGGAGTTCATATAGAAGTTACATTTGAGATGTTGTAAAACTGCTCATTTTATAAAACGAAATTGGAAAATTCGTCTGAATGAAATAAAACAGTGTCATTGGAAGAAATTAGGCAGTGAGAAAGCTGTGTAATTGATAAGGCTTGATGAGATCATCAGGAAAAGGACTTGAATCCTAGCAACACTTAGTTCTAATAGATAATTCTTCTGGATCACTCTAAAAAGTGTCAGTACCCAGAATTGAGCTGACACTGCATTCCACACTTTAAACACTGACTTAAAAATGTTAAATCCCTTTCCTATTTAGGTTACTTTTGGGGAACTTTGCTCTTTCAGGCAGATTTTTGCAGTTTCCATTGGCATACTAAGGTCTTTTCCTGATTTACAGTCAATTTACGGTGGCTGTAAAAGGCCACAAATTGAAGAGCTGTGATAAAGTACTTAAGAAACATCATTCCTTCCCAGCTCAAGCTGGAATTTGGCATTTATTCTCAGTACAGCGAGAAAGATCATCTATAAACATATATCTACCATAAATGTGAAATGAACCCTGCTTGTGTCCTACAGTTTTACAAAATAGCCCTATTTCATCCCTTATAAAAATATCAAATGCATAGAAAAACTGTGCTGGGTGCTATAGAGAGTGTTATGCTGTTACTGTTGAATTGGCTGATTTTATAGCTATCTTTGCCAGTAATCCACTGGCTATTGGGGAAGGGAGGGAGATAAAAGTAAGTAACAGTATAAATAGAGAGAGTTGAAGAATGATTTCTTGTTTGACCTTGACAAATCTTATAAATGTTTAAGTAGCAGGAGCTAATTCCCATACTGGAATAGTCTAGGTCAGTGTCTAAACATACAGAATGTTTCTACAGAAAGTAGAAACCTGATGTGAAATCCTAGCCTCACTGAAGTCATGGCAAAACTCCCACTGACTTCAGTAGGGCCAAGATTTCAATCCGGGTAAATGGATAACCTTGTTGATCCCTATAACAAGTAATGTTTAGAGGGTTCTGTTCATATGTGAAGCCTGCACGTGGCTTAGCATGCAAAGAATGCAGACATTCATTCTTATTTTATCAGCTCAATTTTCTATTGTTTTTGCTTTTTGTTGTACTACAAGTTTATTGCTTTTTATCTCACTAAATGCCAGCCTCATTCTGATCACATGTGTAAATCAGGAGCTATTCTACTGCAAAATAGAATTTCATCCGTTTAAATCCAATGGAGATCAAAATCAGGCATATCTGGCAGAGCATTTAGGGCAAGTGATAGGGGGGTAGAACTCCATGGATGATCTCACTCAAGTCCCTTAACCCAGTGGCTCCCAACCTTTCTAGACTACTGTACCCTTTTCAGGAGTCTTGCATACCCCCAAGATTCACCTTACTTGAAAACTATTTGCTTACAAAATCAGACATAAAAATACAAAAAAAAAAAAAAGTCACAGCACACTATTACTGAAAAGTTGCTGACTTTCTCATTTTTACCATATATTTATAAAATAAATCAGTTGGACTGTATATATTGTACTTACATTTCAGTGTATAGTACATAGAGTACTACAAACGAGTGATTGTATGAAATTTTAGTTTGTACTGACTTCACTAGTGCTTTTTATGGAGCCTGTTGTAAAATGAGGCAAATATCTAGATAAGTTGATGTACCCCTTGGAAGACCTCTATGTACCCCCCCAGGGGTAGGCATATCCCTGGTTGAGAACCACTGTCTTAGCCTATCTGTGTCTCATAACGTTTGGGCCTTGCCTATACTTCCAGCTGCGTTGCCCCGGGGTGTGAAATCCCATAGCTATACCTAACCCCCAGCGTAGATTCACTAGTTGCACAAAAGAATGCTTCTGTTGACCTAGCTACCACTGTTGAGATCAGGGGAATTCCATGCAGTAACACAAAAACCCCTTCTGTCACTTTGGGAGGCATCTACACTATGGCACTACAGTGCCTTACCTGTGCTGCTGTAGTGCCTATAATGACCTTACCTTTCTCCCCAGGTTTCAAAGGCTTACATAGGAATTAAGCCTCCAACCTAATAAAACCTGCAACTGTTACTCAGTAATACAGGTCCCGCAAGGGCCCATCACCATAGCCCTCCACTCTCTTCACAGGTGTTGAAAACTGGGTCACATTCAAGGGTTCAATCCTCATTTTCAAAATCTCCATTGGTCTATCCCCAAGTTACTTGTCAATGTTAAGAGTCAGGCTCAGATGCACAGAAGACAAAAACTTTCTCAGAAACTGTACAGCTCATTTCACAAAGAGATTAGAATGACCTAGCCTAACTACATTAACATCCCCAAAATCCCATTTAAAGGGAGAGGTGTTGTGCTTCTACCAAGTGATGGTCATGGAATAAGAGTCTATATAGTTAGCAAAGCATTATGAGATACTTTGATGTAAGATGCCCTAGATGTACTAAGAACCCAATGTAAAAACATTCACAATACTGCGGGGGGGGGGGGGGGGGGAGGGGAGGGGAGCAGGGATGAGGTAAAGATCTTAATGTTCACCAGGTAGCTTTGTACTTGCTACTGCAAGTACTTTGATCTGATTGGCAAAGGCACTGTCCAGCAGGTTAAGCAGTTTGAGATATTGGCAGCTCAAAAGGAGTTTTTAGAATATTATACTTTGCAAAATGTTGCTCTACCAATTTGAGGCCACCCACTCACTAAATGTTTACAAATATTAGCAGAAAGGTACAAATCAATTAGATTTAAACATTAATGTTCCTATCTCTATGGGTTGGGGGTGGGGAGAAAAAAGTCTCCCTAATACTTGATTAAACAGCACCACAACAAAATGGAACACAAGGTGAAAGAGAAACAGAATAAGGATGCCAATCCTGCACAGGACTTAGCAAATTATGGGAGGATATCATTGGAGCTGACAGTTCTAAGCATTTCCTAGTAAGCATTCAGCACTTCTGTCCTCAAAGTGCATAAGAAGATATGTATAAAAACAGTTCACAACTATGAAGAGAAACCATCAAATTGCATTAGTAGGTCCATGGGAAACAATAAAACCAAATATTATTATAAAATTAACTAGCCCCTAAACTTTTAGTTAATTCCTGGCCTAACTGAGCCTTGTCTATACTTCATATTGTACAGTCGTCTCCTTAGCTCTCTGCCAGACACCATAGTCCTGAACTGCAACATCTCAACTTTTCCAGCACCATTTCAGCTTGTGGCATACCTACATTGGAATTCAAGGTTAAGTGCAGTACAACCCTATCTCATATTAGCAACATAAACTCTGTTCGTGAAGCAAACAGAAATAATGCTCAGACTGTACTAGTACATAATGCAGTAACATACATACGTGCTATGTCACAATAGGTACAATGAGCAGCTTATTGTTGTAGTTCAGAACATTAGGAAAGAGTCAAATGGCACATCACAGACCAAGATTAAAAACAAACAAACCAAACAACCCTACAATAATGAAATTAAAATGCTGTGTGTGTCAAAAGAAATATATAGCACTATGAATAGGGTTTAATATATTTTCAGTGCCACCTTTTGAAATGAGATTGATTGTAATGTACTGACTGAATCATGCTGTGTCGCTAT
This sequence comes from Eretmochelys imbricata, assembly GCF_965152235.1. Classification (NCBI taxonomy): domain Eukaryota; kingdom Metazoa; phylum Chordata; order Testudines; family Cheloniidae; genus Eretmochelys; species Eretmochelys imbricata. The sequence continues at coordinate 179,349,656 of NC_135572.1, read as the reverse complement.
GCCAAATGACCCAACGATGGTCTGTGTCTCGTGTCCTCAGACCCAAATCCTGTCCCCCAGTGAAGTAAAATGGCAAAATACATATTTAAAATGACTGGGCATGCAGCCTTTCCTGTGATGCTTTTCCATTGGGCTGGAGGAGAACACTTTCTTAAACAATTTTTTTTTCTTCAGACAGACTTCTGCCTCTGAGTAGTCTCAGGTATCCAAACTGGTGATTATCTAACTGTGGGGATTCTGGATGGTGTGTATGCTGTAGCACTTGCCTCAAGGGAGCTACAAATGTCAGTAAGATGCAAAAATAGACACAGTGTGAAATCAAAGGAATATAGGAAGTTTAGAAGCCATAGTTTAAGAGCTCCTCGTGCAGAGTTGCTCAGCTGAAAACAGCAACGCAATATACCTCAGAAGATCTAAGTGAGGCACAAGAGACTGAAAATCTGATAATGGTTTTCTGCGCTGGCAGGGCATCCTGGAACACTTTAAATGTTCTATAGATTCCATGGAAACAAAGGAAATAGAAGGACAGAGTCTTAAGTATTCTAAATGTCTGATTTACGAAGAATTCAGGGGAAAACGCCAATGTCTTGTTAGAAAAAATGTACCCTGTGATCTCAAAGTCTGAGCTGAAGGGAAAAAAAGGGCATCAAAAGGCTAAGGTTTATCACACTTGCCATTTGGGACTGTGCTAATCAGCAGAGGGAAACAGAGCACATTCATCTTTGCACAGACTCGCCACTGAAATAATCTCTGTAACACCCACTGCTCTGATAAAAAGGACACTTTAGCCTAACACAGCTTTAAGGCCACGCAATACATGAAAACAAAGCACTGTTATTTCTGTTAGTACTTGGATTCTGAAAAATCCCCATCTGCTGCTTTTTCTTTATCATCTTTTGCTTTCAACTCTTGTCTCCTTTGTTCTCCTTTATTTAAAATTCCTGGTTTTATATATTACCAGGGCCATTTTGTCTTGTTTTTCTCTTCACTTCTCAGTCTCCCCTCAACAAAACAATGACTCTCCCACCTCATCTCTCTTAACTGCTACATACATTTAGACCTGTATTTAATGGGAAAGATATTAAACAAACAATGCTATATTGTGCCCTATATTTCACAGCAGATCCACCCATTGAAATCAAAAAGCAATGAAAAATTGAGGGCAATATATGGACTAGGTGTGATGAAGTGAGATATTTTTATGAATCCTGTGTGTGCCTCTGTTTTCCCTATATGTTGTATTGCTACCGGGGTGATGGGAAGAGGGAGAAGAACTAAGTCTGCTCACAGGGCAGGCTAAGAGAGATAGGTATGTGTGTCACCTAGCTTCTGAGTCTGAATGTGTCATTAAACAAAGGAGCAGTAACGGCTGAACCAATATCAGTATCCAAGAAGACAACAGAAAACCCAGTCACCAGGACATTGACCCCTAGCAACCAATGACCCAGAGGGAGATATATTTCTCCACCTTTCATCAGAGAAGCAGGGCACAGACCCCCAGCTCAATAACAAAGGACTGGAAGTTGTGATGTGGGGGACTTCTGAAGGAAGCTGGGGGCTCTTTCACCTGGAGACCAACAAAGTGAGAATGAGGGAGACACAGAGCAAGAGCAGGGGTTCACTACAGCTTTTGGCTGTAGCTCCGGGCTAACCAGAAGAGACTTTTACCCTTCATCTCTCTGTGCTAACCCACGGACTTCCACATTCTGTTTGCCAGGTAACTAATAAAGGGTTACCTTGTTTTGAAAAGGTAGCCTGTGTGGCTGTAATGCTCACTGAGAGCATTGCCTCCTGGATGGGGAAGCCTCTCTCAGGACTCTGGTTTGGCTGGATTTGCTACAGGCAGCCATGGGGAGAGGGGATGCTGGTGCCAAAGGCTCACTCTTTGAGACTATGAGGCCACAGGCCTATCACTGTGGAACTGTGTGGTACTTGGGGCCTGGCACACTGAACAGAAGGTGCACAATCTGCAGAATGTGCACAATCACAGACAGGGCCGCCTGGTGATCAGGCAGGGTTTTGGCAGAGTGTCTCCCCGTTGGAACACAGAGACTGTGTTGGAAGATGGGCCCTTGAATAGTCAAGGCCTTTTCCAGCTGGTCTCTCACCTAGGTGAAGACTCCTGGTGTGGTAATGTCCTTTCAGAGGGGGTAAGAGGTCCCAGGCCCACCCTCTCCGCTGGGTTGTGGACCAGGGCCCAGTGGTGGGCAGCTACAACCAACACCTTGGGGCGTTAAACTGCTGCCACCCCAGACCTATTCCTACCCCAGTCTCCTTTAGCTTCCAAGGGTACATCACTGCAATCAGGTTTCTGACCTGCACTCAGACATTTGCCTCTCCTTTGTGGGTTTGCACAGGCCTGTGTTGTCAGGTCCCAGATAATGAACTCTTGGGCAATACTTTCCTCTCAGAGCAGCCACCTGCTCCCTTTCACTGCCTGCTTCTGAACTGCCCTGCTCCTCTTTTAAAAGCCCTGCCTCCAGCTTGCGCAGGCTTTGCCAATGTGGCTGGGTGGGGCCATCTGGGCCCAGAGCTGTTCCTTGATCCCTTTCTCTCCAATGTGGGGTTTGTGTACCCCATCGCAGGGTCACTTCTAGGTGCTTGGGGCTCAGTCTTGGAGACTTGGAGGCCACAGGCCTATCACTGTGGAACTGTGTGGTACTTGGGGCCTGGCACACTGAACATGTCTGCAGAAGGTGCACAACCTGGGACCAGACCCTGTGACTCTGACACCAGGATTGGGAGCTTACTTTTGGGTTCTCTTGAAAATCAATAAATATAGAAGAAGAGAAGATTCTTTGTTGGTGTAAACTTCCATAGTTCTATCAAAATCATAGGAGGTGTAACAATTGACACCAGCTAAGGATTTACCCTAGAGACTGACCTATGAGGAAAGACTGGTGGCCTGTGATACACAAGAGGTCAGACTTGATAATCTATTGGCCCCTTCTGGCCTTAGACTCTATGACGGAGAAATAAACAAAAAACATTTTCTGAGTTTTCTTAACAGACAAAAGGTAAGCCAATTGTACAAACATGTGACAAAAATTAATGCAAACATTTTTTGTGTTCATACCATAGAAATATCTTCCATTCCATCCTGGACAGACAACAAGGTCTAGTCCAGGCTCCAAATGATATTTCCAGGGGTGGTACCATAATTCATAATTCTCTGTCCACTTCTGCCCTTGCCTGACTCAGTCACTTTGTGAGTCTGTTCTTTCTTGGTCTGCAATACACCCCCCAAAACTGCTAAAGTTGGTCGTCATGGTACTTGCACACAATACTTCCATGTTTGGAATTTCAAGATAAAGGAAGACATTTGCCTTGAATTTGTGTGCCAACCAAAATGTGAAGGGTGCAAAAAACAAACAAACAGAAGTAAAAAACAAATTGACAAAAATGCTGTGAGGAGTTTAATGAAAAAAGAACTCTCACCATTTTCGCCAACTGGTAGATATGCTTTTTAGCACCCTTCCCCTTCTTTCTGAATGATTACAAATAGAGTGTTTTTCAACTGCAAAGTATTATCACTTCCATCCTCAAGTATTTGGAATAAATTGAGAACTAGCCAGAACCTTCTGCGCAAAATTGAACTCCAAAAGAACTTTGTTTAGAATCTTAAAAATAAAAAGTGGGCCACCCTCTGCCATCCTCACCCAAGCTGCACTGTACCTTTCCCCCATGAGCAGCGCAACTCAGTGAGGTTGTGGAATAAGGTACTATTCAGCATAAGTAAGGATGACAGAAACTGACATGGTATGACTGTAACTATTTCCTCCCCATTAGTTTGTATTTTTGGGCACCTTTGCATTCACAAATTCCACTCAGGACTGGAATGGAAGTGCAGAAATATCTCATGTGAGGCACAACTCAAAGCTGACTACTGGAAATCCTGCAAGTCAACTTTCCAGTTTTCCAGACACAACGATCAAAACTTGGGAATTTTCTGAACTGATTCCTGAGGTTTATCCATGGAAACAGACTTTTTACATAGTTCTGCTAACCAGATCAAGTACCTTTTCAAAGAGAACCACAATTCTAGACCTGAAGATCCCCTAAACATTGGGAAACTTAAAAATCATTATATGAGTTTTACTGTTTGGGCACATCTCTTATTTATTTTAAACCATGTATGAAAATTAAGGTACCAAAACATACGCATCTATCTCTCCCATGCCCTCCCCTCAAAAAAGAATTAGTTGAGTTTCTAAAGATGAAAAGTAACAAGTCAAATAAAAAATAAATAAAAATAAGATTGGTTGAAGCAGATACATCAGTTGTGGATACATGAGAGCTGAAAATAGCGGTCTTGGAGAACATTTCCCAATGAGTTGCACAAACAAATGCAAATGACTATACCTGAAGATTCAGTTACAAAACATTGAAGGCTAGATTATTGTTAACACTGCATACATGCCCAGTGAGTGGGGCAGGGGTGGGCATCCCCATGGAACTCCAGCCCTACTTGCACATGTGTGTAAAGGACAAGTCTATGCAGCTGGAGTTGTTAGCCTGATCTAGAGAGCATCTACACATACCAAATTTATTCCAAACTTCCTGCTTTCCTGGGTCTGGCTTTATCTGTAACTCAGACAATAACCTAAACATGAACCTTGGACTAAGTTTTTTTCCCAAACTTGGCTGTGTTTAGTGTTCCCTACGGAAACCTCTGTATCCTAAAACTCCTCTCTGCTTAAAGAAAAAAATTGCTCCCAATTCCCTTATTATATCCTGGGTGGAATTAACAAGCCACACCGGCCCCAGTGAATCTGCAGGAATCAATCAATGTCTCTGTGCAGAGTTTCAGCATCTTGATCAAAAGAAGAAGACTGTCACATTCAACCTTCATTCTCCGGCAAACCAGACTGTTTAGACAGTAATGGTCCAGGTTAGGCGTTGGATACCTCAAAGGGAGCTGGCACAAATGAGAACACATATTGTACTCTCCACTGAAACACATGGTTCTGGCTGCTAGCAAACACAAAAAACTGGACTAAATAGACTGCTGCTCTGATCTATTATAATAACTGGTATTTTTCTAACATAGGGAATTAAAGGAACAGCACTGGGTCAAACTTGGCCCAAAATATACCTTTTGTAAAAACAAGCTTTTATAAAATCCAGAATCAAGAGAAATGATTCCATGAAATTAATTTAAAATAATCCCAGTGGAAATAGATAAAAGAAAGAAACAGAGTATCTTTCCCCTCCAACATTTTCTGCCCAGATACTGCAGGTTTTTACAGTAGAATAACAGAATCATAGAATATTAGGGTTAGAAGAGCCCTCAGGAGGTCACCTACTCCCCTGCTCAAAGTACAGTATCCAGTACAGGGATATAAACATGTGACAATGGCAAGAAGTTAATGATCAATTTTTATTGTCTACTCTGAGTGACATGACTGAACAGTAAACAAATCCCACAAGTAGCAATTAAAATATGATACAATTTAAAAAATTACATTTTTTTCAAGTTTAATACTCTGACAGGTTTATTTATGTATGTTAATATAATTTTTGGCCTGTCATTTAAAATCATGTAAGATAGAATTTCACTACTGTAGAATGGGATACCAACATCCTACAGCTTTCAAAAAGTATGCCATGTCTCTGATAATTTTTTTTTTGTTAATTTGTCTTACTCTGCTTAGGTTCGGTATTGGTCCAACAGCTTGTGTTCTTATCCCTCAGTATTAAGCAATTCAATAATAATTAATGGTAGTATTTTCTGTTGCCAAATTATATCCAACTGACAAAAGGCTAGCAAGAAATTCAAAATGTATTAATGTGAGATCTTTTTGTTCCTGCTATGAGCACGGGTATGTAAACAAAAATCAGATATCTTACTTCTGCTACAGTAACCTCTGCTTGTTTTAACAGGCACTTGGCATGCACAGAACTGACACTCTTGCCAAGAATCAGTGTGCAGCAACTCTTAGCTAGGCCTGTTGCAAACCCTCTGTTGCTACTTAAATTGTACACAGCAACCCATGAGGATCAGCTTTCCAGATACAAAACATTAACTGTGCATTCAGCATCATAACCAGTATTTTTTAAAAGTCTGTTTCTAGCTCTAGAACAATCATACTAACACCATAAAGAATCTTTTGAAAATATCCTTAGGAGAACAGAAGATTCTTTCACCTATTGTATTTTACTAAGAACCATGACTAAGGTGCAAAACAAATGCAAGAACCCCTGCATGTTAAGGCAAATAACCCCCATCTCAATGCTGCATTGAAAGATTTAAAAAAAAGGAGGGGGAGGCTATTATGCTTTAGGGGGGGAAATGTCATTCATCTTTAATTCGGTGATCAGTGTTACCCTGTGTAGGTGGGGGGGAAACATGATTAAGAATCTAATCCCATTCATACAAAGCTAACATTTGAGTCGCTACATTGTCCGTATTTTTTTCTTGAATCCTAATCATGTAGCACATGTCAAGACTTCCAGAGTCTGTTAATTCCAGCCTTTCATTACCCTCTGGATGAGGTGGGAAGACAGCCTCTCTGTGCTTAACTCAAATTTCCAAGAATGTCCACATTTTCCTAAAACAGATCCATACCAATGACTTTGAGATACCCTTCAGGTATTTATTCAATAGAAAAAATATATATAGTCTCATATTATCCAAAATATAGTGCAGGCTTAACGTTTTTATTTTGGCAGGATTGATACAACCCATCATATTCTGATCAATTTACTAATGCTTTTCTAGACTTTCTCCAGAATTTATGCATCTGCATAGAATTAAGTTCTTCAGAATTGGATTCAATACTCCATGTTGGTCTGAACATGACCTTCTGTAATTGTGGTATAATGACATCCTCTTGACTGGTCATCTTCAGGGATTGGGAATCTCTCCATCTGACAATATAATCATCTGCTATGTGAGCTAGAGGACCACATATATTAACACAGAGGCAGCAGCAGACTTCTCTTCTTATGTGGCCAGCCACCAGATCAGGACAAAGAAGGACCCACATTGGATTAATAGTTTTTAAATATAACAATTTCCATGGTCTTATTTATAGTGCTCCTATGATTAATATTAGGATAATTTTTTTTTGATTCCTTGAGATGAATAATTATTCAAATCCTCTAGTTGCTGCTTACTTTCATCTTCAAGTTTTTTAACGGTTGGTACTGTCCAGATCTTAATTTAATGATCAGTTGCTTTATGATTCTTATGCCAAAATAAATCACTTGATTATTTGTGGAAAATAAAAGCAGTGGTTGGTTTTTATCCCTTGAATCCAGGTAGGGCTAATAAGTGAGTAATTCCAAGAATTATATGTAACAACCCAGTAAGGTTCTTGGAATTACTCACTTATTAACCCTACCTAGATTTGAGGGATAGAAACAAAGATTGAAACATAAGTCAGTGGCAAAAGTAGTATTGTAGTATATCACCCAAAGAGTCTAATTAAAGCTTGACTCAATCAGCACTTGGATAATTATAACCCACTGCCTGGAAACCTACAAGAAAACTGAAAGGAAAACTCTCTAGTCTCTCTTATTTGAAAAAGTCAATACAATACAATACATATGAGCAAGTATTGTACTTCCCCCCATCAATATGTCAAATGCCTGTGATATTAGTAAATATTATTATTCTATAAGTAAAGCTATTCTTAAAATCATTAGTAAACAAAACTGACCAAGTCTGACCACTGAGGTATCCTACTAATAGGTATTACTCATTGTAATTATGATGACATGCCACTATGCATTTAAAACAGATTCCACATAAATGCTGGCAATGTAAAGATCAAGCTTCTTTTTATCAGATGCAGTCTTCTCTTTGGTAGACTTACTCAACTCCTAAAACAAAGAGATTATTTATAAATAGATAATGTGATTATATAATGTATTGTAAAATCATGCTTGTCCGCAGTCATAAACCATATATCTTCAACCTAGTCCACTAGTCTATCATTTATGAGAGTACTCTACATGTCTTTTGACTGAAGGTAGATGTATAGGAAGACCTAGAGTTTCCTGGTTCACACGATTTTCCCTTGTTAGAGATGGAGATCACACGAGTTAATCCCCAAACCTTTGTTACTGCAACTGATCCTGGGGAACGATTAAGAGATTAAAAATTATCTGTGTCCAACTTCCATGCATATGCACACATACAAGTGAACAAGTACTATACTATATCAAATATGTACACATTTTCTTCACTACTTACTGTACAGGTAAGTCACTTTTCAGAGTATGTATTGCACAAGTTACACATGATGGAATGTGTAGGTGTTCTTAAATGCTGTCCATTTTATCTCCCTCTCTTAAGGGGCTATGACTGGTGTACAATGACCCCTTCTGGAAATGAAGCTTTGCTAACACTGTGAATGGGCACAACAGACCTCTGGGTGGGTCACATGACCTTTTTCTCCTCTCTTGCTTTTAATTTTCTCCCTGCAGTGAGATACTGCTAGCAGCTATAATTTCTGTAGTACACACACTCAAAATATACATTTCTCAGCAACCACCTTTCTCCGGGGGGTAGTTGCACTGGAAAGAAATAATTCAGTTTACATGATGTTCGCTATACTTGTCTGCAATTTAGCTCTTAATGCTGTTATCAAATAAAATACCTGGTATTGCTTAATACATCTGTAAATTGGTACTGGACTATGGAAATATTAACCCATTAAGATATGTCTCTTTTAAAGTATTTTATAACTAAAATAACCTTCTGCAATGATCTTTTTTAAAAAGTTAAAATAGCATTTCCACAATATAAGGATATAATCTGAAGGGTTTGAAATCAACCAATACATTGCAAATATATAAATAAATGATTCCCACACGACAGCTGTAGAAAGGTCTAATTAAAGTGAGTTTGCTGGGTTCAATACTTTGTTCCTATAATTAGCACTAACCAGTATGTTTTTTTTTTCCTAAAGAGAAGTTCTGGGATTACTTCCTATTTTACTTTAATTATGTGCTCTCTTCAATAAAGTGTAATGTCTCCTACTCATGATTTAAATGCTGTACAGTATATATGTAGAAGCAATGTGGAGAAATCTCCTTTTCACCTAAACAAAGTTTCAGAAGATAATGTACAAAAGCCCTACTAACTCTAAATTCAGACAGTTTCTAAATGTAGGAAATATATGCCATTTATTAAGGATTTACAACCAAAATTTATGCTGTTGTTTCCCTTTTCTGTAAGTATCTCTCATCTTCCCAATGAGAAAGGACATGTCTTTGAGACCACCCAAATTAAGGACTACTTTACCCCCACACACCTCCCACCCCACAACACCTCCCTTTTCCTTTTGACTTCTGTACAGAATCCACACCTATCACTGCTGGAAGAGCAATGGAATACCATCTACTAAACAAGAGTCAATGATGCTCAATACATTGCTAAGTAGATTCCTCCCCCTCTAGTTTTGTGCTTCAGCTAGCTGACTTGACTTATTTCTTAAAAAAAATGTTTCTCACTCCACCCCTCCTCAATAATGCTGTACTAAGTGTTACTGTGGATAATAAAATTAGATACCTACTTCTGAGGAGGTTACACTCTATCTTCCCCTCCCTGCCCCTCGGAATACACGCAAATATTTGAATTCGGACGGTCCCTTGGTACAAAGGGGATCTTCAGAAGGGGATTTTCCTTCACTATAAATACAGGATTCACAGCAAGGCTAAAGGAACAATATTCTGCTGCTACCTTCTACCATGAAGGCAAAACAGTGAATTTCAACAAATTAACTTTCTTTTTTGTTTTTTGAATATTTCATAGAAAATAGAGTTGAATGAGTAGCACTCACACCACTCTGGTGATGACAGAAGGGATTGTACATACAGAATGCACTGCTCTTTTTCATTTTGTAGTACAGAATCATAGCAATGTAGGACTAGAAGTGACCTCAATAGATCATCTAGGCCAGTCCTCTGCACTCAGTGCAGGTCTACATAATAACTAGACCACTCCTGACATGTGTTTGTTTAACCTCTTCTTAAAAGCCTCCAAAGAAGGAGATTCCACAACCTCCCTAGGCAATCTGTTCTAGTGCCTAACTATCCTGACAGGAAGTTTTTTTTCCTAATGTCTAACCTAAATCTCCCTTGCTGCATTTTAAGCCCATTGCTTCTTGTTCTATCCTTATGGATTAAGGGAAACAATGTTTCATCCTTCTCGTTGTAACAACCTTGTATGTACTTGAAAACTGTTACCATGTCCCCCCTCAGTCTTCTCTTCTCCAGACTAAGCAAACCCAGTTTTTTCAATCTTTCCTATTCAATCATATTTTCTAGACCTTTAATCATTGTTCTCCTCTGGACTTTCTCCAATTTGTCCACGTCTTTCCTGAAATGTATTAAGCAGAGCTGGACACAATACTCCAGTTGAGCCCTTATGAGCATGTAGTAGAGTGGAAGCATTACTTCTAGTGTCTTGCTTACAACACTCCTGCTAATACATGCCAGAATGATGTTTGCTTTTTTTGCAAGAGTGTAACACTGTTGATTCATACTTAGCTTGTGATCCACTACAACCACCAGATCCCTTTCAGCAGTACTCCATCCTACCAGTCATTTCCAATTTTGCATCTGTGGGATTGTTCTTTCCTAAGTGGAATACTTTGAAATTGTCCTTACTGAATTTTATCCTATTTACTTCAGACCATTTCTCCAGTTTATCCAGATCATTTTGAATTTTAATCCTATCCTCCAAAGCAATTGCAACTCTTCCCAGCTTTTGGTATCATCCACAAACTTTATAAATGTACACTCTCTGTCATTATCTAAATCATTAATGAAGATATTGAACAGAACCAGACCGAGAACTGATCCATGTGGGACCAAGCTCAGTATGCCTTTCCAGCTTAATTATGAACCACTGATAACTACTCTCTGGGAATGGTTTTCCAACCACATATGCATCCACCTTATATTAGCTCCATCTAGGTTATATTTCCCTAGTTTGTTTATGAGAAGGTCATGCGAGACAATACCAAAAGCCTTACTACAGTCAAAATATACTATGTCATCTGCTTCCCCACTATCTACAAGGCTTGTTACCCTGTCAAAGAAAAGCTACTAAGTTGGTTTGACATGATTTGTTCTTGACAAATCTATGCTGTTACTTATCACCTTTTTATCTTCTAGGTGTTCGCAAATTATTTGCTTGAATATTTACTCCATTATCCTTCTGGATACTGAAGTTAAGATGATGAGCCTATAATTCCCCGGGTTGTCTTTATTCCCCTTTTTATAGATTGGCACTATATTTGCCCTCTTCTAGTCCTCTGGAATCTCTCCAATCTTCCATGAGTTTTTGAAGATAATTGCTAATGGCTCAGAATCTCCTCAGTCAGCCTAGACTATTCTAGAATGTACTTCATCAGGCCCTGTTAGAAGACATCTAACTTTAAAAAAAAAAGAATTGTTTTCTCGCTATTTGAGCCTCAGATCCTACCTCATTTTCACTGGCATTCACTATGTTAGACTTGTAATCGCTACTAACCTTTTTGGTGAAAAACTAATAAAAAATTCATTTAGCACTTCTGCCATTTTCCCACATTTTCTGTTATTGACTCTTCCCCCACACCCATTGAGTAATGGCCCTATCCTGTCCTTGGTTTTTCTTTTGCTTCTTGTATATTTGTAGACTGTTTTCTTGTTACCCTTTATGTCTCTAGCTAGTTTAATCTTGTTTTGTGCCTTGGACTTTCTAATTGTCTTCTTATGTGCTTATGTTGTTCTTTGGTATTTATTCTTTGAAATTTGACCTATTTTCACCTTTTTTAGCACTCTTTTTTGAGTTTCAGATCATTGATGATCTCCTCATTAAGCCAGAGTGGTCTCTTCCAATATGTCTTATCTTTCCTATGCAGTGGGATAGTTTGGTCTCGTGCCTTTAATAATGTCTCTTTGAAAAACTGCCAACTCTCTTGAACTGTTTTTCCCCTTAGACTTGATTCCCATGGGATCTTATTTACCAACTCTCTGAGTTAGCTAAAGTCTGCCTTCTTGAAATCTGTTCTCTTTAGTCTGCTGTTTTCCCCTCCTACCATTCCTTAGAATCATGAACTCTATAATTTCATGATCACTTTCACCCAAACTGACTTATACTTTCAAGTTCTCAACCAGTTCCTCCCTGTTTGTTAAAATCAAATCTAGTATAGCCTCCCCTGGTTGCTTTCTGCACCTTCTCAAATAATAATAGTAAAAGATGTCTCCAATGCATTTCAAAAAATATGTTGGATAGTATGTGCCCTGCTGTATTATTTAAACAGATGCTGGGTAATTGAAGTTCCCCATCACCACCAACTCCTGTGTGCTAGCTGATTTTGTTTTAGTTGTTAAAAAAAAGCCTCATCCACCTCATCTTCCTGGTTAGGTTGTCTGCAGTAGATCCCTACTGTGACATCACCCTTGTTTTTTACCCCGTTTTCCATTACCCTCAGACTTTCTTGTAACAAATTCCCTTCTTCCCGCTTGTGTGTCCAGGGTTATGGACTAGACAACATACTATTTATTCTACACCTCTTAATTGCCAAGAACCTGATATTGCAAGGTGGCTTGGCAGCATGTTAGACCAGTTATACGATGCAGTGCTGGAAATTAAGTGAAGAAAAGGGACATATTCTCCACTGCCATTGCACTTTGCACTCACTTTCTGTGTGGGTAAATGACTACGCAAAGTGCATGTAAAACTGTCATGTTGATTTGTTAGCATTTTGACTACTTTGAACAAGTACAAATGACAATGCAGGTACAAAGCAAGGGAAAATATGAAGGAGATTCCCAAACATAAGCCATTCTTTTTAGGTGACAAATCTGAGGAACTGTCCCAGATTGAGGTGTCATTAGAGCTGGTATTGGAACAAATTGATAAACTAAACAGTAATAAGTCACCAGATCCAGATGGTATTCATCCAAGAGTTCTGAAGGAAATCAAATGTGAAACTGCAGAACTACTAACTACAGTTTGTAACCTATCATTTAAATCAGCTTCTGTACCAAATGACTGGAGGATAGCTAATGCGACATATTTTTTTTTAAAAGTGCTGCAGAGGTGATTCCAGCAATTACAGGCCAGTAAGCCTGACTTCAGTACTGGGCATTCTGGTTGAAACTATAGTAAAGAACAAAATTGTCAGACACATAGATGAACATAATTTGTTGGGAAATAGTCAAGATGGTTTTTAAAAAGGGAAATCATGCCCCACCAATCTACTAAAATTCTTTGAGGGGGTCAACAAGCATGTGGACAAGGGGGATCCAGTGGATATAGTGTACTTAGATTTTCAGAAAGCCTTTGACAAGTCCCTCACTGTGATGCTCTGTACCTCGGGGGAACACCCTACACCCGCATGTTCATCTTTATAAAATGATTTTGTGGTGTCATGTTGGGTGTCTTTGGAAGGCTCATGATGCACTGAACATGGTTGTCATAGTGATGTTATTGTAATTGTTACAGCAATGTTATAATGTTATAGTTTACAATTTAATGTATGTAGTTATGAAGCTGAAAATGTATCCTCATGGCTTAAAACAAACCCAGACAAAAACTCTCCAAGAGCAGAGAGGCAGTTCACACTTCATCAGGGCAGGTATGGGATAAATCCAGCCCAGCCTCACAGGAACAAAAGATGCTCACATAGGCAGCAACAAAAGAATCTGTTAGACTCTCAAGGGAGTCACCCCCCCTTCCTTTGGTCAGTTTGGAACTGTGATGAGGTAATGTTCACCTGACTCTGAAGGGGTGGGTGGGGGAACAAATCCAAGAGGGAAGAAAGGACATGATAAAAGGGAGAGACATTTCCCATACTCTCTCCCTCTCTCCCACCTACATCTACAGACACCACACCAAGCGACTGAAGTGCTGATCAAAGGGGAGAGCCTGGCTGAAGAGCAACCAGCCAGCGGTGAGAAGCATCTAAGTTTATACGGGCATTGAAAGTGTTAAGATCAGCGTAGAATGCGTTTTGCTTTTATTTAATTTGATCAAATCTGACTTGTTATGCTTTGATTTATAAACACTTAAAATCTATCTTTTTAGTTAATAAATTTGTTTATTCTACCTGAAGCAGAATGTTGGGAATCATTAAGAAAGGGATAGAAAATAAGACACACAATATCATAGTGCCTCTGTATAAATCCATGGTATGCTCACATCTTGAATACTGCATGCAGATGTGGTCGTTCCATGTCAAAAAAGATATATTGGAATTGGAAAAGGTTTAGAAAAAGGCAACAAAAATGACTAGGTTGTATGGAATGGCTTTCATCTACTGCTGCAGATTCTCCACATAATTCACTTATAATACCCCAGAGAAAACAAATGCTAAGGACATTAATCAGAACAACTGACTGATTATTTGAAAAGGAGGAAGCAGTTCAGGAACTGGTAAGTCTGTGTATTTTGTTCTAAAGATCTGTTTTTATCTGTTCTTTTCCATATAGTCCGGTGTCAGTTCATAGACCCAAGTTCCTCATGGCTTATTCAAGTGAAAGGCCTTAAATGAAATACCCATAACACCTCAAGAATTAACTGAAACTGAAGTAAATGGAAATCTTTCCATGGAGTTGAATGAGACCTGGTTCAAGCTTTAAATAAGGCCACTGAAACTTGTATGTAATTTGCAATCTCTGGTGCACGAGAGGCAGCTATATTTCAGTAGTGCCCTCGGAATGTCTGAAGTGCTTTTGTGCCATTTGGGAAGAAAGATGTTACTCACATGTAAAATATTATTATAATAAGCCTATTTTAAAATGTATACTATTTTTAAACACTGTGGACTATTTCTAACTAAATTAACAAAGGAAAGGAGAAAACGACACAGAACATATGAGGAACAAAACAAAATGGAATGAAGGGGAGGACAAAGTGGTAGTTAGAAATAAATACATGATATTTGTTTCAAATTAAAGCTACCTATTTTCATGTATCCAATGACTCAAGCATAGAAAGTGTCCTGAGCTAGGCATGAAGTAGGGAACATGCAAACTCATGCAAAGATCATGCCTCTTAAACATTACACTTTATGCATAATCCCATTTTGCAAGTCCTCTGCATGATCCTGACATCATCTATGTAGGATCCTTGCTCTTCTTCCAGTAGATGTTAAAATACAAGTAAATAATGTTGGAATACAAAGAAAAAAAGTCACAAAAGTCAAGTACAGATGCCTGACATATGTATGACCCTTGAATATATACGTGGGTGAAGTATAACACTGCTCACCAGTGATTTAATGGCCTAACTCAGTGGTTCCCAAACTCGTTCCACCACTTGTGCAGGGAAAGCCCCTAGCGGGTCTGGACGGTTTGTTTACCTGCTGTGTCCGCAGGTTCGGCCAATCGCGGCTCCTACTGGCCACGATTCACTGCTTCAAACCAATGGGAGCTGCTGGAAGCAGCAGCTAGTACATCCCTTGGCCCGCGCCGCTTCCAGCAGCTCCCATTGGCCTGGAACAGTGAACCGCGGCCAGTGGGATCCGCAATCGGCTGAACCTGCGGACGCAGCAGGTAAACAAACCAGCCCGGCCCGCCAGGGGCTTTCCCTGCACAAGCGGCGGGAAGACTGGCTAACTAAATGTTAGAGAGAAAAATATGGTTTACATTCAAAACACACACACACACACACACACACACACACACACACACAAATGCTTTTCTGTGTTGCAACTTAACCATTTCAAATTATTGAATTCACAGACAAGAAACTCTCCTCCCTATGCACCCACTCCCCTGCCAAAACAACCCCACAATGATATATTATAGCCAACTGCCAAATACGGTGAGCCTTGGTACTGCAGTGGTTAACCTGAGTACAGCATTCCTTTGAGAGAATAAACAGAATAAAGTTCTGGAAGCTAGAGGTAATATTTCAGTCTCAGATTTTATTACACACAGTTTCTTTGCTAAGCATAGTATCTCCCACAGAACTAGAGAAAATTACTATCTCTTGTTCTCAAAGGCTGGAATCCTTCATCACTCTGATAATCCCTCAGTAAGACACAGAAAATCACTTCCAACATCTCCATAATACCTTTAATTTTTCATGTTGAATGTCTTTTTTTATTGCTCATATAAGAAAGGTGCCAAGATCTCAGATATTACTTATTAGCCCATACCAGTTTATTACTATGTTTAAATACTGTGCTCCAACTCTCCAACTATGTGCAATATACACAATTATATATCAACTAGCTCTTTTTTTTCTTTCCAAGAAGTGAGAGGAGAGAGCTGGAAGAGGTTTGTGCCAGATGATCTCATGCATCTAAATGTGGGCATTTGAACCTAACTAGCCTTGATAGAATCATATACAAGGTGACTTACAGCTCCTTCCCTCCAAAATTAGTGATATCAAGACATGTATTAGCATACTATTCTATTTTGGGTCACTTTATTTTCCCTTTCTGGAAAGAAAACAGGATTCGTGCCATAGCTAAGACAGAATATAGCGTCTTCCAAGACTGCATCACCACTCTACCTGGTCATAACATTATCACTCCACCTGAAGCATCATCTCTGCCAGGTCCAGTCCAGATTCTGATACCATTCTCATTCTTACTCCCCATTAAAAGAAATACTCAACAGGGTAAGGTATAAGGCAACATGATTAAGAGATCAGAATCTGAATCTCAGTTATTGACACTGCTGTTGTTCTACAATACAGATGTTCTAATGTTACATAACAGTCTAGCAAATAGCATCATGTGGTTCTAAAATACCTATATATGCACGTATATATGAGTATCAAAATCATATGGTACTGAAAATATGTTCAATATTTTATCCACAAACCAATGCACAGAAGCCCTCAACCATCTAGCACAACTGCTATAAAACATTTCCCCATTTTTAAATGAGCTCCTAAAGTACCTCAGACAGTGTCACTGTAAGGTTCTCTTCTAATTTGTAGAAATAAAACCCTCTAACCAGCTCCCCTTCCCACAGTATAACCGTTTACTGGGTACTTTGTCATCATGAAGTACAGAAAAATCACCCACAATTTGGCTGTCATGCCTTCCTATTGCTTCAAGAAGACACATTACAAATCAAGAATAGAAGCAGAAGTGTTCACTGCATTTGCTACAGTTTCGTGGCTAGGCAGCAGTCTGGCCTCGATCGTTGCTCTCCCCTACGCCAAAGAACAGCCCTCATTTTCAGCTCAAATTGAATGCATCTCATCCCGTCACCACCCTCCTGATCATTTTAACGCTAAAGTGGCCTGAATTTCAGATATGCTGAACACCTGCAGCACCAGTGGACACTTTAGGTCCCTAAATATGTTTTTTTCTGCCTGTTGATAGACATTATGGCCAGAAAGGACCATCATGATCATCTAATCTGACCTCCTGCATGTTACCTGCCACAAAACCTCGCCCACCCATTCTTGTAACAGACCCAGAACCTCTCTTTGAGTTACTGAAGTCATCAAATCATGATTTAAAGACTGCAATGTATACAGAATCTACCATTTACAGTAGTTTAAATCTGCAAGTGACCTGTGCCCCATGCTGCAAAGGAAAGCGAAAATACCCCAGGGTCTACGCTAATGTGGCCCAGGGGAAATTTCCTTCCTGACCCCAAATATGGTGATTAGTTAGACCCTAAGCATGTGGGAAAGACCCACCAGTCAGAGCCCTGGGAAAGAATTCTCTGTACTAAGAGCCCTCCCCACCCAGTGTCCCATCTCTGGCTGTTGGGAATATTTGCTACCAGCAGTCCCAGGTGGGACACATGCCGTTATAGGCAGTTCTGTCATACCATCCCCTCTATAAACTTATCAAGGTCAGTCTTGAAACCAGTTAGATTTTTGCTCCCACTGCTTTCCCTGAAACTTCACTCCTGTGATGGTTAGAAACCATCATGTAATTTCAAGCCTAAACTTGCTGATGGTTGGTTTATGACCATTTGTTCTTGTATCCACATTGGCACTTAATCTAAATAACTCCTCTCCTGCCCTGGTATTTATCCCCCCAATGTATTTACAGAGAACAATCTTATTTTCCCTCAGCCTTCGTTTGTTTAGGCTAAAGAAGTCAAGCTATTTGAGTATGTCTCATAAGGTAGGTTTCCCATTCCTCTGATCATCCTAATAGCCCTTCGCCACACCTGTTCCAGTTTATATCCATCTCTCAAACATGGGAGACCAGAATTGCACACAGTATTCCAGATGAGGTCTCCACTGGTGCCTTGTATTATGGAATTTCCTAACACTTCCCTATCGCTACTGGAAATACCTTGCCTGATGCATTTTAGGATTGCATTCGCTTTTTACACAACCATATCACATTGGAGGATCATAGTCATCATGTGATCAATCAGTACACCCAAGTCTTTCTCCTCCTCTGTGAATTCCAACTGATAAGTCGCCAGCTTATAGCAAAAAAAAATCTTGTTGTTACTTCCTAACATCCAAGTTTCAACATTTTGGCCATTGTCATTTTAAGAACTAGAACCTCTATCACTGTATGCTTCCTATACTATTATTATTTTGTCTCTTTGTCCCCATTCTTGAATCTTGCCAGGGTGATTCACTGGTTTCTTAAAGGGCTGAAACTTCACCATTTAAAAAATAATAAGAATCTGAAAAGGAATTTGCTCAAATTTAAAACGATGCAGTTAACACGGGCCTTACTCTGCACTGCATTCCTCATTCAGCAACAGGTCTCTCAAATGCCAGTTGGTGTTTTGGTTACAGAAATAAAGTCTTGGCCATTTTCGAGCATCTGACTAAAACAACACAGTCACTTCCGTACTGTTGTTCTAGTTATTTTACATTGTACAGCAGAACCTCAATACACATTTGTTAATTAAATGTGTATTTTAAACTAAGAAATAAATGATCAGTTTCCAAAAATTGTTCATAAAGAAATCACCATCAGTAGGTGCAGCACACACTGCAATGGACATACTGGACTTCTCACACAGAGCTTACTATAGTTTGTATTCAAACAAATGCTTTCTGATGGATCTAGGTACAATGTCATCTATCTGAAATGATCTGTGTCCTTCGAATCTCAGTTGATCACTATATAATCACAATATAATACCTCTCAATACCAACATAAAAATGTATTTTCCATTAGAGTTTACATCCCCATTTATTCAGATTTTTCCAGGTGAGTCGGCTTTTTCAGCAGAAAAAGAAATAGTTTCATCCTCAGAGTAGAATGAACCCCAGATTCTGTTTATTCGTTTTAAACGCTACAGTGCAATCTTTCACTGAACACTAGTTGCTCTCATGTAGATGCTCTCTTTTTTTCTTCCTGTTTGTGTGGGAGCCTTGATCATCACTTAATATATATATAAAAAAAATTCATCACTGCCTTTCTACAGCAATAATTTCAAGTGGAATCAGAAAAGCCAGCTTTCCAGATCATGATATTAACCAGATATTTAAACCTATGCTAAGAGCTTAGGCTCAAAAAAGGTCTTTGAGCATTAATTTATTTGCTTTCTGTAATATACACTGTTTGGAATAAATATAAAGTGAAGGAATTTGGAAAGGGGAAAAAACACAGTATCTGCAATTAAAATTCTCTATTGTGGGTTGACATAAGATAGCTCAACTGCTTTATGGTGATGACCTGCTGTTACTGATCCTGAGAACATAATGAAAAATATTAAGTGTTTATATATAGATATGAATAAAATACATGACAAATAACACCAGACAGTGGGAGTTTAGAGATGTCCGCTATAATGATGCAAATAGTAATAAGGAAGAAATGGAGGAGAATAAAGCATTATAAGATAGATCTATCTAAATTATTTATAAAGCCTCCCCATCACTAATTAAGACTAACAAACCTATGTCTGTACACACACCCCAGCTATCCCCACTGCTCCTCCCCACGTCATCCTGTACTTGAGCAGATGGAGAGAGGCATTTCTTTCCATATGCAGAAAAATAAGAGACCATCTTATTCTGCACTAGGATTCCAATCCAAAGTCCACTGAACACAATGGGAGTTTTCCCATTGAATGCAATTGGCTTTTGTTAAGGCCAAAGTAAACACACACAAACATGTGTGTGTGTGTGTACACTTAGGGGCTCATTGAAAGTCTATATCCATCCATCCATCCATCCATCCATCCATCCATATGATATTACTATTATTATTCATCTAGCTTTCCACTGCTGGTCCAAATGGGTTACTCACATACACAGCAACTCCACCAACATGGTTTCTGAACTGAGGCTTTTCACTCACTCAAAGTAAGATATTCCATGGCCTTTTAGGAATCAAATGCTCAAAATTTGAAGGAGTGCAGTACTATACCATCTCCACTAAATTTTCAAAGGGACTCCTTGGCTAAACCCTATGCAACTCTGAAAAAATTAGCATTTAAGAAAGGATTTTGAGACTATGACTTCATCCTTCTTACTCATAACTATTCTGGTACCTCATGTATGAATTATTTATTAAGGATACAACTATTCTGTGCAACAGTACATATAAACTTTCATCTGAAAAAGAAATAAATGAAACAAAATTAAATGTGCAAAGGAGACAAAGGATGAGAGGGCTCGCTGCAAGTCAAAAATCACTAGTACCTCTCTGGGCATTTCTATGCTGGATGACAAATTAGGATTTAGCATGCCTCTTCTAATGCATAAATTAATGTTTAAAGTAACATAAAAGACACCAGAGTAAACTAACCAGATGTGCATTAAAAAGAGGGAGTGCATTGTGGAAGTTTTAGCACATAAGAACACATTATGCAGTGCAACTTTAAACTACTATAAAGAATGTGAATCAGCAAAAAAAAAATGGTTTCCTATCTGATGGTTAATGTTGCAGCAATCAAAAGTTTGTAGTTGTGTACAATGACCTCATGTGTTCTGCTTCAGTTACAAAAGTGTTATTGGACTGAACTACTGTGCTGCGACAACAGACACCATGCACTGTAATGACAGTGATGGAAATTCTCATTCTGTTTGCATTCAGATTACAAACGAAAGAAAATTTCATTTTTGTTGTATTTTGAATGGAAGGAAATGCTGGGAGGAACACGTAGGCTCAAACACCTTCTTGAAAAGCTGATCAGAACTTTAATGCAATAAAAAGACAAATACTCACAGTAATTTCCACTGTTGGCTCCTTAATTTCCATGGGTAGACTTCTCCTTTCTCCACAGAGCATGATTTTCCCTAAAATTCTCTTAGACGATGTTTCTCCAGTTGTTCAACCAGAATCCCAATAAAGGGGAAAAGTCGCCTAGTGATGCTGAAGGGCCCAATCATCTAATCACACACTCACTAGCTCCTAAATCCCATTCCCTCTCTTTTTCTTCCATGGTAAACTTTCCTGCCCCTTCCCCTCCACACACACTTTATCTTTTCAGAGTCGTGTTTCTGTTCTGCTAATGGGAATCACAATGAACAGTTCCCCCCTTCCCTGTAAATGGTCCAGTTTGGAAACATACATTGTTTTAAGCATGTTGTAAGAATATGAATCTCAACAAATATCAGTACTGAAATTAAGATTCTATTTTTCCACAGCCCTACATTGGCAATAAGATATATCCAGGAAGATCTCAGAAACAGAGGAGGAAGTATTTTATCATTCTTATTAACAGTTTCTCTATAATGATTAATTTGTTTATCCTGCTTGGCATTACACACAATTTTGGAAGATAGTTTGATGCACACTCTCTCTACAAAGTAAAAAAAAATAATCACCTTCATCTTAGTGAAGTCTCAAGCAAATTTTTTCTCGACATATTTTTCATAAAATATGTACTATACATTCCTAAATTGATAACTAGGGTAGCTGAATACCAGAAAAATATGCATTAAATATTTAAAAATATTTATCAAATTGATTCATACTATTCAGCCATCTGGTCAAACAGTGAAATAGATAGTTTACTTTATCAGCCAGCACAAAAAATATAAAGTTTTATTTTTAACCCTGCAGATATACCATATCCAGCATTCCCTCGACAAGAAAAAGATTTATTTTTTTACAAATTTCAGATTACACAAATAGCATATTGAAGGCTGCACACCACTCCCCACTCCACATTAAGGGTACTCTTAAAGTATACCATAATGCAATATGCAAATGATTCAAGTGTTATTATATATAGAAGCAGTAGTTGAGATTTTCAGGTACATATGTGAACTGAGCATCCAAATCCATTAGGAAGCTTGGAAAATCTTAGCCAGTGTCTCTATATATACAAAATTGCCTAGGTCATGAAATTATAGCACTCGCATGGTAAAGATTAGCAAGGTGACAAAGTAATATTTAACATTGGAAACATGCATTTTTGAAAGAAATTATGAAACCAATATTTTGTGGTGCACATTTTTTTTATTTTATGCCCTCAAAGAAAGAAAGATGGGGGGCTAGATTATGTAAGAGAGCAAAGTTAAAGTCGTTTGGATGCCTTAAGTGTGATTTTTAATATTTCCAAAGGGTTGGGTTCCTTGCGAGTTTAACTCTGAATTTCCTGAGTTTCTAACGTTTGTTGTGATTTGTTCTTTAAAATTTAATGTTCCTGAAAAGTAGAATATTACACATTCAAATCACTGCTATATGAAAAACAAACATCAGATTGGGATAGTTGGCCTACTAGGGTTGTGATGGTAGGAGAGAAAAATGAGGAAAACGACTTTCTCCTGAAAATTTGCACTACCAGGGATCTCATCATTCAACCTTAGCTTTATGACATTTGCCCCCACTTCCCTCACAAATGTCAGTCTGTCTCCCTTCCATTCATTTCTGATGTTAGATGATTCTCAGAAGGCAGGGTGGCCTTTCACAATCACTAATTTTGGAAGGGACCCACATCAATTCACATAACTTAAAATGGTCCAGTAAAGGAAGCACAAAGCTATGGTAAGAGAGGAATCGTGTGTTTAAAGAGTTACAGCCTGAGTCACATTCCACAAGATATTACAATGTAAAATAAAAAGAAAAGGAGTACTTGTGGCACCTTGTGGCACCTACTACAGGACAGGCTTAACACAGAAAATAACAGAACGCCACTAGCCATCACCTTCAGCCCCCAACTAAAACCTCTCCAACGCATTATTAAGGATCTACAACCTATCCTGAAGGATGACCCAACACTCTCACAAATCTTGGGAGACATGCCAGTCCTTGCCTACAGACAGCCCCCCAACCTGAAGCAAATACTCACCAGCAACCACATACCACACAACGGAACCACTAACCCAGGAACTTATCCTTGCAACAAAGCCCGTTGCCAACTGTGCCCACATATCTATTCAGGGGACACCATCACAGGGCCTAATAACATCAGCCACACTATCAGAGGCTCATTCACCCGCACATCCACCAATGTGATATATGCCATCATGTGACAGCAATGCCCCTCTGCCATGTACATTGGTCAAACTGGGCAGTCTCTATGTAAAAGAATAAATGGACACAAATCAGACATCAAGAATTATAACATTCATAAACCAGTCAGAGAACACTTCAATCTCTCTGGTCACGCAATTACAGACATGAAAGTTGCGATATTACAACAAAAAAACTTCAAATCCAGACTCCAGCGAGAGACTGTTGAATTGGAACTCATTTGCAAATTGGATACAATTAATTTAGGCTTGAATAGAGACTGGGAGTGGCTAAGTCATTATGCAAGGTAACCTATTTCCCCTTGTTTTTTCCTACCCCGCCCCCCCTCCTCAGACATTCTTGTTAAACCCTGGATTTGTGCTGGAAATGGCCCACCTTGATTATCATACACATTGTAAGGAGAGTGATCACTTTAGATAAGCTGTTACCAACAGGAGAGTGGGTTTGTGTGGGGTGGGGGGGGGGAGAGAAGAAAACCTGGATTTGTGCTGGAAATGGCCCAACTTGATTATCATACACATTGTAAGGAGAGTGATCACTTTAGATAAGCTATTACCAGCAGAAGAGTGGGGTGGGGGGAGAAAAAACCTTTTGTAGTGGTAAACACCCATTTTTTCATGCTTTGTGTGTATAAAAAGATCTTCTATACTTTCCACAGAATGCATCCGATGAAGTGAGCTGTAGCTCACGAAAGCTTATGCTCAAATAAATTGGTTAGTCTCGAAGGTGCCACAAGTACTCCTTTTCTTTTTGTGAATACAGACTAACGCGGCTGTTACTCTGAAAAATGTAAAATAAGTTAAAAAAATGGGGTCCTATCAACTTTTTGCATCAAAATATATATTTTCCAATCCAAATTCTGAGCAGTTTCAACTCATGGCATAAGGAAGTAGGTCCTGCTATATGCAAGTTGGTCCCCTAGCCCAGCTTCTGACCCCCTCAAAAAAAAAAAAAGAGAGTACAAGGAAATACCTTAGATGATATTTTTGAACCTCATCTTAGTAGAAGCATACTAGAAACTTAATGCATAAAAACTAAACCATAGAAGACAATCTGTTTTTGTTTTCTAAGTGATTTCAGACTGAGCTTTCAATCCAGGTGTTGGAGGAACAGGACTGACACATCCTACACTTTCAAGACTTTAATGATGCCCAGAGCTTTCATTTTCTTTTATACTCTGACAGTGGAAAACATGGCCTCCTTATGTACAACATAAAACCTAATAAAATACCTAGCTGTTCTTTCCCTGGTGATTCCTGCTGCTCCAGTCTGTGGTACGGTAATGTCAGATTTTCATGAAATCGGCTGGAAAACGCTGCTGAATAACTGTACCACACCTGAACATGTATGGTATGCTTGCTTTTTCTCCCTGCCTGTCGATATATATCAAATACCCAGACAGAAGCTTTATTTCCCAGTGGTCTAAACCAGCAAAATAATACATCTACTTAACATCTAGCAGTTTTTACACTGCTCCTTGAGAATTTTTCTGTCACAATATTCCATGGTATATCCTTTGTTTCCTAGCACCTTTTGTGCACTTCAGTTGCTAACAATGCAAGATGACAAATCAATGCTAGCTAGTGGGAAAAAAAGGCAAATAAACCACAAAATATTATGTAATAACTGCTCTGTTGATCTAGCATACCTTGACACAGTGTGCCAAATTCTGCTTTCTGCTACAGCAGCATATGGTCAGTCCTAGTGAGGTCATCTATACATTGGCATACCTTAGGCCAGCATCTGGACCAGCCACGATCTCAGTCTGTCCATTCCTATGCTAATAAATCATCTAAAAAGTCCCAGGAACTGTTGCAGTATCTGCCACACAGATCATTGACTATGGTTGTTTCAGTGCAACCCAATAAAAGACTGCCTAGAATCAGAGCTGCTGTAGTTTCTACGAAGTGTGCTTCACCCCATTGGAGCATCTCTCTAAAAGAGGTGAGAGGAGGAAGCAGGGAGCGGAGGTAAAGTGGCAGCCAGCTGTGTGTAAGAATATTGGCACCTATTAAAGGACTAGAGAAAATTACTGTCCCACCCATCACAGCCATGGAGCTGTGGGGAGCTGCTGCCTAAGTGATATGCAGTGTAAATTACTAGATACTGGAGCTGGTTGCGAAAGGGGGGAAAATATTGTGAAAATCTTCAGAAAATCTCATTTCTGTTGAATTTTTTTATTTGAAGGGGGGTGGTAAAATTTTCTGATCTTCTTTGCTAAACCACAATGATTCAGGAACACTTCACGCATAAGGAATTCCAGTTTGATGTCTATCTGGGGTAGAGTCACTATTTTACTACTCATGCCACTGTTTAACTACTGGGGAGAAACATCCCAGGACAATGTGATTTTGGGAAATGAGTTCTCAGTGTCAGGTAACTTGCTTTGTTGGCACTGACATTCTCAGGTCTACCCTTATCATTCTATCCAGGTATTTAACCGTACCTATCTTTCTGGTATCTAGGCACCTAGTGGCTTAGCATACTTGTTAATCAAAGGGAGTACACCATTGGTATCTCAAGAGGATATTGTAATGTAGTGGCCAGAGAACTACAAGTTGATTAGGGCTTCAGTGTCCCGTCCCCCCCCCCCCCACACACACACATATGCATTACCTAATTGCCATTTCATTGACAGCATCATAAAGGGAAACATCCCCCCCACCCACCAATTAATATATTGAGCCCAATCTTTGGGTGCATCAACATAATCCAGAGGAGAATACTGGATTTCTGGAACAGCCATTGGAATGGGTCTCCATGTATGTTTTGAAAACTCAGCTTTACCCCTGCAGTCTCTGCCAGACTCTGCAGAAGTTCCTCTGTGCAGATCTGTCTATGGAAAGGTTTGTTTGGCAGCTTTTTTGTATTGAATTGAGGGGTTTTTCAATCAAGCCCTGAGAGGTACCATCCCTTTACCAGGACTTTCCAAACATCTGAAGCATCTATCCTCCATGACTAAAGATTTTGGTATTAGACTTCTCTGCTAAGTCCTCGCTACACAGTATGGAACTGAAATAACAGTACTTTGACAGAAACAATACAAGGATCTTCATTCTTATTCTAATATACACCTCACAAACTTAAAATTAAAAATAAAGATGTCAATGTCAGATCTGCAGTAATTCTGAGATAATTTTGTTTACTTACCTATTGGAGTTATATGAAATCCCAGTCATTTGGACAAAGGACACCAATTCAGAAATCCACATCAATGACATGAAAG
This sequence comes from Eretmochelys imbricata, assembly GCF_965152235.1. Classification (NCBI taxonomy): domain Eukaryota; kingdom Metazoa; phylum Chordata; order Testudines; family Cheloniidae; genus Eretmochelys; species Eretmochelys imbricata. Next base: position 179,323,106 of record NC_135572.1, on the reverse strand, counting down.
AAAAAGAAAGGAAACAGTTAGCCAAGTTTTTTTTTCCCTCTTCAAATAAAAAGGCATTAAAAATAAACCAGTGGATCCATGTTGACCAACCAGTATTATATTCTGCCTCTAATATGGAGTACATTTGTTTAGGGAACTAACTTCTAGTGCTCTTTTATTTTTCCTTTTACCGTTCATTATAGCAAGATGGCTGTGGAAATAGCCATCAAAAATGTGAGCTGCATTGTTATTACACCTAAAGAAAAATTGAACGATTCTGCTACTTTTGATAGTAGGCTACACTGGAACAGTTTCATAGCATTTTTGTAAATGACTCAAATGAAATCTTTAGTTGAATATCAACAAGAAGAGGTCCAATTTGGAAATTATGTAATGAAAAGGAAATTGAACAATTCAGATATGTTTATGGAAAACTCATAACTTGGGGCATCTCATTTGGCACCAAATAAAGCTGTTATTTATGATGTGCAGCACTAAAAAGGAAAGCTGCTATCCGGTATAGAATGTGGCCATGGCAGGGGAAGCTGAGGAAAATAGTTTTTGAATAAATGAAACAAAGGACAAAAATTCCATATAAAAATGTATACACTGGGCCACATCCTAAACTGATGTACACTGATGTAGCTCCAGTGACGTCATACCGGATGAGAAACTGTTCTACTGTGTCTTTCTCCTCCAACCCCTTCTGTTAAATACAGTATAATCACCCAAACCAGTTATTCCTCATCAAGCCTCATACATACCGTGACAGGGTCAGGCCAGATGGCTACAGAAGAGTAATCCTATTGGGATCTGGGAAGTGGGTGGGATAAAGGATCCCCCCTCCCCAGCCTAAGAGGGGGATCCACAGGACCTGGACACCAAATAAATACTGGTGACAACTAATGAAATAACAGGGACAGGAGTGTGGTCAAAGGGTCAAAGAAAGGGAACTGGACGGGGACACTGAGCAGAGAACCCCGGATAGCGCCCACTGCTCCTCAAAGGCATCAAGGGAGTCAGTGAGAGAAGGCAGACATATTTTATACAGGAGAGTGACAGAAGGCAGATATATTAGCCCCAGGATAAGTAGGTCCCTTTTCCCTAGATAAGGTAACTGGAAAGGTTCCAGAGCAATCAGGAACTTTCTGGAACCAATTAAGGCAGAGGGGCTGATTAGAACACCTGCAGCCAATCAAGAAGCTGCTAGAATCAATTAAGACAAGCAGGCTAATCAGGGCACCTGGGTTTTAAAAAAGAGCTCACTTCAGTTTGTGGTGTGCATGCGAGGAGCTGGGAACAAGAGGCACAAAATGCTGAGAGAGAGAAGGCATACTACTGGAAGACTGAGAAGTACAAGCATTATCAGACATCAGGAGGAAGGTTCTGTGGTGAGAATAAAGAAGGTGTTGGGAGGAGGCCATGGGGAAGTAGCCCAGGGAGTTGTAGCTGTCGCACAGCTGTTCCAGGAGGCACTCTAGATAGCTGCATTCCACAGGGCCCTGGGCTGGAACCCGGAGTAGAGGGTGGGTCCAGGTTTCCCCCATCCTTCCAACTCCCTACTTGATACCAGAGGAGTTGAACTGGACTGTGGGTTCCACCAGAGGGGAAGGTCTCTGGCCTGTTCCCCGATCCACTAGGTGGATCAGCAGAGACTGCGGAGAATTGTTCTTCTTCCTTTTTCCCATGCTGGCCAGTGATGAGGCTAACTGAGTGAATGGCAGATTTGAGCGTGAACCTCTGAGGTGAGCAAATCTGCCAATAAGTGCAGGCCCCACCAAGGCAGAGGAGGAACTTTGTCACAATACATATGCATTTTAATTCTCCAAAGCATACTGAAAAAGGACACACATCTCTCTAACAGATTTGGAAATGACATGCCTTTCAGAAACTTCACACAGATGCAAGATCATTTTTAATGCCTCTGAAGTTATATTGACTGCAATCAGTTCCTGCATTTGGCAGATCTTTGATCTCTTCTAAAATGTGAACTGCACTGCAGAGTTGTCAGATCAGATTTCCTTTTAGACACAAACATGCTGAAAGGCTGTTGTTTAGAGTTGGGCTGGCATTAGAAAACTGAACAAGTCTGGCTGGGCACATGTATCAAATCTCTGACTTTTCCAGGGTCAGCCCAAGCATATGGAGGAAGAAGGACGCGCCCTCCTCCAATAGGAAGTGATTCTAAAGGGATGATAGAATCAGCGTTGAATAGTTCTGGTGTTTTTATTCAGGGAATCACATACTATAATTTGTGATATTCGAAATTAAGATGAACAGCCTGTTTTTTAACTTGTTTTTTCAGGTAAATGCAGGCCTTGAAACAGCACCTCCAGGTATGTCTGCACTGCCTCTGGGAGTGTGCTTGCTTCCCAGCATTGGTAGACAGATACATGCTAACTTTGCTTGAGCTAGGGCGCTAAAAATAGCGGTGAAGCTGGGGCAGTTCGGACTAGCCACCTTAGTATGTAACCAAGGAGTCTGGGTAGGTTTGTATTCTGGTAGCTAGCCTGACCCACCACCCATTCTACTGCAACTGCACTGTTGTTTTTAGCACACTAACTTTGGCAGAGGTAGCAAGGGTCTGTCTATCCATGCTGGGAAGCATACTCCCAATTACAATGCAGACATATCCTCTGATAAGCAGTAACTTGATTTCTCAACGGTAATAAGTACATGGCAATGTTTTAGTTCCTTTGCAGCCTGTCTGTTCCAAATGTCCAATCTACACAGAGCCTGCAAATCGAAGAGGAATTTCCTCAATTTTTTCAAACAAATATACTCCACTCCAATTCTACAGAGATCCATGGGAGACAGATATATTTTGCTCACAAGAGTAATTTTGCTTTCAGTCTGAACATTGCCCACATGTTCAATTTTGTATGAGTCTAGAGAGAGAGAGAGAGAGAGAGAGAGAGAGAGAAGGGACCCAAATATACTAAGTACTTCATTTCCTCCCCCACCTCCACACAGATGCACCTTCTCCCAATTAGGGGCATATCACTTGCTCTCTCTGGTATGCCCCCTTCTGTTTCATCAAAGCATTCATAAATCAAAACAAGAGTGCCGCTGGAGGGGAATGGTGGCTCAATGTATTGCTGTCTTTTTACTCTGCATCTGCAGTGCAGAAGCTTAGCTTGGTACAACTTCACAGGCAGACGGACGTAATGTTAGGATGAGATGAGGGAGGGAAGAGCAGGATGGCCTGAACTCTGGAAGACCTGTCTGAGCCCTGTCCCCTGGCAATTCTGTTCTGCCAGAAGCATGGCTTCTTGCAGGGGATGATGTGGCTGAACACAGGCCAGGCATCACAGATTTTCTGTAGCAAGTCCTCTGTGCAAAATGGGAGCATCAAGACCTTAATTCTGAAGGGTCAGGGAAAGAGAATTTTTTTCACTAATCTCACAAATAAATTGTCAGGGGGTGGGGGAGGGGAGACAGGGCAGGAGACCTCTGACACTGCTATAATTTTTTTCTCAATATTCAAATCTGGATCTTAGTCTATTCTATTCTATATAGGTTTTTATAGGCCCCAGTTCAGCAAAACATTTAACCACAGGCTTACATTCCATTTAATTCACTAAAGCTTAAGCACATGCTTAAAGTGCCTTGCAGAACTGAAGGCAGACTGTGCTTATAACTTTGGTGTTTGCCTACAGTTTTAATGAATTGCTGCTAATTTGGGGAAACACACACAGCCTTTTAAAAAAATAATTGATACAATTTTATTTCTATTTCCTTTGATGCAGATCAGAAAATGATCTGATATTTAAAAGTACAAATGTACAACACCTGCAGACTTATACGCAATACGATGGCCTAGCCCAGGGGTGGGCAAACATTTTGGCCCAAGGACCACATCAGCGAATAAAAATTGTATGGTGGGCCATGAATGCTCACAAAATTGGGGTTAGGGCGCAGGAGGGGGTGTGGGCTTTGGGGTGGGGCTGGGGATGAGGAGTTTGGGGTGTAGGAGGGTGCTCTGGGCTGGGATCAAGGGGTTCGGAGGGCAGGAGGGGGATCAGGGCAGGGGGTTGGGGCATGGGGAGAGGCTCAGGGGATGCAGACTCCGAGAGGCGCTTTCCTCAAGCGGCTTCAGGAAGAAGTGGCATGTCCCTCCTCTGGCTCTTACGCAGCCAGGTGCAGCCAGGTGTCTCTGCACACTGCCCCATCCGCAGGCACCACCCCTGCAGATCCCATTGGACAGTATAGGAGCCAGAGCGGGGCCACGTGGTGCGGCTCACAGGCCGACTTAAAACAGCACGTGGCCGGATCTGGACCATGAGCTGTAGTTTGCCCACCCCTGTGCTAACTACTTAAGATAAACAATCTGTTCCACCTTGCATTTAGCTGTGATGCTAGGATTACCTTTCCCAGACCTGAAGAAGAGCTCTGTGTGGCTCGAAAGCTTGCTTCTCTCAGCAACAGAAGTTGCTCCAATAAAAGATATTGCCTCACCCAACTTGTCACTGCTAATGATTGTAATGGAAATATTTTTGAACATTATGTCCCAGATTTTTTTCTGAAAATTTACTTTTGCAAGAAATTGCCATATAACTGTCTGTTATATGTGCAAATGTCTGTGCAATTATTCTCCTACTAGTCTGATAATCTGTACCTATAACTAATTGAAGAAATAGCAGCAGGAGCCAATAGTGTATTTTATGCAAGTGTCTTAAAATCTATTACCCTCTCCCTCACACACGGACACGCATGCATAGCACACTTTAAATAAATAACTTCTGAAATTTTCTATAGGCTTTAAGTGGGTCATTCAAAGGTTTCCATAGCCCTCCTCCCCTCTCACATTTTAGTGACAGTTGCCCGAACTCTTGATCTTTGACCTGAGAAGAAATTAACCCTCCATAGTTTAACACCTAACCCTGAACATTTTAGCAGCCTTAATAATGAGAGGTTATTAAAAAAATCTTAAAAGTTCAGCAGAGCATTTCAAGGACAGCAGAATTAGGCTTCAGCCAATACCTACAGATTTACCGGATAAAGCAAACGATTTGATTTGTTGGGCTACATGCTCCAAGAGTAGTTCAGAATTTGCTGGCATGAAAACAGCCATTTGACTAATTTAACTACTAGATGAGTAGTTCTGGACCCTTGTTCTGGACATGTGCAGCTATAAAGTATTAACTCCTCCCCCCCGCCCCTTTTGAAGGAACAATGGAGAGATTTCCTGGTGTAACTTTATCAGTGTGAATCCAGAAACAGTGCAGAGGATGCAAGTTTATCATGTGGCCCAATGTAGGCTTACATCACTGTTATTTTTCATGAGAGTTGTACTGTCTATACACAGTAGTGGCATGGGGGGCAGTCCTTGCACTACTTCTCCAAACCCTGTGCCTCCTTCCACACTCCCTCACTGCAGGAGCTCTGCTTCTCCAATATCTTGAAATGCAACTGGTCTATAATGGGGATACATTTCCACTGCATTTACATATTACAACAATTTTATGAAATAAGGGGTTGCTTCTGAGCATTGTAAAGTCAATGATGGCTTCAATGGGGTAGGATTAGGCACCTGGTGACTAACTCAGGAGTTTAACTGCATATAATGAAATCTAGACTTCCCCTGGGAACAGACTGCGCACTTACCCAAAGTCAATGAAGGGTGCAAGCTTGGTGGTACCCAACAATGGGACTGTTCACTGGTGTAATCTGTTTCAGTAAACATAGTAGCAGCAGGTCTATTCAATGCCTCCTGCAGAGGAAAGCCAGCAGGGGAGAACTGCTGGGGAAAGCACTGTGGGCAGAATTCACGGAGCCAGCACATCCTGCATAGTCCTAATCATTTTGAGACCGTGGAAAGACAAATAGGAAGGTAGATCATGCCAAACTCACCTGATATTGTTCTTTCATAAGATAACTAATTTTTTAGACAAAGGAAATGTGGTAGATTTAATCTATCTGGACTTCAGTAAAACATCTGATACAGTATCACATGGGAAATTATTAACGGAGAAAATGGGGATTAGCACAATAATTGTAAGGCAGGTAAGAAACTTGCTGGAGACAAGAATGGGTTGTGCTGAAAAGAGAATTATCAGACCGGAGGGAGGTTACTCAAGGAGTTCTTCAAAGGTCTGTCTTGGGACCTCTTGGGACACCCTGGCACCCCAATATTCACCACTGTCTTGTAATTAGGATATGTTTTGCACAAAGTATGCCTTGTGAGGTATCATTCTAAAAGTCTTGGTCTTCTAGACAGTACATAGAATCTGATGAGCTATTACTATCATGGTATGTGAAGTTATGAAGTTTGGCTATGTATGTGTTACTGAAACATGTTGTGAGGTTGAAAACACCCAGAAGCAGCCTTTCAAGTACAATAAAAAAAAAGGCCAAACAATGTTGCACACAAAGCACAAGGATTACCCCAAGAACTGTGTACAATAGAAACGTCTCAGAGATAGCACTATGCAATGGGAACCGTTTGACCCAGGTCACAGCAAAAGAGCTTTCCAGCAAGTCGGAAGGAGATATAAAAGGGGGGAAAGACATCATGATGGTACCTCACTCTCCCTACTACAACACACCTGGAAACACCCGAGGAACAAAGACTGAACTGGGGGAAGTGATGGTCCCAAGCTAAAGGGATTTCTAGCCTGTGTATCTGCCAGCCTATTTATCACACAGCGTGAGAATTTGCTAATTCATATCCTACCTATCTAGTATGTTAAGCTCAGTTTGCGTTTTTGTTTATTTACTAGATAATCTGCTTTGATCTGTTTGCTATCACTTATAATCACTTAAAATCTATCCTTTTGTAGTTAATAAACTAATTTTATGTTTTAATCCAAACCAGTGTGTGTTTGACTAAGGTGTCTGGGGAAAATCTCAGCTTGGTTACCACAAGTGTGCATGGTTCTCTTCACATTGAAGCGGAGGCAGAATGGGTGTTAAACACATATACTGGCCAGATCTCACCAGGACAGAACAGTACTGCTTTGGGGTCCTAGGCTGGTGGTTAGCGAACCAGCATGTAACTGCAGCTGGGTGTGTCTCTACCTGCGTGAATACTGGTGAGAGTGAAAACTTAAAGGGCTCTGCAACTTGTCACAACAGCACAGTATGAGAGGGAGCCCAGGCAGGTGGGTCAGAGGGCTAAGTGGTACCCCAATTCCAGGTGGCACCCCAGGGGCAACCCATCATACCTCTGTCATGTAATATTTTCACTAATAACCTTGACACAAAAAGTAGGAGTATGCTAATGAATTTGCTGATGACAATGGGGAGAAATGACAGTGCAGAGGAGGACTGGAATATTATACAGGAAGAACTGAATGACAGAGGATGGAGCAATAGAAATGGGATGAAATTTAATAATACACACATTTAGGGACTAATAATAAGAATTTCTGCTATAAACTGGAGACTTGTGATTTGAAAACAATAGAAGAGGAGAAATACCTCAATGTAGTAGCCGATGACAAGATAAGTAGGCACCCTCAATGCGATGTGGCCACAGAAAAGGCAAATGTGATCCTAGGATGTATCAGGCAAGGTATTACCAGTAGAGACAGGGAAGTATTAATGCCATTTTACAAGGCAACTTATCTGGAATTCAGTGGTACAGTTCTTGTCATCCATGTTCAAGAAAAAATCATTCAAACTGGAACAGTGCAGAGAAGAGCTACTAGGATGATCAGGGGAATTGAAGGCCCATTTTGTAAGAGAAGACTAAGGGTATGTGTACACTGCAAACGAAGCCCAAAGTGTGGGACCCGGCTAGGATGACCAGATGTCCCAATTTTATAGGGACAGTCCCAATTTGGGGGTCTTTTTCTTATATAGGTTCCTATTACCCCCCACCCCGATTTTTCACACTTGCTGTCTGGTCACCCTAGACCCAGACTGGTGGACTCAGTGTTTCCAAGTCTGTGATTGATCATCCACACTTCACTGTAAACCTTAGGAAGGTCCTAGGACCTGGGTCCTCAGTGCTTGCTGACTCAAATCAAAGTGATTTGTCTGTGGACAGAAGGGGGGCTTTGGCTCAAACCTGAGTCAGAGCCAGGGCTTAGTGTGGAATATAAACAGACCCTAAAATCCTCCTTTTATTTAGCCTAACAAAATGAAGTCTGAGGGGGAGATCTGGTGGCTCTCTATAAATACATCAGGGATGTAAACACCCGGGAGGGAGACCTATTTAAACTAAAGGATAATGTTAGCACAAGAACAAATGGGTATAAAACTGGCCATGAACATATTTAGGCGAGAAATTAGAAGAAGGTTTCTAACCATCAGAGGAGTGAGATTATGGAACTGTCTCCCAATAGAAGTCATAGGGGCAGACAACTGAATTTGTTTTGAGGTGAAGCTTGATACATTTATGAACAGGATTATATGACTGGGTTGCCTGTGATATCAGGATGACCCAGGAGGTCCCTTCCAGTCCTGTGTTCCTATGAGGGAAGAGGCAGCAAAACCAGGAAGCCAGAGGAGAGGCAGCAATAAGCAGTGCGGGGGAAGGAGTAAACGGGGGGGGGGGTATCAAAATCTGAGGCAAAGAGGGGGCCAGTGAATACCAGAGGCAGAAAAAAATTGTGACCCGAGGAAAAGAAAGGCTGAAAGAAAACTGAAGACCAAGGTCATAATTAGGCAGGAAGGTGAAGGAAACAAGAAGGTGAAAGGATCAGGGCCTTACAGGAGAGAAAGTGGGACCATGAGGTGCAAGACTGGAAGGCAGCATCATTGTATTGGGGCCAGTGAGGGCTTCCTTCTATATCTTGTCCAGGTCTGGCAAACCATCACTATGACCTTGAATAGAAGCACAGCATTAAAATGTACCAGACTGCCCCAATATCAACCCTTTTAATTGGCAGTTATTAAAATAGTGCTAGTGCAATATCTCACCTTGATAAACAAACTCATTGCCACCTTAAAATTCTCAGAGATCTGGAACTCGAGCGACGCATTGCATTGAATTTAGGATCATAATTATTTTTATTTGTTGTCCTCTAGTTTGTTTGAAACTTCTACTAAGGCACATTAGACTCAGTTCCCCTTTAACCGAACAAATATCAGAGCAATCCTATAACTTCCTAGCTTAACATAAAGACCAAAAACAAATGCTTTTATCTTTCTTGCTTTCTTTGGCTTTTAATTTATTTATGTTCAGTCTAGGCCAGTGGTGGGCAACCTGCAGCCCATCAGGGTAATCCACTGACAGGCCGCGAGACAGTTTGTTTACATTGATTGTCTGCAGACACGGCTGCCCACAGCTCCCAGTTCTATCTCAAAAATGTCAAACCTAATGAAAGAGAAACTCACAAAACAGAAGTTTGGCCAGTAATATACATTCCTATGGGTCTCTACAACTGCAGCAGATTTTTCTGGTTCAGACACCACACCTGAGTTAGAGGGGCAAGCTACTGCCAGCTAATGCCAGTAGGGCGCCACCCATCAAAGAACGCCTCCTGAAGATCAGCAGAATGTCAGTAATAGCTGCCAACCAGTGAAAAACCTATCATAATACTGAACATTACCTAGGGTGTACTGTCCCTTCTTCAGCATACACCAGAGAGCCTGTTAAATACCAACACCTATTGTAGAGCTGATTTTAAAAGCCCTTGTGTGAAGTTACTTCACATTATGATACGCTCCTGTTTCGTCCCATCCAAAAAGTTCCCCTCCTTGGCTGTGGAAATGGATATAGAATCTAAGAGTGACAGAATTCATGCCACAAACCTGTTATGGAAAACAATTAAGTCAAGAGATGAATTTTCTCTGTCACCTGTCCATATTGCTACCCAATATGTGGTAGCTGTTACTGACGTGCAAGTAGGTACAAAATTCATTATCCGTGCTGCTGGATACTGAGTTGCAGTATGTGCCTGTATCTTGCCTGAGAGTAGATAAGGAGATCTAAATTCCCAAAAGAAAAAGTTATCACAAAAGACTATAGCTTCTCCCTGTTGCTCTCCTATTTATTTATTTTTGTACTTAGTTATTAGATTCATAGATTCATAGATATTTAGGTCAGAAGGGACCATTATGATCATCTAGTCTGACCTCCTGCACAACGCAGGCCACAGAATTTCACCCACCACTCCTGCAAAAAACCTCACACCTATATCTGTGCTATTGAAGTCCTCAAATCGTAGTTTAAAGACTTCAAGGAGCAGAGAATCCTCCAGCAAGTGACCCGTGCCCCATGCTACAGAGGAAGATGAAAAACCTCGAGGGCCTCTTCCAATCTGCGCTGGAGGAAAATTCCTTCCCGACCCCAAATATGGCGATCAGCTAAACCCTGAGCATATGGGCAAGATTCATCAGCCAGATACTACAGAAAATTCTTTCCTGGGTAACTCAGATCCCACCCCATCTGATATCCCATCACAGGCCATTGGGCCTATTAACCATGAATATTTAATTACCAAAACCATGTTATCCCATCATACCATCTCCTCCATAAACTTATCGAGTTTAATCTTAAAGCCAGATAGATCTTTTGCCCCCACTGCTTCCCTTGGAAGGCTTTTCTAAAACTTCACTCCTCTGATGATTAGAAACCTTCATCTAATTTCTAGTCTAAATTTCCCGGTGGCCAGTTTATATCCTTTTGTTCTTGTGTCCACATTGGTACTGAGCTTAAATAATTCCTCTCCCTCTCTGGTATTTATCCCTCTGATATATTTATAGAGAGCAATCATGTCTCCCCTCAACCTTCTTTTAGTTAGGCTAAACAAGCCACGCTCCTTGAGTCTCCTTTCATAAGACAAGTTTTCCATTCCTTGGATCATCCTAGTAGCCATTCTCTGTACCTGTTCCAGTTTGAATTCATCCTTCTTAAACATGGGAGACCAGAACTGCACACAGTATTCCAGGTGAGGTCTCACCAGTGCCTTGTATAACGGTACTAAAACCTCCTTATCCCTACTGGAAATACCTCTCCTGATGCATCCCAAGACCGGATTAGCTTTTTTCACAGCCATATCACATTGGCGACTCATAGTCATTCTATGATCAACCAATACTCCAAGGTCCTTTTCCTCCTCTGTTACTTCTAATTGATGCGTCCCTAGCTTATAACTAAAATTCTTGTTATTAATCCCTAAATGCATGACCTTACACTTCTCACTATTAAATTTCATCCTATTACTATTACTCCAGTTTACAAGGTCATCCACATCCTCCTGTAGGATATCTCTGTCCTTCTCTAAATTGGCAATACCTCCCAGCTTTGTATCATCTGCAAACTTTATTAGCACACTCCCACTTTTTGTGCCGATGTCAGAATAAAAAGATTAAATAAGAGCTTTCTTCTCCTGGCTAAACACCCAACCCACGTTTTTCAGGATCCAGAATAATCGATTACCCAACTACATGACAAGATACTAATGCCTTAACTACTCACTAACCAGGACAAGTGGACTATTTCAATATGTATTTGTAATCTTTACTAACAGGTTGATTTTTGGCCAATTAGCCATCTTTATTCAACAACTTCTGCATCCTACTCATCTTAGCCTTCACATCACTGTGAAGGGAAAGGAAAAAGGAAGAAACTCTCTTGAGGCTACTGAAGATAAATAGGAGAGATTCAAATATGTATAATGCAGAAAAAAATCCCACCTTCTTGGTTCTGCGTAACAGTCTGTTAATTTACTACCAATTTATTACTTGTGTATCTGAAAATAGTTTCCTAAGGTAAACCTTTTCATCTGATCCAAAGGAACAATTACATTACCTCTTTCATTTGTCAGAATATGCCTGGTACTTGTTGGACATATAAACCATATACAGGAAAAATACCCCAGCTTTATTGTTCTTTATTCTACTAACAGAATGTGTCCTCAAAATGTCACCCACAATAAACTGTAAAAGGCTTCACATCAACTCATTAAAGACTCTCCCTAAGGCAACAAACCACGAACTGAAGTTGCCGACTACCTTAGATTTTATTTGCTCATTTAGGAATACCTAGGCATGGCAACCTACCATCCTTTTATTTTATAGAAATGTTCATACATTAAGAGTGTGTTTCATTACAGATGTGTTGAAAACAGGAGAGAAAATGTACAGTATTCTTAATAATACACTTTCATTTCTCCAGTAAGCATCCTTTAAATGCTTTTGGAAAGCTACTATGCCTGAAATCCTCAGGGCTGTTCACCTGTCAGTTTTGACAGTACAGTCTAATGTGACAGGACATATAGCCTTTGTGTGTGTGAGAGAGAGAGAGAGAGAGAGAGACAATGAATGACAGACTTAATTCTACCGAATACGAACTTGGTGATTTACCTTTTCTTTAAAAATAAATTGTTTTCATGTTTGCTACTATGTTAAGAAACAGCAATCGCTAACATGCACAGAGCCGGTTAAAAAATGAGACCGTTGCCTATTCACAGCTGTAATTAGAATAGAGAATGGAAGGAAAATATATAATTGTCTCTACACAATAAGCCAAATTCTGCTCTCAGTTTACTCTGGTATAAATCAGCAAAATGTCCCATTAAAATGAATGGAGTTACACTGTTCCAAAAGAGCCGTGTTGGTGAGAGGACGATGGGTCTCAAGGTGCTGAGGAAAAAAGTGAAAATGAGAGAGAGAGTTATAATTGCTCTTTTTCAATAAAATCTTTATTTAAAAAGACCCATGATTATCTGAGGTGATTCATTTGTCATTGAAGTTAAAGAACAGAATTTGCTTATCTTGTAAACAGTAAATGCTGCTATCGTCATCCCGCACCACAGACAAACTGACAACTGACACCAGAGTACTGTTCAAGGTTAAACCCGCTTGTGGCACCAAGACAGCAAATTAGAGTTTAAAGTATGGTAACATCTTATTGCAATGTTATTTCCTAGCATAATCACACACATAAGTGCATATATTGGGAATGCTCTCTGCCCTCTGATCCGTAGCAAGTGATGTCCCTCATCTTGCTGCTTCACATACGTTCCCTCACAGTATCTATTTATTGTTGAGGAGCTCCCTCAGCTCTAGCTCTGGTGTTACATTAGGGTGCATTGCCTTGCTTTGTAATTGCATTGTTACCTTTGTTACACTACTTTCTTATGTTTATTTCACTGAGGTCTATGGATACTGGACCCTAAATTAAGATCCTGGGCTTGGCAGTGGTGAGAATCATATATGTACCTATTAAATAGATTACCCTGGTGTGTTTATAGTCTTTGTTTCAATTTTGTGGCTTAGTCTTTTTTATCTACACGTTTTATAAATCTAGCACAGTTTGCCTTAAACACACACATACACGTGCGTGCAAAGAGAAACAAAAAAAACCCATAACTTTAAGTAGCCATATCCTATAAATTAGCACAGCTCTACTGAACTCAGTGGAGCTACACTGATTTACATCAGCGAAAGATGTAATGAAGCTCAAGAAGTCCACACTTTGAGTCCAGCACGAGTAAAGGAAGAATTGCTTTAAGTAGCTAGGGAGAGCCAGCTCTCCATTTTTTTTCTTTGAAAGATGAAAGCTTAATTTAAGATGTTTTAGAAAACTGTAAGCATTCTAGGGAAAAGCAGCTGTGATTGCCATTCAGGATATGTACAAATTGCCTAATATCTTTGTGACCCTGTGAGCCCAGGAATGCCAACCCTCAGAACACCCACTATACTGTAACTCACATCAGGCTTGACACACTCTTAGCCTCATCAACTCACTTTTGTCATAATATATATCCCAGAGGTGTCATACAATGTATCATATGTAAACTGGTGACACACTCGTCCCAAACATCATTGCATGATGGTAACACAGAGACTCACAGTTCTGGGAGTTCTGACCAAGATGACACAAACTTTCTCTAAGAAGTTCTCCAGAAGGATTTAGAATCCTAATGTTCCAAAGGCTGAGACAACTTCTCGCTCAACCCATTGAAAAGGAGAATTCAACAAAGTTATTTGTAATATTTCAAAAAATCAAAGTAAATAATTTATCTAAATTAATTCAGTCCCTTTTAAACTTTGTGAATTATCTATGAATCTATCAGACTACTTATATACTCCCTAGCACTATCAGTGCACCTCATAATCTTTAAATATTTATCTTTACAACACCCCATCAGGTGGGGCAGTGCTAATATCTCCATTTTACAGATAGGAAATTGAGGTGACTATAACTGGGTGGCACCCACCTCTTGCAAGCGCCCCCTCCCCCCAGCATCAGGTGTGCATCTGCTCCTCTCTCACTCTGTAGTGACCCATCAGTGGTTTCTCAGGTGGTTTTGGTGACTCAGCCCTCCGGCCAAGTCATACAGTGTCTCTATGTGAAACAAAGCAGACCCCTTCGTGGGTATACAGTCCAACAGGGGCCTATCCCAGTACCCCTCCATTGGCAAAGTTGCTGTAGCCCTCCCCAGGCTCATCCCTTCATCAGTTCCACAGCTCTTTCTGGGCTAGACTTCAAATAGTCGCTTGATCCTGGCATAGGGCCATGCCCCCAGGACTTTCTCCCTGGAGACTCTTCACCTTTTCTGGTCCCAGCTGTTCTTCTCTCTTCAGTCCCAACAGCCAGTCAGGAGCTCCTTCTTGTTCACCCAGTTCCTATCACACTGAGCTGTCTGTGGTGCTACAGTGCTTCAGGTAGCCTTGAACACAGTACTCACTCCTTCAGCTGCAGGCAGCAACTAACTGTTTCTAGCTTTACAGCTCCTTTTATATGGCCCTGACTGACTACTCCCTGCAGTCTCTCTCATTGGCTGCTTTCCCTGCAGCCACTCTAGGCAGCCTGGAGGACTTCTCTATTGCACCTTTCTGGGACGGGGTGTGGTAGGACCCGAGTCCTCAAGCAGGCGACCTCTGGGTGTAATCCACCCCATCACGGTGACTTTTCTCAGATTTATTATTATTGTTATTATTTATATTAACATAGTACCAAGGAACCTGTTAAGGATCAGGACCTCATTGTGGTAGGCACTGTCCAAATATAGAACAAAAAGATAGACCCTGCCCCAAAGAGTTCACAGCTTAAGGGAACAGAAAACAGATGAATACAGCCAAACAAGGAGTAAAAGGAAAAGGAGACAAAATTGGTCAGCATGACAGGCTGTGGTTTCAGCACTCCAGAAGCCTAACCACTGTCAAGTTTTTGTAGTCATTGTGGAAAAGGAGAGTTAAGGGTTTTGCAGGAGGAGAATCTGTTATTTGTGCAGATGTTTATGGGGAGCTTATCCCAAATATGAGAGGAAGAATAGAAGAAAGCATGATGGAGCATGTTTGACATTTTAATAAGTGGACAATGGATCCATTATTGTCCAATCAGAAATAGAAGTTGACTTTTTGATAATCAATCAGAGATAAAGGAGCAGGGTGGTGACAGACCATAAAGAATTTGAGAGAGAAGACAAATAGCTTATGTTTGATATGATAAAGAAGGGAGAGCCCATGGGAGGATGCAAAGAAAGGGGTGACCTAGTTAAAGCAAAGGACAGTTAAATTGGAGAGGATGGAGATTAATGTGAGAATTGAAAGGTGGATAAGGAACTGGTTAATTGGGAGACTACAATGAGTCATACTGCAAGATGAACTGTCAGGCTGTAGAGAGCATACTAATAGTTCATCAGGGATTGGTCTTGGGACCACTCTTTTATAACATTTTTATTAACGACCTTGTCACAAAAAGCAGGAGCATACTAATAAAATTTGCAAATAAGACAGAGTTGGGAGGAATTGCCAATATGGAGGAAGACCGAGTATCATACAAGAAAATCTGGACAACTTTGAAAACTGAAGTAATAGAAATGGGATGGAATTTAATAGTGCACAGTGCAAGGTCATGCACTTAGGGACTAACAAGAAGAATTATTTCTATAAGCTGGGAATTTATCACTTGGAAGTGACAGAGAAGGAGAAAGACCTGGGTGTCTTGGCTGATCAGAGAATAACTATGAGCTGCTAATGTGATGCGACCGTAAAAAAAACCTGATGCATTCCTAGGATGCATCAGGAAAGGTATTTCCAGTAGACACAGGGAAGTGTTAGTACCATTATACAAGGCACTGGTAAGACCTCATCTGGAATACTGTGTGCCATTCTGGTCTCCCATGTTTAAGAAAGATGAATTGAAACTGAAACAGGTGCAGCTACAAGGATGATCAGATGAATTGAAAACATACCTTATGGGAAGAGACTCAAGCTTGTCTTGTTTAGCCTAACCAAAGACTGAGAGGAGATATGATTGCTCTCTATAAATACACAAGAGCAGTGGTGGGCAACCTGGGGCCCGCATGCGGTCCATCAAGGTAATCTGATTGCTGGCTGCAAAACATTTTGCTGATGTTGACCATCTTCAGGCACGACCCCCCACAGCTCCCAGTGGCCGCGGTTCGTCGTTCCCGGCCAATGGGAGCTGCAGGAAGTGGTGGCCAGCATGTCATCTTAGTCAAAGATGAAGCCCACATCAGAGGCTTGAGTGTCAGGCAGGAGAGTAGTGTTGTCCACAGTGATTAAGAAAGGAGGTGGGAGGGAGACTCGGAGATAAAGATTAAGAGCTCTGTTTTAGTTATGTTGCGTTTGAGCAGACAGCTAGGCATACACAAGTAGATGTCAGACAGACAGGCTGAGATTTTAGTTTGGACAGAAGACTGGACTAGAAAATAGAAGACTGGCGTTGTGAATTAGCAGCATAGAGATAACATTGAAATTTGCTTGTGGATGAGGTTACCCAGAGATAAGGTGTAGAGAAGCAGACCAAGGAGAGAGCCCTGTGGAACCCCACAGAAAGCTGGAAGGGAGATAAGGAACGATATACTGAATGCTTAGAGAGGTTGGGAAAGCACCAGGAGAGGAGAGTCAAAGAATCCAAGGGAGGACATGATTTCATGAAGAACAGCAAGGGTTGCCAGTGTCAAAAGAGGCTGACTGGTTCAGGAGGATGAGAACAAGTTCTGAAATTTGGATATTGACAAGAGCAACTTCAGAAGAGTGCAGGGGGAGGAAATCAGATTGGAGAGCATCTAGGATGGAACTGAAGGAGAGGAACTTCAAACTATGATTGTAAAAAGCATATTCAATGAGCTTAGAAATTCAAAGGTCAAGGGAGATGGGTTGGTAGGTGAAGAGGCAAAAAGAATCAAGGGTGGTGTTTATTGTATTTTATTTTATTTGGGGGAGTTGCTTTGGTTTTCAGATGGGAAAGATGAAAGTATGCTTGTACTGTGAGGGGAAGAGCCATAGAAGAGTGAGAGGTTAAGGAGAAAAATAAAGAAGGAGATATGAGTAGATGCAAAAAAGCTCAGGAAATGGTATAGGGATTGGATCACTGGGACAAGTGGAGGGGTTAGATGAGAAGAACAGAAAAGAAACTTCTGCGTTCGTGACAGGGAAGGAGGAAGAGAGAGATGTAGAAAGGGAAAATGAGCCGAGGGGACAGAGAAGGTTATGTCGTAATTTGTCAGTTTTCTCTTGGAACAAACCAACAAGATCCTGCATTGAGAAAGACGTGGAGGCAAAAAGAGGGGAGGGTTTGAGCAGTGCGACAAAGGCAGTGACAAGACAGCTGCAAATGTGAGAGTGGGAGTGAATTAAGTTGGAGAAGTAGAGTTGTTAGCTAAGAAGATGGCAGAACTGAAGGAAGAAAGAATTAATTTGTAGTGGAGAACATCAGCCTGGTTGCAGGATTTCTGCTAAGGATGCTGCACAGCATGGGAGTAGGAGCAGAGGAAGCGAACGTTGATAGCAAGCCAAGGTTGGAGGCTGGCAGAGCAGATCTTGCAATGGGAGCGAGCAGCAAAAGAGTCGACAGTGGAGAAGAGTGCAGCATGGACAACACTATCAGCAGAAGAAAGGGGAGAGGGCAGGGAGAAGAGGGCTGAGAGCAGAGGAGAAGTTATCAATCCTGATGGACTGTAAGACACAGAAAGGCCAAGTGATGGGGCGGGGAGGAGAAGAGATGTAGGAAGAAGGGAGGAGCTGATGGGCGATGCCAAAAAAGAGTCCAAGTGATGACTGCAGATAGGTAAATCAGGAAGAGAGACAGAGAGAGCAGAAGGAGAACAGTTAGCAATAGCGGAAATAGTGATCGCTGCCAACTCTGACAAAAGAAAGGATGTTGCTTCCATACCTTGTGCTACTGGTGACAAAGTCAGGTGACGAAATATGGAACAATGCACCAACTGAGACCCCCCCCCCCAATACTTATAATTACTGTAAGAAAACAAATATTTACAATTCATCTAGGAAACATATTATACTCTTCAAGTTAGATTTATTGTTTCCCTGTTTGCTGGAAACGAAAAGTCTCCTGTAAAACGGGGCATGGATTCTTCTGAAACTTTGTTTGCTTCACATATTCTAAAGTCCTGGAGACAAATCTTGGCCCCATTGAAGCCAACAACAAAGCAACCATTGATTTTAAAAGAGCCAGCATTTGACCCCTTCTTGGGAGTACAGAAGGGATCTTCCCAGGACATTTTAAGTGAGACTTCCAGAATGACAAGGGAGTAACAAAATCATATATTCTGTTGCTTCCCTAAAATAGGGTAGGTAATAAATACAATGGGGACAAATCTAGCAGGGATGGGGAGTGGAGATTTTCCTTCTGTTCACCAATAAAAATAAAATAAAAAGGAAATGTATCGACCTGATGGTAGATAAAACAGTGCCTAACAGAGAAATTGTTCAAGAACTTTTTATGCAGCTAAAAACATGGCTTGTGTGATGCTGCCAAGGCCAGTAACATGCTGGCTGTTCTGCTAATGAACTGCTGCCATGCAAGTTAAACCTGCCCAAGGGCTCCAGCTACTTACTCACACAGTTAATAGATTTCAAAGAAATATGGAGAAAAAACATAACTGTATCTTGACAGTTTGCACTGGTTGGTGTTCCTCTTTCTCAGGTTTCTCTATTCCAATTTAGGATACAGGCAGCATACAGTATTGTCCTTGACTCATTTCCAGGGATGTACCCCAATATCCTAGAGGGAAATGAGAGCCCCATCATGCTGCTTTTTCATTTAAATTACATTAAAATGCTCAATAAATCCTAGTGATCAGAATGGGGTCCTAAAATGTACACAAAGAATTGGATGCTCGTACAGGCAGGATTCCTGATTTCATGAACCAATAGGCTGATCAGGTAGGATAAACCCTTCTTCCTATATATAGCAACCGTGGGCTTTATCCACAATGTTTGAAACAATGTGATCATGCAAATTCATTTTCAAGAGACAGATGGAGGATATCCATTATTAATAGAGCCCCAACTGGATCCTTTCCCTAAACAATGTACAGCCTTTATCAAGATCTGTCAGACAAGAAACCTGATCCAAAACCAAACTATTATTTTATTTGTGATGATAGATGCATTTTGTAAATATGAGTAATAGCTACAGTCTATTCAGTAATAACAATCTGGTGAGTACTAAATATGTTCCTTGAATATGTCTGACTAGCTGGTTCCTCTTAATGAAGCCTACTTTCACATGTGTTATGTAAAACATTCATGGGGGGAGGGGAGATTCCAAACAAGTACTATACTCTAAACAGAAATTCTTTCAGCCAGAAGAAAATGTAATGAATCATGTCAAACAGAACAATTATATTTCTATTATGAACGAAATATGCCCTCCCTTTCCAAAGCCAGAATAATTGGGCTTTGGGCAGAGATCTCTTTGGGGCTGAAGGGAAATGGAATTTCTACAAACTGCCTATGTAGGATAAGAAGATCCTTTGTGGTTTAGATCCTGTAACTCAGGCAAATTAAGATGAGATTATCTCAAGAAAATGGTACAAATTGTAGCTGATCGATATTCCTGTTTTCAGACATCCCAGGGATATCTGTTCAGTGATGAACATTCTTCAGTGTAACAGATAAAGGAAGGAGGGGAAGAACATCAGTGGGATAGACAAGGTGATATTAGGTCCCACCCCTTCAATGTTTCTACTGGTACCACCAAATTCACCAAATTTAATACCAAGCATCATACATAGAGAGTGAAATCCTTACCTTATTGAACAGCCAGACACTTTTGTGCCCAGGATTTCACCCATTATTTTGGGCAAGTTCATGGACATATTTCCAGTTGTTTTGAATAAAATTTTTAATGCTGCTTTTATTCCAGGCCTCCTACTAAGTAATATCATGAAATATTTTATCCAATGATAAAAGAATGAAAACTTGATGCATCTCTTAATATTCCCATTTTCTGGTCCTACCAGCTATAATCCATACAACTAAAAAGTAAACAGCTGCCAATATTTCAACATGGATGATGCCTCTTCTACATATAAGAAAAATATGAAAATCTCACATACCACGGTGTAGTAACTGATGACAAATGGTGACTTTTTAATGGTGACCACTGTTTGTCAAACTGGGGACAGTTGTGGATCACTTTTCACTGGTAAACCATTCACCCTTAAAAACTGTCATTTGCCCAACATAACTAAATAACATTACCTCAGTATTTCTGTACTTCCCCATATTTACTATAGAAAATACTGCAAATATTGGTAGGGTAAAATGGTAGCGGCAGATATCTTTAAAGCAAGACTTCTCCTTCCATATGTTTATATTGAGCATATTCCTAACTAAAAACACCCCCTCAGAGAGTAAGTGGGCAATGTAGACACTTAAGTTGATAAGATAATTTTACTTTCAATAAATAAAGTTAATACTTGCAGTATTCACTGTCCTTCCATTTACCATAGTAAATACTGCCAATAGTGAGGTAAACGCTGATTTTGCCTTTAATGAACAGGGATCTAAGGGTGTTCATGTACCTACTTTTTACTCTCTCTCTAGGGAGTATTTTGTTATTAGAGCTCAAGTTCCCCATATTTCTTGCAGAAAAACATGGAAAGAGAGATCTTACTTTTAAGACAACAGCAGGATCACATAAGGCTTGATCCATGAAGTCTATGATATGATTCCCATTAATTTCAATAGATTGGGCCCATAATAAGTATTTTTTCTAGGGCTATCAAGCAATTCAAAAAATTAATCGCGGTTATTCGTATGATTAAAAAAATTATGATTAATCATGCAATTAATCGTATTCTTAAACAATAATGGAATACCATTTATTTAAATATTTTGGGGTGTTTCCTACATTTTCAAATACGTTGATATCAATTACAACACAGATAAAGTGTACACTGCTCACTTTATATTTATTGATTACAAATATTTGCACTGTAAAAAACAAAAGAAATAGTATTTTTCAATTCACCTCATACAAGTACTGTAGTGCAATCTCTTTATCATGAAAGTTGAACTTTAAAATGTAGAATTATGTACAAAAAATAACTGCATTGAAAAATAAAACGTCAAACTTTAGAGCAGGGATCGGCAACCTTTGGCCCGCAGCCCGCCAGGTTAAGCCCCCTAGTGGGCCGGGCTGGTTTCTTTACCTGCCATGTCCGCAGGTTCGGCCGATCACAGCTCCCACTGGCTGTGGTTTGCCACTCCAGGCCAATGGGGGCTGCGGGAAGTGGCACGGGCCGAGGGACATGCTGGCCGCCGCTTCCCGCAGCCCCCATTGACCTGGACCGGCGAGCCGCGGACAGTGGAAGCTGCAATCAGCTGAACCTGCAGACACGGCACGTAAACAAACAGGCCCAACATGCCAGGGGGACTTACCCTGGCAGGCTGCGGGCCAAAGGTTGCCCGTCCCTGCTTTAGAGCCTAGAAGTCCACTCAGTTCTACTTCAGCCAATTGCTCAGACAAACAAACTTGGTTACAATTTGCAGGAGATAACGCTGCTCGCTTCTTGTTTACAATGTCACCTGAAAGTCACTTGAAAGGCATTTGCATGGCTGTGGTGTAGCCAGCATCGCAAGATATTTACGTGCCAGATGCAGTAAAGATTCATATGTCCCTTCATGCTTCAACCACCATTACAGAGGACATGTGTCCATGCTGATGATGGGTTCTGCTTGATTACGATCCAAAGCAGAGTGGACTGATGCATGTTCATTTTCATCCTCTGAGTCAGATGCCACCAGCAGAAGGTTGATTTTCCTGTTTGGTGGTTCGGGTTCTATAGTTTCCGCATCTGAGTGTTGCTCTTTTAAGACTTCTGAAAGCATGTTCCACACCTCGTCCCTCTCAGATTTTGGAAGGCACTTCTGATTCTTCAACCTTAGGTCGAGTGTTGTAGCTATTTTTAGAAATCTCACATTGGTATCTTCTTTGCGTTTTGTCAAATCTGCTGTGAAAGTGTTCTTAAAACAATCATGTGCTGGGTCATCATCCGAGACTGCTATAACATGAAATATATGGTAGAATGCAGGTAAAATAGAGCCGAAAACATACAGTTTTCCCCCAAGGAGTTCAGTCACAAATTTAATTAACACATTATTTTTTAACGAGCATCATCAGCATGGAAGCATGTCTTCTGGAATGGTGGCCGAAGCATGAAGGGGCATACAAAAGTTTAGCGTATCTGGCACATAAATACCTTGCAACACCGGCTACAAAAGTGCCATGCAAACGCCTTTTCTTGCTTTCAGGTGATATTGTAAATAAGAAGCAGGCAGCAGCATCTCCTGTAAATACAAACAAACCTGTTTGTCTTAGCGAATGGCTGAACAAGAAGTAGCACTGAGTGGACTTGTAGGCACTAAAGTTTTACATAGTTTTGTTTTTGACAGCAGCTATGTAACAAAAGAAAATCTACATTTGTAAGTTGCACTTTCATGATAAAGAGATTGAACTACAGTACTAGTATGAGGTGAACTGAAAAATACTATTTCTTTTGTTTATCATTTCTACAGTGCAAATATCTGTAATAAAAATAATATAAAATGAGCACTGTATACTTTGTATTGTGTTGTAATAGAAATTAATATATTTTAAAATGTAGAACAACATCCACAAATATTTAATAAATTTCAATTGGTATTCTATTGTTTAACAGTGCGATTAATTGCAATTATTTTTTTTTAACTGTGATTAATTTTTGTAGTTAATCACGGGAGTTAACTGCGATTAATTGACAGCCCTATTTTTTTTCCCTTTATGTAAAACACCCCCTGGATTTCTCTCAACATTTATCTTGTCCTTTGATGCTGTTTGTTTGTTACCCTCTTTACCAGCAGGGCCCCTTTGCCTACTCTAGGGTGTGTAAAAGACAAGGAAGGGGACTGTGCCAGCAACAGTAAGTTTGATGCATTTTACATCACAAATTGTGATGAGTCCCAAGGGGAACAAGCTGCTTAAATCAGCTCTTCCCTGACTTCACCCACTTTACTAGGCCGAGTATTGTGGTGGTTATGTGAGGTGGGCTATCGTGTACAGGTGCCTTTCCCTTTCACATGAATCATTTATTTTATATACTCTTCTGCATTTTTCCTCCTCTATGTGCACCGTAGAGCACAGAGGAACAGCCTAAATGATCATTACTGGGAATCAAGATACCACCAATAGATCAAAGAGTGAAACAGCTGCAGCAATACAAGTTGGAGGTATACTACTTTTAATACCCTATATCCTGACTGGAACCTATAGCATTCATGCACAAGAATACTTACATTAAAGCCCCAAAAGTTTTCTTCGCAGTAGTCAACTTGTGCAAACTAACTCCAGGTTTATTGTGTTGGGGATCAACAGCAAAACATAACTGTGAATTTGTCCCACCACAGAAGCTAAGATAGGTTTTTATGATTTTGATGCGTACAGTATTTCACCTAGACATTTACAATCTCCCACATGCAAATCGTCCCAGCAGCCATCTCTCTACCAGACAGACTGGGAAGAAAGATAACACAATGTCTTAGCAAGTGCCAGTTAATCATGTGCCAAGTTACTTTTCAATTGCTTAGAAATTACTTGTTCCCAAACTCCACCCCAAAGCTAGCAAAACCTTTAACCTTGTTAAAAAGAATTTACATGCAAAGTTTCAGATTTCAACCATATATATTTTTGCTGTAGCCTGATGTAAAAAAAGAAGTGAATTTCATTTGTTTTTAAAGGGAAAAAGTTTTCATTTTTTTCTTATACCTGTAGAACTCCAAAAGCTGAATGTGGAGAAAAACTGCCAAGGAGAGGTCTTCCTCTTTCCTCTTGTAATGATTATTGGGCAAACTGTGCCTGAGACCACTTTTACTGCCTATCTAGTGCACCCCTTAGGTGACAGGCATGGCCTCCTGCACCTCACTCTGGGTGGAATCATATGGTCTAACTACTCAGACTGGATCTCTGGGTTGCAGCCCCGCTGTTCTCTAACTAAGTTAATGACACAGGCCCAACTGTGTTTGGCACCTGTAAGCCCTTTCACTCCAGTGAGCTATGACCAGCTAGCTGATTAACGAAACTCCAAAATGGTGCCTTCAAAACAAAGCATTATTTATTCATTCTCCCAGAAGGTACAGAGCACATAGAGCAAAGAGTAAAAACAATAAAAGGCCTGTATGCATGGGTTGTATTTGCACCTTAGTCATGTCTTGCCAGCTTTTTAAAGTTTCTCTCAGCCCAGGTAACACCCTATCTCTGACTGAGAGAAACAGTCTCTTCCAACCTCTCCCAAACATGTTCTCTCTCTGTGTCCTCGCCAGGCTATCACCTTCCGCTAACACTCCCTGGGCAGTCTCTGGACACTCACCACACCCCACATCCTTTCCTAGGCCCCATTGACCTGTCACAATTTAGTGTCCCTTGATCTTTCTTCTCATCCTTGGCAAACCAGCTATGTCACTAGGGTTGGAGCTCAGGGGTCGCCTCTTCACAGCTATAATCCAGGCAATTATTTTTGAGTGTTAGGATGCTCCTTAAATAGGCCATTGTTTTATCTTTCCTGCTTGGTTCCTTTAACAACCCCTCCTTTTGATCTTACTCCATGGCAGGTAATCCATCAAACACACACACAAAGAAATGCAACATATTCATAAAAATAATCAGATATTCCCCAGTTTATCACACGTCCTCAAACATGGCATCTCCCTCCAAATTCATCCCCTAGTCTGAGATAATATTTGTTTCTTAGCCAGTGACAAGTTTAAGGTCTCATCTCTTAACTCATTAGGAGCCAGAAACAGCAGCTTTGTATCACTGAAAAGGGAAAATTCCCATCTTTGTACTGAAATATATAGTTTGTGTTCTAGACCATGAGGATCCAGAGATATAAAAGCTTAGTAACAGACTAACAATCACAATCGATAAGTGTACAAAAACTACTTAAGCTGATTTTTTGAGGTTTTTAAAATGTTTTCATTTTAGTTTTATTCTATAAATTTAGACTCATGGTAAGTACAGCATTTCTAGTTTTACGTTCTGAGGACATGTTCAATAACATGTTTAAGTACCATCTAAAGCAATTGTTCCAAAATATGTAGCATATACAGAAGTTGTGATGGTGTGGTATCTAGGTTTTAACGGTGTTCACTTGGAATGACATAAATGTGGCTTCATGGCTTGTGAATAATGCAAGATCCGAAACTCAGTGCTTGGCTCTGACATTTATGCCGTACCTATCACTACCACAGAAGTAATGGCTATACGTATGTATGTATTTATGTGCATCAGCAGTAGCAATGCAAATGCACCAGCGCACAAAAGATGGAGATGAGGGGAAAAGAAGAGCAAAGAACACAACCAATAAATATAAATAGATCTCAGAAAATCAACTGATTAAAAATATTGAATCAAAATTGATTTAAAAATCATTCCAATATCAAGTTATGAATGGGGGAAAATATGGCCATTTCATTGTTTGTTAGACCCAAATTCTACTGATGCCAGGGTAATACCAGGAGTGAATTTGGCCCTTAGGATAAAGAGTAGAATAGCTCAAATGTCTAAGCACTTGTCCTATAGGAAAAAAAAAAAAGAGTATTTGTGGCACTGCCCATGAGCAGAATGTGTTCTGTAAATCTCAGCTGAAGAGACTCTGGTGAAACATATTGTCCCAGTTCAGCAGGGGTAACACCATGTACACATACAGGCACTGATACTCAACAGCCTTGGCCTTCCTGCACTCATGTTCATCTCTGAAAATGAATGAGAAATAGCATCCATTCTGATTTGATAGCATTTTATTCCTATTTTTCACAAGTGCAAATTATTGCATTATCACAATCTTTTCCCACACTCCTGGTTTCCTCTGCGGGTTGTCAACTTTGCTTGGTGGGTCTTCAATAGCTCAGCCCTCTGGCCAAGTCACACAATGAACCCCTTCCTGGGGTAGCAAAGAGTTTAACACACTGTTGTCCCTCACCAAGGTTTACAGCCCCATCTCTGGGCCCTTTAAGACTCTGGCTTCTCACCAAGCTTTGTCCTCTTTTCATGGCTTAGCCCACATTCCCAGTGGCCGGTGGGGAGACCCAGGCCCACCTACTACTCCAGGTCCCAAACCAGGGACCCAGTAAACAGAAGCCATGTACCACTGTGTCCAGTTCACTGCTGCTATTCCCTGGGCCTTTTCCCATGTAACCCTGTTCCTTTCACCTATTACCTTCGGGTCACAATAGTCAGGTTCTCTCATTCCTAGGGCCAGTAATTCAGCCCATTAAGCTCCTCTGGCCGGAGTGGAGCCCAGTGCCTGACCCCTCTGGTCTCAGCCAGGAACTGCCCTGCTCAGACCCAGCAGCTCCTTTTATGTGATCCTGCTACACTCTGATTGGCTGCTTTCAGTGCAGCCACTCTAGGCAGGCCTGGAGAAACCACCTTCACTCTCCTGTCCTGGGATGGAGAGTGGTAAGACCACAGAGTCTCCAGCAGGTGGCCTCAAAGAGCCAGGTACATTCAATCACACTAACTATAATAGTATATTGTTGAAAGTGAAGCAAATTCTAGTGCTTTCACCTTATTATCCTTCCCTTGAAGGTCACAACTCAAGTCATCATAGCTTCCATCAGGAACTTCATTGCTCTGATTTCTAACAAGGTGAAATGCATTTCATTACACAGTTGAAAGGGAAATGAAGAGGTAGGGTTCCAGGCCATTCGACTGCTGAAGCTTTCTGCAAAATTCAATAATTCAAATGGAGCCCAGTAAACAAAAATAAAAAGCGATCGGTGTGCATAACACACCACGGGGGAAATGCTGCAGGAATTAGCTTGTGTTGAGTTAGTTCATGTCCCCAAAGAGCGGTGTTTGAGCTGCTTGAAGCTGCTCACTCCAAGGGATTATCTCATTCAATCTGCTTTAATCACAACTAAATGCTTTCAATTGGTATATACACTGAGACAGAATTAGAGAATCACAAGCCTTCAAGATCCAAGAGACAGGCTTGAAGGCGGGTGGGGAGGAACCAAACAAACTACATGGCTGAAGTAAATATACCATAAAGCAACATTCACTTTTTGCATTCACCGAAGACCATCTTGTGCTTCACACTCCACAAATGAAGTTTAGAAATCTGGCACACACACACACACACAATTAGCTTGATTCACTATGTTACTCTGCTGAAAATAATAATGGAGTCACACCAGCATAAAACTAAAGAAGCGCAGTGGTGAATTGAACCCAACCTGTGTTTCATTAGGACACTTTTGGGGTGATTACTAAGGCTTTGGGACTTGATATGCAGTGCCTATCACAAGTATTTATACCGTGCCTCAGTTAGTTATGATACATCCTAATTCAACAGTCTCTGTTCCATGTTAAATAATCTGCAAAACTGCTAGTGAAGACACAAGTAATTACATTTACAAAGGCACAATATGCAGTGAAAACATTACTACCATCAAACAAGCCAAATAGAAGTTCACAGCAGATAGGACAAACTGCAATGCATTCCGGCACAGAAACGAGTTCATGGATCGGACAAAGACAATATTGAATATTTAGGTGATTAAAGGTACACAGTGATACAATCCAGAGTTGATGCCTGATACAGAACCGTGGATTAAGATTTAATATTGAGTAACTGTTGTGTGTTTATGTGTGTGTCTCTACGTCGAGAGCAGTATTCAATTGTCAGTTTTCTCACTATTGAATGGGTCAACAATCTGATTTCTGGTTTAAGGCTGGGCTGTCAATAGATTCATACTTTGCCTGTGATTTAAGGCTATCAAATAATTTTATGCTGACATAAGTTGCCTCCCTGACAGCTTTAAAATATGAAACAACAAGCAGTCTGTGTCAGTACTCTTAAATCAAGCCCAAGGGCCCCCACGGCACCACACTATGGCAGCTTGTTACCGCTAAGCAAATGTCAGTCTAGTCAATGTGCGGAGGAGGTTGTCAACTCCCTGGTTGCATCTGCCCTAATAACTAGTCTGCTATAAGGTGAAATTTATAAAGCTTTCGTCATGTTGTCTGAATCCTAAGGTGAAAAGTCTATACCATGGCTTTTTGTGTTCAGGGAATGGTTACTAGCCTTGGTGACTCTGGACTCTGCAGTTCCACAGCAGAGAGGTTATTATTCTGTATGCTGCTATTGCTGAGAACTATAGAAATTACACATAAACATATAGAAATAAATGAATAACTAACTAGCCACCAACCTCATTTCTTTTATTCACTGTTATCAGCATGCTATGTTTAACTGTGCAATTTAGCCAGGGGTGCAGCTAGCAATTTGATAAGTGTACACACACACTGGCCTCTCTGTTGGTCCCCTGCCCTCACTATACCCATAATCCCCCTAGGCAGACATACCATAATCTATAATATGATGACTACACAGTGGGTGCCACTAGACAGGGGGATCTATCAGTGTGTTCATAAAAGGCCTAGCGAAGAACAAAAACTCCCAAAACGTTGCCCCCATGAACTCAGAATTGTGTGCTGTGGCATCCGCAGCACATGCCTCCCCTAAACATATTTGGCGTACCTATTACAACACAGAATAACAGAAGATCCACCTCCACTGGAGAAGTGGCAGAAACCTGATTGCAAGCATATTTCATTGAAAAACATGATCAGAGATTGTCTTTCATATAGAAAACAAGTATATTTTAGGATCCTAATATTAAAAACAGTTCTTTTGCCCTTTAGTCTAAAAGTGTTATTTTTCCTAAAAATGTCTGCACAATACAGCTGATTCTTATTTTAAATAGTGTCAGTAACAGCAGAGTTTTTAAAAATAAGATATTGAACAAGTTGCATGATTAGATGCAGCAAAAGAAAGAAAAATACAGAGGACATTAAATTCTCCATAATTTGCACAATCTTCTCCACTCATGAGTAGTTATAGTTACTTCATTCCCCCATGTTTTGATTGTATACCGTATTCAGTACAGTGAATTTAGAGTTAGCTAACAAGCAACATAACAATGCTTAAAAATATTTTGGTTGCATGGTTACAAACTCAATTAAATCAGTGTCCAGAGTTCCAGTCCATTACAGTAAATGGACAACGCAGTGCCAACATCCTTAAGGATCCTATAGCTTTATAAGCAACTGTATCCTCATTGCTTCTGTGAGCCTACAGCAGGGATCGGCAACCTTTGGCACGTGGCCCGTCAGGGAAATCCGCTGGCAGGCCAGCATGATTTGTTTACCTGCCATGTCCGCAGGTTCAGCCGATCGCAGCTCCCACTGGCCGCGGTTCGCTGTGCCAGGCCAATGGGGGCTGCGGGAAGCAGTAAGGGCCGAGGGATGTGCTGGCCACCGCTTCCTGCAGCCCCCATTGGCCTGGAATGGCAAATTAACAGTGACTATATGCCAATGGGAGCTGTGATCGGCTGAATCTGCGGATGCTGCAGGTGAACAAACCTTCCCAGCCCGCCAGTGGATTTCCCTGATGGGCTGTGTGCCAAAGGTTGCCAATCCCTGGCCTACAGTAAGGATTCAATCTGACTAGCAACCAACCACACACACTGTAAATAGCTGGGCATGTAGGGAAGTCAAGGCAGGAATTATGCACTCAAATAATTGATTGGAAATTGAAAATATTAACAGTGACTGTATAAAGCAAGATTGTTGTATTTTCTACAGCTTGTAATATTACACTCATTTCCATATATCTTATTACATAACCTACACTGGAAGCAGAGAAGAGAATGCCATTTCATTCCATGGCCATGTATCTCTTCTATGAAGAATTCAACAAAAAATTGTATAATTTCACAGACATCTTAATGATGTTGAACACCCTTATCTAATAGTGCCAGTCATCAACTCTGATAAAGGATACCCCCCCTTGGATATAAGGAAACTTTACAAAGTCTTAATTTCCCCTCTCCTTTATGCCCCCCCCCACTTCCGCCAAATAAAAAGCACTAAAAAGAGAGAGCACCAAGTCTGATGGAGCATTGACCCTGAACCACAGGGTTATTTCCATGTTTCTAAGGTTCTCCTAGAACAGGGGTGGGCAAACTTTTTGGCCCAAGGACTACATCTGGGTACGGAAATTGTATGGTGGGCCATGAATGCTCACAAAATTGGGGGTTGGGGTGTGTGTGTGTGGGGGGGGGTTACGGCTGGGGATGCGGGTTCTGGGATGGGGCTGGGGATGAGGGGTTGGGGGTGCAGGAGAGTGCTCTGGGTTGGGACTGAGGGGTTTGGAGGGCTGGAGGGAGTCAGAGCAATCAGGCCTGGGGCAGGGAGTTGGGGCTCAGGAGGGGGTCAAAGGTGCAGGCTCTGGCCAGGCGGCTCTGCGCACTGTCCTGTCTGCAGGCACCACCCCTGCAGCCCCCATTGGCCCTGGCCCAGGAGTGGTGCTTGAGGCCGGGGCAGCGTGCTGAGCCCCCTGGCTGCCCCTATGCATAGGAGCCAGAGGTGGAATATGCCGCTGCTTCTGGGAGCCACGGCACACGTGGAGTGGGGCAAGCCCCCAACCCCACTCCCCGGCGGGAGCTCGAGGGCTGGATTAAAATATCTGAAGGGCCGGATGCAGCCCCCTGGGCCGTAGTTTGCCCACCCCGCCCTAGAACCTACATCCATTCCCACATATACTGTAGATCATAATTAGAGCTAATCACATAAACTTCCATTAATGTATTCAATGGATTTCAGAATTCTGTGAAGAGATCCAGTTTGCATTCCCCCATCCTGTGCCAGCTTAGCTCTGCTAGCCAATCAAAGAGAGTTCAAACCATTGCATTAATATTGCAACTGACAGTGATAGCCTTGAAGAGCCTCTGTGTACGAAAAACACAAGGGACTGAGATTGTAGCTAATCCCTGAAAAGAGTGGAGAGGAGAGAGAAAGCTTTCTCTGCATCTCTGCAGGACTACATACAATCTAGGCCTAACTGTATTGTTTTTTAAGCCAAAGTATGGGAGAGCCAGCTACTGTTTTTGTTTGTTTGTTTGTTTGTTGAGAGAAATGTATATCTACAGATTAGGTTTAAAACACAGAGAACACAGATTTCTGATGACAAAAAAACAAATATGCTGTTTTAAGTCTGTTTGTATTTTACATTTTAAAGCACCTGGCTGACTTTTTCCATGTGTACATACAGAAACTACAACTGGGTGCCACTCTTGTACAATCATGAGTTTCCATGGTTATCATGGGATCTTGAGAAAATCTCCGAGACACCTAACCCCACTAACTTAAAATGTTGATGTTTTAGCCTACTCGTCATGCTTTGAAATATATTCATTTTCTTAAGACATAAATAGCTTAGAATTTAAACTCTCTTCTTTCTCATGCTGCCAAGTTCAAAGGGCATGCACCCTGTTGTCCCCCTCCCACTATGCCCTGCCTCCCACTCCCAGACACAGCTGAAAAGGTCTCTTGGTTGAGTAGTCATTCTGGAAAGCAAAATACCAATTTTATGCATTTTAAATGTTGCACACTGTTAACACACCTTTCTCATTTATATTGTGCAAAAACAGAGGACATATTGATCAGCGGTTATGCCAAAATATTGTGCTAAGTATTCCTGACTCTTTAGAGTCAGAATTAAAAATACCACTTTTCTCCACCAGAGTGTCTACTTTCAAACCACAAACAACATTAGTAAAGCAGCTGAAAGATGCTTTTGCTGTGGTATAACAGGTACACTCCTATAAAGACACATCTTTGGGTTCTAATGCTCTCAATGCATTACTTTTCACAAGATGCAAATAATAAAAATAAATCCCATTTTAAAAAAGTAAAAAAACAAACAACAATGGATTTATATTTGGCAAAGGAGAAACCCAAGATTTTATTCTCACAAGTGCTCTGTGAAGCGCTGTATAAGTAACTACTGCAATTTGTGTCTCTCCAGGGTCAAATGCATGGGAATCTAACATCAGTATTGAAGAGAAAAAAAAGAGGAAGGAAAGCAAGAGAGAGACAGAGACAGAGTGAGAAGCCATGTCCCAGTTCAATTCTGTTCCCCTGCCATCTGTCACAATCGCTGTCATTCCCAAAAGACTAGGTTTAGAAAGGCCACTGCAACTAATGAGCAATGCAGAAAGGTAGAAATCCTGAATCAAGCTACATATAAACATCCAAAAGCCACATAAAGCTGGCAAAGCTGTTAATAAATCCTCAATTACATCAGGACAAAAGTCCAACACTATTGGTCCCATTGGTGGTTTTTTTTGTGCTGGTATTAAACTCTTAAGAGATGGATGTCTAGTTAAGAGGAAGGCTTGTCATAGTGGGGTTTGTAAATATATACATACATACATATGTACATACATATATATATCTGTAGTTCATAGTTATGATTTAATCAATTATTACAGTACTATGCAGTACTAAAGGAAAAGCACATTGTATTCCATAAAGTTGATAGTATTCAACTGTGGCATAGCACAGAAGTCACTCACTCAGTCAGTCTTATGGATGCAATAATAAGCCATCTGACTGTATGCTGACAAGACCTGTTCAGAGTCTTCAGCACTCTTCAACTCAAAGAACAAAAGCAAATTTATTTTCTCTTCGGTTATGGAAAAATCAAGTGGTAGACCACTGAACCATTTCTCTGTTTTTTAAACCTATTAAGACAAAGGAAATACACGTTTAGGGTCATGATCAGAGTTGCATGAAATTTCACTTCATAACCCAACACAAGGTGAGGGGATTGCAGCCTGATATAAATTCATCAAAATTCAGTGTGAAAACTAAAGATTTAGCAGACTTGGCAGAGTCCCTCCTCTAAACTCACAGGACTGACAATTCTTGCCATGTTGTGAACATTTGATAAAGAAGCCTGATCCAAAGTCAATGGAAAGACCCAAAGTGTCTTCAATAAAATTTGGATCAGGCCCCAGTTAGCAAGTAGGGCATTGTTCTCCAAAATGCCTGGGGATCATCTTCAGGTAGTGTGACTGCCAACTCCCACATCACAGCACAGGTCTGCTTCCACAACATGCACAACTAGAACACCAAATATAAACATTTCCAAACCAAACTCTGGGGAAATTTGGATCTTGACCCACACACTGCAGCTCAATTGTTTCCACTCACAACAATAACAACCCCTTTTCCCCCTAAACCCTGACCAACCAACAAACACCATCAACAAAATGTAAAACCAAGCAAACAAACCTACCCCAAGCACAATTTGGACCCCCAAAAAGGAGAAGTACTGGAGACACCATGAAGTCCACAAGGGACTTCCTTCTACCTAAAAGGCACTCAGATACTATGGTGGTCGGCATCAGTATAAACATGATTATCTGAAAGACAGACATCTATCATGAAATTAGTAAAAATCCTTTAAACCTCACAGAAATAAAGTTCCAACTTGGATTCAAGTTTTGGGAGAAAGGTTAAATCAGTTCTTATTTTAAACGAACCAGTCTTGCCCTTCCCTGCTTTTAATTCCATCACCACTGTAAAGTGTCTAATGAAAGTGCATGCTGGTGTCTCCAGTTAAAAACACACTGTCCCTGAGCCACCTCCTTCCTCAAGTGGATCCTTCTTTACTGTGAGTCAGCAACCCACACGCTCAGCAGTGCCACTCCAACTGGCATTAATGTAAACACAGGGGTCAAAAAATAATTGTACTTGTAGTGGTCAGGGAAATCTTGCATGACTGCCAAAACCCAGGAGGCATCTGACAGCTGAGAATGTGAAAAACTTGACAGGCATAGAGTGTATGGACCTCAGCAATAGGGGTAGGAGTGGAGGGAGGGCTGTCTGTACATGACTTCATCAGCCTAACATGAGGAAGGCCTGGAAGGAAGAGATTATAATGATGAAATGCTACTTTTGGTAATTGTAGGTATACAATAAATAACAGATCCATAAAGACTATACTTATTTACCAGTTTAATTTATAAATACCATGTATACTTATATAAAAAGCACATGTATATGCAGAAAATATTTGCAGCTATGCTTGTAATTGCCTTTTAAGATAATGCAACTTTGCAGACTAGTTTGCCCCACTGCATTAAATGCTGACATAATTTTGAGTACCTTCTTAATTCTGTTGTCTAGAAAATGATTTCACACTTTCTGGGTCATTGACAGATTTTCTTATTGTATTTTAAAAAGTCACTTCACCTTTTCCAGTTAAGCTGAAACTTCATGTGCTTTCACTATGTAAGAAAATGCATTTATTTAAGCCAATACTTTTTTTCATTGTTTGCATTTTTATGACAAATGATGCCACAGAGTCTTGGAGACTTTATTCTAAAAGCAGGTATAACACAGGCAGCAACAGAGCAAACCTTACAGTGCTCCACCGACATGTCTTGAATTTGGAGGGAGCCTCTCCAGGAGCAAAAGGGTGACTGAGTCTGCTGAGATGGCCAGTATGTGGCACCAATTCTGTTGGCATATTTTGAGATATGGACACCTGACAGAAGACTTGAAGGACAAATCCAATTATTTTCAGCTAGGCCCCCAAATAGCTGTGGGATCATAACTTTTGGTGCTGCCAACCTATTATTTATTATTTGTATTGTGTCAACTATGTGCTAGAGTCTTTACAAACGTGCATAAAGAAAAGAACCCTCCCCAAAAGATATTACAATCTAAAAGTCAGGATTTAACCAATGACCTTGAGATGAAATGTTCTGCATCCTGAGTCACAGAATCACATTTATGGGAATCCCCATAACAAACATCTATGAATTTCTCTAACTAAATTATGTTCTGGTGTAATTACAAAAATACAGACACAGCGCAAGAGACAAAATAATGTGGCAACACTTGCACAAAAGAACAGACAAAATATATTTTAAAATATGTTGCCTATTAACACATTTTCAATGTACTATTTTGTTTCCAAAACAGACTACATTCAACAAGTATGAGAATATGTTCCGAGCTATATTCTATCTAATGAAGTGCATGGTGGCAGAGGTCTAACGTGACATTTCTGTTTACTCCTAAGAAAACATTTGATAACTCATGAATGAGAAGACTGTGGTGTAGTCACTCAAGGAAATTAATGTTGTAGAAGACCTAAGCCATCATGTACTTTCGACACACACTTTTTTGTTGTATTCTTCATACACACATTACATCTTTCGACAGTCAAACAGCTCAGCTGGCTCTGTCACAGCCCCATATACACTAGAAAAAAGTGTGATGCTATCGCCCTATTTGGCAGATCAACAGGTTTTGGTGGCAAAATCAAGGTATTGACGGGACAGCCAGTGGCTTAATACACAGTCAAAATGACCATTTAACATAACATATGTCTCATCAGAAAGTACCTCTTTGCAGAAGCATATTTTGAGAGGACAGAGAGGACTTATATTTTAACCATTTTTCTTCCTATATTTTTAACCATTTAGGTGCTCTTGGATGCTGCCAGACTGATAACAATGAAGAATAAAATTTTCTGTCTATAAAACAAGTCTGGTACGTGCAGTGGCAGTGACCATCCCAATGCTAGACAAACAAATCAATAATCTATTTATTATTATTATGATCATCATTATAAATAATTCACTATAAATAATACGTGTATAGCTAACACAATGTGCCTCAGCTCTAGACTACAGGAAGCATTTGAGACATTTAACCTCCTTAAACATTTAGAACAGCATTTGGAGTATTCTGTGGTTTGCCTGTGTTGAAGCTCCACATATAAAGATAATGGGGTTAGTGTAAAGGGAGAAGTATTAGCCATTGTATTTAAACAAATAACCATCATTGACAATTAACTAGCCATCCAGTTCAGAAATTATATTCCACTGTGAGTTGCTCTTTCAATTTACAAAATTTTTCACTTTACACTTCATCTTCAGTCAAGATTATAATCCCAATGATGACTAGTTTTACAGGCAACAGTCGTGAAGTGTTGCCTGAGGAGAAATATTATCAAGACTGTCCAAAGTAATCTCTCAAGCACAACTGTCTATCTCAAGGGCAGTACTTTACATACCTACAGCTTAAGGAAGAATGTTTCCACACTGGCTGACTTAATCATATTAATAAATTAAACCCAATCCAGCAAAGACTTATACTTGTACATAAACTAAACACATTCATTCATCTTTATAGTCCTTGCCTTTGTCAGTAGCCCCCTGACCCCTGCATTCTTCTCTGCTATAGCAAAGTTAAATGGCCAATTAAGCCCAGTTCATGGGTACCCTGAGGTTATGCCAAAATGCTTAAACATGGGAAAAAGTAACTTCCCTTTGCCAGCCACCATGAATCCCGCACAATCTGCACAGGCAACTACTTGTTTCGATTGTTTATTACGTTTCTTCCTGGCATAGGTACAAAGCCCTGATTACTCTGTATTTACTCTTTTTTTCCATATTGCACTTACCAGCTCTACATGATACACCACATATTTCATAACTACCAAATTTCGGTCAATGAGGTCTGGATAGGATTTCCTTTCAACCCCATCAGTACTTCTTTTTATTGACAGCATGCTGTCGAGCCAGGGACAGACACTTCATCATTCTAAAAAGCCAAGCATTTGTCTTCAACATTCCTATCCAACGGGCAGAGATTCCAAGCTGGCCACCCAAATAAAACCCATAAAATTTGCAAGTGCAACTTCTTAATTATTGACAAAATCTGATTTTTCATTTGCAAATGGGCACTTGTGCACATCAACCAGCTAACTGTGCACATAAATACCCACCTGCACATACAATGGCTGACTATACTCATTTGGCAGGTGTTGTTTAGGTAGCCAACTATTGCATTTTTATCTTTATTTTTATCTTCTTTCATCTCAATTAAGCCAGCTTCTCATCTACATTGGTATATCACTGCTTCATTCATGCCTGCTTTAAAACTTTTCTGTGGCACGTAACAGAAGGTCCAATCTTTTACCTGGCTATGCCACAATTTGATTTATTTTCATTATTAATTATTATTATTATTATTATTTTAACCATTTGTGAGCACAAACAGTACTTTGTGACGCATTTCCTGGGGCCCTTGATTCAACTGTATTGGTTAAATTTGATATTTTGTTGTCCTGCACAAGCTCAGAAAACCCCACAACACATATGGATTTGCTGCTTTGCACCAAAGAATCATTTACAAAGCATAGTGCACTTCTTGTTATTTATTGATTTTAAATAAGATGTTTAAAATATTGTTAAAATATTTACAAACTGAGATATACTGGTACATCACAGGCCCTCATATTTATTTAGCTGAGAAAAATACAGTGGTTACTTCAATGCCTTGGCTGAAAACAGCTAATGAGGTAATTATGGGACATCCATAATGAAACTGGGCCAGGGTTGCCAGAAGATTTGCGGAAAGCCGAATGCTTACCCAAAGTAGGGCAATTTTTCTATTTGGATGGAAACTATGTGAATGTGGTGGTTTTAGCAGCAGTATTGTTTGAAACACAGAACCTGTTATTTGTTAGGTGTCCAAAATGTGCTCAGTTCTGTCCAAAGCACACACACACACTCTCTCACAAAAAGACAATAGCTTCTCCAGGGATCTTACATTCTGAGTGACAGACGGAGAGAGAAAAGACAACAAAATGCACTGAGGAACCCAGAGGAGGGAGTTAACGTTGATGGATTTATTTCTGATACTTTCATCTCTAGTGCAGTGTTGACAGCTCCCATAAGTCTCTCATATTTGGTGTTTTTTCTTAAAGTCCCATCACCTGGAGTCAAGTGATTAGTGGAAGATCTTAGTTTTCATTTATTTATTAAGTTTCTAGCTCGTGATTGTGGAGGAAAGCTGAAAATGTGACGTGAGGGCACATGCTCAAAGTTCAAAAACCCAGGAGCAAATGAAAAGAATCCCAAATTTATTATTTTTTAAAAAGCTCACACTTTTCAAGCTATTTTGTGATTTTGGAGGGCTTGTCTCATGATGACTTTTGAATGCTTGAGGTTGGCAAAACAGCTAATGCAATGATGGGATGGAGAGAACATCCAGTGTAGGCTTTTTGAAGCAGGTTGTAGAATTATGATGATGATGTATTAATTATTATGTATTGTTATGAAGGAATTGACGGAGAACATGGGCCAGTGAGTCTTTGGGGATTGTTCCATGCATAAAGAGAAATATGCAAGAAGATACAGACACAAGAGAAGGAGAAAAACTAATGGGTCACTGAGGCTAGCATTATCAGTGGAAGGAAGGGCAAAGGGAGGATGCAATAAGAGTCAAGGGTTAGTATTTTCAAAAGCATCTAATTGATTTAGGATCCCAAGTCCCATTTTCAAAAGTGACATAGCTGCTTAGGAGCCTAAGCCTGTTGATCTAAGGTCTGAGATGTGGGCCAGGGCAGAATTCTGTAGGGTTCTGAAGGCAAAAATGAGAATGTTAAAATTTAGCATTGGCCACAAGAAACCACTGGAGACAGAAAAAGGGAATTCTGAGGTCTGACTATGGGCACCATCATTTCTGACAGTCTAAAGGTGAAGTGTAAGTATTAGGTAAACCAAACAGAAGGATGATGCAGCAATCAAGAAAGAAGATGGACAGTCTAGCCTCAACTGTCCACTCATTAATTTCATCCTCTTATTTCTAATTTATTTGCCACTTCCACTGTGCTAAATCATTATGCAGTCTCCTTTCTTGGTATTGACACACTTCAGATAATTGTAGACTGTTATCATGTCCTTCTTACTTGTCACTTAGCTAAGCTATACATATTTATCTCAATCACTCCTCATCAATCATTCCCTCTGGCACCTTACTTTTTATTGCTGTTCCCTGAATTCTCTCCAATTTGTCAATATCTTTCTGGAACCTAACACATTTTTCCACAAACAGTTGCACTACAGCTGTATACAGTGAAAATATGACTTCCCTGTTCCATGATGAAATGCCTCCTGTGTAGCTATAGCCAAATATATATATACTTTTATACTGCCTTATTATGCCTAATTTGCAGTCCATTCTTATTATGCTCTGAAAACAGACTCAGCACAAAATGGCAATGAGGATTCTTCAATTCCCATATCAAACGTGCTCCACTTCAGTGCATCTCCCTACAGGTAACAGCCCTTTCAAACTCTACCTGGGATCTGAAAATTAAGCTATGTATTTTCCTTCTCGTGCATTGTCACCAAAAATAAAAAAAGTTCTGCAGGACAAATTACACACTCAGTTATATCTGTGTAACCCACAATCTGTCCAATGGGATTGCACAAGTGTACCTTTTTGTCTTCAGTGGACCCTCCTACAGGAAGATATAACATGACCCTTCTACAGGAAGTAAGTTAACAATTTTATTGATGATAAATGAGCCTGAAAACATTCTTAGACATCTCCGTGTTCACTTCAGTGAGCAAGAAGCAGTGCAGTTTTACACAGTCACCTTTTTAGAGTAGAACTGCTCTTTCAGTTTTTTGAAGCAATACAGATACCAGGTTTTACTCATCTATCTGCCTTATTTTTCTCCAGATGGACAAGTTTATATTTTTCTATGCAGAATCTTTTGTTATTATATGTCCATGTTTCTACTGGTCAATCTGTATTATTTGCTTTCCTCACTGCTGTTTGAAACATATGTGAATTTACTTAAAACCTTGTTTATTCTGTCTAGATCACCAAGGAAGGTATTAAGAAACTCTAGATCTAATAAAAATCCCTGTAGTGCCCTACTAGTCACAATTTGGAAGTGAGAGAGACCTTCTAATAATGGCAACTGATAAAGAGCAGCTCAGAGAACACTTGGAAAATTGGAACAACCAAATCAGTTATGCATAATTATTAGGAGTGGAATTCTTGCCCAGCTGAAGTTAGTGAGAATTTTGCCATTTACTTCAGGGGTCAGGACTTTATCCTAGGTTTTGAAAATAATTTGTAGAGAAAATTATGCCATTAGTTAAAAAAAAAATAGACGTGGAAAATTGGGGATTGTGTACCAGATGATAAGAATATAAGAATGGCTATACTGGATCAGACCAAAGGTCCATCTAGCCCAGTATCCTGTCTTCCAACAGTGGCCAATGCCAGGTGCCCCAGAGGGAATTAATAGAACAGGTAGTCATCAAGTGATCCATCCTCTGTCGCCCATTCCCAGCTTCTCGCAAATAGAAGCTAGGGACTCCATCCCTGCCCATCCTGGCTAATGGCCATTGATGGACATATCCTTCATGAATTTATCTCGTTCTTTTTGTAATAGTCCTGGCCTTTACAACATACTCTGGCAAAGAGTTCCACAGGTTGACTGTGCGTTGTGTGAAAAAATACTTCCTTTTTTTTAAACTTGCTGCCTATTAATTTCATTTGGTGACCCCTAGTTCTTGTGTTATGAGAAGGAGTAAATACCACTTCCTTATTTACTTTCTTCACACCAGTCATGATTTTATAGACCTCTATCATATCCCCTCTTAGTCATCTTTTTTCAAAGCTGAAAAGTCCCAGTCTTATTAATCTCTCCTCATAGGGAAGACGCTCCATGGCCCTAGTCATTTTTGTTGCCCTTTTCTGAACCTTTTCCAATTCCAATATATCTTTTTTGAGATGGGGCAACCACATTTGCATACAGTATTCAAGATGTGGGCATAGCATGGATTTATACAGAGGCAATATGATATTTTCTGTATTATTATCTGTCCCTTTCTTAATGATTCCCAACATTCTGTTAGCTTTTTTGACTGCCACTGCACATTGAATGGATGTTTTCAGAGAACTATCCACAATGACTCCAAGATCTCTTTTTTGGGTGGTAACAGCTAATTTAGACCCCATCATTTTTATATGTATAGTTGGGATTATGTTTTCCAATGTGCATTTCTTTGCATTTATCATTTTGTTGCCCAGTCATCCAGTTTTGAGAAATCCTTTTGTAGCTCTTGGCAGTCTGCCTGGGACTTAACTATCTTGAGCAGTTTTGTATCATCTGCAAATTTTGCCACCTCACTGTTGAGCTCTTTTTTCCAGATCATTTATGAATATGTTGAATAGGACTGGCCCTAGTACAGATCCCTGGGGGACACCACTATTTACCTCTCTCCATTCTGAAACTGACCATTTATTCCTACCCTTTGTTTCCTATCTTTTAACCAGTTACCAATCCCTGAGAGAACCTTCCCTCTTATCCTATGACTGTATATTTTGCTGAAGAGCCTTTGGTGAGGGACCTCGTCAAAGGCTTTCTGAAAATCTAAATACACTATATCCACTGGATCTCCTTTGTCCACATGCTTGTTGACCCTCAAAGAATTCTAGTAGATTGGTGAGGCATTATTTCCTTTTATAAAAAACATCTTGACTA
Source organism: Eretmochelys imbricata (assembly GCF_965152235.1). Taxonomy (NCBI): domain Eukaryota; kingdom Metazoa; phylum Chordata; order Testudines; family Cheloniidae; genus Eretmochelys; species Eretmochelys imbricata. The sequence goes on along the minus strand of NC_135572.1, from coordinate 179,281,749 downwards.
TTTCCCAACAAATTATGTTCATCTATGTGTATGACAATTTTGTTCTTTATGATAGTTTCATCCAATTTGTCCGGTACTGAAGTGAGGCTTACTGGCCTGTAGTTGCCAGGGTCACCTCTGGAGCCCTTTTTAAAAATTGGCATTGCATTAGCTATCCTCCAGTCATTTGGTACAGAAGCTGATTTAAATGATAGGTTACAGACTACAGTTAGTAGTCCTGAAATTTCACATTTTAGTTCCCTCAGAATACCATCTGGTCCTGGTGACTTATTACTGTTTGGTTTATCAATCTGTTCCAAAACCTCCTCTAATGACACCTCAATCTGGGCCAGTTCCTCAGATTTGTCATCTAAAATGAACGGCTGAGGTTTGGGAATCTCCCTCACATCCTCAACCGTGAAGACCAATGCAAAGAATTCTTTTAGTTTCTCCGCAATGGCCTTATCGTCCTTGAGTGCTCAATCTCAATCGTCCAGTGGCCCCACTGGTTGTTTAGCAGGCTTCCTGCTTCTGATGTACTTAAAAAAAAATTGCTATTACTTTTTGAATCTTTGGCTAGCTGTTCTTCAAATTCTTTTTTGGCCTTCCTAATTATATTCTTAAACTTCATTTGCCAGAGTTTATGCTCTTTTTTATTTTCCTCACCAGGATTTAACTTCCAGTTTTTAAAGGATGCCTTTTTGCCTCTCAATGCTTCTTTTACTTTGTTGTTTAGCCCTGGTGGCACATGTTTGGTTCTCTTACTAAGTTTTTTTTTAATGTGGGGTATACACTTAAGCTGAGCCTCTATTATGGTGTATTAAAAAAGTTTCCATGCAGCTTGCAGGGATTTTACTTTTGGTGCTGTACCTTTTAACTTCTGTTTAACTAACCTCCTCATTTTCGTGTAGTTCCCCTTTCTGAAATTAAATGCGACAGTGTAGGGCTGCTGTGGTGTTTTCCATGCCACAGGGATGTTAAATATAATTATGTTATGGTCACTGTTACCAAGTGGTCCAGTTATATTCACCTCTTGGACCTGATCCTCTGCTCCACTTAGGATTAAATCAAGATAGAATCATAGAGTCAGAAGGGACTGCAAGAGTAAAAAGATATTACCTTACCTACCTTCAGGAACTGTAGGTCTTGTTGTGTCTAAAAGCATGACAGGACAAAAGTAAATGTTGTACTGGATTTGAGAAAGGAAAGAAAATTGATCCTGGTGACTGCTGTCTTATAATTAACAGTTTTTTCAAGTAAAACCATAGATTTGGGGTATGGGGAAAGGAAGGTGGAGGGGCAGAGATTACCAGCTCATGAAGGATAAAAAATATCATCAGCAATAATTAGCATGAGTTTAGAAAATATAGGTCTTCCCTAATAAATCTTTTTTGTTTGGGTTTTTTGTTATGAGAGAGAGAGAGAGAAAGAGAGAGAATTTAAAAAATGGATGACTGGAATTAATGTATTTGGACTTTAGTAAACCATTTGATACAATGCTAATATTAATATTTGATAGTAATCACAAAGATTTAAACAGAGACAGAAAGACTTATTTTTTATAATTGTTTGCAGGAATCCCTGTGAAGCAAAATTACAGAGTACTGGAAGTAATTATTCTTCACATACAAATCTATCCCTTGAAATACCTGGCAATAGAGTCCTCAAAATTCACAATTTATGAAAAACAAAACAAATGACTGTCTCATGATTATTATCCTTTATACTGCAGTTGTCCCCAAAAGTTCCACTCAGGCTCAGGACCTGATTGTGCTAGGTATTGTAGAAACACAGATCACAATGCCTGCCCAGGGAGTTTACAATCTAAACAGGCAGACCAGACAACATGCAAACCAAATTTTAAAAATGTATTAAACTGACCCAGCCCACTACATCTCGTCTTCTGTCCCACTGCCCAGTTATCCTGCTAAACTAGTGCTGCCCCACTGTGCCTTCCTTTCTACCATGTCAGCCTCAGGAAAAAAAACTAAGGCCAAAAAATAATGCCAGTCAGATGATACCTATTTTAGTGAAAATGTCTGAAAACAGCAAGGGTCATCCCTCACACCCACCGTGCCTCCCACCCCAGAAACACAATCCATGCTGGTGGCTTTTGCCACTTTCCCCCTGTGTGGAGTTGTGTCTGACAGGAGGCTAACACCAGAAGTGTTTTGAGGAGCACACAGAGGGGACCCTTATTGCCAATACCTACCCAAGTATCAGAAGGTGGGTCCTGCTGCTCTCTCCCATGGGTGTGGATGATTAGGGGAGTGGAGGTGCACTCCAGTTCTCTCTTCTGGGATAGGGACAGAGAGTACAATATGGTCTCTGGTGTAAAACTGTTCCTATCTAACAGGGTTTTGTGAGGCTTAGAGACCTATGAATTCAATGTGTTGTAGAAATGTTAGAGAGAAATGTGATGTATATATCCACAAGCAATATAAAAATAAATATGATACAGCTAATTGAGCTAAGTGAGCTAATGTAAGCAGCTCACTTACTAGCCAATATGAACTTATTTAATAGGCCAGGTGTTTTTCTGTTCAGTTTGTTTGTTTGTTTGCCCAATGAACAATTCATGAAAGACCTCTTTGGCTTCCTGAGAATATTTTAATTGTTTGTTACTAGATGGTTGCCCTTGAAACAACATGACAGAAGCTTAACAGTGCATTCTGAGAAATATATCCACTTAAAAAGAAACATTATTTTGCAAATAAAATTGTGCAGTCTAAACAATGCAGAAAGTATACCTGCTGTGAAATATGCTACCTTTACACTTCATCTGTATGCTGCACATACAGTTTCATATAGTCATATATATTTGGGGGAAGATACATTAAAATTATTTTATGAGAGGGACAATTGTCTAATGGTTGGAGGAAAGGAATTAAGACTTTTGTGTTACATCACAAGCTCTGCCACAAACTTTCATGATGGTGGACAAATCAAGTACCCTCCCATCACAAGCTCTGCCACAAACTTTCATGATGGTGGACAAATCAAGTACTCTCCCATCCCCATATCTCAGTTTCCCTATATGTAAAATTGGGATCATATTTTCCCACCTGACAGAGTTACTTTGACAATGTTTGTAAAGCACTTTGAGATACTCAGATGAAAAGTATCATATGAATGAAAAGTATCATTATTATTCAACTAATAATGTTCTATGTATACCAGCAAAATGGAGCAGGTAATTTTCATCCTTACAAGCAATTGTTTAAATAGGTTTTCCTATTTTTATATCACTTGAATTCCTACATCAATGAAGCAGGGTAAAATGGAGCACTTACCTCATTCCTGTGGTCCTAATTTATTTGCATCTAGCTCTTTTTTGTTTTCATTTCAAGTTATAGCAATAATGAAGAACGTGGATTTTTCCTGTCAACCTTCACTGCATAAAATGTAAACCTTTTGCTTCATAAAAAGCACACTTCCCTCTAAGGGCTTGGGATCTGTTCTTCCTAATATTTTACAAGTCAGTAGTATGTTGTATATAACTTTTGCAGGAAAATCAGGGGAGTGGGAAGAGTTATTGCTCCCACATCTTAAGTTACTTCCATGTGCCGTTTAGTGAACTTTCACATTTCAAAATAGCTTCCTTTGCAACTTGAGACTATTGCCCCTTGCAATATGAGAAATCCCAAATTCCCAACAGGAACTGAAGCCAAACAATATAAAGGTGCTGAATTTGGAATAATTCAGTGTTCAATTTCATACTGAGCTGCAGCTTTAAACATTTTCAGAATGTTTGTACCATATGTTTAATTTAATCTTGATAGTGTACATGCAAACCTGTGTGAATTCACAGCACTGAACTTAATGCTTCAGGGCTAAGAGATAAGAAAAAAATCTGTATTATCTGAACACCATAAACTAAATTCTACTGTCCTTTACTTCCCACCTGAGGACTGCAGCCAGCATGGTGGTGTCTCTGAGTCCCGATAAACTGCTGCGTTTGGATTCTGCTGAAGATTTAGAGGTGTGCAGCCTTTGATTTTACCAGATTTACACACAAAGCAGGGAATGGGGGAAATCACTTATTTGAAAGAAGATGAGGAAAGAATGCTTCATTGGTAGGGAGGGAAAACAAACAATTAAAAATTCACTTTAAATATCTTCTCCATCACAGATTCCAGCTTTTCTTCTTATTTAACTGTGCAAAGGTTTCTAAGTGGTCAAAATGTGAAATAAGCAGGTATTGCATAGTACAATTTAGTGACATATTTGTGAGCCAGCAAGTAACTGGGTCTGGTACAAATCACCCAGCATTTCAAGTTTCAATCTGAATTCTAATTGGGAATCAAAATGTGACACCATAATAGAAGCTATCCTTATGAATGAAAGTAGTTCATGTCTTATTCTTAGTTCATGTCCCATCCTCTTATTTCTCTTGGGCAGGAACTGCCTTAAATGAACTTGTGGCTATGGAATTCAATTAAATATATTCCCCAACAGGGGTCTCTGTTAAGCAAGAAAAACTACCCAGAGGGGACAAAAGTGAAAAATAAAATTATGTTTTAAAGATCACATACAGTAAAACCTTTAAACAATTTACTCTAATAAATATTTAGTATAGTATGTCTAATTGATATATTTGAAGAACTGAAGTATTACAACTACTTAACTGTGCATTGCTTATAGATACAGCCCCTTCCTACAACACATTACACACACACACAAACACAAATATGTTTAGCCTAAAAGAACAGTCTTCAACCCTCCAATACAAGACTTATATGCAATATTTATCACTGTTATGTGAGCAGAGATCAAATTTTCTAATACAAATAAAGTGAAAATGGTTCTTCCAATTTGAAGCCCATAAAACACTTATTAAAGATAAAAGCAGGTTATTTAGCTATACGGGACTCTGCAAGATGCAGTCTGTGCAACAGAATGAAATAGAAATTTCTGTGATGGAAAATCATCCTCTTTACCTCTTGATAGTATAATAACCTTTTAAATCATGTTTGACATTTGTAAGTTGAGTGAGCTGGCAGCCCTGTAAAATCTATGTGGTAATATATGTGGTAAACCCTTTCTGGCACAGTAATCTCATTGCTTTTTCTAATGGCTCTCACTTCATGTGGCCTACATGTCCCCAAGAGACGTATTTGACTCTGCCTTTCCTGAGCCACTGGTTGCTAATGCTCCTTATTATGAAGAAAGCAGGAAAGTGCCTGGAGGCAATGGCTACTCGGCCAGTGGAACAACCACAAGTCAACCTTCTGCTGAGCTTTTTTTCCCAATTTCCTAAAGACCATAAAATATGCACATGCGTTATAAAGGGAGTTCTTTGTGCTCACCACCACCACCAATTTGACAGCACTATTTACTCTGTTCCAATTGCTAATCTGACAAGCTCCATCTGCTAAGCAGACCTTTTATCTTCTCATCACCCTAAATCTCTGAAGGAAAGTGGACACGAGTGGCATATGTCCATTGCTGGTCCTTATGCTTAATGAGGTACAGTATTTATAGGTCTAACTATAAGGACACCTTAGAGACATGTTACATCAAGTTAGGTCAGGAAGGAATGTGAGAAAATAATGACAGGCATTGTATGTTTCTCTTTTTCAGTTTCTGTTTCAGTTGACCTGGACATACAGCTAGACAACAAACTGTGCAGGACAGTACTGTAAATTCTATAACAATTCATGAATCTACACTTGAATTAAGTTATTGAATGAGATCCAGACAGATCTGTCTAAATGTTTCTTTGGCAGTGGTTCAGCAATCATCTAACTATGTATTAGAATATTTCATACAGTTACTAATCATTCTCCAACATGCTTTAAGGGGGGAAACTAAACGACCAGATTTGAAGACAGGTTTTATGCCTACTTCTATAGCAAACTGCATCACAGGAATGTTGTGAAAATAAATTCATTAATATGTGTGAGGCATTCAGAGTTGATGGGCTATTGGGTCCATATCAGTATCTAGTAAAATAAAAACCTTCATTTTAATTGAAGTTACTATTTGGGAAACTCACATTTTATCCAGATATTACAGAAATATGGTCTAGCATGCCATATATAGTTTGCATATGTTGTTTATTTTGTATTTGATCTTCGCAAATATGGCCTGGACTGAGTCCATCATACCCCAAAACATAAATACATCAAAATTACAGACTATCAGTATTTCTTTGTATTGGATCCCACACAAGAATCAAACTCAATGGTGAAGTAAGGTTTTTTTAAATATTAAAAATTGTTTCAGAACTAGCAGAAAGTTTACTCCATTACAGGGCAGTCTTACTTACAGCCTTCACAGGCTCAGGCTTCAAAACATTTTAATTTTTTTAAATTTCCAAGTAAAGCTTTCTTAACCCCCAGATCTTAATCTACATATGGAGACTTCCTCAAGCTTCTGAAATTCCTTGATCTTAATTAGTTCCCCAGTGTGGGCCTGAAGGCCCCCTGGTGACATAGTGCATTCACACTCCCCAAGTCATCCATCTTGCCATGGCAGCCAGCTATCCAAAAGGGGGGTGATTAGAACACTCATCAAACAGAGGGATAAATTTCAATCATATCCAACTTTAAAATAAGTATTTTGAAACTGTCTGACGCTAAGACTGCCCAATATCTGATGGAAGATGAATTCAACACTTTCACTAGCAGACAGATGGATGCTCAGGTCATCAAGGAATTTGCAGGCCAGGACTTCTCCTTTGGTTCCATTGAACTGCATAGAACATAAAGTTCATGCATATTTCCCATTACAGTATAAATGTTGTTCCCACAGAGAACCTCTGGCCTGAGCCTTCAGAATTGACACTAATTTATCCTCATTTTTACCCAATCTATGTCACAGGCTCAGTACTCTCCACTACAATGAACTGAAGATGTTGTTCTTTAGACAGCATTGATGCTACTTAGTAATTGGTCAGGGAGGTGCAATCACATGAGCCACCTTATCTGTGTTTTCAAGGTCTCCTCATGGGATGCTCAGAGTTATGCAGTCACCACACTTTGTCATGAAATGGTTCTTGGTAGCAAAAAAGATAGTAGCATCAGCCAGCCAAGACATTTTGGCGCTTCAGCTGCTAAAACTCTAGCACAAGGTAGGTCCACAATACCCTCCAGCTGCCTACAATCACCACATACTTCCCAGTGCCCTCAGGTAGCACCGGTCACCTGCTCCTTCCTATAGCCTTCCAAATGCCACTGTACCCTCCTCTCCTGGCAACCACATCCATCCTGTGGGAGGAAGAGAGCAGCAGCAGCAGTTTCACCCTTGACAAATTCATCACATTTGCCTCTGCTGACCTTTTTCTGCTCAGATTCATCACACAAGAAAGCAACAGCCTACCTCCCAATCTCTGACATCTTTGTGCCTGCCTTTTGTCTCCCACTTCTCTTCCTCCGCCTTCAGTTCATGACTTCCTCCTACTTCATTTTGTGCTATTCCACTACTTTGCCAACACTTCTGACTCCAAGCCAGTATCCTGCCCCCCCCCTCCACTCCTCTGAACCCTCTCTGTCTTACTTGCACTCCCTCAGTCTTCTCCTGCGCCCTACAGTCCCTCTGCATCCACTTCACTCTTTCCTGCACCTTATCCTTATCTTCTCATTCCTCCTATATTCTCCCAGACCTGCTCATTTGGCCTCCTGTCTTCCACATCCCCCTCAGTCTTCTCCTGACCCTCTTCAGCTCTTTTCTGATTCTCACATTCCCATATGTCCTCATAGTGACCTCTACAGCTTCTTAACAAAGTGGCAGCCATTTTTCCTGAGGGCAGCCAGGCTTTACTCCCATGCAAAATAAAAGGTTTTGGGCAGGACTAAGGGCAGGTCACTTTGAATGTAGGAAAATGGTGACCGTCTTGCATGGCTTCAGCTCCATTAAAAATCATGGGAGATGGTGACCATTCTGAATAAGAAAAAACTCGCATGACAGAAGGCAAGAATAGAGAGATCACATAAAAATACCTGAGAGAATACTGCCAGACTCATGATAAAATCGTGAAAGCTAGTAGCAGCGTTGGCACCATATAAAGACAGTGAAAAATAATTTCTGTCCTTAAGAGTTTCTAAGCTAAATAGACAAGTCAGAGAAAGGACAGAAGAAAGGAAGTATCATTATCCACATTTTACATGGCCCCTAGTAATCCCTGCAGCCTCTCTTTATAGCACTAGTACAGCTAACTAACCCACAATTTCTTCCTCCTCCATAACACTGTGTACACTTTCTTCTGGGACACTTAGCCTATTGCAGCATATTGTCCTCTAGCAGCAGCAACATGTTGTACTCCAGTAAGCTCCTCTTCCCTCTCCAGCAAGTGCCATTTCACAGGTCAAGCCTCATACTTGTCTTGCTCCTCATACTTCATTAATAATATTACCCCTTGCCAGAGCCCTGGCACCTAGGTAACTAATGAAAGAAGAGATGCAGAGGTAGGTGACTGTAATCTTGACAAACAGGGCACATAGAGATGAATACTGATGGTAGTGAATGTATGAGGAAAGCACGGCCTCATTAGCCAGTATAACAATAGGCCCTTTGTTCGGTTCCTGAACTGAATGAAAACCTTTCACCTTTCCAGAAATTAAAGGGGAAATTTGTTTGTTAGTTGTAATATATTCCATAGTGAACATTTTATCCCAGTCATAAAACTGCCAAACCATTTGTCATTACTGGAAGTCTGCACACTGCTTTGCTCAAAAAAGGCCTAGCACATTAGAATGCCTCTGCATCTACAAATCAGCAATGAAATACACTGGTAAAGCTATCTGACAAAGCTTGTAAATTGTCTGCCTGTGTCATGACTGTCTCATGCCACGGTATCACCAGTTCCTGAATTACACAAACATCAGATTTACCCAAACATTTGGAGAAAAATAATTTCTAACAAAATTTATGACCAAGTCCAAAACACAGGCTCAAGCTTTAATCATGTTACACTTCACAGAAAACCTCACTAACCTATAACGTTCATTCATTCACCTAACATGTTCAATCATCCTCCACATCTGCCTGCCAGACTCCCAAATTACATAGAAATTTCGATAGCGTAACAAAAATATTAAGCTAGGAGCTTATTTGATAGAATATCATTTCTACTAGAGGGAAGATTTCAGGTCACACCTTAGTCACAAATTCAGTACTTGCAAAGACTGGTTTTATGATTGGTAAGACCCCAAGCAAGAATGGGGTCCATGCAACCAGAAAAGGGAACATTAGATTTGAATGTCTTCTTCTGGTTGTGTTGCTGCAGGAAATATGGGATTCTGGAAACATACAGACCCATGCAGTCTGGGTGCTCGAGATGAAGCTTGGAGAATCCATCAACTGCAGACTTCGTATAGGATGCACAGCCCCAAACACCTGCTTGATTTGTTTACTTTAATGAATACTCAAGTTATAAACCCTTATGAAAAATATATGTGTATGTTATGTAGCATTGCTCCATCACTAGAATCATAGATTTCTAGACACATGAATACAGTGAGTTACATAATGATGTAAAAGTAGTGGAGTCTTCTCTCAATCTTTCTGTACACTCTCTAATATCCATTCACAGGAGTTCTTGTAAAACACACTTTGTTAATGCCTTTGTTTAGAAGAAGATGTGATTACATTTGTGACTGGGCGCACTTAGTACAACATCGGCTGCACTTAGCATTTCCTAGGTTGATTGTTCACAGAGGGTGTCAGACCAGTGACTGTCACATGGTCAAACAAGAAAAACAGCACAACAGGCATGTTAATTAGTATAGCATAAGCACAGCAATAATGAACTCTAATTGTCTTGCAGTGGCAGTTACCATAAGGCACAAGCCCCATGCTAGCCCTCCACCTGCAGTTATGCCTAGAAGATATAGCCTAAGCTAAACATAGGCTTCTGATAAATGCACACATTGAAGGTGCTGGTTTATCAGCCAAAAAGTGCATTTGCCACCCTGATGTTTTAATCCTATCACTACTTTCTGCACAATACATATATTATATATATCAACAATATTTCTGATTCTTTGCCATTTGAACCAGCTCCCACAACTGTAAAAACAATTCATGACTGGCCAGTTTTGAAGTCAGGTATTTGATCTTAGTATTACTGAGAGAAAAAACAACAACAAAAATATATTAAAACAGGTTTCCGATACATTAAAATAGTGCCAAATCAATGGCTTGTCAGAAAACAATACCAGGTATCAAAATACTTAACTTTAATGTAATTCTGGAAGACTCAATGTTGCAGTGACAGTACCTTAACTAAAAGCCCATTCTATATACAACAGTGCAAGTGAGCCTTAATGAAATAAACAGGCGGCACAGCATTACTTAACCAGTTCAGCTCACATTTATGTTAATTTAAGGCAGACTTTTCTCTGAACACTGACTATAAATTATGCTGAATTATGCCACAGTGTGAGGTAGTCTGGGGAAAAAATGGCTTACTATCTGCAAAGGATGAACTGAGACATCAAAGCTCTTAGTCATCACATCTCAACTGCGTGACACTCCAAAATACTGACAAGATAGCAAAATCCATGGAAGTCTCAATTGGAAAGACTCTCTCTGCAAATCCTTCTCTCCCAAGAGAAAAACAACATGCCTACCTTTGCTTCCTTACTTCCTTTCTTCTAACCTCCATATGCACATTTCCATCACAATAGGTTTTGTTTTTGTTTGGAAACCTCAGGTTTCCTTAAACTCCATTAAAGGATGATTTCATTGGCATTACCACTTTATATGCTAACAGCCTAGTTAATAGAAAAACTTTACTTGGAGACCGATTATTCCATACATTTCTCTACATCTCCGATATTTTTAAAAGGAGCCGATCACCTTAGCATCTACTTTGGTATACCCTGGAGAAGAACATTTAAACTTGCTAGTACCTACCAAGTACAAATGACAAATTTTACCTATTATCAGGAGGCTAAATTATTTGGTGACTTATATCCAGCAAATAAGCAGCTCCTCTCCTTTTTATACTGAGTGAGGGGAAAAGATCATTACTGCCTATTCTATCAACATGTGATCAAGAAATTATGTCCCTTATTCCAACATTAAATAGCAAATGGATTTTAATTGCTGCAAATGCTCTATCTTTAGATTACAAAAGCAACATTTCACTACAAATGAGCATTTTACCTAGTGTCTTTGACGCTAAGAGTAATTCATGCAAAAACAGCACAGAGAAATCACTTGCAGAGGCGCACTGCAAAACACCAGGTACAAAAATCTTGCAATAATTCTGTTTTGTAAGCATCTTTCTGTTGTGTACCAGTCTCTCCAGGGAATGGATGCCTGTTAGCAGCAGCATCCTAAACGTATCCCATGATTGTCCCTAAAGAATTGTAAGCATTGTGTGACAATTTAATTCCATTAAGTTAAAATAAATAACACATTTTATTTTAGGGTTTTTTTGCAACCACTGAGATAAAACATATAAAGAAAAAACAAGAATGAAATCATTTCCACTAAATTCCTATCACTGTCTAATATTTGGAAGCATTTTAGGATATGCAACCTGCTCCTTCTTGGGCGATTCAAGCCAAAAACAGTACTGTTTAACCCCTCTGCAGTGAAGACTTTAAGCATAATAGACTAAATATTTACTACAGTTTCATACAATGAAAGTTTAATGAATCCACTTTGAAGGATACAGTGAAATAATATATTTTAAACCTTGGGAAACTTGAATCTGACACATTTCAGCTGTATTTTTGTTTCCTTTAAAGAAGCATGAAAGTGAATAAGCCTGAAGACTAAATTGCCCTGCTATCCTTGGAGAGGTCAATCCTTTTGCATTTGAATGAAAGTGCTCTGCCAATGTGGGGGTCTAGACAAGTGTGCGATTTGGTCTTAATATGGAAAGATGGATTTATGTTTACATGTCCCATACTGAACATCAATAGTACAAAGACAAACATTATTGGGTTGTTTTTTTTTTTTTAAAGTTATTCCATGCCCCTTTCTCCATTGTTTTCCTTTCAGTATTACCAACTTCAAATGTTCAAATATCATGCATAAGTCAGTCCCTTCCCCCCAAAAACAACTGAGACTTATTTTTAAATAATACATTTAGTGTTCTTTTAATTTGGCTTTTGTTCTGTGAGCCTTAGAGTGCACTTTGCTCATGTCTTCAAGCTTTTCTCCACAACCACGAGGCATAGAAACTTACTTTTCCTTTTAAATGAAAGCTGAGATTCTAATCACATGCCTCAAAGAGTTGGGACTTTAGGAAAAAAACAAAATAACATGAAACAATGATCAAATCACAAGAGTTGGCAACACTCTCTTTTTGAGAGCTTGAAATTGCTTTTCTCCCTTTAAATTTAATTTTGACCTTTCTTAATTTAGAAAACATTACACTGTAACATTACAAAATAGATTTTCATTAAATTTGAAGACCATGTCAAGTTATAATTTTTTAGGACCTATACAACATAATAAGGTTAGAGTCTAAACACATTAACTGTGACTATTTAAACTGAAAGCCAAACCAATAAGGGTATTTTAGAAAATTTCTGATGAGTTAACGATGGACAAAACCGCTGACAAGCACAGCATTTACCCAAGATGGGAAGAGGATAGGAGTGGTATTTAATCATTAGAGGAGGGAGAATTGGAATCAGGATTCCAAAATGTTATTCCCCAGCTCTGCCACAGATTGTGTGTGTGACTTTGGGCAAGTCACTTAACCTTGTATGCCAACATCTACTCCCTTATACAAATAGAATAATACTTATGTCAAGGTGTGTTGGGAGGTTTAAATAATTACATTTTGAAAAGTCACAGATACTTTCATGTAAGATGCTATATAAGGGCCTGATGCAAAGCCTGTTGAAGTCAATGGGAGTCTTTCCATTATCTACAGTGTGCTTTAGATCAAACATTAACTGCATAAGGGAAAGAACCCAGGGAGAACTGCAGGTGCTCTGTACCTCTCAAGACCATAACCTTCTTATGTAACTAAGAACGGGTGAAGTCAATTCCTTCACCGTGATCCTGCAAACAGATTATTGCAGCACCCTCTGTAATACACCAACTGAAGGCAATAAAGCTCCACCTGGGGCATGGGTCTGCTCATGCGGATATGATCACAGGATCTGATCCCTACTGTGTAAACACTGGATTAAAATACATTAACTTTGTAAAACAATGGGCTAATGCATTCCCTTCTAGTGACTTAAATTCTAGTCTAGATTAGATCACAAGGGGGGAAAATGTCTGGTGGTCTCCTCTGAATCCCTAACGAATATCTAGTCACAACACAAAGCCACCAACATATTCCAGCACAAGTGGCAGCAGCCTCTGCTCAAAATAGAATCAAAACTGGATCAAGAGTGTTGTAGGTCAGGACTAGATGAAGCTTTCACCACATCTGGCCACACTCTTCCTGGCTCTAGCCAGTGGGAGTAATCCCTCACTTGTATGAGCCCCCAGACACACAGATCCAAATTAAAAAACAACAGACATTCCACTCATGCCCCTGGTTATTAAACATGCATGAAAACATTAGGGGGTATATTTTCTTCATGATCTGCAATGTGTTTCATATGTAACTGCAATTACTGGGTATGGGAATTTTGTGTTTAAGTCTCCACTCTCAAAGACTATGTCTTTACATGTACGTGGGGTGGAAAAGAGCAATGTTATCTTTGCAAATTGTATGCTTTGATTGTCAGTGACTTAGAAAGCAGTTTATTTTTAAAACAAACATTCAGAAAATCTTTGATGGCATATTCATCAATCCATCTGCTTCAGTGTAAATTCTTTGAAGTGCAGGTGGCTTGTAACGTCATGTTACAGCAATTAATGAAGTTTTTGAATCTCTTTTGCTCTTTCATGCTCTGTTGAATAGTGAAAAGGGGTTATCATCTTTAATTCTCTATCCAACAGTATACACAATTAGATATTTTCATACATTTTCATTTCCCTTTCAATAAATGCATGCATTACATGTGTTTAATATAGTTACTGATTTTAATATAACTACATCCTAAAATGTCAGGATGATAGTTTGAAAAATAAAAGATTACAAATTCTAGATGCTGCTGTACTCTAAAAATAAAAGTTGAATAAAGAAATAGAAAAAAACAATATGACCCTGCCTGTGTTAACAAATAAGCTCAGAAATGTAATAATACTCTAAAATAGATGGTATGTTTCATACTGTAATTCTCTAATGACTAGCTAAATGGGTACATTTTCAACTGTCCCCTCTTTGCTGGCATCAGACCTGCTCAACTGGATGTTGTAGACATCCTGTACTGCTAATACCTCATGGTGATTTCCCTATATAGCTCAGGTTCAGGTAGGTACTCCTTTAAAAAAGCAGGTTTCGAGTTCTATCCCTGCTACTGTGACGATCCAAATGGTCATGGTGTGCAGTACCCTGACAGTCATCAAGTGCTAGGTGATTGCAAGAAAGTTATATACATCCACACACAAATCGGATCAAATTATTTACACATGCCTATGACTCTCTTTATGTCATTCAAAATTGTATTATTAGAAAGGGCACTAGGATAACCAAAGGATTGTAAGGCTTCTTGCCTAATTGTGAACATGCTCTGTGCAGATTAGACATAATTATCTCAAATGAGTTGTCCACAGTACAATTACCCTTGCATTGTGCAAAAGGGAAAAGAGAAATTACATGTCTGTATTTTTCAAACTGGCATTTCACATCAACTTGTATTTTAAAATAACACCGAGGACACTGGAAAACCTTGGGTGGTCTGATAGGAAGACAAGGAAAAGAAGAAAACATTAACATGCTCTTTAGTGCAACAATTATACAGACCAACCCCTAGGCAGATGGACTTTTGTTTCCAAAGTTACAAAGAATAAGCTGATTGTATGCGGTTGCCTTGACCCTGGAGTATGCTGTAGATTTTAACCTCATTTTTAAAGTTTCTTTCCTTTCACTGTATTAGTGTGTTGACCCTAAGAAACCATGTACTCTGTTTTCCTTAACCCCTATTGCTCTCTCAGCTACACGGCAAGGTATACAAAAGGATTTTTGCATATGTGTAGTATACTGTCTATCTATTAAATTAAGACTAAGCATATACTTTATCCATAACAATATACATGAACTAAGTTACCTACTCACCAGTCAGTGCAATGTCAGCACTAGATGTACAGCAAAGAAGTGAAGAGATTTTGGATCTGTGCTAGGGCTCTGTAGACCCTGCAGGATTCTATTACACACTGATGCTTAGGAAACCAACATTGCAGTTCATTTTGTCGGGGGAACATGCTGTGAACCAACCTGTGCATCTTCATTTGCAAGGGAACATGCCACTCTCATCTGCCCACTATGAGGCCCCTCTCCTGAGTCACACCCAACATTCACTTCAGGACACCTGTCTTCAGTGAGGGCCCGCCTGCACATTCATTGACCTTCGACCTGGTGGCCCTTTCTCTGGGCTTTCAAGAGCTGCTTGGTCACACAGATTCCCTTCCATTTTTTCCTGTATTTGGGTTGAACAAGAACTTTTGCAAGACCACTGCCCTTGCCAAGTCTGAGGGTCTTCCTGTGGGGAATAGTGAGGAAACAACCTGACCTCTACCGGGCAATTGGAAAGGGACACTTTCCACTTGCCACTGCTATTGTGGTAAGCTGCAGATCCAGGTGGCACCACATAAATAACAGCACAGCAGATTTAGAGCCCTTTGAATCTCTCTATTTATCTTGCATTAGAAACTATAGGGTGTCAATTCCCTAGCATGGTGTTGCTAGGTTACACCTTACTATTCTCTTAACTACTAAACTAGGCCATATTAGACAAGACCTAGCCCTGCAGGTTGTAAAATCAATTACAGTACAAAAGGGAGATTTCTTCCTCCCACTTTCCTTTACCAATTCTAAACCTCCACTCCAAAATAAGGCCGTAGCCAGACAAGCATCCTCAAACACTCAGTGTGGCCATTTAACCACGAAAGTAGTAAGACTGGGAAGGACGATAAAGACAGTAATAGGAAGTAGAGGGTGCTTGGAAGATTTGGGATTTTCTAAATTTCTTTTGGCGTCTCCACTGTGATCTGTATGAAAAAGTCCTATATATTTGAATAGAGATTGATAACCTTCCTATATAGACTATAAAGATCAATCTCTGGAATTGTAAAGGACCACTCTCTATTAAATTCTACATGATTTTAAGTAGTTTGTAAGGAACCCTATTGGATCCATCCCTATTAAACTCTAAACAACTATTCCATAATGAAAAGCTTACATGTCCTACCAGGCTCAAAGGTCACGAGTAACTTTTTGAAGCGGGGGGCGGGAAGGAGATGGAATTTCACATTTTGGAAAAAAAAAATTTGTATTTAAATATTAAATTTGGAACCAAGAAACTGAAACCAAATATTAACTTCCTTGTGCAGTCTTACTTCACAGTGTCCTTCTCCTGCTCAAATCTAATCTATTCCTTTGATTTGCAATTGTGCAGGAATCAAGACTGACGTAAGACTGAATCACATTTCTTTGGTATCAGAGTTTCAGTTACTAGATTAAGAATGAGTCAGATAATATGATAACGGCTTGTCTTGATTTACAAGAAATATTTGTAAGGTTGCTGTGGACCAACTAGATGCACAGGCCATATGAAGCCACTTGAAACCAGGGGTTAGAAAAAAATGTAGTGTTTTGACGTTAGAGCTGGTTACACAAAATGACCTTGTAATTTATATGATAAGGTTTTAGAGTCTGGCACACTGGGAAAAAAAAAAAAGGACACAAAAAGAAGAAAATAGTCATGCTGGTTTGACTTCAAATTTACAACAAAGCCTTGAATGACTGAAAAAAAGGAGGTGCTCCCAGGTCCACTACTAGGAAAAGAAAAAAAAAACACAAATGTGTAATCTCTTGCACAAAAATCTCTTAAAGAGGAAGGTAGGGACAGAACGCGTAAAGGAGGCATGCATGGTACTGAAAAATCACTTTAGGAAATTGGAGATATTGTTAACAATAATAAGCACTCTTCTCTTTACTGAGAGTGAACCTTGTGCTATTTGATATTTTTTGAACCTTTAATTTGTTTTTGTTTGGGGGTGGGGGGACTGTTCAAATCCAGCTTGAGTTCATGAACAATTTCCCCTTTTATTTAAACTCTTTTTCACCTCACATCAATTTTTAAAGCATGTTTTTTTTCTAGCTAAAGGGAACCTTGTGCTTTGTGTGTCAGAGAAAAAAATGTGTTTGGCTGTGGGCTATATGTACTACACTTGTACAGGATATATTTCTTCCATTAGAACTTCTCTTCTTCCCCCCACCCCCATCCAATATCTTGGTATATTAACTTTTCTCTCTCTTTCCTTTTATTTGTTGGGTGAAATCCAAGGCACACTGAAAACAGTGGGATTTAGCCATTGACTCCAGTGGGATTCAGGATTACACCCTATGTCTTCATTTTTCTCCCTGCTCCTCCCCTTCTCCCAGTCTATTTTAAGAGCAAATGCTAACCCAAAAGTAGTGTTCTTTTTTAATCCTTTAATGTTCAAGTGGGCTAAAAATTAGCCAAAATGAATGTGCCTCTCTCTTTTCCTCATAGTTAAATTTTAACAGTCCTTCTCCCTAGATGTAGCTACATATGATAATCCTTCCTAGTTAAGGGATGTATGCTACTCTCAACTAACTCTCATTGATATCAATGGACACTTCCTTCAGCTCAAGAACAGTATTCGACCCTACAACTATGCAGAGAACTACTGTATTGTGCAATCGACTACTGGAAAAACTGCACAGCAATAAATGGTTCTATTTTCAGAGTGGCATGCTTCCTGTCAGGTAGAAAATGTCTCCAGAGCAGCTACTTCAGACTTAGTAACCCCCGTGGCACCAATGCCACTCCCTTCCCCTCCCAAGCAAGGAAAATGGCCACCAGATTTTGCATAGGCCTGGATCTACTGGGCCTCAAAACCACATTTATCATGCATGTTGGGGTAAAGAGAGCTACCTGAGGAATACAGCTCCATTACATGCAGGGAATGTGGACCCACTGACATCCTGCCTCTCCAGCACAGGGAATCACATGAGATCTGCTACTGTCAGAGCTTTCTGTGCCCAAAGACCATGGGACACGTTTATGCTCAACACTGTGTCTTGCTTCATCCCACTTCAAAAATATAACCCCCAAATTGCACAGACATGTACTCTGAAATCTTTCTGCCTAGACTAATCCTACTTTTAAATGTCAGGAAGTTTGATCTGATCTGCAGTAAGAACATCTGCCCAGTTTTCTCCGTGTTCAGGCTTGCAATTATATTGTGTGTTGGATTAAAAAAAACAGTCCCATAGTCAAAGTCAATTATAACTGTGTGTTTGTCTTTCATTCTTTTTTTTAATTGCAGGGTTTATTGTTTCAAATAGCTGGTTCACCTATCCAAGTTTTTCTTCACTGAACGATTGGAAGAGATCTTTTGGCATGATATAAATAGCAAATGTATAAAAAAGTTACACCAGCCATCTGAAATAATAGTAATAAAAATCTGCAAAAAAGTGATTAAAAATTCCACATATGGCTCAACATTCTTTTAACTATTTAATTTAAGGTAATTTCATACTCCTGAAATTTCAGAAAGATGGCTGGTTTGCATGTTAAAAACCAAAAAGAGAAGAATACAAATACCTGAGGCTTCTTTCCAGGATAGTGCTGCTATTAGCCCTCTCTCTTTCTCTTTGTCCAAATTCTCCACCTCAAAGCTGATGCAGTGGGCAATCACTCATACATGTACACCTGTGATCTGATCTCTTGTCTACATACATATCTCCAGAAATGTCTGCAATATGTACTGCATTTTGGGTAAATCAGCCTCTCTGTTCTGCAGTAGTGTCAAGTGATGTTCACAGGCAGGACAGAGAGATAATTTCTCAAACTACTCTCACAAGTGGGAGAAGATAGACTTGACCAGGACCTTAGAGGGCACGAGTTCTAAACTTATCTTTTCCACAGAGTGCTATCTATATTTCTGTGCACTTCAAAACCTTCCTACTGAAGAAGACCTCAATACTCCTTCCTAGGAAGGAGGCAAATAGTCCCTTCATTTTACAAATAAATCAACTGAGGCTGCACAAGAACAATTTTTTAGAAAAAAATGGGAACAGACCCCAGCTTTTCATTACAATAAACCCAAGTCTCATCAGTTCCACCACACTACTGTTCAGAATTAATGTGATTTGGCCTTTCTGAAAACTCTCAACCCCACTACCTTTTCAGGGGTAAGAGCAGAATCCAGGAATCCTGATCCTCAACAGTCTACTGCAGGAGTGGGCAAACTTTTTGGCCCGAGGGCCACATCAGGGTATGGAAATTGTATGGCGGGCCATGAATGTTCATGAAATTGGGAGTTGGGGTGCAGGAGGGGGTGAGGGCTCCAGCTGGGGGTGCAGGCTCTAGGGTGAGGGGCTGGGGCTGGGGATGACGGGTTAGGAGTGCAGGAGGGTGCTCTGGGCTGGGACCGAGGGGTTCAGAGGGCTGGAGGGGGATCAGGGCACGGGAGTGGGTCAGGGATACAGGCTCCAGGTGGCGCTTACCTCAAGCGGCTCCCAGAAGCAGCAGCATGTCCTGCCTCCAGCTCCTATGTGGAGGCGTGGCCAGGCAGTTCTGTGTGTTGCTCCATCTGCAGGTACTGCCCCTGCAGATCCCATTATCCACAGTCCTGGCCAATGGGAGCTGAGGGGGAGGTGTTTGGGGTGGAGGCAGCATGCAGAAACCCCTGGCTGCCCCATGCATAGGAGCCGGATGGGACACATGCTGTTGCTTCCAGGAGCCGTGCGGAGCGGGTCAAGCCCCTGAACCCGCTCCCCAGCCAGATAGCCGGAGCGGGCCAAGCCCCGGACCCCACTCCCCAGCAGGAGCTCGAGGGCCAGATTAAAATATCTGGAGGGCCAGATGCGGCCCCCGGGCCGTAGTTTGACCAACCCTGGTCTACTACTAACCAGAAAACAGTTTTGTAAACTAGAGGCAAAGTGTGTAGATTGCTTACTCCCCTGTTGAATGATCTATATAAGACTTCTTTACCTCAAATGGTAAGAGATTTGTACTGGAAATCTAAAGGTCAAAGGCTCAAACTCTGGTACTAACCTATGCCAGTGGGGACTTGCATTTGATGTTTTTCCTTTCAGTTTTCTTGTTAAACAATAGGTTTGTTTAGCCCAAGCAGTGAAATGACATCCTTAAAAACAGGTCTGATAGTTAAAACAATTATAATATGTCAATGATGGCATGAAATGCAACAAAAACACAGGTGTTCTAGATTTTAGTCGTTTGCTATATGTTGATTGCTTCTGTCACACACTGGCAGGTTTAATGGCTGAGAAGCATGTCTACATGTCTGTGTGCATGAGAGGAATTGTCTTATCTGCACAGTTCCCCAAATCAGCAAAGCAGAGTGCTTGCAATTTTGCTAGCTGTGCTTTAAGTAGGCTGCGTACATGGAATTTAGATCAGGTAGGCAGGACACAGAATTCATTCCTAGTCAAAAGCCAACACTAGCAGAATCAAAGCAACCAAAATGTTTTAGACAAGAAAGCATATGCCCTTTTGTAACTACACATGCAGTATCTTCAGGAGCAACAGTAACATAGATTTTCTAGCCTACTCTGATTTGCTCTCCTGATTCCCTCTATTGACAGCTAGGACCTAATTTTATTCTCCAGCCCCGTAATGCATACATAACTTCCCATTTCTTCTCCAAGGTTCTTTCTTTATAGACTGGGAAAGGCATTGCCTGATTCAACCTTTACTTACCCATGCCACCTCCATCTCAGTGCCTCCTGTCATAACTTGTCTGACATTTACCACTAGATTTGTCAACCCCAATAGCTATGTTCTACTTCCCCAGAAGTAATCAAGTGTGCTACATATTCTCATATTGTTACATGTTGCTTTGGCCAAAAAGGGAATAGTTAAATTGTGATTCCAATCCTTTTCACCACAGTTAGTATTTTACAAAAGCAAGATCTCTGATACTGCAAACCAACAAAGGTCAACATTACAGGTGCAAAGAGATGTTGGATATTTCCTATCTGGATATGAAGATTTTAAGGAAGGCCAAAATATAGTCTTAGGCTACAGTACTTGACATTGCCTTTTTAATCACAAAATTCAATCAGTTAAAGAAAGAAAGAAAGAAAGAAAGAAAGAAAGAAAGAAAGAAAGAAAGAAAGAAAGAAAGAAAGAAAGAAAGAAAGACTTGTTTAAATAAGTCTGCATCATTGATAAAATCAATATTGGTCATGTTATTCAAATGAAGTCCAACAGTTTGGCTCAGTTAGTGTAGTTTAGTCTGAGGATAGTTTAAAAGTTTGTTTGTTTTTAATTGCTGTATTCTAGATATTTCCTGTATGCAAACGTTGTGACGTCTGTGGAAAAAAGGATATGGGTGTTTCAAAAACTGTTAATATTTGGGAGATTGTAGCGAGGCAGTGTGGCTCCCCGCTGCCCCGGAGGGGGTCGAGCCCCTCCAGACACAAGGGTGGGTGGAGCCAGGAAACTCTGAGCCGGCCCTTCAGAGGGACAGGCGGCGACCTGGAAGTAGAAAGGCCAGCCCTCAGAGCTCGCTAGAGGATCAGCCGCCAGGGAGGCCAGATGTAGCCAGCCTAGCCCACGACTGGGAAAACCCCGTGGGCCCAGGTCCACGCCAGGACTGGCCGGACCTGCCCTACACCAGCTATCCAGAGGAGCTGCCAGGCCTGCCGCTTGTCTACTGCCCCGAGGAACCCATAGTGCTGGACCCCCCCAGAGAACACTGCCGGGACCCAGGTACCGGAAGGAGGGGAGTTAGGAAGTAGCCCGGGGAGCTGACCATAGTCTGACTGTAACTCTGCCAGAACCCATGTCAGTGTGTTGCGGTCAGGATCCCCACTGACCCAGCAGCGGATCATTTGCCGCTGCTAGGGCCCCGGGCTGGGACGCAGTGGGGTGGGTGGGCCTGCGTCCCCCCACCACCCAACTCCTGGGTGGCAGTCTCCCCCTCTTCCAGGTCCTTGGAGGCCTGGGCTAATTCACACATGCTGTGCTGGTCAGCCCCTGCCCGAGGGCCTGAGCTACTGACTATCTGGTGCCCCGCCCTGACCCAGGGCCTGGCCTGCTAACATTGTGCTATTTGCTCAGCCCCTTCCCGAGGGCCTGAGTTATTGATTGTTTGTTGCCCCACCCTGACCCAGGGCCTGGGCCTATTAACACTGAACTATTTGCTCAGCCCCTGCCTGGGGGCCTGAGCTACTGATTGTGTGGTGCCCCGCCCTGACTCAGGGCCCAGCCCTACGGTGCTCGTTCTATTTGGAGACTCCAGTGCCGGACAAATTCCCCCAAAGTCAACTGTGTATAGTGAGCCAATGTGGCTCCCTGCCGCCCTGGAGAGGGTCGAGCCCCGGCCTAGCCCCTTTACAGAGATATATAAGCTTCAGAGGGGTAGCCGTGTTAGTCTGGATCTGTAAAAGTGGCAAAGAGTCCTGTATTCACCCACGAAAGCTCATGCTCCAATATGTCTGTTCGTCTATAAGGTGCCACAGGACTCTTTGCCACTTTTAGAGATATAGAAGTCTTCCTGCAAAAATAAAAATACTTTAACAGATGTAAAGTAACAAGTAGACTTTCAAGGAAGAGGTTAATCCTAATTTGAATCTTTACTGTATATGAAATTGCAGGTTTCTACCCTTCACCCAATATCCTTCCCAGAGATGCCAGCTATATAATCACATTGTTCCAAATGGAACAGGAGTCACAGAATGTATTTGGATAGAGGGGAAATTTTCATGTAGGTGACTTGCACTGTGGAACACGCTCTGGTTCCCATGAAAATGTTGCCATTTACCAACTGTTACCTCCGTGTTTCCCTGCTCTTAGGAGAGGAAATAACATTTCAGGTATCATTATGTGGCATCGGGGAAAATACTTGTTCATTATTTAATAGCAACCACTGTAATCTAACTTGACTGGAACAAGAACATATTTCAGAAAAGAGGGTTCTAATGCATGCAAATAAAAGTCAGGTAATTGTGTATTATTGAGATGTGACTCCACCAAAACCATCTGTTAACAATCACAGAAGTGTAGCACAAATGGCCTATGTGGTTATCAGAGCTGAAAGATGGGGATACAGAACTCTAATATTATACATTTCCAAAGTATTTTTTGTTTAAATTTTCTAGGATTTATGGGACTTCTAAATAATGCTCTCCATAGACTTATGTTCCCTCCTGCCCTCACTAGTACTACCTTCCCTTACTCCTGTCCCAGAAAGTATTATCTGGAGTCTCTCCTATCCTCCATCCTTTGGCCCAATCTTGAAAAGGGAACCGCATGAGAAGCACCATTGACTTTTGTGCAGATCCCTTTGTTGGAAAGGGGCCTTTGATTGTCACTGCAGTGATTCTTGCTTCCTGGTTGATCACTGTCAGCTAGGCCACCATCCAGAATGACTTTCTCTACATGCTAGACCAGCTCCTTTCTTTACTCTCCTAATGTCTTTAGCCTCCTTCCTGGGCATTCAAAGATGATCTCGCCTCCCATAGGTGTTCAGCAGTCACTGATTAGTTTAACCCTTGAATCAATTTATTAATATCTAAGGTAAATTTTTTTCTGGCTTTCTTTTTTACTGATTTATCAATATTTGATTAGATACCATTAACAATAAACTCTCCTCCATTAACAGTCTGCCAGAAATAAACCTTTTTAAATGACATGGTGCATTAGTTAATTATGACCCTAATGTTTAGTATCAGCTGGATGTGAGCTAAAGGAGTGAATGGCACACATATACCTAACCCCAAAACCAGGATGAGCCGCTTATGAGCTAAAAATCAGTCTTCATACCGGACATCTCATTCTGGTGCCATGACTTGGCAGAGCTTAGTTTGTGGGTGGAGCTTGGCAAAGTAACCCCCTTTTTCTTATTATTATCCAATTGCCTATAACATCAAATAAAGGAATAGCAGTATTGTTCTCTACCGATCAAACTACTTGTGAATAACAGATCTTGCAACACAATACAACAGTGATTTAAAATCCTCTTTAAAAAAGAATGCTGCATACCCTTTTTTTTTTAAAAAAAAAGCATTAAAGACAGGTGAGCCAGTTTAGCTAAAATAAAAAAAAAACATACTTCAAAGCCTACACTGAAATCATTAGAGGGGGTTTTGTTTGTTTTAATTTTTAAATTGTCTATGTGTGCAGCTTCAAGTTTAATTTGGGACAGAAAGAAGGTAGATATGCCATGAAAAGAAGCTATTTGCACTATATTTGTGATCTAAATAAAATCAGGAAACCTCACAAGGACAACTGTTCTTTTAGGATTGCCAATGCAATCTCCAAAGTAAAGGGTCTTGGGTGTGTTCAACCAAGGAATCAAACTTTGGAGTAATTAACAAAGGGGAACTGGAATCACTGAACCTTTTGAGGTTAAATAAAAGAATTCTCTAAGGCCTGGTCTACCCTGAAAAGTCTGTATTGGCTACTTCGGTCATGGCTGTGAATCAAACACACCCCTGACAGATGTAGCTATGCCATTGTATCCCCAAGTTTAAATTAAGGTATCTCGATGGAAATGGTTTCTGTCAATATAGCTAACTTTGTTTACGGAGGTGATGCTCCTGCACCAGCAGGAAAAAAACCCTCTGTCGGCATAGGCTGCAGCATAGCTATGCCAGGTAGGCATATCCCAGGTGTGGAAAGCGAGCGTGAATTGGTGGAATGACCTAACCTGATTGCTTTGCCATGTATGAGCTTTGTAGCCTCCCTAACTTATGGAATAAAAATGTATAATCATTGGTAACACATAATCAGGAATATTCTCTTGTGGTTGCATCAAGGGTCTGGCTGATAGGCATCCTGGGCTCTATTCCCAACCCTGCATCTGTTGCCTTGTGAAACTTTGGGTAAGGTAAGTTCTCCGTGCCTCAGTTTACTCCTCTTACTCATGGGAATTTGTAGTAATACTAATAGTGCACTTTATTGACTATTAGTGTGAGCATGTGTGTTTTAGAACAACCACCTGTGACATTCTTCCAACAGCTCAAAGCATAACTTTCATAGATTCCCCAAGGTTGCTTTTCAAGTCCAAAATCCAAAGAGGTCCTGTCTTCTAGAAGCCAAGCGCCAGCAGGCAAATGCAAATATTAGCAGGGGAATGTTTTCTTTCATCATTTTAGTGTGAGATTACATGTTACTTCCAACTATATATTTCAAATGGTTTTAGGGGTCATTTTTCTGTGGTCTTGAAAATCTAAAAAAATAATAAAAATAATTGCAGAGCTACCACTGAAATCTTTATTTTTGTTCTTTCCCTAAGCATATGGATACCAATCAAACAAAGACATTGAACACCACTTCCCAGGTTCTTCCTTCCCTACTCCTACACACTAGAAAGGATCATGCATCCACTCCTTTGTTGTTATAACATGTTATTCAATTGAAGGGTAGCAGTTAGTCTTCTGACAGAAATATATAAACAAATTTTTGATTATACGAATCAACAGGTTTCCCTCCTTTCCTTACTATGGCCTGAGAAACTATTTTTAAATATTTATTCACGCACTCCCCCAGTCACTAGTTTAACTTGGAAATACAAGACAGTTTAGATAAATAGAACATTTTTTCTCACACAGTGTAAAATTATAGCCACCTGCTACCTGCCCTATATTTGTACTGCTGTTAGCCAAAATAAAAGCTCAAATTTAAGTGCTTCCTTAGACTCTCTGCAGGGAAGTTTATTAGTTCACCAAATGAAAAAAACCTGCTACATTCAACATCGATCAAAGTGGGCTAAAATAATACTGCAACATGCTTTTGCTTTATAAACTTATTCAGAAGTCTTAAAACTCCTCAAAACACTCTGCCTAGCAGACTGCACAAAGAAATTCATTCTATGATGAAACGAGAGAAATTGGACTCAGCAACCAAAGGGAAAAACCCACTTTTGCTCTGAATTGATCCTCCAGGCTTGTGCTTCCCTGCTCAATATTGTGCTAGCTGTGAAATATAGAAATGAGTTCTCTACTCTGCTTTC
Source organism: Eretmochelys imbricata (assembly GCF_965152235.1). Lineage (NCBI taxonomy): Eukaryota > Metazoa > Chordata > Testudines > Cheloniidae > Eretmochelys > Eretmochelys imbricata. Next base: position 179,255,787 of record NC_135572.1, on the reverse strand, counting down.
CTATAGTGTTGACTTTCATTGCTTATTAAAAGTCATCACCATTTCATGCAACCATAGAAAGCAAAACCAGCACAAACACTATGGAGACAACAGTGGATTTCTCAAACAGCTCCCTAAGAATAGCACAGCGAGCAGTGATTTAATCATATTGTGTATCCTTGTTTGCTTTACACAACACTGGTGTTCCCTTAATCCTTCAGCTGCTGCTTATAAATACTCTTTGGGGCAATGCCTGACATGTTAATTTCTATCTAGGGATTGTGCACTGTTTTGAAACTGGTATCCAAGTGAATACACACAGGACCCCTATTATATACCTCACTCAAGAAAAATACATTGAGAGATGCTTTAATAATGTAGCAAGGCAAACTTTCCCACTTCTTTTAGACCTTGGCAACCATGACAGTACTGATTAATATAGCAATATGAGTTTTATATGCCTTAAATATCTTAACCAAGAAGGAGCATCATCACACAGCATTGAACAAGTTTGGGGATGTTCAAGTCTCAGTGAGCCACCCTGAATCAACTGAGATTCCTCTCATGCTGTAAACAAAAAGAACCACAGAGATGCTAATTTCTGTAGAAGTAAGCAAAAAATGGTAACTTTGGACTTAAAGAAGACTGATTATGTGCTCAGTCCTGCTTCCATGGTGGGGGGGGGGGCATATGCAGTTCTGTCCATCAGATTCTCTTCTTTTGCGTGAAAGATGTAGCCGAAGTTAAAAGAAAAAAGATAGTTAGCCTAGGTGTTGTTAGAGTCTCATAAGAACATAAAAATGGCCATACCAGGTCATCTAGCCCAGTATCCTGTCTGCTGACAATTGTCAGTACCAGATGCTTCCGAGGGACTGAGCAGAACAGAGTAATTTATTGAGTGATCCATCCCCAGCTTCTGGCAGTCAGATATTTAGAGGGACCCAAAACATGAGGTTGCTTCCCTGCTCATCTTGGCTAATAGCCATTGATGGACATGTCCTCCATTAATTTATCTAATCCTTTTTGAACCCAGTTATACTTTTGATCTTCACAACATCCCCTGAAAATTAGTTCCACAGTGTGAAGAACTACAGTAACTCCTCACTTAAAGTCGTCCAGGTTCATGTTGTTTCGTTATGTTGCTGATCAATTTGCAAACATGCTCGTTTAAAGTTGTGCAATGCGCCCTTCTAACGTCGTTTGGCAGCCACCTGATTTGTCTGCTGCATGCAGAAAGAGCAGCCCGTTGGAGCTACCCGGTGGGCCTCGGAACCAGGGTGGACCGGCAGCCCCCTATCAGCTTCCCCACTACCCTAAGTTCCCTGTGCAGCAGCTGCCCAGCAGGCTACCAATTGCCAGCAGTTCAGGGTCCCTCCCCCCACTGCCATGTGCTGCTCCTGCCCTCTGCATTGGAGCTGCTCCCCGGAACCTCCTGCTTGCTGTGCAAGGAGTTGGGGGGGAAGGGGTGCTAATGTCAGGGTGTCCCTCTCCCCTCCCCGTTACCCCATCCACAAAGCCAGGGCTGGGGGGAACAACAGGGCTCAGGACAGAGAGAGCTTGCTGGCTGCTGCTGCTGTCTCAATTTCCTGATCTTTTTAAAGGCAATGTACTTAGAGTGGGGTCAGCATACTTAAAGGGGCAATGCATATCTCTCTCTCTCTCCCACACACAGGGTGTGTGTCTCTGTCTCTGCCATGCTGTCTCCCCTCCCTCCATTCGTGCTGCCTTGTAGAGTGTGAGGCTCCATTAAGAACAATGTGTTAACCCTTGAGGGCTCAGCTGAATGCTAGTTCATCATTTAGCAGTAAGGCATTCCCTGGGAAATATCCCACCCTCTGACTTCACCAGCTCAACCAAGCTTCACAATCATCATTGCTGTGTATGGTATTAAATTGTTTGTTTAAAACATATACTCTGTGTGTGTGTGTGTGTGTATGTATATATATATAATAGTTTTTTGTCTGGTGAAAATTTTTTTCCTGGAACCTAACCCCCCTATTTACATTAATTCTTATGGGGAAATTGGATTCGCTTAACATCGTTTTGCTTAAAGTCGCATTTTTCAGGAACATAACTACGAGGTTAAGGGAGGCGTTACTATACTTCCTTATGTTTGTTTTAAACATGCTACCTGTTAATTGCATTCGGTAACCACTGGTTCTCGTGTTATGTGAAGGGGTAAATAACACTTCCCTATTCACTTTCTCCTTCTAGTCATGGTTTTATAGACCTCTATCATATCCCCCTTAGTCACCTCTTTTCCAAGATGAACAGTCCCAGTCTTTTCTCTCTCTCCTCATATGGAAGGTGTTCCATACCCCCAATTACTTTTGTTGCCCTTCTCTGTGCTTTTTCTAATTCTAATGTATCTTTTTTAAAAAGGGACAGCCATCTTTTTTGGCTCCTTAACTGCTTGACATATGCCCTAATGACTTCATTTAATGGTGAACAAATCAACACATGGAAAACAAAGGTCACAGCACTGGTAATTTGCTTAAATAAGTGAGGGAGATTTTGTTTGCAAAGAGAAGTCATGTTGCATCATGTTACAACAATACAATAGCATCCTTATCATCTGAGTAGCAAATTAAAGGAAACTGAGGTTTGTTTTTTCACAGCTTTTGCCACTGAACTGACGTACATACACAAAAAATCAAAAATCTTACTTTTGTAAGAAAGATCTCAAGTGTACTAAATTGTGGACCTGAAGTTTGGTGGGGAAAAAAAATAATATAAAATATTATACAGTACTGCAGGTCAGAATGACAAACATCTTGATTTATTAAGTATTACTTAACTATTCTGCCTCTATAGAAAACAAATATGATTCAATAAATTAAGATGAAAGAAGTAGCATACTAAATTTTACTTGTCATATGTAGCTAGAGCCTTTGGTCACAGCAGAAACAAACTAAAACACCTAGGTTAGGGGAGGGCAAACTACAGCCCACAGGCCGGATCCAGCCCATCAGGGCTTTCAATCTGGCCCACGGGATTGATAGCCCCGTGGCGCAGCAGGGCTAAGGCAGGCTCCCTGCCTACCCTGGCCCTGCGCCGCTCTGGGGAATGGCCAGCCCCACATCCCTGCGGCCCCTGGGGGAGGGGGATCAGAGGGTTCAATGCACTGCCCTCGCCTACAGACACCTTCCCCTGCAGCTCCCATTGGGCAGGAACGGGGAACCGAGGTCAATGGGAGCTTCTGGGGTGGTACCCACAGGTGAGGGCAGCATGCGGTGGAGCCGCCTGCCCCACGCCACCCCCAGGAGCTACTGCCAGACATACTGGTCACTCCCGGAAGTAACTCCCTTCATGACTCAGCTTGTCACAGGTGAAATCCTGGCCCTCTGAAAGTCAATGGGAAAATTCCATTAACTTCAGTGGGCCAGAATTTCACCTTACTTCTGTTGAGAGGGGAAAAAAAAGAGAGAGAGAAAATTGAGGGAGAAAAGGCTTATTAATTCCATTTTGTTGCCCTATGCATCCAGAACTCTGTTCCTCCCATGTCATTGGCACACTCTTTCTTTGACAAACTATGATCTAGTCTACACTTGAAAGTTATAACAGTGTCAGTTAGGGGTGTGATTTTTACCAAAATAGTTATAATGCTACAAGACATAGTGTGTATGAAGTTATATGGATATAAAAGTGTCTTATAGAAGTGTAGTTTGTTCCCCTTCCTGTACAGGAATAGCTATATTTGGTATAAAGCATGTTTATACCAATATAACTGTATCCACACTAGGGGGATTGTACTGCTTTAACTACACTAGTTTAAGAAGTATAACATTTTAGTATAGACAAGGCCTTAGACAGTGGTGAAAGTAAGTTGAGCGACTTAGCGGTATGCTGGGGCCAGCTCTGGCCCCCGGAAGGGGTGGGGCCTAGGGTGGAAGGGGCGGGGCTGCGTGGTCAGAGCCAGCCCACTCTATAAGGTAAGTGCCCCCACCCTCCTTCTCCTCCTCTCCCCCTCCCCCACTGGGGTAGCAGTAGCAGCAGCCCGGGGCTCCGGGGGCTATTCAAAGTGCCTGGGGCTCCCCTGCTTCTACTGCCCTGGTCCTTTAATTAGCCGCCGGAGCCCTGGGGAAGCGACGGGGCTCCAGCGGCTATTTAAAGGACCATGGCGGCAGAGGGCTTTAGGGGCTATTTAAAGGGTCTGTGGCTCCCCTGCTTCTACCGCCCCAGTCCATTAAATAGCCCCCGGAATGCCGCAGCCACTACCCCAGGGCTCCAGCAGCGGGGCGCTGGAGGCAATTTAAATGGCCTGGGGCTCCAGCCACTTGTAGGAACCCCAGGCCATTTAAATTTCCCCCTGGAAATTGCCGGTACGCCGTACCGGGGCATACCGGCTTACTTTCACCTCTGGCCTTAGAACACTATTTTGTCCATTCAATTTAGGCATGACTCAGTGTGCAAAGCATCTTGTAGTATCAGGAATGAAGGACACGCAATAAAATAAATTGTATCTGTGACTATACTGTATGTAAATACCTTAGCTTTGCTTAACAAATGATTTTGTCTGAAAAAAAATGAGAAGGCTGTCCACCAGGCAAACAGTATTTGTTTAGTCTCTATGTCAACCAAAGACATAAGCATTGGTCATGAAGAACATATTAGCCCTCTTGGTATACAAAAAGTAGTAACAGGCAAAATATATTAAATTTGAAATATAAAAAGTTCCACTGTTTTATATTTTGAAATATATACTGTTCCATGGGCGTTTAAGTATTCTACTTCAACGGCGTATGATACTTGCAATGCATTGTCAATTATAAAATATGTATTACTTGAATTCAAGAGTTCAAACTAAGTTTAGTGTCCAAACTCAGTGAATACCCTTCAGGGAACAGTATTTTTCAACAACTTGCTTTTTTATACTAGTAAGGCCATGTAATATTTATCATTTATTTCAATGAATGTGAAAACTTCATGCAAAATAATGTGCTCTCTTGTATGGAAAGGGTTAAGTTATGGCCTTTGTGAGCCATTAGCTGGAGATTTATTGGGGGAGTTAGTAAGTCTATAGTTCAATATGTGGTGATTGAACAAGGACCATAGGTGCAGAAACAGAGAGAGGAAGAGAACTCAGTCAAATGATGCCTCTGGGGCTTTGCAACATATGGCCCATCAGTCAAGGGTCAAGCCCCCTCACAAATTGCATGCACTTTACATAGCCATCTGCATCAATAAATTACTACTCTTCTGAAGCACAAGCACTAATGCATGAGCAAGAGGGATCACCCCACTTACAAATGAACTGCTTTATTTATTCTTGTTCGCTTCTCCCTTGCACAGTGACCTGTCTTTCCCACATGGGGATTTTCTTGCAGGGCAGATGTACTAATCAGCACCTTAACTCTTTTACAGCACGCATCTCTTTTTTTCTAGTGTGAAGCTAATGTCTTAGATCAGACTGAGGATCAGATGGATCAAGTCAGGAAGCATGTGCTTTTATATTACCTTGTCTCATTTCTCTGGTCTGGATCCTCTTTGCTTCTCCATAGCTTCCTTATTCAGAATAATATTGCCAATGAGCTCTCCTCATGGAATTTTGGAACTGTTGCATTCAAAATGGTTGCCTTGCTCGAGAGTAAGACTACACGCACTCTGTAACCAATACCTTTCACATATATTGCAAATCAGCTATTCTATATGCTACCAAATAACACTCCTTAAGTCAGCAGCCTGTAGAGTGGTGTTTCTCAATGATTGCTCCGTGGACTGGCACCAGTCCCTGAGATCTCCCTAGCACAGTTTAGGAAGGTAGCAAGCAGGTCCCTGATATCAAAAAGGTTGCGAAACACTGCTTTAGAGCATGTTCAACTATATGTAGAATCTACTTTTAAAAAAAAAATCAGTATTTCCTCTTCATTATAGTTACACCAGTTTCTCAACTATATAAGTTTATGCAGTTCAATGACTATACTATAATCCCTCGTGGTAGGAATGGTGTACAGTATACTGTACATTAGATTTGTGTTGGCTGGCATTGCCATTTTTTTCCAGTTTTTCCAAATCATATTGGTTGAAACCATTTTATAGCATTAAATAATATTTTAACTCAGATCAGACCTTTTAAGTTGTGGATTGGGCTATGAGACATGAAGCAATTCGTGCTTAATATCTTCAGTTTCAGAATCTAGCCCAGGTTAATAATGACCACAGGTTATGGCAACTGGTATTTCATGCCTTAAGTGAAATGAGTTGCTGGTCTCAGTCAAATTCTCGGCGTAATGATCTCTACATCTCAAAAAATTCCAGTAGAACAACTGTCATTTGCCAAGTAGAAAGTTAAAGAGGAACAGACTCTAGAGGTAGACGTATGGAATCTCTGTAAACCCTGAAAGATGATCTCCCCCAGTCAGGTGTGAAACTACCTGTGATGTATCTGTATTGTGGACAGACATAGGACCTCAGTTTTCTAATATGATAAACTTGCATCATTTCTTGGGCACTAAATAAATAAATAAGCAAACAGTTGATCTAGATGGTATCAGACAAACAAAAATAACCTGTACGAAGATACACAACTTACTTTACATCTACTCTGCATAGAGACTTCAAATTGGCAAGCCACATTTTGCAAGCACTAAGAAAGTTGTTCTCTTTATTCTCATGTGTCACTCCTTCTATCACCAATAGGATTTGTATGCAGAGAACAAAGGAAAAGTACAGGTGTAACTCCTTAATATATTCAGTATTCAAAGAGTAAATCCTCTAATTTTGGGGAGATACACATAGAAAAGAAATTGAATTCCTGTTTTAAGTGCAAAACTAAGTTCAACTTTAAGTATGGAGCTGTGATCAGTGCCCACATAATAAAATAGAAATGTATAATTTGGTATTGAAAATAAAAATCAAAAATGGTCTCATTGTGTCCTGCCCAAAAACTAATTGGACATGAACTTCCTAAGTTACTGAGATCAGATAAATGAGATATATAGGAGTGACTTTTTTTTTCTTTCTTGAAGAAATATTCCGATTCTACTTCATCATACCGCATATATGAATTAGAAAATACTAAAAATCCTTTTGAATTGGACAAGATTGCTTGCATTGTAATATTGGCATCATAATGAGTCACTGGCCCTTGGTCTAAATGGAAATATCATTACAAGTGTTTCATAGAAGGAATGGATCATATGTAATGATTCTATTAAAATCAGAGTGGGATTAAAGAGTGAAGAATGTCATTTATACTACTGAAAATGGGAGTGGTTTTGTTTATTATTTACATGGGTTTATTGCAAAAGGTGTATTTTTTTATTTTCATGTTTAGATTAGCCTTTAAAAGAAAAAGTAAAGTAAATAAGGTTCAACATTAAAAGTATTTGAAGATTCTACAAATTCACAAAAACAAGTAAAATTTCCTAATTTTCCTCCCACTTTTGTGCACTAGTTCATATTCTGCATTGACTAACATGTTATGCAGGGACAGAAATCAATGGGCTTACATGGGTCTTGAGGGCTTGATCCTGCAAGATACTGTGCTTTCCCGTGAAGTGGTGAGGGGCTACTAGTGGTTGAAAAAAATCAAAATTTAAGTGAAACATTTTGGTGTTTCAAAGGTGTTTTCATTTCAAAGAGGTCAAAATGGGCCCTTTCATGAGTGATTTCTTTTAGCTGTTTTTTTTAAAAAAAGGTTTTTAAACATCAAAAATATTTAGATGAGTTTTCAGTACACAAAAAATGTTTTATAACCATTTTGATGTTTTTGATAAATGCTCTAAAAATCTTTCATGATATGTTCAACAATTTTTCTCAAAACATTTCCTTTGAACAAGAGTTGTTTTTGAAATATGCTGACCTGCTCTCCATAGTACTCTTAATACCCATTGAGTTTAGTGGGAATTGAGCATGCTCAGCACCTCATTGCAGGATCAAGCCATAAGTCTGTATAGAATTTGGCACAATGCAATGCTTAAAGTGGTCTGAAACAAGTGTGTGGGTATGGGTGAGTTGGGGGAAGAAGGGTCCTACCATAATCTGGGGAAAGCAGCACTAATAAGACAGTGCTTAAAGTGCACCCTTAGTGACCCAGCTCTATTTTTATTTTTTTCCCCTGGTTCTGAGAGTCCCCCCCACATTCACACTTTAAGCACTGGCTTAACACAACAGCAGTGCAAAGGAGGGAAGAAAAGGTTGTAGGACACGATGTAGAATAGTAGCCATTGGCGGCAGAGCAGTCATGTGACGAGGTATAACCTTTTGTAATTCTGATCCATGTAATATCCTATTGGCCAAGAAACGAAGAGCAGTCTTTTACCAGTACTTCTTCGTGTTACCCTTTATTATATTATTATTATAACTATATTATATTATATTTATATATTATATTATATTAATCATTTTGCAGCCACTCGAATTTTGACTATAGGCTTTGGCCTTTGTTTTTGTTGGTTTAAGTCTAATCCGTAACGTTCTCTTACCATACTGATTCCCCCACCTATATTGAATATCTCTCAATAATATGGTGTCCAACACTGGGTGCCTTTTTGATTCTTGAACACAGATTTTTCAGAAAGCAAAAGTGGTGGTGTACAACCTTGTCAAGGTTCCTCCCCCACTCTGAACTCTAGGGTACAGATGTGGGGACCTGCATGAAAACCTCCTAAGCTTACTTTTACCAGCTTAGGTTAAAACTTCCCCAAGGTACAAATTAATTTTATCCTTTGTCCTTGGAATAACCACTGCCACCACCAAACTCTAACTGGGTTTACTGGGAGACGTAGTTTGGACACGTCTTTCCCCCCAAAATCCTCCCAACCCTTGCACCCCACTTCCTGGGAAAGGTTTGGTAAAAATCCTCACCAATTTGCATAGGTGACTACAGACCCAAACCCTTGGATCTGAGAACAATGAAAAAACATTCAGTTTTCTTACAAGAAGACTTTTAATAGAAATAGAAGTAAATAGGAGTAAAGGAATCACCCCTGTAAAATCAGGATGGTAGGTACCTTATAGGGTAATTAGATTCAAAACATAGAGAATCCCTCTAGGCAAAATCTTAAGTTACAAAAAAGACACACAGACAGAAATAGTCATTCTATTCAGCACAATTCTTTTCTCAGCCATTTAAAGAAATCATAATCTAATGCATACCTAGCTAGATTACTTACTAAAAGTTCTAAGACTCCATTCCTGTTCTATCCCCGGCAAAGCAGCATACCAACAGACACAGACCCTTTGTTTCTCTCCCTCCTCCCAGCTTTTGAAAGTATCTTGTCTCCTCATTGGTCATTTTGGTCAGGTGCCAGCGAGGTTACCTTTAGCTTCTTAACCCTTTACAGGTGAGAGGATTTTTCCTCTGGCCAGGAGGGATTTTAAAGGGGTTTACCCTTCCCTTTACATTTATAACAAACCTTGTATTCTGTCACTCGGAGAAGTCAACATCCAGGTTGCCACTGTCATTTTTGTTGGATTCTCTTTGCCAACAAAAGGCTCGTTTCAGAGATGTAATACCAGTATTCATTGCAGAAGTTACTGATACATTTGTATGCAGCCATAATAGTTTTGCAAGATATTTATTTTCCAGCTAGCAACAGACTGTACAAAATTGAAGCAGTGAAAATTACTATGTGGGCCACCCCAAGCCATTATTTTCAGTAGGGCTGAGACTGTGCCAATCAATATGAGGACATTTCAGAGAAACCATAAACGGTCCCCACATCTCATTCATGGACAAGATGAAATCTGAAATGTGCTCGTTGGCATCAGAGCAACCTAGAGGAACTGCAACAGTTTATAGCTTTTCCTCCAGATGAGATAATATACACCTTTTTATTACCTCTTTCTAGTTGGCTGCCAAGATACAAATAGCAATATTTTCATTGTTTCTGGTTAAACTACCTTGCTGTAGAAACTCAGTCTCTAACACAAAGGGCTGATCTATAATAAAACCCAGCTCCCCTCCACTGAGTGTTTTAGAAAACAGCATTGTGCTGCTGGATTCCTTTGTTCCTCTCAAGGCTGTATTTGAAAAAGAAACATCCTTTGTATTCAGAAAAAATAACCCACTATCATCAGGACATCAGCACCTTTTTTTACACAACAGAATCCATTTTCCTTAGTGGCTGTGTGTTTGGAAAATGAAGTACTATGTTAATTTACAGAACTGGCACAGGAGAAGAACAAGGCTCTCCACAGTGCCCTGCCAACCATGACCCAGAAGGACTATATCAAAGGATGAGAGGGTAGTTCATTTTCACAGTCTTTAACTGCTTTGCTCCGACTGCAGAGGGTGACAGCTGTGGTGGTTGCTCCTGTGGTCTGTCCACTATGGTCTGACCTTCCTCCCATCATCACAATTCACAATAAAACACACAATAAAGTAACTTCTCTTTCTCTAGTAACTAACAAAATTTAGTTTTCCTTTTTGGGGGCTTCTCTGGGATTGCTTGTTTTCCCCTTCACAACCCCCTCCTTCAGTGGTTTTACACTGAGATCATTATCTTTCTAGGCAAAGAAGCTCTTCAAGGCCATTCTTAGGGCTGGGTCACATTCAGCCTACCTTCACACGGAAGAAGGTTCATCATCACACAAAGCCAATGAGTGGGGTAAGATAAGAAGAATCAGAAGGTGGTAGGGGAAAAAAAATCAGCTCTATCCAGTTACCAGGGAGGAAAATAGTATTTCTCCCCCTCTTTTATAATGTGAAATGAGAGGAGTGTCTTGGTTCAGTTCCTAGGGGTCAGCTGTTCACATCACAAAAAAAAACACCAATACAGCTGCCACTAATTGGCACCCTTGGCAGTCACAGCAAACAAGCCTTGGGTTGAATGGCTTGTTGTGTTTGCAAAATGAACTGCCCTTTCTTTCACCCTTGGAAGTGATCTCTCCAGGTCAGGGTGGAAGCACATTGTGCTCAGCTACTCTCTCTGTTCTATGCATTAGCAATGGATATCATTGTAAAGCTTCCTTCCCCTTTCTTGTAAAGTATAGCTGCTGCTATCCCCTTCCCTGAAACTGAACACACACTGTCTCAACAGCATTTCATGTTGCTGTTAATCTGGAAGTTTGGGATGTTCCATATTATAGTGCAAGGTGCACACTAGGGTCCTGATCCAGCAAACATGTCCTTAACTTTATATGATTTTACTTTATTATGTGACTTTGCAGTCTTTTCAATGGGTCTACTGACCTGAGTCAAGTTAAGCACGTGCATGTGCATCTGCAGAATCAGGGCCTAAGTAAAACACTTTTGTCTAATGTGTGGATTTTTATTACCGTTTGTAGCCACTTGATCCAGTCCTTCCAATTTCAAAAGTTTCTGAACAAACAACCAATTCAGAATCTACTGGAAGAAAACCGGAGAATCAAATTCTTATAGTTGTATGTCTGTGCCACAATGAGTCCATTAAATATTGAATCTACACATTCTTGAGTGGCACAACAATATGAAATAGAATAGTCTATATTACACTTAGAGAATCCTGCATCAATAGTGCCTCTTTAGGATCAGACCCATTCTGCTACATATTGATGATCTGGTATTCTAACATGCTGGATGCTAAGGATGCCACTTCTACTATAATCCTAATATACACTGTGTATTTTATTTACTGTGTATCATAAAACCAATTTTAAAAATTAATCTGCAAAAATCTACAGAAAGTATAATGGAACCCAGAAGAGACTAAAATACTTGAATATGATTTTGAACAATCTTTGGGATTCAGACTGAGGATTTTATTCCTGACTTACAAAAGATCTATAGAGCAGAATATCTAAAGCATTTCATGTTTCTATAATATTAAAACATACCCCAGTAGTCTTCCTATATACGAGGACCACCTGTTTTATTTCTTTCAAATGGTGCTATAGAAACATAAAAGGAGTTAAACTGCTCTCACTTAAGAGTGATTCAAAGGAAAATGGCATCAAAGATGACAAAGGAGCCCCAAAATGGTTTGACCTAGCAAACATCCTACAGGCTGTTCTACTGTCCAGCAAAGCCAGGGAGTGAAAACAACCAAGAGACAATAAAAGAAACCAGCCAGAGACCCAGATGGCACTACCGTAAAAATACATTCCAGAGCTTGGCATCTGGATTTTGCAGACGCCAGGTGCACCCCATGTGTGGTCATAAATATTGGTTCTGATGTTGGATCAGTTAGAGATTGAGCTCAAATGGAAGCACATTTGCCACCCCAAATAATGGAAGATGGTAGTGCCAAATTCAATTTAAAGTGACAATTTTTTCATGTGTGTTGTGATTTCATTGCTGTCAGAATTATTAACATCCGATATGTGCCTAGCTTAAAACTGGAAGATCTGTTTTTCAATCTGCATTGTCAGTATCCCCATTTCCAAGAGCAGGCTCCATTTAAATAGGGAAACTGGAGCCTAGATCTCACATGTGCTTTGGGAAAGCAGCTCTCACCATGTGGCTTTTTTTCAAAGCTGTGTAGTATTGATATGTGGTTTACTCTTTAGCAGCTGGAACCAAGTAGCCCAGCATTCCCTTCTGGACCAGTCACATGTGTGCTTCCAAGCCACTTGTCTGAGAAAAAAAACGAGATTATGGCAGCCATTTAGAAAGTCACATGTCTGTCTGGGCTAGGAGACCATGAGTAACTGGGTAACCATTTGTCAGACAGCAATGGCTTGATGGATAGGGATGAAGTGGAGTTAGGGGCAGGGTTTTTTTTACCTGGTGGAAATGTTGTGACTGTAAAAGATGCACACGTGTGAAAACTAAGTACTTATATGTATATGTGCCTATTCTGCATATACCAATGGGTGCAGCTTCAAACATGGCAGGCATATTCATGCCGACCTTTTAAAAACTTAATCTGGAACATTCTTATTAAAGAAGAGGCAAAGTTTTGGCACTGTCAGCAATGACCAGTTAAATTATATTCAGTTTTTCATCAGCTCCATTTTTCCTCTTCATATACCAAGCATATTCCAAGATCTAATAATCCCACCAACTCACTCACCTTCAGCAAAGGAGAAGAGAGAGGAGGCAGCAGAAAATAGGAGAAATTTTATCACAAACAGTCTATTTAGAATTTCAAATATGTGTAATAGTTCTTATAAAGTAATGATTCAATCATTATAAAAATGTATTTGTGCTGTATGAATTTACATTTCATTGGGACTGTGGAAGCCGATGTCCTTCAGCCATTCAATTGAACTTTGTCTTGCCCTTTCATGAACTGGTTTGGTGGTTACAGTCTTTTCTCCAGCTCACCTGAAAACATCACAAGGCAGACAAGAAAAAACTCGGTAGTGGCCATTTTTTTTTCTCTCGGGAAAGTTCATGCTCTCAAAGTCTACTTCTGTCATTCTCCTCTCAATGGGGATTATAGTAGGAATTATGTCTGTGTATCAAGGGGATAATACACCGTACCTGTAATGAAAGACACTTAAAATCAAAAGTGAAGAAAAAACAAGATGGTTGAGAATCTGCTGCTAATTGTGCCCAGCACCCAAACCGGAGACCACTTAATGTCAATGAATTGACTCCCATTAACATCCCTTGGTTCTGAATCAGGCTCCTGATGAATGGACTAATATTCTTAACCTTCTATAAACTTTCTATCTATCACTAGCACTAAAACAACATGCAGGGAATCTGACTGATGTTCTAATGGCTCCTATCTTTTAAACTGATAATCTTATGTCATTGGGGTCCTGGATAGTGATGGAAGAACCTCAACAATTTGAAAATTCAAGATAAACATTCAGGGGAAAACAAAACACTTCAAATATTTCCAAACCCCAAGAAAGGTTCAGTTTGTGATAGGTTCTCAAATTGGTCGAGGATAACAACAGTCTGTGCAAAGGGTGTGTGTGAGAGAGAGTTTAGTTTATCTGAAGCAGATTACTCATATCTTGTTTTTTAGTCCCAGATGTTCTCAGGTTGGTAAAGACTTTAGGCACAGTAGTTGCTTATTTTATTAGCTGATTTTTAGTGTCCTCAAATCACTATTGCAAGAATACACAGCATTTTAAGTATATTAAGCATTTTTTTGACATTAAAATAACATCAAGCCAGAAGAAGGAAGTTTAAATTGTTTTAATCTGGAAATCACGATCACAATCACAGAAAATGACATCTTTAAAAAAAAAAAGGGTAAACATGTCTGGTTTCTCCCCTGGAATATAAAAATCAATTGCAATAATTACCTAGCAGAATTCCACCATAGGACAGTGATTTCATTTGGTGGATCAGATAAAACCTAGAACAAGAAGAGACCTGTGCTTAACTGGACACACACTCCCCCATCCTCCAGCTATTTATACAGTGCTGGTTTAAGTGTATAATGCCTAGATTGCTACATCCATGACATTTTTCAGAGTAACAGCCGTGTTAGTCTGTATTCGCAAAAAGAAAAGGAGTACTTGTGGCACCTTAGAGACTAACCAATTTATTTGAGCATGAGCTTTCGTGAGCTACAGCTCACTTCATCAGATGCATACCGTGGAAACTGCAGCAGACTTTATATATACACAGAGAATATGAAACAATACCTCCTCCCACCCCACTGTCCTGCTGGTACTTTAGATAAGCTATTACCAGCAGGACAGTGGGGTGGGAGGAGGTATTGTTTCATATTCTCTGTGTATATATAAAGTCTGCTGCAGTTTCCACAGTATACATCTGATGAAGTGAGCTGTAGCTCACGAAAGCTCATGCTCAAATAAATTGGTTAGTCTCTAAGGTGCCACAAGTACTCCTTTTCTTTTATCAATGACATTAGTACTGTTCCCATACCAAGGGGATTAGGGATTAAGTAGACAAGGCATGAAAAGAAATGGTGTCCCCATATCAAGTAACTTAATAAATATAAAGATATTATGAGAAGAAAAAAAGATATCTTACCCCTGATTTTTCCCCTGATTTTAATTCTTCTTTAACTACTAAAGTGAACGTAGTGCTCATGAAAGTTGCTAGCCAGAGACTAGAGTAGTGGTGGGCAACCTGCGACCCACGGGCCACAGGCGGCCAGTCAGGGTAATCCACTGGCGGGCCACGAGACAGTTTGTTTACATTGACCATCTGCAGTCATGGCCACCTGCAGCTCCCAGTGGCCGTGGTTCGCCATTCCAGGCCAATGGGAGCTGCAGGAAGCAGCGCAGACTAGAGTATTCTACTCCACTGGACTAGAGTATTCTATCCTCACAAAAGAGAGACATAGCAGCAGCAACACAAATTCCCTCACACTTAAGAGCTGATGTAAAGAACTGCACAGAAGAAGTCATTTGCAGGGACAACAAATTTTATTGGTCCTACAAAAGCCAAGAATTGTGCTATTTATTCTTCAGCACCATCTACTGTATATTTATCTATTTACATGTATGTAGCCATTCTTCAAGCGATTGTTGTCAGCAACAATGAATGGGTTCAACAACTAAGGGTCTCTTAAAACTAACACCCACCACTAGCTCCAACTACCATCCAGAATTTCTGGTATCCCTGAAAACCTTCATTGGGTACCCTCAATAGGCAACACTTCCTCAGTCACACACTGAGTCTGTGTACAAAACAAGGAAAACTTTATTAGGGGAAAGAGGGAACACAGCATCAGCTTTGGAAAAGATAGGCTATATGAAGGCTAACTAAAACACTTCCTCCATCCCCCAATGGTAACATTTTAACTCATTTCCCCACTCACCAGAATGAATATCCAATAGCCACATCACTTCCACCTCCCCCACCTGCTAAACGCCACTCATGGTTTTGTGTCAGCTGGTAGTGTAGTCCCAGCTGTCCCCAGTCCCTTGGGAAGTGCTGCTTGGTCCTGTTCTAAAGCTGCACCATGTAACACAGCTATAGTGATTTCAGATTTTTTTTAGTGACTGTGTAGGAGGGGACCTAGCTAGAACTCACTCAGCTCCACTGATGCTTCATCAAAAAGCCCTCTCAGCATTGCACCCCATTGAGGAGCCATCTCTGAGTCACTTTCCATTGAAGAGTTAGTTCTTCCAACAGGAAAATGGAGGGGAACCATATAGATCCCTTGAGCAGAGTCCTGACATAAGGCAGAAGCCTTCTTTCCTCACATTGCTCAGGCTACTACCCAATGAATTGTGTGTCTGGGTTCACAGTTATGGTGACTGCCAAAAAGCCAATGAAGGAATTCTGGGGTGAAAGCTTATGCAAATAAAACTGTCCTTCCTCCTGTTGACCAACAGATGGTGACAGACAGCTCCTTTTCTTCTGGAACTTTAGTCTATGTGGTTGTCTGGGTAAATAGCTTGTGCAAGTAAAGCAGCTCTGTGGCTATTTTTCCCCATGTTCACAAACAGAGGCAGGTAGAGCTTTAGGCCACAGACTTCCCTCTATACACAGACATCTCATTTCTACAGCACACCTGAAACAACACGCAAGCAAGCAACTTCTAACTTGGAAAGACAACCTGTAGGGGTGAGATGGTTGTTCAGTCTCCATGGTGCATTCAGCCCCATCTTCTTGGCTGCAAATGCTGACCAGGGTGTCATTTCACCAATCCAAACCCACTGTCTGCTTAGGTGTAATCACTTCCCCACCCTTTGGGGATTTGGCCTTAACCAGCTGTTGGCCATCTGAACAAAAAAAGAAAATTATCAGGTGGAACAACCGCTATACATTTTGTCCCTCCAGGAAAGTCATTTGCCCCTAGCCCACAATCCCAGTTCCAGCATGCTAGGGATTTCTGGCAATTTGCCCTGCTATTGTGAAAAGTATGAGTCGTTACAGAAGCGTGGCTGAGATAAACTGCTGATGAATTAATATCTGTGGTAAAAGTTTGAGTTTGGACTCAGTGTCGATTTCCAGGTGCCATCTGAATTATTCTTATTATAAGGAAAGCGAAAGGTACAGAAATAGTTCTATGAATGCTTTTTTAAAAAAAGCATGAGCCATGCAAACAAGACCTACTGTATGACATGGCTTGTCACTCACAACAGCAGCTGGTAATTAAAGGGAGAAAAGGCAGCACTCTTACAGATTTAAACTTACTTTCCTGTGAAGCAGCATGATAAGGTTCTCACAACTCTGCTGCACACATGAAACAATCATGCAGAGCCTTGAAACCCAGGCAAGTAAATGAACATGCAGTAGCTGCAAACAGACGTTTGTTGAAGGCAGCAAATTCTCTTTGTTTAAGTCAGCTTGGGTTTTCGACTAATATTTAAATGAAGGTTTCTGCTGTGCAGCTCTATTGTGTAATTGTGTTTCATCCTGTTTCAGAGGGGCTCATGTTCAAGTACCACAGATATTTTGGGGGTGGGGGAATGGTGGGGGGGACTCTCCCACTATCCACTAATTCACTCTTGGGAGAGAAATAGAATTTGTCTTGTAAGCCTGAGAAGCACAGCCATCTGCTCGGGTCTTGAGTGACTAGCTAAGTGAGCTCAGGCAGCCATACAGTTATTCAGCTCTGCCTTGACCAGCAGCAGGGAGTCCAGTGTATTAAAAAAGTTCAAAGGTAAGAGGAGGACTAACACCTGGACAGGGCCAGAAACACTTCAACTTGACAAGGGGAGGACAAGAGAGGGTTGGGAAATCTGATATGTCTAAAGGAGGAGATTACCTTTGAACAATCCATTCCCCCTCCGCCCCCCCCCCCCAGTAATACAGCATTTTTTCTTAGGCCTGCATTAGCTGCAGCGAGTGAGGTAGGTGTAAGGAGTAAGGCAAAATGGAGTACGGAAATAAAGTAGCAGCAGCTAAAATTAAGTTAAATGAATGCTTGCCATGGTTCCCCTGATTAGAGGAGCTGCTTGAAGGTCTGATCCACCTGACCTCCGCAGGATAGTTCAGCTGGCAGGTATGCATTAAAGTGATGAATGGATCCAGGAATGTACTTTCATGCTACATGAAATTTCCCAAAATGAACCTCTCTCAATAGGTCATAAACGTAATTCTCCCATCAATGAGATACTTCTCCCCCTCAACCCCCAACATATACGTCCCAGAGCCAGGTGTTAACTATCACCTACTTTATAGAAAATTATCTGCTGAGTCACTGAAACATTTAAATAAATCAGTTAATAAGTAACTATTCCTGTTTCACTGTGTGAACGGTACACTCGCAAGAGCGTGTCTGGATAACAAACTACTAGAGCTGGCTGAAACACTTTTTCCTGTGAAAGTGTTCATGGGATTTGTTTATTATTATTATTAACAATAGTATTAAAGCAAGATGAGCTGACCATATAAAACCAGGTCAGAAAAACTGGGGAGGGAAGGAGTTGTGAAAAGACACATTGTCAAAATATTGTTAATTTTCAATGGATCCCCCCCCCCAAGACTTTTCTGACTAGATCTTCAAACTGATATTCTGAGGGGCTCGTCTTCTGCACCTCCCATAGACGTCAATGATAAGATTACTGACATGTCTAAAGTTAACAATGGAATGCTTTGCTGATCAGGGCCAGAATGCTCAGCACCTTGTCCAATGAATCCCTAAGCCCTCTGTCCACTACACAGGAAGCATGTGCTACTCTACCAATGTGCCTGTACTCTGACCTGAAAAGATCACTTCTTAATATGAGATGTTAGCTTATTCTCTATGTTCATTTAGTCCTTGGTCTTTCACCTGAGACTACCAAAAAACATGCGGTAATTGACAGTTTGGGAGGTGGTCTGACAGCCTATAGAAAATTGATTTAAGGCTACCAGCTCATTTCAGAAACTCCAATGCAACCTTCAAATAAGATAACTTTCAGTCTACACTGAACTGAGCTCGAGTCAGACTTATTCCATAAGAATAGGAGAAGGGGCTCTGTATTCTCTGAACTATCCAATCCACTCAATTGTGCTTCTTCAAAGATCACTGTTCACATTTTCCTATACATGCAGGTTTTACTTTTCTAATTTTAAGCTGGTAAGAAATGTAGTCAACAAAATGAATACATTTCAATACTATTACAAATATTGAAAGAAAAAACAATTCTTTTATATCAATATCATGCTTTAAACCTCCCAGGCTGCCCCATAAACGCATCTCCAATTCATTTCTTCAAGGACACCCCCAGTCCTCAAAGCTCTTAATTGGTAAGCAGAAGTTTTCATCCTTCTGAATCTAACTGGCTTATATTTTTTTGAAATTTCAAATTTTAGATGACATTTATTCATAAAATATCACCAACGTTTTTCAACCAGAGGTACCTCTAAGGAACCCTTAAATCCTGTATTAAACTTCAGGGTTCCCTCCAGTATTTCCTCTGATCACTCCTCTACTGGACAGAATGCAGAATGACCTCTTATACTGAACCTCAATCAAAAAGATCCTAGCCCCAAATAACCACTGAGCAGCAATTGTTTTTGCCTATTACTTTGAAGACTCAGTAATATTCACATAGACATGTAGAAATTTGAGATAAACAAGGCAATGTGTTGAGGGAAAACACACACACACTCACACGCACAAAATTTGCCTTCCCAAGTTTCTCACATAAAGAGCACATCTTCTGTAGACACCATGGCACTGTATCAAAATCTATATGACAATGGGCTCCACTGTAAAATGAACAGAATTATTTTGTTTAATTAAAAGCCTCTAATAAGTTTCAGAGCCAAATCCACCTGATAAATGTCACCAGGCAACATCATTACCAGACCATCCTAACAAGGTATTTAAAGCAGATGGCAGAGCAACGCATCTTCAGCATTACAGCCTGTTAATTTTAGCCATCTCCCCTAAAAAAAGTAAAATTGGTTCATGTCAGTCAAACATGACAGTACTTTGGATTCCCCTCTGCCCCATGATATCCTTTAGCCTTGAGGCAGATATGACAGGTGCCTTATTAAATTCCAAAAATAAAATGTAGCACAAGAAGGCAGTGCATTCCCAATAAGACAACAGACTGGTTAAAATGCAACATGCATAAAATGTACTTTGTTTTAGTTTTGGCTATCAACAGTTTCACCATTTTTAAAAATCAAACACTGTATTTCCAAAGTGGCTATCAATATAATGTTTAAAACAGTCCTTCCATTTTATTTTGGAGAACTACATAGTTCAAAAGCCTTTATAAATATTTTATAGGTATTAAAGCAGGTGATTTTTTATTTACTGTTCTCCTGTGCAAATGACTGTGCAGTGATTACTCCACGATACTGCCCGCATCTTGCAATGGGAGGCACGTAGGCACACTACTGCACTGATGCAGAGGCATGATGTAAATAAAAGGCAAAGTTAAGATTGTGTATAAAAACTTACTCTGCTTTTGAGAATCCCAGTCTTAAAGGAGTTAGGCAATCAGATCCCACTAAGTTAAAATATGAGTTGGGCACTCAACCGCTTTGAGTTCTTTTGAAAATCCCACTCATAGAATAAAATCCTAGCCCTGATAAAGCCAATAGGAATTTTCATAGATTTACAAAATCCAAGGCCAGAAGGGACCATTGTAATCATCTAATCTGATTTCTTGTATACCACAGGATATATAACTTCCCCCAAAATAATTTCTTCAGCAGATCTTTTAGGAAAACATCCAATCTTGATTTAGAAGTGGTCAGTGATGGAGAATCCACCACAAACCTTGGTAAATTGTCCCAATGGTTACTTACTTTCACTTTCAAATGTTATGCCTTATTTCCAATCTCTATTTGTCTAGCTTCAACTTCCAGCCATTGGATCATGCTTTACCTTTCTCTAGTAGGCTGAAGAGACATTAAATATTTTCCCCATTAACTACAATGGGGCTAGGATTTCACCCATAATCTTTAATGATTATGAGTACACATAAAATAATGAGTACACATAAAATGTCTAAGGCATGTATTTGAATAATTTTGTCAGCAGTCTTTATCATCATTTTTTTTAAACCAGCATCACCTTCCTTATGGATAATTATGGAGAATGGGCCAACTTTGCTGAGTGCACATGACCAGCAGAGCCTTGCTTTGTGCAGTGTACAGGGAGAGCTAGTTAACTACAAAACTAAAGTAGGCCACAATCCTGAAAACTCATATATATGTGTAAAGTTATCCATGTGAGTAGTCCCAGATATATCAGTGGAGCTACTTACATGAGTAAATTTAATGGACTACTTGTGTCAGCAAAGTTGTGCATGTGCTGAATATTTGCAGGTTGGAGGCTTGTATTGTCAACTTAACCTCTCTCTCTCTCTCTCTCTCTCTCTCTCTCTCTGTGCCTGAAAGTTCTCATTATAACCTCTGTGCTAATTAAGTATGGTTTGATCTTTCATTTGGACCCATGTGGGTGGATTTTTATTCCTATGCAAATTCCTCTTGCAGTCACAGTAGGACTTGGTAAATCTGTCCATTGTGTGAGCACAGTGAAAACTTCTCCACACTTTTCAACAGATGAACCACATTCTTGACCTTCAACACCCCATTATCCCAGACCCAGGCATCTCTGAAGAAAAACTTGATAATTATGATCAGTTGTCTCTTTTTCTTCTTTTAAATTGTGGACTCATTATAGCTTCCATTTGACCAATTTCATTTTTCAACTTTGTGACCCACTTGATCCCAGCTGCTCCCCCTCAAGGGTTTAAAACTAGTGCCCTTACCTACAGAGCCACCTGACTCCTTGAGTTTGTTTATATTTTATAATATACAGCTGTTCTTCAGATCTGACACACTGCATCTCCCTTCTCATATTGCTGGGTCAGACATTGCCTCCTACAGCTTTGCCTTCCTACAAGCCACCTTTAAAGTTAAAAAGGGAGGATTTAAAATTAGAAAGTTTTAATGTTGATAACACATTCTCGTAAACAAGATGCAGCTCTGCTGATGTGGTATTAACAGAGCAAGATGACTGGGGTTTGCACTGCTCAGAAGCTGCCCCCAAAATGCCAGTGATCAGAACTCTGCCAACATATGCCATAAACAAAACAGAAATTGCTTCATTTTTAAGTGCAAATCTTTATTTCGGCTCCCTGTGTTTGTTTGTTTGAATTCTTTAATGTACCATCATGTAAATCCTATTTTAGGAACTGTAACCAAAGTGTTACATAACGCAGAGAAAGTAATATTTTCCTTTGCCAAGAGTTTGCACTAAAAGCAAATCAGCAGGGGGAAAAAAGCCCATTCTAACAGGGTGTGGATGCTGTTATCTTTATTTGTCAAACAAACACCATCTTGTTGCCACTTTAACTTGATTTTTAGTTTCTTGGATTATGTTACTCTTGTTTTTTCCTGCAGTAAATATAAAGTCATCCAAGTACTCCTTAAAATGTGCGAATGCTCAACACTCAGAGAGCTTGTGCCAACTGCAGCCCATAAGGCAATACATATTCCAGCACTAATATGTGTACTTTTGCACAGGAGGGGAGCGAGTGGAGGAGAATCAAAGAAAAAAGTTAAAAGAAAGAGCTTATGTTCTAAATGTTAGTAAAACAGCTCCACAAAGTAACTTCATGCTAATCAATGATCAAATGTATAGTCTCATCCTGACACTTATTTTGTTTGGCTATTATCATTGTATTAGGAACCTAGTTAACTAGAAAAAAATGTCCCAGAATTATTCTTCATTTCTACATACTGAGGCACTACCTGTATGATTGCTCCATTCTTCCACTGGGTTGGACAATAATTTGCGAGACTTAATCAGCCAATGAGCTTGAGGGCTCAGATGCTAAAGTATCTGGAGATCAGATAAGAGAAAAGTCTGTGTTGACAAGGAGTCTGTTTCTTTGTATCTAGTGCTAGGTTTCATGTACGCACTATAGCTGCTTCCTGTCACTTCCCAACTAACACATTGAGCATGCCAGTAGCAGAGTTGCATTGTCCCATCATTTGGGAGCAAGTCACAGTAATGTAGATTTAAAACACCACAACAGACAAAAAATACATTCCATTCTGTAGCATAACTCTTTTGAACTACCCGCAGAATAAGCTCTGAATGGTGCAACACTGCCCTAAGAACATTTTGTTTTCTAGTAACTTAAAAGCATTGTGTTTGTTTGTTTTTCATAATTAAAGTAACTGTCTTTAATTAGTTACACACATTACTATATTAGCTGTCACATCAGCATTGCTGTAGCAAGGTCATGGGCACTGAAAACATTACGTGTGGGCATTTTTTACATAGATAATGCTAAGTGGAAATTTTATTGATGGAGTGAAAGGAAAGGAGTGAGTGTGAGATATTGTCAAAGGAATTATTTGACTATTTTTTTGTGTGTTAGGATGAGTTAGTACAGAGCACATTATAAAAGTAAGGCTCAATTATTACTATGGTATTTATGCTAGTGAAATGATGTAACATATGTGTGGAAGTGATTATATCAAAATCTATATTAAGCTTCTGAGCATGCTCAGATCCATAGTTTCCAGAAACCTGAGCAAACGCAATCTGAGCTGAGATCAAATTAATAAAAGTGTTTTGCCATCTCTCTAGATCAGTGGTTCCCAAACTTGTTCCGCCACTTGTGCAGGGAAAGCCCCTGGCGGGCTGGGCTGGTTTGTTTACTTGCCGTGTCCACAGGTTCGACCGATAGTGGCTCCCAGTGGCTGCAGTTCACTGCTTCAGGCCAATGGGAGCTGCTGGAAGCGGCGGCCAGTATGTCCCTCGGCCCGCACCACTTCCAGCAGCTCACATTGGCCTGGAACAGCAAACCACGGCCACTGGGAGCTGCAGTCGGCCGAACCTGTGGACGCGGCAGGTAAACAAACCGGCCCGGCTCGCCAGGGGCTTTCCCTGCACAAGCGGCGGAACAAGTTTGGGAACCACTGCTCTAGATGACTAAACATTTCAGTAAGCATGCAAGGCTAGTGGGTAGTGTCACTGGTTGTCTAAAGTATACTGCAATCACCATCTATAATTTTATTACAATAGACCCTACTGACAACTTCTGAGATCCAACATTCATTGTGCTAGGCACTGAGATATAGTCCCTGCCCCAAAGAGCTGACAGTATAAATGGGCAAGACAAACAAAGGCAGCATTTAATACCCCCATTTTTAAGATGGGAAGCTGAGGCACAGAGAGATTACGTGACTTATTTAAAGTCATGCAGGAGGTCTGCGCCAAATCCAAGAACTGAACTTGGTTCCCCTGAATAGAGCTGAGCAGCAAACATTTTCCGTATCCAACAAAACTTTTGAAGATTTCAGAAATTTTCTTGTATCATTTTGTTGTAAAATTCCCAGTGAGTTGTACTCCGGAATCCAACTCTAGTGCCTTAAACCTAAGACCCTCATCCCTCAGAAAATGAATTCTCCATGCATTAAAAATTCAATTGCTCAGTGGATTACCAGGTGAGCAACAGGTCATGCTTATGGTGCACCAAAACTAATGGCAAACTTGATTGCAGACTTCAATCTGATAGCATCAGACAGATTCCAATCCAAACAAGATAGTGTATAATACTTTGTATTTGCTAGGAAGGAACTGGCAAGTTATGTCTGAATTTGATGTTCCTGCATTACTCATTTGCATCATATTAATCAATTAGAAACCTTAAATTAGCAACCTCAGTGTCCCAAAACATTCCGTAAGGTAGTGTGGGGGGGCTTTTTTTGGGTGGCTGTTTGTTTGGCTCAAGCTGGTTTGTTGCAATGGTTCACCAAACAGTTGAACCATTGCAACAAACCAGCTTGAGCCAAACAAACGAACAGTTGTTACTTTGAAAAGATCGGCAAAAGAGATTTCAGTGAGAAAGATCAAGGTTATTGTGACTCACACAGATACCTTCAGCAGTTCCTGTGCACTTCTGGAAGCACCTCTTCTGACTTTTCAGGTACCCCCCAGGCAAAGATACTTTGAATGTGTGACAAAAATTTGTTGCCCATCTAAAGACTTTTCGGTCAGTTGAGTTTGGACTTCCCAGGCCAGTTTCTTATGGGCAAGTGGCCACATCACTAATAGCACTTATCATAGCTTACAGCAGATAGGCCAAAGATTGTGTGGAAATCACAGTTATAATAAGCTATCATTCCTAGACATAGTCTTTTGAGAACAGAGTTTAGGTACATTGGCAGATTACTATAATTGTCCTGTGGATAAACACTGGACTTTATTCTAAATAGCCACTGTTCCAGCACCTTTCATAATATTCGATTAATCATTTTACAAAAAGTTACGACACAAAAAGGTAAAAATTTCAATCAAGAAGGAGAAAAAAGTATATAATCTCATTTAGGACATTCAAATACTCAAATAGGTCACCTCATGTCTAAACCTCTGCCCAAACTCTGAAAGGAGGATATAAGGCTATGTGCTAGTGGTTCCTCTCAGAGCATTTTTTTCCCGAAGAAAGCAGAATAGTTCTGGAAACACAGGGATGAGCAACCCCTGCTAAACTACCTTACCAGATGTAGCATGTGCTTCCACTTGCCCGAGGCTACATCCATTTGTTGGTTGGGAGACTGATGGGGCCATCACTCTGCACTTTACCCACCCACTGTTTGTGTTAGATTCCCCTCAGTCCTTATGCTGCAATAACACAAGGACTAAGTGTGTGCCAGGTACATGAATTAGAGTGCATGTGTTAAATGCAGAAAAGGATCTTTCTACTCTTGTGCACCTGCATTGGCTTATGTACAATCTAGCCCTTACTTTCTAATTCCCAGTACAGATTTAGATAGGCATTCTGCATGAAAATCCTACCCTTCCACTATTACCCCCTTCCTCAAGTCTTCATTAAGCATGTCTCCTAATGGGAGTGAGGATATTTACCAAAAACTCACAGGATAAAGCAGATAAAGGGCTGGATTTATTATTTATTTATATATTTAAGGAAATTATAGTCCCATCAAATTTCATATTTAAAATATTCCAGGCCTTTTAACATTTTTTCTAATGAGTACCAAAGCTAATCTTAAATCATTGATGTGTATAGCATCTGCTTATTGCATACATTTATACCCATCTTCTCCAGCAGGGTTCTGTGCCATATAAATACACTTGGTTTGGAAGAGGCCTCATTACAAATTTCAAGCAAATATTGACATATCAATATTTGTTTTCTTTATTCTATAGATTTATTCCCATATCTGTTTTGTGAAATATGGAAACTTATACCAAATTGCCAATGTCAGCTTTATCAGCTGAGTACAGTCAATCAGTAGCATAATTCATTCTATGTTATAAATTGTTTCAGTATGAAAATGTGAAAGTTGAAAAAACACACTGAATGGATGCAGTGCCAATTTTAAATTCAAAACAAAAACTTTATAAAATCAATTTTATTTAATAGTGTGCACACAATTGAACTCTCATAAAATATAAGCTTTTCTCTCATAGGAAGTGTAACCCAGGACTTGAGCATGATACTGCAGCTAGAAATGCCATGGCTAAAATTGTTTCGGCTGATGCTAATATCACTCACCTAAGCATTTGATTAGACTGTTTAGTATACCCTCACTTCATAGCCTAGAGCAGTGGTTCTCAAACTAGGGTCTCTGCTTTTTCAGGGAAAGCCCCTGACGAGCTGGGCCAGTTTGTTTACCTGCCGCGTCTGCAGGTTCGGCCGATTGCGGCTCCCACTGGCTGTGGTTCACCACTCCAGGCCAATGGGGGTTGTAGGAAGCGGCGCAAGCCAAAGGATGTGCTGGCTGCTCTTGCTGCAGCCTCCATTGGCCTGGAGCCACGATCGGCCGAACCTGCAGACGCGGTAGGTAAACAAACCGCTCTGGCCCGCCTGCTTTCAGGCTTTCCCTGAACAAGCAGCAGCCCTAGTTTGAGAACCACTGGCCTAGAGGTTTACAAAATAAGCTCTCTGCAGATATGGATTGATTATATAATATACCAGTCTTTCACTGATTATCTACCCTTTGCAATAAGTTCATTACATTTAATCAGACACAGGAAGGATGCTACATGGGAAAAGATCTCAGGTAGGGCATACATAAAAATTTGAGAGAAAAACAAAGATAAAAGATCATAAAAATGTAATTTAAATGTATTAATAAAACACCCAGCCCGTCTCCCTTACTCTGTGTCTTACGTAGTATCCCCACGCTCCTTTATTTAGGGAAATAAATACTGCTTTCATTGGTGAGATAACCTTTAAATATGTGCATCTTTCATTTCAAACAATGCTTATAAAATGTTTTTAGGTATTTAATCGTTGTTATTCACCTACTGTTATTCTTTAGTCAGTATACACATTAAGTCACCCAGGAGCAAGTGCTCAAGCAAAATGAATCTCATTGCCAACAAAACAATAAAGGAGGTTCCTGCCTAGATTATTCCATACAATATCAGACTGCCTTCTGGCAGGGCCCTAATTTCACTTCATTTTAACACCAACAACCCTAGGGGTTGTAGAGATGGCAATGCTGACAGAGTCCTTGGGGGGTGAAAAGGGAGTAGAGGGTCAGGTTTCATTTCAGTCAACAACATTAGCTATTGCTCCTCAGTGTATGTTGACGTGGCACCCAAATGAGAGATGATGCTTTTCAAAGTAAGCACAGACAAAGCAATATTAAATATTTAATTTCCAGAGTCAAAGGGGTGAAGTCCCAAAGCTCCAACAAAGCCAATGGTCCTCAGCTAGCTAGGCCAACATTAAAGAAGTAAATACCTATGCAAAATCTTTCATAAGGTTTGATGTTTTATTTGGAAAACAAAAAAATAAGTATTGACCTAAATGATTGTTTCCACATGTAGAAATTTAAGATTATATGTAAGTAAACAAATAAACAATGTGCTTAATTATTCATTTACTTTCACCTCTTTGAGCCTTACCTCAGTTAAAAAAGGTGTACTAAAGACAGTGCTGATTTTGTCACAATGAGTTCAGTTCAGCATGCTTTGCAAAATTGTGCAGGTTCCATTAACTTCAACAGGAGCAGGAGCCATTTATCTACCTACGTTGTACAAAATTTCACAAAACTAGAGACCGCCAGCTGGTTTTGTTCAATAGATTTCATACTCTAACACTGAGTGCATTTCAGTTAACTCTTGTCTTTTTTACCACTGTTGTTTGAATGTGTAAAGAATGTTTAAATTATAGGAAGTTTCTCTTTCCCCCTTCTATCCCAACCCATGCATGCAGAGAAAAGTATCTGTCATCATTATTCTGGTTTGTTATAAAATGAATAACCATAAAGGTTAATGACTTTGGCTATTGCTGAGATAGTGATAGCAAATCCCTTAGGGATTTGATATTGAAGGAAATGTTGATGTAGTCCCATAATGCCTCCCACCTACCACCACTGCCTTTAGATCAGATTTTAGAACTACAGTATTTTAAAGTGTTTGACTGATTCCAGGGACACAAAGAATTGACACGGAGGGTTAGTTGTCATGTTTTGTATTTGGACTATAGCTGGTAGGGGGGAAAAGTTTTCTTACGTTTGTCTGTGGAAAATTTTGACAAAAACAAAAACAAAATTATATTCATAAAATTTTCCATGGAAAATTTCAAATTTTCAGGCAAAGATAAACAATTGCAAATTCAGCCAAACCTCAAAGGTATTTGGCTGAAAAGCAAAAAAAATCAGCTGAAAACACTTGATTAAGCTGTGCCAGTGCCTCATGAGAATTGTACTTCATGTGCACCTCATGTCCTCTGTGGGCTAAGCTCCCTGGCTGGACTATGCCCAGTGAATACTGGGTGCTGCTGAAAATGAAGCCCAGTGCCTTCAAATTAATCATGTATGATATCCTGAAAGTAAAGGCAGATGCTACTTTTACCCTGCAGAGGATTCTGTGGGTAACCATTATTCATAATGTTTAAATATTTACACTTTGCCCAATAGTTATTGTCCTGTTATGACAGGAGCTAACTTATTTTCTGTATGGCCAGAAATGTGTCAGACCCTTGCTAATTATAGATAAAACCATATTAATGGTTACAGAGTAATGGCATCATCTGTGATGCTGAATGGCAGCCTCTAAACCATGACGTTTTCCATCTTACAACAGGGTGATGAATTAGCAGCTTCTGATAAACACTATTACCATATTGAAATATTGACATTGTTTAGAGATAATGAAAACAAGTACATTTTTGGTTTGCATCATCGATACTGTCTGTGTTACAATGGAAAACAAAGATATCCTGCCTGTTACAATAACAATTTACTCCTGGGGGGATTTTGCGCTACTGCACATGTGCAGAATTCATGTCCCCTGCAGATTTCTTTGCTTCGCTGCAGAAAAATGACTTTATGATGGGGAAGCAAAGGGAAGCCACAAGAGCAGATACCTGGCCCCACACCAGCAACATGGGTGTATCGTTTTGGGTGCCTGGAGCAGCCAGCAGAGAGGTAAATTACTGTCGGGAGTTAGGGAGATCTGGGGATGGTGACTCTTATCATGTGCTAGGCTCAGCTGCTAATCCTGTCTGGGCTTGGGGAGGGCAGGACTTCCCTCCCCTGCAAGGAGCAGTTGGGGCTGGGTCACATCCACCCCCAGAAATCTCCCCTAGCTGCAGGAAAATCCACACCCTCGCTCCTGCTTCCTGTCCCCATCGCTCCTCAGCCACTATATGGGAGAGGGTCACTGTGTGGGAGCTGCTCCCCATCCACCCAACCCTCATGCATCTGGACCCCCCCATACCTAGACCCTCCCCCACCACGCCTCACCCTCCCATGCACCTACCCCCCCAGAGCCCCTCACACCAAGAGCCCTACTGCACCTGGACCCCCTTGCCGAGCCCCACCCCCTGCATCTGGACTCCCACCCCTGCACCCAGTCTACCCTCCACTTGAACCCCCACCCCAATGAGCCCCAACTAGCTGCACCAAGGCTTCCACTCCACCTGGACCCCCTGCTGAGCCACCTGCACCCAGACTGTCCAACACAGAATCCTTTCACTTCACACCAGAATCCCCCCCACAAACACACACACACTAAGCCCCTCCAAACTTGGATCCTGCCAAGCTGAGCCTGTCTGCCCACACCTGGTGTGCCTGGCCTGGAGCGGCAGGGCCCCGGAGTGTTTCTTGGGCAGTCCCAGCCCTTTCGCTATGTCAGGGTCAGGTGCACCCTCACCGCTGAGTCCTGGTGGGAGTAGAGGGGGCTGTAGGGTGATCTCCCACCTCTGTACAAACCGTGGCCTGTGCTCCCCACTCTCCACATTTATTTATTGAAAAATAGAATATGAAGAATTTTTCAATATTTTAAAATATTGTGCACAGACATTTTATTTTTTTGGTGCATAATTTTCATTTTTCAGTGCTGAATTCCCTCAGGAGTAAATAACAGCTCATCCTCACCTGCAGCAGAGGGAGCAGTGCTGAAGCCTAAATAGTAAGAACACTGTGTAGATGTATTGCACAAAAAGGACATATGTGACCCATAGAAAGTGTTTCAGAGTAGCAGCCATGTAAAAGAATAAATGGACACAGATCAGACGTCAAGAATTATAACATTCAAAAACTAGTCTGAGAACACTTCACTCTCTTTGGTCACTCGATTACAGACCTAAAAGTGGCAATTCTTCAACAAAAAAACTTCAAAAACAGACTCCAAGGAGAGACTGCTGAATTGGAATTAATTTGTAAACTGGATACAATTAACTTAGGCTTGAATAAAGACCAGGAGTGGATGTGTCATTACACAAAGTAAAACTATTTTCCCTTGTTTATTTCCCCTCCTACTGTTCTTGTAAAGTGCCAGAAATGGCCCACCTTGATTATCACTACAAAAGGTCCCCCGCCCCCACTGCTCCCCTGCTGTTAATAGCTTACCTTTCCTGATCACTCTTGTTACAGTCTGTATGGTAACACCCACTGTTTCATGTTCTCTGTGTATGTAAAATCTCCCCACTATATTTTCCACTGTATGCATCCGATGAAGTGAGCTGTAGCTCATGAAAGCTTATGCTCTAATTAATTTGTTAGTCTCTAAGGTGCCACAAGTACTCCTTTTCTTTTTCCATAGAAAGTGGTTGGTTTGAATCTCTTCATAAATGCTAAAGGTTGTTTCCACATCCTCTCCAGCAACATCCTCTTACTTCTATTTCCTTCTCCCCCAGACTCTGTACTATGATCATTCCACTTTCTGTCATAGACTAGAGAGGACTCTCTTTAATGCCATTAATTATACTCCTAACCAGGCTAGAGGGCACACTGTTGAGCCAGACAAGACAGTCTCTTCCTGTAGGGACTCAGCATGCTGCTTGTTAAGCACTCTGAATTCCCTGCTGGCCTAGGCACTGATTATCAGTAACTATGGATCAAACCTGGTTCTTCTGCATGACATTCCAGACTGTGAAAACCATTATAATTTGCAAACTTTTTTTAATCAACATGAAATGAAAACCCAGTAGTGAAATGGAAGCTGATTTTACTGCCAACAGAAAGATACCGTTTTCTTGCTGAGAGGTGCTGTTGATTTGCCAGCAAACCTGAGACAAGAGATGAATCAGTGGAATTGGTCTTTGATGTATACCACACCAAAGTGTTTCCTGTGGTATCTGTGATTAGATTTGGTAAATTCTGCATTAAATTTCCTAGTAAGTTTATTTACCATATGCAGCAAATGTTAAGGATTTAATGACATCCACAGTATAGTCAGTCAGGCTAAAAGAATGTAGAAGTCTAGGCTGTGATTTTTCTTGTTCAGAACTCTATAAGGAGTGTTCTTTTCCAATTAATGGAAAGGGTTTGGGGCAAGGGAGACACCCAATAGCAGCCAATGCTTTTTCACAGTTAAATTGTTTTCCTGTTCATTTCTTTGAGCTTAAATGGTATGCCAAATTTTGAGGCAGTGACCCTTTTTAATCTTTGCCAATTAAATGAGAATTTATTTCACAGCATATCTTGCATTAGTAAGAGTTTCTCCTTGCTTTTTTCAGAGCATTTCTCCGAAGAAGTTTATAAAGGGGTGCCTTTAACGCTACTTGCTAATCATTTAAAATTATTTTTAAATAAATGATTCATAAACAGTGACATGAGCTTTGGATTTCTATAGCAGTTTTCATATACTAGGGACACCCAAATTATTAGTAACTCTGATTTTGTAACCAAGCACAATATCCATTATTCACCAATCAGTAGTTCACATACAAGCTTTGTTGGGATCCCTTAAATAGAAAAAAAGAAATTCTGTACCATTAAAGTAGCCATTCCACTTCAAAAAAAAAAAAAATCCACAAGCCCTTTAACTTCCATCTCGATATCCACCAGAAATGGGACCTGTAGTTTAATGTCCCATCTGAACACTGGGACCTGTTACAGTGTGTGGTACGCTGGAATACATGCAGTGGGCATGAGTCCTTGTCATGGGGTCTGATCTGAACTCATGGTTTCTAGCTATGTACTTACTCATAATTGTCACAGTTTCAGGGTAACTGCACCTGTATTCTACTTCCAGGGTCCCTCTAGGACACCTGCTGAAAGTTTTCTGGCGCCCAGCCATCACCTCACATCCCACACCTCAACAGGCCAGTGCCTGTACTTCGCTTTTTCTCTGAAGGTCGTGAACATAAGAGCAGCCATACTGGGCCGGACCAAAGGTCCATCAAGCCCAGGATCCTGTCTTCTGACAGTGGCCAATGGCAGGTGCCCCAAAGGGAATGAACAGACAGGTTATCACCAAGTGATCCATGCTCTGTCACCCAATCCCAGCTTCTGGCAAACAGAGGCTAGGGACACCATTCCTGCCCATCCTGGCTAATAGCCATTGATGGACTTATCTTCCATGAATCTATCTAGCTCCCTTTTGAACCCCGTTATAGTATTGGCCTTCACAACACCCTCTGGCAAGGAGTTCCAGAGGTTGACAGTGTGTTGCATGAAAAAATACTTTCTTGTGTTTGTTTTAAACCTGCTACCTATTAATTTCATTTGGTGGCCCCTTGTTCTTGTATTATGAGAAGGAGTAAATAACACTTCCTTATTTACTTTCTCTGTACCACTCATGATTTTATAAACAGTGTATTGCCCACAGTTACAAGTTACCACACAGCTCCTTTTTAAGCAAGCATACTTATTATTAAGGTAAAAATATGATAAAACAAAAACAATAGTTCCTGTACACACATTCAAAGTTTACTAGAGGTCACGCATCAGTCTTTCCAATACTTATGGAAATATTGGTCCTCCCAAACAGAACGTCCTGTCCGTTTACTGGATCAGAAAGGCAGCCCTGAGCCTGTTTAAAGTCAGGCTATTATCCAAAAGTCCTTTCTTTGTCTGTGAGCCTCTGGAGAATCTAGTTTGAACTAGTTTATGCAATCCTCCCCAGGAGGTGGGGTCTCTCTCCAGGGAGGAAGGGCAGGTTCAACCAAGCTGATTTGCCTTATTCATCACCCAGTGTTTTTAGTTCCTGGAGGAGCTGTGGTAGCCCTCCCCAATAGACTAGAACACAATCATACATGAACTATTAATTTAAAACCATAGACCCCATAGATGGGGAATTGCATGGGATTGCAAAATCTGTCACATCTCCCCCACTAGAGAGGTTAAATACATAAACTTAATACAATAAGGTATTTCAAGTATATTGCAAGAACATTACCGTGCCATAATAATCAGTAATAAAAATAATATTAAATATATATTTTTTCATAATTTGTAAGAAACTGAAGTCTTATAATTTCACACAAAACTAATCAAAACATTCTAATCTAAGCATTATTATGGCCCTCATCTCTACAGTACCCAAACATCTTTCCAGATCCATAAATTTCCAGAGTGATTACAATAAATATGGATCATGATTGTACCATGCCTTGGTATCATGAAATTAAATAGGAATAAAACAGGATCCCTATACAAGTAGTCTATTTCAACTTTTTGGTAAACAAATATTAAAAATTTAAATTGAAAGAAAATATGTTGTTTAAAATGCTGGTGACTTAATGTGTCCCTTAACCATAAGAATTTACACAGCTGTCTGTGATTCCCAGCTACTGCACTTAAAATACTTCACCAGCATGTTTTCTCAAATTCTTTGTTTCCCTCTGTCACATGACTAATGCTTACTATTGCACCGACAGTTGTTGGGTTTTTTTTCACTCCCAGAAATCTGCTACCACAAATTTATATTTGACAGAAATCATATGGTAGCATTCAGCTTTCAAATAGACCACACAGAGTCTAATAGAAATGTAAACTAATATAAAATTCATACACCCAGTCTGCACCTATCACTTTTGTATAGTCCCACGAATCCAATTCTAGAACTAATATTCTTTTAATATCATTTCCCCCTTTGCCTTTGGCAGGCCTTATAGCATTCACCTTTGTCCTTAGAGAAATCTAGGTTAATATTACATTTGTGTAGCAGGTTCTACATTTTTTTATTTTATTGGAAAAGCAGTCTAGCATGAAAGAAGGAAGGCACAACCTTAGAATTACCTGAACCACTGGAGAGATATACTTCCAATCACCAGGGGAAAAATCACTTAATACAGTTCAGTCCTCTTATGAGACCATCTATTTGCCAGACAAAGCAATTATTTCATCTGGATAGTCCCTGCATCACACCATGAACATTGACTATAAGCCTAACTGAGGTTAAGCACCTAAAAAAATGTTTTTGAACAAACGCCAACCTGTCAAAATCTGTCTTAACTTTTTTCATCCTCCCCCATCCACTCCCTATGCAGAATAAAAAATATATATAAGGAGTGAAACTGTACATCAGCCAAATCTCTAAAATTACAAATTTTTGGAATACAATCTGTGAATAAAATCAGGGATTAAATAAACTGAGACTTGTATTTAACACAATTAAAATCTGGGCTTCAGCACCATGTCACAAAACCATGAAAAATCATCTTAGAAACTGAACATATTTTTCATTAATTAAGCCCTCAAATATTAAATTCATCATAAGAATTTCATCATTACACATTTTTCCCCCTTAGAAAATATAGCAAAATTATTTGTCTGATGAGGAACTTGTATCATGAACAGTGGCTGATATCTAATGGACTCATACATATTTTTTTAAAGTACATTACATACATTTCCACAGTGTCCACTCACTGCTTGGGCACTTCCCCCTGTCTGCTCTGGGGATTAGCTCCTTTCAGGTCCAACACCCCCTTCTGCCATGCATTGGCACTCCTTGCTGAACCTCTCTCTCTCTCTCTCTCTCTCTCTCTCTCTCTGTGACTCAGAGTGCTCTCTCTTTGTCTTCCAGTTAGATCATTGTTTGTTTTCCCCTTCCAGTGTATCAAAGTCTCTCCATCCAAATTGTCTCAGTCAGTCTTCCCATTCACTGCCCATATTGGGCCACTTCCCCAGTCACTGGTAGGGGAACCCGGGCCTGCCCTCTACTTCAGGTTTCACCTCAGGGACCCTCTAATCAGCAGCTAAGGTCTGCACCCTCTCAAATCTTGTTGCCATTTCCCTGAGCTTTTTCCTACACCCTTTCTTCCGTAGGTTCTTATCCTCCTTCTCTAACGTCCCCAGAGTGCCTATAGGCTGCTTCACGACAGGCCTCTTCTGCTGCCAGCTTCCTGACTTTATAGTAGCACCGCCTATTCCTTCTCAGCTGGGCTTCTTCATCAATTTGGGGTTACTTAGACCACCTAATTCCCCTCAGGTGTGCCCTATCCACTTAACTGGCCCCTCCTCAACTTCATTAACGTTTCCTAGGCTAGTGTGGTGTGAACACCATGCTTCCAGTTGGTTTATAAACATAACCTGATCATCTTATTCCTCAATGGATAATTTCAGAGAAGTAAAGGGGTAAGTTTCTTCAGGGAATGAGAAATAATTCAGTCTCTGTGGTAGGTCAAGCTTTAGCCCCTCTTTGGATGTTACAAAAAGACTTAGAATAATTCTTAGAGGTTTCTGCAAACATCCCACGTGTCAACCTGAATTACACAAACTATTTTAGAACAACAATTTTAGACAAACTCACAAGGCTGGAAGAACTGCTCGTGCACGTGAGGCAACACTCGTCTCAACAGCAAACGCAATAAACCATGTGCAAGGCACCTATTGTTTATTTTCCCCATTACACAAGGCTATAGTCTATTATTTGTTCCTTCTCATCTAATATTTTATAAACATAATCTGAGTTCTTGCTCTGTAGTTCGATGTTTACACAAGAAAGCACGCTCTCAAACAGATGTGCTTCAGACACAAAAAGCTCTTGCTTACAGATTTGTGTATTGAGGGTGTGTGTGTGAGAGAGAGAGAGAGAGAAATCAACTGTCTTCAAATATTTTTACTGAAATGTTTTAATTTTTTATGAAAAAAATGACCAAAATGATTTATTTTTCAAATAAAAATTTTCATTTCATTTAGGTTTACAGAAACTGAATGTAAAGAAAAACCTAAAACAGAAATGGAAATTTTAGTTCCATTTGTATTTGATTTTTTTTCATAAAAAAGAAAAATCATTAATCGAATTGAAATTGAACTGTTTTCACAAAATATGGGCCCTACCCCAATGGAGGATTACCATAGCAGGTTGAAGTTCCAGTATACCCACTCCAAGCCTCTGACATGCCCCAAATGCACCACCAGGTAGCCACTCTATGCTAGGGAAATTCTCTGCTAGCAGTCTATAACTAGAATTCAGCCTCTTTACTCTACCTGGATGACACAGAGAAGCCAGATCGCAGAAGAGAATGTGACCTGCTAATCTACTGCTACCTGGCCAAACCACATCACTACATCCACAGGCATTGAATATTAAAACAAGACTTTTCAATAATTTATTGACATATGTTAGGAAGATTATATATATTACGTTTCAGCTCAAGATTAATTTTATTTTCACAGTCCAGCGGCCTCACTTTCCCACTGAAATTGTGGGTTTATAAACAAGTGCTGATCCAACTTTACCTTTCAGCATGGCAAACATCTTGTTATAATACTGAAATGAGTACAACATAAAGACTTATCTGGTTATTACAATTCTAGTTGTATATATTTAGCCTGCAATGAGGGACTGAATTTAAATGTTTATAGCTTTTCAAAGACTATTATGTGCTTGCAAATGTTAATTCCGTTTCAATGAAAGAGTCAATCTTTTTTTTAACAATATAGAATGCATTTTAATACACTATTACGCACAATAGGCCAAAAGTGAATGGGCTCATAATTGATTTAGAAGCACGTATTACTATCTCTCTACCTCCATCTCTTTGGTAAATCATTTTTTAATCGGGCTCGTCTAAGCTGACCCATACAGAGCTTTATTTAATTTATTATAGAATTTATATCTAAGGTTGACTGGTAATGCACGGCTGAAGCAGCATTAAAAAAATTGTACAGTGACTAACAAAGAGGAAAAATAGAACAAGAATTCAAATAGCCTATGCATATTGCTGAGGTTAAGACAGGTTCTAAATGAGCAATGTTATTCAAATGCTTTGGAAAGGAAAAGAGGGGAAAGGGCTCTGACACCATTAGAGCTTATGCAAAAAATGGCTCGGTTTGAAGCAATTAGTAAAAGGAGAATAAGAAAAAAAATCTCACAAAATGCATTAGTTGGCTCTTATTCCTCCTAATGGGGAGGAGGGTGGGGAATTATATGCAGGGCTAAACAATAGTTCCAGAGTTCTTATATAAATCTCAAGAAAACACTAGCAAGTCTGAGAACCTGAACCTATGTCACCGAATGGTTTCAGAGTAACAGCCGTGTTAGTCTGTATTCGCAAAAAGGAGTACTTGTGGCACCTTAGAGACTAACCAATTTATTTG
Source organism: Eretmochelys imbricata (assembly GCF_965152235.1). Lineage (NCBI taxonomy): Eukaryota > Metazoa > Chordata > Testudines > Cheloniidae > Eretmochelys > Eretmochelys imbricata. The sequence goes on along the minus strand of NC_135572.1, from coordinate 179,218,337 downwards.
AGCATAAGCTTTCGTGAGCAACAGCTCACTTCATCGGATGCAAAGTTAATGGGAGCTTTTTCATTTATTCCAGTGGGTGAGGATCAGGCCCTTAGGCATGCTGTAGAACTAAACTCCATGAGTTCAGGACTGTTCTTAGACACACAGGGACCCAGTACTGGATACCTTGTAAAAATTAGCACAGTGCAAGCACAAGAGAACTACTTGACAAAAAAGGAGTCCCCTGAGACAAGTAGATGGCTCCTGTGATCAGTAATAAGATGGAAAACCTTTCACCTCTAGGCCAGTGTTTCTCAACCTTCTTGATACCAGGGACCAGCTTGTTGCCTTCCTAAACTGTGCTAGAGAGATCTCAGGGACCGGCGCCAGTCCACGGACCCATCATTGAGAAATACTGGTTTAGGCAACTGGCGTGAAACCCCTCCATGTCATTATTATTCACAGCTAGTTTGGTAGATGACATGAAACTAGCTGGTACTCAGTCTAGTGTGCACATCATAAATTAGCAAACCTGATGGCAGTCTCAGCAGTGAGATCAAGGATTGAGTGGGCACAGAAACTCATCTTTAGAGGTGACCTCTCCAAGGTCAAGGTTCAGACATATTTGTTGAGGAAGCTTGCACTGCTGCCCCCCGCCTACCCCGCGCTGCACCACTTCTGCAGACAAATACAGAAATTAATCTTCAAATGCTGTCACCATCCAGAACCTTGCACAAGGATTAAATGCCTATTAAAAATATGTCCATCAGCAAGAGAACAAGCCCATACTTTTTAAATCACATTTATCATTATAGCAATACGTTTCACTATAAAGTTAAAAAGGATATAATAAGTACAGTCCGCCAAATGTTTATGGGTCAGGTTTAGAATAACTGACTGCAAGCAACATATACAATGCAAATTTTACAGACTTTATCATAGGGTTACTAGCATTTTATCAAGTAACAAGACTAGCAGTTCCACATGCACATCAAGGCCAGTAAACCTTTAGAAATTTTAAACCCCTGACTGGTATCAAACTGAAAAATCCCAAACAGAGCAAATTACTTAAAACAACATATGAGCTCTTGTGAGCCACTGTCACCTCTAACTTATCCACAAGAAAATCAGGAGCATGGCAAATGAGACATCATTCATTTCCTTTGACATAAATAGTAATTTCCACTGAAAGCTGTATGTTAACATGGCAGGTAAACCACTGCTTTGACTGCAAACTTGGTAAGCCTTTATGTTTGGAGTGCAATGCAATACAAGTTCTGTGAAATGCCATCCCTAGATGTGGCTGCTTCTTACTAGCCCAGTAGCACAAAGCAACCACAAAACTATCTTAGCTGGCTACCCCAAGATTACCCCGCTATGGTATAAAACCAGCATAGCTGACCCTATGACATCTGGTCACATCCTCCCAGCACCCCGTGGCATAGGGCATATGACCAAGGGAAATCAGGCATGGGTGAAGTGCTGCCTTGCTCTGGCGATCACCAGCTGCCAGGATGACCCTTGGGGGTTGCTGGAGCCCAATGCAACTTAGAACAGTACTGAGTTTGCTGTAACTGATGCCAAACCAGACCCAGCCAGTCCCAGGATGTGTGAGGGCACGAAAATGGTATATAGCCACTTTTGCCTCTCCTTTTTACCTTCCGGTCCTGCACTGAGTGCAGCTCAGCTGGACCTTAGAGTCTATCTCAGTGTCTTCCAGACTGATCTTTCCTTCCACCTGCACTTTGAGCATGGTATTTTTCAGATACCACCAAAGCACTAAAGCTTTTGTCCAATTATATTCTTTTATACCTAAGATCCAAGTAGTGGTGCATAACACAGGATTCATGTAATATCACTTCTGTGGCAAACTGAACGGAGGATACAAATACAATGTTAGATGTCTATTCTGACTTATGTAATATTTTAAAATCTTTCAATAAAGATTTAAACATAAGAACAATGCTGCAGATCCAGTGCAGCATGTATTGTAAACAGATGTGCCTGGTCCTCCCTCTTCAATGTCTAGGAGGGCAGAAATGTATTATATTTGATGCTATTTTGACTAGGTGACGTGGATTACCTAAACAACAGTTCATGCATATTTAAACAGGAAGAAAAGAGCTCTTTGGGATCTGCAGCTTTAAGTGCCCGGAACACCAGATGTCTGCAATTTAATGGGCCCTCATATTTAGAAAAAGAAAATAAATTTAGGAATTGACCGTACTTTTGCATGGGATCAATGCCAACTCCCACAACTAACTCTAAGTTTTGACCACACTGCAGTCCTATCTCACAATATTTGTCTAAGCACAGAATGAAAGAGAATTCAAGTAGGAAGGGAGTGGCTGATCAATGAAAACAGCAAATCAACTCTCAACTATTAAGTGAAGCTACATGAAAGAAACATCTCACTGATAAAATGTTTAGTTTTTTCTTTAAACAAAAAATTAAAGGCTAATGTTCCTAACATTGTCCCCATGGTTGGAGGTACATAGAATGGGGAGTACAGGCTCTGTCTCATATACTTCCCCACTGAAACCCCAACTGAATGAAAGCCCTTCATGGGCAGAGGCAGTGTTGGAGGGATGAAAGCAGGTCTAGCTGATTTCTAACCTCAAGCCTGCAATTCAGTGTGAGGCAGTCACTTCAGGGGAACCCACAGCAGCAAGTCTCCAGCAGAAGGCATACTATACAGAAGTCATCGGTAGCTAGGGAAGCTGCAGTCGAGAATCATGGGGACTCTATTTAGATGTACTTTGTCTCAGGCAAATGCCTTTAGGGTTTAAGAGATGAAACCCACATCCTCTTCTAGGGGTGGGTAAAACCATTTTCCCCCACAAAAGAGACAAAGGGAAACTCTGTGAAGTGTAACTTAGAGTTTTCACCGTTTGGCCCTATTCAGGAATAAAATTCGGACGGGTGAATTTGGCCTAAGTGCAACTCAAGACAATCATTAATTGCTATATGTTAAGATTGCTGAAGTTTTAAGGTTATTTATTCTTCATCTTGAATATACACCTTATGCACCTTAGCCATTTATAATAAAAATGCTGTTGCTTAAACAAGTATTCTCATAATACATGTAATAAAGCTCACAAGCATTATTGAAAGCTATGTAATAATTTGTCTTTTAGGAAAAGATAAATGGGTAACTTGGGTGCACAGGACTGAAAATTCATTAATGTCTTAATGGTGAAACAGATATTAATCTCTCTTCATTAGCTCAACAAAATTAGCCAAGCTAAGTTAGAAAATGTTCCCAGACATTATTTGATTTCAAATGAATATGCCTGAAGTATGAATCTTCCAAAGAGCTATTATAAAAAAAACAGTCCAGGGAAAAAATCATTTGAAAAATTACTTTGACATTGTCCTTTTAGTCATAAACTGTATTAAAGCAAAACAATTTGAATGCATCTCCTGTATGTGAACAAAAGGCTTCAATGTATAAACAGCATTAATTCAAAAACTGCACACATTTCACTCAAGCAATATATTGATACAATTCTTCCAGCATAGTTTACAAAATATTCATGAAGAGAAAAACAAGAGTCAGTATAAATGGAATTAAAATAATTTCAGGGCTTAATACATTATTTTTTCACTATATTACAATCAACCCTGGAAAACGCAGGACTGTTTACCAGATCAAGCACAAAAATCTACTTCCTCACTTTCCACCACAATGATTGAAGGAAATAAAGGCAAGCAATTTTCACTATTCTAACAAAATTATTTGTTTGCCCTGGGGGAGAGGACAAGTAGAAACTTGGAAGGCTGTCATACAGCAACAGAAGTCTTGTCCTTCACTGAACATCCAAAACAAATAGGCTGTGTTTCCCCCAACTTTTAAATAAAACTTCTTTTTGGCTTTACACTCATAGAATTTCTGACCACCTTTAAGTTAGGGCACTTAGGATTTTCTATCTGGTCACCAAATAACCGTCTATATTCAAAGTCATTACTGCATTTCATTGAACTGAATCAGAGTGATCAAAGTATTTGTGATTATGTTGACCTCTAGTGGCTGTAAATATATGTATCATATGATATAAACCCTTATCTTACTCAGGTAGCGAAGATTCTGTTTCAGTTCATCTGATAGAAGCTTTGGTTTTTGGAGCTGAAAATCATGTATTCTATTCCCCATGTGGCATGCATGTGATTCATTTGAAGCCCACGGTGTGTATCTGCATGTGACACTGGATTGCTACAATCACTGCAGGCAAAATCACTGAACTACATCTGATGAGACAAATTACAAAACGAAAACTAGAGTCGGGAATTTTTTTCTTCTTCGCTTTCTACTGTACTGCTTCTTAGTTCTTAATATATATTTTTCATGCAAAACAGCTGCATCACAGTGTCTTTTCAACTATCAAGGATCAAATGATGGCTGTTATCCTTAAAGCTTAGAGAAAAAAGGATTCAAATTAATGAATCCAACCAAAAGAAGGATATGGCTTGTAGGTAATTTCTGAGCTAGGAATATTTCTGCCTTTGGATTCAAGACTTAGCACTGTTGATGCTCTAATTTTTTAGAAAGAAAAATATGATTTAGATCTACCAACATCAAAAAGGCAATACAGGAAGAGAACAAGGTTGATCAAAAATAAGGGGGAATGTCACCAATCAAGATTATGACTATGAAGTTAAAGTGTGGTGAAATTCAGTGATTGTACAGTACAATCAGGTGTGCAGTCTCAAAATAATATCAGTAACTCCCTCCGATCCCGGACATTTGTCATGTAAAAGAATCCCACTGATGATGGGGGATGGGAGGCAATGTGGTCTCTCTTCAATGGAGAGGGGAGAGATGAAACAAAACAAACACAGAAATCTCATGACCCTCCTTTGCAACTACATCTGGAACTTTGCTATGGAACTAGCAACATTTTCATTGCACTGATAAGAAAATTGGGTGGAAACAAACAAGATAGACTTTTTTTTTTAAAACTAAAGCAACAATTTCAGGTAATTGAAAGCACTGACAGAGGGTGAGGCACAAACAGTAAAGTTTGGATCAAAACATGAGATTGATTACCCATTTAAACCTGCATTATAAGTAGCTTCTTCCTATTAATATTAATTAAATCAAGACTAATGGGCTCTCATGAGCAGAATGTTTAATAGGTCAGGAGCCAGTGGAAAGGTGGCAGATATTATACTGTACACTGTCCATTGTTAGAAGTTTGAAATTCTTCTATGCATATGGTAAACATGTGTCTTGTAACATTGTACCTGTGAGCATCATTACCAGCTTCTTGACTGCTAAGAGTTTGACTACTCACCGTAGAGTTGAAATACTGAAAATACTGCCACTGGCTACTAAAGAGCAGATAAATACACAATGTTAATTAACATTCATAAATCAATTTGTAGTGTCTCTGAAAATGTCAGTTTGACAGCACTGGGAACTGAACCTCTCTGCTTACCCACAGAGCAGGGACAGCAACACTGCAAATTTCGATATAGAGACCAACCAGCATGCCAGTGTTTGCTCTACAAGCAGTTCCTCGTGATAAGAGGAACAGTCACTCTTCACATAGCCATTCATTGCTTGGCCTTTCATCTGCATCATAGGCAGATGCATTAATTGTGGTGGTCAATTTTGTAATGTGGACATGCATCCTACTAGGAACTGGACATTTTGCACATAGACCATCAAACAGTTGTTGGATAGTAACAGTTATTGGTTGATAGGAAGCTTTTGATAAGATTTCAAATTAAAATAAAAGAGTGATCATCCTAAATACAGTCACCTTATATTTACACCAGAAAGCACAATACATATACAAAATAGTTTCCAGTGCATTAAAAAAGTTAAAACAAAAATCCTTCCTACCTAGTGTTCTACTTTTATGAATAAACAGAAATCAAACCCAATATTTAATCTTTTTTTTTAAGACTATTGTATGTTCCCAATCACAGTAATATCTGGAAGCACATGGTATATTCATTCATATTCTCCCTTTCATTTGTTCTGGTCATAAACAGACAGTGTGGACTCCTGTCACAGATTAAATGTATATTCTTATGCTATGGAAAAACTGGTTATGAAACTCTTCATCTTACTAGTGTTAAACTCACTCCTTTCAGAAAAGTCTCACACAAGGCCTATGCATCACTTAAATTCCACTTGAGCTCTCAAAACAGTATTCAAATGGGACTGAAGTGCTATGCAGTCCTAGTGCAGTCTCTGCAGAGGATGAATTTTACACAGTGGAAAGGACATCAGGACTACAGCATACATTGTGGCCAAAAGATTTTCAAAAGTGACTAGTGATTTGAAGTAGGCCTCCATTTTTGGTCCTAACTTGAGAAACTTTAAAAGGACCTGATTTTCAGAAAATGCTGACTATCCACCCTCTGAAAATCAATCCACTCAAGTCAAACAGCTAAAAATAGCAGCACCCAAAAACCACTGGTCACTTTTGAAAATCTTGGCCACAATGTATGCTGTAGTCCTGATGTCCTCTCCACTGTGTAAAATTCACCCTCTGCAGAGACTACACTAGGACTGCATAGCACTTCAGCACTTAGCCTGTATATATTGGTTTACAACTTGTAATTTATATTAAATGTACTCTATTTTTCTCTGGAGTTTTAAAATGAGATTGGCTTCAAAACAATTCTGATCCCTTGATGAGGCAGCTACTGAAGGAAACAATGGTGAACTCAATGGGAAAGAAGCAAAAGAATAGATCTTACATGGACGAATAACTAGCTTAGGCCAGGTCTATGCTACAAACTTATGTTGGTATGACTACATTGCTCGGCGTGTGTGAAAAAACAGTTATACTGACCTAACCCCCGGTGTAGACAGTACTATGTCAACAGGAAAGCTTCTGGTGCAGCTGCACTGCTGCAGCTTTTTAAGGGAAGACCTGCCCTGAGCGAATGCAATATTTGTGCTGTCACTGTTAAAATATATAGGACTAAATTCTCTGCTGCATGTCACATCTCACCTCCTGTGTCTCTGTCATGACCCCATACCAGGAAGGGGTCTTATGCACAGGGCTTAGATCTAGCACAATTATTCTAGCAGTGAGTTCCCCTATAGATCATGGCCCATTTCAACCACCTGATTGGTGCCAAGGGGCCACCACTGATTTGAAAATCTCACCCACATTTGGGATAGAAACTAATTCATAAATTAATGATTCAGCTCTTTCCTTGCAAGATGGCTAGTCTTTTTATTTTATTTTGCCTCACTCCCCCAGCACCCAGACATCTCTGCTGAGACCCCCCACACCCACACCCCCTGCTGAACCCCAACCACCTTCAGCTGAAAGCTCCTGCAGAGACCCATTTCTCCTACACCTGGAACCCCACCCCCAATAAGCCTCTGTGCAGCCAGATTCCCCCCACACCTAGATTTCCCCACTGAGCTGCCTGCACCCAGATTGTCCCACACAGAATTCTCTCAGCACACACCAGGATCCCTCCACACTGAGCCCCTTCACACTTGGATCCTGCCTGTTTGACCCTGCCTGCCCCACATCTGATGCACCTGGCACAGAGGGGCAGGGCCCCAGGGTATTTCTGGGGAAGGCCCAGCCCTTGTGCTGTGTCAGGGTCGGGTGCAGCATCACCGCTGACTCTGTGTCCCAGGGGAGGAGAGGGACTGCAGGGTGATCTCCCACCTTCATGCAGCCAATGGCCTGTGCTCCGCAATGCCATGCTGGAGCCTCTGCATTTATTTATTGACAAATAAAACTTGTAAAATTTTAAAATATTGTGTGCAGAATTTTTAATTTTTCTGCACATAACTTTTATTTTTTTGGCACAGAATTCTCTCAAGAGTATAACCATGTATCCATGTACTGAATGTTATGATTTCTTATGTAAGGATTAATTTTTTCACAAGCAGTGCTTACCTACAGTAGGTATCTGAACATCTCAAAATGTAATGAAGAACATCTGCTATGACATGTTTGCTGACACAATAGAAAATTATTACATCCCGTCACATGTTGTGCTAGGAATAGCTTCACTACATTAGAAGCTTTTGTTCTTCTATTATAAACACACAGAAATAGAGTAAAACACAATGATTTTACATTACTTGTTTTACATAAATAGGCTTGTTGAAAACTAAACAGTAATAACAACATGCTGATGATATTGAGATGGAAAAGGCAATGATACTGTATTTTTTTATGTTTCAGTTTCATCAGTGGTAAGCTTGCAAGGAGCCTGAATAGCCACATTTTGAGGCAATCTGCAGCAAATGCAGCATGTCTTTTGCACAGCTAGAAGGAAATGTGCTATTTCCTCTAGTGTCACTGTCCATATCAGCATATTTCTCGGCCCACACCACACAGACAAAAAAAATGCTTCCTCTAACAGTGAAAATTATGAAGCTGGTTTAAGACCATATGAGGCTACATCTGCTGGCATGAGGTCCTGGCACATCCCCACCTTCATGCCCAGTGATCTGGCTAACTAGGCTACCAAGATATTAGAATTTCTCTTCTGGAAGGGCAGAACAGCTGGACACTATGGATGGTATGTCCTTGAGTCTTTACACCATTCACAGTTGCGGGATGGGGGAGACAATTTAGCTCAAAGGGAGAACATATTGGTTGCGGTGCATATGCTCTGACTATTGTGCCACAGGCCAAAGAAGGTGAAAGCTTGGAACATGCCTTGTTGTAAGAAAATCATATTTTCCTCATGTCAATATTTTTGGTATTTCTATTTGGGGGGGAAAAAGTCCTCGCTGCAAAGATATAGCTGATTCTGTAGTTTAAAATGTGACCCGTTGGTTCCAGGGGATGTGCTAGTGCTGTACTTGGTTCCTATGGCTGAGGAGGGAGAACATTTCCTCCTCCCTGCCCTCACCCTCCCCCATCTCCAAGGCTGCCAATGTATAAATCAGCCCAAAGGACAGCTCAGAGCCTGAGGTCACTCTAAAGCACGCCGTCTCATCAGCAGGAATTGCCAGAGTACATCACACACTAGTGAGGGCACCTCCACCCCAACCAAGGAGTGGAGAGGGGGTATCAGAGAGCCAGGTATGACATCTTTACAGTACTTGGACTGCATGCCAGGACAACTCCCTGCTGCCCGTTCAAAGCTAAATGTAAGTCCCTTTTGAATCACCAAACAACACAAAAGGGATTTAGCAGGGCTAAGGATCTAGCCCATTGATCATAGCAGAATAAGAGAGAAGCCTAAATGTTGTGCATGAAGTACTAGGTTATAACAGATTTGATTTATGAAAACCAAAATAAATAATAATATATGCAATTGACATACAAATTAAAAAAAACTCTTCAAAGTGTAAAGTAAATATTCAAAATGGTGAGTACTTTAGTCATCAATCTTACATTGTTTCAAGTGCCATCATCTACACTGCTGCTGTTATGGGCCCCAGGACAGCGAATTACTTGGGCACATGACTAACTTTAAGCATACAAATATAGTCCCTAACCATCCCTAAAATAAAGCATGCGCTTAAAGGCCTTCCTGAACTGGAGCCATAACACAGTACTTCTCTCAGTTACATTATAAGTGTGCTGGTGGTAGATGAGAGAAATCATCATGCTAAAATTAGCTTCTAAATTTCCACTGTCACAAGGTCACAAAAGTTTCAGAAACCTTTTCTTTCATCATGTGTGTAACCAATCACACTTGGTGACATCCATTTCCAAAGCTCAAGCAAGGACCAAATGAATCTTCCAGGCCAAAAAATTATACCAGGGCTGAATTCTTTGAGCTTCTTAGTGTTTTTTGAGAGATGCAGAACAACTTCAACTCTCATCACTTATATGTTCATGTCTGAAGATTCCATCCTTTAAAGATCAACTGTATTTAACTTGTAATGAAATCAACATAACTCCATTACACATTCTGACACTCTATACCTCAGGGGGAGCACCCTGTAACCCCCATATTCATTGTTTATATATAATTGTGATATTTCATATAAAGCATGCCATGTGAGGTATCAGGGGAAAAGTTCTGATCTGATGAAAGCCATGGTTCTATCTAAATATGTATATCATGAGTGCATATGAAGTTTTGAGATTGTGTTGTACAGTTGTCACTAAAACATGCTCTGAGTTGGGGAAGTGCCCAGATATTAGATCCCTAGGGAAAAGGACAAGGGAACTAACCAATGCCCAGGCGGGTGTTGAACAACCATCAACAGCCATCGTCCAGCAAGGGAGCTACAATGCAATGATTCAGCTTCACAAGGCCATGCCAGGGGAATTGCTCAACCTTGCCTCGTGACTGAGCAATGCCCACCAGACATGCCTGGACTTGTGTTCTCCAAGCACATGGACTAAGGGTATACAACAGAACATAGTGCCCATATGCTTTGCCTTCCTCCTCCCGCCACCTATGCTGCAAACTGAAGATGCCAACAGAGGAGACTGGCCCAGGTTTCAAGGGTGAAACCTGTTTAGTATGAACTGTAACATCTAGTGGGATGAGAAAACTGCTTGATGTAAATACTGCCTAGTGACTTATAGTTTTAAGATTTAGATTGTGTGCTTATTTTATTTTCTTTGGTAACTAACTGTGACTTTTTGCCTATCACTTAAAATCTATCTTTTGTCATCAATAATCTTGTTTTACTGTTTTTCATTACCAATGAGTTTGCCTGATGTGCTTGGTAAATCTGCTCAGGTTTACAAAGGCTCGTGCACATCCACTTTCCATTGATGAAGTGATGAATCAATTAATAAACTTGCATTTCTCAAGAAAGGGTTTTGAACAGTGCAAGACGGTATAGTCCTGAGATACAGTGCTGGCAGCTGGGCGGAATTTAGCTGATGCCTTTCTCTGTGTGATTCATAAGTGGCTCTGGGTGCATTCATGCAAGCTAGCTGGGTGTGGGACTCCACATGCTGTTGTGCTGAGTGATGATAGCTCCTGGAGGGGTTTGCTGCTTGTCACTAGCAAATCATTATGAAAGACAGCCCAGGCTGGAGAGTTTAGGGGGCACAGCATTCTCACTGTCCCAGGCTACACACCTGGGGATCCTGTCACACAGACCACCTTAAATCCTAACAAGGGATACGCTCAAAACAGATGTTCTGTAATTGCCTACATTATTCAAAACACTATGAGGAGAGACACTTTACTTTTATAGGATGAAAAATTTTCAACTAACCTTTCTTGAGACTATTTTACTTCTTCTAAAGAATGGTAAGGGCAGCCACACATTAGCAGATAATCGGATTTTTTTTACTGCATTATCCCTCCCTGAAGTTCCACTAGAAAATTTGCTACAAACCATCTAACGTACCTCTGGTAAGATGGACATGTAATCAACGGCAGCAAATTGGTATAAAGTACTGTGAAGCAGAAGTGCTGTACGCTGCAGAAAAATGCGTTGATTCCAATTCACTATATGCAGTCAAAACTAGGGCAAAAATCCTGATGATCAGTAATTTCGCAGTTGGCTGACTTCTCTCCTCTTTGATATTACAATATTTGTAAAATCTTTCCTTGGCCTCTAAATGTGTGAGTGAAATAATGTTTCATTAATTTACTTGTGTATAGGAGAAATTAAAGAAGCTGACTTTACTAAAGATGCTAAATAGACAAGAAATACATATAATATCTGAATTAAATTACTGAGAAATCATAAGCATTTTTAAAAATACACACACAGGAATTTACAATGCTATATCATGATAAACTAGAAGTGAAAACTAAGAGAATGACTTAACCAAATTGTGTAGAATGAGAATACCCATTGTGTAGGACTGACAATATTTATGAACTATGCCCATGAATACAAAATCGAATAATGATTTTTCTTTCTAAATTGGGGAAACTTGTATATGGTTTATCTAAATAATTAATATGAAAACAATATGTATTTAATCAAAATACACTGGGATTTTGAAAAGAAATGTAGTTTAGAAATGTAGGGCAAATTCCTTCCTTTTGGAGTTACATTTGGGTAAGAATGGCCCTTAAGTGGTGGATTAGAAAGACCCTAGAGAGTAAGGTTTCAATTCAGAAAAGTACAGTTGCATGTGCTTAACTTTAAACATGTGTAGTCCTTCTGACTTCAAGTCATTGCATTGAACTGTGTCTTCCTGAGTATGATTCATAGATATAATCAATCTACACCATGAGTATTCTGCACAATTTGAAATCTATGCAATATGTACTGCAGCATCTTAGTTCGCAGGATTGGGGTTTCAGGGTGAGATATTAAAAAATGATTAGGTGTAGTAGGTAACTTTTAGTGGGAGTTGGATTACTAACTCCCTTTGGGTCTTTGAAAATCCAACCCTACAGTTTTGTCTACACTTGGAGCTGGGGTGTGACTCGCAGCTTGAGCAGACATACTTACCTTAGATCTTAGTGAGTTAGTGCACGGCAAGCAGACACATGGGCTAGCTGCCCCCCGGTACATACATGGGGAGGCTAGTCCATGCCACTGTGGCTACACTACTATTTTTAGCACACTAGCTCAATGAAAGTGTAACGATGCTGGTTCTGGCGGAACCCAACTGAGGGTGCCAATTAGGACAAATTGCTTAAAGCAGGGTAGTTACAGCCCAAGGCTGGGGTTTCTATGCACAGCAAGGCAAACCAAACCAGCCAAACAGAGAGGACTTTGGTTTTACCCCACTGGCTAACCACAAGTCACACAAGCAATTCCCTTAGACACTCCAGTTTCCCAGTATCACCACCAGTCGTACTCGTTATGGGGACAAATGGTTATGAAAACTAATACCCAGTAAAAGAAAAAAGGTTCTCTCAATCACAAAGGACCGAGCCCCAGACCCAGGCCAATATACAAGTTAGATCTTACCCATAAATCACACTGTTGCCAATCCTTTAGAATCTAAAATCTAAAGGTTTATTCATAAAAGGAAAAAAGATATAGATGAGAGCTAGACTTGGTCAAATGGAATCAATTACATACAGTAATGGCAAAGTTCTTGGTTCAAGTTTGTAGCAATGATGGAATAAGCTGCAGGTTCAAATCAAGTCTCTGGAGTACATCCACAGCTGGGATGGGTCTTCAGTCCTTTGTGTAGAGCTTCCATTTGTAGCTAAGTCCCTCCAGAGGTAAGAAGCAGGATTGAAGACAAGATGGAGGAGCTGCAGCAGCTTTTTATATTCTCTTGCCATGTGGTCTCTGCCTTCTTTGTCCGAAAGACAAGCTGTCCATCACATGGCATGGAAAAACCTCAGAGTTCTGTCCATAGTCAGGTCCCTGCATGCGTTGCTGAGTCACAAGGTGTGTCTGCCTTCTCTCAATGGGTCAACTGTATAGCTGATGGTCCTTAATGGGCCATCAAGCAGGCTTGGCAGAGCTGACACCAACTTGTCTAGGGTGTCACCCAGACGCATAGCACAAGTTTGAAATACAGACAGTATAGAGCCAATACTTATATCTTTAAAAACAAAAATGATACATGCTGTTATAAATATAAAGGGAAGAGTAACCACCTTTCTGTATACAGTGCTATAAAATCCCTACTGGTCAGAGGCAAAACCCTTTAACCTGTAAAAGGTTAAGAAGCTAAGATAACCTCGCTGGCACTTGACCCAAAATGACCAATGATGGGACAAGATACTTTCAAACCTGGAGCGGAGGGAACAAAGGGTTCTGTCTGTCTGTGTGATGCTGTTGCCGGGAACAGATAAGAAATGCAAGCCTTCCAACTCCTGTTAAGTTAGTAAGTAATCTAGCTAGAAAATGCATTAGATTTTCTTTTGTTTAATGGCTGGTAAAATAAGCTGTGCTGGAGGGAATGTATATTCCTGGTTTTATGTCTTTTTGTAATTTAAGGTTTTGCGTAGAGGGATTCTCTAAGTTTTGAATCAGATTACCCTGTAAGGTATTTACCATCCTGATTTTACAGAGGTGATTCTTTTACCTTTTCTTTAATTAAAATTCTTCTTTCAAGAACCTGATTGATTTTTCATTGTTCTTACTATCCAAGGGTTTGGGTCTGTGTTCATCTGTACCAATTGGTGAGGATTATTATCAAGCCTTCCTCAGGAAAGCGGGTGTAGGGCTTGGGGGGGATATTTGGGGGGAAGATGTCTCCAAGTGGTCTCTTTCCCAGTTCTTTGTTTAAAACGCTTGGTGGTAGCAGCATACTGTTCAAGGACAAGGCAAAGTTTGTACCTTGGGGAAGCTTTTAACCTAAGCTGGTAAGAATAAACTTAGAGGGTCTTTCATGCAGGTCCCCACATCTGTACCCTAGAGTTCAGAGTGGGGAAGGAACCTTGACACATGTATACAGATAGCATAATCATAACCAGCAAACCACAACATTGTCTTAGACACCTTATTTGACCCCCTTTATACAATATTTGGTGCCACTATAGGACCTTGGTTGCAATAATGATCTATACGGTCCCAATTAATGTCAATAATGTCACAGAAAGCTAATGTGAATATGTCTACTCGAGCTGCGAATCACAGCTTCAAGTGTACACATAGCCTTAGACTACAAGTTCTTTGGGGCAAGAAATTAAATAATTGTAAAGCTCTTTGGCACTCTTTTGAGAAATAATACACATAATAATTACTAACAACAACAACAAATTGAGCTTTGCTAAATTAAACTTATTCCTCTGTCCCCGAGCCCATCAACAGCTCTCTCTGGTTTTGGGGCAATCCCGTCATCCTCATGTTATTTTTGGGTCTTGTCCATCTCATCCATGAGTGTATAAGTGCTGCCTAAATGGATATGGCACTCTTAGCAGTCCTGACTGAGAAAAGGAGGATCCATCAATGACAAAAACAATCTGCACATTGAACGCATGATTTTTAAGGGGCCTGGAAGGATCAAGGCTTAAAAAGCGCATCAGCCTCAGACACTGAAAATTCATCATCAGACGGCTGCATCAACCACCAGTTCAAACTGCCTTGTTTCCTGAATGCAATCTCTCATTAGAAGATTCCCAAAGGAAGCAAGAATCTCAGAATGGGAGGGGTCTCTGCAGCAATATGAACTCTCTGAAAGCCCTCACACCAACAATAGAAAATTTCTTGAAAAAAGGATCTCTCCCAGCAATGTTAATTCCTCAAGGGGGAGCCTCCACTGATGTGAACTGTTAGAAAAGGGACATGCTCAGCAATGTGGAAAAAAAGAAGAAAAGAACAGTGGAAAACCCACCCCTTTGCAACATTGGTAGGTTGCTGAAGACCAAGATAAGCCTGCATCTATAATTTCACTTTAGGCAGTGATTTACTCCAATCTTCACTCTTTACTTCCAACTGGACTTATTACATATAAATGAATCATAACCATCCAAAGGCAAACACTGTACAAAGGCATCAAGTTAAGCACTTCATTTGTCTTACTTGCACACAAAAGAAGTGAAGTCCTCAGATAAATACATAAATAAGTGGCTAAACAGAAAGACAGAGAGACAGGCAGATGAATTAGACAGGCAGACAAAGATTTTGCACACGGAATTCTTTTCTCTTTGTAAGTGAATCATTTAGTATGATCTTGACTTGACAGGACATTTCCAAATTCACTGCATTTTTTTTATAGTGCAAAAGCATCCAGAAAAAACATAATCATAAAAAGACAGAAGAATCTCTCGTAACAGCATTTGACTTAATAATAGCTATAATCACATGACGTGCTTTCAAAGGGAACCATCACATTCCCATACAAAGCCAAGCAGTGCCTGAAGGGATCTGCCCACGTCTGGCGCTTTCCTTTTAGTATCCCACAGCTATCCGAGTAAGCTGCCAGCAAAGGCTCTAACTATATTTGATTAGTTTCAGGCCTTCATTTTTAGCGAGTCATCACCCTCTTAACAGCAGATGATGCCCCCTAGTTGGAATCAATGCGAGTGGACCAGCTCACAATAGGCTGGATTAATGATGAAAAATGTGTAGTCAGCCTGGAGGCCTTTGGACATTTATCACCCAATGGGTCTGCCAATTGGTGGGCTGCCCCCTGACTCATCAGGACAATACCTACTCTGCCTTAAAGAGACAGCACACTCTCTAGGATTTTGACTTAATGAGACCTGGGTGAGAGAGGTAACATAACACAATATACTGGATTTGAATTATACATTTAAATAAGTTCTGAAATGTAATTCCCTCCCAGTCTCTTTTGCAATGCTAATGCAGTGCTGAGTGGATTTTAGTGAATGACACTTAAGCTAATTCAGTTATCTTTAAGATGAGGTAAGATTGCTAAGGGTGAATATTTTTCCTAAATTCTTCTGAACTGTAAAACATTCCTATGTAAATTGTTTGTTAAAAGATAGACTGTTTCTTACTGAACTGGAAAATCAAAGAACAAATGATGTGTGGTACTGTCTTGGAAAAATTCTCTTTGCCAATTCATCGAAGGGAAGTAACATTCTGACAGGTAAGTGAAATCTCATCAGGGTTTCATCATCACCACCACTACCAGAACAAGTGAGCAAGTAGATTTTGTGTTTGGGATCATAAATATTCAAGTTAATTTATATACCAAAGGTAGGATCTTATTACAATAATAGAATTCCCATCATATTTTAGAAATACCTATTCCTAAACTTTTGAAGATACTAAGAGATTCAGTGTTCTCCTTGGGGATTTAGTAACGACTCCCATTACCACAAAGTCACGTGAGTGAGTCCCACCATATAGCTGCCTCATAAGGTATTCTTTCAGTTATCAGTTGAAGTGAAGAGGATGTGAAGTGCAATGAGATTTATAAAACAGGTCAGTACAAACAATGCAGGTTCTAGCAAAACAAAAGTATGCTAGTCAGTAAGATAATATAACAGAGAAATGAAGCATTGTCAAAATATCTGCTTGTCTCAATTGGGGTGTCAAGCTGAAGTTGTTCATACAGAGTATGTCTACATCACAAATGAAGGTGTAATTGTAGGGCAGGTACAATCTCACTAGCATGGGTAGCAATAGTAGACTTGGTAGCCTGGGCTTCAGCATTGGCTAGCTGCGGTAATAGAAGCTGCCATCGACTGTAGCTTCATGTCCAGTTTGCTAGCCCAGGCCAAAATCTGTGCCACCATGTGTTCACTACCATTGCTACAAATTACTCCTTCATTTGCAGTGTAGTCATATCCTATGTGAGCAACTTGAGCTTGACACCCCAATTCAGACAAATAAGTACATGCTTAACTTTAAGCCTCTCTTTAAGACCCATTCCCTTCAATGAATCTTAAACACAGACTTGAAGTTAAGCATGTTTTTGTATGTAGAATAGAATGATTTAAGTGTATGCTTCAGTGTTTTGCTGAATTAAGGCATTAGATTAGCAGCCGTGTTAGTCTGTATCTGCAAAAAGAACAGGAGTACTTGTGGCACCTTAGAGACTAACAAATTTTTTAGAACATAAGCTTTCGTGGGCTACAGCCCACTTCCATCGGATGCATAGAATGAAACATATAGTAAGTGTATATATATATATACACACACATACAGAGAAGGTGGAAGTTGCCATACAAACTGTAAGAGGCTAATTAATTAAGATGCGCTATTATCATCAGGAGAAAAAAACTTTTGGTAGTGATAATCAAGATGGCCCATTTAGACAGTTGACAAGAAGGTGTGAGGATACTTAACATGGGGAAATAGATTAAACATGTGTAATGACGGTGTAATGAGTGGCTATTTCCCTATGTTAAGTATCCCCACACCTTCTTGTCAACTGTCGAAATGGGACATCTTGATTATCACTACAAAAGTTTTTTTTTCTCCTGCTGATAATAGCTGATCTTAATGAATTAGCCTCTTACAATTTGTATGGCAACTTCCACCTTCTCTGTATGTATATATATGCCTTCTTATTATATGTTCCATTCTATGCATCCGATGAAGTGGGCTGTAGCCCACGAAAGCTTATGCTCTAATAAATGTGTTAGTCTCTAAGGTGCCACGAGTAGTCCTGTTCTTTTTGAGAATTAAGGCATGTTACCTCACTACCATTCTAAATTGAATTGTTCTCACAAACTTCAAAGCATTTTGCTGTCAAACAAACAAAACAAACTCATTAGTAAAATTAACAAACTTGCTCAAGGCTCATCTTTATAACGAATTAAAGGTTCTGGCCTGCATTAGGAAAGTCCCTGCTTAATCATGAGGGATCTCTTCTAAACTCATAACTTTAAGCTAATGTGCAGCCACAGGAAAACAAACCAAGGTTTCTTTATAAAAAAGTACTATCCATTCAAACTGCCTTTTTGGGGAGTGGGTGGGAAGAGGAAAACAAATTATAATCTCAGTGGGTTTTTTAATGAAGAATGTATGTTTAAAGTTATAGGAAATCCTGTACATTAAATATGAAATGTCTGTAATCTTGCCTTCCAGGGCCAGCAGATTTGATGAAGTACTTTGGTTTGGCAAATATCATAAAGACCCTGGAAACCATCTCATTAAATTTTGAAAATTTCAAGATCTCTTAATAATGAATCAGGTTATTTTCTCCGCTATCATAAGAGATACAACAAATACATAAATCATAAATTAAGTTTCAAATTGCTAATCATGCTTATTAAAAAGTGACTCAGAAGATTAGTAACATTATTATTTTACAAAACAGTTCAGTCAACTTAAAAGCTTAAAAACTTAATAACTACTGTAAACCTTTTCCACAATTCACAGCTCTTGTTCACAAATCCATGACATGCATTTTAATACAAAAATGAGACATAACCCTTATTTAGGATTAAATTGTGGCTTTATCAGAAGCTGAGCAAAGAGCAGCACATGGTTGAGCTGCCACAGATTCAGACCAGAGACCCACCTCAACAGCTGTTCTTTGTATGCATAGCCCCAGAGTAGGGTGTAATTGGTGTGGAAGCAATTGTGTGGGCTTGCCACGCCATGGTATGATATTTTAGGCTTCTATCTCAAACTGGCATCTCTTTTGTCAGACTGCATTGTGTAAAAAAAAACCCATTCCCCATACGCTCATCAGTGCTACTATGCACGGGCCTTTTTTTGTTCAACTCTGTCGCTTGAATGAAGCATCATCCTGAACATGTTTTTCCTCAACTATCATAGTTAGTCTATAAATCAGTTCTTTATGATACATATTGGGTTAAAATGCTGATGGGCAAGTACTTTTATTAAAAAAGAAACTATAATCCGTTGGCTGAGAAAATCAAACAGGTCATTTGGTCTCTTCTGTCTTCTTCTGACCAATCTTTGCCATTAATTCACACTACACACATTTGTTGACCAACAAATCTTAAAGAGTACTTTGCTAAACTCTTTCATAATTTGGTCAAAAATTTCAACATGCAGTTTATTTTTTGCTTATTTTTGGAGATCCTTTAGCAAGCAGCTCTATTATCTCCTCCCCACCTCCAAGAAAGAAAGAAAGAAAGAAAGAGCTGTTCATTAATGACTATGCCATATATCACCAGGCCATTGCTTTACATTAAGGGGAAAATGTTAGTTATAACTTTCACTCTCTGTGTTAGCACATTTTCACAAGTCATCCTCATTGACATCCCAATGTGAAGAATTTGTAGGTCTGCAATAAAATTTATTGTAAGAAATAAGGATTCTCAAATAAACCAAGATGCATTTTCTGTCTTAAAAGCTCAGCAATGAAATTCCAGGGACTTGTTCATGCATAGTGTTTTCTTCCATACTAGAAGAGATATCAGTTGCTGCTTGGGTCCCAGGAGACTTTTCTGAGAAAATGAAACTGTCTGAAATGTGGAAGAGTAGTAAGTTTCCCAATGTGTCCTTTAGTTAGAGGTTTTATTTAATTCTGATTATTTTTATTAAGCTTTTTTAAAATTTTTCTTTGTCTTACTGGTCAATAAAAAGAGAAACATCTCCATAAGAATAATTTCAATTGCCAGGTACAATTTACCCTAGATTTTAGGAAGGACAACAATCAGTAGGACTAGGTGGAACAGTGGTTTAGTGCATTAGTATTTTATCTCTGGAGATGAGGGTTCATATCTGTACTAGGTCACAAGTTAAAAGAGGTTGGTGATCTCAACTAAATCCATAGTGGATATTTAGCCACGTCATGAATCAACTACACAATCAGCATTTCTGTTCAAGTTGAGTCCCAGTACCGAAGCAGGGGATGGGTTGCAGGTCAGGATTAAGGCACACGAGCTGAGCTGTTTGGGAAAAGTTCACACCACTACCCATTACAGAAACAAAGTGGGTGAGATAATATCACCTTATCTCTCTAACATCCTGGAACCAACATGGCTATATCAACACTGCATATCACTCACTATCCATTGATATTTATCACCTACTTTCATGAGGAAACAAAAATATTAAATTTCCACACAGGAAGCCACTTCCCCTTAACCCCCGCCCCCCCAAATAAAACCCAACTCATATCAAATTATACTTCTAGTTTCAGAGTAACAGCCGTGTTAGTCTGTATTCGCAAAAAGAAAAGGAGTACTTGTGGCACCTTAGAGACTAACCAATTTATTTGAGCATGAGCTTTCGTGAGCTACAGCTCACTTCATCAGATGCATACCGTGGAAACTGCAGCAGACTTTATATATACACAGAGAATATGAAACAATACCTCCTCCCACCCCACTGTCCTGCTGGTAATAGCTTATCTAAAGTAATCATCAGGTTAGGCCATTTCCAGCACAAATCCAGGTTTTCTCACCCTCCACCCCCCCACACAAATTCACTCTCCTGCTGGTGATAGCCCATCCAAAGTGACAACTCTTTACACAATGTGTATGATAATCAAGTTAGGCCATTTCCTGCACAAATCCAGGTTCTCTCACTCCCTCACCCCCCTCCAAAAACCCACCCCCATACACACACAAACTATGGGGGTGGGTTTTTGGAGGGGGGTGAGGGAGTGAGAGAACCTGGATTTGTGCAGGAAATGGCCTAACTTGATTATCATGCACATTGTGTAAAGAGTTGTCACTTTGGATGGGCTATCACCAGCAGGAGAGTGAATTTGTGTGGGGGGGTGGAGGGTGAGAAAACCTGGATTTGTGCTGGAAATGGCCTAACCTGATGATTACTTTAGATAAGCTATTACCAGCAGGACAGTGGGGTGGGAGGAGGTATTGTTTCATATTCTCTGTGTATATATAAAGTCTGCTGCAGTTTCCACGGTATGCATCTGATGAAGTGAGCTGTAGCTCACGAAAGCTCATGCTCAAATAAATTGGTTAGTCTCTAAGGTGCCACAAGTACTCCTTTTCTTTTTGCGTATACTTCTAGTGTGTTTTTTCCCTCTGAAAAGTGACTTGTACAAATTGCATCAATGGGCTCATGTTCATTATCTTTCAGTTACTTCTGTTTAGGTTCCATGTGTGAAATCCTGGCCCCAGAGTTTTACCACTGACTTCAATGGATCTAGGGTTTCACCCTGTATGAACAATATATAATCTATAAGGTATCTCATTCCAAATTTCCATCTCAAATTTGCTTTGTTTACAAGTAAAAGATGTTTTCCTTCCTCACTGCCAGCCCTGAAAACTTGGCTGTAGATCTGAACGTCAAGCTGTGCTCCCTGTGGCTTAACTAACCATAGCACTCTGACCAACCTAAGGCAGCTGAGATGTACACCTCAGGGTAAAGATTCTGTAACTGGAAATTATAATGGTTGTCACTAAGACACCAACATTTCTCTATAGTTCCTAATCAGAGATCTAATATATTGCAATTATATCCAGGATAGGAAATATATATAACACAATAGGAAATAAATAAAACATCTGAGATATATCCTAGTGGCAGCCATTGTCAAACTTTTTAATGACAATCACCACAGTTAACAGATTTTTGTGTTGATGTATGAGTCAAACAAGATTAATCTCTTATAGATACACTGGTTCTACAATCCAGAAGTAGTAACACTTATTTTTAACAATAAGACACAGTATATATGTAAAATACATAGAGAGCAAAATTTTGGTTAATAGTTTGCCATTTTTACATAGGTACATTCTTGACCCTTCCTTCCTCAAATTTAAACGTAGAGTTAAACAATGATTTAATTAAGCAAATTTGTAAATCGGGCTGGGAAAAACAGCTTAAAACAATCTAAAGATCTTTGAACAATTCCTGTTCAAACCTGCCTGAAGAGAACCAGGACCACAGTCTTAACAGAAGGAGAAACCTAGTGCAGTCATAACTTGTGCTGACTTTTCTATTACATGCTATGTTTGTTTCCAATGTCTCATATATAGGTAGCTTCCCCTGACTCATCCCATATAATCATTTGTCTTTATAGATGTTCTGCATTTTTTCTGTTGTAAATTACAATGCCAACATGCCAAGTAGGAAGCTTTGGCCTTGGACTGAACTTTGGAGGCTGAATGTGTAGCAATCTGCTACCCTTCTTCCCTGTTCTGTGGCTTGTGGGTCACATGAGCATATATGGCTGGTGAGCAAGGAAGATCACTATAGACACACACATTTAGGAAGTAAGACCCAGCCATAAAATCAAGGTTTAAGTCCACATTTCTCAAAAGTTTGCTGATATTCAGAGGGTGTTTTCATTTAGCACTATGACAGAGGATTTGCGATCTGTCAATAATTTGTTTTATGGTAAGAATTAACAGACTTTTTAAAAAAATGTGACATCCCAGCTCTTTCTGTATTCAGCACTGATGAAGACTGAGTGTATTCAGCTGGAGAGCATGAATTATCTCCCATAGAGAAGTGCAATGGGGTATGGGTCCAAAATTGTCCATAACACTAAGGCCATGTCTACCCTACCACTTATGTCAGCAGAACTTATGTTGCTCGGGGGTATGAAAATAAACACCCTCCTGAACGACACAACTTTCGCCGGCATAAGTGGTAGTGTGCACAGCGCTATGTTGGTGGGAGAAGTTTTGTGGTTCAGTTGTCAGTGTAGACAAAGCCTAACATCTTGGGACCGACACAGCACAACACTACATTCAGCAAGAGATGTACAGACAGTCAGGAGGGGCATATCTGAACATACACACTGATTAAGGGACTTGAAAAGTAAGTCCTGGGCAAAGAAAAGTGGGAGGGAGGGGATAATATAAACAGCATAAGATGCTGACAGATCAGAAAAGCATTCAGAGAGAGAATATTCCTTTCAAGGGATATAAGATATCCGCTAATCTGCTTTCTGTATCTAAACAGATAATGCTTCATTTAACTTAGCATATCAGTAGTGTGACTCTAGATATATTACACACTTTTTTTAATTCCATTGTCTTTGTTTTAAATACATCCTGTTTGTATTATGTTTACTGCTTTATGAGTAACTCCATGCTGACATCCCCAAGGAGGAGAAAACCCTGACCCACTAAGGACAGGTGCTGAGGGATACATTTATATGACCATCCTCAGTGTTGGTCAAGGGGATGGACACAAGTGTCGTCTCCCAGTGAATTGTGTTACCAAAATGGAGTGGTACAAGCAGATTTGTTGTGACAATTTTATTCAGAGTTTCCCAGTGTTTAAAGGATAAAGGAGTCTGTGACCAGGATTTGGTCCCATCTCTATACACAATACAGATACATACATAATATCATATGATGTTTAAACAACATTTCTATAACTTCAAATTTAAAATGGGATCTTCATTCATGACTAAACATTATTCTCTACTTTTTGGAAGGGATTGAAGTTTCTCTAATTAACTTTAGCCTAGCACAGTAAAAGACCTGTCATTGTTCACAATAAAACCCATCCTTCCAGGATTATTAATACATTTTCTCTGAGAAGAGGAAGTATTGTTCTTTGCCAACAAGTATCATTCATCTCTAGCAAGGACCACCTTAAAGCTTTCAGACATCATGCAAGAGGATTTCTGCTGCCTGAAAGAATAGCATGACAAAATTTTTGTCCTGTTGCCTGCTTTATAGTCTCCTACACTACTTCAGGATATCCTTCTTGTATATGTTTCCACATACCTCATCCACCCCTGCAGCACAAGGACTGCATAACAGCTTGATACATATGTGCCAATCACAGAGGAAAGGCAGCTACTGTTATCTCTGTTTCTCTTCTATTATTCTTTCTGATGGGTTTAAAAAGATCAAAGGAAAGAGGAAGTCTAGCAACAAGCCCTTCCCTACCCAGATTTTGCTCACTATGGAGTTTTGTGCACTACAATGAATTTCACTGTGTGTATCAGCTGCTGGTCTAATAGGAATTATGACATTTGGTCTGAAAAGAAAATAGGATTCTTTCTTAAGAGTTGAATGAAGAGACAAAAGCTAAAAGGAGGCTAGTAGGTCAGGTTTTGTGTACTTTGCTCTCAGAGCTATTATCCTGGTCTTGAGAAATTTCTGGTTGAACAGACTAGAAATCACAGCTTTTGCTTTAAGCTGAGCATTGTATGGTTGGGCACTCTAACTACTTAACATGTTACTTCACAGACATATCACAAGACATATCACAAGGCAGCCATCAGAGATGCAGGCTAAGACCGTTTTCCATATTATACGATTTTTCACTATATTTCACTCAAAACTGTAAAAAAACACAACTGCCAAATCAGTCTCCCAGCAGAGACAACCTTAGCATTCACTGTACAGCATTTGCTTAAATATGTTAGGAAATGCACCATCCTATCCATTTGCAACCACAGAAGATTTACAAATACACGTCAATGCAGTTTCGTCATGGATACTTTGGTGCGTATGCTGTGATTTTAGTCATGACAATATTTGGGGAAAATCACAAGGCAGGATATAGGACATCTAGTTTTAGATGCTAAGTACATTGTTTTAGACCCACAATAATCTTATGTTTTAATACTGTAGTCACCACGCTAGAGCCAAATTTGAAAGACACATTCAAGTTTGTTTTTATTAATTAATTTTAATTATAATTATTATTCCCTTTTGGGAGCGGTTTGGGAGAGAAAAAGGCATTATGACTCCAAAAACAATAAGCAGATTGCTCACAGGACCCTCTGTGAAATTTCAACTATTTATCTTTATAGCAATTCACTCACTCTTACAAAAAACCCCAAATAACAATAAGATTTTTTTAAGTATAAATGCTTGACTCTAAAGCTTGTCATGAAAAATGTCCAGGTTTCCTATACACATGAAATAGTGCCACTGCTAAAAACTACGTAAATCAATAAATGGATACGGTCACCTTCTGAACAAGTGCGATGGCATACAAGAATGCAGTGTTTCTTCTACAATTAATTAGCTCTCTGAAGTTATTTATCTACTATACATCCAGTAAGGTACACCACTGACAAGCCCTAAACCACTACAAGAGGAGAAGGAATTCAAAATCTGTGCAGACTCCTGTGGAGAAGTCACTGAGCATGGAATAACTTGCAGCACCAGCCGTGGAGGTACTTCGTTTTTCGCGGGGTCTTTATGACGTAACAGATACCTTCTGATTTTAACACAGGCTGTGAAATGGAGAAACTGTTCAATTCTACACTAGACTTCCAAAAAAGTACACAAAGTATAAAATATGAGACACAAAGCTCCCAACAAAAATGTTTTATGCTCCATTCCTTAGAGCAGAGGAACATGTGCAGGATTTTTTTTAAGTTAAAAACATTCATCCTGGGGAAAAAGTTTTTTTAAAAAGGTTAGCTTTAGACCTTAACCTGAACACTGCCTGGCTTGCATTCCACTGGATCACTTCTGGAAAGGAATTCTTCAGCAAGGAGTGCTCTGTTCTCAGTGGCTGATACTTGGAACCAAGGTCTATTTAGCTTCTTGGTTCCTATGGACTATAGCTGCCTGGGGATATCATGGATGTCAAGGCTGTCTCTGAGGCAGCTAGGACCTGGGACTTTGGACTCTCTTGTGAAGTGAATGGGAAGCCAATGGAGTTTGCAGAACAGTGGGTTGATGAAAGTGATTCTCACCAATGAGGAGAGCTCAGTAGCCACTAGTCGCAAGGGTATTTCTACACTGCGACAAAAAAACAATGGCACCTAGTCTCAGCTGACTTGGGTTGTAGGGCTGTACAATTGCAATGTAGACATTTGGGCTTGGGCTGGAGCCCTTCCAGGATTGCAGAGCCTGGGCTCCAGTCCGAATCCCAGCCCAAGCCCTAATGTCTACACTGCAATTTTACAGCCGCGTAGGATTGCCAACTTTCTGATTGCAGAAAACCAAACATGCTTGCCCCACCCCTTCCTTGAGGCCCTGCCCCCCACTCACTCCATCCCACCTACCTTCATCGCTCTCTCCTCAACCCTTGCTCACTCACTCATTTTCACTGGACTGGTGCAGCAGTTTGGGGTTTAGGATGGCAGTATTGGCTCTGCGTGGGGGGTGGAGATGAGTAGTTTGGTGTGTAGGAGAGGCTCTGGGCTGGGACAGGGGGTTGCGGTGCTAGGATGGTGAGGACTCTGGCTGAGGTTGTGGGCTCTGGGGTGGGCCTGGGGATGAGGGGCTTGGGATGCAGGAGGGGGCTCTGGGCTGGATCCGAGGAGTTGAAGTGTGGAGGGGGCTCCGGGCTGGGGCAAAGTTTTGGGGTGAGGGGTGCAGGCTCAAAGCAGCACTGACCTCAGGTGGCAATTCCTGGCCAATGGGAGCTGCAGAGCCAGTGCTCGGGGCGGCATCTGTGGGCAGGGGCAGCACACGGAGCGACTCTGGCCGCCCCTCCACTTAGGAGTCGGACATCCTGGCCACTTCCTGGGAGCTGCGTGGAGCTGGGCAGGGAGCCTGCCAGCCCCATTGCACTGCCAACCAGACTTTAAATGGGTATTCCAGTGGAAAACCAAACATGTGGCAAACCTATAGCTTCACAATCTGAACCCTGCGAGCCTGAATCAGCCGATCCAGGCCAGCCACAACTCTGCCATGTGTCTTTTATTGTAGTGTGGACATACCCTAAAGCTGAAATGCTGGCTGCATTAAAATCAATGGCAAAACTCATATTGTCTTCAATGGGGCCTGGATAATACATGTTAATATATATCTTAAGGCCAGAAGAGACCACTATGATCATCTAGTCAAGTTGCTTGCATAACACACCAGGGTTGCAAGAACAATTTGTATAGTGGGGGTGCTGAGAGACACTGAACCAAACTGTAAACCCTGTATATGATGGAAACCACTTCAAGCCAGGGGCTGCTGCAGCACTCACAGAATGCCTAGTTCCAGCACCTATGTAGCACAGGCCACAGAATTTCACCCAGTGATTCCTACATCAAGTACATAACTTCTGGTTAGGCTAGTCCGTGCCCACACAAGAAAGTTGTATTAGTTTAATTACAAGCATGATTTTAAACAGATCCAGTTAAATCATTGCAAAAGGCCGTATTGACACTTACTTCAGTTTAAAGCACTTTATTTCAGTTTAGCTTAAATTAATTAGAAATCAGTTTAGACTATACCAAAATAAGCCACTCAGACTGAAATAAGAGAGTGTCCACACAGGGGTTTGGTTGCTATAACTAAAGTTAAATCTTTAATCTAGGGGTTCCATTCCAATAACACAATGCAAAACCGGCTTGAGCCCCCACCCAGTGACCTGGAACAAATATATACCACCCCCGCTGGGCGCCTCCAAGAGGCAATACTTCCCCTCTCACAAGCACAGCGTCTGAGTGTAGCAAAAAGCCTTTTAATAACAGAGAGAAACAATGTGGCATTATGTTGGGGAAACACCACCAACAAACAGGATTCATAACACAACCCATGAGCAAAAAACCCACCCCAAGCAAATTGGGGCGTGTCCTTTCCCTTTGGTTCTTGAGTCCAGCAACCCAAAATCACCCAAAGTCCCAAAAGTCCAACAACCCAAAAGTCTCTGTCCCTGGTCAGGTCAGCCCCAGAGTTTGAAAGTTTATCTGCGGAGCTTTACCTCCCAACCTGGGTGGAGATGGAGGGGGGGTTAAGGGGCACCTTACGTGGTCCAAAGCTGATTGCCCCACCTCTCCATGGGGCTCCGCTCTGCCAGCCGCACCCATGAGCTGCTCCAGGCATCTGACAAACTGCCCTGCTCCACCAGCCGCTCTGCTCCGCAGGCTCCCCCACTACTTAACACAACACTAAGTGATTTCAGCTCTTAGTAAGTTTAGCTCTTTTGTGATTTCAGCTTGTAGTAGGGGAGCCTCAGTGCTGGTGCACCATTAGCCTAAAGTGAATTCAGCCAAGCAGCCTGTAACTAGACTCCTAATGGAATCAAAATTAGCTCTGATATTCCACAGTGGACAGAGGAGCAAGTGCAGTCAGCATGTAAGGGGGACCCATGCCACCAAGTATTAATACTTGTCCCCAGCCTCTCTCCCTTCACTGGGTTTTGGAACCCATGACCCTTGCCTAGCAAGTGCTGCTTAGTTGATGGTGAGTCCCTCCATCATAACAAAAGGCCAAGTACAGTTCTACTGTCCTTGTTTCACATAATCAGGATAAAAACAGTTTATTCCTGCCCCAGTAACAGAGAAACTGGGGTTCCTGCAGCAGACAAAGTGACCTTCTAGGCAGGGTGGGTGTGCCTATGCAAATGAGATCAGCCCCTGAAGTTCTTTTCCACAACCCACCATGACTCGCCATCAGATGTCAGGGTAGAGCTCATCCTGACTCTGCTTACATATAGACAAGCTGTTAGTATATTGGCAAGCTTGTCAAACGTGTGAGATGCTTCATTGAAGGGGGAAACATAATGACAGAAAATGTGGTAATGGCAGAAGTGCTTAATGACTCCTTTGTTTCGGTTTTCACCAATAAGGTTGGTGGTGATTGGACATCTAACATACTGAATATCAGTGAAAATGAGGTAGGATCAGAAGAGGCTAAAATAGTAAGAACAACTTAAAATTTACTTAGACAAATTAGATGTCTTCAATTCACCAGGGCCTGATGAAATGCATCCGGGAATACTCAAGGAGCTGACTGAGGAGATATCTGAGCCATTAGCGATTATCTTTGAGAAGTCATGGAAGACAGGAGAGATTCCAGAAGACTGGAAAAAGGCAAATATAGTGTGTGACGGGTTTGGTCACAGAGACCCCCTCGATCACAGAGACCTGATGTGCAAGAATTACCTCTGAACCCATTTTCCCTCCCAGCTTGGGACTCCAAAACCCTGCCTTGTTGAGCCAGACACAATGGCCTCCTGCATCACAGACCCAGGTCTGGTCCATGCCCCCAAAGCTGCAGATTTAACTGAAAACAGCTTAAGAAGTGCTCCTGTCTCCAGCACCTAGACACCCAGCTCCCAATGGGATCCAAACCCCAAATGAATCTGTTTTACTCTGTATAAAGCTTATACAGGGTAAACTCATAAATTGTACACCCTCTATAACACTGATAGCTGTGCACATCCCTCTGTTTGCACCCCCAGGTATTAATCACTTACTCTGCGTTTACTAATAAACAAAAGTGATTTTATTAGGTATAAAAAGTAGGATTTAAGTGATTTCAGGTAATAACGGACAGAACAAAGTAAGTCACCTAAGCAAAATAAAGCAAAAACTGACAAGTCTAAGCTTAATACATTAAGAAACTGATTACAAGTAAAATCTCACCCTCGGAAATGACCCAATAAGCTTCTTTCATAGACTAGTCTCCTTCCTAGTCTGAGCCCAATCCTTTTCCCTGGTACACTCCTTGTTAGTTCCAGTAGATATCTTAGGTGGAAAGCAGAGGTATTCTTATGACTGGCAGCCCCTTTGTTCTGTTCCACCGCCTTTTATAGCTTTGGCACAAGGCAGGAATCTTTTGTCTCTCTGGCTCCCTACCCCTCCTTCTAAATAGAAAAGTACTAGATTTAAAATGGATTTTAGTATCAGGTGACATGATCACATGTCCTGTAAGACCCCAGCTTCCATTCTTCCTGGGCTGGCCTACACATACACAGGAAGGTTTGTAAGTAAACAGAGCCAATTTTCCTAGTCAATGGGAGCCATCAAGATTCTAAACCACCGTTAATGGCCCACACTTTGCACAATTACAATAGGACCTCAGAGTTATACTTTATATTTCTAGCTTCAGATACAAGAATGATACATGCATACAAATAGGATGGACACACTCAGTAGAGTATAAGCTTTGCAATGATACCTTACAAGAGACCTTTTGCATAAAGCATATTCCAGTCACATTATATTCACATTTATAAGTATATTTTCACAAACCATGTGGAGTGCAATGTCACACAGTGCCCATCTATAAAAAGGGAAATAAGGACAACCTGGGTAATTACAGACCAGTCAGCTTAACTTCTGTACCTAGAAAGATAATAGAGCAAATAATTAAGCAATGAATTTGCAAACATCTAGACGATAATTAGGTGATAAGTAACAGTCAGGATGGATGTCAAAAACAAATCGTGTCAAACCAACCTGGTGACTTGTTACCCTGTCAAAGAAAGCTTTGTGGATAGGGAGAGGTGGTAGATGTGGTATATCTTGAATTTAGTAAAGGTTTTGATACTGTCCCGCGTGACCTTCTCATAAATAAACAAGGGAAATGAAAACTAGATGGAGCTACTATAAGGTGGATGCATAACTGGTTGGAAAATCATTCCCAGAGAGTAGTTATGAGTGGTTCACAGGCATGCTGGAAGGGCATAATGAGAGGGGTCCCGCAGAGATCAGTTCTGGGTCTGGTTCTGTTCAATATCTTCATCAATGATTTAGATACAGAGTACACTTATAAAGTTTGTGGATGATACCAAGCTGAGAGGGGTTGCAAGTGCTTTGGAGGATAGGATTAAAATTCAAAATGAACTGGACAAACTGGAGAAATGCTCTGAAATAAATAGATTTATTTTATAGGGGAACCTGTGTCATTGCAACAACCTTCCTCTTTTAAGTCAAACCAAGTAAGTGATGCAATAGCATGATCAGTAGCATGTTGCCTCACCTTTGCTTTGAGGCACTGGTGTGGAGGCAGGTGTCAGAATTCTCTTCATAATTTTGACAGGCCATTTTGCATATAAAAGGAAACTACCACCTAAATTAATGCTCTGGGGAAAATCAAAAGTGAGTTGACAAATATCATTGCTTTACCTTTAATCCTATTGGTGTAGTGGAGGGGAATCAGATAGAGTTTTGTTTTAAGGATTAGTGCTCTTCAGTTGGCTTTTGGCTTTCATAGTGAAGAATAACAATTCATAACTCAGTTCTGTTTTTAATCTGTTTCTCCTAGAAATAGCTGAGATGCATGGGAAGCTCTGATACTTTATTGGTGTGTCTGGTTGCATAGAGCACATTAATAAAAATACTCTTCAAAAATGCAAAGACAGTTAAACGTATTCATAGAATCTATAAATCTATTTCATAAAAATGTATGCAGCATGCTCAATAACACTCCTGAAGCCTTCACCGTCCCCCCCCCCCCAATTAGCAGGCCTGGGTCGCCTGAAATAACAATGCTACACCAATTACATGAGCTTATGATTCGGCTCCATGGTTTGCAACACAATGGCAGAACATTAGGACTTGCCTATTTTGGGGCTATCCAAACTGCATTAAAAGAAGAAGTGATTCCACACCTTGACTGCCACTCTCAGATTCAATAGGAACTTTGGTAATATAGTCAGTTACGGTGAACATTTTTTGTACTCCTGCATATGAAGGTAGCTGCTGTTAAGTTGTCAGAAAATCTGCCCTTCCCATAGTATTTCTGAAAAAATTAGCTTCTTGGACACATTATTTCTAGAAATGAGATTCTATTGTTAAAAAAAAATCAACAACCTGCTTCTATTAAACTGCAAAGAACTGTGCTCCTTGTGTCCTGTGTCAAATTCAAATAATATTCCACCAAATGCAAACTCTTCCATGTTACTTTTTGTTATTCTAGACAAACACTGTTGGCAAAAAATAAAAAATAAATGTCTGTGTCTGTAGAAACGATTTTAGCTATCTGAAAATGAGACTTGCAAATTGATTATTAGAATAGCACATGTGATACTGAACGTTAGGATCTTCAGAATAGTATGCAATGCATTTGAAGTACATCATAAACTAAACGGGCCATTATATTCATCTACTTATTAAAATAGGACCCTGGAGGGTCTAAGAGAAAGAACTCTTTGAATACATGTACAATAGTATGTTTCAAGCTTATTCCATGATTTAGTATTGTAACTGACAATATAAGTATCCCAGATTGATAGCATTTTTTATTTTCTTGTACATTAAGATTCACACAATAAATTTGTAATGGAAATGACGATTAAATGGGACTTTTTTGCTACTTAGGTGCAATGTTTCATTGATAATGTAATATAGCAGCACACTATTTGTTATTGACAAAATACTCCAAATATATTGCCTAACATCCATTATGCATACATAATACCAGGCAATATTCTCCAGTGTTTGTAGAGGACAAGAACAAAACTGAAGTTTCTATTAAATGTATTCTCCCTTTCTTCATTTAACTAACACTTGCCTTGTTTTGAAAAAGAAAGGCTTTTTTAGCCAACTACAAAAACAAAATAAAATCTAATCCAAACACAAATACACTCAGTTTTCTGTCCATAAATCATTGCTATAAAGCGAAAATGCTTTGCTGATTTCAGATTTTGCAAAGTAGGCTGATGTAAGCTGTGTAGGGAAAAAATATGCACTTTACAATTAATGTGATTGTCTCTGGAGATGCAGGTGTGCTGTCCAGTAATAAGAATGCCTCTAGAGTAATTATTCATTACACCAATCTTAATAAACAGGTTCCTAATTACCTATATGTATTTTGGGTATAAGGTTGTTTAGAAAGATTTAGTACAGTTCACTAACACAAGCTTCCAGAAAGTCGAACTGTACAGCAGATGTAACAACCTTTATTCCATGGGTAAACTCAGAATCACTCAGGACTGCAAACAAATTGAGAGAGTGCCGGGCTAGAAGCTGATATGGGGTGGCCATCTTTACAATACTTCAATGAAGACAGTGTTTATATGAATCAAATGTTTTAGCAACGTGCCTGTTCATCTACTTTACAAGGCCCTGCATTTGTTTTGGTAGTTTTATTAGCAGAGCTATGGATAATTTATTATTTGCGTAAGGCCTTGATCAAAAAATCCTCAATGTCCACTCAAACTTTTCCCACGTTTGTGTTTTTCATCCTTTCTGCTGGGCCACTATCCACATAGAGTTGAAGAAATTGTCCCACAATGATCAAATTTGTGGAGTTTTGTTTTGTTCAGTTCATACCCCAAAGCCATACCACCTTGAGCTTTGATCTTTCAGATCGATCAGACTGAGCAGGATCATTCCTTGTCTGTTCCTGGCTGGGTGTCCTCCAGGGAAAAAAAACACAGGTGCTGTGGGAAACGGTTTGGTGATTCAGTAGCTGGCACTTTTCTCTCTAAGTGTCTGATCCAAAGCCTATTGAAGACAATGGCGGGTTTTCTATTAACTTCAATGGGCACTGCACCAGAGCCAATGTTAGTATTGAGCCAGGAATCCCAGAATAGTGTGAAACTGTTTCTGGAAGCGCTACCTTTTGATGATATATACAACCGAAGTCCACTTGATATTAAATAGCTCATGACACTTAATCTCAATACCCAGGCAAAATTCCAGTTTATCTACATGATCTCCTGAACTTTCAATTTAATACTCTACACTCCATTTGCTGTCCAGGTGCTGTTAAAGAGTTGTTGTGTTACACCTTAAAGGTGTCTGTATGTTAATGGTGGGTGAAGTGCACTTATAGTCCGTAAAGCATTTTGTGATTTAAAAAGTGTGTATAAATGTAAAATATCACATTAAAATTGTACATTTATACCTCTGTTGCCTGATATATATCACGAATACCCAAAGATTAGTTATTGAAGAGACTTCCAGATGTACTGGCAGACGGTATTTAGTATGAAATTTATCCCATGATAACTATGTGTTTATTTAAATATAAATAGACTAGTAACTTAAAAATGAAAGTCAACTGAAGTCTTCTGGAGTCTGACAAATTTCCAGAATGCACTAGGGGAGAGAAATGTCCAACTACAAGACAAGACCACGGTGGCCTGACTGAACAATGCAATCAAGTATTAGCCACAACCAGTGGCATCTTGGTCTCAAAAGACACCCTGCTGACACTGACCACATAAAACCACCATGGCTCACCACTGAACTGTGTCAGAAGCAGCATAAAAACTGCAAGACCAGAACACTGATGACACAAAACCTGCTCTGATCCTCTCTGACAACAACCTGGGGATTGTTTGCACAACTATGCAACAGCTGTTAAGGAATTTAAGACTGCCTTGTTCTTTGTCATAAACTCTGTCAAATCACAGCTGGTTGACCTATTGTTAATAGTCAATTAGCTGATAAACCCATGCTGCATCAGGCAAACCTTGGATCCAACTGTCACCTGCTGCAAAGAGCTCTAGAACTACTTCTTGGAAAAAGATTAACCAAACAGTTTTTTGAGGGAGGAATGACAACAAGCTAGAAAAGGGAATCCTACTGAATTCCATCACAGTTTAAACCACTGAACACTCAGAGATTCATCATTCCACTACATGTAACTCACGTTGTTTCTGTTCTCTAATTACTGGTGAAAACTGAAGAGTCTTTGACCAATTGAAATAATTATCACCTCTCCAAACAGGTGACAGTTCCCTCCTGGTCTTAATTGACACCAAACACACTGTATTTTGTGTAAATTAGGGCTGTCAGTTAATCACAGTTGACTCATGCAATTAATTTAAAAAAATCACAATTAAAAATACCAATTGAAATTCATTAAATATTTTGGATGTTTTTCTACATTTTCATATATATCTTGTATTCTGTGTTGTAATCGAAATCAAAGTGTATATTTTGCTGACAAATAATTGCACTGTAAAAATGATAAACAGAAGAAATCATATTTTTAATTCACCTCATACAAGTACTGTAGTGCAATCTCTTTGTCCTGAAAGTGCAACTTACAAATGCAGATTTTTTTGGTTACATAACTGCACTCAAAAACAAGAGTGTAAAACTTCAGAGCCTACAAGTCCACTCAGTCCTACTTCTTATTCAGCCAATTGCTGAGACAAACACATTTGTTTACATTTACAGGAGATAATGCTGTCCTCTTCTTATTTACAGAATCACCAGAAAGTGAGAACAAGCATTTGCATGGCAGTTTTGTAGCCAGCATTGCAAAGTATTTATGTGCCAGATATGCTAAACATTTGTATGCCCCCTTCATGCTTCAGCCACCATTCCAGAGGACAAGCTGCTATGCTGATGATGTTCATTAAAAAAATAATGCCTTAATTAAATTTGTGACTGAACTCCTTGGGGGAGAATTATGCATCCCCTTCTCTGTTTTACCCGTATTCTGTCATATATTTCACGTTATGGCAGTCTCAGATGATGACCCAGCACATGTTGTTCATTTTAAAAACACTTTCACTGCAGATTTGACAAAACACAAAGGTACCAATGTGAGATTTGTAAAGATAGCTACAGCACTCAACCCAAGACTTAAGAATCTGATGCCTTCCAAAATCTGAGAGGAACAAGGTGTGTAGCATGCTTTCAGAAGTTTTAAAAGAACAATACTCCAGTGTGGAAACTACAGAACCTGAACCACCAAAAAAGAAAATCAACTTTCTGTGATGTTATTGACATGAACTGTGACTGTATAGATCATTGTTGCAACCAAGATCCTACAATTGCACCAAATTTTGTACAAAGGAGGTCAATGGAAAGGTTGTAATTTGCTGGTTATGATTATGCTATCTGTATGTGTGTATCATTTTTGTATTTGAAGTTATGAATATTGACTATGCACTTGTATCTCATTGTGTCTGATTCTAAGTAGCATCAGTGAAGCATTTGGTCAGCTTCTTGAGAAAGGTCTATTCTGAGTAAGTGCCCAGTTAAGAAACACTTAATTGTCAATGGACTTTGGGAGATGCCAATGCACATCTGAGCTTTCCTGGGAATGCTCAAACTAACATGTAAAAAATGGCATCGGCCTGCAAAAAGCTGAATCTTTCATGGACATGTGACTTCCCCAGGTGGCTACAAACACCATCTTGTTGCTGTGATTTTGTAAGGAAGAACAAAGGGGTTTCTGCCCACAAGAGAAAGAATATAAAAGGCCCTGGAAGCCCTCCATATTGTCTTCATCTGGCTCAAGAGATAGCCTCTCTATCTCAAAGAGATGCCTGAAAGAAACTGTAACAAAAGTCAGTAACTACAGGGGTGTGAGTGATTGCTGGACAAGACCATAAACCACAATGTTGGTCTGAAAAGGATTGGGCCCACACTAGGAAGGAATCTAGTCTGTGAAAGAAGCTTATTGGAATATCTCTGAGGATATCTGCATTCAGTTTCCTACTGGATTAGGCTTAGACTTGTGTTTTGTTTTATTTTGCTTGGTAACTTATTTTGTTCTGTCTGTTATTATTTGGAACCACTTAAATCCTACTTTTTATACTTAACAAAATCACTTCTGCCTCTCAATTAACCCAGAATTAACCCAGTTAACCCTAAGTAATTAATATCTGGGGCAGCAAACAGCTGTGCATACCTCTCTATCAGTGTTATAGAGGGCGGACAATGTATGAGTTTACCTGTATTCACTTTATACAGAGTAAAATGTATTCATTTGTGGTTTGGATCCCATTGGGAGCTGGGTGTTTGGGTGCTGCAGACAGGAGCACTTCTTAAGGTGTTTTCAGTTAAGTCTGTAGCTTTGGGGCTATGGTTCAGACCTTGGGTCTGTGTTGCAGCAGACTAGCAAGTCCTGCTCGACAAGATGGGGTTCTGAAGTCTCAGGCTGGCAGTGGAAAACAGGCTCAGAGGTAGTTCCAGCACGTCAGGTGAGAGTCCCAAGGGGGTCTCTGTGACCGAACCCATCGCACCTTCTATTGGTGGCATCTGACTCAGATGATGAAAATGAACATGCGTTGGTCTGCACTGCTTTGGATAGTTTTCGAGCAGAACCCGTCATCAGCATGGATGCTGCCCCCTGGAATGGTGGTTGAAGCATGAAGGGACTTATGAATCCTTAGCACATCTTGCACGTAAATATCTTGCGACACCGGCTACAACAGTGCCAGAAGAATGCCTTTTCACTTTCAGGTGACATTGTAAACAAGAAGCGGGCAGCATTATCTCCTATAAATGTAAACAAACTTATTTGTCTGAGCGATTGGCTGAACAATCAATAGGACTGAGTGGACTTCTAGGCTCTAAAATTTTATATTGTTCTACTTCTGAATGCAGTTTTTGTACATAATTCTATATTTGTAAGTTCAATTTTCATGATAAAGAGATTGCACTACAGTACTTGTAATGGGGGAATTGCAAAATACTATTTCTTTTGTCTTTTTACAGTGCAAACACTTAAGTCATAAAAATAAATATGAAGTGAGCACTATACACTGTGTAATCTGTGTTGTAATTGAAATCAATATGTTTGAAAATGTAGAAATGCACCACACCCTCCACTGGCTCCAGTTTGAAGTCCTAATTTCACTTTTAAGTCTGTTGGTGGCGGGGGAAAAGGCCACCTTAGTGAATGCGTCACCACTTGAAATCAACCAGAGATGACAGAGTTATCTGGAAATCATCAGCGCTGAAGGCAAGAGATTCTCCGCCCTAATCCTAAAACTATGAAACACACTACTGGAGGAGAACATAATGACACCTAGTCTGACAGATTTAAGAGGCTGGTGGTGTGAAGACTACTTTTTCTGCAGAAAAGGGAAGACCACAAAGGTACGCAGGAAATCTCTGAGAGTAAAACACTGAACCCTTGGATGGCCATGCAGACTCTGTTTTGTATAATCTCAATCTTTATGTTAATAATGCATTTGATGCCTAGATACTGTGGTGATTGGTACCCTATAAATACAAAATATAAATTAGATTAGTTAGACCAGCAAATAGACAAAGCAACCATGAGAGTCAGAAGATAGGCATGCAAGAATTTAACACTCCCCCTCAGCTAGGCTACATGGAAAAACATTTATCTGCCAATGGAACAGATAGAGATGTTATAGCTTAAACCCACATAGACTGAATGGCTTTTGAAATGTTCAGGATACCCCTCCTCTGTAGGTGAGGCATTCTTGTACATTTATCCCACTGCAAATGTATCAAATGTAGCTAATCTAATCATAGAGGATCTTAATGCAACTCTCTTTCAACTGGTAAGTACTTTATCAAATGTTTTTTCCAATCTCTGTCTACAGATTCTCTCTCTGACCAGCACACCATCATCTTCCACAGTGTTCATTCTCCCTCTCTATCCCATTACTTACTCTTTTCATAATTTCCAGTCTTTTAGTCTCTCCACTGGCTCTGCTTTTTCCACTCCTCTCATTCCTAAACTCCTGTCTACCTTCTTCTCATTTCTTCTACGTTCATTTCTACCTTCACTGATTTACTCCTCCTTACAGTCTACCCAATCCACCCCTCTGTTCTCCAATTGTGGGTAATCTCTCATCATCACCAACTCTGTTTTTGTGTTGCTTCTCTTCTTCACACCCATATCTATATGCAATTACTGTCCTCCATCTTGTGTACTTATTTGTCTTTTCATATGTGGGCTGTAAACACTTAAGCATGTGCATATCTTTACACATGCATGTGCTTAAGGGTTTACAGTGTATATTGTAGAACTCAATTTAGCTCCATGTAGATTTGAATTCAGACCCCTAGACTGTAAATTCACTAAAATGGGAAATTTTTCTACATGTTTGCAAAAAGCTTGTAAAATTTATGGAACTAGATGTTGAATTTATTATTATTATAGTAATCATGATATTTCATGGCTTTAATTAAAGGTATTTTTGTTTATCTGACTCCGTCTGTGACATCTGGTAAAAAATGCATGGAAGAAACAAAGCCAAAAACTGTAAAATTTTAATAATTTGTTACAATTTTAAAAACTTTTTATTTAAAAAAAAGTATAATTATTTTTAGGATCTTCATCCAAAGCCTGTTAAAAAAAACAACAAAGAGTATCTTTCCATTGAATGAAGTGGGCATTTTGGATCAACCCTAATTAGTTTTAAATATTCATTTACGGTGCTGCTCAACACTGGAAACTGACATTTTTCATTCCCAGAACAGATACAGCACTGGGACCAGCACTCCCATGCCATCCAACAGGATGACCATCTTTAGGAACAACTGTCTCCGTGTTAATTCAATGAAGGAATTAAGTCTCCATGACTTAAGCGTTTGACCTCTTCTGAAACTTCTTAACAACAAGGATGCCAAATAGGACCCTTCAAGGTTTTTAGTTTTGTGTTTTATTTTTTTTAAATATAGATTCTTGTCCATTGACAATAGCAGTAAGGCCTCCAATCTCATTTTACATAGGATTCAAAACAGCAATTACAGAGTAAGAAGCAGTTGGTCACTTACTCTACAGACCTTGTCTGGAAATGAACAAGCAGCCTAGAGGTTAGAAGTTTTATATCCCCTTACCAATCTCCTGAACTGACATTACCCCTTTATTTATTTTTGGATTGAAGCTATTTTATTGCATTTGTCCAGACTGTTTCAGGAAGAAGGAAGGCATCTGTCTTTGAGATACTTCAGCAGACTGGCTGCCTAGAAAAGAAAGGGTGTTGCAGGAGAGAGCCAGAGGGATATTACAAAGAAAAAACAAAACCAAAAGTACATACTTAAAAGCTAAAAATCCCAATACTTGTTTTGCCCCCTGTGGTTGGCATTGACTTTTATAGGCTTATAGCTGATTATTATTAGCCTGTATAGATAAATGCAGCAAATTGTAGATCACTGTTAATTTCTGTATCCTTTTGGTGCACTGTGCTCACAGTGCACTCCTTTGAGAGACACTCTGGATAACATTTAAAAAAATATCTTTACATGCCTGAGAAGGACCTTGAAGAACTGATCACACTTGTAGGACAGAGACTAAGAGTCTGCTTTAGGATGCACTCCTGCAAATTGCTTGGCACGGGCAGACAACTGCACTTGTGCGCAACCCCACCAGTGAGGTTCTGCATTGGTGCAGGAGTCCACCCCTGCAGAGCAGCATGTAGGATTTGGACGTTAGTAGCCCCAGATGTATTTCGGGAAATGACTTCTAGTTTCCTTGTTTGTTTTTAATCAAAAGATAAGTAACAGATGTACTTAAGAATTCATTTTTTCCCCATCAAAGAGTTAGAGCTTTGCCTTGGGCCATAGTTTTCCAAATGAATAGTCCAAATCTAGCTGCTTCTTTGAACCAGCCACTGCCAGTACTAAGCTTGCACGGATGTTGACCCATCAGAGTTTCCTTTCTGTGGTATTGTATCCTTATTACAAGTGGTTTGCTAGTAAACATAAGATTGAATGGAAGCTCTGGGTCTCATCAACACTAAACACAGGGCAGAAATGTCTGTGGCTCGTTTCCAGGCTGCAAATTACAGAGTAATTGTCGGTGTTACTCCAAACAAGGCCTGATGCTTTTATTGACTGCATCACCATCTCCTGCGCAGCCTAGTGTTCAGTCAATAGCTGTCACTGGGGGGAAGCCACTAACTCACTGCTCCTGTCAGTATTTCTTATCTAATTACAAATGGGCTCCGGCTAAAGAAACTCTATCTCCTTAACACAGTCCACCTCAGTGCCAAGTTTGAGCTCACAGATTAACCTATCCATATTATCTGTTTGCAGCTGCCAGGGATCGTCTCCTCAGAAAGTTCTCCCTTCTTGTTGACCAGTGCAACTCCTGTTACAGAATGTATATTGTAAAGCAAATATACCACCACAAGTCACTCTGCATGCAGGCATGTCAAGGAAAAAACAGATAGCTTGCTAACTGTACAGGAGCTATTGCATTTTGACAGTTTATATTGCTTGTAAGCAAAGAGTGTTGGACATGACAGTGGCAAAACCTGGTGTGAATGAAATACCCAGTCAGCTTGGCTATTCAACTGCTAATACTAATATGCTCTGGGTAAAGCCAATAGCCTGAATTGCCAGGTACTTTAAGGAAAGGCCCAGATCCTCAGCTGGAATAAATTACTGTTGCCAACAGATCTGGCTTCCAAACAGAACATGCGTTTTACTATAATGTGCCAACCAGACCATCTGCATCTGACTTAGGCTAAGTTTCCTGGGGAAGAGACCATGTGTGAGGAGTCTGCTGAGCAGTGATGTGTCAGCAAAGAGGTAGATCGGCTGGGAAGGACTCTGTGGCTGCTCTTTTACTCCTGGGGAGTTGGACGAAATGTGGCCAGCTGGGGAGGGGCCTAGGGCAGTCAGAAAAGCAACTGGGAGGGTTGATTGTGGAGGAAGAGAATCTGGGGTGCTGGGAAAACCTTGTTGTTGAAGGCAGTTGGGGCATGCATATTGGGACCCACAGAGGGCTAGGGGCCATCAGAGTCTAAATGGCCAAATTCCCTACAGGGCTTCCATCAACCGTAGCGCTAACAGGTACTGTGTCCAGAGAAGGGCTTGTGTAAAACAGTGCTAATGGACCTCAGGAGGGGTCAACATTTACATGTCTGCCTCTTAGCTATCTGGCTCTTAGTATGCTGGCAGTGCTCAAGAGATGAATACATTAAAATAGGTGTAACATAATATCAGAGCAATGCATTAGCCAGCTTGGGAGACAAATGTCATACAAAGGAACAAACATGCAATGCCTGCTTTCAACCATGATGTCTCTTTACACTTCAGCCAAGCATGCTGCCTGTGCCCCCTGCTATTGATACGAACCCGTGAAAAAACAAAACTATTTTAGAAAGAAAAAGATATGAAGATAATAATAAGGGCAGATATTTTTAAAGCAGTCTAAGGATCTTGACAGTTTTAATGGAAGATGTGTCTGTAAATCCCCTAAATCCCCAAAATAATATTATGGGCATGTTCTTTCAATGCGTACATCTAACTTCCATTAGTTACTAGGACTTATGTGAGCTCACTGATGGGAAAATATATTCTTAATGAATGGACTGTGAATCTTTTAAAGGATAGTAAGATTCTCTCTCTCACGCTCTTTCCATTCTCCTTGTGATAGATCCAATTATACCATGTAACTGGCAAATCAGAAAAAAAAACAATGAAAACTAGATAAAAAGTGAGCTAACATGGGAAAGTTAACTACTGTCTCTGAGGTTTTCTACAATGTTTAAAACTTACTCACAGATTAGTCAATGACAAAGCAAAGCAAAATGACTGCTTAAAATGTTATTGCCTGAGTAGTCTAAAACTATGGAACTAATATCTCTGAAGCTTTCCTAGTAAAATCAGTGAACCTGGAAGTTGAATTTATTTTTGGTGAATTTTGGTATTAGAAAGTCAGGCCAAAGCTAGGTGGGGTTTTGTTGTTGTTGTTGTTTGTTTGTTTGTTTGTTTGTTTTTGTTTTTGTCCGAATGTAGGCAGAGAGGAAGTAAACTACTGAGATTCCAATTCAGAAAGTACAATGACTCTTCTGAAGTGGAAAGAATATGAAGAAAGATGAATGGGAATAAAGAAATGTAAAACGTTTAACTGACAGGCAGCTCTCAGGGACTTTTACACAAGAGCAAAGTATAGAGCAAAGAAAGGAGCCAAGACAAGTAATATTCAGCTGAAATAAGTATCCAGAAAAGGTTTCAGAATAGCAGCCATGTTAGTCCGATGAAGTGAGCATCCACTGAATGCATCCGATGAAGTGAGCTGTAGCTCATGAAAGCTTATGCTCAAATAAATTTGTTAATCTCTAAGGTGCCACAATGATGTCTTGTTGTTTTTACACACCTACAGTTAGGCTGCCCTGCTCCTGTAATTGCTCCACTCAACTGAGCTGATGAAGCTGTTATCAGGAGGTACTATGCTCACATGGCAAGATCAGACCTTTAGTTTGGTTTCTGCGTTTAGACACTGAACTGTTCATGTTAAAGTTATACCTAATATTTAGCTCTTTAGTATACTTTTGTAAATAGTACAATTGCTTTATAACAAATTTTACCACTGTTTTCTACCCTAACAGCTAGAGTGTGAAGCAAGCTTCACACCCACACAGGGTATTAACAGAGAATAAGACCTCCTCCACATATTCCTTTGTAAGGGCTGCCTAGGCCTAATTTTATGGGTTGCTGCATGAATGCTCCCCACAAGCCTCTGACTCAGTAGGTGGGCAGAGAGGGGTAGGAAAGAGATGGGCCCCATTACTATAGTATCTGAGCACCTCATATTCCTTAATGTGTTTAACCTCACAACAGCCCTTTGAGGTAGAGAAGTGTGTTTTTTTCCCATTTTGCATATGGGGAGCAAAGGCATAGACAGCTAAATTTTTAGGTACTTAAAGCAACTAGTAGGATTTTCGAAAGCACCTGGGTGGCTAACTCCCATTGAAATCAATGCAAATCAAGTACTTTTGAAAATCCCACTCTGTGCCTATCTGCATCTTTAGGTGCATAAATATATCTTTACAAATGTGGCCCAGAGAGACTAAGTAACTTGCTCAAGGTCACATAGAAAGTCTGTGGCATTGTAGGGACCTGCACCCTGATCTTGCAAATTCTAGGCTACTTACTTAACCAATGGATGAACCTTCATCCCCAGTGTGCCAGGCAGCACAGCTAAGCCAGAGCACCAAGGGTAGTAATTCCAGCAGTAAATCACCAATTCCCAGGAGCAAGAGGAACGTAGGGGGAAAACTGTGACTTCCCGAGCTGCTTCTGTTGTAGCACCGCAAAACACCATCTCTTACTATGGGCAGTGTTCTTCCTACACATTCTTATTTCATTATCTAATGTATAAACTACTTTATTATTGTACAAA
Organism: Eretmochelys imbricata; assembly: GCF_965152235.1. Classification (NCBI taxonomy): domain Eukaryota; kingdom Metazoa; phylum Chordata; order Testudines; family Cheloniidae; genus Eretmochelys; species Eretmochelys imbricata. The sequence goes on along the minus strand of NC_135572.1, from coordinate 179,174,807 downwards.
TAAAAATAATTTCACATTTACTAACAAATCTCTCAATTGCAAAATATTTTAGACACCTTATCAAGGCAAGAACATGAGAGTTAGGAAAAGGTTGCTCAAATACTAACCTCTTAAATGTGCTAATAAAATGATCAATGCAAGATCAGTGTCAGTGAGAGATCAGCCAACCAAAAGCCATTTCTAGAATAGCTCAAGTATATGGCATGGTATCTATACCTGAATGTGTTTTGATATAGTGTTAGCCACAACGCATGGCTGCAATCCTAATTAGGAAGAAAAAAAATATGTCTGCAGAAGTTATAGAAGTATTTCAAAATAAAAAAAATCCTCTCATCCCAGCTAATTGTTTAAGCCTTTAAGAAGTAATTGGTGAAATTAAAAAAGCTACAACAAAAAGGCTATCTTTGATCAACTTAAAAACTGCAAATGCAGGATACATCAGTCTCCTCCCCATGTGAATTTCTTCTCCCAAGAGATGACATTGCTTATTCAACTTTCTTATGCAGACAAAAAAAAATAAAGTGTCAAGAATAAATTAGGCAAAGATAAGAGATAAAAAAGTGGCTAATCTACAGATTAGTCATTTTTCACAGAGACCACACAGAATAATTATGATATCTGACTGACAGTGGACTGCCCTTAACCACCTACTACACTGCTAATAAATAACAAGTAATCTGGTGTTAAAGATTAAACCCCAATAGGGACTAAATAGGATAATGGATTCAGAAGACAAAACAATGCCAATGGTAAAATTAAAAAAAACATTACTTGGGAAAAAACATTGCTATTCTGCAAAAAGAAAAGGAGAATTAGTTGCACCTTAGAGACTAACAAATTTATTTGAGCATAAGTTTTTGTGAGCTACAGCTCACTTCATTGGATGCATTCAGTGGAAAATACAGTGGGGAAATTTATATACACGGAGAACATGAAACAATGGGTGTTACCATACACACTGTAACAAGAGTGATCAGGTAAAGTGAGCTATTACCAGCAGGAGAGCGGGGGCGGGGGAGGGGGACCCTTTTGTAGTGATAAATCTCCCCACTGCATGCATCCGATGAAGTGAGCTGTAGCTCACGGAAGCTTATGCTCAAATAAATTAGTTAGTCTCTAAGGTTCCACAAGTACTCCTTTTCTTTTTGAGGATACAGACTCACACGGCTGCTACTCTGAAACCTGTCATATTGCTATTCTGTATATTCTTTTCAGAGAGTTCAGCTTGGTAGCAAACTAGACCTGCAGCTGCTGCAAGTCAGTATACCTCCATTGAAGTCAGTGGAGCTATTGCGATTTACACTACCTGAAGGTTTAAGATAAAAATTATTATACGGCCTAAATGATAGAGGTTCCTAACTCCCTGATTTTCAATCAGATTTAGGGTGGGATTCACAAAAGATACTTAGGCACCTAACTCTCATGAATATAAATGAGGGTGCAGCAATCCCAACCACAGGCTCCTAAGTCACTTAGGTACTTTTGCACATTTTACCACAAATGTCATTGAATGTCAATGGGACTCAGGAGCCAAAGTGCCTGCATCACTTTCAAAAATGGGCTTTTAGGTGGTTTTGAAAAATGTACTCCATTATTAATTAGCAACTCTTTAGCATGGAAAATGCCTAAGCCTTGTTTATAACAACACAGTCTGAGGTATCGAAGGAATAAACAGCAGGATTGTAATGACTGAAGATGCCAAGTGCTAAAAAGCAACATAATGGTAACTGGGATTCCTCTTTGTGCACAGACTATGCTGTAGTTTGAAACAGCACCAGGAAGTAAAGCACAATTTCCAAGACAACAGAAAGTTATTTTTAAAATGAAAAATGGTGTGTGACTATTTGGGTCAGTCAGAAATATTTCTCACTATGAATCCAAATTTGCAAATAGTTTTTCCATCTGCCAGTTTACAATGCCACAATCCTGAAACATTTGTACTATCGTTTGCAGAGCCCCTTATCTACATATTTTGAACAAATATTAATAACCCCACATGCATAGCACATAGGAATTGTCAGACCAGTGATCCATGTAGTCCAGCATCCTGTCTCCAACAGTGCCAACACTAGCTGCTTCAGAGGATGAAGCTAGAGAACCTTCAGAAGGCACTCATGGGATGATCAATATTTTCTAATAATACTGTTTGATATTTATGACATGACTTTCAATTTAATGGAAGTTAAGTTAAGTTTATGAGGAGACTATTGGACCATTTCATGATCTCAGGTGTTTAACCAAATTAAAGGTCTGTTTGCTAGAGTACTGAATATCAAACATAACATCAAATTAAGGTTACGAAAAATGTGTGTTTGCTGATAGATCTATTTCAACATAATCTAACTTCTCTGTCTTCATGAACAAGGTCAGCTCCCTGACCACTGCACTGGGCAGCACAGCATGGGGAGGAGGTGACCAGCCCTCTGTGGAGAAAGAAGTGGTTTGGAACTATTTAGAAAAGCTGGACAAGCACAAGTCCATGGGGCTAGATGCGCTGCATCCAAGAGTGCTAAAGGAGTTGGCGGATGTGATTGCAGAGCCATTGGCCATTTTCTTTGAAAACTCATGGTGATCGGTGGAGGTCCTGGATGACTGGAAAAAGGCTAATGTAGTGCCCATCTTTAAAAAAGGGAAGGAAGAGGATCCGGGGAACTACAGGCCAGTCAGCCTCACTTCAGTCCCTGGAAAAATCATGGAGCAGGTCCTCAAGGAATCAATTCTGAAGCACTTAGAGGAGAGAAAAGTGATCAGGAACAGTCAGCATGGATTCATCAAGAGCAAGTCATGCCTGACTATCTAATTTCCTTCTATGACAAGAAAACTGGGTCTGTGGATGAGGGGAAAGCAGTGGACGTGTTATTCCTTGACTTTAGCAAAGCTTTTGACACGGTCTCCCACAGTGTTCTTGCCAGCAAGTTAAAGTATGTGCTAGATAAATGGACTATAAGGTGGATAGAAAGCTGGCTAGATCGTCGGGCTCAACGGGTAGTGATCAAATGGCTCCATGACTAATTGGCAGCTGGTATCAAGTGGAATGCCCCAAGGGTCGGTCCTTGGGCCGGTTTTGTTCAATGTCTTCATTAATGATCTGGAGGATGGCGTGGATTGCACCCTCAGCAAGTTTGCAGATGACACTAAACTGGGAGGAGAGGTAGATATGCCGGAGGGTAGGGATAGGATTCAGAGGGACCTAGACAAATTAGAAGATTGGGCCAAAAGAAATCTGATGAGGTTCAACAAGGACAAGTGCAGAGTTCTACACTTAGGGCAGAAGAATCCCATGCACCGCTACAGACTAGGGACCGAATGGCTAGGCAGCAGTTCTGCAGAAAAGGACCTACGGGTTACAGTGGAAGAGAAGCTAGATATAAGTCAACAGTGTGCCCTTGTTGCCAGAAGGCCAATGGCATTTTGGGCTGTATAAGTAGGGGCATTGCCAGCAGATCGAGGGATGTGATCATTCCCCTCTATTTGACATTGGTGAGGCTTCATCTGGGGTACTGTGTCCAGTTTTGGGCCCCACACTACAAGAACGATGTGAAAAAATTGGAAAGCATCTAGCAGAGGGCAACAAAAATGATTAGGGGACTGGAACACATGACTTATGAGGAGAGGCTGAGGGAACTGGGATTGTTTAGTCTGTGAAAGAGAAGAATGAGGGGGGATTTGATAGCTGTTTTCAACTACCTGAAAGGGGGTTCCAAAGAGGATGGATCTAAACTGTTCTCAGTGGCAGCAGATGACAGAACAAGGAGTAATGGTCTCAAGTTGCAGTGGGGGAGGTTTAGGTTGGATATTAGGAAAACCTTTTTCACTAGGAGGGTGGTGAAACACTGGAATGTGTTACCTAGGGAGGTGGTGGAATCTCCTTCCTTTGAGGTTTTTAAGGTCAGGCTTGGCAAAGCCCTGGCTGGGATGATTTAGTTGGGGATTGGTCCTGCTTTGAGCAGGGGGTTGGACTAGATGACCTCCTGAAGTCCCTTCCAACCCTGATAGTCTATGATTCTATTGTTACTTTTGCATTGTTTTCCCACATAGTTCAAAGTCCAGTGCCACAGCTTTGAGGCTTGGAGGTTGAGAATCTTGCATACCTTTATAAGGCTGGGATTTGATGGGCCACCATCAACTTAATCATATTTCTGGCTAAAAATGAACCATGCAGCACTAATGCACAAGTTAAACAAAAAGAGATTACAGGAAAAATTCTCTCTTTTCAGTTTACTTACATTTTGCATTTGACAGCACATTGTGTCAGGAAGTTACTTTCCCCAGGGTTTTTCATATAGATCAGTGGAGTAGATTTTGTTTTTGTTTGGTTGGTTTTGTTTTGTTTTTAAAGAAAAAAAGTGACTGTAAACCCACAACAACTGACAAGTGGACTCAGGGGCAGATGTACCTGAAAATGCTTAAGGTGTTTTTAACTAGATTTGAAGTTGCTGATGTCCCTTCAAGGGAAGTTAGTTGGTAACTTGGATTTTATGAATTGGAAAAGTATTTGTTTTGGGATTTTTCCATCCTGTTTTTCTGATGGCTAGAAAACCACTTCTATTTTCCTTTATGTTCATATAGGTTGGCCTCCTCTCTCCCCTACAGGTCCTTTTCTATTAAACTCCATATATTCCATTTCCAAAAGGACTGTGAAAAGAATCCATTTCCCCTTCTGAGGCATTCACCTGCAGCAGAACTTCCAGCTACAGTGAAATGATGCTTCTGAACACATAAGCCAGGACACAATGAAGACCTTTTAGAAAGGTACAATCTATCTTCTCAAGTTGCTGAAACAACCAGGGACAGGAATGTCATTTTAAAAAAATGTAATCCTTATAAAGAGTCAAGTTATTTTCCAGACCAAATAATTCACACAGATTTCTCTTAGTTACAGGACTGTCAAGAAAAATAATTCTTGTCTCAAGCATGAGTGATTATGACAAGGTAGCCAGTATGGTCAAAGTCTCATTAGGCAGCACACATGCACAGTATACAAGTAATATACTAGTAATCAGTAATCCATTACTTCTAAATCTATTACTTTAGTGAAAAAGCAACTAGTGACATGTAATAGCTTACTCTTAAAATAAATTTAACAACAGTGCTTGCTTGAGGCGGTGGTAATGAGCTGCACATGTATTAATTTAAAATTAATGACTTAAAGGCTTCCATGAGTCAGGGAAAGTCTAGAGATGGAGACTATGGGGAATAGTAACACAGCTAATTTTATAACAGGGAAGGTTCATTTAAGAGCTATGCCTTCTAGGAAACCCACCTCCAGAGGTAGAAGCTCTACTTTGGGTAATAAGTGGAGATGAAAATGAGCGGTATTGAGTATTCACTATTCTGAAACCTTGCAACTATATCTGGATTTGTGTATTTGTAGCCCTCTATAAATTCACCAGCCTAAACGGAGGAGAGGAAAGGAATCAAAACCTGAAGTAGGTCCCTCTATATCAAACTGTGCCCTACCACAGTTGCAGTCTCAGTGGAATACCAAGGGTGACAGAGTTTGCACTGTGAAGACGCGTATTAACAATAAGACATATGTAAAAGGCTAAAGGATGGCAGTTTTCCCTGTCAGCGAAACATTTAATAAAAACAGGAAAGGAAAGGATACCTATCCATACTTTTAAAAAGACTACACAGCAGCACCCAGAGCTCCTTTTCAAATTAATAACTCATTCTGTTATCACAGAAATGAGCATGCAGCACAGCATCTACCCATGACTACACCTCTCGTGATGCACAATGGACCTCCTTGTTGAAGAGGGGAAATGGTACAAGATGAGAATCCCTGCCCATGGTGTATGTTAGGAAATGTAGGCTAGGCCGGGAGGCAAGACTCAAAGCTAAGGGTCAGAGCCAGAGTCAGATACTGAATGCCAGAGCCAAGGGTCAAGGCAAAATCAGAATTCAGAGGCTGGGATCAGAGCCAGGATTGGAAACTGATGGCTGGAAGTGAGGCATAAGGGCAGGAACCAGAGGAGAAGCAAGGATCAAGCGTAGAGCAGGAGCATGGTGGAACAGGAGTGAAGGCGAGGGTGAGGCAGGACACAGGAGCAGCTCAAGAATCAGACACAGGAATGGGTGCAGGTACAAGCGGGGTCAAGGCAGCTATAACAGGAAATGACTTTGCTGCTCAGGCAGCTTCTTGTGCTGCCTTCTGGCTTAAATAGCATGGTTAGACTAATTAATGGAACCAGACAGTCCCCAAATCAGGGGTGTTGTGGGTGGTGCCCTGACTGAGGCTGTTTTTCTACTGGCATCTCAGCCCAACGGGTTTCAGCGGAGACAGGGCAGAAGCCAGGATGCAACAACTGTCTGGGAACTTGCAGGCCTGAGACATCACACAGGAAGTATTGCTAAGCCCAAATATGGTGGGGGCTTGTGGCTGAAATATTTGGTTTTATTAAACAAAAAAAAACTTTCATTAAAAATTTCATTTAGTCAAAAACCCAATTTTCCATTGAAAACCAGTTAACAGAAAATTTTCAACCAGCCCTACTTATACCACCTAAGAAAAGAAGGGAAAGAAAATTGCCTCTCATTTTGGATACTCATCTTCAGACACACCTTGGGCCTGATTTTTAGAACTCGAAACTCCGATTAATTGCTAAGCATCTACAGTGCAGTTGAAATTTTGAACATAAGGCTCAACATGTCTCGTGTTGAGCACCTGAAGTCAGAGATCACTTTTTTTAAAAAGTGGCCATTAATGCATGATTGGACTTCAATGGGTAAAACAGGGCAAAATTTGTCCTGCTCCTTTCATCAGGCACATTTTGCAAAAACCATTTATTTATGACATACAAATGACCTGGTTAATTAGTATGTTAAAAATAATATTAAAAAAAAAAAACTTTGCTAACAAGAAGTTTGAACTTTAACCTAAAAATTAATGTAGATCATTATGTTTGTACAAATGTATGCTGTACAAATGCCTTGAACAAATTGGTAATAATAGGTTATTATGTACAGCGTCTCTGGAAATGTGCATTTCTAGATCAGGTGTGTTTGTGTTAGGATAATAGTGCAGATTTAATTACAAGAAGGCAGATTGAAGAATATAATCACTTTGCAAACCAGTGTCTTTTCTGCTCTACAAATGTCTTTGGACTTTTTCCTTATCCTTAAAAGTTCTTGAAAACAGAGTACAAATGATTTCTGAGCTGCTAGCAGCTATTTCCTCATGGCTAAATCCACTATGTCAGTTTACTCTGTCTCCTTACCTGACATCTTCACTCTATTCAGAGTTCATCAAACACAGACACTCTTCTGATTAATGGCTAATTTATTATTTGCCTTGCAAATGTTTATCTGCAGGGAGATGAGGTAAATATACTTCAGTTCTGACAACCACTCTTGCTCCTCTTCCCTGTCTGATGGAATGGTCAGTTGATGGCATCCCTGAGGAGTCATGCCCTGCCTTGGGTTGCTGAGACAGCCCTATGAAAGGCAACATATCTATTTTTAATGAGCACAGCACAAAATCAATTAGCTAGTGGCTTGGAAGAGGAAATTAATAATCACTTTTGTTTGGCATTTTCATGAGTCCTATCAAAAATAAACTTCAATATTAATTACGTATATTGGTATTCTTTGGCAACCTGAAGAACCAGTGCTTGAACATAAAAATATCAAATCAAAATCACAGGCTTTCACATCAGTCAATTAGCTGCAAAATGCTATAATATTAAAAAAAAGAAAAAGAAAATATATTTTCAGAAAGAACAGAAAAAGAGAAGAGAATTGTCCAATGTGCTTCTCCTGCCACCATTCATGGGAGACAACCAACTTCATACGTCATATTATGTCCCCACTGCAGCAGGCAATTCTCCCCAAAGTGCTAAATGTTTAAAACTGTGTGTGTACCTGGAAACCAATAGCTCTGGAATAATGCCTCTTATTTGAGAAGAGTTTTCTGAGACTTCAGTGCACGGATTTTTTAATTTTAAAAAAGACAAAAAATTTAGCAATTTAGAAAACAGGGAGACAAAAAGTTATGTATTTGACCTTAGAAAAACTGAGGAGAACCTGCAAAGTGACGTAAGTTTAATACAGGGGAACAGATGCAGTAAATCAGAAGACATAAAATGCATCCTCTTTTATGCCCAACGGAGCAACTGTCCCAGAGAAGTTGGTCACCTTTAAAGACAATATTGGTATCACTGCCACCATCCCTCTTGTATTCCATCTAGGATTTTAAACCTGCTGTTTCCTTCAGAACTCTACCGTACGCTGCCCATCAGCAGTATTGAATCAGGACTGCTTTGGGACAGCCATGTCCTGTTTGAGGGGCTGTGCTATCTATATCCAGGCCCCACATGGAAGTGAGCACCATTCTCCACCACAGTGTCCCTCTTTCTGGTGGAGCTACTATAATCAAAGCCTGCAACTCAAGGAACGAATCGGGCCAAAAAGGATGAGCAAACTCATTTTGCCAAATTTTGGACCCAATTGAACACTGAGTGATGTGATTGTTATTGGGTTCAGTTGGCTGAAAAAAAGAGATCAGGAAGAAAGAAAAAATATTCCCTGAAAAATACAAGGAAAAATAGAAAGGAGAGAGTGAGCCCAGTGGAAAAACAAATACAGAGACTGAGTGGGACAATAGCAGAGGGCAAGAGGGAAAAAGCCTCATTCTAACTGTTAAGGATAGATTAGGTGACACCTGGTCCTTGTGTTATGTGAAGGGATACATAACACTTCCTTATTCACATTCTCCACACCATTCATGATTTTATAGACCTCTATCATATCCCCCCTTAGTCATTTCTTTTGACAAATGGAATGGGCCCAATATTTTTAATCTGTCCTCAAACAGAAGCTGCTCCATACCTCTAATCATTTTGGTACTTCTCTGTATTTTTTCCAATTCTAATATATTGGGGTTTTTTTAGATAAGGCGACAAGAAATGAACACACTATTCAAGGTGTGGGTATACCCTGTATTTATGAAGTGGCATTATAATATTTTCTGTTTTATCATCGATCCTTTTCCTAATGGTTCCTAGCATTGTTAGCTTTTTTGACTACTGCTGCACATTGAGCAAAATGCCTTCAGAGAACTATTCAAAATGACTCCAAGTTTATGTTCCTTTCTATTTTCCTCAGGAGGATTTGACTTCCAATTATTAAAAGATGCCTCTTCGTCTCCAACCACCTCTTTTACACTGTTTAGCCATGGTGGCATTTGTATGGTCCTCTTACTGTTTTTTATTATTAATTATTAATTATTATTATTAGGGCTATACATATAGTTTGAGCCTCTATTATGGTGTTTTAAAAAATTTTCCATGCAGCTTGCAGGCATCTCTACTGTTATGATTGTTCCTTTTAATTTCCATTTAACTAACCTCCTCATTTTTGTGTGGTTCCCCTTTTTAAAGTTAAATGCTACTGTGGTGGGTGGGTTTCTTTGGTATTCCCCCCCCGAAAAAGGATGTTAAATTTAATTACAGTATGGTTGCTATCAAGTACAAATACACAGTTGAATTTTCAACCTGTGTGTAGGTTAGCCAGACAACACTGTGATAGGAATTGTATAGCTAAATTGGACAGCATGAAAAGAATCCATGCGGTCATGGATAGCAAAGGCACTCTATATGCCAAGCCGTTTTCCACTCAGTTTGTAAAGCAGACAGGAAATATTCTTATTGCCTTGGTGTATTCTTATATTCATCTTCTGAGACCTACAATTCTGTCAAATTGCTCAGTGCCCCTTTTTTTCTTATCCATTATTATTAGATACAGAGTCCACAGCACAGTGTGGGTAATAGCTCAAGCTCATTTTTAAATAGGCCTATGGTAATAGGAAATGATTATTCCTAAAATACCTATCCCCATTATCCTTAGTTGTTTTAGAGTCTAAGTGGTGTGTGAGTTGCTGAGTGCTCCGTTCTCTCCACAGCTTGCTGTGGGACCTGGTCTTTGGAACCACTCCTGAGTAAAGTCTTCATGTGAAGGAGTCGATAACATTCCCCCATTCATTTTTTCCACACCAGTCAAGATTGTATAGACCTCTATCATATCCCCCCCTTAGTTGTCTCTTTTCCAAGATGAAAAGTCCCAATCCTTTTAATCTCTCTTCAAATAGAAGCTGTTCCATACCCCAATCATTTGTGTTGCATTTCTCTGTACCTTTTCTAATTCTAATACATCTTTTTTTGAGATGGGGCAACCAAATCTGCATACAGTATGCAAGATGAAAGATGTGGGCATACCATGGATTTATATAGAGGTATTATGATATTTTCTATCTTATTAACTATCCCTTTCCTAATGATTCCCAACATTCTGTTTGCTTTTTTGACTGCTGTTGCACATTGAAAGGATGTTTTCAAAGAACTATCCACAATGATTCCACGATCTCTTTCTTGACACGCAACAGCTAATTTAGACCCCATCAGTTAGTATGTATAGTTGGGATTATAAAAAGAAAAGGAGTACTTGTGGCACCTTAGAGACTAACCAATTTATTTGAGCATAAGCTTTTGTGAGCTACAGCTCACAATGTGCATTACTTTGCATTTATTATTACTGAATGTTATCTGTCATTTTGTTGTCCAGCCACCCAGTTTTGTGAGACCCCTTTGTAACTCTTTGCAGTCTGCTTAGGACTTAACTCTCTTGAGAAATTGTGTCATCTGCAAATTTTGCCACCACACTGTTTACCCCTTTTTCCAGATAATTCATGAATATGTTGAATAGGACTGGTCCCAGTACAGACCGCTGGAGACACCACTATTTACCTCCCTCCATTCTGAAAACTGACCATTTATTTCTACCCTTTGTTTCCTATCTTTTAGCCAGTTACTGATCCATGAGAGGACCTTCCCTCTTATCCCATGACTTCTTACTTTGCTTAAGAGCCTTTGGTGAGGGACCTTGTCAAAGGCTTTCTGAAAGTCCAAGTACACTATTTTCACTGGTCACCCTTGTCCACATGTTTGTTGATCCCCTCAAAGAATTCTAATAGATTGGTGAGGCATGATTTCCCTTTACAAAAGTCATATTGACTCTTCCCCAACAAATTGTGTTCATCGATTTGTCTGATAAATCTGTTTTGTAGTGTCATGTCAACCAATTTTCCTGGCACTGAAGTTATAGAATAAACCATTTGCTTTTTGCACTGTAACTCTAGTGCCTTATGGCTGAATACAAGCAATTTCTGAATCTCCGTCTTGCAGGGGATGATTCTGCTCTCATAGCACCCAAGCTCAATGGAAAGTTGAGAGTACTCAGTATCTTGCAGGATTAGCCCCATAGGGCTTTTTCAATGGAAATTTTAAATCAATGGGAATGTTATCGATGACTTCCATAGGAGCAGGATAGAGCCCTTAGCACCCATTAAAAATATTTGACTCATTTCCATGAGCAGTTGTTTTCTAGATTAGGATAGTGTACTCATCTCACTATTAGAGAAAATATGTATATCTCTGGATCTTTGTTAGCGAAGGGGCCACAAAAATACAGCCTAGCGTGTGATTGTTCTACTGGTATGTTAAAAAAACATGAGCTAACAAGGTAAGCACTAGTAACAAACTTGTAGGGAACTCCTTCTTCTGTTAACTCACTTGTCACAATACATCAGCAAATGCTTTTTTTCCTATGGCTTTCATAAGACATTGCAATACAGGATTCCCTATAGTGAATTTGGTGTATCACTTTAGCAAGGTCCCTAACTTAAAATATTTCTAATACACACCTCCAATGTGTCAAATCCTGCACAAACTTTCACTTCACTTGATTTTTAAACAGCCACACAGGAAGCCAATTCCTTGAAATTGTATTCCCAATCAGGATCCTCACGATTACTGGTGAGAGAGCCAATAACTTTCCCAGGGCTAATTTTTTACACAGGATGAGGCATACACAGTACAGTGTGTATCAGTGACTGAGGCAGGACAGTCTGGCCTTGTTATTCAGACATCATATATGTAACTAGTCCTGACAACTGCTGATTATATCTTTTTTAAAGCACTGCTGCCTTTTTTTGTTTGCCACTTATCCTCTGGTGTATATGCCAGTGCAGACAATGTCCCGTCACTGTAATTGTCACTCAGCTGTCTGTCAGTGACGGGAAGAAAAGGGTGACAGCCTTGACATCCCACCAATCATCCCTCTGGAAAATTGATATCGTCCTCCACAGTAAACAACAGCTAGAGAATCGACCAGCCTTGCCAGCACATCCCTGAACAATCAGCTTCCATTAAGGGCAGAAGCCACACATTTATCCCACCATACTCCAATCAATAGTATGCTGACTTGTTCTACACTCAAGTACGCAACTGCTTAAGGTCTGCATTTAGCACTGGCTAACTTTCAAACACTTTCTGAGACCCTTTTACTTATAAAAAAAAAAAGCTTTTTTTATTTACTTATATAAATAAAGCATAGTTTAAAGCATTTTTCCTCCCTCTCCCATTGATTTGGCATATTTACTTCAGCCCTCAGGAAGTTTAGCAGATTTATTTGCTTAATTAAATTTTATATATGATTATTTAACCTCATTATTAAAGACAATTAATAACAGAAACAGTGTCTTATTACTTATCCTTTGCAGTCTTGCATTTATGGTTGGATGTGCTGTGGAGAAAATAATGCATGTTCTTTCAAACTGGGCTTAGGTTAAGTGAGCTACACTATATTTTCACTCTGCAGCTGCTGTCTGAGTAAACAGTGCAATTTGTTAACCATGAAGCCCACATCTGTTTATACACCACCTTAGGAATCTAAAGCTATTTGAGCAATCAGCCTAGTAGTGCAGTAACAACACTACGTGCTGCCATGTGGGATGCTTGAGATGAGATCGGGAAGACAGGTTATTCACAACTCTCTGCTGGGGAATTAGTACCGGTACTTCACGGACACAAAATGTTTCATCATTTCAGAAGATGCAGCTGACAGATCCGACTCCCCAGTTTTCAAAGCTGCACTGGTGTCAGTCTCAGCACACGATGTGATGCTGTATTTCCAGCCAGGGATAAAGTGCAAAGTCAGCAGTGTTGACATCTCCTTGCTCCAGTAGCCCCATAAGGTGCAAGAGTGTTGAGGCTATTGCTGGACCCAGGTCTCCTACATAGACTGCATAGTCTATCCTTATTGCTAAAACTAACCATTTGGAACAGTTTTAACATACAGACCACTTCTCAGGGATGACCTTTACCTCCAGGAAGAAAATATGAACACCCTTGTGGTCTTATCAGAAACATCCTTCGACTAATAAACCAGTATAATTTGGCCTGTGGAGGGACAGCAGCAGTAGCACAAGCTATCATACACAATGGCTGACATGACAATTACTCTTCTGCAATGTGGAAATCAAATGTGATGGAAGGTACAACTAGCAGATTTTTAATTCCATGCTACAGAATAGCAAGTCTGACTCCAAAGCATTCCTTGGTCATTTTACAGTCTCATGTCTCTCTTTACAAAATGTTACTCTAAAGTCCGGTGAAGATCCTTGCTTACCCGTTGTATTTTCAGATGTATAATGGTAAAACCTGATGTACACATTCATATAAGCAACAACAAAAGCCTGTATACTTTAGCAGCAAGTATCCTTAAGAGTCTTTTTTTATCTTCCAAAGAACCACATCAGCATTAACACCTGTATTTTTACTTATGTTTATATTCAAATATTTTAGGGGTTTAAGGAATATGATTAAGGCATTTCCTTTGTTTTGGGGGCTAGACACTAATGGTTTGATGTGGAAACCATTAGGGAGTTCATTGTCCCCTTCACTTTGCTAAATGGACACAATCAATACCTTAATGGGAATGTTTGGAAGCATCCTTATGAGGACAAAATTGGCATATTACAACACTTTTTCTGGCCTGTGCATCAAGTTCATTAACTTTTCTCATTTAAATTATAAATTTCATTTCTCTGATCAAGATGAAGACAAGCCTTTTGTTTACAAGCTCAGATTTTTGCTGTGATAATGTTTTACAGGGAAAGATAAAGTTAATGCGGCAAGTGACACATCATGTCACCCCTATTGGTAGACAATTATAGATGAGGTTCCAAATTCCAATAACCCTGACCAGAGGCACTCAGGAACTTCCACAGAAGAATGACAAAAATATTAAGTAAAGAGGCCAAAAGGCTAATCAATCTTATTAGGAAGATATTCACGCTTGTCACAACACAAGTAAAATCCACAAAACCAAAATGTTTTATTTCATTTCATTTCATTTCATTTGAGGAACACAACCACATTCTACTTAGCACTGAAAATTAAGTTGCTAATTAAAATCCTTTTTTAAATGTTTAAAGATACACTTCTCTGTTTTTATAGCAGTGTGTTTAGAAGCTTGATTGGGCTTTGGAATGTAACTACATCCTACAGAAACTTTCCCCTGCTCACATTGAAGCACCAGGCTTACTTTAAAAAAACAACACACAATACTTGTATAATGTATTTATTATGGACATATGTATATGTTATGCACTATATGCAAAACAAATCATATTAATAAATGCTTATAATAGCCCCTCCAAACTATGTTCAGTTTATTGGTGCAGACAGCCAAGAGTTTAGAAGTCTGGTGGTTGAGAGTCTGACACCCTCATTCTCACTTAAGTTCCTTATGCCACAAGGAGCCTGTAGAAGGGTCACTCATCAGCTGGTGTGCTCCCTTGTAGCAGTAGGGTAGCCATCTGACTTTGGTGCCACCTGTTGACAGTCTGTGATGATTTGTCCCTTCTCAAAGCTCAGCTATCTGGGCAGGTCACTTACAGTTCCACCCATTCTGGGGTAATAATAAGTCCAATCAACCAAAAGTCCAATGACTTTGTGCCAGGTCTTCAACTGGGCTCAATAGTCCTTGCAACTTTTCCGTCAGGAGGGCTTTACACCCCCTTCTTTGGTGGCAGGTAGGGGAACTCAGGCCCTCCCTCTTCTCTGGGTTCCAGCCCAAGGACCCTATACTAAGCACATAATATCTGCTCCTTCAGACTCCCTGCTACATCCTACTTTCATCTGCCTCAGGGCCCCTCTCAAAGAGCAGCTAGTTCCAATGTTTTGTCCTTGGAGGTTCCAACTCCTTGTGCCACTTCCTCCTTATTTTCAGAGTCCTCCTTAGGTTCCCTGGCAGCAGCCCCTCTCTGCCTGAGCTGCTGCCTTTCATCCCAACTGTCGCTGGTCAAATAATTAGCTACAGGTGGGGAAGTAGCTAGTCAGTCCATTAACCGTGTGGTGACTGTTACAGCATAAGGCCTAGAACCCCCTCGCCTCTACCCCCATAACATAGCCCAAATGAAGTCAATGAGGATACTTGTGAGGTACAGTGCTACACTCCACTTGACTACAGGTATTGAAATCTGGCCTTATGTTTGTTAATGAAACAGAAATTCCCAAGAATTCTGTAACTTAGACGGAATCCTACATTTCCAATTTACATTGAAAGATAAATTAAAAAAACTAATGAAAATCACAAGACTAAGGCTATGCTACTAGTCATAATGGGCTGTCCCTTTAAGACACGGACTCAAACAGGAATGATGTGCAGTCGCACCTGTCTCGGGGGAAGCTGGGACAATCCCTCCTTGAATTCTCGATTGTGTCCAGGGAACTTAAAATTTACACTGCCCTTTAGAACAGTGCCACTCACTCTTTTTTTTTTTGGTCAAGCCCACCCCTTTGGCTATTGCCAAGTGGGAGGAACCCATGGCCCCAGCTCCTCCCTGTTCACTCTGAGGCTGTCCCTGACTTCTCCTGAGCATAACCTCTATACTTCTCAGTCAGTTGCTTGTGTTGAGCACAGAGGGGAGATAGGTTCCCTTGACACAAACTTTGTGCATATTCTTAAGGACCTATCACAACCTACCCCATTGTGAGTAAGTATTGAGTACTGTACTCAGTATGCTAAAGATGGTTAATTTGTTCAGAAAAATCATGCTTGACTGCTTGCTCGCTTTCATAATCAAGGGTACTAATTTTGAATTTAATTTCACTTTCAAAGAGATGAACAGCCCACTTTAAATTCAAAGCAAGAGGTATTTAAGAACACCACATCTTGTGATTAATAAACTTTGGCTGTTTTAACATTAATGTTGGAGGTGGTGGTGGGGAATTTGAAGGGAGAAGCAAACATCAGTGAAAATAAATGATAATAAATAGATTCTATATAATAAGATGGATTCCCAATCTCAAAATCAGAATTTTACTAGTGCTAAATTACTGTTTGTTGATTATAGATTTTTTTAAATATATGGCATTAAAACAGCTTAGGGCATTACACTGCAATATATGTCATTGTTATATTATAGTTTCTGTATCATGCAAGTTGGTGGCTTAATGACGAGAGAAAATCCACTGTCTTAGCTGTCAGCGGATCTTTATTATATTTTCTGACTAGTAGGAATGGTCAATTTTCATTCATATAATTTTCAAGGGTGTTTGATTTTTAATGGGGAGTTACATTTGCAGGCTCTTTGTGTCGGTTCTTAATTTCCAAAGAGTACATTAGAAGACACTCAAAGTGCCTGGATGCATTACAAACAGTTTAAGATGATGCTAATAAAGATGACATGAAAACAGTGGAACTTGGAGGTCAAGAATATGAAAGAATGTTAAGTAAATGTTCCACTATCCATCAACCTATATTTCCGCCCACTATTTATTAACCCTTTACGCACCTTGGTAAGTTTGATATGCATCATTCTCTTGCTCTTATGGATATGCATTTCACATCCCAGAATTATGTAAGTGGATGGGTTTTCCTTTGAAATGATAGAACACAGAGCATCCAATGTGTGCTGGCATGCAAAGTTTTAACTGGTAACATGCAGAAAGAAAATCTCCCTTTGTAAACTCTCCCTTGGCACTCTACCCATCCCCCCCACAAGAAAAATAAACACCACTAGCACAGTATTAAGACTACATTAATATTAATACCAATATGAATAACAATTGGTGCACCATATTAAGAAAGGTTAATTTGATCAGAAAATCATTCACTCATTCTCATAATAAGATGGATTCCCAATAGCAATTTGGGATTTACAGTAGGAACATCTACTTGGAAACAATCTAGCCATGGTTCAGGAAAGAAACAAACCTCTTTCCACTGTATGCATTTTGTAAGAGATTTATTTATGCTCTCAACTTGTTCTATCTGAATCCATTTGAGGCAAGGGAGCTAAGGCAGTATAATGAGTGCATTGTTGTGTGAACAGGGGTCCAAGAATGTATTGCAGAAGTAAGAGAATGTTTCAATTTCAGCCAAGCAATTGTGTGGGTTATTTTTTACCATATTGCACTATTTTGTGTCTTGCATAAGCAATGCATAGCTCTTTATAATAATTTAGAAAAAAATCTTGGTAGCTCCTTCTAATACCAATTCTTTCAGTTTACTATCTGAGACATACATAAGAAAAGGCAAAATAACTCAGCGATAGGTCTCAGGATTTTTCTGTTGATTTCCAAAGTTGCCTGATCCATTTCTTTTGACGACCTTCTGCTAACCCAAAATGTATGTTTTTGACTACTAGGTTTTAAAAGTGATTTGCCAAATTAGAAGTATTGCTAAGGAAGTCAATGCCAACATTTGGTAAACAAAGGAATGAGGGACTACAAGATATTACCTCGTTGTATACCTGTGAGACATACAAACATACAATGGTAATATTTTGCACTTCTGTCATACCTTCTATCAAATCACTTTACCCAGGCAGCTAAGTATTTATCAACCCTATTTTACAGACAGGTAAAGTGAGTCACAAATAGATTAATGACTTGAAGTAGCATAGCATGTGCACCACTTGAGCCTTCAAGACAGGATTCAATAGGAGTCAGTAGCAAATGTGGGCCCAGGTCTCCCCATTGCCAGTCTTTTGCTATCACCATTAAACAATACTGTCTCCCAAAAGGGCAAGGAAGAAAACACTTTCTTTGACTTTCACAATATTTCTAAATTGTCAAACACTGTTGATTTGTCAAGGAGTACATGGGCAGATGGACCATGAATACTCTTTTAAAAAAGGCTATTCATAAGCTTAACATATATACTAAATTAACTGTAATAATATTCCCTGTCAATTAGAGGCCTGTATTCGAGTAGTTTTGTGAAGCTCCATTAGCAAATGAGGCATCTGAAAATTATGCTGAAGCTGCATTTTAATGCAGGATAGAATTGTGTGATGTAGATGTAAAAATCCAATTCAAAATACATAAGTATTATTAGGGTCATACTGTGTTTTTCTCAAAACCTAAATAAACAACTCAAAGCCTCTGGGACATACGTGCCCTAGGCAGTCGTGCTCCATTGGCTCTGTCTTGCGTGAAGCACATGCAATGAAGCTTTCTGAAGTACAGTTGTAATTACCCGCCTCTTCCAACCCACTGGAGTACTCTTTCCTTTACCTCCTTATGTAACCAGTTAACCATTCAATAATAAAAGATGCTTTAATATCACTTAATGTATTCATAATTTCACAGAAAACCAAGGAACCCATACATATGAATTACTGTTTTGGAGAGAAAGCACACCTAAAGCAGTTCAAGTGCACTGCAATTTCACATCTAAGTTATAGTTTCTACTGTGAAACAGCACAATCCCTATTTCACAGGGCCAATGTAAACAGGTAACTACGCTATAATTACATGGTAAGTGTCATGCAGAGTGCTGATTTAATATTTGTGCAGATTACTATGTCTCTGTACTTGCAGGTACAGTACTAAATTTATTTGTTAGGGCTTATGCTATAGATGAGGTTTAAAAGACAGAACCAGAACATTTACCTTGAGATTGCTTAGTCTTACATAGTAAGTCTTGTGAACTTACAAAGTTGCAATACTGCATAGTTATCCAGGTTCTAAAGTAAAGCAATAGAAACAGTATATATTGAGTACTATATTTTATTTAAATGTACACTAACTTCTATTCAGAAAACTTATTTATCTGCACTGATTATTTTCACTTTCCTAGCATCCCCATCTTTAGCTTGTCAGTATTACATTTTTTTTATCATTACTAAATAACTGCATACTTCTAAAGAGTTGATGCTGTTAGCTCGATCCTGTTCCATTGAAATGGCAAAGATTCTTATTGACTTTAATGGAGCAGAATCAAGCCCACTGTATCCAAAGCATTTCTAAAAGGTCTATGGCAGTTTCCTAACCACAGTTACTACAGGTGTTTTGAAAACGACTGCACAATTGCTTTTAGCCCTCCAACAACTAATATTCAAATGAGCTGTTATGCACAGATGAATGAAAAGGTGTGACTTCTAAACAGTACAAATCAGAAATTCCTTACCCTGTTGGTTTTAAACATATATTTCCTCTACTAGAATTCCAGACTGGAACTTGTTTTCTTTGGGGGTATATAATACTCTTAAAAATTAGTTATTTCCAAACCTACCTTTGAAAACACTGATTTCTTTGGATTAGCTCTTTAAAATATTTTTGTTATTATTCATTATCAGTATTTTATTAATATCATCCTAGAGTGGCAAAGAGTCCTCCTGAACAATAATGCTTTTCACAGTAGCACATGTTTGCTGCCACAGAAGGAAGAAACAGTTCAGCTTTATTCTGGTTGTAAGATATGGGGGTGTTTCTATTTTGCCTCAGCAATTAATCAGCCTGAAGACAGGAACTGGAATAGAGTTATGAAGTTGTCAGGTGAGCACATCAGACTTCCTATGGAGCAACAAAGAAAATTAGTACAATTTACAGCTACAAAAATAATCCACTTCAGACCCTTTGTCATTATTTCAACTAATTTTGTAACGTGGGAATCTTTTGTGCTCCCATGAGTGCAAGAACTGTTCCCTGTTTGTATCCTTGGAATCACCAGCCACCCCAAATGGGAGGCACAGGAAAGAGGTCGACTCATGCCTACCTTCCACTGTGCAGATCACCATTAATATAAGTGAGCTGGTCAAAATCTGCCACATTTTTAATGAAATTTTAATTATTATTTTAATTTTTTTACCAAAAAAGAGAAAGAAAGCCAGAGAGCTGGTTAATTTTTTTAAAAATAATCAATATAGACACATGAGTAGGATCTACAAAGGGACTTAGGCATGGCAATACTAAGTGTTGAAAGTGCCTAATTTGTAGGTGCCTAGAAAATCACAGAAACAACGACTGCAATCTACAAAGCGTGAGTTTGGCACCTATTCTCCCTATAAATGAACAGAGGGAGCTAGGCACCTTAAAATGTGATGCACAAAAGCCAGCATGCTAGGTGGCATGTTTCAGAGTGGTAGCCGTGTTAGCCTGGATTAGCAAAAAAACCCCAAAAAACTGAGGAGTACTTGTGGCACTTTAGAGACTAATAAATTTATTTGCGCATGCGATGAAGTGGGTTTTAGCCCACAAAAGCTTATGCCCAAATGAATTTGTTAGTCTCTAAGGTGCCACAAGTACTCCTCATTTTTTTCATGCTAAGTGGGTTCCTGCGTAAGATAGCCAAGGGGAGATGCCAACAGGGGTGTGTCCTACACCCTGTGCCTCTCTTGAAGAGAGATGCCTATGTCTGGGACACAGAAAGGCATCCATCTCTGTTAAAAAAAAAAAAACAATGAGGAGTCTGGTGGCATCTTAAAAACTAACAGATTTATTTGGGCATAAGCTTTCGTGGGTAAAAAACCCACTTCTTCAGAGGCATCTCTGTTTAGCTATCCATGAATGGGAACCAGCCGCCTGTAGAATGAGTTAGCCACCTGCTCGAACCGCAGAAGACAGCTGGATGAGGAGGTGGTGGTGCGGCTGCCCACCTTTAGCCCAGGTTCAATTCCTCCCTGCCAGAGGGGGAGAAAGGATTTGAAATCCACAGAGCTACAGCATACTCTGACGTTGATACTCCTCAATTTCTCCTGTTGAACCTTTTCTTCTGTGGATAAATAATGACAGAGTGATTGAACCAGGGCAACTGGACCATGGGTCTTCCACAGGTGGCTGCCCTAACCACTGGACTACAAAATCATTCTCGCTCTCTCTGGCCCAATGTGTATTTAGGTATTTTTCCATAGTGGAACAGTCACTAGACCATAGAGAGAAATGGGAGATGGGAGACCCAGGATCCAGATCTCCTGCTCCAGTCACTGTTTCAAAATTTATCCATGGTAGAACAGCTTCAGCAGGAGAAAGTGCCTAATCCTTGGAGCACACCAACTAGATCAGATAACATAGCCAAATGCCTACCCTCCTCCCCACTTCCACACCCCATTTGTGAATAGCTCAGAGGCTTAGGCAGGAGCCAGACAGCTGCCTAACAGGAGCAACAGTGCACATGCCCAGAGGCGGAAAATAGGCATCTAGGAAACTTTTACCCAGAAAAATTAGGCATTGAGTGAGTTCGGGCACCTACAAGGTTCCGCAGGAGTTTTGTGGACCACAGTGGAGCCTAAAAATTGGAACTTATACACCGAAACACAAGATTTCGATACTGAAGTATGGGGTTTAGGCACCGAAGTATCTTTCTGGATCCCACCCAATGTCTCCTTCAATTCCCACTAGGCTGCACCATCCTCAACATGTGCCTTAATAGAGTCAGACCATAATCTTAAAAGTCTAGGCCTTTCTGCTTTGTTTTTTTGTTTATTACCTCTGTATCTCTCTACTTAGTGTCATATCCTAGATAGATAATATATATCTAAAAGCTAAGTTAATCCTGTAAGAGTATTTTAAAGTTAAAGGGCAAAATCTACTCTCACTAAAGTAAATGGGAGTTGCAAGCCCATACCCAAGGTCAGAATTTGACTCTAACTATTGGCCAAATCTTCATCTGGTGTAAATTGGTAAAATTGCATTTGCTTCAATGGATCTACTCTGACTTGCGCTAGCTGGGAACCTGTCCCAGAATATACATTTTCCTTCAACTTAAATGATGTACAGATTTTTCACCAGTCTGTACACAGACTTTCCCAGTGCTTATTGTGCTAATAGTATGTCAAACCATGCAGCTCTCAGACACGAGCCAATCCTGCCTGGCATGTAAGGAGATTAATTTTCTCCTCCTGGGACATTCTATTATTGCAGGGAGTTTTCCCCCTCTTAAAAATACTATAATTTATTTTTTTTAAAAATCCCGAGCAAGATTTATATTGGTGGTTACCTTGTATGGTATGAGTGTAATATTGTTTATAACAGGCATATTAGAATTGCTCTTCTCTGTTCTCTCACTCATACTAGCTCATGAGATGACATTCTTATTCTATAAATTCCCTCCTGAAAACAGGCATTTAGTTTATAGACTAGCAAATACAAGATTGGGTGCATGTGCCCAGAAAGCTTTGTCCACACATGTTGAATGGATTAATAGTTGGTGGGAGTTTAATAAGACAGTACCTTGCTCAGTGCATGGCTGTAACTTATTTATTCCCATTCTGATACTGCATGCATGAACTGCCACTGTTTGATGAATCACTGAGGAAAATGGGATCTGACACACAGCTCTTCTTTCAGCAGCTGGCTACTGTGACAGCATCAATAGAAAAACACATCATTGGGTCTAAAATGCCACATTTTCACCATTTACGTTGAATAAGACATGCAACTCTTTAAGGAAAGCAGTACTATGTAATCATTAGGGTCTGTGGACACTGTGGAGGGTGTGATTTGCACTCGATTCTGTCATCACTCTTAATCTACAACTAATCTCATTCCACTCCAAAGAGAGGGAAAGGCTGTCCGCATGGTGACACTGGTGCCAGTGATAAAGTACTGCATCCCTTAAAAACTAATTTACAGATTGGTTTCATTACCATCCACAAGTGACTTCCATCTGAGGGGGAACATTCCCACTCTCATTAGACTCATGATCTCTGTTTTAACATTATTTTCATGCAAATAGAATGACATAGGGATGAATGGCATGGAAATTCTACTTTCCTATCATCTTTTTTTGCTGATTGGATCTTCTACTTCATTCTGAGAGGTAACATGTGTGCTATCTGTTGATTATTCCCAGAGTTTTTATAATGGAGTTTCACAGCGAAGAACCTAGGGAAGTTTTACGGTGTCCCTCAACCTGCATCATCTATTATGCAGCATATCTGAGTCTCCTACAATGGGCTTTCTTCAATTGTGAAAATTAAGCACTACGAACATTTTATCATATGGTTTTGCCCAGTGATCTCTGTGAAATTAAATACATGATTTAGCATAAAAACAGCTATTGCCCAATTATACTTACTATAATGGTGTAATTAATGCAAACCCTCACTTAAGAGGTGTTTATAATTTGTCCATAAAAATGTTGCCTCACATCAAAACAGTATGATTCTACAATATAGATGAATCCTTTATGACAGAAAAAAAAAGAGGAGTCCTTGTGGCACCTTAGAGACTAACAAATTTATTTGGGCATAAGCTTTCGTGGGCTAGAACCCACTTCATCAGATGTATGAAGTAAAAGATACAGGAGCAGGTATAAATACATGAAAGGATGTGGGTTGCTTTACCTAGTGTGAGGTCAGTCTAACGAGATAAATCTATCAACAGCAGGATACCAAGGGAGGAGAAATAACTTTTGAAGTGTTAAGAGAGTGGCCCATTACAGACAGTTGACAAGAAGATGTGAGTAACAGTAGGGAGAAATCAGTATTGGGGAAATTAAGTTTAGGTTTTGTAATGACCCAACCACTCCCAATCTTTATTCAGGCCTAATCTGATGGTATCTAGTTTGCAAATTAATTCCAGTTCTGTAGCTTCATGCTGGAGTCTGGTTTTGAAGGTTTTTTTTTTGAAGAATTGCCACTTTGAGGTCTGCCATCAGGAATAGCATCTGTGATACCATCATGGCAAACCTGGTGGCTTAACTTTGTGACTTTGTCCTCAATCACAACTATTTCAGATTTGGGGACAATTTATATCTTCAAGTCAGTGGGACTGCTATGGGTACCCGTATGGCCCCTCAATACGCCAACATTTTTATGGCTGACTTAGAACAAAGCTTCCTCAGCTCTCGTCCCCTTATGCCCCTACTCTACTTGTGCTACATTGATGACATCTTCATCATCTGGACCCATGGGAAGGAGGCCCTTGAGGAATTCCACCAAGATTTCAACAATTTCCACCCTAACATCAACCTTAGCCTAGACCAGTCCACACAAGATGTCCACTTCCTAGACACTACAGTGCTAATAAGTGATGGTCACATAAACACCACCCTATACTGGAAACCTAGTGACCGCTATACTTACCTACTTGCCTCCAGCTTTCATCCAGACCACACCACATGATCCATTGTCTACAGCCAAGCTCTACGATACAACCACATTTGCTCCAACCCCTCAGACAGAGACAAACACCTACAAGATCTCTATCAAGCATTCTTACAACTACAATACCCACCTACTGAAGTGAAGAAACAGATTGACAGAGCCAGAAGAGTACCCAGAAGTCACCTACTACAGGACAGGCCCAACAAAGAAAGTAACAGAACGCCACTAGCCATCACTTACAGCCCCCAACTAAAAACTCTCCAGCGCATCATAAAAGATCTACAACCTATCCTGAAGGATGACTCCTCACTGTCACAGACCTTGGGAGACACGCCAGTCCTCGCTTACAGACAGCCTCCCAACCTGAAGCAAATACTCACCAGCAACTATACAACAAAAACACCAACCCAGGGACCAAACCCTGCCAACTGTCCACATATCTATTCAAGGGACACCATCCTAGGACCTAACCACATCAGCCACACCATCCGGGGTTCATTCTCCTGCGTATCTACCAATGTGATATATGCCATCATGTGCCAGCAATGCCCCTCTGCCATGTACATTGGCCAAACCGGACAGTCTCTACACAAAAGAATAAATGGACACAAATCTGACATCAGGAATCATAACATTCAAAAACCAGTAGGAGAACACTTCAATCTCTCTGGTCACTCAATAACAGACCTCAAAGTGGCAGTTCTTCAACAAAAAATCTTCAAACCCAGACACCAATGTGAAGCTGCAGAACTGGAATTAATTTGCAAACTAGATACCATCAGATTAGACCTGAATAAAGACTGGAAGTGGTTGGGTCATTACAAAACCTAAACTTAATTTCCCCAATACTAATTTCTCCCTACCGTTACTCACATCTTCTTGTCAACTGTCTGTAATGGGCCACTCTCTTAACACTTCAAAAGTTATTTCTCCTCCCTTGGTATCCTGCTGTTGATAGATTTATCTCGTTAGACTGACCTCACACTAGGTAAAGCAACCCACATCCTTTCATGTATTTATACCTGCTCCTGTATCTTTTACTTCATACATCTGATGAAGTGGGTTCTAGCCCACGAAAGCTTATGCCCAAATAAATTTGTTAGTCTCTAAGGTGCCACAAGGACTCCTCTTTTTTTTTTTTTGCTGATACAGACTAACATAGCTACCACTGAAACCTTTATGATAGGATATCTTCCAAGAGTATCTAAAATGGCTGAAACAATGGCATCTAAACCAAGGCATTCTGTGCAGAGACAACAATTTTGCCTGTGGATTTTTTCACATATAGCATTCTGGATCCATAATTTGAAAATCTGTACAGTTATTAATATGCATTTATTGCAGTCAGAGTACATGATGAAGGCATATTAACAACAACACACAAATTCAGCAAAATCTTAATAGGTTTATTAACTTAATGTGTGTTCAAATACAAAGGTCAAATAGTGGCCGACCCGACATATTGGCAGCAGTCTCTATGGGGAGTTAGGCACAACTGGGTGAGTTACAGATGGAGTTTCAATCTGAATTTTCTTCTCCAGTGAAGTTCAATCAGACCTTTTATCACAGCAAGAACACAGTTTTAGTGTATTTATTCCAGTTTGTTATAGAAAAATTCTCAGAGATAATTTCACTTAGTCATAGTTGAGCATGCTGTAATATTTGATGATAGGAACAAGGCTTTATTAAGAATTATGATATTGTGTGAAGCAATTCTCCAGTTTGAAAAACCACATCTATACAGCAAGTAAATAAGAATCAGTAAGTGGGGGGAAGCATTATAAATTCATGTAAAAATACCATTAAGCTAAGGAATTCAACATCCTGCCATCTTACAGCAATCCAGACGGTCTTTTACTAGTCATATTCTCCCAGAATCCTGCTTTTATGGCATGATTTGTGTCACATGCCATGTAAACGGGTCTCAAAGTATGACATGCCATGACAAATACCTTTTCATCAGTAGGATATATCAGGGGTATAGATAAAAGACATTTAGAAAGGAGATGCTCCCAGTCTGGAGACCACATGACTGGAAATCGTTTCTGCTATCAGTCCTAGGCATGTTGTTATAATTATAGAATCAGTTTTCTAATTTTGCATTTATTAATGTGAATGCACATATGCACTCAAAAATATATACATAATTCTTTGTTAACTCAACCTGGGCACCAGCATTATTTTTAGACTGGATTATTCTAAACACATTTTATTATATATGGAAAACATATAGACTTACGTTGACTTTTTAAATATCACCCTTGACATTTATTTCATCCTCTCAAACAAAAGAAAGAATGGTATAATATTAGAATTAAATATATGAAAAAAATATCATTCCTTATTTTCCATAATCCATCCAACATTTTATAATTCAATCTTCTTTAAAGTAACCCTTCCTTCAGAATTTACAAACTGTAGAGATAATCAGTTGTGCTGTATATAATAGTGAACAGTTACAGTAAATAACTTTGTGACTGGGTATTACTGAATTTCCTGTCTTTCTTTAACATCTGTACTATAATGCAGCAATAGCAAATTTCCCCTCTGCAGTCCACCTTGTGGATCTCTGTTACCCATGGAATTCTCAATGACAGCTCAGTGTGTGGAGACCAGTACAAAGCATTCAGCAGAGATCCACAGTGAGGCGAAGAGATAAATATATATTTTTTATCTTTAAGCTTTGTCTGCCCAAGATAGTTGCACTGGTTTAATGGAAGGTGAGATATTAAAATCAATTTCAACCAATATTGCTAAACCAGTTCAAAAGGCTATGTGGACACGCTTACTTTGCTTTATCCTAAGTCAGTGTGGAAGTGGTATAAGCTACATCAAATAGAAGCAAATAAACCAACTTAAGCAAAATCATAAGGGTTTACACCAGTTTAACTAAATTAGTTTAAAAACTGACTTAAGTTAAACCGATACAACTTTCTCATGTAGCAAGGCCACAGTGTTAGACACCAGTAGAAGAGTACTGAAGCACAGGGAAAAAAAATCTTAAAGTTAATGATGATAATAATAAATCCGTACTTATTGGGCTTATTAAACTTATTAAACTTCAAAGTACTCTACAAACATTATTTAACCTTTTTAATGTATCTTGAGGCAGGTAAATATTATCCCCAGTTTCCAGGTGAGTAAACCAAGGCCTTGCCAACATACAAATTTGTACTAGTTTAGTGACATCAATTTGGTATAAATTAAAATAGGTACATGAAATTCTGATTCCGCTGAACTCAATGGCAAAACTCCCATCGTCTTCAGTGACACCAGGATTTCACTCAATGTCCACACACCTTTTTGCACCAGCTCTACTAAATCCATTTTAAAAACACATCTTAAGTTGAACCAGGGGCAACTCTCCCCATAGTAAAGCTACGGGCAGAGTTTGAGTGAGTTGGGCAAGTCACAGAGGCAGTCACTGTCAGCGCCATTACTCTCAGCCTTCCAGTTCAGTGATCAGTACACTGGACCATGCCTCTATCCAACTTAAAACTGCTAATTTATTGGGAAGTTTACACAGAGCAACAGCCATCAAATAATATTACCTGAAGAACAATAAAATAAGCAGCAGTTTCTTAGCAGTAGTTTTGTCATTAGTTGCTGCAGCCAGATGTAATTTCCTGTGAAAAAACTACAACTTGCCAGCTTGCATTATGAAGTCATTCAACCTACAGAGTCTCGATTGATAAGTAAGTATTTGGCTCCACCTTAACCATTAATTTGGCCTCTGGATATGGTCATGTATTATACTGGAATCTATTACAGCCTGGCTGGCAATATAGCAGCAAGTGAATTAAGAGTAAGAAAGTATATTATTTATGATGTACGGCTGTAAATAGAGAGTGGCAGCTCAGAGAAGGGCGTTGCTAAACATATGAAATATGGCATCTATGTCCCCACATTTGTTCTCTCAAAAATGTCAGTGTTAGTTCCATAAACCTTTCTGAAACCTTGGAATAAAGACTTATATAAATTCTATAACTAAACTACCAGAATTTTTTCCAGTCTAAAAGTATTAACACAAATGTTCCTGTTCTTTACCACTCAGCCTACAATCGGCAACACTGATTTCATGCGGGGTATTTCCCTTTTACTACATGTAACAAACTAACCATAACAGTAGCTTCCTCACACCATTAAAGTTGTCCGGGTATCAGCTGAAACCTGGTATACAAGATCTTAGTTGGTCAGTAACTTTCAAAACTTAATTTTCATTGGGTCATTTTGAAACTAGAGAAAAGGACAAACACACAAGGCGTGGGTGCTTATAGTAATTTTTCTGCATGCCTATTTGTATTTTTAATCTGAATTTTTGTTATAGTGCTTAAAAATGTGAGTTGTTTTATTTAGAAAACATTGTCCATGCTGCAAGTTCTCCCTCAACAAAAATTCATAAGAGTGAAACAGTGAGCTTTTCATAGGTGCACCGTAAGAAGATGCTCAGAGTTTGTAATGGAATTAGGTATTTAGAATGATCATTCCAAATTTTACTATTAGACTGAAGTCAATAAGAGTCCCATCTGAATCACAGTGTGATATTATGATGAATTCTTGGGATATTCCAAAAAAGCCATTTCTCACTGTTTTGTCAATAATGTGCAATCTAATAGAATGACTCAATCAAAAAAAAAAAAAGCTGAAGTCAACAAGATCTTTTCCTCAAGAGTTAATGTTTATAATAAGAAAAAAAACATAATATGATCAGAAAGTAAACAGAAAAACTCCCCAGCTAGCAAGTCCTATGAGCCTTCAGTCCCTTTGTGTCCCCATGCAGCCACTCATACCTTTACCCCTGGGCATATGTGCAGAGCTGAAAATGAGCTGGGGTTGATGCTTTTTTCATAGGATACCCGGTTACACAGGTTAAAAAACAAGATTGTTTAAAACAACAGTGAGATTGTGACACCGTAAGAAAAAGCGTAGGGACCTTGTATCTTAAATCCCATGCTCCAGTGACACATAGTACCGCATGTGCTGAAACACCTAGAAACAACAGGGCAGAATATCAGCCAGAGCTTTACAGGCTAGATCTTCAACTGCAGAATGAGTGAAGCTATGCTCATTTACAACACCTGAGGCTCTGGCCCTATCATTTATTTCTGTATTGCTTTGCTTTAGACAAAGATCTCTATAGCCACTTCTTAGGGTAGGAGGGTACACAGCACCACAGCAAGGGACTTGGGAAATATTCTGATTCAGGCTTATTGTCCCTGAGGCATGGAAGGAAAAAAGGGGGCCATAGACACCCCAGGTGTACCCTCTGAATGGAACAGTCTGTATCCGGGGGTGGGCCTATGGCTGTACACTTGCTGCTCCTCCACCACCCCCTTCGGGTGACTAGCATGGCTGTTAGTGCTAGCCTTACACAGTCCTTGTGCTCACTGCACACAAAGACTGGGAATGTGCTTAGCCTCTGCAAGGGGCACCAGGGATGCAAGACTTCTTTCATCCTTTCCCTTTTCCTTCCGTCCTCAGACCTGGCGCACCGGGGGCAGCACTATTCATCAACTAGCGCTTAACATTTAGAGCTGGGATTTTTAAAGGAGCCTAAGGGACTTAAGTGTCCAACTCCCACTGAACTTTAATAGGATTTAGATACTAAAGTCCCTTAAACCCCTTCTAAAATCCCTGCTCACAAGTGCAACATGGGTGTGTTAATGCAGCAGATGAAGTAAACATTTGTAGGCATAGGGTTATAAAATACAAGTCTCTTTCTAATTAAAGTAAAACAGACAACCTCATTCAGAGGTGGGCCCTTTGCAAATCATACAGTCTTCAATCATTTATATGTCTTGTGCTTGCTGGTTCTGTGAAACATAAACAGATGGGTTCTAAATGATTTTTCACAGAAATGGAACTTCCATTTCCAGAGCTGAGTGCCTACAATATATCCTTTAGAATGCTGTAACTGAGAGCGAAAAAGAAAAAAAAGAAAAAAGAAAAGAAAGCTTGATATATTTCCCACTTCATGTCAGCCAACCATACTCTCTCTGCTTCTTCAAATCCTCTCTTAAAACCCACTTCTTTCATTAATCATTCCTATGTTGGTCTCTCCACCAATGATCTCTCCACCATCTTTCTTTTCTGCCACGATCCCTCTTACTTTTCTTGTCAGCATTAGATTAGACGTTTTTAAGCAAGAGACTGTTTCATTTTTCTACATTTTGTAGAGTGTCATGTACATTTATGGTGCTATATAAATGCTTAAAAGTAACAGTAATGACAAAACTGATGAGCATGCTGGTGTTTGGAAGGGATGTTTATCATGAGACTCAACAGAATTGAGAAGCACAATAATATCGGTGATTAGGAATTATCTTTCCACTATGTGTTCGGACAATCAGTAGCACAAGGAAGCCCCAGTCCCTCACTGGGACCTCTAGGCATTACCAGAACATGAACAACAAAACCACAGGGCAGTGTTATTAGAGATCATCAACTTTATCACCTTGTGCAGAGTCTTGCTGCTGCAACAACTACCCAAAAAAGACTCCAGGAAAGCCTTGGGCTAAGTATTTTACAGAAGGATACACTAATGTGTGTATTACTATGTACATACCTTGAGAACAAGCTCATAGTGAGATTTTGGTGTTGGCTATTAATGCAGTTGCCTGTATGCGCCTCTATAAGCAAAAAGGTCCAGGAAAAGATTGCACTGAGGATGGAAACATTTAGGCTTCCTTAGGCCATAACCATTTTCTAGAATTGCATGGGAAAAGTAAATCAGAAAAGGAAAACAACTTAACCAAGGCCACAGAGGGAGTCAGTGTCAGACCTGGGATCTGCATCCCTTCTTCTTAGCGTCTCATTCACTAGACAACACTGTAAAGATGTCAAACAATGTGAGCCATGAACATGTATTAAACATGTGTAACAGTGTTCAGCTTCTGCTCTTCACCTGCTTCTGTAGGGCTTTTTCTTTTGTTCTTTCTCAAGAGTGCATAATGGAGGGACTAGCAAGTAAAAGGGGAGGAAAGGGTGAGTGAAGAGGTAAAGGGAGAATTATTAGGCTCTGATACTGCAAACCCATATGCTCTTAACTTCAAGTATGTGATGTTGAAGGGGCTACTCTCGTGCTTAAAGTTAAGCATGTGTGTAAGTGTTTACAGGATGGAGGCCTTAGATTGTAAACTTGGTACTTTAACCTCCATAGGACCCAGCTGTGTATTACAAAATGTTAGCTGGCACAATGGGGCCCTGCTCCTAACTGGGGTTGCTAAACACTAATGCAATATAATTTTTAATACAGTAATTAAAAGATCATGAAAGCAAGAGGAAAATGTGAGGAGGTGGGAGAGAAAAAACAAAATGAAAGAGGAGCATGGGGGGGGGATCAAAAGTATTTTAAAATCTTTTAAGAAAAAAACAATCTCACTTTCCAAAGCCCCATGATAGCTACTTTCCATGTTCACATTTAAAAAGCCTAATTGGGAGTTCAGAATTCATGACGCTCACAGTTCTGACAAAAGTTAAGCAGAGAATAAGCAGCTTGTGGAAAATGATGAATCACTGCTGAACGTTGATTACATATTTAATTAATTAGCAACATATTTCAAAAACTCTTTACTGCCCCCTCACCCTCACACCCTGTTCAGTTGCTCATTGTGACAAGGCATCACATTCGGGAAGGAAGAGGCAGAGATCTATCCTGGGCTGTTTGATGGCTTCATTGGGAGCCATTGAAGCCACATAAATTAGAGCACTCCTTGGAGCTGCTCTAGTTTATGCTGGGGCTGCTTCAGTTCCCTGCTGCTCTAGAATCCAGGAAATGCAGAAGTGGCACATTGCCGCCACCACCCCTCTCGGCTCTGGCTCTTGAGACATGCAGCTCAGAATCAGACTAATTTCCGGGCCGCCCAGGGGATTCGGGGGCCTGGGGTCTTCGGCGGCGGGGGTCCTTCCGCTCCGGGTCTTTGGGGCACTTCGCCGAAGACATGGAGCGGAAGGACCCTCGCAGCTGAAGTGCTGCCGAAAACTCTCATGAGGGCCCTGAAAACTCTCGTGCCCCATTTGCCGCCTCCTCTGGGCAGCCCTGCTCATTTCTCACTCCTCATTTCTTTGTAAAGTACCTCTACGTTGCAACAAAATTAACAATACAAATAATCAGCGTTAATAACCATATTGATGACAGAATGCTGCTACAGTGATTTACTGGTCTGAAAAATCCTGGTGTTCTATCAGTTTAAATGGTATAGCACAGAATGAAGCAGATCTGCAGATCAGACCTGATATCAAAGCAATCAAGAAATTGATTGAGATACTTAGCTTCCTCTGAGGAAGAAGCTAAAGATCCGCAGATTAAATGTCCCCTCCAAAACACACTGACATGATAGAGCACCAGGGTTCTGAAGTACGTCAATACAATAATCCTCACACTAAAGACTCATACAGGTATCCAATGATAATACTTATATTGCATATGATGTCAATAATTTGCAGATTTTAAGATGTTCTTAAAATAGCCAGTGACATGACAGAACCTAATGGCTGCAATGGTGTTTTGTGTCAATAATCTGCAGACTCCCTAAATATAGATTCATGGAATCATTACATCTACAGGTTTCAGGGGGGTAGCCGTGTTAGTCTGTATCAGCAAAAACAATGAGGAGTCTTTGTGGCACCTTAGAGACTAAAATTTATTTTGGGATAAGCTTTTGTGGGCTAAAACCCACTTCATCAGATGCATGGAGTGGAAAATACAGTAAAATCCATCTACAGTTATTTGATACACTGAAATAATTTATCTTAATGGAAGAATAACAACATGCCACTGAAATGTGGTATTGGGTCAATATGCTGCAACCTACACTAGGATGCATTCGCTGTACAGAAAGGAATGACTGCAAAGGAGAACACAATCTACTGGATCAATAATCGACAATTTAAAATATTTTAATAATATTTATAGCTAGTACTCCAAGTTTTAAAGGGTTCCTAAAACTGTAGTGATAGAATCTACTTTCTAAGAAGGATTTTTCTTGCCAGTTTTCTTCAAGGTCTAAGATATATATTGATTTTGTTAACATGGATATACAGATGGAGGAGAATTACTGGTGACATTCACAGGAACAAAACACAAGTTCTGTTTAAATGAGTTGGCATATTGGTTTCCTCTGAGGGTGGTACTAGATCATTAGTATAAGGACAAAATAAAGGATGGGGAATAGAAAGATGAATGTATTATTTCTAGGAAGCTATAGTGGTTTAATTTATCTCTATATATGACACAGCAAAATCAATTTGACTCATAACAAAAAGATGGTGGGGAAAACAGGGAAATTACAACAAAACATAAAGGCTCCTGATTCTACTCTCACTTAAACTGGTATAAATGAGGAGTAACTCCAGTGAAGTTGATGGTGTCCATAGCTCAGAATCTGGTCCAAAATGATGAATAATTTAAGAATCTGATTTCAGACTACAGAATTAAGGCTGCCATTCCGACCTTTTGCTGATTCCAACATCTCTTAGCGGTGTAATAATAAGCATCACACGGTGTCTTATATGCCCATGCAGGCATGCGCACAAACGCTTTAAGACAGATCATTTGAAAATTAACTTTAGTTAACACAGACACACCTGTATTAATTGATCTGCCAATGGCACTCATCCATCAGACAGAAATTCAATACCAACAATTTGGACAGATGCCAACTGTTCACAAATATCACTTATTACTACCACCAGTCCTCTTTTCCCCCCACCAGCCCTCTTTTTCCCCCTCTGTAGATATGAATGATTGACACTTATGTCTACATTCCAGCCTATGTCAGCATAACTTATGTCGCTAAGGGGTATGGATAAACCACCTCCCTGAGCGACATAAGTTAAACCAACCTAAGCGCCGGTGGGGACAGCGCTATGTCGGCAGGAGAGCTTCTCCCGCCGATGTAGCTTCTACCGTTCGCGGAGGTGGTTTTATTATACTGACGGGAGACCCCTCTCCTGTCGGAATACAGTGTCTTCCCCAGATGCGCTGCAGCGCTGTACATGTAGGCAGCCCCTAAATAGCAATACTTCAAAGACGTGTTTGCTTTTAAATCTACAGTACCAATATCTAGATAGATAGATAGATAGATAGATAGATAGATAGATATCTCCCTATTGCAACGATTGTATCAGTGGCCATTTATAGGTCTATTACCATGGGCAATATTTGAATGCATTTAGTAAGAAAATCTATATCTCTTAGCAATAATATCAAAGATTTTTAAAAGGCTAAAATGGCCAACAGATACACACGCAAAACATGTAAAAATGATAAACATTTCTTTATTAAATGAGCGATCAGTTTTCCAAATTTCAGTGGAATTTTTAAGCTTTTAAGGCCTTATTTCTGCTTTCCACCCTTTTTAAGAACATAAATGCAATAGATCAACTCTTAAAATAACCTTGGAAATAAAATCCCCACCTTTGAGATCACTTACATTTTCCAAAAGAGAAAGTCTCCTTAAACTGACAAAATATTTGTTTGATTTTCAAGCGTTGTCTGCAGCCAATCCCAGTAAACATCCCCTGAGATCCTCCACAGTCAAAAGGATGGGCTCTAATATGTAACTGCACTGCTGAGCATATAGACATTTAGCACTGGGACACATCCTCATCTGGTGTAAATTGGCATAGCTCCATTGATATCAATGGAGCTATGCCAATTTAACCAGCTGACTGTCTGGCCAGGCGTTCCAAAAATAAATGACTGAACATAAGCCACGATTGTTGATATTCCTACTTTCAGATCACTTCTAACATTTAAGAATTCTCACTTGCACTTTTAATTACTCATTAATTGACTATGAAGACTGACATATCTGGTTTGCTTAAAGAGTTTAGTAAATGATTTGGTCCCAATGAAAAGAAAAAGGCAAAATGATGATGCTGAATTCAAAGACACAGATTGACTACAAAATTGCCAATTTGGGGTTCAATTAATGACCTTATACCAATAGAACAACTTAAGTACATCCCAGCAGATGCTCTAAGTTGTATCAAGGTCAGGACCAGCTCTTAGAATCAAGAAGTGATAACTAATTCTTGCATCCCCTCTTCTTCTCTCCTAGAGCTCTGATAAAGGGGGCAGGAGGGAAACCCTCTCTCAAAGACTTTATACCAGCAAAGCTCTTGTCATAAAGGGAGACAGTATTGCCTAGTGGTTAGAGTGTGCTGAGACTCAGGAAATCTAGGTTTTATTCTTGACAGTATTGTTAATTGCCTGTGATCTTGGATAAGTCTCTGTTCCCCAGTTTCCCTATCTATAAAGTAGAGCTATAACCATAACTGCAATTGCTTTGAGATTTTATATATACAAGGTATTTAGTACAAATGTAAAGTCTGATTTAGACTTTATATCTTTTGCCATTTGAATTGTTTTAAGTAAGCAAATGAGCAAGCCCTCACTTCAAAAGTGGAGAACACCTCAGTAAGTGAAAGTCAGACATATCAAATTTTATGGGAATCTAACGTTCAATTAACAGTATAAGAGTGTATGACTTCAGAGAGAACTGTATTTTTAAAACTGGAGTCATATTCACTTCAAGACTTTCTGTCTTTCTTTTTTTATTGAGAAATCTACAGATAATGGATCAAAGCTCATTGAGCGTTAGGAACTGAAACCCCTTCCTTTGGTTTGAATGAAAGGATTGCTTTGATCCCTGGGAAAGAGGAACAAGTAAAAACAAGGTTCATTTTATCAAATCTCTTTCCGCCATATGGGACTGGTGGAAGAATGGAATAAGGAGAAGTCTGATCAAAGTTTTAAACATGTATATATGAAGGATGAATAAGTGCTAATTCACTCAATGAATTATAATGCCACCTGTGTCTTCTTTATTACAATTCAAACATTTTATTTTCCTAACAAAAAAATAAGCTTAAATGGATTGTAAATGTGTCCCAAATAGCTTATGACACTATGCGATGATGGTCACCTGTGTATTGTTCCTTGTTTCTTGTCTTCAACAGACAACTTGATTAGTTTTATTATTGGTGGTAGTAAGATCAACACAGATATGCGGAAAACTTCACTTCAGAATTTACAAATATGCTAATTCGGCTTCTGCATCTTCTCACTCTGATACAATAATAAATCATTCCAGTCAAATTTACAATTCATCCTTCAATACCCTGAAATAGTTCCTTGCAAAATATTATGGACATCATATCTGATCTGAACCCACCAAGTTTAGTTCAGCTTTATTTCAAAAAATGTGGAATCCACATTGATTTCTTCCATTACTTTAATTAATACATCTTGGATAGTCAAATTTTAATGCTGTGTTCCTTTTATTTGTTCAAATGGAATGTAGGTGGAAGTCTTCCATATGGAATTTCAAAATGTGCAGTGCAAACCTCATTAAAACTGTCAGAGTTTCTTCCATTAAATTCAATGGACCTGTATCCTCCTTACACCTGACCTGAATTTGGCCTCATTTACTTACACAGAAGTAAGATCCATTAAATGAGATGGGTCAAAGGTCAATATCTGGGTTAGCAAGACCACATACTGATAGCTGTATATAAATGTATCTTTATGGCCTCATACTGTGAATGAAAATTATTAAAATAATCAGAAGCCTGATCCAGCTCTCATTCAGTCAATGAAAGACTCTCATTGACCTCAATGGGAATTGGATCAGGTCTCAAATGAAGTAAATATTGGAATTAGAAAAGGGCTCTAGAACACTCATGGTTTTCTCTTACCATGCTGCTACTAATGCTATTCGCCAAGAGCATTCCAATCCAATTGGAGAAAAGTAACATATCTTATTGAAAAAAGAGCTTGTAATTAGAATAAAGGGTATCAAAAACACAAGGATCTGTGACATTTTGTCTTATTTTATTGCGAAGTCAAATGGTTCCCTTGGTCCCCAGGTTCTGAATGGTTAACCATTCCTCAGAAACCCACATTAACTAAAATGACACCTACTGATAAAAGAAGTGCTGAACAAGAGACATTGCAGCATTTCTGTTGAATACTCTCCATTTGTCACCCATGACTTCAATAGATATTTCTGCTTGAGATGTACAGTTAGCCAATCATCACAGAAGATAACTATCCAGAGATAAGTGGAAATACTTGTTTAAAACAGGTATTACTGTGGAATCTGATGTATATATATTTCTAATACATATTATCTTAATAAGCATCTTACATATACATTTTTAAAGCAACGTATGAGAAACGCAAGCCTGAAGTTCCCCAGTTTTTATGAGAATTTGCCTATGTCCCTTATATTGTTTACACTAGTGCACAAATCGAACTAGTACTACAAAAGCAACTCAATGGGACGATGAAGTTCTCTGTGAAGTAAGTAAAATATATATAGAAAAATAGATTAGATGTCTGTCACTTAACATACCCAATTTGGAATCCAACCAGATGACAACTAAAACTGAGAAACTCACACTGGTCCTAATTCAGCCATGGTACACCTCTGACTTGCACCCATCTATCAAAGGACTGCATTTATGCCTGTGTATGTTATTTTATACCAGTCATTAGTTTTGCTCTCCACTAGCTGCTGGCAATTACACAGCTGTCTCTGCAAATAATCACCTTGAGGCAACAATGTTGAGGACAGGGGTGGAGGGAGGGGGGAGGCAGAGAAATCTTCTGCAACGATCACAGCTATGGAAGGGATTTCTTTCCTTTTAAATCCATAAATCTGACACAAGCTGAGTGGGCCTTCTGAGATACGGAAAGGCCTCTATATAAAACTGCAAAATGTAAATTTAGAGGAAAAAAAACCTTTTACTCTAAGTCTAACTTTTCACACAAATTTTGTATAACAATGCTGTTCAGAACTGAACTGCTGAGTATCAAAAATATAAAAGGGGAAGTTTCAAGCATCTGTCTATAGAATAGGAACTGTTCCTCTGTGTGCAAGGTTATATCATAGAATCATAGGACTGAAAGGGACCTTGAGAGCTCATCTAGTCCTGCACTCATGGCAGGACTAAGTATTATCTAGATCATCCCTGACAGGTGTTTGTCTAACCTGGTCTTAAAAATCTCCAATGATGGAGATTCCACAACCTCCCTAGGCAGTTTATTCCAGTGCTTAACCACCCTGACAGTTAGGAAGTTTTTCCTGATGTCCAACCTAAATCTCCCTTGCTGAAATTTAAGCCCATTGCTTCTTGTCCTATCCTCAGAGGTTAAGAACAACAATTTTTCTCCCTCCTCCTTGTAACATCCTTTTATGTACTTGAAAACTGTTATGTCCCCTCTCAGTCCTTTCTTTTCCAGATTAAACAAACCCAGTTTTTTCAATCTTCCCTCATAGGTCATGTTTTCTAGACCTTTAATCATTTTTGTTGCTCTTCTCTGGACTTTCTCCAATTCGTCCACATCTTTCCTGAAATGTGGCACCCAGAACTGGACAGAATACTCCAGTAGAGACCTAATTAGCCTAATATGTGCAATTAGGCTTTCTCTCAGATGTCCATACCCCCTTTTTAGTAGCTTTGACATGGGACTTTTGTTGGAAGGTTGAGATAATGTCTGTGGACTGATCTATGAAAGCAAAAGTCTCAAAATACCTAACAGACTGGCTGATTGACTGTTTGGTGGCGCGGGGTGGGGGGGGGTGGAAGAAGAGAAAGAGAGGATCTGTGGACTTTCTGAGCCAAAAACTAC
This sequence comes from Eretmochelys imbricata, assembly GCF_965152235.1. Classification (NCBI taxonomy): domain Eukaryota; kingdom Metazoa; phylum Chordata; order Testudines; family Cheloniidae; genus Eretmochelys; species Eretmochelys imbricata. The sequence goes on along the minus strand of NC_135572.1, from coordinate 179,135,991 downwards.
TGGAATGGGGAAGTTCTTATGTACCTTTCCATAAAGGTGGTCCAGTCAAACTATATTGGTGATGCCAGTGACTTCAGAAGCTGAGTGTCCCTTCCTGATTCACAAAAGAAACTCCTGTTGAGTTCCCATGGAGGAAGAACCATCTTCAGGAGGAACCAGGCCACCATCTTCAAAAACTGAAGTTGATAAGACAACCAGCTAACCTTTCCAACCACCACCAGCATCCTGCAGGTAACCAGTAGAGCAGAGGTGGGCAAACTATGGCCTGTGGGCCACATCCAGCCCGCGGGACCATCCTGCCCTGCCCCTGAGCTCCTGGCCAGGGAGCTACCCCCGGCCCCTCCCCCGCTGTCCTCCCTCTCCCACAGCGAAGCCGCCACATGGGCAGCACTCTGGGCGGCGGGGCTGGGAGCTCCTGCAGGGCAGCGTGGCAGCATGTCTGGCTCCAGCCGGGTGGCATGGCGGCCAAACATGCTGCTCTGAGTGGCATGGTAAGGGGGCCGGGGCATTGGATAAGGGGCAAGGGGTCCCGGGGGGACAGTCAGGGGACAGGGGGTGGTTGGCTGGGGTGGAGGTTTGGGGGGGGCGGTCAGAGGAAAGCAGGGGGGTTAAATAGGGGGTAGAGTCCCAGGGGGCGGTTAGGGGCAGGGGTCCTGGGAGGGGGCGGTCAGGGGACAAGGAGCAGTGGGGGTTGGATGGGTCGGGGGTTCTGATGGGGGCAGTCAGGAGGTGGGAAGTGAGAGGGAGTGGATAGGGGGTGGAGGCCAGGCTGTTTGGGGAGGCACAGCCTTCCCTATCCGGCCCTCCATACAGTTTTGCACCTCGATGTGGCCCTCGGGCCAGAAAGTTTGCCCATCCCTGCACTAGAGTCATGCCCCCATTCTTCATTAGTATCAACCTTTTTAGTTCAGCTCATTTTTCCAATTTTTATATAGGGATGTCTCTACCATCGTGTTTCTGCATTTTTTATTTTTTAAACTCCAAAAGGCTGTCAGTGAATCTGTGCATGTGCACAGCAGTGGGTGTGGATAGAAGCCACAGAATTTATCTGTGAATGATGCATACAAAATAGTTCTTTAAACACCTAAAACAATCCTGTGTCTAACAACCTTGTTCTCCAAGAGATCACACACCTAGGAGCTGTACATTGAATCCTGAGAAATCATGCTATTTCACCTAAATTTGGCATTTGAATTTAAAATGTACCAAGCTGTCATATTGAATTGTACTGGCATGTTTCAGATAACCTTATATTTGGGGAACAGGAGCTAGAGAGTGGCTATTATATAACCACCTATAATTGGGCAAGCTGCCTTAACTGGCATCAGATACGTAGTCTCAACATTGACTTCAACCTGGGAGTGATTTGTCCTTCCCCGTATGAGCCTTCACCTGGAATATAATTACTGCCACTAGCACGAAGACTGACAATATATTTTACTTATGGGGATGAAAACTAAACAATACTGCTTCCTTCCCACATTATTAAATACAACTTATAAGGAACTGTTGACTTACTGTGGTTTAATCAACCTGATCATTAGATTAATTTGGTCATTTGAGATTAACCCACTTCATTCTAATTTGGTTTGCTTATATGTCATTTATTTTATGTTTTTGCTTTGTTATTTACTCCTGGTGGAATTCTGCACCAAAAAAAAAAAAAATTCTGCACATAATATTTTAAAATTCTGCAAAATTCTGCATATTTAATTTGTCAAAATAGCAATATAATCACACCAGTTTCAATAATTTTTGATCTTTTATTTCAAAATACCTGTCAGCAAGTATGTCTGGAACAATACAGACAACAGAAAGATTCAGGATATGTTTTTTGACAAATAGATTCCTTAGTAGGCATATTAATACAGAACTCTGAGAAATAATTCATTTAAACTACAATACAGAATCATATTTCCTGCATCCCTCAGAAGCAGTGCAAAAGCTTGGGGGAGCATGGGGTAATGGAGGAGCTGAGGGATAGGGAAGTAAATTGCTGGGAAGGAGTCTAGGTGTGAACTTGGAGGGCTGTTGGGTATGTGTGGGAAAAGTATGGAACAGGTTTTTTTGGCGGGGTGAGGAAGGATTGTTAGGGAGCTTCCCCCATGCAGATCCTGGCTGACCCCAAGCCTCTCCCATTCAGTCAGGCACATCTGTCCCTGTCCACATGTGTTCCTGCACCCCCATATGTTCTTGCACCCCCTGTCCACATTTATTTCTCCATCCCACTCAGACACCTACTCCCCGCATCCCCATGTGGCCCTGCACCCCTTCCCCCTGTCCCTATGTGGTGCTATACCCTTTCCCCCATTCCCATGTGTGTCTGTGCCCCCACTCAGCCATTCCCTGTCCCTATGTAGCTCTGCAGCCCTCCCCCATCACCATGTGGCCCTGAACCTCCCTACCCCACGTGGCCCTGTGCCTCCTCTCCCATTCAGCCCCTTCCCCAGTCTGTCCTCCCCTGCTAGCCCTTATGACCCCCTGTTTGAATCCCCACCAGCACCCAACACTTTCTGTCTCCCCATAGCTCCTGACCTGACCTCACAGGCACTGCGAAGAAGGCAGGCTATCTCTCTTCCCTAGCTGGCTGGGAGCTGCTGCTTTGTTCTATCACTATACCACCCTCTGATGGGCAAAAGGCAGAACTGCAGTAACATTTCAGCAGAAACTTTTTTCTGAGCAAAAAATTAAAACTATGCGTGGCTCATTAATTATGCACACACGCAGTAGCGCAGATTCCCCCAGGAGTAGTTATTTAGTTTAGCTGATAAATTATATAAAATTGGAAATCTGTGTCATTTGAATGTTTCTTCTCTAGCTAGTCAGGGTTTAGACCTGACGAATCCAAAGGTAGAAACCAAAGACAGCTCTGTGACCCACCTAGTTTTGATCCAGAGAATTACCTCTGTAATCATCCCATAATTCGTGCCCAAATAGTGTTGGATTAGTAGTACCTATAAAGACATTGTTTAGCTATTTTCTAGCTATAGTACTTACATGACTCCCAACACCATAGTATCTGAGTGCCTAACAATTTATAACACATTTATCCTCACACACTGTTGTGAGGTACAGAAGTGCTATTATTCCCATTTTATAGATGGGGAACTGAGACACAGAGAGACTAAGTGACTTGTCAAAAGGTAACAGAGGAAGTCTATGCCAGATCTGGACTTTGAACCCAGACCTCTGAAGTCCAAGGCTATCATCCCAACCATTCTGTGGGCAGTCGGAGAACAAGGACACTGTTAAATTTTGAAGGAGAGTTGAAGTATATATTAATCATTTATTTCAATAAGCAATGTGGGTTCCAGAACCTTTGAGTGCCTGGGGTTGATGCTAGTGAATCAACCTAAAGGCTGACCACTTCCTACAATAAGGCTAAATGCCTTGAAATTTTTTAGTTATACTAATGTGGTTTGACAAAGATGGTTTCTCTTGAAAAAAACTTGCAGAACTTCCGACTTCAAATTTTTTAATTACTATTTTCACAAGAGTCATGGAATAGAGGTGAAACTACTGTAGAAAAACATAGCTCATATACATACTGTAGGTAATAAACCTGCAGTGTTATTAGCTACCCTTGTTTAAATGTTAATGGCTAGCTTGCAATCAATTTGCTGACACTCAATTTATTTTAGAGTAGTTCAGCATTTTCCAGTTTCTACTTCTTATATCCTATTTCCAGAGTACTTTATTCAGTATTTTGAATGAATATTGTATTTCATTTAAAATAAGCAGTAATCTGGCATATTGCACAAGGCTATATACTAATATATATTGAAACAAGATATAGATTTCTAGATTAGCTGTTAAAACACAGGCACAGGAGATTCATTTATACACATTCTTATGTGGAAAGGCAAGAGAAACTGTGAGTATATATACAATCCTTAGATACCATGCCAAATGTCTGACCAGTTTTACCTGACTTTTGAGATTAAAGTCCTACCTTCAAAAGAATTCCTCTGTAGCTTACTTTCTATGGCTGTGGTTCTGAGTATATTTTATTTTGTACTGAAATGGTATTAGTAAATATTTTAGTTCCTCCCACCCTAAGTAAAAACAAGTACAGTAAGTTTCATATGTGGCCTTGAATCTTATTGAGGTACATAGTAAGAGGTGCACCCTAATAACAAAATTATGATAATACAATTTGATTATAATGGGAAAATAAGCAGAATAATACTGAAAACTCAATTACTCTGGCAGCTCTAACTGGGAGCTATTGTGACTTGGTAACATCTGCTCCTAAAGCATATTAAAAATGACTTCCACGTAGTTAATTCACTTACTGACTGACTGCAGTTTCTGAAGTATTTTCTTTGCAAATAATTTCCTTCTTATATGTGTTTTCCTGTTTATGTTATTATTCTTATTATTTTACCGCTGCACTGTTTCACAATGAACTGCAACCTTGGGTGATCCTTTAAACAAACCCAGCTCATATTATAATGTCTCTACATTTGCTTAACCTAAGAAAGCACTGAAGGAGCCAAATCCGTCTTCACAAAAGAAAATGCTCATGGAACGTATTCTGTTATGCCATGTTATTCAACATACACCACACTGCATTTTAGGTTTGTTTGTTTTTTTTTAAATTCAGTGTAATAAAAACAACAAATATGGTTTTCATGACCATGTTCCCTTGGTTTTCTCTGTTCAAACAAGTTACATCTGTCCCAGTTTTTGAATTCTTCTATCAAAAAGAAAAGAAAAAGCTTCAGAATAGAAGATTTTTTGTCACTCCCAAAACCCTTTAAGATAAAGAGGACTTAAAAAAAACCAACAAAAAACAACCATCAAAAACTGTGTGTAAAACACTGACTTACTTCCCCCCCTTTTTCTATGTTTTAGTTTTAAGTATTTTCTTTTGTTCTCAATGCAAATGGTCACTGGTTCATCGTCTCTCACCCGGGACAGTTATGTCACATCACTTGACTAATACGCATGCATTTGCCACTAAAAGACATTTTAACTGAGAGCTGTCACATCCGTCATCTCCACTCGGGCTGGTTAAAATTTTTATCTGCCGTCTTGAATTAATTTCAGCTCGCCTGAGCCCAGCAGGGGACTTTAGAGTGGTTTAGTTAAATTCCTTATTTTAAAAAAAAAGCATTTAGATATTTTCTCCCTGCATCTAATTTTTGTTTCCCATTACTGAAACAAAGATGTAATTATACATCCAGAGAAGAGGAAAAATAAAAGAGAGAGAGAGAAACCAACCAATTTTGACATTTTTATAAGGAAGCATTTTCTCTTGCTTTCCTGCTTTCTATATGGTTCACTGTTATTTTGTGAATTAACTATGTCCCTAGTTAAAAGGGATTAAACTAAGAAGTAAATGTGCAGAATGCAAAGCAAAAAGGAGAAAGACAACATTAACTGACAGTTGACACGCAAGAGTTGGAGGGGAGGGAGAGAGATAAACCAGAAATGAAAGATCCCGTCACCAAAATATTTTATACAGATCACGTCTGTGACAAGGCTGAATGTAACCAAGCCAATAATCTATCCTTCTTAAAGCAATCCTTCAACAGTTTGCTTTTTAGGCAGCAAACACATATATTGGTAGGTGAGGAAGTTCAAGCTGTGAATTGGATGAGAGAGATGTTTGAGGCTGAGTAATGCTAGCAAAAGGATCTAAATCTCTTGAAAAGATGTATAAGCCAGCACTGACCTGTGGGAATTTACACCCCCCCGTGACCAGTATTGGACTCTTGATAAATTTATTTTCTTACAGGTTGGAGGCCAGGAAAGCATCTGTGTGTATTCTCAGCATGTGGAAACACACACTAGAAAAGCTCAGCAAGTGCAGGGATACTAATCCCCAAAGGCACGGTAGCTAATCTACACTAAATACTACTGTCTGCACAAAAATGTTTGGAAGATCTGTAAAATACACTGGGGTTCCAAACATTTAAGACCTGTTTAGTCTGCAGAAGAGAAGAATGAGAGGGGATTTGATAGCTGCTTTCAACTACCTGAGAGGTGGTTCCAGAGAGGATGGTTCTAGACTATTCTCAGTAGTAGAAGAGGACAGGAGAAGGAGTAACGGTCTCAAGTCGCAGTGGGGGAGGTTTAGGTTGGATATTAGGAAAAACTTCTTCACTAGGAGGGTGGTGAAACACTGGAATGCGTTACCTAGGGAGGTGGTAGAATCTCCTTCCTTAGAAGTTTTTAAGGTCAGGCTTGACAAAGCCCTGGCTGGGATGATTTAATTGGGGATTGGTCCTGCTTTGAGCAGGGGATTGGACTAGATGACCTCCTGAGGTCCCTTCCAACCCTGATATTCTATGATTCTATGATTTGATTTATGTGCTTGATTACTGTCTAAGTACTTAAATGAACCGGCCCACAACTGTACTATGGTCCTATGAGTGAAACCTATAAGAAAAAGAGGTTTTAATCAGAGTACTGAAAAAGGCAAAGCTTAGCTATTTCAATGTCAAGAATACAGGGCTAGGATAAGTGCATCTTTGCTTATGTTATTGACAGAGAACTTGAAATAGTCAAAAATACTGTAAAACAAAAGGGAAAATCAGAGTCCACCCGACAAATTTCAAAACAATCTTCTTACTTTGACAGCTTATCCAAATTTTACCTTGATATACATGCATTGTCTTCGCTGGCACGCTTCCTGAGCTGAGGATCCTGCAAGGGTGACGCAGAGCTGGCTGTACAAACTAGGTCTGTTAGGGACTCCCCCGTGTCAGGGGAATACTACTGTGGCTTTGTAGTGAATGTTTCCACTTTAAAGGGGCCATAATGCAAGATGAATTTCACACGTTGACTTGCTGACCCATTGACAGGTTTCTTATTGCTGTTCCAGTCTTACAATATGCAAACAAGCTACCTATCTGTTTTGAAATGGCTATCATGTGCTTCTGCTGGAAGACAACTGAATCAAATGCAGCAAGTGAAGGATTTAAGTCGCTGTTGTGGAGGAGTGGGGGAGGGAAGCAAAATATTTTAAGCTTATGCACTTTAAAATTTATCAATTTAGCCATCTGGCAAATTTACAGCTATTATTATAAATTCTTATTTACATGGTAATAAAATCAGTTGCTGACACAAAATTAGTCATGCAAGGACCCGCAGTGCCTTCTGCCCAGGCACTGCAACTCTGTGTACAAAGTTCAAGATTGTTCATTTGTTCAAAGTGCATGGGACAGAGAAATAGCGACAACATCGGCCGGGGGGGGGGAGGGGGGAGGTTCTTCACCTGAATTCATAGATGCTAAACTTCAAATACTTTTCTTCTTACTACAAGGATAGATCACGTTTTCCCAGCATAGCAGAATGCGTGGGATAGACCACAGGAATTTGTCGTGTCCCTTCTTTATTTCCCTTTTGTCAGATAACAGCTGTATGAGACAAAGGGCAGGAGGGAAAACACACTGGAATACGCTCATTGCAAGCACTAGCTCAGCTACATTCCATAATACATATTGGAGCTTTTTATGAAGGAATAACAAATTACATAAAACACATCAATTTTACGCTGCTAAAATTCTTTCTGAAATTACATTTAACAGCACAAAAATATTACCTCCAGAAGGTAATACTTAGAACACCCATACGGATTCAGTATTATTAATAGGAGTTCATTTTTAAAAATATCACATTTCATATACTAAAGAAATAAACACTATTTTAAACCTCTTTGTACCATTTTATGATTTTATGAAATTTGCACTGGTGCACACATAGTTATAAAGACTGCATCACAAAAAATGAATAGCATAATAGCTCTGCAATTAAATATATGGCTGGGCACAACATTCAAGTAGACAGCATACGTAGGCTGCATATTAACACCTAACATTTCGATCTTCCTTTTGGACTTCTGAATACAGGTAAAATTCTCCAAAGCACCGATATGACTTAGGATCTTAAGTCCCGTTTTAAAAGTAACTTAAGCCCCAACGAGCCTAAGTCCCACTGACTTTGGTTACTTAGGCTCCTAAGTGCCTTTTGAAAACAGGACTTATGATCCTAAGCTATTTAGGTGCATATGAAATGTTTTCCATATATGCTTCAGTTTATTCACCATACGAGCCTATGCTATATACTAGCCACTATTTTGCATGAACTATTTAAGAGTCTGATCCTGCAGGATGTACTCATGTGGCTCTGGGCCCAGTTCTGCTATTCTTACATAAAGTAGCACCTTAGTGAGCATCACCTGCACAGTATTTCAAGTCAATGGGGAAGCTTTTTGCTCATTCCTCTGCCACTGCACAGACACGTGGGGGTTCCTTTCAGTGCAGGGTTTTGTACAAGACACATAGCTAACAAAATTAACCAGAAGATGTATTCACTAGATAGGGCCAGATACTGATTTTACTCACGCTGGTGTAAATCAGAAGGAACCTCACCAATATCTTCTGTAAGTGATCCACAATCAGGCTTGTAGACTGTACAGATGAGTAGGTAACAGATTAGATTCTTCCATCCTAGCTCACACTGAGTAGTGATTTACTCAGCACTTACCTGACATTACCTGTAGGATACCCAAGATGAGTAAGGGTGGTGGAATTATTTGATCTATTACAATAAGAGAAAGAGGCTGCAAATGAAAGTAACCAGAAAAATATTATCTTCTCTCTCAAACTTAAAGTTAATTTATTAACTAATGCACTATGATTAACTGCCCACATCTATTCCCATTTTACAGTACACTTGTGGACTCCCCCAGAGCTTCCCTTGTCTCCTCTCTGCCTTTGCTCCTCTGTGCATGATAATGAAAAGCTTCTGACAGTGACTTCTCCCCCCACCCTTCTTCCCCCAGCAGCTATTTGGATTCAAACATGCACAGCTCATGCATAAGCAAACAGGTGCAAAGGACAGGGGTCTGCCAAACCCCAAGCAAGCATGAGGTACATATGTATCTTGCTGACTGTGGCACACTACTGATAGAAGACAACAAGGCCAGACAATAGGAAGGGTCAGTAGGTGGCTCTTTGATTTTTCTGGTTCCTGACACAACAACATGGGAGTTTGCCTGTTGGGGAAAAAAATCTATCCATAAATCCACCCCATAACATTGAAGGATTGAGGTAAGCAACTCAACATGCATCGAAGATGCAGATTCTGCATTTCTATTAGTTACTTTCCATGGAAAGGCAAATGCAATCACCATGTGTTTACCTCCACTCCCCCAAGCCCTCATTCTTTTGAAAGTGGAGAGATCATTAACAGTGAAAACTTCATAATAAAATAAATGGCTCTGTGCACATTGCATGTTTTCCGTTTGAACGCCTTCCTTGCAGAATAAGGAGATTCTATAGTACAGTAATACAATAAAGAGTAGTATGCAATCTCCCTCTCTCCCCATGAAAAAGGGACTACACGTAGTCCGACCATTGTTGGTTTACATTCACTTCAAGCTTTTTTTTCCCCTCTTTTCCTCTGAGACACTTTTTTTTTAAGTGGTGAAATTTTAAAAAAAACCCAAACTTCTCAACCCTTTGCAATAAAAACTCAAGTTTACAATAGCTGTTTTACAAAACTCTTGGTGATGCCTATATGCTACTGGTATGTGAGTCAACATTGCCTTCATTTCAACGTGTATGTTCACTCAAGCTTAGTCATGCAAACAAAGTATATTTGTATCCAGATTCAAGGAGAAAAATACAATACCATTACTTAAATGTAACTGAAAATCTAGGGCCAAATTCACAACTGGTGCAAATTGGTGCAACTTTATTATCTTCAACAGCACCACACTAATTTACATCAGCAAGGGATTTGGCCCTTAAAATTGGGTGTGTTTTTCTTTAATCGTATATGTTATTTTCTTTTACTTACCTATTCAGGGAATATCAGCTAATCTTAGTTAAGAGTTATTAGACAGCTTTCACTAATTGTTCTATATGCTCTCCCACAACAAATTCAGTGGTTCTCACACAGAAGTCAACATTTACCAAAAGTTGTCATACAGTGATATCAGGGTTAATGCAGCTTAGAACAGGAAATACAATAGGATCACAGAAATCAAGCTTTCATAACACTTGGCAAATGCAGATTTTTTTTAAGAGCTCTTACGGCTAAATTATGCATCTAGAAGACTGAGCTTTGCCGATTATAAGGAAGGATGTGCGCTCTTTGGGTAGAGGTACCAGGAGAAAATGTAAAGTAATGCACACTTGAAAAAATAACCCCAACTATACATACAATACAATGGGGGCAAATTTAGCTACAACTAATCAGGAGAAAGATCTTGGAGTAATCGTGGATAGTTCTCTAAAGACGTCCACGCAGTGTGCAGCAGCAATCAAAAAAGCAAACAGGACATTAGGAATCATTAAAAAAGGGATAGAGAATAAGATGGAGAATATCTTATTGCCTTTATATAAATCCATGGTATGCCCAGATCTTGAATACTGCTACAGATGTGGTCTCCTCATCTCAAAAAAGATATACTGGCATTAGAAAAGGTTCAGAAAAGGGCAATTAAAATGATTAGGGGTTTGGAACAGGTCCCATATGAGGAGAGATTAAAGAAGCTAGGACTTTTCAGCTTGGAAAAGAGGAGACTAAGGGGGAGTATGATAGAGGTATATAAAATCATGAGTGGTGTGGAGGAAGTGAATAAGGAAACATTATTTACTTGTTCCCATAATATAAGAACTAGGGGCCACCATATAAAATTAATGGGCAGCAGGTTTAAAACAAATAAAAGGAAGTTCTTCTTCACTCAGCGCACAGTCAACCTGCGGAACTCCTTGCCTGAGGAGGTTGTGAAGGCTAGGACTATAACAGGGTTTAAAAGAGAACCGGACAAATTCATGCAGGTTAAGTCCATTAATGGCTATTAGCCAGGATGGGTAAGGAATGGTGTCCCTAGCCTCTATTTGTCAGAGGGTGGAGATGGATGGCAGGAGAGAGATCACTAGATCATTACCTGTTAGGTTCACTCCCTCTGGGGCACCTGGCATTGGCCACCGTTGGTAGACAGGATACTGGGCTGAATGGATACTGGGCTGACCCAGTATGGCCATTCTTATGTTCTTATGAAAAAGTTCTCCCATATCTCCACACATTCAATTCAATTGGTATTGCATATGCTCCAATTTTCCAAAAAACAGGCCCTTTATATTAAAAATTCCCAAACTTAGAACACACTAAGCACCTAAATTCATATTGAGCCACATAACTGTTCTCATCTTCAAAGCTGCTGAGCACCCAGGAGTTGCCACTGAATTCAGTGGGAGCTCAGTACCTCTGATAATCAGGCTGCTTAGTTAGATGCCTAATTTTAGGCACCCCCATTTGAATGTTTTGGTTTCTGCTTCTATAAGGCATAAACCTCCTGGGTACTCCAAGGTCATCTCACTGCACCTTTGAAAACGCGAACCTTGCATCCTCCACTCCCAAATAGTGACAACTTCCCCTTCACCACCCATCCCCACCAAGGCACGTATCTTCTGGGTCTGGCTAGTACTGCCCACAGAACTCTCAGGTATGACACTGACTGCACCACACCTGAAGTAGGGGGAACATTTTCTGGGCTTGCCAAAGGAAGGCAGCAGGGCTTTATGGCAGGGGGAAAGGGGGAAAGGGAGAGAAGGAGATCAGAAACTGATGCAAAAGGTGAGTGGTGCTCAGCTTTATGTCGCTGACCCACCTCTGGGGAATGTGAGGTCAGAAACTTTAAAGGTGCAAGCCCTGAGCATTGGAAGCCCTTTCTCCTTCTCCTCGAAGTGGCAAATATCAGGTTGGGTTAGGACCTGCTGTGGGCATTGTGCTAGTCTCTTGTTTTTAGGGGGGCTGGGAAGGTATTTTTCCCTGATTGGCTTTGGTAGAGTGAGGTTTTTTTCACCTTCCCCACAGCAGGTGTCAGGGAGGATCTTTTCTGGTAAGAAGAAAAGGGGGTGGCTATATGTCACAACTTATTTTGTAAGTGTGGGGCAGATGTTCAGTGCAGGTACTCCATAGGGGAGGCATCCAGGGACCAGATAAATGGCCTGGTAAAGGACTTAAAAAGAGGTGCTGGATAAAGGAACAGAGTGGGGGAGAGGGGGTTGGGGACTCCTATGATTGGTATGGCAGGGAGCCAAATTCCCCCCCCCCTTCTTATAGCCCACCTTAACCTTCTTACGAGGGGGGTGGGGTGGATGGTAAGATCCAAGCCACAAGTTGGCTAGGGGACTTGGATGGAAAATGAAGGGGGGCTGATGGAAGCCCCGAGTAATAGTTTCAATAAACATGGATTTGCCTGCACTGTACACTTTATCTGCCGGGTAGACCCAGACATCTATATAATAAAGTTGCAGCTGGATTAAAATCCATATCAAATGTCTCCTGTCCTACTTTTAGTATAGCCAGACAAACACACAATCCCCTTTTCCCCCTTCTTCCTGCTTCCCAGTGTAGCCAGTCAAACTATGGTGCCTCAGGGACAGGTGCAGTGGGTGGGTAGGGGGACTGGGGACAGGAGTCACTGTTCACCCACTCTGCTCTAGCAAACCCATGCTAGATTAACTGAGATCTGGCTTTAATTTTAAAATCTTTCCTGTAGATTTTAGGCTCTGTAACTATTAAAGCAAATAAATATTTCCTGTTCATTTTCCATTTGCATTTAAGTACCTTCATTATGCAGATTATTAATATTTAAAAGCAAATGGCAAATGATGAATGTGCTATAACCTCTGACAGCTTCTTCCCATGACCCATTTTTTAAATGTTTCAAGACAGATTAAAATAAGACAAAACAAACGATCAGAGAGGTAGCCACTGCTCATTTTTATCATCATGCTCCATTGAGCTAGGGCATTAATAAATAATTGTCTCCCAGTCTAACTAGTATTACTAACATTGGGAACCTGATTTAAAGCCCAAAGCATCCATGTCTACTGTAAGCCTGTGACTTCCAAATTCAGAAATCAGTTCTTTCTTCCAAAAGGGTTAACTTTCAAACTTAAAGAAATGTAAATCTGTGTTTACAACTTTAGTAACCTCCAGCCCAACCACACACAGCTACCCAGCACCACATTTATATTCATAACTTCTTTTTCCTCTTCACTTATATTTTTATCTTGAAAGCTAAAGCAACGTTCATTTGAATTCTTCACTCTATAATAAGGAAGCAGAAAAGAGATCGCTTAAAAGGATTAAAAAACTAGGTTATTCATAGAGAGGCTTACTGTAATGACAAAGATCTTTCCCTCACTTTGATCTTCTCAGATTTTCTACAGCACAGATAGCACTTCTGGCACCACTGAGGAAAGGCTTCGAACTCTAATATTTTTTGTCACCTCGCAATAACTGGCAGTGAGAACAGCTGGAAAATGTACAGAATTTAAAATCAAGATACTGTAGTAGGTAAACACTTCTGTAATGGTACTGATATTTGGCTTAGCTATTTTTTCCATCCTGCTATCCTAACCTCACTTCCCATCAAGTGCAACTACAGAAAGTGGGGGTGGGGGAAGACAATATATTTTACAGGAAAAAGTTATTGAACAAAAACACCTATTGACATTAACAGGGCTAGGATTTCACCTAGAGATCTAAAGAGTTTTCTAGAAATGTAGTGAGAAATTGATGATTCAACTTACAGTGTCTATGTTTTTTCTAACTTGTGAGCTCATCCCTTTTTATTTGACTTTCACCTCAGATATAAATTGGCAATTACTGTTATTTAGGTTTTCTGTATACTGAGAGGAAATTGTCTCCTTCTCCCAGCTCCTTCCCCTGTTATCTTAGGCCTCCAATCGTTTCTATCCAGCAGAGTACGGAACACACTGTAAATCGTGCAGTCAGCTTCACAATTTCCTTGTTTAGTTTCCAAAAAGAATCAACAGAGATGGATGGCTGACTAGTTAGAGAGAGGATTAATGCTTCAACTTGGGATCCACTGGATGAAGCTGCTTACTTGTTTACAGTTGTATAAATGACAGCAAAAAGCTCTTATTGGCAATTGCTTAATGTGGAGGGTAAATACATGAATGCCCTAGTGCACTAAGGGGCTGTACCACTAAAATGTATGTGCTGCTAATTCAGTATGTGATTCTCATACTTTGTGAAACTATATTAGCTATTTAATTTTCCAGCATCTGCAATTAGTAAACAAGCAATGTGGTGTAGAGGCCAAATATGGCACTGTTGGCACTACTCATGCAATAGATTTTACCCAAGGATGTAGCAGAAATAAACAATCATTCAGCAAGCCTGCTTGGCCTGCCTCTAATTTATCATGGCTTACATCTCTTGCCTGCCAGTGGAGCCGAATTCATATGTTATTGTCCCAAACCTGTCACTTTCTGGACTGCTTTTTAATCTTCCTCCCAGAATTACATTCAGAAAGGTCACTGCTATCTAATTAGAACCTTATCAAAGATGCACATGCAGGCTGGATTCATGCTTATCAAGAAAGGGTCATAAATCCAGAAATTGCACATCACAAAGTACCATTACCATAATGAATAACTGAAAGGAAAAAAGAGAAAAGTGACAAAAATACCTGTGTATTTGCCAGGCAAGTCTTTTACTCTATTTCTGTGGACACCACGACAGGTGAATGATTGAAATGGTTAGGAAAATGGGGTGGATAGAAATGGAAGATAAGGTTGTTTAACCAGATCCATTTGCATAGAGAAAGTTTGAAAATGTACACTGCTCCAAAGAGAGGTTTTGCCTATTTTTTAACAAAGCTGATTTACACCATGGAGCACATAGTCAAGAAGGTTTGGGGATGGTAGTCTTCATCACAAAATTATCAACAAAGTCAATGGGTGTCCTTTGGCTTCAACCCTTTAAAACCTTACGGAGGTGCATGCATACCAATGTGTTTTCAGCAAATGAAATGAAAAAAGGCTCTGAGTTTCAGAAAGTCAGTTCAATGTTCTATTTTTATCCAGACAGCCAATTTTAGGACAGGTATCTAGTTAAAATTAAAGTTACAATTTCCCCTCATTAGAGGTGCACCAATGAGAGAAATGCAGCGTGTCATGTGGGGAAGAGACAGCTTTACGATACTGGCTGTCGCTTTCGGCCAAACTGCTCTCTATATGAGAGGCACTGGAACAATCTGTACAGTGGGGATTCTGAGAGTCACTGAACCAAACAGTATCCCCTGTATATGATGGGAACCACGTCAAGCCAGGGGATGCAGCAGCACTCCCTGCACCCTTAGTTCCAGCAACTATGCCCTACCCTGTTTTGATTGACAACTTGTCAAGTAGTGTTGTATATGCTCAACAAGTTGTTACGTTTCATTCCAGAAGTGATTACATTTCAGTGGTGTGTAATGATTTGGAAAATACCATCTAGGACCCTTAGGTGAAAAGTGTTGCGGCAAATACATTATTTACTTCTCCTATATTTCCAAGTTCTCATTTAGTCCTTCATTCAAAGGGGTTTTATTGTCATTTGTTCCAAAGTCACACTTGGTTCAGAACAGGCCTTTGTTTGCGCCCCCATCTGTGAAACTCCCTCCCAAAATGTATGCAGTGCTTTGGAGTCCCTCAGTAGTTCTATTCACAGCCTGGTGGATCCTTTTAATGGGCTAAATTGAGCCTTTCTACTCATTCCTAAGTAAGTAAAGGGGACAGGGCTGTGGTACCTTAGGATGAGCACAAAAAGGAACTGACTCAGAGTCAGAATTTCCACTACTGCCCTGAAATGGGTGCAGGCTTACTTCCCTCTTTATGCCCAGCCAGCTTTGTTGGACAGTGCATTGAAAAGAAGGCGGGTGAGGGAAGGAGGAGACAGTGCTAATTCTCTGTCTTTGCTCCAGCCACTTGTTTGAGAACCCAGAGCCAGAATACAAAATAGCCTTATTGTGGATGTGGAGGGCACCACCTCATGCACTGCACAGTTACATTAGGGCTACTCAAAATCTAGCCCTTTGTGAATAATTTACTCTATGATAATTTAGGCCTCCCTTTTTCATCAGCTTGTCCCTATTTTTTCCCCCCTCGCTCATTTTATTTGAGTGGTCTTTTGTGAACCACTGTGTTCAATATTAGCTGGTTTTCTTTTTTTTTTTTTAAGGGAATTCCATGTGCTCATAAGTGAAACTTTAATAACTAAGCAAGTAAATAAATAAATCTACTGACACTTCAATGCATTTTTCTGACGGAAATCGTTTCCGGGTGTTGCACTGGGGACTTATTGCATTACTATATATGGCACTTGGCAGGCTGAACCTTGTAGTTTTTAAAGAAATACTTATAAGATAACAAGAAAACACATCTCCTTTTTACATTAACCTTTCGCAACTTAAAATCTTATCTTTCAAAATCAAACATTACATATATAGCCTAGGACAGAGGCTGTCTCTTGCTACTGTGTTTGTACAGTACCCAGCACAATGGTGCCCCAAAACTGACTGGAACCTCCAGGCTCTGCTATAATACAAACAATTAATATTGATACACAATCTATTTTTTGCTAATACAGGATTATTTTTAGACTCTTTGTCTAAAACCTTAAACATAACTCTGTGAAAATGTTAATATTTTATATTTATCTGAAAAAAAAAACCTAGCCTCTGATTTGGGGAAATGATTTGATAAAACCAATACTTCAAGTGAAGGCCTTGACAAGTGCATGTTTTAACTAGAGCATTCGTATTCTCTTCGAATACTCTCAGCATACGTTTAACAAGCAGAATGTAATTGTCCATTAATAGAGCTTAAAATGAGAAATATTCCCCAGCACCATACATCCATGGCTGACAAAGGGGCCCCCTTCGCTTCCTCCTTTTTGTTTTTGGCAGGGCTTTGGAGCTGTGCTCTGGCTCCGCTCCAGCTCCAGGCAAAAACCTGCAGCTCCACTGATCCAGAGTGGCTCTGAGGTCCAGCTCCGGGCTCTGCTCCAAGGCCCTGGTTTTTGGTTTGGCTTTGACTTTCAGCTGGTCACAGGGAAGTAAAGATATATCTTATGGTTTTGTTTTTTGGGTTTTTTTTTTATGTTGACAAGCATGTCATCTGTTGCTCACTAGCTGACATATGAAGCTGTCAGGATCTGGCTTGATGGGAAAGTGATTGACCTTTATTCATAATTATCAAAACAAGGGAAGAAAAGTGACTTGAGAGAAGCAGCTTCTGCTGTTGTCCAACTTCATGGGGAAGAGGGCCTAGTGCAATGGTTTTCAAAGCCTTCACTCAAATAAGAATGCCCACACAAAGCTGGAGATTTACAGCTAGAGATTCCTAATATTCTGTTGCAGGGCAGTTCTGCAGTTATTAATTTATTATAACAGTATTGCTAAGTCAGACTTCAACACAGATGTAGATTTAAAGGCCATACAGTGAACCATATGATCACAGGCCAGTTTGGAGTGGACACATGTCCATATCACATGACCTAGGCTGTAAATTAGCAGGGGGTAGGAATTCTCTCTTTGTTATGGCTGTACCATGCCAAGCACAATGGAGCCCTGGCCTACAAGCATTACTGTAGTACAAGATAATTACTATTACTAATAAAAATTAACCTCATAGATGGTAGCAAGTGGTACCATTTTTGGCACTCATAACAGACTCAGTCCAGAATTTATAGAGCATGGAGCCAGAACTATGCTAATACACGTAGAGATGCCCCCTCTAGGTCAAGGTTACAGTACACTGTGAAGGGAAGCCTATATTTCTTTTGCCACTAATGACTAGTGACCCTGATGAATACAGGGTTTTAGGCACCAGGTCAGTCTTGTACCTTTCTTCAGTAATATATTCTCTTTAAGAAAAACCAGAACCCTGTCAGTAAATAAAATGATTTGCAGTAATGAGAACTCTTGCACCGCTGTTCTTAAACATATAGTCAGTTTCTTGTATAATAGCCAACATTTATGGAGTACTTTACCAACATTTATTTATTTAATAAATTATATACCAAATTGTTTCTAATAAAAATTGTAATGATCCAGTAAGTACCTCAAAAATTATCCAATGCCCACCCAAGCTCCTATTCTCAACTTAGAGTATCAAATGAGTTAATGGAAATGTGTCAGGAAAAGTGTCAGTCTGAAAAGATCTTGTCGGTTTCGACTGAGTTGTACTTGTCTTCCATTCCTTAAATTCTTTTGTGGTCAAATTTGTTGAATATGTGACTTATTTCCATAGCAATATTTTCTACACTAGACTGAAGACTATGAGTGTTTCCACTCGGAACTCATCATTCAAAGGCTTGTGACCCAAACCTAATATTTCGCTTGGGCTATAAGTTAGCATATAAATTCTCAACCTAGGTTCAAAGTAGATTTTGAAAACAAACAAACAAATTCAAACATGGTTGAGTCTACCGTGTTTTCGTGACTTACACCGTCGTCATTCAGTGTTTGTGTGTGACCAACTATTGAAATACAAGCAACTATTTCAAAAATCAAATTAGGGCAGAGATTCAGGTTTCTTCCCCCCTTTGATTGTGTCTGTACCTTCCTTGCTTCCACTCTTGGGCATGTCTAGCTAAGAGAAAATCAATGTTTTGGGTCATGTCCTGCCACTGATGATTTTATGATACTCTTTTCCTCCTAATGGAAATTCTAGTGGAAAAAATGTCAACTTGTGTGTACTAATTCCAGTTGGCAACTAGGTTTTGGGAGGAAAAATGGGATCTAGTGGTCTACTATTTCCAGGGTCCTCCAATAACAAACAAGTTATGCCCCACCACAAGAGATACCAGTAGTAACTTACAGAGACCAATTGAACGATCATAAGATCAGAATTTCCACTAGGATAACAGGAATCCCACAAAGAATACTGACCTTTGGTTCGGCCTAGTGACTAACATTTTGTTTACAAAGGAGGAAAAATACCTTTTAAATTCCCTCTTTAACTTCATACTTACCTCTGGCATTTCTAATGCATTCAACCCTGCAGGATCAAATGCTGTTAACAATTAATCATTACAGATCTTTAAGCAAACAAACATGGAACTTTAACATTTAGCTGATGTTGAGCCAGTCAACAACAAATATATGTATTTGCAGGGGTGAAAGTAACTTAAGGACATACCAGTACTCTGGAGACCTGAGCAGGGGGTGTGGCCTCAACCGGAAGAGGCATGACCTCAACCGGAAGAGGTGGGGCAGGCCCTTTAAATCAAGATTTAAAGGCCCCAGAGCTCTGGCTGCGGCTGGGAGCCCTGGGGCCTTTAAATCACACCCAGAGCTACCAGCTACCCAGGGCTCATGGGCGATTTAAAGGGCCTAGGGCTCTGGCTGCGGCTACTACAGTGGAGCTCCGGGCCCTTTAAATCACCGCCGGAGCCCTGCCGCCGCTACCCCAGGGCCCCTTTAAAGCGCCCCCGAGCCCCGCTGCCGGAGCCCTTGGATTAGCAGCAACAAGGCTCCGGCAGCACTTTAAAGAGCCCAGGGCTCCGGCCACTGTGTGGAGCCTCAGGCCCTTTAAAGTGACAGCCTGGGGAAGCTGGTCCGGTCTGGCACGGCGTACTGGCTCTTGCCGGTACGCTGTACTGGACCATACGGGCTTACTTTCACTTCTGCATATTTGGCAGTACAGAAAATAATGGTACCAGGCAAGGTGCAAGTTAATACTCGCTTGTACTGAACTAGTATCTGTATTATCAGTGGCAGGTATCCTGGATGGACAATTGTTTTTGCTGATGGAGTTTTACATTCACCTTCTCTACCTCATTCTCTCTAAGTCCTCTGCAGCCTCCAGGTATGTCTACATTGCAATAATGTAAGCCCAGGGTTCAAACTCAGACTCAAGCCTACCCCCGCTTTCATCTACACACAAATCACACTAACTCAAGGCTCGGACCGAGGGTCCTAGGACCTCACGGGGTGGAGGGTCTGAGCCTGAATCAAACCAGGACCCAGGGTTCAAGCTCTATTACTTTGCAGTGTGGATGCAGCCCCACCGGACTTGTGCTCTGGGAATCTGTCAAAAATATCCCACAATCCCATGAGTGAACTTTCTTTATCCTCTGGACAGTCATCTCTGGTGAACAATCAAGATTTCCCACTCTGCACCATGACCTAAAGTCTAGAGCGGCCACATTTTGAGATGTCTCCAGAAAATCTGGGATACGGGGTGGTTGGACTCTAGCCTGCATACTGCAGTGCAGATGCTGAAGCTCCAGGTTGGGACCCAGGGTTCCACAATTCCTAACCTGGGTTACAAATGAGTGTAGCCGCTCAAGCACTAGGTTAACAAAGCCAGGGTCTGTAACTCTAGTTCTTCTAACCCAAGGCTTACACTGCAGTGTAGACATACCCTCAGCAAGCCAGACCCCCAGATCCAGCTGAACTGCACTCGGCACAGAACAGGGTTCCCCTGATAGTGCGGTTGTTCAAGACACCATCTAGCCACTAGCATGATTTAGAGCAGTCTGCTTAGCCGGTTAAAATGACAAAAATCAACAGGAATGCCCTGTATGCCTGGGGAGGTGGTGAAGAGCTGTCTATGCAGATTTTAGGCACATGGGGTTGAGTTGGTGGCAATAATCTGGTATTTTTTTCTTTTTCATTTTATTTTCAAACTGCCATTACCAATACAATATCAGCAAGTTCTATTAAATAAGGAATACATCATTACTACACCACTGCTGCGCAGTCTTGGCACTGAGAAAGGAAGCAGTTTGAAGGGTACACACTTTTTCATGCAGGGAAAATAATCTAGGATACTTGCCATCAGCCCCAGCTAATAAAATGTCAGTATTCCAGTTTCTCTCCAACATGTCCTGCCAGTAATGGGGTTTTAAGGAGATTTCAAACACTCTCAGTAGTGCAATCAAGCGTTGGCATATTGTAGAAGACACTCTTGCTTTGCCCACTGGAACATGAGCAGCACATGTTCAGAAGCAGCCAGCAGAAACAGTGTTCTGGGCCAAGATAGGACTACTCTGCCAAGAGGATTTTTAATACCGAAGCCAGAAGGTCCAATAATCAAAAATGAAAGTTTTAAGTCTCTTGTTCAAACTGAGTAAGTTTCAAGAGATGCTGAAAACTTGATAACTGTCAAGAGATACATTTCAAAATATGTAATCAACATGGTTTCACAGAAAATAGGTCTTACTAAACAAATTAGATATTATTTGATGAAATTGGTTGATAAAGGAAACAGCCATAGTGGAATATTCAGGAAGGCATCTGACCACACGACATTCCGATTAGAAAATTAGCACTATTCAAAATCAATACAGTATATAGTAAATTGATTTAAAACTGCCTCCAAGACAGATCTCAAAACAGAATCTTCAGTAGGGAATCATCAATGAGAGGATATGTTTCTAATGGAGTCCTGCAGGGATCAGTTATCTCCCCAATACTATTCAATATTTTTATCGGTAATCTGGAAGAAAATATAAAATCAGTGCTGATCAAGTTTTCAGATGACACAAACTGGCAAATAAACATAAAATACATGATTTATACAAAGTGATCTGAATTGTTAGTTAAGTTGGGCACAATCCAACATCATACATTTTAATGCAGCCAGTACAACGTCATATTTATAGAGACATAGGTTGTTAGTTACAGTTACGGGGTGAGAGACTGCATCCTGGAAAGCAGTGACTCTGAAAAAGAATTAGCATTAAATAAATGTTCATGATGAATAACCAACTGAACACGAGCGTCCAGCGTGATGCTATAGAGCTATAAGAATGATTCCAGAGTCTGGAAAATACACCTTACAAAGAGAGATGTAAAGAGCTCAACATACTTAACACATCAAAGAGAGGGTTTAGAGTCAACGTGATTATAGTTCATAAGTATGTATGCTAGGAGATGACATCTTATTTTTAAAAATGCTTTATTCAAGAAAAGGCATAACAAGAGCCAACAGCTGGAAGCTGAAGCCAGAAAAATTCAAACTAAAAATAGGCTGCAAAATTTTAAATATCCATTAGAACAACTTACCACAGGGTGTGGTCAACACTTCACCCCATGCAGTCTTTGAGTAACTACAGTACTAGTGGAATAAGCTCCTAATCAAGATGAGTAAAAGACCAGAATCTGGCCTTCACTCAGAATTGGATATCTTTCCATAGATATGTTCTCATCCAACCACAAATTACTGGGTTCAGTAGAGGAATTACTGTGTGAAGTTCTATGGCAGCATTATGCAGGAGATTGGACTTGATGATCCTAATGATCTAGTGAATTTTGACTTTGCTTATTCAGATAACTTCTATATCATATAATCCAAACATTGCCAAGGTCAAAGACTCTGAAGATTTTCAGAAAGGGAAAATCACTTTTAGTTTCCTTTAGTCATCTACAAGGCACTTAAGCACTTTTGAAAATCAAGACACTTACCTAAGTGCCCAAATATGGGTTTAGGAGCCTAACTTCAGACAACTGTGTTTGAAAATGTTGACAGTGATATATACTTTAGTTATCTTTTATATCAGTTTAGCAGCTGAAAATAAGTAGGAAAAGCCAAAACCATGGACTCACTAGTTTCCCCTGGACTGATTTATGGTCCTCTGCAACAGGTGATACATTGGAATGGGTTAATATTACCATCATACAGGGAGCTATGGAGGGGGGAAAACAATTAACTGTTTTCTTTTGCTTTTACACTAGTCGAAAATTATAATTAATATGATTTTTTAAAAAAAGGCAAATTTTAAAAATCATCTTGAATTACATTGCAAATTTGCCCTACTTATATCCTCAAAAGTCCAGCTGGACAAACAAAGAAGCCAATTAAAGATTCTACTGCCAATATAGCTAAGGGGAAAGTAGAAAGAGAACACAACACAAAAGTAACCTTGTCAAGAACTATTTGCATGGGTAACCTCAGATGGAAGACCAAGTCAAAATGTTTTTTTTCTAAAACATTGCAGCTTGCCAACTCTCTCTCCCCCTCCTCTCCCATCTGCCCTCACTTTGGCTAACCTCTAAATTATGGCCTCCATGCTACCATCGCCAACTACAACTTTCTCAACTAATTGCAATTACTAATTTCTGCCCCATAGTTTCCTGCATTTAAAGGCTGTCAGTACAGTTGTCAGAAGTGTGTAATTGCTGTGAGAGACCCTCACAACTGGCCTGTAGAACCACTCAATTCCACAGCTGTCAGAGTGCTGACACCCACTACAGATAATGCCACGGTGTCATCTCTCCAGCTCCTTTACCTGCCGACCCTGCAAACAAATGGACACTGGCAGGGGAGAAAGGGAAGTGAGCAGCAGATACCAGATTTATCATAATCACTATGATCCATGGTGGAGAAAAATCAATTTCTCTTAATCGAGTAGAGTGACTTATTAAGGGTTATGAGTCCTGGCTGGATAGCTGTACTGATTTGATTATGGTGAGAGAGAAATTAGCAGCAAGCCTCCTACAATGTCTTTCCCTTTGTCTTCTGGCTCAGGGCTGTTATTAAATTATTATCTTATGAGAGTCTTAGTAAGCAGGTCATGATTTGATCAGGAGGAGCACGAGGAAACAGGGTGCTGAAGGTTTCAAAAGTGTTGACAGGTAGAGACGTGAACATTCACAATATGCCCACTGCAGCATTTTTTGTTTATAATTGAAAGAGCACAGGAATAACACATAGCTGCTCCAAACACTCAAACCCTCCCAGAGAGGTGTCAGTCAGGTGCTGAATCAACTCTCTTTCCATTTCTAGGTTTGAGCTGGGAATCCTCCACCAAAGAAAGGTTACATTTAATCACTCAGAGCATTATATAATGTGGCTGCAAATTAAAGCTGAACCAATCCAGCTGTGAGAAATGTTTTATTTAAGATAAAATCCATTGTATTTTTGTGAATTTAGTGTAGCCAGAGTCAATGGTAGAAAAAAGAGCATTCCAAAATGCAATTTTGGGGGCCTGTAGAACTTGACAAAGACAAAATGACAACATTCAATTTTTGTGACAATTGCATTGCAGGGCTCGTGAATGTAGTCACTAAGGCCCTCCTTTTTTCTATCTATCCACCTCTCTAATATTTTAGAGATGGGGAAAAGCACGTAAAAGGTACACTGTCAAAGCAGAGCCCTCAAATAGGTTTCCCTCACCAAAAAAAATACCACTGGCATCTGAAAATTAGATTCTGGAAGATACAGACCAAAAGCTCAACAGGGAATCTGAATTTTTAATGTTCAAGGAAGAATTTTGTGTTTGAAATATTCTTTGTTTAATCCTGCAAGATGCTGAACTCCTCCTGCAGGGTGCCCAGCACCTTCAATTACAATTAAAATGAATGGAAGTTGACAGTACTCCACCACTTCCAGTATTAGATGTGGACCTTAGGGCTGTATGTGTCTTCTAAAAACACGGAGCCAGATCTTCAGTGTTGTACATGGACATAACTCTGTGACAAAAGCCCATTACTTTGTGTAGCAGCTCTTGTCAGGCCTGACACACTCATTACATCTAACATACTGTTGTCATGAAATATATACACAAAAGGTAGCATGTAATATGTCATTGGAAAACTAATAACTCACTGATCATTAACATTCTTGTGTGATGTATGTACGATCAACCCACAAAGGATTATACAGATGTGATGTAATTATGACTAAAAAGGTGTTTAAACCAGGCATGCGAGCAGAAGTTGATAAACAGGTTTTTTTTTTTTCCCCAGACAAAGGATTGCGATTCCACCTGCTTGAATGTGTCTCTCATGTAAATTAACCAAGGTATGACTAAAGAAAAAAAAAGCACATTTGCATGCCAGCCAAACAGTAATCAGGAGTGCAAGTAAAGAAAAAGTGATCGCTTGACAGTCTCAGTGAGGAATAGAGACTGCACCCCCAGAAAGCCTTCCTGCCTCTTGAAGCCTGGCCAATCAACTTTGACAGTAATACTGTCAAAGGTGTCCTGGACTGTAAAGAGAGGGGCAAGGAACCCTAAACTCTTCAACCTCAGGAGACAAGGAAAATCAGAGCCTTGGACTCTGTGGGGATCACAGCCATTGCTCGAAAAGGAAGATGGGGAGGAAACTACCTTGAACAACGATTGTAGCTTGTTATGTTATATCTTAGCCATTAGAAGGCATAATTTTCCTTTTGTTTGTTTGTAACACATTCTATCTTAATTCCTTATACTTGGTATCACTTAATTCTATGTCTTTTTGTTAAATAAACTTGTTTTACTTTTATTATAAACCAGTTCAGGTGATGTGATGGAAACCTGCCAGTTTGTCAAACCCCTGCTAAATTAAGGAGCTGCAGTGTAATTGTCTCTTTAAATGGCAATGAACAACTTCTGTAAGCATTCCAGGAAAGGGTGGACACTGCAGGTGGGTGTCTTTGGGGAACTCGGGAGTTGGGGTTCACTGTCAGTTACCGCCAGGCAAGGTTTGGGCTGGTAGAGTCCTCAAGAGTTTGCTGGCAAGGCAGACAAGTTGGGGTTAAAGGGAGATATCACATAGTTTAGCAGTAGGAAACTTCTCACTAGCTGAGGCTGAGAAGAGTAGCAGAGTTATCAGTAACTGAGTTATCTGGGAACCTCCGCTGATTGTCACATTGGCAGATAGTTTGGGGAAAAATTGGGACTGGGGCATTGTTGGGTCACTCTGCAAAAAGTAACTGGGTGGTGGAAACAAGGTTGTGACCTTGTGTATGCTGGCTGTTGGTGTCAGGGCTGTTAAGGTACCTGGAATTGCACGGCAGGTCTAGGTTGACCACCAAAGTGTTACAAATGCCACTGAAGTTAATGGTACTGTGCCAATTTACACCAGCTGATGATACTGGACCACTAATTTTAAGACTATTACAACAACCCCAAGATGAACATTTTCAGGCACATTATCTTTGGGCCCTGCCCATGTTGATTTAAAAGAGGTTATGTGTTTATTCCATGACTCCTATCTCTCTCTTTCACTTTACAATGGACAAATCATTCAAAGTCTATTTTCACCATTTTAGTGCTCAACACATGGTACCCACAATTCTATATTATAAATATGTATTAATATCTGTCCAAGCTTGTGGTGAACAGTAAATGGTTTACAAGTGCTTAGGATCTAAATATTTTATAGGTACGATTAGTGCTCCTGGTGACTGGTAACTCAGTTCTAATGCCTCCACACATACATACATCACAAGGGCATCCTTTTAAAAATTCCAAACCATTCTGAATGATTTTACCAATTATAAATAGAACTGTCCAATCCTCTACATGGACCAGCACTAAAGCAGGATGTGACAGTTTCAGTGGTGAGAATGGTGAGACTCAGAAATTTGGAATTCTATTTCAGGCTCTGGAAGGAATATGCCTACAGACTCTTCTGCCTATTCCTCCCAAACTTGATCCCTTCAGCCTTGTCCCAGTCCTGCCTCTTCTCACCATGGCCTCTTATCCCAGTCCCATTCTCCTCACCTAATAAGTCCCACTCACCATTCTTTTGGGTTCCTCATCCCATTCCAAGTCCCCTTGCCCAGCAAGTTATAGTCTCATCCCTCCAGTCTTCTTGTCACAACCCCAGTGTCTTCACCTAGTCCCAGTCTCCTGGCCCCACAATTTCCAGTTCTCCACCACACAGATCCTTGTCCCCAGTTTCATTGGCCAGCCGAGTCACAGTTCCTTTCTCTCTTGACTCCTCATCCAATCTGGCCTTTGCCCCTCCCACCCTGGACCCCAGTCACCCACATTCCCCAACCTCCCAGTCCCAATCTCCCTCCTCAGGAATTTAAAAGATATGTGTGTGCGTGTATGTGTGTTTCTTCCTGCCTAGCACTGCAGCAGTAGTCATTCTTTACCAAATGTTTCAAATTGCCAAAGAAAGCTTTATACTCTGGAGGATAAACACCGCAGAATTTAAAAGTCAAGGGTCAAAAGAGATTTTGCAGCAAGCACTTTATAAATACTGGAATCCACTAACACCCTATTAGGCAGATTCCTAAATTAACCCTTCAGTGCCTTCAGATGAACATGTGTCTTTTACCCTGTAGCATCAATGAAGTATTGTTTAAATCAATGGCAGTAAACAAAGTGTACCATTTCATAACGTTTTAGTCCTCAGAATGATTTAATTCTGAATGAAACAGTACCTCTGTCAAATAGGTCTCCTCTGACACCTACTTTGATGATACATTTGAATCTG
Organism: Eretmochelys imbricata; assembly: GCF_965152235.1. Classification (NCBI taxonomy): domain Eukaryota; kingdom Metazoa; phylum Chordata; order Testudines; family Cheloniidae; genus Eretmochelys; species Eretmochelys imbricata. Next base: position 179,109,008 of record NC_135572.1, on the reverse strand, counting down.
ATACAAATTGACACATGACAGGAAAAGGCCTGTATTAATTAGAAAGGGTTACAGCATCATTTACCACTGAGACTTAACTTGGATCATTTTTTTGCTTATCAGCCAATACTCACCCAGAAGCATTCAGGTACATTGTCTCCAGGTGCACAGAAATTAGAACTACAGTGACATATGGTATTACAATGTTATTAGAATATAATGTTACTATGTGTCTTCTGTGAAATGAGTCAAAAAAGACAACAAAATAACAATTCTAATTTACAATATAACTTGGAGCAGGGACACAATTAAAATATATCTGCATCTTTATGAAAACACATTCGTTTTTAATCACACGCATATTTCTTGAATGGGAGGGGACAGGGTGCTAATCTAATAAATTCATTCCACCTCCAACATTCATTATTCTATTATACAGAATAACAGTATTACTAAAGTTTCACATCTAAAATGTCAGTTATTTATTCTATATATCTAAATCTTACCAATACTATATTTTTCAAAGATACATCTATAAAACAGCACCTCTGTTATTTTCAGTTTTTGTGTGTTCATCAAGTTCAACAAAAATGCCAATATTATAATCCTCTATTAATTCCATTACCAAATATATTATTTCTAAGATAAGAAACAATATGTAAAATGAATGAAAGCAGACAGCATAGAAGCATTGTTGGTTTGGATTGGGGTGATGGTGTTTGTTTTGTATTTTTTAGGAAATGTCTTCTAAATTAATCTGCAAACCTGAAAAATGAATAAAAAGTAAACAGCCAAAGAGAGAGTTCCAGTTATTTTAGTGTTTTGCTTGTGAAAACCTCTAGTAGGCAGCTGCAAAACTTGTGTGTCACATATTTTCCTTTAAATCATCTTCCAATTGCATTTCAGAGAATGGACTGTGACAATGGTTTGAAGCTTTATTCCCCTCTGTAGCTACAAGTCATCACAATGCTGACTCTAATCAGGTTACTCTGCATCTGTCTGTCACAAATAACCTAGTAACAACTAAATGGATTGCCATAAATCTTTCAATTAGAATACATAACTTTATTAGCACAATATTTTTGAACTGATTGCATTACTTTAAAAAAGAGCTTTCATTTACTCTGTCATTTGGGGGTCAAATGTGTTCAATGGCTGGGAGCTGCATATATATGAACCTTTGCTTCAGCATGACAGTGGTCTCCAGAATTTCTTCTCTTAACACACCATAGCCATACTTGTAAGCCACAGAGGCATCCTTCAAAAGATGCTTTGCTCAATCTTATAAAGCTGATTGATAATGTGGTGTGTATTTCTGTAGGTTAACTAAACACGACCAAGTTTCTTCATGACACAGGAAGGTCATAGGACATATTACCACTTCCGCGGCAGTGTCATCTCTCATATACCCTCACTGTGCTTTATAAAAATAACTTGTCATCGGATAGGTTTTCTAGGAAATTTTATGCCTAATTTTTGTTTGGGGGTTGTTGCAGTCTAAATATAGCAAAACTGCATGCAATTTGAAATCCATGCCAGGACCACATCTCAGCAAAAGGCATCCTATCAAGCTGTATTCAACTGGCACAGTCATTGTAGCTTTAGGGTGATCTGTATCTTGTTTCATGAACTGGGAGAAGAAGAAAATAGCATTAACTCAATGAAAATTAGAACAGATTGTTTTATTCCATTACTTTCAGAACGACTCTCTATTCCATTCGCTAACTGTACTGATGTTGGTGTTTTTCATAGCTCAAACATACAGTTAAATATTGTACCATGGAAAATGAGATGAACTGACCAGCTGGATTTACATGATGATGGTACTTAAACATTTTAATAAATATACATAATCATTTATACATACATATAAGCATATACTATGGGTAGAGCCGGTATCAGTATTCTATAGCTAAGGTTGCACAAGCATTTTCATTTAAGGGACCATTTTTGGACTTTAGCATTTTATCCATTCTGGTTGAAATTTGAAAGAGGTTTATTTTATTTTTTTCCTCCTTCTTCAGTCCAGGAACAAATATTTATTAGAAATCTTAGGGATTTGGCGATTTTCAAGAATGAAAAAGTGAGGGGTAAAAACACTTCAATTATATTTTTTTAAGTAGTTGCAACATTATTTTGAGCAGCTCATCCATGGTAATGGCAGAAAGGTAGAAAGGTGAAATTGGAGATGGTCCCTACATCACAGATTGCCTGTCAGTGTTCTAGTGAAAATTAATAGTAATTTCTCAAAGTTTTAAAATGGACCTTAGGTATGTACACTGGATTCTCTAATGCAATCTCTTAACAGCCTACCAACATTCTTCTGGCACTCTGCATGTAAATGCAAACAACAAAAACAACAATAGGTCTTTTAGAGCAACTTTCATCTAGTGTTGTAGGCAGCGTTGGGACCGTGTTTTCTCTATGATTAGTAAGAAAGGAAGCAGAGCTCCTTTCATATAATAAGTGAAGGTGCACGTACAAGGGGGCAGTGGTCTGAAGAAGTCCTGATTTTATTAATTTTTTAAACCCACATATACACATGCTATAGAGAGGTGTATGCAGTATGGGAGCGGACAGCGGGAGGGGGGTGGGGGGGTCTACTGCTGTCTAGCAAATAGCTGAACATGATGGAATTTGTGTCATGTTGATTTTTTTTTAATAGAAGAAAGAAAGAAAGAAAGAAAGAAAGAAAGAAAGAAAGAAAGAAAGAAAGAAAGAAAGAAAGAAAGAACTATATTAAAAAGCAGCACTATGAAGTCAGGAAATAACAAAATTAAGGTTACCTGTGCTATTTTAACACTTCATTCTTATGTGTATGCAATACAATACAGTCTTTTATTACATGGCCACATACTACCTTTTCTACAGGCCCCCTGCTCATTCAGAGCCTGAATCAAAGCTCGTTGACTTAAGTGTGCTCTGGATCAGGCCCTTGGTTTTCCATGTTGGAGAGAATGAGGCTGGACTATGGAGAGAGTCAGTCTGGAATCCAAAGCAACTCTGCCCCATTCGGTGTATGGTATGTGCCAAATGACACAGGTACTTCTAACACCCATTCCTTATTTTATGTAGAAGTTGTACATTGTTTGAGGAGTCAGGTAAGACTGGAAGAGGAAGAATACTCTTGAGTTAAGACAATAGACTACGAACCAAGGGAATTAAATTCCTTTTCTGCCTCTTTCATTGACTCTCTGGGGCCAAACATTGATAGATCGGGATACAAAAATGTTAATGAACAGCAGCCTGGTTGACTGGGCACTATCTATCTTGTTCAGTGACTGAAATAGGAGTCCTGCAGAAAATACAGTATGTGACCATGTAATTAGAGACTATATCATAACACACACATTGGGGCAGAGTTAAGGTTTCACAGGCAATCTCATCTTTGTTAATTTCCTGACTGCTTCACTTTACAATCACAACCTTAATGTTCTTTTAATGTATTTTTTCTAATAGTGTGTATGTGTATGTATACACACACACGTACAAAACAGATAAATTCACTAATGCATAATATTGTATAACATACACGTATATAGAAAAATATTATGAAGAAACATGCACAATCAGCAGACAAACTGATCCGTGGTGTAACACCATTCAAAAATCAATAGAACTACAATATTACACCAGAGATGAATATGCCCCATTTTACCTTCTGTCAATCCATTTCACAAGCTGTACACTGAAAACACAGGCTACTTGTTAAAGCCCATCCTGCACTAGTGTTACAATAAACCAAAGATCACTTGACTTAGTCTGCTTTATCTTTCCATACACATCTTTTTTACAGCAATAATCTAGGAAACAGTTTTAAACAGATTGTATAGCCTAAGATTAATCAACCTTATTTGATTCAATAATAAAGCTGTGCAGCAGCAAAATAGTTATGAAGGTTATATTAAGGTTTCTGTTCCATACACTGCTTATCATCTTTCCCCACTAGAACCTCGTAATAGATCTAAAATCAATATTCGTGTCATGTCTTAAATTTACCATTTTTTCTCCTTAAAAGCAGCTCCACAGGGGCTCATAAAGAATCAAGTGGTTAAATTTCTTTTAAAACTAGTCAATTATAAAGATAGGCCAATTTATTCATTACCAAACTGCTCAGAGTTTAGGTTCTTGATACAGCACTTGATTCTCTGCTGCTGATTCCCCTCCAATCAGCTTTAATAATAAAGTAGCACAGTTCTGAGCAAGCAATTTCCTCTGGCTACTGAAGTAGACCACCACAAGCAGTTTCCATATTTGTCTGTGAAGCAGACAGCTTGCAAAAAATGAAAGCTTGTATTAGCCATGGGGGCAGGAAGGTGGGAGGGGTGTTAAGAAAAAGAAAATACATGACATCCGCGTTCACTTTTAAATCTATCAGACATGGTTTGTGACATTATGTCACTGGACTGTTGGGCTGTCAAGATGAAAGAACACAAGACAAAATTGTTTTAATACTTGAATGCTTGCAATATTACCAAAATGCAGTGTATTATATATAGCAGAACAAAGCCTTGGGTTAGTATGGTACAACAGCTTTTCATACTGCCAGCATAAATGTTAGTTTCAATTCTGTAAAATAAAATCCTTCTAAGTAGCAAATTCATTATGCTTCCCACTAAATGGTACGAACTCCTCTGAAGTCAATGGTACTGTGCCAATTTACACCAACTGAGGATCCTGGACCACTAATTTTAAGACTATTGCAATGACCCCAAGATAAACATTTTTAGGCATATTATCTTTGAGGCCTGCCCATGTTGATTGAAAAGAGTCTATGTGTTTATTCCATGACCCCTATCTTTCTCCTTCACTGAGATTTTTACAATGGACAAACAGCAAATGTTACGAGATAACTTTATAGTATATGCATTTCTTTTCTTGGTATTTAGGCAGGAAAATATAGCGACAACTCTAGATATTGAGGAGACAAGAGTCATTCATATAGAATAAAGATTACAACCAGATTCCCATTTTATCCTCATTTTTCTCCATCTCTTCTGTTGGAACTTCAACAAAACTAAACCAATCCATCTAGAGTTTTGCATAGCACATCTCTCTGCAGGGTATGGATTTTTGGGGGGAGTTATTAAAGAAAATACACAAAACATTTATTTAACACAGTTTTTCTTTAATTCTCCTTTTAATTGAAGCTACAACTTTTTATCATGTGATTGTCTGCTTTAAAAAGCTTTTTTTTTTTTACTCAAGACCACAGAGCTGTGAATATGTGAAGTACTTAGTGTACCTAAACACCTCATTAGATTGAGCTGTATTATGCTTATCTACTGAGATGGAAAACTAAGAATATTAATATGGCAGGTTTGACATCACAACAATTGATGCAAATTCTAGGGTCTAACTTGATAATTTCTGAATGCTTCCCCCAGTGAAAGAGCAGAACTATTGTCATACTGTAAGTGTATGTGTATTAGCCTCACCTCATATTTGTAGCAAGGAACTGTGACAAAGAGCTGGAATCCATTTGCTAAACTAAAGCTTACCTGTCAATAATAAGTTAATTTTAAAAAAAATCACAAGAGAGAATGATTACAAGTTAGAGATTTCAAAGGGACACGTCAACTCAAAAAGCTAGTCAATATCGAAACTGCATTAAAAGTAGGTTTCAGGTGCTACACATGCTCCTGAATTCCTCCAGATTCTTTTTGTCCTTTTAGAATAGTATTTTCCCAGTTTTTTTGCCTGTCAATACATTAAAGACAACCACTAAATAAAATAATGTAAAATAAAATTAAAAAAAAAAAAAAAACAGGGGAAACTAACAGCCTGCTCCTGCAAATACTTATGGTTGTAAGTAACTTTATGTACATGAGTATTCCTTCTGAGTTAAATGGATGTGCCCAAATGTTGGTCAGATCATAATTAATGGCTTGATTCCACTACATTTACACCAATGGGAACAGGATTAATTTTATTTAAGTTATTTATATGATACCTACTACCATAGTATCAGAGCACCTTATTAACTCCAATGTATTAACTCACAGTACCCTTCTGAGGTAAGGTATTATCTTCTCCATTTCACAGATTGGGAACTAAAGCATAGAAAGCCGATGGTTGCACAGGAAGGCTGTGAAAGAGCAAGGAATTGAACCTAAATGCCTAGCTAGAGCCCTAACCACTGGATCAGTCTTCCTTGTGAAGGAGTAGGCCCTGGCTATACATAGTAAATATAAATTGTTAGTTAAATACAAATTAAAACAAAGTGTGATTTTTAAGTTGATGGCAATTCCTTTAAAAACTTAAAATCTTGCAAAATATCCATTGGCGGCAGATAGCAGAATCAAACTACATGTGGGTGCTAGCTTTTATTTTAGTGATAGCAATGAAAATTTTAGTTAAGTCCTCTGGAAAATTAATCATTTCACCTCCTTCTAAAACCTCATTCCCCTTTGGCTGTAGGTGACATTAAAGGTTGCAAATGCCATACTAGTTGATGTCTCAAAATTAAATGATATCTTGTATGGAAGTGCTACATTAAATGCATCTCCAATGTTGATTATGGCTATTTAAAAAACAAAACAAAACAGTATTTCTTAGACAATGGAAATGTGTGTCAGGATTGTCTATGAGAGAACGGAATGTAGATTTGACAGAAACAGATGCATATAAAAAAAAATTAAAAAAAAAATGTTCACTACTTCACTCAAATACAACCACATTAGCCCCAATAGATGCTAGAAAGTTGCCATTGCCCCATCTACTAACGAATAGTCAGAACACTACCGGCATGTAGAATTAGATAAATATGGACATGAAGAAAGTTCTTAGTGAATTATAGTTCAGTATTGCAGTCCCCAGTCCTGAGAATGATTTGTAGAAGTATTGTGGGAGGGTGCTGTTGGTGGAATAGATGTTGGGAGGAAATGGGAAGAGGGACTAATAGCTGGGAACATATAGCCTTCATACTGGAGACCAGATACTATAAAGTGCTGATCACCTCACAAAAGTTTGTGAGTGCCCCTAACTCTCTCCGGTGTCAGTGGGAGTTGAGGGAATTTAGGCCCTGTAAACTGCCAAGCAAAACTACAAGGGGCAGAGCTTTAATTACTTTCCTGAGGGATTTCTTTTATTGAGTCCAAACAAAAACAAGCCACTCAGAAGAGTGGGTCCCAACTGCCAGAGACCTTGGCAGCTTTTTTTTTTTTTTGCCAGATGGGAGGAAAAAGGACACAGTCTTTTCCCTACATAGCCATGACTACACCACTTTCCCTTTTCCTGTATATTCCCACCTCCGATCACCCATGTGAGGTCAGCCCCTCCTGCACTGGAGCTTGCATAGCAGCACCATTCTATCTTGTCACAAACCCCAGTTCAGGAGACCATGCCTTTGTGGAACAGTATTTAAGAACACACTCAAGCGCTGTCCTGTATTGAGGGCCTCAGTCCTTGGCAAAAGGTACTAATCACCTTTCAGGATGAGGCTCTGGAACCTTAACTCAGGCAATTGCCAGGACACTGGATGGAACATAAATAGACTGGGTTCTGGTGTCAGCCGATGGTGACATCGGGGATTATAGAGAAACAGATGACTTAATGCTTATACAAATAAAGTATCTTAATTCAAATATATTAGTTTACCAGTTTGACAGTGTAACAGAAAAGACAACACAGAAAAATACCAATTATATACTTCCTTACTTAAATGTCCTATTAATCAATGTTTGTGTTAGTATGGAAGACAAACCTGCTTTAATTCTAAAATTCCCATTTAGTTTCTCTTGACATGCTAGAGAAACATTTAAAATATTGGTGAACTACAACTGAATCTCTGTACGGACTCTAGTGCACTATTTACTAGTCAACTCTAATGGGTGCTTTTGCAACCACAGAAAAAAATGATAGCGTTCTAGTTTCTGTGACATCTGTCCTATTAATTCTGAACAAAATGTTTCCAATATCCAGATCCATGATCACACAGGTAGCTGAGCATGTTATTGTCCAGGCAAATGTGTTATGAATTCTCAGATGATGGACTACACTAAGGCCAGATGTCAGAGGTGCTGAAACTAATAATCCATCAGTAATTTTCTATCTGCCACAATAGCTCTGACCCATTGAACTAAATAAATATGTTTAATCACCAACTGGTCAACTTATCAAAAAGTGCCACAGGGTAACAGTAGGTTTTGACAAACAGAGGACAGACACTGCCTGAACCATTGCCACAAGCAGGAAAGTAAAAGTATGCCTTATCTCAGCATCTTATGTTTAGAAACAGACTCAGGGTGAAATCATATTAAGGAAAACAAATTTCATATTAGAAAATAAGCCAGTAGGCTCGAGCTCCTATCTGAAATGCCATGATTCTTTTCTATAGTGTGTCTTACATTCTGGATTGGTTTTCATGTAAGCAAATGAGATTATCTTTTTTATATTAGAAAGTCCAATTATTTTCTGAAGAGATCAAAGTTTAAGTAAAAGCCGAGGGCTTGATTGCTTAGTGGTGCTGTTGGCCTCTGCACCTTTTTGGATGGAGCCTTAAATGATGTATTACCCATCCCTAGACTACATGTCCCACCAGCTGTGTGACAAAAAAGGAATGGCAGGCAAAGCCTCACAGATATCACACAAGTCTTATATAAACTCTTCCTGATGTTGGAAAAACAATCACCACGTAGAAAGTGGTAATTTCTCTAGGTGCATCTATGGTTAAGTGACCTAGCTCCCCCGCATCGGGTTATTAGTCTCTCACTTTGCTGCTGTCCAGTGTTGGCAGTCATGACAGAAAGCTCTTGAACTTGTTTATTCACACTTGTTTAATCCTGTTTCCACACACTGCCTTATAGTCTGTGGGGCTAAGAAGATGGATGAGGAGAGTCAGAGCCATGAGGGGTCAAGGTCATGATGTCGCTGGATCTCATTAACTACATCACTCACCACACAAGTCACTCCAGAGGTCACCTCAACTGAGGACTCTGTGATAGGTGATGGAAAAATGGCTGGCAGAAATGTATACATTTTTCCGGCAGCTGATGAGACATATGGAAATAAGTATAGATGCTGATACTGTTCTTAAGCTCCAAAAGATGCTGGGCTATTGGGTGACAGAAATATTTATATAAACATTTTCTCACAGATACCACAGCAAAAGCCAGAGAAGGCCAATAAATCAGAAAAATCATGATCAGGATGTACAATTAATTTTGTAAGTCCGAACTTGTGGGGGAAATCTATGTTATGTTTCTTTTATTAGCTTTTGCATATTTATGAGACTAATTGGAAGGAGAAAATAGAGCAAATATACCATAGATGATATTATATAGTGGATTTTACCAAATTAAATAAAATAGGCTGGAAATCTACCCATCTTATATTGAAATTAAATTGAGCTCACTGTGTTCTTAACAAGGGAGCTTTGTCATAATTTAGAAGCTTAAAGATGACATGAGCATTCCTTTCAGGCTCCCGAGCATGAGAACTTTTAAGGATATTAATCGCTATTTATACAGAATGTATATATTGTAAAGTGTGCTGTAAAATAATACTTTCCATGTTTCATTACAACTTGAGGATATATTTTTTTCATAACATTGGCAATAAGGATATTTTAATTATAAATTATATTTTCAGATGTATCGTGTAGCTTATTTGTGTAGCAATTCTGTTTCGCAGTTTAAACTTCACTTCAAATAAAACTGTCCTCTTCATGTACCTGTTTGCTGTGACTCTGTTTAGATCTATGCCCTATGATGAGTCATTCTGCAAAGGCCAAATCAGTTGCAAGAGATGGGTGAAAAAGCTACATTTGAACACCACTGCAGTGCTGGAATGAAAAACAACAGTACAAGGGCTTGATAACATGGGTGTTCTGATCCCATCTGATCTCATCCAACTGGTTCACTATACAGGTATATAATAAGGATATATGATGCAAATCCAGCTTGAAAAATTAGAACTGATTCTGATCTCATTTTCCCCATTTTTACACCAGCGGAGAGACTCACAGTTTACACAAATGTAAGAGAGAGCAAAGTCAGGTCCATTATCAATAGATTCTATGCATGAGAGTGCAAACTCTGGGACTCTACATTATTAATTCCTCAAGGTGCATATGGGCATTTAGACTGCATTCATAAGGGAAACCATTGTCCATGATTTTTATGATTTCTTTCCCCAGAGATAATGTATCTATAAACTATGGTTTATATTGAAAATCCCACTGAAAAAGGAAAAAAAGTCTCATAACCTTGCCACAAGGTGACTGTGAACAGAATTTACACAATTAGTTAATTCCTTGTAAAAGAAAACTTAAGGGAAGCCTCTATTTTACCATTGTCTTGACATTTATATGTTGCCAGAAAACGTGTATGGACAGAGTGAAAGAAGAAGTGAAAAGAGATTTTGGTTTTTTGTTATGTTTTTAATGACTGGTAGAGAGTGGGAAGAACAAAAAGACAGATGGTCCTGTAGTTGAAACCTGCCTTCAATTCCTGGCTCTGCAACAACTTCCTGTGTGACTTTGGGCAAGTCACAGTCTCTCTGAGTATCATCTGTAAAATGGGGAAGATAGTACTTTCCTATCCTTACAACACCCTTTGAACTAATCTCACTAAACGTTTCTGAGATGCTAAAATACTATGATGGGATCCACATAAATACCCAGAAAGGAAGAAGAGTCACTTCAATTTGGGGCAGGTTACCTACTGATGGCAACTGAAAAGAGTGTAATGTGAAAGGGTTGTATTTTCTTTCCAATTTCAGCTCATGTCTATCAGCTCCACCCATTGAAACAGGGGCAGAAGGAACTTCTTTCCTAGGAGGCCCTTCCATTTCTGATTTAATTCACCAACTTCTAATTTGTATACTGATTTGTACTGCACAAATATTATTTCACATTACCAGTTTGTTCATATTTTTAATCTGAGAAAACAAGGATTCAACGTGTTCTCTATAGAAGAAAAAAATAAAATGTTCCATTTCTGAACTCTGCATGACACAGAGACTCCCCCCCCCCCCGAAGAAAACGTCTCTGGTAAAGATGGGGAAAATATTCCAGGGATAATTAAGAGTGACCTAATCTTTCACCCGAACCCAATGCTTTTAACTATAATTTTCACAATCTCTGTACTTTTCTGATTCCAGCCAGGAAGAGACATGTAAGTGCTAAAATACACTAATAGCCTTTTCTTGTGTATTTCCACCCTCTTCAATGAACTACATAAAAGTGGTAGTGGAAATCTCACCAGAAAGCTTTTTCCTGCAAGATTTCAAACCCAGTTTTAGAGGTCGGATGAGTTAGAATAGTTTGAATAAGGTCTAAACTGATAGCCAATCAGCTGAGTGCTCATCTAACCAGGAGTAAATCTCATTTAAGGTTAACCAACTACTACATTAAAAATAAGTAGCATCAGGAAACTACCTATTCTGAAGTAAAACACATTCTGAATTTTCATTCAAATTGCAAACCAAATGTTTTTGAATATTTGAAAAAGACATTCACTTCCTTTGTCCCCACCTCCATTTTGATGTGTCGGTACACCCTGATTTCTGTTATAATTGGGGCAAGCTCAAACAACCCAAAGTCTTTTCTGGTATGACTCCAGCCCATTTTTTTATCAAAACGAACACATTTACAGATGGTTCAAAATCACTTAGCCACACCAAAGCTTTGCAGTTTCATTCATCAGCATAAAAAACCCCCCTGTCTATTTAAGTATGCACTTTAAAACTGCCAAGAGTTTATATTTCTTGGCAGAAGAAATCTGAAGGCTGCCTCAAGGATGCCACTATTGTATTCCTTTGATATAAACTGAAAGGCTGGGAGAATTTACACGTTCACACCAGGTGGAAGGTATGGTTCTAGTGGACAAAACACAGGAACTCGTACATTTTAATCTCGTCTCATTGTGACTTCTTCTGTGGCCTTAAGAAATGTAATTAATTTCTCTGTCTCTGCCTGCCAAGCTATAAAAAGGTGTGCTATGTATACATTTCTGGTTATGGGAAGTAAGCTTTATCAAAAAAGTTGGTCTTGTAATGTGATCTAAAAAGTAGTCAGATTCGGGATTATTCTAAATTCCTCTGGAAGAACATTTAACATCTAGCACCTCTCACTCCAAAACACTTGGTCTTTGCTTCTCACACCTTTCATCCTGGGTCTTGCAAGCTGCATTGCCCCAGAAAGTGCAACTTTCTTTGTGGATCATAGCTAGAGGTGTGGTTACTAATACAGTTTCATCCTGAGCTGTAGAAGTCTTTGAAAAGCAGGACCAAGGCTTTGAACTGGTAATGGAGGCAGAATGAGAGTCACAGGAGTAATGGTCTCATGATGGCTCAAGCCCATTGAGAGGACAAGCCATCATATTCTCTACAAGCTGAAACGTCTATATTACTTCAGCATTTACCACGTCACTGAGTGAATTTAAAAAAACAATAACAGATCCTATTACAAATAGGATAGGGCAAATTTTCCCAGAAAGCTGAAGGTGGAAGAAGTCATTGCCAATCCTGAATGACACTGCCACTATCTCTACCTAGGCATGCAGGATCAGGGAAGAGCCCAGCAGGACCACAAGAATTCACGCCCTTTGGTACAACATTGCAGGTATCTGTGATGGAAGAAAATGACAGTCTAACTTGCATATAGGACTGAAAAGAAAAGAATGTTAGAATTTTGCTGAGGAGTGAGTTGATGCCACATGCTTAAGTGAAGATTACTCCCCCCAGACAGGAAAGAGTAACGCCAGAAGCACACCCAGAAGTCCACATGTGCTCACTGAAAGATGTGAAACAGATACCTGTCTACTGGGAACTGGTCCCTCTCCCTCCTCCCACTGGAAGAGCCATCAGATATTATCAGATTGTCCAATCAAAAACACCTATGGAAACATCTTGAAATGGCTTATAATCAAAAGCCATGGTCAAGTTTTAATGCCTGGAGACTAGAAAAATAAAACACAGAATTTTGTGAATGAAGATAGAAACGATGAGTGTTAAAAATGAAAAGGAGGAATGATAAGATTCTAGTTTCCATGAACAAATAAAGTGATTATCTGAATGCCAGCCCATTAATGTATAACATCCACCAACTTTGCCCGTATGATTTCTGTTAATTAGCGGTGTAATGCACTTTGTTAGTATTTAGAGCATGTAGTTTTTGCAAATGAAAGGTCTGGAGTGTGCTTCAAATGATTTTTTTTTAATCTGATTTGACATCACAAAGTAGTACAACGTGTCTGAGGCATATGCCAACAATAGCCAGTATTTCAATTAATATTCAAATGGCACTCATAGTTTTCTCAGCAAAGGGAGCAGAGGTGTGGAAATGCAAATGTGTTAAATAATTTGATGTTACAGCGTTATCGAGATCTGCTGTGTTATTTCCTGGACTGACTAAAATTAGAAAAATGTCGAGCACAGAATGAGTATATGACACAGACTAATAGAAGATCAACCCACACACACTGGGAGGTATTTTAAAGATAATAATACATGACTCATTGGCAGTTGCTTTGCTTTCAACCTTTTATCAAGTAGACTGTTCAGAAATTATATAAATAGCAGGCTTGATAAAAATCAAAGGCGAGGGAAAGAAGGAAGCCTCAAAATCAAATGAAGTGATGTGCAAGAGATTATTAAAAAGCAGAATCAGATCAACACCTTTGCAAAATAGCTTCCAAAATTAAATGTCAGGTTTTTCTTTGTGCAAGAGAAAGTAGTGGGCACTGAGCAGATAATTTCAGAGGAGAAACTGGATATCCTAAAGAAATTTGCTTTGCCCTTAACATTTTCAAGGGGATGGAAGGGGGTGAGAAACCAATATTCTATCCAAGGTGTGGATAGCTGTGGAGAAGATCAGCCCATTATGACAGGTCCCGGGGAATGGAAGAGTGGAGAGGAAACAGGGGGAAAAGATCAAGGAGACCAAAAATGACTGACTTTTTTTTTTCGTTTATGTGTTCTTGAAACTTTCATAGATCCAGGTCCCATTTAGACATATTCCAGCCAGGAGTGGCAGGATAGTCGCTAACATTTTAGGTCCTGAATCTACAACTGAGCCTGGGTGCCTATCACTCACTGCTGGTTGTATGGTTCTCTAGTTTCATATTTTCACTGTAGAAATAAATGTGTGCGTATCATCCAGGGCAGATTGGAAGAGGCCCTGGAGGTTTTTCGCCTTCCTCTGTAGCATGGGGCACAGGTCACTTGCTGGAGGATTCTCTGCTCCTTGAAGTCTTTTAACCACGATTTGAGGACTTCAATAGCTCAGACATAGGTGAGAGGTTTTTTGCAGGAGTGGGTGGGTGAGATTCTGTGGCCTGCGTTGTGCAGGAGGTCGGACTGGATGATCGTAGTGGTCCCTTCTGACCTTGGTATCTCTGAATCTACTGACATGCTCTATAATATTGTAACTTCCCACAGTGGATTATACCAGATAACCAATTTACTGCTACAGAAGTATACGGTAGAGAGATTTTTCTTTTCTGAAGCCATTGTCCTTTTTCGCACTGATACTATACCAGTTTGCCGAGTTCATGCACCCACTAATATACACCTCTCATCACTATTGATGGAAGTTGTGCATGTGTATTAAAGACTAACAGACTTTTTGATTAGGAATTCCACACTGGAGAGACTTTGAGGGCAAAGAAAGAGTACAATTATATCTCAACATAAGCTACATTTTTGACAGAGAACGGTGCTCATAAGCAGCCAGATAAGATGATACTACATCTGTCTATTTTTTCATCCCACTTTAAGGAAAAAAATACCTGAATTTCATACTTGAAGCATTTCAACTATTCTTTCTTTAAATGTATGGTCCTTATTTATCACATCTGTCACAATTTTCCCCTTTAAAAGGAATGTTGAACTCATGAAATGTGTTCTGTTGACAACCCAGGAATACCAAATTTATCCCCAGAAAAATGGAAGTATGGGAAGGACAGTACCAGCTTCACTCCAATGTCCTGCTCTTCTGCACCAGCCGAGTTCTTAAAGGACCACTGACCACTGCATTCCACTTTCTATAGTCATTTATACACCTGCTAAGAGAACATAGATGACTACCAGTTCGGACAGGTAGTGTTACCCAGTCACTTGGCAAAGGTGTGAATGACTAAAAAGGATGCATGACAGTGGAGTATTCAGACACCACACATCAGAGAGCAAATCAGCTCTTTGACCACTGAGCCCTTGGTCTCCTTGCTGACACTGACATTTAGTGCCAACTGTGAAATTATGTTTTGAAATGGGAATATCTGTGCAGTAGAAACCAGACCAAGGTCATCAACACACTTTATTGTGTCAATGTGGCTATGTTATGTTACTTTGCAGGTGCTTCGGATTTCAAGTATCTTTGATAAATGTAATTAATTTCATTTTCATCAACACACAGTTGCCCTCTACGAGAGCTTCATAGAATATCTGAAGGGATTGTTTTTATGATATATGGATGATTGTTTAGTCAATATTTTATGCCTCTCATCTTTTAATCTCCACATTTTACAAATAAAACAGACATGTTGTAATATTAGATTTCTTGTGTAAAAGATTTGGCTCACTTTGGAGAACACCTGCGACTCCTCTTGCTAATCTCGGTCAACTGCTGTAACCTCTCTTACTCGTACAGATAAAGCATCAATTTAGTTTTGGATTTAATGCAAACAGGACCATTATGTTTTGAGAATGTTCCAAAGCTTGCTATGGCAGCAATCTGTGACCTATAAATAATGCAAGACCTTTTCTTTCTCCTAATGACTTCAGTTCAAGCACAAACCCTGAAAGATGGAGGCCAAAATTTATATTGCAGTCGTGGAATTCAATCTATTTCTGGTTCTACAATTGAATTATGAATCAGAGTTTGTTCACTCTTTTGTATCAGCCCCAACCTCCACACTTCTTCCCTTCGAGTGAAAAATACCCCTGCTTTTTTCATTTTGATATCAAAGGCAAAATAAAGCCTGGCTAATCTGAGAAGCCCTTGTGTTTTGTTTTAGAAGAAAGCAAAGGGTGGGGGAGGAAGATGATCTTTTTATTCGTGACCCCTAACCTTTGAACCACAACCTCTTTGCCACTAAAGCATTCAACACCTCATTTAATCTCTCCTCACTGCATTGGCACAGCACTGAAAAAGGAAAAAAATAATCTGGGGACTTCATCAATTTTTCATGAATTTTCATTTAGGCCAGAGCCCCCTCTTACACTGGTCGATAGATCAAGCTGCTGTCATATATTTAACACCTGGGGCTACAGCTGTTATCTCTGGGGACTACCACTGACTCAGGCTAGATCAGAGACAGCCTGAGTCAGTGCGAGGACCCCTTATGCTCTTTCTGTTCCTTACAAGTGGCGCCCTAGTGCTTGAAACTGAAATCCTACCTACAGTAGTTACTGCCAATGTGTCTCCCAATATTCCCATTGGAAAACTCCACACCATAGTTTCAGGCATGTCAATGTTTTGCTTTGTGAAAAAAAGTGCTTTTATTTTCAAAACATTTAAAAAGTACTGAAGGCATTTCACAAAAGACAGATTACTTCAAACCTACCATTTATACAAGATTATTTAAAATGCTCCCAAGCACATTTTGGGCAGTACACTTATGATGCTTCTAATACCAACTCTATATTGCATACAAATTCTATTTGTGGTATTTAAAACATACAACCTCAAGATAAACACATTTTTCTCTTTTGAATAAAACAACTATTTGCTGTTGGTTTAAGAGCACAGTGCCTACTATTAATGGTTTAACTATTAAAAAAAACACACACACATAATTCCCACACAGATGTCAGATCAATGATGTTGGAATTAGTTTTCTGGTTAGTAGGTAATTCTTACTAAAATACTAACCCAAGCATCAGTCAGCATGATTGAAATGCATCACATCAATGATGAATTACGCTTTCAAATAAAAATCTTTTTGAAAATCTTAATGAGTAAGACTTTTTTTTTTTTAGTTTTCTTTAGAAAAACTAAGACAGAAACCAAAGGCCCCAATACAGCAATGGATTTAAGCACATGCTTAACTTTAAATGTGTTTTAAGTTCTTTCCTAAAGAGGGATACTTCCTTGAATCATGGCCCCTTGTAGTTCTAATGATTTCCACTAAACAAAGGAATATGAATAAGTTCAAGGATCATGGTGTTTTTGTGGTAGGTGCCCATACAAAACAATAGGAAAAGGAGACACAAATGAAACAGTTAGCATGAGCAGTTTACCTAACAGTAATTTGAGACACTAATAAAAACAAATATTTATTTACAAAGTGCCCCTTCTGAAAGGGATTGTTCAGCTTCACATTTTTAAAGCAATTTAATTTACAATTTAATACAGATATTTAAATAATTCACTATTGATTAATTACCAAAATAGAAGAGAGATTCAAGTATTTTTAGATCTGTAAAAAGCAGCAGTTTCCCTTTTGCTACAATTAGGATCCACCTACCTTTGAAAAATGATCCATTTCAATGGTTGTCACAAAAGGACCCCACTAGCTCCTCTTTATCTGGTGTTGAAAAAGGTTTAACTGCTAGTGTAGGGACGACAGTTTTCAACGCCATTACAGATAGCATGAGTGAGAGCTGGCAGAATGTGGCCTATCATGCTTTCTTTTAACAGTGCTGTAGTGTCCCAGCTACACGAGCAGATAAACTGTTTTTAATTCAGCAACTGGAGCAGTGCGGGGGCACCCACTGATGACAACAGTTATCAGCAACAGGCCATTTCTATAATGGAGATCGACTTTTAGAAAGTCTCCAACAACCTATAAACAGTTATGATGCACAAAGCTTGATGTAAAGCCTTAAAGGGGCTGTTGCCTACAAATCATTTGGAAATTTATTCTATATCCATGAGAATAAAAAAAATAGACATTTGAATGAGAAAATACATGAACTGTCACAGTAAACTGGGAAGAGTTGAGTAGTTTTGCAGTCTCCAGTAAGAGCTGCATCCCAGTCAGGTGCATCAAGTGACAATCTTTTTACACAGGTGTCCAACATAACAATGTTGTTTTGAAGCAATGCTACCTAAACTATAAAAGATGTCTAGGTCACAATGTTAATAAGGATGTATTTTACTGAGTCTATAGTCCAGTGAAATCAATAGATCCTATTCACAAAGTGAGTAAGTGTGGCAGAATCTTGCCCTTAAATCATGAACGAACATGTTTAAAAATTTTCTACCATCCTTTATGAAGTCCCTCATACCATCATGTTTCAGTTCAAGCAAAGACAAAGCATCATTTAATTTAAATGGCCCAGGAATGTTCCCTTTAATCCCCAAAGAGTTTAATTGGAGAATTCAGTCAGTTAAACTTCAAAGGTACAAAAACAGTAAGATAATCTGGTGTCAGTTGCACGATGCCTTTACAGAAAGTTTGGCTATGGTTTCAGCTCTCAGATTTCATGTTCTGTGATCCTTCCCTAAAACACCATCTACAATGAAACCTGGTCTTATTATTTTTGCAGTCTTCTGTTATCTGACTTTTAGTTCATGCATGACCTGCCACCAGCTGCAGTGGTTAAAATTGTAACTCAGGAGACCAAACAGTTTGTAACTAGAGACTCTCAGCAGTCATTATAGTAGAGATCAGTAAGATTTGATGCAATAAAAGCATACTTTTATTTTGAAGCAACCAATCATTTTGATGACTCAAGGTGCAACTGCACCAGTTTTTCTACTCTATATCCAGACAGTAGATGTTTTAATCTTAACATCATGTACCAGGCAAATCTGCAAGTTAAGAAGCCAAAAATTTCAATCATGTTTATACCTGTAAGAAAGACAACATAACCTCTCTCAGAGATCTTAACAATCATGCATGTGAATAAAGTGCTCAGAAGAGTAATAATCTAATAGTGTTGGCTGGACACACACACACAATTTAGGTTTCTTCAAACAGCTTTGCAACCTTTCTCATGCTATCCTTCTCTGCAGCCCAAAAATGCCTATAATCCTAAACTGTGCAAAACTGTGTGATGCTTTTGTGATGGGGACAAGTCTTCACTGAGGACTTGAATGAAAACTATAAACTACCTTTCACGTATGATTTGAAAAAGCTTTGAAAGAAGGTTCTATGAAATGAAAGGTAATGCATTGGCCTACCCTGCACTACTGTTGAGCTCCCATACCATCTGATCATTAGTTCAAGGGAATGTCCTTTCTGTAATGTATGAATATAATGAAAAACTATCAAGATTAACTAACGTATAGCATTGTATACGCAAAAGTCAGTTGAAGAAGGAGAAATTCTTTTAAGGAAACTGAACCAGCAGTTCTTCCAATACCCTTCAATTACTTCTGGTGGTTTCAGATATGAACGCCTTCCCTTATTCAAAGACTATAACTGTCATCAGCCATGGAGAAAGCACCTCTTACCCTCGTACAAGGGTGGCTGTATGACAATGGAGGGAGTTGGAAATTGGAAGATTAAAAATGTTAGCCACCTAGAAAAAAAGAAGCAGGCAAAACACTTGGGTCGCAGGTCAGCAAGGCATTTAAGTACATGCTTACGTCCATCCCTCTTCACCCTAAGTGCTTAAGTATGTGCTTACCACAGAAGTCAATGGGGCTTAAGTTAAACACATGTTTAACGACTTTGCTGAATCAGGGCCTTGCAGCCTCCCTGTAGTGAAAAAGAAGTCTAAGAAAAGAATTGTGTTTTTTGCTTTTTAACTATTTTTTAAAAATGCATAGCCAGCATTAGCTGATTTAATTTTGCATGCTGAAATTTACTTTTCTTTCCCTGTTTCCTTTTAACCCAGATAATTAATTAGGGGCAGTTAAAACATAGCAACTTAACATTTTGTGAAAGACAAGCTTCTTTAACATGCAAATAAAATGACCTTGTTTCAGCTTGTTTACTTGGAAGCAGAGCATTCATGCATGAACTCTCAGTAATTTCAAATTCTCTAAAAGATCTGTGATGACTTCACTGTTACATAAAGCCGATCAATAGGAATAAGACTGTTCTAGATGTATTGAGAAATGGTTAACAATTATCACATGCCAGTCACATAATGAATGAGACCCGCACTGAGTTTTTGGCAGAAGGGAACTCTGAAGGGATTGAGGCTTTCAACAGTACAGTACATGAGTTACCAGACTGGAAACTGACTACTTCTGGAGAAGTAACAGATGACCTAATTAGGAGAAAGAGACAGTGCACCCTTATATTAAATGATATTTTTCACGTTTTGGTTCAGTATAACCAACTTTACCCATAATTTCAAAATTAGACTACTCATTAAAGGGAGAATAGGCTTCCTCCATGCTACTGTCAATTATGATTATACACAGACAAGAATAGTACCTCGATATAAATCATATATTTTGCATGGTCATTGTGACTGAATAGATGTGTGTGGAAACAGCTTGGCTAAGAGTAATAGTGAAAGGTAAAATGACATGCTTATCCACATTTATCATCTGCTAACTTGGTACTGCATGAGAGGGATATATGTTAACATCAAAACAACCACAAAGTTTTACATGAATTTTAGAAGGTGGTGATCATATTTTGGACTACTTACATGCTACTTCCAGAGATGCATTGCGACTCACAGCTTCACCAAGATAGTTCCTCGCAACACAAACATAACTTCCTTCATCAGGTTTGCTCCTGCGTCCATGTACAATGCGTAAGAAAAATAAAGATCCGCTGGGCAGCAGCATACGGTGGGAACGGGGGTCATCTTTGTCAGTCTCCACTCGCTCTCCATCCTTGTACCATTCAATAGTGGGAGTTGGCCTTCCCTCAGCCTTACAGTTCAGAGTTGTTGGTTCTCCCTTAGAGACTATCACATCTGAAGGATGCTCAACAATCCGCGGTGGAAAGTCCTCCTGGCGAAGACGGGATCCTGGAGACAAAGGACAGGGAGAAAAAAGGTTTATTTTTTTTAAATTTTTCATCTTAATAGGTGGGTTCTCACTGCTAGGCTCTCTTAATGCAGCAGAGGGGTTTCCAAGCATTTGAGCATGTGTGATGGCAGCCATCTTGGCTGACACACTAAACATTGAACTAGGGACCTCCAGAGCTAAAACTCATGAGCTGCTTCAGCTGAAGCCAAGGCTTTGTAGAGATTTTAGACAAGGCTTTGAGATTGTAACACAATCATATATTCTGCAAATGGGGCACAGAGAGGGACCTGTAACACACACTCGCCCGTGCGTCCAGTAATCTTTCTGAACAACACATACCTCTGGATACCAATGCCCTCCCAGACTGCACTCACAGCTGTTGCTCTCTTGCTCTTTCACCTGCCTGAATCAAGAGATGTGCACATCCAAAATCACTGCATTTTGTGCCTGGGCCTCAAGACCTATTGGTTAATATGTCTCTACAGATGTGTGACTATGTTTTGTACCCCTATCACACAAACAACTAGAGTGTGGAAAGAACAAAGGCTGAAATATGACAGCTGTCCCTTCCTTTGCTCATTTTTAATGCCATTTGGGAGGATTTGAGGTTTCAAAAAGTACTGACTCATACATGCTCCTTATTTACATTACAAAAAAAAAAAAAACCCTCAGCTATGAGCTTTAGAAATTCCCAATTAATCTATAAGAATAAAAAAGAAACAGCTTAAAAAGACATTTCTGACACTGTTCTCTATGACGGGAGATTCCACATCCCTTTCCATTGTTTTTTTTTCTACTACCTTCTTAATTTACAACTCTTCTGTTTTTTTTCCTTCTTGACCTCCTCCCTGCTCGCAAGCTCTTTCCCAGGATAGTTTGTGAATTTACCATAGGAATGCTGTATGACAGTGATATACCTTTAGACACTTCAGTGGCTCATTCTACCCTTTTTTTTTCCCCCTGAAATCTCTACCAAGGGGTTGCTGTGGTGCAAAAATAAAAGCCATCCCTGAAATCTATACACTACAAAAACACTTCCATCTGTCAGTTGTGCATTGTATTTGTATAACCCCTTTTTAGTTCATACATCAGTTGGCTGAGCCTCTCATCACACCTGTTAGTAAGTGAGATGTGTACCAGGTTACAGACGAGTATACTCAACAAAATAATTGGCAGAGACGTTTCTAGAACCCAGGACTTCTAGTATCCTGCTCTAACTATTAGGTACATACTTCCTTCCTACAGTTTCAGTTAGAATCTACAGTAAATTGGCAAACAAGTCCTCTTCTGAAAAAGGGCCCTAATTTTTCTCCAAATCCCCTCTCATAAAAAGGAAACCAATCTTCCTAATTACCAGCACAAATTACCTTTAGCTAGTACAAAATGCTAAAAATGCTTGCAATGGAGCTGTCAATCTAATGTCATTGCACAGAACTTCTTAGACTCAAGTAATGTCACCTTCAGCAGATCCATGAAACTTACATGCTTCAACTTTCAGACTGAGGATTCTACAGTGCATTAGTAGTTAGGAAAAAGATTTAACATCACTATGTTTCAGAGAGTATACATTTGAAAATATCTTCTATGCCTCATTTGCCCCCAAGGTTCTGAGAAATAAGGTTACATTTCACATATCACAAAGTTTGTCCACCTTTGGAATTCTGTTTTACTGTCATCTGGATCATTAAACTGAGGCTTGCCCTAGAAATAATGACAGATTTCAGAGTAGCAGCCGTGTTAGTCTGTATCCGCAAAAAGAAAAGGAGGACTTTTGGCACGTTAGAGACTAACCAATTTATCTGAGCATAAGCTTTCGTGAGCTACAGCTCACTTCATCAGATGCATAGCAATAATGTGTTATACCAATGCTGCAGATCTGAGCTCTTTTAGTAGCTACAGCACCTTTTTTAACCAATACAGTAAAATTATCTGGTTATCTGTTCATCATTGCAAAGCCCAAAAAGAGATTGTGAATGATATGGCCAGAGCATGTTAAGAAAAGATATGTTCCTTATTTCATTTAAAATTTAGCTGGAGAATTTGTAATGAGAAAGCATCATTATTCTCTGCCAAGACAGGAATGCAAAGCATTAGCAATATTCACTAAAATAAAAAGCATGAATTTCATATATATCAGTATGCCAGACTGACAAATAGAAGAAGAACATTGGCAAAAGGCCGGTATAATACACACCATACAACTTTTTAACATATTTCTTAAATATCCCTGAACAATTCTTGTTTTTCCAGTACTAATTCTGTGTTCGCTGGGGACTTCCAATATTGCCATTACAACTAGTCAATATTTTGGGTATTTCTGAATTTTTGATGAATTTTTTTTTCAACCAACTCAGGTGAAAATATTTTAAAAGCTCAAATTGTTGACAATATTTTTAATTAAAATTAAAAAAAAAAATTGACCAGCTCTACGTACCAAAATACACGGTGGTTTTGATGCACAAATGCTTGCAAAGGATTACAAAATTGGGGGCAAAGTGGAGCAAAGGATTAAAGGCCTGATTCGACCCCTCTTGGAGTCTTCCTTTGGTTTCAGCGGGGTTTGCATTTGTTCCCACCTTTCACCTCATGAGGCTGACTTCAAATCCTTCCTTAGGGTCATAATAAGACATATGCACGATACTTCAGTCCTCTTCTACACTGATGCAAAATTAACATACTGTTTATCTCATTCTGGCCTGATAAAGTAGCCTCTGGTGAAGAAAGATCCAGGAGTTCGGCAGCACAAGTATTGTCAGTCACGGCTGTGGGGTGCATAGTCAGACTGGTGTGGGGAAGCTTGTACAGTTCTTCCTGGACCATAATGTTACCTGGATCTGTCCAGTGCTGAGAGTCATTTCACTTTCAGGAAAAAGAGCACCATACTCATTGTCACTCATTTATTAATTTAAAGTGGCATAAATTGTGATCTGAACAGGAGCAGCTATTCTGAATATTACTGATTTTATTAAAAAATGACTATTGTCTGCTTTCTCTGGAAAATATTAAAATGATTAATGTTAAAAGGTCTGTCAATGGCCTTCACTAGTACTTTAATGCATACAGAGTCACTTGGGGTACTTTTTTGAGGGGGGAGCAGAAGAGAGAGAGATGATGGATTTTATTTCTGCCCCATATCTATGTAAGAGCACAAGTTGTTTCACTGAGGAAGGCAGTTTACTTTGTGAACTGCACTACCCATGAAGCACCATTTTCATTAGTTTTTTCCTCAAAGGATTTCCACCACATGGACTTTGCATGCATGCGTGCAAAGCTGAATTACCCCTGGATGAGGGACTGCAACGATTCCAATTTAGCTGTTACACTCTACTGAGTCAAAACACACCTTTGCAGAAAGCCACGACAATATGAATGTATACAATGGACCATGATGGCTACTCCAAAGAAGCCTGCAAGTTTTAGCTGGGAAAAAGTGGGCAGGTAAAAAGCCCCTAAATATATATTTAAACAGTATATTGTAATGGCTCTACTGTGCCTACAGTAATCTGATCTGTTGTGTATTAGCATATTATCATTTATTAGGGGGCTTCAGAATTACAGTTTCATATATACCCAGAAGGGTAACCAACATGGCAGATAACTTTTCAGCGTCACCTCTTCATTTCCTAGCTTTAAAGGGGCTAGTACTATTTTAAAAAGACTCCTAAGGCTGTCACAGTATCTTCCATTATTATTATTTTCATTGCAGTGGCAGACAAAATACGTTGGGGACTACTGAAATCTAGAGGAAGTCATGGCCCTCGTCCTGAACAGCATACAATCTAAAAAGATCATTACTGATATACAATATTTTGCTCCTGAAAAATCGTATTAGGAATGACAAAAATTATAAAGAGAAATCATGTCACACTCCACTGAAGTGCAGCCACAGGATCAGTCTGGCTGGTAGGAAAATTTCCCAGAAGACTCGAGGAACTTAGAATCAGTCAAGACCCTTGCAAGAAGTGACAAATTAAGGATAAATTCTCATTGATTTGCAGATCTGACTCCTCACTGACAGGAGGGCCAGGACCCAGCAGAGCTTTGCTCTAGGGAGCAGGCTGATACAAAAGAGAGGGGCCCAGAGACATAAGAACTCGGGATTCCGTTTGGGATGGGTACAGACACCAGCTGCTTCTTGTGTTTGAGTATGTAGGCATGTGACCATGGTATATATTATGATCTTAGAAACCTGTAATACACAGCATAGGATCATACTATTAAGTGAACAGGACAAACCAAGCACTCAGGAGCTGTACCCATCAGAGAATCACAACACGAAATTGCAGAAACAGCACTTCCAAATCCATTAACGGAAAGAAGAAAAACAACATGAGTGCTGCCCTTGGCCCTAGGCTAATCCTTTGCTACCTTAGGCTAATGCTTTGTTGTTACCCCTGGGGTGGGATGTGTAACAAGTTGTTTACTGAACATAATTCAGAAGTTATTAACATCACATAAAAACTCTGAAGAAAGTACACAACAACAATGTTGAATTAAGGAACAATGGTGCCTTGGACCATAAGCATCATGACGTAATAATAGATACCTGATGCAACACTTCTTCACTAAATGAACATAACTACCACCATGCAGAGTTTTTGTTTAACGTTGCATCAGGATCAACCTATATATCAAAAAACTGTGAAAGTATGA
The DNA here is from genome assembly GCF_965152235.1 of Eretmochelys imbricata. Taxonomy (NCBI): domain Eukaryota; kingdom Metazoa; phylum Chordata; order Testudines; family Cheloniidae; genus Eretmochelys; species Eretmochelys imbricata. The sequence goes on along the minus strand of NC_135572.1, from coordinate 179,083,549 downwards.
AAACAAGAAGTTGAGAGAAAAGACTCCACTGTTTCTTGCCACCTTCACATCACCTACAACACTAGGCAGTTGCTTGCAGCTCCAACATGTAACAAACAACAACACATGCCCCAAATTCATCTAACTCACAGTCTCACACAAAACCTTCATAATGGCCTTATTCGTCCTCATATCTAGAGATCAGCACATCACACCATCCATTTGGAAAGTTATTCTGCCTTAATGTTGTTGAGGGCACCATTGCATTTTTGCACAAGGGCACATAGAAGCCAATAGAGCTACAACAATTTATATTAGAGTACCATGGGGCAGTGTTGCCTTTCAAATAACTTCTGTACTGTGTTGGGGCAGGCACCGGGGGCAATAAGTGCAGGAGAGCTACCAGTGACATCAAAAGTAAGCTACCAGGGACAATTCAGGTTCTTTCACAAAATACGTATTTGGGGCAGATCCTAAATTGCGATAGCTTAATTGAAATCAATGGAGGTTTTGCAATTTACACCAGTGAGGATCTGTCCCTCACTTTTCACTATTGATTTAAATGAGTTTTCAAGGCTGTCACTCCTCCCTGAACAACTATCACTACTGTCAACTAGCATTCTTCTAACAAAGGAATCACTGTTGAAAATAAGGTGGCCTGCAAGGGGCCACTAATAAAATAGTATTAATTCACTTCACTTATACCACATAGTAACATGCCACTTTAAATTAATAAATTAAGAAGATCTGTACTTTGTTGTCCCCAGTTGAATGGTGAAATAAGTGCAAAATATTAAGTTTCCTAAGCTTTTTTAAAGCACACACTTTCAATTTAAGAGACAGCATTGAGTTAAAGGAAACAAATAGGAGAAACTCCTAACATAAGGAAAGAATATTTACCATCTTTCTAATATCTAACTGGCTATGGACCACATTTATGAGGGATTTACTTTACATTTCAGATTTTTAAAAATGCCACTCAGAGCAAGGCAACCGGTGCACTGAGATAAACTCATAATCTAGCTTTAAACTTACGAACTCAAAAAGTAACCACTTGGTAATGACATTTAAACATTGGTAACAAACAAAGATAGGTTTGAGATACAATGCAAAAATATGTAAAGTCATGTTAATGGAGACTATAGGGACAGAAATCAAAACTGAAGAAGAGAACTGGAGAAAGTGGGCAATTTTACATATCTTGGAAGTACCATCAGCCAAGGTGGTACTAGTTCCAAGGAAATAAAATGATGAATCAGGAAGGAAAACGCTGCATTTGGAAGACTCAAAAACATCTCCCTCAAGACAAAACTGAATGCGTACAAAGCAATTGTTATTGCCATCTCAACATATAGCAGAGAGACATGGCAATTTACCAAGAAATATATGCAAAAGCTGGATGCATTTCATCACAAATGTCTGAGACAAATATTGGGAATAACATATAGACTCATAGACTATCAGAGTTGGAAGGGATCTCAGGAGATCATCTAGTCCAACCCCCTGCTCAAAGCATGCACAATCCCCAATTTTTTTTGCCCCAGATCCCTAAATGGCCCCCTCAAGGATTGAACTCACAACCTGGGTTTAGCAGGCCAATGCTCAACCCACTAACCTATCCCTCCCGCCCTTCCTAGAGATAGGAAGAAAAATGAAGAAGTCAGAAAAATTACTGGACAAGGTACACTTCCACAAATAATCTACAAAAGAAGACATCAGTGGCTGGGACATGTGCTGAGAATGGAAAAAAATGCTTACCAAATACTACCCTTGAATGGAAGCCAGAAAATGCAAGAAGAAAGAGAGGAAGACTGTGAATAACATGGAAATGAATGGTTCTGAACGACATCAAGTACCTCAACATGAAATGGGAAGATTTGGAGAAAAGGGCAGTTGACAGGCAAGGATGGCAAATGTGGGTAGCCCAATATGCAGCAAAGCATGGGATGGACTAAGGTCTAAGGTCTGACCTAGACCTAGAATGCAGAGCTCCACCCAGCACACCCCTCCTTGGGATGGAGCAGACAAACCTTCTTAACTTCTCTGCTGGCTCCTGATTGGTTAGTATCTTTTCCTGGCCTTTCTAGGCCCCTAGAGGATGAAGTCTTTTTGGTACCCAAAACTGAATGGGCTTTTCCTCGGCAAGGGGGGTGTCAGAGTACTGATGCCTGTTGTTGTGGGGAGGAGGGGCAAGGAGACACAGAGAGGGCCAGATAGATCCCTCACACTCACATATCTACTTGTGAATATAGTGGTCTTCGTTTAAAAAAAAAAGTCAACATTCGTCAAGTTATCATCTTGTGATATCTGAGATAGTGTACCACTAGGCTTCTCTATACAGATTCCATAGTCTGCTAACTATCACTAAATGTTGACTTGTTAAAAGATGACTAATGGTAAACACTGTCATTCTTGCAATAATAATTGGTGGATTTATGATAAGCTGTCACTTAACTGCATGAGTAATCAATTCACATCCATTTGTATCTACCTTTGTGTTAATAACTTCTTCTATGGTTACTAATAACTTCAGTTGAACTCCAGGGTAGGAATAAATGGCAAAGTTTCAGAATGGAGAGGGGTAACTAGTGGTGTTCCCCAAGGGTCAGTCCTAGGACCAATCCTACTCAACTTATTCATAAATCATCTGGAGAAAGGGGTAAACAGCGAGAAGGCAAAGTTTGCAAATGATACTAAATTGCTCAAGATAGTTAAGATCAAAGCAGACTGTGAAGAACTTCAAAAAGATCTCACAAAACTAAGTGATTGGGCAACAAAATGGCAAATGAAATTTAATGTGGATAAATGTAAAGTAATGCACATTGGGGGAAAAACCCAATTATATATATAATATGATGGGGGATAATTTAGCTACAACTAATCAGGAGAAAGATCTTGGAGTAATCGTGGATAGTTCTCTGAAGATGCCCATGCAGTGTGCAGCGGCAGTCAAAAAAGCAAATGGGATGTTAGAAATCATTAAAAAAGGGATAGAAAATAAGATGGAGAATATCTTATTGCCTTTATATAAATCCATGGTATGCCCACATCTTGAATATTGCGTACAGATTTAGTCCCCTCATCTCAAAAAAGATATACTGGCATTAGAAAAGGTTCAGAAAAGGGCAACTAAAATGATTAGGGGTTTGGAATGGGTCCCATATGAGGAAAGATTAAAGAGGCTAGGACTTTTCAGCTTGGAAAAGAGGAGAATAAAGGGGGATATGATAAAGGTCTATAAAATCATGAGTGGTGTGGAGAAAGTGAATAAGGAAACATTATTTACTTGTTCCCATAATATAAGAACTAGGGGCCACCAAATGAAATTAATGGGTAGCAGGTTTAAAACAAATAAAAGGAAGTTCTTCTTCACTCAGTGCACAGTCAACCCGTGGAACTCCTTGCCTGAGGAGGTTGTGAAGGCTAGGACTATAACAGGGTTTAAAAGAGAACTGGACAAATTCATGCAGGTTAAGTCCATTAATGGCTATTAGCCAGGATGGGTAAGGAATTGTGTCACTAGCCTCTGTTTGTCAGAGGGTGGAGATGGATGGCAGGAGAGAGATCACTAGATCATTACCTGTTAGGTTCACTCCCTCTGGGGCACCTGGCATTGGCCACTGTTGGTAGACAGGATACTGGGCTGGATGGACCTTTGGTCTGAGCCAGTATGGCCATTCTTATGTTCTTAAGGACTACAATAGGCCCTCAATCAGACACAGCCCTGTGCTGGAGGTGATGTCAAGCTGCCACAGGACAGTCTCTATCTCAAAGAGGCAAAATGCTGTCCTTAGCTGCCAGATGTACAGAGGCAGCACTCCCACAACTACATGTCTGCAAATGGTGGCTCTTACTTTTATACCTAGATACAAATGGGAGTGGATGTAATAAATTTCCTAAACTAAAAAAGGTAAAGAGAAATAATAAATCAAACAAATAGAGTCAAAGTAGTAGTATACATTTATTTGTAATCTCTTTCCTATTGTTTTCTCATTACTATTATAGGACCTTTTTTCCATAATGTAAGGACACATTACCTAAATCCCCATAAAACTGGATTTTTAGAAGTTAAAAAACATTTAAATGTAAAATCAATAAGCCATACTCCCATAGCAGTAAGTCACTCCAGAGTATGCATTAGTAGACTATCGGTGCACTTTTCAAGTGGCTGAAGGCACTCATCCTTCAACCTGTACCCACAGAATAGCCTACGATGTAGCCCGTAGGCTTGCCTTTATTGTATTCATTGTGTTGCCTTCATTATATTCATCTGTTACACAAGAAACCTACAGTATCCTGTAAGACATTAGCTGAAGCATAAGTTAGCATAAGTGTCATAACCCTTGACATAGATCAACGGTTACCTTTAAATCTTCGGAATTAAGAAGAGCTTGCTCAATGGTAGGAGATAGAATATTAAGAATAGGTAAGTGCTACCACAAGGCACATGAAAGTAATAACCACAAATCCGCTTAAGCAAGGGGTGACAGATATGATCATGAGCTGAAATGGTAGTTACACATATCAATATAGTATCCTATAGAAGAAGGACACCTCAACATTAGTAGGGTAAGGAAAAACAAGTAAGAAAAAGGGGAAAACCCGTACTGAATATGCATTAGATATAAGGGTGTCAGCGTAACATATTATAAAAGTTGCATCCCAGCTTGTGAGGGTAGAAGAGAAAGAGATGTAGCCTTCGGAAGGGGCCCAAATGATGGCCACTGGTGATGATAAGGAAGATGATGGTAATGAGGAATATAATGGCTAACATTTCAGGTTGTTGTGCAAGGGATGGTGTAAGTATATGGATGTGCAGATGTACATTCTGTAATCTATCTACCTTACTTGGAGTATTGACTATTCTGAATATTTGAAAAGTGACACAATAGTCATTTAAATTTGAAAATTATCTTTTCACTAACCCTTGGATGAATCAAGGCAAATGTGTTTTGTATGAGCTTTGTTGTAGAGGTGCACTGATATCCATACGTGTCTCCTAGAAAACATTTCTATCTAATCTACTACATTGCCCCAGAATTAGCATATGAACCGAGTAAAATGTGTTGCTTTCTACCTATTATTGTTTTGCAAGACTTTCAATTAAACCAAAATAATTTGCTTGCATGTATAAAAGCAACATATTTTCCATAAAAAACACAAAAAGAAGTAAAATAAATAAAACCCCCTCAATTATGAATCATTCCTGTACAATTAAGTGTAAGATGCTTTCATAGAATCATAGAATATCAGGGTTGGAAGGGACCTCAGGAGGTCATCTAGTCCAACCCCCTGCTCAAAGCAGGGCCAATCCCCAATTAAATCATCCCAGTCAGGGCTTTGTCAAGCCTGACCTTAAAAACTTCTAAGGAAGGAGATTCTACCACCTCGCTAGGTAACGCATTCCAGTGTTTCACCACCCTCCTAGTGAAAAAGTTTTTCCTAATATCCAACCTAAACCTCCCCCATTGCAACTTGAGACCATTACTCCTTCTCCTGCCCTCTTCTACCACTGAGAATAGTCTCACTGAACTTTATAAACGAACTAAGTAGCCACGCTATCTCACACTAAACAACAAATGTATGTAGCCCAGAGGCAGACTTATGAATTTGCCTTATATCTCACACTACCACTATTCTGAGTCTGAGGGGAAAAAATCATCAGAAATAAACTGCTCCCCCCCACTATCCTCCCCCACACACTTCATGCTCCTCCAGTCTGGATTTTATCACTTTCAGACAAAAGTTGATTTGATTTATTAAACCTGCTACTTGATGGTAGGCACTTCCCAAAACCAGCAGGTTGTCATACGTGAACAGCAGTAATATAAGCAGGCTAAGCTCATAGCAAATTTTTATTTCTCAAATCACCAGACCATTCACGGTTATTGGAATAATGGCAATTCTTAAAGAGGCACAGATTATACACCAGGGAGGATGCTGATTTCACTATAAGCATTGAGCAGTTTAAAAGAAAAACAGAAAAAATACATTAATTTAACTATCAACAGAATATACAGAAAATACTTCATAATACAGTTTTCAGTCTTGCCTTCAAGGCCCTCTTTAGCTCTGCCACTCTTTTTCCTACCTGACTTTGTCAACTTTTTGTACACTAGCCACCTATTTCTGATCAGTGTTAGTGTGAAAAAAGAAACACACATTTGTAGATACAAATGTATAATAAAGGCCTCCTTACATAAGTTTATTGGAAGATAGACACACAGTTACTGCCCACTATCCTACTTTCAAATGCCTATGCTGATTATTCCACTTAGAAAGTACTTATGAGCCACACTTATTATCCACATCTCCTAGATATAATGAATAAATATGTTGTTTTCACGACCTTCTTAACCAGAGAATTGGCTAAAAGATAGCAGAGATCCCATATAGAGATCCAGTCAGTCACATGCTAGTTCAAGATAGTGTGAAAATTCAAGCTAATGAAAAAATGCAACTGGAGCGTGAGCTGATACAGTGGCATCAGGCTACCTGATTCTCGTAGATGCATTCCTCTAGACAAAGTGTCACAGTGAAGATTACATTTGTAAGCTTTATAGTTTGCAATTTTTTGCAAATCTTGGCAAAAGTGAAAGGACTCTGATATGTTTCCATGGAAGGCACTGAGAGTGAGCTGTGTCAAAGTCTGTGACAGCTTTTCCTACTGCAAAATTAACCCATTAAACAGCACACCCTACTTTCCTCAGAAAACTGTTTCTACAAGACATGCCACCTTTCCTGCACTGGAAGTTTCCTTAGGACTGAGGGAAAAAGTTAAAACAGTCCTTCAAAAATCTCCAGGACAGAAAAATCTATATCTGCTATTAAAATATTTACCAAATGTTATGGAAAGAGTGATTTTATTAAGATTCTGTTATACAAAATTTTGACTTATTAGTGCGATATAACCAATTTTAATGGGAAAAATACTTAGTAAACGCACAAACCTGCTCCTCATTGTAAGTGTGGGAAGAATAATTTGTCAGTTGTAATATAAGCAGCCAGCCTGTTGTACTAAGAGTCTTTTCTAAAACACTTTTGCAGAGTACACTTAGTCCACAAATCTATTCAGGGGACACCATCATAGGGCCTAATCACATCAGCCACACTATCGTTCACCTGCACATCTACCAATGTGATATATGCCATCATGTGCCAGCAATGCTCCTCTGCCATGTACATTGGTCAGACTGGACAGTCTCTACGTAAAAGAATAAATGGACACAAATCAGATGTCAAGAATTATAACATTCAAAAACCAGTCGGAGAACACATCAGTCTCTCTGGTCACTCAATTACAGACCTAAAGGTCGCAATATTACAACAAAAAAACTTCAAAAACAGACTCCAATGAGAGACTGCTGAATTGGAATTAATTTGCAAACTGAATACAATTAACTTAGGCTTGAATAGAGACTGGGAGTGGATGTGTCGTTACACAAAGTAAAACTATTTCCCCATATTTATTCCCCCAACCCCCACGGCTCCTCAGACATTCCTGTTATCTGCTGGCAATGGCCCACCTTGACTATCACTACAAAAGGTTTTCTTCCCTCCCCCGCCCCCACTCTGCTGCTGGTAATTGCTCATCTTAAATGATCACTCTCCTTACAACGTGTATGATAACACCCATTTTGTCATGTTCTGTGTGTATATAAATTTCCTCACTGTATTTTCCACTGTATGCATCCGATGAAGTGAGCTGTAGCTCACGAAAGCTTATGCTCAAATAAATTGGTTAGTCTCTAAGGTGCCACTAGTACTTCTTTTCTTTTAGTCTTTAAAGTTTGCTGTTTCCACCACAGCGGCTGCATGTTGTTCACACATCCACTTCTCACACATGCCAATGCTAATCAGGAGTCAGTGCAAATTTCACTACCTCTGCAAAGTGGTATAAATAGCCCAAAGCATATGATTATCTATAAATCATTCATATCCTTGGAGATGAAAAATATTATTATTAATACACGTCAGTATTGCACAGAAAAATTGAATCAATTTTGTTTGGTTGAACAGAATTTCACCCAGATTAATTCAAACAGGATTTCTTTTGTTTCCTCATTTCTTACCCTCAAAAGTTAACTCAGATCTCTGTTTTCTCTTGACAACTAATTGTTATGTTATCATTGTAGGGTAGTCTGGTTTGGGGAATGGTGTAGAAATTAATCATACACTATACACTTGGTTCATCAAAAGAAGATCACAGACACTTATCCTAATTCACCTAATTCCATAACTCACATTTATTTAGTTGGTAAAACTTTCCTACCAATAGACTTTTGCTTTTGAGCTTAAAATAATAGAGACTCATTTCAAGGTTTGCAAAAAGAAAAGGAGTACTTGTGGCACCTTAGAGACTAACCAATTTATTTGAGCATAAGCTTTTGTGAGCTACAGCGCACTTCATCGGATGCATACTGTGGAAAGTATAGAAGATCTTTTTATACACACGAAGCATGAAAAAATGGGTGTTTACCACTACAAAAGGTTTTCTCTCCCCCCACCCCACTCTCCTGCTGGTAATAGCTTATCTAAAGTGATCACTCTCCTTACAATGTGTATGATAATCAAGTTGGGCCATTTCCAGCACAAATCCAGGTTTTCTCCCCCCCACACCCCCCCACACACAAACCCACTCTCCTGTTGGTAATAGATTATCTAAAGTGATCACTCTCCTTACAATGTATATGATAATCAAGGTGGGCCATTTTCAGCACAAATCCAGGGTTTAACAAGAACGTCTGGGGGGGGGGGTAGGAAAAAACAAGGGGAAATAGGTTACCTTGCATAATGACTTAGCCACTCCCAGTCTCTATTCAAGTCTAAGTTAATTGTATCCAATTTGCAAATGAATTCCAATTCAACAGTCTCTCGCTGGAGTCCGGTTTTGAAGTTTTTTTTGTTGTAATATCGCAACTTTCATGTCTGTAATCGTGTGACCACAGAGATTGAAGTGTTCTCCGACTGGTTTATGAATGTTATAATTCTTGACATCTGATATGTGTCCATTTATTCTTTTACGTAGAGACTGTCCAGTTTGACCAATATACATGGCAGAGGGGCATTGCTGGCACATGATGTGTGTGGGGGGTGGGGGGGGAGAAAACCTGGATTTGTGCTGGAAATGGCCCAACTTGATTATCATACACATTGTAAGGAGAGTGATCACTTTAGATAAGCTATTACCAGCAGGAGAGTGGGGTGGGGGGAGAGAAAACCTTTTGTAGTGGTAAACACCCATTTTTTCATGCTTTGTGTGTATAAAAAGATCTTCTATACTTTCCACAGTATGCATCCGATGAAGTGAGCTGTAGCTCACGAAAGCTTATGCTCAAATAAATTGGCTAGTCTCGAAGGTGCCACCAGTACTCCTTTTCTTTTTGCGAATACAGACTAACACGGCTTTTACTCTGAAACATTTCTAGGTTTGAGTTCCATGAGTGTTCCACTGTGTTCCCCACAATATGACATGATAAATTCACTTCAGGCAAGAAAATATAGTGGGAAAAACATTTTGAGCTATGAAAGGCAGTATGAATTGGGGGAGGTGGGTGGGGGGGGAGAAAGGGCTTCGTATCTGAAAAAAATGCAGGTAACAAGAGTACCACAAAGACAATGGGTATTTGCTCACTCTTTTCATCCAGCACAACTAAAGCAAAGCAGCTCATCCCGAGAGATTCTCTCAAAGCCATTTCTGGAATTTAGCAAAGTTAAGTATATTCCTGACTCCTCTCAGCATGCTTCCTTTCTGATCTTTTTCCGATCAAGGATGAGTGGAAAACAGACATCTTTTCAAGATTTCCCAGTCCATCCTTTGCTACAGAACTAACATATCATTGCAGCATTGGGATGATAACAATGGCTTCTTATCAGACAGTAAAAGGACCTCCTTCACATCTCCTTGCAGATCACTGTGAGAACCAAAGGCTAATTAGGGAGAGCTGGTCAGGCTTTTAGAATAACTTGCTGATACCCACCCAGGTCCTGGACCCACACCATTTATTGAAAGAAATATGACTCAGTATCAGTTTTATACATTTTATTAAAACTATTAAACAAAAATAAAATCAAGTATCATATTACCAAAGCTAATCTACTGTTAACAGTATTAAACTAAGAGCATAGAACACCTGTCAAATCAATAAATCGACAAGTTGGTATCAATATTGGATTGGAATTAAATAACCAAATTAGTTAAATAATTAGATTCATACAACAAATTCATTCTTATACATTCCAAGAAAGGATCTAAGGAGGTGGTTATCTGGTTGTAAACTCCAACTAGATTCATTATAAACCCCAGCTGGTTAAGTATTTTAATACCAAAAACAAATCATCATCTAAAATCTGGACCACAACCTCAGAGCCAATTACAAAGCCTCCTTCTCCAATCTGAATTCTTGAGTGGTAGTTAACCCTTTTCTCCCCCTCCTCCCTAACAGAGATGTTATAATATAGACTTTTACAGAATATTTTGAGAAGCAGAAGTTTGACAACTCTTATGTACAAAATTTTGCACATGACAATTGAATTTTAGGACTTTTCAACACATAACATGTTTTAATGAGCATCTTTACAAGACTGTGTTTAGGGCTGCTTAAACCTGGAAAACTTCCTTTCGGGTACTTTCCCTTTGTGGACTTTATGGGTGCTCGAACAAACATGCATCCCCATGATCATACTTTCACATCCTAAAATGATAGGATGAAAAGACAGGGACAAAACACAGAAACAGAAACCAGGAAAAATAAAACACTTAACATAACGGGGTTCACAAACTCTTTAGCTTCCATAGTCTACTGGACTCTAACAGCTTAGTAGTTAGGAATTGCACTCAAGAAGCCAAATAGTAATGTTAGTTGTACAGCACTTCTTACTAGCAAGCTTCCCTCTGATGCAGCTCAAAGGTTGGCTTGTCTGGTCCGGATAGCCTGTTTTTTGATGTCTTGACTTTCTCTCCCCAAGCTGGCCGGACTTATGGTTTCAGGAACATCAGTCTTCCTCCAGGTGGCTTTTTGACCTGAAGGTGAGGCTTCTCATTCTTATCCTTGATTTTTATGGTTTATGGTCTTTGCTTACTTCACCTTTCAGTGCCTCCCTTTAAAGACTTCCGTCAAATCAGGTGCGAGGCCTACCTTGAACCCAGGCAACTTGGTCAGCTTTAGTTAATGTCAACATGGAAAAGTCCTGATTAAGCCAATAATTTTTTTAAAAAAACAATGTTTTGTATAACAAACACAGTAAGACTATGACCTCCCCCTTCCCTCCCCCAAATTCCAAAAATACCTAAAATGAAACTACTTTTGAGGAAATTTTCATGGCCTTGTCTGGGTGAAAAGGTCTTAAGAGAATATGTCACCAGTTTATGGAAAGTTTGAGCCAAAAAAACCCTATAAAAATAACTAACTGAAAAGACCCTTGCAACAGCCATCCAGCCGATGTTCATCCATCATAAAAATGAACTTGAACATCTTATGTGTGCATGTCATCATTCTTCTTACAAACAAGACAACTTATAGAAGTCTTTATTTTTAGGAACTTGGCTGTAAGTCAAACAGCTTACTTTGAAAGTTTCACATTGAGAGAGGAGAGTTACTTTAAAACTTCTCAAGATGAAACCCAGCAAGAAAATTAAAAATCATCAAGTTTATATAAAAGATCTGGATTCCCATAGTATGCTGTTTCTCTCACATCACATACAAAGTCTTCACCCTCATTTTCAAGGTTTTGCATAGCTCTGCTCCTGCTTCGATCACATCTCTCATTGTGTGCACATTTTGCTCTATGCCTTCTTAATGCATTAGTCTTCATGCTCCCTTTAAAAGTCAGATTGTGTCTGGCCTCTGGATAGCTCTGCAAAAGAAGGGCACAAGTTGCTTCCTTCCCCTCATTGCACTTGCACAAGAGTCAGTACAAATGCAAGCAGACAGCAGTGTGTGTCCCCTCCCAGGACAGGACTTTATCTCAAAGGAATCATGGTGTTATTCTCTCTCCCGCTTCACACCATCGTGGAAGGGATAGCATATTCCGAATCTTCCCCAAGGGTGGCAAAACCATTCTGCCAGCATTCACTTCCTGACATCTGTACATCCCTGCTATTTACACTGATTATATTCAGTTATTAAGGCCATGAATTCTAAATGTGAGGCAGTGTTAGTAACTTTGGATATCTGTAAATGTTCCTTTTGAGTTTGTTCTTTGTAGCAACCCATTCAGTTGCTCTTAAACCAACGTAAAATTTCATATCAAGAAAGAACAGTCACCTACTATGTGTTATGTTTGTTGAGTCCATTATATACATACCCTGGGGTCACAACAAGGACTTACACTAATATTCTCTTATGAATCTCAACCAGCATTTGTTACTACTCACATTGAGGATGGTTTTTTTAAAAAATAATTTGCCAAAAAGGGCATCCTTTATACAATGGTTTGACCTGCCATTAAAAGGATATTTCAGTGGTTACCACAGTGACATCTGAGGTAATAATTATTCCCTCTTCTAAATACAGGAGACTATAGTGATAACAAAAGCACTGAGCACTTTAGAATCTGGGTAACAAACACAAGATTTAAGACAGATTCATTTGTGCCCAGAGAACTTGTTCTCCAATTTCCCCATATCTAACTGCTCCTGGTGCACCTAGAGTACAGATTAGCTCACTTGAGGGTATGGCTACACTTCATGCTGGAAGGTATAAAATCCAGCTCGTGGAGACATACCTGCACTAGCTACCCTTAAGTACATGCCTAGTGACTTGGATGGGTAGGTACTTGGAGCGGCTAGTTCCTCCTACTGCTAAAGCTGCCAAGGCTACACTATTTTTAGAACACTAGCTCAATCACAGTTACTAGCATGGATACATCTGATTGTAAATTCAAGCTCAACTTCCAGCTGAAAGTGAAGATGTGTTTGAGATTTTCTCTTTCACATACTCTCTCTGCTTATGGAACCCCACTCTGAAGTAGGATACTGAAAAAACACAAGGCACTTCTGAAGATTTTCCCCACCCTACAGAATCCTTTTATGCACATCATTTCAACTTGTTTCACAAACAGCTCACATAGTTTAATTAACAAAATTGGTCAATCTTGCCACAACTACAAAATAGTGACTATGTCTCTGGCTAAGATGATGATGATTTCTTTATCCCATCCAAAACAAAGACAACCTCTCTCTCACTTCCACTGATGAAGTGAGCTGTAGCTCACGAAAGCTCATGCTCAAATAAATTGGTTAGTCTCTAAGGTGCCACAAGTACTCCTTTTCTATTTACCAGGTGAATCTTCCCTCCCCTCCCCAGTAGTAATCCAGTTATATGTCCTCTTAAACTGTAAATTGGAATTCTCCAACTCCATCTTGTACAGCCAGAATTAAATGGAATGCCCTTGGGCCTGATGATAAAGCGCACACACACTCTGAGTCATTGTGCCAACTCTTGGCACTTGTTTCGACAATACTTACTGAGATTTTTGCTCAACTCTCCTGCTTCGTTTATTTATAGTCAAGGCTGACAGACATCAGAGATGTCGCTTTTAATACTTCAGCTTGAAGGCACCAGTCCAGTGCTTCTCTTGAGCTTCTATGAATGTACTGGACCAAATTCTGTTCTCCATTACCTGCATGTAAAGCCACTGCAGTCAATGAAATGGAATATGTGTAGCTGAGAAGAATTCTGCCTTTCGGAGGACAGGCATGATACAGTATCTTGTCCCAGCATTATTTTAGCTTTGATGCATTAACAAAATTTACTGTTCTAAGAAGTGTACTTTTATTGTACAGTCTAGGTCAATGTTTCTGTCTAAATACCTTTATTGGCTAAGATGTCTGTTCATTCCATTAATGCATCACGACACGCCCAGTAAACTACCACAAGCAAGAGTCATAGAATGGTTGAGTGTATAGCTATGACAATGCTTACTTTAAATGCTTTACTTCTTCCAGATATGTGATTTATCTAGTCTATTTTTCCACTGTAACCAGCACGCACAAGGGCACAAGAATAAAAGAGGCTAGTATCCAAGGAGGTCTCTCACTCTCTTTCCCACACACATACAGACAGTTCTCTCATTGCTTACTGCCATAGCCATATATTTGTGAATGAGATGTAAAAGCAGTAGGACAAGAAGTGAAAGGAATATTACAGAGGAAGCAGATGGTACCATCTCTGGTCATAAACATTAATTGACTTATTATCATTATTGTCAATAAGCATAATGCATGCTGTCTGGGCTGTAATAAAGAAAAAAATATTTCAACCTTCCACCACTTACATATGTTTCATGCAACTGGACCTAAAGGAGGGTGGGTCACAATACTGCTCCTAAATATTGGGTGTTTTTGTCTAGAGCTAAAAATGACAGCAGGTGTTCAGGAAATGGAGGTTATTTTATATGGTTCCTTTTTTATCTGTCAATACTGTACAATTGTAAATGATAGTGTGAGGGTTTTATAAAAATATAAACACACACACATATGGAACTATACACACCTGTACACATGCCTGGATCACTTATGTTCATACAAAACTAACTCAAATGAAATACAATAGTCTTCTCTTCTACAAAACTATTTTGTAATTAAGAAAATACCTCAGAGCTTCAACTACTGTCTTCAACGACAAAACAGAAGGTTATTTAATACATTAATCTGTTTGATGTGTTTGTAAAGATCTGTGGCCTTACTTGCTTCTGTCAGTAAAGCACAAGACATTTTCAAATCTATTTATGATTCATTTTCTAAAGAAATTCAGATGAAAGAAAGGTCATTTAGAATTATAGTTACAGTTTCTTCTGGTCCATTTACATGCTTAATCTTTTCTGGGCTCTAGGACAACAGGTCAAATATTTATTTAGGTTTTTTTTAAAGGACAGACATGTTAAAGGGTTCATACCACTCTCACAGTGACATGCAGCCCTTGTGTGGCAGCATCTAAATTATATGCAAATGGCTTGGCACCACCTTACTGCATCACACTTGTATGCAGTGGGGAAAAAAAAGACTGATTTTGTGCCTTTACTAAGAATGCTCTTCTTTTCATCACCTTGTATTCAGTACTGGAAGACCGTGGCTAGAAAATAATTATAATCACATCAAAGTGTGGTGTGGATTTCTCATTTTAAAATAGTATTTTTCAGGCTTTTTTTCCGTCTAACAAACACAAAGTTATCTTTCTGTGCTGTTTCTCAGGTCCAAAGCAAGCATTCTTCCTCTAGAACACTGTCAAAATGAAAGAACTATTTAAAAGTCAACAGGGCTGTTGTCAGCCAGTCTCTCCAGATTTTAGGACAAACCAGTCCAACATCAGACATTTCAGGTGCAATAAATATAACTCTCTCCAACAGAGTGCTCATGCACCACACACAAATCTGTCTTGTTTTCCCCCCTCAAGGAAGAATCTGCCTCTCATCATTAATGTCACAGCTACATCGTGGCCATAAAACACGTTACTCAACTACATACAGTACAGTATATACAGTACCTTATTAAAACTGTGAAAAGGGGGCTTATTACTAGTACCTTGGGATTGATGCGCTTTAGGGGATCAAGACAGGACTTCAAATAACTATGCAGCTGGATTTATGAAGGCAAATTTATTACAAAACAAAGCCCAATAAATTTCACGTATGCCAAAAGCAGCAGCATGCTTGAGGAAAATTACACAGGTCTAACGTAACAGTCAACTGTAGCTAGCTCAGCTAAAGAGAGATTTCTATTTCTTGGCACAATAACAGATCCTCAAGCAGAGAGGGGCTAAGGGTGAGATTTTTTCCTCTGTAAGTAACTTAATGAATGAAGTACTAATTAACATTATGGCATTGATAAATGGAGAGAGAGATTAGGGATATACTCGATATTCAGGCCTTCCCAGATGGACTGTCAAAGCCACATTAATTCCTATCTCATTGGAGCATCTGCTTCTCCCATAATCCACTGCCCCTTGGTACGAACAACACAAACTGTTGTGACTCAATTCGATTTATATCAATCTAATTTCTTTTAATCCAATTTGTATTCCAATCTACTACCTTCTAATCACTTAAATCTTCAGCCTCCATCTGGTAAATTTTCTCTCAAAATTAACCAAGCAGATGCCTCTGCAATTGTCTTCTACAGTCAGGCTAATCATGCCCTAGCAGTGGCCTACAGAACTCTCTGAATAGTACGTGACTTACAGCGTTGCCCTTCTTATTACAAACATGGTGATGCAGGAAGGCCATTTTGTCTGTCATTAATTGGTTAATTTGCATAACACTGCCAGGGAAGATGCCTAGAAAACAAAGGCCAAAAGTGGAAAGCTCCATGAAGACAGAGCATCATGCTCGTCATTTGTCACATGGGCATTACATCCTGAATCACCTATTGTTTGGGATAACAAATATGGAACTGGATTACAGCTAAATACATACCAAAAGTCTAATCTATGTGCAGTATTGGATTGCAGGGTGTTTCATGTCATTGCCACTGAATCTGCAGCATGACATAGCTCTAGATTTCTTTGGAAAAAAATATCTCCAAGCTACATTTCAAAACAAATACATACAAGAAGATAATATTTCCATCACTGCATGTTATTCTCCGCAACACAAGTGATAAATTAAGTAGACTCTGGCTAGTATGCAGTTCACTAGTTTCACTCCTGTGGGGAGCTCAATCATCACATGTAATGGATTCAGTAATTTAAGCTTTCACCTTATATATAAATTGGACAGTGATCTTAGCTGACAACAGCAGGGACAGCATTTACTAAATAATAATAATACCTAAATGTATATTGTCCTTTTCATCCGTCATTTGAACAAAAAACATTTTACAGAGGAGGTCAGTGTAATTATTCCTATTTTATAGATGTGGAAACTGAGGCACAAAGAAACAACTGACTTGTTGAAGATCACTCCGCAGAGCCATGAACAAGAAAACCTAGGTCTCCCAAGACTCAGTTCAGTTCTGTATCCACTAACCCACACCGCTAAAAACAAACAATAAAAGAAAAAGCAAAGATAGGAATGTTATCAAGTATTAGCTAGGTTTCATGTATAGTTTAAATTTAATATATAGAGCTCAGTCCCCAGCTGTGTTGGAGTGGAATTCAGTACACCTATGGGAATGCAAAAGTGGTTTTTAAAACCTTTCTGCTTCCTCCAGTACTCACTAATAGGTTTAGCCTTCCCCATACTAGGTAGTTGGTGAATTTTTCAATGACCTGAGGATAAGGAATACTGTAGATACAGCGGCGTATTAACGCCTAGGCTGCCAAGGCCTAGGCTGGCAAATTTATAATAGCAGCCAGAGGCTGCTTCCCCTGGTGCCGGTTCACACGCTCTGCCCCTGGCCCCGCCCCAACTCCACCCCTTCCCCTCACTCATTCCCCACCCCCTCCCTGTCCCTATTGGTTCCCTTCCCCAAATCCCCAACCCAGCCCTGCCTCCTCTCCTGAGTGTGCCACGTTCCCCCCCTTCCCCCCTCCTTCGCAGAGCTGTTTCATAGAATCATAGAACATCAGGGTTGGAAGGGACTTCAGGAGGTCATCTAGTCCAATCCTCTGCTCAAAGTAGGACCAATCCCCAATTAAATCATCTCAGCCAGGGCTTTGTCAAGCCTGACCTTAAAAACTTCTAAGGAAGGAGATTCCACCACCTCCCTAGGTAACGCATTCCAGTGTTTCACCACCCTCCTAGTGAAAAGGTTTTTCCTAATATCCAACCTAAACCTCCCCCACTGCAACTTGAGACCATTACTCCTTGTCCTGTCATCCACTACCACTGAGAATAGTCTAGATCCATCCTCTTTGGAACCATCTTTCAGGTAGTTGAAAGCAGCTATCAAATCCCCCCTCATTCTTCTCTTCCACAGACTAAACAATCCCAGTTCCCTCAGCCTCTCCTCATAAGTCATGTGTTCCAGTCTCCTAATCATTTTTGTTGCCTTCCGCTGGACTCTCTCCAATTTTTCCACATCCTTCTTGTAGTGTGGGGCCCAAAACTGGACACAGTACTCCAGATGAGGCCTCACCAATGTCGAATATAGGGGAACTATCACGTCCCTCGATCTGCTGGCAATGCCTCTACTTATACAGCCCAAAATGCCATTGGCCTTCTTGGCAACAAGGGCACACTGTTAACCAATATCCAGCTTCTCATCTACTGTAACCCCTAGGTCCTTTTCTGCAGAACTGCTGCCGAGCCATTTGGTCCCTAGTCTGTAGCGGTGCATTGGATTCGTCTGTCCTAAGTGCAGGATTCTGCACTTGTCCTTGTTGAACCTCATTAGATTTCTTTTGGCCCAATCCTCCAATGTGTCTAAGTCCCTCTGTATCCTATCCCTACCCTCCAGCGTATCTACCACTCCTCCCAGTTTAGTGTTGTCCGCAAACTTGCTGAGGGTGCAATCCACACCATCCTCCAGATCATTTATGAGGATATTGAACTAAACCGGCCCCAGGACCGACCCTTGGGGCACTCCACTTGATACTGGCTGCCAACTAGACATGGAACCAATGATCACTACCCGTTGAGCCCGACAATCTAGCCAACTTTCTACCCACCTTATAGTGCATTCATCCAGCCCATACTTCCTTAACTTGCTGACAAGAATACTGTGGGAGACAGTGTCAAAAGTCTTGACTTTGCTAAAGTCAAGGAACAACATGTCCACTGCTTTTCCTTCATCCACAGAACCAGTTATCTCGTCATAGAAGGCAATTTTCGCACAAAAGCACTGGCAGGGAGCGGGGAGAAGCAGGACCCGGCGGCAAGCTCAGGGGAGGAGGCAGAGGTGGAGCGGAGGTGAGCTTGGGGGCGGCAGTTATTTCTGGATATTATTCTTGGAGTTGACCCTCTGTATCTACAGTATACCCCATCCTCAAGTTGTTGGAAAATTCACCAGCTACCTTTGATCAGCCACAGAATGTTGGGGAGGGAGAGGAATGCTATGCTTGGTTAAGGAGAGAGAGGAGTAGGCAATCTTTCCCCCCTCCAGCAACCTGTCAAGACTTGCTGTGCTTGTTCCCCTCCCTCATACCTACTAAAGCCTCCCTCCATGTGCCTGTCATGACATGGGGTACAGATTTTCACCGAGAAACTCTGGTAACACTAACACCTCCCCATTTAGTGTCATCTTAATTAGCATGCAGTTTACCCCCTCCTCCAGGTTACTAACCAAGATGTTAGCAAGAGACAGACAAAAAAAAAAAAAGATCCCTGCGGCAAACCAACCAATACTTTCCTCCAAACCAGTACACTGTTGTCTATCATTGCCCCATATTTGCAGTCATCCAGCCAGTTGTTAGTCCATGTGAGGACATTGATATCCAAGCCAATTTGCATTAATTTTTGAACTAATATTGTGTGCCACACTGTACCAAATGAAGGTATATTACTAGATGCCTAACTCCACTGAGTTCCTTTGCAAATCCCAGCCTACATCCACTGCATTGCTTTTAGCCACTGAGTTTTTGTCATCCTAGACTATCTGATCTCTTCTTGTTGCTCCTGTTCCACCTGCCACTTCCCCAACAGTAAAGTCAGCCTCACTGCTAAATGCAAGTCAGGAAACATCCACATCATCATCTGTGAGCACTTGCGGTGACACAATCCAGAAGCAGTCAGTCAAACTCTAGCAGGGGGTAGCAGAGTCATTAGAAGAAGCAAGATGGTGATAGATTTCATGTGTTTAACAGTTTTCTAAATTGGCCCTGAAATGAGGAATTAGCAATAAAGGGAACCGGGTAAGGCGGTTTTGGAAGAAAATGCTATTTTTATTCATTAAAATTGATGGAGAAGAAGAGTGAAGCTCTGAGTCAGGTAGCTTTGATGATGTCATCACAATTTTATTCAGCAGAGAAATAGGAATACTGAGGAACAATGTGCCTCCTCATTTCCATTACTATGTATCAAGGTTACAATTTTATTTGTATCTTCAAGCGTTAAGGTAACAGGGAGTTCATATAAGGATTCATTCCTGAAGAAAAAACCCTTTTGTAGAAAACATCATATCAGGAGAAAAGGTAAATAATGCCATCCAGCAATGCTTCAGCACTATTATCCACAAGCTAAGAGGATTGACAGAGAAGACAATACAGAACATAGGATTCCATATATACCCTACTATGGTTTATATATATATGACTACAAACCTAACATCTAAGTCCGGCATAAAGGATGGGGAGCAATCCATTGTTGTTACTTATTGTTTTTTGTATTGTGATAGCACCTAGGAGACCCAGTAGTGGACCAGGACCCCAGTGTGCTAGGTGCTGTACAAACACAGAACAAAGAACATATTTATATACATACATACACACACACACACACACACACACACACACACAGGAGGGTGGGGGAGAATTGGAACTGGACTCAAACACTGAATCTGTAAACCCCTAACCTGGGCCTCGTTTTCTGTAGGTAGTGGATCTACTACGCTTACTGACTAAGACCATTCATTGACTGGCAAATGTTTTTATTTGTACCAAAACCAGATGCAAATCTCATGATTTAAACTTGCCTCTAAAATATATAGACTCATGCTATATATATATATATATATATATATATATATATATATATTTTTTTTTTCCCCCATGAGCTTATCTATGAGGTCACTGCTTTCTCCTCCTTCAAACTCCTTCTCAACACCTACCTTTTAAAGGATGGTTCCCCTACAACTGTGAGGTCTTTGGGACAGAGACTTTCTTTTTCTTCCACATTTGTACAGTGCCCAGCACAATGGCATCCTGGTCCATGGGCTCCTAGGTGCTATCACAACAAAACAACAATGGATTGTTCCCCTTCCCTTGCCTAGGTGCCACAATTTGTTCAACTTTTCGCTAAAGTGGCAATGACCTAAATCATGGAGATCTAACTTTTTTTTTAATGCTGAAAAGAAATAGAAACTCAGATGTCTATGGAATAGAGGTGTAAAAATCTCCACACAAGTACCATTTAATGAGCAGGCATAAAATCCAGGCATCCTGGTCTGCTTGAATCTCTTAGTGGTTTTCAGACTGATGCTATGCATTCCAACAATGGTAGACCTTTACATCCAGGATATCACCAGCATAACGAATGTACATAGATATAGATATCAAACAACATATTAATACAAACCCTGAGGAAGACCAGGAAAACCAAGAAGCTTTGTAGGAATACCAAAAGAAATACTGACCAAAGGAAATCAGAAGCTATTTGCCACACTATATGTGGCATATGCCTAATGAGATCGTCAGCACAGTCTCATTTAAATCTGTATTTAAAAAGCATGCTATATTCCTGATATACATGCTTATGTAATAGTGACAGTTATGTCAGATTCTCTGTTCTCAAAGGTTTATAACAGAACTCATCTGGAAACTCTAGGCTGAATCATGGCAATAGGAATTTTTTCCACCCTAATGTACATTTAGCCTCCAGTTCAGGAAAGGACCTAAGTAGATGCCTAAGTCCCTCTAATTTATGAAAGCATGGAAGAACATGGTTAACTTTACAGGACTTAGCCTTGTGGTTAAAGTTAAGCAAGTTCATAAGTACTCTCCTAAATAGGGGTATTTCCTGAATATAAGCCTTAAATACAGACATTTTATAGTTAGAGAGGTCTGAGAAAAAATTAATATGGCGTAGTTTGAGGGGCTTTTGACACGCATTCCTCAATCTGCAGTTCTTTTTGTTGAAATATTTGTTACTACTTTTAGACTAGGAATAGATTGTGAAAGGCATGTAGGTGCCTAACTCCCATTTCTGCCTTTGAAAATTGACTCCTAGGTTATTAATTATTATTATGGGTTTATTTGTTTTGTGATTAAAATGTGCATGTGGGCAGCCAAATTGCTGATCAAATTATTCAAAACTGAATTCCAAGTTCAGGAACTGAGTTTGCTACACCTCTCCTGGCCTGGAAAGGGTTGTGAACATTGTAGAGATCTCATTCATCCCAGAACATGGACATCACCATCAACCACTCTTCTGGTAACTCAGGAGCTATGCTGACTTGTTCTAGAGGGAGTAACACACAGGCCTTCTATGCTGGAGGTAGAGCTGGTGTTATACGGGATTAAGAACTGGGGTGAATGAAGGGGGAAACTGTATATGAAGATGAGGGCTCTGATGCAGGGCAAAGGAAAAAAGGTATTATCTGAAACACATGCATTGCATGTATGCCGTGACTGTTTATTCCTTTTTTTATAATAGGTATATCTGTATCAATCTAATATCTCTATTCTGTAGATATATTCTATAGATAGATATGAAGAACTGTGTCAAAGGCTTTGAGCTGTGGGACTAGAGCTAGTTTCTTTTATGGATAGAGGACGTACAAACAGATTGATTCAAAGTAGGTCACATTTTATTTAAATGAATTGGTTTTATCAGCCTTTCATTACATGATAAAGGAAACATTTGTCACCTGACCAGCAGTACTGATAAATATGCTTATGTACAGATTTCCATTGTCTGAAATGCAAATAACTTGGCACAAAACAAAGTAAAAACAAAATTCCAATTTTAAATCAATATGCCTATCAATGTACCAAGTGGCAAATTGAAATTTATTGTCTCATTAACTATTCTGCAATTTTAATACTTACACAAAGCAGAAACAGGAGACAGAGTGACTGTCTCATTTGGGAATAGCCTTAATTTGTAGATGCTTATAGACGCATTTTCAAACATGGACATCTATTGTGCACCTTAAGAAATGCCAAACAGGTACTTACATGTACAAATCAGGGTAGGTCACCTTCCCACACAGACAGACGCACAGCCTGATTCTAATGTGTACACCACTTTACAATGATTTAACTCTATTGTCTTCAGTGGGGCTACTTCTGATTTAAATCAGTGTAAATTAGATCAGGATCAGGCTGTATGTTTACAAAAGTGGCAATTTTGGGGAGTACAGCTTAGGCACAAACATTTGAAAATTGGTTGTGTTAAAGTAGAAACATTCTCCTCTTTGCCTAGTTCAGTTTTTAGTCTCCTTGCAGATTGTAAACCAGTGGATGAAACCTCATGCCCAATTCCTTACATCAGTGCAATCCAACAATTCTTTTTTTTTAATGTGATGTAAAACACTGAAAAAAAAAAAAGAAGCGCAATCCAAATGGGCTCAAACCCGACACAATAAGGTCATCCTAAGTGTTAAGGTCAAGCTGTATATTCCCAAGAAAACAGCCCGAAATAAACGAAGTACAAGTTAACAGTGACACTGGAGAGGAAGTTACTTAATATTCATGTTGACAGAAAAGAAGAAAGGATTAATCATGTGGAATTAGCATTTTCATTCAGGACTCAGTTGAGTCCTGTGTTCTAGTTTGAGGGGAAGACGGCTGCTTCACGGTAGCATTTTACATCTCTCATTTATCGAAACATTGCAGCTTGCTCCTAACTGTCATTAACTGATGAATAATGAAAGATTTCCTTCCTTTTACTTCAGATTAATCATGCTGTTCCCTTGGTCTTTCCATTCCTGAATGTGTTGTTCTGAACCTTTTTTCTGCTTTTAGAATAAAGGAATCTGTTTTAATTAAATTTCAATTCTATTGGGGAAAAAAAGGGTCTATAATAAAAGGGCATCACCTAGCATTTTCACCTCATAGTTCTGGTGTTGCAGTGCCATACAATTATCCTTCTGAAAGTAGAAGCATCACTTTTATGTTAATGTTACCCTGTTCTTTTTATGTGCACACACATACACACCCCAAGTATCTGTCAAAAAATAATGGATAACAGTCCCCTGGTGTATGAAACATGAAGTAAAATTGTTAATAAAACATGTATACTTATAGCGATTATGGAAAATTACAAATATTAACCCCTTTTAGTTCATACCGCTAACTTACTTTAGGTCATTTTTTAAACCTACCTTTGTTATAATGTCTTTGCATGCCCCCCACTCCCCTTAACAAGTGTTTACATTCAAATCACAACATTTTGTATAGAATATATGTTGTTTTTTCCCACAATGAGCAACATATTAAATAGCCAAATATGCCATGCTAATCAATGGAGTCTAATTACTCTAGAAAAATCTAGAGGAATAAAGGAATGTGGATCAGATCACACTTCCATCTAGTTTGGCATCATGCTGGGGGGTGGGTGGGGAGAGGGCAGGAGGGAGAGAGAGAGACAGAGACAGAGAATGTATAGCAGTTGTACAATGCTGTACAAGGGACAAAATTTCTCATAATCACCTCCAGGTGATCAGATTACATCCTGAAACATGAGCTTTGATTAACCTTTCCACATTTTAACTTATGTAGCAACAGATGTTATTTATGGTTAGAAAATCATCCAACCCCATTTAAAAAAAAAAAACAGCCAATATTCAGCAACCCAGTCCAGTTTTTCTTTCCTAAAAGCAACAGCTCTAAAGACAATCTATTCCAATCTCCATTTACTTTAGGGTCCAGAAATCTGACAATCATTGTGATTACTGTGCAATGTTATTCTCAACTAGGATATAATACTGTCTAAAATATTCTTCCCAAAATAACCTTCCAGGGTATATTGAGTTTGACTGGCTATAAGAATTGGATTAATTTCAGTGGATTACAGAAATTAGAGATTTTTTTAAAAATGCCTATTTTATCTTTTCATCCATCAATCTGAAAATACGGGATCATACGGCTTTATCCAGTCTAGTTTTGAATGCCTCAAGCAATGACAAACCCCTTCCCTAGGGAGATTATTCCACAGTTTAATAGACCTCACTGAATTCCAGACTAAATTTTCATTTGCTTAATTTCACCTCATTATACCCAATTGTGCCATCTTAAACAGCACCTCTTCTGCTACAATATCTGTACCCTTGAAATACCGGTAGAAACCTACAGCTTACTTACATTTGCATTTTAAATGTGCATTTCCATGCACTAACAGGTTTCAACTTCATTTAATTTTAAGCCAGTTCTGAACTTCCTAAGGGCTTGCCTTCACTACTGGAAGATCAACGCTGCTGCAATTGATGCAGCGGATGTTGATTTAGCGGGTCTAGTAAAGACCCACTAAATCAATGGCAGAACACTATCAGGTCGGCTCCAGTATCCACCTCTCCAAGAAAAGTAAGGAAAGTCTACCGGAGAGTGTGTCCTGTCAATGCAGCACAGTGAAGACTCCGCAGTAAGTTGACCTAAGCTACGTTGACTCCAGCTACGTTATTCACATAGCTGGAGTAGCGTAACTTAGGTCAACTTACCCCAATAATGAAGGCAAGCCCTAAGTTTGCAATCGTTTTTTTTTTTTCCAAACAAAATTGTTGCAGTCTTACTGTAAAGTATTTTCCCTAAAATTGTTGACATGTACTATCAACCTTAACCCCATCTGAACAAATTTTTTTGTTGGGAATATTAAGGAAGCAGCCTAAATTCTTGAGATAAGTACCCATCTAATAGCGACAACTCTATCAGCTTTACCATTTCATTTACACACTAGTCTATAACACATTCACCTTTGCTCACAAACCTTACAAATCCTCATTCCTTTCTTGTTGTCTTCTCTGATTTCTCTCTAGCTTGTGAGCTTTTTTCTGACGCTAGAAATGCCCTTGTATTACAAGACTAAATTCACCCTGTTGCAGAATGCATAAAGACTGCACAATTCAAGTCTCAAATTAGTTTTTCAAGGGGATGGAATTGTTATGGATTATTTCCCCCCAGTTGCCTTAGTTTGCATTTTGGATTTGTTATGTAGGATCAGACCATTGGTTCATTGGGTCTGATATCCTGCCTCTTGCAGTGTTAATGTTACAGAAGTCAAACACTAACATACCTAACTAATTTTTGTGTATGCTCTACATGTGTGGGTATGAAGCTGACTTCCTGAAGCATAGGATTTGATTCTGATATTGTGGGTTGGATCCCATTTTAGTTCCTAGAAATATTGTAAACTACTCTAGATCCCTTTGTATTATTAGCTGCATAACTATCCTCACTTGAGTTCTGAAAGCTAGCATCATTATGGTCTCTGCTCTTTTAGTGCAGAATTATTAGTTTTGGATGATCTTTAAAATGAACATTTTCATGTAGTCTAAATTTACACATTTACTAACAGTATCTTCTGCTTCTCCCTGATACTGCTATCTCTAGGAAGTGATATTATCACAGCCAGCAGAGTGTGTTCTTTCAGAGCAAAACTGATAACACTGATTTTCAAAGGCTTTTAATGTAACAGAAAAGGGGAAAATGGTCCCCTATACTTGAACATATGATTTTTCTCCCTATCTAACAAGAAATGCAATTACTGGGGAATGTAGAATGGATCTTGGTATTTTGTTGGAGTTACTGTAGGTATAACCTTATCGATATTTTATATTCTTTACAAGATTCCATCTTGCAATATGTTCACATTAAAAGTGTTATTAGATATTGTTTTCATCAATCTTTCCTGAGTTTGTTTTTTTAAGTTTAATTAAGATCTATTTTAACAGTACAGAGCCAAATACTTGGGTTATACACTTAAGATACTACACAGTGAGGGCAGCACACACGCTCGCAGTTGCTATCAGATGCATGCAAGGAATGAGAAATCCTGTCATTTCTAGCCAGGACATCATGTATGAGGACAGCTGAATGCACTACAAGCTATAGGCACTATTCACTGATGTTGGAGCAACATCTTGCTCTTCCTGTTGATGGCAACATGTGCTCTTGCTGGATTTTGGGTCAATCAAACTCCTTTGCCTCCACACCAGGTTCCTGTCGCCAGGGTACATTAGCAATGTGCTTCTGCATGCACTGACATTTGTAACAAATTTTGGGCTGTTTACATGCTTTTCCTCCTCATACACCCACACAGATATGAACAGATTTAGCAGGATTTAGCCCTAAATTTTTAATCTGCTACCTCTGTTCTTCTCTGCACCAAAATAGCTGAGATGCCCGTTACATCTCTTCCCCGTGATTTAGGTATCTAGTGCTATTTCAAAAGGAGTAACATATCTAAAAGGAGCTTTCACAATTTTAACAACTGCTTCTAAAATATGTAACATGTAAATGCGCAGATCACTTCCTTGTCTTATTAATTATACCTGAATTAAGTCACACTCTTTTGATGTTCAAGATCCATATCCAAATTGTTAAACTTGGGCCCATCTTTAGTGGGACTGGAAAGCACAAAAGACATTTTCTTTTGATTTCAGCATTCCATACACTCTCTTCTAACCATTTGTTTCCAGTTGCCCTTTTTATTCCTCTTTCCCGCTCAATATTCAGTCATCATTTTCATGGATGTTTGTCTGGTTGGAATTGCTTCACTTGATGGGCCAGTATTCCTAATACTTCCTGTGAGATCAAAGGCAGAACTGCTTATCAGAATGGTGTAATCATATTATTGCCAGTTGGGCGATGATACTATTATATATAAACAAACATGAAGCCAGTTCTCAGTTAGGGTAAGTCAGCATAGCACCATTGGTTTCAATGGAGCTATGTGGATTTGCACCACCTGAGGATCTGGCTCATTAGGTTCAGAGGTTCAACATTGTGCCCCTCATTTTGTTTATGGAGAATGTGGCAGATTATGTTTCTTGGGATGCTCAAGAAGTTGATGATATCACATCAATTATTTTAGTTGGTGACAAAGCTGTTCTGGAAATGTTGATCCTACTTCTGCACCTATTTAAGTAAACTGGAGTTTGGCAACTGACTTAAATGGTGGTAAGCTCAAGGCCTTTGTCACCAAATAGAATGACTGGGACTCTACCCTACATTGTAAGTGGGTAAGAGGTCAATTGATGCCCCTGTGATGCCTTCATACACTACCGAAGGGGGCACCACTATGGAAGCAACCTTTGCCATGTTGCAGTATGAGCCACTGTACTGTATTTGCAATATTTCTTGTTCCATATATAGAAAATACGACAAATATCACAGTGTAGTGAATGTTGATTTCTTTATAATACTAGTTTTTGTTTGTTTGTTTTTACTTGTAAAAACGCACATAGTTCCTCTATCTTGTTCTCCAGGGTTAAATGTTGCTCTGCTGTCACCACTCTATTCCTCAAACAAACAAAAATAGCCATCTAATTAAATCTGAAGCACTCTTGACATTAAAGAAGTTGATTAAAAAAAGACAAAGAATCTACTGTCAGCAAACATAGCCCTTTAAGATAAATAAAACCCAGCAAATGTTATTCACTGAAAAAGACTACTCATAATCAGTGCTTCTCCCCAATCCCTCCTGTATAACAAATAGTAAGCCTAAGGACAAAGTCTCCCCTACACCGAGTCAGTGCATCCCCAGAGATTATAATAACTCATACATTTTTGCCTATATTTTAGTCTATCCATTTTTTTTTATCTTCCACATTGTTTTACAATGTGCTGAGACAGCACTAAGAATGAGGTATTGCTCACATGAGGAATCTCTTCTTGACAGACCAAACAATGATAGTACCAGCAAGAAAGAACGAAACTTTATTTTTAAGTGAGTTTTTAGTAAGATCTTGCCTCTCATTGAATGTGCACTATCAGATCTTTAGCTAACTATTAAACAGAAGCTACTAAACTTAGACACTTTTAGATCAGCAGGTCCAGATAATATGCATTCAAGAGTTCTAAAAGAACTGGGTGAGAAGTTCACGGAATCGTTAATGTTCATTTTTAGTAAGTCTCAGAGCACTGGAGAAGTTCCAATACACTCGAAGAAATATGATTATGACAGATTTTTAAAAAGGGTAAACAGGACGATCCAGGGAATTATAGGAGTGCCAGTCTGACATCAGTCCCAGGAAAGATTATGAAGTGGCTGATACAGGACTCAATAAATAATTAAAGGAAGGTTATACAATTAATGTAAATCAACATATGTTTATGGAAAATAGAACCTGTCAAACTAACTTGATTTTTTTTATGAGTTTACAATTTTGGTTGATAAAAGTAAAAGTGCTGACATAATATACTTTGACTTGGTACCGCACAACATTTTGATTAAAAAACTAGAATAAAAAATTAACACAGAACACATTAAATGGATTAAAAACTGGCAAATTGATAGGTCTCAAAAGGTAACTGTAAATGGGGAATCAACATCAAGTGGGTGTGTTTCCAGTGGGATACCACAGAGATCAGTTCTTGGCCCTATGCTATTTAACACTTTTATCAATGACCTGGAAGAAAACAAAATAGTTACTGATAAAGTTTCCAAATGACACAAAAATTGGGGGAGTGGTAAATAATGAAGAGGACAGGTCAATCATTCAGAGTGATCTGGATTGCCTGGTAAACTGGGCACAAGCAAACAATATATGCTTTAATATGGCTAACTGTAAATGTATATATCTAGAACTAAAAAACATAGGCCTTACTCACAGGATGGGGGACTCTACCCTGGGAAGCAATTACTCTGAAAAAGATTTGGGGGTTGAGGTAGATAATCAGCTGAACATGAGCTCCCAAACTGATGCTAAAACCAAAAGAGCTAATGCAATCCTGGGATGCATAAACGGGAGACTCTCTAGTAGAAGTAGAGGAGTTATTTTATCTCTGAATTCGGCACTGGTGCAATTGGTGTTGGAATACTGTGTCCAGTTCTAATGCCCACAATTCAAGAAGGATGTTGATAAATTGCAGAGGGCTCAGAGAAGAGAGACAAGAACGATTAAAGAATTAAAAAGCATTCCTTGTCATGATAGACTCTAGGATCTCAATCTATTTAGCTTAACAAAGAGATGTTTAAGGGTGAGGTCATTACATATGAGGGGGAAAGGAGTCCAGGAGAGCTGGCTGTATTTTAAAGAAGCCTTATTGAGGGTCCAGGAACAAACCATCCTGATGTGCAGAAAGAATAGCAAATATGGCAGGCAACAAGGTTTGCTTAACAGTGAAATCTTTGGTGAGCTTACACTCAAAAAGAAAGCTTACAAGAAGTGGAAATTTGGACAGATGACTAGGGAGGAGTATAAAGATATTGCTTGAGCGTGCAGGGGTGTAATCAGGAAAGCCAAGGCACAATTGGAGTTGCAGCTAGCAAGAAATGTTAAGAGTAACAAGAAGGGTTTCTACAGGTATGTTAGCAACAAGAAGAAGGTCAGGGAAAGTGTGGGATGCTTAATGAATGGGGGAGGCAATACAGTGATGGAGGATGTGGAAAAAGCTAAAGTACTCAATGCTTTTTTTGCCTCGGTCTTCACAGACAAGGTCAGCTCCCACACTGCTGCCCTAGGCAACACAGTATGGGGAGGAGGTGAGCAGCCCTCAGTGGTGAAAGAACAGGTTAAGGACTATTTAGAAAAACTGGACATGCACAAGTCAGTGGGTCCAGATCTAATGCATCCAAGGGTGCTGAAGGAATTGGA
Organism: Eretmochelys imbricata; assembly: GCF_965152235.1. NCBI lineage: Eukaryota > Metazoa > Chordata > Testudines > Cheloniidae > Eretmochelys > Eretmochelys imbricata. The sequence goes on along the minus strand of NC_135572.1, from coordinate 179,053,281 downwards.
TGATGTGATTGCAGAGCCATTGGCCATTATCTTTGAAAATTTGTGGCAATCGGGGGAGGACCCAGACAACTGGAAAAAGGAAAATATAGGGACCATATTTAAAAAGGGGAAGAAAGAGAACCCGGGGAACTACAGACCGGTCAGCCTCACTTCAGTCCCTGGTAAAATCATGGAGCAGGTCCTCAAGGAATCCATTTTGAAGCACTTGGAGGAGAGGAAGATGATCAGGAAGAGTCAACATGGATTCACCAAGGGGAAATCATGCCTGACCAACCTGATTGCCTTCTATGATGAGATAACTGGCTCTGTGGATATGGGGAAAGCAGTGGACGTGATATATCTTGACTTTAGTAAAGCTTTTGATACGGTCTCCCACAGTATTGTTGTCAGCAAGTTAAAGTAGTATGGATTGGATGAATGGACTATAAAGTGATTAGAAAGCTGGCTAGATTGTCAGACTCAATGGGTAGTGAGTAACAGTTCGATGTCTAGTTGGTAGCCGGTATCAAGCGGACTGCTCCAGGGGTCGATCCTGGGGCCAGTTTTGTAAAACGTCTTTATTAATTATCTGGATGATGGTAAGAATTGCACCCTCAGCAAGTTTCCAGATGAAACTAAGCTGGAGGGAGAGGTAAATAAGCTGGAGGGCAGGGATAGGGTCCAGAGTGACCTAGACAAATTGGAGGATTGGGCTAAAAGAAATCTGATGAGGTTCAACAAGGACAAGAGCAGAGTCCTGCACTTAGGAAGGAAGAATCCTATGTACCACTACAGGCTGGAGACAAATTCAGAAGCTACACAAATTTCAGACTGAAAATAAGGCATATTTTTTTCGAAGTGAGAGTAGTTAACCATTGGAACAATTTACCACGGGTTGTGATGTGGTATGTTTGTAGTGGACATATGGTATTACTAAGATGTTCTTTCAACAAGTTAGAATATTAGAAGACCATTAACAAGCAATTTACATGAGGCCTGGCTGCATTTTGTTTTGTAATTTAGACTCCATGCACCTGATCCTTACCCAGACAAAGGTACAACTAAAGTCAGTAAAAGTTTTGCTTGATCAAATAGTGCAGGATCAAGCCCAAAAGTGAGAATCTAAACCTATAGTTAGTTTCTCTATATAACTTTAATTTGCAAACTTGAAATAAATAAATGGCATTGCATTCCATTCCAGATATTGCAGACTATGGACACAATTTTCAAAAGTGCCTAGCTGCCACAGAGCCTGAAGTCCCATTGAAAGTCAGCTGTGGGGAAGAAAGAAACATTTTATTCATCCAAATGAGGGGAATTATACTCATAAATTTATTTTAGATATCTCGTGGACAGCCAAGAATGGGATCCACTATTGAGAGCATGATAAGGCAGCAAGATATTTTGTTGCCCTTGGCCATCACCAGCGTCATGATCCCCAAATATTCTCACCTCATTAATTAATCTCTCATATTTTAATATGACTTGAGACAACTGAAACCTAGGGGGAAAGCAGCAGAGCACCAGCCGCAATCAGCTAGAGAAGAGACAATTAATTATGGCATAGAGAGGGATTTTGTTCTAAAGAAATTTTCTTCATATCCAGGAAGCCGCATAAAAGTGGAACTGATTCAGTTGGGAACAGTTTAGTGAATCTATGTTGCCACTATCTGCCTTAGAAGCCGAATTAAATATGTCTGACTGTGTGGAGTTTGCTTTTTTCATGAGTAAAAAATAGCAAGAATTGAACCAAATTAGCTGCATCAATGGTCACAGATCTATAACTGTTGGGAACGTATGTCACTTCAGTACTAGTTTCAACCAGTTTCACTCACTAATGGCTTAAAGTAACTGCAACTGCTACTGTACCTGTGAGTTCAATATTTGCCCCTAATTGCTAGTAAAATGAAACAGGGAGGTTTAGAGTCTGCTATTATTAATCCCTCTCTGAGGGAAGCCAGTGGGCCAACTCCTCTCAAGGAAAAGGTTATCATCAAAAGTAAGATATTCAACATCAAGAAATGGCTCTTCTTCAGAATAATTGTCTCCATGTCTCTTCCCTTTCTGGACAAACTTAATGGAGGGGCTGTCAAGAAAGCTCTAGAATCACTTGGGTTCTTTAAGTTCCCTTGATACCCTGTCCGATCGGTTTCAGGCTTGATTATGGTATGAAGATTGAAATTATCTTGCTTCATCTGAATGACAGACATCAGATATCCATGGACAGAGCCAATACCACTGACCAAGAGTATTGATCATCTCCACCATAGACCTGTGAAGAGGGTGGCTTGAACGGTTCTGTTACTTCCTGTCAGAGAATTCCCAGAACACAACTACATAAAGAGTAAGCCAATCACTTCTGAAACTAATCAGTTGTACTAATGGGTTATCCTTGTAAACAAACTTATTTCAGCTCTAGAAAATAATTGCATCTGTTTGCCTGTTCATTACCTAGATGGAGATCATTAATATTTTGTGACTCTAATCACAGGTGAAATCCAGTACATTACTGGAAGCTAGGGGAAAGTAGTTTTGACCAACAAATGACATGACGTTCAATTCCTTTCAGGTGAGGTATTTAGAAAGACCACATTATAGTTAGAGCAATAGTTTACCCATAAGTTGTTTAAACATACTTAACTGTCTGTCTGATTTTATATGGGATCCAATCCATTTTATAAGGGATCCTGCTTGAAGTGACATCTTTATATTTCCATAAAAGACAAAATAATATTTATGAATTATCACACCTCAGTGATATCATTAATTACAATTTATATATATGAAGGCAGTGAGCATTGATTTCTACTACACAGCAATACCGTTCATTTTAGAGAGCATAAAGCAGTTGCTTCAATCTTTATCAATGGGCCCAATCACAGCGTGCTCTGTGTGTGATAATATAGCCCAAAGTAGCTTAAAAAGCTGTGTGTTCACTGCAGAGGACTAAAGCAGTCAAAACCCTAAGCAGAGAGGTCTTACTGCCAAGTTCTGTATGCTGAGTCACTGCAGCTGACTCCAGAGGGACAGTTGGGAGGTAATCAGGAGGGAAAGGTTCCATGCGCAACATAGATCTTCTAGGCCAAAGCTAACTTAGGAGAGCAGCAAGCCATGTCTACCTACTTCCCCCACTTACCAGTAGTAGCAGCCCCTGCTCCCGCCATCCCAGCTTCACTGAAAGAGGTTGGTTGGGGTTGGGTAATATGTACCTTAGCCCCATAACATTTCAGTATGGAGCAAGGTCCTTTTACGTGGGTTTGGCTTAGTTTTCTAACATTTCAGAAACTGTTTCACACCCAGATGATAGGGTAATTGGTGTCTTATAAACACCTAGAAAGAAACGTGGAGAGAGAAAAAAGCATAGCCCAAAGTGAGTGAAACATTTAAGAATGTATATTTTTTATTTGCTTCACAACTACACTAACACAGTTCTTCCATTTCTAATTTCCCAAGTCTATGGCCATCTGAATTTATTTAGCTTTTGCAAAGCCCAGTTAATAATTCAACTCCCTCGACCAGCACTTTCAAAGGGCCTATCTGAAGAGGAAAGGTGGCAGAATCTAACCCTCATTAAATAAAATCCATTGGTAAAACAACAATGCAAGAGATTGCCATTATATAGTTTGCCTCTCGTGTCTATCTGCCCAGTGAGCATAGGTTTTTGACTGCCAGGTGCTGGAAAGCAGCCAATCAACAACTATAGCATGAGATAAAAATATCGGAAGTACCTCAACTAAAATTATAAATCAAGTGACTTAAAATAAAATAAAAATTATTAGGACAAATGTGCAAAATGATTTTCTGAGCAACAACCAATGCTCCTTTTCTTTTCTTTTTTAATGTTTCAATGTGATGTCTTCATTAGCAAATCCTCTGTGTAAAGTTAATCCCTTTTAGCTACTTAGGGCTTACAACAGCTCCCATTCCTGCCAATATGTTCTGCAGATGATACAGTAACAGCCTGTACAAGATATATATTTTATGAAATCTGCTCACCTATAAATAGTAACCACAAAATCCTATCAAGTCACCAATGCTAGAAATTAGAAAACTAGACAGTTTACTTCATGTGAATCATATAGGAAGCCAGTTCATTATCACATGTGATGTTTCTTTTAAACTGAATTCCCAAACTCAAGTTGAACGTTGTCAAATACACAATGGCATTTGACCCAGTGCCTATGGTAAATATTTAATTTACTCAGATTTAAGCTAAACATGCTGAATTGCTTGTTTTGCTGCCTCACTATCATTAGAAGTACAGACAGGTTCCTTCGATTTTCTAAGCATAAGACAACGCAACATAAAAGGATTTTGTCCTATGTAAACATGAACATTGTATGCAGGTAAAACAGTCTCTCTCTCGTCTCTTTGTAGTTTCTTATGTTTACCTTATCATTTATATACATGTAACAAACATATGTTATGTAGTACTGATTTAAAGTTTTCCATGAAAACATTTTTCAATGAAAATGACTTTTCAACCAAAAATAGACATTTTCACAAAAACATGAAAAACAGTTTTCATCAAAACAATATGTTTTCATCAAAAACAGAAACCCCCAAACAAAAAACAATTATTCTTTTTTTTATTGGGGAGTGGTGGGGAGGTCTGATTGGGCAACCTGCCTTCAACAAAAACACAAGCAATTTTGATGGAAACTCAAAAATTTTCATTGTCTTTGGAATTTTTTTAGAAGATTTTTTTTCCTGATTATCTCAAACATAATATACCTAAAATCCAATTGTATTTAGATAGTTTCCTTCTTAACCTGGTCTTTGTAAACTGCTTCTGTTGGGGAGACTAAAAAAGAGAACTAAAAAGACGTGTGTGTATTATAATCCCTGACGGTTTTCCTGTTTGTTGTGTTCTGTGTCCTCAGCCTCTTTCTGATCCTTGTCTTTTTAGGATAACAACTCTTTGGGGCAGGAGCCGTCTTTGATTTGTAGTTAAACAGCACTTAGTACAATCGGGGCACAATCGGATCGAGTGCTCTGGGTACTACTATAATACAAATAAAGAAGATTGTGCCTGGTCATAATGCAGCTATACTGGAAAGAGACTCCTTTCCACTCCATGCACAGCCTTGGGTCAAATTGAAGGATGGGGAAAAGTAGGGAAGTAAGTATGTGTGCTTGTCCCCAGGAAGTTGACAAGGAATGCGCTGAGCCATGGCTCAATGCCCTCAACCCATCAGCCAGCAGGAACAAGTCTGATAGGAGAAGAAATCTCCACTCGATGGAGATGTGACACAGATTACTTTCCTCTGGGACCAAGAGAAGAGCAGGGAAGGAATAGGGCTCCTCCTGAGATTTCTAGGGCTCCTCCTCAGACAGCACAGTTACATGATGCCCCATATTCCAGCTTAATCTCACACTTAAAAACATAAGAATGGCCATACTGGCTCAGACCAAAGGTCTATCCAGCCCAGTATCCTGTCTACCGACAGTGGCCAATGTCAGGTGCCTAACAGGTAATGATCAAGTGATCTCTTTCCTGCCATCCATCTCCACCCTCTGACAAACAGAGGCTAGTGACACAATTCCTTACCCATCCTGACTAATAGCCATTAATGGACTTAACCTCCATGAATTTATCTAGTTCTCTTTTAAACCCTGTTATAGTCCTAGCCTTCACAACCTCCTCAGACAAGGAGTTCCACAGGTTGACTGTGCGCTGTGTGAAGAAGAACTTCCTTTTATTTGTTTTAAACCTGCTACCTATTAATTTCATTTGGTGGCCCCTAGTTCTTATATTATGGGAATAAGTAAATAACTTTTCCTTATTCACTTTCTCCACATCACTCATGATTTTATATACCTCTATCATAAATATTAATATAAATTGTATTATTCTACATTTCTCTCCATGTCTTTGTCTTCTCATAAAGGTCTGAAGACCATCATGAAGTGCTAAGGTAACTGTCACTAAGCCATGATAAATTACTTTGTTTCTCTCTTTAATGTCTGTGAAAATTTGAACTCTTTGTAGTTTATGAGGCACTATGTAGGTCCCTCGGGTCAGATTCATTTTTATTTATTTTTTGTTATAAAAATGTTGAATTAAGAAGACTACCTATCACTTGCTTTAAGGACCTTCAACAACATTTGAAATACAGACAGTACTGGATTCTCTTCATAGACCTGACAATGACTTTAACCCTGACCTGGAGAGACCATCTTTCTAAGCAGTAAAAAATAGTTCATTTTCAAAGCCAACTCAGTCCTATGAGAATGCCAAGTTTGCAAAGACAGATGTATGGTGATTTTGTAATATAGACTACTTTACACTAGGGACAAAACTAAAACCATTCATCTCAATTTACTTAGGACCTAAGGCTTAATTTGAACTGTGGCCTCAAAGGTGAAAGGCCATCACTTTATCCAATAATCTACTGATATGTGTTATTTGCAATAAATATAAACCATCCAGATTTACATGTGAAAAACTTGTTTTATACAGACAGCTTCTTTTTTCTTATCACTTGAATTATAGATTTCCATGTAATACAATAGTCCCACATGTATAAAAAAGTTTATTAGTGCTCTTATAGCAATGGTTAAATTTGCCAAACATTCTAAATAACATTTAATAAAGATGGGCAACTGGTGAAACAAGGATACCTAATCCATAGTATGTATGCATGATGACAATTGATTAAAATTCCCCAATTTAGGCATCCACTTCTGTTTACAAATAGTCTAATAATAACCAGTGACACCAGATTTAAAAAAGCAGTTCAGATGTTTACTGAATTTGAGGGCATTTTTGAAATACACCAACCAAAGTTGCATTGTCCCACATTTAGGGATAAGGATTCCTGAACAAAAGAAAAAAGTAAGATTCATTTTGGATTAAATGATCAAAAATAAGCTTGAGGCTAACTGATTTAAAACTAAGTCACTTTAAGGCCCACCAAAGCACAAAAATACTAGTGCCACTTCACACCTGGCTTTGTGCAAATGTAATCCACACCCCAAGCGGCACTATGTCCATTAGGAGGCACAGGGCAAGGTTTGCCGCACAGTTCTGTCAATTTACAGCCATCCTGGCCCACAACATGCTATGCATTCAAGCCTTCAGCCTTTTTCATTGAAAAATTGAGAACTTCATGAAATCCTATAGTGATCTTGCCATATATGCAAATAATAAATATACTGGACTAGAAAACAAGGGCCAGAGCCTGGCCCACACTCTGGTGGCACAAAGGTAGTATAAACCTGCTTTAACGTGGAAGTTGAAGATTCTACGTCTGGCATAATCCTCAAATGAGGTAGAGCTGACACAGTGCATTCTAGGTCACTCTCTCCAAACCCCTCCACAGTGCAAAGCAGGAGTGGACATAGCTCACTCTGACAATCCCTGGGCAACGTAACAAGCACTTGGGAGCCATTATAAACCAGTGCAAGTTAGAGAAGCTCTGCTAATGCTCCAACTTGTACCAGAGACCAAGTCACCCCTTGCAGCCCAATAACTGGAAACAAACAGCGAGTCCTGTGCTCAGTGTAGTTCATCCAGACTGAAGGATCAATCCCTTACTTTTTATTTGTGACCTCAGATTAATTTTAAACCCAGCTGTTGAGGCATAACTTGAATCCACTTCCTCCCTTAGTGTTCTCTTTTAATTTTACATTTTATGTTTGCTATACATCAGTATATAGACGGCAGTCATATCTACATGGTCATGATTCCAGTTGTAGTTCTAATTTGAAAATGTACCTCTTTCAGTTCATAATTACACAAGATAATCTTTTTTGTGTGTCAGAGACAAGATAGGTGTTTTCAATGTTCATTTGTTTCAGAAAAACTGTTTTTTATCATCTCTCTCTAGGCTTATGATGGCATTATAAACTAAAGTTTTATCCTTAGGGTAATTCTCAGATATTAATGATATCTTAGCAGTTGTAAGTTTGAGCAGTCCAGAAGTGAAAAATTAAACAGAAGTTTCAAAAATCTTTCAGGAGAGTCTTGTGCTTGGGCAATGACAAAGCATTTGTATTTGTTAATTGTTAAGAACAGTAATATATGGAGTCCAGAGATTTTTCAACCAACGTTGCAGGGCAGAGTGAGTTATGATGCAAGTAATCAGTTTTATACTTGGTTTTCCAGAAGTACCTAAAATTTAGAATTGGTTTGAGATTGCTTTTTTTCTTTACCCATATTTGTGATTTTGAACTACTACCTGTAATTGCAAAGGTATATTTTAGGCCATAAAGTCTTGGTTCCTGAAAAGAGAAAGGAAAAAAAAAAAAAACCTTTACTTGCTGAATCTCCTTTACTTACATGGAGAGTTAGAAGTCTAAAAGTTTCAAGCCATCATTCTGAGATGTATTAGTAGGAGTGTTGTAAGCAAGACACACAAAGTAATTCTTCTGCTCTACGCCATGCTGATTAGGCTTCAACTGGAGTATTGTGTCCAATTCTGGGTGCCACATTTCAGGAAGGACGTGGACAAATTGGAAAAAGTCCAGAGAAGAACAACAAAAATGATTAAAAGTCTAGAAAATATGACCTATGAGGGAAGATTGAAAAAATTGGGTTTGTGTAGTCTAGAAAAGAGAAGACTGAGAGGGGACACGATGACAGTTTTCAAACACATAAAAGGTTGTTAGAAGGAGGAGGGAGGAAAATTGTTCTTCTTAACCTCGGAGGATAGGACAAGAAGCAGTGGGCTTAATTGCAGCAAGGAAGGTTTAGGCTGGACATTAGGAAAAACCTCCTAACTGTCAGGATGGTTAAACACTCGAATCAATTGCCAAGGGAGGTTGTGGAATCTCCATCATTGGAGATTTTTAAGAGCAGATAAGTCAAACACCTGTCAGGGATGATCTAGATAATACTTAGTCCTGCCATGAGTGTAAGGGACTGGAGTAGATGACTTCTTGAGATCCCTTCCAGTTCTATGATTCCTGCCATCTGGCATGCTCTGTTCACTTTTCCTGTAACTCTGTGAGATCTTCAGAGGTAGACAGGAAATTCTTCTTATGAAGCTGAACATGATACAATCAGGAATACTGTCAACATGGTAAAGTAAGTCATACTTTTAACGAGCAGATAACTAACAGGATGTTGGTGTTTTTTTCCTTTATGGTAACATTTTTACTGATTCCAAGTATTGTTGAGGTTAAATATTTGGCTAGCTCAAATAAATGACTTATCTGTTCACATCTAATCTGTTCATTTTAATCCTTTTCATATGGTCTAAACAAAGTAGATTTGGACAAACCCTGTGATACTGGCTGCAGAATAATGGCAAATTAGATTATTGGGAAGGATTAAAGAGGAATTGTTCCTGAGCCATACACAGACCCATGTATGTCTATACTGCAGCTGTGAGCATACTTCCCAGCACAGGGATAGACACACTAACTCTGCTCCAGCTAGCACACTAAAAAATAGCAGGACAGTGTGGGCAGCAGCTCAAGCTAGACACCTGAGTTCAAACCTGCCCAAACCAAAGGGTACATCCTTGGTGGCTAGCCCAAGCCACCGCCTGTCCTACCTCCAGCTATACTACTAGTTTTAGCATGCTAGCTTGAGCAGAGATAGGACAAGACTGTCTATTCACACTGGGAAGCACAAGTGTAGACATACTCAGAGTTAAGCATTCAGTTCTTTTTATCTAATCCTCACTATTTTCCCTATCAGTGGTTGAAGCCTACCAGATCCTAACAAAGCAAAATTCCTTCTTTCCCTGGAAAAGATAAATGATAGAGCCAGTCCAACTTTTAATGAGAATGTTATTAAAACCATAGCTGCATTTGAACATCTTTGGAAGGGAGGAGAATAAAGTAATGATATGTCTGAGGGATGGTTATTTATTTTTCAACTCAGTGATTTTTGCCCTTTAAAGCTTGTTCAGGCTGATCTTTGCTTACTGAAACTGCTATTCCAACATTTTATAACTTCCTCAGCTCTAGCTTTTCCCACAAAAAGATAACTCCTTGAATTATACCCTAATGTATTTGGAAAATGCTTATAAAACACTTTCTATAATCTCTCCCTTGAAGGCAAGATAATATTGTTTAGTCATTTGCACTGACAACTCAGCTACTGTTCCCAGCCTTTAAACACGGCTCACAAATATTTTAACAAGGTTCGGGTTTTTATTTTTTTGCGCTTAACATTTTCTAACCTCTAAATACCATGTGGATTATTTTAAGGGTTGTGAGTGATGGGTTTGCTTGCATCTTAAAGGAGGAAAAAAGAAAGAAAAAGAAACATACAGAATTTTTGCAGTTTTCAAGGGCAACCGTTGGGGCCATACGTATCAAAGTTGCAGGCTGATTTGTATCTCTGGTTTTAAAAAAATCTAGTTAAATCATATTATCATGAAAGTCCAACAAATTCCTATCAAGTTATACTATAAAATAGGGTCACCATATCTGAACATTCTAAAAAGAGGAAACTCCACCGGGGGCGGGGTGGCGGCGGGGGATTTGCTCATGCCCCCTGCCCTGGCCCCGCCCCAACTCCACCTCTTCCCCTCCCCTTCGCCGCCCCCATTCCAGTCCCTTCCCCAAAGTCCCCACCCCAACTCCGCCCCCTTGGACTCCTTCCCCAAATCTCCGGCCTTCTGCCTCCTCCCCTGAGTGTGCCACATTCCCCCTCCTCCCCCTCCCTCCCAGCCACACGAAACAGCTGTTTCTCAGCGCAAGTGCTCGGAGCTGGGGGAAAAGGCAGGCACTCTCTCGACTGATCAACATTCACTTTCTTTCTCGAATGATCAACTCTTCTTTGGGGAAAAATAATAATGGCAAAATCCTGGACTTCTTTAGATTTTTAAAAATTCCTCCTTGATGGCGATTTAAGAACTAAAACGCCGGACGTGTCCGGGAAAATACGGATGTATGGTAACCCTATATAAAAGGCACACACTCACTGCAAAACACAAACCTCAACATTCATATTAACCCTCTTTTAATGGGTGTTATCAGTGCACACATTATACTTCTTAAAGTAAGCTATCAATGATCCTAGATTTTTTAACCCTCTTCTTACTTTAGACTTGTATGTGGCTTTTAGTACCTAAAGGCCAAAGATCAAATCTCTGGCCAGTGGCTCACCGCACTCTAAGAGATGCTTGTATAAAGGAGATTAAGTTGTATCCTCAAGTACTCAGCATACAGGTAGAACAGTTTTGTTTTAGCATTCCAGTATTTTCACTTCTTGTGTCGCTACTGAACTCTAACTTGCTTTCAAAGAGCTTCCAAAGCTAACTCTAAAAAATCCCTAACTAAGCCAACTCAACTTTTAAATGTTCTTTCCAGGCCTGGAAGACACTCACATAAACATACCATTATGATCCTATAACATCTCACAATCTAAGGACAGGTTTCAGAGTAACAGCCGTGTTAGTCTGTATTAGCAAAAAGAAAAGGAGGACTTGTGGCACTTTAGAGACTAACAAATTTATTACAGCTCACGAAAGCTCATGCTCAAATAAATTGGTTAGTCTCTAAGGTGCCACAAGTCCTCCTTTTCTTTTTACAATCTAAGGAGACAGAGACAGTCATACTTGGATAGAAGACCATGGAGGAACACCCAAGACGCTGCAGGATGTGGTATTAATGATTCAATAGGTAGCAATCTTCCCACTGGATCAATACTAAAATCAACCTCCCAGCTTCACCACACACACTCAAGACCAGAGTGCTGTTTCTTTGAAATGTTAAACCACGGTCTGGACCACTTGCAATTAAACATAGAATGACATTAAAAAAAAACATAGGGGCCCTGAGATCCCTGTCTCAGCCAAATTCCAACTCTGGGAACTACATTTTATTTACCAAGATTGCCCTTGCAATCATATATAGATATGGTATTCTACATAGCCTATTCTGAACGAGTACGTCGGTTTTCTGAGCACACCTGAACATTTGCTGTTCTCTACCCCAGAGGTGGCTGCATTTTAGTGGCAAGTGAAGTAAGCCTCATGTATAGTTTTATATAAGAGTTAATAAGAAGTGCATAGTACCTTTCTGCACTTCAGTTTCCCTAATTGTAAAATGGAGGTAACAATAATATTACAGAATCCACCTGACAGGAATGTGTCGGTAATTAATTTCTTAGGGCTAGATCATCTCTAGTTCTTAGGTGGACACACAAGAGAATAGTAAGGAATAATAATTTCCTCACCTGCCTGCAGGGCCACATATGGCCTACTTAGATCACAGTTCTAGGTGTTTAGGGAAGCACAGGGGCTACACACCTAGTGCGCCCCCCTGGGAACAACTGAGTGAGGTATGAGATCAGACTGACCCATGGCTCCACACCCTTCCCTCTCATGTACCAACCAATGGAGTAGCTGCACATGAGAGGTGGAGTGTGATGTATCTATATAGCACTATTGCAAATTATTCCTCCATCCTGCTCCAAAGGGAGGCCCAGAAGGCATTGTCTCTCTCTCAGGCACGTCTTTGAGGGCTCCCCTCAGGACAATAACTATGCACCATCCACTATTCTTGGAAGCATGAAAACAACCCAATATAGCCCTTAAAGGCTGTGAAGCACTAGGAGACCTTTGGACAGAAGATGCCATGTATGGCCTAAGTGGCAGCATAAGTATATCGGTACCCAATCCTGCAAACCCTTACTTCAAGGCACAGTGCTTTCTTTCATCCTTTCTGCTTCCGCATTTTATTCCATGCGTATTTGCTTACATATAGTTGAACATTTCCCTAATACTGGAAGCCCTACTTATCAGCGCAGGCATAATGCTGAAAGTGTTCTTTGTAAAAAGACAGTCAGCCTTTATTTTAAAGAGAATAATTTAATCTTCATGCTGTTATAGGCACAGCACTGATCTGTTCACAGGTTGATGGCTATGCTGCCTACTGTTGGATATAGCTTTAACTACATTGCTATTTGAGCTAATTGCCAACTGTCTTTATTTAAATGGACACAGTCCAGGTGAATCTTCTTTTACTTAATAGTCTTGTGATTACAGCTGTACACTTAATTTTAAGTCAATCTCTTAAACTCTGTGTAATTAAAAAACATCATACTCGATTTTCAACTTTACCTTCCCACACAGAAGAAACATTGTGCACTCACAGGCTGAAATCCTGATTCCACTGAAATCAATGATAAATTCCCATGGACTTCCATGGGCTTGGGATTTCACCCAGAGACTACACGCAATACCTACAATGTATTGACATCAATACTAATTCATCAGCATTGGAAATATCAATATTAAATTCAAGTTCCTATAGCTATAAACATTTGCCGCCAAACATATTAAAGGTACAAATTTTTGAGAGACTTCATAGGCCAAAGTCATCCTAGGTGTAATGCCATTGACTTCAATAGAGTTACACCAGAGATTATCTATAGCTCTCCCAGAGGACATATTCAATCTTGACGTGAACAGGCACAAATCCCATAGAATTATGCCAGGACTGAATCTGGTACCTACAGGCAATCTGGTACCCCCAGGAATAAGGATAAATTGTACCCATTCTGCTCAATCATGGACAAATTGGTAGGAGTTACACTACTCTTTCCATTTACACCACCACTTATGTCACCACCAAAACTGGCCTTACATTTCTTTATGATCTGCAAGTCACAAGAATGAATAGCCAAGACATTCCAAATTAGTAATAAGATCCTTAGCCACAATATGGTTCTGCATTTGAATTACTAGTTTTCCTGTAAAAAATTATGCATAGGGCTGTTCTGATCCCAGTCACTCATCAGTTCTGCAGTACAAATCCCAATTGTTTGTAATCACGTGGTCTCATCTTCATAGGATAGCACATGAGAAACCTCAGACTCCATCTTCATAGCTTTTTCTTAGGGAACTTCACAAAAATCGTGGGATAACTGTAATGAGACTTTAATTATGCAAATGAAGCACACTATTTAAAGTGGGAATGTCCTGAATTATGACTATTAAATCAGTTTTTTCTCATTCATAGGCATCTCACTGTCTAGCCATACAATGAAATTAATCATCTTTATGCACGAGATTTTAGGGAAATCCAAAAATGTTTGGCTAACTTATGTTTCAGATCATTTGGGGGAGGTACTGGTTAAGTGATTTACACCGGGTATAGGATTGAGACTGATAAATAAGAGTTTTGAATTAAAGGGCTTTACATAAATAGGGTTGTATTGTAGCATGTTGTTAATAATTTTGTCCTGTTAGTGTTAACTAAATTGGATATGCCACTGTTTGAAACCTTAAAACATGCCTCAGGAGAGCTATATACTTTACGTTTTGAGAATATTCTTTGCAAACAGTTCCATAGAACGTGGTCAGAATCTTGGCTGAAAACTGGCAGAACCAGTAGGAAGACCTTTCTGAGTGCCTTTTACCCCCAGCAAAAACAGAAGGTATTAATCACTCAACTTTAAAGGCAGCTGACTGAAGCTATTCATTGAGTTGTGCATTGTCACTAATGTGGCCCCATGAATAACTCTCAACCCCGTTTTTTGTTTCTCTGAGTGGTCTCTCAGCAGCACAATTTTCCTGCTCTCTGAAAGGCTTATAGAAGATGGTTGAATAGAAACAGTATTGGTAAAAACAAAAGTTTTTGAAGAAAAAGTGGGAACAAAGTGGACATATTAGAGACAACTCATGATTCATGGCCAATACCGTGCTTTGCGCCTTACTCTACCTCAATACACCCTTTGGTTTTACTGCTGGGTAAGAGGCAGCCAGACCACTGAACTTCTCCTAGCAACCAATATCACTTAGGGGAAAAGGCATGTTGTCTGCTCAAACGGGGAAGAGAAGAATTCGGGGTCATACAAAGCCAGACACATGTTCTATTCCATTTGATCCTAAATTGATTGATTGTCAAAAAGGATTCAGTAATCACTAAACAATTCTGTTTCATGTGAATCTTAACAATCCATATTAACTAAATATCTATTTATCTACTTGTCAGGTATTTCATTTTCTTTTAATTCAGTGCTCCAGAAATCCCCATTATTATGTTTACAGTTTTTTTGCCCATAACTGCACATATTCCCTTGTGTTTCTGGAGATATTTTCTTTCACACAGCCATGCACATACATACATAAAGCACATTTTCAAAGGCACAGTTTTAAAGCTCATAGGATTGTACGCTGTTTTTTTAAAAAATCCCCATATTCCAAAAGCTTGGATTTTATCCTATGTGGAGCTGAATTTTAAAAAATAAACTGTCTGGTCTTATTAGGTGCATGCCACATTGTGCTGCTTACGAAGATGAAATCAGTTCAAGTAGAAGAAAAGTGTAGAACAAATTTGTAGTTCAGACATTCGCATGAGTGGACACATCATATTGACTGGCCTGAAATTTCTTAAACTCCAGTGTGGAAATGTTACAAATGCAATAGTTTGAGGTGAAAGTCCAGTGACAACCTATAAGTTATCTTTCTCCAAGATTTGTGTCTTTAGAGAATGTTCCCTACTTGATGACTGTCCCAGTTGTCAAAAGGCAAGTTAAAGCACTGAAATTCATTTGTATTATATAACCATATACTTGCAAAAATGAACCAGAACATTTATCTGAATGGAGTTATACCAGCAGAGAATTTGGTCCATAGTGTCTACAGAGTGTGCAGTTTAGGATCTCCCACTCCCGCTTTCCAAAACAATAAATCTCAGGCTGAAGCAATTATAAATCAATGTATGCCATGAAAACAGGCATCCACACTTTCTGCACCAGTACAGATCTAACATACAGTGCTATAGGTTAAAACTCCTCTTTCCCTTTGGCCAATGAAGAAGCAATACTGGCCATGGAAGCGTAAGCACCTTGAAAAACTATATGGAATTATAGCTTTTAGATCCATGATTACAAGTCTGATGTACCATTAAAATACTTCTCATAACTACTACTTAACTCTTGACATTTTCACAGCAGTAAAAAGGTACCTCTGATACTCCCAAATGAAGGGTTCCTCTAGTCCACTTTGCAGGAGAAAGATGCTGGCTGATATAAGTTACCTGACATTTTGGTTTTAAAAAGGTTACATTTTTTCCACTCAGTTTCTCCTGAAATCAATGGCTAGTGATTAACAGAAGTGAACTACAGAGCTTACGGTGCTTTACAACTTGCTGCTGGCCATTTATTCTTTGCATTATTTGCCTGATGCACATTTATGACAAGCACATTACTGATAAAGCCTACTCGTGTTGGCACACTGCACTGCAGTTGCATAGGCAATGCACAAATACATACTCAAAGACTGTGTACCACATCGGAAATAGTGGCTTAATCATCTAGGTAGTTGCTTCATTCTGTAAGAAAAGAGATAGTACTTTGAATCTTGGCACTTCAGGCTAACAGTGTATTTCCCATATCTCAGGCCAAGAAAACTGTTGCTCCATTTAAACCCATCTGAGAAAATGAAGATGGGGAATGTTGACAATGACCCTGTGACTGAGTAGGAAGAATGCTTTGCCAGATCAATGGCTAGAGTATAGAGCACTGGACTAGGACTCGGAAGACCTGGGCTTAAATCCTGGCTCTTCCACTGGCCTTCTCTTGACCTTGGGCAAGTCACTTCAGCTATCTTTGCCTCTTTGCCAACTGTAAAATGGGGATAGTGCTATTCTTTGTATAGCAGTTTGAGATCTACTGCTGAAAAGTTCTATATAAGAGCTGGGTGTTGTTATTATTGTTACCTAGCAGAAGTCTGTTGGAACTGAAGGGGTACAATGAAGTCTCATTAATAGAGAGGGAGATACTATGAGTGTCACACATCATAAAGTTTGCTCCAAACTAAACTCAGAATGGTGAGTAATAATACAAAGTGCCCCTGTCAATGTTGAGGAACAAGCAGTTTTAATGTGCAATTAAAGTTGCGGTAGCATTTCCACGAGTCCAAGACAGCTATGCACAACATACATCGTGAAAACTCAAAGCATACAATCTCCCTTGGTTTTAGGCTTTGTGTCAAAACTCACACTGCATTCACCCAAAGGTCTGCCAATGTTCATGAACTTCAGTTATCAGCAAACCTAGGCCAATTTATGGTTTCCTGTGCAACTATGGTAACTTTGTGGTAACTATGGAAAATGCATGGTTTTGAGACAATTCTGTGGCTTCAACTGAGATAACCATAATAAGATTTGGGCTTTGTTTGAACTGAACATCAACCTTTGCTTGGGGGAGGATGTTTGCAAATCCACTCAGGAGCAAAGCCAAAAAGAATGTTAACTTAATACCTGGTGAAGCAAAACCTCTACCTTGTGAAGAGCTGAAGATAACAGCTATTATTAAATAAGTTTACAAAGAAACCATTTAGCCAAATAAACAAACAGCTGGTTTATTAAAGGATTAAAATCGAACACAGATGCAGAAGTTTAGTAATTTTTGCCAGAACATTTTTAAATTACCATAGTCATATCACAACGGTCCATGGATTCTAAATAAGGACTTTCCTGCTAAAGCATAATGGCTCCACACAGGCACTGTCAGCTTATTATGTATGTGTACTTGGTGCATATTTGTGTGTTATTGTTCACACACTTATTTTGTATGAGGAATTCTTTTTACAGAATTATAATCCAGGCTGTGACTGGCTGCATGACAGCACAGCACAGGGCGTGGAGCAGAGAATCCATAAAATAGCCCTCCCCTACTTTAATCTCTCTCTCCCATGGCAGGCATCAAGAACTTGAGTGCCTATGCAGCCTAAGTACAAGGAAGAAAGACAGTTGGTGAAGCCTGAGGTGCTCCACACCTGTAAAAAGGGTGTGGTTGGATCATGGCTACCCTATTTCCAAGACTGCTAATGTTTGGAGGCTACAACTAGCACTATGTGAAGCTCATGCTGCACTTGTTAAAAGGGTGCAGTCATTGCAGCTCCTCAGCACGCTTCCCAAAAAACACATTGTGCTCCCAGTAGCTCCCACCAGAGCAGGCACGCCTAGTTCAATGGTGGCTGCAAAAGCCCCTATCTAGTATAGCATATGCAATAAAGTCCGCTTCAAAAGAGGATCTCAAGGCAAAACACCTGTCATTTCTGCCTTGTGTTTTCTCTCAGTGGTGTGAATTATGGTCAGAGTATCAAACCTTGACTTTGAATGCCTTGGCTTTAATCAAGCTGGCGTTAAATCTACAACATCATAAAGACTCTGTTGTCCTAAAGTACTCTGTATAACCTTTTAAATCTCAGCCTGGACTCTTTGCCTCCAGTAGGCCAGTGAAAAATAATTCAACAAACTAAGTCTGTGGACCATAAATTAAAAATAAAACAAAGACCTTTTTCTGAATAGTTGCTAATGTAGAGGGGAGAAAAGAGAATTAGTTACAATGTTTGCAGTGCATGTTCACATTCTTGTTTCAAGTCTTCCAGGTCATAATTCTATTCACTTGGGGACCCTAAATTTACTCTATTCTGAGAGCCCAATGAAAAGGGAACACATACCTGATAATACGTCTGCCAGGGCTACGGAGACATAGTAACAGGTAAATCACATTGACAAATATCACATTCTGAACTAAAACCAGTGCTTTATTTACAGTGATTCAATATACCACCTCCTTTCCAAGGTCCTGCTCCAGGTCAATGCAAAATTCTCATCAGGAATCAGGTCTTAAATGAACAGAACTTGTTTGTTTGTTTAATTTATACATTAATGATAAGTATAAACAACAAAAGGGGAATAATTAGTTTGTTGAGGAAAGGACTGGAGGGAAGGACAGAAATTTACAGTTTGCTCTTGTTTTTGGACAAGAGCAGATATCCATGGTGTATGCTAAGTAACAGAAGAGGGGACTGAGACCAAAGATGACAAAATAAGGCCTCACTTTGCACATCCGAATTCATGTACATAGTGCTATTCAAGTCAAACAAATCACTTTACATGGGTAAAAGTTTACAGAACTGGGCCTCTTTAAGGACCTTCCTCCTTCCCCAATGTATCTCTGAGATCAGATTTACGGTCAGATTTCTGCATTCTGTGCACACCCAAAATTCCCACGGACTTCCATGGGCTTGGGATTTCACCCAGAGACTACAAGCAATACCTACAGGATTTTGTACAGTGCTTTCCACAAGAACAAATGTTCTGTATTTTCGCCAACACTCACATACAAGGAATAACATTTCTGCTTGAGCAAATAAAGCATTTATTTATTTGGCAAGTGTGAATACTTCCTTTCTTCTGCAACACAAAATGGAGAGATTCCCATAGAAATGAAGAAACAAGCACTAGTAAGCTAGCCTGCTGGCAAGAGAGAAGTAACATCAATATGATTTCTAAGCAATGGGGCAACTATGGCAATGTTGGGATGGAACTGGGGGGGGATTGGGATGGAAGGTGGGGAACCAGATGGTAGCCAAAGAAAGAGCAACCAGGCCAGTTGAGATCACAGAAAAAACCTGACAGTGTTAGGCTGGATAAAATAGAAAGTGCTGAACCTGTTAACAATGTATTTAGCAGAGACCAACATTTGTATAGTAACTCCAGGGTAATAAATTGATAAAATGCATCAAGCTACATTTAGTAATTTAAACTAAAGATTTCAGCAGTGGACAAAGCACATTCTGAGCCATGCTGTGACCCTTCGTATCAATTCTTTGCCATCCTGAATGCTGAGTCCTGGAAGTGCACTTGCTGGATGGCCTATTCAGAAGGCATACAAACAAGCCTGCACTTTCTCTTCTCCCCTGAATTTCCCTCCATGCCTCTCTCACTTTTTAAATAGATTTTTGAAGCCTGCCAACTTGTTTGGTTACAGCCCATTAATCCATTAATCTGTTGTATTGCTAAAATGACACTTCCAGAAGCAACACTGCCTGCTCCCTACACAGAAGGCTACTTCTGGAAGGATTGATCTAATGGCACATGCAATCCACTGAGCTGTTGCAGAAGAGGTAGGATAGAGATTTAAAACAATAACTGCTTGTATCATATCCTTTTATTGTTCACCAAGATGAGTTTACCTAAAAAGGAAAGAAACAAATTCACTATGTAAAGACATTGCCTTTTACACACACACTCATTCTTGGAAATGCTACTGCAACATGATAATTTTCTCATTTCCTATCTTTGCACAGGAACGTATGCTGCTGTAATATCTAATTACTGTACGGAAAGTAGAGAAAGCAAATATTAAGTTCCCAGTTTAGCAAAGCATCCAAGCACATAAGCTCATCTCTAGTCAGCTAAACTCTTAAACATTTGATTAACTTTAAGCACATGCTTAAGTCCCCATAACTTCAATAGGAATTTGAATCAATGGGGCTCAAGCATATGCATAAGTGCTTTGCTGAATCAGGGCCTAAGGAAGGAAAGTCCAGAGTAAAGGAAAGAGGCAAACTATATATCTAAACAGCACTTTACTCTTAATGCATTAAAATGCATACATTCCGCAGAATCAAAGGTTATCCATCAACAGCAAAAACCACATGAGAGATCAAGACCCTGTCAGCACAAATACCCATTGGAAGAATATATTCTAGCTTTATATGTAATCTGTGTCCTCTGATGGGCAGCTGTGATCTGGATGAGGCCACAGATGTTAACCCTACTGTTGAAAAAGGGGAGTTATGCAAAGAGGAGGCAGAAGGCTTGAACCTCCATTGTAGATATTTTTCATTATGAAAATAAATACCTCAAAAATTTACCTCCAGAATTTTAAGGGAACATAAAATTGTACTTCGTAAAGCGTTATTTGTACATGTGTTTATTTAACACCATCAATCAGATGGAAATGTTGCATTTGCAGTTTGCAGCGGGACAATGGATTAAACTGAGTCTTGGTATAAAAAGTTACAACTTCCACTGAAGCAATGAGTTGAACCAAGGCTCAATTTGGCCCAATAAGAATACTGGGCAGGACTTAATATCCATGTGTAATTATAGCTATTCACAAACTAGAATATTTAAGAACTTTCCTGTTAGTCTTTGCAGCTTTTTTGCAAATCATTAGTAAAGCTTGAAAGAAAAAACAATGAAAGAAAATTACATGGAATCAGCAGTGTTAACCCTGACTTTAACTGGTTTATTTTTGGGTGTGCACTGTGTTAAAAAAAAAATTTCATTTTTTTTCAGAATTGGACCCAACATTGATCACCAACGGGAAAAAGGGGGGATTATAGTTATTCCCTGAGCAGACTGCAAAAGGATATGAGCAGAGCTGCAGGAAAATCATAAGAACAATAAAAAAAAAGGCACAGATTTTCTGTCATACTCCTGGAGCACTGCAATTTTCTGGTCCAACAAAAGCATAAAGAAAATGTACCACGTAAATCTGCACCACCATCATAGAACTGTGTAGTGCTACTTGTAAGTCACTGAACAAAACTAATGTCACAGCAAGGGAAAGAATAGCCAATCTCTCTCAACCCCTACTGGAGGTTTCTCTCCACTTGAAATTCAGGCCAAGAAAGTATGTTAAGAGTGAGCCTTTAAGGAGGAAGAAGAAAAAAAAACACCACAGTTATACAGCAACTGAGTGGCTGCTGACTTAAGTTTTGTTTTATTTCTCTCAACGTTTGAGGATTTTTTCTAAGCAACAATTCAATTATTCCCAAATGTGGGTGTGGTTCATTATAATGGTCTTTAATTTTATTTGTAATATTTTTTTTCAAATCAACTGTTGGCACCATGTTACCCTAGGGTGCTACGATCAGAGCTATGCATCTGTGGGGGCAAAAGTGACAACATGCCAAGGTTGAATGTCAGTGTTTCTTCAAAGTCACTTGTTAGCCATTTTGACAGTAAGAGCTTATCTGCAGTTTGTCATGATGTGCTGCTATCCACAAGGCATTACACAACTGTATTTTTAAAACCCTGTTAATATAGTCAATGTTGATGCTACCCCGGCAGTATCTTCCAATGAAAGGAGAGAGAGAGACACATCTATTTTTGGCAATTTCCTCTCATTATTTGTAGTCCAGTGCTGACTTAGTTATCCGCTTCACCTGCTCGCTCCCTTTTCCTATAATGCTAAATCAGAACAAAGGTTCTAGTTGTGTTCCCCATGACAAAAACAGAATAAATTATGTCTTGCTTCTGTAGTTCCAGCAAGCTAGTTAATTGCATTTGTTTCATATACTTCCAAACAGCCTGGTATGTTAATTTCATTCTGTAACACCAAGCTCCTCTGGTTCCCTCTGTCACTTCCACCGAGCACTTTAATTATATTCCTTCTAGATACACACAATTTTTAAACACATACTAATATTTACATGTCTGTAGTATGATGTTTACAGTTTTTATATTACACACACACACACAAACACACTCTGCATTGGTTGCCTTAGATTTGTGAATTGTGATTGGTTTCATAGGAAAAAATCCCATACCTGTAACAAATGACGCTAGAGGTAAGTGTTTTATCAAAATCCTTTTATTGTGAGATGTTGCATACTGATTAGGATGAACATACCATACGCAGAAACTTATTTTCTTATCAACAGGCCAAACTGAAGAGTCAATTGCAAGGCACATTATACAACTCATGTGAAGTAATACTTTCATGTATCCTGCTCTTAGCTTTACATTTGTGTGTTTTGCCTACTGCTGTGCTGTTGGGCAGAGATATTCAAGTTGCCCATGATGGCAAACAATTTCTACAGTAGGTAAGATGATATCACTGCATGTTCATAGAGAGGCCTCACTTTGATTCTGATATATTAAATGTTTTTAAGCAGCAGCTTCCTGCAACAAAGTTTGCTCCCACAGACAGGCAAAAATGGCCAGTGTCCCAGACAGTGAATTAATCTAGTGTCCAAAAGCTTATTTAAAGTTAATATCTAAATGATCCAAAATAGGCAGATAGCCAAACATTTGGTACCACTACATACCACACACATAAGACTTCTAATACATGCATATGTTCTCCAATTGTGTGCAAACAAATACTGTAACATACTATGTATTTCTGCACTGTTCAGCACAGCAGCAAACCATGCTTTTTTAAATGCTTCAATCCTATCCTTTTACCAATGTCTCTGGACTATTAAATTACAGTCTGCTTGCCATATAATGCTGATTTAATCTTTTTTACCCCTCAGCTTCCTTCACTTGTCCACCACAACAAACACTGTAACACAATCCCAAAAGAAACCCTCTCCAACATGCTGCTGAGTTTAATCACACAAAAAAATCCTGGGATAATTGGTAAATATACAGAAACTGATCAAAAGGGGCGGGGGGAGGGGAAAACCTAAGCAAGAGTATTTGAGACACTTACAGCACCTGGACAGAATCCTTTGAATCTTTGAACACTCACATCAGAGGTTTTTCCCCCTGTAAAAAGCCTGGCTTCCATACTGTACTTTTCTCTAGTAACACAACCCACTTACACACTAGTCTCTAAGGTGCCACAAGTACTCCTTTTCTTTTTGCGGATACAGACTAACACGGCTGCTACTCTGAAACCTACTTTTTATAGTTTCCTCCCAACACCACATCTTACAAGTCAGATTTCACACCCTTTAATACATTCCCCTGCCTGCAACAGATACAAGCGGATCGTTTAGGAGCTCATAACTGCAATTTTCTAATTCACCTCACTTGAATCCAAAGAACAGTTACCCTGTTTTAAATCAGTCGATTCTCTGCCTAAAAGTTCAAAAGAGGACCAGGCAAAATAACAGAAGCTGAAACACAGTGTTACCTCCAAGAGATTTACGACTGTGGGTTCTTCTCTTTCCTTTCTAGCTTAGACTGATATTCTTCCATTTATGACCTATTTTCCATTAAATTGGCAAATAGGAAGGACTGCTTATTGGAAACATATATGCTCCCCCCCCCCTTCTTTTTAATTAAATGTTATTTCTTTACCAGAAACAAACTTGATTTAAATCCTATAACATTAATGCTAACTACTATCATCCATGTGCTGCCCCCAATCAAATTCAGATGAAGAGAAATGCTGCAAAAAGAGATGACAGATTTTTTTCTGGAACTTACCATAAACTTGAAAATATACAAATCCAAAGAGCAGGAGTGGCATCAGCAGACCCATTTTGACATATTAAAAGCAATCCAGATGGCTTGAGACACCAATCCCAGAGTGACACAAAAAAGTACCCAAAAATAAGACGAGGTAGGTCCAAAAGTTTAGACTTTCCTAGCAGCTAATTAAAGTGAAGGGGGAAATCTTAAAAGCAAAAGCTGCAGATGGCAAGGTCTTGAAGATGACACTTTTAGATCCATCCAGATTAGCAAAGAGAGCTCCAAAGGCTTCTGCTTTGCACACACAGCCTCCTAAATTCCCACCAGTCCAGCTCAAGCAGAGGAATTATTCAAGTGTGTCTAAGACTCTCCTTAGGATCCATGGCAATCCAAAGCCAAGTTCTTTCTCCGGAAGACAGGAGGAAAATACTTTGAAAATGGACCTGATTCCTAGAAAGTGTTCCATAAACTTCTCAGCACTTTGCAGGAAAAACATTGGTTGAGTTTGGCTATTCTGTCTGTCTGTCTCTCTCTCTCTAATCAGTTCAATCTGCAGAGTTCCTCTCCTAACTTCCTTCAGGGATGGCTAGGCAACATTCTGCAGCAGGGATTTCTTCCCTCAGCACCTTCAAAATACCCCCCACCCCAACTAGAAATAAAGAGCGAACTGCTTGAGCCGAGTGACTCCAACGTGCTGCTCCTGCTGCTGCTGCTGCTGCTGCAGGAGGGTGTGAGCGGCAGGACAGGCGCTGCCGCGCTGTTGTGAATGGGAAAGGCTCAGGGGAAAGAGCGGAGCTGGGCGGCGAGTGTGTGTCAGGCACAGCGGGCGTTTGTGTGTGAGCGCAGCACCCTCCCGCTGCCGCTCGCCCAGGCGGCCTCGGCAGCCAGACGTCCCCGTCCCCGTCCCCGTCCTCCTCCTCCTCCTCCTCTCTGCGGCGGCGGCCCCGCCGACTTGCACAGAAGGGGAGGAGAATGAGCGCGGCTCCCCGTCTGCCTGGGGAAGGGAGGAGGTGGGGTGTGGACTAAACCGCTGCACTCCACACCCACTCCTCGAGAGACCGGGGGGGCTGGCAATACCGTTAGGCAGCTCTCGGTCCCTTTCTTTTCCACTAAACTTGCCCCCCACCCCCAAACACACACTTGGGCACAGGGGGAATTGACATGATTGCTCCTCGCTGCGCCCCATTTAATGGGCAGGTAATTTTCTCCGTGAGTGACTTCCTGGAAGCATTCCCCCTCTCTAATCATAGAATATCAGGGTTGGAAGGGACCTCAGGAGGCCATCTAGTCCAACCCCCTGCTCAAAGCAGGGCCAATCCCCAATTTTTGCCCCAGATCCCTAAATGGCCCCCTCAAGGATTGAACGCACAACCCTGGGTGTAGCAGGCCAATGCTCAAACCACTGAGCTATCCCTCTCATGCACACAACACCTTGGAGTGAACCCCTTGGTGTCCCCTCCTCCCCACCCTCCACCCCCAGATTTGTCTTCTGACCCCACCCCCTGGGGAAAGGGCTTCGGCCCCGACTCCAGAAAGGAACCTGGCCTGACCCACCAATGTGCATTGCTGGAGCATTTGTTCATTTCACAAAACACGACTACCGCGGTCCCAAGGTCTGGCCAAGGCCTCGCTGGTGCTCTTCCGCCCCTGGGTGCCTCGGGGAGAGGGGGAAAGTTTAGCTGATCCTACCTGTGATCCACTGGGGGTTAACGGAGGGGAAAATATGAAACCCAACATGGTTCGGCCACGAAAGCTTAGGGGACGATAAGAGAATCTCAGCCAAAAGGGGCGGGGGCGGGAGGGAGGCTACAGAAAAGAGCGTTCAGTAGAACTGGGGGTTGGGAAAGATATGAAAAGCAAATTAAAGTAGGAACAGAACCCCTGACAGAAACCTACATTAGGAAATCTACCAGCGCAGAACAAAAGGTGATCAGGTAAAGACACAGTTAGATCAAAGGGGGTTGATTATTTCCAGTGTCTTTAGTGTAAACAGTGTGGTTGAGACCACGTGTGATCACAGACTAGCTGGTAGTTATTTGATGTTTGCACTGTGGGTTACAGGAACACACACAGGTCCCTGAGCCAAAAGGAAACTTGGACGATGAATCTTTAGTTCCCCCTACTGGAACCTAACAGGAAACAGCCTCTCTTTGCTTCTTGAATATCATCTCTTTTGTTTCTGTTTAGGCTTTTTGTGCTACCAGGTAATCTCGGATCCTGCTCTTTTGTACACACACTCACCTCTGTATAGCTACAGAGAGAGATTATTTACAGACGTGTATGTATATATCATATCTGACTAGAGGATATTTCTGTACACTAACATCAATGTCCTATTTACAGCACAGTGTGCACACACCCCATAGAAATACTAGTGCTGAAGAACTAGAATAGAAAACTGTAGTAAATTGTCATGGTACTCTGAAAGCCTTTTTACATATTTTGCAAAAGCTTGAAACTAATGTATTACTTTCCATTCATTTTTCAGTGAACGCTGTACTACAGCAATGAACACATTCCTCTTGAATTTAGATAGGTGTTATGTTTGTAACAGGGATATTGAGGCTCAAGGTTCTTTTAAAGAGCTACAATAGAAACCTGTTAAATGGGGGAGGGGGAAGAATTAATCTTGCTTCACCAAGATTAACAATGCTGTCTTGTCAAAAGGACTTTCTTACGTTCTTATGTATGTTTTGCCTTGGCACATGGTGAATTTGTTCTCTGAATACATCGTATTTATCATGTCAGTTTACTGTGGCATTTTCCTTTTTAAATGTACTAGAAGTTTATTGTTTTAGTAAGTTCCTTCCTCATTTCAGGAGCTACACTACATTTATGTAAACAATACACTAGAGCTTATTTAAGTGAATACTTGTGAAATATGTATCTTTTACTGAGCGGTCCAAGTCTGTCTGGAATTAGCTTTAAAAGGGCACAGATAGAATACAAACAGCAAAAGTAGCAGTGTAAATGTATTTACAATATAAAATTTTGAAAAGTGTATTGGGTGCCATCTGTAAACAAGCTATAGCTGTTGGATACAAAACTGTATGACAGTTCCAACCTATTTATGTAAACCAGGGGACTACATTATCCTATAATATGCCCTGCAGATAAATATATATTTTAATACATCTAAAGACTATTTTGAATAGGAGGCTATAATTAAAGCTAATTAGGGTAAGGTGATGAAAATGGTCTTCTTTGTCAATGTATTTCTGAACTGGCAATCCTGAAAAACCATCTATCACTTGTCTTACAGCAATATGTAGAACAAGACATGCAATATTAATCGATATTTCTCTTTGCAATGGACATTTCAAGGATTTTATCAGTTAAAGTTACTGACTTGTTTATTACAGAGAATTTAAAATCAGAAATAGGCTTCACCGAAAGATCCTTTTTGTGCTTTTCTGATAAAGTCAAGATATTTATTTGAAATATACCAAATCACTTTATAGTTGTTGGTACAATCTTACAAACCCTTAGCCACGCTGCTTATAATTTATTCACTTGAGCATTCCCACTGAAGTCAATAGACTGTTTAATACAGGGAAGGTTGGTACTACTGCTTTTTAAGGTTGCCAAACATGTCCCATTATAAGACCCTATTTTCAGGTGCTTATAACTTTGCCCAAGTTTAAACTTTTTTGCTGAAATTTTCAAAGCTGGAGGTCTGTCTCAGTCTGAATTGTTTTAGAAAATTTCAACCAAAAGAGTTCAGCAATTTATAAGAATAGAGCTAAGGAAAAACACATTTTGCCTATGTTAAAAAATCCTGGCAACCAGCTGAGAAGCTCTGATACCACCATGGTTTGGAGAAGTGACTTGGAATTTGGCAGGGAGTAGTCTTTGTGGCAGAGACATTCCTTTTGCCTTCCCTGTGAATATCCACCTAAATTTGGCCAAGTTATAAGTCCTTGAAAAAAATGCAGTTTGCCTGTCCTGTTTCAGCATGGGAAATGGTCTAGACCAGTGCTTCTCAAGCTCTCTGATGTGGGGGACCAGCAATTTTTTTTCCAATGTACGACCGGCAGCCGATGGCTCGCAGACCAGCACCAGTTCACGGACCACAACTTTGAGTAGCACTGGTCTAGATAACCTCCTGAGGAACCTTTCAGCCCTACATGTCTATGAATCTGTGCTCAGCAGAGACATGCTAAGGTTTAGCAGGTTAATTCCCCAAACAATCCATCTGTACTGGGCATGCTTCAGCACGGATTAGAGATTGCTGAGCAGGATTTCCCCTGCAATGGCAGTTCCCGGCTGGCCCAGGATGTGCCAGGTCTAGGTCCAGGCACTAGAAGTGAGATCAGGGCACATGTCTCTCCTGTGTTCTCAATGGCCCCCTGCTGGGTACAGGCAGTGAGAAAAAGGAAACTGGCAGAACTGAACAGAGTTAGTTCAAGTAACAAGTGTGGGCAGTAGATCTAGTGGTTCTAACTTTACTGATGACTAATGTGGATGACATTATGATACCACCTCATGAAATTTCTGTGTTGTCAGTTTTCTTTTTTAAAAACCTAGGAAATTACACAGAGAGAAAATATGTTCAAAGAACATTATTAAGGTTTCCAGCTGAAGCACTCAAAAAAGTTAGGAAATGACAGAATTAAGATTACCATGCTACATCCCCAAAGCAGGTCCTCCCATACACTGAATATGCAGGGGTCATGTTGAAAAAATTATATGTGATCATGTAATTAAAGGCAGTCTCAAGGGGCCTGAATTAAGATTATACATGCAACCTTAATTCTGGCTTTTCCTAACTTTTGAGTGTTCAACTTCACATAATAATGCTCTTTGAATCTATTTTTTTTTTGGGTGTAATATCAGTAAAGATTTGCAGACTCCAATTCTATATTTAAAAGGTTCTCTTCACCCACACTGAATTGCAGCCCCCTTTTCGATGTCAGGCTAGTTAATAGCACAGCTCAGTATATCACACAACAGTTTAGGACAGCACACATAACCTTAGGCAAGCACTCACTCAGTTTTCCTTATGCAAAAATCTCCCTATCTCAAAAAAAGATAACTACTTTAGAATCATAGGGACCTTGAGAGGTCATCTAGTCCAGTCCCCTGCACTCACAGCAGGACTAAGTATTATCTAGACCAACCCTAATAGGTATTTGTCTAACCTGCTCTTAAAAATCTCCAGTGATGGAGATTCCACAACTTCTCTAGGCAATTTATTCCAGTGCTTAACCATCCTGACAGTTAGGAAGTTTTTCCTAATGTCCAAACTAAACCTGCCTTGCTGCAATTTAACTCCATTGCTTGTTGTCCTATCCTCAGAGGTTAAGAACAAGAATTTTTCTTCCTCCTCCTTGTAACAACCTTTTACATACTTGAAAACTGTTATGTCCCCCCTAGTCTTCTCTTTTCCAGACTAAACAAACCCAATTTTTCCAATGTTCTTTCATAGGTCATCTTTTCTAGACCTTTAATCATTTTGTTGTTCTTCTCTGGACTCCCTCCAATTTGTCCATGTTTTTCCTGAAATTTGGCATCCAGAGCTGGACACAATACTCCAGTTGAGGCCGAATCAGTGCAGAGTAGAGTGGAAGAATTACTTTTCGTGTCATGCTTACAACACTTCTGCTAGTATATCCCAGAATGATGTTCGGGTTTTTGCGACAGCTACATCGTTGACTCATATTTAGCTTGTGGTCCACTATGACCTACCAGATCCCTTTCTGCAGTACTCCTTCCTTGACACTCATTTCCCATTTTGTATGTGTGCAACTGATTGTTCCTTACTAAGTGGAGTACTTTGCATTTGTCCTTATTGAATTTCATCCTCTTTACCTCAGACCATTTCTCAAGTTTTTCCAGGTCATTTTGAATTATAATCCTATCCCCCAAAGCACTTGCAAGCCCTCCCAGCTTGGTATTGTCCACAAACTTTATAAGTGTACTCTCTATGCCATTATCTAAATCACTGACGAAAATATTGAACAGAAACAGATCCAGAACTGATTCCTGCAGGACCCCACTCATTATGCCTTTTCAGCATGGCTGTGAACCACTGATAACTACTTTCTGGGAACAATTTTCCAACCTGTTATGCACCCACCTTATAGTATCTCCATCTAGCTTGCATTTCCCTAGTTTGTTTATGAGAATGCCATGTGAGACAGTATCAAAAGCTTTACTAAAGTCAACATATACCCTGTCTACCGCTTCCCCACCTATCTACACAGTTTGCTACCCTGTCAAAGAAAGCTATCAGGTTGGTTTGACAAGGTTTGTTCTTGACAATTCCATGCTGTTACTTATCTCCTAGATGTATTGCTTAATTATTTGCTCCATTATCTTTCCAGGTACAGAAGCTAGATATCCAGCAGAAACCACAGGGGAGAATTGAGGTAGGTAGCTCCCCAAAGTGGAATTTGGCCAAGACTGCCCACACTGTTATTGAAAATGGCATGAGATCTTCAATGTCCACAAGTGTCCAGGACATTATGTAACCCACACACCCCCTGGGTGTGGTGCTCAGTCTCATCTAGTGGCACTGAGACCATGTAGAGAGAGATTAATGAGGCTTGTATGGCTTTTAGCTCATGCAGTAAGCTCCAGAGATCCCAGGTTCAATCCAACGACCGGGGTCTGTCGGTGTTACAACAACTCTTTAAATTTCATCTGAAAAATGGCTCACTGAACTGCATGTTGCCCTCCTGTGACTGTTCTCAGTATTGGTTCGTTATTGACTCAGCCATAGGCTTCACTCTGTATGGTATGGAAAAGAGGTGAAAGGCATACAATGTGTGAAGGTTAGTCAGAGGGCCATATTGAGGGGAAAGTTCCATGAGCAGTATGCGCCGTCTCTGCATGTGTTCCTCTCCTCTTTGCAATCAGTGAAGTGATGCTCCTCTCCATGCAGCTGAGGGCATCAAGTAAGTTAAGGGGTGTCAGGGACTATATTTTGCATATTCCCCCTATAGGTAGTCAGGATTTATAATTTATTTTACCATCATGAATTACTGCTACTCAAATGAGCAACAATTTCTCCTGGTGTAGCTTTTCCACAGTGAGTGGGAAGATGGGTAAAGGAGAAGGGAGAGGGGATGTCATTCTGTGTATAGACACCCAGTGCAGAAAGAAGCTATATTACTGGATGCAGGCTTTATATAGAGGTACATCCCTCCGGTGGAAGTTCAGTGGATTTTCCATTCAATCCCAGTCTCCACAGTTTTGGCGAACCATGCAGTTCCCCAGACCCACTTCAGAAATGGCTCCACCTTCAATAGAGGAAAACATGACTGAGTAATGGAAGCTTAAGAGCTGTGGATCTTTCTTTCCCTTTCCAGGGTGTTTCCCTTGTTTGGTAGGGAGCCACCTGTCATCAACACCACCATGTCCTGAATCATGGGAGTTATCCTCAAATGTTATCATTCAAGTACTGAACAAGCCCAACCCTGCTTAGTTTATGAGGTCTCATATAGCATAAGCCCAGGTTGGTATGGCTGTAGATGAGTTAAAATATGCATTGGCTATTCATTTTGGTAGAGTGCAGTAATGTTTAGCCAGCATTTACTATATAGAGCAGTGGCAAGACAAGAAAACATCTGAATTAATCTAACAAGATTTTTGACACACATTGTACGGTACCTCTAATTTCTGAAGCCACTGTTCATTAATTGTGTAAAAGCCTTTAAAAGATCTATTATACACTTCTGTCACAATTTTTGACTATTTTACCTACAAAATCATGGGATTTGCTTACTTTTTAAATGAAATTTTAACAGGCATATAGGCACAAATGTTTATATAGTAATTGAAATGAAAACACATAATGGACAATTATGGATTGTTGAGGGTCTTAAACACCATTCATAACTCTCTGAGAAAATAATTTTATTTCTTACAAAAGAAAATATGCTGCAGTTAAGACAGTAAAAGAACTTGGCCCCAGAGCCACCTCTTGTAGGTTGTAGTGGACAACACACTGTCCACAGAGATAAAAAACAGTATGCTCCCCTGGCAACAGGGGATGAGGAATTTCATCCAGAGGTGGAAAAGGAGAAGCAGTGTGCCCCCAAGGCTGGGAGGTTCTCAGGAGGAGTGGGCCACTACTCCCAAGAGGAAATGAAGGGGTCAGTGACTCCTTTCTAAGGGGGACTGAGGCACCCATCTGCAGGCCTGACCTGGCATTCCAGGAGGTGTGCTGCCTTCTAGGGACCCATATCTGAGACATTATGAAGGGATTGTCAAGGATCATCCAGCCCGCTGACTACTACCTGATTTTGCCCATCCTTGTGGGCACTAATAACACTGCGAAGTATGATCCTGAGCAGATTAGAAGTGACTACATGGCTCTGGGAGTGAGGGTGAAGGCGTTGGTGGCAGAGGTGGTTTTCTCATAGATCCTTCTGGTCAGGGATAGAGGTCTGTAGGTAAATACGTGGCTGTGTGTGGATGTTGTCGTCAGGAGGGCTTTGGCTTCGTCAACCATGGGATCTTGTTCCAAGGAGGACTGCTGAGCAGAGATGGGTTTCACTTGTGAAGGAAGGGGAAGAGCACTTTAGGATACAGACTAGCAAACCTAGTGAAGAAAGCTTTAAACTAGGTTCAATGAGGGCAAGGGACAAAAACCCACAGGTAAGTCCAAGACATGGAGATCTGCGTGAAGGGTTGGAATCTGGGGGGAAACATAGGAAATCACAGCATGGACAAAGGAGAGACAAGCAGGAATATAGAGGGGAAACTAACAATCACAGATGCCTGTGTACTAATGCAAGAAATATGGGGAATAAACAAGAAAGTACTAGAAATACTAATGAAATAATCACAAATACAACATAATTAGCATCACAGAATCTTGGTAGGAAGAACTAGCATCACAGAAACTTGGCCTGTTCAGGAAGAACAGGTAAAAAAGGGAGGCGGTGTTGCCTTTATATCAAAGATGTATACACTTCCACTGATGTTGAGGTAGAAGTGAAGGCAGACGTGTTGAAAGTCTCTGGGTAAGGATAAAAGGTTAAAACAAAAAACCCCACAAGGGTGATGTCATGGCAGGGACCTACTTTAGACCAGCTAACCAGGAAGAAAAGGAGGGTGAGACTATTTAAACAACTAATAAAATCATCAAAATACAGGACTTGGTGATGATGGGGGCTTCAACTACCCAAACAGCTGTTAGGAAAATAATACAGCAAGGCACAGATTGGAATGCACTGGAGACTACTTTTGATTATAGAAGGCATAGAAAGTGACTAGAGGAGATGCTACTCTGAATTTGATTCTGATAAACAGGGAGGAACTAGTTGAGAATCTGAAGGTGGAAAGCAGCTTGGGTGCAAATGAATAAGAAATTACAAGAGTTCATGATTTTAAGGAATGATAAGAGGGAAAGCAGCAGAATAGAGACAACAGACTTCAGCAAATTCAGAGAATTGGTCAGTGAGATCCCATGGGAAGCAAGTCTAAGGGAAAAAAGGGTTCAGGGGAGTTGGTAGTGTTTAAAGGGACATTATTAATGGCACAAGAGCAAACTATACCAATGCATAGGAAAGACAGGAAGTATGGTAAGAGGACACCCTGGCTTAACCAAGGGATCTTCAGTGACCTGAAACTCAAGAGTCATCAAGAAAGGGAAACTTGGTCAAATTATAAAGGATGAATATAAAAAGAAACATAGGCATGGAGGGACAAAATTAGAAAGGCTAAGACACAAAACAAGATTAAACTAGTTAGGGACATAAAGGGTAAAAAGAAATATATGGGAAGAAAGAGGAAGACCAGAGACATGGTAGGCCCATTACTAAATGAGGAGGGAAAGACAATAAGAGAAAATGCAGCAATGACCAAAGTGTTAAATGCCTTTTTTGTTTCAGTTTTCACCAAAATAGTTAGCAATGATTGGACGATTAACGTTGTGAATATCAGCGTATATGGGGCAGGAGCTGAGGCTAAAATAGGAAAGGAACAAGTTAGACAAGCTAGAGGTCTTCAAGTCATCAGGGCCTGAAGAAATCATTAAGTATTCTAGGATGTAACTGGATGAAGAGATCTCTGAGCCATTAGCAATTATCTTTGAGAACTCGTGGAGGAGGGGAGAGATACCTGAGGACTGGAATAGGACACATATAGTACCTATCTATGAAAAGGAGAATAAGGACAACCCCAAGGACTTAAAGATCAGTCAGCTTAACTTTGGCACCTGGAAAGATAATGGAGCAAATAATCAATCCATTTGTAAGCACGTAAAAGAAAATAAGGTAATAAGTAACAGTCAATACGGATTTATCAAGAACAAATCATGTCAAATCAATCCTTCTTTGACAGGGTAACAAGCCCTGTGGATGGGGGGAAGCAGTAGATGTCATATACGTCTACTTTAGTAAGGCTTTTGATACTGTCTCATGACGTTCTCATAAACAAACTTGAGAAATATAGCCTGGATGAACCTACTATAAGGTGGGTGTACAACTGGCTGGAAAACCATACTCAGAGTAGTTATCAATGCTTCACAACAATCAAGCTGGAAGGGCACATTAAGTGGGGTCCCACAGGGACCTGTCCTGGATCTGGTTCTATTCAATATCTTCATAAATAATTTGGATAATGGCAGAGAGTGCACACATAAATTTTGCAGATGATACCAAGCTGGGAGGGGTTCAAGCATTTTGGAGGTTAGGATTAAAATTCAAAATGATCTTGACAAACAAGAGACAAAAACTGAATTAAATAAGATGAAATTCAATAAGGAAAAGTGCAATGTACTACACTTAGGAAGGAATAATCAATTGCACAAGTATAAAATTGGAAATGACTGCCTAGGAAGGAGTACTGCATAAAAGGATCTCAGGGTCATAGTGAGTCACAAACAAAATATGGATCAATGGTGTAACACTGTTGCAAAAAATGAACATTATTCTGGGATATCTCAGCAGAAGTGTTGTAAGCAAAAACACAAGTAGTAATTCTTCCACTCCACTCAGCGCTGATAAGACCTCAACTGGAGTATTGTGTGCAGTGCTGGGCATCACACTTCAGGAAAGATGTGGACAAATTGGAGAAAGTCCAGAAGAGCGCAACAAAAATTCTTAAAGGTCTAGAAAACATGATCTCTGAGGAAAGATTGAAAAAATTGGGCTTGTTTCGTTTGGAGAAGAGAAGACTGAAGGGGGACGTGATAACAGTCTTCAAGTAAAATGTGTTATAAAGAGGAAGATGATAAATTGTTCTCCTTAGCCACTGTGGACAGGGCTTAAATTGCAGCAAGGGAGATTTAGGTTAGACCTCAGAAAAAACTTCTTAACTGCAAGGGTAGTTAAGCACTGGAGCAAATTACCTAGGGAGGTTGTGGAATCTCCATCACATGGAGGTTTTTAATAACAGGTTAGACAAATACCTGTCAGGGATCATCTAGTTAATACTTAGTAATGCCTCAGTGCAGGGGACCGGACTAGATGACCTATCGAGGTCTCTTCCAGTCCTACATTTCTATGATTCTATGATTTTACAGGTTGGACAGAATCCCAGGAATCACAAGTATACTTAGTAAAAGAATATTTTATATGTAAAAACAGGGGAGGTTTTTTTAGGGGAGTGAGAGAGGGAGAGTTGTCAGGGGAGGGGTGGTGTGTTCATACAAGAATTATTTACCTCTCTAATGACTGCAAGACCATATTTCCCTATTTAGAAAAAGGAGGCAGTATATTGTCCTGAGAGATATGCTGAGATGGAGTTGAGGAGAGCAGTAGCATTTTTATAACAACAGAATACAAATATCATTCATTAGAACTCTGTGATTATAACCTACATCAGTATTAGGTAAAATTGATAGTCTTCAGTAGGAAAGGTACAATACCTATCATCATAGTAAATACAAAAACTATGTTTCAAGCATGTTGAATTCGTATTGACTGTAAACTGCTGAAGGCAAAGCCATGTATAGATATCTCTGAGCACAGAAGGCCACATTTTCCATACATTAGCTGTTTAAACATACTTCATAAGAATGCAGAAATCAGGACTTGTGTAACTGCACACAAATAAGGCTGGTATCAATAGAAAAATTGCTTGATTTTTCTCAAACTTAATCAACAAATGACATTCTTTGCAATTTCCAGGGGCTTTGTTGGTTGATGACTCCTATCGAGAGCTAGATAATCAAAGGTAAAGGAAAAGAGAGCATTCTCTAATCGTCTCCTAATGCCAACCTTCTCCTAAATATCTAGATGTAAAAATTCCTGCAGATATAAGAAAATCCCAGGTCTCCTCCTTCACCATTTTTTTCTTTAAGGAAGAGGATTTATATAGACGGTACAGTCTAAACTGCACTCTTTACCAGTGTATGGTATGCTCACAACACTAGAAAACAAAATAGAAGGTATTTCTAAACTAGCCATTCTGGAAAGCTGCAAAGAGAATTTAAACCTAGAGAATTGCACACGTCATTACTTCTGTAGACTGAGCTCACTGCACACACCAGGGGCTCCTTTCATTCTTCCCCACAAGCTCCATGTGTGCTACCTTCCCATCCCCCACTATTTCAGAGGCTACCTGCATCCCCTTTCTCCCCTCACTCAAGCCAGGAGCTCTGTCTTCCCCTTTCCCTCCATGCCAGAGGCTCTATGTATCACCCATTCTCCCCTCCAGTCCCCTGTTACCCTGGTCCCTCATTCTCCCCTTCCCCTCATTCCAGGGACCCTCACTCCTCCTAACATTATTATTTATTTTCTGTCTGGGAGACAGACATTTAGGATTTCAACATTTTAAGATCTATTGGGTCAGTGGGCAGAGTTTGTTTGGGGTGGTTGTTATGCTGGAAGGCCTTAGTGACTACAGTCAACCAGTTCTTTGATCAGCTGTAGGCAATTTCCGACCTGATTGAAGCTGATGTCTATGCTAACCAGATGCCAGGGGCTCCATGTGTCTCCCAATTTCCCTTTGTGGTTTTCCAGTTTACCCCAAAAATCAATATAGAGTTCTGGCCTTTGAACACTCCCTGGAATTTTGGTATTGATTGAATTCAGGGGTCAGAGATTATCTATTGTGTTACATCCTAACAGACAGACTGACAAACAGAGAAATGCCATCAAGTTGAGTTGTAGGATTTGCTTGACCAAATAAATATTCTGAATGAAAAAAAAAAACACACGCATATACTGAACATTTCTGTGCAAACAACCACAAACAAACTTGTCAATGGGAAACATGATTAATGACACAGGATGATATTTTAGATCCCGAAATGTTCAAGTTCTAGGATACCATATTGACAAAAGAGATACAGTACTGATTTTCTTTCTTGTGTAGATGAACCAGTGTTTAATAGT
Source organism: Eretmochelys imbricata (assembly GCF_965152235.1). Taxonomy (NCBI): domain Eukaryota; kingdom Metazoa; phylum Chordata; order Testudines; family Cheloniidae; genus Eretmochelys; species Eretmochelys imbricata. Next base: position 179,016,148 of record NC_135572.1, on the reverse strand, counting down.
TTGAAAGTTAATATGCAAGAAGAACCGATTTACATACGAAAGAGTTTGAGGATACCACAGAAAAATGAATGTAAAGAGTAAAGTTGGGAAGACAGTCAAAGCCAATCTCTCTGATATATACCCATGCCAATTACAGAAACTGAACCTGGCAAGCAGCAAAATAAATCATGGACATTCACTTTGTGGGACAAACTCTTAATTTTCCTGGATTTTAGTCCTACCGCAGTCTAGATGGGAAACTTTGGCCCCCATCAAAAAAAAAAGGCTCTGAAGAAAAGGTAGAAGATTCTCTATTTCTTTCCCATCAAATTGAAAATTATGCACGAGTGGAAAGGCTAGGTCTTCTTTTGATAGGCTGCAGAAAATCATGTACCACAGAAGACTATAAGTCAAATATTTTGTTTTGTTTTAAAGCCTGAGAAAAGGAAGAGTCAGAAATGTATGATTGGGCAGCGGTACCTTGGGAAACTTGTGTTGCAGCCAGAAACCCTTAACTCTGAGGCAATAGACTTCTCTATGAGACCTCAGTACTGCTTATACAAATGGTTTCAAATCTCTGCCATTACTGAAATTAGCTCACTTGAAAATTGTACTAATAATGCTTTCCCACCTTTGTAAAGTATTCTCCAAAAGAAAAAATATGAAGTATAAATCATCACTATTGCACACATTTTCTGAGAGAGTAAGAAAGGCCCGGGGGTGTCACTGGAGAGAGTTGTGGAGTTGCAAAGGTGCCTAAGAGAGTTAGGTGTCCATCCACTATTCATTTAATTTGCTAAAGTGTTCTTAGTATATTTTATTGATGTTTTACGTGAAGGAAAGCTGGGCTGTGCATACATGCCTGACTAAGTTAGCTACATAGAACCAGATTCTAACAGATCTTTATTCATATTCCTAATTTAAAAAAAAATAGATCACTTGTGTAGTAAGATGTTCCTCCACACGAATAAGGACATCAGAATCGGGACAACAGTGAATGTGCATACCTGAGCATTATTGCGTTGGCCAGTCGTGTTCCTTAATTCTTTTAATTTAATCAATTCTGGTGACCTGTCCATCCGATTTTTTAAAAGTTAAACAAAATTATCCTGTCTGTATTTACTTACAAAATAGAAATAAAATGAAAATTGTAAAAAACAAAAATCCTACACACTTATGAAACTCCAACAAGAACAAAACCATAATTTCAGTAAAAAAGCATTAAGGTTGCTAAGTGACGATAGGCTGACCAGATTGCAAGTGTCAAAAATCTGGCCAGGAGGTGGAGGGTAATAGGTGCCCATATGAGAAAAAGACCCAAAAATTGGGACTGTCCCTATAAAATCGGGACATCTGGTCACCCTAAGTGACCACAATATAATCATTACATCATCCATTAAACCCAAACATCTAAAATCAAGGAAATGGAGGAGGGCATTAAATTTTACACTGCCTAAATGAGAGAGATAAACATATCATGCTTACAAGGTAAGAATGCAAATTTCATCACAGCCACACCACCGCCATAATGTTGACCAAAAATAAATGCTATTCTATCAGTAAATGCCAAACACCATAAAACCTAATGAATGACAAATATATGCACTCACTGACACACTAATAAGTCTCAAAGTGAAGCCCATACACTTACATAAATCAATAATGTTAATGTCATACACTTTCTTATTAAACTACACATGCAACATTCTCAGTAGCAATTGTGTGAACTTGAAAATATAATTTTTGGTTAATTGCTAATCATATTACCTTATATTTACCATTTAATTATCTCTCAAAATAAAAATATATTGTTTATGTATGTGTACATGTATCTATACTTCATAGGTCAGAGGATTCTGTGATGTGAAATGTGTGTTTATTCCTTCTTGACAGTATAATATGTTTATGTTAATCATTGGCAATGCAAGATTTATGATGTCATTAACTATCCAGTTCCTTCCTGTTAACAGCATGTGTACTGGAAATATCATGATAGGTAAGTACAGTATTGTCTTTTATGTCTGAAAATGGTTTTTGAAATGATGTTCTTTGGAGTAAGGTACTTGTTGTGTAGTAGCCTCTCACCCTCAAATCCTTTATCATCACTGGCTCTGAAGTGTCTTCAACTTTGTCACATTACTGCATACTAGGATATCTTCTAGGTTATCTTCTAGGATGTCTTCAATTGTAATAATTTATTGGCTAGACCACAAATCTGGTGTGACTGCAGCTCCTGGTTTATGAAGACGTCAACCCCTGTGAATTTGGTCCATCAGCATGCTGGCAGCCCTAACAACATTAGGGGCTCTTGCCTGGTTCTAGTGGTGGGCTGTAATTCTTGCGTCAGGCAAGAATTCTTTTTTGCAAGATAATGCTGTCAACACTTTTATCATTAGTTACACATATCGGTGGATTAACAACAATATTATTTGTCAGATTTCTATATTAGTTTTGTCCCAGACAGTCTTGCCTCACTTCAGCAACAGAATCACATTTTGCATTGTCTCCAGAAATTCTTTTAAATTAGAATTGATGTTTCAGTCATATGATTTTTTTCCCACTGCTGATGTAATTTAGTTTTCTATCTAAATTTTTCATATAGCTATAGGACTTATTTTTAAAAACACGATTCTGCTAAACAAAAATGAAGCACTCCTGTACCATGGTGTGGGGAAAAATGTGCCTCCTGTACATGATAAACTAAACAAGTGCTCTGGACTATAACAATTTTCTAAAGGAAACTTTCTCCAAGAGAGGAACGATCTGAAAGTTTAACCCAAACATTATGGATTAATGTGGATTAAACTATTTTATTCATTCATATGTTTAAGTAAATGACCAAAAAGTTAATAAATAAAATCCAAGTACCAGGAAGCTTACATACTAACTCTTTTAGTGGTAGTATTTTATATATCCTGCAACTAAAGACTATAGAGATTGTGCATAAAATGTTTGGCAATCAAAAGTCACTGAGCTTTTTCCAGGGAAACAGAAATAGAGGGACTCAGTGTAGTACAGAGATTATTAGGCACAAAATTATTCCTAAAGCTACAGATAGGTGGTGGAGATGGAAAGTTTTGGGGTTTGATGTTATATTTTCCCACATACATTTTCTTTTCCACATTATGGGAAATGGAGTTGCGGGGGCCTAAATTTTCATTACAAAGAACACACTGGGCAGGGCAAGTTTTCTTTTCCTTCTGAGCTTCACTTAGTACAGGAACTGAATTTGGGAAAGAAAAGGCAAGACAAAACGTAAGGAGGCAATTTTGTTCCCCCTTTGTACTTCCCCATATTATAAGGCCAAATGGAGACCTGCCTATCCCTGGCATAATTTAGAGCAGCCTCAAGGATCTTTAATTTACAATTCAAGTTTTTATGAAAAATGTAAGCAAAACAAAATAAGGAGCTAAGCCACTAAGTAGTTTTAAAAGCAGAGGAGGGTACGCAATGCATATAAAACTGTGAAGTGTAAAGACAACAGTTGTGTAGGGACTCTAAATGGTCTGAATGTGTGCTGGATGTATCCTTTTACAGGCACTTAAAAATAAGAATTAATAGTGCATGCTAAAAATAGCATTGAATGAGCTTCTTCTCTAAATGCACAGGAATTTGTGTGCAACTCCCATGAGTGCTAATGGGGTCTTACGCACGTAAATCCCCACACATCATGAGGATACTTTAAGGCTTTTTCATTAGCATCAGACCATCCTGTGGAAGAAAACCTCATTGAAATAATGCAGTTGGCCACCCTGCAGATTTTCCCTGTGGGAGTGGTAAAGATTCTTTGGAATGTTTTATATTTCAAAGCAAATTAACTTCATTTCTGAAATATTTTGCCCCCATCCACCACACAGTCCTATAATGGGTTTGCAGGGACATAACATAATGTTGATTATTTAATCATAACTGTCCTAGTATGGAACTCTGTATATTCTTTCACACTGACTTTGCTTTTATCCTTTGCAATAAATTTAAATTTAATGCCATATGATCTGGAAGTCTGACAGTGATTCAAAATGTACTAAGTTAAATCAAGTTTGGATGTGTGCTATGACATATTAGTCTTCAAGCCATCATCAAACACAATGTAACACAAATTAAAAGATTCAGACTTGTACGAATGGGCTTTGTGAAAGGAATGGATCTGATTTATTGTCTGTCAACAGTCCACAGTGTTTATCCTCCAATGACTTTATATTAAAGTATCCCAAACAATCGCATTTCTGAAAGTTTACATAGTTTTACAATTGTTCAACAATAGTCCATAAACTTGTATGGAGACGCACTTTGGCTGTACACAAATTTTCCTTCCTATTAGGAAACCTTATTAAAATGGCTTTTATTAATATTTTTTGCAAATATAATTCTTCCAGTCAGTGAGGGGAGGATGGTTGGGGGTGGGAGGTCTGGCTCCTGGATCCTCAGGGCTGGATGCAGCCCCAACATCACTTAAAGCTATCATCATGCCACTGACACGGTGACTTAGCAGAGCTCTGACACACCCCTCCCCACCATCAACATATCTGGGGGCAGAGAAAAGAGACGCTAAGTCTTGCTATGATACATACGCATTAGCAGAGATCTCCCCCATGGCAGGGATAGGATTACAGATGACAAGTGGCACAAAGGAGCTATGAGTGAGCTAGGGAAACTGTTTTAGAACAAATATAGGTGCATTAATCTCTGGATAAATTTGGATTTAGATCTACTCATTTTTTAAAGCAGAGACTGTATCTATAAACCATTATGTTTCAAAATCTATGTACCCAAATAGTATAGACAACAGTAATAAGAACATTTTGTGTGGAGATGGGGTTTCATATTACATTTTAAAACGTCAGCTGTATGTTCTTGTTTCTCATTAACTTTTTAGATATACTTTGTTTTTAAAGCAAATCAGAACATTTTAAATCAATCTGTTTAATATTCTGGACTGACACGCTCATTAAGCTGAGCAGTAGAAACTCTGTCATATGCACTTCAGGCACTTACAGTAGGAAATTTTCTATTTTTAAATTCCAAATAAATGTTTTAAGGGAAATCTCTGTGGCTAAAACTGTAATTAGGTTTTTTTTGTTTCATTGAGCTGCACTACTGTATGTCTGACATCTGAACTGTGCTGATTTCATAGGTCTCTACAACATTCTGAAAAATTAAAGCTAAAGAGAGATTTTTGAGAGTTACTATATTTGTTACTATAGTATGCTACTGCATACGAGTTGCCTGTTTTTCCAATCCATTTATAATCTGTGTGAATCTACTTCCATCAAATACAGTTAATCACCCACTGTTACTGTATGTGTTCAGACTGGCAACATTACCTAGTAATTTCTGTTTGGTCTATGCTGTTTTTCATGCCTGCAATGTCAATCTGTATCTGCAAAACTGTCTGTTTCCTATTAAGTACATCACCTTATCAAATAAACTTTAACAGTTATTTTATTCCGCAAGTTACCACAAACCATATACATTGATGTATGTAATAATGTTGTTTTAAATTATACCCAAAGCTGAATTAAGATGGTTTGCTGTACCTATGTTGTATGAGATCTTATTTGGTCTTGAAACTTAGTCTATGATGATTTTCTTGTTCCCTTGGGGCTAGATTTACAAAAGGTGTTTAGAGGCGCCTAAAGAGGTAGAAAGACGTCTAATGGGATTTACAAAAATACGTAAGCAAGTCAATGGGAGTTACATACCTAACTCAGTTAGGCACTTTTGAAAAATCCCATTTGGTGCCTATCTGGGTTTTTAGTGGCTGTTATGCTAAAAGGCATTAATAGCTGCCAACAAAGGGATTCTAGATCTCTCATCTCAACCTGTTTAAGTTGATGTTTAAGTTTAAGCACAAGTCTTCCAGTCTAAATGGAAGTAGCAGTTAAGGTCCTTTGTGCATGAGATAGGTGGAAACAATAAAAGCCATTATCCAAGGCAACAGACCACGTGGCAAGGCCTAATCAGATGCTAAACTATGTGGGCTGAGTGGTTCCCTGACTGCAAATGAAAGGACTAGATGATCATTTGTGTGTGTGTGGTAGATCACCAAAAGCCAGGAGAGGATCAGCAGACAGGGGAAAACAGCTATGAGCAGGTGTGGCTTCAAGAGGCTGCAGAGACAAAGCTCCTTGGACTCAATGTTCTAGAAAGGTGGGTTTAGGGAATTCTGAGCAAAGAACCTGCCAGCTATTTGTTTCCATTGTCTTCAGACACACGGATTTTGTGTACGTTCTTGGAGATAGCAGGATTGCACCAAAGAATATACCTGAGTTGTATCATCAATTTCTCCTCCTAACTGAAACAAACTTGCAAGGCCTGAATATTGGCTAATCACTCTGGCCCTTGGTGCAAACAACATACAGATTTCAGTAGCATGCACCCAGCTTCTGGAAATTGCTGTCCCATCTGAAATCCCCAATATCAAGTCCACTGAGGTCTTTAAATCAAAAATTAAATTTGACTTTGATTTTTTCATAAAGAGCAAAGCAAGAAGAGGCCATTTTAGTTTTCCAGTCTTATGCCCTGCATTTTGAAGATGCACGCAGTAGCTCATTCTAAACACCATTTAATTTGTTAATGAATGGCAGTAATTAAAGTGCCTCTGATGTTTTAACCTTATTTGAATGATGTGAAAATGCACCAGCATTAGCTGGTTTTGTTTGCCTCACCTTCCCAGAGGCTGAGTTGAAGTTTGGAATTCACCTGAAACACTGAATGATGTTAATTGTGCTTCTTTCTCTCTCCAGGCTCCTTGGGATGGAGTTAAGACTGAGAACCATTAAGGTACTACAATAGAGAACACTCTACTACAGATCAAGGCCTCATCTGATTCTGGCACATCAGACGTGTAATACTTGATTGCATGTATCAATGTCCATAATGTTGCTTTACAAATTTCCTTGTATGGTCTAAGATTTCTATGCCCATGATGCACAGTTGCTCTTAGAGAATAGGCTTTGATTTTGGATGGTAGAGAAGAGCATTTTTTTGAGTCAAATCCATCCTATTACGACTGAGTGCCTCTACCTTCTCTCAATGTGTAACTGCTGGATAAAAACAAAAAGGGGTAATGCACTTCTGCGTCCTTTGTTTTTTTCACTGTCTATATTGAAAGCTCTAGCAATGTCTAGTTTGTGCCAGAACTTCTCCTTCAGCTAAATTTGTCTTACTTTACAGAGAGTTTACAGTACTTGAATTAATTACTGCATAATTCAGTGTATTGTCTAAAAAAGTCAAAGTATGAAATAATAACCAGCTTTATAAGTTCACCATGGCAGCCAGAAATGTTTCAAACTGTCCAATTTGAATGATTTTTGAAGTTGTAAACATTTTTGTTAACAAAACCTTACAGGGCATAAAGACATCCATGTTATATAAATATATGGAGAGCCGATTCCAGGGGCACACCACCTGGCACATTTTGGGAGAAAGGCTCCCTCATACTCAGATCGCCACCATGCACTGGGTTGTTCCCAAAAAACAGCTGAGAGAGCAGCCTTAAGAGTGCATCTGCTGATATGGCCCCAAAGGGACAGAGGTGCTAGAATAATTTGTATAGTGGGGATGCTGAGAGACATTGAACCAAAATGTAAACCCTGTATATATTATGGAAACCACTTCAAGCCAGGGGGTGTGACCAACACCTCCAGCAAGCTTAGCTCCAGCACCTATGCGAAGGGACCATCCTCGTGATTGGGGGCTGCTTGAGTACAGCAGAGCTCTGGCCATGATCCTTTTCTTCCAGCTATGCTCGTGACATGCTCTCTGCACTGGGGTCAGTTGGAAGTTATCAAAGATAGGAGAATCCCCAGCTGTCCGATTCAGACAGATTTCTGCTGGCTTTGCATGACAGAGTGAAGGAAGATATACAGAATGGTGGATAGATCTAGCCCTTCAGTTTGTTTCTATTTTTAATTCAAAATGTCTGGCTAGCTAAGTACTTAAAACCTATTAATATGAGATCTGAGCTTGGGAAAATGAAAGATGGATGTGATGACATGAGTTGTGTAAGTTTAATTGTGTCTGGTAAATGAGGAAGTAGACAAGACTCACTTATCACATGTGTGTCATATGAGTAAGTCAAAAAGCAAGTGAGAAGGACAAGATATTAATTTGTTTCCACCCTCTCATCCAATTCATTAATACCTCAAGTTTTAACTGTGTTAGTCCTTTTACCTACATGCCAATGATTAGACATTTAGATTGGACTCTTAAAGCATCAAAAAGCTATGTAATAGTCACACACAATATTCTCTTGTACATTTCAACCAGGCAGGAGTTATTTATGCTATTTGAACTGAAAGCTATTGAAATTGCTCAAATATTTTCTGCAATTGTAAGCACTTTATCTGGAAGACTTGTAGCAGATAACAACAACCTATTTATGGTTTTTAAATAGTTCTTTTGATCCTGACATTCGTTAAATGTTCTCTGATTTTAGAGGGGGAGGACTTGGGATGGGAAGGAGAAGCAATGGTAAAAAAAACCTTTTGATAATACCAATACTAGTTTTCCATCTACTTATTTGGGTCCTTCCCTTAATTTCCGATGACTTTAAAGTCATTTATTCTGAAAGTTCAGAAGTGAAGTCATGGACACAAATCTGATAAGTTATCTTGTTGGTAGCTGCTGAAGTAGATACAATTACCATATCACAACATAGCATACAATTACCAAGACTCATCTCTTGTTTCCTTATAAATTCCTTTTATTCTTTACTTTAACGTCTTCAATCTTTAGCTTCCCAATAGCAGGCAGGAAAGGAGAATGAAGGAGGAGCACCTAGATAGTAGAGGTTCAAATCCCATTTCTCGCTCCATACCTTGATCAAGGTGCATATCACTGCTTGTGGGAGAAGGTGTACATCAGCTCCATCAGGGGACAATACATTTATAAGACTTACAGCTTTAACAGATGTAAGCTGTATAGGCCACAGGGAATGACTCAACCAGTCCCTCCACAAAGTCAACAACTTAACTCCCACCAGATAGATAGTGCTGCTGAGCAAAATTAATATTGTTTTGTTTAACTATATAGGAGAAGATGTACAGTGAGTGCAATAATCACTCATAGCAGCAGATCTTCAGCTGGTCCATTGGTCCAACAGGCTAGCTCCTGTTCATAAAAAGAAGATATACCAGTGTTGGGACCGGATTCATCCCCCATTAAAGTAGAAAGACTTCTACTGACATGAATGGGAGTTAGATCATTCCTTTAGTGGCAATAAATGTTGAATTTTCAAAATAAATCTTTTTTTCCTTCAAGAATGTGATTGTAATTAAAGTATGCTTAGACATTCTTTTGGGGACAGAACTCAAAACTTTCTTCACTGTATTATCATCTGACTTTGAATTTGAGACTTGGGGCTGAAGAATAAAATTTGCATAGTGTGGCTTTGATTCATGGATGGAAAAAAGTTTAATATTGCATGATCCTTCAGTGACCTTTGAAAAGAGGTTCCAAGGAGACTATGAATGAAAATGGAGCATTCTGTTAATATATCATTCATAGACAAGGAAAAGATGTAATCTCTAATAGAGTGTTAGCTTTCTATGTGTGCATCTCATAAATCCCAGACAAATACACAAAAGGCATTTCATTACAAATTAGTTATAGACAGAGGGAGAGAAAAAGAGAGAAGAGTGACACTACCTGAACCAAACATCTAAATAATATTAATCATGTTTAAGGAAAAAAGAAAGAATTGGCTTTAGTAAAACATTAACTAAGTCTTGTAACTTGATTTTGGCCTTCCTAGTTAATTGATTTTAAAAAATATTTCCCTAGAGCTTTCATGGTGAGCTGAATTTAAAAAAAAAAATTGGCTAGTTTTCCATTGCAGTTATGAATCTCACCCATTTTGATCATAGATACCTCGAGCCAAATTTTCAAAGGTATTTAGGTGCATAAAGATACAGAGAGGCACCTATGGGGATTTTTAAAAATACCTAGGCACCTAGCTCCCATGGGAATGTAGGTACTTTTGTAAATGCCACTAGATTGCTATCTGCATCTTTAGGCACCTAAATATCTTAAAATCTGACCCCTTAGTGCTTACTGAAGTAAAATATTGAGCTGCTGGTAAGGAGGATAGATTAAGCTACATTTATATGGAAGTTGTTCTTAGGAAACCTAACACATCATAAAGTGATGTTGATTGAATTCATTAGATATTTGTGTAATTGTATTTTCTATTGTTTTCTTTATTCTGTACTTTTTCTGCAAGATTAAAAAAAACAAGGAAGTTGTGACATAACAATAGTATAATAATTTGTTTAAAAGAGAGAACATTTTGGCTTGGTATTACACATAATTTAGTGGCATTTTACCCTTACTCTCTCCTGGATCTCTTCTTTTTCGGACTCTTACTGCATGCTTTTTGCTTGTTAGGTGATTAGGTCCCAATTTGGGAAGGTATTTAAGCATGCACATCTTTAAGCATGTCAGTAGTCCCATTCCCATCAGTGGGATTTAGTGGCCATACCTGAAATATATTCAATGACAAGAGTTCATAGTAAGGGGTCACTGACACTCAGTAGAGTGTTATGAATACAACTGCTTTGTGATTCTCAGCACCTTCCCTTATGTAACACAGGTAAAGTGACCAAGACACCTGGAAATATTCCAGTTTTTCCATATCAACAATTAAAACTTGTTTTTTTTTATATAACTACAACATGCTTCATCAAAGCATATTGCTGTATCCAGGGGAGTTTTCTTTGTGTTTACCAGCAACAACCTGCCCAGTGGTACATATATTCAGTGTGATGTGTTCAGTGTATGGAATGATTAAGAAGTCGTTTCTGTGCTCAAAGTGAATGCTAATGACACTTTTTCCGTGCTCCATGATAAACTCATTAAAAAGACTGTTACTAGGGGAAAATGCACTTCAACAACAATAGTGCAGCTGTTGACTTGTTGAGTAGAAGCTGGTAGTTGTGACGTAAGTACACAATTAAAAACAAAAGAACAAAACAAAACAGTTGTCCTTTTCGGATTGATTTCACGTGCCTAAAAACCTCTCCACAAACATGTCCTGGTTCTATTTTGAAAATAAGGTGCACTGCACATTTGCTGAATGTATAATAGGTGGCACTGAGCACATACCTGAAAGCATATTAATATACAACATAGTGACTAAATACCCTAAACTATGCACCTCTGGATTTAAATGGAAGCACTCATGTTGTCCGCCTACCTATTTCACTTTGAGTGGTAGCTTCCACAATTCCAGTTAAGTGAAATACTGTAATTACCAAAGATCAATGAGTTTTTTTCCTCCCCCATCATTCCCTACTATTATACATTAGGTAGAATATAGAAGCAGTTTCTTGATTTCCTGAGTATATAATTTTCAGTATAGGATAGAAAGCCTTTTATACCTACAGCTGACCGGTGCCAATACAGACAAGGTTAGTTGTGACCAAATCATTGCATTCTGATATGAATGTTAAAGGAGTTGGTGGTTTAATCACATACCTAAAGGACAGGCATCCTCAACATCACATCTGGCAGATTTTTTGGCAGTCACAGGAGAGAGAACAAGAATGAAAGCACTGAGCCTAAATTACACCTCTTTGTCTAGAACTGGTTTCTAGAGATAGTTGGAAAATGGAAAAATAATTTAGCAATAATATCAACATTTCAATGTCAATTCAATTTTTCAGGTTTCCAACTGGAACAATTTTTCAATTTAAAAAAATAGGAAACATATTTTTAAATTTAGTTTCACCTGTTTCTCTTGTTTTGCCATTAAGAGTAATAAAATATATGATGTCCAGTTTCTCACTTTCTCCCTTTTGGTACCCTGTGACTTTTCAAAACTTCTTCAAATTTGGAAAAGTTAGAGTGGCAGAATTAAGAGTTTCATTTTTCCTTTTGCCACTCTAGAAAAATTACAGATTTGCAAAAAGAATTTAAAAAAATAAGTGGAAGAAAAAAAACTTCTCGAATCATTCATTCAGTTATATTCAGTGGGGGAAAAGAGGGTAAAAGGTGGGAAATAAAATAAATATCCTAGTAATTTGAAAATTTTGACAAAAATGAAAAATATTTTAAAAAAGGGTGTTTATGGAAATTTTGCGTTTCAATGAATGGCCATTATTTCAGTGGAAAAAAAGTTATGAAAAAATAAATTTTGACCCAGCTTGTGTGTCTGTCTAGGATAGAGCTGAGGTGAATTAGCAAAGTGTGTTAGAAAGCTTTAACTGCTGCTACCTATGTTGTATTTATTCTATGTTCAGACTTTCATATGCACTAGAAGAAAAGGAGGACTTGTGGCACCTTAGAGACTAACCAATTTATCTGAGCATAAGCTTTCATGAGCTACAGCTCACTTCACAAAAGCCTATGCTCAAATAAATTTGTTAGTCTCTAAGGTGGCACAAGTCCTCCTTTTCTTTTTGTGGATACAGTCTAACACGGCTGCTACTCTGAAACCTGCCAATATGCACTAAAGAGACTTTTAGCACTTTAGCCTCTGCTCTCCTTGCTTCTGCATTTAGTTCTTACCTGGGGTTTTCTCTCAACATCAGCTTTTTCAATACAATGACATTGGGCTTAAGAGTAGTGTGCTTGAGGCATGATGAGTCTTGTTTCAGTCCTTGCAGTTTATTAAAGGAACTAGCCTCAAGCTCTGCAATGAGCTTCTGAGTGAAATATTCATTAGCTAATCAACTATGATACCTTTTTTAAAAAAACAGTTTAAATTACGTTGCGCCAGACTCTTCCCTAACCTCTCACTGTTGCTTGCCTCTACTGGAATATAGCTGAAATTTGTCTGCCTGGCATGGAAAGCTCTCTCAAAAGAATGAAATGCATTGGATACATTAGGCTTCAGCATAGGAGTCATTTCCCAGATAAAATAGTTGCATAAGACACCACCGTGGAGGTCTAAGTGCCACCTGATGGTCTGGCATAACAAATGGGGGAAAAAAAGCAATAGCTTTAATATTTCCATTGATTCCAGGGGCAGACACCGTATGATCGAAACACCAAATCAAAATCATCACTTTATTTTAACTACTTCAATGCATGTTTTCTCTCCAGCCCCAACTTCCACAGTGTCTTCTAGCTTCTGTAAAAGCACTTTTAAACTTCATGACTGGTGGACCAGAGTTTTGCAATCAGTTCTCCACACTGAATAAGAAAGCCGTCCCTTTTATAGCACAAGTCACAGAAAAAGAAATTAAGGAAATCTGAGATTATATCTTTTAAGGGTTGGACTCTGTACCAATTAAACAAAAGTATCAATCCTTTATTGAGATGCATGCAGACTAAGAATGAGCCTGTATCAAACTAATGTGGTAATTTGTATTCAGCAGTTGTTGACTGTCAGTGCACCCTAGTACGTGAGATAAGAAATTTGTTGAACGAATGAAAAATGATCTAGGGTAAAAATAAAAAAATGCTGGTCAACAGTATTTAGCCAGAGCCTGAGCCCTACTTAGATGGGGACTCTTCAGGCAGGAAAGAGCTGCCATAATGCCTCTAATACCATCTCATTGCTGGTCCACCAGATCTCAGGGGAAAAGGAGCAGGGCTAGTGCATCCCTGCATGTTATCCATCCTTGTCCAATCGAACAGACCCTCGGAGACACTGAAGACCAGCTATGATGTTCTCATTTATTCCAAGGACCAGCCTGGCATATGACAAAGGATCAAGGAGTGCAAGGGCAATTTCAAGAATCAGTCCTATCTAGTCTTGAGCTGAGCACAGTGGGGGCTCTGGGACATTGTATATTTAATATTAGACTTGGTCAATGTTTTCTAAATTGGAGTTTGACAAAATTTTTCATCACAAATTTGAATTTTGACAAAAACAGGATGAATTTTTGCCTGCATGTTTGTGAATAATTGATTCACTTTTTTTTACCAGCTCTATTAAATATAAAGCAGCAGGGGAATTAATGTCTGCTTTATGAGGGGAATTTTACTAAAAAAAGTACAGGCAAGGAACCATTCATAAAATTCTGTGCATATATTCTGATATGGAGCATGCATACAACTAAGACAGTGCTTCTAAGAAACAGAAATAATATTCCTTCCTCTATGCTTACGGACAGTGTTGAAAAGGCGGGGGGGGGGGAGCAGCTATGCATAAAGAGACAAGATGGCCTTTACAAAGCTTCTAGTTTACCAGAGAACTCTTGTTTCATTTGCCCACCACTTCAAAACTCACTAACACACTCCCCACCTAAATGGGCTTGAGGCTTTGAGCAGCCATATCACATATGTTTAACACCAGACAGTGGCTATGTGAGACTGGGAGCTGGAAGTGGTTTTCTAAAAATAGAGGCATGAGAGGAAGTTGGGGGAGCTGCATGCTCAGTAGCTTTTTGAGTGGACATCACTCAGGAATATGGTAATGCCATTATAGTTTGTTATGTCATACTATGTCAAAGACTCATGCAATGACTATCATTATTACAATCTATCAGGTGTAAAATACTTTAAAAAAGAAGAGCTTATCCCTAGGATTTGGTAATCTCCAAGTGCACCACTCAAGCCTATCTGATAAATATTTCACGTTATATTTCTAAACAATATTTTAAAAAGTATTTAATGCTTGTGAAAGTAGTGGATTGCCGCTATTGCAGGAATGTATGGTTTGTGTGCTCTTTGGTCTCCGATTAACTTGCCAACAGTGGAGCTACTGGCTGTCATTTATGATGGGAACTGTAATGATAAGGACACCTGGCTACTGCAGATTCATTTCACACTGGCCAAGCAACCATCAGATAAATAAGTTTTGGTCATTATTGGTCTGAGTCACAACCAGACAGTATTCCCAATATTACTATCTGTCTTTATCCATCAAAATCTAACAGCTCTAACAACCTTACCTGTCAGATAGCTATAGTAGGCTCTATAAATTACATGTGCATTTATATAACAGACTGCAGCCACTTTGATATAGTCATTACAATCCTGTAAATATGAACTGGAAACATTTGTATGATACTTCAGCAGTTAGTATGATTTACTGGGTCAACTCTCATAGTTAAAAAGACTCTTAAGTTTGCAAAGTGAAGGACTGCAAAGATAGAAAATGACAAAGCTAAGCTTGCCCCATGTGGTGTATGAATTACACTTCAGTTTTTAATTACAAACCATAATGGATGATGCACTATTGGTATGAATAGGAAGCTGGTACTACCTTTGTATACACCACTGGTGGACCATTACTGGAACAGTATGTCCATTTTTGAAAATCTTGGCCTATGTTCCTCTCACTGAGGCTCTATGGATTTTGAAAAACAGATCACACGTGAAAAAAAATGCATTTTCTACATTTTCTATGCTTGAAATCAGGTGACCTGTTTTCTAACTTCTTGACTAATAGTAAACATAGCAAATTTCTGCCCCAAAAGTATGATATTTCATGTAAATGGAAATACTGGGGCAACCTCAACTACGGGCATCTTCAAACACTGATCTATAAACTATATAAATGCACACCAACACTGCACATATGCATGCACAATAGGAACATCACAATTCTTAGTACACTCCATTATTTACTAACACCTCCTGGGATGTTTAGGTATGACAGAGTTCCAAATCTTATGCAACAGATTCCAATTCCCTTATTTACACTGAGTAATACCATTTAGCATGAGTAAGATTACCAGAAACTGGCCCTGTGTGAGTAGGTAACATATATATATTATAAGCCCTAGGCACAATTGGATCATGTGAGGATGGCATTTAAGCCTTATCTCAGTTTGTCTTACGTTATAAACATTTTCATAATTTTCATATAGGTTTTTAAATATCCTGGGAATGCCATTTTCTGTGTTTTACGTTGTGACATATTTAACTGTGTGGCACACTTTACAAGAACAGTAAAGGAGTGGGCAATATATATTATTCACACCTGTAGCTATAATTAAAGCTTTATAGTTATAAGTATAGCTACAGTATTGGGGGTTTAGATTTGTGAACACATTATATGGTAAAATGCTCATCGACAAAACAATCTCTGTTTACAGTATTTGAATGAATCATCAAAATTAAATTAAAACCCATTAATGATAGAGACTGAGGAAACCCAAAACTTTCTAGGCTTTGGAGTGTTGAGAAATCCTCCCTGAAGATTTTCGAAGAGTAGGCGATACATTGTACCTCATTTGAACATGTCTGACAGGATATACTGTTTTTTTTTAAATTGAAGATCAGGTTTCCACTGTGGTTTGAAACATTTCCATTGTAATAATCAGAGAACTATTTTTAGTATTTGTGGAATGATGCTACAGAGTCCATTGTAAATTCAGAGCATATGTTCAGTGACAAGAAACAGCAGAATCCCCTCCATTTTATGAACTGTTAATGAGTCTATAAACTGATTGTTTTGTAGCCAGAACTCTGTTACTACTGTCGTCGTCCAACATTCCAGTCTGGTTTTCTGCTGGCAAAAGTGATTGTTTCCAAAGTTAGAACTCTGTTCTTGCCTTACTTTTACCCACATAGAAGATTTTTTGCTTTTGTTCTTTTTTTAAAAAATAAAGAAATGAGAAAATTCAAATATAAGTGCACTGCTGTGCTGCTTTACCACTCAGATGAGATAAAGTCAGTGTTCTCCCTTTCAGTATCTGAGAGTACCTCTGAAGAATTATAAGGATCCAAGAGGAAGCTGGAGAGTACATTTGCTAAATGAGTTTTTGCCCTCCAGTTTCCATTGATTTTAATGGGACCAGCATAGCTAAAACAGCACTGAATGCTTTGACAACAGATATGTACAATAGTTGTCCAAAACATGGTGAAAAAAGCAGAAGTGAGCCAACAAAAATTAATATGCTGCATAGATTCCTTCTTCTATATAGGGATTTTTTGTTACGCCAGTTGTATCCAAAGGAATGGGATAAGACCACACTATATAAAAATGCAACCAACTTTAATTCAGTGAGAAACCTCACACAGCAGTACCTGTCTCCCCAAGAGCTGGCAACAGATGGCACCATGCACCACCGGAACGCACACACTTTCAGTTTCCCATTCCCCTAATCTCGCTCTAAAATCACACCTCCAGCCACTGGAGGAGAGGAAGTCAATTACAATGTTTCTTAAAGGCATACCTAATGTGTTCTGTTATGTTTGTATGTGGCATCCATCTAAGTCACCCACCTATCTTGCTACAAGATACTTGATGATAACCAGTTGAATCTCTCATTCCGTGAAGTTGCTTGACCAAACCAACTGATTTTTTTAAACGGTCATTTAAACAGCTCACTCTCAAAAAGATATTTGTGAGACAATCCTAATTAATTGGGTCATGAACTTTCATAAGGTCCCTGTGCACTAAAGCAATACATGCTAAGCAGTACATTCTTGATCATCCAGTTAGGCCACTAAGTCTTAAGCAGACATATTCTTTTAGGTCATTTATTGCAAAGGAGATGACAGATCATAACTTAACTGGACTGTGATAACACCTATAATGTGCTGTGCACCGTACAGACACACAGGAAGAGAGAGTCCTGCCCTGAAAAGCTTGCAATCTAAAAGACAACTGCTAACAGAAGGGTGGGGGTAAGGGAAAACATAGAAGCAAAGTGCTCAGGGTAGTGGTTAGTACGTGTCTTATTTCCATGTTGTTCCATTAATTTTTATTATAGGGGCACAGTTGGGATGAAAGGGAATGGCAGAAGGAAGGTGTGAATAAATAAGAAAAAGGAAGAAGATAACATTTCGGGAGAAAAGGAAGGAAAGGCAGAGGTGGAAAACAATGTGGAGAAGTATGGAGGGCAGGGAAAGTCAGGCAGACAGTTGGGTAGTAGAAAGTTGGGAAAACAATCCATCAGCAGACAGAGCAGAATGTTTAGCATACAAATTGTGAAATATAATCTTCTTCTGACATCACCAGCATCACCAATGGTGGTGATGAAACCAAGAGATCAAGCTGAGCCTCTGCCTGCTCATCTGCTACTGCTGCCCTGGTTCCTGCTGGTGGACAACTCCTGTATGCCTGGTGGATATATTCACCCTTGGGAGTTTCTGCTCTGCCTCCCTAGCCCATGTGACTAGAGGAATGGGGGTTGCTTGCAATGGAGTTCTCATTGAGATGGGGAAGGGGACATCCTCTTCCTTGCTACTGTCTCAGCTTCTATCTGGTAATACCAGCTTCACCAAATTGCCTGATTTTTTCTGCTCAGCCAAAAAGATCTGTGTGTCTGCCCTTTACTATGAAACCGATAATGTAAAACTAAGGATATCTTGCTCACCCATCTTTAAATGTTACTCGCCCTGAGCATGTGGGCAAGAAAACTATTTCAAGAATACAGCCATTTACTAGACAGACAGTTTTGCCACATCATTTTACTGGGGAGTAGCACAGTGTTCAAAGATGTGGATATCAATATAGCCAGTAGTTAAGACTGATTGACAGTGAGCCTCTACCCAAGTGCTGATAGGACACAGTCTATCCATGGCCTTTCAATAAAAAAGCCAAAGCTGTTGAAACAACCACTGGAGATTGAACCAGTGGTACATCATAGAGATAGGATACCAGTAGCTGTTTAAGTGGGCAGCAAGTAGAGTCCCACCACCCTCTCCCAATACTGATGAATGAGGCAGAAGCATCTTGGAATGCCATAGTTCCTTAAGGGCTGGGACAGTCAGGACTACAAGTGTCATGGCTACCTGCAAAGATATAGTTAGCAAGCTGCAGTCTGTCCACAAAACTGACTGACAAAGTCACAACTCATGGGGGGGAAAAGTCAGGATAATCCAGCTCAAACATGGCAACTGCCTCTCCTTTATCTGTTAACATCAAGTGAAGTTTACCCCGATACTGAGTGCTATCAAAAAGTTTACAAACCACTTAAGTCCTACATAAGCCCTGAAATCAGAGGAATCCCCTATACCAATAGTGTGATTTATGTTCTTAGTAGTTGCCACAGCTGTATCTGCCCAAGAAAATGTGCTGTTTCTTCATATGGTCAGAAAAGGGTATCTCTATGTTATGTCAGGAAAAGTATACTATTGATTTCCCTTGAAGCAAATGCAGGGCAACGTTCTGCACGTTCATTTTTTAAGAGTACTTTGCTGGGCATACCTCTATGCCAGTATGCCTAAGATCCACACCCCATAAGATGATAAAAGACATGATTGTGTTGAAATAAGTTAAATGCATTTCTGTTTAATTTAGGAGACAGTATTGTGTCTCGTTAAGACAATCACCTGCAATTTATTACATTTTAAACATTAAACTTTTCCAATCACTATTCACTAAAGATTGTAATGAACTCACTCATATATGGTTAAGTAATAGCCTGATGGAAATATTTGTCACATGCAGATGCAGAAGTTTTAATATCCCTTCTTCTAAAGTGATATTCATATCAAGGTGCAAGAAATTAAGCATCAACCACGATTTAACCCACATCCACATCATAATGTTGTATCCACAAGTAAGTATGTTGTGATGGAAGGCCACTAGTTTGAATTAACTATGCTGTTTTAGGGCATTGTCACCTAGGCACATGTACACAAATGAGTGAAATTTTTTAATTTATCATGAAAAACATTTTTTCCAAAAACTGTGTGGGATACAAATGTACCCCAAATGTGTCACGCTTATCCTATATTTTTAGTATTTATATGTACATATGTTTGCTTCTAGTGAGAGTATCTTATATTGTAATAGTGGTAAGCTAGGTTGTCTTTTTTTTTTTAAACACACAGATGTAATTTGCATATACTAACTGATAACACATTTGTGGGATAATGTATCCCATGAGGATATATGATGCAATAACTCATGAACTAGTGACCATCCAATTATGTTGTTTTAGGACATTGCAGATGTTAACTGATAATGCATTGCTGTGACAGTGGTTGATGGAGTCACCCTAACATAGAAGGTACTCCAGGGATGTGTGAAAATTGCATATAGGTTCACACAGAATGAGACATCTGCTAGTTCTTTCAATTTGCTAGAAATTTTTTTCACCTAAAATATTAAAAAAAATATTAGTTTCTGAATGAATTTGGGGGACAAAATCCCCCACAAGTTAAGTTAATGTAGTTTTTTCATAACTGGATTTTAAATATTTTTTGTCCTAAAACATTAAAGAATTGTTCTTCATTTCTGAATGCATTTGGGGTACGAATTTCCCCCAAGATACAGTTAAATTAACTTTTCTCTTGATGCTGGATGAAGGTTAATGCTTATTGGGTATTACATCTGTAAATCCCTACACATTAGGGTGAGACTACATCTAAATTTGCACATCATAACAGCACAGAGTGTTTGTTCATAAGTCTAATACTATATTACTATTCATATTACTAACTCTGTATAACTTCAGATTAAGTGGTTCACAGGCTTGTGTGGGGTTTGCTGCACAGGGTAAATTTTGCCCTTAGACTAGGAATCATATGGGCATCTCACTGTGAAACCTGTTTTACATAAACATTCAGAGACTAAAAAAAAGCCCTCAAAAGGAAGTTGTATTCTAACAATGGCGAAGTGGAAGACGGGAGGCTGACCGACCGCACTGTGGTCTCTAGTACACATTTCATTGTCCAGCACTGGGCAGAGGGAGGCAGTGCTATGCTGGAAAGTAGACAATGAGTAATACCTAATGTGGTGCTTTGCTTTGAAGATGCTGAAAAGATGAAAATGTTTATCCTGAAGGACTAAAATTAGTATCCATGACAGCAGACACTGGGTGAAACCCTGACCCCACTGAAGTCACTGGAAGTTTCGCCATGGATTTCAGTGGGGCCAGAATTTCACTTTAGGAGTCCTGCAAAGTTTCTTTTACCTAGTTGCCATGGGAAGAGGATATGTCCTACCAAGTACATGGGGCAATTATTTCAATGGTAAGAGATTTGTTTCATATTTACCTTTTTCATGAAGTTCTTAATTCATTGAAAAAGGTGTGAGCAAACCCCTCACTCTGCTGAATTTAAAATAAACATGAATGGCTCTAATAGGAAAGCAATTTATTTTTCAGATTTCTATTGCAACGATAGTTCCAGCTAAAATTCCACAAATACCATTTTATGTGCATTATCTGGCTGTCTCTTTAACATACAAATGAAAAGATTATGTAAGAGTCTCTGTTTAATCTCCTCCAATGTCTGTTAAACATTGCTGAAAAAGAAGCGATATTTTCTTGAAACAAGGAGGTTATTGACCTAGATGGCGTAAACCTCACATCTACAATGTCAACAGAAAAAAAATCACTGCTGAAAGCTTGAAAGTACTATTTGCCCACGTAAATTCAAAGGCATGGCCCCTTTTTATCTGTATATTTTTCATGCTCACTACAATGTGAATGTCCGATTAAAAGCTTTTGCAAATAATCTGAGTGTGTAATTAGGGGCACACAGCTCCCAGACTGGGGTCAATACCCTCACAAACATGCAGATCTAGCTGGGAACCAATTCGGTTTCACTGTCTTTTTCCTTGTATTTAAAATCTTCCTGTGTTTTGAACAATGATAAACCAAAAATGGACGTATCAACTTTTAAAGCATCAGTAGTTGCCGAGATACACGTTACGCATACAAATAGGTTAACATTGCATATGTTAATATGTTGTCCTGTTCATTTTTACCTCAATATAAAGATCAATAATATTTCACCCAAGAGTTATTTTTATCTCCTTAGCTTGTCATTACTGCACTGAAAAGTCCCATGAATAAAGTGATATCAGGCATTACTAAGCCATGATTTATAAAACATTTATAAGGTATGTTTTCGTAAAACTCTAAGTGGGTGATATAAAGAAATCAACAGGATTCCATTTTAATTGGTCCTGTTGGGTTCCGAGGAGGTGGGCAGGCGCAAGCCGGCCCATGGCTAAAGGACCCTCCCCCAGCCTATGGGGAGGATCCACTGAGCCTGGGAACTTAATTACAGGGCACAACTGAAAACATAAGGTCAAAAGATCAAAAAAAGGGAACCTGAATGGGTTAATTGGTGCTGGTGGCCATGCATTCCACAGAAGTTGTATAATAGATAAATATACTGCAGAGAATTACATTGATAGTACAAAATATTTGTACTTTAATTGATGCAAGTGAGTAATAACCTGAAATGGCTTGCATAAATTGCAGATTTTTTTTTACCATAGGAAGCAAGAGCATCTGATTTTCAAGAGATCTTCTTTTGATGGGTTAATATCATTGGGTTACCTGATGATCATGTCATTGTGTGTGTGTCATTGCTGTGAGAGGAAGTTATTGGTTTTGAACCATAATGCTTTGATTTCATGAAACTGGACATCCCAGGAATCACTGTGCAAGTATAAATTCTGTCCCTCAATTAAAGACAGTCTGAGTCCCTCTACTTAACTCTATAAGTCTGTGTATATGTATATGTATGTTCTCACACACCATCTTCTGAGCTGATGCATTGGGTATAGGATGTCCTGCAGATATAACTTAATCTTGCAAAGTGGTGAGCACTCTGTCCCCAGTCCAGCAGAGCACTTAAGCATTTAACTTTAAGCTTGGGCATGGGAGTAATGTTAAGCATGTGCTTGAGTGCTTTGCTGAATTGGAGCCAGAGTGCTCAGCACCTTACAGGATTCAACATGTAGCATTAGTGATGCAAGGAGAGGATTTTGCCAAATGTGAACTACAATATAACATATTGGTACTGGGGATAATTAATTCCTTTTTTAACCATATCAAGACTGAAGTCTGCATTCTAGAAAGGAATTATAGTTTTGTTTTAGTTCTGCAAAACAGAGGAAGGAATGCACCATCAGAAAAATATTAATTCAACAAATGGCCACATTAAAAAAATTCTGAGATGTTAAGGCGTAGTAAAAGAAATACTTAGCTATCCTTGATAGCCATATTTGTTCTCATAATGTTTAGGGATTTAAACCATTCCTTGAGAGGGTAGCCATGAATACTCATTTTACAAATCCAGACAATGATTCCAGGGTTAAAAAAATTATTCAGCCAATGACCTGCTTTGAACTATGAAAGATGGAACATTGGCTACAGCTCATTCAACTGCCATCTATATTTTTCTGAATTTCCTTTTCCATCGGTACTGATTACCACAATATTTGTATCTGAATAGAATTTTTTGCCAGTCTAATTTAGCCTGCTCATCTCTCTTGATTCTTTCAGAGCTTAGGACATCAGTATCTTTAGAAGACAGAGAACTTTGGTACATGCAAAAACTGGATTGTAACATGAAGCTAGGAAAGAAGTAATAGTAAAAGGTAAATCGGTAGATTAAGGTCCCCAACTATGCATGCAATACTGATTTCAAGATGACAGTTATTCTAGATGTAAGTCTCAGAGGTAGAAGGTTAAAAGGGAAAAGAAATTCTCAGTTCCCCCATAGGAAAAAGGAAAAATGCTAGCTCTGGCAAGCTTAATTTACATATTATAATTTCTCTGCAGTGCAGGTCTGTACAAGTTTATGTTCTATTCTATGGAGTTTGTGTTCTGCTTTTGAAAATTATATCAATTGTGCATGTAAGTTCATTTGTGAAAGCTGGGAGAAATTATGACAGGTTATAGCCTGGGAAAAGCAGGCTGAACTGACAGGTAGTGGACTCTGGGTACTGAACTCAAATTCAGCAAGAAGAGATCAGGGACTTTGTTGCTTTGCTTTGGATTTCCTTTCCTCAGATCCTGAAGGCTGTGTGAAGCTGACTTGATAGGACTGACCTGGTAGAAGTGGAGCTGACTTTGTGGGGCTAGACCTACTAGCTGGTAGAGCTGAGTTTGCTGAACTGTACTGGGCAGCAGATGAGCTGGGACAGTTGAATTTGCTGAACCCAACCTGGCCTGCTGCAGCTGACATTGTGGAATCCAAACTGACATTCACAGATTGGAGTGTGGCCTGGTGGCGTCGACATCACTGCACCACAGCAGTCAGGCTGAAGAATCTTCCCTGCACCTACTTGACCCCCATAGAGTCTGACTGGGTTCGTGAATGAGGTTTAGATAGGAGGGGATTGTATTTTATCAAAAGTTCTGGGGCTCCCAACAAGTGACCAGTGAACACTATGGGGTTGGCCAGACCACTCACACTGAGTTTTGCCAATTTCATCTTACTCTGTAAATAGATGTTTCTCATTTTCAAAAAAAAAAAGGAATTTGTGGTTTCATAGTCCCAAGAACTTCAGAGTTCTTGAAGCAGGGAAGAACTCTGCATAAGCGACCGGGGAGCTAAATATTAAGTTTCTGAAATGTCAGACTGGATAACATTTTAGATGGGACCTCAAGCCAATTATTTTAAACAGGTTTCAGAGTAGCAGCTATGTTAGTCTGTATTAGCAAAAAGAAAAGGAGTAATTCTGGCATCTTAGAGACTAACCAATTTATTTGAGCACAAGCTTTCGTGAGCTACAGCTATTTAACGCAATCTCAATAACTGGCTTGCCTGATTGTGCAGTAATAAAACTACTAGCCACAGCATAAAACCAAAGCTACCTAGTAGTTATTGTTTCAGAACTTCACAAGTGGGATGGACAGATATCTCCCTAACACTACAGATATATATGAACGATAGGCAACTTATTTGAAGCAAAGGAACTGATACTTCCAATTAACCAATTTTGGTCTCTTGTTATTCTGCCATAATTGGTAGACAAGTAGTTTGATTTCGACCTCTCCATCTAGACAGAAGATCAGACACTGTGCAAGTAAGTGACAGTAAAGCTAATTAAAATACTTGGGTTCAGTTGCATGAAATCTCAGAAGGGGGAAGAATGGGATGCTGCTCACCGACCATGGTGACCTTTTTCTCCTATAGCCATTGCTGTATTAAGTCATAAGAGATGCGGGGGAGCGGAGAAAGGGGGACATTCATTTAATATTTATATTTATACTAAATACAAAACTCCAAAGAAATTTTTGATCTTGAAATAATTTCAGTTACAAAGTGATAATACACAACTCCACTGAAGTCAAAGTAGGTCTGAATTTGGCCCAAATATCCTGCACCCATCACTGATTATCAGAAGTTTTGCCTGAGGAAGGATTCAGAGCTAGGCCTTAAGAAAATAATCCCCTTTAAACAGATTCACAGTAAGGAGCAGCAGCACTGAAATTATTCTACATCTAACGTTCCACCTGCTTTCTCCCATTCCTATCATTAAATTAACTGGAAGAAACACTGAGAAGCTGATTTAAGCACTCTTTCTAACTGCTTGTTGTTCAGGAAGTGCCCTAGATATTTTCTAGCATAAAGCTGGTGCAAAGAGAACACCACTAATGCAGAGCTGGTGGAAAAATGAAGACATTTTAAGAATCTATACCCCAGTGGTTCTCAAACTAGGGGCGCTGCTTGCTCAGGGAAAGCCCCTGGTGTGCCAGGCCAGTTTGTTTACCTGCCACGTCCGCAGGTTCAGCCAATTGCAGCTCCCACTGGCCGCAGATCACCACTCCAGGTCAATGGGGGCTGTGGCAAGGGCGACCAGCACATCCCTCGGTCCGCGTCGCTTTCTGCAGTCCCCATTGACCTGGAGTGGCGAACTGCGGCCAGTGGGAGCCGCGATCGGCCAAACCTGCGGACGCGGCAGGTAAACAAACCGGCCCGGCCCACCAGGAGCTTTCCCTGAACAAGCAGCGCCCCTAATTTGAGAACCACTGCCCTACCCTGATACACGAGGCCTCTGCTGAAGCTGCAGCTTCAAATTCATAGCCTTCATAACCCCTTGCAGGAATACTGGTGGAGGGGACGGGGGAAAGAGTGGCAGGATAAAGCACATTCCCTCTTCTTACCTGTTCCCCAGCTGCCACCAGACTCATCAGGGTCTTTACAAGGCAGGGTACCAATTAGAGCAGACTTCAAGGCTTCTCCCAATCTGCCATAATCAGCCCCAATGCCCACGATTAAGGAGTATGGGTTTAAGCTGCTGCTTCCCTGTCCTGCACTGGCACAGAATATCCCTACTAAGATAACAGGAGGATATGTGAATTGATTGTACAGTGGTAAACTGTCAATTGGAAAGTACTGACTTATGCAGTTAATGCAGAAATTGCTGTGTCACTACATGCCAAAAACAGAACAATAGATGACTCTGGACAACAGAAAAAACTGCTTAAAGGCAAAAACACCAACCATAAACAATGATTAAGAGTTTCATCAAGGAGGAAAGGCAAACAGTTGGAAAAAATATCTTCTTTTCTTTCCCTTGGCCTTTAATGTTGCTTGGTGTACAGGAGAGATGTTTAACAAAACGAATAGCACGAATAATGCTGTGAACACATGTTCTTTGTAAGTGGTCAAGATCTCTAGAGGACAGTGTATTAAATTGCAGATTTTATCTATCTAAACCAAAAATCATCAGAGCATGAAATTAGTAATTGACTCAATTTACCTCATTTATTAGTGGCATAGACCTCTGTTTGAATTAATATTGCCCAATGGAATTTCAAGTGGTAGTGACATGGCGTATCATGACACGAATTAGCGCCTGTTTCTATTACTGTACTTCAAGCCACCCATATCCCCCCAATTAGGTTGGGTCTAATCTAATATGCATGCTTTCAGAATTTCTATTGACAATAAAATGTGACTGCTTTTTCTCCCCCGTAATGTCATGTTCATTTTACATAACGGTTAATTTCCTCAGCATTATGTTGGCACTGTATACGGGGTAACTGGTTATATTCTGCCACAAACAGTTATATACACTATTACTGTGAGCCATACTGCATGTTGCATTCAGTCACAATTAAGTTAATTAAAAGATAAACATTTACTTTATACATAAGACATACAAGTAGCTTGAACAGAATTTTGCTGCAGCGAGCTGGCCATCATGTAACAACAACAATTTCTCAGCTGAGCATAACTGCCTTTTATTATGGTGTGAATAAAAAGCAGGATGTTTAAGTCTGTAGAATGATAGCTCAGTTGTTTTAAAGGGGATTAGATAATTTGCTAACAAAGATTTGTATCGGACTACCTCCGACTATCAGAAAGGACTAATGATTTCTGCAATAAGACTACTAATTAGTCCTTGTTATAATGTTTTCTATGTTCAATGGTCTATAGAAATATTAACTGATTTGTCCAAAAAAATATTCCTGTGATGGCCCCTATTTTACAGATGGGGAAACTAAGGAACAGACAAATTAATTGGCTTCTGAAGTCACAGATTAAATAATGACTCAGTCATAGAGCTCAGATTAGAACTCATGATGACCCCCCATTTTTCCTCTGGATCACATTGCCTCACTTCAACCAGCCATAAACCAAATGGCATAGTGCTATCAAAAGAAAATGGCAGATATGTAAGGATTCTAAAATAACCTAACTAACCTAAAAATATAAATACACATGCCTCAGAGTGCATAAGTGTCCAGCCCTACCCCTTTCCCCTCACTACAGCCTCTATTTCGGTTCCATGGATTGTTACCGAACTTTTTCAAGGGCTAAAATCTAGCATTTCTTATGAGCATTTAAAGATTCACTTAAAAGAAAAACAATGTGACTGGGACAGCTATTTCAATTTCTTATTTTGAAAAACAATTTTCTTGAAACCTTTCCCTTAGCATTTTCAGTTTTTGTTCACCATGATAGGCCTGTGACCTTTTTTGAAGTCTGGGCTCTCGTGGAACGGGCCCTCACCCCAAGGGGTAGAGGCAATCCCAACAACTCATAGCATAGCATAATGTTCCCCGAAATCTACTTGGATATTCTCTGTGTGGATTTCCTAATCAGCCTTATCCTCTGTAAGTAGAAGGCCAGGGCCTGGTGGATGCTGAGGGAGTGAAGTTGTTCCACTTTTGAGGCATGAGGCTTCAGGAAGAAAGCAGGTAAGTGGATGTGTTGGTGGAGGTGAAACTGGGATATGACCTTTGGCAGAAACTTGGGATGTAGGTGCAGGGAGACTTTATCCTTATGTAAAGTGGTGAATGGCCCCAAGTTGTGATAGTCGGAAGGAAGGTGATTTTCATGGAAAGGAAGGGCATAGAACACAAAGCCAGTGTTTAACTAGTGCCAGTATAACCAAGTTGATATCCCACTGGGAAGCAACAGGTTGTACGGGTGGGAAGATTCTGATGAGACCTTTCCAAAACCTAGCAGTCAACAGGCGTGTAAATATGGAGTGCCTTTCCATGTGGGGATGGAAAGTGCGAATTGCTGCCTTGAGAGAGTTGAGAGCAAGGCCAGACAATTTCAAGGAGAGAAGGTATTCCAAAAGAAGGGGAATTTCCCCCTCTTCTAGGGAAAGCCCTTTCTGTTGGGCACAGGAGGCAAAATGCTTCCACTTTGCCTGGTAAGGGTGCCTGATATTCTCTTGAGCAGCAAGAAAGAATGTCCGTTTTGCACTTCTGGTGAACGCACCCATTCTAGAGAAGATGCCCATCCAAATACCACGCTCTGAGGTGAAGCACCGGCAGATCAGGATGTCTGATCTTGCCATTGTGTTGCATTAGAAGCTCAGGGAAGATGGGGATGAGAAGTGGGGGATGGACTGACCTATGGAGAAGGTTAGGAAACCAGAACTGTCTGGAACCGAAAGGGGTGATCAGAATGACTGTTGCGCTCTAACGCCTGATTTTGTGGAATACTCATTGCAGGGGTGGCAGAGAAGAAAAGGCATAGTTGATCTGGTCAGACCAGTGGAGTATGACCGCATCACCCTGAGAGTGGAGACCAATACTCCTTCTGGAGCAGTACGTGCTGCATTTGTTGTTGGCAGAGGAGACGAAGAGATCCTTGTTCGGAGTTACCCATTGGTTGAAGATATTGCTCACTATGGTGTTTGAAGTTCCTACTTGTGATTGGTGATGAATCTTCTGCTGAGGGACTCCTCAATCACATGATGAGTCCCTGGAAGATAGTCTGCAGAAAACATGATCTTCTGGGCAATACACCAATTCCACAGATTGACTGCATCCACACACACAGTGGTTGACTTCATGCCTCCTTGTTTGTTTGTGTTTAAAAGGGACTTATCTATGGTATATTGTACCTCCTTGGAAAAACTTGAGGAGTGGAGCCACGACTCCCTCCTGATGACGATGCCCATGGCCATTGAGCATGATGCAATATCTGCCGCATCTACTGCTGATTGGAGCGAGGTCCTTGCTACTAGTTCCCCTAGTTCCCAATAACTGCTGGGAAGTGGGCCCAGTCTCGCCATGCTAGGTTGTTGGCAATGTCCTCCTATTTGCTGTAATTCAGGAAATCATATTTGGCAAGCAATACTTGGTAATTTGAAATCCTAAATTGAAAACTGGGGGAGGAGAAGTCCTTGCAGCCTAAAAGGTTCAGCCACTTGCCCTCCCTGTCATATGGGATGTAGCATGGATGATGTTCTCTAGCCTGTTCTGTGGCTGCCTGTACCACAAGTGACTTTGGAGGGGGTGTAGGAACAGAAACTCAGATCCCTCGGGTGGTGCATAGTATCTTTTTTTGCCCCTTTTGGGGTAGGCGTACATGTGGCTGGCATATCACAAACTGTTCTAGTTGGCTCAAGAATGGCATAATTGATTGGTAGAGCAACTCTGCTTGGCACTGATGAGTGAAGTATATCCAGCAGTTTATACTGAGCATCTTGGATCTCTTCCAGGGGAATGTGAAGTTCTCTTGCAACTCTACATAGGAGATCCTGAAATTGGTGATTGTTATCAGGCGATGGGGGGGGAAGTCGAAGCCATTTCCACATCTGGTGAGGATGATGGGAATCTTCTGTTCTGGTGGTACCATTGAAGCCAGGCTGTGCAGCTCATCTTCCATTACTGGTTCCAAGCGTCTACTTGAAGGTAGTGAAATAGGAGATGACTCTGACAGAACGGACGGGTTCCAAAGCTGGGTATTGGGGCCAGGATCCCCAAAAAGGCAGCATGACTGATCCGAAGGGTATGTGGAGGGACCCACCATGCTAGGAACCAGAGACTCCATGTTGGCTGGAGTGGAGGATACTGCCACCATGTAGAAGGCTGCCATTGGTATTCATAGTGGTGGGAAGAGATGGATGGTCTCTGATTCCCACCCAATTCCTTCGAAGACAAAAACTCTGAGACCGGTTCCATCGGTGTTACCGTGAGGAAGCGGAAGAGCGTATCCCACCAGAGCAGCAGGAGAGGAGTGTCTCAGATGCAGCATTTCTGATGCTGGAGATAATGTTTACCTTGAAGTAAACATCCCCAGAAGGTATGGGCCCTTGGTTCTCCCAGGGCAAACACTTCCTAGGGCTCAGCACTTTTCCCAACTTTGCTAAAGTCAAGCACACTTTTTCAGTCCCCAGGCTGATACGGAAACAATAGTCTTCCCTGGAGCGAATGGCTCTTTAGCTCTGAAGGGCACCAATCTTGACTGTGGGTGTAGGCCCGTGCTTGGTATCAGTGGATCTGTCACTTTATGTGGCTTCTTCTCATGTTTGTGCGCTTTAGAGTGTGTTCTATCCCTATGACGAACTCATGGAGGGAGACTTTTCCTTCTTAGGTCTAGAGGAAGACTTTCTGCCATGCTTATGTTCATGCTTCTTTACTTCCGAACTAGGCCCCAGTGTGGGATCCATAATGATGGTACTGCTGGAACTGGCCTCAGACTTCTTAGCTGGAGGCACACTCCTGGCAGCTTCAGGTCTGCGTCCGGGGTACAGGGGTTGCTCAGCCAGGATCTGAATGAGGTCTCAGGGAGACTTCCATGAGGTGCTCCTGGAGGTGGAGAACCTGGCCTTCTTGGGTACTGCTTGGGAAGGACTGGCAGACACTGCACCTGGATGAAACATGGGCTTCTCCCAAGCAGCAGAGGCCGTGATGATGTTCATTGCTGACTGAGAAGGAACGCGGGCAGGAGGCGCAGATTTTAAAGGCAGGATTTTTTGGCGTAGTGCAGTATCCACATGTTGGAGTAAGAGGCAGGAGGAAGGTTCACGTGGAACCAAACTCCTAAAAAAGGATGCCCAATCTTATTCCTAAAACTAGCAAACTACTAATAATTATTATATAAACACTAAAAATGATAAAAACTGTAAATTAGCTATATACAATTTTTTTTTTTTAAAGTGCGACACTCAAGAGGACACAAGAAGCATGTGTGGACCAATGGACACTGCTACTTTCAAAATCTCTGGGCACGTGGTGTACATGCATAAACCCTCAGTGGAATACAATAGGGACCATCACTCGACGAACAACTCTCAATATCTTTACTATAACTTTAAATTTCAGAGAAAAGAAAAAATGGGGGAGCTCACTTTGGTGGGAAAAGCAGCCCACTGCTTATAACTCTACCACATGGGTTCTCAAACTGGATGTCAGGACCCCTCAGGGGGTTGCAAGGTTATGACATGGGGGGTTGCGGGCTGTCAACTTCCACCCCAACCTCACTTTGTCTCCAGCATTTTTAATGGTGTTAAATATATAAAAAAGTGTTTTTAACTTATAAGGGGGAGGGGGGGGTCGCTCTCAGAGGCTTGCTATGTGAAAGGGGTCACCAGTACAAAAGTTTGAGAACCTTAATGTGCTCTACCTTAATGTGAATGTTTGCAGTTTCTATTAAAAAAATCCTTAACCCTGACAGTGTATTAGAAATTGAAACAGCATTTCTTATCACAGACTGTACTGGGCACCAAGAACCTGATCCATAGAAGTGAATGGGAGACTTTCCACTGTCTTCGGCTCAGACTCCAGTTCCCTAGTGCTATTGAACTAATGCTATTGAACTCATTTTTCTTACAGTGTTTTGAAAGTGTAATACTGTAAAGGATAAAATAAGGTAAAACTTTTTTTAAAATAAAGTTGTAATAGCAATAATGACCTTGGCATAGGGCAATTCCTGGGGAATTAATGACTGGCTAGGATAATGGCCCTTGGCTTTGCCTCAGGCCATCAGCTCTCCCCGCTGGTCATTAATCCCAGGAAATGCCCTATACCTCAATTATTAATATTTAACTTGTGCCACAGCCATAATCAACCATGTTTTTTCTTGGGGATATAAACATGGCTGCAGAATCTTGTAAAATACTTCATTATACGGAATACTACGTATGATATTACTCTGTTAACACACATTATAATGCATTAGCTATTGATGACTCCATTGACTTCAATGGGCTTTGGATCAGGCCTACCTCCTACATTATCTGTATGCAATGATTTATTCTATAGTAATTCATTGTCTGCAGAGTTCATAAGAGCAGGGCAGATTGTCAGTTCATATACACATATTTCTTCACTACAGTTCTTTATATTTTCCAATACTGAAGGAATATTTTTAAATTCAGAGAAAACCCATCCTCACTGTTTCTTTTTTGTCTTAGTTAGCTATCTCAGTTTTGTGAATGTTCAAGTAGGTTTACTAAAGAAATGGAGGGCTGAATGTAATTTGTCTACACTGAATTGGGTTCAAATTTTGATACAAGCAGAAAAAAAATCTTTGACAGAGCACAGTTTATTGATTAAAATGCATTTCATTAATGTAAAGGCCTATGAGCAATGGAGAAAAAGTAGTAAGAAGCACAGAAAAGGTGTATTTTTATGTCAGCCAATAACCCTCCTACCTCCTCTGGCTCCATAACAAATTGATTTATGCCTGCAATGGCTTATTCATTTAGTTTAATGTAAAATTAAAGAAGCTACTGTGGTAAATAATCAAGATTTTACTTAGCATTTCTAATCTAACAGCAGCAATTTTAAATGTGTGTGCATCTTCAGATATTTTTCCTCAACTGTGGTGTAAAAGGAGGCATTTTGTGGATTGTGTACCTCCAAGTTTTAATATTATATATGATCATTTGATGTAAGCCAGTTTTTAAAATAGGATATAAATAGCTTTTATGAGTTTTTATTTTTTTAAAGCAAACTACGGTACTAAAATGGTGCCATGGTACTCCATTTCCCCCCTACAAAATATTTATTTTATGTGTTTTATAATTAATCAATAAGATGAAAGAGGGAGTGTTTGTGTGTGATTATAACACATTCCTGGTGGTGTTTTAAGGGACAAGGTCATATCTAGAATTACTTTAATCACTAAAGTATAATAATTGCCTGGAAATACACTCCCTGCAGAGTCTTATTGCTAATAGAATTATAGCTGGATCACACAGCAACAGTGATAGTTCAGGCTGCCTAAGTAGCTCCAATATGAAGCCATTTTTTCTGTTGCTTGTAACTTTTAGATTTTCACCTGATATTTCAGCTGAATATTGTTTTGAAAGTGTAAGCAAAAACTCACTGTTTTTGAGAGCAACAGTGAGTATGGGATTTATTCCATTTGAGTCTTGAGCATAGATAAGGAATGGAACCTTTAAGACTTGGTCTATGCCTGGAGCGTGGGGTGGGATTCCCAGCTCTCATAGAGACCCGTGAGCAAGCGGTTGTTGAGTTAGCACTCTAAAAGTAAGTGGTAGAAGGGGTAGCATGGGAAGTGGTGAATGGCAGAACAGGTTAGCTGTGCTGAGCACAAACCTGCCCGGGCCCCAAGGGTACATACTGGGAATGGCTACCTCCCCTACACTACTATTTTTAGTGTGCTAGTACTATGAGCACTAATGTGAGCATGTCTATGTGAGCTGGGAAATCATATCCCTCATTCCAAATGCAGACAGAGTGAAATTCATCCCTATGTGGAGGCCCAGCAGAAGGCCTATGTGCCTTCAGGCCTATTTTGAGGGTTTAAATGAGAGGTGGGCAAACTTTTTGGCCTGAGGGCTGCATCAAGTTTCAGAAATTGTATGGAGGGCCGGTTAGGGGAGGCTGTGCCTCCCTAAACAGCTGGGCGTGGCCAGCCCCCAGTCCTGGATCCCTACCCCCCGCTTCTTGCCTCCTGATGTCTCCCCCAGACCCCTGCCCCATCCAACCCTCCCCTTCCCTGACAGACCCCTGCCCCATCCACCCGCCCCCCCGCTCCCTGTCCCCTGACTACCCCCAAAACTCCCACCCCGACTGCCCCCCGCCACCCCCTCCAACCCCTCCTCTCGTTCCTGATTGCCCCCCCCCAGGACTGCAGCCCCATCTAACCACCCCTTCTCCCTGACCGCCCCCGGAACCCCTGCCCCTGACTGCCCACCACCCCATCCAACCCCCCTCTCCTTCCTGACTGCTCCCCAGGACCCCTGCCCCCATTCAACCCCCCCTTCTCCCTGTCCCCTAACTGCCCCCAGAACCCTGTGACTGCCACCTGATGCCCCATCCAACCCCCTCTCCTTCCTGACTGCTCCCCCCTCAGACCCCTAACCACATCCAACTACCCCGTTCCCTGCCCTCTGACAGCCCTGACCCCGTCCATGCCCCCCCCGAACTCCCTGCCCTCTATCCAACCTCCCCCTCCCCCCCGCTCTCTGACCCCTTACCGCGCTGCCTGGAGCACCGGTGGCTGGAGCCCAGCTGGAGCCAGCCATGCACCGCACAGCACAGAGCGCCGGGTGAGACGGACTCTGCAGCTGCGCTGCCCCAGGAGCTCACCAGCCCAAGCATTGCGCCGGTGGTGCAGTGAGGCTGTGTGCGTCTGTGGTGGGGGGGGGACGACAGCAGGGCAGGGGCCGGGGACTAGCCTCCCAGGCCAGGAGCTCAGGGGCCGGGCAGGAGGGTCCCGCGGGCCGGCTGTGGCCCGAGGGCTGTAGATTGCCCACCTCTGGTTTAAATGGTGCATGTATTTTGTGCTACCCCCATGCACTGAGGTGAATTTCAATCAAAGTGGAAGGGCTTTTTTGGCAACTTGCCCTAGACTTTAAAGATAAATACAATACTATAAAAAATGAAGTGCAGTAATGAGATGTGTTCTTGAAATATGTGAAGACTTTTGGCTTACAAATGTAAAAAGCTATAAATAGTTGAAAATTGTGTATTGGCTGTATATATAAGTTTGCTTTTTCAATAATTTGATTACCAAATAAAATTATAAATTTCTTCAGGTTGTGTTAGAGTTCAGGATTCTATGAGTGTGCTTGTGTAAAATACTCTCTTTGAAACTTTTTGAAGTAGAATTGCATATTCCAGACCTAGTGAGGATGTTTAACAACTGACAACTGGCCTGAGAGTCTGAATTAAATTATGTTGTTAAACTTTGATAGAACCTATTTCATGAGCATCCAAGCACTGTGATACAAAATACGTAACTAACTAACTAACTAAAAATATTATGATACTCTTGGTAAGTAGCACAAAAACCAACTCAATACACAATATATCCAAACTGCAAGGACCAAAAAGATAAAATAGCAAACCAGAAAAAAACAATTAGTTTTATTTTGGACTTTGAAGTCCCCCACAGTCCTAACTCAATAGAATTCCCTCTGTCTCACATGGTAAATTCCATTGACTGTCGCTGAGTTCCTGTAAAAATACATTCCCTTACTGAGAACAGGGTAACTTTTAGGAAGGTGGGTTTCTCTATTTAAGCTCATTTAACAAAAATCAAAAAGGCAGAAGTGATGTTACAGAGAGAGCTCTGCTAATAAACCTAGAGAATTCAACTTCAGGGACTGACATCAAGAGCATCCCAACTGAGTATAACTTTTGTTTATAGGTTATTTTAATGTGAGAGGCAATCTCTCAGGTACTACATAATTCAAGGCTTTAAAGAGATTGTCACTGATATCTTGAATTATGCTTGTAAGTCAAATGGAAGTTAGTACCGAGCTCTGAGGTATCGTGTGTAAGAGTACCGAAGGCTAGCAAGCAGTTTGTGCACTAGTTGAAGCTCCTGGATGGCTTTAAATGGCATTGCTACTTAGAGTGAATTACAGTAGTCTAAACAAAGAGAAAAAGGAGAGGATGACCATTACAACACTTCTCAGTTGAAGAAGAAAATTGCAACCCTTATCTGGCCATAAGTGGGGAAAAAAATGCACCATGGGCCACCATTCCTGCCTCGGAATCCTGAAGCAGTAATGGAATTAATATGATCCAGGCACTCTGAGCTATCTTTCCAGTCTGCTTGAATATATGGCATGTAGACTGCCTTTACTAATTCTTCTTAATGCTTACTTCTGCTCTAGTTTTATTTTGGTCAAGTTGCAGCCAATTCACTGTCATACAGATCTCTATCTCCAGCAGAGTAAGGAGACCATAGGACAGTATGGCAATTCATACGCAGAGCTATGAATGTTAGCATAGAACTGCAAGATTTTACAAAAAAAGTTTGCTTTTAAAAATTCACTACAAGATAAAAATTAGAAGACATGCAATGAATACTGAACCATAGGCTCAATGCAGCAAAAACAAAACCAGAAAAACTATATTCTCTAGAGCTGTGCAATCTGAAAAACTGGGTACAGAAACTGCTGACAGAATGGACAGCTATGTGGTGGAAACTAACTGCCTCTTCCTTTCCTTCAAAACACACAAAACCAGCTGTGAGGTAATGTCCTCATGGGTCCCTGTGTGGAACAGACAGACTTTAAGATTGGCCTCTGGATGGGGAATGTTTCATTTCCTTTAGAGAGAAACGATAGCAAAAAATATGTGTTACTGATGGATTACGTGTAAAGTTTAAAATTCACACAGTTCAGGAAACAGGCCCAGAACCTCATCTGTTGTAAATTGGTGTAATTCCATTGAAATCCATGGGGCTGTGTTGATTTACACTAGCTGAGGTTCTGGTACTCATTGTCAAGGCTCTCACAGCACAAATCCCCTTTCACACAAGTATTATCACCTTTCACATACTGTAACACTGAGTAATGAGACATACCATGTGGGTATATTAGGCCAAATTCCCAGGTGGCATAAACAGATTTGTTGAAATTAATAGAATTGCATGAGTTTAGGTAAGCAAGACATACAACCACATGCTTGCACTTCCCATAGAATTAACAGGGGCTTTTAAAAAAAGTATTGTTATGTAAACAATGAAGCAGCTTCTAGGAACACCTTGGGAATCTCACAATCACAAGCCACGTGAGAATCTCTATCAAGGGGGAAAAAGCTTGCTTTCTCTTCTGTGAGGTTACAGATATAATCATTTTGGTTCAACTCACATGGTCAGCACTGTCCCAAAATGCTCAGGCCACCCTCAAACTGGGATACAAACTGCCAATTAAAAACAGAAGGTCATAAGCCAAACTGATGTTTAGCCCAGGAAGGAACTAAATACAAACATCCAAACCTATTTAAGCAAAGGGATATTATTTTGCTTGCAGCCATTACATAAAGAGGTTTCTTTTTTCATTCCCCATCCAGAAAGCTAATCATATTATGAGCTCTTCATTAAGTAGTTAGATGCCAGCCAGTTAGATGTAGCCATTAAGTAGTTAGATGCCAGTGAGGATGCCAGCCTCACCTACCTCTACTTCTCTGGCAAATGGGTTTGCATTTTCTCCTGTGCCACGCCTTTTAAGTAGAAAAAGCTTCCAGTCTAAATTTGTTAAGGCACTTTCAAACCCCTACAAGAAACTGCTGTCTGATAATGGATAGGCAGGTGGCAATTTGTGATTAATTCTCCATATTGGTGAAGAATTATGCACATATTATTTTTGCCATCCTATCTTCCCCACTCCCACCTCAACACACTTATTTGTCTCCTCCACCTGTTATGTCAAGAACAAATATTCTTTTTTATGGCCAGAGGGAGAAAATATCTCCTTGCTCCAGTAAATGCTGAATTAGATAGTTGGTAGCAATCCTATTCTCAGAGACAGATTCAAAGATTTGAACGGTTGCTGATATTTTTTTCCCTATTAGTTACAGGGTAGAACATAATCTTTCGCTATCACATATTTCTATGGTAAATGCTCTCGCTTAACAAAATATTTTTGAACAAACAAAATCTTAATTTTAAATTAACCTGCAAATTATGCCATCAGATTATTTTAAATTGATTTTGCTGCATATGATCTAAATATATTTTATCCTAAAAGTCCAGAATTGCTTCACGTTTTTAAGCTTATTGAAAAAGTTTAATAAATGACAAACCAAGAAACATCGTCTGTTATGAATCCAAAATTTAGTATTTTGGAATAAAAAAATCCATTCTTTCTAAAATTGTTATTCTACAGTGCTCATTTATTAGTTTATTATTTTTTTAAATAGATGCTTCGGGAGAAAAACTACTCCTTTAGATTTCAATGTATTTTTGGTTCCTAACACAACTTTCATCTTTGCCCCAGCCTAGGATTTAACACACCATAGCTTGTTCCCAGCTTGTATACCTAAAAGCTTTCCACTGAATTCCTTCCAATAAAATCTATTTACCTCAACACTGGATTTGCTGTCCTACAATATAGTTATAAATATAGTTATAAATAACATCCATGAGGATGTCAGTTTAATGGCTGTGGAACTGACATGCCTGAAGTTGGCAGCTACACTGCGGGCATTGCTACACTATTCTGCCTCTTAAACTGTGTTCAAGGCAGGCAGAACCCCTGTAGCAGAATCAAAGTGTGTTATTTTCCATGCTAATTTAGTTCAGTCTTTCTGAGGGAACCACTGCCAAATCCAGCTAAGTAATACATACAGCAAGTGTCACCTGAATTTCAGAAATCTGAACTGCGGTCCTCAGACACATGCCATTTTTCTCTTTGTAGACAGTGTTTAATTACAAGTTGATTGGATGCAGAGAAACAGAAGCAGAGAAAATGCAATTAGGCATACTTTTATTTTACAAACCTAGGATTTTCAAAAACGACTAGTGATTTCTTGTGCCTAAACTTTCTAGTGCTTGAAAATCCTTAAAGGGGCCTGATTTTTCAGAGGGCCTGTATTCAATGCTTTCTGAAAAGCGAGTGCCTTTAAAGCATCAAGTTGAGCACCCAACATTGTGGCACCCATAATTGCCAGCCATTTCTGAAAATTTGGCCATTAAGTATTTCTTATAAAAAGACATGATACTTTTTAGTGACACTTAACTTTCACCAAGTGACCAGCTCATTTGCAGACATTAAAAAGAGTCAGGTTTGTAAAAGATTGCCCGCTGCACAATTAATATTAATGTCGTCCTTTTCTAGATACCCCAGAGAAAATAGATGGAAAGTCAAGTGGAGTTACAGCAGATTGAAAGTACCTACTACTGAATGTCTGTGAAGTCTACTGAAATGCTAGGTTTCAGAGTAGCAGCCGTGTTAGTCTGTATTCGCAAAAAGAAAAGGAGTACTTGTGGCACCTTAGAGACTAACCAATTTATTTGAGCATAAGCTTTTGTGAGCTACAGTTCACTTCATTGGATGCATTCAGTGGAAAATACAGTGGGGAGATTTATATACACAGAGAACATGAAACAATGGTTGTTTCCATACACACTGTAAAGAGAGTGATCACTTCAGATGAGCTAATACCAGCAGGAAAGTGGGGGCGGGAGGGGGGGGGGAAGGGAAACCTTTTGTAGTGATAATCATGCTGTGCCATTTCCAGCAATTGACAAGAACATCTGAGGAACAGTGGGGTGGGGGGTGGTGGAGAATAAACATGGGGAAATAGTTTCCCCTCAGACAGAGACAAACACCTACAAGATCTCTATCAAGCATTCTTACAACTATAATACCCATCTGCTGAAGTGAAAACACAGATTGACAGAGCCAGAAAAGTACCTAGAAGTCACCTACTACAGGACAGGCCTAGCAAAGAAAATAACAGAACACCACTAGCCATCACCTTCAGCCCCCAACTAAAACCTCTCCAATGCATCATCAAGGATCTACAACCTATCCTGAAGGACGACCCATCACTCTCACAGATCTTGGCAGATAGGTCAGTCCTTGCTTACAGACAGCCCCCGAACCTGAAGCAAATACTCACCAGCAACCACACACCACACAACAGAACCACTAACCCGGGAACCTAGCCTTGCAACAAAGCCCATTGCCAACTGTGTCCACATACCTATTCAGGGGACACCATCATAGGGCCTAATCACATCAGCCACACTATCAGAGGCTTGTTCACCTGCACGTCCACCAATGTGATATATGCCATCATGTGCCAGCAATGCCCCTCTGCCATGTACATTGGTCAAACTGGACAGTCTCTATGTAAAAGAATAAATGGACACAAATCAGACGTCAAGAATTATAACATTCAAAAACCAGTCGGAGAACACTTCAATGTCTCTGGTCACTCGAGTCTCTCTGGTCACTAGAGACCTAAAAGTGACAATACTTCAACAAAAAAAACTTCAAAAACAGACTCCAATGAGAGACTGCTGAATTGGAATTAATTTGCAAACTGGATACAATTAACTTAGGCTTGAATAGAGACTGGGAGTGGATGGGTCATTACACAAAGTAAAACTATTTCCGCACTTTTATTCCAACCCCCCACTGTTCCTCAGATGTTCTTGTCAACTGCTGGAAATGGCCCACCTTGATTATCGCTACAAACGGTTCTCCCCTCCCTGACCCGCTCTCCTGCTGGTATTAGCTTGTCTTAAGTGATCACTCTCCTTACAGTGTGTATGGTAACACCCATTGTTTCATGTTCTCTGTGTATATAAATCTCCCCACTGTATTTTCCACTGAATGCATCCGATGAAGTGAGCTGTAGCTCATGAAAGCTTATGCTCAAACAAATTTGTTAGTCTCTAAGGTGCCACAAGTACTCCTTTTCTTTTTATTGAAACGCTGCCATTTGAAACCAATTAACAACCTCGTCTATACATCTCTCCAAAATCCTGGAAATAGTAATGTCTCTTTTTGTATTGATTTCCATCAACTCTCATATACTTCCCTGTCATGTAAGCTATTTAAGTAAATGGTTTCTTCCAAGATGTACTTTGGTATGCTCAAAAGCGTTAAAAGAAAGCAGCATGTCTATTAAACAAAAACATCCTATCTATAATAGGGATCTTACATGGAGCAGCATAGAATGTATGTTTTCCTGTGATTCTATGAATATTATTTCTTTGGAGTGTAAATGATCAGCTCTCCATTATACACATGGGAAATAACATGCAATATATGCTGTAATTACCCATAAGATGGAAACATTCAAAGATGAGCATGCCTACATATTCAAACACAACAGAGCAAAGAACTACTCCTACTCCCTATTACTAATGCGTTTATGAAAAGGATGAAACAGTAGTGGGGAAAAAGAAACTTATTTTTAAAGCAGGAAATTATACCAAAAGACCAGGTTTTCTAAAGTAATTAAGTTTCTAAAATAAAATTTGCTGGACTTTTGTCCCATAAAACCTATTTTGACAGGGTCGGGCCAGATAGCTAGAGGAGAGTGATCCTATTGGGATCTGGGAAGTGGGCGGGCTTCCACAGCTAAAGGAGCCCCCCACTCCCCAGCCTAAGAGGGGGATCCACAGGACCTGGAAACCAAATGAGTACGGGGGACAACTAATGAAATAACAGGGACTGGAGTGTGATCAAAGGGTCAAACGAAGGGAACTGGATGGGGACACCAAACAGAGAACCCGGGACAGTGCCCACTGCTCCTCAAAGGCATCAAGGGAGTCAGTGATCGAAGGCAGATATATTACATACAGAAGAGTGATAGAAGGCAGATATATTAGCCCCAGGTTAAGTAGGTCCCTTTTCCCTGGGTAAGGTAACAGGGAAGGTTCCAGAACAATGAGGAACTTTCTGGAAACAATTAAGGCAGACGGGCTGATTAGAATACCTGCAGCCAATCAAGAAGCTGCCAGAATCAAACTGAGGGCTGCCTTGAACCTCTGAGGCGAGAAAATCCTCCAATAAGCGCAGGACCCACCAAGGCAGAGGAGGAACTTTGTCATACCATCTAGAAGGCGTCCAGCCACCAGCTGTATTTCCCTGTCTGCATATAGCCACATATGTCTGTAATCCTTCAAATTACCCACAGACAAATTTGAAGATGGTTCTAAATCCCTTAACCTATCTAATTATGTCCTCAGCACAGTAGTATCAATTGTTATTAAATGTAAGATTTTAAAGGGATTATCGTTACTCCTGATTAATAGTATTTGTGTAGCACTGTAAGTGTTCATGTTGCTGAAGCAAAGGGAAGAGAAGCTAAACAAGTGACCTATTGCTTACCTTGAATGGCTGATAATTCTGAGGCCTGAGCCAGGAACAGGACGATACAAAAATATGATGATAGGTGGGAAATATAAATGGAATTAGTTATTGAACAGATGGGTTGTAAAGGTCATCTGCAAAAGGGAACAATTTACATTTTAAAAGGAGACTTGATTTTTTTTCAAAAGCCTGTTTCCTCTTTGTTTCTTATTTTACTAATAAAAAAAATCTTGTCTACTCTATTTCCTAGAGGATGCTACATATGCTATACATATAATTGGAAACAATGATATTATAACAATGAGACTATAAAATCAAAGAGAGATTGAAACCTGAGCAATTAAGAGAGAAAAGAAATTTTATCCAGTCTGTTTTGTTATTATTTTGTTTTTGGTGGACACAGGGGCCTAGTCTACACTACGAGGTTAGGTCGAATTTAGCTGTGTTAGGTCAATTTTCTAATGAATGCGTCTACACAACCAACCCCATTCCGCCAACCTAAAGGGCTCTTAAATTGACTGCTGTACTCCTCCCTGATGAGGTGAGTAGCACTTTCTAGCTAGATTACTTATTAACTTTACAGGAGTTGGAGGGTTTGCATCCTTGATCTGTTCCCGGCAAAGGTATCATATAGACAGACAAAAGCCTTCCCCACCTCCAGATCTGAAAGTATCTTGCC
The DNA here is from genome assembly GCF_965152235.1 of Eretmochelys imbricata. Lineage (NCBI taxonomy): Eukaryota > Metazoa > Chordata > Testudines > Cheloniidae > Eretmochelys > Eretmochelys imbricata. The sequence goes on along the minus strand of NC_135572.1, from coordinate 178,973,657 downwards.
CCTCGTTGGTCATTTTGGGTCAGGTGCCAGCCAGGTTACCTGAGCTTCTTAACCCTTTACAGGTAAAAGGACTTTGCCTCTGGCCAGGAGGGATTTTATAGCACGGTATGGTTACCCTTCCCTTTATATTTATGACAGACTCTCTGATGCGCAGCACGCCTTGATGTGCTGTTCTAATTGCCCTGGTGTCTGGCTGTTCAAAATTGGCCACCAGGCGATTTGCCTCAACCTCCCACCCCACCATAAATGTCTCCCCCTTACTCTCACAGATATTATGGAGCACACAGCAAGCAGCAACAACAATGGGAATATTGCTTTCGTGGAGGTCTAACCTACTTCACAAACAGTGCCAGTGCACCTTTAAACATTCAGAGGCACATTCTACCACCATTCTGCACTTGCTCAGCCTATAGTTGAACTGCTCCTTACTGCTGTCCAGGCTGCCTGTGTACGGCTTAATGAGCCACGGGACCAAGGGATAGGCTGGGTCCACAAGGATAACTATTGGCATTTCAACATCCCCAATGGTAATTTTCTGGTCTGGGAGGAAAGTCCCTTCTTGCAGCTTTCCGAACAGCCCAGAGTTCCGAAAGATGGGCGCATCATGCACCATTCCCAACTATCCCACGTTGATGATGGTGAAATGGCCCTTGTGATCCATCAGTACTTGCAACACCATTGAGAAGTACCCCTTGTGGTTTATGTACTGTTTGGCAAGGTGGTCCAGTGCAAAGATAGGGCTATGCATTCCGTCTATCACCTCATCACAGTTAACAAACCCCCATTGCAGCAAAGCCATCCACTATGACCTGCACATTTCCCAGGGTCACTACCTTTCTAAGCAGAATGGTATTGATTGCCCTGGCTACTTGGATCACAGCAGCCCCCACAGTAGTTTTACCCACTCTGAATTGATTCCCAACTGACCGGGAGCAGCCAGGCGTTGCAAGCTTCCAAAGGGCTATTGCCACTCGCTTCTCAACTGTCAGGGCAGGTCTCATCTTGGTATTCCTGTGCTTCAGAGCGGGGGTAAGCAACTCACAAAGTTCCCTGAAAGTGGCCTTATGCATGTGAAAGTTTCGCAGCCACTGGGAATCATCCCATACCTGCAAAACTGTGCAGTCCCACCAGTCTGTGCTTGTTTGTCAGGCCCAGAATCAATGCTGCCATGATATCCCAATTGCCACATCCCGTGCTTTCAGGAATGTCTGTGTCCATGTCCTCTTCACAATCTTCCTCGTGCTGGTGGCTCATAGCCAGGCTCTGCACATACTACAGGATAATGCACAAGATGTTTACAATGATCACAAAAGCAGTGCACAGCTGAGCAGGCTTCATGCTTGCTGTGCTATGGCATCTGCACAGATAACCCAGGAAAAAAGGCGCAAAATGATTGTTTGCTGTTGCTTTCAAGGAGGGAGGGAGGGGAGACTGACGACATGTACCCAAAACCACCCGCAACAATGTTTTTGCCCCATCAGGCATTTGGAGCTTAACTCAGAATTCCAATGGGCAGCAGGGACCATGGGATAGCTACCCACAGCGCACCACTCTGTGAGTCAATGCTAGCCACAGTATTGAGAACGCACTCCACCGACCTAATGCGCTTAGTGGGGACATGCATGATCGACTGTATAAAATCACTTACTAAAGATTGACTTCTATAAAATTGACCTAATGTCATAGAGTAGACGTGCCCAGAGAGTGATCAGTGATAAACATAGTACTGACAAATGGATCAAAATGTAACTTTCCAAATGGACTAAAGATGTAAAAATCAGCCAAAATTTTGTTTTCAAGATTTTTCTTATACCTCAGCAGATTAACTGGGTTATAGAAATGACAGATTTCTCTTTCTTTATATGGAATATTTTATGCTCAATGTGTCATCCTCTGGAGTGGTAAATAATATAAAAATGTGAGGTGAATAGCTACCTGTCAGCTTCCCTAAATTGCTGTTTATAATCACTGAATATGTATGTATCAAACAAAGTATGTATCAAACAAAGCTGCAACTGTTTAAGTAACTTTACAAATGATATCTACACATTGGCTCATTAATTTCCAGTAGGGTTCAGAATGCAACTGATTTCAGGAGTGAAAATGCACATTTGTCTTGTATACATTTTGTGACAGGATCAGGCCAGATGGCTACAGGAGAGTGAGAGCAGGTAGATATATTAGCCCCAGATTAAGGAGGTCCCTTTTCCCTGAGTAAAATAATGGGCTGTTCCAGAACAATCAGGAAGTTGCTGGAACCAATTAAGGCAGGCAGGCTAATTAGGACACCTGGAGCCAATTAAGAAGCCACTAGAATCAATTAGGACCGGCAGGCTAATCAGGGCACCTGGTTTTAAAAAGGACCTCACTTCAGGTAGTGAGGCACGTTCAAGGAGCTGGGAGCAAGAGGTGCGCAAAGAGCTGAGAGTGAGAAGGCGTACAGCTGGAGGACTGAGGAGTACAAGTGTCATCATGAGGAAGACAGTGAGGACAAATAAAGTGTTGGGAGGAGGCCATGGGGAAGTAGCCCAGGGAGTTGTAGCTGTCATGCAGCTGTTACAGGAAACACTGTAGACAGCGGTGATCCACAGGGCCCTGGGCTGGAACTTGAAGTAGAGGGTGGGCCTGCATTCTCCACATCCTGCCAACTCCCTATTTTGTTACAAGAGGAGTTGACATGGACTGTGGGTCCCACCAGAGGTGAAGATCCCTGGCCTATCCCCCGACCCACTAGGTGGATCAGCAGAGACTGTGGGGATAGTTCTCCTTCCTTTTCCCCATGCTGGCCAGTGATGAGGTTAGCTGTGTGAATGGCAGGTTTGAGCCACTGGCAAAAGTGGCCAAACTGAGGGCTACCATGAATCTCTGAGGTGAGCTAATCTGCCAATAAGCGCAGGACCCACCAAGGCAGAGGAGGAACTTTGTCACAATTTATATATATATGCTTTTCATTATATAGCACAGGGGTCAGCAACCTTTTAGAAGTGGTGTGCCGAGTCTTCATTTATTCTTTAATTTAAGGTTTCACGTGCCAATACTATTTTACCATTTTAACGTTTTTAGAAGGTTGCTCTCTAAGTCTATATATTATATAACTCAACTATTGTCGTATGTAAACAAGGTTTTCAAAATGTTTAAGAAGCTTCATTTAAAATTAAATTAAAATGTTTATCTTACACCACCGGCCCCGCTAAGCCCATTGCCGGCTTGGGGTTCCGTTCACCTAGGCCAGCAGCAGGCTGAGCGGGACCTGCGTCCGGGACCCCGGCTGGCAAGGGGCTGGTAGCCAAAACCCCAGACCGACAGCGGGCTGAGCGGGGCGGGCAGCCAGGACCCCAGACCAGCAGTGGGCTGAGCGGGGCCAGCAGCTGGGACCCCAGACCAGCAGTGGGCTTAGCGGCTCAGCCCGCATGCCAGTCTGGGGTTCCGTCCGCCGGCTCCTGCCAGCCAGGGTCCCGGCTGCCAGCCCCGCTCAGCCCACTGCTGGTCTGGGGTCCCGACCCTGTCCACTTAGAGTAGGTACCTACTTTCTCCCTGGTTCTGGCCCATTCTCTTCCTCTCTCTCTCTCTGCACTGAGCTGAGGGTGGGAGTGTACTGAGCACAGGCTTGGGGGTGAAGAAGCAGGCTGGGGGTTGGGGTGTAGGATCTGGCCAGGAGCTAGAATGAGGGAGGGGGCTCAGGGTTGGGGCAGGAGGTTTGGGTGTGGAGCGCTTACCTGGGCAGCTCCCATTTGGTGTGAGGGGTGCAGGTGGGAATGTGGGTATGTGTGTGCAGGAGCTCCCGTTTGGTGCTCAGGCTGGGGGTGGGGATGTGGATGTGGGGGGTGCAAGGAGTCAGGGCTAGGATTGTGGGGGAGCGCAGGGGTCAGGGCAGAGGGCTGGGTGTGTGTGAGGGAGGTGCAGGGGTCAGGGCAGAGGGCTGGGAGGTGTGCAGGGTCAGGGCAGAGGGCTGGGGGGGTGGGGTCATGGGAGCGCTCCCAGCCCCCTGCCCTGAGCAGCTCATGGCAGGGGGCTGGAGGGGCTATAATGATTCCACCTCTTCCCCAATGTCCCCAGAGCAGAGAGCGCGCTGCAGCTCAGCTTTTCCCTCTCCCGCTACATAGCAAGGGCCGTCAGCTGATCAGCAGCAGGGAGGGAAAGGAGGAGGGGCAGGAACCCTGCACGCTGGAGGAAGAGGCGGGGGAGGGGGAAGCTTGCCTGCCCTGCAAGGAGAGAGCGGTGGGCGAGGAAGAGTGGGCCGGGCCGGGCAGGATTTTTAATTGCACATTCTTATCCCCAGCAGGCAGCAGCGTGCCATAGGTTGCCCACCCCTGATATAGCATATCACATCTACAACCACATATTAATTTTCTGAGGTGTGCCCAATATGTGACTAAACTCAGGGCTAGGTTAGTTTATGAAGGTGTTAAGTAGATCAGTTTATGTGGCCTAAGATATTTTTTGTTTTGCTTTGAAAATTCTGACTGGAACTGCTGATATTGTTTTCTAGAATGCACACTTTTAAACATATAATTTTTGTCTTTCATTCTAGGAAAATATCAGTCTCTGTTGCCTTTCCTCTGTGTGCTTGTATGTGTGGAAGGGCAGGTGGAAGGGAAGGAGACAGATATAAAACCCTTAAGAAATTAACTGTGGACTCCAAAACACCACAGGATGCACACACAAAAAAGACTGATTTTAGAAAGTGAGTAAAAAAAATCCTAATGGTCTCTATTTAAATGAAATTTTCACATTTTGCTAATGAATATGCTCAAAAGTGCATATAAAACACGTGAAGTGAGAATATTAAATTTTATAGATTATAAACAAGAAGCTACGACAAGAGGATTTCCTAAAATGGAAAGCTCTACTTCCATAAGTCTCTGCTTCTTATACCAGTACACAGCTTTAATCTTTTTATGCTGAAAAAAGAAGTACCCCAAAAATACTAAAGACAACTTATGGCAATTTTCTCCCTTTTATCTGAGGTGAAAAATCCCTACTTCTATGAAATTTAAAAGAAAAAAACTTAAAAATAAATACAGTGTTCTTCCTTAAACAGAGATATTCAAGCACCACATTTATTGCATTAGCTACACATCAGCTGCACAAGCCTGTCTTGCTTCCTGGAAGGAATAGTCACTGTCAGTTTGCATTTAGCGGTTATCTTGATCCTATGCATTTAAGCTAGTTAAAATGGTAGTAGATAGAAAAGCGGACATTTAGGCATCCCACACAGCCTAACCCCTCCTGTATTCCGTGAAGAATAGAAGAGAGCTGATCACAGCTGAAGTTCTTCTGATAATATTTACCCTCTATGGCTTTGCCATTTAACAGTATCAGTCCTCTACAGTGCATTAAATAGTTACTTGTCTTTTCTCCATTGACAATCCCACCTCTCCTCTCACCCCCAGTTTCTGTGATTAATGGCAAACCACCACATGTAGACAGAGAAAGCAATGATTTATACCAGTGAAGCTTACCTTTGCTTGAAACTAGGTTGAGTACAAATCATGGGTTTCCTTGTTTGCTATGTCAATTGTTAGCTACTGATTGCTGAAATCAGGGCAAATATGAAATGTACACAAGGCCAGACTTGTGATAAAATAACCCCCTGAAAACTTTGTAACAACTAGAATTTATTTTTACATGCTACATCTCCACACAGCAATAGGCTGTTCGAAATAAACAAAATCCAAACTTCTTTGCCAAAATGGAGTGCTGCAAAGGCAGCACACCCAGCACTGAAATGGTGAGGCTTTAGAGCATCTCATCTTACTCTTAAACAACCACTTCCAAGAGCCTAGGAAGTTGTATTAAAGGCTCTTGGAGACTCCATGGGCAGCCTTCTTCGGTAATAAGGGGTGAGACACCAATTTTCACACACGGCACACACACACACACACACGCACACAATGAAGACCAGAAGCTGCATCCCATTCTCCTCACAAAATTTTACACTCCGATTTTTAAGAATTACATGGTACTTTAGCCATGTGGCCTCCTTTGACTTTCATGGGAGTCACTGATAACTCCATGTAGGTGTGGATTCTCCCCATTACCCATCTGAATCTGAAGAATCAAGGTTTTCACTGAAAAAATATATATTTCTAGCCATCATACCATCTGAATGTAATACCTGCTGTGCTGCTGGAATCTGCAGACTGTCGTAAAATAAATCTAAACTCCCCTATTCATCTCAATGGGGCCTTAAATCTCAAGACTAATTCTGAAGAACAATTTAACTGTCCACATTATTAACTATTTATTTCATAGAAAGGGGCTGGGGTTCATGTGACACACACACTCTCTCTCTCTCTCTCTCTCTCTCTCATTCTCTTCAAATTCCAGTTTGACATATTCAGAGTCCTACAGCATCTGAGTAAGTGCCCTTCTAATGCAAACCTAACTCATTTAAGAGATGCTTAGGATAGGTTGCATCCAATGTTACAACTAGGCCAATTGACAAACCTGACCAATTGACACAAGAACACAGATCTGGCAAAGGATTTCCTGGTGGGCATTAATGGAAGATTTGTTGTTATTTTCAGTCAGCTTATCCAATCAGTCTTAATAAGGTTGATAAGACTAGACAGCTCCTGTATAGCATCTATACTTGCTGTGGAATACTGTGAAGCCCCATTTTGTGGTCAGAGACTGACCACTCAGAATGATAGAACCCTGCACGAGATTCTTCTGGGTGTTTATTAACAGAGACGAGTTTTGGAGAACCATAGAACATTTACCTCACCGAGCTTGCTAGGTAGGAAAAAGGAGATATCTCTCATGAGACACATCAACAATTGGAAGACTGGGAGATGAAAGAACTGACAAAGCAATAAAGGAATGATTCTTTTCTTAGATTACTTGCACATCCTCACAGAGAGGATTTCCTCTACTTTACTGAATTGATTATAGAAATGGAAGAGGCATAGGAAAGAAGATATCGACTGAGCTGTGAATTCTATCAGTGGATCTCAGTGGGCTTGTGTGTTAGGGCTTCGAAGGAATAAATGTAATTAATGGATTGAGCTCAAGCACTCATTCGCAACTGCACTGTGCATCTGTTGTATGCTCTCAGGGTGGCAATCAGCAAATCAAGCATGGCTCTTACCATTCACAGTTGTTGGAATACATTTGCAAAAACATCATCAATCAATAAGCCATCCAAAAGGGTAATCTGAGCCCACGTGTTCAACCATCTTTCATAAAGCTGCAGCTAGGTAGTATACTGTCCCCCCCCACCACCACTGTAAAATTGTGGATGTGCCATTGTACCACCATTTACTGGTTACATTAAAATCTTGAAGAATGGAGGTTGTATAAGTGTTTAATTTTCACCCGTCTCTAGTTTACAAGTAAAATATTTGTGAATATAGCTGTAAACCCTAATATCAACTCCCACGTGATAGGATGCAGCATTGGCTGCAAAATATAAAGCAAAAACCATGCACCTTTACAGCAGCATTTCTCCCAGTTTTGAGGGAATATATATTTCAGTATAGATCCTATCTTCTTTTGATTGGTTAAGTTCTGTGCACCTCTGTGTGCCATCTGCATACTTTCACAGGGAAATTAAGCCTCGCAGAAATATTCTTCAGCTCCAGGTAGGCTGTTTTTCCTTTAAAAATACAGAGCATTTGAAATGCCCCAGGAAAAACTATTCCTACAGGAGCTCTTGATGCTTCTGAGCATTAAATTAGCATCTTCTGATCTCTTTAAAAAAGTTTTAAAATTAACAAACAGTGTTGTTAATAATGGACCTTCAACATGCTCTAATAATTTTAGACAGAGCAATTGTTTGCTATTTATTAAATGGGCCATTTACCAGCTATGAGGTTTTCATGGCACTGTTAGTGGTAGCCTGGATAACGTTTCTTCAGGAAACCCTTGTTAATCCTTTTATGCTCAATAATTTACAGTATATTCTGTGCGACTAAAGAGTGCAAGATAAAGAAAGCCGTTATCAGAGACTAAAATATTCTTTGGATATCAGAACTGAGCTATGAAGTGAAGACTGAAAAGGGCAGAAATGAAGAGAATGAGAAAGAACCAGCATGTGGCCAACAGCGGATATGAAATTGCTGTTGAGTATTCTTCACATTTTTTAAAAATTCTTTTCAGTTCAATTTATGAACCATCAAGAAATCCTCCTTCTAACAGTTTTTTTTCCCCCTGCGTTAAGCTGGTACTTCTGCATTAAAAGCCAGAATGGACACTGCAGCCTTGCATTCTGTGAAGCTAATCAAATTAGGTTATTGGCACAATTCACTCAAATGTGAGTCTCCTGTGAGAGCACTCTGACTTCTTGATATTCTTCATGTGCATAATTTCTGCTTTATATATACTGTAATGAGAATCACTGCTACTTGTACAAATGTGGATTAATATTTCTGGGGTGAAATGCTGCCCCTCCCCCATTCTTTTAGGAAACGGGAACTTAGTCATTGGATTTCAATGGGGCCAGAATTTTACACCTGGAGCATCGATAATATTGATGCAGGAAGCTGCTGAGCTCTGCCTAAAAAGGGGTCGCCTGTGACTGTCCTCAACTCCCATTGGTTAGCTGTGGGAGTTGAGGGCTCAGCACTTCATAGGATCAGACCCTATTCAATTTTTATTAGGGATTTCTTTTCAGGCAGAAAACATCTTTTTCTGGAAGTTTGGGCAAGATGAAAGGATTAATTTTGAAGCTTAAAGAGTTAGTGAATGTTGTTATAAGTCCACTTTGATTCCAATTCTGAATTCCTTCTACACCACAAAATGTCAGTGTGAGTTGAAGATACATGATGTATTCAAGTAAAGGAGTACTTGTGGCACCTTAGAGACTAACAAATTTATTTGAGCATAAGCTTTCGTGAGCTACAGCTCACTTCATCGGATGCATTCAGTGGAAAATACAGTGATGAGATTTATATATATATAGAGAGAGAGAACATGAAACAATGGGTGTTACCATACACACTGTAACCAGAGCAATCACTTAAGGTGAGCTATTATCAGCAGGAGAGCTGGGGGGGGGGGGAGGAGAACCGTTTGTAGTGATAATCAAGGTGGGCTATTTCCAGCAGTTGACAAGAATGTCTGAGGAATAGTGGGGGGTGGGAATAAACGTGCGGAAATAGTTTTACTTTGTGTAATGACCCATCCACACCCAGTCTCTATTCAAGCCTAAGTTAATTGTATCCAGTTTGCAAATTAATTCCAATTCAGCAGTCTCTCATTGGAGTCTGTTTTTGAAGTTTTTTTGTTGAAGTATTGTCACTTTTAGGTTTCTAATCGAGTGACCAGAGAGATTGAAATGTTCTCCGACTGGTTTTTGAATGTTATAATTCTTGACGTCTGATTTGTGTCCATTTATTCTTTTACGTAGAGACTGTCCAGTTTGACCAATGTACATGGCAGAGGGGCATTGCTGGCACATATCACACTGGTGGACGTGCAGGTGAATGAGCCTCTGATAGTGTGGCTGATGTGATTAGGCCCTATGATGGTGTCCCCTGAACAGATATGTGGACACAATTGGCAACGGGCTTTGTTGCAAGGCTAGGTTCCCGGGTTAGTGGTTCTGTTGTGTGGTGTGTGGTTGCTGGTGAGTATTTGCTTCAGGTTCAGGGGCTGTCTGTAAGCAAGGACTGACCTGCCTCCCAAGATCTGTGAGAGTGATGGGTCGTCCTTCAGGATAGGCTGTAGATCCTTGATGATGCGTTGGAGAGGTTTTAGTTGGGGGCTGAAGGTGATGGCTAGTGGCATTCTGTTATTTTCTTTGTTGGGCCTGTCCTGTAGTAGGTGACTTCTGGGTACTCTTCTGGCTCTGTCAATCTGTTTCTTCACTTCAGCAGTTAGGTTTTGTAGTTGTAAGAATGCTTGATAGCAATCTTGTAGGTGTTTGTCTCTGTATGAGGGGCTGGAGTAAATGCAGTTGTATCGTAGAGCTTGGCTGTAGACAATGGATCGTGTGGTGTGGTCTGGATGAAAGCTGAAGGCATGCAGGTAGGAATAGCGGTCAGTAGGTTTCTGGTATAGGGTGGTGTTTATGTGACCATCGCTAATTAGCACCGTAGTGTCCAGGAAATGGACCGCTTGTGTGGACTGGTCCAGACTGAGGTTGATGGTGGGATGGAAATTGTTGAAATCATGGTGGAATTCCTCAAGGGCTTCTTTTCCATGGGTCCAGATGATGATGTCATCAATGTAGCACAAGTAGAGTAGGGGCATTAGGGGACAAGAACTGAGGAAGCGTTGTTCTAAGTCAGCCATAAAAATGTTGGCATACTGTGGGGCCATGCGGGTACCCATAGCAGTGCCACTGATTTGAAGGTATACATTGTCCCCAAATGTGAAATAGTTATGGATGAGGACAAAGTCACAAAGTTCAGCCACCAAGTTTGCTGTGACATTATTCCTGACGGCTTGTAGTCCATCTTTGTGTGGAATGTTGGTGTAGAGGGCTTCTACATCCATAGTGGCCAGGATGGTGTTTTCAGGAAGATCACCAATGGATTGTAGTTTCCTCAGGAAGTCAGTGGTGTCTCGAAGATAGCTGGGAGTGCTGGTAGCATAGGGCCTGAGGAGGGAGTCTACATAGCCAGAGAATCCTGCTGTCAGGGTGCCAATGCCTGAGATAATGGGGCGTCCAGTATTTCCAGGTTTATGGATCTTGGGTAGCAGATAGAATACCCCAGGTCGGGGTTCCAGGGGTATGTCTGTGCGGATTTGTTCTTGTGCTTTTTCAGGGAGTTTCTTGAGCAAATGCTGTAGTTTCTTTTGGTAACCCTCAGTGGGATCAGAGGGTAATGGCTTGTAGAAAGTGGTGTTGGAGAGCTGCCTAGCAGCCTCTTGTTCATATTCGAACCTATTCATGATGACGACAGCACCTCCTTTGTCAGTCTTTTTGATTATGATGTCAGAGTTGTTTCTGAGGCTGTGGATGGCATTGTGTTCTGCACGGCTGAGGTTATGGGGCAAGTGATGCTGCTTTTCCACAATTTCAGCCCGTGCACGTTGGCAGAAGCACTCTATGTAGAAGTCCAGTCTGTTGTTTCGACCTTCGGGAGGAGTCCACCCAGAATCCTCCTTTTTGTAGTCTTGGTAGGAAGCTCTCTGTGGATTAGTATGTTGTTCAGAGGTGTGTTGGAAATATTCCTTGAGTCAGAGGTATTCAAGGTTAGACATGGATTCACCAAGGGCAAGTCATGCCTGACTAACCTTCTATGATGAGATAACTGGCTCTATGGGTATGGGGAAAGTGGTGGACATGATATATCTTGACTTTAGCAAAGCTTTTGATACGGTCTCCCACAGCGTTCTTGCCAGCAAGTTAAAGAAGTACGGATTGGATGAATGGACTATAAGGTGGATAGAAAGCTGGCTAGGTCATCGGGCTCAATGAGTAGTGATCAGTGGCTCGATGGCTAGCTGGCAGCTGGTGTCAAGTGGAGTATCCCAGGAGTCGGTCCTGTGGCCAGTTTGTTCAACATCTTCATTAATGATCTGGATGATGGGATAGATTGCACCCTTAGCAAGTTCATGGATGACACTAAACTGGGGGAATAGGTAGATACACTGGAGGGTAGTGATACGGTCCATAGTGACCTAGATAAATTGGAGGATTGGGCTAAAAGAAATCTGATGAGGTTCAACAAGGACAAGTGCAGAGTCCTACACTTAGGACAGAAGAATCTTATGCACTGCTACAGCCTGGGCACCGACTGGCTAAGCAGCAGTTCCACAGAAAAGGGCCTGGGGATTACAGTGGATGAGAAGCTGGATATGAGTCAACAGTGTGCCCTTGAAGCCAAGAAGGCTACTGGCATATTGGGCTATATTATTGTGAGTGTTGCCAGCAGATAGAGGGAAGTGATTAATCCCCTTTATTTGGCACTGGTGAGGCCACATCTGGAGCATTGTGTCCAGTTTTGGGTTGCCCCACTACAGAAAGGATGTGGACAAACTGGAGAGGGTCCAGCAGAGGACAACGAAAATGATGTCAAGGGCTGGGGCACATAATTTATGAGGAGAGGCTAAGGGAACTGGGCTTACTTAGTCTGCAGAAGAGAAGAGTGAGGGGGGATTTGATAGCAGCCTTCAACATCCTGAAGCAGGGTTCCAAAGAGGATGGAGCTCGGCTGTTCTCAGTGGTGGCAGATGACAGAACAAGTAGCAGTGGTCTCAAGTTGCAGTGGGGGAGATCTAGGTTGGATATTAGGAAAAACTATTTCACTTGGAGGGTGGTGAAGCACTGGAATGGGTTACCTAGAGAGGTGATGGAATCTCCATCCTTAGAAGTTTTTATGGCCTGGCTTGACAAAGCCCTGGCTGGGATGATTTAGTTGGGATTGGTCCTGCTTTGAGCAGGGGGTTGGACTAGATGACCTCCTGAAGTCTCTTCCACCCCTAATCTTCTATGATTCTATAGTAATTAGGGCCTGAAAGTTCAATAGGAACCATGCAACCATTCTCCTGTACCTGTGCTATGTCCCATTGAGTACACTGTGGGCTCGTCTTCACTGTGGGGGTAAGTCAACCTAAGTTATGCTACTCCAGCTACATTATTCACGTACCTGGAGTCAACGTAGCTTAGATTGAATTATCCTGGTGTCTTCACAGCGCTGAGTCGATGGGAGATGCTTTCCAGTCGACCTCTCTTACTCAGAGAGCTAGAGTACAGGGGTTGAGTACAGGGTGCTGAGAGCATGTTGCCATCGATTTACTGGGCCTTCACTAGACTTGCTAAAATCAATCCCTGCTGCATTGATTGCAACAGCGTCTATATCCCCAGTAGAGACCAGCCCTCTGGCTCTGCATGGACACTGACTTGACTCTAGCTCTTTCACCTTATTTTTCTTGTAACCAGGAACAGTTTCATTGCTACTTAGTTATTGACATTGATCCATTTCTGAGATTTATTTTCATACTGATCCATTCATTTATATCTTTAAAAGATCAGACTTACCAGTTGGTTCAGCAACCATTAATAAAACATGTTGTGCTGATTTAGCAAAGGTGATTATTCACTTCGCAGAAACGGTCACCACTCAGATCAAACATGCCATAATGTGGAGCATACATTGTTAACCTTATTGTATTCCAATTTAGTAAGTCATACTTTATGAGGAAGGCTGTCTAGCTGGTAGGATGTAGTCTTACAAGATGATCTTAATCAGGTAAGCAAAGCTGTCTATTACATTTCATATTAAAACAAAACTTATACTTTAGATACTGAAGATGTAAAATGATTATGCTTTCAAGTAGTGAGCAGGCTAAATGTGATTCCGCTAATTTAAGGGTTTCCAGTAAAGTGTATTAAACAATTTCCTAGAAGGTTGTTTGCAAATTTACGTTTTAAGGTATCTGGAATATCACTCAGTAGCTTCAATCACTACACATGGAGTTTTAGATGAATGATGACTGGAGAACAAGGAGGCGGGGGGAGACAAACTATGTGATTAAGGGAGAAGCTAAAAGGAAATAGGAAACCACCCATAGTGGTGCATTTGGCATGTGTTGCACTGCCAAGCATAATACAAGAATCATAACACGCTCAGCAGGGTGCAAAGTAATGTGTGCTGGTCTCTCTGGGAAGGATATTATCCACATTATAGATTATTATGCATTCTCTGCTGGTCGGCACTGGCTACCGTACAAAACCAGAGAAAGAGCATCTGGCTGGGAATTGGGAAACAAAACAAAGAGAAAATAGCACCAAAATATATGTTATAAAAAGTTGGCAGTCAGACTGGGGCGGGGGGGGGGGGGGGGAGAATAAAAGTGACTGAGTTAGTTTGTAGTAAACCTCAGCTACTTTGATTTAATCAGATTTGCTCTTCTCCTTACTACTTCTACATTGTGCTTTTAACAGCCTAACCTTACTTTCAAACCCAACAATTTTTAAATTTGGGAGTCTAAATATTTTTCTTTTATGAATTTGGTGCTTGATCCAGTATTCTTTGTACATCCCCAAACTCAGAGTTTGGGTTGCACAAAAGACACAATACTTGACCATGGAATCTAGCCTGAATGTGCACCCCATTAGGCTAAGGAGACAGTTAAAGGCAAAGAGAAAGTCTTGGCAAATGAGAAGTAAGCTAAAATCATAAAGAAGTTGGACAAATTGAACTTGTTTCTCACATGGCTATGGAATATGGCTAAAGTGTATGTGTGATTTATAATCCATCTGTTTGCTCATGCCAAACAGCACTGTGGTGAAACCTGAAGTATGGGGAGTTTCTAGAATTGGTAACCCAATCTGGATAGGCATCAGCAGAAGACAGCTGATGATGTACATTTAATATACTGTGGGTCATATTATTCCCTGGTCTTAGGCACTGTACAACAAGACTATTCAAGTGGCATAAAACGTTCCACCTTATGGAACACGATTAAACTTTCAGACATAATTACATTAACTATTATTTTAGAAGGAGAGACTTATGACATATTCAAGGAGATTAACTGGCAATTTGCATATAAGAATAAGATAAGAACTTTTAGATAGAGAAAAAAGCAGGTTAGCCCATCATACTTATGTCTATTACTGTAAAATTAAGTGCTCTCTATTCTATAAAAGTTATAATTACTGTCAGCATGGGAATCCAGAAGTCGTCAATGGAGTGAATTTCTGCAGAGTTTGTAAGTATGTATTGAGTAACACACTGAAACCAGACCTGTAGAATAGCAGAATCCTTCTCTCGGCCCCTTGGATGGAATGATAATTTTCTTTAGCCTCTTCTCATTATAGGAGACATAATGCACATTAATTGAAATATGTAAAGGTTAGTTCTCTCTAGTGGCCAAGTGCTGAATTATACATATTTTCATGGCAACACAAGTCAATTTTAGGATTATCCGATTCCTAGTCCCTGTCCATTTCTTGCGTTCAGAAGCTACATCTTTCTGATTTTCTGATTGAGTTTTGTTTGATTGCATGTAGATCAAAACCAAGAAAAGGTTCACATAAAAACTATGGGCAATTACAGGCCAGAAAGCCTAACTTCAGTACTGGGCAAACTGGTTGAAACTATAGTAGAGAACAGAATTATCAGACACAGATGAACATGATTTGTTGGGGGAAGAGTCAACATAGTTTTTGTAAAGTGAAGTCATGCCTCACCAATCTACTAGAATTCTTTGAGGAGGTCAACAAGCATGTGAACAAGGGTGATCCAGTGGATTTAGGTTTTCAGAAAGCATTTGACAAGGTCCCTCATCAAAGGCTCTTAAGCAAAGTAAGCAGTCATGGGATAAGAGAGAAGGTCCTCTCATGGATCAGTAACTGGTTAAAAGATAGGAAATAGAGGAATAAATGGTCAGTTTTCAGAATGGAGAAATATGGTGTCCCCCAGGGGTCTGTACTGGGACCAGTACTGTTCAACATATTCATAAACGATCTGGAAAAAGGAGTAAACAATGAGATGGCAACATTTGCAGATGATACAAAACTACTCAAGAGAGTTAAGTCCAAAGCAGACTGCAAAGAGTTACAAAGGGATCTCACAAAACTGACTGACTGGGCAACAAAATGGCAGATGAAATTCAACATTGATAGATAAAAAGTAAGAGACATTGGAAAATGTAATCCCACCTACACATATAAAATGATGGACTTATAAAATTGGACTTAGCACTCAAGAAAGATCTTGAGTCATCGTGGATAGTTCCTGTAAAATTTCTACTCAATGTGCAGCGGTCATCAAAAAAAGCCAACTGAATATTAGGAATCCTGAAGAAAGGGGTAGATAAGCATAGAAAATATCATATTGACTTTATATAAATCCATGGTAGGCCCACATCTTGAATACTTTGTGAGGATGTGGTCGCCCCATTTCAAAAAATATGTATTGGAATTGGAAAAGGTTCAGAAAAGGGCAACAAAAATTATTAGGGGTATGGAATGGCTGCCGTAAGAGGAGAGATTATTAAGACTGGGACTTTTCAGCATGGAAAAGAGATGACTAAGGGGTGATATGATAGAGGTCTATAAAATCATGACTGGTATAAAGAAAGTAAATAGGAAGGTGTTATTTACTCCTTTTCCTAACACAAGAACCAGGGGTCACCAAATGAAATTAACAAAAGGAAGTATTTCTGAACACAACACACAGTCAACCAGTGGAACTCTTTGCCAGAGGTTTGTGAAGGCCAAGAGCATAACAGGGTTCAAAAATTCATGGAGGATCCGTCCATCAATGGCTATTAGCCAGGATGGGCAGAGATGGTGTCCCTAGCCTCAGTTTTGCAAGAAGCTGAGAATGGGCTACTAGGGATGGATCATTTGATGATTACCTGTTCTGTTCATTCCCTCTGAAGCACCTAGCATTGGCCACTGTTGGAAGGGAGGATACTGGGCTAGAGGGACCTTTGGTCTGACCCAGTATGGTAGTTCTTATGTCCTAAAATCTTGTGAAGTAAACATGTGCTGCTGCTTTTATTATCAACCAGATTCAATACCTGAAGTTCCATGTTCTCACTAGGGGTAAAGATATGAAGTGGGATGGGAAGGAAGAGTGGAAATAGAATAGATGGAATTGTTTGTGACTCTTAAAATCTTATGTTGCATTAAATGTAGTTATTACTCCAGGGGTTCACTAGCAGACATCATGGATAGACTTGTTCCACAGGTATGATTAAAAAGGTAAAGAAACAAGTAACATCTTCCATATTATGTTGTCTTTCTTCTGAGGTCATGCTAGTAAGTTTCACCAAAAACAGAGTCCCTGCTCCATTTTAGTCCAATGTGTATAGTGATTGCAAAAGATTAAAGAACTCAATACCTCACTGGCACTACACAAGAAAGCCTGAACATATCCTGAATGAGGTTTCTAGCCAAGTGCCACATCACAGACTCCTTGAGTGCCATTGTTATTTTCTTTATTCTAGTAGTGCTTAGAAATAGACTTATCAAACTTCTTGTGGACTCAAATTGGACAGCTCTGTATGCTTCCTAGAGGTGACTTGTAAAAGTGTCACCTACTAGTGGCCGGAGGCCTGCAGATAAGAAATTAGTACTAAATCACTACCAAGAGATAATGGAGTCTCTCTAACTTAAGTGGTAGAACTACTGGTTTTGGATACAATCATGTTTTGTTCAAATCCAAACAAAGATGAATCCATTCCAGACTGAAAAGCCACTTGTTTGGCTCAAAGGGCAGACTAATATTGGGAAATGAACCACCCTTTCCAGAGCATAGTGGCACATTGCTTAGGGCTTCAAAGGAACTATTAGAAAGACTGCATGGCATTTCAACAACCCACTGTGCACTGGAGATTTCTAGATGTGTAATGCCAAAGAATGGTAGATTCATTAACATATACTGGTTTGAAACAGACTTATTTAACACAACTCAAACAGATTTCAAAAGGGGCTGATTATTTGCTGTTCTTCTAGTTCTATTTCAGGTTAAGTCTTTCTTTATGGCTGTAGGAACTCAACCTAGCCCTGCAACTGTGCTTGCTACTGAAGGAAGTATACAGCTTAGGTAAGGGAAGACAGACATTGTTTTAAATGATTCTTAGTTATCTTGCTTCCAGGGTTCTGATTAATGGAGTTTATGTGAAAGCATTTCTAGAATGGGGTAGCACCAAAACAGTAGCCAGAATCTCACAGTTTAGTCCTGTAGGAAGATGACCCAAAGGGGGTGGGGGAATACCAGTCTTCAAATATGCTAAGGGCTGTTATAAAGAGGATGGTGATCAATTATTCTCCATGTCCACTGAAGACAGTAGTAGTAGTAGTAAGGAGTTTTATCTGCAGCAAGGGAGATTTAGGTTAGGGATTAGGAAAAGCTTTCTAACTATAAGAGTAATTAAGTTCTGGAATAGGCTTCCAAGTGAGGATGTGGAATCCCAATCATTGGAGATTACTAAGAACAGGCTGGATAAATACCTGTCAGTGATGATCTGCGTTACTTGGTCCTGCCTGAGAGCAGCACACTGGACTTGACTTTGAGGTCCCTTCTAGCCCTACATTTCTATGATTCAATGATTTGGGGAGTTGGTAGACAGGTTAAAAATAAAAACTACAATATGACAGAACAATGTAGAATTACTATAATTGTCATATAGAGGGGAAAATAAACTGAACAAGTTAAAAATACTCCTATTTTAATTCAATCACAAAGTTATTAAAATGAAAATTATGAGAGAAAGATCAATTTCAAAGACAATGAAAAGTAAATAGAAAAATCTGAAGTTATATCCCCATGTAATGCATGACTCCAATTATAACACATGTCCTCAGCAGTACCCCCATTAGCACATCCAGTTCTCCTTAAACTACAATCTTCTGCTATTTTCATTGTTTATGTTTTCAATATTGGCATCCAGCATGCTTGCACCTAATATAGAGTGTCTGAGACTTCAGTACTCAACTTTCTTGAATTTAATCTGATCAAATATATTGTTTAAGTATTGTCCCTTTTATAGAGATTTTATGTGTTGTTCTTTTCTAAAAATACTTCATGTATATATCACTTTTTAAACTTATGTTTTTATTACAGATTTTGAGTGACCCAAATTAACTCTGAGTCCTGCAAAACCTTTATGGATTTTTTTAACCATATCACTCTTCAATGCAGTGTAGGTCCAGGAATAAAGCGAGCTAATATTTCAGAAGTCTGCTCATTCCTTCTTTCAATATCAGGTCTGTAGTAATGGAAGCATTCACAATGGATCTGAATGCAGCTCTATTTCATATTCAAAAAGGATGACAAAAACAACTATGTAATTTCATTTTTTAATTTAATTAATTCCCTGGAGGAAAGGCTGGTTTCAGTGACCAGTATAGTCTAAGAAATGGAGATGAGAAAAACAGTATTTTATTGATTTACTTACACAAAAAGTATAGATCCAATTGTGAACAAGTTCTTCTTCCATTGACTGGTTCAATAATACAAATAAATTTACTGTTTTAGGCTCCAGTTTTCACTCTCAAAATTAACTCAAATTATACATGTCCTCCCTCCTTGAAAATGCAGATTTTGTTCATGTATTCATCCCTGTATAAATTGTTTTCTATATGACTTTACTTTTACCTGAAAGGGAGAGCATATGAAAAGAAGCCTGAAAACAATGTCAACAACAGTTGCAGGAGAAATATTCAAGTCCTGGCATCTACATTAAAGATCTTATTTTGCACTATTGTCTCCCTAGAGGCTATAATGAATATAAAAAGAACCAAAATGATCAGGAATATTCTGGGACCCTTCAGTGGGTTTACATTAATATAGTTCTCTTGAGGTGAATAGAGCTATGAAAATTTATATCAGCTGACCTTTATTTTCCAGTTATGCCAGGAGATCTTAGACCCCCTGCTGGTCTAAAAAAGGAAAAATTGCCACATTGGAAGCTGTAAGAAGTGACATTCTGAACTTTCACAGAACAGCATAAATCTGACTCGTCATAACAATGTAAAGACTGAAAATAAGCAGAGTTCTTATTCTCCGCTGCTGAAGGCAGAACAATGGCAAATTTTATACCTAGGCCCAATTCTCTTTTCAGCTACATTAATGAAACCACGTTGACATCAATGGATTACACTAGGGTACGAGAGAAAAATTGTGTCACAGATGTAAGCTGGTGCAATTCAGAAGGCTCTGGATCAAATTCTACATGGATATAAGTTACACCTTGAATATAAGGCAATCAGAAACACCTGTTCAAGGCACTTGTAACACATACAATTGCCATTCAATATGTGTAAACTATGTCTTGCATACCAAAGGGGAGCAAGGGGAGGTAGAGGACAGTGTATAGTAAAACAGGCTTTCCAACGGCATCTTACACCTTCATGTTATTTGCTTTTTAGGCTGTAGTTTACATGAAAGTTGCTGTTCAAAAGTGTAGGAGTACAGGTCAAGCTTATAATAAATTAGTAAACTTGTAATAAAACTCTTAGTTATTACTTATTTGGGTCAGATATGAACCAGTAACTGATACAAGAAACTCAAAGAAAAAAGATACTTAGTCATTGAGAGCATCTGCCAAGACCCCTGTCCACCCACTACCCATCATTCATATAATCAATACTTTTCCTTTTCTTCGCTACGTGCATATACAAAAAAACCTGTGTGAAACTTACCAAGACCCAAGCAAAGCAAAAAAACATATGTCTGGTTTAGAGTTTTCTTATAAATCTCAAACTCAGTCCAGGTTTATGAATCTTTTTGGTGAATCTGGGCCAAGTTTTGGATGGATAAGGAGAGAGAATGAATGAATATAAATGGTTTTGGCATTCTTAGTTTTGGGTGAATTATAACAAGCCTCAAAGCAAAATTCAAGGCCTGTATAACAAAAATACAGTGTGCACAGGAATGCCTTACAAAGCTCTAGTACATAATGTGAAGTTTTCAGGTACTCTGTATGATGGTTCAGGAAG
This sequence comes from Eretmochelys imbricata, assembly GCF_965152235.1. NCBI lineage: Eukaryota > Metazoa > Chordata > Testudines > Cheloniidae > Eretmochelys > Eretmochelys imbricata. The sequence continues at coordinate 178,953,304 of NC_135572.1, read as the reverse complement.
GAGTTACTAGTTTCAGAGTAACAACCGTGTTAGTCTGTATTTGCAAAAAGAAAAGGAGTACTTGTGGCACCTTAGAGACTAACCAATTTATTTGAGCATAAGCTTTCGTGAGCTACAGCTCACTTCATCAGATGCATCCGATGAAGTGAGCTGTAGCTCACGAAAGTCTCTAAGGTCTCTTAGTCTCTAAGGTGCCACAAGTACTCCTTTTCTTTTTAAGGAGTTACTAGACATTCAACTGACTCGGGGTAATGAAGCCAAAAAACTCAAGCCCTCCATTTGACTGACCCTTAGAAGTAGGCAAACAGCCAGAATATTATACATAGTTAAGAATGCTTGTTCAGCTGTAAAGTGTTTTCATATATGTAAAGGGAAATAAGATATTAACATTTTGGGTGAAATCTTGGTCTCATTGAATGTTTCTGTTCCAGAAACACTTGTAATTAAGTAGGGAACAGACACCACCACATTAAAAAATAAAAACAAACAAGACAAAAAACAAACAAACAAACAAAAAAACAGAATAGATACCATTTGATCTTACCCATTTTGGGGGTGCAGGGGATCAACATGCAACTATTATGAGAGTCATAATTCTGAGCTAGAAAATGGGTGTTTGTACAATGCTGTGAAACTAATCTTGGAAATTAACTGTAGTTTTTTTTTCTCCCTTAGTATAAATGGTGGAGAATAAGGCCCCTGAACTATTAGAAGTATCTGTGTCATTAGCCTTTGTAAAGAATGACATTCTTGGAGGCAGATGGACATGACGGCTAGAACTCAAATGAAATATGAATTTGGCTTTAACAGTATTTTAAATAGAAGTGTTTGAGGGGGGCAGGGAATAGAAAATAATGCAGGAAATAGTTTTGTTTGACACCTTGCTCCATCAACAGAATCACTGAAAAAGCTTTCTGTGGTAAGAGGGATAGATTAAGGCAATGGATATGGTGTAATTAACAAATATTATGCAGCTAAGTGTAAATCCCAAGTGCAACTCTTACTACAAATAAATATCTTGCTAACCTAAACTGTTCAAGAAAGGTCTCCCTCTAGTTGCAAAGTCCAAAGTAAGTTAGGATGACTTCTTGTAACTAAAAAACTGACACACATGTTCTTGTCTGTCAGATAAAGCTTCTGGAGTGTATACCAAGAGCTGTGTATGTAGATAAGGAAAATAAGAACCTTAAATCATTGCTGTTTTGAGTTTACTTTGGTCATCTCTCTCTCAATAGAGCCATTCCTTGCTATAGTATTTGCACTTAACTAATGTAAGGAGATACAAAACAAGTGTATGTGTGCATGTGCTTGAATATCTTGTTTGTTTTCACATCTGTGCAGCTCACACCAACAGTCTGACTGTTGGTACTCAATGAATCAGCCACTAAATTTGTCCTCTAGAATGGGCCTGGATCAATAACTAATTTTGAAAACTGATTAGTTTGCATCAGGGAAGTAGACACAGTCCCGAATCTTGCCGGGGGATATAATCAGCCAGTAAACAGGCATATTAGTGCACTAGGTAATAGGCTGCTAATAGCGGAGGAAGGGAATATGGCCCAGTTCTCTTACAAAGCCCCTCTTCACAAAGGATGATTCAAATCCTTTTTTAAAGGAACATAAATTGTAAATTGAACTTTCTTTTTGATGTTGAAATAAAGCTTAGTTTTATCACATTCTACACTTGGTTAATAAGAAATGTCTGTAAATGCAGCCTAATAAAGCTCGCAAGCGCAGCCTTGGGTGATTATTAAAAAACCACAGACATTTTTACACATCTTTGCTGGTTGTGAATTCCAGATGTTTCCAACATGAAAAATGTTATGTTCCAACAGTTAATGTTGTATCATCAGCCATTCAGAAGACATATCTTCCTATTAGAGCTGGAATGCTGCTATGGTGATAATTGTAAAATTCTAACCTAGAAGGGAGAAAACAAATGTGTATAGTACAAAGAGGGTAAAGGTATCTATTAAGCCAATAAATGGGAAGACAACGAAAGGTAATAGGAAATTAAGGAAGGATGCATAAATCTATACTGGATGCTTTGTGATATACTGTAATTAACAATTTTTATTTTTACATGCAACATGCACAGACTAACTTCTGGATAGATATGCGTCCTTTTTGCATGTAGGGAGATGTGTGCTGTGTCTGAGACTATAGAGCTCTTCCTGAATTACAGCCCCCTACTCAGGAAAGCACTTACCGGTAAATCAATCTGTATTCAGGACAATGTTTAAGCATGTGCTTAACTTTAAGTATGCATTGGGATTTATAGCACATGCTTAAGCATTTTCCTGAATAGGACTGCTTTTCCTAAGCCATGGCCCAAATGCACTAATGATGAAAGTCAGTGATGTGAAAAAGACTAGCCAAAAGGCTACACACCACTAAAAGTCTCATTTAAACCCCATGCAAACCCAAAACAGAGTTTAACTTGTGCACCTGCTGTGTACTGGTCCTCTGTGCAAGGGCAATTTTCACCTTACGTCTAGGTATTGAAGAATGTATGTGCATTATTGACTCAACCACACAATGAGCATCAATCAAGCTTGAACTAAAACTCCTATCAGAGCAAGCCCTGAATCTTGTGTAAAACTGAAGATGTTTTATTTGGAGATTAGTTTCTTTGTGGACTGCTCCGAAGTCCTGATGCAATTAGAGTGGATCTTCCTAGGGTATTGCAGAAGAATATAAGAGCAGCTCTGTGTACGCTCATCTCTCTCACCAACAGAACATGGTCCAATAAAAGATATTGCCTCATCCACCTTGTCTCCCTGGGAGCAACATGGCTACACCACCACTGCTTACACAAGGTAATATCACATTCAGAATGAAACCACTATATCATTCATCTCATCATTCTGATCAAGAACTTCCTAGTTTTTATTTATTTACTTAGATGCACATTAGCCCAGGTATGAGCATCGGGGAAAATGAAAGCTGGGGAGGAGAGCAAAGGGAGAGTCATGGCACTGATTTTTAAACTTTTGGGCATTCCCCACCCCTTTTAATCACCACAAAAATGGAAGGAAATAGAAAGTAGATGTCATTCTTTTTCTTCTTCTTTTTTTTTTTTTTTTTTTTTTTACAATAGTGCCTAAAGTATTTAATTTTTTTTAAGTGACATTTTTGAACACTGAGTGTGATAAACCATTGGAACAAACTACTAAGAGATTCTACATCACCTGATGTCTTGCAGCCAAGACGCAATACCTTCCTGGTTGATAGGTTACTGAGCTCAGTGCAGGAGTGACTGGATGTAATCATAAACTTTAACGTTACAGAGGTTACAGGAAGAGGTTCTAACCAAAGTTAGGGTCCCATTGAGCTATGTGAAGTATGCACAACTTGTGAGTGACTAAATTTTTTGGGGCACAGACTATTTAAACAGACAAGACAGAGTAAATGATGGATTCTCCATAACTTGAAGTCTTTCCATCAAGATTTGAGGACTTTGCTCACTTAGAGGTTATGGGCCTATTGCATGACTGAGTGGGAGGTGAAGGTCTGTGGATTGTGATGTGCATGAGGTCAGACTAGATGATCATGATGGTCCCTTATGGCCTGAGTCTATCACACTTAGCTTCAAATATTAGCCTACGCCTTGACAGCATTTCACAATCATGAAAAGCTATGTTTTGAAGCCATGTTAGTGTTGTGTTTTAGCCAGTTCCATTCCCCTCACCCCCTGGCTAAAACACAGCCAGATAACACATCTTGAACCATGTTAGATGGCATCTTTCTGGGGATTTCCAATTAACATGACTGAAAAGCATACCCTCACCCACTCTGCCCCCATCAGCAAAGGTAGAGGCTAGGAGAGGGAACAGAGGCACACAGAGCTGACAGGACTCACGTCAGGTTACACAGCAGGTCAGTTGCAGAAGTAGCAATGCAACTTATGTCTTTAGAATTCCATCAGCAGAATACACTGCTTCCACTTGTTTAGACTGAACCTAGAGAAAGCTGTGAAATCCTTTATTTTTATTTTATTGTTCTTAAGGTTTATAAAAAGCTATATTTCACATGGACGTTCAACAGCATGATGCTATGGAGGACATTATAGTCAAGGCAAACCCCGTTCTCAATGACACCACTTTGTTAGCCTTGAAGTACCATAGCATCTCTCTCAGCTGGTCCAGAACGTTAATTCCCAAGGTAGAGTCCTCATTGAACAGATTTGAATAAGCATTAAACTGATGGTTCCAGAGAAGGAAGTAAACTATGCAACAAAAGTGTTCAAAAAGGAAAAGGCTGAACAAAAGTCTCAGAAGACTTAAGTTGCATAAGATAAAAAGAGTGATGTTATTTCTTTTCTCAGCAAGTGGTAGTGACTGGCATGAAAGTACAGCTATATAAGGTATAGTGAATCGTCAGGGTAATAGTGTTGACAAACCATTGTGGAAAGATCACTTGAATTTGACAGCAAAACCTGAGTCATTTAATGAACGTACATTTTTCACTTTTCAAACGGAAAATTATAGAAAATGCAGACTCTGCTGGAAACAGGAGCTAAGAGTAATAGTCTTTGCATTTTTTTCATATCAATAAGAAAGGACTGTCCAAGCACATCGTGCCATGAATATATCTGGCCAAAAATACAATAAGTTATGGAAAATTGGAGCTTGGGATATTCAAGTAGCTTCTGCTATAGAAGCAATAAATACCCTAGGTATATACGGAAGGATCCTGCCTGTTGTAGGTCTGGCATTCAAATTTCTCTCCTCATTTCCCCATTTCAATGAGATCAAGAGAGTACATATACTTTTGCTTATATTGAAAATATCTCTCCATGTGTTTCTAATTACCTCCTCATTGTTTCTTTTGGTAAATGCTGTACATTTTGCACATGCACACATATAGGTAACTATACATACTTTGTGCACACACACATATATTGGTATTTTGATGGTATGGGGGCTGATTTGCTTGCAATTCATTCACTGGATTATCTATCCCAAACACTTCACAGTCTCCCCTTCTCGTCACTGTTTTATGAATGGCATCTATGCCCCTTTAAGAACTTCACCTGGGGGGAAAAAAAAGTGTGTGTCAAATTATTTGATAAATTCATGTCAAATTTACGAACAGTTTGAGGTCAACCAAAACTTTGCATCTTCCAATGAATTAAATATTTGTCTGAAATTTTTTCCTCAGTCTTTTTAGGAGACCTCAACCCCCCTCACCAGCTTTAGAACCCACCTACCACATTGTACCGGCCTACACGATTCAAATTAGTTTAATGAGGCCTGATTTCTGTACACTGATTTGTCTTCCCAATTTCCTCCTTCCTTCATCCCATCTCAGCATACACTTTTATTCTAAAAGAGAGCACTGTCTCTTACCCAAGAGAGGGGATAAACTAGCATGCAGACATTGTAATCCAGCCCTGGGTAGTCCTATTAAATGTTGAGTCACTGATTTGCTTTTCAGTTCTTGGCAAGTGCACAATTATTATTCAGTTTTTGTAAGGGAAACTGAAGAAAGCAAGCTCTTTTTGAGGAGAAGCAGAATTGTGGGGACAGCCAATGAGGCAAATGACCTCTTCCTATCTTTCAAGCTTTCACACATTTCTAGTATGATTTGACTCCAACAGACCTAGAATCAGTAAAGCAACAGGAGGTGTAAGTAGTTGAGAATAAGAAGTGTGAACCCACACATCCACTAGGGATGAATGTGCTACAAAGCATATATGCAGCAAGTAGTGAAAATGTACTTAAATATATAGAATAGTCAGCTAAAATGTCAGATAAAAGTGGTTTGTAATACTGAGATGGTGAGACAAAAGAGGCAAAATAAAAACAACAAAGAAAAGGATAACAAATGCATTAAGACTAGCAAACAGAACAAAATGAGTAGTAAATGAGAACGGTCAGACACACAACATACCTAGATGAAAAAGGGAAGGCTGGGAAAGCCCAGCCACACAGTTTGTTTCCTTTTAATTTAGTGTATTACTGTTAGTAATTCCATAGTCCCCTTTTATTTAGTACTTTGCAAACAAACAATCAATCCAGTCTCACAACAAGCCTGTAAAGTATTGTTATATCTCGTTTACAGATGGGTAAGCAGACACAGTGGGTTTGTGTGGCTTGTCCAAGGTCACATATGAATCATTAGTGAGCTGGGAATAACCCAGGAGTCTTGATTCCCAGTCTTTTGCCTTGACAGCCAGAAGTTCTGATTCTCTAGTTTAAATAAAAGACATTAACTCCAATTTCTGCTCCAGCATACTGAATTGCCGCCGCAGGACACGGACTGCCGCCCCATTCTAAATGCTGCCCCAAGCACCTGCTTGGAAAGCTGGTGCCTGGAGCCGGCCCTGCTTTTAGTGTGCGAGTTGGACAGGGAATTACAAGCAAAGCAGCCAATGTAACTTCAAAGTCTCAATAAATATGTGGATTAGCCCAACCTAAATGTTTACCCCCTCCCTCTGTTTTTTATCAGTGTCAATTAAATGAATTGTCAGATGAGCATAACATGGCAAATTTGCACATGTGCTAGGTTTTGCTTACAGTCAGTCAGAACCTGCTGTTGTACGGTCTTAATAGGAATTACAGTTTTTATTAAACATCAGTGGGCAGAAGTGAATTGCACCAATTTTTGTCAAGCAATAATGAATCCTTAGTTTTGTATTCTGAAAAACCTGGTACAGCAGCCAAGTCTGTACTTGCTGACAGAGGAACCTTTCGTACATAGGAGGTATAGGGAGATGTGTTCTCCTAGCCCTGGGGAGGAGGGGGCAATCTTTGCAACTGCAACCACTGCAGGAGGCCAAATGTGGTATCCATTAAAATAGGCTTTTATAGGTCACATTACACCCTTTATCCAAAAAGGCACTGAATACTTTAAAGAGGCAATGTCAAATTTCACCCTCCAGCCCTAAAATGTCAATACATAACTCCTAATCACAGAACTTACATCCTAGCTAAAGGAGCTGGGTGACCCAAACCTAAAGGAATAAAGTTATTGGACTGATTAGGAATGTAGACACAGACTTTCAACTTCCTTTGTGAGCTGGCAAGAGATCTCTGAAGCCACAAGGCCAGATTCTCTGGAGTGTTAAGCCTGATTTGTTTTAAGGCCAGATTAACTGACCAGCAGAGAACTCTTCTGCCCCCCAACCCCAGTTGTAAATGAATCGTATGGTATTGTCAGGCTGCCATAGTGACTTTTCCTGGCATTTTAAACAACTTTCTGCCTGTCTGACCTTGAGCAAGTCACTTAACATCTCTGTGCCTTGGTAAAACGCAGAGACCTCCAGCTGCCAAGGTGTTGTGAGGCTAAATCCATCAATTATTGTAAAGCATGCATACATTGCATGGAGGGAGACCATAAAAATACCAGATAAATAAAATATACATTGTATCCAAGAACCAAATGCGATGTAATTGCGTTCTCTCTCCTACCCACTACAAAATACAAAAACAGCCTGGAAAGTCCACTACTATATTCTGCCAGAATCTTCTGAAGTGGAAGCTGACTTAAACGACAATGACATACTAGCAGGATAGGAAGTATGTCTTGCTTGATTTCAACTGCTGTCAAGTGCTTTAGACTGCCCTCCTCCCAGCTTTTATTCAGAGTGTATTATTTCTTGGTACAGCTGGGATGGTTGCTACTCACTGACATGCAAGTCTAATACTGAGACTACAGAGTGGAATGATTGACGTTCTTAAACGGTAAACAGAGACTTTTTCAACCAGCAAGTGCTGCTGCTAGAGATGCAGATAAAGCTTCTGGCACAGATAGTGATGTGTAGTGTCAGCTCCAGATAAGGAGGTTACAACATTGTGAAAAGGAATCCCCTGAACATGAATCCCATGGCACCAAGCAGCATTTAACACTGCAGACCCTCCTGACTTCCAGGGAGATGACTGACTAAACAGCTGGGAATGGCATCCATAACTTATTGCCAGTACGACAGAGGGAAAAACTCCAAAGATGTACTTACTATTTAGGTTTAGTTTCTTGCTATTCATTCAGAGATCTTTTGGTGCAATTCTACGATGAAAATTGACTACATAAAGTCACTTCTTACTCAGTTCCCTCTGTATGCAGAGTTTTATATGCCAAATAAGCCTTCTTCCAATTGATTATGCTATGGCATAGTTTATTAAAGTACTGCTATTGCTAACCAATAGTGTGCCCTAGTTTGTTAAGGGTTAGGCCAGTCTAACATGCTCCTTGTAGACTGACTTTTTAGATAGTGTCATCTGCTTAAAAAGATAGGCAGACTTTCAGCAAAGGAACAATTTCACCTTCGCTTCCAAAGAATAGAAGTGGAATTTTCATTGTAATGAATGATTTTGACAACATAACTTAATATCCTGTAGATTCTCAAACAATTTTAAATTGAGGAAACTTTTCTGCCAGGTTTAACTTTGAGTACGTTTGCACTGCTGAGTTGGAAATCTCTGAAAGTAGGTATTTTTAATGGAAGTATTCACACATCCCTAGATAGAGCAGCACAAATGGAAGTGCTGTAATACAATATTTTTGTGAACATGGCTTGTAGTTTTCCATAACGTTAACACTTAATGATATCTGATGTCTGGAAGGTATTCGAGTGTGGTTGTAATAATCACTATAATTGTAACAGTTCATGCTAGCTAGACTGCACATCTATTCTTCATCTGTCCTTAAACTAATTTGTTCAACATATGAATATATCATCCTCATCAATTTCAAATGCCTCCTTTGGCTATGAAGGCCATTAAGGAATATACATTATGTATGAGTCAAACAGCAAACTTACAAAAATGCTTTTTGGTAGAGTGTAAAAGAGCTGCTTTAGCTGATTTTTGCAAGTTATTCTAATCAAAATCCCAAGTCACAGCTGACCAGCAATCAATTACTCCTCTGTATATGGTGTGCCTTGCACAATTATAGTTATACTGTAGTTCTACTCTAAGTTCTGAATATAGTAATGAATCTGATTATTTTCAGCTTTAAATACAATTAATCAACAGTCTTTTCACCCTCACTGAAATAAAGCTTTATGGATGACAATCAGATCATAGCATTTTAAGCCTTCTCCAATCATGTTCAGACAATTAAGGATTACTTTTCAAAGCAATACCTTTTGGTCATTGGTACATAAAACCTGGCACACTGCATCTCTGGACTCTACAAATTAATTCTGTCCTTCAGGGGGAATTCCCCCTACAGAATGGGGCCCTGATCCAATTTGGGGCTAAATTCTAGTGCAATAGGAATATTCCACAAATAATATCAATAAGACAGTCACTTCATCCAGGAACAGAGGAATTCTATAGAGCTAGGGATGTACAGTGACAATGTATGACTTTGCACAGAAAACCTGAGAAATATGAAGAAGACTGAATGGCTCAATGGATGTTAGAGGGAGCATTCTTCTTTGTGGTTGCTAGTTGTAACCTGGACCAGGATGGCAGAGATGAAAAGTTGCTACCATCTGGTCGCTATCTGATAGTCAATATCACACTACTTGTTTGCCTCAGTCTTGTTCCTAATACATAGAGGTCCCATAACGAATGTACCACCGTGTCACCCTTGTGGGACCAAATGAGAATTAAACATGAACCAATCCACCCTTTAACCTTTAGAGCTGATCACCTCAAAGTTAAGGGACCTTGGCAAAATTTGCACTACTGCTTCCTGTACTGTATTTGTTCAGGGCTAGATTGTTACTAAGCTAAAATGGGCTTGCAGGGGTAAGGCACATCTCATTCCCTCACACTGCCTATGCAAATCAGAGGACCAGCACTCTTCTCCTCTCAAGCAAGTTAGTAGGGAGGTGCAGGAGTGTACAGGAGTCACCAGTTAGCAGAGATGGCTAGGCTCAAGAGTGCCGAGGAAGTAAGATGTGTGCTAGAGAGGGGTAAAGTAGGTAACTTCTGCCAGCACAGCAGGAATACATCTTGGGAACAGCACCACTTGAACTGATGTGATTGCATGTTACCTCTTACCCACAGCTAGATGCAAAGAGCACAACCTAGAACTCAGTGAACAAAACAAACGTCTTCCTTCCTGAAGGCTGGTAGCTTGTTATCCGTCACACACATTGAATTTAATAAAAGAAGGTGATTAAATTAGAAAAAGGGAAAAAACTGTGTGGTAGATGAGCTGCTCTCCTAAAAAACACACGCAACATTTTGTATTATTTTACACAAGCCAATAGCGTCTTTCTTAATTTCCAATATATAATCTTAAAATTATAGTAGGCAAACACTTTGAGAAAGCCATTAATAATTTTTTTACTGCTATTATTGAAAAATTCAGGGCTTTGTCATTGTTTTATTGGTCATTACTACAAAATCCTTTTAAAAAGTGATGTGAATACAAGTTACCGAATTATATATAGCATGTATTTTCTCAGCCGTGACATGGTTTGCCATTGCAAATACCTTCTGGGTATTTAGTAGCAGTTGGTAGGGATACTAACCTAATGCTTGTAGATTTAATTGTACAAATACTGTATATATTTAATATATAGTGTGGGAATTTTTTCTTTCTTCAGCAGCACATATTTTCCTCACATTAATGCAGTTACTTTGGATTCTGACTTTTCCAGAGTTATCTTAACAAAATACATTGAGTTAACTAAAAATACTGCTTCCAGATCATTTATCCTGTAATAATCATCACAGATAATCTCAGAATCAGTAATTCGGTGGGACTACCCAAATGCATAAAATTACTGAATACATGTTGAATAATTTACTGAACTAATAGGTAATTGCAGGGGTGGGGCGCCGACAGTGTCTCTGTTAGAAAAACATGTTATAGATGCAGGACTACCCCTACAGTGGAAGAAACACCCAAGAAGTTTGTCTTCTCACCAAGAATGAGTTATTTGACAAGGAAGAAGAGGTCATTTTCTTCTTAGAGAACTTACTAAATGGAAGGGGCCAGATACTCAGGGCATTCTATACTACAAGAGAAGACCTGCGGCAGTGAGTCTCAGAGCTAGCATCAGCTGACACTGATTTACACTATAGGGCTAAAACTAGCACTAAAAACATTCAGGTTTGGTTGGAGCCCAGGTTCTGAAACCCGGCCATGGGTGAGGTTCTTAGAGACTCCACCCCAAGCTCAAATGTCTACACTGACATTTTTAGCTTAGTTGACCCAGGCTCAGGCTTGCTGATACAGGTTTGGGTTTTTTTTAACTGAGGTGCAGACAAACCCTCAAGTTGATATAAAATGGCACAAGTCCATTGAGAGAAACTTCTCCAATTTACACCAACTAAGGATCTCGGCCCAATATTTTTAGAATGAAGGGCAAAGCGTTGTCTCCTTTGAAAACATGTTTTGTAGGAAACTGAAGAAAGATTTAGATATCACAGACTCCCTACTGTTCCTGAGCAGATGCCTGAAGTACTTGTGAAGTCATCGCTAAAAAATTCAGTTTAGAGTTGGCTCAGATTTGTCTTTCTTCATTTTGCTTTTACAGAAGCGTCCCCATTTTATATCATCTTACATGTAATTTTTTAATCCTGTTTCTGAGCACGATATGTATAATCTAACCATTTTCACTGTGTAACTCCTCTCTACCACCCTTTCCTACATTCAGCTCCAGCACTTCCCCCCACCTCATGTTGCAGTGCCAAGTCTAGAAGTAGAGACTGTGTGTCCTAGGATGGGGGTGGTGGAGTATTGAATGGTCCACAGCGAATAGTGGAATGTCTGCTCATTGTGTGGTTATAGACTATGATGTTGTGCTGATTTCTAAATTAGAGACAAAAGCAGTCATGAATGAATTGTAATTAAAAAAGAGAAAGGAGAAAAAAAAGTAGAATGAGATTCATTGTTTGAAAGGCAGGCGAGTATGTGCACATGCTCAGTAGTAGATATTTTCAGATATGTAATGACGTATGCTGCATGTCTGAGATTAAATTAGAATCTAGACTTCTCTATTTCTACCTGGATGATCAAATCTGGTTTAGCTGTTGTATGAATCCTGTTTTTTCCTGAGTATGTAAAAGTCAAAATGTACTTAGCATGATTTCCATTTTTTCACACTCAGTTTAATTAGGAAAGTGATACACAATGGCATTAGTTTGGAGTGGAAGATGGTCAAATTAGCCATTCCCTTTAGCACTTAATTATTCGGATAATTAACAATGATTAGCTTCATTACTTTAAGTCATGTGGCATTCATGGTAGTGTTTTGAATTTACTGAATTATTTAATGTCACAGCTATATTTACATTTTTATCCAAATGTAAATGAGGTCAGAATTTAAGCCATGTCCAGATGTGATACTTTACTCCACCCTGATTTAAAGATTTCAATCATGGCTGCCTGGCCTGTGCACAGACTAAGCACACATTAACCCTCTTCAATAGAATGGAGGGCTATGGTTTGATTTCGATGGCCATGTTGAGATGTATTTGGCTTTCAAAGTCGTCCCTGATGTTAACATCAGGAGGCTTAAATCTGTCGTGGGACTGCTAATTTGCCATAAAAATAACCTAACGGTTGAAATCAAGTATCCTACATTGCAACAAGACAATAAAAATGTCCTTGTAGTATCTTATCTCTATTTTAGGGCCCTATAAAGCAAATGGAAAAAGCAAACACAAACCCTTGGTATTTTAGCTCACTTAGTAGCTATTTGGCTTGTGGGCATAAAACAGCCAGCATATTGATATGTTTTACTAGACTGAAAAGGAAACATATGTTGCCGTAAACCCAATGATTTTGACCTGGTTCAAGACTAGCCAACCTGTCTCACAACACATATATGTCATAAGCATAACAAGCATAACGGTGCACCATCCCGAGTGCTACCATGGACTGCAGTAGACTTAGAGAGAGAGGGGAAAAAAGACAGTTGTGTGCAACGTGTCTGTGATTCTGTCCACATATTTCATTCACAGACTTTTCCCTGACAAACTACCCTATGTGCTAGTTTAAGTCTCCAGCACTGGCCTAACGGGACAACCACCGGAAATTTGAAAATACAATAGTCCTAATATTAATTCACAGGAAATAACCCCCATAGTGTGTTAGAAAGAGGGGACAGGAAAAACTGTATTTACCACCTCTTCACAGAAACTTATTTGCAAACTATCATCTGACATCAGAATTGAAAATTAACAGTCATTTAATGTACACTAAATTCCCCTTGCATCTTCCTTCCCACTACATAGTCCACTCTCTCCAACACTGTAACCCCTGACTCAGTTTCTGTGCCTTTGCACATGCCCTCCCAATAGCCAACTCATTTGCTTAGCACAAGGGAACATTTTACTGCCAGTGCCAGAGAGTAACAAAAAAGTTCTGAAGATTCCAAAGGTTTGCTGTTACATATTCACATGACTCTCCACGTGGTGATTCCTTTGGAAAAGTACACCGACTACTAAGGGGAGTGTAGCTAGACCGAGCAAGATTACATTTTTCATCTCCCTTAATGTTTTAGTAATGTTTCCAATCCAAATCACTATTACAAAAGTATGAAAACAGTTTCAAAGAAATTATAGCTGTGCACTCTATAGATCACTTCATGACACTTTTTTTTGGAAACTTCTGTGACATTAGGATTTCATTTGTAGAATTTTACCAGTGCCCGTTGTCCTTTTTGTAGTATGACACTACAGTCACAGTGGCTGTCACCAGCCTTTGCTTCCTATCCAAGTAGTTACCTATTCCTTTCTCCATGTATTTTAAGAGGTCAGAATACTTTCCTCTCTCTTTTAGGTCACCAGTCCGTAACAACTCCAAATTAGCATCCAGATCAGATTAGTTGATTTGGAGTCAATATCTGATGAGATAGACAGACAGGCACACTCAGACCGTCCAGGAATTATATATAATCTATAATTTTGGAGTGTCCCCTCTACTTTTAGCAGTGATTAGCTACACCCATTACTCAGGTAGGTTCTTACATTATCACAAGAGGTGGGAGTAACTACAGAAACACCCTGTGGGGCAGAAAAGGCTGCCTGAGAAGAAAAGGCTGCTGCTACAGAGAGCAGCAGCCATGACAAATTCAGAGGGTGAGTATTTATGCACTCGTCAGAGTATTTGAGAGAGTTTCCAGGGAGCTGCTGAGCCCATCCCCTATTCCCAAACATTAAGAGCAAGTGCTCTGTACCTCAGGCTAAAAACCACCTGTGGGAGCCTCTCCCTCCATGTGATAAGAGACCTGATGTGGCGGGGTTTGTTTCAAAACAAGGGTGTAGTGGAGAGATCAGGAGGAGAGGAATGGGAGGTCAGCAGGACAGATATTATAAATAAGGCTAAGATTTTGTCATGGATATTTTTAGCAAAAGTCATGGACAGGTCATGGGAAAAAAAGAAAATTTCACAGAGGCTGTGACCTGTCCATGACTTACTAAAAATATCCATTGTAAAATGGGGATTTGTGGGTCCCCGCACTGCCTGAAGAGGGGCAGCTGCGCAAGGGCTAGGAGCCGCCTGCAGCTCCAGGGGTGCCCCCCATCACCTGCGGGGACCAGGAGCTCCGGGGGCCACCAGAGGTTGTGGGGGTACCCCGCAGCTCCCAAACGCCACAGGATGAAGTCACGGAGATCACTGGAGGTCACGGACTCGGACTTCCAGAACCTCTGTGACTAAATCATAGCCTTAATTGTAAAGGTACCCATGAGCACAAAGCCGTCCAGTCCTTCTCACAGCTACTTGGAGACAGATATGATTTATACCCTCCTCTCACAAGAGATTTAGTGTGAAATTGGTTGAGGGGGGAAAGGTAATAAGTGAGCAGAAAAGAACACGGGGAGATGTAAATAAGACTAAGTGGGACTTTCTGAATCTATTTTTAATCAGAATTTTGAAATGTTTGCTACATGGTACAATCACAACTTTACCTCAGATTTTTTGAATGAAACCTCAAAAAAAGTATTCAAAAGGGGACTTCATTTTCTGAAACTTAAAAGTTTGGTCAGTTTTCAATAGTCTCTTTAAATTGCTCACCCATTGCTACAGTGTAAAATGGAAACATGGAAAAGTAATTGCTCTTTGCATCTGAAGGACTCCTATTTTTTTGGCTCCTACAAGATTATTTATAGAAAGAATATTTCATAACAGTAACACTACGTTATAATGTGAACCAACTGCAAGCACTTGCAGACTTCTTTGTAGGTGCCACGCTGGTCTTTTAAACAATTAAACCATCATTTATAGAAAAAGCTGTTAGATACACAGGTCCTAACTGGCATTTGAGCACATGGATTATTGCTTGCTTGCTTGAGAGCATATCAATCAATTTATTAAGAATTAATCTGCAGCCTTGAGTTCTCTTAAAATTGCCTAATGTTTTGGCAAACGACTTGAAAGGGTTCAATAAGAATGTATAAGTGTAGCTTGGAAACGTCTTTTCTGGCCCAACAAAGGGGATTCTGTTTCCACTCTGAACATATCTGTTATAGTTTAACACAGTAATGGATAGGTTTGCCAAAAATCACAATTTTAAAATGGCCTTTGGCAAAACTGGAGATTTGTCTTTGCCTTCTTACTGTGTACTGCATTTCTCTGTGAAAACTTCTCTTAGTGTGCTTGGAAGTGTCAAATGTTTCTGGCCTTGAAAACACAATTTGTGCATTGACTAGAAAGTATAAACTTGTCTCAAACACATTACCTCTTCTGTACAGAAGAGTAAATGGCACTGAAGCTGAAACATCTAATTAATTTCTGGTGATTTTCAGCCCCTGACATAAAAATGTTAGGAGGCCTGGGTAAATTCTAAAACGTGGAAGTCATATGAACTCCATGAAATGTGCTGAAATTACAGGAATGATGTCAGTCTGAACAACACTTCCAAGCAACAGATATTTTGAAAACATTTTAGTGGTTGGTCTTGGCCTTAAATACATAGCACTGTGCATGGCTGCATATATAAAATCAGCTACGAGCATGTTCAAGCTATTAATATACAGTACATGTGTGTAACTACAAAAGGCAATAAGTGGTATCATGCATGTTATTCAAAAGTTGTTACAACTTTGAGGTTTCTGGTTTTTAAACATTGCACTTTAACAAAAGCAATGAAACAAAGTGGTACTGATGAGCCCTTCAGTTTTTTCCCCCAACATATATACTTAATGAAAACTATAGTAATGTCACATAGGAAGGAGCTAAAAGTCATGAGAAAAATCTACACAGGGAACAGCATTCTTAGGCATCATAGGCAAACCAATTCCAAGCTGCAAAACTATGGCTACAGATATGAATGTGTATACACATAGAATCATAGAAGATTAGGGTTGGTTGGAAGAGACCTCAGGAGGTCATCTAGTCCAACCCCCTGCTCAAAGCAGGACCAATCCCAGCTAAATCATCCCAGCCAGGGCTTTGTCAAGCCGGGCCTTAAAAACCTCTAAAGATGGAGATTCCACCACCTCCCTAGGTAACCATTCCAGTGCTTCAGCACCTTCCTAGTGAAATAGTTTTTCCTAATATCCAACCTAGACCTCACCCTCTGCAACTTGAGACCCTTGCTCCTTGTTCTGTCATCTGCCACCACTGAGAACAGCTGAGGTCCATCCTCTTTGGAACCCCCCTTCAGGTAGTTGAAGGTTGCTATCAAATCACCCCCCGCCCCCACACACACTCTTCTTTTCTTCAGATGAAATGAGCCCAGTTCCCACAGCCTTGCCTCATAAGTCATATGCCCCAGCCCCCTGATCATTTTCATAGCCCTCCGCTGGACTCTCTCCAATTTGTCTGCATCCTTTCTGTAGTGGGGGCCCAAAACTGGACACAGTGCTCCAGATGTGGCCTCACCAGTGCCGAATAGAGGGGAATAATCACTTCCCTCGATCTGCTGGAAACGGTCCAGTACAGCTCAATATGCTGTTAGCCTTCTTGGCTTCAAGAGCACACTGTTGACTCATACCCAGATTCTCATCCACTGTAATCCCCAGGTCCCTTTCTGAAGAACTACTGCTTAGCCAGTTGGTCCCCAGGCTGTAGCAGTGCATGAGATTCTTCTGTCTTAAGTGCAGGACTCTGCACTTGTCCTTGTTGAACCTCATCAGATTTCTTTTAGCCCAATCCTCCAATTTGTCTAGGTCACTCTGGACCCTATCCCTACAGTCCAGCATATCTACCACTCCCCCCAGCTTAGTGTCATCCACAAACTTGCTGAGGGCGCAATCCATCCCAACATCCAAATCATTCATGGAGATGTTTGAACAAAACTGTCCCCAGGACCGACCCCGGGGCACTTCGCTTGATACCGGCTGCCAGCTAGACATTGAGCTGTTGATCACTACTCGTTGAGCCTGACCATCTAGCCAGCTTTCTATCCACCTTATAGTGCATTCATCCCTTCCAAACTTCTTTAACTTGCTGGCAAGAATACTGTGGGAGACCATATCAAAAGCTTTGCTAAAGTCAAGATATATTACGTCCACCATTTTCCCCATATCCACAGAGCCAGTTATCTCATCATAGAAGGCAATTAGGTTGGTCAGGAATGACTTGCTGTTGGTGAATCCATGCTGACTGTTCCTGGTCACCTTCCTCTCCTCCACATACACACACACACAGTGAAGTAGGCCAAGTCTTCCTTCACTTTAATGAGACGTTTCATTGATATATCAAGTGAAATATTTTGTGCTAATAAAAGTGATCCTTTGCTAAATGTATTATTGAATTGGATGCTATTTCCCGCGAATGCACTTGTCTCACTTGCAGGCCCCTATTCCATAGTGATGAATACACTGAGGAGAACAGAAAAGCATGCAATTTTGAGGGGAGGGGAAATGAAGATATTTCTATACCTCAGGTTAAATCCTGACCATCTGGAAGTCAAAGGGAGAGAGTTTTGACATTGACTTCAGGAGAACCAGGATTTCACCTCTCAAGATGAAAATATGGGTTCTCTTTTTTCTTGTACATTTTTCACTACAGTTCAAATCCTGCAGCCCTCATGCACATGAGCAGTCCCACTGGCTTTAAAGGGGCTAGTTACATGAGTATGGACTAAATAGCCGGAGTACAAATTTCAGGGTCATACTAAAATTTCCAAGGTACCATATTCCTTTAAGTCAATAACTCACAAATATTTGAGGTACATTTAACAAATTAAAACACTGGAGCTATTATTTCACTGAAGTTATTATACACACTATCATATCATGCTGAATCTCTAATAATACTGATACTAAAAGAAAAAAATATTTTTAAGTTACATAGAATTAGATAAGATTTGACCCACTGTACATCAAGTCTGCCATTGTCTCACTATAAAATATACAGGACAACAACAATTGAAATCTGAGCAAACCACATAAAACAGTATTGCAATCTTCTGCAGTGTGTTTCAAGCTGCCAGTTTTGTGAAACAGCTCTTACAAATTCTTCTAAAAGGGGGACTATATATTCTGAAGGTGAAAAGGGAATAACAGACAGAACTGTCCATCTTCTTTTGCCCTTTCCTCCCACCTTATTAATTCAGAACTTTGCATGAAAGAAATGGCAGTAATTAGCCTTGACATGGACCAGTGCCAGAGACTTTTCTATCGGGTTTCTTTCCTGTTTATGTTTGAGTTACTCAGAGGCTGCCTCTGTGTGCCCTTTGGACTCAACAAATGTGGTTCCCACTGCTCCCATGGTACAAAGAACGTAATCTTAGCTGTCTGGGTTCTGTTGTATATCATCATGTTTCCTTATTTCAACCGTGGATTCTTAAAGCAGTGAAGAAAGATTACTGCTTTAAGAATCAAAGTTTCAGTAGTAAAAAGTTTTCATTTAGGTTAGGAGTGTTGCATTGATTGAAGGCTTGTTTGTACTCGGATTCTAAAGTTTGGTCTAGCAAATCTATTAGGAGAGTGATAGGAGTTGGATTCTGATCTGGACAGTTTTAATTGATAGTGTAGTTTTCCAATTACCAACTCCTTCTGTCTCCAGTTTTGACATTACGAATTGCCATACTGGATCAGGTCCAAGTTCCATATAGTTCAGTATCCTGTCTCAGAGAATGGCCAGAATCAAATGTTTCAGAAGAAGGTTCAAGGGATACTGCAATGGGGATAACCAGCTCTGAGAATGCCTTTTCTTCATCTCCATTAATTAGACGTTGACTTACACTCTGAAGAATGACTGTTTATATTTCTCCCAAAACTCTTGTGTATTTTAACCTTTTCTGATGTAACTCTGGATGATATTCTTTAGTTTACAAAGCACAGACAGCCAGAAAACAGCAGACTATACTTGGAACTTTAGACATTTTGAAACACGTCTACACTATGAAATTAGGTCGAATTTATAGAAGTCGATTTTTTAGAAATCGTTTTTATAGTCTATTGTGTGTGTCCCCACACAAAATGCTCTAAGTGCATTAACTCAGCAGAGTGCTTCCACAGTACCGAGGCTAGCGTCGATTTCCAGAGTGTTGCACTGTGGGTAGCTATCCCACAGTTCCCGCAGTCTCCGCCGCCCATTGGAATTCTGGGTTGAGATCCCAATGCCTGATGGGGCAAAAAACATTGTTGCGGGTGGTTCTGGGTACATATCTTCAGGCCTTCCCTCCCTCCCTCCGTGAAAGCAATAGCAGACAATCGTTTCACGCCTTTTCTCCAGAGTTACCTGTGCAGATGCCATACCACGGCGAGCACGGAGCCCGCACATTGTCACCGTATGTCTCCTTGGGTGCTGGCAGACACGGTACTGCATTGCTACACAGCAGCAGCAACCCATTGCCTTGTGGCAGCAGACTGTGAAATAGGTCTGAAAACCATCCCCATTATGTCCGAGGTGCTACTGGCTGCCTCAGTAAGGTCGGTCAGGAGCGCCTGGGAAGACATGAGCGGAGGGACTAAATTAGGAGTGACTCGACCAGGTCATTCTCTTTAGTCCTGCGGGCAGTCCTATTGAACCATCTTATGGTGAGCAGGCAGGAGATGAGGATGGCTAGCAGTTCTACTGCACCGTCTGCTGCCAGCCAAATTTGTAAAAGATAGATGGAGTGGATCAAAACAAGAAATAGACCTGATTTGTTTTGTATTCATTTGCTCCCCCCTCCCTCCCTCCATGAAATAAACGGCTGGCAATTCTTTTGGTGAGGTCTGTCAGGGGCACCTTGAAAAGTTTAATGGAGATTCAGTCCTTCCTGAAATACCAGGGGGAGGGACAGCTCAGTGGGTTGAGTATTGGCCTGCTAAACCCAGGGTTTTGAGTTCAATCCTTGAGGGGGCCATTCTGTGTGACAGTCGTTTTTGTTTCTTCTTGATGTAAAGCCACCCGCTTTGTTGATTTTAATTCCCTATAAACCAACCCTGTAAGCCATGCTGGCAGTCGCTCCTCCCTCCGTCAGAGCAACGGCAGACAATCGCTCCACTCCTGTGCAGACGCCATACCACGGCAAGCATGGAGCCCGCTCAGATCACTTTGGCAATTAGGAGCACATTAAACACCAAGCACATGATCCAGCAGTATATGCAGCACCAGAACCTGGCAAAGCGAAACTGGGCAAGTAGGTGCCGTCACCGCGGTGACGAGAGTGATGAGGACATGGACACAGACTTCTCTCAAAGCACGGGTCCTTGCAATGCAGGCATCATGGTGCTAATGGGGCAGGTTCATGCGGTGGAATGCCGATTCTGGGCTCGGGAAACAAGCACACACTGGTGGGACCACATAGTGTTGCAGGTCTGGGATGATTCCCAGTGGCTGCGAAACTTTCGCATGCGTAAGGACACTTTCATGGAACTTTGTGACTTGCTTTCCCCTGCCCTGAGGTGCAAGAATACCAAGATGAGAGCAGCCCTCACAGTTGAGAAGCGAGTGGCAATAGCCCTGTGGAAGCTTGCAACACCAGACAGCTACCGGTCAGTCAGGAATCAATTTGGAGTGGGCAAATCTACTGTGGGGGCTGCTGTGATGCAAGTAGCCCACGCAATCAAAGATCTGCTGATATCAAGGGTAGTGACCCTGGGAAATGTGCAGGTCATAGTGGATGGCTTTGCTGCAATGGGGATTCCCTAATTGTGGTGGGGCCATAGACGGAACCCATATCTCTATCTTGGCACCGGAGCACCAAGCTGGCGAGTACATAAACTGAAAGGGGTACTTTTCAATAGTGCTGCAAGCACTGGTGGATCACAAGGAATATTTTCACCAACATCAACGTGGGATGGCCGGAAAGGTACATGACGCTCGCATCTTCAGGAACTCTGGTCTGTTTCAAAAGCTGCAAGAAGGGACTTTATTCCCAGACCAGAAAATAACCATTGGGGATGTTGAAATGCCTACAGTTATCCTTGGGGACCCAGCCTACCCCTTAATGCCATGGCTTATGAAGCCGTACACAGGCAGCCTGCACAGTAGTCAGGAGCTGTTCAACTACAGGCTGAGCAAGTGCAGAATGGTGGTAGAATGTGCATTTGGACGTTTAAAGGTGAGCTGGCACAGTTTACTGACTCGCTTAGACCTCAGCGAAACCAATATTCTCACTGTTATTACTGCTTGCTGTGCGCTCCACAATATCTGTGAGAGTAAGGGGGAGACATTTATGGCGGGGTGGGAGGTTGAGGCAAATCGTCTGGCTGCTGGTTAAACGCAGCCAGACACCAGGGCGGTTAGAAGAGCACAGGACGGTGCACATCAGAAAAGCTTTGAACCCCCCCCACCCCCCCCCCCACCCCGCGCCTTGGTTCACTCTACTTCGCTGTAAGCTAACCACCCTCCCCTCCTCCCTTTGATCACCTGAGGCAATAAAATCATTGTTGCTTCACATTCATGCATTCTTTATTAATTCATCACACAAATAGGGGGATAACTACCAAGGTAGCCTAGGAGCGGTGGTGGGGGAGAGAAGTACCAGGAGGGGTGGTGGAGGAGGGAAGGGCAAGGCCACACAGCACTTTAAAAGTTTAAAATTTATTGAATGCCAGCCTTCTGTTGCTTGGGCAATCCTCTGGGGTGGAGTAGCTGGGTGGCCGGAGGCCCACCCCACCGTGTTCTTGGGCGTTTGGGTGAGGAGGCTGTGGAACTTGGGGAGGAGGGCGGTTGGTTACACAGGGGCTGTAGCGGCGGTCTGTGCTCCTGCTGCCTTTCCTTCAGCTCAACCATACCCTGGAGCGTATTAGTTTGATCCTCCAGCAGCCTCAGCATTGAATCCTGCCTCCTCTCATCATGCTGCCACCACCTTTCAGCTTCAGCTCTCTCTTCAGCCGCCACCTCTCCTCCCAGTCATTTTGTGCTTTCCTACACTCTGACATTGTCTGCCTCCACGCATTCATCTGTGCTCTGTCAGTGTGGGAGGACAGCATGAGCTCAGAGAGCATTTCATCACGAGTGCGTTTTTTCTCCTTCTAATCTTCACTAGCCTCTGGGAAGGAGAAGATCCTGTGATCCTTGAAACACATGCAGCTGGTGGCGAAAAAAAAAGGGATAGTGGTATTTAAAAAGACATTTTATAGAACAATGGGTACATTCTTTCATGGTAAACCTTGCTGTTAACATTACATATATAGCACATGTGCTTTCGTTCCAAGGTCACATTTTGCCTCCCCCGACCATGTGGCTAGCCTCTCCCCCCTTCCTCCTCCCCGTGGCTAACAGTGGGGAACATTTCTGTTCAGCCACAGGCAAACAGTCCAGCAGGAACGGCCACCTCTGAATGTTCCCTTAAGAAAAGCACCCTATTTCAACCAGGTGACCATGAATGATATCACTCTCCTGAGGATAACACAGAGAGATAAAGAACGGATGTTGTTTGAACACCAGCAAACATACACTGCAATGCTTTGTTCTACAATGATTCCTGAGTATGTGCTACTGGCCTGGAGCGGTAAAGTGTCCTACCATGGTGGATGGAATAAGGCTGCCCTCCCCAGAAACCTTTTGCAAAGGCTTTGGGAGTATATCCAGGAGAGCCGCGAATGCCAGGGCAAATTAATCATTAAACATGCTTGCTTTTAAACCATGTATACTATTTTAAAAGGTACACTCACCAGAGGTCCCTTCTCCGCCTGATGGGTCCAGGAGGCAGCCTTGGGAGGGTTCGGGGGGTACTGGCTCCAGGTCCAGGGTGAGAAACAGTTCCTGGCTGTCGGGAAAACCGGTTTCTCCACTTACTTGCTGTGAGCGATCTACAACATCATCATCATCATTTTCCTTGTCCCCAAAACCTGTTTCCATGTTGCCGCTATCTCCGTTGAAGGAGTCAAACAACACAGCTGGGGTAGTGGTGGCTGAACCCTCTAAAATGGCATGCAGCTCATCATTGAAGCGGCATGTTTGTGGCTCTGACCCGGAGCAGCCGTTTGCCTCTCTGGTTTTCTGGTAGGCTTGCCTCAGCTCCTTAGGTTTCACGCGGCACTACTTCGGGTCCCTGTTATGGCCTCTGTCCTTCATGCCCTGGGAGATTTTGACAAATGTTGTGGCATTTTGAAAACTGAACAGAGTTCCAATAGCACGGATTCCTCTCCCCATACAGTGATCAGATCCTGTACCTCCTGTTCGGTCCATGCTGGAGCTCTTTTGCGATTCTGGGACTCCATCATGGTCACCTCTGTTGATGAGCTCTGCACTCACCAGCAGCTTGCCACGCTGGCCAAACAGGAAATGAAACTCAAAAGTTTGCGGGCCTTTTCCTGTATACCTGGCCAGTGCATCTGAGTTGAGAGTGCTGTCCAAGGTGGTCACAATGGAGCACTCTAGTATAGCTCCCGGAGGCCAATACTGTCTAATTGCATCCACAGTACCCCAAATTCGACCCGGCAAGGCTGATTTCAGCACTAATCCCCTTGTCGGGGGGTGGAATAAGGAAATCGATTTTAAGAGCCCCTTAAGTTGAAAAAAAGGGCTTCGTCTTGTGGACAGGTGCAGGGTTAAATCGATTTAACGCTGCTAAATTCGACCTCAGCTCCTCGTGTAGACCAGGAGTAAGTATTAGAGTTCATCAAAAAGTTGATGTTAGGTGAACAAATTCAGAACACTTTTGACCAGCTTTATTAATTATCTATCTACAATCCTGATTTTTAGAGTTAGTGTACATTTTCTGAGCAACTTTGAAATTGCTAGGTATCCAGTTGGCCAATGTTCATCAAGTGCTGCTACAATGACTAGAGGAGCACCACTTGTCCAATGAAAATTTTGGATAGCAGTTTAAAGCACAACCCTTTGAAGGATGCTCTATAGAGATCCACCAGTGATCAGGTTTGCTGATGTTTTTCTTCTTTTCTTTTCTTCTTGAATGAACTTGGGGCTCGTGAAAGTGAGTGACAAGTTAGCCTTCACTCAAATCATGGGAAATGCAAGCCAGGTTGTTGCATTAGTTTCTTCAAGCATCACAGTGCACTTATATATGGATGACAACAGCCTGCTTCCCTAGTTCTTTGCTTCTCTTGAGCAGGGGTTGCAAATCTGGCCAAATTTTGCTCTGGTTTTAGAATGTTGTTTATTTGGAAACAAGATGATTAACTCATTTCCACTTATTTTTAAACAGGGACTCTAAACAGCTCTCCACTCCATCCTTTCTATAGTGGGTATTTGGCTCTGATAGAGTCCTTTGCCCTCCAATAAACCTTAATCTAGTGGATTATCTGATTATATAGGTACAGGAGAATAGAATAACTCAGGTTTTTTTCAGAAAATGGAATGAAAATAAAATGCTATACAAGATTTTAAAAACAGTTTTCTTCTGCATAAGGATTCATGGAAGTCTCTGGGGATTTGGTATCAGATAAGGTCCTTTTTCATCCTGATGTCATTAGTTTGAATCTAACTTTAGACAGTGGTGACTCAGAGTCTGACCTTTGAGAGTTGTTTAGTATCCTGTGTGAAAGGAATCATGGCCTGATTTTCAGAGGGGTTGACTTCAATGCCTGCTTATCAGCTGTAACAATCAGACCGTATATGTCAATCCAGATCCATGTGCTCACCAGGAAAAAAGAAATCAGACACACACACACACACACACACACACACAGAGCCATCACAGTTGGAACAAACTGACATCCAACTTTACAGCCTCAGAAAAGGGTCCAAGTACTGAATGGACATGAAGACTGACAGGGCATGGCCACCTCTAAAAGGTCGTTCCTGTTGCCAGAAAGAAGGACTACTTGTGGTACAAAGTGGAGAACTTTGCATTGGCACTGCCTGTGGCAAAGATGGAGGTCCAGACTGTCCACGGCTGCAAGTCTGGCATCTTTCACCAGTAGAAGGTGTACTTAGAAAGAGAGAAAGCTATAAGTATGGAAATGTGTGTAAGAGACAGTGTGTAGGGGAGGGGGAGTTGATCCATGGAAAATAATTCATTTCAATGCTTACAAATACAAATTATTGCTATTTGTCCCAGTAACGTGACATCTACATGTATGTACATTTATAGTTGAAGGGATAATTATGATATAAACATATCAGATGCCACAACAAAGTTAGATCATCTTTGCTTAATTCATAGTCTAGTAATCAAAGGATAAACGAGGGATAGCAGGAAGAGAGATCCTGAAACTCGGCCGCTAAATATGTTCCTAGATACGTTTTGATTCGATGACCTAATTGGAGACTGAACTAAGGGTCCCGAGGCTACTGTCTCAGTGCCACACTAGGTAACTTAATGGTTCAACAGCATGGTTTGAATTCTCTATTCCCCCTTGCAGAGTCAATTTTTTTCTCTCTAATTTCTGTAGCCTCAAGCTATTTACATAGGATTCTATAGATTTTGTGGGGGGGAGGGGGAGGGACTCTAAAGCTATCCCCTAGCTATAATTCTATTTGCAAGGTTCACTGATCTCAGAGCTATTCAATATGAAGGCAATTCTGGAGAACATTATGTCTATATGCTTATACACCCTGCCCCTCCCTTACTACATAGATGTTCACATATTTCTTCAAACCATATGGGAAACTATGTTGCATTTCTGAGAACTCCTTGTGGATAACTGAATTTTAATTGCAAATCATCGACTGAAAGGTGTTAAAGTGTTAAATTAAAGACTTTTTTTTTTACATTGAAACAACACAAAGAGGTTGAGCATTCCTATTACTAGGATACCATTGTCAAATTCCATAATGGAATTCACTTGATAATTACACATTAGTTATTACTATTATTCTCTTTTGTTATTTTATGCATTATATTGTATTGTGGTAATAATGGATGATAATGTGCCTTGGGAATGGAACATATCTGAATATCATTAGGAGTTCAATATATAGAAGGAGAGAAGTGAAAGATAAAATTGCTTTTTCTGCCTGATAGTATAAATGAAATGTTATATGATAGGAATGAAATAATGAGATGCTAACATTTATTATGTATGTGAATTTCTCTGCCACCATATCAAGGAAAACACACAGTATTAAGGAGTTAGGGATCTTGGCATAAATCCAATCAGAAGTCTGAATTAAGATGAGTTTGATGGTTTCTGTTTAGTTCCTAATTGACAGTCATTCACATTACAGAAACACAAGAATTCGTTACAAATGTGCACAGCTTGGGAGGGAGTAAGGGGATGTAGCTAATATGGATACTAGGAAACATCTTTATTTTAGGCAGGGTGGTCCTTTCCAGGGTAGGCAAGAAAAGGTCATCAAAGAGCAACAGAGATTTAAAAAAATAAAATAAAATAAAATAAAATAAAATAAAATAAAAGAATGCCTTATGCAAATAACAGTCACCTTTTAAAAACCAACATTTAGTACAAAGTGGCACTGGCGATACCACTTATGTCTTACTTTACCTACAGAAAAAATATCTATGGTTTCTTAAAACCCATGGTGGCTCCTGTAGGAAAATGATTATTTTTAAATGGAAACCACTGTAGACATATCCACAAACACATAGCATCTTGCTCCCAGCAGAGGGGCCAAGAGTCAGCAACTATAGAGGGGCCAATCCTTGTAAGGTCAGCCGGAAGAATAAACGTGACCTGCAAAGTATTTTAAATAGGAAAAGACACTAACAATTCAATTTTACCTTTTTTGTTTCTTTTTAAAATTTAAAGCAAAGCTGAATATACCCCTCCTCCCCCTTAGAAATATCAAGAATGTCAAGACGGGTCTTCTTGGTTTTGTTTATAGAACTTTTGGTAGTCTTGCATTTCTATTGTCCTGGACACAAGATAGCAATGGCCCAGGTCTTTGCAGCAGTACCCTTCTGCTTCAGAACCTCAGCTGAAGCACAGCAGGATATAGAATAAAAGTCCCTGAGGCACAAATGACACTCCCAGTGACAATCCCAGGATGCCACAGTTGATTGAAAAACACACGAAGCCACTTAATTAGGAGCAGATAAAGTCAAGGAAAGACAGGAAGGTATAAATAGAATTTATGGAATCATGGACGCAGGTTTCCCACTTGGTCATAGTATTAGATACCTCTGGAGCTCAGGAGCAGCCCAGAATAATCATAATTAATCTCAGTGTCCCCTTATTTAAAGCATGATGGATAATGGTAGCTGGCCCAAACTGTGCTGGCATGGCTATGAGGAGAGGCGGTCTTTGTGGTTAGGTGTTGGACTGAGACTCAGGAGGCCTAAGTTTAATTTCTAGACTTCCTGTGTTACTTTGGACAAATCACTTAATTTCCTTCTGCCTCGGTAATAAGTCTGTAAAATGGAGATTATACGTTTTCACACCCTTTGTCCGTTTGGTCTATTCATATTATAAATGCTCTGGGGGACAGGCGGTCTTAGTGTATGTTTGTACAGCACATAGCCCAATGTGGTCCCCACATTGCTTGGAGCCTCTGGATCCTTTTGTATTACAAATGATAAAGAAACTAGTCCAAGATTTTAGGTGCCTAATTTCAGACACCAGATAGGAGCCTATTTTCAAAAAAATGCCACAGACTCACCCTCAGAAAATTAGGTTATTTTAAGTTGTATCAAATCAAAAAACCCAAAATTACAAGTAACTTTTGAAAGTCCTAGGGCTGCATGGCTGATCAGGAACACAACCAAATCTTCAGTAAAGGAATACGTAATGTGTCCAAAATTTCCACCCTAAAACTATCAAAGAATTTAATTACCATCATCTAGTCCCTCAATTAGACTGATGCCCTTCGATCTTGGGAAATCCTGGCCTCATGGAAGCTAATGGCAAAGCTCCCATAGACAGTCAGGATTTCAATTCCAGCTAAAGCTGGTTGAAAGTTATGTCAAACCTGGTTTTCAATTATTAGACTATTATTTTCATGAAAATCATCTGCTAGAAATATCAATTTTTCATAAAAATACTTTGGTCCGTAACTGAACTATTTAAGATAAAAATGGAAGATTTAGTGCCTCATCGGAGTTATAGGTTGCTCCTCACGTCCCTCTTCTCCTCTTTGGGTCAGGATCCCCAACTGGACTACATCTCTCACAAGGCTACTATTAAAGATTTTCTTCTTTTCATTGAAAATACCTGTCAGAAAAAAAACCCTCTCTGACAGGATAGAAAAACCTCATGCCTGACAGGAAGGGGATAAAAAGGCACCCTGGGCTCAATTAGCCCCACCCTGATACTCCTGTGTCAGCGCTGGATTTAAGAGGAGAAAAGTTTAACAGTTGGGGGTGGTCTGGGAAGGTAAGCAGATAGATGTGCTCCTGTACAGCATTTTTTCCCCACACCCAGACCTTTTTGAGGGCCAAGAGTTTGGTGGGTTTTGGAATTGAGTAAACTGTGGTTGTCTTTTATCCTTCAATATTCCGGTTTCCTGCTGGAAGAAATGGGTACAGTGTCAGATTCCTTTGATCACAGTGCATTTCTCTGGAAAAACAGAGACTGCAGCCTGCTTGAGAAAGGAAGAAAGACCTGGTCTGGGTGATTGATTAGAGAACAGCCATGGAGCCAGTTGCTAAGTAGGAATTCAGAACCTTGTATCTGGGGCCTGGCCTACTAGAAAGGGAGGTGAAGGTTGAGCACAGCTGGCCTGAGGATTGTTTAACTACAATGAACAAAAGTAAGTAACTGTTACTCTATTTGGGCAAGGTACATGGCAGAGGGGCATTGCTGGCACATGATGGCATATATCACATTGGTAGATGTGCAGGTGAACGAGCCCCTGATGGTGTGGCTGATGTGATTAGGTCCTATGATGGTGTAATAAATATGAATAAATACGTGGACAGAGTTGGCATCGGCCTTTGTTGCAAGGATAGGTTCCTGGGTTAGTGTTTTTGTTGTGTGGTGTGTGGTTGTTGGAGAGTATTTGCTTCAGGTTGGGGGGTTGTCTGTTAGCGAGGACTGGTCTGCCTCCCAAGATCTGTGAGAGTGAGGGATCATCTTTCAGGATAGGTTGTAGATCTTTGATGATGCGCTGGAGAGGTTTTAGTTGTGGGCTGAAGATGATGGCTAGTGGCATTCTGTGATTTTCTTTGTTGGGCCTGTCCTGTAATAGGTGACTTCTGGGTACTCTTCTGGCTCTATCTGTTTTTTTCACTTCAGCAGGTGGGTATTGTAGTTTTAAGAATGCTTGATAGCAATCTTGTAGGTGTTTGTCTCTTTCTGAGGGGTTGGAGCAAATGCGGTTGTATCTTAGAGCTTGGCTGTAGACAATGGATCCTGTGGTGTGTCCTGGATGGAAGCTGGAGGCATGTTGGTAAGTATAGCGGTCAGCAGTTTTTCGGTATAGGGTGGTTATGTGATCATCGCTTATGTGACACTATCATAGAACCTAATCAGTTTAGCCACACCATCAGGGACTCGTTCACCTGCACATTTACCAATGTGATATATGCCACCATGTGCCAGCAATGCCCCTCTGCCATGTACATTGGCCAAACCGGATAGTCTCTGTGCAAAAGAATAAATGGACACAAATCTGACATCAGGAAACGTAACATTCAAAAACCAATTGGAGAACACTTCAACCTCCCTGGTCACTCAACAACAGACTTAAAGGTGGCAGTTTTGCAACAGAAGAGCTTCAAAAAGAGACTCCAATGAGAAACTGCTGAACTGTAATTAATTTGCAAACTAAATACCATTAACTTCGGCTTGAATAGAGACTGGAGTGGCTGGGTCATTACACAAATTGAATCTATTTCCCCATGTTAAGTATCCCCAGACCTTCTTGTCAACTGCCTGAAATGGACCATCTTGATTATCACTACAAAAGTTTTTTTTTCTCCTGGTGATAATAGCTCATCTTAATTAATTAGCCTCTTAGAGTTGGTATGGCAACTTCCACCTTTTCATGTTCTCTGTATGTATGTATATAATCTTCTTACTATATGTTCCATTCTATGCATCTGATGAAGTGGTCTGTAACCCATGAAAGCTTATGCTCAAATTAATTTGCTCGTCTCTAAGGTGCCACAAGTACTCCTGTTCTTTTAGTAGGTAATTGTTGTTTCTAGGGCCAACTAATAGAGACGCAAGACCAGTGCATTACACAAGATTTTTTCACGCACCTCTACTTCATGGCTTTAGCCATATTATTTAACTTAAGTACAAGAATGCAGCACTATGAAAAATCAAAAACCCAACACTTATTTTTTTTCCTGAGTTATCCAATTCTCATGAGAGTCTCTTGTTGCAAAATTCCCTTTTCAATTTCCCGACTTAGAGGTCTGAATAAACTCTGCTAAATAGCTGAACTTTGGGGAACAAATCTGAATTGAACTGCTAAACCTATTGAGATATGTGGATTTCTGCCCTAATATATCTGCCTTTTTGTTTGTTTGTTTTAGTTTTAAATTACTGACAACTTTGAACAAAGGAGAACTGTTGCCCATCTAGACAGTGTTTGATCTTGTCTCATTTTCACTAGACCCAAATGATGTAGTTTCTTTGCTTTTCTTTTTCCCGTATCTGGGAAAGATTAAGGCTTGGGCAAGGGGAAAGATGGTGGTTTTGTGGTCAGAAAAGTAGACCAGAATCAGAAGATTTAAATTCAACTCCCAAATTTGATACAGACTGTGCACCAGTCTCAGTTACTGTCTATAAACTGGTTTCAGAGTAGCAGCCGTGTTAATCTGTATTCGCAAAAAGAAAAGGAGTACTTGTGGCACGTTAGAGACTAACCAATTTATTTGAGCATAAGCTTTCGTGAGCTACAGCTCACTTCATGCAACCGATGAAGTGAGCTGTAGCTCACGAAAGCTTATGCTCAAATAAATTGGTTAGTCTCTAAGGTGCCACAAGTACTCCTTTTCTTTTTGTCTATAAACTAACTCTCTTCCACACAGGGATGCTGGGAGTAAATTAATTTGTAAATTACTTGGCTATTACAATGATGAGCACTATGGAAAACCCTATAACTACAATTTTAAAATAACCTGACTGAATTTTAATCCAAATATGACTGATACGTACAGAAGTTGGTGGAGAGCGGGGTAAATGTTCTGACTGAGAGCTTTTGATCAGTAAATTTATACCTGATTTATCACTTTGTTTCATGCTTTTGAAATTCTTTCTGGTCATCCATGTCTTTGTGATCTAAGGCCAGATTTTAAAAGGTATATTGGTATCAAAAGATGCAGATAGATATCTGGTGGGATTTTCTGAAGTGCCCAGGCACCTAACTCCCATTTCAACAGTTACAGACTCTTCAGTCCAATCTCTTTCTCTCTCTCTCACTCACGCACCCCACCTCCTTTTCTACATGCAAAGCTTCAAATAATGTTTAACATTTAAAACTAAACTTTCTCAAAGTTTTCATTTCAATAAATGCATCAGTTTTAGAGGTCTAGGTATCAAAGCTAAAAAACCTTCTTTTCTTTAGTCCCAGTACTACTCGAACATGACTGGGGTGGGGCGGGGGAACTAAGGATTTTTTCCTTTTGAGGGAAAGGAAGATCATTTGCAGCATACACACTACATCTGGCAGTAGTGCATTGATGAACATATGTAGCAGCAGGAACCTACTTATCCCTCTTGCCCTTATTAGCATTACCATGAGTTGTGCTCTTCCAGACAGGGGAAACGCCATATGGAGGCAAAAGATTTTTTTTCTAAAATTTCCACAGTTCTAGGAATGAATCACAAATTACGAGCAACAAATTCTGAATATTTGTTAGATATTTTTCTACCTTATGTGGTACACTACTCTATAATTATGTAATGCACACAAATGCATTATATACACTAAATGTTCTAGCTTGATGCAGCAAAAAATGTGCATATGCAAAATGAACAGAATTCTTAGTATTTTATTGGAACTTTTAATTTACAACAGAAGAAGCTCATTCTGTATTGTATACAATATCTTCCTCATACTATCTGCTGTTAGTTTCTAGGGCCTTTTCCCTTCAAAACTTCCCAGACCATCATGAGAGCAATGGTGTGTGCTTTTTGGGTGAAAAAGAAGTTGCAAGATTGATCCCTAAATATGTGCCAGTATTGTATAAAGTTGTAACATTTTGG
Organism: Eretmochelys imbricata; assembly: GCF_965152235.1. Classification (NCBI taxonomy): domain Eukaryota; kingdom Metazoa; phylum Chordata; order Testudines; family Cheloniidae; genus Eretmochelys; species Eretmochelys imbricata. The sequence continues at coordinate 178,921,043 of NC_135572.1, read as the reverse complement.
TTAAATTTTATCACTGGATTAAATCTAAGTCACACTTACTGTTCATACATTTTGCCTGAACTGTTTTTGAGCAGGACTTCTCCCATTTAAATTATATTCTAAATTTTATTGGATTAAACTGCTTTCGAAAAAACCCACCATATAAAGGCCTCAAACATACTTAAATTTACAGGCTATAATTTAAAAAAAAAAAAAAAAAAGTGTTCCACACATTCAAATTCTCAAGCTCCATTTTGTAGGAAGCTGCTCTTTGTTTTGACTACAGATCTCTGATAACAGCACCGTAGATTTATGGAGAAAAAGTATTCTATGATCATCATAGAAAGAAATCCTCATGATAAAAAACAGCTGTATTCCTTTAGAAAATTTAGACGTGCATACATATTGTGAGTTATTTGCTCAGTTGACATGATGTACAAAATATAAGATCCTAGGTAAGGCTGCTCTCAGTTACTTGTATAAATCTGAAACATATATGCACTGATTTCAGTGGAGTTGCTGCAGAGTTATCCCAATGTAAAATGAGAGCAGAGACTTTATCTAGGTTACTGTATAGTAGTCATCACTGTGATACCTGAGCATTTAAATAACTAGTAAGTTTAGGCATACATTTTGGTGGGAAGCAATCAGCAAATCTCCATTTCCTATAGCCTAGGGGCATGTAATAGTTTACAATCATACAATGGTGCCATTTTAAAGTCTGGCATACAATGGAAGTGATCTCAATTCATCAGAATCCCCAAACACTACATTAATACAACAATAACACTAATCCTGTTGGAAATTAGTATCATGCTCTACGAAGGGAGGGAGGCATTATTTGCATTTGAAAGATGGTAGAACTGAGGTGTACAGTAGGTATACATTTTGCCTAAGATCATCCAACAGACTCAGTGGAAAAAACAGGGAATAGATCACGAGACTTCTGGCTCCCAATTCCAGATGTATGTGGGTAACAAACATCCACAGTTACATGAGAAAGGAAAAGAATATAAACATCCATGCTATGCTGTAGGACTTAAGTCAATCACTAACTTCCTGGGGATAAGAAGAAACTTGAATGTCAGTGGGGTTGGAGCACCTAGTTCCCCTTTATGCCCCACTTGCTGATCTGATATGGCAATTCCTATGATCCGACACAGGCCTATGCTGACACCTATGGAGTGGTAAGTCCATAGTTCAAACCCTAGGACCGTCCCCAAACATGAACCTTTATGGGGTGGTGCACAGCTGCCACACTTCTATTACCATGGCAACATTTCCAGTAGAGGGGAAATGCTGTTACTTCAGTTATTGCAGTACTAGCTTTAGCCCTAGTTTCAATATCCTCTTTGCCCCTTTTTTTATAAGGACTTAATTGAGAGATCATTACTCTTCGCCTGATGCAGGAAAAGTGATTAGGCAAACCAATTTGCATACAGGAGTTGCTGCTACTCATCATCCTAATGCTTTACAGAGTGCAGGACTACCTACAGAGAGCATGAAATTGCAAGTGAAAGGCAATAGCTATTCTGCACCAGCAGCACTAAACTTTGGGCTTTCTACAGAGAGAAACAACCTTTAAATGGCGTTAAGAGAGGAAATCAGGTATAAAGAATGGAAATATTTGACTCAGAATTGACTGCGGGGGGGAGGGGCAAGTGGGGCAATTTGCCCCAGGCCCCATAGACAGGGCGGGGGCAATTTTGGCGGGAATTCAGCGGCGGGTCCTCCTGTCCTCTTCTTTCTTCAGTGGCAAGCCTTGGGTTCTTCTCCTTCACCACTTGGGGTGGCAAAACTAACTGTTTTTTATGGAAGGGGTCCCCAAAATTGCTTTCCCCCAGGCCCCCTCAATCCTCTGGGCGGCACTGCCAGAAGCCTGGAGGTAATAAATTTTTTACTTGGCAACAACTGCAATGAGGATTTTTAATTGCCAGAGGTTTTACAAGGTTTCACATCTCATCTGGATGCTCATCTCCCCAATTTAAATACTACAAGGCTGGCTGTGTATTGACTCATAGGTAGGGTTGGAAGTATTAGATTTATCAGTAAGTGTCAGTAAACATAGTTTCTATGTTACAGTGAAATCAATTGAAAAAATATTTCCATCGAGAATCAAAATTTACAGACAGGCTAAATAAGAAAAATGCTGCTTGAGGACTTCAATAAAACTCTAAGGATATTTGTTGTGTATATTTTGACCTGTGATGTTGATAATTTGTTTTAACGGTTATAAAGCTTTAACTTTTTGAATCTCATCATCCACTGTCATTAAATAATTGTCTGACGCCGTTATCTACCCCCCTTCATAATTCCCCTCAACTGTGAAAATATAAATGGATAAAAACAAACAAGCTTAAAAAACAAACATCAATTTCTCTTGAAATTATACATAAACAAACATCAAGTATTGCCAGTCCTACTTTTAGAAATAATGCTCCTCTGTTTTAACTTCATTAACTTAAATGAAGGCACTACAGTCTTAACAGAGTTTGTTCCTGCTGGTTTTACTTGGCATTCTCTCAGGCAAGAGCTAATTAGACCCAGTACATCTTACTTTCTGAGACCACAGTCCAAGGCGGTAGGTCTTCAAGGCCAATATGCAGATGGGAGAAAAGTAGTTGTCATTTTTCAGTAACTGATGATTTAATAGAAAATATTCAATCTAGCACACTCCTGATGCTTTCCCTTTCTTTCCTCCAAGAAACAAAATTTGAGGACAGGAAAGGCTGGGACATAGAGGGAATTAGATTAATACTACAGGCAAGCTGAAAGATTATAGGATTTTGGTCACTAATTAGCGCATATTTGTAGGTAATATTTTTTGTATGAAGATGCTAAGCATGAAAAGGAGGAAAGATGCCATTTACAGAGGTAAGGTAAAGAACTATGCAAGTTATAACAAGTAGTATCCTTAGATCTGTAGAAATTCTCCACCTCTAACTTACCCAGGCTGGTTTAAACATAACTTTCTAGACAGATAAATTGTTAAACTAATCCCAAATCTAGATAGACCAACTGCAGTCAAGCCATGTTGTAATGAAGCTCATAACAGGGTCATGGTCTTGAAATCATTAGAGAAATCACAGTCACAGAAATATCGGTAGATCATGATGCACAAAGTTTTAGAGTACTTTCAGTGCATCATTTATATAACAAAATCATGCAAGAATGTAAAATGTACACTAGATTTACAGTGCAAGGTTGTAAATTGTTTTAACAAGGATGACATTTTTCTGGTTAAAGCTATAAAGGTCTCACTTTGGGGCTTTTATTTTTTGAAGGTTGGGAGAAATTGAAGGGTAAAAAGAATGAACAAGAAGGGTTCTGCAATCAGAGATGGCAAGATTTTAAGCATGCAACATGTGTGAATGTTTACACTTGGCAATTATCTAATAAATCACCATCCTCTATTTTTGGCTCCACGTTTTAATCAGTGCCATGTTTCTTCCAGCAACATGAGATAAAGGCATTTTCTAGAGAGGGTGCGGGGTCCAGACAGTGATTTACACACTGTGAAGATTGTTGTCATTTTGAAAACTCTGCCATGGCCTAGATAATCATACAGTTATGTTTTGGGACTATAAGCATTAGCCTATATACTAGTTCAATTCAGCATGTGATTTTAAATGTCTATATTAATACAATTAATCAATCTCATTTGCATATATTCCCAACTCTCCAGCATCCCCTTACATTTGTTTTATATCTAATCATGTCATACAAAAACAGAGTATGACTGATGAAGCACATGAAGAACCAAAGATTTGGGGGAAGGAATTTGCCTGGTGTGAGACAAACGAGAATTATTCTGTGACTGCAGAGGAGTTAATTGCCCACTTCATTTTAAGTGGTTTCTTGCAACATGTTAATCCTTCATGCTGAACAGTTTCTCCCACCTTGTATTTAGCTGTGACACACTGGTTACCTTTTCTGACTTGAAGACGACCAACAGAAGTTGGTCCAATAATAGACAATTACCCCTCCCACCTTGTCTCTCTTTTATCCTAGGGCCAACACAACAATGGCAACACTGTAAAATTCTGATCATGGCAGATGGCCAAGTAAATGTATTTATACAAAATGCCCATGACTTCACAGAGGAAAGTAATTACCATGTGTCAGTCATTCATTTCTCACACTTCCACATCTGGCAAGCTTCCATGGATGGAAGTTCCATTGGCACATGCAGTAGAATGAAAGTTGTCTCAACTTCAGAGATTAAACCAAATGGGAAATGCATACAATAAAGGGAAAACTAGTAGCCAGCATCAGTGCATTTCTTGATAAGCTTTCCTTAGAAATACTATACATTAAAGACACAGAATACATATTACCTTAATACTGATGGCTCTCAACCACAAAGGCAGAATGCTTGGGAAGAAAGCATTGGAAAAGATGGAGGACGAAGAGCAGCAGTATTTCTATATTTTGTGGTACCTTTTTAGAAAAGTGTTTCTAAACTATCAATTCTTTACTTATGAAGAGGAAAAATTGGAGCATAGCGACTATAACACACATGCTTACATTTCAGCATATAGGGATGTTAATATGTAACCTAATGACCAGGCCAAACATTGTAGATAGTGTATCTAAATGTTTATTTTAGTGTTCCTTCCCTTCCCTGCCATCCGCTTCCCATCCTCAGACTGCAGTGTTAATGTAGCCTACTCAGCATAAAACTTACCTGTTATTTAAAAGGAGACCCAATCAAGAGCTCTGTGTAAGCTCGAAAGCTCGTCTCTCTCACCAACAGAAGTTGGACCAATAAAAGATATTTCCTCACCCACCTTGTCCTCAGACTGGTAATTAATAGTCTTAAGGCCTATATCTTCAAAAGTGACTAGTGGTTTTGGATGCTAAACTTGAAACATCTCAGAGGCCTGATTTTCAGCATGTGTGGTTGCTCAGCACTTTGGGGGGTGGGGGTGTCAGGCTCTCAGGTGTTTCAGGTTAGGTGCACAAAAATCAATAGTGGCTTTTCCAAATTTGAGAGGTCCCTTTTGGGGGATGAGAAAGGAGGAAGGGGAAAAATAACAAACCCAAAAGACAATGAACAGTGAAGACACTTTCCATACTCATGAGCATGATAGTTCAGCTAAAGTGACAATAAATCAAGAGTATTCATTGCATCTGAGATTTGACTTTATCACAGCATTACCTATGCTCATACTAGTATTAATTATAAACTGTATCAGCATTGCTGAAAGTGTGAAAAACACCATCCGGTAGGGGCAAGAAGAATTAGCTAGGACAGGAGACAGGGAAAATATACATTAAGATGGACAGGCCTTTAACAACACAGGGTTGCACAGGGGGATGCAGGAGGAAGCATGATTACGGTCATTTTCCTGAGGTGGTCTCTCATCTTTCAAAAAGAAAAGGAGTTCTTGTGGCACCTTAGAGACTAACCAATTTATTTGAGCATGAGCTTTCGTGAGCCACAGCTCACTTCATCAGATGCATACCGTGGAAACTGCAGCAGACTTTATATACACACAGAGAATATGAAACAATACCTCCTCCCACCCCACTCCAGGACAGTGGGGTGGGAGGAGGTATTGTTTCATATTCTCTGTGTGTATATAAAGTCTGCTGCAGTTTCCACGGTATGCATCTGATGAAGTGAGCTGTGGCTCACGAAAGCTCATGCTCAAATAAATTGGTTAGTCTCTAAGGTGCCACAAGAACTCCTTTTCTTTTTGCGAATACAGACTAACACGGCTGTTACTCTGAAACCTCTCATCTTTCAGGAGTTTGTGAAGCATTGGTTTTATATCATCTAATATTTAGATTGGGAACTCGCACAAATATCAGATTCAAACACCACAAGTGCTGAGATTTTAATGGCAACCACTGAATTCTGATTCACAGAATGACAACTAGCTTTCCTACACATCAGAATCTTTACTGACATATACAGCCAGTGAAACCCTGAACCTACTGGAGTCCAGCAGGACCAGGATTTCATTCAATGTGTGCAAAGTACAGGGGTTGGATGTAGCCACCTGATTCAATGGGTATACTATACTAAACTGCCAAGGGGGCAACAACCACTAGCAGCAGCACCCACCACCCTGGCATTGAAATCCCAGCCCAGTCTAGAGGAGAGGCCCTGGGGGTTCAGGAGGGGGCTGGAGAAAAAGGCCATCCTGCATTCACCCAGCAGCAAATGCTTCATTCCATGGGGCTGGGCCCAGCTCTGAGTCTTGTGACCTGGAGCAGGGGGTCCTGCTAAAAGGCTCTCAGCCACCCCTATGACAGAGTTGGGGCCTCCCAACTGCACAATGCTGGGAGAAGTGTATTTTATCTGTTTTTGCACCATTGGTTTCATTTTTTTCCTGTGAGTGCAACTGAACCTACAAACCCCCTGCTAAACTGCCACTGGCAAAATGAGGTAAAATAGATTCTGCATCTTTCTATAAACCTTCCAGCAACAAAAAATGCTAAATTGAAGTGAGTGAAAATTCTGCCAAGTCAGTATTGCATCCCTGATGCGACCTTAGTTCCTGAGAATGTTGGTGGTACATAATTTTCTTCTCATTTAGATAGGTTGCTGGGATCTGGAAGGTAAGCAGCTTTCTTTAATCATAGCTATGATTTATGCTTTGAATCAATCTCCCAATTTACTGTAATATTTACATATTTTAACAATGTATTGTTGAATGGAAATAATTTCATTAGTCTTTTATTTATTTATTTCACTAATTAATGGTGCAACCTTGCACACTTGGATAGTAAGACTTTTGAATACTGGTATGTACTGTAGTTGGAGTATGATACTTAAGTGTGTTGCAGATGGTATATACCAAGTGTTATTAAATGAACAAAAAGAAAAGGAGTACTTGTGGCACCTTAGAGACTAAGGTGCCACAAGTACTCCTTTTCTTTTTGCGAATACAGACTAACACGGCTGTTACTCCGCAACCTGTCGTTAAATGAACAGTGTCTTATGTCTCTAGTGTGTCTTACAACCAATCAAGTTGTAGGCTGACTGCTATTTCCTGATAACAAATCATAGGACTGTAGCTTTCTAAAGAACATCAGTCCCCACCTCCATCGGAAGAACTGACAATCTCTAGGTTACACAGCCATTCAGAACTTCTTTAAGCAAGAGCCAAACCAAATAGAAATATAGAAAGAAGGATCAACTTACATGCAAAGAAAGTGAAGACTAATGCTATTCAAATGTGTATATCTATATTTTTATTATCTCAAAGTCCTCTTCCCAATCTCACTCCTAACTCAGGGAGTATAAACTGTATGTTTACCATTGTTCTGCCAAGTTGCTGGCACTAGTTACTTTTACATTGATCGCTTGGTTGATATAACAATATGGATAGAATTAAATTTTATAGCTAGATAATTGTCTCCTGCTCTGAAAAATAATGGTGTCTGCTTTGCCTTGATGTTTATATTATACAAATACCTTGTTTTCTCATGAGAATTTAATAGCAGGAGCTGGGAGACTTTTTTCAGTCTTTCACGTAATGTTCAGTTGTAGTCATGATGTAGCTGAAGCATATACACCATTGTATTGATGTTTTTATGCTTCAGAGGGGACCAAATACACAGAAGTGCAAGCTTTAATAAAGTATTTCACAAAGTATTGTTCACAGGCATCACGCACATATTACAGTCTCCCTCCCATTCTGTTAAGTATCCTGATTGTGGCCTAATTAAACCCCAGATTCCAAATAGGATTAAACTTTAATAATGAAATTAATAGTATTGCTTCATCTATTCATCTTCATTAGATATTTGAAATTAATATTTGGACTATTTATTATTTGATGGGCCCAAGATGAATTCCAAACCACACCTAACTCCTCCCTCCCCCAAAACCAACCAAACAAAAAAACCCAAACTTTGGGATTGTTGAAAATCCAAATCCAGATTTCGCTGTTTGGACCCATTTCTACCAGACATTCTAACACTACGTTGAATGTTATTGGATATGTGGGTTCACTATATAATGAAAGTCAATGGGACTTCTGCTTTTAAGTCACCGAGGGCTGGTCTACACTAACGCTGCAAGTCAATCTAAATTAGGCTACTTCAGTGACGTAAATTATGTAACTGAAGTCAACGTAACTTAGGTCAACTTACAGCAGTGTCTACACCACGCTATATCAATGGGAAACACTCTCCTGCTGACTTTACTCCACCTCCCTGAAAGGCGGAAGGTGAGACATTCAAGGGAGAGTGCTCTGCCATCGATTTAGCTGGTCTTCACCAGACCCGCTAAAAATCGACACTGCTGCATCAATTGCAGCGGTGCTGATTTAGCTAGAAGTGTAGACATGACCTTAGAGTATGTCTACACTGCAATAAAGCACCTGGACTGGTCCGTGTCAACAGATGCAGGCTCAGAGGGTTCTGGCTTCAGGGCTATAGAATTGCAGTATAGGTGTCCCAGGCTCCAGCCGGAATGTCTGGACTGAAATTTTATAGTCCTGCAGTCCGAGCTTCATGTTCCCAAGTCCGCTGACATGGGGCAGCTGTGGATGATTTATTGCAGTGTAGACACTTAGACACGTTAGAAAGATCCATTCCTAGATTTTTTGTGGGCACAAAAAAATTGTGTCTTTTCCAGTTTTCTAGCTTTGCATGATACTTGTAGAAACTTGCCTTACACCTTCCTTTTGTCCTCCCAATAGTTAAACAGGGACTTCCTAAAATTCTATTTTACTGTAGATGGAGTTTCTACATTACATGTTTAATCAGTTCTGAAAATGATGGAATAGGAAGAAAGAAAAGAAAGAAAAAATATCGATGGCTCTGTTGATGGAGAGGAAAGAAACAGTGGAGAAGAGAATTTTTTTAGAGAAAAAAAACAAAGTTGCAGATGAAGGGAAGCTATTAAGAGGTATAGGGCTGGCATTATGGTTAGCCTCCTATGACACCTCATTGTTAAGTGTAATTTCCTCCTGGCCACTTTGGGAGGTGTATGTCCCTTTAAGAGCATCTCCACCCACTAACAGGCAGATAGCAGTGATGCCTAGGGCTAGGAACCACCATGCCAGTTGCCTCTCTGTACCTCTCACCAGCCAGGACACCAATGTGGTGTGCGTGAAGGTGGTCTGTCTTGAGGTGCTCCTCCTGTTCCCCTTATATTACCTGGGCAGCTTGAAACTGCTGCACTAAAGGTCCATCCAGGACAGCTAGTGTCTGCCCCTTAAAGGGTGACCTGGCCCTTCAACTTTCTGGTAGCATCACTTTAGGCTTGAGGAAGAGGCAGTGACACCATTAAGCAAATGGCACAAAGGGCTAAAGAAGAAGAAAAAAAGAGGAGGGGGGTGGGGGAAAATGACCAATATTTACCAAAAATGGTGCATTATTACCATACATCGTGAACATTTCACACAAACTAGAATTTTGCCTTGTGCTTGCAAGTGGTACCTCCTCAAGGAAAGGTGTGGAAGGTGGGAAAGTTCACAGGGGCAAGGTTTCTACATTAGTCGGCTTCTTCTTTTTCCCAAAGGAAATTTTAAACAGACTTCTTAACCAAATTTGAAGAAAACAAAAGTTGGTATTCCTTTAAAATTCATTTATCTGTTTCTCTTCAGCTACCACATTGTTTCTGCTTCTCCTACATGCAGTCTCTTTTCAAATAGCATGCCTAAATCTCCTGTTCTACTTGTCCCTTAAATTTATTATTGCTCCTGATGACAAAATAAAAGTGAAAGGTTACATTTTGGCTCCATTGAAGTTAATGGAGTTTTGTCATTGATTTCAGAGGAGGCATGATTACACTAAAAAAATTGGAGTGAAAGTATCAAACTCATGAGGATAAATTGTGATGTCTTCCAGGTCATGTCCCTGAGGCGAAATACTACATGCAGACCCTCCCTGCTGAATATTTTCAGTCTCTTCCATTATCATCAGTCCTATGACTACGCAAAGCACAGCCTGCATAGACTGTGCTCACAATGCTTTTGCTGGAAATTAAATGAGAAATTATTCTGATATAGAATGGAGTATACTTCCTATGCCCAAAGTGGTTTTGCTCCCACTGTGCCACAGGTACACACACCCTGTTATCGGACTTGAGACTTTTCTGTTTTTAATAGATCAAAAGCCTGAACACAGAAGTACAGGTGGAATGCACACTGATTGTGGATACTTTTGTTTGCTCTGCACTGAAAGGATCAAATCTTCACACACACCCCACTACATACCGTAATACTAAAAGTCATAATCCAGATTTAAGTATCCACAACACTCTACTTTACAGCCCTCTGTCTTCGACTAAATCTCTACAGTACTCTGTTCTCCTATCCTCCTCCATCATAAAAATACTGTGTGCATAAGTGTTTACATGCACAAAATCAAATAACTTTCAGAGTCTCTTCCACCAACCTTTCTCCTCACAAAAAGGAAAGTTTCAGAGATAGGAGTCATCCAGTGCCCACTTGAACTGTTGAAAACATGAAACGTCATGCTAAAGTGACTTTTGACATTTGAGAACAGTATCCATGATCTTGAAACTACAAAAGCAGTTTCAAGGGGTCAAAAAACAAAAACAAAAAAACCCCACCCCAATGAAGGGTGGAGATATTGTTGCAAGATGTTTCACAAAATGACTTTGTTTTAAATAATCCCTACTTCCACAAGGCTCTGCCTATAGCTAAAATGTGGCGGGAGTAAGCAGTTTTCCCCTTATAAGTAATGGCAAATCTCATATTGTACAAAATGTATTTCATTTATACCACAAATTAAACCTTTGATATTTTCCATTTCTTAAAAAATCTGTCACTGAGTTTTTAATAAATGTTGGTACCATGCTGGAAACACCAATGATATTTCCAGTAGGTGGAAATAATATGTATTCAATCACTTTGATGCCCTCAAGGTGGCATAAATACAGAAATTATAGTGAGTATGAGTGAGGGCAAGAGAAAATTATAGTGGAATATTTGATTAAACACAGTTAAATAATTGTGCATCAGTAAGCATCTTGTTTTTTAAAAGATATTTTAAGAATATCAGCAGCTTGTGCTATTCAGAATTTAGAGGAAATATTTGAGTGTAGTGTGATAGCTCAGTAAAATAGAACAATTCATATAAGCTGTGCCTATTTCCTTCTGGAACTGCTTATATTGTCAAAACCTGCTGCTGCTTTCAGGCTTAATTCAAACTATTTAGGAGGGAGGGTGCTAATCATGTTTTGTCATACTTAAACTCTAATTTATGGTGTACCTCTTCGATACCAACAGAATGCCAGGTTTACACAGCACAGAGAGAGATAAAGTAGTACTTGGTGTAATTTAAAAGGGGTTGACCTTTAAAAGCTGTTAATCTACATGTGCATTATAATTAACCAATTAAAAGATTCAATCTAGCACAACATAATTAGATGCTCGTTCATTGCTGACTACATCATAACCCTACACAGATTAATACAGAATCCATCGCTTTCTTGCATTTTGAAGTGTCTCAGTCTGTATTTTCTGCAAGACATTGGGTATCTCCCAAAATGGGATGTATGTAGGTATGGGCAGCATGAACAGTAGATGGATTCCTTAGCTAAACTGCATTCCATGTATGGCTCGCAGGGATGATGTTCAGAAACTGCTTCTAGGCATAGCCTAGAGACTGTTTATATACCTGCCTTCAGGGAGGAGGAGATGATAGTTATGGTACAGGACACTGTGGTTAATAGTAGAAAATTATTGCCAATGACTATTTTCTGAGGTCTGAGAAGCCATCTAAAAAGATCAAAAAGCTACAGCAGTGTATTGTATTTAACCATCACAGCTAATGGTCCTTGACCTAAACCCAGTAGGAATATACTGTGATTAGAAACACCTGCAGATTAATAATTAGAGGCAACTAAGCACAGAGACAATTAATATAGGAAGTCTCCCAGGGGAGGGAGAAGGGCAGAACATAGTTTCAAAAATGTGAATGCTTCAAATTTCTTTCAGTATCCTTACTTCCTAGAGACACCAATATTATTGTAGTCATTCAGACAAAGCTTCCATTGATGTCAGTGGGAGTTTTGCTCCAGTAAGAACAGCAAGACTACAGATACATGAGTGATTTGGACCCATCAGAGCAGTGAGAAATCTAAAACTACTAGATGGTGATTGCGCGGAAGAACAAAAAGCAGCCATTCCCTTGGCCCACAAATGTAATGGCTGCACTTTGTGGGGATTATCAGAGAAACACAGAAAAGGTCACCTGAGTAATGTATTTTCCAATCTAAACACTTATTCTACGAACTTGAAAAGAAAGGCATATCTACCTGTGCATAAATATACCAATTTCACATTCAAACCTAAAAGAAAACTGTTTATTACACTAATTTTTTATGAACATTTTTAGCAAGTTTATTTATATAATATATGTATATATAATATAAATAAAAGCTTCAAGAAACTGATTTCACTTATCACTCAGTTATAGTTTCCCCTCAAACTACGTAATATCCAATTAGTGCTTCACTGTTCATTTTCTCTTCAAAGCCCACTGTTAAAGTAGCAAAGGCTAATAATATATTCTTCAGCAAAATGGAAAAATGAAAAAGTGAAAAAGATACAGAAATGGACTGTTCTGGCCATGTGACCCAGTGATTAAAAAAACACTTTCAGGATAAGAAACCTCAAATATTACAGGAATACAGGTTCATAAATTATTTATAGCCATAAGGGCCCCCGGAAAACATGCAAAATTCAGCCCCTAAATCATTTAGTTTCAGAACTACTCCAGTTATTTGTCTTTTAATGAATAAATAATTTGATTCAATATTTCAATGTATTCAGGTCCCACAGCAGAATTTCCCCCCATCAAAAAAATAGACATCAAGGCGAGCTGGTACTCCTCAGTTCCCCTCTCTCCATCCCCCAGCCGCTCAGCAGAAGGTTTTTAGTAGTTTACGAGATACCTAGGAGCTGATGTGGAAGCATATCCTATCCATTGATTCAGTTCAGGCGTAAAAGGTTTGAACAATACACAGTGCTAAGCAGTAGCAATATTTTTGTCTCTTTTTGTAAGTGCACCAGGGTGGGAAGAGTTGCAGGGAGCTTGCTTTGTCCTCCCAAAAGCATCTGCACAGTAATAAAGCCATATATGGACTTTCTGAGTGACAGTCAACTAGTTTTCCAATGTACCTTGCAATGCTTTGCAGTTCCAACGTGGCAAGATCAGTTGATTTAGGGGAATGGCCAAGTCCCAGGTCCAGCTGAGTGGAGCATATTCTGCTGCTGGCAGCCTGTCCCATTTTGGAGCAGTAGCAAGAAGCATTGCAAACCATGTCTCACTGAACCATCCCGCCCTGCATAGTCTGGTTAACTTGTACCTTTCAGAAACTATGACACCACCCTGTACTCCTACTTTGTCCTCTCCCTTTAGACTTAGGATGTGTTGTCGACACGAAACGTTTAGAATATATTAGCTAAAACCTTCAAATATCTGACAATCCAGGCAAAATATGGCCAACAAGATCTCCATGGCAAGAAAAAGATGGATTCACATTACTCAGTTCTTTAAATTTTAATCCAAATGGACCACTCTGAATTTAGCAGAGGACCTGCTATTACCTCATTTTGCTTCAAATTCTTCAGAGAAATACTTAATAGGATTTTTTAATTGAGTAAATGACATCCTCATCCACAATTTATCTGCAGATCTATTTTAGAATTGTAATTGCTAGTTCTGAAGATGTCAATTTCCAAATGTCTTTATTTATTAAAAGCCAGCACATCACAGAATTTATAAATGAAGCCTTGATACCCAATACCTAATATTCTCCTATCACCCAGTTGTGAAGATGTAGAAGTATAGTATAGTATAACAGAAGAGGAGATTGAGAGGGAACAGCAGAATTCATTAGCTGTGCAAAAAAATTAGTGTTAAAAATTTGTCACGATCTTGCCCCAAATTTCATATGACAAAAATCAAACTGGCTCTACTAACAACCAACAGGAACATGATTTGTTAACATGCAAAAAGGTGAATAGTGATTATAATATATTATGTTTAAGAATTAACTGAGTGAAAGAAATTCTAAAATTAAATTAGTCTAATCATGACCCTTCGATTCTCCATGTTTAAAGGAGCTGTTTTACAAACAGTTTTGTTAAACAAATAAGTTCATGGACAACACTGAACAAAACAAATAAATAATCCTGTTGACATATATAAACCCATCTGGACAACAAAGGACTGTAGGGCTCAACATGGCCAGAATAAAATTATAACAAAGCAAGTCTCAGCAATAAAACAACAGAACGTGAGCAACTTGAAAGGAAATGGAAACCACATTCAATTATTTCAAAATAAATATATTTAGACTTACTTCCTACCACATGGTTTGTTTAATACTATTATGTAGGCATAGTGCCACCCACTGTTATATTTAGACATTATTTAAAACAAAAGCAAAATTATGAACCTATACATTCTTCTAATATTTAGAACAAAGTTTTAAAAAGGTTTTAGGGGTATGGCACACAAAGCATAAGAGACTGGTCTTTGCCCCCTGGACCCAGTCACCTGACCTGCATCAGATTTACAAAAAGTCATATTCCTGTCATATGACCAGGGGCAACATGCATAGAGTCCAGTGGCTTTAGTGATTACGGCTGTCCTATTTTCCTGTGTGTGCTAGCTGTGAGTGTGTTAGGGATAGGAGAATCATGTGGTGAAGTAAAGTGAAAAAGATACAGCTCAGTACAAAGATATTCATATTTCCAAAATGCAAATGAATCCACTTGTGAGGGGCAGTGTGGCTTTGTGGGTAGGGTACCGGACTGGACTGAGCATCAGAAAACTTGGTTCTAGTCTTCGCTTTGTTACTGCTGGGTGATCTGGGGCAAGTCACTTCACCCCTCTGTGCCTTAATTTACCCTTCTGTAAAATGGGGATAATGAAACTGACTTCCTTTATATCATGCTTTGAGATGTACTCTTGAAAAGTGCCATATAAGAGCTGGATATTGTTATGATTATTATTGTGACTCCTAATCCCTTTGCAAGGTCAATCTGTGGTTACAGAGATGCTAGGAAGAGTCTGTAACAGAGTCTCTCGTACCCATTTAATCTCTAAAGCTGCCAGGACCTTTGAGACTGATCCTGCAAGTGATTCACATGGAACTCCCATGTGAAATACAAAAGGCTAAATGAGACCCAAAGGTCATTAGAGATGCTTCCTCCATCCTTAGCTGCACACAGGACAAAGCCATCAGCGATCACATCTGAACCCAGGGAACATGCAGTCAGAGCTGACACACAGGCTATGTCTACACAATAGCTGGGAGGTGTGATTTCCAACTCAAGCAGACCTACACACTCTAGTTCTGCTCAAGCTACTATGCTAAAAATAGGAGCGTGGCTGTGACGGCATAGACTGTGACTTGGCCTAGTTGCTTGAGTACGTCCCTAGGGCCCTGGATGGTGCTGTACTCTTATGTTCTGCCACTGACACACAGAGCTAGTATGCAAGAGAGACTTCTACCCACTTTGTTAAAAAACCTCTAGCAGAGCCACTTCGGAGTAATTGAACCCAGAATTGAACAAACATCTTGTAGCCTCAGTCCTTTGCTTGTTTACATTTTGCCAGTGTAACACTGTTAATTACAGTACATACCATAAGAATTCTATTAATGCCTTGGGAGGTAATATATATCATATGTGATTTATACTGTGACCTAGGTGATTTAAAGTCAAAGATGACTATGGTTTCTCAAGGAATCTTACTGTCACTATCACAAATATTTATTGTATTGCACACCCATTTACCATATCACTTACGTGGAATTTCCAAAAATTCTTGCTTCTGTTTTCCCTCCCCCACCCCATACTTAAAAGAGAACATTGTAGTTCTGAACCAAAGCTCTAATACCATGCTGGATAATTATGTCTGAATATGAAAGACCATGATGAAAAAAATGGGCAAAGTCCTGCCCATATATCCTAACCAAGGTGGAAAGAAAATGACAGAGAACCTCCCTCCCATTGCAACCAGGAGGACACGATTGCATCATCAAGGGAACAGCAGGAGAAAAAAATACAACATAACAGCTCACAACCAAAGAGAAAAGGCTCGAGATAGTTCGGAGTCTCTTGAAACCCACAGTTGACCAACAGAAATTGCATACAGTGACAAATACTAGACAAGGACTATTCTATTCCTGAATAAGTAACACTAACCTGAATTCCATTGTGTGGTGCTTTGACTGACCAGAGATGTCTGACTACCTATAACAAGAATACATTTTCCAGTCTCTGCTCCTGCATCACTGTACTGACATAGGCAGATTATCCCACTATGTTGTAAGAGGTATTGTAGCTCGTCTAACTATGAACACAAGGCAAAATAACAATTTCTGAGTTTGACCGTTCATTGTTGGCTCTACAACAGTGGTACAACAGCAGCAGTATGCGTCCTTTTCTAGGGATACATAGGTCTGTACAGTAGTTTTATGTTATACACTGGATCTCTTATACTCCTATTCAGGTTTAAGTACTTGCACAAAACAATGGAACCCATGATTCTTTTAGCCAATGCAAGTTTCTAGGGTACCATGAGAAAGGTTTTTGGAAAACAACATCCTGTTTGGATAACCCAAGCATATGCTGTTCCATAAACCCTTATTGCATTGCTCAAGGAAAATCATCCAACCTATTGTAACTCAAAGAAACTTTTCTCCTCAAAGTTAAAATCTGTCAGGTGCCATAGTAAAGTGAAATATTTGTTGTTCTTGGAGCCTTCCTATACCTTATTGAATCCAAGCCTGAACTTTTGAAGCTTTGCACACTATTCACTGTAGCATAAATCAATTTTTAGAGATTAAAATATTTATGAAGTTTTCTTGCCCTGTTGCACATGAACTTTACCTCAGCAGAGGTTTAAATATTGACTGTTCCATTGCCAAATGACATTAATTAACCTTTGTGATCTTTAAATGTGCATTCCAAGTAATCTTGGTCTATTACTGCTCTCCTGTATTCATTTCCTGGGTTTTGGGAATGCCATGAAGGGTTAATATCAACCCTTAATTACAGCAGAATGACAAGAGCTCACTAGTAGTACAATGTGAATCTACTCTGATTATGCACATCAAATGTTAAGGGGAACACAGTCCTGAACCTGCCAAGACTCAGAAGTAGTAACATGGCTTTAGTAAAGCACAATCTCAAGAAAATAGGAAGAGAATGTTTGAAAGAACAAGATTAATTTTTTTTAGCAAATATAATTCCTAAAACTTCATTTTCATGATTCCGCATTTTAATGTCATTCAATTCTGGTAATAGCTAAGCACACACCAAATGCACATGGCAAAAGCAAATCTGGGCATCAAAATGAATGGTGAAAGTTGTAACAACAGTCCATCAAGAGATTAGTTACATATTGTCTAAGGTACTTTACAGACACATAGGTGGGTCCCTGACCTAAACTGTTTACAAGCTAAATAGACAACACACACAGAGGACAGGGAGAAAGGAATGCAACTCAGATGGGCACAAAGATTTGATATGGTAGCATGGATACCCCAGGCATCAGACATCTTAGTGCAATATATTCTCTGTACAGTGAAAGATTGTGGCTACTTTGGTCTGATTATGAAAGCAACTGATATAGGAAATGCAAGGACAACCTGCATGGTTTTGAACATGTGAGGCCGGGGAAAGGGAAGAGGGTGTTGGGAGTTTATTACTTCCAACCTCAGAGTGAAAGATCTTCTTATTCCATCCTCACTGGCTGGCTCCCCAGGGGATGTTCTAATTAACGAGTAAAGGCACGCGCAACCCCTCAGCCTACTGGTTTGTAGCTATTTTGAAAAGGACTCCTGTTCCACCAGCATCAGAATGTCAGCAGCATATCCCTGCCCTGAGCCATAAAACAAATCAAACAAACCAAAAACAAAGCAACCTCAACTCCACACTAATTCATTTAACTTCTGACACCAAGTTGGGGGTAAAGAGGTATTCACTGTAGTTAAAGGAATGCTTCAGACTGACACAGAGGAAAAAAGAAACCATTGTCCTATATCTGCCCTTTAAAGATAACCCGACAACCTTAAATGAGAGTTATGCATGTGCCCATTCAAAGATCATATTGAGTTCTTCCAAGTTTGCAAGAGACATTACGGACAATTGCAAAAACTCTTGATCTAACATGGCCTGCTGATTACAGCATAAATGCCAATTTTTAGATTATTCTTTTGACAAGGAAGAGACACAATCTGGGTAGTATATAGGAAAATCACAAAGCTTCCTAGGCCTCTCTATTACTGCAATTAATTTTTCAACAACATTGTGATGAAAAGAAAAAGAAAAGAAACAAAAACAAAAACAGGTGGTATTTTTTGCCTTCTCCACTGAAAGATTAGAGCCTCAGCTCTTAAGAAAAAAAAGAATGGTGACAAATTGCTGGGCTGCAGACCTGTCATTTCCATCATCATTGGATTTTCTGTAGCTCTCTGCAGTGATAACATATCTGGCCAGTCCTGTTTCGATGTAACCCAAAGGTTGGTGTCACAGGGTTCTCTACTCACCAATAGGATGCCTCCTTGTGGCTCTGTCTGGGGATTTCAGGTCGACACCCCTCTTCTCACACCACATTCTCCCTCACTTAACCTGCTCTGTCTTGTACCTTACAGAAACTGTCTTGTGTGGGGTGAACACCACATCACAGTTGGTCTTGAATGGACTTTTCACATGCACCGTTGCCTTTGTTAGAAATCACACTTGCTTCACATTAAATATGACCAGATGTACAGACCACTAAGCTGTAGATAATAGATACACACTGAGAGGCAATGTTCTCATCTTCCAATCACCTCACTTTATACCACTGCAATTTTTGTCTTTTCCTGAAGTGCCTGACTGAGTGAATTTCATGCCAACTCAATAGTGACAAATACCCAAACAACAAAAAAAGCCAAGCCAGAGGAAATCTCTGCCCTATGATACATTCCCCTATTCAATTCTAAAAGGAATGTGGCACTTCTGACTATGGTTACACAGCCACTGTTGGGGTGTTTAATACAGTAAGCTGATCTACTAGAGATGTGAAAGTTGTAAAACTCTTTCCACTTCTCCCCACAGATGAAAGCAATCAACAAATCCTACAACAGTTGCAGGGTGATCTCCTTTCTTTTCATTTCTTTCAAGTAGAGCCTAGAGATCACCAAATAATTAAAATAAATCCAAAAGAGTATGACTGAAATTTTAAAAGGTATCAGCCTTGTATGCCCTCTGCTCCCATGGAGAGTCCCACAAAGAATCAAGGGCATGCAGCACTTCCTAGGAGTGTTCAGCTCCCTGTGGGATCAAGCCCTAGATGGGTTAGTTTTGGCTGTGCTTCTGCTGTCCTGGATGATGATTTCTATGAATATTTGTACAATTGAGTTTTACTGTCTCCTGTATTAGTGGAAAGTGAATTACAAAAGGTCAAATATGCCACTATTCACAGAAGCCAGTTTAATTTTGCACTTGAGTATTTGCAGTTGAAGAGATTATGCGCTAATCCATGGAGGGAATAGAAATAATGACATACAATTTATCTGACTAATCACAACTAACACACACTGAACATCCACAGTGAACTCTACATGATCAATCCAGAGGGGTTTTTTTAAACCAACTTTGAGGGGAAAAAATCAATCAAATCACAGTAAACTCACAGGTTCCCATGTTGTAAATTAATTCCACAAATATCTGTTGCAAAGTTACAGAGCTCTACTAAAAACCTTGTCCAAATCTCTGCCATGTCTCAGCTTGGCTACTGCAAATTCCTCATTTCTGTCCTCCCAAATTTCTGTGCGCCCCATCTTCCAGTCCAGCCCAGTATTTGGCTGATAAAATATTTTCCCTCACTTGGAGCTTTGGCCAGGTCATTCCCTCTTTTTAATTCCTTTGCTGGCTGAACAGGACATGGAAGGTAATGGGTAAACTTCTGGTCCTCAGCTCCAAGGGTCTGCATGCCTTAACTTTTGTCTCTAGCACCCATCTACATGGTATCTGGGGGCCTGATTGGAAGCTCGTTCAAGCCAGTGGAAAGACACCTTTTGAATGCAGTTGTCTTGATCAGGCCATAAAGAATACATTTGCTTTAATTTAATGGGAGACTGATGAGATGATTAACTTTCTCACTTGTTTTTTGAAATCCAGTATTATCTTCTGTTCTTCACATTTCTTTTAACCTTAGAGTTGTTTTGTTTATGGTCACTTCAGTAAGTAGAGGGGACCATTGCTGTAATGAGACAAATGCTGGAGCTGTTGAGCAGCAATAACCACCATCATGTCTTGGTCACTTTCAGGAAAGCAGTTTTAAAAATTACCCTTATGTGGATTTTAAGTTTATTTGAGTGGGTAAACAGTATACAGTTCAGTTCAATGTTATTTTTAAAGGATATTATGTAGGGCTGTCTAGTGATTAAAAAATTAAATTGTGCTATTAAACAATAATAGAATACCATGTATTTAAATATTTTTGGATGTTTTCAAATAGATTGATTTCAGTGCCTAGGCATTGTAAAACTTTTGCATAAGTACCTGATCTTATATTGAATATGCATCATGACCTAGGTAGATAAAGTAATTAGGAGAAGGAGGGGTGAAACTGACCTATAAAACCTGAAGCTTCGGTTTTCAGCTGAATGTTTGAAAAGTAGATTTCATCTGTGTGTGTGTGTGTGTGTGTGTGTGTGTGTGTGTGTGTGTGTGTGTGGTCAATCAACATTGTAATTTGTGGAAAATTTGAAGGGTTCATGTCTTGCTTTGGGTTGGGAATTTAGTAATGTCTTCACTAAAAGGATTTTTTTTTCAGGTAGATTCTTAATCAGTAACTAGGTGTCAATAAGATGGTTCATTAGTTACATAAGTTGAAGTCGTTGATTCCACACTGTAAAACCAGTAGGAATGGCTGAATGATTAACAGAATTCATTAGACAATTGAACCAGATCAGACACTTGAGAAACTCTTGAAGAACTGGAGAGTGGCAGTCGAGATGTGCAGGTGCTGGTACTTAAAATTTCTAAAGATTATGAAAATTATCCTCTTCCAGCAGTCATTCATTCATTCAATCTGATTATACGTGTTTAAGTCTGTTGCTTTTCTCATTCATTCCTGATTTCCCAAATTGTGTTATCAGGGTTAAGCCACAAACTTGGCCAAAGTATTCATCAAAAGGGAGTGGGTTAAATACATAAAGAAAATACAATATACGCTTCAAAATTGCTCTTCCATAGAAACCCTGAGCAAACACTCAATATCCAGCTGTATACAGCCATTTCAAGTAGGTATTAGTGAAAGCATATTGATGTGTGCACTTCATGTAACAAGATATCTTCAAGTTCCCTGATCACAATCTACCGGACACACATTTCCCTACAAGTTATTTATCAATTTTGGAGGCTAGGTAGTTTGAGCGGATAAAAAATACAGCATCATATAGCAACTATGAGAAGGTCAACTGAGTGTACTCCAACATGTGGCACGGTGGACAATTTAGAGATGTAAAATCAGTATTAGATCATCCAGTTCATCTTCCTGCCAAAGCAGAGTTGTTCCCTGCAGTTTATTTTCTCATATTTCATCCAGTGTTGTTTTAAAAGATCATTTCCCTGGGAAGGATATTATTGAGCCCAACACATCTCACCTTCAAGAAGTCGCTCATGCCATCTCTGATGTTCAGAGTAAGTTTTCCTCTTTCTTAACTTTCTCTCACTGGATGAACTTATTGCATTATGGAGTGATGCATTATGTGAAAGTTCATCTTAAAGCATCTAGAAATATTATTGACCTAACTTTTCCTCTGAGTATGACACTTTGAATATGCTGAAGCCTGTTTACCAAAGAATTGTTCACCTATGTAATCCAGCCTTTGTTCGGATACTATATGCATTGCATTTGACTTTAGTCAAATAACTAAAAGCACCTTCTAGACAGCATGCTTTAGCTAAACAACTCCTAGTATCACTAAAAACATTCTCTGTACATGTAAAATGCCAGAACTATACTCATTCCAGTAGTTTTACACAGATTGGTAGAGCTATTCTCAACATTAATTCCTTAAGACCTGTATCGAAATTGGGAAGGGGGGGGAATCCCATCTACTTTCATGACAATACAGTAGAGATTTCCATCACAGTGTCCATCAGATTTCCATCACAGAGTTGGACTGACTATATCAAAAACCACAACAACATCAAAGAGCAAAGAATCAGTATCCCAAAGTAACAGACCCATAACCAGGCTGTGAGCATGCTAAATACTATTACATACACACTGACTAACTACAACACAATTTTATCATGAAAAAAATGTTTATGACTGTATAATGCTGTAAATAAAGCCAATCTGCTTCACTCTATTTTAGCACAACCCTTTTTAAGCATTGAACAGAGTTTTAACAGGGAAACTGCTATGACAAATTTATAACTTCTATTGTGGAAAATAAATTATTATTAAGTGGAGTGGAGTGCAAATGAGTAATGGGATTCAAACTAGATCTGCACTGCTGGTTCTGGGTCGTTAAAATCAAAAGAACGCTTTTCACAACTTGGAGTCTGGAGGCACTTTGAAAACCCTAGACTTTTCTCCCTTTGATCCAATGAAATGGAGTGAAACATATAGCCTCTAGGCAGTTTTTAGGTACTGAAAGATCAAATAGAAGCTATTACAGTGCAATTTATTTGAAGCCTAAAAGAAAGGATCTGTTGAGAGACTTGTGTATTTGTCTACTGCATGGGGAAAAATAAGTAAAAACTCTGGATCAGGACCTAAATTCAGCAAATAGGAGAAAGGTCCAGATTGGGTCCAATCATTGTGATAGACATATCAGAGTCATGTGAAGTTTGACCTATACTTAAAAAAAAAAAAAAGTGGAGCAGGTCACATTAACAATTGTAAATTAATTATCTGATTATATGAGTCCTTGTTTCTATTCACAATCCCAGTTTCGGTGAAAGTATTCGTTATTCATAAGTATCCTAATAACTTATGTCAACATATTTTAGCCTCTGGGCTGTTTGTGCACTTTTTTTTTTTTTAAGTTCTGTTGGGTCACCTAAGTCACATTATTGTTCTGCTCTCACCTTGGTGGACAAACTTGGAGAATTATGAGTTGTGAACAGCAAATAAGGCAATTCTATTATGAGCTTTTGAATGACTAATAATTTAAAATTAACTTTTTGAATTTGTAAGAATTTTCATAATAAAATGCAGAACTTCACATAATCAAAGAGCAGCATCACCCTGCAAACTTATTCCTACAAAAATATTCCCCTCCATTACATTTTCTATTCTTTGCAATGCTTCAACAGATAGTGGTCAAAGCTTTCCAACAGAGAAGGTCAGCCTGATCTTCATGATCAGTTATCATGAAGATCAGCTCCCCAATATTTCTCACTTAAGAATCTGAAATTCCAAATTCTGCATTTCACACTATTCTCTGAAGTTTAGCCATCTTTGAAAATAGCTTTTCATGCTATAGGGTTTTTACTGCCTCCCCTGTGCAGTGTCTTCTGGAAAAAGACCACCACTCTGCCTCTGAATACTACAATCCTGACAAATGCAATATGATGTGCATACGATAGTACCAGAAAAGTCTCTCATATTTAATTAGCTCCTGCCTTCTTGGTCTATGCCCATGTCAGTGCTCAGCTCATCCAGAGTCTGTATCAGGACACTCTCTAGGGTTGATAACTATATCCCTCTTTGAAACTAGCAGCTCAACAATTCATTCCTGCTCCACGACTCCCCATTGCCTTCTTTTGGAACCAGAGACAAACTCTGAAGATGGCCTATACAGATTTAGTATGACCAGAGTCTTATTTGCAGATCCATAAGAGACAATATATAATCAAGAAAATGAACCAGCTTAGATGTAAGAGAGATTAATTTAGTCCAATTTTCATAAACACATGATATTGCTCCCTAAAGCTTAATACAGGGTAGTTGAACTGAATCAAATTTTGATCAACAATCTTGAGCGTAGAACTGATCAACAATTTCCATCCCACAGAAAATTCCAATATTTTGGCATTTGTTCAATGATGCTGCATCAGCCAGAGCTGGAGACCACAGTGCACCACTGGAATTGTAGTCTGGCCCGGGAGCAGGGCTTCTAAGACAGCTGGAACTGCAGCTCTACTAAGGCATTATAGTGACTCAGGAGGAGACAACCTGGCAAAATATTTAATTTTAAATAGTGAAAAATTCCATCCAAGTGTTTCTCCTTTCCTCCGGAAAATGTTGATTGATGAAACACCATTTTCTGGTAGGAAGAGATTTCATTTGACAGGTTGCAGCCAGCCCTATTTCAGTATAGCAAAGCAGCTCAAGTTCAAGGTTTTTTTCCTGAGCTACATATAAACAGGCCTTGCTTAGACAACTCTGAAATGCTGTCCACTGCCATGCTAGAAGCAGTTGTCTTTTCATCTACCTCAGATGCTTTGGAAAATCTTTTCTGTGGAGAACACTACCTTCTCCTCTCAAGCAATTTAAGTGTTGATCATCCTTTAGAGTCTTGAAATCTCTCAGTTGCTCACATTAAGTATCCCTAGCTGCTTACACTGTCCCACTACTACCGGCCCTGGGAATTACTATGTTTGCAGTGTTATAAGAAATGAATCATGACATCTCTTATGACACAATGTATCACTTGGTATCTTCCCCTATAGACCTTATGACTTGTCAAGCACACTGTATACATGACATTTCTTATGACACAATGTATCACTTGGTATCTTCCCCTATAGACCTTATGACTTGTCAAGCACACTGTAATAAATATAAAGGGAAGGGTAAACACCTTTAAATCCCTCCTGGACAGAGGAAAAACCCTTTCACCTGTAAAGGGTTAAGAAGCTAGGATAACCTCGCTGGCACCTGACCAAAATGACCAATGAGGAGACAAGATACTTTCAGAGCTGGGGGGGTGGAGGAGGGGGAACAAAGGGTCATCTCTGTCTGTGTGATGCTTTTGCCAGGACCAGAGCAGGAATGCAGATCAGAACTCCTGTAAAGAGTTAGTAAGAAATTTAGTTAGATATGCATTAGATTCTGTTTTGTTTAAATGAATGATAAAATAAGTTGTGCTGAATTAACTGTACATTCCTGTTTTTGTGTCTTTTTGTAACTTAAGGTTTTGCCTAGAGGGATTCTCTAGGTTTTGAATCTGATTACCCTGTAAGGTATTTACCATCCTGATTTTACAGAGGTGATTCTTTTCCTTTTTCTTTAATTAATTTTATTTTTTTAAGAACCTGATTGCTTTTTCCTTGTTCTTAAGTCCCAAGGGTTTGGGTCTGTGTTCACTTATGCAATTTGGTGAAGATTTTTAACAAGCCTTCCCCAGGCTTGCGGGAATTTTGAGGGGAAAGACGTTTCCAAGTGGGCTCTTTCTCTGTTCTTTGTGTAACACTTTGGTGGTGGCAGCTTTTAACCTAAGCTGGTAAGAATAAACTTAGGGGGTCTTTCATGCAGGTCCCCACATCTGTACCCTGGAGTTCAGAGTGGGGAAGGAACCTTGACACACACATTAGCAGCAATTAGTTTCCAGTGATCCTGTGGTATTCCAGTTCTGCGTATGCAAGGATTTTTCCCACTTCAGACATAAGCAAAGTTCAACATTTTGCATTAATTTACAAACACACTGCTATCAAGCACAACATTAAAAATCCTAATCAATGACAAGAAAATTTTAAAAAACTAGGTAGGTCGATCAATGGTCACAATCACATTGCGTAAACCATAATTAGGCATGCAGCGTAGTTACCTGAATAGATCCACACTATTCTATTGTGCATACACTTCCTATTTTAGCATAGTCTTAACATCTCATCTTGTTGCATGAAAAGAAGTGCCCTTGATTTTACATTTCTGTCTCCAGGAGAATATTTTTTAAGACTCTTTAAGTGACTCAGCAGCCTAAAACCTGTTTTTAAAAGTCACTCAGGGATTTAGGAGATTAAGTCTCATTGAAAGTTAATTAGAGAGACTCCTAAGTCCCTGGGTGTGTGTTCAAAAAGTGTATTGCTGGTCTTTTATCATTGGTGGTGGTGAAGTGTCTCGCAGTTCAACTTCCATGCGGAAATATTACAGACTGAAGAGATGGGATATTACAAAATGTTGGGGGACAAGTGTTTTTAAATTCCATGAATCTAGAGAGGAATCCAAAATTTGGAGGGTCTTTTTAGAACTATTTTATACACCATAACCTCTTAAGTCTTTACCAACTATACACTTGGACTATCTATTTTTTAAACTAAAAAAAAAAAAAAGATTTTGCTAGTATGGTTAAATAAAATCATTCTAAAGCTATGAAGCTATGAAGAGGCTGAATGCTCATGAATGCATGTTTTAAATCTAAAATAAGCAGATTTTTGCAACGTGTAATCCTTAGGGGGCTATGATGCCTTACCTCTCTGTATAAGGACCTAAATTCTCAGACAGCAAACAAAAGATTACTTAAGAAAAAATTAGTTCTGAAATATCACTTGTTTTATGAAACTTGTATTTCTTAGTGACTAGAGCACAGGTGTGTCAAGGAATCTGGGAACCTATTGCCAGCTTTGCTACTGATGTGCTGTATATTACTGGGCAAATCACAAACCCTCTGTGCTGACCTTTGATACATGACTGGAGTGCCAGGTGCTACCTCAATAGAAATTAATAAAATACTAAAAAAAAAAAGACATGAGTAAGCACTCCATTGGCAGCTGGTGACTTGGCCATTGGGGTAGGCTAGCCCCCAGCCCCTCCCCTGGTGCCCAAGGCCGCGTCCTTTCCTTTCTGTGCCCCCTTTCCTGCACGAGTCCAGAGCCCCAGCGCTGGGCAGCGAGGTCCCAGCTACGGTGCTCCGGGCCAGACGCAGCACCCATGGTGCTCCGGGCAGCACGACCGCAGCGCCAGCCACCCTGAGTCCCTGCAGGAGTGGGAGCCAGGCCAGCCTGCCTGGGCCGAGGTCTGGGAACCGCAGGAGGGGGCCTGGCCTGGGGGCGGAGCCATGCTAGGCTGTTTGGGGAGGCACAGACTCCCCGAACCTATAATATCTGCTGCCCATGAAGCTCTTTATGTTCATCAGTAAAGCACATCCCATGGCCAAAGCCACAATGTCTTCTCTGTAAGGAACTGTCTCTCTCAGAGGAAATAATCTCTGTAACTACTTACAAACTTTGACTTTCATAAGTGTGTGTTTAGGCATTTATTTGGCTCTTATCTGTTCAGTGTACTAGCAGTTCACATTGTCACAGGAAATTTTAAATCACCGCTTAAATAAAATAAAATTAAAAAAAAAAAAACTTAAGAGTTCTTGCTGCCTGCCTTCATAGTGATTATTGACCTCAGTGAAAAGAAAAGAAATAACGCTGTGATTTCCAAAGAATCCTAAAGGAGTTAGATGCTAAAATCTCATTGAATTCCACTTACATTTAGGTACCTGGGTCCTGTTGTATTAATTTAGATGAAATACAGGTCAGTTGTTACCATAACCCATTCACTGTCCCACATTCAACAGTTTTAAACAAGGCTCGGTATATAGAGAACCCAGCCTGCTTAGTGAAATGGCAAACACCTTGAAAAATCCTTTTTTAACCCATTCCTAAAGAAACTGAAAATAAGGGGAAAAACAGTTATAAAGCATTTGAAATATTATATAAGGCAGTGGTTCTCAAACTAGGGCCACCACTTGTTCAAGAAAAGCCCCAGGTGGGCCGGACCGGTTTGTTTACCTGCCGCATCTGCGGGCTAGGCCGATTGCGGCTCCCACTGGCTGCGGTTCGCTGCTCCAGGCCAATGGGGGCTGCGGGAAGAGCGGCCAGCAGATCCCTCGGCCCGCGCTGTTTCCCTCAGTGGGAGTCGCGATCAGCCAAACCTGTGGATGTGGTAGGTAAACAAGCTGGCCCAGCCCGCCAGGGACTTTCCTTGAACAAGCGGCAGCCCTAGTTTGAGAACCACTCGTATAAGGCTTCATTCTGACATCTCTTGTTCCCTTTCACTGAAGAGAGTTCTTAAAGGGAAAAGTCCCTTGCTTCACAGGCTCTTAGATGGCATCAGAGATACCTGTATTTTTTTGAGGACAGTAGTAGTTAGTTGAAGTGAGCTGGAGCTGCTGTTATTAAAGTCCAATCCAGATTCCCTGAGGACAGCAGAAGACAAATACACACACAAGACAAGAGAAAAGAACAGCAGAGAGAGAAAATGAAGCTTCTGTTTCTGGTGTTGACTCTCTTGCAACCTCACAGTTGAAAAACAAAAGGTATGGTTTTATTGCCGCTATGAGACCTGGCAAACTTGTACCAGTGCATTGGACTATTTAGGACAGGGGCAATGTTCCCTCTAATTTTTGACAGACCATGCGCAAAAAATTTCTTCTGTACACATTTCTGACAAGACGTGTTTGCAAAAAATGTCTTCTGTGCAAATTGGTGCGCTTCTGTGCAAATTTGTGTGTGCAGTGTTTCGCCATGTGCACGGGGTTTAGGATCTGTGTGTGCGTGCACATGCGCACAGCTTAGAGGGAACCGTGGACAGGGGTAGTTACTTTTGTGTCAAGGTCCAAATTTCTTGGTCAAGATATACTCAAGGACCAGACTCCCACAAGGTGCATTGCTTGTAACTTATATTTCAAATTAGTAGTTTGATGTGACCAATTATATTAACTTTGCCAGTAGTCCAAAACAGAGGTACCAATTAGAATACATTATGAAACAAGAAGCAAGTCTAAGTTTGTTCTCCTGCTACAATCAAAAAAATATATATCAAAGTACTGCAATCAGACATTTCTAATATGAATATTCATTGGCAACTGTTCAGGACGGATTTATGAATGCTTTCACCTGCTGCTGGAAAGAAAAAGAAAAACATTAACTTGCAAAATAAAGCTATTAACGTAAGCAAAAAGAAAAAAAGAAGACACACAGATGGATGATGATCTTGGAATTATGCAATCTTGTGAGAAAAGAATGGTTTCATTTTTCATATTATGAAAACATTTGTTTTATATATGCAGATTGTCCAGGTCTTTGCGTTTAACTCATTATCTCCACACAACACTAATAGTATTCCTGGTTTATGTGAAACAATGCACACAACTACCTGATTACCTTGTGGCAGAACCACATGCAAGAGTAATTTTTTAAGGACTGACTGCTATACTGATTCTACAATCTTAAATTGTTTGAACCCAAGAGGAAGTTTCCATTTACAGAATAGCCTTTTGTTGCTTGAGATGAAAGGTTTTGATTATAATACTTTAATAATGAAAAAAAAATACTTAACACTTCTAGAGTGACTTTAGTCTGAGAATCTGAAATTGCTTTTAATAAATTAAGTCTCAACCTCCTGATGAAACAATGAAGCAGGAGTCCCATTTTATAGATAGGCTAATCAATTATCCTCTAGGTACATCACTTCCCCAAATTTAAAAAGCAGGTCAGAAGCAGAGCTACGAATTCTGTGCTTTACATATCAGAGGAATCATGGCCTATTGGTAAAGTACAGTTTTAACGGACTGACACCAAAGAATCCCCATGGCCCCAAATTTGCAAAGATTTGTGCAGGTGCTTGACTATCTTCACCAGGAACAGTTCCATTGACTCCAATGGGAGAATTCACAGTGCATACATTGAATTAATATGATTAAGTGTTTGTAAGACTGGAGCCAAAGTTTTCATGGCAATGGTTATTATAAAGATTGGTGAAATGCAAAATATTCTCCAGGTTCTATTAATAGCCTTAGTGCAAAATTAGTCCCTAATCTTACAAATTCATCCCTTTCATCCAAATGCCACCCTACTAAAATCAATGGGGCTGTGTGCACACATAAGGGTCAGGTTGAAGGAGTAGCTTGCAGGACTTGGGGCATAGACTGGAAATAGTTTCCAAGAGAGGGTATATTGTATATATGCCAATACTTCTTGCTTCCAATAAAGCCAGCTTTCTCCAGCAAATACTGGAGGTATGTAAAAAATAAATTAACTTTTTCAAAACATCTGAAAACTGGTGTCTTATTGTGGACTGAGGACTGACTGGAGATTGTTTTGACTGAAATAAATATTGTTTGTCCTGAACAGGATTTTCAATCTTACTGCCAAATCATTCAGATACCTCAAAAGGAAAACAAACAATTGAATTGAGAGAGTAAGAATGGGAAATTATTAACCTGATAGTTCTGTCTCATTGCGCTCTCAGTGTTTTATCCCACTGCAATGCCTGCTGAAAGAGTTTAAAGCTTGCACTGATTTATACACTGCCTATATTCTCCATGAATTACTTCCTGCGGGCACTGTATAAACTGGTTTTTAATAACGAGTTACAGAAACAAAAGCAGTTGTTTCTCCTGTAATTAGGAATGAAACCATAATACACTATACCAAGATTAAAGAAACACCTTATGCATGTGCACATATGTGGAGTGGGATACTTACATTTATTCAACATGTATGAAGCACATTCTCACTACACTTAAAAATTCTAACTATCTGTATTATACCTTTCTCACAGACTACGCTGGGCATTTTCTGTAATTTACTGCTTTATGAATTTTTTTGCCATATTCTTTGCTTCTCAGATTAAGACTGGTCCCCTTCACTGATTATTCCCTTGTGAAGCCTGTTTTCCATTTTACTGGATTCAGTTTTACAGTATTCTCCAACCTACTGGATAATTTAACACATGCTGTCAGTTTTTAGCAACAGAAGGTAGCTGTAGCAAAGGGTTCTTAGCAGAAAATACTTCCCTTTCCTTTCTCTTCTCACATTAGATTAGAGGAAGAAACAGGATGATATTTAGTCTGGCAAGTGTGATCTCAAGTTTTGCCCTTGTGAGTTATGCTCCAGAAACCTATTGTTGTGTGTTTACATGGCAACTTCTTAACTAAAAGTTTCTTTTGTAATGGCATATGTAGGGAAGATGCATAGATGCAAGATGGGTTCCTTTATTACTCTGTGTGAATTCATGAGACCAGTTTATAAAATCTGAGGAATGAATGTAATAAAAATTACCCCTCTTTACTTTACCGTTATTGATAGAAGTTGAATACAAGGGTTGGTACTGCACTGCTGTCATGATTTTGCAATCTCAGTTTATCTCAGGTACTTTTATAGCCCCAATTAATGTAGTATCTGAGTTCCTCACAATCTTTTTATGCATTTATTCTTAAAGCATTTCCCTACTTCCCAGGGATGTTATTTCCTCACATTTTACAGATGGGAATGGAATGGGAATGGGCAGGAAACTGTTTTCCAATCTTGTGAGATTTTCCTCAGTTTTGAAAAGATTTCTGTTCTGCAGCAGGATGACTATTCATGGGAGCAGAGACTTGAACCCCAGACTCCCAGATGCCAGGGGAGTGTCCCAACAGCTGGGCTATAGAGTCAGGTTAGTTCAGACCCAATAAAGATTAATTTTTTACCAAGAGGAATAGCTCCTACAGGGTCCTAATGGAGAGACCAATAGATTTCAACATCCCAAAATAGCCAATAGCACAGTAGTTAGGGCACTCCCCTCAGATGTAGGAGACCTGGATTGAAGTCTATGCTCTAAATCAGGCAAAACAGAGACTTGAAACTCATCCTCCCATGTTTCCTATATCCCAGATGAATGCTGTAACTACCAAGTTTTGGTGGGTGTGGGTTGGTGTCTCTCTCGCAGCGAGAATCTCATCTTGGACTTGAGAAACATTTTAGATGGAAGTTTAATTGAAACCGCCCCTTTTGCAGAAAAAAAAAGTTGGTGAATTGTCATTTTTTTCCAATGGAAAACCATTTCGGCAAAACATTCCCAAGTAGCTCTAGAGCTCAGAAACAGAGAAGCTAAGGGGGAAATCTGGCCCCATTAAAGTCAAAAGAAAAAATTCCCATTGACTTTGGAATTTTACTCTAATTTATTTGTCCAAGATCATACTGGAAGCCTGTGGTAGAGCAGGGAATTGAAGCTTGGTCTCAGGTCCCAGCCTAACTAATGGAAGCAATAATTCATCTAAACAAAATTAAATAAATGTACAGTGATTTAACATTAAAACGGAAGCATTCATTTCCCATGATTATATATTTTAGCAATAGGAAAATATCCCAATTTGCCATGACAGTCAATATCATCAGTCATTTAAATGCTTATTCTTTATTGCACTGTTTGTCCATTTGCCATGAGACAGTAATATTTTAAGATTTACATGCTTAAAAAACTAATTCCAAGAATCCCCTTCTAAAATCTTTTCCAAAAGTGTGCCAAAAACCCTGTGTCAGATTTATAAAAAACTGAATATTGGATTTTTATTTCACTATCATACAGACACAAACACTGTCACACATAGATACAACTAATGAAATACTGTAATAGAAGAATGATATGCAATGGCACGCTTACCATATGTGCTCATTGTCTAAGCAAACTATGCAAAATCAGCTCTCAACTATAGGATTTTTCATCCACTTTTTGAAAGAATGGAGGAAATGTGCCAACTCCTACCTTAAGTTTTGTGCCTGCTTGAATCAGGAACTATATTGTTGTTTCATACAACTTCATCTCTTCCTTTTCATTTGTGAAGGGTGAGGAAACAATCCTTATTGAAAAGGGCCAGACTCGGTCCTGAGCCTACACCCAAGTAGGAGCATAGGTTGAAATAAGGATCCCCACATTCCCTTAGCAGTGTTCAGTACAACTAGCACACCAGGAACACAAGGGCTACACCAGTAATCCCCACCAACACCAACAAGCAACTGGGTGGGGAGTGGCGTAGTACATGGCGCTGTTTCCTCCTTACTCAATCTGATGAGAGACTACCCTACTTTGAATTGCTAGGCTGTCTGTGAGGTAGTCAGGCATGTGACAAAAGACTACAACCTGGGGCCTCAGGAACAGCCATCAGTGCAGTTGTCATGCTGTTGAGGACACTGCATTCCTACAGAATGGCTGATTCTCTCATGCTAGTCTATCAGGAGGATTTTCCTAACTCCATACTCTGACCCTGGAGCTTCTTAATAGCGAAACATCACACACATTTTAGCCAAGCCCTTTTGACTTAAGAAAAACCCAAAAACAAAACCAAAAACTTCTACATCTGCTCATCTTCCTGCCTCGTGTTTTGAGCCCTCTCTCATCTTTATAGTACCACTTATGCATTCGCTATCAACAAACCAACAATTGTTTCATCTATAAACTATCACCCAACAGACCTGTTTGGCCGCACGCATAGGGGGAAGGGAAGCATTCTGCACCTCATAAGTGGTGAGCAAAAAGAGGAGAGTAAATAATTGGAAAAAAAATAGGAAACTACAGATATTGCCAGTGAAATTCAGCATTTGAAGCTGCTTTTAAGAACTTTTTTTTTTAATTACTAGATTTGTTGACGATCATCCCTTTAAATTCTTTGCAAATTCATCAAAAATACTTGAAAATCCTATATTTTCCTTTACAGTAAAAGGGGACATTTGCTTCCTATAGTGGAGCTGTCCCTTGTTTTGGTTAAGTGTATAGCACGCATTGCCAGTACGGTTGACTTTTCCAATCCCTGTCATTTTCTACAAAAGATGATTCACACGCTATGAAAACTAGTCTACATGATAACTCACACTTCACAACAATTTGCATTTAAAGGAAGGATTGTACAAGTAGCAGGTCAACAGGGCAGGGAGCAGTACTGAAGAAATCTAACTAAACAGGCCAATAGACATGAATAGGGATGGGAATTTACTTTTGTAAAGGAAAATGAATATTGACATTCCCAGTTTAAAAGACCATATAAAATAAATGAGTTGGTTGTTGTTGCTGGCCCTCTGCACAGGTGTAAATTTTAACTCAGTAGTGTCCTTTTTATTTCTGTTGCAGGAAAAAAGGTAAAAATGAAAAGAGGCCTGAAGCAATAGCTGAAGTACCTCAATGTTTTCTCCCTCCCATTAAATGTAAACGTCTATTTTTGAACTGTATTAGTTCTTAGAAAGAAAACTCATACCTACGAAACATAGAAAATACTGGCACTTTAGAGTGAGATTGAACAAGAGCTTTCAAAGTAAATCTAGTTCTGTTGTCAGTCCAGGCAACTAACAGCCTCTATCCACAGGACAGATGCTGCATGGACAATAGTCCTCATGCTGCCTGCTCTGTCACTACGCATCAAGTCTGACCTGGAGGGAACATTCCGAGACGGAAGAGTGACATTTCTATTTGAACTTGTTTTTGTGCCTCTATCTGGGCATAAACATTGAATGTTCTAGAGACCATGTTACTTCCAGAAACAAGACCAGTGTGCAATATTCTTTTGAGAACCCTACAGTCAGCTAGCAAGGCATCACTGCTGAGAAATGCAAGGCTCTCACTCTCCCTCCCTTACGGTATAATCCAACAAGACAGGAAAATATGACTAAGACAATGAAAGCCAGTTAAGATAACAATCAAATTTTCATCCGTTACTATACCAGAACTATTAAAATGCCAAGACAATCAAATTTATTTTCACAAGGATTCGTGATTTCCAAGAATATCTGCTAACAAACAATACCTTAATGCTTATTTTTCCTCTGTCAGTCTTTAATCAATACATTACTATTAAACATTATTTTGGATACTCAACTCCTGTATTTAATTATGGATTTGTATAGATAACAAGAATGATCATTGTTATTTAAATAGCATGTGTTCTTAATTCTATGTATTTCAGATATGACAGAGGGATTGTTTTTATCATTTACTGCACTGTAGGTGTTCAGAGTGTTTGTGTATAATTGTCAATCTTTTCAATAATTGAATGACAAATAAGATTTATCTGACCATAGTCTGCATTGCTAGTCTGATGCCTGAACATTGATGGGTATGGTACAAGAACTTGAAAAGAACAGAAACTGCACACAGCTGTGGTCAGAAAAAAGGAAGACATTCTGATGAATGCTTCACCAAGGTCCACTTTTGTATTCAAATATTACAATGATAGTTGGAGAGGAAAAAAAAATAAAAGCTAGATTTTGCAGCTGTGGCACACTCAGAACAAAATTAGTGATTTTGGGTGGCCAACCTGAAACACATTAAAAAGTCCTGATTTTCAGAGGGTGGGTAATCCACACTTCCTGAAAATCGGGATCCTTTAAGATGTCTCAGGCTGAGGCATTCATGTAAAAATCAATCACCAGTCATTTTTTGAAATGTAGGCCTATACTCAAAGAAATAGGGACAGATTTCTAAAATTCACCTGTTTTGAAAGGGGAAACCTAACAGCACTTCATAATTGAACAAACTTTCAGGGAGAAAGTAGAGCTGTCTGAAGCAGTGGTTCTCAAACTAGGGCCGCCGCTTGTTCAGGGAAGTCTCTGGTGGGCCGGGCTGGTTTGTTTACTTGCCACGTCCGCAAGTTCAGCTGATCACGGCTCCTGCTGTCCGCGGTTCACCGCTCCAGGCCAATGGGTGCTGCGGGAAGCGGCGCGGGCCTAGGGATGTGCTGGCCGCCCTTCCCACAGCCCCTATTGGCCTGGAGCGGCAAACTGCGGTCAGTGGGAGCCACGATCGGCCAAACCCGCGGACGCGGCATGTAAACAAACTGGCCTGGCCTGCCAGGGGCTTTCTCTGAACAAGCGGCAGTCCCAGTTTGAGAACCACTGATCTAAAGGATTAAAAAGAAATATGCATTTACAGATCACGACCACATCTTCACTGAGTGCCTTTGTCGCTCTGTGCAGAAATCCTTGTGTAGGCCTGGACACCACTACTACAAAAGTAGCACGTATCTTATTACAGATGTGTGAGAGAATCTGTGCTGGTCATATCCACTTCAAATATATTTTTAAATGGCCAGAGAGTGATGGGGACATTTGAAATTACCAAGTACAAACATCCAAGAATAATGTTCCTTGAGTAGCCTTCAGATATGTTCAACACCCTGTTCTCCACCACACAGACATGTAAATTCTTATTTTAATTTCCTGCCTTCTGTCCTTCTCTCTATCTACAGAACATCAAGAGCAGCCTGTCTGTTGTGCCACAAATATTGCCTTGATATGTCTTGACTTTGATACGCAGCTAAGCCACCTATTTTCAATTCTCATGCAGAAGATACAACTATTCTACTCATATCATTGATTGCGTCTGCTAGTTTTTCTTGCAGATTTAGAACAGTTGTTTTCACCTTAGTTGAGCCTTTGCTCTTAATACAACATGTATTACTATTCTTCAATTATATCTAAGAGTAAACATGAAGCATCTTGAGGACATTAAAGGATGTAGATTGGGTTCTCAAATTAAAATGTCAGTTTCTACATATCTGGCAAGCCTTCTTGTTTAAAATGCTCAATTTCCTCTCCCACCCCAGCAAGATGAGGACACCCACATCGTTGAAAATTTATGAAAACTGGTCAAATCATCATATTCCTGGAAATATTCCTGGTTATATAACTAAAAAGCAACATTTTCTCATTATGTTATATAAAGTAATAACCTACCCCAATCCACAAAGTAAACCGAATTGATGTAAGAATTTTCAGATTATGAAATTGTAGCACACCAACATTTGGGAAAGTGACTAATCTTGAACTTTTTTCTAAACAAACTCAGGGCATGATATAGCTACTCAAAAGTCTGCAGCATGGTTAAAGGAAAATTTTTAAAAAAGAGCATTCATCTGATTATATATATATAATCCATCCAGCTGTAAAAGCTGATAAGTCTTCAATAAATTACCCAAGCTGAATGAATTTTAAGTACCTATAGATGTTCCTAAAACCCCCCAGACCTCTTTGTACCTGGTTTGTTTGTGTAAAGAAGCATATCCTAGCTCCTGCATGGAGCACTAACAGAAATAATTGAATCTGATTGCTACTTTCAAGATAAATGCAGAACTCCCAAAATTCTCCCCTTTATGCAAACTGAAGCCTGTCTATTTTTTCAGGGTTTCCTGGGAGAGATTTTGGAGATATGATTGGGCCTTTTGTTTGCTTTTAAGACAAGTGGTATGTTTCTAGTCCATCATCATTTTAATTTTTCTTCTTTTATTAAAAAAAAGACTTGTGATTAGTGCATTTTAAAATTAATAAAATATTAATAAAATTATCCATGTTATTTACAATCTTGACCATTTAAGACTTTTCCCTATCCTGCAGAAAAGCAGCATTTTTTTTAAATTAAAAGGAGTTCATGTTATTCAGTGGATTTCAATTTGAACTTCACTAAATCTCGTGCAAGATGGAGCAACCTTGATGGATCAGGACTGTAAAAGCAGTATAGTGAGTTATGGACTGCTTATGGGATGGAGGGAAGAGAAATCAAGCAAAAACAGTATATTTGAGTCGGATTATAATAAATGCACTACTGCATACAAAGACATCTTGGTCATTAAGGAAATTATGCACACATACAGCCTAGATAGGGTTGCAGGGAATTTATGGCTCCAAGGAAAACACCTCTATATTAGCACTTTATATATTATATCTTATTTGGGGAGGGAGGAGTCAAGGACAACAAAAGAAGAAATGCTTGAGCAGACTGGACATTTCATCCAGTAAAAGGCAGTGTTATACTCCCAAGGGCAGTGGAATTTCAGAGCAATATTACACTCCTCCGCACTCCCAAATTGGTAGAAATGTGCAGGATGCCTAATCTTACATAATGGAGTTGAATAACCCAGTTATAAAAACCACATGTGCTTTACGTTTCTGCATTACAACATATGGTCAGTTTTAGTCACTTGTGCATATACACCCTCTGTGCACGTGCAGTTACAAATCTGTCTAAAAAGTCTAAACTTGATTCCTAATTATTTTTGAACACTGCTCATAACTTTTCATTTTCATATCACACTTTAGACATTTGTTTAAACATCTCCGAGTCAGAAATTTAGAAAATGGTTACCACAAAATGCAAAATCCGTTAACAATCTTTCAGCAAAACACATCTTTTACTGCCATTGGTAGTCAGACAAAATAATATGCATACTGATAATATCTCATCTGCTAAGCAAGTGACTTTTTGGTATTATTTCTAGGAAAACAAAAAAAGAGTTGCTATACTTACAGTAAACCATAACACACACTCTTGAGAGGTGATATTAAAGCTTACAGTCTCAGTAAATTGAAGCCAGTTGAGGATGAGATAGCACCTACAATCCAGTATTTCTAAGTACCATCAACATAGAAAGCAACAACGAATATGCAGCTGTGGAAGGAGGAGGATCTTGTCATTAAAGCACAGGACTGGGAATCCAGAAGTCTAGGTTTTACTACTGTTTTGCCACAAGGTCAGCGTATCTCTGCTCTCCCATCAGTACAAATCAAGATATACTTCCCTACCTCACAAAGATGTTCTGAGTATAAATTCATTGGGGTATTTCCTGAGCCAGTGTAAATTGGCATAGCCTCATTGACTTCAATAAAGCTATGACAACTTATGCCAGCTGAGGATCTGCCCAATTATTTGTGAGACTATCAGATGCTACACTGAGAAATACTATAAACCCATCTCTAAATGAAGTTAGTAGGTAAGAAACAATCAGATAAACATATCAATTTAACATATTGTCTATACCTATTATCCAATGAGACCTGGATTATCGGAGGACCTTCAGAAGATCAATGATGCACACAAAACTGCCATGATCAATGACTAGCTGAAACGACAATGTGGATATTGCATCCCTCCACGAAACATGGCTAGCATCAAGCGGATCTCTCAAAGAAAAAAAGACTAGAGATTTTTCTGAGAAGGGAAAAATGCAGAAGAAACACGAGAACACAGGGTGGGATTCGCCATCAAGAACTCACTTCTGGGGATGCTTGAGCCACCTACAAATGGATAAGAGAATGTTGGCACTACACTTGTTCATATCTGAGGGTCCAGTCAACCTTGTAAGTACACATGCCCCAACATTCTTCTTGTCTTCAGACATCAAGGCCCAGTTCTACGACCTGTTGAACACCAACCATCAGCAAGATTCTGAAACATGAATATGTTTTCCTGCTAGGGGACTTAAATGCAAGGATGGGAGCTGATAGTTAAGCATAGACCAAGTGTCTTGGTCAACATGGAACTGGTAAGATGAATGAAAATGGTCAAACTGCTAGAATTCTGTTCATATTACGACCTCCATGTAACAAACTCATTCTTCCAGACAAAGGCACAACACAAAGAGTCTTGGAAACGTCCCAGATCTGGCCACTGGCACCAACTGGATCTTATCACGAGGCATACCAATCTTAACATAAGCTTCATTACTCGCAGTTATCAAAGTGCTGATTGTATACCAGAGAGTGGTCTGTGTCACAGCAAGGTCAGACTACAAACACACACACACACAGATCTAAAGCAAAAGGATGTCCTTGTATTAACGTTAGTGCCATAGCAGACCAAGAAGTCACAGCATTACAAGAACATACTACAAGCAGCTCTTGACACCAGTGATTGTGCCACAAGCACCCAGCTGAAGTGGTTGCAACTGAAGAACACAATCTACGATGCAGATCTGTCAGTATTTGGGAAGAAGGAAAAAAAAAAGACCGACTGGTTTGATGCATATTCCAGTGTGTTGATACCAGTCAGACAGACCAAATGCACAGCCCAAACAAACTACAAGAGAGACCCAAATGTAAAAAGCCTACAAGCATTGAGAGTGTTAGGAACCAAGGTGCTCAATACTGCACCAATGACTATTGGCTGCACTTATGTGAAAGCATCCATGTAGCAGCTGATGCAGATAACATCAGAAACATGTATGATGGGATCAAGAAAGCCTTGGGTCCAACTTCAAAGACAACATCCCCACTGAAATCAACAACAGGGGAAACACTCAACTGCACCAAGGAGATGGCTCACTGGGTAGAACGCTATTCTAAGCTTTATTTTTGTGAAAATATTATTACAGATGAAACCATCAAAAGCCTGCCTGTTATGAACCAACTCCATGATGAAACAACCATTGAAGCCTTGCCAGAGATGGTCCCCCCAGTGGAAAGGCTCCCAGAAAAGATTGTTACTGTCCAAGGTCATAAAACACAGAAATCCTATTCTATTGCAAGATCTTCATGAGTTGCCTTAACCTAATTCCCCCCCAAGGAGTTCAGTCACAAATTTAATTAAAACACATTTTTTTTTTAAATGAGCATCATCAGCACATAAGCATGTCCTCTGGAAGGGTGGCCAAAGCATGAAAAGGCATATGAAGCTTTAGTGCATCTGGCATGTAAATATCTTGGAACACCAGCTACAACAGTGCCATGTGAATGCCTGTTCTCACTTTCAGGTGACACTGTAAATAAATATCTCCTATAAATGTAAACAAACT
Organism: Eretmochelys imbricata; assembly: GCF_965152235.1. Taxonomy (NCBI): domain Eukaryota; kingdom Metazoa; phylum Chordata; order Testudines; family Cheloniidae; genus Eretmochelys; species Eretmochelys imbricata. The sequence goes on along the minus strand of NC_135572.1, from coordinate 178,880,854 downwards.
TGTTTCTCTTCATGGTTGCCTGCACAAGAAGTAGGACTGAGTGGACCTGTAGGCTTTAAAGTTTTACATGGTTATGTTTTTGAATGCAGTTATGTAACTGTGATAGATGAAGTGGGCTTAGCTCCCTTTTTTGGACACCCAGCCAGCCAGCAGCTATAAAATCCCTCTAATTGCTCTACCTGTAAAGGGTTAAAAAGTCTCACTGCTATACATAGGTAAAAGGAAGTGAGCAGGTACCTGGCCAAAAGAGCCAATGGGAAGGCTAGAACTTTTTAAAATTGAAACAAAGACTCCCCTTTCGTCTGTCTGTTGTTGTTCTTCCGGGGAGCATTAAAGAGGACAGCAGCTATGCTGTAAGACAGGGATCGGCAACCTTTGGAACCTGACCGCCAGGGCAAGCCCCCTGGCGGGCCGGGCCAGGCCAGTTTGTTTACCTGCCGCATCCACAGATTTGGCCAGTCGCAGCTCCCACTGGCCGTGGTTCACCGCTCCAGGCCAATGGGGGCTGCGGGAAGCAGCGGCCATCACATCCCTCGGCCCATGTCGCTTCCCGCGGTGCAGGCCGAGGGAAGCAGTGCAGGAATCATACCTAGAAACTACTTATTTAAAACCCCAGATATGTAAGTAGATCAAGAAATGCCTAGGAAGACATGATTAGGTTTATTCCTTTTATTTCGTTATGGCTTGTGGATTCCTCTGTGTTAATCCCAGGTGCTTTTGTCTTGCTTTTAACCTTTAAGGTGGACCTCAAGAAAGCTATTCTTAGTGCTTAATTCTTGTAGTTGCTCTTTTAAAATCTAGCAATAGCCTGAGTTCCCAGAGGTACTGTCTCTCTTTTTTAAAAAATTAATCAAATTTACTTTTTTTAAGAACAGGATTGGATTTGTGTGTCTTAAGTGGTTTGTGCACATGTTGTTTAATTAGTTGGTGGCAACAGCTCCCCCCACCCCTTTTCTTTCTCAGCTCTTCCCCGGAGCTGTGGGGGAGAGTGAAAGGGCTTGAGGGTACCCTACAGGAAGGAATACCCAAATGTGCTTTCCTGGGCTCTCAAAGGGGTTTTGCACTTGCGTGGTGGCAGCATCTACCAATCCAAGGTCAGAAAAAAGCTGTAACCTTGGGAGTTTAAATACAAGCCTGGAGTGGCCAGTATTATTTTTCAGAATGCTTGCGGGCCCCCATCTTCTGCACTCAAGGTGCCAAGTGGGAATTAACCTTAACAACAACAACAAACAACAACAACAAAAATCTACGTTTGTAAGTTACACTTTCATGATAAAGAGATCACACCACAGTACTTGCATGAGGTGAATTGAAAAATACTATTTCTTGTATCACTTTTATGCAAATATTTGTTATAAAAATATAAAGTGAGCACTTTGTATTCTCTGTTGTAATTGAAATAGGTATATTTGAAAATGTAGAAAAAATCCACAAAGATTTAATAAATTTCAATTGGTATTCTATTGTTTAACAATGCGATTAAAACTGATTTTTTTAATCAAAATTCATTTTTGAGTTAATCCCGTGAGTTAACTGTGATTAATCAACAACCCTAATTTTAATATGTCACAGGTCAGCCAGAAGATGTATTCCAAAATTGGACTAAGAATGTCTTTTTTGCCGTTTATTGCCTCGTAAGTACTAAAATGTAAGTTTCTAGTAAGCAGCCTATTGGTCTGAAATATCTTTTAATGTTATATATTTCATATTTCATTAAGACCTATGCATTACTTGTGTATCCATTTTAACTTCGATACAAACAAAATTGCATCTACAACCACCACTGCTACCATTCTTCCCTCCCAGAGATCCGATTATACTGATAGAAAGGTACAGCAAAGGGTCACATCCAGAATAACAGAATTGGCTCAGCTATCCACCCTAAAAGATAAATATTTAATGGATTGTATGAATACTGTAATGTTTATAGAAAGGATGCAGCTAGTCACAGGTCATACAAACAAGCTCTCCTGAACGCTGCTAATCTTAATGTGTCAGGGTTTTCTCATCCCTAACCACAGCATTAATTTTCAGGAATCAAGAGCTTAGACATTTGCAGAAGCAGGATTTTTATCTCCAGTCCAAGCATAATGTAATACTTCCTGTATAATTAGGCTCTCTCCTGTGGAGAATATCTTGTCTTTTACTGGAAGGGTGAGAGCCTCATACTTCATTTCTCAGCCAAGAGCCATGTTAGTGTGCCAGGCTAGCCATGGCATATTAAGTATATTAGTTATAGAGTTGCATTACTTCACACAGGTGGCTGTGTTCCAACACTACTATAGGTATGGACTCTAGGTCTCTCCATTCAATTTAGGCCATCCTGCTAAACCAAAGGGGAGGATATATTGACTGGGAAGATGTCACGCAACTCGTTACACATGCACATTGAGTTCCCAAAGTTTGTCCACTGATCCTGATCTTGCAACACTTACAGTAATTATCCTTGAAGGCGATAGGACATTTACATGAGTAATTATGCAAGATTGGGCCCCTAGTAGCAATGAGGAACAATTATCTCTACTAGTAGGATGTGGAAGGAGGGGAGGGCAATTAAGACAAAGGCATAGAAGGTTAGATCTAGCCTTGTGCAGCAGTACCTTTCATTTGCCCTGAGAAGCAGTCATGAGTTCCTGAAGCTGCAGTTTGTGGAAACTGGCAGCGGCAGTGCCAATTACAAATAGATATTTCTCTTTGCCCCATTCATTTAGTGCTTAAAAGGTGGCTTATACCGATCATCTTTCAATGGAAAAGAAAAAATAGTACAGCTGTAGAGAAATGATACGCCAATTACATATCCTACAAAATAGAGGACAAATAAACCAGCACACCTGTCCAATTTTTTCCACTTAACACTTCATAGACATGCCTAGTTTCTTAAGTATAATCACTAGAAATGGCTTGCCAGAGGTGTTGTAATGGTGCTCACGCCAACATGGGAAAACCCTGTTAAAGACACATCTGATGTCTCTAAACAAAGCTCACTGTTGCAATGATCATTGTTTTGCTTCTGATAGTTTATAGAAGCAAAGCTTTATAGAGCTGTTAGTAATTTCTAAATAAATAAGTAGTAAAGGTACCTTTTCAGAGGTGCATCTTGTGGCATAAAAAAAAAAAAGTGGTCTGTGAGAAAAGTGCTCTGGAAAAGAGACATGTTTGCATATATGTAAATAGCTAATATTAAGTATGCCAGTAGATGGCACTCAAGAATATGCGGAATTCTGCACAGGTTTTTTAGAACCAATAAGAGGATGAGTTGTGCACAGCAAATGGTCTCCAGTGTGCAGTTCTTTAAATGAATAGTAGAATTAAAAGGATAGAGAAGGGAAGTCTGAAGTTTCTAACCCCAATAACTGCAAACAAAGTGACATACTTATTGCATGTATTGTGGTTTTCAATCCTTTAAGCCAGAGTTAGAACTTACACCTTTACGACCCCACTAAAAATATCAGGCTAAATCCTCAGACCCTAGGTAAGGAAAATGTGACTTAAAGCTACCTTAAGGCAGCAGCTGAAGTTTCTCCTGTTGTAGGAGACATTCTAAGGTGGGGAATATGCAGGGATAGGAGGATACCGAGGCAGTGTTAATGATCTTGGCTGGCTACATGGCTCCCTGAAAGATGCTATGTGCTGATGAGTTACAGCATCCCAAAAATCTAGTTGTTAAAACAACCTATTCTCCCCACTCCAAGGTGTGTCAAACACAGCTCTGATGTGTCTGAGGATCTGGTCCATCATTCAAAAATGCAACAGTTGTAGAACAACTGACTGTGTGGGGGGCAGAAGGGGAAGAGGGGCATCATGCTCTTCAGCAGAGAATCAGAAATCTTCAGAATTTAATACAGAAGCTAATACTTCTACCAATATAAATCATAATAAAGAAACTGTTTTAGAAAGCTCTGGGATGTAGGATGTCGGACATTTTCAGTGAGTAAATTTAGCCATATAACTCCCACTGAGCTCAATGGGAGTCACGTGGACAAATGTCCATACATCTCATTGAAAATGAACTTCTGCTTGGCTGGCAAAGAGTTATGATTTTGAATTTCAAATGGTAGAAAGAGGGAGGGAAAAATGCCATTTTCAACTGCAACTATCACACCAGAATGTCAACTGGAATCTTGCAAATCTTAGGCAGCATTTGTTGACAAATTTGCTTTTAGCATTTACACCCTTCAAGTGGTGTGCCAAAATAATGAGTGTTTGTGAGGTACAAATAATTACGGAGGAATCACAGCTTTTTGAAAGAATTTTAAAACTAATTTTCCATGAAAATAAATATATTTATTACATGATAGGTTACATATTGTAAAGATTATCAGGATGTTCCCTTTCAATTGAAATCGACAGCAAATTCACTGCTGATTTAATTGCTAGTTGTATGGAATGTACAGCAATTAGCTGTTCATGCTTCTATTTGTGTTTTGTTTTGTGTCATCCCTTTTATGTGATACTTCTCTTTCATTTATAGAGGATGTCTGTGTCCTGTTCTGTTCAGCTACAGCTGAGACTCAAATGTCTGACATTTGTTTTCCTGCAACATCTGTAGGAGCAGTTTTTGACACTGCAGTTTTTATTTGTGTTCACAACAAATATACTGATAAGTTTGAAATCTAAATATGAATTTTGCACACTTACTCAGATGGTTAAAGCTATTTTTCCAGCATGAAAATGAAGCACTTAAGTTGTACAACTGTATGTTCTTTGAAGTGCATGTGTCTAATGCACATTGTATTATTTTAACACAAATATACTATTAATGAAAAAAATCATATCTAGTAATAGATTTAAGAAATACTAAAAACACATTAAGATGGTCAGCCATGCAGTTGACTAGACTGTCTTCATATTCATAACACTATCATTTTGAATATAATGGTCAAGCTACATATAGTAAAAACTAAATAGTATGAGATTGTTCAGCATCATTATAATTCGTCGATTTTATTTAAATTTTGTAGTAGGGGAGAAATTATAAAAGTGTTTTAAAAGCTAACTTTGCTATTTCACATACAAGTACAGGAGGCTGAGCTTGATATCCCACAAAGCAGCTTTAATAATTTTAAATATCTAATGTATAAGGCATGACAAAAACAGTTTCTTGATACATGATGGCATCTTTTTTCAAGTTTAAGGCAATCAAAAAAATAGACAACACTTGACTGGTAACAGAAGCAATGCATAAAAATTGCAGTAGCTGCCATTAAAACGTTAGGATTTAGCCACAGTGGCAGAGATAACAGGCATTGCATCTTTTGGATACAGGGAAATAGTGCAGTAACTCAGATCCCACTATGTGCTAACTGTTGGGAAGTGCTGCCCACGATAGATGAATACACTGAGTTCATCCCTTCTGAAAATGTATGTTGTTGCAATTCAGAAACAGAAATAGGAGCATTGAGTTAAATCCTGCCCTCTAAGCCCTCAAAGTTGAGGTCAAAATTTGAACCATTTATATTTTTATGTTGTTCCTTCAGTTCTCCATTAAAATAGATGTTCTGAACATCAAGTCTCATTCTCCACCTCCTCGCATTTTGTGCAGTCTTTTACCCCATAGAAAGTGAGTGAAAAAGAGAGTATGTTAAATACCACCAACGCAGAATTCTCCAATCACGTTGATGGCAATTTACATCCACTTTTTGCAAGTACAAAGGGCTACACAAGATGCAATGCAGTGAAGAGTCAGGCCCCACAGGTTTTTAAACTAATTACACCACACAGTCTGCAACCTTTTCACTGTTTACAGCAAAGGAAGGCAGATTCTGAAAGGAGACTCCAAAGAAAGAGAACCAGAAAAAAAGTCATTTATAAATACTATCCACTTCAATATTTCCTATTTAATAAAAATACAGAGAAAGAAGAAAAAGATTAAAACCACCATCCTGAGTTATTATTTAAGGTTTCAGTGTGAGAAAACAGAAAAAAAAAGTTAAGTAAAGATACAAGTTGGAAAAACAGATTTAGCTATAGCAAGGTAGACAATTGTCTAAAGAGCAAATCAGTTATTGGCTGTATGAACTTCTGGACAGAGCAACATGCACACAGTTCTACTAAACTGCTGACAACCTGCATGTTGAAAGAAAATGGTTATTTCAGAGTGAACTATGAAGCACACAAGTACTTTCACTTAAATTTGAATAGAATTCCAGATATATTCTTAGAACATGACCATACCACATATTCAGTGGCATGCAACTTTAGATCAAAGCCATGCTTTCATTTCTAATCAGAAGCTTTATTATAACAAGTCATTTCATTTCCCCCCACCAAGTCTTACAGCAAAAATACCAGTCCAGAGAAGTGAAATGTTATCTTAAGAAGTGACTGATAATATGGAAGTATACAGTAGAGCAGACTTGAAATTCTCTTCTGTGAAAAAGAATTTGAGTGAAGCAAATTAATTTATTGTAATTTTAGTGGTGGCACCATGAACATGAATGAAATAAATTATCTTCACTTTACACTGCATTTCAGGTGCCATACAGTTTTTGAATATCAGAACAGCAAAAGTGGAGGGTGAATTCTAAAATTTTAAAGGCCAGTTGGGATCATTTTGATCATGTAGGTTGGCCTCCCTCATAAACATGTCTTAGAATTTCTCACAGAAAGGCACATCACCTACAGTGAAACATTGTTACTGGATTTTCAAAGAAAAAATCCCCCCAAAACTGTGCCATCTCAAAGGAGATATATTTTAAAAGGAAGAGATAAATAAGTATATATAGGATGAGTTCCTATGTTGTGGAGCATCTCCCTTAGATGGGCATGTTGCGTTTCTTCTGCTTTTTTTATTCTTCTTTCCTGCTGGGCCTAAAGTAATTCTTTTATATCACAATTGTAGAATATTTTGATTTTCTGACCAATAGCTCCACATACATTACTTGTATTTCAGTTTCAGCTGATTTCAAAACACTGATCTACTACCCCCATGAGACCAGCTAACTTCATTTATTACTATACGTTTAGAAGCTATATTCTTGCAGAAGACATAATAGAATGAAGTTTGACTTGAAATTAAATATTCCTTATCAGTTATTCCAGTGGATTTTCCTGTTTGAGAGTTGATGAAGGAAGTGGGTTGTATTTAACAAGGAAGTGCCTGAACAACTTATAGACCAGAACATATAGGGCAATTGGAAATTATTATTTTTTTCTTTTATGCTTTTTGGCTTCAGAGAAGTAGTCAGTGACAATTCAGTTATTGACTTCATACAGCTATAGACATCATATATGAAAGATGGAGAGGGGAGAAATGTTTCTCTGTCTAAAAAATTCAAGGCAAACCAGATTCCTAAAGACTGCTACACAGCAAGGGTCCAGCCCCTAGATACCATATAATCTTACCATTATAAAATTTGGCTGTCAGTTATCAAAGTTTCCATTTTAAGCCTGCTGAGCAGCCCTTATTTGAGGCTTCCATAAATCCATTTTAATTGTGAGATAAGCCTCCATTTGTAATGCCATTACTTCACCCACCTCCCAACCACTTTAAGACAGAGGAGTGCTGCGTATTCTCCATAGTACATGAGCAGATACTGATGGTGTGTAATCCCTATTAATGAATCCTGGACACTTAATTCCCCACAGAAGACATTGAAAACATGCCCTACTGTATCTGTCATCTAAGGATGCACCCACATACCCTATCGACACATGCCATGTATCCTCATGCTTTGTTTTTCTACCACTGAAATAACATGTCTGACTGCAAGAGAACCTAAGATTTTTCTAACCAGTGCACTTTTATAGATCTGAGAAGGCCTAGTGTATCCTTCTATAATGAAAAATAAACTAAAACTTTAGAAATAATATAAGTAGTCTAGGCTTGACTCATAAGCTGTATACTGAAGACTAACTAAAGCCAAAAGCATAGATTTTTTTTTTAAAAGAGCTTTCTAGATACCGTGCAAAACAAACAAACACACACCACATTTCCTCCACCACCTCCCATCCACTGCACACATTTTCTGGATCCTTAAGTCCATCTCAGAATAAGCCCAAAGGCATTTGGCCAATTTATTCATAGAAGATACGCTGAAATTGAATGGATTCTATCAGATTCACTTCTGCTCCAAGAAACCAGGTAAGCAAAAAGGATTTCAGGATTCTGAGGCAGAAAACATTTTAAGGAATTGGTGATGTGCCAGATTAAATAGGCTTGTGTAGGTCATTTTCTAAGTATATAAGCTCATCAATGAACATTGACTTTTTGTCTAATTCTCATCACTACTGAGTTTATATAGGCTGTAACTCAAAAATAATAGTACTCAAAATTAGTTCTCATTAAAGTTGAGAATATCCTTAAATTAGTAGTAGCTGGCTTCAATTTTTTGCCTGAACTGACTCAAATCTTTTTCTGAACTATTTTGCTCACTGGATAACTGAACTTTTTCAGGCTAAGGTCAATGGCAGTTAAGTTCCAATCTTTGTGCTCACAGGTCAGGATTTGGCAAGTCACATGATATTTCTCTATTATGCCTGGACTGGTTGAGCCAATCCCCATATAATCAGAAGAGCCTGCCAAAATCAGCACAAGCTATTTTCAATTGATTTTACAGACAGAAAATGGATTTCATTTGAGAAATCTGATCCAGTTGGATACATTAAGGGAAAAATAATTTTCTCCAATTTATAGCCCATATTTGACAATGGCAAAAAGTGACTTATTACATTTCTCTTCTGTAACTAGTTTGGGAATCATCTTATTCTTTATCTGACCTGATGTAAGTGACTCCGAGTTTTACAAGAGGAAATGTATTTATTTCAGCAGGAATGAGAGTTCTCAAGTTGCAGCACAGAGTATTTTTCCTGGATAAAGTCCTACACTAAGAGGTAGTAAAAGTCTTTCTGGAATCCCCTCATTTACTGCCTGGGAAAATGATGTATATATGGTAATAGCCTCTTTACATATTGTAACCTATTATATTAAAATTTAAATTTAAAATTACCACACAGATACATGGTTAACAAACATTCCATAGTATCTGAACGTCCTTAAACTTGAACTTTAAGAACTTTGAGTCATGGCTATCAGTCTCACTTTTAACTCTCAAGTACTTTCAGCTTTCAAGTGTAACAGTAAGTTTACGGAATTCCATCTTAAGCTGTTTTATACTGAACTAAAATTATGTTTTACACAGATATAATTAAACTGTTTGGTTGACAGTTTTAACAAATCCAGGCTGAGGATCTTGGAAAAGAAATTCCTAGGATGAAATCCAAGGCTTACTGAAGTCAAAGGCAAAACTTCCCTTTACTTCAGTGGAGCCAGGATTCTCCCCTTCCCCATCATGGAATTAAATCAGTACACAGACCACATTGTTCCAGTTACCAGCATCTTAAAAAAATTCTGTTTTCTTTAAAGATCCAAGCTATCTGTTTCTAGAATCCTTTCAATGTGTACATATGGGGTGTGGGGGGGGGCGGGGAGTGACATCTCTTCATAAAACCTTATAGATTATGACAAATTTAATAAGTTACTCAGAACCCATTGACCTCCAGAGAGGTACCAGGAAGACCACCCTCATCATTGATCATATTTCCAGCGGCCATGGAACATTTTGCACACACTCAATCTATCAGAAAATATGATATTTTGTGAATAAATGCAAGTCTAGAAAACCAAGTTGTGCAATGAGAGGAGATTTTAAATGAGAATGATGGACCTCCTCATCCTTATGTTTTGTATTAGGAATGTAAAGAGAAGTCACAGGCTTTTGGTGTCAATTGTAACAAAATCTTAAATACTAGTACTTGACATAAGTGTTCAAATATATTTACTATGAAAAACACAGAGCTAGTTTCTCATCTTGTGTGAATTAGCAAAAAGATCAACGTAGCTATGCCAGTTTATACCAGTTCAGAATCTGGTTCTGATTCTGTTGGGCAAAAACACCTGATAAAATATAGTAGGGCATATTACCTCCCATTTGCAACAATTAAAGGATTAGGCACATAGTGTGCCTATAAGGAAAAGACTTATATATGAGAATATGGACATGATATCACTAACCTGGATGGCTAGAATCATATGGGTAAAAGTGATCATATTCCCATATATTACATTCTTTAAAAAAAAACAAAAAACAAACAAACAAACCACACTTGCAATAGAAACATGTGCCAAGCTTTTAGAAGAATAACAATCAGATATAATCTCAACTTCCTCTAGGCAACACTGATCTCAATTCTTATAAAAATGAGGAGTGGGGGGAAACTTCTCTATTTTTTCCTAGCCTGTTAATTAAAGGGGAGAAAGTGATGATGCAAGTATATTGCACAATGTTGATAAGATGCCAATATTTACTTATATACAATTTAAACATTTCACCCCCCCCTCTGAAAATAGAGGGATTCAATAGACCAGTTCCAGACTGACAAGGCGATAAATTCTAGAATCACTAAAGGCATAATTTTATGACTATACGCTAAACTTATTAAAATGAATATGGAAGACAACTGTAATTACACAAATAAATGGGAAGAGGATTTAGGAAAGGAAATTCTCTTAGAGCTTTTAGTGTCTTGTTTAGCAGAGGGTGGCGGATTCTTGTGTGTGTGCAACAATTTAAAAAATTAAGTTACTATTTTGATGGTACTCGCACCCTCTCCTTTAAAGAAAGGCTACAAAGATGTGTTCAGTGAAGGTAGGGGAGCATGGAATAAAAGGTATCCATATTTGATGGGAACATCCCAGAGGACAGGAATGTTTAAGGATTTTAAAGGGGGAGAGAGTAAGTAAAACCCTACCTTATCCTAGGTTATCATAACTATGTACACTGTTGTGATCAATAAAACAAATATTACAATAAGTAAATTTTTCCTTTAACCGCAGCACCATCTAGTGAGAGCCACACATTTGAATCAATCTTCTGAAGCTATCACTGACTTTTTTACAGTATTAAGCCATACTCATCAGGAATAGTGTCAGACCCATTAGCACCTTCCACAACAGCCATTCCACTCAAATACATAAGGAAGAGCTTTAACATGGAGTGGCTATAACCAGTTGTAGCAAAGCAGGGGCCACATCATTTGTTTAGCACTGGCTACCTGCCTACTAGGAATATCTACCTGCAAACCACACAGTTGCTGCCTAAGAACTTATCTTTAAGTTTATAAAACCTAACAGAGCCCAAAGAATAGGGACCATGGATGACCAGATAGGGAAGCATGTGTCAAAGTCAGAGAGGCTAGGGAGCAGGTCCAGCCATTTATAGAGAAGAACTTGAAGTGGTTGAGGGTGGTGAAATGGTGGCTACTCAAGAAGTTGATTGGAAAGATGAGCATCAAGTGGAATATAGAGGATTGCCCTCCTTCTACTCAAGTCCTAGTAGTTAGGAGGAGAAAGACTAACACTGTGTGATGAAGTGAGAATGTTCATAATGTTTTCTCTGAATACTGTGTGCATTTCAGCTTTCCCCTATGTATTTCTCACATATCTAGGTGTTGAATTAAGGGCTTGTGATTGTTGCAGAAACCCCTAGAGGGCAGCTGGGACTGCGGCCTGGATGCCTGAGCACAGAGAATGGCTGACACATTGTATCCTGGCCCTCTCCTCTGCAAAGAGCAAGCCGAAGGTTTTGAAGAACAAAGAGAGCAGGTGACCTGTGTGACATTGCACTCCATATGTTTTATGAAAATATGCTTATAAATGTGAAAATAATGTAACTGGAATATGCTTTATATAAAAGGTCTCTGATAAGATATCATTAAAAAGCTTATAGTCTCCTGAGTGTGTTCATCCTATTTGTATGAACGTATCATTCTTGGATCTGAAGCTAGGAACATGAAGTATTACTCTGAAGTCCTATTGTAATTATGCAAAGTGTGGGATATTAATGGTGGCTTAGGATCTTGATGGTTCCCATTAACTAGAACAATTGGTTGTAAATGGCTCTGTTGACTTGTAAGCCTTCCTGTGTTCCTGAGTCAGGCCAGAAAGAATGGAGGCTTGGGGTCTCACAGGACATGTGACCATGTCACCTGGTACTGGAGTCCACCTTAAACCTGGTGTTTTTCCATTTAGAAGGAGGGGTGGGGACCCAGAGAGACAAGATTCCCACCTTGTGCCAAATTTATGAGAGGGGGTGGAACAGAACAAAGAGGGCTGCCAGTCGAGGGAAATCCCCTAGTTACCACCTCAGCTGGAACAAGAACTGTACCAAGGGAACGGATTGGACCCAGACTAGAAAGGAGTCTACTCTGTGAAAGAAGCTTATTGGAACATCTGAGGGTGACATTTACCTGTATTCAGTTTCTTAATGCATTAGGCTTAGACTTGCGTGTTTTGTTTTATTTTGCTTGGTACCTTACTTTGGTCTGTATGTTACTTGAAACCACTTAAATCCTACTTTTTATACTTAATAAAAGTGATTTTATTAATTTACCCAGAGTAAGTGATTAGTACCTGGAGGAGCAAACAGCTGTGCATCTCTCTCTATCAGTGTTATACAGGGTGGTCAATTTATGAGTTTACCCTGTATAAGCTTTATACAGAGTAAAACTGATTTATTTGGGGGTTGGATCCCATTGGAAACTGGGTGTCTGGGTGCTGGAGACAGGTGACTTGCTGAGCAGTTTTTGGTTAAAGCCTGCAGCTTCGGGGGCATGGACCAGACCTGGGTCTGTGTTGCAGCAGACTAGCATGTCTGGCTCAACAAGGAAGGGTTCTGGAGTCCCAAGCTGGCAGTGGAAAACAGACTTAGAGGTAATATCAGCACCTCAGGTGACCGAACCTGTCACAACCTGTTTACCCAGGAAAGACACAAATCCTGGAGGCAGGGCAGCTGGGCATGACTGAGGCTGGTGGGAACCGGTTAGTCTCCTGCTTCGGGACTCAGGGGTAGAGCCCAGGACTCTGTATCTCCCCAAGATGGAATTTGCTGTAACTTCCTGCTTTCTGTACTAACAAGATCTGGTCTAGTGCTGTGTTCCCATTGACTAATAAACCCTTCTGTTTTACAGTGCTGGCTCAGAGTCACTGCTGACTGTGAAGGCCCTTTGGGGGAGTGCAAGGCATCCTCAGCTGTCCCATCCAAGCAGACTCACTGCAGGAAGCTCACTGTGAACTGGGGTGCTGAACACTCTGAGGTCAGATTCAGGAAGTGCTGAAGCCCTGGTGACACACACTGCTCTGGAGTCCTGACTGATTTCACTGGGAGTGTTTTCAGACACAGGCGCTCCACCCCTGGATCTATCCCAGGCCCTGCCCCACTCACCCTTTCCCCCAAGGCCCCACCCCACCTCTTTCCATCCAGTTCCACCCCCTCCACCAAGTGTGCCTTGCTCCTCCCCCCAGCTTCCTGCACCCCTCAGAACAGCTGTTCACAGGTGGCAGGAGGCACAGGGAGGGAAGGGGAGGCGCTAATCCGCGGGGCCTGCCAGTGGGTGAGAGGCACTGGGGGTTGGGGAGGAGCTGATGGAGGGCTACTGGTTGCTGCTCAGTACCCACCATTTCCCCCCCCGTACCATTTTACCCCCAGAGTCAGCACCTATGGTTTCAGAGCATTGAGACTGACTTCAGTGTCTTTGAGTGAGGACCTTCCACTTTAATGTTATTTCTCACACCGGAGCACACTCAAAGTACCCAGGCTGCTGGAAATATTGGGAATGGCAGGGGAGAAGCCAGGGAATTGATCTGAGTGTGGCTGTTTGAAGTTAATTTTTTTCAGTCTCCCCTTAATACAACTGGCTTAATGTCCTCAACTGAGGTGACAGAGCACAGCCAAATCTGCCTCCCCTTTCTCCCAGCCCCTCATCTCAGTAGCACCACAATTGAATTATTTGTTTGGCCAAGGCAAAAAAGTGTTTGCCACGGCAGTATGAGGGATCCTTATGAGTGAAGTACTGTTTGTAGCATAAATCCAAGCAACAGTGGGGATCATTTAATTTGTGAAAATAGAGAACACACCTCCACTAATTACTTTGCACCATTAGCAGTGAACACTCCTATTTTCTTGTGAGGAATTTGTGGTTGGTTCAATAATTCAATCTGGATTCCAATACCATATGTCAAGGTTCCTTCCCCACTCTGAACTTTAGGGTACAGATGTGGAGACCTGCATGAAAACCTCTAAGCTTACTTTTACCAGCTTAGGTTAAAACTTCCCCAAGGTACAAACTATTTAACTTTTGCCCTTGGACTTTCGCTGCCACCACCAAATGTCTAACCGGTATTATTTTATTAGGAAAGAGTCCGTTTGGAAAGGTCTTTCCCCCCAAAAAAATCCTCCCGAACGTTACCCCCCCTTTCCTGGGGAAGGTTTGATAAATATCCTCACCAATTTGCATAGCTGAACACAGACCCACACCCTTGGATCTTAAGAACAATGAAAAAGCATTCAGTTTCTTAAAAGAAGAATTTTAATAGAAGAAAAAATAAAAATCACCTCTGTAAAATCAGGATGGTAAATACCTTAAAGGGTAATTAGATCCAAAACAGAGAATCCCTCTGGGCAAAACCTTAAATTACAAAAAGACACAAAAACAGGAATATCCACTCCATTCAGCACAGCTTATTTTCTCAGCCATTTAAACAAACAGAATCTAACGCATATCTAGCTAGATTACTTGCTAAGTTCTAAGACTCCATTCCTCCTGTGTTCCCAGCAAAAGCATCACACAGACAGAGAGAGAGGCTTTGTTTCTCCCTCCCCCCAGCTTTTGAAAGTACCTTGTCTCCTCATTGGTCATTGTGGTCAGGTGCCAGTGAGGTTATCCTAGCTTCTTAACCCTTTACAGGTGAAAGGGTATTTCCTCTGGCCAGGAGGGATTTTAAAGGTGTTTACCCTTCCCTTTATATTTATGACACCATACTTGACCCCTAACTCTACAAGGGGATAAAACAAAATCGTGGACCCACCAAATGCCTCCTCATTTTAGTAGGTTCTAAATCTGGATCCAGATGCATATTTGCAGCAGACGCCCAACTTCAGTGCAGAAAGCTCTACCTCAGCCCTTACTGTAAGAGTCTTGAAGATGGTGCATTTGCAATAGACAAAGTTACCAGGAAAGAGCCTTCACTACCCTAATACAAAAAAGAGTCAGCTGGATGTCACTTGTTCTGTAACATGAGGGATGAATACTTCCTCATTCACTGTTGAGCTTCTACTTGAAATGTGTCACTAATTTGGGAGAAAGAAAAAGGAAATAAAATGAAGCAGCAGCTTATGTTTCAGGCAAATGCTGAAGCAACATCTCCTTTTATGGGCTCATTAAGAGCTGTGTGTGTAAAGAAAGTATCTTCTGTGGGTCACCATAAAACTGCCCCCTTTTGTGTCAATGAAATGGACTCTGAAGACGTAAGGCTCCAGTTCAAAATAATTCATGTTGGTCTCATTTTAATTTAAATTTATATATGAACTGGGGGGTGAGGGGGAAAATCACAGAAGTGAAATAATTCATAGACAGCCAAAAGAAATAATGTTTTGATTTTAATTCATCCTCCTTATTCCTAGCATGCCAATCCACTGCACTGTTTGCAATGAGAGCTGTTCTCTGAAACCATAATCAAACAAAAGTCAACTTGCTGAGAACAGAACTGGGACTGAAAAACTGCAGCTCAGCTCAGATAAAGTAGAATCAAGAAGGCTACACACAGTCTTGCATAAAGCTGGAAATAACCAAAAACAAACAGATTCCTGACGAAGTTATGTTAAACAAAGTCTGGGGTAAGAAAGATTCCAAGACACTGCCAGTATAAACAACCACTGACTGAACCCAGGATACCTAGAATGAAAACTCATTAAGTACAAATTTGCAACATGTGGCTCAGAGGAGGAATGCAACTTTGCTTTATAATACTGTACATAGCTGAAACCACTTAGCTAGTGCTAAACTTTGGGATGTTGCTTAGTTTGCGCTAGGGTTGGTGTTCAAAGAGCAGTCTTTAGAACTATTCTGATTATGGAATACTTACTCATATTGGTGAGCCCTTACTCATGTCTATAGCTCCATGAACTCCATGAGACTCTGTGTAAGGGTAAGTGCTCACGCTGGTGAGCAAAGTTCCACATTTGGGTCCTAATTCTCAGTTCTACAGTCACTTTTCCAAACATCTTCATAATATAAAAGCTAAAGAAATAGTCTAACATAAGGGTTCTCAAACTTCTTAGCACTGCATTCCTCTTCTAACAACAAAAACTACTACACAACCCCAGGAGGGGGACCAAAGCCTGAGTTTGCCTTAGCCATGCTGGCCTGGGCATGCAGGGAAGGAGGGGGACAAAGCCAAAACCTGCACCCCACTGCCCCAGGCAGGGAGGCCAAAGCTGAAGCCCAAAGGGCTTCAGCCCCAGGCAGCAGACCTGTAATCTGAGCTCTGCCACCCTCAGCTGAAGCCATTGGGCTTTGGCCCCAGGCAGTGGGGCTTGGGCTTCACCCCAGAACCCAGCAAATCTAACACCAGCCCTGGCGATCCCATTGAAAAGGAGTTGCTGCCCACTTTGAGGTCCCAACCCAGAGTTTGATAACTGCTGGTCTAACTCCATCAAGAAGTGTAAAGCCTAACAGGTACTTTACTTTCCAAGAATGGAAACTCAAGTTTGAGTGAGATTCAGAGGGGAGAGGGAGACAGGAAGGACACCTTTAATATAAATTCTCATTCTGTTTTTTTCCCCCAATGCAAAAGATTAAGAAAAATAAGTGCTCCCCAAAGAATCAGTATTTATCATCCATCTGTAAGGACATGTGAAGCATTTGTGATCAACCCATGATAATTATTTCAACAGATTTTTCCCATTTATGCCAATAAGCTTGCATGCTATTTGCAGTTTAAACAAACAATCCTACTCTAAAATCTTATCATGCAATTGATTGTCAAACAGTTTACTTAATTTTTGTGAAAACATTTATGAAGTTCAGTACAGGGAAAAGTTGCATTCCATTTGCAGACATCAAATAGCACCTCCTTCTTCACCAAAACGATATTTTAAAGATGTTGTCCATTAGGGGTCTGATTTTCACATTATCATGTGCATGTAATAATTCAGGAGCTTCTTTTTAAACTATTCCACAATTCTCATTTAAACTAAGGTCACTTCTGGGTCTTGTATTTGCTTCCCATACACCTGGACTATGAACAAAGAGGGATGTATACAGTCCAAAAGTGATATAAATGAGTTTGGACTTAAGCAAGTCAAGGAATTTTGGTGACTTCCCTCACAAAACTCAACTGATACAAGAACAAGAGGACATTCAATGCATTTAAAGGTGATAAATTCAAAGCTGAAAAGATTTTTTTTCATACAACAACATGTCAGACTGTGTAATCAATTGATGAAGGACATCGTTGAGGTGAAGAACTTAACGAAACTCAAAAAAGGGATTGCACATTTAAAGATTGCAACATCCAGAGTTATCATAATTAGTGCTAACAAAAATTTGGAAGGAATATTAAACCCTTGTGATTCAGTGCTTAAAGCAGTCTCTACTAGAGACATGGGAGGAGATTTCCCCGCCCCCCAAATCTGCTACTGTGGAGTTCTTAAACCTTCCTCCAACGCATCTGGTATTGGCCACTGACGGACCCAAGATTTGTACTAGATAGACCACAGGCTTTGATCTAGTATGGCAACTGCTGTATTAATATATTGTTTGTGCTAATTAAGCTAATCATGGTTTACTATCCAACACAAAGTTCTACAGTTGTCTGCACACAATCTCACAAATCTCTCATGCATCTCTGATTAGTTTTGGACTTGTTCCAAACATTAAATGAGAGGCTACCATACATGACTGCAGTCTAGGATTCTTGAGTTCGCTCCCTGGCTTTTCCACTGACTGGTATTTTTAGACTGGAGCTCAGGGAATAGCTAGAAACAGTATTTGTGAAGCTGTTGGTAAATCTGAATTGCCATTCAAAAAATCAGACCACGTTTATACCTCTTTTTTCCTAACTTTTCTGTTAATGTTGGTGTGATCAGTTTCTCTCACACAAGGCTGGAGCTTATATTTTATGAATATGCGTGCTTATGTGCAAACCAGCAAATTTGTACCAGAGTGCTTACCTTACATTGAACATTCAGAAAACAAAAATTATACTATTAAAAAAAATCACTAAGCTCTCACTGTTATTATGAATACTGAACACTTAAGATAGTACCTAGCTTCAAATAGTTAAACTTCTCATTGGGCCATTACGGTCATGAAATCAATTCACTGCAAAAGTAGTAAAAAAAATCTGCTGGACCTAGAATTTCTGGAGTGACTAGCAATTTTGGACAGCTCAATCTTTAAATGCCCAACTTGCTACAACATAAAGGGGCCAGATTTTCAAAAAAATGGATTTAATACCCATCTCCTGAATATGTTCCCAAGTTGGGCAGTCACAGACTAAGGTAGTGAAAAACCACTTGTCTCTTTTGAAATTTTTGGTCATGATCTATTCATGGACAACCTGAGAAAATTACATCAGATCAACAAATTGACTATAGAAAATACTGAATTATTTAAGCCATAATTTTTAAATTTGGAAGCCAAAGTCCATATAAATATTTTCCATATCTCACTTATATTTACATGTCTACATTTAGACTCTCAAGTTGGAAAATTTTTAGCCTGAACTTCTCTCCTCTCAAGTTTACAAATTCTGTAAAAAGGAGGTGATCATCAACTGTTTTGCTCACAAGAGGTTTATAAGGCCTGATTAATTTTTGAAAGGCTGTCTGAGATAAGGTAAAAGCTTAACAGAAATACAAAGTATTTTACTAGAAATATTTCTCCACCCAATATTATTAAAGAAGAAAACTTTTATATTATAAATAATGTTTCACCTACAGGGCTTCTTCTTGCTTACTTCAATGCTTTATCTGATATTTCACAAGAGTATTCCATTTGGATGCAAGCCAGAGTTAGTCTTTTAATTATAGTTATTTTCCTGTCCAGTATCATTTTGATAATGTCAGGGAGAAACAAGGAACTCCACACAGAGCAACACTCGTTTTGAAAAATAAAATAAAGAATTTTGTTCTTTAGCAGCATCATGAATATTGTGACTCAAGAGAAATCAATAATTAATCAACAGCTAAAGTGGCACATAGACAAAAGGGCTTTTGTACATAAGTGAAAATGTGTGTGTTGGTGAAGAAAGCCTGAAAAGTAAAAGGTTAGATTGTAGATACCATTTTATAAACAGGAATGATAATTTCTTTCCTAGTAGTCAACTTACATTTCTTTTTGCACATAATTTTACACTCCACTGTACTTAACTATGCTCCCCACCCACAAATAAAGTAAGCCCATAAAACCAGGAGGGAGGCATAGATTCTTTACAAAGTGATCTGCATAAATTTGATCTTGAGAGTGGCATGTGAAAAGTTACAAAACTAAAAAAAAAGTTTTCCTTTACATTAATTTGTTTAAAAATTAAACTTCACACTGAACAGAAGAATTATTTTTGTAATGCACAGAATAGGTACAACTCTAGATGAATTCACACCCACAGAAATTCAAGGAGGTATTTCACAATGATCCATATGTTCTTTGTGATAAAGTCACTTCACAAGCCAGCTTGTAGATTTATTATGATTATTAAAATGTGTTACTAAGCTCCAAAAATAGAAGAGGAAGAAAGATAGGTTTCTGAACTAAAAACAAAACGAAGGAGGCATACTCTCCACTCCATCCCACACTTTAGACTAAGCCAGTTTCTTTATGTCAGAATTTAAGCATGCAAAAAATCTGAAAAGCAGGCTTGTTCCATATGGGTAGGACTTTGTTGTGGTCCCTTACAATAAGGAAATAGGATGTAAGTGTTCATTAAACTGAGAAGTAACAGGAATAAGAGGTTAAATCAAAATAAGCAGAAATGTTAAAAATAGAAAAAATAGAGCACTTTCAACAGGGAATGAAACAGAGGTTGTGGTATGGACATTCTAGTGACTTAAAACATCAGGAGGGAAATCAAACTGGTCACAATGCTTCAAAGACAGTAGTTCCATTCTTACTATCAGATGAATTCTCTCTCATGGATAAGACAGACAAAATGTGCACGTGTGCCATTTAGTAATTAATATAGCATTCTGCAAGGTTCAAGGTGAATTGATGAATACCTACTCTTTCAGTAGCTGTTCCAAGTTAAAATATAAATATAGTTATATGGACTTTAAGTGCTTTTGTTAATTTCCAATTATAAAGTTCAATGAAATTATGTAGCATATTCAATTACTAACTAGTGTGCTGAAGTGTTTGATATGGCAACAAAGCATGTGGAATATGGAGAAGAGCATACCTTTTTCTTCTAATAATCTAGTGCTTTTTAAATTGAATCTAGAAATGGTTTTGATATTGGAGTGAATCTTCAGCATCATGTAAGGGACGTTAGCTGGCAAATAGCATGAAAGGGATGCACGTTATATTGCTGTCAATCATGATAAGTATTTTTACCTTAAATTGGGGGCTTTGGAATATTTAAAAAAAACAAAATGTATTGAACCATATTTAGTGTGACTTTTTTTTAGGATACAAATATCAGATAATTCTGAGATCTGTCATCTTTTAAGTAAGTAGGAATTGAAACAGTACAGGAACAGTGTAGGTGGGTGGGAACAGAGGTGTTAATAGGAGGGTGTTGAGACCTAAAGCACATATATTATGGAAGGTAGAGGAAGGGTGACAACAAAACAAAAGCTCCGGTTGGGAAGGATTCTTGAGATGTACATGCCTTTAGCCAGCTCATTATCATTTCCAGTGGCTTAGCTGCCCAGAAGTGTCTTCAGGTGGCCAGAGAGTTAACACACATTTAAGAAAACTGGGACAAAGAAATTAATTTGGTAGACCCGACAGGGACACTGTAAATACTTATTCATCCTGGCTAGTAGATGTCATTACTTTGAATTGCCATGGCTCTTTGGTCACTGCTGTAATACAGCACCACACAATAGGAATATGAGCAGTAATTGTAGGCTACGAATATTAGAAAGACAGCCCCAGGAGGAAAAGAGGGTGTAATTAAAAACATGATCCAACATGAAAAACCTCTAGGCCATTTTATTATCTTTATAAAAAGAGTTTTACGAGTAATTTACGAAATAGAACATCCATCCCACACACTAAAAAAACCAACAACTAACGAAAAAGGAGTCAGATCTGAATATTCAACATCAGTGCAATTAAAAATGAGCAAACAAATGTGGGGTGGGGGGAGGCAGCATTTAATATAAATTTGAATTTTATGTTCAAATGGTATACAGATTTTTAGTGAACGAAACCAAAGGGCTTTGACAAAATGAACAATGTAACGAATACATAGGACCATGGGAAGAGGGCTAAGGGAGAGTGGCAGTGGCAATCTAGCTAGTCCTTGCTCTGAGCACTTAAGTGCATCCAGGGTACATCCCCATAAATCCCAATGAGAATCTGGGACATGCTTTAAAACAGACAAGACAACAAAGTGTACTGAGTGCTCTCAGTTGCTACCAATATCAAAGGAAGGAGAGAAGATGCTGGGAGCATAGAGATCTTAAATCTCATGAATAAGCCATGTCTTGCCTTGCACAAACACAATGTTCTGAAAGCAGTGATGCCAAAGCTACTGAAAAAGTAAAGCTTAGATTTTCATGTAATCCACTGGTCAGTGGATGTCGTGTCTCCCTATATGCCTTATCTATAAAGGATGTGATTCTCCAACACATCTGTTGAGAGCCTGGCTTTTTGATTCAGATGTTGACACCCATGGTTTTAGCTCTGGATGTCCCCAGTTCAGTCCCTCATTGTCTGCCTAGATGGCAGTCATCACATCTGCAAGACTGAAACCCAGGACACTAAGAAGAAAGCGAGTCAGATGTACTATGATTGAGAGTTAGCATCTACCATTTGGTAGCACAGGCCTCTCAAGTAAGTTTGAACATGCAAGCTCCTGACAATATATCTCGAGGCTCTTGAATTGGTTCCAGGCATTCCATTTACAGCAACCTCCATTATTATGATGTCAACATACAACAACATAGATTTGCAAGAAAAAAAACTGCCCCATCATACTTAAAGATTATTTGAAGATATCAACAAATTGAATACACAAATTGAATACACCACCTAAGGCTTGCAGTTGTGTTGCATGAGTATCTAAGATATGCTCATGGACGCTTCACCACGGCCAACTGGAAAGGCCCCTTTACAAAGTGGTTGCAGAGATGCACCAAGATTTTGGTGCAGCAGTTGCCTTCATTCTGGTTATGTACCCCTTGGTAACCATTGCCTCATGGACACACGCAGGGAATGGCCAATGGTTCTGTAATTGCAGAGCCACTGATCCTTCCTCAATACATGTAACTTCCTCTTCATAATGGAATGCACAGAGCCCATATGAGCTCTATGGTCCATGGCATGCAGAGTGCAAGGACCCCTTTGCAAGTGCCATGTATCCTCCCTTGCTCCAAACAAAGCCAAATCACATTGATTCTGCTCCTTGTCAGGGCCCTTTGACCCAAAGTGGTATGGGCAGGACTCAGATAGGTAGAATTATACAGCATAGTATTCAGAGATATCTCTGAGTAAGTTAAATGAAGAGGCAGAAGTAAACTTTTTTAAAAAAGTTAGATATTTATAAAGGTACTTACAATATTTATTTTGCGTAGATAAGCTGAGGCTTAAAAATAACAAAAACCAAAAAAAACCTGAATTCCAGACATTTAATTATATTAAATCTACAGCTCAGAACTGCTTCTGAACTTTACATTCTTCCCACAATAAACTATCGCTAACGCATGGCTTCAGATCAAAGCTACCAACATACGGCCATACAAAGATCATTGTTATTTGGAGATTTACTTTGTTACAGAAGTTTTGGTACTTAGAACTCATTTAAATTAATGTATGTTTGTAAAATTCTGAAGACAGCTTTTTTTGGCTAAATCCCAAATCAGTATAAAATTTTTAAGTTTGATACAGAAGGACCTCCTCATAAATATCCTTTGCAGCAATCAGCATAGCATTTTCATACAACTTCATGCCTAGTGGACAAAAAAAATCCTATTTAGTATCTCACAATCCTCACTCCGTTATAGGACAATTAAACAAGTCCAAGAGATAAAAGAGAAGAAGCAGCCATATATACAAACTAAGGCCCTGAACCTACAAAGAGTTACACATGTGTTAACTTTATTTGACTTCAGTGGGACACATGAACAATTCTTTGCAAGATTGGGGGCCTTGCAATGGTAACTGAAGAGAGCCCTTAAGTGAAGGGTACCAATGTCTATATGAAGACATTTTGGGTAAATACAATACCAACGAATCTAAGAGTTAATTTCTGATGTTTGTTAACAAAAGCATATTGAAAAAGCAGACTCACACTAGTATGCTATATCGGAAATACATCTTATGCAATACAGTTCAAGTTAGCACAGTCAAGTTAATTGCACTCAAGCTAACCTAGCTCTAGTTTTGAAGTGTGGACACCCTCACAAGACTCTGTTACACACAGTGATTGGATTAGCTATGGATGAGTTGTAACTTCAGCTGTGTTGCATCCCCATTGCATTACTAGCTCATGTTTCAGCCCAAACCTATAGTGACGAGCCATCAGAGGCTATGGCTTCACTAGAGTGTACAGGGGTGCCACTGTGAGTTCTGTGGAGGTGCTCTAAGCTGACAGGAGAGAGGTCTCCCAGCTGCTTAATTACTCCAGCCCCCCCCCGAGCGGTGGTAGCTGTGTTGGCAAGAGACGCGCTCCCACTGACAGTGCTGTCCACACGGGTACTTAAATTGGCATAAATTATGTCACTCAGGAGGGTGGCTAATTCAAACCGGAGTGACATAACTTATAACACAACTTGAACTGTATCATAGCCATAGCTTCAGCTTAAATTTAAAGCACCACTTAACTTGAATGTGACATTTTTGCACGTGGATGGGAAGAGAGTTAGTTATAACTCAAGCTAACTGTGCTGTGAAGATATAGTGTGTGCGTGTGCACCCGCTCCCTAAACCGTGTTTCTGTAATTACAGGCATTTTTAACTTTGAGTGTACGTGCCGACTTTTTTGTTTTATTATTACAGCTACTAACCCCAGATATCAAACTAAAAATAGTAATTTAGCATTTGTGAGGAATAATCAATCTTTGGCTGAAATGCTAATCTTAACCATTTCTAATGAACTTCACGCTGTAGTTTCCTATGTTCCCCATTCAGCAACATGCCTATCTTAACAGGTGAGTATTGCCATTGAAGTAAAAAGGGACTACTTACATACTTGAAGCTAGGCATGTATTTAAGTACCTTGCTGAATTGAAGCATAGGCGCACAACACGGAAATGAGGCATCACATTTTCTTCCCATGGTGGCAAAAACTATCCATCCCTACCTTGATCTCACAGCTATTCCACATAAGCCTGCACAGAAAGGTGGATCTTGGATAGACTCTTAAAAGTGACAAGATTCAATTCTTTTGAAACTTTGAAGTTACTCATAGCTTAACAGTAAACTAAAACATGGCCATTACAAATAGGAACATAACTGGTATCTCATTGAAGCGTATCTTATGTTGGCTTTTCAACTGTGGTACATCTTAGAAGACAATGGGAGAGGCCTTTTACTTAATTGAAATGCAGACTAACAATTATACAGTTATATAAAAATAATTGATTCCCCACATCACTTCTGAAAAAGTAGAACTGAAGAATGTTCCTCTATTGAATTAAATGGTATTTGTATAGTACTTATTAGATGAAGAGTATTGACCATGAAAGAGCTGTCATGTATATAAAGAAGTTGTGTACTGTAGATGGATGCAACCCATTCATTATGGATATAAAATCCTCCATGAAAAGTCATTAGTCTAAAAGAGGTCTCTGAGTGCGGTATTTTTCACTTAACTTAGCGCACTAACTTAAAAAACCAAAACAAAAAGGTACTGTAAAAAATAAAACCATGACCCATTTTCATTATCTTTAAAAACAGCTCCATTATTAAACTGAATTAAGGACTTGACACAGCAGCCTTTCTTCACATAAAAGTAGTCATGGCTATGTGACTAGTCCCAAAATCACTAGTTCTATTAGGTATATAATGACTACTTAGGTGAGCAAGAGTTGCAGGATCAGGCCCTTTTCTGGAAATAGATCTTCCAAAGAAAAAGAGGTCAGGGTTAAGGCTGGCCCTAGCCTTTCAGACTCTACAGCTTGTATACAAGAACACTTAGCTCATGGCAAGCTGGATGTGAATGTACAATGCACTTGCCATCTGCACACTGTCCATGTGGACCCTGCTGATGTGCACTACAAGTTCTGTGGTTCACTTTTAAAGCAGGGTAGATCAAACGCGAATAGATGAAAAGTGCACTATGGAACTTGTAGTGCATGCCAGCAGAGTCCACAGAGACAGTTCGTGCATGGCAGGTTAGGGCAGCAGATTCACACCCTGGCTTGCCATGAACTAAGTGTTCATGTGGACAAATCCTAGGTGTATTCTATTTTTGATGCCATGCATGTACAGATTCAAGATCAGAACCAATCTCTTAGGGCCTGTCTGCATGGCAATTTAGCGAGCAGCAAGCCAGAGTGTGAATGTATAGCACACTAGCCTGCCACATACTAAATGGCCATGTGGACCTTGCTACTGTGCACTAAAAAGTTCCATAGTGTGCTTTGATGTACTACAGTATGAAAACTGAGGTTCATCACAGTGAGAGACTTAAAATGGCTACTTCAGATGCTGAAACATACTGAAGAAAAAACAAAAACAAACCTGAAGTCACTGATTTCATGTGCCCAAAGGGATTTTTCAGTTTTCCAATTTTATTGTTATTTTTTTTGCTTCTTAGAGCTCATAATGATCGCTTCTTTTTCTCCAATAATTCATAAGAATATTAATGAAAGAACAGGACTGCATAGCAGAAGCACTTGGAAAGAGTAGAAGAAATAATTTATCTTAAATAATTTGAGGAACACACGTTTCTGAAAGACAGCACATTTGCATGTGGTTATTTATAGTTGTACAAGTTATATTCAGAAGGCGCCAGATGGTTCTAACAGCACATATGCTACCTTCAAGAGAGAACTTCTGAAGCAAACTTGAGACACTCACTCCTACAACAGAATTCCTGCCACTGGGAATGAACCCCACCTCCACCCCATTGCCCAATTCCACCAATTTTGTGGGCTGCACTATGTGATCAGGTCTAACCATCCTGGTGAAGCACAGATATCAGGAAGTGTGCACCAGTGAACCCCAGACTGACTTTCTGCTGCTGGAGGCTCTAAACCTGTGTTCTGCTCCAACACACAACAGAACCTTGCTGTTCTATTCACTAATACGTGGCAAAACTTGCTGATTTCCATCTGAATTTTAAACACCCAGCAGGTCCTTGGATAATTATTTGGATCTCTATTTTTTTTATTAACTCAAACTTGCCAGAAACAAAGTGATTAAAATGTAAGCATCAGAAGACTTCACACTGTCCAACTGTCACTTAAACTTGCCAATTTTACCTCAAAATAAAATTATTGCAGTATCAGCCTATTTCTCTTTACTTTCCTATACTGAATTCTGCAAACACTAAGATAAATATAGAATCAAATATCAATAAGATACTTTACTGAAATTAGACAATTTTCTAAGTAGTAATCATTCTGAATTCCAGTATATTTCTTTAGCACTACTAATTTTTAGGGCTGTCGATTGATCACAGTTAACACATGCGATTAATTAAAAAAAAATCATGATTTTAAAAAAATCGATTAATTGCACTGTTAAACAGAATACCAATTGAAGTGTATTAAATATTTTTGGATTGTTTTCTACATTTTAATATATATTGCATTCTATTGTAATTGAAGTCAAAGTGTATATTATTTTTTATTACAAATATTTGCATTGTAAAAATTATAAACAAAAGAAACAGTATTTTTCAATTCACCGCATACAAGTACTGCCCTGCATTCTCTTTGTCCTGAAAGTGTAACTTACAAATGTGGATTTTGTTTGTTACATAACTATGCGCCCAAACAAAACCATGTAAGCCTTCAGAGTCTATAAGTCCACTAAGTCCTATTTCTTGCCTATAAGTCCTATTCAGCCAATCGCTCAGACAAACAAGTTTGTTTACATTTATAGGAGATAGTGCTGCCCTCTTATTTAAAACGTCACCAGAAAGTGAGAACAGGTATTTGCATGGCACTTTCATAGCTGGCATTGTGAGGTATTTACGTGCCAGATACACTAGACATTCTGGTGCCTCTTCGGCCACCATTCCAGAGGACATGCTTCCATACGGATGACGCTCGTTAAAAAGATTGTGTGTTAAGACAGACTGAATGGACTTGCAGGCTCTAAAATTTTACATTGTTTATTTTTGAATGCAGGTTTTTTGTACAGAATTTGTAAGTTCAACTTTCATGACAAAGAAATTGAACTACAGTACTTTATGAGGAGAAATAGTATTTTTCAATTTTTGATTTTTACAGTGCAAATCCTTGTAATCAAAAATATGAAGTGAGCACTCTACACTTTGTATTATATGTGGTAATTGAAAATGTAGAAAACATCCAAAATATTTAAATAAATGGTATTCTATTACTGTTTAATTGTGTGATTAATCTTTTTAATTGCTTGACAGCCCTACTAATTTTTATTTATATTGTTTCCCAAAATTTACAACTAGCTTTTAGAAAACCCATCATGAACAATTGGTAGGAAGGGCTTGTATGTTATCTTAAACTAGACATTAGCTTCTCTTTTGAAGAATTTTCCTTAATTTCATTAGGGTACCTAATTTCATAAAAGGCTAACAAACATCCCAACTAAAATAGCAGCAAGGTTTTGGGGTGAGAGTGAATCTGACCTCTTTGAAATGCTAATTCAACTCCTTATCAACAAGCCCAATGTTTGTATTGTAGAAGTCAATGAAAAAAATCCATCAACTTGATGAAATGATAAAGTGAGTTTAACCAAATCATTGAAATTAAACAATGACTTCTAATGTATTTCAACCCACATGACAGAACCAAAAACACCTAGAGGTCATTCAGCTTTTACCAAGTCATCAGCACCACCTCACAGCAGGACAACATGTGATCAGACAGGGAGAAACATCTCCCCAGCCAGTTGTTAACACAAAACCAGACTCAAGTAACAATCCATTGTACAACCCAGAGAAAGACAAGGATGGGCCATTCAAGTTAATAGAAAGACATTGAGACAACTGGGGATTTCCCAACTTTGAATCTCTATAGTGACTGAAGAAAAAAAATCCTGCAAACCCTTTTACAATGGGTGGTACTTGAAGTGAAAGTCATCTAGAAACTGAGGGTATATTGACACTCACAATGCAATGAGACATCCATAGCTGGCCCTGCCAGCTGACTCTGTTTAGTTAGTGTGGACATTTGGGCTCAGGCTGGAGACCAACCCCTGGGACCCTGCAAGATGGAAAAGTCCAAGAGCTCAGGTTCCAGCCCGATCATCTACACCACAATTAAACAGCCCCTACACAGCCCCTAAGCCTGAGCCCCGTGAACCACAAGTCAGCTGGCATGGACCAACCATGGATGTCTAATTGCAGTGTAGACATACCCTGGGGGACAGCTTCTAGGTGGGAAGCTGTCTGAAATGCTGGATGTTTACTATAGTTTGGAGTATGCTGAGAAGCTGTTCAAAAAGCAATACGTAACTTAGACGAGGAAATTTTGTGTAATGTGCAAGCATAAAGCCTGAGGTTGCATCTTTATATTTCCTGTGTAACTTGTAGGTTTGCTCTGTCTTACTATTTTATCTTTGAATCTGTGTTTTTTCTATTAAATAAACCCTGCTTTTATCCCAAGGAGGGTTAAACAAACTAGCTGGAGTATGGGGGCCAAAATAAGCTGGTATCTGGGAAGTGGGAGTGGTTTCACACCTTTGGGGATGACATACCAAAGGCAAAAATTCAGAGACCGTCTCATAGTTAAGAGCTCAGGAAGGACAAATTTGGGAGTCTCAGGAAAGGACGCTCTGCTGGTATCACTTTGCAAAGAGTAACTAGGTGGAAATCAGGGTAAAACCTTGTGATTGTGGGCAGGTTATTAGTGTCAAGGATATTGGTATCATTAAAGCACCCCACAGTTACAGGACAGGCAGTAACAAAGCCCCTTACTGGTCTGGGTGATCACTAAAATGTCAGAATTCAATAAATATATTTTTACTGTGTAGTCAAATTGAATACTATCTACAGAATAAGGTATTAGATTAAGTAAGGCTGTCAGAATCTGGGCCTTTGGCTTGTGTTTCCTGTTGGGCTGATCATATTAAAATGTCATCTGGCCCAAGAGAGTCATGAAGAATAACATCTTATTTCTGTGATGGAAAGGAAATGGACACATATAATCTGCACATTTGCATTTTTAAAAGGAAACCACTGGCTTATTCTCCTTCTGATGGTTAAGTGTTTGTGGTTTCCGATACCTAACTCAAATCGTATTTTCCTCCTTATATGGGAGAGCCCTACACAGGGGACAGGAAAAACACTAACAGATATTGTTACCCCATGCAGTGTTTTGGGGACAATTATATTAAAAATTGAGGAAAAGGTTTGTGCATGACTGTGTTCTACCCCAAGCAGCACCATCCCTAGGTGGGTGTGGGGCCTGGAGCAGCAGTGACAAATCTGTCACTTCCAGGACCGATTACGCCAGGCAGTGGAAACCGTGCCTCCCCAAACAGCCAGGCGCAGCCCCTCCTCACCCACACTCCACCCCCACCCCCACGGGACCACCCCCCTTCAGTGGTGCCGCTGGGCTCCAGGGGGCTGGGGCCATGCCGCCTGCCTTCCTGGGGCTAGGGAGGTTGCAGCAGTGCTGCTGTGCACTCTCCCTCCTGGCGCGCTCTCCCTGGGGTGCAAGGGGCAGGGCTGGGGGTTAGCCTCCCCCCAGCCAGCGGTTCATGCACCTCCCATGCTCCCCCCCAAAGTGCAGGGCCTGGAACAGTCGTCCCGATTTGCCATATCCTAGGGACGGTTCTGACCACTGCGGGAGGATTACCACAGCTTCTCCAGGAACTGAAAACTGGTGTGTGTGTGTGTGTGGGGGGGGGGGAATAAAGCAAGTTGCTGAAACTATAAAAACCACACCAGAGAAATACCACCCCCTTGGGTGGTTTGCATATACTAATTCTGGGTTTCCAGAGATCAGACCAATAAAGGGGTTTTGGTATAAAAGGCTGAGTTTAAACCACATCACTTACAATCTCCTTTTTGATTCAAGAACTTGGCAGATTCCTTGGGTCACAGGAGAACCAACTTTTGCTGAAAGGCTGAAACCTACCAGAGCCTGAACATTACAGTTAAGGGTGACCTCAGGTAAGCTTTCAGTAGGCATATAGGAACTTTTATTGTTTGTTTCTATCATAGAATATCAGGGTTGGAAGGGACCTCAGGAGGTCATCTAGTCCCACCCCCTACTCAAAGCTTTCCTCTATAAAGTTTTGCCTTAAAAATAAATGTATTCTGCTCAGAAAGTGCTGCATGGTAACTTGTAACTGCTGAGAATACACTGTTCATGGCCTTTGGAGAGAAAGCAACACACAAGCGCTGGCTGTTAGACTCGTTTGTTGGGGATATCACAGTGTATGGCAGGAGGCTGTGCAGCCTCAACATGAGCAGTAAGAAAGGAGTGCCACAAGGGTCCTTCCCTGCCCAGAGACAAGTGATAGCTGGAAAACTGGCTGGGCACTCCTGAAATGGATCAAGGAGGGAGGATATTCAGGTGTAGTTACCCTGAAACAGTGGCAAAACGCTACAAGAAGGAGAGGCCTCCTTGAGCCGTGTACCTCCATCTATACACAACCAACCTGACTGCTTCCCACCTCTGCTGATAGGAACCATGCTATTATTGACTATCTCCCACTTCAGCTTCACGGTAATAACCAGGGAGACAATCTGAATGTATTAATCTTGCTTGATGCAAAATTGAACACTTGAGTGGATGTCTCACAACTTCATTTTATAATTTAGAAGTGTAAGCAGATTCAAATCAAGTTTGGTAACATACACATTGTCCCTGCTTGACATCTCTTACAGCAAGTCTTTGCTCAGAGTGGGATATTTTTTTTAAATAACCAAAATTATAACTGTGTGGATGAATCTTATTAAAATGTAAATGTAAGTATTTCTGTGAATTAAAATATATCAAATGGGATATACAAACCAGAAAAAAAATACCAATTCTTATTTTTCATAAGAACACTGATGATACTTTCAGACTATTTCCCAAAAGCCACAGAGTAGTACATGGAACAGTTGCAATGGAACAGGAGAAACATTTAAATTATTTTTATCTGTGCAAAACACAAACATACATCAGCAAAGGAAGTTTGGTCTCTAAAAATATTAAGATTGAATGACGAATTTCCTACGTCTTAAAAACCCAAAGGCACCATTGTAAATTCACATATTGCAGGGCAATAAGTCCAGCAACACATAATTTATTGTATTTTTTAGCACGAAGCAACCGTTGCCTAGCAACATTAACTATGTAAGCATAGAGCAGGGGAAGATCAGAAGTCACACTAAAAGAAAAGGAGTACTTGTGGCACCTTAGAGACTAACCAATTTGAGCATACGCTTTCGTGAGCTACAGATAAATTTCCGAGCAGTCTAGTCACACTCTTACTTCAAGTGTTTTCTGCAGTATCAAAATAGCATTTTGATAACATTTCTGTATTTGAGTACTTCATTGAATATGAGGAAGCACTGTATAAAAAATAAGATCTATTCAAGAGTACTAGAACATAAGATAAACTGGATATCAATATAGAATAAGTAAGTTGTGTGAAATGTTCCCAACAAAACTCAAATCCATTTCAAACTCACCATGTGTTTCAGGTTCATTACAAATTTCAACAGATCATGTTTCTTGGACGACTAAAGGGATCATTGTTCTGATTTAGAATGAACCTTGGCAGAGATGCAACTCTGCATCCAAACCATAATTCCAACACAAAATGTGCTTTTTTTCTTTAGAGACCCAAATCTCTAAGTGAAACTTGGGGGCTACAAATCCACATAGTCCAAAAACCACAGAAATTGTTAGCATAAAACCGTTCAAAGAGAAACCAGCAAGTTTCATAAAAGCATAACCCCACTTGATTTCAGGTCCAAACCAAATGAAACTGAGGGGTATGCAATATTTCAGATTATGCATAATTTTAAAGAGATGGGTTACTGTTGTAAGCCCTAAGTTAGAAGTTTTATGGGAACAAGAGATTTTCAGTTCTCTCACTTAGCCTCTAGAAAGTGCTATAGAGGAGTTCCTACCGGTCGCTGACATAGAATCAGAGGGTCACAAGGAACCAGAAGCATCATCTAGCCTAACTTTCCAAGAGGCAGGATTTGTTGTGTTTAAACCATCCAAGACAGATGGCTATACAGAGTCCTTTTGAGGGCCTCCAATGAAGGAGCTTCCACAACCTCCCTAGGTAGTCTGTTTCATTTAGACTGCTATCATGTCCCCCTCTTAACCTTTTTATTTTTTTTCCAAACTGGGATTTGCATATGTTGTTCTTTGACTCTCTCTGTGGACAAGTGGAGACAAGTGTACTGCTGATAGGGAGAATTTGAATATTCTAGTTCCACGAAGTGCCCCAAACTAAACAATCTGTGCTTTTCCATACTGTGATATACGAGAAGCCTATAATGTGTCCTCCATTAAACTAGTTATGCACTTTTAAGGGAAATGTCTTATATTTCATTAACTCTTGACAACATGTGGAACTTACCCTAGATAAAATTTTGCAACCATTTTATTCATAAAAATATATACATCTTTCACCAAAGAAGGTACATGTTTGAATTAAAGCTGATACTGAGCCATTTTAACTGGCTTGCAGCAAAGAGTCAAATACTGGAAACTACTTCAACAAGACCCTAATCTCATTATCTTGCTAATAACGAAATAAGAGTGAAATACCTTGTTAATATGAAATGTATAGGGCTCTCCCCCTGACACGGAAAACAGGTACTGAGAAAGGACTTCAAGGCTAACCCACAAGGATTGATGTATTCTAGTAACTGCACAGTTCTAACAGAACTGTAAGTAGACTATGACCAATGAAGTTACTTCAAGTCTTCCCTTGAATAAGCCTACTAGAAGCTAACATGCATTATACATTAATTTACTGTGCTTTCATCAATGTAGTGCTAAGATCATACTTGCGATTTTATACCAGTTACAGTCTTACTTTTATAAACTGAATATATTGAAGGAATATGAAAATCTGTGCACTTGGGTCCTGACCCAAAGCCTTCTTGAGTCAATGGAATGACTTTCAAGGACTTCAGTGTGCTTTGGAGAAGACCCATGATAAGAGTATGGTTTAATTAATCAGCAAATTGAAATCCTGGCCCAAACAGAGCCAGGGCAAACTTCTACCAACTACAGTGAGTGAGGATTGCACCTTATATTTCTTACTTTAAATTAGTATTGATGCTCAGGCAGATGAGGTAACATCCAGAAGGAGTTGGTAGACAACTGGAATTGGAAACATGACTGGATGAACTAAGGCAAAGGAAAGAGGATATTATTACAGTGTGAAAAGAAAAGGAGTACTAGTGGCACCTCAGAGACTAATCAATTTATTTGAGCATAAGCTTTCGTGAGCTACAGCTCACTTCATCAGATGCATTCAGTGGAAAATGCAGCGAGGAGATTTATATACACACAGAACATGAAAAAATGGGTGTTATCACACACTGTAAGGAGAGCGATCACTTAAGATGAGCTATTACCAGCAGGAGAGCAGGGGGGAGAAAACCTTTTGTAGTGATAATCAAGGTGGGCCATTTCCAGCAGTTGACAAGAACGTCTGAGGAACAGTGGAGGGTGGAGTGGGGGGAAATAAACATGGGGAAATAGTTTTACTTTGTGTAATGACCCATCCACTCCCAGTCTCTATTCAAGCCTAAAGTTAATTGTATCCAGTTTGCAAATTAATTCCAATTCAGCAGTCTCTCGTTGGAGTCTGTTTTTGAAGTCTTTTTGTTGTAATATTGCGACGGGAAGTTTGGATTTAGTATCTTAGATTTCAAGGGAAGAAGGGACCACATGATCATCTTATCTGAGCTCCTATATAACAGGCCAAAGAACTTCACCTAATAATTTTCTATATCAAGCCTCTACATTTGCCTTTACTGGGCTCATTTTATCCATATTAAAAAAACAGTTGGACTCAAAGGGTATGTCTACAGTGCAATTAGACATCCGTGGCTGCCCCAGGCCAGCTGACTTGGGCTCCCTGGGCTTGGGCTAAGGGGCTGTTTTAATTGCAGAGCAGACATTCGGGCTCGCCCTGCAGCTGGAGCTCTTGGACCCTCCCACCTCACAGGGTCCTAGACCTCAGGCTCCAGCCCAAGCCTCAACATCTGCATCACAATTAAAATGCCCGTAAGCCCAAGACTTGCAAGCCTGAGTTAGCTGACACGGGCCACTGTGGGCTTTTAATTTCATTGTACCTAAGATTGATGGATTTGTTCTCTCATTATATTAGTTCCTGGGCCAGGATTAGAAAGCAGGATCTCACTGGCTGCCATTTTGAACACTCATCGTTAATACCAACGGCCCCATTGTGGCATTCTTCAATTCTTTCAAAGAAAGCAAGAATTAACCTTTATCGAACACTTTATGATCTGACAACAATTCACTGCAAATAATTTAAAAATGATTTCATTAAAACATTTATTTTAACAAAACAAAGCTCAATGCAAAGTGCAATTCTCCCTAGAAAACCTTCAACAAAATTCACCACATGAAAGCAAAGTTATGGCAAAAGCAACTGTTTTAAAATATGAGGGATATAATCACAACTTGATGCAAACTACTTTCCATGCATCTCCTATTAGTATTGATGAGAATTGTTCAAATTTGATCTATACAGTCCACATGTTTGGCTATTTAGGGAAGTAATAAAGACTATTAAGCCAAAATAAATACTACTACTAACAACTGTTCTGCTAAAATGCAGCATGTCCATTTCTAAAGGCACAGAAATGCAATAAATCTTTGCTCCTTACAATTTAAATATAGCTTAACTACTTGTTTCGTTAAATTACACTTCCAGATGTAACACCTCCTGCTGTTTACGGAGGAAACAGCATCCGTGTACGTATGCGGATAGCTGATTTTTTTTTTTTTTGTTCGTTCTGTAGGATGTTTTGGCATGTCCTGCGTTAACCCCCTAAACATGCAAGTTTTACCTTGTGAAAGAAAATGTGTTGGGCAGAATGAATGTTTAAAAGGCACTGTACCTTTAAAGATGGCTTTTGAGCTTAGGGGAAAAATTATTTTCTGGGGAAAAAAGTAAATGAATGCATTATATATATATATATATATATATATTCACCCCAACATAATTAGGCATTTTAGCAATATGTACCAAGACAAGGCACCAGACCTGCTGATCTTACACTGTCAGGCGTAGATCCTGCATTGTGATCCATTCATCTGGACTGCTGCACCTACATTAATCTGCAATCAAATCAACAGGACTGCACACAGGCCCAGCAGAGCACCCATACAAATCAATGCAGAATTGTCCCCTCCCCCCCCCCCCCAAAAAAAAAAAAACCCTTACACACTTCATCTGATGCAACCAAAGTAGTTGCCAAGTTATTTTTTGTTTGTAAGTTACATAGTTTGCTTATTCAACTAAATGTCTAGTGAAGGCAGAGAATCTACTGTTTATCTTGGATCTCAGCCTTTCAGTTCATAGTCTAATCCAGGTGTAGCCACAAGACTTATTTATTTAAGCTATATGTGGGAGGAATAGTTTTAATTTTGACCTCAGATCCATGGCCCATTTGGGAAACAGTAAGTGGCAATTTTGTTTCGTGCATTAGAAACAGAAAGAGAAAAGAGAAGAGGAAGCATATACCTTGTCTGAGAAACAAACTGAATTTTTTGTAGCCTTAGTCACTCAGGGAATAAATTAATTTATTTCATTTAAATGACAAATAATGGGATAGATTTTTATATGGGTCATTACCTATACAGTTAATGATTATAAAAAGAGACATATGAAGCCTGTGGTAGTATTTACCCTTTGAGGTATTGACTTCCTTTGCACTTCCTAATACAAAATGAAAAAAGCAGACAGATTGCTGTTCTGCAATCTGTTAGAACAGAACACAGTTAAAGTACTACTTACAGATCCTTTCCCAGACAGCTCTGTAACAGGAATATTTCATACAAATATTTTCCAGGAGTTCTTGTCCACTGAGTCTTTTTAGCCCCTTTGGTTTTGCTGAATTAATTGTAAAATTCTTCCACAAGAAGATCACTAGGTTGTTTCTGACAGCAAAGGACGTAGAGTGTTGGTTAAATAAGAGGGAACAAAAGAAGCTGCTGCTGATACTGGCACCCCTTTGGCCCCCTAAAAACATAAGACATTTTCAGTCTGAACCCTTATCAGAGCTGACTATAACGATCTTCCAGAGTCCCTGTACATTTTCCTATGCATTCACATCACAAGGCACATGGAAGAAAAATTTAAAAGTCTATGCGGTGAACCAAAGTTTTTAGAACAAAACTACCCCACACACTTCCAACATTTTATTCTTACAAATTTAAACAGATCGTAACAGATGTGAACAAACATTCCTCAAAATCGAGTGTCCTTTGGCTGGGTCAAGAGAGTGGCACATTGGACTCTAAAGGGCTGTATAAGCATAAAAACACTCTCTCTCTGCATCACCTGTTAGACTATTTGCAGGAGTAACTAAGAGCTCCCAACAAGTTCTTGTGCTGTCACTCAGAAACCATGCCTGCTAAGGAACAGTACACTTTTGGAACAGCTTTCCCCCTGTGACACTGCACCCCGTATTCTTCACAGTGATATCATGATGGCATAATTATGATGTATTTTGTACAAGATGGGTCATGTGAGGTGTCATTTGAAAAGTTATGATTTGCTTAATAGGATTATACTATTTGTATGTATCATTTTTGTATCTGAAGTTATGAGTATTGACTATGTATCTGTATTTCAAACCTGGGCAACACCCAGTAGGCAAAATGCTTCCAGTCTAGATAGCTGGCTGTGAAGAGCCTATTCAAGGTAATAGGCCATTAGGAAAAACAATAGGCCTTCAGAGAAGCTTATTCCACACCTGGTGAGCCTTTCTGAGAATGCTGCAGACAGCCTGTAAGTAATGGCTGCTATGAGTCAGCAAGGTATGCAAGAGCATGTGATCAGGCCACATGATTCTGGATGTCTGTATTTTTCCACAAACTGGTCTGGGAACCAAGTTTAAAAGAAAGTTTTTTTCCCCCATATGCTAAAGCTGTATAAGGCAGGGAGTGACATCATCGGTTGTTCTTCACTTCTCACACAGAAAGACTCCTGAAATACCTGAGGAACAGAGACTGAACCGGGGGAAGTGCTGGACCCAGACTAAAGGGATTTTTAGACTGTATATGAAAACCTGAGGATCCCAAGCTGCAAAGGAAGTGCACCTTGGTCCTTGAGAATCTGTAAGCCTGCTTGTATCATCAGCCAGGGTGAAAATTTGCTAATTGATATCCTATCTTTCTAATATTTTAGGCTTAGTTTGCGTTTATTTACCAAGGAATCTGCTTTGATCTGTTTGTGATCACTTACAATCACTTAAACTTATTTCATGTTTTAATCTAAACCAGTAAATTTGGAGAAAAGTGCTTGGAAATCTTAACTCAAGGGGGAGGGGTGTTGCATTTCCTCTCCACATTGAGGGTGAGGCGAACTTCATAATAAATTCATACTGGTTGGGGTTTTGACCAGCGCAGGACGGTACAGTTTTGGGTCCTAGCACTGGGAAGCTGTGGTTATTTTGGCTGTAGCCTCTTTTAGTGGGGTGGATTGGCCACCCACAGACCCGGAGCGGGAGGAGCCCTTCATTGAACCCTGGTGGGAGGAGCGACGCCCCTCAACCCTCCAGCTGTAAGTCAATGGGCGGAATCGGAAGTACAAAAGTGAGAGGGAGGTAAGGCTGGTGAGTCAGAGGGCTCAGTGGCACTCAGTTCCAGGTGGCACCCTGGGGAAAACCTGTCACACCCTGTATTGCATCTGATGACTGCTACAATACAGCAAGTATCTTTATGGCCCTACTACTGTACTGGACCAAGATGGAATGCTGCTACTTGATCCCCCGGAATGTTCTAAGGGACTAGTGCGGTCTTATACAATTCCTAGCAAGTAGCTCTTCCTCTCTATCCTCCAAGTTGCAAAATGGAGTTGGGGGTGCAGCAAAATAAATTATTACAATTTCTGAGTATTCAGATGGCTGAGAGTATCCATTAATATTTTGGAAGTCTGAAAACACCAATAAATATTTACTGAGAAAAATATGCAAATTCCTTGTTCGTCAATTATTTGAGCTGGTTAGAAAAGGGATTTTTTCTTGCCGAAAACGCGTTATTCTTTCCATAGAAAAAGTAAAAAAGTTTTCAGCCAAAAAAATCTCCCCTGATATAACACTGTCTTTCTGAGATGCCATGGTGCATCACAGGAGTCACTGGCCACAGTATATTATGAGAGATGTAGTCCAGTAGGGGAACCTAGCCCATACGGGAGAATGGAGGCATTAGGCAGCCAAACTACAACTCCTTTGAGGCACTGCCATGGCATTTTCGAATTGAAACTTTGCAATTTGAGTCTTTTGCTTTGAAAAATTAACTTTCAGTTAAAAAAAAAGATTCCTTTCCCTCCCATCCCCCCAACAAGTAGTTCAATTGAAAACAATTTGTCAAAAAAGTTTCGATGGAAAGTTAAACCAGCGCTACTTGTTAGTCTCCTGTTTAAAAAAAATTCAGCCAGTGATTTGTGGAAAACACTAATTTATGTTGTGAGAGTTTGTTTTTTTTTTTTTTTGGGGGGGGGGGGAGAGGTTGACCCAAACAATATTTGTTAGTTCTTAACAACAAGCAGTAGATCCTGGCCTCACTGAAATCAATAGAAGTTTTACCCTAACTCTGTAGAGAATATCATCTATAACAATAAGTTTGAGCAAGTCAACATACTGTTCAGATAACACTGGTTCTAATTTTGTGTTCTGGCCTGACAGGCCTAGCTTTCATCAAATTTTCTCTCAATGCTCCTGAGAGGTCAGTGGTGGCTTTTTGGGGGGTTCATATAAAAAACAAAAAAGACAAGATTTTTTTTATAGTTATCTGCATCTACTTGGTTTGTGAAATTACACCATCTCATGAGAAGAGACTGTCCTAACGTTTGTGGTTCTCTAGTCCTATTCCACATTACCGCTGGCCTTATCCCAAGTCTAATTAAGAGCAGCCTCAGAGCTGCTCTACACAATGAGGAGGCTGTGTGCCATACCACTGGGCATTGCTGGAGCACAGAAGGCTCTGACCATCCAACCCACCACCAACACATTCATAAAAGCCAAGGAGAGGGAGGTAGAGTCACCCATCTCTGGCTTTTTACCAGCAGAGGATCCCACCTTACCCAGGGAATTTTCAGCTCCCCACTTAGTGTAGCTTTCCAGCCCTTTTGTGCTGTGTGAATAACATAAAAGAGTCTGGGTTGAGGCCAGAATCTGACACTCCACCATGAATGCTGTTATTTTTATATTTTAGGGTCATAAGGGGGAAAAGTAGCATCAGCCAGGAAATTTAAAAAAAATCACCACTTTGGTGCTTTGCTCTATGGAATTATATTCCGAGCATTTCTTTACTAGTAGCTCTTGGGGATTGTGTTATCTTGCATGCAGCACCTCCTATAACATACCATACCTTATCTGAAGTATGGACAGTGACTATTAAATTATGGAAAATGTAGGTCTATTCCCCAGTGGGATGCCTCCTGAATCTACTCTAAGTTATTTTAAAAATTCTCCCCATCATGATATTTTCCCCCACTCATATTTGGTTTCAAAAACAGAATACTGCATTTCTCCTCAAGAGAAAATATCTTACACTAAATTATATTAGTTCTGTTATATTGCACTGTTAGTTACTGCTCCTTAGTGATGAAGATCCTAACAAAATACTCAATATATTACTACTCTCAGCCATCAAGCTTATCGCAAATGTGTTACATACCTTTATCCTGACAAAAAGCCTCTACTTAGTCAAATCCCTTTCAACTCTCTGCCTAGGTTCAAACCCAAATCTATGGCAGAGTCAGCATCAGAAGCTGGTCTACCAACTCTGCCGTCTACCAATATATTCAATGAAGTGGTGGTAGAAGCTTCCCACACCAAGCTACTCCTACTCCCAGTGATTTAACTCTCCATCCTTGCTACAGTAGGCAGCTACTTTTTCTTTCAAGAGCATTAGCACTGCTCAAGGGTAATTTAGTGAGGTCAGTGGTGTTCCACTTGGCCCCTTTATTTCTTCCTGTGACATTACTCACACAGGGGGGGAGGGTACCAAAAAGACAGGATGAAATAAGAATTGATGCATCTCCAAGGAGGGATATTTAGTATGTGCCTAATAAGGAAAAGGCAAGATGATGCCATGAGAGGAACATTCATCTCTTACTCTATTTCCAGAAGAAGTTTTAGAAACTTTGGTAATTTATCCTCCCTTTCCCCCTTACCAGTTTATATGGTTTCCTAGATTCAGACTTCTTTTCAGGGAACCTTAGCATCCCTATACTTCCCCGACTCCTTCCCTTGCCATTTCACCTGCTCTCTCCACAAAAATGGAGTTTAGCTGATTAGTAGGACTCAGCTTTCATTGATTAGAAAAAAGTGATCAAATTAACTCTAAAGGCCTACTATATAGATGCAAAAGTAGGCCCTGCTTGTAGCACTTTAGCTTATTTCCTCCAGTTCTTTATTATAGCAACTGTCCTACCTTTTTCTTCTCCCAAGGTCTCTGTAATGAGTGAGTGTGGCTATATGGATCAACATTTTGATTGATAGCAAAGTTATATTGCAAAGTGTAGGTCAACTTTTGACCAAGCAGCTGTTGTAATTCGGAGATATTGTAGTTGTGCTAGCAGCAAAAGTGATGTTTCCCCCACCCAGTAGCAAACAAGGTGAAGAGGAGAGCCTGGCTGTTTTTATATAGGTGTGAAATTTGTCACAATGAATTTAATCTCTCTTAAGAGCAATTACAGTCTATCACCAAAAATGAATACTAAGGAACTCAAAGCCATGGATAATTTGGCTACCATGCATGCATGGTAAACACAAGTGCTTCAAACCCTCATTATGTTTACATTGAAGTGCAATTAAATGTGAATTTCTTAACAAAAAGTAGGTGCTCATTATTTCCTTCTCCCCAAGACCTAAAGGGTTTTTCTCCCCCAAATCATCATTTCTGTAGACTAAGAGCTCCAGAAATGGAAGAAATTGAAATCAAAAAGTTGTGAGAAAAATTGTTTTTAGTTTTTGCACTTCTATAACCAATTGATTTCTCTTTCAAGTAGGTATTTTTAAGTCTCTTATGGATTATCTGTAGCTAAAGATCTGCAACTCAGCTATTAACCATTTCTCTTGAATTGAAACTTAATTTTGTACTAGTCTCAACAGAAGCTTCGGACAAGAAAAATTTCATAATGTCTGAGTTGCAGATCCATGCCATACATCAAAGTACCAAATGAAAATACAATAAAGAAAAAAAAAAAAAACTGTTCACCATATACATAAATACCCATTGAACCCCCAAACCACAGACTTATCTCTTTCCCAAAACGACTGGGGGGGAAAGACGTCCTAATGGCATGTACCTATAATGCATGATAGACACATTTTACAAGGTAAAAATTAAAAAAAGAAAAACCAAAACACAGATACAAACACTGGTTTGATCCTTTCACAGTTCATCACTAACATCACATTGGAATGGAGTTGTAGACAAGAAAGAAAAGTGATATTTTAAAGTTCTATATATTTTATTAGAGGTCTGGACTCGATATAAATGTTGTGTAGTATTAAGAATGAGAGATTCCATGCTTTTCACCGGCATACACAATTTGCTACTAGCTAGGATGTTACATCAGACAACAAAACTACCATTAGTCCCTCAGTCTAGCAGTGGTTTATGGACCTGATTAATGGATGAATACAGCAAGTCTTTGACCAGTGTAATTTTCAGTCCCTAATATAGTCAATAAAGGCACTGACAGTCAACTCACTAATTCCTTTATTCTTATGCTAGATGAACATGTTACAATTCTAGCTATATATAGCTCTCCAGTCCACTTTGTTCACTATTACTGCTGGACAGATCACAGTGTATAACGGTTAAACAGATAAGGTATGTAAATCAGTCAGGTTCTATTCATTGTACTGTATTGCTTTGCAACAACAAAAAAGTTCTTTCAGAATCATGCATAGGCAAAAAGCTTTCACAGTTTCTAGAAGTTTTCCTGAGAAATAGCACAGAGTTTCTGCTTCTACAAAAGGCCCTCAATGAAGTTCCCAGGCTATTACATAACATTACTCTACACATACTTCTTG
The DNA here is from genome assembly GCF_965152235.1 of Eretmochelys imbricata. Taxonomy (NCBI): domain Eukaryota; kingdom Metazoa; phylum Chordata; order Testudines; family Cheloniidae; genus Eretmochelys; species Eretmochelys imbricata. The sequence continues at coordinate 178,838,490 of NC_135572.1, read as the reverse complement.
AAGTTGGTTTCTTTCTGAAAAGATTTATCACAATACTAAGTGCATGATAAAAAATATCTGTAAATAAGATGTTCCTTTTTGTATACTATACAGCATGATTTGGAATGGAAGAAAAAATTGTATTTGTATTACTGATTTAGGGTGGCAGGACCTGCTAGATGTTCAGTGTCTACTGGACCGTGCTTAGCACCATTCACTCCCATTGCCAAGGCGGCACAGGATCAGTTCCTTATCCAGCATATAACGCTAATCAATGTTCTATCAGGATTGTAAATATTAGGATGAGGTGGTCAAGACTTGTCATCTTGCATGTGGATGACCTCTCAAAGAAATTCCACCACCACATGAAGGCCTGAAAGGATTTTCAGTGGTTTTGAGACACAAAAATACTAACCTTAAGAGTTATTCCTTGTCACCAGCTATTCCTCACTAGTTTCAAAACCTGCTCAGCTTCCCTAGTGGATAAGAACAAACTATGGATTTCCCCTGTATTATATGAAGTTCTGGTCCCCTCAGAATAAACTCTGGCTATCCCATTGATTTCAATTGTAGTTTTCTGTGTGAGAGCAGACACTAATATTAAAGTGCAATATACATTTCATCTAAAGAGGGAGTCAGCCAGGTTTTGAAAGTTTCAGTCTTAACTGGACATCTGCATGGAGTAATGAGCTTATAGCAATGTTTTATATTTATAATACCTTTCATGCAGATGGATCCCAAAAGTATTTTATGGGCTTTTACTAAAAAAAAGTATATAAACTAATGTGGATTACATATAGGATCTACTGCCATAGCAGTTAGATGTTTTAATTATGCAAAAATAAAAGAATGAGATTTATTAATTGTTCAAATGCTAAACTAAAAAAAAGTAAACAGAATTAAAAAAAAGAGATATTTGCCTATTTTCTATATAGTGAATTCCAGAGACATTTTTTGAATTTGAGGGCCCAGTCCTGAAACTAGACATGCCCTAGTATCTACTCTTCAATGAGGCTACAGGCAGGCACAGGGCTGTACTTGCAGTCAATTTCAGTAATGGGGTCTTCATATAAATAATATTTAAAAAGTTAAAAATTACATTATATTGGACACTGGGTAATTTGGAAACACTTCATTCATTCAGTACATTTCTTCCTTTGCTACTATAATCCCCACCCTTAAAGTCATCATCAGTGTTTACATTATTATAGTAAGCTAAGAATGAATTTTATTCATTGTTTATCCTAATAAAAATATTATGGTGGTATCTAGTAGTATTTCTACAATTAAGTACCTTAATTTTCATTGAAAATCTCTGGTTTCATAGGTTTATAACTCAAGCACAAAAATTTACTTTAGGCTAGAATTTAACAAACCAAGTGTTAGGCCAAGAGTAATATTTTATTTTAAACCAACATTCGTTGTTTGGCCCTTTTAGAAATACATATGCATACACAGAAATGGGTGTATATAAATTAGACAGGTTCCTTCGTTCCCCTCCCTTCCCCCGGCCAACTTTTTTTTATAGTATTCTCTTAATGATCCAGTTTCCTTTTTAGAAAGGAAATACAAGTATGATTAGTTTAATCTGCAACAACAAGATTCTTAAATAGGAAAGAAAAACAAACCAAGAAAGATGAGATATCAACTTTTAAGGTCAGATACTGGATATGTTCAGTAAATTCAACTTGAAAATAAGTGAAGATATTCTCAAAAAAATTAAGTGTTACCAGTTTTTTTGTTTTTTTTTTTTTTTCAAAAAAGTTAATTTTATCAAATCCTTTAAAAAAATCCTCAAAGATTGTGCCACACAAAATATGAAAATACTTGTGGTCTTGAAAGTATGATAACACACATTTCACCAATACTTCACACAAACAGTATCTTTCTGTAAAGCACTATAATACATTAATTAAATAACCTTCAGCATGATCAGAAACCAAATATTATGGAAAGCCACAAATATGTTCACATCAGATTAATTTTTATCTGGTCTCAAATTGGGTTTCTCTCATGAATAGGGGTCTTTCACATATCAGAACATGGTACATGGTAACCTTGAATAAGGAATACTTGAAACAGGAGCTGCTCAGAGAAATGTCCAGGTTAAAAGGTATCAGTGACTGGTTTCAGTGAAACCCATCTTAAAAGGTGAGGCAAGGAAAGAATACGCAAATCTCTTATGTGATTGGGTGCTCTGGATATGAGAAAACGGTGCTTGCAAAAAAACCAAACATACACTGATCAAACCTTTTATGAAAGCCAAAGTTTCCACACTCAACAAAGCTTCTGCCAGGAATAATGTCTCCTCCTTACATAAACATTTGCATGACCTGACAAGAATAGTCATTCACCCTGGTCAGCTAAAATCAATACAGAAGTCCAGTGCAGGTCACTCTGCAATGAGCATTTCAACCAGCTGCTGAATGCATCCCAAATTTCTTTGGACACTAATATTTGGACCGCTATACGTTGGCCACAAAATGGTCTTAGCAAATTCACTATCATCAAAATCCATTGAGCCATAAATTAGCCTAAAGGAAAGGAGGCAGAAAACTGTGGAATTCCTATGGAGCTTAAAGCATGGATGAGCTTTTATTTTGTGGCTGCACAGACAACTCAAAAATGGGATTATTTTCCTGCTGTGAAAATGCAGAGACAGCAAACACTGTTCCAACTACTGTAGCATTACTCTTCCAAGCTGTTCAGGAGAAACCTTTTGCTTCCATCTTGTTGGCTTGAGCTGCTAATAGCTTAAGAAGAAAGACCACCATGACAAGCTGGCATTAGTCCCGGTGTCAGTCCCAGACAAGTAAATGCATTTGAGGAGTATGTCTGGATGACAAGAATCTGACAGACATTGTTTTTGCTAGTAATACAGTGCTAGTTGAATTAATGGACAAACAGGTTGTGGCACTTAAAACCTGAGAAAGGTCAGCAGCAAAAATCAGTCTGAAAATTAACTGGGGCAAAACCAATATTCTTCTGGTCAATGACTTCTAACATGCTACAGGTTTTATTGTGGATAAGTTGGGCGGCATCAAGAAAGAATCAGAAGCCTTCTCGCAAAAAACCATAAAAATTAGTAATGGGGAGCTTCATCAAACCAAGCATTTTGATAAGCAGAAAGAGTAAGCTAAGGCTGTGCAATGTTTTGGCAGTCAGTATCCTGACCTATGGGACTGAAACATGGCCCCTCACTCACAAGACTGAAAAGAAACTGCAAGTCATTAAAATTAACCATCTCTGAGTGACCAAAAAGATCAAATTGTTCAAATTCAAGTTGAAGAGCTATACCTTCTAGCTAAACAGCTCCTATTCTGTCAGCTGTCACCCAATGGTCTCTAAGGTGGAATGGTCATTCGCCTCAAATGTCTACCAGCTTCCCTGCAAGAATTATCTTTGACTTCAACCCAATGAAAGCAGAATGAAAAAGACCTCCGGGAAGACCTAAAACACAGTGTTTTGACAGCATTAGACACCTGTCCCTTACAAGCAATTCTACTTCAAAGCACCAGATTTGTTCCTAGCCAGAACATCCTGAAGTCACATAACATTCAGTGGCCTCTAAGCTGTTCAGACAACATGAGAACTAAGGCACTATTGGGCTTCCACGTTAAAGAAAACGAATGTGCTCTATGAAACCAAGTGCTGGGTATTTGAGACTTGCTTCCCCCAGCTTATCTGCAAAGCTGTATTTTAGCTTCTATAGGTTAAACTTGAGAGACCACTACCTAAAAAGTGAGATTATATCATTGGATGTATCACCCAACCTTTCTATAGTTTTCATAAAAGAAGCCACACACCACAAAGCTTTAGTTCTGTGTGTATAAAACCTCAATTCACTGGCAAACATGGTGTTTAATCTTTTTTCTTTTAAAGCATGGCTCCCCTCTAGCTGGTTAAAATTTATCTGAGGAAGGGGAAGCCAAAATAAACTAAAAACTAATATATGTCCCCTTTAAGATCTTTTCAGGGAAGGAGCAGTCTTTCAACAATGTTACTAAGGCCCTAGTTCAGAGATCCCAGAATTAGGCCTGGCAGTCTGGCACAACCACATAAGCCAAAAAAGTCTAAGAGGCTGTAAATCATTGTCAGAAAGGTCAAAACTTGTACAAAGTTATCCAGTGTTAAGCAGTTGAAGTGACAAGGACAAAATATTTACAGTAGACAAATTTTACTTAAAACTATTAAAAGCTAAGATTTTATAGGAGGTTTAAGTAGCCCGTGGGCAACTGGAAGTTTTATTTTATAAATGTAAAAAAAAAAAAAAATCCAGGGCCCCCAAAATGCACTCTCCTCCAGTAATGGAAACTGAGAACCGGCCCTGCCCAGATTAATGAAAAAGTCCCTGGCTCACACAAACTAGTCTCCTGCAGTGTGAGAGAGCTGTCTTTTGTTTAAAAAAATCCAGCCTCAGGGTTGGGCAGGAGGCCTTCTTGATTACACCCAGATTGTTTTGGTTGCAGGCCCCAGCCTGCCCCTTAAAAGAGTAGGTCACTCCTTCACAATTGTGTATGCTACTTCAATTGTAGGAACAATGGGCCGGAAACAGAATAGAGTTTAAAGAAGTAATATTACCAGTTTTAATTCTCAGGCATCTGTAGACCTGGGAGATGGGAGAGAATGATCTGATCCACAAAAACAGCAAAGGAAAGATTCCAGATGCTGAATATAAACATCTAAGTAGAGGGACAAATCAGCCCCTACTCTTTGAAGGCAAAAACTCACATGTGTAAGTGTTCACGCCTGGGCTCCAACGGAAACACGAAACAATACATCATCATCTATCAGGCTTGGGTACATTACGTATAAGAAAACAAACGCCAAAAAATCATTGACAAAATTCCAGACCAGGTCTATGAGTTGGAATCTAAATCTAAACATTGTTTGCCTTAACTGGCAATTTTTATCATTCATAATCGAAAAGCATTCTAACTTGTGTGCATATTCCATCAAAGGGAAACCTTTGCACTGAAATGTGAAGTAATTCATTGAAATATATTGATTGGCAGTGATAATAGTTACCTACTTTTAACATGAAATACTGAATCCTGAACCAATTCTATTCCTAAAAGGACACAAAATGATTTGTACTTCTAATGAAAAACTAAATGCCTTTTTATAGGAGAATTCCAGTTAAATAAATTCTCTCTTAGACTAAGAATTTCAAGCATCATGCAATGTTGTTCTAACAGCATACTGGAAGAAAGTATTTGACATAGTGCCCATCCTACATATCAGTAAAATCAGCATCAGCAAGAACTAGAACAATAGTTTTAAATACCATTACTTTTGGCATTTAATTTTAATTTAAAAAGGATTCAAAGGGGAGGTTAATAAAATTAATCAGTGGGTGTTCTTATCAGTGAGCAGAATATGAGGAGTCTAGAACATGATGGTCTATCAATGAACCAAGAGAGCTGATATTTTTCATTAAATGGAGGAGTGTATGTATTTCAATGAGATATTTACATACAGCAGGTTAATTTCAAGTTGAGACTTAAAAATATTGCAAGTGAGAACTAGTGCAGCATAATCCTATGGTGCAAAGAGAAGTAAACATAGCAATCTAGCAGTTTTCATAGCAGGTAAATGCGTCTGTCCAGTCTTCATGAAAATTGTAATAAATTTTATAAAAATAAATAAAGCTGTTATTTACCTTCCAAATTTAGTTTGAACTGTGACATGAGGTTTTAGTCATAAAAAGCCTAGGTAAGGATGAATTGAGGCTTTTCATGTTTTAAAACTTGAATAGTGGAAAATTAAAGCTTCATAAAGCTCAAGTTTAGGCCCCAAATGTGGGCTGAGGTGAGGTCCCTTTATGATGCTCCTGTAAAGCCCTGTCAAAAGGAGTGCTACAAGACCCAACAGCACTGCTCCCTGCAAATGGCCTCCAAGGCTTTACCTAAACAGCAGCTGGGAGGTGTAATGCCTTGCTTGTGTAGACATACAGGTTAACTCTGCCTGAGCTAGCACCTAATGATAGCAGCATGTGGGTACAGGGGGATGGACAGCAGGCCACTTGAGTGACACTCTGGGTATGTAGGCAGGCAGATAGCTAGCCCGAGCTACTGCCCATGTTGCTGCATCCACACTGCTATTTTTAAGTGTTCGGTCAAAGTAGTACTAGCCCATTTACACAAACTGGGAATTACAACTCCCAGCTGCTGTGCAGATGTGCTTTTATAGGGCACAATTTAGCAAACATTGAAACGTGTGCTCAAGTCTGTAGTTATTTAAAAAAAGCATGATGAAATAGATGGTACTTGACCGTGTTCTTCAGGGCCTTTCTGATAGGGTAAAGTGTTGCAAGAGAAACAGAACGATCCCCCTTCTTGTTTGCCACCCCTCAGATGTTGGAAGATTCTTAAAATCACTCAATGTTTTATTTTTGCTCTCAGCTTTTTCTGAAGCATTTACTACAAAATTCCCACAACAGCTATTGACATCTCCAAAGCCTGCAGGAGCTCACAATCATTTAGCCCTCACACATAACAGGAGTTCATTTAGTTGAAATTTAGCTTCAAGAGGATTTGCAGCTGCTTCACAGAAGGTCAATGTGTCCCTGACTACAGTGGAAGTTTCTGCAAACCTTATGAGCTTGAAACGTGTCGCACTTATGTACATGAGGTTCTGTTTAACTCTAAATATGTTCATCAACCAAACGCACACCATGAATGAAGTTTACCCTTTAAGTTGCAGTTAGTGCTCCCAGTAGTGATGAATGTACTTAGATGAAAAACTGCCTTTTAGCTTGTGGCAAAACCACATACAACAGCTGTCGTGAACAGTGTGATTCCCCTCCCCCCCAATATGGACACTCCTCACACTTGTATATATCATTTTGCAGAATGGATTCCTGCTAGCATGGTTGTCTAAGGTCAAAGTTTTTCTGTGACTGGTCTATGGACTAGCACTGGTCCCCACACAGTTTAGGAAGGCAGCAAGCGGGTCCCTGGTACCAAAAATGTTGAGAAACACTAGCCTAACGGTATTAATATCCTGTTGGCATTGCCAACTTGAAAATCTGAACCTGAAAGTCTGTTTAAGTGTTCTGGATCAGGAATGATGAAAGCTGAGTTGCAGAACGCACTCAACAGAAGGCCGCTGATCAGACTTCTGTTTTAGTATTCCCTGTTTTCTAATCCAGATTCGAAATAAAATGCTGCATCACATTCATCTGATCATGAAGTAAAACTAGCCTTTGTCTTTAGGATTCGAAGATATAATTGCTATGTCGTATACTAAGGCTGTGTCTACACTAAGCACCTTTTAGCAACACAGCTGCACCCCTACAGCCGTGCCGCTAGAAGGCACGCAGTGTAGCTGCTGTTTGTTGGTGGGAGAGAGCTCTCCTGCCAACAGAGCGCTGTTCACACTGGCTCTTTTCATCAGCAAAACTTTTGTCATTCAGGGTTGGTTTTTTTCCCCCCCACCCCTGAATGAAAAGTTTTGCTGACGAGAGTCCAGTGTAGACAAAACCTAGAAGTACCCTCTTATAATTTGGAAAGAAAATGCAGAAGGCGGGGGGGAAATGAAAGTAGACTGAGAAATAAAGCTAACTGATACAAATTAAACTCACATTATTGCAATAGTTTCCTTATTTAGTCTCTACCTACTTGTGTTGACAACTAGAATTAAATGTATACTCTGACAGAATTAAATCAAAATATTACATTAGGATATGTAAAATTGCTGTAAAAACTCTTATAAAATAATTAATGCTAATTAAAAGAAACCAGAGTAATGGCTACTATTGACAACTAAATCTAACTCTTGGACTTCCTGGAAAGTGTGACTTGTCTGCTAGATATATCTGTCACTACATCTTTGAAAGGGAGACTCTCCCTAAGGCACTTGGGTTGGCACTTGTTTTTGCCAGAAATCTCTGTTTGAGCTGCTACTGCTATTGTTTCAGTCACTTTTTGGCATTCATCCTGAATGAAATACAGCCATTGTTCCCACCCCATATCAACAAGGTGTAACCCAAGCCACAACAGTATCATCAAAATGGACTCCAGTGCTACCATCCCAGAGTGTTTCCTTAAACATGAATTTTGAGGAAGGTTGGTCATGTTTCAGAATCTAGACTGGGAGGTAGGAAATCTGGGTTAAATCCTTGTCTCTATTAAATGCTTCTTGGGCCAATAACCTCCTAATTTCGATGGCTTAGTTTCCTACGTGTAGAAAGGGACCAAGTGAGGTTCGGAAATAATATTCCATTAGAGTTTGAGGTGTTCAAATACAGGTGGTCATGAATGCATATATGTAGAAAGAAACGTACCAGTAAATAGATATTCTGGGAAGGCTTCTGCAAAAGTGGGTATTGCACTGGCCTGTACAGACAATCAGACTAGAATTCATTCTGATATCCTCCAGTAAATGATGGCTCTGTGTAGGATCCAGCAACAAGAAGCCTAAGTCTCCAGCTCTTCAAATATTCACTTATGTACTTCCAGTTGAAAGGCCCCCATGAATGCCCTGGTCTTTTGAGGACTGCAAATCAAGAAAGAGTCTTTAAGGAAGCCTGGTCCAAGACCACTGAAGGCCTTGAAGATAGGACCAGAGCTTTAAATTGGACCCAGAAAAAAGCAGCGAGCTGCAAGAAGGTGTATAAAGTGTTCAGTGGCAAGTCCCAGTCCAAAGTTGCATTGTCCAATGTTGTACATACTGGAATTGTTGACTTGTCTTGAAAAAATATGCCAGGAACTGAGGTTTAATGCAATCAAGTCTTAAGTAATAACCTACTGGTCCTAGTTGTTGGGTCCTCTGCTGTAGAATTAGCATTTTTGGAGGTGGAGTAAGACATTTATTGCTACTTTAACCAATTATCAGTCAAAGATATTAATGTATAAAATCTTTACCAGCTCTCATTTCTAAGATGCTTGACCAACTAATTAGGGAGAGAATGGCTCCTCATGTTATGGATACTTCTGGGAAATAGAAGCCCTTTAAGCTTAAAAGAGAAGAGTTTTAGATTGACTCTTCCCCCCCCCCCAAAAAAAAAAAGTTTAAGTAGTACTTAGTTTTCCCCAGAGACATTTAGAACTAAAATCTATTTGCTCTCATGGTCTTAAAAATGGGCAATTACAATTAAATCTACAAACTTTGTTTTAGTATATTTCAGCACAAAAAGGAACAGAGCTGACACTTGGGCTCTAGCCACCTGCTCTGTTCTTGTGAGCAGGGCTTTAGAAGGAGTAGAGAAATCCACAGTGATGCATTGAGAGAGAGCAGGATTCATTATTTCAAATATTCCCCCAGCTGAAAAGAATTGTGTAGAGAAGTTGATTACTTCTATCAGCATTTGCTTGCAGTTTCAAGGCTCTGTTCTGAGTAGAACTAACCCTAGATTTGGAGGGTTGATATCTAGATCTGGTCGATGAATTTTTGATGCAACCTTTTTTCTTTAAAAAAAGCTAGTTTTGAAACCTCTGATTTTTTTGGTGAAATGAAATTTTGTAGCTAATCCTGTTTGTACAATTAGAACAGGGAGATTTTTTGAGATTTGGTCTGGGAGGACTGGTTTTATAGAGTAGGAACTCAAGTTTAAAAGAAAAATTCCATGGGGAGATCCTCAGCTGATGTACCCAGTGACTTCAGTGGAGCTCTAACAATTTGAACTAGCTGTGGATCCGCCCCAAGTGTTTTGTTTTGTTTTGTTTTTTTTAAAGATGAAATTTGATGCTGGTCATTCTCTGTAGCTTCACTTGTACGTTCTCCAGTGCACTCTAACATGGTAACCCCCCAGAAAAAACAATTACAGACTGATGTCTCAGAGCTTGTCTAAATTACCCGCAGGATGGATGGGCAGCAATCAATCCAGGAGGGGTCGATTTATCATGTCTAGACTAGACATGATAATCGACCGCCGATTGCTCTCCCATCGACTCCAGTACTCCACTGGAGCGAGAAGCGCAGGCGGAGTCAATGGAGAAGCATCAGCTGTCAACTCACTGCAGCGAAGACACTGCAGTGAGTAGATCTAAGTACGTAGCTGAAGTTGCTTAACTTAGATAGATTTTTTCCCCCCTCCTCCCCCAGTGTAGACCAGGCCTTAATGGTTTTAGAACTTTGAAATATTTATCTCTCTTACACCACTAATCTACCCTCAGATTCTAGCTCTTCCCCAGACTCATGTGCCAAAGTGTTCACATTCAGGATGACATCACCGTCACGGATGTTTTATGCGCCACACATGTGCATCTTTACGTTTTCCACCCTGTAGGCTTATCTTTCAAAGCTAAGATAATGGGAGCATGTACAGTTCTATCTAGACAAATGGTAGAATAGTTTCAAGCATTGGGACATTAACTTACCAGAAATGGCAAGGGCAGTAGTTTTCTATATCATCTTCAATATTCTTGGAAGCAGCAGGAGCAAGTGACGAAATGCAAATATGCTTTTCTTGAGAGCTCAAGCCTCTCACAATTCCAAAAAACAAAGACAACCACAACTGGCATACAACTCCACTTCTGGGCTATTTTGAAGACCACTTTTCATGCCCTCATATTCCCCTCTCTTATAAGTTCCTCACTGATTTTTGTTAAGCTCTCAAAGGACTCACTCTTGGAGTTGTTTTCAACAGGGGAGAAAAAAGTTGCCTTGCCAGACTGGCTCCCTTAAATCCTCACATCTTGAATTAAGACATCTGTATTATAAATGTAAGAACTAGACATGAGATTATAAAATGCAATCCAAATGCTTTTGTCTGTATTACACCCTGAAATTAAAGAGGTCTCCCACCTTGGGATGATTAATTCTATAGAAAATATCACCAGTTAAGGTTCTGAAGAGCTTGCAGTTTAATTGGGAATTGCCTATGTATCCTTTCCCTGATCTGATATTCCAGGTCATCAGGATTAAAACAAAGCAAAGTTACTGTCTAAAGGCTCCCATTCTTTAAAATATCTGTCTCTATTTTGTTCTTATATCAAATATAAATACAGGCTTTCACCTAAAAGCTGAAAACACCAGAGCTCACTAGGGTTATGAAGGTATTTGATGTGTCTCTATCCCCTTCTTCAGAAATATTAGTTAGTAAAAAAAACCAAAAAACAAATCATAATCCTCAAACATTTACTTCATATCTCAAAATAATGTCCAGCTGGGTGCTTCCTACCCAGACAAGTTACTGCTGGGGAATGGACCAAAGATTGTCATAAGCTTTACATATCAAGTACCATAAAACAAAATGTGAGGGAGAAAGTAAAGCAATGAGGTTGTCTGTAAAGATTAAGAAATCTCTATATACCAGTTTCCACTTGAGTGTTTCAAGGTGTTTTACAAAATAATTTGTTTAGTTTCACAAATAGAGGTGAGAAATAGGAAAGCTTTTTCCCCCCACAACAATTGAAACAAACAGTTCTATAGCTGTTTGAAAAATGTGAGGAAATGTTCATGAACAAACATTGTTTATTTTTCAAGTTTTGAAATATTGAAAATTTGAAATTTAGATCAGTTATTTTCATAAGTAACCTATGTCAAGTATACTTCCTGAGGTAACTGCACTTCTCACCTCTTTGTGGCTTCCTTGAGGAAACCCCCACTTAAGTCTTGGGCCTCCAGCTGTCACTGTGTTCAGAGCAGGATCCCACAGTCCACTCACTCCAGACTCCTGCAACTTACTGTGGTTCCCTCAGTAGGTCTGACTAGTTCAAAACACCTGCAGTCCTATTTTCCAAAAGGTAATGACACGGTCAACCGGTGACCGGCCAGCTTTCATAAGGAAGAGTTCTGGTTACTCCAAACAAGAGCATTACAGAGAAAAGCATATCTTAAAAACAATACATGCCTAATTTACTAATTTTGAAGAGATAAAGTTTTTTTTAAAACCAGACTGGCTTCCCCAATCCCTCACTGCAGTAATTAAAACATCTGTATTACACATGTAATAATTAAACAAGGTTATTAGACACAATCAGACAAAACTTTTGTCTGAACTACATCCTGAAAGTAAATAGGTCTTCTATTTGGAGGCCCTGGGAAGTTTCCAAGTGCTTCAGGTTCTTTTATAGGGCCTGTCCCTCTTGGTCGCAATCTTACACCATTTCTTAGATCAGGCGAGAGAGTGACCTGCTTTCCTATATCAGAGTGGACACTTTATACAGTTTTCAGTTACTGTTTCAGTCCTCTTGGACCAGGTCAAACTAGTATTTTCAACTTCCCCCATGGGATGAAGCTTCTCCAGACTTGCTTCCTAGGGACTTGCATTTATCAGCTCCAGTAGTTTCCTCAGAAAACTATAGCTCCCCATGGAGCTAGAACACATTTCCCAGCTCAAAGATGTTTTGATGATGGGTTCAGTCACAGAGACCCCCTTGGAATTGTCACCTGACAGGCTGAAATTACCTCTGAGCCCGTTTTCCCTGCCAGCTTGGGACTCCAGAACCCTGCCTTGTTGAGCCAGACACATGCTAGCCTGCTGCAACACAGACCGAGGGTCTGGGCCACACCCCCAAAGCTGCAGACTTTAACCAAAAAACAGCTCAGCAGGTTACCTCTCCAGCACCCAGACACCCAGCTCCTAGTGGGATCCAAACCCTAAATAAAATCAGTTTTACTCTGTGTAAAGCTTATACAGGGTAAACTCATAAATTGTCCACCCTCTGTAACACTGATAGAGAGATAAGCACAGCTGTTTGCTCCCCCCAGGTATTGATCATTTACTCTGGGTTCATTAATAAACAAGTGATTTTATTAAGTATAAAAATAGGATTTAAGTGGTTTCAAGTAATGACAAAACAAAGTAAGTTACCAAGCAAAATAAAGCAAAAACATGCAAATCTAAGCCTAATACATTAAGAAACTGATTACAAGTAATACCTCACCCTCAGAGATGTTCAAATAAGCTTCTTCCACAGACTAGACTTCTTCAGAGTCTGGGCCCAATCCTTTCCCCGGTACAGTCCTTGTTAGTTCCAGTAGCCATCTAAAGGTGGTAACTAGGGGTTCCTTCATAACTGGCCCCCTTTGTCCTGCTCCATCCCCTCCAGTGGGTGTGTCCAGATTCCCACCCCTCTTTCTAAATGGAAAAGCACCAGGTTTAAGAGGGATTCCAGTTCAGGTGACATGATCACGTCACTAAGACCTCTTTCTTCATTACCTAGTAGCTTGAAGACACATACATAGGAAGGCTTGCAAGTAAACAAACCCATTCACAGGTCACTGATTCTGAAGCACCCTTAATGTCTTCCACTTAACATGTTTACATCAGTGATACAAGTTTATATCTTATTCTCCTAACTCCAGACTTACAAATATATGCAAACAAATAGGATGAACACACTCAGTAGATAAGCTTCGTAATGATACCTTACAAGAGACTTTTCATAAAGCATATTCCAGTTACATTATATTCACATTCATAAGCATATTTTCATAAAGCATATGGAGTGCAACATCACACCTGTAGAGTATATACATTTTTTTGGCTGTTCTGTGTGTCCATAGTAGTCTGGGTTCAAAACAAAAAAAAACAAAACAAAACCACCCAAAAAAGGTTTGACAGAGACACTAAGGAAGTAACCTCAAGGTTATATAGGAAGTATCTGGCACTGTTTGAACCAGAAGGCCATTCTAGCTTCTAATCCCATACCTTACTCACTCTCTCTCTCTCTCTCAGGCAGAGACACACAATCAGTTTGGAAAAGAAATTTTGCTAACTCCTCGGCTCATCCTTCAGTTCAAATTAAGTGGATGATTGAGAAAGAAATCAGTAGCATTTTAAGAAAGCGGCTACCAACTTAATAGATTTTTTTAAGTGCATTCATTGCAGCTTTAGGTTAGATACAATGTTTCCTGCAAGTCAGTCTTTTGGGGTTCCACATACAGTTAATGTATAGCCCAGACCAAATACTAACTGTCCAGAAGCAAGCAGCAATAGCATATGGCCTGATATTCACCATTCTGCCTTTTGCTGCTTATGAACCTACTCTTGGACTGTCAAAAAAAAAAAAAAAGTGTGATGTTGACTTTACTGAAGAATTCAAATATGCTTGCCTGTTGGACTGGGGCGTGTGGGAAAGGTGAACTGGCAGCTTGTGCTGTTAAAATACCACTGAGAGCACATGACTAAACACTGGTCTACATTAGGGCTGGGGACATCTTTTTGATATGTATTTTTAAAGTGACTAGCACAGTGGGGCCCCAAGCCAAAGTCCAGAGCCCCTGGTGCTACCACAGTGTGTTATAAATATTCCTGTGTTTTGAAAAACTGAGTTGGATGACATAATATCAACAACAACATTGAGGGTCACCAAGACAAATTGGGCTCTTCATCATGTCAAATAATTGAAGTTAAACCTTTAAGATTTAAACATCATTGGCTTACAAAATGTGTCCCCATCACACAATGATCACTGTGGCACATCTTTGCAAACACACTTAAGGGCAGCAGCAGATTAAATATCTTTGTAGCAAGTAGCAAATCTTTTGCTCAAAAAACAGTTCTATGATTTTGTTTTAGATCACATACTCTCCATGTTAAAAAAAAGCAATATATATGGAAAAATAAAACTGCGTTGCCAACAGTATACCATAAATTCATGAACTCATGCTTTATGTTTCACTTGAATATTTATTCAGCTTCAAAACCAGAACTGCTACTTCTTCTAGATTCAGCAAAAAGCTCATATATAACTGACCAGTGTTTTAAAATTAAAGCAATTTATTCAGTGGATAAGGAATTAGACATTACTTATCTCATAAATATTCTAGCAGTAGTTGTGGTTAGCCATAATTCTACACCATAATATCTCCTTAAGAAGTCAATCTTTTCACAGCAGATGAAAACTTACACAATGAATTTGAAAAGAATCTTCAACTGCTCTGTATAATAAGGCTTTTGTGAAGTGTGTGATTTCAGATCAGTAAAATGGCAGACTAGCAGTTAAACACATTAGAATTCTGCATGCCTTGCTTAGTCTAATTAAGTCTGCTATTTTATGCCAAAAGTGCCATTAGTTTCCATTAAAAGCCCTGATACAGTGCTGACTGATTGTGTTTGAGCTAGAAAACAGAAGATAATCGTAATACATCTTTCCAGATTAAGGGCTTTGTTGTAAGGCTAGAAGATTCCCAGTTCAACAGCATATCTGAATGGCCACCTCCACTTGAATAAAGACAATCAACATTTAATAGCAAAAATTTCAGAACACTTGTTAAGTCTGAGCTGGCTTATTGGAAGTCAGCCAGCAAGATATTTAAACACATTTATGAACACAGTAGCAATCCTTGAAAGGTAGCTGGAATCAACTGACTTGTTTCAGAATTTTGTTGTTGAACTGTAGTTTGCTTTGAAGAAATTCTCCACTGGATTGGGGAGTAATTTAAAAAGTCACCGTAATTTCAATTCCATTTACATGTTCTACATTTTCCTAACGTTTTCGTTCATTTAATACTTTTCTATATAAAGATGGATTCTCTTTCTCATAGGACTGACACACCCCAAACTGGCTTTCAGCAGGTGGAATGACATTGGAAACCAGGACTTGATAAATGTAGCAAATATTAGAGTGACCATTGTATAACTTTTGCCTTAGATAATTATTGGTTACCTCCATATTTATAGCATTCCCTTTAGCTAACACACTGAAAAATACTGAGAACACCCTATCAATTTATCATGGCAAAAGTGGCAATGTGTTGTGTTTTTTGGAAGGTCACCAGGGTAGTACAAGGACAAAAAGGATTTTAACAGACTTTGATGACAGGGGAAAGAGTGCTATTATATTTGCCTTCTTGTGGTGCCACAGCCTGATCTAAGTTGAATTATTTGGTTTCTTCAGGGCCCACCCAGGTATAACAGAATGGAGGAAATTAAACCCTATCATTGACTAATAGGACTCACTGTAGGGAAAATACATACTCAATTCCAGTAGAAACATCAAACTGCTAGAACAACATCTGAGGGTGTCCCACAGGCCATATGAAGCACTTTAGATTTTTAAGCATCATGTAACACTGCTGAAAGCACCACTGGGGGGAGGCACAAGGGGAAGAAAAGGAAGAAATTTGCCCTTCAAAAGTGCTGACTGGATCACTGTCATAACTCGCTCTACATCCCTTCTGTGTTGCCTTGTGGTATATGATCTGCACAACAAAGAATAGGAGAAATTTAACGGACTATGAAATGTTAGGCTCTTGATTCATGCTCTTTATCTGCTGGGTATCCTATGTAGCCTATGTGAAATGACTTGGTGGTTCTTCTTTCAGTTCATGAACATGAAACCCACCCCAACAATCACTGATGGGGGGGAACTCTGCACCAAGGTTTTCCCCTTCCCGTTGACCTGTGGAGTATGCTTTTTTGCCATCACTACACACACCTCCTGATGCCCCTAAAGAGCTGAAGAATTAACTCTGCTGCTCTGGAGTTACTCATCCATCTGCTGATTCCCCAGTTTCTCCGGCTGTCATTAGTTGAGGTGCGCAATACCATATCTGGGGCGGAGTGGGGGGGGGGAAGGGGTGGCCAGGCTCAGTTTTGTAATGTCTAACTAAGTGCCCTGCAACTTAGTGGAATCCACAGTCCCAAGCTGAGCATCCAGGCTCCCTATAGGGAGAGTTGGGAGCCTAAGAATGGGATCCACAAAAGCCTGCATGCTGAAGTGGGGAAACCACCAAGTTACTCTATATAAAAGAGAGAGGAGTGGAGTGTGGCTTAATACCCTGCCCCTTCAAGACAGTTGGGTGCTTAAGTCTTGGCCAGAGGGAGGTGCCTCCTGCTGCTCAGGATTCACAGCCCTGAGTTAGGCACCTAAGCTCTCACATGAACATTTGAGAAAGTAGTGCCCTGTAACCAGAGCACTCACACAGCATGTGGTAGACAAGTTCAAATTTCCCCTCTGTCTGATGTGGAATAGGGACTTAAACCCATGTCTCCCACCTCCTAGGTGAGGGCCCTGACTACTAGTCTGTAGAGTCTTGGTTAGTCAGTCTCTGGCTCAATCACTATTCATGTATACATAGTGGACTGGCTTAAACAGAAGAGACTGATAGAGACCACTCCAGAACATCTTATAGTCCAGAGTTAGGCCACTCTTCTGAAAGATGACATGTTTTCAGATCCCTGCTTCACCTCAGGCAGAGTGGAGATTTGATCTCCCACATCCTTCCTTGGTAAGTGCTTTAAGCACTGGGATAAGCTTTATAATAGGATATGGCATCACCGTCTTCATTTTGTGCAGGGCCCATTTTGTTAAATGGTCTCCAAGAATGCCTGCCATATCAGGTTCTGCAGGCAAGATAAGTGGGGAAAATGCCTATGTAGCACAGACAGACCCCAGTCGTCATTAGACAGGATCGAACCTAAGGCCTCTGGAGCTTAGTGCAAGAGCCAAAAGTCATATGGCCCGTAGCTAAGGCTGTAGGGCAGACTCAGTCTCTCTAAGTGGTCTCTGTGCCACTAGATGGGACAGAACATGACACCCAGTAGCACAGTTGCCAACTTTAATTTGGTAAATAAGCACCCTGACTTTCACAATAAGCCAAAAATAAAGCTAATCCCATTTCAAAACAAGGTCAAAACAAGTCAGTCCCTAAGAACTATGTGACTAGATCCCCCCGCAGCATGCAGTCTGGGACTGTGGTGGGCCCACTGCACCCTTAACTCTCTCCCCCGTCTACCCCGCTTGCCCCCCCCTTGCCAGGGGCTGATCAAAAAAAGCAACAAGCTACAAGCCAAAAACTAGCCAACAACCAAAAACAAGCCCAAATTCTGCAGTTTTTTCTCAGGCTTGGCATGTCTGCCCAGGAGGTGTGTGGGTTAAACCTAATTTAAGCATTCTACTGGGCTTAGGCATAAGTTAGGTGTCAGGCAACACGACTTATGAGGTTATGCTCAGTGGTAGATGTTTAGGTGCTTAGGGGACTTTACTGGAGGAAACTTAAGCATCTGGGGAATTCAGCCAACTAAAGCATTAGGCAGCAGCTGAGCAAGAGTTTTGAGGATCTAGGTTTTCAACATGATACCTAAAGTAGCAGTTAGGAACCAAAATCCCTTTGGAGATCTAGGCCTGGGAGCCAATTGCCTGATGAGACTCAGACAGATTTATCAACGGGCAGCAGATGAACCAGCTACACACAGATACTGGGGGATTCAATTAACAAAAAGATCCTGAACTTTGTCTCAGCCCAGAGAGGTTTATGCATTCATAAACAAGACATGGACCTCATGCTGTAAGGGGAAGAGCCATTTGCGGAAGAACATCTGGCTTGCTGTGACTAGTTGAACTTCGCTTGCATTGTAAGTAGTTGAACTCTTCAGTGGTCTCTGCCACATGTGATCCCACCTTTACTGGGGCTTCTGGTGGCCCAGATCCAAGGTTGTGGACCTTGGTCTTCTGCCATGAGATGTTCAACCCTATAGCATGGGTGACATTTTGGAGTTCAGGGCTGAAATTCTCCGACTTCTCCACAAGCAGGACAGTGTTGTCAGTGTAGTCTTGGTTAATGGCCAGTTCTTAACCCATCTTGATTCTGATGTATGGAGCAGCCAGTTCTAATATCCAGCTGATAGCTCAACAGAATAATGCCAGGGTGAAAATGCATCCCTGCCATGCACCCGAGATTCTGTAGAAACACAGTGGGGAGCCACGAGACAACATGCACTCTCACCAGTGTGAAGTGTGAAGATTGCACCCAGATTGAGCAGAACATGTGGAATGCCAACTCCTTTCACCACAAGCCAAAGTACTGACCTGTCAACTCTGGTTTGAGCATTGGCCTGCTAAACCCAGGGTTGTGAGTTCAATCCTTGAGGGGGCCATTTAGGGATCTGGGTCAAAAATTGGGGATTGGTCCTGCTTTGAGCAGGGGTTTGGACTAGATGATCTCCTAAGGTCCCTTCCAACCCTGATATTCTAGTCTATGAAAAGCTGCTTTGAGGTCAATAGATGCCACATGAAGCAGGTGGTTAGATTCTTAGTGCAGCTCAGTCAGAAGAGTACAGTGTTCATTGCTAGCCATCCAACAATGCAATCTGATTGCTGCACACTATGAAGTCTGTTAAGTGGCTGCATCCTATCAAGCAGCATTGTGAGCGAAGACTTGGACCAATAACAATGAGATCAGTCTGTAGTTGCCACACTAGCTGAGAGATCCTTTGCCCACTGATGCCATCTTCCCATTTTACCTGTATTGCTATATGCTACAGGGACCCTCTTATAGGCAGAGTTAGAGCAGCTAGACATATTCTATATGTGCTGTCAGTACCAAGTCCTGAGCATAAAAGTGGTTTGACATTGACAAGAGGTCAGTCTCAGACATCTGACCTTCCTTCAATCTATATTAAAAAAGTGGCATTTCATGCTTTTCCACCATGTCACCAGAATGGTGAGAAACAGAATACACTAGTCTCTCAGACTCCCTATTGATGCACATTGATACCTGATGCGGCTCACAGAACCTCCCCAGAAATTTGTGGATTTGCAGGATTGAGCCATATCTGGGACTTCACAACATGATGCCTTGTGTGATGCTATTAACCACGGACACTCTGGCAGATGCAGTGGTCCTCAGTAGACTATGCATGTTTAATAAATTAACAAAAAGAAAGACACATGTGAGGCTGAAATGGGTTAACATGCTCATTATCAGCAGGGGGATTTATGAGTGGGAGATGGAATTTGAATATTGCTAGGTTTGGGATAAATACTCATCACAAAAAGACATGACCACAAGAAACCAGATTAGATCATCACAGTGGTCCCTTCTGGCCTTGGAATCTATGAAAATTAAAATCTTGTTAGTAGTCCCAGCAGAGTAAGCAAAGAGTGGATGAAGTTTGGAGACAGAAGACTTCTCTGGTTTCTAGAGTGGTAGATCTTGCAGGTCAGGATTGAGGCAGATTGGTAACAGTAGTGTGAGGAAGCTTGTATTGGTGTTGCTTTTTGTTGTACCTCTTTTGTGGCAGAGCACTTCAGTTTAAGATCTCAGACTAAACTGTTCTGTGAACACTAAATATAAAGCTATACAAATCAAATTGTTCATACTTAAATCAGAAAACTCAGAGTAAGTTTTAAGAGCAAGGCATTTGTAGACATCAGGTTTCTTTTTTTTCCAAGCCATCGTGTTGGCACAACCTGGAGAATCCAGGGAGTGTTTTATGAATTTCATAGAATATCAGGGCTAGAAGGGACCTCAGGAGATCATCTAGTGCAACCCCCTGCTCAAAGCATGGCCAATCCCCAATTTTTACCAATTTTCTAAATGGCCCCCTCAAGGATTGAACTCACAACCCTAGGTTTAGCAGGCCAATGCTCAAACCACTGAGTTATCCCTCCCCCCTAGACATCAGATTTCCCATGGCATAGATACTGTAATTTTTCTGTTAGCCAGCTAACATTACACAGAGCCCCTATGGGATACAGTAATGCTGAACACCTCTACACTGGAATTTTACTTTGTGTATGCTTAAGTGTAGGGTGACCAGATAGCAACTGTGAAAAAAAAATGGGATTGGGGTAGTAGGCGTCTATATAAGGAAAAGTCCCAAAAAACAGGACTGTCCCTTTAAAAACAGGACATCTGGTCACCCTACTTAAGGGTATTACGTGTTGTTACTGAAAGACGCAAAAATGTGAGGCCAAAGAATGACACCATTCCATTGAACCAGCTGCGGGAGAAATGTTTGATTGGATTGGTAGGGGAAGACCACACCATGGGCCCTGAAAGGAGACGAAAAAAATAGGGGAAACCTTGACTGCTGAGGGGACTTAAGCCACTCTCTTAACCCACTGGAGTGGGATGGAGGCAGGAGAGAATTGATGGTCTCTCTCACCCCTCCCTATCTTGTGTGTGAAGCCCTCAAGCATGGAGCCACATCACTTTTGCAGTTGCTGGTCCAGCTTCCCTATCCAAGAATGGAAGTCTAATTTAAACTGAGAATCCAGAATATTGTGGGTCTGACCAGTCACCAGTTGTTGGTATCCTATCAGGAAGGAATATTTGCCTTGAAGCTGGAGTTAGAAGTAGAGTGAGTCAGAAGTTTTCCAGAAAAACACTTAGTTTTGCTTGAAAATGCTGATTTGACAAGACTTTTGCTGAAACCTGCCAGTGTCCAATGGTTGACAGCTCTATGCCAGGGTGCCTGCCAACCTCTGGCAACCTTGCTGGACCTGAGTCCCTGGGGGCTGATAGGCTCCCCACTATGGAGCAGGAGCTGGGGCTCCTGTGGTTCCAGGCTCACAGCTCTGTCAGGCTTCCTGTCGTACAATGAGAAGCGGAAGCCCCGAGAACCCTAGTTCTGGATGGGGCTGTGGAGCACCACAACCATGTGAGGGCTTCCAGGATCCCTGCTTGGAAATGAAAGCACCAGGAGCCCCAGCTCTAGTGGCATAACACTCCCAGCTCCATTGCAAGGAGCCTAAGAACCCCAGAACAAGCCACAGCCCTGTATGCAGACTCCCAGGGTTGCCCACTCAGTGTATAGCAGCTGCCAAACTGTCAAAAATGTCCCCAAAATTAAACCACCACCATGTTTTGCTATCTCTGAAACAAAATTTTTCAACTTGCTTTGAGATTTAACAAGTTTGGTTTTGTTCTGATGTGAAATGAACCCAACTTCTGAAAATCTGAAGTTTCCCCGTGAACAAAAACCATGAGTTTTGGCCAGCTCTAGTTTTTAATCAAGTTTGTTATTTTGTCAGAACTTGCATTTTGTGTGCACCCAGTGCAGGTGATAACCCCAGCTTCAAGGATAAAATGAAACAGAGAAAACTGGTAGATTCCATTAGCCTGGAGAAAGAATGGGAACCACAAGTCTTCACAGACTGAGGTTCTTGTCACATGCACTCATCACAGGTGAAAGGTGATAGGATTCTGAAGTGGGCTGAGTCCTAGGGATAAGGCTAGATGGAGTCAGTCCCCTACATTATGGTTATCTAGCAGGGAGACATTTAAACAGCACTTTGGACTCAAAGAAATGCCTAGTATTTTGGAAGAGGCAGGGATTAGCTCAAGTTAAAGTTAAAGTTGTAGCCTTCTATCTAAAATCCTTCCCTGGGTTTTGTTCTCCTGGGTCCCTCAATCAAACCATTAGTTGGCTTCATTTGTACTTAGCCTTTTAGGCTATATCAAGCAATTGTAGTTAATTTATGACCAAACAATTATAAAGCATCAACACACTCAATGCAATGGATTCTGTAAAAGATCAATAACTAGCAAATATTTTTGAAAAATGTTAATGATATGGATGGCATTAAATCAAATTGATCCAAACAAACACACACAATATTAATACATTCTATATTCAGTCCTTGCTATGGTGCTGAGGTAAAAATCAATTCAAGCATTGCCAAAGATAATAAGCTACTAAGAAACAGACAAAAAGATAAATATAGATAAGATTGTTATAAAAAGCAGAACAGTTTAAAAACCATACCACACAGGAGGAGAGAGTTTTCTTTGCTAGAAGCTTTCCAATATAAACGTGTGTGATATTCATAGAAAATGTTAATATATAGACTTTAAATAAAACCCATGACAACAGGAGTTTTATTTGCATAGATATTTTTATATTATTCCTTCATGTCTGGATGAAGTGAAAGTGTAACTGTATAAACTAAGGATTGCCAACGGGCAATTTCAAGTTGACTCAAACCTTTGTCCAGAAACCAAACTCTAAGCTTCCTAAGGTTCCAAAAGCATGGTTAGTTTTCACTATTCTTAAACACTTTCTCTCTCTTCTTTTGGCTGGAAGTACTAAACTACTGGAGGGTTGGGGGGGGGGGGGGCAGGGAAAGGAGAGCTACACTTGTTGAGGACTACTCAATACCCAGAAGAACTCATGAGAAAGCCTGATCTAGTTTCTAGAAACTTCAGATGTTCTCAATGTACCTTGAAATCCTCAGATAAAAAAGTTCCATAGGAGATGCAAGTTATTTGGATCATCATTACACTAAAAAACAACAAAACATTAAATTTGTATGGCCACCGCAAAAATCAGCACTACACAAGACAATAGAAGAAAAATAAATATCCCATTTGATTGTCTTTGCTAAAGTAAATCTTGCAGTAATATTTAATTTACACACAAAATTTACTGCAGTATCCAAACACCTAAACAAATATTTTCCTATTAGGAGGTGTAACAAATATTTGGTTAAATGTAATTCCCCTCCCACCAGTTTACAGGACATTTAAACAAAATCTAGTTCTTATTTTGTATTTGAAAGCACCTAGATTTTGGGTAAACAACATTCACTCAAAGTACAATTTGCTTGCTAAAGTACCCAGAGAAAATGCATGCAACTTCTAGTACTAAATCTGTGTTTGTAGGTTTACATCGAAAATAGTAGCATTACACATTCAATATTTTTAGCAGCAGGTAAGAAAGGTTGCACTGAAGTATAGTAACACGTTACATTTGCATAACCAATCTCAAGTTAAACCTTAAAAAGCCATTTGGAGAAAAAAAAACCAAACACCTTTGAAAGAATAAGAGGAAGACATATTACCATGGTCTGAATAATGTCACATTCCATTATTGATTAAAGTGATTTTGCCATGACATTTCATTCATCAGATTCCATTTTGCATTATACACAAACACTGAATATTTATCAAGCTTATGAGACTTTTCCTCTATGAGGCTGTTATGTTATATTGAAGGGGCTGCATTATCTTTCAACTCCTTCCTTCTCACACTTGACCTTACAACCACCACTTTTTATTTCATTATAATAGCGACTATTAAGTATTTATATCTAACAAGGTGATTTTTCAATGGTTCACTTTTTCCAGCAATCCTGTTATTTTAAAGTTAAATTTTATTAGATCAGAATGCATCTATCATCATTTAGTATTAATACTATAATCTATTGTGGATATTAAATCCTTCACCATCCACAATTACAAGACAAAATTTGATGGTTAAGAGTCCAACCTTCCATTTACTGGGTAACTAAACCTCCTGTTGATTTCAAGGAGTGTTTATGGAATCTAGAAATCAATTCTCTTATGCAAATAGGTCAAAGCGAGAATGCATTATACTACATCCATGGAAAGCCAAAGGGAAATTTTTGGTGCATAACATAGGACTTAAAAATTAAATCTGTTTAAAAAAGCTAGATTAACTGCCTATGAACACTTAATATTGCTGGTAAATGTTGCATTTCATAATAAAGTGATTCTTCTAGCTAATGTAGAAAAAACAGAGGAAGCCTGGAAGAGATGGCACCTGACTTCTTTAAGCGTAACCACCCTCCTCAAAATTCATACCAAAAAGTCTCTTAATAAATTTTCAATGTTAAAGCATTTAGGGTCTTATCCACAGCATTCTGAAGTCAATGGAAAGAATCATTTTGATGTCAATAGGCTTTGAATCACTCATGCTATATCTTAGTTTAATAGAATGTCAGCTCAGTTAGTTCAACCAGAAGCACGAAGTACATACTACTGCTAAGATCAATATGAATATGGTGTTATCTTTAAGGCATCTGCAAATAATTTACCAGTACAAGACATTAGAATTTAAGTAACAATTTGGGGCATTTGATTCAGCAAGCTTGTGTTTGCAAGTTGAATATGACATGCTTATGTTGAATACTTTGAAGTAAGTATATATAACACAGAGATTATACTCTGAGGTGAGCTACATTAGTCAGCATTAATTATCCATGTAAACCACATAGTATGTTTTTGTTCCTTAACTATAGGAGTATGATTTGGAACATGGGAAAATATTCAGAATTAATTTTCTATGCATATTTGAGAATATTCATTTATTGTTCACCATAAAAAAAACCAAAACAAAAAAGCTCCTGTCACTAACCTCCAGCAGGATTGCTAAAATATATTTGTAGAAAGAAAAAGAAAAAACTGGTTGCTACCAAGAAAAGCTTAAAAAACTGAAATATATTAAATGGATTTTTAGTATTCATTCAGCTGTGCTGATAAGAGACCAAAGTTATCCAAATGTGATTTAATGAATTTTAGTCACCTGGGATTTCTAGAAATCCAAGACGACATTTCAGCATCTGGGATTGATTTAGAAAAACAGTCCAACATGGACCATTAACCGGAAACTGGAGCTGTTTGACAGCACAGGAAACTGAGGTGTTTGCAAAATAGAACATTTTGGAGGCTTAGAAATACAAGACATTGAGTGTGTCTTGGTCATCTCAAAATCTAGTCTAAACCTTCAGGATTTTATTATTTTAGTTACAGATGGAGCGAACAACAATGCTGTTAAGATTATGTAACGCAGAACTATAGTGAAGATCAAGTATGAAATAGTACATGGGTTACACATGTATAACACCATTTAAAATATATATATCAAGGACACTAACAAGTCCATTGATTTCTATTCCCAAGAATAAAAATGGAACGGTCTGTAGAAAATGTCAAATAGTAGTCAATAAAAGGAATCTTACCAACTGATATTTAACTTGAGTCAGTCGTAAGATATTATATTTTTGAAAAGCAGTGTACCAGGGAAATTTTCCACTGAAGAAGAGGAATCAAAGGAAATATCTAAGACAGATCCATCTGGAAGAACAGTTGAAGCAATTAACACAATATATTTCCTACTTTTTAATGCCTTGCATTCTCTTGTTTGGCCCTTAAAGATAGAGATCTCTTCAGCCTAAAAGTAGTAAATAATATATGAAAGAAGCCCAGACCATTTTATTCTCCTTGAAAACAAATGTAGGTGAAAACCAAAGTGACCACTGTTTTCTACATACAACTTTACCATCTCTTTGGCTGTCTTTTAGCTTTCATCTGTTGACATTGCACTTCTGCCTTCAAAATAAAAATTACTTGTGTTGCTGCATATTCATAAGAAACTGTCATATTTAAAAATTCAAGCTGTGTTGAGGTCTTTACTCACGGATTCCCTATGTTCCTTCAAAACTTTCCTCAACTGTTGCAAACCCAGAGGAGAGCTACTGGTTTATGGAAATATGACAGGTGTTTCTTTCATAACTTTTTGATTAATCTCACTTTTCTGAGAAATATTGTAATGTGTACAGAATAAAGAGCATGAACTCTTTGGATTTTTCCCCCCCAATAACCTGATTGTTTAGAAGTAGTCACTTGACCAAAAGTAGATTTGAACTATTGCCCTCCTAATAGGGAGGAGCACAAACATTTATATCTGATAATCTCAGGCCAAGGCGGCAACTGCTTTGTTAGCAGTAAATGATGCAGCAGACAGGCAATGAGACAGAGTTGAATAAAGGATATTTAGTGAGCATGCATAGAGGCCAGTGGTAGATGCTAAGAGAACGGTTTTTATTCAGTAGCAGCTTGGTCACTAGCTTGGATTCTTAACCTCCGTAGGCTAGCTTCAAAAAGGAACTTACATGTGGTGACATTCGGTAGTGGTATATAGGTCTGTTGTTAGCCTGGGATAGAATTTTGGGTTTGACTTTTTGATACGCTTATATCTTATACTAATGTGTGTAAACAAAGGACAAAGACACTGATGTTGCTTCTGCCTAGTCAGATGGGTTTGTTAGTACAATGGGAACAGATAAAAGCAGTTAAAGTGTTACTTGAGAGCACACTTTAAGATTGCCTAAACCCCTTTCTCAAGGAAAAAAATCAAGCAACAAGTAGGGAGGGGCAAAGGGGGCTTGAGTGGGGAAGGTATAAAACACTAAAAGACTAAAGAAATGCCTGTCCCTGACCACAGTACAACAACATCACTCCTTACTCCTATGGGATACAAAAAAGAGGTGGGATGAAGACCCCAACTCATGACCCTCCCAAACGCAACATGACCATAAGTGGGAAGGGGTATGAGGAAGGGGTGTGCATTGCAGGTATATTTGGGCCTGCTAAGAAGGAGGAGGGGGAACGGGAAATGAGAATGGGAAATTGGGGAATGGGGAACAGAGACACAGTCAAGGCGCTGTCATCAGAGCTGGGAAGGGGGACACAGGATAAAGGCTCTGCACCGTCAGAGCTGGGAATGGAACACTGGGAAACAGAGTCTGCCAGCATGTAGAGCTGTGGATATGCTTGCTTGGAACTAACCCCAATAAACATTTAATTGCTTGCACTTCAGACTTCTGGTCTTCTGCTTTCTGTCTACATGACAAGAACCAGGGGACAGGGTTAAGGGAAAGCCCTCTAACATTCAGAATCACCACCCCTAACTTTTCAGTGCCTAGAAAAACCACTGGGATTCACAAAGTCTGCATTTGGCTCTGTGTAGGCTCCCTATGAAATGAATGGGGAGCAATAGGAGCCTCAGTATGGGACTCAAAAAGGCCAAAATGCTAGGGAGCTCCTTGCCTAAGCTAACCAATGAGAGATGTCAAGTTAAGGGGTGTGTGCTAAGCCCCATACCTCTCAGAGATAGATGTCCAAATCTAGGCTGCAAGGAGGCACCTCCCTCTGCTTGGGATTCTCAGCTGTCAACTCTTTCTTGGTGTTAGTCACCTATGCTGTTTTACCAAGAAGCAGAGGGGTGGCACAGGGTAAGAGGACCACCTCCCTCATAACTTTTAGCCATGTGGCTATGATACTCAGCTGGGATGTAGGAGACCACGCAGTTCATGTACTCCCCTCCAGCTGAGAGGTAGGAGGGATTTGAACAGCCATCTGCCACTTCTCAGGTGAGTGCACTAGCTACTGGGAAGTAGGGCTCCCTCAGTCTCTCTTGAGAAATCTTTTTGACTGTCATTAAAGAGTCATTGGAGCATGGGAACTAGACCCTAGGTCTTTCACCTACCAGCCGACTGCTCTACCCCTGCAGCCACAGTATCACTCAAACTTGAGTATTATTTCCCTCTCCCCTGCCCCCAGCCTACCCCAAGCCATTTTATATAAGCCTACCCCAAGCCATTTGCCTATAAGGATCCAATCCAATAAGCACAGTCTGACTATGCTTACTGGATCAGCCCCACAGCTGGGTTAGGTGGGGGAAAATGCCCCTCTTACCCCAGTTCATGCATCACTCTGGAGCTTAGGCATTTGGAAGCCTGGTGTGCGGCCGCAATGTGCAGATCAGAGGTAGAAGTATAGGTATCTAGGGAACTTTTACTGCAAAAATTTAGGTACTGAGTGTAGACCTTTCAGGGTTCAGGTGCAGCTGCATAGAGGTTTTGTGAATCAGTGGGGCCTGATTCTGGTATTTAGGCAGCCAAGTTCTCTTGTGAATCTACCCCCTGATGTCACCCCAGATTAAATCACTCCTGAAATTTGAACCTCTTTCTCTAGACCCACTCCTTGTAATACCATGATCAGTTGTCACTGGCTGCATCCCATTGGGAAGTCAAAACTAATCAATGAATGAAAGTTTAGGTGTAGAAATGTTCATGGCACTGATCCTACAATCAGATCCATGTGGGTAGAAACTAACTCACATTCATAGCCCAGCCAAATCCAGTAGGGCACTAAACAGGGACAAGGCTCTGCCCATATTGATTGGAGTGTCAAATTGGGATTGGGAAGGAATTGTGTTTAAATCATTACAAACATAAGAAATTTGTGGAAAAATCTGAAAGGGATTAAAAACCCCAGTCAACACAATACATAACCCAGTCTGAACACTGTGATTGTTCCAAAGCAAAAAAAGCAACTGGGGGAAGGAGAAGGAAGTTGCCCTAAAGCAGGGAAGTTATATTCTTTGAATGTGCATATCACCCTCAATGATGTGCTGTTTTCCCCTGGGAAATGTTTTATGGCTATTTCCCTCAGATCCTTGAAATATTTTTAAAAGCCATCACCCAGAAAAATGTACAATTCTTTTTATTAGAATGTGTGTAGAACTATGTTGGTACCTCAGTTACCTAAGAGTATTCATTAAACCTATAGGTGAATTCCCTTCAGCCATAGTCCCATTCCTTGTGTTTGTTTGGGGTTTGTTTGTTTTTTGCGGGGGCCGTAAAGGGGGGAACACATATCCAAGTGATCAGGTTTCAATCCAAGAGCTCAGGAAAGGGGAATTTCAAGATCATGCTCTAGTATTTCTTCACTTTACAACTCTTAAGTTAGAAGGTTTTTAATTATTAAAAGTTCCTATAGAAGTTATAGAAATTTTCAGGTCACAAAAATAGCAAACTGAATTTAGGTGGATATAAACAACATGTAGGATATATAGTATGGGAAGAGGATTAGCATAATTGTTTTTTGCATCAGAGTCACATAAGAAAAGCTTTTTAAAGATGCTAGGTGAGATCCTGACTTCAGTGAAGTTAATTGGAAAAATTCATTGATTTCAAAGGCATCAGAATTTCAGCTCTTATGGTTGATAACAGTTGATAACTCTTCACTTGCCAACATAGTGAATCTCAAAATTGGAGATGAGCAAACGTGAATTGAGCCAATGATGTAAACATAGAGTCTAGGTCCTTTAAAAATAGTAAATTTTGGGGCCAAATAAATAAAGCAGTTGCCCACAGAGCAATGGAAGAAATAAAAGCATGTATGTGTATGTACGTATGTGTACACACATGCAAAACAGTTTCAATTTCCCAATGCTAATTATCTCCATTTGATATTTAATTTCCAGTTTTCCCTCTTAAAATAAGCTAAAAAAAGCATAAAATTCCAACATGTGTGATATCTACGGCACCTCTGCTATATTGACAGAGTAGTGTCAATGTTCACTTGTCATCCCTAGTTCATTTACAAAGTGTAATCTGCAGACTTTATCCACTCCACTTCTTCAGAAATCACAAAGTAGCTACAACATTAAGATTCAGACTGTCAAATATAAAGGGAAGGGTTACCACCTTTCTGTATACAGTGCTATAAAATCCCTCCTGGCCAGAGGCAAAATCCTTTCACCTATAAAGGGTTAAGTAGTTAAGGTAACCTCTCTGGCACCTGACCCAAAATGACCAATGAGGGGACCAGATACTTTCAAATCGGGGGGTGAGGGGGGAGGCTTTTGTTTGTCTGTCTGTGTGATACCTTTGCCGGGAACAGATCAAAGATGCAAGCCTTCCAACTCCTGTACAGTTAGTAAGTAAAGTAGCTAGAAAGTGCATTAGATTTCCTTTTGTTTTTTGGCTTGTAAAATTCGCTATGCTTGAGGGAATGTGTATTGCTGTTTTTGGGTCTTTTTGTAATTTAAGGTTTTGCCTAGAGGGATTCTCTATGTTTTGAATCTGATTACCATGTAAAGTATTTACCATCTTGATTTTACAGAGGTGAGTCTTTTAACCTTTTCTTTCAATAAAATTCTTCTTTTAAGAACCTGATTGAGTTTTCATTATTCTTAAGATCCAAGGGTTTGGGTCTATGTTCACCTGTATCAACTGGTATAGATATTATCAAGCCTTCCACAGGAAAGGGGGTGTAGGGCTTGGGGGGATATTTCGGGGGAAGATGTCTCCAAGTGGTCTCTTTCCCTGTTCTTTGTTTAAATTGCTTGGTGGTGGCAGCATACCGTTCAAGGACAAGGCAAAAAGTTTGTACCTTGGGGAAATTTTTAAACCTAAGCTGGTAAGAATAAGCTTAGGGGGTCTTTCATGCAGGTCCCCACATCTGTACCCTAGAGTTCAGAGTGGGGAAGGAACCTTGACACAGACATATAATTCTCTCAATACAGATTTGATAAGCATCTCTTCCTTAACTGCCTACACAGAGGAGCTCATAAAAGTACATTTTTAATGTGAATCATAGTGGAAACAATCCCCCACTCTCTCAGGCCTTGGGAAGCAGGCCAATCCTCGTCTACAGACAGCCCCCCTACCTGAAGCAAATACTTACCAGCAACTATGCACCACATCACAGAAACACTAATCCAGAATCCAATCCCTGTAACAAACCTTGTTGCCTTCTCTGTCCCCATATCTACTCTAGCAACTTCATCATAGGACCCAACCACACCAGCCGAGGCTCATTCAACTGCATATCTACTAATGTGATATGTGCCAGCAACACCTCTCTGCCATGTATATTGGCCAAACCAGACAGTCTATGTAAAAGGATAAATGGACACAAATCAACATCAGGCATAGTAATATACAAAAGCCAGTTGGAGAACACTTCAATCTCCCTGGACACTCAACAGATTTTAAAGTAGCCATCCTTCAACAGAAAAACTTCAAAAACAGACTTCAAAGAGAAACTGCAGAGCTACAATTCATTTGCAAACTTAACACCACCAACCTGGGCTTGAATAGGGACTTAGAACGTTGGCTTACTACAAAAGCAATTTCCCCTATCTCAGTATTGACACCTCCTCCTCAATTATTGGGAGTGGACTACATCCACCCTGACTAAATTGGCCTTCAACATTGGTTCTCCACTTGAACAGAAGTGAGTTACTTTACATGTGCAAATATATATTTATGCCTGTATCTGTAATTTTCACTCCATGCATCTGAAGGAGTGGGGCTTTTAATCCATGAAAGCTTATACCCAAATAAATCTGTTAGTCTTTAAGGTGCCACCAGACTCCTTATTAGTGTGTATCCACAAAAACATGGCTACCCCTCTGATAGTATGTACATCTTGAAGAATATCTGTGTTTGTACACTACATTCTTACCGAACATATTTTACCTATGTTGATTTCAATTTTCTCTCCACTTTTTAAAACAGCTTTCAATTAAGAGAAATGTATGTTTCATAGTATTAATATACTTGTGCTAACTTGAAATCAGAAGTGTTCTAGAAATGCAAGATTAAGCTCACCCCAAAAAAATGGAACAGCAAGTACTCAAAATATATTAAATTATCTTAAAGTTTTGAATGGAACAATATACATTTCCTATTTATGAGATCATTTTCCCATATTCATTATGAACCCACCTCTGGGTTTCATTGTAAATTAATGTGGAAGTCAGGAGAGATATGGGGAAGTGTCTATTCTATTAGTTAGTATTTCTGGGATACTAACTTCATATTTGTAGGTAGAGAATACTGACGCTATACCCAGAGATGAGAATTAGCAAAGGAAGCTTTAGTTTTTGCATGTAGGCTGAAATTTGTCTGTATCCAGAAGATCAGAGGGTGCAGTATTAATCCAACTCAATGATAGGCTAGAATTCAGGTTAAGATAAGATATCACTGGAATCTTAAACTTATAAATTTTCAGTTCATCTCAACTTGGGCTGAGATCTCATCCTTGTGGCATTTCAGGTGAAATGAAGCAGAATTGGAAGTTTTTGGCTACACCATGAACTAAAGGGTGGCTACTTAAGGCTGCCATCAGTTGGTATGAAAATCCCAGTTCAGACATATATGCATATATCCAGAAAAATATAAATATGAATAAATGCATAAGCTAACACACCCATCTAAAAGGCAAACCTTTTCTTAAGAATGGTACCATGTTATCCTGTATGTAAATACCATGAATATGCATATGATACATTAGCAACTCAAGACCAAAACTATGAGACAATGAAAATTCAAGAAGAAATTAGGCCATTTGCCATTTAAGACAGCATCCTCAGAAAGACATAGCACAGTAGTTGGCCATACCCTGCTGCTGCTATTATTTAGCCTGAAGTGTATTTTTGGTTATTGTGCTGTTAAGATACTAAGAGTATGCAGTTGTTCAAGCCTGAGACCTTTGGGTACAATTGCCTTTAGGACTTAAAATATTCTTATTTTATTCATGCAATACGTTCCACAAAGCATTGCCAAAACAACATCAGAGTGGAGCTTACTTGAAACGGAACTCGAGAGGTTTTCCAAAAAAACAACATTTTTCAGTGAGAAGCAGAGGGACTGTAGAAGAGCAAGTTTAAAATAGACTTATTTGACGTCCACTGTCTGCTAATGTACCTAGTAGTATAACTATTTTTATATAAAATTATATAAAGTCCCAGTGTCACTAATATCTGACTTTTAAAAAGAAATTAAGATATATACAGGTATATATTGCATGTTAAAGTAGTTACACCATCAAATAACCTTCTTATTCTAGTGTACAGTATTATTTTCCTTCATTTTTATTCCTGCTTTCTTTTTCTGTGCCTCTCAAACATTTTGATCTGCCATGAGACAGACAATGTGCCAATATGATCTCAAAGAAAAAAAATTGATATTAGACTATTTGGTCCACTTTAGCACCACTATACAAAGACTTAAGGACTGCTGGTGAAAGTATCTTTAGAAAGGCAGCTCAGTATCTTTTAAAAAAAAAAAAAAAAAAAAAAGGCATCCTTGTGGCACCTTAGCCCTGGTCTATGCTACGAGTTTAGGTCTAATTTAGCAGCGTTAGACCAATTTAACCCTGCACCCGTCCACACAACGAAGCCATTTTTGTCGACTTAATAGGCTCTTAAAATAGATTTCTGTATTCCTCCCTGACGAGGGGATTAGTGCGGAAATAGACATCGCCGGGTCGAATTTGGGTTAGTGTGGATACAATTCAACAGTATTGGCCTCCGGGAGCTATCCCACAATGCTCCAGTGTGACCGCTCTGGACAGCGCTCTCAACTCAGATTCACTGGCCAGGTAGACAAGAAAAGCCCCTCGAACTTTTGAATTTCATTTCCTGTTTGGCCAGCACGGCAAGCTGATCAGCACAGGTGTCCGTGCAGATCTCATCAGCAGAGGTGAACATGGAGTCCCAGAATCGGAAAAGAGCTCCAGCATGGACCGAACAGGAGATACTGGATCTGATCGCTGTACGGGGAAATGAATCCGTGCTATCAGAACTCCGTTCCAAAAGACGAAATGCCAAAATATTTGTGGAAAAAAAATCTCCAAGGGCAGACCCGCAGCAGTGCCACTTGAAACTTAAGGAGCTCAGGCAAGCCTACCAAAAAACCCAAGGGGCAAACGCCCACTTGGGGTCAGAGCCCAGACATACTGCTTCTATTATGAGCTGCATGCAATTCTAGGGTGTGCCCCTACAACTACCCCACACCTGTATGTGGACTCCTGCAAGGGAGTCTCATGCAACAGGGATGAGGAAGATGATGAGGAAGGGGGAGGTTGAAGATAGCACACACCAGGCAAGCTGAGAAACCATTCTTCCCGACAGCCAGGAACTGTTTATCACCCTGGAGACAGTACCCTCCCAATCCTGGCTCCTGGACCTTGAAGGTGGAGAAGGCACCTCTGGTGGGTGTACCTTTGTAAATATAATAGTGTTTAATGATTAAATTTGCCCTAAAGACTTGGGATGCATTTGTGGCCAGTACAACTACTGGAAAAGTCTGTTAATGTGTCTGGGGATGGAGTGGAAATGCTCCAGGGACATCTCAGTGAAGCGGTCCTGGACGTACTCCCAAAGCCTTTGCAAAAGGTTTCTGGGGAGGGCAGCCTTATTGCATCCTCCATGGTAGGACACTTTACCATGCCAGGCCAGTAGCACATAATCTGGAATCATTGCATAAGAAAGCATGGCAGCGTGTGGTCATGGTGTTTGTTGGCATTCAAGCAACATCCGTTCTTTATCTCTGTGTTATCCTCAGGAGAGTGATATCATTCGTGGTCACCTGGTTGAAATAGGGGAATTTTATTAAGGGGACATTCAGAGGTGGCCCTTCCTGCTGGGCTGTTTGCCTATGGCTGAAAAGAAATCATCCCCGTTGTTAGCCATGCGGTGGGGGGAGGGGTGAAGCGATAATCCTAGAGAAGTGTGTGTGGGGGAGAGGGGGGTTAGTTGGGTTTGTGCTGCACTTTAACCTGAAAATATCAGCCCCTCCTTTTAAATAGCCAATCTCCCTTTTTTTCCTCCCGCAGTTGCAAATGTTTCAATGCTGCGACTAGCATCTCTGCCCCAGAGGCTAGCGCAGAAAAGAAGGTGAAAAAAACCGCACTCATGATGAAATGTTCTCTGAGCTCATGCAGTCCACCCAAACTAAAAGAGCCCAGCAGAATGTGTGGAGGCAGACAATGGCAGAGTCCAGGAAAACACAAAATGAATGCGAGGACAGGAGGGACACGTGAGAGGACAAGTGGCAGGAGCAACAGGAGAGGTGGTGGGATCAAGAGGAAAGGTAGGGACAGCATGATGAAAGGAGACAGGATGCAATGCTGAGGTTACTGGAGGATCAAACTGATATGCTCCAGGGTATGGTTGAGGTACAGACCGCCACTGCAGCCCCTGTGTAACCAACCACCCTTCTCCACAAGTTCCATAACCTCCTCACCCAGAGGCCCAAGAATGTGTGTGTAGGGTGGGGAAGGGGCATGCTTTGGGCACCCAACCACTCCACCCCAGAGGGCTGCTCAAGCAACAGAAGGCTGGCATTCAATAAGTTTTGAAGTGCAGTGTGGCCTTGTCCTTCCCTCCTCCCCCTCCCCTCCCGGGCTACCTTGGCAGTTATCCCCCTCTTTGTGGGACAAATTAATAAAGAATGCATGAATTTGAAGCAATAATGACTTTATTGCCTCTGCAAGTGGTGATTGAAGGGGCAAGGGGAGGGTGGTTGGCTTACAGGGAAGTAGAGTGAACCAAGGGAGGGGGGCAGGTTTTCATCAAGGAGAAACAAACAGAGCTGTGGTATGCCATCTGTAGTAGAGCAGAGTTGCAGGGGAAGCAGTGCTTGGATTACCAGTGTTGCAGACCTACTGCACTGTCTGCTGCCAGGACACAACAGCTGAGCGGGCTGCACACTTGCCGTGTTATGGCGAGACAACAGCCGAGCACAGTTGCAGCGAAAGCGGCCCTGCGAGACCACTGGGAGAGCAGAGTGGCAGCGGAAGCAGTGGAGGACATCATATTGAATCCACCTTGTAGGTCCTCTATATGATGTCCTCCACTGCTTCCGCTGCCACTCTGCTCTCCTGATGCTTTGAATCCACCTTGTAGGTCCTCTAAGCATCAGGAGAGCAGAGTGGCAGTGGAAGTGGTCATTCAACAACGGTTAGCAGTCCTACTGCACCATCTGCTGAATGCAGTACGGCACCTGCATGGGAAAAAGGCACGAAACGATTGTCTGCCATTGTTTTCATGGAGGAAGGGGTGTCTGACAATGTACCCGAAACCACCCGCGACAATGTGTTTGCCCCACCAGGCATTGGGAGCTTAGCCCAGAATTCCAATGGGTGGCGGAGACTGTGGGAACTGTGGGATAGCTACCCACAGTGCAACACTCTGAAAGTCGACACAAGCCTTGGTACTGTGGACACACTCTACCGACTTAATGCACTTAGTGGGGACACACACACAATTGACTGTATAAAATCGCTTTCTAAAAAAATTGACTTCTATAAATAATTTGACCTAATTTCGTAGTGTAGAAATACCCTGAGAGACTAACAAATTTATCTGGGCATAAACTTTTGTGGGCTAAAACCCACTTCATCAGATGCATGGAGTGGAAAATACAGTAGAGAGGTATAAATACACAGCATATGAAAAGATGGTAAATGCCTTACCAAGCAGGGGGTCAGTGCTAATGAGCCAATTAAATTAAGGAGGAAGTGGGCTATTGTCAACAGTTGACAGGAAGGTGGGGGGGAGAATCACTTTTGTAGTGCTAATGAGTTCAATGTAATCAAGGTGGCCCATTTCAAACAGTTGGCTAAAAGGTGAGAGTATCAGCAGGGGGAAAATTAGTTTTTGTAGTGACCCATCCACTCCCAGTCTTTATTCAGGCCTAATTAGATGGTGTCCAGTTTGCAAATTAATTCCAGTTCTGCAGTTTGTTGCAGTCTGTTTTTGAAGTTTTTTTGTTGAAGAATTGCCAATTTTAAGTTGCCTTACCAAGGCAACTTAAGATTGGAGTTACCTTACGAAGTGCAGGGGGGGGGCGTCAGTGCTTTTAAGTGGCAAAAGCCGACTCCAATGAGAAACTGCAGAACTGTAATTATTAATACTAAATTAGCTTATTTAGCTTATGCCCCAATAAATTTGTTAGTCTCTAAGGTGCCACAAGGACTCCTTGTTATTTTTGCTGATACAGACTAACACGGCTACCACATTGAAACCTGTCAGTATCTTTTGTTACTGCAAATAAGTTGTACAGAAGTTTGAACTGCAAAATGAAAATTAAATAGACTTAACTGAAAAGCTAACTTTCAGAATAGTATTTACACTAAAGATAGGATTTATTAGCTTTTTCCAAAAGCTTTTTCCAAAAGGATTTATTAGCTTTTATATTTTACTATTCACTGATAGTCTAATTATTTAAGCAACACTACTTCGAGTGCACTCTTATGAGGCAATATATTCTCTAGTGAATAAGTTACAAGGCTGATCTTGTTCAGAGAACTAGATAACCACCTTAGAAACTATCACAGCACCATTTTTACTGCAATTTTGCTTTTTGGTGTTTGTATTGTTCGGGTATTTTTAAAAAAGGGGTGGGGGGGAGGGGGAGTTATGATTAGGGCTGACCAAAAAAGAGAAGAGAATTCTGTTACATGGAAAATGTTTAAGTCTGCAAATTTGTTTTCCTTCTGCACCAGGACAAAAAAGTTACACCTTTCAAAATTTTTTCCTTGAAATAAAATGGACACACTGACTACGGCTTGGTTGTTAGGGCACTTACTTGAGATGTGGGAAACCCCAGGCTGAGGCTCAAGCTGCAAATCAGGCAAAGTGGAGACTGGAACCCGGGGCTCTGACATTTAATGCAAGTGCCCTAATCACAAGGCTACTGGGGCAAGGGGTGGGCTGACTGTGTCTCTTCTCCTCAACACGCCTCTTCCTGCAGTATTGAACCTGAGATCTCTTCCCAGCAAGATGCTTGTCAAAAAATCACATTTTGGATTCAACCAAACAATATTTGAAGACAGAAAAAGGTTATATATACACACGCATACACAACAACCCAAAAAACCAAAAGGCTTTCAAACTGCTCTAGTTATGATAAGGTTATTGACTTGGCTAAAAACACAACATCCCCCTCAAACACTCCAGAACAATTTGTAATGGAAAAAGGTGAGGATGAAGAAGGTGGGTCTTGTCTGTACAAAAAGAATATTGAAAATTTTGCACCCCATTCAGTCCCATAATCCACACAAATAAGGCAAAGCAGAATGTGGATTTTAAGGTAAGTCATTAAGCATTAATTACATATTCAGAGGGAATATTGAGCCATTTCATACAGCTTCATATACTAGCTCAGTACCTCACAGATGTGATGGAATGTAGGTGAAATTGTTGAAGAACTACATTGTGTACAGAACTGTCAAGTCCTGCTTTACAAAGCCCCACTTAATGGCAGCAAGACTCAAAAACACCCCTGATCCCACTGCATTCTTTCTTTAAAGATGGTGCAGAAGTTTGGCAAGTCACTTCTCTATTTCCCCTGCCATTTATCTTGAAAAAGCATTTAGTGAGACAGATTGCCTTTATGTGTATGGACATGGTAGCTCATTGGGGCACTAATTCCAGTTGTGGCCCCTAGGTGTGTGATAAATGAAAGGGCGGGAGAGGGAGGTAAACTCCCTTTTATGGGTACCCAGCCATCCAGCCAGCTAACTACAAAATCCCTGTTAGTAACTGTTCTCTACTTGCTTTATCTGTAAAGGGTTAAAAAGAAGGGAGTGGGCACCAAACCCAGAGAACCAATGGGAGGGCTAGAATTTTTTAAAATGGGGGGGGGGAACTTTCCTTTTGTCTTTCTGTTGTTCTCCGGAGAGAGGAGACACAGCAGCAATGCTGTAAGATGCTTTAAACCAGATATGAAAAAAATCAAACCAGACCTAGGAAATACTTATCTGAAACCCCAGATATGTAAGTAGATCTGGGAACGTCTAAGAAGATGCAATTAGGTTTCTCCCTTATTTCTTTATAGCACAGAGGAGTCCACAAGCTAACCCCCAAATGCTTTTGCTTTCCTTGTAACCATTAAGATGGACCTCAAGAAAGCCATTCTTGATGCTGATTATATTTGCTCTTTTTAAATCTAGTAATAGCCTAAGTTCCAAATGTATTTTCTTTCTTTTTGTTTTTAATAAAATTTACCTTTTTTAAGAATAGGATTGGGTTTGTGCATATGTTTAATTAGCTTGTGGCAAAAGTGGATTTGCTTTGTTTTCTTTCTCAGCTCTTCCCTAGAGGGGGTGGGGGTGAAAGGGCTTGAGGGTACCCCACAGGGAGGAATTCCCAAGTGCACCTTCGTGGGTCCAAAGGGTTTTTTGTTTTGTTTTTTTTTGGTTGTTGTTGCGTGCACACTTGGATGGATAGATGCTGCCACCACCCAAGGTAAGAGAAGCTGTACCCTTGGGAGTTTAATACAAGCCTGGAGTGGCCAGTATTAATTTTTAGAATCCTTGCAGGCCCCCACCTTCTGCACTTAAAGTGGGGAATCAGCCTTGACAAGGTGTTACGGTAACAAACACATAACTAGTAGTGTAAATACTTTTCGCCATTACACACTTAAAATCACAAGTACCTGGGGTAGAGACTAGGAGAATTAGGTACAGGAATTTAGACAGGGAGCATTCTCAGAAAGAAATGATTAGAGGAAATTGAGAAATGAGAGGAAGGAAGACAAGATAAAAACAAAGACTTGGCCAAGGGTTGGAGAAAAGTAAAGTCACTGGTATTCAGGACAAATCACAATTAATAAATACATAGCATTTCCCCACATTGATCCATTGTTTTATACTGACCCCACAGACTGGGGCCCTCTGGGGAATGTTTCATCCCAGTCTCAAAGTGGGAGAGCTATGTAAAGGGGTGGGGGAGAGACCATCTAATAAGCCTGGATAGGAAGAGCTAGGAACTCTCACCATTCTTCCACTCCACACTAACAGTGTTGATAAACCCTTCCTGGGGATAAAAGGAAGTGCATTTGTAGGCTAAGAACTCAGTCCTTAAGAGGCTACACCCACCACCACGACACTCTCAGCTCAAAACACCTCCTTCTCCACACAGATTGAAACTCCAGGAATCCCATTTTATCCAGACTTGCACAACTGGCTACTATTGCTATGGGAAACATGACTGAAGAGAAAATAGAAATTTGGATGCATGTGTTGGAGGGATGGATGAGCAGGGAGGACTGGCATTAGGGGACAGCAACATAGGAGAATGGGTCAAGTGTTATCGAGCTGTGTAGTTCCATTAAATTTAATGGAACTCTGTTCTTCAGTAACTATACATGGCAGGAGTAGCCATTTGAAGAAACAGGCCCAAAGTTCGTATGTGCAGTGCAGACTAGTAGAAGAATCTGTAAGTGTAACAATGTTTGAACGTGCTTATTTATAGGGATTACCATGCAATATTCAAAATTGCATATGTGACCATGTTTTGAGTACATAAGGTCCTATCACATAACAGATGCTTATATGATTTACTCAGAAACATTACTTTTAAAAGGAATAAACTGTATTTTCAGGTATAATACTGGACTAAGTCTTTCAGTCCTCACTGAGGCTGTCTTAGTGGAAGTTTGCAGGTGGTATTACAGTAAAAGGTAGGATTACTAAAAGTTTTGGTTTCAGAGCAGCAGCTGTGTTAGTCTGTATTCGCAAAAAGAAAAGGAGTACTTGTGGCACCTTAGAGACTAACAAATTTATTTGAGCATAAGCTTCCGTGAGCTGGGAGGGGAATGAAGATACTTGACTCTAGCTCCAACCACCACAAATTATATCAATAAACCAAGAGTTGCTGAATATTTCTGCTAAAATGATCCATGGTGAAATAGTTAATGTTGACATCTATAGTCATTAGTCTTCAGAATTAATATCCAGTTGAGACTGATAGATGCAGAGCTCATCTCTCAAAGTTACTGCTTCAGATTCAAGATTTCATCAGTTCTCATTCAGATTGGTTTCTTCATAACCAGAGGGGCTATAAAATTTGGTTCATTTTTGTATTTAGAAAAAGCTTTAATTCTGCAGAAACAGATAGGACCAACACAAAAGTGATACAGCATTTTGGCCAGTATAAGTTCACTCTAAGCCCTGGTGGCTAACTCAAAAGTCATTATAGAAGCACTAAAAAGTGGGTACAGATATAGAATGGTAACTTCTGATGTCTTCGTGAAAGATTAATAGGTATAAAAGGCAAATCTTAGTGATCTGTTATATGACAGACACAGCCAAATAAAAGCAGATTCAAGTCTATTAACATGTATAATTATATTCATTCCTTTAAAAATTGCCTAAAGCTCAGCTGGATTTAATATTTCCTTCAATCAACATGCAGTATGTGCTGTAGAATAAATTATGAATAAAATATAGACAATATGAAGCAAGAGAAATGGACCATTAATTTATTTCTATGACATTTTCAACATCACCTTTGTTAAAGTCATGCATTTTATTCAAATGGATTTTAGAGAGCTTTTGAGGGAAGCAATCTTTGAAGTTCCCTCTTTATTTGTTGTTACAGTTATCATGAAATGTCAAAGAAAAATGGTTTATTACTATCAGAGGTGTTTTATTACTCATTTAAGGGGAGGGGGTATCAAAATGAGATTCTCTAGCCAAGAATATAAGGTTATCTATTTTCCATGTTACTTTACTAATAAAAATTGGCATTGTAATGTAATTACCCCAAGAAATGCCCTGGGGTTGGGGTGGGGGAACCTCCATTTGAAGGCTTTATTCTCCCGTCTTGCTTTTGTCTCTCTCGGATCAGTCTATAATTTGTACCAAAAATATCATGTTATGCAGCTCCTTTGTTAGTAACATTTGAACTTCTTCCTGGTGCTAGAACTTGAATTTCTTTTTAGGCTACGTGCTAGGTAATGAGTGGGGAATATTTTTCAAGGGGGGGGCTTATACAAGTGGCAGGAATGAAAGATGGAGTCTAATAGCATAGAGAGGATTTTAAACCCATTTACGTAAGAAACCCTGGACTGTAAAGTTGCATTACCTACCTAACATCCAAAGTAGAATCTTGATCCCACATTTGATGGCACCCACACAGATCTCTATTGACCTCAGTGGTGTAGGGATAGGTCTGGCACAGTCAACTGAAAGTCTCCGGTTTAATAAGGGGAAGAGTTCAGATGAAATAAGGCACAGCTAGATATAGGAAAACCTAGAATCTTATCTTCCATTCATGTGTACTGCCACCAGTTCCAGACTACACAGACAGAGGTGGTTGTTTCCTTATGTTACCTAATAAAGATAGCTACCTGGTCACAGCAGAGAAACCATGAAGTCAATGCAGTGCATTAAATTATGTGGCATTCCCATTTATAGTTAAAATAAATTTCTCAGCCAAGTTCTGGTCTTATGTCAATTAATTTTAACAGTCAAACATGAGCAGAATTTACATATGTCTACAACTGAAACCAACAGTCAAAATATTTTTGCCCTGACCCAAGCATCAGTACATGTATTCGAGACATACTTGGAGCATAATATCATGCAGCTAATGCTGCTAGCCTATTGTATTTGTAGGCTCATGGAACAACAACAAAAAATAGAAAACTATATCTGTAGGTCACAAAGGCGAAGTGGAGTTTTGCTTGTGAAGCAAAGTAATAAGTGCAGAATGCTTAACATT
Source organism: Eretmochelys imbricata (assembly GCF_965152235.1). Taxonomy (NCBI): domain Eukaryota; kingdom Metazoa; phylum Chordata; order Testudines; family Cheloniidae; genus Eretmochelys; species Eretmochelys imbricata. The sequence goes on along the minus strand of NC_135572.1, from coordinate 178,796,216 downwards.
ACTCAGTCCAGGCAGAAAGTCTCTTTGCTAAAAGTGTTCGCAATTTAATAAAACTCTTCATAATGCTGAAAATAGCAGTGCCACCATCATATTAGAGCTTTCAGGTTCACAGGACACTTACCCATTTCTGTCCTGATTGATTTTTCTAGGTACGTCTATCAGGAAGAGGATTGTACGCTATACCTATTGGAACATGAAAGCTCCTTCAGCACTTGGTTATATGGTTAGGCATTTAGACTCCATTGAAAAAAGAAAAGGAGTACTTATGGCACCTTAGAGACTAACCAATTTATTTGCATCTGATGAAGTGAGCTGTAGCTCTCGAAAGCTTATGCTCAGATAAGATGCTTTTCTTTTTGCGAATACAGACTAACACGGCTGCTACTCTGAAAGACTCCATTGAAATGCCCAACTTTAGGTGCCTTGCTGCCTAATGGAATGCACAGCCCTAGGTTAGGCATCTAGACTCCCTATACCATGGATAGTCTATTTTTTTGTCAAGGTCCAAATTTCTTGGTAACCGTATAGTCAAGATCCAGATTCCAGAGAAAAACAACATGGATAAGTAAATAAAGATTTTGGGATCCATTCAAAAGCATCTGGCGGTCAAGATTTGGCCTACAGTCCTGTCTGTTGACTACCCTTTACAATGCATGTGGAGAGTTAGGTGCCTAAGAATGGGATCTGCAAAAGCCTGGAGGCTTTCAAACAGTAACTATCTGATTTATTGATGCCATTGAGTAAAACATATAAAATGATATAATTTGGACTCAGTGCCATAGTTCCTACAATTTTATTGCAGGTACTGAGCTGTAAGCAGAAAAAGTTGCCTTTTTTTAAAAAAAAAAAAGTTCTAAAAATGCCTTAAATTAGGCAGTCATTTTAAATGATTTGTTGTTTTAAGTTAGAGAGGTAAATCCTTATAGTCAAACTAAGGTTCATGCAGATCTTACAGTAAGTTAGATATATAAATAAGTAATTTGATTTGCGTTTCAAGGGTCATATCGCTGGTGTAACTTCATCCCTACTGTAATTCTATTGAACTTAATGAAGTTGGCCCAGTGCATCAATTTCTGCTTCAGTTGCAGGTGGTGAACCTTCTATTAACTGAAACAAGAATTACATCCATGTTATAGCAAAATGCAGCTCCAAATACTGGACTTGGAATCTTAAAAACCACAAAGGCAGATACTCAACACTTACACAAATTAACCAGTAATTGCATTGTGTTACCCAGAATTTACAATCAGTGTAACAATGCAATAGTATGGCCCATAAAACTTACTTCATACTGTCTGTATGCTGCTAACTGGACTATAGCTAAGCCAGAAGACCAACTGCAAGGTGCTACAGCAAACACGAAATATGGTTTAGCACAAAAAGGATTTATGTATGAATTAAGCATAAAAAAATCCCATATAAAAAAAGGTGCCAAAAGTAAATAGAATCCAGGTGTCAAACAGACAAATGGAAACAGAGTCCTATAGAAACAATTAGTTATGCTGAAGTAGAGTACAGAAAAACTACGTCATATTACAAAATTAGCAAAAAAACACTGTTAAATATCATAGTGCTGGACATTCACTTACAAATTATTCTATAGCTGGAGAAAATGGGAGAGAGTGAAAAATAGAATTCAACTAAAATTAATGCACTTGGTTTGATACTGACTTCTGTTGCTTATCATAACTAAAATATTTAAGAATAGGAGGATAGTACTCCCCCCCCCACACACACACTTTAATTCTTAAGTGGATGGATAAATTATGAGTAATTTATCCACTTATATTTCCCTCCATGACTAATAATTGGATTCCTATCACCTCTTCCTATCAAGTAGAAATCATTATGCAAAAATCCTTCAGAGGTCTGTTAAATCAACACAAAGAGCTCTTGCTAGAGCATAGTCATCCGGACTATCATCAAAACACCCTGCAGGAGGCCAGGCACGCCCTCTGCAGACAAAAGCGCACACCCACAGCCCCCCTCACCAGGAAGGCTCTGTGGTTTTCGTAATTACCTTACAAAATTTACCTTAAATTTCCAGCATTTCAACTAATTCTATTGCTGGTCTATTCATTCCACTCCCTTGCCCCTGGCCACAGCTCCTCAGTACTTCAATTGTTTTACCTGGGCTCAGTCCTCAGTTTCCCCTCTAACAGTTATTTAAAAAATACTGTCCTCCCATTCTGTGATTACATGAATGCAGAAAAGACTATGGTAACTGCCCTCTGTGGGTCTGCCTAGGCTTGTCTCCATGTCCACTCTCCCTATGCCCTCCTTCTTTCTGAAAGGAAAGATGTGCTTCACGCAGCTACAACAGAACACAAAACATTTCACTCCAGGCAGCCTTTTCCTCTCCAACCTTTGGCAGGCCCTTTCCAGATACGAAAACTTCCTACCTTCTCTGTGTTATCTACTCTATTTATGTAATCTCTGATCACCCCCAGTCAGTTATAATTAAGTTTCCGTATTATGTACAGCTGGGGAAGAGCTACTGGGTCAGGCAAATCTGAGCCCTGGGCTATACTAGAAACTTATATTGGTATAACTACGTTGCTCAGGGGTGTGGAAAAAAAAAATCACACTGCTAAGCCACACAGTTATACTGACCAAACTCCTGGTGTAGACAATGCTACGTCAATAGAAGAGCTTCTCCTGCCAAGAGGCAATAGCTATCAGCATAGGTAGATCTTCACCAAGTACTACAAAGGCACAGCTGCCCTGATGCAGCTGCAGCGCTGCAAGTGTACATAAGCACTGAGCCGGACTTGCCTTAAAGGATCAGCCAGCCTGTGAAGCCACTGCAAGAATCAAACAATTTTGGCATCATGAAAATTCCTGGGTCTGGAGGCTTATGTTTTCAGAAGTGACTAGTGATTTCAGGTGCTCAGCTGAGATAACTTAAAAGTCTCAGTTTTCAGAGGGCGGGGCGTGCAAGTTTTTTCTGAAAAGCAGGCCCTTTCAAGGTGCTGAAAGGGTAAGAGGACTAGGAGGCAGAGAGGTGGGGTAGCTACCAGAGGAGTGAGCAGGCTGGAGGGGGAAAAACAGAAAAACCCACCTCCTTCCAGCAGGCTTCTGAAATGCTGCTCAGGGTCGGGACAACACTGCAGAAAGACTAGCAGACGAGACGCGGTAGGAAGAGCTCAGGGTACAGCTGGAATTGGTGAACTTTGATTCAGCTTATCTAGCTTAAAGACCCTGAGCTGGAACCCAGTGGAGTTGGCAGGTCTCGGTTCCCCTATCAATCCCTTGATAGACATAAGAGCAGAGAGGGTTTTCAGACATGTCGGCACCAAGAATAGACTAACAGCCCTACCAGCCTGAATGAGCTCAGTTGCCATGACATACCTGGCCAGAGTGGACACCATTGTACTGACACCAATTCACACACCTGACGACCTTTGAGGATTTTTTTGCTTTTGTACTTATGAACTGACTCTCACTGAAACTTAAGTTGTATTTAGACTGCACATCACTTGGGCACTTTTTTTTTTTTACCCCTAGGACTCAGTGATACAAATTTAGTTTTCAATTGTGTTGCCAAGCCAGCATCAGCAAAGATGCATTGATCTGGTTTTATACTGAAGGATATCAGTCATTACTGGTGATAGAATAATCATTTCCTTTGGCTCTAATTAAAAGAATGATACACTCTAGAATACTTTCTAACTATAGCATCAAGAACAGAGGTCGATCACAGACAGCCTTGCCAATTTAAATTGCTTTCAATTCATGGGGTGGTAAAGAAGCTCAAGTAAGCAGTTGAGAGAAAGGTCAAAAATATGTTTGACACAAAAATAGATAAAGCTCCAAAACGTCAAGGTGTTCTACATGGGTATGTACATATAAAGCACCACTGAAGTCTGTATGAATTTGCACATCACATCACAAAGGTTCAACACTTGGAACAGCTTGCAGGAACAGCCTAAATGTGACAGAGGGGAAAAAAAAAAACAACACACCCACAAAAACACTTGGTAAACGTGACAGCAAACATTCACGTTCCACGAAGTTTGGGAAGTGAATCTGGGTTTGCTTTGACACATGAAGACAGTGGTGATTTGCAAAATCTGAACAGATTCCATTTTACAACTCAAGTATCTCCAAACTTTGACTGTTGCAATTCTGGGTTTGGGTTAAGTACTAGCTCTTCTTACAGACTTTATATTTTAGATAAACAACACTTCTCTCCTCCTCAATGTCACATAAATATTAAAAAAAAAATAGATTGTGGCTGCAATTTAGGAAAGCACAGAACATGGGAAACGTTAGCTAAGATTCAGCTGAAAACATGTTTACAAACATTTATATTTTCTAGTATTATGCCGAAATAGTAATGTACACGTTCCAGAACTAAAAACGGACTTGGAATGCCAATCACTGGAATGAGATATCATGTTTGTTATCCACTAAATAATTCATTGTTCCATTTTATACTCACAGCCTTTAATTAACTTACTGAGTCAGAGGCATGATACTGCTAATCCTTTCATTTCCCCAAGCCCACCCAAAAAAAAATAAATAAAGGTATAAAACGTGAGTATAAGCATAAGACGGAGTTTATTAGGAAGGAATTTTGCATCAGAAAACCTCAAACAGCTGGAACCTTTTCTCCTCAGCTAAGACCACCAGACTGAGTAGCAATTGGTAACAACTACTGGCTTTTTACCCTTGAGGCTCCAAATCATTTGCCCATACAACTGTTTATAGAATCATAGTCAATGATGTAAACCGGATACTAATCAGAGGACTTGTGGCACCTTAGAGACGAACAAATTTATTTCAGCATAAGCTTTTGGGAGCTACAGCTCACTTCATCAGATGCATTCAGTGGCGCTGAAGTCCTCCTTTTCTTTTTGCGAATACAGACTAAACAGGGCTGCTACTCCGAAACTAATCAGAGTGGCATTTTCCTTCAAAGTTCACTGTATCCATAAGACTTGTAATGAAATTCATTTGTCTGGGAAAAAAATTATAAAGTGGCTTTAAAATTAGGAGTGGAGCTGAATACTTCTGGAAAAAATTTCAAACAATTTCATATTTTAAAGCAATATGAAGCCTCTATTTTCCAAAAGCCCCTCAAACATTAGTGTTCCATTCAGCCACAGTTTTGTTTTATCTCCCCTAAAGCTCAAAGTCTCCCTGGCAGCGATTCATCCAGTAAGGAGCAGCTTTTCAAGGCATCAGAGATAGGGATGGGAAAAGGAGGGTGAAACTCTTTGCTTGTATTATCTTCCAGTGGTATTCACTTTAACAAAAAGGATACACAACTGTCAAGTGTTATGACTGTAGGAGGAGCTACTGCGGCTTTACAGTTTAAAAAAAAAAAAAAAAAGGATCCCAGTGTCTACTGATCCCTCCATTATGCAGTTCAGGATAAAATCTCTCACTATGCCTGAAGACTCAGGAACCACCACCTACCTTTCTCTTTTTCCTTTATTAGACCTAAATCCTGTTACTTCTTATAGTATATGTTTGTATATATTTTTGATTAGTAAACGTACTTGAGAACATGTATTTTATAGGTATTATAATTGCACACAATCTAATTCAGGAGGCTGTCTGTACGATTCTTTCATTTTGTTTTCCTCCTGGTTCTAGTTTACTTAATTACATATTCCACTAGAGGATCCCTTAGGTCCTCTCATTATTTCTATCTATTTAATGCCAACATATCACTCAGATTGGTTTCTGTGCTCTTATTCACCTTAAAAACGTGTACAGGTTAAAAGACTTGCCTGGTGACTAAAGCTATGACCTCCTCAGGGATAATGCAGCAATATCTGTCTTAACTACAGCAGAAGTCCTGGTAACCCCTGAAGTCACAAGAAAGTTATTTAAGCCTTTGCCTTTTACTAGTTCCAAATAGCCCCTGCTGGGTGAAATCTCCTGCTAGCCTAGAAGACACTTAATCACCTCTGGCTGGATGAGTATTAACAGTTCATTTGCATAAGTACTTGTCATTAAAAAAAAAGTCTGAAAGCAAATACACTTAATGAAAGGTCACAATATTAAAACAAAAAGACTTCAAAACCAGTCTCCAATGAGAGACTGCTGAATTGGAATTAATTTGCAAACTGGATACAATTAACTTAGGCTTGAATAGAGACTGGGAATGGATGGGTCATTACACAAAGTAAAACTAAAAAGAAAAGGAGTACTTCTGGCAAGAGCTGCCTGATTTATCTGCTATGAAGAAATAATTTATCTATTTATCTGCTATGAAGAAATTCAGTATCTTGCACATCAGTATTCCCATTCAATGAGTATTTGAAGACAGGGGATTCCATTTACTCTATGAGTGCTTGGTTTCAGAGTACCAGCCGTGTTAGTCTGTATTCGCAAAAAGAAAAGGAATACTTGGGGCACCTTAGAGACTAACCAATTTATTTGAGCATTTAGAGACTAATCAATTTTGGTTAGTCTCTAAGGTGCCACAAGCACTCCTTTTCTTTCTATGAGTGCTTGACTCCCGTAATTTCTGAAGAACCATTACTTTGAGATTGCTGGTATAAAGTCAAGAGCTGACAGATGTTTAAAACATAAAAGTTATATTAAAACCTAATAGGTGAGGTAGTATTTCCTACAGGATAGGATACTCAACTGGGTATTAAGACACATAGATTCTAATCTCAGCTTTACCATTTACCTGCTGGTTGGGCAAACCACTTTGCCTCTGTGCCTCAATTTTCCCAATCTGTAAAATGGGGAAAATGATACGTCGCTCCTTTGTAAAGTGCTCTGAAATCTGATATACAATAATTAGATAATAAAAGCAGCATGCCATCATTTTTACATAATCATTGCCATCTTTAATAATTGGGAGATATATTTTTTATAAAAGTAAAGTGAGGAGGAAATTTATTAACGTGCAGATCATATGAATTGCTAAATGTCTTTGATAAAGGTGCCAAGTTCTCTCAACTACCTTCTGGGGAGTACACTCAGCAATTGCTAGTAGGAGCTCATGTATTTGATAGATCTGGCCCTTACACAGTGCAGTAGCAGGAGTTCAACTGACAGCCCTGTTGACAACATTCTTTAAGCATCAGCATCAATAGGATCCAGAAAGTACACCACCACGTGTGCCACTGTCTTTTCATAACAATTTCCCCTTAACTACCATCTATTACCTCTTCCATAGAAGCAAAACCTGCTCTATCACTATGTAAGCCTGTTCTCTTTTCTGATGTTCTAAATTATATTTTAGATCTATAAAATATTTTCTATATGATTTACAGTACACATATCTTTAGTGTCAAGGGCCCTATCTTGCAACCCCTCAAGTCATGGCAAAATTGTCCCATATTGATTCCAATAATGCAACACAACACATGCATTCAGGGATGTGACTGTTAAATCTCTCAACTCAGACAGTTTTCCCCATCTACCACAGTGACATCTTATGGTAATGTCCACCTGAGACTTCCCCTGCTGAAGTTATCAATAAGCATTTTGCCTCATTCTTAATGTTTATGATAAAATAGGACTTAAAAATATATTTAAACAGTTGCGTGAAAAAAATGAAAATATTCCTGCATTTTAACAAAAAAATGGACTCAACATTCTAAACAGACTTGGAGAGAACATAGTGCTGACAGCATGTTTTTAAGCTTGAAACATTTTACTTTTCAGGAGCCGAGAACCTCTCTTTTAATAGTTATCTTGTTTGTCAGGCTTAATCTCAAAACAAACAAACGTGTAATGAGGCATTAGTGGCATTTTATATATAGTTCATTATAGGGTTTAGTGCACTAGTGAATTTTTAACTAGCACCAGCAGAGACTACACAGACCAGTTAATACACAACACATTAGTATGCTTTAGAAATCACACCCCAGAGCACACATTGCCCCATCACATAGACAAGTCCTAATTCTGTCTCAAGTTAATCCATCTGAGAACTGGACAAGTTCAATTTTGTTCAGTTTTATTCTGTAACAATGTTCAGTGGTCTCACTGGACAGCCAGTAGCTTGTAAGATAGTGTGTGTTTTGTGTGTGCCCTTCTTTCAGGTAGGAAAGTGGCTTTGATTTTTTTTTTTTACAGCAGTTGGCAGTCCCCTTGATGATCTCTACTATTTTGTAGACCCTAAATACCTCTGGGCTTGTGCCACATACAAAAGCGTAGAATATTTTACCTATTCCAATTTCTCTACACTGCCATTTGCTTCCAGGGGAATTTAGAAGCCCCCCCAGACACTCTTCCAGTTTTCTGCCAGGTTCCTTCCAGAATGAAGTATTTGAAAGGCTGCATTTGGTTAAGTTTTTATGAGAGATTCAGTTTTCTTTTAATCACAACGTAATCAAGATGTGACACACATATATGCTTCAAAAACAAAGCCCCAATTATATGATGTGTATCAGGGGGACAAAGATTAAAACTCATGTAACATGGCAAGGGGCAGTATCCACTGACTACATTCCATAATATTACCCTAAAAGCCTTAATTTATGCACAAATCAGATACAAAATAGGCAGTAGCAATAAGAGCACTTTGTACATACAGGGAGAAATTAAATATTAGGATAGCAAACAAACACCACTCACCCCCTTTGTGTACAGATTTAAGCTCAACATGGGGAATGACAACTCCCTCATTTAAAAAAAAAATGTTATAAGGGAATGAAAAATAGGGGTTTAGAATAGAACGCCTCCTTCAAATCTAACAATAGCATTACACAGTATTGCCAATTGCAGGAGTTCAAAAACAAATCAGACCCCAAAACTCATGAGATCAGCTCCCACAGCATAAGATTTAAAGTTATACACATTCTCTCTCTAAAAAAGGGTGTGTGTGAGAGAGAGAGAATCTCCTCTGATTTTTTACTTCATCCTGCTCACTCTTAAAGCTGTGAAACAGCAGTGACATCTCACAAATTTAGTGAAGCAATGTTGGTCCCCAATACTAAAGCTCTCACTGGCAGGGCCAACTGAAGTCAGGGCCCAACTGGGGGCACTGAAACTATATAGTCAGAAATAGGCCCTGCTCTGAAAAGCTTATATTGTGATTTAGGAGCTGCAACTAGGATTCACCATAATTCTCTCATTTAGGATATGTCCATACTGCAAGCCCAGGTGCCTTTGCAGCATGCTGTGACATGGTGCTCAACTCACCACAGGTGGAACCTCCTCCTGGCCATTCGGGGGATTAGCTTGCAAGGGCAATAATACCCCTTTCCATGATCACATGCTTTCTCTCTCTCGGTCTGCAGCCCTTCCAGCTCACTGAACTACTACTGTCTCTTCATGACTCAGTTCTCCAGCCAGGTCACTATACATATTTTCCCCTTGCAGAGGATCAAAAAGTCTTTCTTCAGCAATCTTGGGCAGCCTTTCCATTCACTGCCTCATTGCCAGTTTCTCCATCTTCGGTAGTCCTCTCACTCACTACCCCCACATCCTCCATGACTGGCAGAGAAACCCAGGTCTGCCTTCTAATCTGGGTTCCAGCTCAGGGACCCTCTAATTAGCAGCCAAGGTCTGCTTGCTGCCTTTCCCACCTATTGGGCTCTCCCCACCCTCTTTGTTTACCAGCCTAACAACTCCCTCCTCAGGAATAACTGCAGGCTACCTGTCCCTACAACCTGCAAACACTCCTTCCTTCTCCCAGGGAATGACTACAGATTCTCCTAGCAGCCCCTTCTGCTTCCAGTTTTCTGTCTTAATACATCTAACACAGCTCATTCCTCCCCAGCTGGGCCCCCTCCCTGAGTCAGGGGATTGCTTAGGCACCTGATTCCTCTCAGCTGTGGCCTATCAGGTTAATAAGCCCCATCTCAATCTACATTAACCCTTTCATAGCTGGGGGGTGGGGGGGTGAACACCCCATCCCACCTGGGTAGACATTCAAATAGTAGTGTAGACATGGTGTGACGGGCTTCAGCATGGACTAGCAATGTGAGTATGTACTGAAGGTCTCAAGTGCTTGTACTGCTGTGCTGAATCCCGCACTGCTACATCTACACTTCTGTTTTTAGCCATGGTATGGTGGATAAAGCTAGCCACATATGTCTACCCCGTGATTGCCATACAGTCATACCCATCATATGGAAACAATTTTTAATCCCTGATGAGCTAGGTAGGATTCTTGGCACCTGAGTTGCACATTTTTTCTGAGATTGTGTGACAAAGTAAACAAGACTGAGGGCTCGTCAGCATGGCCCTGCGTTTGGACAACAAGGATGTGAATAGCAGCACACACCAAATTGCTGCCCTGTAACTCCTCTATGTGGATGCTGTAGATGTGAATGAAAAGGGTCCTGCTTTACATTAATGTTGTCCTGTTTGAAGAGGACTATGTTAATGCAAATTAGGAAGCTTTTAGTTTATCTTTTAGCACACTTTGATGTACACTCATATTCACATTTCCATAATCCAAACTGTGGTCAGTGCAGACATGACCTTAGATCTTTATTGTTAGAGAGATAAGTCTATTCCTAGCTCTTCCTGATGTGACCTTGTGCAAGCTCTCAGTTATGTTGTCTGTGAAATAGCAGCTAGGAGAGAGAGAAGATCACCACTGCACCACAGAGGAGGCAACAGACGGGTAAGGAGAACTGACTGACAAACATTCTTCCTCCCAAGAAAAAAAGAGTCTTCATCCTGAATTGGGATGAAAGATCGCAGATTCCAAAATTTTTGTAGGAGCCAATGATTGAGAAAATTTCACTTTGGAAGAACAAAAACATATATATATATATATATATATATATATTGGCTTACTCTCTGCACTGCTAGACTCCTCAGGCTGCTGCCCAAGGATTTGGGCAGACTGGGTTGCCAAGGAATCTGTTGCCCAGACAGTTAGAGTTTGAAAGCCTGCACAGCCAGTTGTGTGGGGATCCCATGGAGTTGGCTGCAAGCTGTAGAGCTTAGAGAGGCAGGTGAGTGAGCTGGCAGGAAACCAGGCAGAAAGTTTTGTTGAAATAACTATATTCCCGTAGAATGCTGAGATTTCAGCAAATTGGCATTTTCAAATGGAAAAAAAAATCCTGAAAATTTCTTACCAACTTTACTGGCAAATCCCTCATCTGCCTCCCAATAAACCATTCAGAGGAGCCATCCTGAGGAAAGTGGATCGGGGATTTTCCTAGTCACCACCTAAATTTCCCCAACACCCTCTCCCTCAGCTACATGCAGTGTTACCAATTTAGTTGTTGGCTGGGAATTTGAATTGAAATTGAAACACTCATGAAATGATTTGTAAGCAAGGTCTGAATGAGCTGTCCCCTGACAGCTAGCAAGTGATCAATTTTGTAACCCAACACCAGCCAAAATTGATCACTTGGGCAGCACAGCTCTGTCTGGACACTGCACTAGGCAAAGTAGGTGTCCAGTATGGTCCTGAAGCCTTTCCACCCACCACTGGCTTATCACTAGCTGTTGGGGAGAGCTCATTCAGATCTTGCTTACAAATAATATAATAATCTCTGTCTGTAGTACTGAGCCACTAAACTTCCAACCCATCAGATGTAAAAATGTTGGGTTTGGATGGATAATTTATCCTTGATTCTGAGAGTGTACATCTAGCAGATAAGAATGGCTATACTGGGTCAGACCAAAGGTCCATCTAGCCCAGTATCCTCTCTTCCAACGATGGCCAGTGCCAAGTGCCCCAGAGGGAAGGAACAGAACAGATAATCATCAAGTGATCCATCCCTTGTCTCCCGTTCCTAGCATCCAGCAAACTGAGGCGAGGGACACTTCAGAGCATGCTTTTGCATCTCTGCCCATCCTGGCGAATAGCTATTGATGGACATATCCTCCATTAATTTACCTAGTTCTTTTTTTAATCCTGTTATAGTCTTGGCCTTCACAACATCCTCTGGCAAAGAGTTCCACAGGTTGACTATGCATTGTGTGAAGAAATACTTCCTTTTGTTTGTTTTAAACCTGCTGCCTATTAATTTCATTTGGTGACCCATAGGTCTTGTGTTATGAGAAGGAGCATTATTTACTTTCTCCACCCCAGTCATGATTTTATAGACCTCTATCATATCCCACCCCCTTAGTCATCTCTTTTCCAAGCTGAAAAGTACCAGTCTTATTAATCTCTCCTCATATGGAAGCCGTTCCATACCCATAATCATTTTTATTGCCCTTTGAAGAATCTAGCAACAGAGCTCACAGTCCATTGTTGAATTGCCTGGCAGAAGCTCGACCCCATGTTGCGACCATATTTTCCTCACCAGAGCTGTGTGCTGTTGTCCCCTTGGTTGAGTTCTAAGCCTTAAAGAGACAGAGTAGTAGAAATAAAAAAGAACTCTGGTATTCAACCACTTATGTGTAAAACACCCCATTAACTCAAAAAAGTCTATATACACTAGTGTACAATATTCCTTCTGAGTGTTACGCCTCCCTTCTCTTTCCTCCCTTTTATGTTTTATTCACAAATTTCAATTGTCTAGTTTTTTTTAAGGAAAATATATTGAGACATCAAAGATCATTTTTCTCCTTACCTCTATACTGGTTATGTATGTGAATCTGCAGTCACACAACTTCGTGCCTTGATGCCATTAGATATCATGCTTATACATACAATTAGTATGATGATAGGTCTGATATAATTAACAGTCAAATAAAAGTTAAGCAGGGATAAGCCAGGTCCGTACTTCGATGGAAAACATTTTATTCTGTCTACCTAACCCCCCCCCCCTACAGTTTCAGCTCAAGACCATATTTTTTTGATTTTGTGACACACTGTAATATGTAGTTACTTTGCACTGTTAAACAATATGTTGTTTATAACTCAGAGAGTGCTGCATTCCAACTGTAGACACGGTGATCCCTCTGTTGTAAGTTACCATAGGTATCTATTTCCTAAGAGCACGTGTCTGCAAAGAAGGCTTTTGGAAGTCTCTGTGTAGCAAAGCCCAACAAACAACAATGTTCTGATTGGTAATACCAGTTTGGACATTACTAGAATTCTGTTATTCTCATTCATTTCAGAATGCTGCTGCTGCCATGCCCTGGAAAATGCTATAGCACCAGAAAACAAGCATAGATCTGCACTGATTATCCCTACTTGAATGAGTGAAAACGTGTCCTTAGTCTATTAAAAAGTGCTGCAAACCAGGCTAACATTATAAACTTAATGGCCAGACTCCTGTGTGTCACGCTTGGACTAGGTTTAACTGTTCTGGAACAATGTCTCTACTAATATACATTAGGTACAATTAGGCTTTCCATGTACAGCAGGAATTTGTGTTTGACAAAGGTTTTTATTATCAAGCTATTTTATGGAGCCAGTACAAACAAAAGGCCACTTTCCACCTGCACATGTTTGATTTCCCATGTTACTCATTAGTGTACAACAGAGTGCTGGTGCAGTAGGGGTCATGTCCCAGATGCATCTACTTATACCCGATCTCTCTAAAAACACATTGCCAAAAGAAGGCATGTACTACTTAGTGATCTCCAGCAAACCCCACCAAATAATTGAGGTTCTGTTTTTTGAAGTGTGTGTGGTGGGTGGGGGGAGAGATCACTTCTTCTCCTCCATCTGAATGTGGTGTGCATTGTTAGCACTAGATATGACAGACAGCTTTGAGTGCTAAATGCAGCTGCATATTGATCAGCATGGGCAGACTGTCATGAGGCACTTATCTTACTCTATCCTATGGAAAAAACCTTGGAACATTGTGCTCCTTTGTTATGGAGTAAAGATGCACAGGCCCAGGTATGGATTTTGCAATAAATTTGTAGCAGAGAAAGAAGAGGCTTCTGGATGTGTGTGTTAAACAATACAGATCCTGCAGGGTTTGGTTCAGAGGGTATCGGCAGAATGGCTTTTCTAAGTAGCTCTGTCCCTGCACGGGTGATGCTATAATCCTCTATTTGTTTTGACTGGATCTGTGACCCATCCTTGATTCCAAGTATTTAAGAATATCTGTGTGATTTATAGTTTGGGAGCCTTTGTATTCCCTATCCTTCACATACCATGGTTTTATAGAGTAAATATAATCAGGAATTAAAAACAGAGCATGATCCACTGACACACAGAAATGGAAGAGGAGTGAACAAAAAACTGACCGAATTCTCCTGTTGGACTCTAATTATTCCATTGGTTGGGTGTAAACAGACTGCTTTTTATTAGTTATTTTAGGCTGATAAAATCTCATGCTCTAAAACTAGAGCTGGGCCCAAGTTACAAAGTTTGGATTCTAATACACACTTCACTAAAGCTTTGGAATGTTTTGGGATTTCAACCCCTCTGTATATTTAATTCAAATAAATACTGAAGTGACCTAATGTTTGTTAAAAAAAAAATGTAAACAATGACAAGGACACATCAATTATAACTTTCAACAAAATCTAGAGTGAATATTGCAAGGGGCTTTTGGAGTTTATACAGAGTCCATTTGATTTCTTTTTAAATGCTAGATTTAAAAAACAAATATCATAGATTAATACAACATCTACACTAAAGTTTGAAAAGTATTGAACTCTTCTGGCAGCTTTCCCTCAGTTATTGCATTCCTAATTATCAAGGTGAACATGTTTAATTTGCTTTATCTACCCTTTACCTTTAAAATTGAATATTCTCACTGGATTTGAGCGAAACACAGCTGGAAACAGTAGATAAATGCAGACATTTCTGATGGAGACCAAAGTGTCTCTCAGATGTTCCTTCAAATGTGCTAAAAAGGCTACAAACTGAGTCACTTCCACAGTAATGGGATTAGAAATAGCCTGCAGGGAAGCATGTACCAAATGGTGCCAGCTAGCAAGGATTATAACAAAACTCTGTGACATTATGAAAATACCTCAGAGTGAGGCTCTGGGTCCTGAGGTACTGCTTGCCAATTCTAAAGAATGTGTCTCATTAAAATGACTGGAGTGTGTTGAAGCAATGATATGTGTAGAAACATGATCTTCCTGATAGCTAAGTAGCTAATCTTTTTCAAGCATCTTATCAGTTGACCAAACACATAAATGTCAATTAAAACTGAAAGAAAAATAAGTCATAGGGTGTCCAAAAATCTTTGAGACTTTTGGTTTTAATAAAACTTCAGGCTCAGGGTGAATTTCACATTTCAATAAACATGTGTTGAGAAACAAAAACATTTTTTAAAACATAGTTTATTATGGAAAAATACTTGGATTGAATAAGGAATATGTTCAAACTGGAAGCTAGATACTATGGTATTTTCAAAGATCTAAACAGAGCTCCTAATAACTTCCAGTGGAAGTTGTGGGTGCTCAGCACTTCTGAAAATCAGACTCACAGTTTCCTCCACTTGGCACCCAAAAGGAGATGCCACTGTTTAAACTTTTCCCAGGAACACCTAATTTACACATTGGAGCTGTGTGGGAACCATAATTCTGATGTCATGGACAAGTCTGATTTTGACATTTGTTTATTTCCAAACAAGAATGACAAAGAATTTAGAAATTTCCCACAACATGAAATTTGATTGATTTTTATTTTGGCTCAATTGAAACATTGGGTAGAATCTGACATTTTAATTTGTTTAATGCTTATAAATTAAGATTGAATGAATAAAAGTGTTTTTGAAACAAAATCTGAACATTACATTCAAAAAATGCCCCAAACAGTATTTTTTTCCAAAACAAAGTTTTGTTGAAATCGACACATCCTATGGGAAGTTTTGGTTTGGACATAACAGCATTTTTCTGAAGGAAAAATAGCGTTATCCAAAATATTTTGATCAGTTCTGCTAAACAATACATCTTATTGAATTTTAATATTAAGAAATGCTTTTTAAAACAATAATTGAGTTAAAAATTGCATCAAGTTGGTAAGATTATTGATACAAAGGAAATTAAGTTTAACCCTCTACATGTGGTTTCTGAATCTTTAAAGATAGTGTGCTCGTACACAGGAATGTAAATTTAGAAAATATAGTTACAGTAAATAAAATAATCTATGGTTCCTCATTGACTTCAGTGAAACTATTCACAGTGTATATAAACACATAGGTAAATCTTTGAGGGTTAGAGCCTAATTTTTTATTACTGTAGTCATAGTTTTAGGTAAAAAATAGCTCCTTGTTGTTTTTTTTTAAAAGTGCAACAAAGACTGACTGTTTTTTATGCATTATGGCCCAATCTAAAAACACGCACATGCTTAATACCAGGAGCAGTAGCACTGTATGCTAAAGTTAAGCATGCGTTAACATGTTTGCAGGACTGGAATTTATATGTTCCAGCATTTAATTGTACATATAACATGTATGATGTTAATACTACTATTGCAAAAATGATGCTATAACTCGACTATTTTGATAATACGTAAAACAATACGGAAATTTATGATGCTGTGATCTTTTGATCTAAGTCTGGTGGATTAACCAGGTGACTGGGAGACAGAATTTTATTAACAAAGCCAGCAGATGGCACTGTTATTCTCACCCATTTGTTATAGCAGTCATTGTTACACAAGCAATAAGTGAGACACTCCTACAATATAAAGGGAGGATAATACCGCCTGTGTGCAGGTAATAAAAATGATGCATAATAAAATGCACCTATGTTAGCCCATTTTACATTTCGCCATTTGGCACAGTTTCCTAGAAACAGTCTTTTTGGCTTTGAGTTTTCGGATTACTTAGATTTTAAATACGAACGAACACCCGATAAATAATTTATTAATACTTGTTCAAATAAAAACACCAAACTGATCAGGGCATGGAGGTGAATGAAAGATAGACACAGGGATGGATGCAACATTATTACCTTAAAAATGGCAGGGAGCACTGCCCTCCCTCCCCACTCACAAACAAGGTATTTAATTGGGCCCAGTGCAAGGTTCAGGGCTCCTACCATATAATCAGGAGCTTGAGTAAACATTCTTCAGCCTAATCTCTTGGACTCAGCTCACTTCTGAATCCTTTTGCCCTTCCCCTGTGAGAGGGGATGATAAAGGGTACCAGAGGGGTACCAAGTCCCTCCTTCTCTTTACGGACCAAAAATACTGCAATGCTTCTCAGAGGTAAACAGGGTTGAGGCATCTAGCTATCACCTCCCTTTAGTGTAAGGAAGCCTGGTTGGTGCCTGCCATGGGTCAGCTCCCCAACTCCACCAGCCACAGGCAACACAAGCACTCCCCTCTAGGCCTCGCAGGACCTGCTATCACTCTACAGGTTAGCGATTGAAACATCCCAACCTTTGAGCATCTCCCTAGAGTGTCCTGCTCCTGGTCCACTGGACACTTGCAGCATTCACAGATTTGCTCTTCCAAAGAAATAGTATACCCCAAATTACCAGATCCCCCTGAGATCACTGCTATACTTAGCACATAGCACTTAAATATGTTTATAATGAAATCAAGTGTAAGTTTATTTAGCAAAGCACAGAGATTCAAGTAGTAGCAAGTAGAAGTATTGGAAACAAATGGTTACATATCAAATAAAATCATAACATGCATTCTAGAGTCTAGACCTAATTAATCCCTTTCATGAGACAAGCACTCTGTCAGATTGCCTTCTTGGTGAAGGATCCCTGTAGAACCCTATTCATACCCCATGACCTCTGCATGTTGGCACCAACGGATCCCTGAATTACAGCTCCACTCACCATATTCTGAGTCTCATTTTCCTCTGGCAGCTGGCCCTTTGAGCCTTTAACTGAACTGGACATCAGCCACAAGCTGCAATCAACTAACATTCCAAAATTACCTCCTAACATTAGAATTCCTATTCTTACTCCATTAAACCTAAGCTGGGCCTCCAAAGTGCTGCAAGAAAAAAGAAAGAAAGAAACAGCTCGATACACTGCAACTATAGGGAGGGTGGGAAGGGCAGCAATCCAGCAAGATGACCCCTGGATTCCTGTGAAGCTTTAAATTAAGAGGGTGGGCCATAAACTCCCCTAATGCACCTGACTGGCCAATAGTAGGCAGAGAAGTCCCTCTCCCATGCACAATTCCACCTGCACTTTGAAGCACAAGCAGGAGTTCAGTTCCAACATGTCTAGGCATGTATTCTCTCCTCCACATCCCAGGAGTTGGTCACCTCCTTGCCGGTCTGACCTAACTTCACCTCTGCTGGGACAAGGAGGGGCATTTACGTATGCAATTTTTTTCCTGTGAATATTCTAGCAACATTTTTAAAACAGCAAACTTGAGGAAAATATTCTAATATATTAGCAGAAGGATATTTCAAAATTTGTGATTTGAGTATGCCCACAAGCAATACATTCAGGGAATAGAATTGTACTGTATATGATGTTAACACTAACGAAGGCATTGCAAATTTCAGATATCAACATTATATACTGGAATGATATTTAATGTCTCCATTACTTGTTTGCAACTGCCTCCCTTAATGCAAGATAAGCAAAATCTCCACAAAAGTTAGGACAGAGCAGTTTTACTTCAAGAAACTGAACAAAATATTTTTATTATATATATTACGCCATTTGATTTTGGTCAGTCCAATAATAAAAATTAGAACAAACTAATAATTCATATAAAAACTCATTTAGCAAATTCCAGTTTTGTTTTGTTTGTGAATTTACCATGAAATGTACTCTTGAGTTTAGGGTCTGATCCCCACGTGAATAACTTAACCACATGAGTATTGACGCCAGAGTAAGACAGGAGTGAATAAGGGCTCTTTGCATTCTCCATGGTTGTATATAGAAAAAAACATAAGCTAGTAGGCTCCAGTATTTTGCAACTATTTAAGGAAAAATTATTTGAGCCTAATTTCCCACTTTCCCAAGTGGGAAGCTTAATAATAACTGATTATAATACTTGGCACCTATGTGCCACCTTCCTCTGAGGACTGCAGATTACATCACAGTACAATTTAAGATTCAATGTCTATTTGAAGTAAGTAAACACCTCATCTATTGTACATATGAATAAGCTGAAACATTAAGGCCTGTTTTTTTCAGAAGATGTTGAGCACTCAGTTCCAATGAAAATCAAAGTGACCTGAGGATGCTCAGCACCTTCTACGGTGTGTGGGAGAGGAGATGGTATAAATGACTTGTCCAAGATCACACAACAAAATTAATGGCAGAAATAGAGCTCAGGATTCTGAACTCCTGGTCATGTATTTGAACCAGAGCAGCACAGCACCTTCCCTTAAACTCAGCAAATGTCTTACGGAATACAGGGGTGAGAAACAAACAGGGAGATTAAACACTCCCCAAAACCAATGAAAGTACAATAAATGACAATACAGTTTTATGACAGATGTGTTAAACAATCTAGGAGAGGGATATTCTTTCTGTACTTCTGGAAATCCTGGTGTCACACCAACAATACAAGCTGTTACCTGTCCATGTTTCCATAATCATTAGTATTTGTCTTGCTCCTGCCTTTGCTTTTTTCATCAAAGTCCTTGTTGCATTAACAAAGAACTGGTTGTTGGCTTGCATTAATTCAGTCAGTCCAAGCAGTGTTGGGGGTTGTGATGTTCCCCTGGTGTTATCTGGACTGGTGATCTGCTAGGTCACTCCAATCTTCAACTCTGGGAGCCAGCCTTACCCTGCTCTGCTGTGAGAACCCGCACTCCCGAGCTGTTCACACACAACCTTTAGCATGTAAGCTGCTCCCAGTACGTGAGTGAGCACTTTTGGCCAGCTGCTACTTGGATTGTGCAAGTGAGTGACACTAGCCAATATCTCCAGTCCCAGACACAACCCTAGGAACCTCCCCCTTGCAGTGTCCAGTTATATCTGCTCGAAGCTGCAAGCTTATATGAGTTCATCAATTTAACACAGACATTGATGTGTACCAGGCTTGTCATTCCAAGGGGAGTCTGACATGCTTCGAACCAAACACACTGCTTCAGGTAGAATAAACAAACAAATTTATTAACTACAAAAGATAGATTTTAAGTGTTTGTAAGTCACAGCTCAACCAGTCAGATTTGGTCAAATGAAAGAAAAGCAAAACACATTCTAAGCTGATCTTAACACTTTCAGTGCCATTACAAACTTAGATGCTGCTCACCACAGGCTGTCTGGTTGCCCTTCAGCCAGGCTTTCCCCTTTGATCAGTGCTTCAGTCGCTTGGTGGTGATGTCTGTAGATGGAGGTGGAAGAGAGAGAGAGGATGGCAAACGTCTCTCCCTTTTATCATGTTCTTTCTTCCATCATGGCTTTGCTCCCCCCCCCACCCTCAGAGTCAGGTGAGCATTACCTCATTGTACCCAAACTGACCAAGGGAAGTGACTCACTCGAGCATCCAACAGATCCTTTGTTACTGCCTAGGCCAATGTCCTTTGTTCCTGTGAGGCTGGGCTGGGTTTGTCCCATACATGCCCTGATGAGGTGTAAACTTCCCCTCTGCTCCTGGAGATTTTTTGCCTGAGCTTGTTTTAAGCCATGAGGACACATTTTCAGCCTCATAACTATATACATGAAAATACAACCTATAACATAACTATAACATCACTATAACAACAATACTCAGTGCATCATTAGCCTTCCGAAGACACACGACACAATCATAGTATAAGGATGAACATAGGGTTGCAGGGGTTCCCCCAAGGTACAGAGTGTCAAATGGGTGGGGCGTGGGGCTGTTCAGAGGGGGCAGGGAATTCCTTAAAATTCTTTCCTCTTTTTCATTCTCATCCTGTTTGGCATTAGTATTGACAGAGATATTATTAGGAACTTATTAAGACATCACTGCTATGGCGACCCTCCTTATATAATTGTAGCCCTCAATGCTTTTTATTGATACAGGCCAAAATTTACAAAAAAATAAGAGCCTAAAGTTAAGGTGAGTCACTGTTACAACCCTGAACAAGTGGCCTACTTTTCAAACCCAGTGAGGTCAATAGTAGGGGTTGAGTGCTCAGCATTTGGAAAGTCAAATACAGATTTAGGAGCCCAGCTGCAGGTTCTTACTGTTTAAAAATCTTAGACATATATTTCTCTGTGTTAGCTATTTGTGATTTCTCTCAGCTCCCAGGTTTTCACTCACTGAGTTAGCCTTACCAACAATTTCAAGCTCAACTAGTAGCACTGGGAATATAAGTGAAGTGCATTTATTTGTCAAGCTATTATACTTGTCAGTATAAAGACTTTATTCATATAAGCATTTTGTTTTCAAAAGCTGGGCAGACCTCACATATAAATACTGTTTGGTATTAAATCATGTTTATTGGAAACCTTTAAAATCCTGTGCTGTATTATTTTGCTGTTCTTATCACAGCAAGAAACACTTGTAAATCCAATAAAACTGAAATGAGACTATATCCCCATGTCTCTGTAAACTTATATTTCCATATGTGATGTACTGCAGTTCAGCTGAACTTCACTATGGTTTAGTTTCTTCCTCAAACACTTTCAATTCCCTGACTACCAAGAATACTCCTGTAAAGGCAGACTACTCTATTAGTGCATTGGGCACATTAATGTCAAAGTCATCTGTTCCTTAATGTACTTTGTACAAATATTTTATTAAATAAATGACAGGAATCTTACTTGGCTTATGTTCATCCTGTTACTTTAGGATTGCATGCTTCCAGCGTAAACCTACTAATCCTAGGGTATGTCTACACTACAAAATTAGGTCGAATTTATAGAAGTCGGTTTTGTAGAAAGCATTTTTATACAGTTGATTGTGTTTTTCCCTCACAAATGCTCTAAGTGCATGTAGTCGGTGGAGTATGTCCACAGTACCAAGACAACCGTCGACTTCCGGAGCGTTGCACTGTGGGTAGCTATCCCACAGTTCCCAAAGTCTCTGCGGCCCATTTGAATTCTGGGTAGAAATCCCAGTGCCTGATGGGGCTAAAACATTGTCGTGGGTGGTTCTGGATACATATCATCAGGCCCCCTTTCCCTCCCTCCTTCTGTGAAACCAAGGGCAGACAATCATTTTGTGCCTTTTTTCTTGAGTTACCTGTGCAGATGCCATACCATGGCAAGCATGGAGCCCGCTCAGGTAACCGTCACCGTATGTCTCCTGGGCGCTGGCAGACGCGGTACTGCATTGCTCCACAAGCAGCAGTTCATTGCCTTTTGGCAGCAGACAGTGCAGTATGACTGGTAGCTGTCGTCGACGTAGTCCTGGGTGCTCTTTTAACTGACCTTGATGAGGTCAGGGGGGCCTGGGCAAACATGGGAGTGACTCAGCCAGGTCATTTCCCTTTTAAATTTCGTCTCATGGCGATTGAGTCCTACTGGCAGTGCACTGTCATTTAATCAGCAGCCAGCAGAAGATGATGACCAGCAGTCATACTGCACCATCTTCTGCCAAGCACTCAGGAGATGACGATGGCTAGTGGTCATACTGCACAGCCTACTGCCAGCAAGATGTATAAAGATAGATGAAGTGGCTCAAAACAAGTAATAGACCAGATTTCTTTTGTGTTCATTTTCTCCTCCCTCCCTCCATGAAATCAACGGCCTGCTGAACCCAGTTTTGAGTTCTATCCTTGAGGTTTTGAGTTCTATCCTTGAGGGGGCCATTCAGTTTCTCACAAAGCCACCCCCTTTGTTGATTTTAATTCCCTGTAAGCCAACCCTGAAAGCCATGTCCTCAGTCGCCCCTCCCTCCGTCAGGGCAATGGCAGACAATCGTGCAGACGCCATACCGTGGCAAGCATGGAGCCTGCTCAGCTCACTTTGGCAATTAGGAGCACATTAAACACCAAACAAATGATCCAGCAGTATATGCAGCACCAGAACCTGGCAAAGCGAAACCAGGCAAGTAGACGACGTCAGCACGGTGACGAGAGTGATGAGGACATGGACACACGCATCTCTCAAAGCATGGGCCCTGGCAATGTGGGCATCATGGTGCTAATGGGGCAGGTTCATGTGGTGGAATGCCGATCCTGGGCTCGGGAAACAAGCACTCACTGGTGGGACCGCTTAGCGTTGCAGGTCTGGGACGATTCCTAGTGGCTGCGAAACTTTCGCATGCATAAGGGCACTTTCATGGAACTTTGTGACTTGCTTTCCCCTGCCCTGAGGTGCAAGAAGACCAAGATGAGAACAGCCCTCACAGTTGAGAAGCAAATGGCAATAGCCCTGTGGAATCTTGAAACACCAGACAGCTACTGGTCAGTCGGGAATCAATTTGGAGTGGGCAAATCTACTATGGGGGCTGCTGTGATGCAAGTAGCCAACACAATCAAAGATCTGCTGATATCAAGGGTAGTGACCCTGGGAAATGTGCAGGTCATAGTGGATGGCTTTGCTGCAATGGGATTCCCTAACTGTGGTGGGGCCATAAACGGAACCCATATCCCTATCTTGGCACCGGAGCACCAAGCCGCCGAGTACATAAACCGCAAGGGGTACTTTTCAATAGTGCTCCAAGCTCTGGTGGATCACAAGGGACGTTTCACCAACATCAACGTGGGATGGCTGGGAAAGGTACATGACGCTCGCATCTTCAGGAACTCTGGTCTGTTTCAAAAGCTGCAGGAAGGGACTTTATTCCCAGAACAGAAAATAACAGTTGGGGATGTTGAAATGCCTATGGTTATCCTGGGGGACCCAGCCTACCCCTTAATGCCATGGCTCATGAAGACATACACAGACAGTCTGCACAGTAGTCAGGAGCTGTTCAACTACAGGCTGAGCAAGTGCAGAATGGTGGTAGAATGTGCATTTGGATGTTTAAAAGCGCACTGGCACAGTTTACTGACTTGGTTAGACCTCAGCGAAACCAATATTCCCACTGTTATTACTGCTTGCTGTGTGCTCCACAATATCTGTGAGAGTAAGGGGGAGACGTTTATGGCGGGGTGGGAATTTGAGGCAAATCGCCTGGCTGCTGGTTACGCACAGCCAGATGCCAGGGCAGTTAGAAGAGCACAGGAGGGTGTGGTGGGCATCAGAGAAGCTTTGAAAACCAGTTTCATGACTGGCCAGGCTACAGTGTGAAAGTTCTGTTTGTATCTCCTTGATGAAAAACCCCACCCCTTGGTTCACTCTGCTTCCCTGTAAGCTAACCACCCTTCCCTCCTCCCTTTGATCACCGCTTGCAGAGGCAATAAAGTCATTGTTCCTTCACATTCATGCATTCTTTATTAATTCATCACACAAATAGGGGGATAACTATCAAGGTAGCCCAGGAGGGGTGATGGAGGAGAGAAGCACCAGGAGAGGTGGTGGAGGAGGGAAGAACAAAGCCACACAGCACTTTAAAAGTTTAAAACTTTAAAACTTATTGAATGCCAGCCTTCTGTTGCTTGGGCAATCCTCTGGGGTGGAGTGGCTGGGTGGCCGGGTGTGGAGGCTATGGAACTTGGGGAGGAGGGTGGTTGGTTACACAGGGGCTGTAGCGGCGGTCTGTGCTCCTGCTGCCTTTCCTGCAGCTCAACCATACGCTGGAGCATATGAGTTTGATCCTCCAGCAGCCTCAGCATTGAATCCTGCCTCCTCTCATCATGCTGCCGCCACCTTTCAGCATCAGCCCGCCACTTACTCTCTTCAGCCCGCCACCTCTCCTTCTGGTCATTTTGTGCTTTCCTGCACTCTGACATTGTCTGCCTCCACGCATTCGTCTGTGCTCTGTCAGTGTGGGAGGACAGCATGAGCTCAGAGAACATTTCATCACGAGTGCGTTTTTTTCACCTTCTAATCTTCCCTAGCCTCTGGGAAGGAGAAGATCCTGTGATCCTGTGATGCAGCTGGTGGCGAAAAAAAAAAGGGACAGTGGTATTTAAAAAGACACATTTTCTAGAACAATGGCTACACTCTTTCGCGGTAAACCTTGCTGTTAACATTACATACATAGCACATGTGCTTTCTTTCCAAGGTCGCATTTTGCCTCCCCCCAGCGTGTGGCTAGCCCCTCCACCCTCCACCCCCCCGTGGCTAACAGCAGGGAACATTTCTGTTCAGCCACAGGCAAACAGCCCAGCAGGAATGGGCACCTCTGAATGTCCCCTTAAGAAAAGCACCCTATTTCAACCAGGCGACCATGAATGATATCACTCTCCTGAGGATAACACAGAGAGATAAAGAAGGGATGTTGTTTGAACACCAGCAAACATACACTGCAATGCTTTGTTCTGCAATGATTCCCGAGTACATGGTACTGGCCTGGAGTGGTAAAGTGTACTACCATGGTGGGTGGAATAAGGCTGCCCTCCCCAGAAACCTTTTGCAAAGGCTTTGGGAATACATCCAGGATAGCTGCGAATGCCAGGGCAAATTAATCATTAAACATGCTTGCTTTTAAACCATGTATACTATTTTAAAAGGTACACTCACCAGAGGTTCCTTCTCCGCCTGGCGGGTCTGGGAGGCAGCCTTGGGTGGGTTCGGGGGTACTGGCTCCAGGTCCAGGATGAGAAACAGTTCCTGGCTGTTGGGAAAACAGGTTTCTCTGCTTGCTTGCTGTGAGCTATCTACAACCTCATCATCATCATCTTCCTTGTCCCCAAAACCTGCTTCCATGTTGCCTCCATCTCCATTGAAGGAGTCAAACAACACGGCTGGGGTAGTGGTGGCTGAACCCCCTAAAATGGCATGCAGCTCATCATAGAAGTGGCATGTTTTGGGCTCTGACCCAGAGTGGCCATTTGCCTCTCTGGTTTTCTGGTAGGCTTGCCTCAGCTCCTTAAGTTTCACGCGGCACTGCTTCGGGTCCCTGTTATGGCCTCTGTCCTTCATGCCCTGGGAGATTTTGACAAATGTTTTGGCATTTCGAAAACTGGAACGTAGTTCTCATAGCACGGATTCCTCTCCCCATACAGAGATCAGATCCCGTACCTCCCATTTGGTCCATGCTGGAGCTCTTTTGCGATTCTGGGACTCCATCATGGTCACCTCTGCTGATGAGCTCTGCATGGTCACCTGCAGCTTGCCACTCTGGCCAAACAGGAAATTGAAATTCAAAAGTTCACGGTCCTTTTCCTGTCTACCTGGCCAGTACATCTGAGTTGAGAGTGCTGTCCAGAGCGGTCACAATGGAGCACTCTGGGATAGCTCCCAGAGGCCAATACCGTCTAACTGTGTCCACAGTACCCCAAATTCGACCCAGTGAGGCCGATTTCAGCACTAATCCCCTTGTCGGGGGTGGAGTAAGGAAATCGATTTTAAGAGCCCTTTAAGTCGAAAAAAAGGGCTTCATCGTGTGGACGGGTGCAGGGTTAAATCAATGTAATGCTGCTAAATTTGACCTCAACTCCTAGTGTAGATCAGAGCTTAGAAAAAAGCCTTTAAATTTATGTTTGAGTTGGAGTAGTATTCTTTGAATGAGAGCCAGTTGCTATCCTTTTGTTTGAATGTTTTGTACGTTCCTTAAACAAAAAGGAAAACAAAATGGGGACAGATCATCACCTGGGTTAAACAGTCATAGCTCCATTGGTGTTTGTGCAGTTATTGCAATATACACCAGCTGAGGATCTACCCCAGACAGGGCAATAAATGCTGGTTACACAATGGTTCCAATTCCTGACTTTGAAGTATGCATGTCTATGGTATACTTTTACTTTAGTTAAGGTTGTTTAGGCATTTCAATGCTCAGGCTCTGCTTAGAGTCACTCATAACATTTCCAAATAGATGGAAATTTTCCATACAAGGTTTCTTCCGAACTTTGGGCATGAGTGGAGAAAAAATACATCCCCCTTTTACACCACAAGCTCTAAACATTTGTGAGTGGGGTTTCTGTACAGAAGGAGCAGCCCCCTGTAATCTCATCTCATGAACCCCAGCAGCTGCAGCAAAGATGAGCATAAAACAGGGGCCCCTAGTTCTGCAGGCTCAGTGTTGATGGTAGCAGGGAAGTGGGGAAAAGATGCTCGGTAGCAGCCTCTCCTGAACCTGGCTACAATGTTATTTTGTGGGGTAGCTGCTGCTCCTCTTCAAAATGCTGCTGCTAAATTCCCTATTCCGAGATAGGAGCACCCTCCTTAGCTTCACCTCCTCCAGCTCCAGGTCCTGCTCTCTCTGGCCCATTGAGCTGCAGAGCAAAAACTTAATGGTGCATGAGAGGAGCAGGGGACCCCCCGAGCAAACAGTCCTTGGAGGCTGGATCTGTCTTGCACGCCATATGCTTGACACAAACTGGTTTAAATTTTAAGCCTTTACAGACAGGGACTTACTATGTGACTCTACAGTGTCAAGCACAGTGGGCCTCAAAGGTTGAGCATCACAATAAATAATAATAATAATGCTACAATGCTAACACTACAAATAAACCCTTAGGTGAGTAGCCTTTGTCAATGTAAGTTTTCCAAGTGAGCTCACCATTCCCCTCTCCTCAAAACATTAAAAACCTCATACCATCAACAAGGCTATAGAGATATGTGGATGCACATTTCTTGAAAAATCACTGCTATGATTCCATATGAGGGTACACATTTCTGCCTATCTGTGCTGTAACAACATGTTTGCATTTCCCCAGTTAGGATAA
Source organism: Eretmochelys imbricata (assembly GCF_965152235.1). Classification (NCBI taxonomy): domain Eukaryota; kingdom Metazoa; phylum Chordata; order Testudines; family Cheloniidae; genus Eretmochelys; species Eretmochelys imbricata. Next base: position 178,768,905 of record NC_135572.1, on the reverse strand, counting down.
AACCCAAATGGAGAATACGAAAGGGTTAAGTTTGTTACATTTCTCATTGTTAAAAGAAAAGGAGTACTTGTGGCACCTTAGAGACTAACCAATTTATTTGAGCATAAGCTTATGCTCAAATAAATTGGTTAGTCTCTAAGGTGCCACAAGTACTCCTTTTCTTTTTGCGAATACAGACTAACACGGCTGTTACTCTGAAATTTCTCATTGTTGTTAAGTTCATGGAAAATGGATTCATGGTGTGCTATACTCAATCCGTGTTCCAATTGTCGTCAGAAGAATGAAACCTCACAATGCTATGGCAAACCTCACTTGTGATACGCACTGGAAGCTGTAGTGCAGGTTGTATTACAATATCCTTTAAACCAGCATTTCTCAAATGCGGCCACTGTGGCTGCATGCAGCCACCAAGGGCTTTTCTTGTGGCCACAGCCTCCTGGGCTGTTATTGGAGGCGGGGGGAGTAGCAGCCCCTCCCTGTTGCTCCTGGATGCACCACTTTGGTGTTGATTGCTGGAGCCTCCAGCAGTGGCTGGGCCTGTGGAGACACCTGGGGCACAATGCTGGAGGACCAGGCAGCCGGTGAGTTCCCCACCTTCCCTTGGGCAGTGGGGTTCAGGCTTTGGGCTTCAGCCCTGGGGTAGCTGGGTGGCAGACTCTGGCCACAGGGCTTTGGGCTCCAGCCCCCCCACTGCCTCCCCCCCCCCATTGCTCATGGCCCCCGCAGTCTCACCCAACCCTCCTCCTCCCACCCCCAATCCAGGGCTTAATTTGTCCCCAGGCTTGCCGCTGCTGAGTAAGTCTGCTGTGAAAAGTGATACTTGTATATTTGTTAATATCAGTTTTCACAACAGACTTACTAGCTAGCAGTAAATAAATTACAATGATTTGGCATGTATATGTGCATATTTATTTGTTTTTCCTAAAGCTAATTAAGCATTTTAGGAAAATGTGTGAGAGTGGCCACCAGCAAGACTTCGTGGCCGCACTCTGAGACCACCAAAAAATTTGTCCTGATAACCCCTCTTTTAAACATTCTGTACTTTGGGATACTGTCCCTGTTCTTTGCTATCATGCAGGTTGTTGAATCTGTGAAAGATGACAATGGGAGTTCAGCAAATCAAATTACAGAGTATTGTAAAGGTCAAAGTAATACTGTGAGTGCTATTCCTTTCTTTCAAATAATATATGAAAGATTAAGAACTTTATTCTTTTTGTAAGTACCAGGAACAGGAAAATGTACATGATGGGCTCAACCCTCAGCTGGTTTAAACATGTGTAGCTTCCCTGACTACAATGGATCTATGCCACTTTGTGCACCAATCGAGGATCCAGTCCTATAAACCTATTTTAATAACAAGATAATAATCATGTAGTGACTCAAATACCATCTCGCAGACATGGAAACATTTCCACTGTCTGAAAAATAATTATGCCCAGGATTCAGCTAGTAAACTATTCCATGTAATATGAATAGCAGTCTTAATTACAACTATAAGAAAACTTGATGTGAATATTTATTAGATAAATTATTGGACAGTTTTCCCTAAGCATCATTCAGGATCCTACTCATTTCCAATAAGTTGGTACATGCAGGCACATAAAGCAAGGATAAAGTGGGCAGTAACTGTGAAATATTACTACTTGTTTCTGCCTCACAGATTTTAGATTACCATTTACTGTCTAGAAGATACTGTTGAATAGGATACAACTGTAAAACACAAAGGACTGAGTTCTTATACTGAATACTACCCTAAATCTTTAAAAGATTAAAGGGGGAAAGATTATTTTATCACAACTAGCATATGTGTGCTACATATATCCACAATCATATAGTTGAAGATGGGACCTGGGAGTGACAGAGTGTCTAAAACTATTTACTAACTTTCAGACCGTATGTACAAAATGTACCCTTAGCCTAATTCCACAACTACTATATGGAAAAACGAAACAATTGTAAAGTGAATCATTGTTGGTGAAAATGCCAGTTTAATACTAAGAAAACTATTTCTCTACTTGTTCATACAACCAGAAGTAGACCTGAACCAAAGCCGCATTCATGCGTCTCAACCCTAAATTATAGGGACAATCTGTAGTCATTAGAATATAATCAGTTTCCAAATTGAGATTACCCTTTGAACAGAGATGATCAGTAATGGTGACAAGTGCCCTTTTTGTAACCTGGACACCTTTGAACTAAGAATCTGAAAGAGCCAATACGACAGTGAATACTCTTACGCAAGACAGGTGAATACCAACTGGCCACCAGTTAAGTGTGAAGGCCATTTAGATATTATTGTATTGACAAATACAAACAACTCCTGGCTTGTGGAAGCACTTCGGTTTTGTTCCATTTGAAAGATTCCACAGGTTTGGAGAGAGATTCTTTATACTTTATAGGGGGATGTGGAACCAGGAATCATAGAATCATAGAATATCAGGGTTGGAAGGGACCTCAGGAGGTCATCTAGTCCAAACCCCTGCTCAAAGCAAGACCAATCCCCGACAACTGAACAACTGTTAAATAAGACCATTGCACACATTTTTTGTTACATTACCCCCAACCCCACCCCCACTCCACACACACACCTGTTGAAATTTTAAAGATTATGAGTTTACAACAGCCTTGTTGTAAACAGCTTTATATTCAAGTTTACCCTAGTTAGACTGCCAGAAAATTTAAAAGCTTTTTTTTTATTTCAAAACCTAAGCATTAAGTTTGGTATGGATTTTCCCCCACTTCTAACGGAAGAGCAAAAGTCTCAAACTGATGTGCTTATGAATTATTACTTCAAACTTCATCAAAAAGGTTTTAGGGGAAAATAGTGAGAAAAAATATACTGCAGCATTTAGAGTTTAATCCGAGAATTGTCCCATTGTAGCTGATAAGTCTAGAAACTGTGGGTTTAAAATAAACAGACGGTATATCATTATAGCAGTGATAGGTATAATTCTAAAGCAGCACTAGTCAATGACATTAAAACGAGACAATAGTGGTCGCTATTTCATGATACTGTAAATCCTCCAGGTAAACTTACTGGGGCCCTGGCCTTGTAATAACCTTAATACCATCGCCAGAACTTTGCACCCATCTGGCTCCTCAATTACTTTAGCGGGTTACGGGGCTGCTGAGCTTTGCCTGTGCAGTCAATTGCAGGAGCAAGGCCCAAGGTTGTACCATGCATATCAACTAACTGCAATTTTAGACAAATAAATGCTGATTACAGACTGTACTTGGCATGAAACAAAAAACACAATAAAGCAAACATACCATATTACAATTGTGATTTCTTTGGTTTATTCCTCTTGTGTTAGTCAAAACAGTCTGGCTACATTAAACCTCAGCTGCCACAGTTTGGCAATATATCACCTTATTGGCTGCAAATATGAGTGAAAATACTTGTAATGCTTTCAAAGGTTATTCAGAGGCTACATTTTAATGTCTAAACTAGCATTTGGATGTAGTAAACCAGTTAAAATAAGCTGTTACTTTCTTCTGTGAGGAGTATGCATTTATTTTTGTTTTCTTATTTCTTCTGGGAATATGCATTGATCAGTGTATACTGAATGTAAATGACAATCTTTCAAGATCAAAGCTCACTAAATACCTTAACTATTATCAAATTATTTCCATTTCTATATATTGTGTACTTATTTCTATATGTAATAGAGATACCATGTATTAAAACCTTTCAAGCATAATTGAAAGTACAATAAATTCCAACTATGAATGGCTATAGAACATTTTTATAAATCACATAATTTAATCATTTCCACTATCTTGTCGTTTCAAGGTGTAACTTGTATTTAAGTGAATGAAATAGCTTAATATTTACGAAAATATCCATAAAATACAAACTAGTCTCAAAATATTTAAATATCTAAACTGAATATTGGAGCAGATTCTCTCCCCACCTCCCACCCCCTAGGGAGTTACACAAAAGCCTTCTATCTTGGTTTTCAAGTATCTTTCCAGAAGATTTAAAAATCCTTTATGATTTAAAAATTGAAGTATTAGGCTTTGAAACCTGTTGCAAAAGCCATCTTTGAAATACCTTTTATACATATTTATCTCATGATGAACAAAATGTATGCCATTACAACATGGAATTATACAGTGTAACAATGGAAATGTACTCTATTTTACCATTAATATGGATCAGTCTCTTAACCTTATTAATGCACCTTCCAGAGGAATGTAACAAATGAAGACAATGCTGCCACTTCCCACACTATATTTTAATCTGTAGTAAGACATTTATGTTTACTCTCCTTGAAAACAAAATGATCCTTTGTTCAGTCTCTTCACTCCTTTTTGCATGTAAGACACACTAACTTATATGGATGAAACACACAGCGTTTGTGATATTGTGATATTTTGTGTACATAATTCTGTCATGCCCAGATCCTATACATCAACAAAAAACTGGATTGCAGGCTTGGATTTTCCATTTCTCCACACTCACCCCCAATATTTATAGTACATAATCTGGTTTACATTAAGAACACTCAGAATTTCAGAGCATTTGGACCTAGATCATGCAAAATGACTAAGTCTCTCCCTAGAATCCAGTCAATAGGTCAGCCTCGGTTTCTCCCTGCACCTACCTCAACACCACAAGCATGTGTTACTATTGCAGTCCTATACAGAGTAGCAAGAGAGAATAATTTAAACAAAAGGAGGTCACCAGAAAACATTGTACTTGAGATTGTTTTCTTTAAAAATACTACTTCAAATTTTTCTCCTACTAAAAGTACTTGTTTTAAAGATTTATATATATATATTTATATATATATAATGATTTGTAAATCGATACATGATTTGGTCATGTTTACCAGCACATCAGTTAGCTTTTTTCTCCTCTTCCTCAGTCTTCCATTAATGTTCATTCCTGATGATTTTGGTTCATTCTGTTCTCGAAACATATTTTCTTCATGGCTACTTTGGTTAATACATGTACTGTACAATAAAATTTAGGCATATTTGTGTGGCCTTTATGGCAAAAAAAATACCCCATTTTCATAATGCAACAATGCACAGTGAATGATGAAACATCTTACATTATAGAACGCTGTTTTTTCAACTGAGACAAAACACCTATAGGAAAGTCATCAGACATGAGCTTAAGAGGATTGTTTATCCCCTAAAAATTAAGCAGAAGGACTCCTGTTCTAGTTTTAGGACAATCAAGTATTTCTAGCCTGCTAAATTGTCACTTGGTAAATAATCATCTTCTGACCTGAGGACTGTGTTAATTAGATGACTGAGGCACAAGGACATTTTCAGTATATTCATTTAGGCATTGTGTCAGGAACCATTGTGCCTGGCTACCATGTTCATAATCCTGACAGCACAACTTTCAACATGATTAGAGCAAAGTGACAAATAGAAAATTATTTGTCTGGTTTTGTATTAAAAAAACTTTGCAAAATTCAGGTAATTTATTCACTTAAGATATTGTGAAAAATAAACCACTATGAAGCTGGGTGAATAATGACAAAACAATTGTCAAATAAGTTATTTTAAAAACGTTATAAAATTCAATGAAAATTATTCATCTAACTCTCCTGATGACATAGTTTCTTCTTTAAATACATTTCTTTGTTATAAGGGAAGCTAGCAGCAATTGGGGTACTAGGGAGAGCTGGGAAAATAAAAATATGTATTTCTGTTGCGTTTGAATGTTAGTTGGAAACTCAAGATATAGGAGCAGATCCCCAGTGGGCATGTGTTGTCATAATGCCATGGGCTTCAGTGGAGCTATGACAATTTACATCAGCTGACAATCTACTCCCATAAGATATACATTTGTATCCCAAAATTGTGTATGACTAGTGCCAGTCAGTTTGTTACTTACTAAAATGAACTACAGCATAAAATAGGGCAGTTCAGTTACTAGTTTCTGGATGAAATGGCATGGAGTATCAGAAAAGCCATAGTTTACCTGGTATCTGGTGTTAATTCATACCCACAGAACTTGAAGGAGATCTTTCCATTGGCTTCAGTGAGCATTAAGTCAGTTCCTATATTCCCAAGTTATTTAAGGACCTGATCCAGCAGTGGTGTCCTTTTGAAACCAATGTGAATCTGTGCAAGCACAAACAACAAGGCTCCCTTTGGAGAAATTAAGTCACTGTACTAAGATTGTTGGCACCACATTTTAAATCCTGCCACGGTTAACAGCAATAGTTATCTATCCCAATGAAGAGGTTCTGTGACTCCATTTACACTTGAGTGCATTTATGATCCATTGTGGCATTATGTCAAGTACAGTAGAACCTCAGAGTTATAAGCACCTTGGAAATGGAAGTTGTTTATAACTCTGAAATATTCGTAACTCTGAATAAAACGTTATAGTTGTTCTTTCAAAAGTTTACACCTGAACATTGACTTAATACAGCTTTGAAACTTTATTATGCAGAAGAAAAATGCTGCTTTTAACCATCTTAATTTAAATCAAACAAGCAAGAAACAGTTTCCTTACTTTGTCAAATTTTATTTTAAAACTTTCCTTTAATATTTTAGTAGTTTATGCTTAACACAGCACTGTACTGTATTTGTCTTTTTTTTTTTAAGGTCTCTGCTGATGCCTGATTGCGTCTTCCAGTTCCAAATGAGGTCTGTGGTTGATCAGTCAGTTCGTAACTCTGGTGTTTTTAACTCTGGGGTACTACTGTATAAAATAGTCAAACGATGATAATTGTAGGTAGGAATTCATGGCCAGTGTTTAATTCATTATTAGAACACATGTGGGATTTTGGTGGGCAAATGGAGGGAAAAAGAAATTTATATGTGAAAAGGCAACTTTGACCACTCTTGTAATTGGAGAAGGCAGCAAAGGTAGATATTATATATTCCCAAGACAGTTGCTAGTGTAATGACATCACTGACAGGCCTTTCATTCATCTTTTTGGGGAGTTTCTATTTTCATTTCCTGATCTCAGGCACATTCCACTTTGGGGGCATTACTGTTAAGAATATGAAGAGCAGACAGATTTCAAACACAGAGGTTGGTCATTGCAGGAAACAATATTGTAACAGCTGGTTCCTTCTATTTATTACTCTTATCTGAGACATAGTATTAAACCACATCTCCATTTCCAGGTTTGGAGGTTATCTCTAACCCTGGTTTGCATATACATTAGACATATAACCTTTCATCCTGAGCTACAGGCTTTTGCTTAAGATTCCTCCTTTGGAATTCCCCATCTTGATCTGCCCCCTAATTAAATCTTAAATTATTTTTAGGTAGATAACATTAACAGTAAGTCTGACTCACCTTTATTGCAAAGTCATAGCTGCTTCGATTGATGATTTGCAGTTCTTTGTTTTAGCCATGAGAAGTCTCAAAAAAAACCCATCAAGCCTCATTTACTAGGATACATAAATATGGATTTAAGAGCCTAATTCTAAGCAATCAGTTTTGGCTTTGGGTTTTAATATCTAAACAAATTACCCAATCCAAAACTGCAGCTGCTAGGGCTGTCAGTGCAATAAACATTTCTGCTAACTTGATATTCGGTGTTCGATGGTGAAATATACAAATAAGTTGCAAAACTTAACTGAACATTTTCTTGGATAATACACCTCTAAAGGTATTTCTGAGAAATTACTGGTCCCCAAATAAATCCCTCTAGAAAGATAAAAAGCTGATCTTGATGGATTGTCAGCAGGATGGAAATTAATATTAGCATCTTTTCTTGTGATCCTGATTGGCAAGAAAAAGAGCTGCACAATTTCTAATGCGATAAACTTCAGCTAGGGTTTTTAAAGTAAAAGTTTTCTATTTAAAGTTAATGCCAGTGAGTCAAACTACGAGAGTCAAGGAATACCCAAAGATGTGGCTCAAAAGATAAAAAGATAGATGGTAGCAAAAACAGGATAAAAGCTGTGCTAATCAAATAAAGAGGATATTTAACAGTAAATAATGGAGAAGTCTATAATCAGATACAGAAAGACTCTGAACATTTAAAAGATTAATAGATGGCAAAGACAGTTCAATGCAGATAAATGTATCATAATGACAACTTTGAGTCTATCACATAGCTCTGTGCATCATAAAAATAAGAAATATTAAAGAGTAAGCGACCAAAACTTGCCTGCATGCATCACTTATGAGTAATGGGTAACAGTAAGATGAAAGACAAATTGCATTACATTTGATGAGTCTTTTCACACAACTCTAGGAGCTTTATGGAATATGAGGAATGAAAAAGTGCTGCAGAAGAGTTGAAAGAGACAAACACAAGTCTGAATGTCAAAAAATTAAAGAAAACTTTTAAGCATTCACTGAAGATTAGCCAATAGTAGTTGGAAGAAAAGAATCAGGATTCTCTATCATAGAAAGATAAAATAGATGCTTATAGTCAAATCCGAATATGGTGTTCAGATACAATGGTTTATATTTATTTGCCTTGTCATTGGACCAAAAAGACAACTTGAAAGTAGAAAATAAGGTCCCAATCCTTCAACTGACAACATGTACATGGAATGCTGTGCCAGCATGGAGCCTAAATGAGGTCAATGGGGCGACATGTAGTGCAGCAAACTGCCCACATATTGCAACTTGCAGAATTGAGGCCTAGGACATTACTTTTCTTTATTTGGCTGTCATATATTACACACATTAAAAATGGCATTAAAAGAAGATTATGATTGCCAAATCATGCACTCAGAAGTTAGGAAATGCCAGAATTAAAGTTGCCTGTGAGACCTTAATTGGGCACCTTTGAATTATGCATGATGATACAATCTTTATTAACATAATCCCATTTTATTTTTCCACAGGATCCCTGCCTCATTCAGTGCACAGGATGGATGGTGCTCTGGGAATGAATCAGGGTTGTCCAGTGTAGGAGGTAGTTTCCGTGCCCAGCCAGTCCTACTTGGTCTCCCCCAAACCTTGGGCTCCTCATGCTAGTCCCAGTCTCTTTATCCAGCCAGTCTCAGTCTCTCTCCCTCCCTCTATGAAATTCTGATCTCAGTCTTCCCCCCTAGTTCCCAGTCTCCCCCCTCCACAACTGGCTGCTAGTACCTTTCTGCCACTGGTCCCACCTCCTCCAGCTCTGATTCCCAGTATCCCCATCACAATTTACTCCCTCCATGCTACTCCCTTGCTACCCCCCAGATCTAGCCCTTGCCCCCTCTACATTTGAGTCTGGCCCACAGCTGCCTGGAGCAGTACTTAGCCTCTGAAGCCCAGGGCTGAAGTATACTCACCACGGATGGAATCTTCAGAATTTAGCTGCCAAACTGAACAAGAAGTTTCTACAGAGTATATGTGAATTGACATTTTCCAAAGGCTTATAACTTGATCAGATTCAGATGTTTTTTCCATGGGAACAGCAAAAGGCACATTCGTGACACAAGGACATCACCCTCCCTCTGCCATATTTCAAGCCCTTGTTCCAAAGGGTGGAGGAAGAGATTCTCATGGAAACAGCTGCAAAAAAGAATTAACATGGGCAAAACATATTTTTCCCTAACCTTGTTTTAGAAAAGGCTGGACCATTTTGTTTCTAGAAACGTTAAAAAAAAAAATCTGATGCAGATACCCAGCATGGGAAATTTTAGCCTGAACTTCTAAAGTTTGGCAAAGTCTTCAGGTCTTATCATGAGAAGTGTCAGGGCACCTTAACTATAGGAAATGCTACCAGATCTGCTTATCATAACACACCTTACTTTGGGCCAGATTCTGTCACCCTTAATCAGATTAAGTAGTATTTTATACCACTGATCATACACTAAGTACGAATAAAAGTGGCAAAATCTGGCCCTCTATGGCAGCTAGTGAACAATTTACTTTATACATGAATCAGAAGCTAATCCAGATACTTTTTACAATTATACATTTTACAGCAGTTGGAGTTTAAAATCCATGAACACCACAGGTCAAGAGAACAGCACATATGTATGTCTTTACAACTGTCAATGTTTTCTCTTGTCATCTACATTCTGAATTCAAATAGCACATTTTCTGTAAACTAAAATTCATTTTAATCCTAGTAATTACTAGTTTATGACATGCACCTGGCATTTGCAAAGAGAGGATGGACAAGACTAGGAAGACATCCTGCAACACTATTTCTGTGCAATCACTGAAATACCCAAGTTGAAATTAACATACTTTGTCTTTGAGATTCAAATCATATCATTTTGCCAACATTTTCTACCTGTTCAAGTTTCTTTCCCCTGGAATTGGGGGGTGCAGCTTCAAAACCACAATAACCATGAGCTGTATTTATGATTGGCTCCATTATTTTCCAGGGTAATTTTATTTGTTGAACCTGGGGATTGAGATGCTTTACCTGATAAGTACCTGCATATATCTGAAACTTGTCATCAGAACTGATTCCCAAATGATCATATCAAACAAGCAAAGGATCTGATTATTATATCATAGGCAGTATAGATGGGCACATTTTTTTCTAATATGTTTCTCAGCATATTTGTGCATAGGCTTCTTTTTCCAAGTTGCTTGTCAGATGCACAGTAAATTATTGTTCCAGTTAATTGGAGCTTTCTATATTTTGATGTTTTGACAAATCATTTTAATGTTACTGTCACAGATGTCTCATGTAATTATTGGAGCTTTCCAGAACAAGGAATTCTTTAGAGGGTCTCTTTATTGACTATTTCACTGCTGTGCACCACCACCAATTTGCATAATTTACCATGGCGTGGAGATTCCTGCTATTCACTCCTGCTATTCATACAATGTAGTGTGTCTTGGGGACAGGCCAAATAGAGATATTCATTGCCTTTGAATCCCCAGATATGATCCAGACTCTACTATTTTTGTTCCAGGTCAAGGGACTTCTTTTCAACATTCATGATAGCAGAAAACTTGCAAGAAAAGCTGATCTCATAAGATTTTAGACCAAGAACATTTTTCAGGATGTCGGTGCCATTGAATCCAAATCAAACAGAATCTAGGCTTGAATCAGCCTTAAACCCCAACACTAACCAAAACCCAGTCCTCATCAGACTAAATTGTGGTGAGACAGGGAGAGGGCATGTGTGGCCCAAATGGATACTGCTACCAAAAATCTTCTATCTTTGGCTCAGGAATGCAAAGACACTTTGAGTGGAGCCCCATTAGGGACACTACTCGAAGACACAGCTCTAACTAGGGAGCAGTGCAGAGCCACCCCTTCCCTGGAGGTGCACTAATAGAGCTTACCTGAGATACACTCACCTCTGGTGCTGCTTTCTGCACATGGGAAATATGCACAAATGTTCACTTTGTATCAACCAAGCCCACTCGCCTCACCCTGCAGGGTGATGCAGAGGTGAGACAGAGTCATGGTCCTGACACTTTCCTTGCTCTTGCAGTAGCTGTTTGCAAATCCTTTCACTCTTGCTTAGCTGAGCAAGGCCAATACAAAATTTGATGCTCTATGAACTAGCCCTAAGCTCCTGTTCTTCCTTATTGTGACAATGAGCCAGAAAAGGGTTAAGCAACTAGAAGGCTAAATGACCCAAATTCAGTCTTTAAAGACATATTAGTAAAGTATGCAAATGATAATTAGGGTTATTCCTTATAAATAGCTAACAAAGCCATGTTAGATAGATGAGAGCTTTGAAACGTAGACTTGTACTGTTAAAGAATTAGACAAAGATAGTGTTTGTATTTGTTGGTGTTTATCTATATCTTGTTAGAGGTAAACAATGTAACCAGACAATTCTTGTCTGTTATTATATTCTATTGATTCAGAGATCAAAAGGGAATACTAACATTTAGAGGAAACTTAGGTGTAATAATATCATTGTCTATATTTCTCTTTCAGGTTTGTACTAAACTGTCTATGAACTGTTTAATGGTTAGTTTCCTTAAGCTGATGAATGCAACTAATTAATTACCTGTGTATACATAGGAAATAGGAGGTTTTACTTCAAAGCCACAATGCATTACCTATTCTTCATTCAAGCAATGCCTGTTGTATTGTCATGCTGTCAAGAGGCTAGAATAGCCTGCCAGAAATCTATAAAAGAACTCTAGGACCTGATACTGTCAGCTCAGATCTGCTTAAACTTGGTCAGGGGATGCTTGAGTCGCAAGACCAGTGCCAGTCTCGATTACCCTGCAACTTCTTATGGAAGCATTTGAACAATATCTATATATGGAGTGCGTATTTGTACTATAACCTGAAGGACTGATTCTGGAAAGAACTTTTTGCAACTCAGCTGCTCTCCCATCTCAACTATAAAACTGACCTAAGAATGCTATTTATATCTGTATGTATAATGATCTTTTAAACCACAATACTCTCATTTTTTTTAAAAAAAAAATCTTAGTTTAGTTAATAAGAATTGGCTGTAGGCATGTATTTGCGTAAGATCTGAAATATTCATTGACCTGGTGGATAATGTGTCTGATCTACTGGGATTGGTAGAACTTTATTTATGATGAATAAGATTTTCAGTAAGCCTCCTCATATTTGACTTGGCTGTCTGGGTGGGAGCCTAAGGCTGGGTTGCTTTAAGGGAGCTGTATTTTTGTCTTCTGGGTAACCAGTAAGGTATTGCAGAAGCTGTTGTGTTGCTGAGTTGGTGAATCTAATTATGAGAATAAACACCAGTTTTGGGGATTGCAGTTTGCAATTTCAGTGTGGCCCCATCCAGTGACACTTATCAAGGAGTTTTTTCTGCTTTTATATAGTGTCTTAAAAAAGAAAACTTTCGCAGTAAAATAAAGTTTCACAGTAGCACACATATACATACAGACAACATACCGACAACATAATTTTTAATATCATCAATAGCTAACAAAATTGTAATCTCCAATATTCATGGCACTCACTAAACACCCGATGGCTAAGAAATTTATCTGAATCTTTGTACCGAATGCCCATATAACATTTGCAGATAGCCTTGGTATTTTCTGCCACTAGATTATTCTGAATAAGGGATAGATTGTGCATATCAAAGGTTTATTTTGAGGAGCGGGAGGAGTGGGGAGGCTTTCCCCCCTCCCGGCTCTCCTGCTGGTAATAGGTCACCTTAAGTGATCACTCTCCTTACAGTGTGTATGGTAACACCCATTGTTTCATGTTCTCTATGTATATAAATCTCCCCACTGTATTTTCCACTGAATGAATCCGATGAAGTGAGCTGTAGCTCACGAAAACTTATGCTCAAATAAATTTGTTAGTCTCTAAGGTGCCACAAGTACTCCTTTTCTTTTTGCGAATACAGACTAACACGGCTGCTACTCTGAAACCTGTCTCTATGCTGTACTGTGATTCCAGCCAAAGTCCTTAAATTATCTGAAATTAAAAGGAGTAAACAGATAACATCAGAGATAATTGTATTTGGCAAATAACAGCATGCATATATATAGCACCTTTCATCTCCAAGGATCCTGGAGCACTTTATAAACTTAAATATGTATTCAACCCAGGGTGTTTGCTGTGGGGAGGGAGTTGGAGATGTTGCCTTCCCACTCCACCTCCAACTGCCTTCCCCTGTCAGCTACTCAAGTCTACAGTTATGTATAGCAGCACAACTGTCTGCCTTGCTGAAGCACTGCTCTGTGTACTCCAGTGTCCTGACCTCTGTGCACCACCCAGCCCACCCTGTACACAGCATTACCAAGCCTAAACCTTCAAAAACAATGAGTCAGGCCCCAGAAAAAAAAAAGAAATTAAAAATATATAATGATCTATCTAGGCTCTGCCCTATTTGCCTTCTGGTTTATGAGACTGGAATATGCACTCAAGTCATGTATTCAAGCAAATATGAAGGATAGAAACATGGAAGAAAGCTGAGATTGTAATGCAATCACATGAATCTGAGAATTGGGGCTTAAAGAAAAACACCATATATTGCAAGACTGCCTATGAAATTGCAAGTGTTGGGCAATGCCCTGGAACAGCATCTCCAAAACCTTCTTCTTTGCCTCCTTGCTAGCCTGTTCCACCCCCACTCCAGTGTCTCTAACCTGCTGCCTGCCTCTAGCAGCTACTGCCCCTGAGTGATTCTCCCCACTCTTTCCAGACCTCTGTATTTACATATACAGTAAAAGCTGTTTTTTCCAACATGTTGGGGAAATGGGTGTGGGGGAGTGAAGGTTAGTCAAAAATTCCAGTTAACTAAGAGTTATACTTACCAATGGAGGGAGGGAGTTTGGTTGCGGGAGGGGGCTCGGGGCAGGGGTTTAGAGTGAGGGCTTGGGGCGGGGGTCAGGGCACAGAAGGGGTTTTGGGGAGCCAGATCTGGGTGGTACTCACTTCAGACACGTCCCTGCAAGCGGTGACATCTCCCTGCTGCTCCTAGGCATGGCCAGGTGGCTGTACACGCTGCCTCCGCCTGCAGGCGCCGCCACTGCAGCTCCCATTGGCCACGGTTCCTGGCCAATGGGATCTGCGGATACAGCGCTTGGGGTGGGGCAGAGGCAGCGCATGGAGCCCCCCTGTCCTTTTCTTCACCTAGGAGCAGAAGGGGCATGTTGCCGCTTCCAGGAAGCCATGGAGAGCCAGGTAGGGAGCCTGCCGGCCCAGTGCCAACCGGACTTTTAATATAGATCAGAAATGCCAGTTTCTAGAGCTCTCTGGTTGGTAAAGTGCTGGATAACACAGATTTTACTGTACCGCTCTCCTTTCTCTTAAATGTTCACTGACCCTTGGCCTCTCAAAGTGTCCCTTTTACCCATCTCTGCTCTTGGTCAACCAGGGAAATACAAGCAGTGGGGAAAGGAATCAGGCTTGAGGAAAGTGGCATTTTTATTTTAAGGGAGTAGAGCTGTACTAGGTCTGCTGAGCCTGGTGTTGAAGAAATCTGATTGGAGAGGCTTATATTCAGGTCAGGGATATTGGATGCGGTCAGCTTGGAACAAAAAGGAGGAGAAAGCTAGACAGCATTGTAGGCAGAGTAAGGGGGCTGGGTCTGTTGGTCTTTGTGCTTGTGTGTGTGTGATGGGAATGATATTGTTGGTGAACCAAGCCAATAGGTTCAAAGGAAGGAAGCATTGGAGGGACATAGAATGTGCTGGAAAGAACCAAGAAATCTGGGTTTCTCAGCTGAATCAGGGATGGTCAGATAGTGGCAACCTGGTGAAGGAGCCAGGATTGCAGAGGGAAGATGACTGGGGGGAAATGTTCAATTGGCTGAGCATTTGTAAGTAGCTGAAGGATGGGCTATGGAAGAAGCAAGAGTTATTTTGAGCTGGGGGAGCAGATTGATGGTTGAACCTGGCATTTCTAACCAGGGAGTAAGTAGGCAGGTTGGGTTTAGGTGATAGGAGTCTATTGTGCAAGGAGTCCAGGAGGGTATAATCAAGGTTGCAGAGCCAGATGCATGATCTGACTGGAGTGATCAAAAATGTTTGTCTATGGCTGAGGTTTATATGGATTTGGTTAGAGTAGTTTCTGCAGGACTGAGAAGATGGGTCAATAACTTTGTGGGTGAATGAAGAGGAAAATGTATTTAATGCCTTAGAACCTGCTAAAATACAGGAAATTACATTTGACATCACATTTCTAGGAGAGGATCTCTGGATGCTTCAGCATTTATTTATTCTTGCCTCCTTACAATGTTAACTTTTCTGCTTGGCTAGCTAGAGTCCCGTTCAAACTTTACGTATAAGAGTCAATTCACATGCCAGTGAAATGCAGCTATCCCTTGGGGGAAGCATGAAAGCTGTTACACAGAACCCAGAAACACTACACAACAGTTTCCGACATGAAATGAAGAACAATTATGTATTAAATCAAAACTAGAGTAGGAATTTAATGAGGACAAATGCAATTACCCATGCCTGGAATGTAGGGCTAGATTTTGCCACCCTTAATTGAGTAGTGTCTTACTCCTTGAGTAGTTCCACTGCTTTCAATATGAGGGAAGGGGCAGACTCTGGCCTCTTAATGAGCATCAGATTTCAGGAACTTGGTTTTACACTTCAGGCATGAGATGCATCTTCAGTTGCAGGTCCTTGCTATCATAGAAGAGCATAAGTTCAGAACTGAAGCAACAGCTATGTACTGAATTAACCTTTCTTGTTTATTTTCAAATGGCCCACAATCCTGCAAATCTTTACTCATATGCAGACCCCCATATCATGGCATGGGAATACTCATGAGAAGAAACTGTGTGTATATTTGGGCCATTAATTACAGTCTTCCTGGCTCAGAACAGGGGTAATATTCCACTGTAATAAAGTGATCAAAACAGCAGAGGAACTGACCAAGAAGTGCTGTGGGTGACCCTGCATTGGAACTCAGAACTGAATGGGTTAATGCTTGTACACAAAGTGATGATAACTAGCTGGATGTTGGGCTAAGTTAAGTGTTATTTTCTCCCTTAGTGCTGTAGGCAATAACCTGCTTAACTGCTTGTGAATAATTATCAGCTACTGTAATATTCTGACAAGCTGTCAGAATACAAAGGCTTTAAAAGCAGATAATATATAAAACATTCTACTGGCATACTGATATTTATAAAATGTTCTTGCATGCTGACAAGATTAAAATCTAATTTAAGAAAGGTAGATCCAGAATACATCAGGATTAATTTTTGTAAGGAAGTGAAGCCTCATTGCATTTGAGTAGTGCCTAACACTTGGTAAAGGACAGTCTACATATATTTTAAGAGTGTTAGCTTCTTAGAGAGAGAAGAATTATGTAGGTCCCAATCCTGCAAGTTGCTGAGACTTAAGGCAGTTGAGGGTACATAGTAACCCTCATAAGGTGCACAGCTTCTTGCATCATCAGCTCCTTAGAAGTGAGGTTTAAATAGTAGGAACGGGAAGATTTAATTTTTGAATGGAAAATGTAGGCTGAAGTAAATCATGCCTGGTCTTAGTTGGGATCTCTAGGCACTATCATAATATGAACAATAATGAAAAGAAAAACTTCCTGACAGTGAGGTCTAGTTTGTTGTACAATAATATCCTAAGGAAAGTTCTGGAGCCCCATTGCTTAGGAGCTGTAGATTTTTATGACAGAACATTGAAGGGGAATGTAGCAAACAAATCCTGTATTTGAAACAATATATAATGTATCAGAGGGGTAGCTGTGTTAGTCTGTATCCACAAAAAGAAAGGTGGGTTTTTTACCTGTGAAAGCTTATGCCCAAATAAATCTGTGAGTCTTTATGGTGCCACCGGACCCCTCATTGTTTTGTTTTGTTTTTAATATATAATTGTTTATCTAATAAGTCTTTTCCATCTCTAATTTTATGATTCTATGACCGAAGTCAAATATTGCAGTTCTTGGTCCTTCTAATACAAGAGGAAAGAATGACAGAACAAAGAGACATTCATTTACATGAATTCCAGAAGGTCTCCCCATGCCTATTAGCAATCTGTCCAAATTTTAGATGGTGAAGCCTCCTTCTCTTGATAATTGTGTATCAGTGAGACTTGCTTTCACCCGTTAGGACAATATGATAGTAGTGTCAAAAAGAATGTGTTAGTACCTGTGTATCCAGTAGGACAGTCAAAGTAGAGTGACTTGCTGAGAAAACCCTGCAAAAACCCAACAAGCTGGTAATATTAAATCATATGTACATAAGTGGAGCTGTGCGAATAATTATTTTTTTGATTTGCCGGCAATTTCTGGAAAAAAAATTAAAAAGTCATTTTGGGTTGAACCAAAAATGATTTTTTTCCCCTGAACTTTAAGAAGATCAGAAGTAACAAAAAATCATTTTGGGTCAAATAAAATGCTAAAAAATATATACACCAAAACAATTAAATGAGCCTGATATGAATTCACAATTCATTCAGTATCACTGAATCTGCATTTCTCACCCCAAAAGTTGTCTGAAAAACTTTGCCCAGCCCTATACATCAGCACTAACTGAATTTCACATTAAATTCTGCTTGCTCCTGCATGTTTTTTCAAGCTACCAACTGAGCTGCAACATCCACATTGCTATTAGTGTGATAACTCAAGCCCTGGTAGACCAAGTCTGTGTATCTGGACTTGGAGACTTGTTCACAGCTGCAGTATAGCCATACCTCCAGGGCCCTGGCCCAGCAAAGATGGTGCAGCTCCACTACTGAAAAGATGTCACCATTTGAGTGGCATATACCCTCTACAAGCTATGGAGCAGTAATACAAAGGCTCCCACTAGCATTACTGGCTTCTGGGGCCTGTGGAGGAGCAGTAGTAGCTACTAGCAATCTTTCACCATGGAAAGAGAGTACATTGGCCATAGGTTCTGCTATCACAAGTGAGCCTGGAAGGATTCCCCAGACCTTGAAAAGCCCCCTAAATGCACAGGCCTAGTCAGCCTGTGTGTGTAGAGTTCTTTAATTTATGAAATGAAGTTAGGAGAGTTATATCACTGGTTTAAGACTGCAAACACCATTACGTTCCTATCTTCTCCCCCCTCCTTTAATTTCAGTGTTCATACACACTTCAGCTTAGACTTAACCACTTCCCTTACCATAACAATGGCCATATTGGGTCAGACCAAAGGTCCATCTAGCCCAGTATCTTGTTTTCTGACAGTGGCCAATGCCAGGTACCCCAGAGAGAATGAACAGAACAGGTAATCATCATGTGATCCATTCCCTGTCACCCATTCCCAGCTTCTGGCAAACAAAGGCTAGGGACACCCTCCCTGCCCATCCTGGCTAGTAGCCATTGATGAACCTATACTCCATTAATTTATCTAGTTCTTTTTTACAATC
Source organism: Eretmochelys imbricata (assembly GCF_965152235.1). Taxonomy (NCBI): domain Eukaryota; kingdom Metazoa; phylum Chordata; order Testudines; family Cheloniidae; genus Eretmochelys; species Eretmochelys imbricata. Next base: position 178,750,268 of record NC_135572.1, on the reverse strand, counting down.
AAACAATAAAGTGCTTTTTAATGCACCTAGTCAACACACAAACTCCTACACTTGTTCAGAGTTGCATCCGCGTGGCTAAAATCACAAGCTGCAAAATTTGAGAAGTGACAAACTAATGTCTTCAGCTATCTTAGGTCTTCATAACAAATTTCCATTTCTACGACCTGAGTGCCACCTAGCAAAATTGAAATTTGCATAGCAAGGGCCCTAGCTGACTTTGTGGCCTTCATGTCTTCATCTCCTTTTCTGTCTTAGGTTATAGGAAGTTCTGCTTGGAGCAGGATTTTGTTTTTGTATAATTAATTCTGCTTATGTTGGAAGTGCTTTATCTGTATTATGAGTCTGTATGATGAGTTTCCCTAAACTTAGTTACCATTTTGATAGTTCATACATCAAATCAGTATATACAGTAAAGATAGATGCTAAAGGAATTGTGCACACTGAACTTCTGGTTTGTATGGGTATTACTGAGACACCTAAAATATATAAACAATTGTAACCTCCTCTCAATGAATGATGGGTAATGCAGCAAAGACCTAAAGGAGCCAAAGTTCAGAGTGTCTGTTCATGCTTTGCTGAACCCATCTGTGTTAAGCCAAATAGTCTGTGTCATTTCAAAGAACACTCATCTCCAAGCAAACTGCTAGTAAAATATGTTTTCAATAAAAGTGACTAAAATGTGCTAGACAATGCCTTTTGGTTCTTAGGTAGAGACAGACCTTAATGCGTGCGTTTGTTACCTTGCCAGTACATTCTGTCAACCTACATTTCACTTACAGTAATGTGCAGCCTTAATGCAAGCATCCATGAAATAGTATCTTGTACAAATCAAAAGATCTTAGAAAGGAATATATATTCTATTTTATAAATGTAGACTTCTATTATCATATGAGTTATTAGGACTATTCCGAAATACATTCTTTTTTATTCAGATGGGCTGGACGTTCAAATTCTAATTTAAGAACCACCACAGATTAAAATGATGTAAAGACTCAGAGCAACCTACACAACTTCTGTTAAAAGAACAGGAGTACTTGTGGCACCTTAGAGATGAACAAATTGATTAGAGCATAAGCTTTTGTGGGCTACAGCCCACATCATCGGATGCATAGAATGGAACATATAGTAAGAAGATATATATATATATACATACAGAGAAGGTGGAAGTTGCCATACAAACTGTGAGAAGCTAATTAGTTAAGATGAGCTATTATCAGCAGGAGAAAAAAAACTTTTATAGTGATAATCAAGATGGCCCACTTAGACAGTTGACAAGATGGTCACCAACTTTGTACTATGTACAAGGTCACCTTCTTGACCTACCTGGAGCAAACTCAAGTTTTGAAACTTTGAAGGTTCGCCTATCACTTGTCTCAAGAGTCCTTGGGCTGGAAAGACCTGAGACAAGGCAGTCAGCCTTTGAAAGTGAGGGGAAAGTGTGTCTTGAATCACTCTGCAGAAAGTGTCTTTTTGGATGATTGAGGAAAACAACCCCTAGACTGGCAATGAGTTGGAGGGTGAGATACTCTGTGAAATGGAAAATAGCAAGGAAAAAAAAAAAACCTCTTTGATCCCAATTGAGCATGGCATTTTTCTAGTAAAGAAGAAAAATAATAAAAAGGAACAATACATGTATGTCAGAAAGCTCTTTCCATTCCACCAGGATGCTTATTCTTGAAACTGGATCATTCCCATTTAGCAATGAAGACCAACCTATTTAATTATTTTTTTTTAAAGCAGTGAGTATTTTGCCAAGCCAGGAGGGTATTCTATCTGCTCCAAAGGCAAGAACTGCAGCTAATGAAATGGAACAATCACAATGAGTCCTCTGCATTAGGGTCTCTGTCGTTGCTGCTGAATATGAGGCAAAACCCAAGGCCAGGAGATTCATTATGTGACAGTGAGAAGGAAAAAGAAAGAAAAGAGGTAGGAATGGGACTAAGTGCAAAAACATCACTGAATGCTTGATCCTTTTTTCTAAGAGCCTGAGTAAGAACAAAAGAGAAAGGAAGGTCTGGATTAAACAATATAATGTTCTTAGAGCAAATCCTGCAAACACAGCTAATTATAGATTTGATGTATTTCTCCAGGCTGCAATTTTTAGTAGTTTTATTATTCTAAAGCATAATACATCATCAGATACTTTCCACATTATAGTCATTTAACATCTCCAAATTACAGTCTGCAGACCTGAATTTGGGATTTGGTCTAAGTAGCAGAGTAGCAACTACTGGAAATGTTGTGATGGATGTCAAATATTACAAGGTTCATATTGCTGAACGAGACAGCACAGAGAAAGATGTTTTTACAGTTCTAAAACTTTAATCTACCCACCTCCTATTGTTTGGAACTGAACAACCCATTCAGTCTCCATTGAATATGCATGTTAATAATAGGATCAGAGGCTCTTTTTTTTCTTTTTTTTCCCTTTTTTTTAACAAAGCCATGGTGCCAGCTGGATGGCAGGTTAGTGACTTTCTCAGAAATGCGGAGGAGTTTGCCAGAGATTCAGAAGGGACACCTCCAGATGTCTTAATAATATGAGCTTGGGTCTGCAGTTACCTGTAAGGTTTGTCAGGCTCACAGATAAAGCATTTCCTTTTTTTACAAATCTAGTTTATTGTTGTGAATGCACACAGGCAAGTGTTTATGTACTTGCAGACTTGCCAAAATTTTGTTTTGGGTCAAATTCTCTGCTGGTTCTGCTCTGAAGTCAGTGGTGTTGTACAAACAAAGAAATTGGTAATAGTTGTCTTGCAACAGTTTACCAACATCAAATATTTTTAGCCTTCCTTGGATGTCAATAAATAAATAAATAAATAAATAAACACATGGTTCAGATCTTGTAGGATTCCAGCTGAAACAAAAGGAAAGCAAAGCCTTTCTTTCTGGAGGAGGTGGGCCCGGGAAGAGGAGGTTATACATTCCCCAATGAGCACTACTGGCACCCCTGAAATGCAATCACTTTTGCAATGTGAGAACAGATGTCATGTGGGCACGTGGCACACAGGAAGCAGATGGGAGAGAAATGTTTGGTCAAACACACACACACAAGCTTCTGCACAATTGACAGTGCTGTGGCACTTTATGTAATGTTCACAGAGAGCTCTCCACCCACAAAACTCAGACCATAAGTTACATGCAATCCTAGAAGGACTGAGTCAGCCCTACTGTTTCAGGGACTTTGGGTGTCTCAGACTTAGGGGCTTGGCCAATAAACCAGCTGTTTCAAAACCACTTTTGTTTGATTCTGTATCATGAATCTTATTAGGCTTACACAGTATAATGAACACTCCCAGTTGGACCACTGACTGAAGGATTCCTGTGGAACACCTTGATAGACAGCCAGGGAGAGACAGACTTAGGATATATAAAGAAAATGGAGAGAAAGCCTGTTTCCTGAACCCCATTAGAGAAATGGGCTTTTGGTGGTGTGATGGGTTCGGTCACAGAGACCCCCTTTGGACTGTCACCTGACGTGCTGAGATTACCTCTGACCCTGTTTTTCCTGCCGGCTTGGGACCACAGACCCTTGCCTTGTTGAGTCAGATACATGTTAGCTTGCTGCAACACAGACCCAGGTCTGGTCCATGCCCCCAAAACCTGCAGGCTTTAACCAAAAACTGCTCAGCAGGTCACCTATTTCCAGTACCCAGACACCCAGCTCCCAATGGGATCCAGACCCCAAATAAATACATTTTACTCTTTATAAAGCTTATACAGGGTAAACTCATAAATTGTCCACCCTCTATAACACTGATAGAGAGATATACACCGCTGTTTGCTCCACCAGGTATTAATCACTCACTCTGGGTTCATTAATAAACAAAAGTGATTTTATTAAGTATAAAAAGTAGGATTTAAGTGGTTTCAAATAATAAGGGACAGAACAAAGTAAGTTACCAAGTAAAATAAAGCAAAAACACGCAAATCTAAGCCTAATACATTAAGAAACTGTTTACAGGTAAAATCTCACCCTAAGAAATGTTCCAATAAGCTTCTTTCACAGACTAGACTCCTTCCTAGTCTGCCCAATCCTTTCCCCTGATACAGTCCTTGTTAGTTCCAGCTCAGGTGGTAACTAGGGGATTTCGCATGACTGGAAGCCCCCTTTGTTTCCTTCCACCCCCTTTTATAGCTTTGGCATAAGGTCGGAATCTTTTGTCTCTCTGGATCCCCCCCCCTCCTTCTAAATGGAAAAGCACCAGGTTTAAGATGGATTTCAGTGTCATGTGACATGGTCACATGTCCTGTGAGACTCCTAGCCTCCATTCTTTCTGGGCTGGCTTACTGGAACACAGGACGGCTTGAAAGTAAACAAAGCCATTTACAACCAATTGTCCTAGTCAATGGGAGTCATCAAGATTCTAAACCACCATCAGTGGCCCACACTTTGCATAATTACAATAGGACCCCAGAGTTGTACTTTATATTTCTAGCTTCCGATACAAGAACGATACATATGTAACCCCTTGGGGTTTAGAGAGCATGGTCCCTTTAAATCTTTTTCCTATTGGGGAGGGGGAGCAGTGAGAGAAAGGAGGGAAACTTAGGGGTGCGGCTCTCGAGCCTGGGGGGAGAAGGGCTGCACCCGGGAGGCTCTGGACAAAGTGAAGGAGAGAGAACCTGCCTGAAGTCTGGGAAGGACAGGGCAGCCAATCGGGACACGCCAGGACAGGAGCCAGGAGGAGCACTGTGCCAGGGAGGAATTGCCTGAGAAGGACAGGCTGGAGTTGGACCCAGTATCACTGCTGCCCAGAGCTGCATGGAGCTGTGAGTACTGGGGCTTGTGACTCTGCATTGGGAATAAGGAGAGAGGCTGCTAGTTAGTTAAGTAGGGAGGTTGTCACTCTGTGTGGCTTTGCAGAGAGTGGCAGAAGAGGCCACCGGAGGGGTTTGTTGGGGAAAGTTCACTAGCGCCAAAGATGACTAGGAGCGCCCAAGACTCACCATTGAACTGGAACTCTGTTCAGGACTCCTGAACTCTGTGTGCAGACACATTGCTCAGTGTTTGCCCTTTCAGACTGTGCTACCACTGGGCCTATGGGGCCTTGGTTTGGATTCAACCCTGTTCTACTGCTCTCCCTACATTTCCCCTTGTTGTTTTTCTCCTCTCATCCCTCTGTAAATAAATATCTCCCTTTGTTATATGTACTTTTGTATGTTATTTGTACTTTTCCAGTGGGGGTGTTCACTCTGGGGGGTTTGGAACAGGTGCCCCTTTCCCATCCAGTAACTTATCACAATTTTGCTTCTAGGAGACCAGGTAATATTGATATGCACCATTGACTAGGGCTTGTCTACATGAACAATTATTCATGGCATGTTGGGGTGTGAATCTACACCCCACTATTCTGCTGTGGAGTAACTGTCCATGTGGACTCTGCTAATGCGCTTTGACAGTTCATTAATGCACTTTGATCTAGTCCTCTTTGAAACAGGACTAGATCAAAGCACATTAATGAACTGTCAAGGTATATCAGCAGGATCTTCACAGACTGTTTCTCCACAGCAGGCTAGTGTAGGGTAGATTCACACCCCAGCTTGCCATGAACTAATATTCATGTAGACAAGACTTTTGAAATAAGGGAGGCAGTGTCTCAGACAACAGCAACCAACTGAAGGCACCTAAGAGCCGCAGTCATGGACCAAAACCCTATGGTGCCAGGCACTGTACAGACAACAAAAAAGAAGATCCCTTTCCCAAAACACTTACAACTGTCCATTTTAAAATGTAGAACTGCATGGCTAATATCCTACTCTTGTGCACTGAGGGGGCGGGGGGGGGGGGTGAAGGGCTAAAGTAGCCAATAAGACCCTCCAGATTGTGTATTGGGCTACAATAATTCTGGGTAATTTTGCATTTGTTTTATTGATCTTCTGTGACCTCATTCTTATGAGTGTTTGCATAAGATAAAGTTAACTAGAACACCTTCAGCCTATTCATGCTTAAATTATATGGGACAGATAACCGTTAAAGACAGTAGTGGCAGTCTGACTAACAAGGAGCCATAAGCAATGGTTGTAAGGCATGCTATAAGTACGAAGGAAATCCTATAGAGGACATGAGAGATAGGACAGAGAGGAAAGAACCACAGAGGGAAAAACTGGAATGGTGCCTCTCCTAGATTAGAGTCACTGGTCTATATATTAATATACACAGGGATGAGAGGAGAAAACTGTATTCAGAACCCAATTCCTAAATTGCCAGCCTTTTGTTTAGGAATATCAATATCCAGCTAGGAGGTGTGATGTCCAGGAACACAAACTGCTACCATTTTTTGTGTTGTATATGGGTATAAGTATCCTCCAAAAAAATTCAAATGAGGAAAATGAAATGTCTGGCTCCTGACTGTAAATGATAAATTCGTTGTTGGATTGGAACTAATGAAAGTCTCCTTTGTCTGGTATCTGCCAGTCACCAGTATGAAGATAAATCTGATTGCAAAGAGAAACAAAGGCAAGATGTAGAAAAGGGAAATACATATGTTTTCCTGTGATTCAGAATGCCTAATGTGGATGACTGATCACTGTACATAAGAGGAGAAAAAAACTCCACACGCTGGAGGAGTGTGTGGAAAGTTGCTTTTAAATTCAATTACAGATTGTCAAAAGTTCACCAAAAGGTAAGAATTTCCCATCCCAGAGAGTAACAAGTGTTTGTCATTACAGACAGGGGTTAGACTTGAACTGGTGACCTCAAAGTGAAAGGACATATATTCTATTACTAGTCCCTTGGGCCATGCAGTCCCTGGGCTCAACTACTCTGACAAGGCAGAGAAAGCCATCATCCACCAGATCAGTTTGCACTTAATCAAGTTCTCTAGACAAAGAAAGAATTTATCCTGCATCTCAAATCAAGTTTCTTTCTTTACTCAGCTCTGAGATGCTGTTAACACCAGGGGCAATGTTATTCTGACTTATTTTTATTTACTTATTTATTTTACCTATCACATTCTCATTAAAAACAAAGCAAAAACTGTTGGAAGTTTTAGTTCAGAAACAATACAATAATTCTTAAATAACTGATTATTTATCCTGGGGTAAGAAACCAATCCTTGAAAGACTTACACACGTGCCTAACTTTACTCACTGCAAGTAGTCCCCCAAGAGGACTAATCACAACACATAAAGCTAAGCAGAATCTGGCCTCAATGCCAAATGAGCAATTTGCAGTGACCTGAAGTTGGGAAATGGCTCATTCGCGAAGTCTGATCCTCTAGTTTAAAAAAAACACCAAAAAAACCCAACTCGCTGTTTTTCCAGATTGCTCTTTCTTTCTGGGATAATTTCATTAAAAATGCAGAAATATTTAAAGGCCTCCTGGAAACATTTAAATTTAAAAAGTCATACAACCCCAAAGGAAGAAAATACTAAATATGAGAAGAGATTCAAGTGTCAATTTCTTTCTTTAGAAACATTAAAATGCTATTGGTAAATGTAGGCACAAATCATAAGCAAATCACTGTTAATAACTAAACTCTCTGTAAAGTACAATGGTTTCAGTAAATGTCAGAACACATCTGCTCTATTTAAAAATTAACTATATCATTAAAGTTATATTACTAGTTAATTTCTGAAAATGTTTAATTATTAGCGAGGTAACTTTCCAGCTTCCAGAAAAGGATTAGAAGTATTATGCTTCTATGCTTGGATCTTCCTTTTCCACTTACTTTAAATTTTAAGAGGATTATATTTTCAATTATTTTGGAGATATAAGCGTAATATCTTTCATTGTTATAGATGCAAAGTCATCAAACTTTGTGTCAAGACAAACTGAACCAATTTTACCAAGTCTGAGCATCTTTAAATAGTATTTTCCCCCTTTAAAAGTGGGACATCAAAGAACTTGTGTCCCACTTGCAACAACAGCAGTAAGTATAGTTCAGAATATTTCTTCAAAATGACTTAGCATTTCATTATATCTGCCTCCTCCCCATCATGTGCTTTTTTTAATACTTGGAACCAGATGAGTTTAACTGGTGACTTTTAATTTAGAAATGATCAACAATTAAGCTATCCTAACTTTAGCAATATTACCCTTTTAAAAAGGTTTTCAGATTTAAGTTACAAGAGGTTTTAGCTCATTATACCTGCCTATAGTTTAATCTGAGCACTTTTCAATCTTTAGCTGCTAAAGCAGAAACATTAGAGGCAAGTACTCAAGGGGTTTTGTATGAGCTGTGCTTTATCATTTCCTATTAACATTCTTCTAATGGCTCTCCAATCCACAAAGTGCATTTTATTTTGAAGAGGCTTAACATATCAGCAGAGGTAGAATGACAGCTACATAAAACCAAATCAGTTTTAATACAAATAAATCAAACAACTTCCTTTTCAGAGCTAGCCAGGTACTATAATGCAACTTAACCTAAGTATTTGTACAAATACATTTAAATAGTTAATTGCCTTATTTAACAGAGGGTAAAGTGACAATACTTGCCCCTGACAGCACAAGGTGGAAGAAATGTTTATCATTCAAACCAGAGTTATAACATGAAAGCAAAACACAGACATGGATGTAAGAGAAGAGATAGTGAGGAAAAATGCTTCTTAATTATGTTGTGGGCACTTTCTCTAATGGATTGTTCTCTTAATTCAACCAACCTGCCAGCATGCTCTAGAAACTGATCAGCAGGTGCACACACCCCTGTGCTTATCTGGTATACAGATGCACCGGTTTGCATACTTTAGTGATCCACCAATTGACTGTTGTGGCAGAGGGTGCACAGGAAGAAGGAAAAATCATTCATTCATTCACAGACAGAAGATAGTCTACATGCTGTTAATGATGACTGTGGCACCAGGTCAGAGAAACGGAGGTTGCTTCACATCACTCACCATAAGCCTTCTGGATAATCAAGTAGAAGCAATGGCAGGGTCCAGAGAAAGGCTGACCCAATCACTCTGTGGCTGCCATGATGCAGCCACATGAGGATGTATTTAAAGGGGAAAGAGAGACGGGGTTTTGATTCTGGGTAAGGATAATCTCTGTTTGGACAACAATATAATGTACATACACATCACAATGTTTAATCTTAATATTCATGGAACTAATAACTAGGAAAGAGTCATAGATGCAGCCCTAGGGGTCGACGGAGGCAACTCGGGAGCCACCTCCAATAAACAGCTTCTTATGACAATTCCATCTGAAAGCACAAGGTGGAATTTTAAGTACAGGGGAGACTTTTTACATGTAGAAATGGTCAGAGTCTGAAGTACCAGCATATTAGCTGACTTGGTGGGGATATGTTGGCCCTGATCTACAAAACCACTTACTCATGTGCTTCACTGAAACCGTGAGAGTAACTCCTTTGATTTTAATCAGTATGAAGGCTTTAGTGGATCCTTTTTTGGGTCCTGCCTAGGAAAAACATGCCCCCCCCCCCCGACCCCCACTTCAGCTATGTGCAGTGAATCCTTTGGCTGGCTGACAGAAAAGTGGGTTATTGCTCCTATAAGGGCTTCCTTTGAAATTGGCGGCAGGTGACCAGGAACAGAGAGGTTATACCTTAGGCAGTGTCCGAATAGCCCTCTCACTGGGGTTGGGCTGGCAACATCCACCCTTGGAAACAGGGTTTCTTTGTGATCTGCTATGGGCATTATGCTAGTCACCTTTTTTCCCTTGGGGGTGGGAAAGACTTTTCCCCCTCACTCCCAGTTTGGGAAAGGCAGGGTGGATTGTTTCACCTTCCCCACAGCAAGTCAGGGACCCAGTGGGATGGGCAAGGGGGTTAAGTTAAAATGTCTTAACTATGTGACTTTAAAAAAAAGGAGCAGCTGTGCAGTGCAGATACTCATGACGGAAGGGACACAGTGTTCAGATAAAATGGACTGGAAGGGGATTTAAAGGAAAGTATCCCTTAAGAGCACTGAGGAAGAGGGGTTTGGGGCCGCTAATATCTGGTACAGCAGGGAGCCAACCTCCCTCCTTTTCCAGCCACCTTAACCCTCATACAAGGGGAGACTAGCAGAGTCCCAACAATGGGCTGGCTAGGACCAGGTTGAGAAGGGTGATGGCTGATAATAACCCTCCCAAATAGGTGGAAATGAATAAGGTAATAACAATGACCTACACTGTACAATTTATTGCTGGGTATTCCCAGATATTTTAAATGAATAAAATTGCGGCCTAATTAAACTACCATCACCTCCTGGTTTTCTTCCAGCACGGCCAAAGGTATTTTCTTAGTTCAAATTAAGATTTTACCTTAAATTATTAGACAGATTTCAACTAACACAGATTACAAACTTTGTCTTGACTAGAATTTTATCTCTAGTTAGCTAATTGGAAGTAAGAACACACCATTTTCCTTCGTGAAGGTGCAGTCATAAGTAGAACTCTACAGTCACTGCCAGTAAATTGACCTTTCTATTTTTCTTGTATAGCAGCAAGTGCTAAGAGTGACCTAAGTTCTCTAAATTGTTTTCTTTTAGTATTTTTGGGAAGTGGCTACATTATATTTAATTTTCTACTCCCATTGTCCCAATAACTGTGTTTTAAAGCTTAGGAAGAGTAACCTCAAGTTAAAGCAAAGGATATATAAATCTGCTTGTCTTATAAAATTGTGGGACATGTACTTAGAGACAAGAAGAGCAATAATGAGTCAGGCTTACAAAAAGTAATTACAATTAACTTAAGATAAAAAAAAATGGACTGACAGTAAAAAACAAAACAAACCCTCCCACCCCCCCAAAAATACAAAAATGAACATTCCCTAGTTAAAATTGTATGTTGTGATATTCTGATCATAATCTTTGTTTAAGATATTATATTGAGCTATGTTGGTAGGCGGCTAGAAGACAGAATACAGGATCCTAACTGTGATATCACACCACCGATTGCAGTTATTTAATCCAGATGTATATCAGAATAAAATCAGGGTCAGAGGCTTTGTGTCTTAATTTTTTAGTTTAAGATAGCTGGACCTTCTCGTGTACTTTCAGCTCTCTGGTGCATAATCAGAAGTCCAGACCCATTCTTCCTCTCAAAGAAGAAAGAATTCAGAAGCCTAAGTAAGTGATCTACTGCACCCCACACTAGCTGTCTGAGTAGAGAAACAGAATGAGCACTGCAAATGGTGAAAACAGGTGTGCAAGTGATGTTCATTCAAAGAGTACTACGTCTTTTACATTACAGAGAAATACACTTAAAACAGCTAAGTGATCCCCAATGTAGGAAAGGAACGAGAATAATGCTTTGTCTAATTTTCCAGCTTAGTTTTTGTTATTAGTCTCCTAACAGAGAAATCCAGCAAGTTTGAATCATGCCTATGCTGATATTCTAGAAAGTTTTATTTCTGCATCCTGCACACTTCCCATGCATGCCAGGGAATCCAAAAAAGAATTATTCCTCCCCAAGAGTGTATGAAGGATACTGTAGTTCACCCCTCCAACACCAAGCTATGGCAAAATGCCGTAATCTTGTTGACTGTGAAGCCACATCTGATTGATCTTACCCTTCACACATTTTGTATATTACCAAAGCTGACACACACACACACAGTGGAACTTTCAGCATTTGTAGGAAGCAACTCCATTAGGTGAGTCAAAGAAGAGCTTCCCTCTGGCCAGGCTAGTAGGTGAATAAGAACAATGCTAACCTTAGCTCCTTACAAAATTATTCTTTCCATGTATTACAGATCAGCACTAGTGGCTTGCAGTACGTTTTGCCTGGATACGAAAGATGAGACTGCAAACAGCAACATTTATAGAAAAGGTTCAGGATCTGATTGTAATGGTGAATAAAAGTAGTAGATGGATACAGGGTTCAGCAGTACAGTAGAACAGTCAGTCTGGGGTTGTTTCACCAGCATTCTGTCTATTGGGCAGGAAACTGTGGTCTGGAAGAGGCTGCTCTGGACCTTCTTCAGCTTGTTAAGTGATTCCACTTGTTTCTAAGACAGGAAGCCAACAGTAACGTTTCTGTCGCAGATCAAGCTGTTGAGTTGTGTGACCACTGGCAATGGTGCCTATGTCAGCCAGCAAGAGTGAGGAGAATTAGAGGGGGTGGGGGAATGGAACAAAGTCACTATCTGTTTTAAAAATCATATTTAGGACTGTTTTTGATGGGAAATTGCATTTTCGATAAACAACTTTGTGTGTGAAAAGTGTCTGCTTTCTATAGAAAATTGTGACTTCGCTGAAAAAGAACCAAAAACTGATGCAAAATGGCTGGAGACTCTCATGATGGACTGTGGTGACACAAGAGGGGAGACCGAAGGGCATCATGAAGATGTAGTCAGCCAGAGAGGTGAGCCCATAAGGAGAATGGGAGCTCGAGGCACCCAAACTACAGTTCCCCAGTATGCATTGCAGTGACATTTCCAAATCCAAGTTTTCGATTTTCAGCTGAAAGCTTTTTATTGATTTTTTTTAAAAAAAATAATCTAAATTTTCCATGGGGGTGGGGGAAATTCCAGCCAAATATAACCATATTACATAGAAAACTATACGTCCTTGCTACAGAATTTTATGATAGCATTCAAAAACCAAATTACATTTTATTGAATGATATAGGGTTTTAGCATTATTTCCATAAAATCCTATTACATTTCTACAGAACTATTTTGGTTTCATCTGCAGTGTAGATATGTACACAGATTATTCTTAAGGTGTTTATACATTTAAATACTCACAATGTAAGCAACATATTCAACTGTGGAAGAAGATAGACTTACAGTTGTTCTGTTAATGACACATTCTCTTTCAAAGATGATCAACGGTATCTGACAGATTCTTTTACATTTCACGTCTATTTTAGGATGCTTCCATAAAATCAGACACATGTAGAGGGCCCTATTTTCAAAACTGTGAGTACAGTGGCTGTGATTGTGTGCGCTAATGGCCAGTGATGTCCAATCAATCAGTTTGAATGTGGAAATAAGTACTGGCATGTGTAATTAGTAACTGTATGTCCAATTGCAAGCACATTTCTGTACACAATTATGCAGGCAATTTTGATACGCCTTTCGTCCTTACCACCATCAGTTCTCATCTTAAATTAGACATATGTGATCTGTTTCCACTAATATTTGTAAACAAAATACAAAATTAGAGATGGACCTGAGCCACAAAATTCAGATCTAGATTTTGAAATTATTTCCATCAATTTGTGGTGGTAGAGGAGCAGGCAAGATATGGTTTTGGTTAGGACCCATTTCTAATTAAAATGATGGCTGTTACTCAGAGCCACTAAATAGTGTGAAAGTCACCCCTTACACTTGAACTCAATATAAACCTGTTTATATGGTATCAATAAACCTACCGATGTCTGAACGGATTTTACTTCCAAAAGATTTTCTTCAGATGGAGGCCAAATTAAAAGTGAGCTGTCGATAGTATTAGCTTCAAAGGGCAGGGTACTTTTGTTTAACCATTTAGTACATTCTTCCTGAAAAACTACAAGTATGTTTATGGTTTATTAATCAATCATGTCTAGATGATTCTGAAACAGGTATAAACTAAAGTAGCTCTAATGCTTCATTATAAAGAAACCAAGAAGTGATGTGACCCTGATATCTATCTAAACTGACCCTTTTTTCCACGCTCAGAGGGCTCCCTGGTCTTCTACTGAACAGGTATGTGACATTGTGTGACATGAATTCTGAATAAAGGAGCTTACATGCCACTGACTAGGAGAAGATGCACAGCAGAAGATTTTAAATTAGGCTGTCATCTCTCTTTTTGTGCATGATAATAGCTCAGAATGAGTCAAACATTCCTCATTGATAACAATCGTGTTTCTTTCAGTTTTAACCAATATTCATGAAAGGGTAAAAAAGTTGTTAAATCAGAATAAAACCCAATTGCAGAATAAATGGTCATTTTCGCAGTTATATTTTTCTAAGAAAACATATTGCAAAACGGCATTACAGGATATTCTGAGTATAATGGTTTTACTGATTACTGGGGCCCCACAGTCCTGATGTGATCTATTTAGCAGTGCTCTTAGTGAGAGGCCTACTGAGAGAGATTTGTGAGTTACATTCCAGCTTCCTGAAATAATCTGGCCCAACTGAGCCTACATTGATTCAAATTTTAAAGGAGCCAAGCTCCTTTTAGAGGGGAAAATCCCAGTTTGTGGACTAGGAACCCAATTAATCTTTATACTACTTTTCCTTTTTGCCCACTTGGAAAGTGTGTGCCTCCAAAGTGAACACTGACACAAGACACTTGTGCAAAAGGCACCAAGCCAATGATTGTTTCCTAAGGAAGTGGACTCACACACTGGTACAGGAGACATACCAAGGCAGGGCAAGATTGGAGTGAAAATGGAGGGCTATCATGGTGGACACTGAGAAGCATCTGCACTCTGGCAATTCAAACCTTATAGCGGCTACTAGATAGGGATGTAAATTATGGCATCCTCAAGGCTGTCTTTGCCTGACCCAGTGGTGAATCAGCGTCTTATGGCAGCCCCTGAATAGGTGAGGCGAAAGTTGCTTCCCTTCCATTTCTGCACCAGCTCCTGCACAGGACTGAGTGTGCCTCTATAAGACAGGACAGGGAACTATGGAGGCAGAAGAACTGCCCTATTTATATTGTTTTGTTTGGGGGATATATTGTTTGATTGTAGATTACAGAGTGTTAATCACATGAAGAGAATGTGTCCAGAGATTTCACTACTTCATGTTTAATTTTAGTTACACTAGGGAAAATAATCAGTAAATAAAGCTGAAATGCCGAAGGTGGTTTCCACTTTTTAACTTGGGATTCCTGCTGAGTTTCTGACCAAGTCCCTGCCAAAACTCAGGAATAACCTTAGCAGGAGGTGAAGGTAAGACAGTCTCTTTCCAAAATCAATATGCACACTTCTAGTTAATATCTGCATTTTCCAATCTCTATTTTGTATATAGAGATTTGTTTTTCCAAAGGTTGTTTTCAATATTATAAATCATGGGAAAAATAGAGTTGTCCGTGTCTGTACTGTTTGATATCTGGGGCAAGTATCCCCTTAGGTAAAGCTGACAACCCTTCATAATAGTCAGCTATTACATTATTAATCTCTTCACTCATAAAATGTGTTATTCCTTTTATTACCTCAGTCAGCATGTAGCCCACCTTCCACCTCTAGCTATCTTTAATAGTGTTCTGATTTAGGTTGCACAATTTAGCCTGTCAAATTCCTTTTGTATGTTTTCCCCCTTCTCATTTGCTGACATGATTTGAAGTCCCCATCTTAAAGTTTTGACAGTCTATTTTAAGATAAACATTTTTAGCTCCATGTCAGAATGAGCTGTGGTAATTGAAGCCTTTAAAGACAATCAGCGCTTCCTAAACTGATGGTCAGATATCGCTATAACACAGTAGGGCTTAACTCTAAACCCTGCACACTACACACAGATGACTCATTCCTCAGCTAAAACATTTCAAGAAAACTGATTTATGCTACAGGCTGATAAATAGATATGTAGATAAATAGACACGTTACTATATAGTGCACTGGATGCTGCATGTAGGTAGCAATCTTCGATTGGCAAAGAAATAGATCTGATGACCCAAGATGCCATTTCTTACATCTATGATTCTGTTTTATAACAAACTTCCCCCGCTTGCAAAGACCATATGGTAATAATGTGAGAACCATAAGGGACAATTTTCTGGCTAACTAGAATTTAATTTGTTTCTGTTAGTTAGCAGAAGGATTCACCAGGGTCCACTTCATCCCAAGTTCACCACATAGTATAGTTTAGAAAAGTTTACAAAGAGTACTTCTGTGGGAAAGAAAAGTTGGCAGCATCTGACTGCAATTACTTTGTGGTACTAATTAAACTTAGCCATAAAGGAAGTGGTAATATAATGGAACACTAAAATGAAAATCTGCTAATATATAGTCTTGTAGCCAAAGAATACACAAAAAGAACAGTTGAAATGTTGGGGCCAGCATGGTGATGTAGGTCTAATATACTAGTTTGGTTTTTTTGCTCTTCACTTTTGCTTCTTAGGTCTGCAGGGAATGGAGCCTCTAGAAGAGGAAACTTTTTGAGGAATGGTGTTGATATGCCAAAAGGGACAAGACTTATCTAGGTCTCATTAGCTAGTAAGGTGGTGGCTGTGATGTGTGGCTTTGAGGTTGACAGGCATGAAGGCGGGAGGAAATCATTTAGAGATGAGGGTGTGACACTCCTCCCCCATATTCTTCACAGAGATATTGTTAAGATATGGGTATGGCATAATTATCATATATTTATGCAAGTTAAGGCATGTGAGGAAACATTAGGTTATGGAAAGGTTATGATTTATTGAATATGATTATCTTTTATGTATGCATGTATCATTTCTGTATCTGAAGTTAGGAATATTGACTATGTATCAATTACAATTGTGTTTACACATGGGAAATGTCCACTAGACAGAATGCAATCAGTGTAGCTGGCTAGCTGGGAACAAGTCAATGGACCATTAGGGAGAACAATAGGTCTTTGAAGATGCTAATCTCCCACCTTCCTGTGGATGCTGCAAATACACTTTGAGTTGTGGCTGGAGGGTCATGTGATAACGTCACCTGATACTGGACTCCATGATAAAATTAGTACTTTTCCACTGACCGAGGGGGAGGGAGAGGGCTGGAAGACAAAGTGTTCCCACCATATGTAAAACCTATTTAAGGCAGGAGAGTGACATAATCATGGTTGGTTCTTCACTGAATCCCCGCCCAAGATTACTGCTATAAACGCCGAAACCTGAACTGGGGAAGAAAGGATTGAACCCGGGCTAGAGGGTGTCTAGTCTGTGGAAGAAATACCTGGAGTTTTTAGCTGCAAGCAAGAGCAGCTTGCCTTCAAGAATCTCTGCAATATGCCTAAAACAACAATTAGGGTGAGAATTGGCTAGTTATAACCAATTTCTTTCATATATTAAGCTTTGTTTGCGTGTTTGTTTCATTTGCTAGGTAATCTGCTTTGATCTGTTTGCTATCCCTTATAATTGCTTAAGATCTGTTGTTTGTAGCTACTAAACTTGTTTTTGTTTTCTCTAAAACCAGTTTGTGACAGTCATGATCGGTGGAGGGGAGCTGTGCATATCTTCCTCCACATTGAGGGAGGGGGCAAATTTCAATGAGCTTACACTGTATAGTTCTCTGCAGTGCAAGTTAGTATAATTCTGGGTTTGCACTCCGGGGTGGTTGCACTTGAGTATCTGGTCAGTTCCTTAGCTGAGCTTTCCCATGCAAAGCTCATCTCAGCATCTATATGAAACTGTGGCAGGGTGTGTCCATACCTGTGTGTGCTGGTAAAGCTCAGTCTGAAGCCTGAGGGAGGGCTTGAGTGGCTTGCCTCACCAGAAAAGTGTAACAGGAACCTAGGCTCATGGCTCAGATGGGCTCATTGGTACCCCAGTTCCAAGTGGCACCCGGTGGGAAACTTGTCACAGAGGGGTCCACCAGACTTCGATGAAGACAAAGAAGAAACATTGATGGTGACATTAAAATCGGTTTGCAAGTATAACATTCAGTTGAATATCATGTTATGCTTTTCTTTTATGTCAGTGCTAAAAAGGACAGTTAGGAGCCTAACAGCATTTTTGACCATGACCTTGAGGTCCAGTTGTTCCCCACAAAGTGTAATGAGCCATGTATAAGTCTCACATGCTTCCAGGCACAGTATTGTCTTGTTTTACATATATTATATGAATGTTTTGATCCCAAGAAAGTTAGCAACTGTAAATAAAGAAATGAAGTCAAGAAAATCTTAATAATGAACGGCACGATGCAAAGAAGGTGTGGATCTTTTCCTATAGTTTTCCTAAAATGCTAAAAATATATCCAATCAATCCTAATTTGCTACTTAAAATAAAGGAGAGTAGCAGAAAACTAAATGCAGTTTGTTTATTGTGTAAGATGGGAGGCAGTTAAAGATCAATGTTTTAAGTGGACTATCCCTACTGGATGATAGTGTTATCACAAGGAAAGAGATTTTATTGATATTTGATACTGCTCATCCACTATCCTAATTATTATTGTCAGAAAGTCTATTAAACATCATCATCAAGAATCTAAAATGGAGTATGCTATAAAAAGAGAGAATGAGTAAGGGACATAGATGGACATACATGCTTGCAATCCTAGTTTCATGCTAAAATGCTTTACACCAAGAAGAGTATGAATGTTGCCAAGGTGTCATTTGATAGAATAATTTAAAAGCTATAACCTAGAATAAGCCAAATCTTTCTAGTTTTAAAATATGTAAAAGGTTGATGTTTTCATATTTTTTAAAAAAAATATTGATATCATCCACACTATCCTGTATGAACCTATTGAGATATATATTTTGTTTAAAGATCGTGCTCAACAACTCAACACATTAATGAGATGTACAGTTACCTTTTCCCTCTTGATTTGGAGGGGCTTTTTTAAGTTTAAAAAAGAACCACACCCACTTCTCAATCCATCTAACAATTCACAAGGTAAGAAGGTGCTTACTTATCACCATGAATAAGATGTGAAATGGATATTTAATTGCAAGTGGCATTTTTGAGTCTAGAGCTAGAGGGAGTCATCTTACTGATCAGAGATGTCATCTGACATGCCGTGGAAGGGACTGTAAACCAAGTTGTCTGCTTAGAGAATGGCTTGACACTAACAAAGGGGTAAATATAGCCCAGTTTTACATTGGCTTCTTCAAGCACACACCTATTTACAATAATGCCCTTTCATGCAGAAGTTTAGCAGGGGATGAGGTTGCAGTGGCAAGAACCTCTTGCTAGAGGTGAGTCATGGGGAGCTAAAGCATCCAAAGTAGTGAGCAGTGTTAACCAGCATGGTTGCTGGAACTAGAGGTGTGTGTGTGTGGGGGGGTGCTGCTTCACCCCCTGACTTGAAGTGGTTTCCATTATATACAGGATTTACAGTTTGGTTCAATGGCTCACTATAAACATTGTTCCAGCACCCCTGTTGAACAGGCAAGAGACCTGGACACAAAGACTGGGGGACCATACTTTTCCAGCAAGTCCCCTCACTAATCGCTGCTGACAGGATACCTAGTTGTAAACTAAGCCTGCCATAAGAGGGCATCAGTAGAGACCCTTCCTTGTCCTGGAGTAAATCCCACTGATGCATAGAGAACCAGGCTGAGCATGGAGGCATAATTTACAATCCCCCTGTGCCAGTTTCAGTGAATCTGGAGCTAGATGTTTAACTTTTAAAATATATAACCTTAAAGGGGTACCTCTCCTTCCACCCGCAAAACATTCTGGAGCAGGTTGGAAACTGGCCTAGAGTCAATTCAACTCTGCTCCCTCACTGAGAGTGTCACAAAGGATAGAGTTCTTCAGCGAGATGGCTGCCTCCAGCAGTAGACTCAGGAATGCCAACTGTAATTAAAAATGTTGGAAAAAAAACCCAATACATGTAATGATTTATTCAGGGTGACAAGTGATTTCTTAACTTGGGAACCCTTGGGAGCAAAACAGGTCTATGATTTTCCTTTCCCTGTGCTTACGCCATCCATTATCCCTACACTTTTCCAAGTGTAATATTAAAGACACATTTGCTAATCTTTTGTTGAAGTCATAATAAAGTGTCAAACTAATTTCCTCCTTGGGAATATTTTTCTAGTTTATGGTATTAATTTCCCTTAAAGCTAATTTAGATGCTTGTAGTCTGTGTATTATGCATCTGTCTATATCAATAATTGTGCAAGTGTTTGAACAAATTAAGACATTTTACAGCATTTAAACATCCCAGAGATGTTGCATTTTCAGTGCAAGTGGAAAGACTTTACTTTAATTTATGACTGTTTTCTCATTAATCTATGAATTGTTTTGGCAGCTAATGCCTAAAAGCAACAGCTACCTGGCAAGGACAGGATATCTGTCAGACCATGCAGGGTGCCCACATTCAGTAGATAGATGAATAGGAGCACTGAAATACATTTAAGCCCAGAGAAGGTGGCTCATCACTGGACTGGCTTCCCAAGCTAGTTTCATTATATCTTTCATTACAGCTTAGTGAATATTGTCAAACCCTCCCATCAAAAACAAGCTTGCTTTTCCAGACGGTGACACTCCACAATCCCTTGAGATGTCATTAGCAGTACTAAAACTTGTTTACTGGTTCTACACAGAGCTCAAAGAGAGACATTAATAATGAGAAATAGTTTAAATTTTCCACGTTTTGATCTTTTGAGGGGGAAAAAAGGGCTGATTTTTAAATGAAAGGTATTTAAAAAAACAAACCAGGACCACCCTTTTTATTTTTGACCAACCTTCCCCCCGTAAAAAAACCCCAAAACAACCCACAACATTTTTCACTTTTTTAAAAGCCAGCTCTATTTATAAGAACAAAAAGCAAGATATTCAGAAGTTACTTTAAGCATTTAAGAGTTTACTTCCCATTGACTTTCAATAGGACTTAGGCTCTAAAGTGCTTACAGTCCAATTGAATTTGGCTCAGAAGTGCCTAGAACACTTTTGAAAATGAGATTTAGACTTTTAAATCAGTTAGGTGTTGCCATGCTGAGTGCAGCAATGCCTAAATATCTTTAAAAGTCTGGGCCTGAGCCATTTTTGCCCGATCAATACGTAGTAGTTATTATTGGGTCACATGTAGCAGACATGTCTTCCTGATTATAGTTTGCATAAGGCACGGAGGGAACCAACTGTAAGTTGCACTATGTGGTCTATGATTTTTTTGCAAGTCCTTTTAACATGATATCAAGTCTAGCTATAGTCTCCAATGGCCTTTCAGAGAAAAATCTACAAATAAAAACTACAGACAGCCTTTTAAAACTTATCTTTGTATTTTCAAAGCAGTAGACAGTGATTCAGCCACGCAACTACCATCAGAGACAATGGACCAAATTCCTTTCTCAGCACAATTAGAAGAAAGCCAGGTATAATAGAACTAAGGAGGCTGAATCCGAACCTAGATTGGCCCCTAAAGAAGCGTTTTTTTTATATGACTTTAATTATGAAAAACATTTAGGGCACAGTTAGGATTTTATTATGAATATTTAGAATACCTCATTTTAATATACATATGGTTAAGAGCAAAATTGTAAATCCTATGAAGGAGTGACTCTGCCCTCCTACCCCCCTTCTTCCTATTGTGCTGTCTACATCTGGGGAAAATTCAGAAAATAATATGTCCAGGTTTTTTTTGCTACTGAGGCCAGTATAAGCTGCCAAAACCTCAAAATCTTGGTTTGGTATTAGTATTATGCAGAAGATAGATAGCTTTTTTCTCAGCAAGCTTACATTTTTTGGTACAGAGGAAGTATGTTTTCTGGAAGGCAAAGAATTATTTGGCTGTTATTTTTTCTGGTCAGACTACAGGTATTTCATTTTGAAGATAAATAGGAGCCTAGTTCTCTCTCACACACACATGGAAGCATTTGTCTGCACAACAACATACACTTTCTCCCAATGTACAAATGCCCTAGAAGAGTCAACTCCTGTTCTCATGTTTACACCATCAATATGTTTAACTGGACTTCACTTAACTGTATTAATGGATTTAAATTACTTAACACATGCATGTCATTTGAGAGTTATTTCATTGTATGCTAAATGAAGCTTAGTTGTAAATCTCAGCTCTTTAATCCTGGACCAACTCTTCCAGCTCCACAGGGGCATTATTATGTGCATACATCAACCTGAGAGATCTGACCACAGAATTTGTCTCCCTTCCCCCTCAAAGGTTTACAGCCCTTATACTGCACAGTGGAAATCCCTGTACATATAAGAATCAGGCAAGGAGTGTACAATAAAACCTACTATATAGGCAAGCCCAGTATTGCCACATCGCTGGTACAGATTTGCAACAGTAAGCTGGGCTTTTAAACAGGCACAACAACAGCACCAGCAGGGAATGGACTGGTTGATCTTTTTCATCTCTAATTTCTATGAACAAATACAAAAGGTGGGATTAATCGCATTACAAAGTTCTCTGTTAAATAATGATCCTTTTATTAGATCATTACAGAAAATATTCAGATGCATGGCAATATTTCCCACCAAAATTATGTAATCAGCTCTTTTCATTTGCCTGTTATGTTAAACAGCACACTGTATGGAGCTATTTGTATTGAACTGTTCATTCAAGAAGGCGTCTTGAACACATTAAGTGCTTTGAGTGTCATTACAAAAATCACCCTCATTATACACCATGTAATAACCACAGACCCTATGAAGATCAAGCCCTGTTTTTTACAAAAAGAAATGAAACAAAAGTATGGGAAAGCAGAAAAGGTTACTGTATTTGATAGATATTTCTTTAGAAAAAATGGATCAAATCATGTTCCTTAAAAAAATAAAAACTAGACAGCAATCATTGAGTTGCATCCTGTGAGAGGAAACTGGGTCAAAATTGATCGGGATAGTCAAGATTATTATTACATGCAGAGAATGTACAATGAAATGTGATTAGATTGAGTGTACCCATCAGTCCCTTTTGCAAGATCGAGCACAGAAAAGCACAGCCTTGATGAGAGGAATCAATAGCATTGAAAGCAAAATTGGAGGGCTGTCAAATCATCTTAATTCCTATTTTCTGAATGAGTGGAGCAGGATCACCTCATGCACATGCTAATAACCAAATTAGTTTGCCTTTGACTCCTTTATGGAGTCAGTCCACTATGAAGCTTATACTATTCAATTTTAAAAACCGTATATTTAAGTCTGTATTTGTAATTAAAAACATTACATTTTCTCTGAAACCTGTAGATATTTGGTTATGTAAACTACTACTTCATATCATTATCTGGGCTTGCTGTCTAGCAATCTTTGTTTTCTTAATACTCATAAGATACGCTAATCACAGGGGCACAATTATATACAGCAAAGCCAAGAATATGTCTGAGACTCAACTAGAAAACCATCGCCTAGAATTTAATAATAAAAATTACCTTTGGGCCGATACTGCTCATGAAAGATCTCCATGAGAATGGGGTGAATACTGACAAATTTGCAAACATTTCAGCAATTCTGAAAATGGTTCCATTTTGACTGTGCTTGCACCTTTTCTATTAGCTGTGAGAATTTTCCTAAAAGCAATGCTTCATTTGTGTAACTGAATGAAGTTGCAAAAAGAAAAGGAGGACTTGTGGCACCTTAGAGACTAACAAATTTATTTGAGCATAAGCTTTCGTGAGCTACAGCATCTGATGAAGTGAGCTGTAGAAATTTTTAATTCTAAATTGGAATGAACACAAATTTTTTTGAAATTTTCCATGAAATGAAACAAGAAAATAATAATTCTGGTCAAAACTTTGTTTTGATTTTGACTTTAAATTTAGGAGAATATAGAATCCAACAAAATGTCATTTGAAAATGAAGCATTTTCTTTGGAAAATATTTGAACGCTCCATTTTGATGTATTGAAATGCTTTATTTCCCAGAACAGCACTTTCAAAATCAGTTTCCCATGGGACATTTTGGTTTTGTATTTTCAAATAGAAAAATGTTCTGTCTGAAAGATTTTGCTCAGCTCTAATGCTGACTGAATTGATAACTGCAGCCAGAAAAGTTACAGCCAAAAAGAGGATGGCAACCATGCCCCCAAACAAAATTATCCAGTCAAAGTAAGAGCCAACATTTTGCATATGGACAGCTTCTTTCATTATTAAGATGGTTCTGGTCTGTTTTAAGAAAAGGAGTACTTGTACAAGTACTCCTTTTCTTTTTGCGGCTACAGACTAACATGGTTGCTACTCTGAAAACTGGTCTGTTTTGATACTATAATCTCACCGGAAGCTATGAAAACCCATAGTTAGCAGTTTTTAGTTCCAACAAACTCACTTTACAAAATTTATGTGAGGCTTCTTTCAATAAGAATTTTGTGTAACATGTTTCTAGGTTAAAGCTACCTTCCTTCTCCACAATTTAAGATTTCAACACAAAGTAGGTTTCAGCAAGACAGTCCCACATACTTGAAAAGGGTCTTCTCTAGGAGGAAGATTTCACTTGCTCTCCTAGTACAAAGGCTCCACTTCCACAGTAACCTGCTCCCTCTCCACCCCACCACAGTGTTGTACTAGCCCTCTTGAATCTGGCTGTACGTTCCAGACTTTAATCTTATGAGTTTGCCTAGTGAAGTCTCTGAACTTTGCCTTTCAGAAAACAGATGATTCATTTCCTTGTCTCCATGGTCCGTAGGATGCACAGTCAAGTGCTGATTACATTATCTTCTGCTGTGTTAGAGGCTGCAGGAGAAAAGCAGAGGTGAGTGGCAAAATTCATATTCTAGAGTGCAGTCTCACTTTTCCGAGAGGAAGAAGTAAAAGACTTTAGCTGAGATTTTCAAAGCCACCTAGTAGATTTGTACATCGAATTCTCATTCATTTTAAATGGGAATGAGGTATTCAAATGCCCTATGTGACGAGACTTCCAAAGCCCCATATTTTAAGGAATCTCAGTCCTGCAGAATTGCTTTGTACTTTGTAGTCAAAACTGATAGTTAAAAGTTTCTTAGAAAGGTTTTAAACCTTTTGTTCTGATCTTTTCCAAGGTACATGACAAAGAGAGCTCTTTTCAAGTCACAATTAGAGCTGGTTAAAAAGCATATGCTTATACAAAATCCAGAGCTTGTTCAAGGACTTCCACAGACTTCTTTTTGGGTAATGCTTTTATTATACTAGTATTACTATACTTGGCTCTTATATAATGCTTTTCAGATATACATGAAAGGAGATAAGGCACTTTTTAAAAGGAGTTATCCCCATTTTACAGATGGGTACACCGATGTTCGAGTTATGCAATTTACCCATTGTTAGCCAGCAAACTGTTGGCAAAGCTGGGAGAAGAATTCAGTTTGCTGGGTTCCCAGTCCAGTACTTATCCATGAAACATCACCACCTCCCTAGTGACTCCTATAGTAAACTGTGCCTTATTTTTTGGCTTTTTAAAGCATGCATGAACCAGTTATTTCTAAACCTATTGAATACATCAAAATATTTATACTGGATAATAAGTGGCAATCAATGAATTGTATAGGTATCCAGTGTTGGTATTTACACTTCAACACTGTTCACCCAAGAACAGTAGATGGAAGGGATATGGGCCAACTCGAATATACACGTATTCAAACAAGTCATGCAGACCAGTTTTTAAAAGCTATGAAAATTCTCAATGGGTCTAATACAGTCAAAATAACATCTCTCTCTCTCTCTCTCTCTCTCTGTATGTGTATGTACATACACACACACAGACACACACAGACCACAGAATTTTGCAAGAAAGTTTTTGCCATTTCATTTCCCATTATTTAGCTAACCCGCAAATCAGCGACATACGATTTTTGCATCGATTCACTACTCATCCATTTTTGCACAGAAATGAGTCAGTTTTTTTAAGTGAATACCTTAGCAAAGCTATCTATAAAATTGGGTGCATTTTAGAGTTCTTAACCAGAAGAGTAAATCTCATTGTTTAAAATTGTTTTGCATATTGTTGTAAATATTTTGAACAGTTTTAATTACAAACCCATCTGGTCTCTGGCCAAGCTTTGCTCCATCATTAAGTTTTATTTATATGTAACATTTTATAATGGCATTGCAGTAGTAAAGTTAAAAGGACTTTTTGAGTTGTCATTGCAAGAGATTGCTAATAGCAATATATGATGATACACTAATATATTTCAGTGACACATACATTTCAGTATATGTGCTATAAATGCGTATAGACTACAAACCAAGCCATCAAAATCTACAAAATGCACCATGATTTTCATACGTACTCTAAAACATACTTCAGTACCATGGACATGAAGGAATTTAATTGCTCCTGTGGGCCTACTGATAATGTACCATATGTCAAAGCACAGGATTTTTCATCTATTCAGGTCTCTTTGTTTCAGTACATACTGCACTGATTCGGAGTTAACCTGACTTTGGTACATCATAAAGCAGCCTTGAAGTATGAGAACATTGAGAGAAATGAAGAGAACTGAAATCAAAGCAAACAGAGGAAATTAAAGATATGGTCTATGGTTTTCAATTTTTTTTCCTTCTTCAGCAAAAGTAAAAAAAAAATTAGTATAAAAGATTGTTACAAGCCACACCAATAAAATAAAATAAAATACTCCATATTGTGGTTTTTACTCTGTTGTTTTGTTTATTGCAGAACCTAGAGAAATCTCATCCACCATGGGATTTTGACTGTCTAGGCACAAAAAGGCAAGATAACTATTTACTGCTGCTTAAAACCTCTTATAACTCCAGCTGAAATGGACAGATATGTCCTAATATCCATGGATTTTAATGGCAAGTTAACTAAGGAACAGCATAGCAGGTGCACAGCAAGGTCACCTGACTGAGATTTAAAGGTTTGTTTCCTTCTTTTTGTCTATTTTAACACATGCAGGGCTTACAGGCATTCTGATATTTCCCTATTTTCTTTGATCCGTAAGGGAGGTAGGAGATGATGACATTCAAATGTAGCAGTCCCTAAACTATGCATCGCTCTGTGGATTCTCTTGGATATAATGCTATTTGTCCTTGATTCCCAGTATCCTGACTCTCCATCAATTCTTCTACTAATACCTTATTTATCATGGAACAATGTAGAGCCAAGGGAAGAGGCTAATGTATCTATAAATAAAATGAATGGAAGCCAGGTGGCAGCATACAATGCAGCAGGAGGAGGAAATACTCTCATTGTGCCATGATTTAGAAGCAAAGAGGACGCAATACAGGAACTGGTCTAAGACAAAAGCACAGATGCAATCCCTCAATATACTGCTCCACGTTACTATGTAACACCCTACCTAGCATTCTATGTGTGCCTGTTTCCTCATGCCCCATCCTCAGCATCACTCATGACAGGAGAGGCAAGAGCATCCGGACTATCTTATTCACCTCCTTACTCTTCAACTGGCAGTGCAGGCACTAAGCATAAGCAGACTAAGCAATTTCTTAGAGCCCTGAACAGCTCAAGGGGGCCCACTATTCACTTTTTTAGTATGTATTGTGTGTGTGTGGTGGGGGAGAGGGGCAAAATATTCCTGTTTAGGGCCCCCAATGGGATAGCAACTCCTCTGCATACTGGCACCACTGGAAATATCCCCCAGTTTCCATCCCCACCATGGCCACCAGTACCAGGCATATGGAATACAGCTCAAAAGTCCCCAGAACTCTAGAAGCCCCAACAGGGGAGGTAGGAACAGAAAGACTTCTTCATTCTGCCACCTCTACCTCAACCAAATGCACGGGGGATCCATTCAAGGACACCAGGTTGCAATGGGTGACCATCTCCATCACCAAGTGCCTTCCCCATTTGGCTTCTAGCACTGAGAAGAGGGTGGGAGGGACTCCTTCACAGCCTGCAGAATGGACATTCCTCTGGATCTCAGAAAATGAATTTCCCTCAAAACCTAGATTCCTCCATTCTGCAATCAATAAAACTTTATTGATTTTTACAGGTATATAACTTACTCTGCTTCACTGTACCTCCTGCTCTCGTTATCCTGACCTCCCTTCTCTTCTACCCACTCCATCCCTCCATTCTCTCCTCTCATTTTTCCATTGGGCCCAAACCTTGTCATCCTTCCCCTTACCCCACACATAAATGACCTGATATAGCAAGTTGATATATCGGCAACCTTTGGCATGCAGCCCACCAGGATAAGCCCCCTGGCAGGCCAGTCCGGTTTGTTTAATGCCACGTCTGCAGGTTCGGCCGATCGCAGCTCCCACTAGCCGCGGTTCACCACTCCAGGCCAATGGGGGCTGCGGGAAGCGGCACAGGCCAAGGGATGTGCTGGCTGCCGCTTCCCGCAGCCCCCATTGGCCTGGAGCAGCAAACTGCGGCCAGTGGGAGCTGCGATTAGCTGAACCTGTAGACACAGCAGGTAAACAAACCAGCCCGGCCCACCAGGAGGCTTACCCTGGAGGGTCGGGTGCCAAAGGTTGCTGATCCCTGCAATAGAAGGGGTTAAAGACTATACAGAACATGCACGTGAGCCAGAGTTATCCACATTGTTGCACAAAGTGAAGCAGCAGTCAAATGTAATAATATTAGCCTATCAAACTGTATGTGTGTGTGTGTATATATATAATAAAATCTTATTACTATTACTATCCTCCTTCCTTCCTCTTATCACCATTACTACCCTTCTCTTTCCTTCCTTTTGTTTGTTACACTCCCTTATTGCACCTGGGCTTAGAAAAGATTGTAAGTATCTTCCTATGTATTTACACATCACTTAACACATCCTGACTAGAACCTGTGCCTCAGATAATAAATAAGAATACAGTAATGTTATGATCCTATTTAAATAGTTTTTTCTCAGGCCCTCAAATATCGAGCAAAACTAAGTAAGGACTTTTCTGAGCTATATAATATATACATACTCTTCATAAAAACAAAATTAAATAATACCCATGTCAAGCAGAGCTACTCTCTGCATATGCTTCACTGGTATTCTCACCTGAACTATTTAAAAAATGCACTTTTTAAATGGTGGACATTCCAAAATGTTTTTTTGTACAAGTTTAAGTGGAGGCATTAATTAGGATTTGGCCCACATGGGAGTTGTGTGTGGCCCCACGAACAGACAGACAAATGCAAAGGCTTTTCTCTGATACTGCGTGTGACCTCTTGGCTTATTTGGGCTCTTGATATAACAAGCACTGAACTAGCTAATTGGCTTGGCGCCGTTTCAGACAGTTGGATTATAGGCAGTGATAAAGCGCAGCAGAAGGCACCTCTTGGCACACTTCCCTATAACTCAGCCATTTCAGTGAGGAATTCCAATGGAAGACATGTTTTAGCACATTTTGAAACTGTAGGGCTGCTTCAGGATAAAGAGCAGCTATTTCATTTATCATTCCGCTATGTGCCCATGCAGTAAGCTCAGAGCAATACAGCTAATATAAATAAGACACAGCAATGATGCAAGCTACTGTAAGTTATTCTTGGCTGAAGTGAGTATTTTTGTTTTTATAGGAAATTTTCACACCCCATAAAGTTGAAGCAGTGCACTCAGAGATGGATGTACTGAAGAGATCACTCTGAGTATTCTCTCACTACTGTTTTTAAGGCCTGTGTGATTAAATTACCCCCTTCTCCTTCCCTCTACTGACCTTGTTACCAAGGTGCCCTACAGCACCTATATTTGGTTTAGGTATAGCACCGGCAGTTCATATGGGTATATTTAAAATTACTTGGGAATATAGATTACAAACTAACAGTCTGCACTATTAAACTGGCGTGGGTAGCTGAACAGAACTCAAACAAGGCTTTGCAGTAAGGAGGATTACAATACTTCTGTAATATCCACACTACCAGCAAGTGTCACCACAGTATAAGCTTCAATAATGAACAGTCAGAGAATGGTGTGGTTATTACAGGACAGAATTAAAAGTAGCATCTTTAATCTTTGCTTTGATGACTTCATTTGCTTTCAGTGGAGTTCCATAATTTTATGGTCGCATCCAGTGATAAAATTTGGTGATGCAATTGTAATTAACAATGGTTTGAGTACAGATACAGCAACCTCGAGTTAAGAAGCAGTTATACTGAATAATAATCTCACTGTATTTCTGCATGCTTTTCAACTAATCTTTTTATTCACTTAACATTGATATTGAATGAATGTGTTTGCAAATACCACACCAGCACAATTTGGTAATATTCTATTCAGTTATGTTATTTGACAGAGTATACTTTAGCATTGTTCTGGAGCATATATTCATTCTCTCTAATAAAACTTGAGCAGGTTTTTTTCCCCTTTCAAAAATGACAGTATATTAGCTGATGTGGTTGTGGATTTCATGCAAATGATGACAAGAACACAAAGACATGTAGTACCAGAGCTAGGAGTATAGCATAGTCTCTACGAGAAGGTACCTGAGAAGTATCATGCGGGTTTAATTTTTAATCCTAGAACACAATTGGCCCAAGCCTGCATAATTTCTCATCCACATTACATTCTTTTTGATGTGAATGGATTCATGGGGCTCCGGTTTTCTATTCTCATTACAGTCTTTGTCACTAAGAATGAGGTATCCAAATTTTAATGCCTCATATATTTTGTCAGCTGTAGTGGTGTGCTCTACTACTTTGACCTTTTTGATTGGCTTGCCATTTCAGTTCTTCCTATTTACAGCCTCATTAACCTGTGGCGGAGAGGTGGAATGGCTAACCAATCAACATATAGTATACTGAAAAGGTCAGCATAGTCCAGTATATTTACAGTCTTTCACAAGATATTTGAAGGTTAAAAATGTGGATTTCCCATTCGAGTGACAGAGATTGGAACACTAGCAAAGATGAAGTAAGATTAATCCATTCTTAAGTTAGATATTGTAAGAATGATAGGAAGTAAGGAAATATCCTAACTTCATTTTACTGAAGTACTGGATTTGTCATTTTGTAGATCTTTGCCAAAGACGTACTTCGACCCTTACTGTGTGACCTTACTCGGATATGCAAGATCTACAGTAGTTAAATCCAGGATTTTAAAACAATCTTGAAGTTAAACAGGCAATTCAGTATTTTAGGGTTAACCAGTGAGAAAGCAAAAATAGTTCAATCAGTTCTGAGTCTACAGGGGACTTTTTACACAGAAAATATCAAGCTTTGCCAAAATTCTTATCTGCACACTTCATAAACATCTTTTCTAATAGAAGAGAAAATATTTGTGATAATTATGTAGTTAGTGCCACTTATTAGATAAACATTTAGCTGGTTCATAAAACAAACTTTTATGTGGACCACAAAGCGATATGACAAAATTTAGACTAAACAGCAAGTTTGATGTTAGGGAGCATTGTGCTATAGGAGATACTTTCTTTCAGATAGGAAGCACAACTGGGCTAATGACCCCTTATGGTCATTAACAGTGTTGTGAGAGCTTAATCCTGAGGACCTGGCCAAATTCCAATTTTTGTAATTACATTCTGTTTGCAGTACCTAATCTCCCCCTACAGTTTCAGCTGAATATGGTATTCGTTACCTCTTGTGTAAACTGTTGCATAGTATGCTAGGTGTTTCTAAAAAGCTGCTGTTTTCCAACATAGAGGTAATAGTATTTCAGTGATGGAAGGAAATGGGAATCATGTTACATACAGCAGTTTGTATATCCGTATTATTTATGACATTCTTTGGGAAGGCATAAACAGATACATCTCTAAAAAGCAACGGGTTCGTTTCTCCTTTCATAGTGAAATCCCACAGACCCTTCCCCCCCACCCCCCATGGTAAACTCTTGCCAGATACTCAGCTCATACAATGAACACTACTTTTCTTTCTAAAACTTTGTAGTGGCGTGGCGGTTACCTGGGTGCACCCTTGAGGTCAGGCATAGGCACCGCAGGTGAACTTCGGCCTTAGTTTTGCCTCACCCAGGATATAAACAAGTTCAAGCCGTTCAAATTAAGCAGTAATACTACATGTTCATTCAGTGATCTTTCTGAAGGGACCCAAAATGCTGTGTGAACTGCTCTTCCTTTGGAAGAATGGCCTTGTGGTCCTAATTCAGGTTTGAACAATTTCATAAACTCCTGTAAATAGATGAAAAAGAAGGCATAAAGGTTTCTTTATCTCAGAGAAAACAAGCCATTGCTGCAGATGTTATTTCTCATTAGCTAGTTTCTTGCAAATATCATTTGAAGTCCATATAATATCCCATGTACAAAGACAGAGTAACACAAAGAAACCTGATCAATCTTTTTGGATTGAAGATATAAATTAGAAGAACAGATATGAGAAGGTTACTCACCCTGTGTAGTAAAGTGAGGTTCTTCGAGGAGAGTGTCTATTATGGGTGCTTCACTGTAGGTGTGGCAGCGTCCTGTGTGCCTGGGATTGGAGATCATCATCAGCAATGCCCTTCTGACCGCACATGCGCTCTTCCCCCGTCTCATACCATGAGTGGGAGGTATATATAGTGCTGTGCGGTCCGATCACCTCCCCCTATCCCCCGGTTCATTCTCTGCCGCAGAGCTTATGTTTCAGCTCCAAAGCAGAGGGGAGGTGGGTGGGATGCATAGCGATGCGCATCTTGAAGAATGTCAGTTACTGCACAGGGTGAGTAACCATTTCTTTGTCAAGTGCTCCACTGTAAGTGACTAGAAAGCAGAGCCCCTAATAGGAAGGCTGGGGCTTTGGAGCAATATTTACTGCAGATGATAGGACAATATGTACTAGGAAAGTATCTGCTGTGCCGTTGTGAGTAATGGTATAGTGACAGGAAAAAGTGTCCACCGATGTCCATGTGACCACTTGCAAATGTCAGCAAATCAGGACATTATTGAGAACAGCAATGGAGATGGAGATTGAGCAGGTGGAATGTGCTCTAATTCCAGAAGGAGGTTGTCGACTGTGTAGTTGGTAGGTCAGATGTATACATTGCAAGATTCACTTGGAAGAGCATTGCTTAGAGATGGTTGTGCCCTTGGATCTTCCGGCTGCAAGGAATAAGTGTGGTGATTTTTTGAAAAAGGCTTCATTCTGTCCAGGTAGAAAGCTAATGCTTGTCTGACATCCAAGGTGTGTGGTGCTGCTTCCTGTTGGTTGTTGTGAGGCTTCAGAGAGAAGTCAGGGACATGGACAGGTTGATTGAGATGGAAAGAGGATGGTACCTTGGGTAAAAATTTGGAATGTGGGCATAATGTAACTTTGTCTTTATGAAAAGATGTGTACAGGGGATATACCATATGGGCTCCAATTTTGCTGACACATCAGGCAGAAGTAAAAGTGACAAGAAATGCTATTTTCATAGATAAGTGAACATAGAAGCATGTTACCATTGGTTCGAAGAGAGGTGTAGTAAGAGATAGTAGGACAAGACTGGCATCCCAGGATAGGGTGGTTCCCATATGTCAGGAGAAAGATTTTGGAGACCCTTCAGGAAACATTTCATGAGTGGGTGTGTGAAGACAGAATAGCCATCTATGTGGCAGTGAAAGGTTGTGATGGCTGCCAAATGCACTCAGATAGAGCTAGTGGATAATCCTGATAATTTAAGGTGTAAAATATAGACCAGGATAAGTGGTAATGGAGCGCTCATTGCATCAATCTGATGGGAGGCACACCAGCATTGGAATCTAGTCCATTTGTGGTGGTAAGTGTGTCTAGTTGTGTTGCATCTGCTATTCAAGGGTACCTGTTTAACTTCTTCCAAACAGGTTATTTCCAAATCCTGGAACCATGAAGGAGCTAGGCTTTCAGGTGGAGCAACATAGATAGGAAAGGGATGTAGTATCCTTCTCTGATGATCTCTAGGACCCACTGGTCTGGGGTAATTAGCCTCTATGATGGAAAGGGCAGGGATAATTGGTTGTCAAACTGCTGAGATGTCAAAGACAGTTGGTGTAGCTGTAAGAGGGGGAGGCATTTCAGGGCCTCAACCACACCTTCAAAATTGTTGTTTGGCTGAAGGTGCGTGAAAGGTTACCCCTTAAGGAGGCACCTGTGTGTATTTGATAGGGGGCTTCTGTTGCTGGTCCTGAGTGTCATAGTGCTGCCAGAGAGTGTATTGCGGTGGTCAGGATCATGTGGGAAGAGGGTATTTTACCTGTTGCCTCTTTGGCGCTGGTGTGTAAATGTCAAGAGAGTGGAGAGTAGCTTGGGAGTCTTTAAGGGAGTGTAGTGATTCACCTGTATGCTCAGCGAATGATTTGGGGCCCCCAAAGGGTAGATCCTCCACAGTGCTTTGTATCTCCTTCACAAGTCCAGAGAGGTGCAGTCATGATGCCCTCATGACTATGGCAGTTATTACGGAATAAGCAGTGGGATCTGCTGGCTAAAGAGGCTTGCATAGCTGTGTACACCAAGAGGTGTCCCTCAGATAAGAGTGACTGAAGTTCTTCTTTGCCTTCATGAAGATCTTGGCAGGGTTCCTGTATTTTAGAATAGTTGAGTTAGTTATACTTGGCCATGAGAATCTCATAATTAGATATGTGAAATTGGAGCATGGCAGATGAATAAGCCTTGCATCCGAATAAATCCAATTGTTTCCAGTCTCTGTCATGATGGGTGGATTGAGGTTGGTATTGGCATCCATTTGCTCACCTCAAAGATTCACGGCAGTCCTCAGTTTGGCCACTTTTTTCAGTGGCTCAAACCTGCCATTCACTCAGCTAACCTCATCACTGGCCAGCATGGGGAAAAGGAAGGAGAACAATCACCACAGTCTCTGCTAATCCACCTGGTAAGTCGGGGGACAGGCCAGGGACCTTCCCCTCTGGTGGGACCCACAGTCCAGGTCAACTCCTCCTGTATCCAATAGGGAGTTGGGGGGGATGAGGGGAACCTGGGCCCACCCTGTACTCTGGGTTCCAGCCCAGGGCACTGTGGATCACAGCTGTCTATAGTGTTTCGTGTAACACCTGTATGACAGCTACAAGTCCCTGGGCTACTTCCCCATGGCCTCCTCCCAACACCTTCTGTATCCTTACCACAGGACCTTCCTCCTGATGCCAGACAGTGTTTGTACTCCTCAGTCCTCCAGCAGCACGCCCTCTCACTCTCAGCTCCTTGCGTGCCCCTCACTGACTCAAATGAGGTCCTTTTTAAACCAGGTGCCCTGATTAGCCTGCCTGTCTTAATGGATTCTAGCAGCTTCTTAATTGGCTCCAGGTGTCCTACTTAGCCTGCCTGCCTTAATTGGTTCCAGAAAATTCCTGATTGTTCTGGAACCACCCCTGTTACCTTACCCAGGGGAAAGGGACCTGCTTAATGTGGGGCTAATATATCTGCCTTCTATCACTCTCCTGTAGCCATCTTGCCCAACCCTGTCACATAAGGAATTTGGAGTGGGATGGGAGAAAAGAAACTTGTGGAGACACAGGAAGAAGAAAGTATGAAACTACATTAAAATTAACAGATAAGGCACTCTCTAATGGGTAAAAAAGGAGAAGTGGGTTCTGCTGAAGATTCCGTCCCAGACCAAAAGTGGTAGATAAGGAACTGTGGGGCAATTGGACCACATGATGCTATATATACATCCCACTCAGGGCACGAGATGGGGGAGGTGCATATGTGTTCCAACAGACACTGCTGGTGAAGATCTCTGATTCCAGGTGCAGGGGACATTGCTGCATCTACAGTGGAGCACTCAGAGGTACATCACTTGAAGAAGTACTGGAAGTTTAAATCACTCTGCCATAGCTTCCCTTTGGATTTCCCTGAGTTTCCAAACACTAACCTGTTGTATGTAATAGGACTAAAATATTACCAGAAACTGTTCTGAGCCCAGTATTTTGTTGTCAACTCTTTCTTGCCATTTGGGGCGGGGGGGCCTGAGGGTGAGGGGTGGGAAGGGAACACCTTTATAATTAGCCATATTTTATTGCAAGTTAGGGTACAGAAATGTTCTCCACCAAAAATAACCGGTCTGAAATTGATGATCTGGGAGTGTTCTAAATTTCAGTGAGCTATTTTGAGTTGTCCAGGTATTCCCTCTGAAAATATCTGATTCAAAAAATGTAAATCAACTTAGTTTCATTGAACTCTATGGAGCCATGTTGATTTAAACAAGCTGAGGATCTAGCCTAGTATTGTGAAGAGAGCATTAGTTACTGCAACACAAAGCATAAGAAAGATGTAGGAATTTTATATCACAGAGGTTGGATGGGAATAATATTCTCACGTTAATGGAGAAAAGTGAAGATGGACATACTGCTTCATGGTTTTTTTCAGATTTTGCCACCTGACCCCTTTTTTAAAATTTCTGTATCCTCATTATTCGGATATCTGTTGTCATTTTAAAGTGAACTAGCTCCTATTATAAACAAGCTAATACAGCACTACATTAAAATCTTGTATCCATAAATATATATGGTACAGTAGATGAACCCAGCAATGACAAAAATTTAACTCAGTTTGTTATTTCTTTGAAGAGGTCACAGGAATTGGCATATAGGATCAGACAAATGATCCATCTAGTTAGGCATAACTATGCAGTTTAATGGAATAGCCTGCCAGCTTGTGCCTAACTGCTGTAAGTTAGACGTTGGCATATGTCTTGAAGCCAGTGGTTTGCATCTCTTTGGGAGAAGAAATGTTCCTGTTTGACATAGGTGACCTATGGTTTACTATTTGTGCTGTGTTATTAAGAATCTAGGCATTTATATAGTTCCATTTCCATAAAAGATGTCATGAAAAATAGTTTGAGAGCAATCTACAGCCAGAAATATGTTTTTAACCAAATAATTTCAAACAAAATAGCAAAAATCAAGGTCTCTTTAATAGATATTCTTAAAGAGAAAGAAAAGGTTAAATTATCAAATAACTTGTTTGCTGTGAATAATTCACCCAGGTCTGCTCAGGAAAGGATAGTTATGTAAACATGAAATTAACAATTATCTTTTCAAGTAGTTACAAATGACACTATAGAAGATATCCATTCTGTAGATGTAAGCCTTTACCACATTAATTAAAATGGAAATTATCTTAGTTTTTCCTTCATCTACTTACCTGACTTATTTTGCAGACACTGAATTTTTTGATAATATAATTGCTTCTGTATTTTCTTGTGACAGTACAATAATCATAAATGGTTTTGGTTGTCAAACTAATAGGCCATAATAATTTGGTAGCTGTTGAGTAGGACAAGGCGGAAGTGATTTTGTTATTGGAAGATCTGCTTCAATAAAATCTAACACAGATGCAGCCAAGGTAAAATTTCAGTTTTTCTACAGGCTGAAATTCAGTTTCTTCCTCATTTTTTAAAGAAGGTACTAAAAGAGTGGAGAGAAGACACAGCATCTAAGAAAACCTAGATGCTACATATTCTTGTTTGTATAACAAGCAAACAAACACAAAAATCCAACTGTGCTTGATTTAATTAACACTGGAGAAAATACCGCACAGATATCCCCTAAGATGTGTGGTTCTGTTTGACAGGGTCTGGCAACCCAGGAACCTGCCTGGGCTGTGAGGAACCATGCACCACAGAACAGAAATCTACAAGGGCACTCTGGGCATAGACTGGTTTTGAGGGTGGGAAGATGGCGCATCTGTCACTATACAGGTGCTCCAGTCACTCTCCTTTCTTCACTTGTAGAGGTAGCACATTATATTTGTAGGTGCTACTAGCAATATTAGCAATGGTATTTGACTTATTAAGTATGTACATTTTATTCTATCAAAACATCTGAGTTAGAGACTATTAAGACTTAAGTGAAGAGCTCAAAAGACAGGAAACCCCACAGGTAACATTGCAGGGATAACCTTAATTGTAAACACTTTGGGGTAGTGGCTGTCTTTGTTCTGTGTTTGTATAGTGTCCAGCATAATGGGGTTCTGCTTCATGACTGGATCTCCTAGAAGCTACCATAATATATTAATATTATTATTAATAATTAATGTATTTCCAAGGGCCAAGCTTTTCAGAAGTGTCTAGTGATTTGGGGTGGCTCAATTTTCTATGGCAATTTGGGGGGCACTTTAACGGCTAGAGGTGCTCAACACATCTGAAGACTGCCCCCAGAAATTCACTAGTCACCACACCCCCGCTTCTTGTAAACTTGTAACGTATTCATCATCAGTATTATGGAATCCTTTTATTGGCATGTAATGTCAGTGTCAGAATCAGACATAGGCAGATTGACCATCTCACCTATTTATCTAAGGCACATGGCTTTTATGAAATGGCTTTGCAATTACCACATGGCTACCACACTGTTGTGGAAAACGAGTCACACCATCTGTTTGGTTCAAACAGCCTGAGGTCTTTTATTGAATACAAGCATGCAGGGACAGGGAGACAGAGATGGTCACACACAGGTGCCACCCTGGTCTCTCTCTCGCCCTCCTGCTCCTATAATACCAGTCTTATATAGGTTTCAAATCCAAGGTAAATGATACATTTCCTTATTTTTACCACTCAAGCATTTTTAATAAAGCCTTATAAGGAGATAAAATAGAACAGTTTCATAATTAGTATTGTGCTGATGCACTTCGTTATTATCAAGATCTGTGGTTTGCTTGTGGCAGTGTTTTGTCTAGGGACTTTTGCAGGCTGGAGGGTGCATATAATGGACAGTTAGGGGCTTTAGGCCCTTTGGCTCTTTTTTCTAGCTAGAGATTGGCCTAGTCCATTATCTGGGTCAAATGCCACAGCCCCGCATACGTAAATTCTCTCAGCTTAAGCCAAGTCTTACAGGATGCAGACCTGTAAGCCTCTTGCATTACCGCTCTTGCATATGTTGCATATAGTGCATAGATCTTGACGCAGAATGGAATGGGGTCAGGTCAACAGTAATTTCCCACACAACACCAACATAGATGGAGTGCATATATTGTATAGATAGAGACAGATTAATAACTAATAATTTGGGGGAATCTGTCTATGTAGTTAGTGAATTCTGGTTGATATTGGGAACTTTCTATGTATCTGTGCAAATATTTTGAACATGGAGCTTTTTTGCCTTCTTCACTGTCTTTTGCCTCCATATTGAACTGAAGCCCACAGGAATTAAGAGGAGAAATTCTTGCATCTCCGAGCTAACAATACAGGGTCTTTAAACTTTGACAATTGTCCACTGAAATGGTGTACCCTTGGCAGTCACAGATCGGAACTCCAGGAGACAGTTAACTAAGCAACGGATCACCTGGTAAGGGACTCTGTTGACCTGATGAGACTGATCAGGGGGTCACCTGACAATTGAGGATGGGAAGCTATAAAAGACCATCTCTCACTGGTCTTTGTGGGGGAGCAAGCAGAAGGGCACTGACTGCAGTGTTAAGAGAGACTCTGTGATTAATAAAAAGAAAAGGAGTACTTGTGGCACCTTAGAGACTAACCAGTTTATTTGAGCATGAGCTTTTGTGAGCTACAGCTCACGGTATGCATCCGATGAAGTGAGCTGTAGCTCACGAAAGCTCATGCTCAAATAAATTGGTTAGTCTCTAAGGTGCCACAAGTACTCCTTTTCTTTTTGCGAATACAGACTAACACGGCTGTTACTCTGAAATCTGTGATTAATGGAGCTGCTCGAAGGGGGATTCAGGACACTCCAGAACACTCTGACCAAAGCCCAAAGAATGTTCCAGAGTGGCAAGGAAACAGAGACAAGGAAATGCATACACATACTCTATTATTTTTGTCTGAATCTGTGTACTTGTGTCTGTTATGTGCTACGACTATCTGTCTAACGATGCAAACTGTAAACCCCAGAGCACATTCTTGAGCTACTGGGGATCGGCACTAATCCCAGGGGCGAGGCAGGTGGACTGTGGAGTCTAAACTCTCAAAAGGGGGTGCTAAACAGAGGCCCTGTCCCCCCGAGAATACACACAGAAATACCCAGCCAAAGGCAGTACATGGACTCTGGAAATTGAAAGCACCCAGGGCTCAGTGAGGTGCAACCAAAACAGCAATCAAGCAAGGGGCCAGCAGAGGGAGCTTTTCCAGGGCTGTGAGACATCATAAACACAGAAAAAGCTCACCATGCGTAGGGCAGATTATTTAGCCATTCGAATCACGCACATCCTCAAGAGTAATTTTACTACTTGTTTACTCTTCAGTCTCTGAGCACATTTCCACTAAGAATTTATGAAAGTAGCATTTCTTCCAAGAGTTACTTTTGTGGGCAACTGCACATAGATAATTTTGTGAGGCCTTTGACATTTCATATTGTGAAGAGAAGGGATGAGTTATTCCTTTAAAACTATGACCTTTTGAACAGAAAGTAACTTTATGCAAAGAATTTAAAAATAAATCCTTGTTCTTTAAGTAATTAAAGAGACATATCCCCTTCCAGACCAAAATTAATTACACCTAGAGCAGAGGTCCCCAATCTGTAGGATATGCCCCCCACCAAGGGGGCACCGAGGAACATTCAGGGGGGCACGGCTGGTATGTTGACAGTGGTGTTGCAGAATGGTGAGAAGCAGGATCTGTTTTAGGATTTCTAGAGTATCATTACTGTAGAATCTGAGCACCAATCTTATTATTAATTATATTCCTGTGATATTTAGGAACCCTAATTTAGGAGGTGAGCCCCATTGTGCTATCCAGACAATCTGGTATTTCTTTAGTGGAGAGTTAAGCGAAACAGGTGCAAACCAGGTAAAATGTGAACCTTTAAAAAGGCAACAGGAGGGGAATGCATCAGAATCACCTTAGGCAGTGCTTAATTTGTAATGCAAATGGTGCCAGGGCTCAAGCAATTTTTTAACCCTCATAACTGATGCAGCAAGCCCTGAGATGCTGAGGCTATGAACTGCCACGCCTAGAGATACCGGGGCTCAGCCCTGGCAAACCCTGGCACAAATTAAGCACTGAGCTTAGGACATTACTACTACTTTACCATAGTATTTGATATGGCTCTGAAGTTAGTCATGACCATACTATCTTCCTTGTTTGGCTGTTGAAAAAGGTGCTCTGTGAAAGAACATGATGAGACCATTGATGCAGCATGAGCTGTGCTAAACCTTTACAATGAAGCTAGAAACCAACTGGAAACCAGGCTGCTTTCAGGTTTCCTCAAAAACTCAGAAGTCAGAGTAGGTTTTTCAAAAAGATGATGAGCACTAACCCACATCAGTGAGATGCCCTCTCCCTCTCAATGCTATTTTGGTGAAGTGATAGAACATCCACCCCCAACATTTTATGTTAAGATGCTTGCCTGGGTGTCTTAGCAAGTTCTCTCTTATTCTCTGTATGGGGCAGGGAAGCTCTCATTGCTAATAAAAAAAAGTATCAGCATTTGAATAATAATAATAATTAATAATTTAATAATAAATGTTTCAGAAGTTTTCAAGCTAGCCTGGTGGACTGACTCATGGGTTTACTTCAAAATGATCTGAAGTGTGTATGGTTTCACTGGCAAACTAAGTGAAACTGCAGTTTCCAGTTTAAATTTATATTCATTTCAGCTTGAAACTCAAAACAGATCTTATGTGCAAATCTGCACACACTGAAACTGACAAAAAGGTTGGCACAAACCCCTGAAAAATGACAGCACAGTTCTGCCTATCTTTACCTGCGTTGCACTTGGAGGGCAGCATGGTAGCCAAAATTAAATCATCATATGTAAAGATCCAAGGCCAGTATTTTTGCATACTTTTAGAGCATCAATTCAAAGACTTAAGTAACCATGTATTTTCCCACCTATTAACCTAAAACAAATTCTCACACTCAAGCTGCCAACAGCATATTAAAGGATTAGTAAGAAGGTTTATGAAGGAAGTAAAGAACATGGAACACCCTCTCTCCTTCCCAAGCCCCTCAGCTCCTCAAGTGAGGAAAGCCTAATTGTCAAGCATGTTGCAATTACTTTTACAATTACAAGTGTTACAATAAACAAAGCACTTTACCATGAAGTAAAAAGGGGACACCCTAGAAAAGCTGATGTTCAGACATTGACAGAAGCTCAGAATACCATCTAATGCAACATAAAACTCCACCTCTCTAAGCTATGTGACTGAAAACCTGCTGAGATGTGGATTTCATTTCAAACTTTAGAAAGGCAAAGAAATAAAAATAAAGTTCTCTAGATTAATGCACAGCCTTACTGACGGCTAAGAAAAGGAAAATAATTACTAAACATCTTATTTATGTGGAATTGCTGATTTTTACAATGCAAACAAATGTGAACCTATGGGGGAAAAGATTAGGATGAAATAAGAAACTGACAAGAAGCTTTTTCCATGTAATTATGTTGTAAACACAGCAATATCGCATACCAAGATTACATAGTTATTTCTAGTGCCTCCTGCCCCACCAAGTGGACTAATAGTGCAATTTTTTTTTATCACTTTGTAATTTGTATACTTTAAGAGTGAGGGAAGTACAGTAGGTTTCCATAGCAACAAAAGCTAATTCTTTCCAAATTTAGGTCGGAGCTTTTAACATTTACTTCCATGGCAGCTTGCTTTCATATGCATCTTTGAAATACAGTAATATAAAGCACAGTTTTAATCTGCAGAGCTAGAAAATGCGGGGTGGGGGCAGAGGGGGAGAATGTAATATACACTTCACATAATATGCAAATCTACAAATGAACCATGAATTCCCATTTCTAAATGTCGTAGCAGTTCTGAAAAATCTATGTTAAACCTAGTGCTAAAGGGGATAGAAAATGGTCCCATTTTCAGCATTTGTTCCAGTAGATAATAAGGATTGTTAAGTAGGATGCCATTGCAGTTCTCATAAGAGCCCTACAAAATATAAAACAGTGTCAGACTTCCAGCTTTCTCATTGACAGAGGCAGGTCAGTGATATCAGGGTTAATTAACTTATTGCATTCAATAAAATATGTTGTCTCACAGGAGAGTAACATGACCAAACAATAGAATCCATGTCTGCAGCGATACATACGAAAGTGACTGAAATCAGAACATGTGCTATTTCACTGGACTCTCTGAAAACTCCAGGATGTCTGTCTGTAAAAGACTGTCTTCTAGAATACAGATTACTAACTAACACACCCCTGATAATGAGGGAACAGTCCACCCACCCCAGAAATCTCTTTTTGACCAGTTCTCAGCCTGACCCCTCTCAGTAGTAGCTAAATGCTTCCACACCCTCCAG
Organism: Eretmochelys imbricata; assembly: GCF_965152235.1. Lineage (NCBI taxonomy): Eukaryota > Metazoa > Chordata > Testudines > Cheloniidae > Eretmochelys > Eretmochelys imbricata. Next base: position 178,707,844 of record NC_135572.1, on the reverse strand, counting down.
TGACAAGAAGTCTGATTGTGGTTATTTTCCTATCAGAGCACTGAATCTCTCTGTTCCCCACTCCTACCAGGAAAAAATGATCAAAATAGATAGACTTTCATTCCAGATCACAGCTGTTAAATTAGCACTTTCAGATGTAGCCTGTTTGCGGCATTTCTAGTGCCCAGACTGCATAATTCATGCTCCAGTATGAAACGCTAAAGCAGCAGTGACTTTATCACATCAAAAGACTAAAGGGCATGTTTAGAAGTGCCCTTAATTTATAGCTGTACAAAGATGAAAGCAAGATCAGACCATACCAAGCCCCCCCATTCCATGGCAAGATAGGCACTCATACATTTTCTATAAACAAGTTATTTTCATGAAATAGTTAACAGATAGTAATTTTTTTTCAGATTATGTGTTCTAAAATGCACCATTATTATACATCACCCATGTTACAGTCTAACCATTTCCCAATGGGAAAAACCTGTAGACTCCTCAGTGGTACTTGGATATGGTGCTGGAGATGACTTAGAGATCGCACTGACTCAGGTTTCCTTTTTTCAGGTTCCAGAACTTTCTACATCCCCCGCATGAATAACAAACACTACCAGTCTGCTCTCCTAACCCCACAATTGAAAAACCTCATGTAATCCTTCTCCATCCTTCCCAGTGACATCCAACCCCTTTGCAAATCTTCAGAGAGTGAGTAAAACACGTTAAAGACAATGTTAAGGTGGATGAACTATACTGGTGATGGAATATTAACTCTCTTCTTGCATGTATTTTAGATACAAAAATCTTATTTTAAAAAGTAAATATAAAGAGATGTGTGTCTAACTCCTAGGGCTTCTGACAAGTGCCAATGCAGATTTAGCTGTCACAAAAAGGAGATATCACTGGTCTCAGGGCCATGCCAATAAAATGAAGACCACTAAAGTTTATGAAGGATTTTATTTTTCTTGAAACTTCATTCTGCGTTGGATTATTTTGTCACAATCAAGGAATTTAGACTCTGGCAATGATGCAAGGACTTGAAAATGGTGATGGATTTGATGATGGTTGTAATGTCACACATAACAGGATAGCCTAGGGTACCCAGGAAAAGAAAAAAATGGCAATAGCAAGGCAGTCAAAGAGTCTGAAGCACACCAACTCCCTCTGCCCGCAGGAAAAAAACCCAACCAAAAAAATCCTTATTCGTTTTCATTTAGAAGATTGGATTAGAAGAGTAGTTTAGTCATCACAAATCAGGTTTCATCATAGGTTGGGTTCTGATTTCCATGACAGTGACCTACTCAATATTTTCCCCAAAGTTAAATATTATTAATTTATGTATTTGTATCCTGGTAGCACCCAGGAGCCCCAGCCATGGACCAGCACCCTTTTGCGCTAGGCCCCAACATGCTAAATAAATTTTGTATTGAGTTACAGCCTAAATGAGCAGTACTATTCATCAATACTCTGTGACTTCCCATGACCACAGAAAACAACCTCCCAGACAAGCTGTGCCTCATCACAAAAGTTCTAAAATATTTTAGCAACATAAGGAAATCCTTAAAGTGTCCACATGGTATATCTTTCACATAGCAGACAGAATATGTTGCATTTGGGCCGCTGTGCCCATATTAATATAAAACATATTACTATTGCAAGTTTTTAGCAAGGAACCACAGGTTATAAAAAATTATTTTAACAGGGTTCACTCACTGCAAGAGCACCTCCTTCTGGCCAGACATGGCACGTGGCTCTTTCCCCATATGGCACCCCTTGCTGATGGGAACTCCATTACTGTAGTGATCGACCTGCCCATAATTCACAGCACTCCCTCTCATGACTCAGCCGTCCAACTAGGTCACTATATAGTCCTTCCTTTCAGGTTATCAAAGTCTCACTGGACCAGCTGCCCAGGTGTCACCTCCAACAGTCCTGGACTACTTCCCAGTGGCTGTAGGGAATCTGAACCCAGATCCTCCCTCTACATTGGGTTCCAACCCAGACACTCTATAAACAGCAGTCAAGAACTGTAGAGTTGTCCCTTCCTTGCTACTATTTCCCTGGGCTTCTTCCTACTCTGTCTTCTCAGGCTTTCTTTCCTTACAGCTTCTCTGTGGTTGACCTTTCTTTCAGGACTAGGATTTGAGGCCTTATTTCCACCCTCACCCCACCCCAGGTTTCCGCTTCTCTGTTCCCAGTCTCTTTCCCAGCAGCTACAAACTTCCTGCCATTGTGTCCTTTCTCAGCTGGACTTCATCAGCAATTAGTATTTACAAATTCACGGGAACAGATGAAACTGTGATGGTTAACTGACCCCTTTTGGGCCACCTTAACCCCTTCAGGGCTGATGTTAGCTGAACACCCTATCACATATATATTAAATAAACATTGTGGTTTCCACTCTTTCTCCCTTTAAGTTGTGAAATTTCCTGACCTCTTTACTATAAAGATGCAGCTTTCAAGTACCAATTTACTCCGCAAATTTGCATATCATGCCCAGTTGTCCCCACTAAGCTGAGTCTCTGCCATTATGCACTTTCCTGCTGAGCTGCCATCCACTTCCAGTTGGCAACGATAAGCCTGATTCTGACCTTAGACATATGGATATATGTTACCATTATGATGGTAAGAATCCTGCAGCAGATTTTGACAAGACACATTTCAGTCTGTGCCTGAGTTCCTGAGACTGACTCAGCCGATGCCACAGTATGAGGTGCAGGAGTGCCTGAAACAGCTCTAGGATCTCAGCTGTGTTATTTTTTTCCAAAGTTATCCACTAACTCAGACCTCCAGAATTATGTGACAGTATCAGGAATGCCCATTTCCAAGCAAGTTTAGCTCAAACTACTAAAATCTCTAGAGTCTGTATTATAGTCAGATAGGTAGCAAATTCCAGAATTGAAGCTGTGCCTTGTGCTCAACACATTTTTGAGGAAACTTTGGCAAATACTTAACACTCCTAAATTGATGTCATCCAAACATTTTCTCTTGTTACATTCCAACTCCTCTTGTACCAATTAAACTTTCCAATTCAGTCAAACCATATCTTCAAGCCTTTTAATATAGAAGCTTCAGGGATATACTGTTGATGCTTTCTACATGTTGTTGACTTTTAAATATTTAGTCTTGCATTATGCATTTATCCTGACCCTGGAAATTCTTTAAATATCTCATGATCTTTTATCGAGAGATGGCTTCACTGGAAAAGCTTTGTTTGGAGGATTTGTTTTACATTTTAATAGCAATATTTCCTTTTCATCTCAGGGCATGTCTACACTACGAACTTAAATCGACCTATGTTAGGTCGACTTACAGCCACTGCAGTAATTATACTACTATCTTTCTGCCTGTGGTGCAGGTCCTTACCAGGAGCGCTTCCACTGACAGAAGAGGGGCAGTGTGGGAAGCAGCTGCCTCGGCTTCTCGCCTCCCCGCTCTCTGCCAGGCTTTTCGGCTTCCTGAGTGGGAGCCAGGAGCCGGGATGGTGGGCAACCAGGCTCTAGCTGGAGCCCACCACTGGCCCCAGAGCCATGAAACTGACAATGACAGCCAATAGCTGATGTAAGTAACACAGTGTCTACACAAACACTGCGTCGCCCTAACTATACCGACATAAGCCCTACACTTCTCGTGGAGGTGGAGTTATGATGTCGGTGTATTAGGGCACTTACATCGGTGGGAGCAAGGCTGTAGCATGTACACAGACATAATTAAGTTGATATAAGCTGCCTTACATCAACCTACCTTGGTAGTGTAGGCAAGCCTCAGTCTTAAGTGATCTTAGTATATTTCAAGTTTTGTTGTGTTAGAATTAATGGTAGTAAAACCTATTTCTAAATGTCTATCTGGCTTACTGGTATAAAGACAGACTCTTCAGGCTCCCCGCCTTCCTCAATTTGTAGAATTTCATTATTTCCTATTATAGCTGATTTTCAGCCTGTAGATCATTTGCTTTTAGGGTTCCCTAAAATTCTCATTTCCTCTTCACTTTTTCTCCTCAAGACCAACATTTCCAAAAAGTCCCATCAAGGCAACCCTCCTGCCAGCCAAAGAAAGCTAGTTATTGCCAACTTTGGAGGCCATAAAGACAGAAGCATTTGAGAATTCTGATTTCTGGGGGCCACCCATAGAGATTCATTTGAGAATAATATAACAGGTTTCTTTACTGTCTTCCAATTGGTACACTGCAGTAGTCTGTCCCTTGACCTCTAAATCTGGTTTACACTAGTGAGATTTCACAAACGTTTCCCGCTATTACTTAGGCTAGTTCAGTTCCACCAGCAACATTGGAAATTGTGTGAAGATGGTCCACCAGCATTGTAAGCACCATGGGTAAACTTTTCTGGTGCCTGTAAGTGATTTAGGGGCCTAATTTCCATTTCAATGGAATTTAGGCACCAAAGTCACTCAGGCATTTTTTCATGTCTACTGGAGGATGAGATGTCATTGTGCTTAACTCACCAGTGTTCTGTCTAGACCAAAATTGCTTCTACTAATAGAGCTGAACTGGAAGTAGCAATGGTAACATATTTTTAAAAATTTCCCTAGTGTTAACAAAACAAAGCCTGAGAGAACAAAGAGCTCAAAACTCAAACTTTCTGTGACTTAGCTAAGGAAAAGCCCAATACACTGAATAGTATGCTTTTGAAATGCACTATTTGTCCCTTCTGAAAACAACAAACTCCAATTACAAAACAGAATGAAAAAAACAAAAATTTAATGGGCTATGTGACATCCCAGTTTGGGATCATCAGCAATATAGCAACAATACATTAAGAACAGATGCATGCCTAGTTTTTAGAGTAGCGACCTAGTTTGATGTGTTGAACAATGGAATAGAGCAGGGGTGGTCGGACTGTGGCTTTTGAGCTGCATGTGGATCTTTTACAGTTAAAGTGTGGCTCCTGGAGCCCTCATAATCCCCATTCTGTGCCTACCAGCCTGGTGGGGGAGCTCAGGGCTTCTGCGCTGTGTTGGGGTGGTGGGGCTAGGGGCTTCTGCCCAGTGGGGAGGGGAGTCTCTATGCCTGCTGGGGCTTGGAGCTTTAGCAGGAGCCCCAAGACCCAGCAGAAGAGCACTGCAGGGCTGAAGTCCCAAGGCCCGGCAGGCGTACCCCGGCTCTCAGACTTCTGAAGATTGTTGTATGCAGCTCGGAGGGTCATTAAGTTTGGAATAGAACCCCTGGAATAGAGACTACTGGATTAATTGAATGTCGTAGGTGGACATTTTTTGGTAGACAAATATGACTAAATCCATCCCTGGTGAACTTTCACTGATTTCAGTGGAGCTTTACCAGGGATGAATTTGGACCACAATATTTATTCCAAAATAATGAGGTTGCCTTTTAGCGTGAGCATTCTGACTCAAAGTCTGTATGCTTTGTATGTCCGCAAATAAATATTCTGAATTTGAAAAGCATATCATCCTCAGTGGACTTATATAACAGAGCAGATGGCCCTGTAACACATGCTGTGGTAAGATACATTTTTCCATGTGCCTGACCACTTTCATTTTTTACTGTTGCCTATATTTTACTTTTATCTCTAAAAATGCCTTCCAGGCCTCAGAAGCATGAAGACAATGGAACCCAATCAACCTGTAGTAATATAAGTTAACATGCACCAGATCCCCTCTACATAGAGATCAGGAGTTATGACCAAGGTGCCAGGGATAAAGAGACAGCGTGGAGGAACATAGGGGATCTATGGGGTTGAGGGCAGGCCTGCCCACATTTCGTCTTAAATGTTCAAAATAAAATCCTCTCCTGTTTACAATAGCATCTGAGAAAAATAAATGTATTCAGAACCTTGGTTAAATTGTTATGTTTGTTTTGACTTCTTCAAATTTTCACAATGTTTTTAAATTATACACAGGACAACTCCGTGGGCAGAATTATGGTTGTGATATAACAGTTTTTTGAAATCATAAGGTAGATTTTACTGTGAAATGAGGCCTGCTGTTTACCTAACACTAGATTTAACATACATAACAACTAGAAAGATCAGCAGATATTATGGAAAATGTGTTTACCCTGGCATTAAAGCAATGCTACACTACACATGAAGTTAAAAAGCAAATATCTGAAAATAGCTTCCACCTCTCTAAGTGACCCAGAATCATCTTCAGGCAGAAATGTTTCTAAGACTGGGAACAAGACACCCCTTCTGTAGAGTTTTTTAGATATTTCTCAGCAACTTCAATAGTTTTCTCTAAAAAATAGACAATGTATAACATTTGCTTTAAAAGAATGCACAGCTGAATTTAAATTTAGCATAGCTCAATGGAATACACCTAGCCCAAGATAATGTGTAATAGGATGTTATGGCATTGTGATTCAAAGAGCCTTCGACTGAGAGTACATAGTTGACATAGGCCTTGTCTTTACTTGGGAAAAAAAGACAATAATGAGAGGTAACGTGATATTTAACAGAGGGTAAAATCCCAGTATAGATAAAGCATTTAGTAGTTGTCATGTGTTAGCAACCTGAGATAAATCCTAGAGGTTAGCCTAGGGTTTACCTCAACCACTGCTTTGTCCACCCTAGGATGCTATCAGATTTTACTTAGCATGTGTTAGGAAACACGGTAAAAAACCCACCTCTTTTCCTGGTCACCCTCAGAGTAAGCAGTCAGTTGCCTTAAATAATCAAATAAATATTTATTTTTAAGTCCAAAACAAAGAGTTGTTAGAGCTCCATTATATATTCAGAGATAGCAAAATGAGGTTTTAATTTTCTTTGTTCCAAATTGCAGCAGGGAAGCTTTTAAATCTCTCACCTCATTGTGTTTCCAGATTAATGAAGAAGTAGTTGATTCAGAAACTTGCATCTCAATAAATCCAGATTTGGATGAACTTCTGCCTTCACAAACCTGAGGCCCAGTTAGGGCAAAATGGTACATGGTGGGTAATTCACACTTTAGGAACATAGTTAAAGGAAGCGGCTTTGAGAGCCTCTGAAGATGTCCCAGAGAAGAATCTCAGACAAGCCTGTACCAGCTAGTTATATGCAGTCTTCTGCTCTAACGTTGCTTTAGTGAAATGCGTTTAGAAGGAATAAAATACAGATCTTAGCCACTTCTAGAAGGATGGAAATTTTACTGACTGACTGAACAGTGGCAAGTGAAACTTGTGGCACAAAAACATCACCAGCTTTCATGTGCATAAACCTTGGAGCTTACATTCAGCACTAGCTGCACTCTTGGGTGGTCATAACTTACAAATATTTTGGAGATGAGGAAAGACCATTATGAGTACTGTTTAAAAATGTGCTTACATGGTCTAAAATGACTAAAACAGAGACCCTTCCAAGTATTAGCCCACGCTCTGCTCCCATATACATGGAATCTACAAGATATTTCCTTGACCCAGCAAACTGACCCCATATCTTCTGAGTTAACCTTAACTAACTGGAAAATTCATTTTACAATAGGAGCCAGATGAAATTTCAGAGCAGAGATAGAATTAATATGTTCTGTAGAAACAGTAATATCAATGTAGATGTCAACAGCTTGATGAAACTTTAGAGTTGATCATCAAAGCAATCAAGGTGTGATATACAGGTTGAGCCACAGAGCTGCCATTGCTAAACCTTTCAGGACTCAAGGAAGCAAGTTCCTCAGACTAGTTGAATTTCTTCCCAACAACACACATTGAAACGTCCTGAGAAGAAATTAACAAAATCAACCTAGTGACACTATGTATGACCCCAGCTTGGGCACACCTTATCCTCCAATTAAGTACACAAACTTCCTTCAGGTTCTTACTGAGAAAAACATACTGTATGAGTTGATCAACACCCCCACCCCATTACCACCACACACAAACATCTCATTACTTAAGTTACACTTAGTTACATGGCATTGATTTTGTTCCACAGTTGATAAGGTGAATCATCACCCAGCAATAGTAACAAACACTCTGGGTGCACTTAATCTCATTCTGGTTCCAGAAATATTATTGGATTTAGCAGTATTCGACATTTTAATTATAAAGAGTATTGCTGGAACTGATCATGTCTATAGAACCAAAGCAAACTTTTCCATTGTGCCCACTATAACATTTAGCAAACATTCCAAGTGCTTAAATATAAACAGTCAAGTCATTTTGAACACAAAACACATTTTAAAAATTGAAATCTGTTGGCAAACAATTCATAACAGAAAAACAGAGGAAATGGTTGAATAAATAGTTTCACCAAACAGTGCATCTGCTTCTAGCCACAAATGAAATGCATAAACAAATGTAATCTACACTCAAGTCACACAATGATGTCTACACAACTGAGATGCTTTGCACTTGCCCACATAATAATATTTCATAGTTTGCATGTACAAAGGGCCTGATCTTCTACCCACTGAAATAAACAGAAAGATTACCATTAACCTCAGTAGGCTTTGGATTTTGAAGTGTTATCCAGCATTAAAGCCTCACAATAAACCTGAGAGGTAGCTCAGTATTAAACTTATTTTATAGATAAGCAAACTGAGGAACAGAGAGGTTTGGATATGTTCGTTCTCTGCAAACAGCTTTTCCAAACTCTTTCCCACAATTTCTTTCTGTTTTCCAACTTTTTCCCAGTTGTAAAACAGAAAAGAGGTGTGAAAATGGGGTTTTCCCTTCTTTCTCACACTTTATTTTTACTTTTTTCAAAGGAAAAAGTTAAAAGGGGGGGAAAGGCACATGAAAGTGTAAAAGAACCCAAACCCAAAACATTATTTCAAGTTGAAATGAACTGAAAATGGTTATGCCATTTTGACACTTGGTTTCAATTCAATTTTCCATGGGAAATTTGAAATTAAATTATTTGTTTTATTTCATTTTATTTCAAAATGTCCTAGGGGAAATTAAATCAATTTTTTCCTGTGAAAGAGCAGAGGAAAAAACACCTTTATTTCCAAAAGCCCTGGTTAAGAGTGTAGTGAGAAATTAGTGATATTCATTTATATCCTTAACTTAGCACAATATGAAATCATTTAAATAATTATATTTTCCAAGAAAAAAAACAAGTGACATTACTTTAACTATAGGTTTAAATGTGCACCATACTTCTGGCAAACATACAGGCTCTGTTTTGTCAGACATATTCCATAAATTCATAGGCAGAACAGGGGCAAATCACTTGACCTTCTTGTGGCTCAGACAATCCAGCTGTAAAATTAGATGAAAGCAAAACTGAAAAAACAGATGCTGCTGCATCTAATATTAGCTTTTGTTGAGCAACCAATATTTTAAAAGAGCAAAATGAATGTCCTGTGGAAAGTGAAACATTTTGTTTAGGACTAATTGGCATAATCTTTAAATTAAAACAAAAATGATAGAATTGTATAAATCTGTTGCTGGATTTATATGACATTATCTAATTTATAAATCCACTGCATTTTTCAGAAGATACCTTATACTAAAACTATTCCAGCTGGGCCAGGGAGCTACTTGCTGATTTCCACCAGCAGGATGAAGGCTACAGCCCCTGGCAATTGAAGCCTGCCATGGGTTGGGATGTGCAATAGTATAAAACTTCTATTATTCCCACCCTGGACCTGAGAGAGCTTGGGTGGGCAGTCAGAAAGAAGCCCAGGCTAAAGCACAGGAAATATGGACTGTGGATTCCCAGGAAGAATTGAAAGCTGCTGTCTCCTTTCAGAGCAATGATATTTCATTCAGATGCCAAGGAATGTACACTTTGCACCCAGCTGCCAATATCCCAACGGTCCATTCTAGTACTTGAGAACAGTCAGGGCATAGCAATGCCCTAGCTAAATTTCCCTTCCCCAACAATGAAACCAGCACAATCTTGCATCAGGTAGCTCCTTTGGAGGGGTCATAGGGCTAGTCATGCGGGCCCTACACTTTCCACAGACTTATTTCTATGCTGGGTGCCTTACCAGCAACTTTAGAGCCAAATTCTGCCCTCAGATAAACAAGCACAATTTTAATGGAAGCAACAAACCTGTGTAAGGGCAGAAGTTGGCCATTACATTTTTTTTAGAATGTCTACACAGTAATTTTTTTAGAATGTCTACACAGTAGAATGTCTACACATGTTTACAAAGTAAAACCCACAGCTGGCACTGGGCACCAGCTCCAGCGCTAGCCTGGAAATTTATACAGCAATGAAACAGCCCTGCAGCTTGAGCTTCAGTTGGCTAGCGCCGGCCGCGGGTATCTCATTGCTGTGCAGACAGACCCTGGAGGTTAATGAGAAAATATATTGCACACGTATTTCCGAATCCATGACTCAACAAACAAATCAAAGAAATTCTGCTTTTTTCTACCTGTATTTGTGAATATTAGTTGCAGCTGCCTCTATGGTATTCAAGGGCTACATGAACTGTAGAGTGACATCATGCTTTAGAGGTGGAGTATGCTACCTTCACAGTGTTCTTAGCCAGTGGATCAAAAACCTGTTCCTGACTTTCTCATATCTATGATATCTCGGAGCAATAACTACAAGGCCAGTGTTCAATAACATTCTCCCTCTCTCTCTCTCTCTCTCTCTCTCTCTCTTTTTTTTTTTTTTAAAGACTGTCTGAATAAGCCAAGGGGGAAAGTTCTCGTCACTGACAATAAGGAAATGTCTGATGCCAGCAATTAGTGTTGTAAATTTCTAGTGGAAGTAAAGAATGTAAAGTGTTTCTATATGGATCTCTCTCTTTTTTGCCTTATAGAATTAATGCTGATGGAAGTGCATTTATCCTCCTTTTACCTTTGGTGAAATTTATGAGAGATGGGTTAAGATGTCAATTGTACTTTATTCCTGAACTTTAATTAATGTAGTAAAATCCAATGTCACTTGCTGAAGTCTTGGTACAGTGACCCTCATTGAGAATTTTTTTTAATTGATTTATATTTTAAATATATTTGCATACAGTTTTGTCTTTGTGAGTGAATCTATTTTTTGTAAGATGAACCCATCACTTGGCCAGTAAGGCATCTGATCCAGTACTGAGAACTTATATGGTACTTTGTACAGGGGATGATATGTAACTTTGCCATTAATCAGATTCCTGGAGAGCTGAAGTTGACCTTGCTATTAAAGAAATGTCATTGTTTGATTAAAAAGCAGCAGCTTTTACTGGCAATATAATAGTAACTGACTATACTTGAAAGAAATATTTGCTAAGATTTTTCTATAGCATTCAACACCACAATATCTAAGCAGTGATTTTTGTACATTCATCTTAACATACACATTGTTTGACTTTACCTCTCCTATAAAATCTGTTTGATAAAGAATACTTTCTAATACCATGGTTAGAAAGATAATTTTCACAGAAGTTGCATAAACTCTGAGACAGAGAAGGACAATATATATTAGAGAGAAGAATTTGCAGAAGGTTCATTTTAGGTTTACTTACTCCCTACGGTAAGAATATTTTCGAAAGTTTAATACCTATACACTTCTAGCAATCTGTGAATTTGATTAAATATGTATGTTTCTGTTAATCAAAGTTGAACTCTCCTTGATATTTTAACACAATCCTTAAGTCTCAAACAGAGCTCTAAGTGTCTTAAATAGCTCTTGGGTATTTGGTTGCTACATGATGGAATTTCACTAGTTCAGACCAACATTTTCGAGCCAGGGTAGCTTGTTTACATTAGTGAAAACCAGAGTCATTAAATGAAAATTGGGATCCAAATTTAGTGTTCCCTTTCATTTGGTGGATGGTTGGATTCAGAGATCCAGTTTGGTTCACACAGGCCAAGCTGTGAAGTTCAGATCATAGGCTAAGCACCCACCGGCAGACCCCCTTATCAGTCCCTCCTTCTCCCCTAGCGCCTCCTGCCCACCGCAATCAGCTGTTCTGCAGCATGCAGGAGGCACTGAAGGAGAAGAGGAGGAGTGAGGGCAAGGTGCACTCGGGAGTGGGGGCAGAACAGGACAAGAAGAGGCAGGGTTGGGTGGAGTAGGGGCAGAGCCTGGGGCAGAGCAGGGGTCAAGGACCCCCCGGCACATTGGAAAGTTGGCACCACTGTCTCTGTGTATATGTGTGAGTGTGTGTACATGTTGTATCTGATGTACTATTTTAAGCCTAACCATCCAACCCTTTTCTGGTCTGGTTCAAATAGATCTGGGACCCTTGTGAAGCCACTCAGTTAGACTACCATCTTCTAGGCCCAAGATTAAAGTGTGTGACTTTCCCTCCCACAAACTTCCTCAAAGAGTTGCACCATGCCAAACATGGGAAAGCTGTAGTTTCATTCAGTGGGGGGGCCAGTAGGCACCATGTCCAGAAGTTGCTGCATGTTTTTGCCCAAGGTACTACACAAAGCAGTTTGTACCTCACACTACTAGCATAAGTGCTGAAGAAATTTCTACCATTTCAGTCTATCCCTAGAGGAGTAAGTGAGAGATAGAAAAAAAAAAGTAAATATAAATGATATTTCAATCTAAAAATGGGAACATAAGTTCATGAAATAATTTTGCATTTCCTTTCCTCCTCTCCCTCTACATTTCTGATATGGTGCACTAGCTATAAGGGAGTCCACTGCACTTGCAAATTTGGTAGCACTGATTAAGCCATCTGTGCCAAATTGGGGACATGTCTCCATCTTGCTTTTGAATGCCATTTCTTTTTAAGGGTTCCATTATGTATTATAATGGTGAACTGGCCCTTTCAGGGAGTTTGCCTTGGATGCTCATCAGAATGGCTGAATGGTTATGGCTTTGAACTCAAGTTCCAATGGGTGTGAAACTGTGTGCGTTTGAATCCTACTTCCTGTAGGGCCATGTTGTCTGTTGCTTTGCTTTGACACAACTGGTACAAAATTCAAGCTGCTGATTCTCTTTAACATGGTCCTCTGTCATACCCCCTCCCTTCCCCCCACCCCAAATTAAATAAAAGCAACAACCTTGCCACTGAGGGATAACAGGCCTAGCCACAGTGGCCTCAGTCTCATCTGTGAGAGCAATACCCTGCCTTCCAGATAGAAATAATGACAGTATAAGGATCATGGAACAGTAGCATGTGACTAAGAATAATGCCATCTTGGATATAGGAAGGCAAATTGTGGGTATTCAGGAGAGAAACTGCAGGGAAAGCAGGCCTAGGAATGAATGCTCAATTAAAGATTGGGAGAACAGCCAGTAATAGGCCAGTGTGGAGATCTAGGGCTAGGCTGAATATATAAAAAGAGGTCCTGGAAAGGAAAGACACTGTAGGGTTACAGGGAAGGCAGATAGCCCAGTTGTTTAGGGTGTCAGGACTAGAATGCATGTTGGAAGGTGAGTGGGTTCATGCTGTGCTGCTAACGTGGGAGATGAAACAGACACCCCATCGACAAGGGACTAGAAGGGGCTGATTAGGGGCTGGGAGGGATGGACACTGGGCTCAAGAGAAAGGCTACAGATAATCAAGAATACAGACCCCAAGAGGAAGGGCTATGCCCAGTAAGAGTCTGGTATGGAAGACTGGATTTTGGAAGAGAAGACACAAATGAAGATGCATGTAAAGTGCTAATTGCGGCTGAATTAGAAGATAAGCACTTTTCAGGAGTTAAATATGTATATTGTATATATAAAAGAAACTGTTGGAGCTCATCAAATCATGAACAAATAGGCAAGAAATATTTTTGAACAAAAGTTCTGAGTTTAGTGTCATACTATTCATTGTTTGTGATAATTCAGACAGCCATCATTTTGAATTCTAGCACAAATCATTATAATTATTCATCTGCATACACACACCAGGAGTACATTACTAGTTACTACTTAAGACTTCATGCTAATGACTAGTAAGTGTCAATCATCAAATCAGGGAGCAGACTACAACTTAAATCAACAACCACATAGTCCAAATGATAGCTAGTAGATAGCTTACGTGAAGAGCTGGTAATTAAATCACAGTCTCAGTATCATTAATCCAAACTTTTTGGTGATTACTAATGACAGGAATAATTAATAAATGCAGAGAAAATTGGAATCAGCTCTCAAATGATTTGTAAATCAAAATGGGAGCTAAATTTGTAATGAAATATTATTTAGGATGACTAGTTCACTGAGCCTTAGGCTCTGCTCAAGAAATTAATACATTTATTCTGCATGACCAAAAAAATTAGTAATTTGAACTTTGGCCTTTAGGCCTGACCTTAGGCAAATGATGGTTAGAGAAATTATTATGCTACCCGCTCTCAAAGCTTTTATTATCTCATACAATGAATGCTACTCTACAAAGAAGACAACTAAATTCGTCACTGAGCCTACAGCAGAATTTTGCCCTTTTGTGGAGATCTACTTGTGCCAAGGCAATCTCAAAAGCCTTTTTATTGTTCCATGTTATTGGTCTGTGTTTGTATTGCTGAGACTTGATTGATCTCACTAGACTGAGATACCGTGCAGTTCAAAGACTGCTGATGTCAACGATGGCAATCACTCAGTGGAAGAGAGTTTGCTGCTCAATCAATATGCTTGGCACTGTCCAGCATGCACCAACAAGCAGGATAAGTGTCAGTTTTTCCCTGTTAAATGTATTTGCAAAATGTCACATACTGTGTACTTGGGAGATGGAAATGTTATCACAGCACAGGTCAGCAAACTATTGATGGGACTAAACTCTGTCTACTGATGTTCAAAGTAATATCGTGGCAGTTTGATCTAGCAGGGAGCATTAGGTACGCCAGGCACCATTTTTATTCCCCATGTTTGTTTTCAAGATTCTCTTTAGATGCTTCAATGTCAAAGCTTCAGAAAACCTGGTATCATAACATAGTAGCAACTTTTTTAAAAAAAACATTTTCCATGTGCTTATAATGTACCCCAAAATTAACCTGCAATTTATTGCTTCTTAAACTTTCAGAGCCTTAATACTCCGCATACTTTACTGCAGTGCCCAGATAGCCAAGTTTACTAATGTTCTAATTCTGTCACTATGAATTAAATTTGTAGCACTTTAAATTTCTTTGATAATGCCTGTAGGGTGACTACTAGCCATGAGAGCAATATCGGGTCAGACATTTGGGTCACTGTGAGCCAACCTTTCCTAACAAGGTTGGACTTTCTTAGTCCCATTTTAGCTATGTTATAATTTAGGTTTTAGATCATAATTAATTTATAAAAAAGGACCATTGTGTGTGTATGCAGCATCATAATACAATATTCTGCATTATTTAGGAAGAGATTGTACTTAAACATTTCTAGTTATGTAGATCTGATTCTATTTGCAGGCAGGCTGCACCTATGCAAAAATTCTTCTAAAAACCACTGTAAATTACAGAATATGTAAGGGGTAGACTGTGGTCTGCCCTTGGGTGGCTATACAAGAGGGGAGGCCATGCAAGGAGATCCCCATATCCTCTCTGGCACTGCCCACATAAGGGTCAATCACAATAGGGGACCAGAAACTGCTAAGTTTTTGCTCCCTTTAGGATGTGAATCATTGAGAAAGGATAACGTAAGATCATGGATATGCCTTCCCAGCAGCTAACAGAAAGCAGCCTGTGCACCATGGGGAGAGATCTACACCATCTTTATAGCCACTATGGATATGTCTATGTTTCAAAAGGGTGTGTTCTTAACTGGGGTTAGCTACCACTTGGCTTCTAACTCAGGTTAGCAACTCAAATTAAAGCATATAGTGGAGTCTGGAGTTGAACTCAGTTAAAAGATGAGTTGGCATTTCTTCACTGCTGTTTTAACCCAAGTGAAGAACAAACCTTTTTTTATTTTCCAGTGTAAACATACCAAATGTGCAATAGGAAATATTGTGCCTCCTGAAGCTCCCTCTCTTAGTGCTCCCCACAGGGAGAGTGGCTCTGCCCTGCTCCCTACCTAGTGTTTTGTGCAAATGGTACAATCTAGCCCTCACCATACCCTTGACAAACGTATTTGGTTGTAAAACCCAAGGCGGGGGAAATGCTTGCATGCTGTTTGTGTAAGTATGGTTACGTAATTCTTTTGGTTAGGGAAACTCATCCCAAGCCTCAGAGTCCCACTGCAGCTCAAATCCTCACCTGGGGAGCTGGGTCTCAGGCGATGACAAGCTTGAACATGAGATACAGTGCAGACTGGGGAGTGTTGAAAGAGTGTGGAATAACATCTCAGGTGTTGTGTATGATAAGTGTATGCCACTGAGACTAAAAGCCCAACTGCATAGAACAATGCTGCACCCCGCAATGGTGTATGGTGCATGGGCACTAAAGAGATGGCAGGTTCAATGCCTACAGGTGTTTGAAATGAGACATCTTCACACAATAAAAACAGTTACATGAAGGGACAGATTTTGAAATGAAAGCATTAATATGGAAGTCAAAGTCTGTGATGTGGCTGACAAAATCCAGGAAGCCTGACTTTCCTGGTCCAAACACATACTGAGCATGAATGAAGAGGACCTGGTGAAGATAGCATGGCAGCAGAGGGTGGTAGGAAAGAAACCCTGAGGAAAGCCAAAGAATCAGTGAATACATTGCATCAAATAAGATGGTAAGAATGTGGACCTTAGAGCCACCTCAGACAGGTGATGATGGTGGATGCTTGTATGATTATCCAACCCCAATGTTAGGATAAGAGGAAGCAGAAGAAAGTAATATAAAAGCATTTTTCATGTGAGTAACAGGTGCAAGATCTGGCCATTATTTTGTACCTTAAATCTCCTCAATTGCACTCTGCTCTACAGGGACATCTCAAACCTCTGAACTTCCAACAGAGGTCATATTTTTATTTAAGCAAGTAGAAAATTAAGATGATGAACACCAAGGAAGGTTTACATCAGGAGAAATTGATAAAACTGGTTTACTTAAACTTGAGCAGTTGGTTAAGACGGGATGTGATTAAGACATTTAAACTCTCTAAAGGTTATTATAAAATTTAACTTGATACGAAAGCATGGTTTAGAGGTGAAAGGATAGTAAAATAATATCAATAAAAGCCCTTCAAATCTGTAAGGTACATTTTTTAAAATGGCTTCTCTCTAAAATATGTTGCATAAATTAAATATATGATAGTGACTGGACATTTAAAAGTTTCATTGGCTCAACTGACTTGTAATTTTGCTACTTGAAATGGACTCATGTAAATGAAGATTTTATACCACACCGATATGTGCACTAAATTGTTGCATTAAACCGGCCCTAAATACAAATTTATACTTTCCCCGCCTTGATACATCTGTGCGGGTACTGGGCACCATAATATCTGTATTATATAGCCACACATACACCTTCCACAGGTGAGATTTTGGCTGACACCAAAGCCCATTGAAGCTGCTTGCAATATTCCCATTTGTTTCAATGGGCTTTAAAGCCAGCTAACACACAATATTGTGTCCTGTCAGAAAACTTCCAAACTCCTTTCCCTGCACCAGGCAGTCCTGTTCACTCTCCCTCTTCAATCATGAATTAATTATTGTGCTAATTAAAAACAGGAAATATCCAGTAAATAAATTCCAAGGTATAAACAGATATCTCTGAAATGTCAATCAACATAGATTAGACAAATACTGAATATGGTTTTTCAACCTGTTTTATCTGAATAAAAAAAAAAGTGCTGAATGGAATTCCTCCCTCTTTTATAATCACTAATTAGCTGAAATACTGAGTTAGGAAATTTCAGCTAATCAACAATAATCAGGGTTTAGCTGATCGCCATATTTGGGGTTGGGAAGGAATTTTCCTCCAGGGCAGATTGGAAGAGGCCCTGGAGGTTTTTCACCTTCCTCTGTAGCATGGGGCACGGGTCGCTTGCTGGAGGATTCTCTGCTCCTTGAAGTCTTTAAACCACGATTTGAGGACTTCAATACCTCAGGTATAGGTGAGGTTTTTCGCAGGAGTGGGTAGGTGAGATTCTGTGGCCTGCATTGTGCAGGAGGTCAGACTAGATGATCATAATGGTCCTTTCTGACCTTAGTGTCTATGAATCTATGACTCTATGAACAACATTTTAATATGTCACAGTGTCAAACATTACATTTATTAGCGTAAGCAAAATAAATTCTGGTGAGACTGTTGATCTTTAACCTAATTTAATAAAATCTTGATCCACCTCTATTTACTATACTTCTGGAGTTTACTGTACTAGGACTGTTCTTGGGTCAGTATACAAGTGTCTTCTGTAATTAACAGACAACTTTTCTTTGATGCCCTGCCAAGAAAATGATAACTTTGTTGCTGCAAAATGTAGAACTCTGGCAAAGGAAGGCATCTATGTGTTTCAAGGGTCCCATGGAGATTAGTTTGGCCCTAATTAATGGTGGCTTTCTAAAGTGAGAGATAATTGCTGACACACATAATGTAGAGAGTTCAATAGCTAAAATGAGCAATAATGAATATTCACTTTGAAGCTTGCCTGACAGAGTGCTTTAGACTACAAGTTAAAAAATATCTTGAATGCAGCTGATAAATGAGATTACTTAACTATCTCCCCTCCCCTTCCCCACCCTCCATCAGCATTTAAGCACTATCACTTTCAGTGTTTCAGGTTTGGATCCTTTCCTCTTGCAGTCAAAGACTTACGATGAGTGAGAAATGTCCATATTAAGAAGGTAAAGGGAGATTCAGATTACATCCATTTTTGACCATTATAATTAATAGCTGGATTTTCAGTTGTAACTAATTGAATGAAGATCAGTGTGTTGCCATGGTAATGTAGCCAAGTGATTTTACCCATTTTACAGTCTGCTGCCCCTTTGCATAACTGCAAGTTATAAAATGTTTTAATTGCAAGATTTGCAAATGATGCAACATCTGGGCTGCAGATTTACATATATAAAGAGAAGATTAATGGCATTATTAGCATATCTATGTGAACCCTTGAAATACTGAATTTAATTACTGAAAACCATTATTTCCACACATCAGCTCTATATGTGGTAGGCTGGAAATCCATACAATTCTTAAGGAACATGATGTGTGTGTGTGTTTTCCTTCTACATCACTCTTAATTTAAAAACGGTTATTCCACAGCTGAGTTAGAAGACATAAAAAATGTGTAGTGCGTGTTGGAGAGGGGACATGCAAAAATAGGGAATGTGCTTGAGTTTGCACTGGCTTCCCTATATTGCACTGTTTTTGTCATGCACTCTTATTTTATTACTGCTTTTGGTGTTGATTTATCACTGGTGTTTTAGTGTTGTAATGGCAGCTGACCTGCCTGACAATCATAGAATATCAGGGTTGGAAGGGACCTCAAGAGGTCATCTAGCCCAACCCCCTGCTCAAAGCAGGACCAATCCCCAATTTTTGCCCCAGGTTCCTAAATGGCCCCCTCAAGGACTGAACTCACAACGCAAACTCACTGAACTCATAACTCACAGGCCAATGCTCAAACCACTGAGCTATTCCTCCCCCCCCCCCCATGCTTCAATACTTTTTTTTGCATTAGCAGCCATGGTCACAAACAAATGCTTTTATTTTTATTTTAAAAAGTTTATTACCATCAGTGCATCACAACATAAAATGTGCCCTTTGAAGAATAAAGAAAAAGACATGATAAGGAACAACTGCGAAGTTGTACCCAACGCAGGCTCAGAATACATCTATTTGGATCAATCCATAATGAAAATCCACAGTTAATGTCACACAAACTGACAAATGTTCTCCACTTTGTGGGAGAACAAACCCTTTTGAATATGGGGCTCAGACAAAGAAATTCCAGAGCATGATAGATTACAAAAATTCAAAATCTGTAAATTTCCTGGGGCCCAGAGAGAGATACTTGGGACCAGCTGGCCCCACAAATGATGGAATCTTTAGAAACCTTGTGCAAAATCTGAGAAAAGAATATAGCTCATAAAGTCTGATCCAAAACCCAGTGAAATCAATGAGAGTCTTTTCACTGACTTCAGTGGGCATTGGATCGGTTCCATAATCTGTGAAGTATTTTGGGAATCTTCAGGAGGAAAGATGCTATATAAGTTTAAGACTTTTTTTGTATTTAATGAGCTAAATTGACTATGACAAGACAAAATGCCATACACTGTACACATTGTCCTCCATTCCTGAAGCATCTGCCAGCAGAGCTGAGCTGGTGACGAATGGGAAGTCATTTGTTGCTGGTATGGACCAGCAACAAATTACTACCTCTCTGGAGCTAGAACAGCAAAGTGAAAGCATGAGGAGAGAATCATGCTTCTTGGAGAATCATGCTTCCTTCCCTGTGCTGCTCTGAGCTTGGTTCACCAATGCACTGTCTCCTACACTGGACTAAAAGCAAAATCTAGCCCATAGTTATATCTTGACAATCTATTATTTTGGTAGACTTTTAAATCAGAAAGCTAATCTGAAGCCAAGACTCTAAATCCCATGCTTGTCAGTAAGACATGATGGGCTGGAAACAACTGCTACCATTTCTACCTGAATGAACAAGATTTTGTCAGGCACTCTTGTCGTACTAATTACCAGCCAAGGATTCATTACATTACCTAATAGGGTCCGTTTACATCAAGATTGCTAAAAAAGAAACCAGGGAAAAGGTATTCATAGAAAATCAGAGTTGGAAGGGACCTCAGGAGGTCATCTAGTCCAACCCCCTGCTCAAAGCAGGACCAATCCCCAATTTTTGCCCCAGATCCTGAAATGGCCCCCTCAAGGATTGAACTCACAGCCCTGGATTTAGGAGGCCAATGCTCAAACCACTGAGCTATCCTCCCTGACTATGAAAAACCTGGAAAAACAAATTGCAGTGCAAACTCTATAGTTATATATTCTGCTATTCTGGGGCACATTGATATCACAAGATGGGAAAGAAAAAAAAGTCAGAGAGAAGATACAAAAACCAAAACAGTTTTTGTTCATATTTAGACTTATTGACTTATATGCAAACATGCATGGGGCCCAATTATTTTCCCTACCCATAATCTGATTCTTTCACCCTCATGTATCCACTTCCCTCCCTCCTGCCTCAACCACTTACTTACTGTCTCCCTCATCAATTACGGTTGGCTGTTCTCCTTCGCAAGTTAGACTTCACTGTATCTGGTGATGCTTTCCTTGAATGGACTATGATGCCAGGTTGTGGGACCAAAGCAGGATATTCCAAATGAAAGGTCAGGGATGGCAACTAGGGAATAGCTGCCTCAAACTGATATTACTGAAGTCAGATGCGATATCGGGCAAGGAATCCTGGATCACATTATGTGTAGTGGGTTGGGTATTTGTGCTGCAGATACATAGGATTCACAGATTTAAGGCCATCACTGTAGCTCCTGGTGGTAGTGACAAATCATTAGTTATCTTAAGTCACCAAACAGCCATAATGTCTTCATGGACTTCGTGGTTTCAATTAACTTGATAATGGACTGATTTCCATATCACAAAAATCATCACCCAAATTGGTAAAGAGTCCAAAGGCATGGAAACTGAACTACCTTTCATTCCCAGAAGTTGTTTCCTTGACACAGAAGGAAGCACATTGATACTAGCACATGGGGAAGCTTTCATACAGCTGCCCCTGCTGTACTGATGAATCAAAGATATCTGTCTCTGTGGCTAATCTTATTAAAAGTGCTCACTAATTTTAGATACCTTGATTTTTGGCTCCCTACCATACAATTAGGCCTGTATTTTAGAGGTCCTGTAGCCCAATGTGCAGCAAACCATGGGATGGACTAAGGTCTAAGGTAAGGTTTAGAGGTAGAGTAGAGCTGGCTGGAAAACAAGAATTCTCTTTAGCAAAAAATATTGAGGTTTTGATATTTATTGTCACTCTGCATCGGAATAAAACTAAGAACTTCTTTGATTATTTTTTTGGCGGGCAGGAGATGTTAGGGGGAGAAGAGGAGGAGAGAAAAGACAGTGAGAGACATTACCCACCCCAGAATAGCTAATACACAGTGGTTAGGGCACTCACATGGGATGTGCGGGGAGGCCCCTGCTCTACCTGATTCAGAGAAGGGACTTAAACCTAGGTCTCCTCCATCCCATGTGACCACTGTAATCAATCACCAGGTGACTAGCTTTTCTCATCTCTCTCACTGACCAGAAATTCCACCCTAGGCCTGAGAAACCTTCCTGTTACAAGTTTAATTGAAACCGATACTTTTCCACAAAAAGTTTTGGTTTCAATGAATTTGCATTTTCAAACAAAACAAAAAGTTTCATCAAAAAGTTTCTTGACCAGCTCGAGCTCTGAGTATCTCGTAGCTGCCATTGACTTCAGTTGCAGTTGTAGGATTCAGCAATTATGAAAATCAGTCCCTTGAGTGTCAAGTTTGACAACTGAAAACTGAGGCATCCAAAATGAGTGGATGCTTTTGAAAATGTTAGCCTAAGGCTGTTTATCCAACACATTTCACAAGCATCCTAGTTAAGTTAAAATAAAAATTCCCAGATGATAAAAAAGTGCATTTTGCTTGTGATCTTTATTATAATTAGTTATAGGCTCCTTTACCAGTTCTTCATTCAGCAAAATAATTCATGCATAGCATACAGGATACTGCTGTTTAAACTGTATTTCTGCAGGCAGATTTTTGGACTCGCAACATGAATCTACTTTGGAAACTGCTTTAAAAATAAAATAGCACAAACTGATCAGGATGTACCTTTTATGCATTTGAGACACATCTGCACAAGTGTTATTTCATACTCAATGTTTTTTGCAAGTTTTCTTGTAGCATTTTATAATAAGAGAAATTTGAAAACACAATGATTAATAAAATATCACTAGTCTCACATTGGCATCTCTGGGCTAATCAAAAGTGTCAGATTTTGCATAACAGGTTGATTCACACGTAGGAAGTGTGAGGCAACACTCTAAATTATCTATGACCATATACTATTCCATAATTTTTCAAACGATGAGACAAGGGGAAAATTTATAGTCAAGGAAATTTCCTAGATTAACTTGCGGGGGGGGGATATGTGCTAAGAGTTTTCTATTGCACACATTACTTGTCTTTCTAGTTACATTCTCACCCATAGAATAAAAAGTATGCCAGAATGTACAAATTAGATATGCTCATCTCAATAAAGGGCACATTGTTCACAAGGCTGTTAGGGTAGCACATATATCCTGGCATTTTTCACTTCCAATCAAGGGACTAATCTTGCTTTTGCTTTTGAGCAGTTGACAGTCTGACTGTGCAAGGGAGGCTATGTCTACACTATGAACTGGGGTGTGCTAAAAACACAATAAGCTAGTGTGCTAAAAACAGTAGTGTAGCCACAGCTGTGCAGGCAGCAGTGACACGGGCTAGCCACCCACAGCACATATCCATGGAGTTCAGGAGAATTTGTATTCAGCATTGCTAGCCTGTGTCACTGCTCACCGCTGCCAGTGCTCCCACAGCTATACTATTATCTTTGTCATACTAGCTCAATGAGATCTAGCATGAATACGTCTCGTGAACGGGGAATCAATCACACCTCAACTCAAAATGAAGACAGGGCTGTAGAGGTGTTAAGGGGTATGCATCCCCTGTATGGTACAGAGCTCCGCTCCAGGAAAGTTTATCGGGGGCAAAGGGCATGTGTGGGGACAGAATGGGAGCTGCCCACAGATGGGGAGGGTCCAGAATCAGAGGCTCCTTCCCCTCCCGCCCCACTTCAGCTGGGCCCCAGAGGTCTACTTTAGTCAAGCAGCCTCCACAGAATGGCTTTAGACCTTGTGACAGAAGGAAAATGTCCCCCTCCCTTCACATCTGCCCAGCACCAAGCTTAGATACTTGGGTTGGATGCTGCACATGAGGATTTGGCCCTAAATGCACAATAAACTCAACTCTAATGTTCATTTAGCAGCAAAGTAACTGATGGATCAAGACCATGAAATGGTTACCTACCATTTGTAACTGTTGTTCTTTGTAATATGTTACTCATGCCCATTCCGTTCTAGGTGTGTACATGCCCACGTGCACGATCATTGGAAATTTTTGCCTTAGTGGTTTCTGTAAGGTTGGTAAGGTGCCCTCTGGATTGCCACAACTCATGCATCACTATATTAGGTGCCACTGGCCCTACACCCTCTCAGTTCCTTCTTCCAGCAGAGAGGCAGGAGGTCGAGTAATGAATGGACATGAGCAACACATCTCAAAGAACAGTTACGAAGGGCAGGTAATAGTTTTTCTTTTCCAAGTGCTTGCTCATCTATTCTAGATGACTCACAAGCAGTATCTATGGAGCTGGGCTCAGAGCCTGTTGAGGCTGGATACCCTGATCTGAGGCCCAGCATGTAAACTTTTTCCATTTGGCCTTGTAGATCGCCCTGGTGGAAGGCTTTCTGCTGCCCAACAAGACTTGCTGAACACAGGCCAAGCAATCCTGTTCTTCCGCATTCAACCATGACACATATAGGCAGTGTGGTGCAGCACCGCCAAGTTTGGGTGCAGAAGACTGCCGTAGTTTTGGGACAGCAGATCCGGTCAGAAAGGCAGCTGCAGCAGGATGGCCACCAAGAGATCCGACAGCATGCCAAACCAGTGCTGACAAGGCCAAGCTGGGACTATCAGGATTACCTTCACCTTGTCCTGTTTAATTTTCATAAGGTCCTTGTGGATTAGCGGCACCGGTGGGAAGGCGTACATCAGAGCCCCCCAACTATGGGAGCAAAAAGGCGTCTGATAGGGAGCCCATCTATCTCCCAAATCGAGCAAAAAATGTGCCTCTTCCTGTTCTGATGTGATGCAAACAAGTCTACCTGGGGAGTTCCCCACCTTTCAAAGATCACACTGACTGCCTCCAGATGGAGTGACAACTCAGGACGAGAAGAGAAAGCCCTGCTGAGGTGATCTGCTAACACATTCCTGGCCCCAGGAAGGTACACAGCCACCAGATGAATGGCATGCTGCACACAGAAGTCCCAGAGATGGAGTGCTTCTCACCAAAGGCTGACAACCTGGATCCGCCCTGCTTTTGCTGTAAAACATCGAGGCGGTATTGTCCATCATCAGGACCTGTACCACCCCTTGCCCTCCAGGTGGGGGCAGTAAAGCTTGCCAGGCCAAGTAAACTGCTTTTGAGCTCTCTGACGTTTATGTGGAGGGAGCGATTGTCCCGTGAGCAGTGATCTTGCATACTGAGCTTGCCCATGTGGGCTCCCCAGCCCAGGTCCGAGGCATTGGAGCCCAGAGTCAGCGATGGGGATGGAGCCACAAAGGGAACGCCTGCCAACACTGATCCAGGGCCCAATCACCATTCCAGGGATGGCTGTATGTGATCCGGCACCCTGACTATCCGGTCTAGGTTATACCTGTTGGGGATGTAGACCAACACCAACCATGTTTGCAGGGGCTGGAGATGGAGCCAGGCATGACAGACCATGTAAGTACATGTTGCCATGTGGCCTACAACCTCAGCAAGTGCCAGTGATGGTGAGCAGGTGACCCCTTACATGAGAAATCAGGTCTGACATGGCTTGGAAACGGGCCTCCAGAAGGAAGGCTCTTCTCACGTGGATTTGAGGGCCACCCCGATGAACTCTATCTGTTGCATCGGTATTAGGGTCAATTTCTTTTAGTTTATTAACAGACCCAGGTCGTGGCAGGTGGCAGGTACCAGATCGAGGCTCCTTTGTACCTGATCCTGAGATCTGCCTTTGATGACCCGATCATCGAGATATGGATAGACCTGAATACCTCGAAGGCTCAGATAAGTGGCCCCTGGCGCCATGCATTTTATGAACACCCATGGGGCCAATGAGAATCCAAAGGGCAGCGCTGTTAATTGGAAATGATGCCAACCCACCATAAAAACAGAGGAACCATCTGCACCCTCTGATGATGTAGCTATGAAAATAAGCATTCTTCAAGTTGAGGATGGTGTATCAGTCTTCAGGATCTAGGGAGGGAATGATGGAGGCCAGGGAGGCCATGCGAAACTTTAACTTCTTGAGATATTTGTTGAGGTGCTGCAGGTCCAGAATGGGTCTTAGGCCCCCTTTTGCTTTTGGCATTAGGAAATAATGGGAGTAAAACCCTTTCCCCCTCATTTCCTGAGCAACCTCCTCCACTGCCCCCAGGTGCAGGAGATTCTCGACCTCCTGACCGAGGAGTTGCTCATGAGAAACCTCCTTGAAGGGGGATGAGGGGGGTGGCCAAGAATTGCAGGGTGTAGATATAATGCTGAGCACCAGCAGTCCAAGGTCACTCACGACCAGGCTGAATGGTAGGGCCATAGGCAGTTGAGAAAAGAGCAAGATGGATCCAGGAAGTTGACTTGTGTGTTGATCTCAAACGCATCCTCAAAATGAGTTTTTCTGGCCCCCATTGTGTTTTGCCAGGCCAGGCTGAGCAGGTGAATGGGAAGTGGAGGGGTGGCAATGACTAAAACTCATGTCTCTGTCCCTTCTAGAGAAGCCCTGTCGAGAAGGCCAAGGCCTAGGAAGTAGATGTGGCATAAACTGTTTCCTTGCCATCTGTGGCATACGTAGATCCAGCAAGCAGAAGGTGGCTTGAGTGTCTTTGAGCCTTAGCAGCCTCACATCTGTTTGCTCAAAGAAAAGCCCACTCCCATCAAATGGGAGGTCTTGGATGGAGGACTGCATTGCCTGAGATAGGCCCAGTCTGGAGCCAGGAATTGTGCCTCATCACCGCGGCCAATGCGATGACCCTGGCTGCCAAATCGGCCGCATCTCAGGCCATCTGGAGGGAGTTTCTCACCATAGCGGTACCCTCGTCCACAATGATGGAGAACTCTTGGGCCAAGTCTTGGGGAAGAGAGTCCTTACAGTTTTTGAGGCAGACCCACAGATTAAACTGCATCTCCCTAATAAAGCCTGGTGGTTAGACACCCAAAATGGGATGCTGGCCGTCAAATAAACTTTCCTCCTGAAAAGGCCCAGCCTCTTGGTATCTTTATTTTTTGGGGTAGAATTGGTTTGCGCCTGCTTGTCCCTTTTGTTGGCCCCAGTTACGACCAGCAACTTGGGGTAGAGAGGTATTAAACCCTTTGGCAGGGACAAATTACTTCTTTTCAGCCCACTTGGACGTGGGAGGGATGGAGCACAGGGTTTGCAAGAGGGCCTTGGTGATCTTGAGAACCCCTTCATGTACCAGCAGCACGACCCACGGGAGGGGGTGTTCAATGTAAGCACATTGAACAGAGAGTCAGATTGCTCTGCCATTTCCACCACTTCTACACCCAAGTTTGAAGCCACCCTTCTAAGTAAGGCTTGAAGCTCCTTAAAGTCATTGGTGAACTGGCCTGCGAGGGCCCCGCTACTGGCTCATCTGGCAATGAGGACTATTGGACCACCTGGGGAGGTCCTGGGGCACTGTCCCCTGGGTGGGAGGGTTCTTTCGGGGTGGGCACCTGCTCCTCTATCCCAATCTCCAATTCCACTCTGCGCACCAAGACCGGGGCCATCAGTGCTGGGGTTTGTTTCTTGGAGGCGGTGAGGGAGGGATGGTGTGAGAAGGGCACCAACGGAGTCAAGGCAGCCTCGAGTGCCCATATGGTCTGCTGATGTCTTGGCAAGGTGCTGAAGTCCAGCTCTGACCCACATGAGTCCCTTTCCAGTGACCAGGGTGGGGCTGTGGAGGCTTTAGTCTGGCAGCTGACCATAGCCATAGCAGAGTGATGCCTCAAATAGGGGCACGGCTGCCTCTCTGAATACTGGTGCCAGGGGCAGGGAGATCAGTGCCATGAATGGGTTCTGTCCTGAACCGGAGAAAGATGTACTGAGGGAGATCTGTGCTGAGGCGTTGGCTGGAGGGAAAATGATCAGTGATGGGTGTACGGAGACCGATGCTTGCCGCTGGCAAACCATGAGTGTAGTGCCGGTGACCTGGGTCATCTAGCGGGAGACATGAGTCAAGCGGTTGGTGATCTCAGCTACAGAGATGAGGATTGCTGCCTCAACTCCGGAGACCGATGGTGCTTGGTTACCCCCTAAGGGGGCAGGAGTGTCTGATGGCTGGCTTGCCCTTTGAGTGGGGAGCCTTAGCTGAGTCTGATGCCGTACTTGGCACCAGGAGGGCTCTTTGGTCCCTGGCTGCCTCGGAGGTCAACGGTCCTACCAAATGCCCAGGTGCCCCACCACTCCCAGGTGTCAAAGGAGGATCCGTGGGCAGGCTGAGGGGTGTAGCAGGAGAGGCACCCCCTTGGGATCTGGAATGGGAGAGCAGCTCTAACTGGTTTCTTTGCCCAACGCCCCTTGTGCTTCCTTGCTCAGTGCTGGGGAGCCTCGTTTCTTAAGGTGCTTCTTCGACACCAGCGAAAGGGAGCGGTGCCAGGCAAGCCCCAGTGCCAGTGGTGCATTTCTTACCAACGCTGAGGTACTGGGCATAGAGTTGGAGCGGGAAGGCTCTGGCCCCCGACGAAGTGCAGCCTCTATGAGGAGGGCCCTTAGACAAATACTGCACCCTTTTTAAGTTCTGGAACAAAAGTTTTTGCAGATGTGACACTTGTCCTTGATGCGTGACTCTCCCAAGCAGTTGGGGCAGCTGCTGTGGGGGGTCCCTAACAGACATAGGACTGTCACAGACAGAACAAGGATTAACCCAGGGACCAGGCCATGCCACATCCCAGGGCTAAGTCCCCTGCTGGGACTTTAACTTCCTAACTGTCAGTACTTAACACCTACTTATTAATTAACTAGTGTAAACAACTATATACAAAAGAACAATCATGAGGAGTAGAGAGAAAACCTATATCCACTTGGGAGGCAAGGGGAAAGATGCTGGGACCAACCATCCTGGGAGGTAAGAAGGAACTGAGAGGGCATACGGCTGGCGGCCCCTAATATACCGACGCATGAGCGTGGTACTCCAGAGGGTGTCGCCGCCAACGCTACAAACAACACTAAGGCAAAAATCTCTGACGACTATGCGTGTGGGCCTGCACACATCTAGAATGGAATCGTCATGAGCAAGCACTCAAAGAACACTAACTAAATCAGTACTCAGGTTTCAGAGTAACAGCCGTGTTAGTCTGTATTCGCAAAAAGAAAAGGAGTACTTGTGGCACCTTAGAGACTAACCAATTTATTTGAGCATGAGCTTTCGTGAGCTACAGCTCACTTCATCAGATGCATACCGTGGAAACTGCAGCAGACTTTATATATACACAGAGAATTGCTTCCATTTTTAAACAGGAATAAAACAACCCAAAGCTGAAACAGTAAAATACAGGTAGAGGATGTGAGCTATATATGTTAAATAATTAGGGAAAAACATATTTGTTCTTAAGAGCCCTTGAAACAGATTACAGTG
Organism: Eretmochelys imbricata; assembly: GCF_965152235.1. Classification (NCBI taxonomy): domain Eukaryota; kingdom Metazoa; phylum Chordata; order Testudines; family Cheloniidae; genus Eretmochelys; species Eretmochelys imbricata. The sequence continues at coordinate 178,678,795 of NC_135572.1, read as the reverse complement.
CTTTTTCATCTCATTACTCACCTTGTGTTCATAGAAGCAACCCTTGTTCACTGCAGTTCACGGTGCAACAGCTTGGCTGATTTCTATGAGGCCACAAGAAATGGTTTTCATAGGCTTGTTCAAAAAGCCATGAGGAAATGTGTTAGGATGATATTTCCACCACTGCAGTACCTAACCACTCTAAACAGATTACACAGAGACTATTAAGCTCATTAAAGTGGAAAAATTTCGGATGAAATCCTGAGAGTCTGGCAACTCCAACTGAATTGAATAGCAATTGCAGGTTAGCACTACTCACAATTTGTGTTCCAAGGGAACTATTGGGAGTAAAACCAGCTGCAGAACATTTAGAGATTCACATCATTCATTTAATCTTCCAGTCTTTAACACAAAGGACCTTTTATTTTGTTCTACAGCAGTGTAGGTACAAATGTTAGTAAAGGGCAAATCTCAAAAGGTTAAGTGATTCAGGTTGATTAAACATCAGGAGTTCAGTTTCTTTTTGCAAATTCCCAATAAATTCCTGAGCTGCTCCCTAGTCCTTTCCTTTCTTCTATCCAAAATAGGTTTCTGGTCCTGCCTAATCTCCAATGAACAGGCCTCTTGCTGGGCCACTGTCACCAATACATTCAAATCCCCCTCTCATTAGAGATATGCTTCCCAGAGTACACTATGTGCTCCAAATCCTGAAAGATTTTATATTAGCAGAAGCTAGGGCCAGGTGAGAGGCTGCAGGAACTAATGTGTCCTTTCATAGGAAGGTTGTATGGAAGACGTATGGAACAGCTTCCATATGAGGATAAATTAAAAAGACTGGGACTTTTCAGCTTGGAAAAGAGACGAGTAAAGGGGGATATGATAGAGGTCTATAAAATCATGACTGGGGTGGAGAAAGTAAATAGGGAAGTGTTATTTTCTCCTTCTTATAACACAAGAACTAGGGATCACCAAATGAAATTAATAGGCAGCAGGTTTAAAACAAACAAAAGGAAATATTTCTTCACAGAACACACAGTAAACCTGTGGAACTCTTTGTCAGAGGATGTGAAGGCCAAGACTATAACAGGATTAAAAAAAGAAATGGGTAAGTTAATGGAGGATATGTCCATCAATGGCTATTACCCAGGATGGGCAGGGATGAAAAACCATGCTCTGAAGTGTCCCTATCCTCAGTTTGCCGGATGCTGGGAATGGGAGACAAGGGATGGATCATGTGTTCATTCCTTCTGAAGCATCTGGCATTGGCCACTGTCAGAAGGTGCATGGCATGATGCCAGCAGAGATTCTCGAGTTCAGGGTAAAGTGGGTATCGAAGCCCTGGTACCAAGTAACAGAGACTCTGGTACACCATGCACTGTAAGGTCTTCCGAGTATCTAAAATCCTTTTGTGCCATGGAAGTTGGTACCAACGGTGGCTGCCGGTGCAGAGATGATGGTACCGATAGGATCAGTGTTGTAGGACAGGTTAAATACTCCAACATTGTGTGGCGTATTGTTAATAGTACCAAGGTTGTTGCCTGTAGCAGGGAGGCCTTCCCCAAAGCATTGTCTTTGTCCTTATCTCTCCCAGTGGGTACCATTGCTTTGGTGCCTGCGCCCATTGGGTCTTTAGGTGTATCGACATGTTCCATTGGGACAGTACCGTGCGAGCTCTGGGTACCACATTTGGGTGGTTTCAGTGCTATCTGTACCAATGATATTGAATGTGCTGGGGACCTTTTCTGGCTGGTTCAGGGCTTGCTCTGGGGACTCACAGCTCTCTTTTGAAGCTTTATATGAGTGCCTCATGACTTTAGGTTCATCGCCTTTGGATATGGAGGGCTCTGGTGAAGATTCCCATCTTCTCGGTGAATCCTGACATGGATCTCAAGGAGGCTGGAGAGTTGCCTCCATTATAAGAAGTTTAAGTCTGAGCTCTTTGTCCTTTCGAGATCACGGCTTCAGCTGCTAACAAAAACAATACACTTCTGGGGCATGTGGTTTTCCCCGAGGCAATGGACATAATCAGAATGTTCGTACCTTACAGGGGTGGCCTCTTTAGATGGGAGGCACTTTGTGACGTTACACCCCATATTCTTCATAGAAATATGGTTATGATATGAATATGGCCAAATATATATTTTATGCAAGATGGGTCTTCTAAGGTATCTTTGGAAAGGTTATGATTTACTGAATGTGATTATCCAATGTGTATGCATGTATCATTTCTGTGTCTAAAGTTAGGAATATTGACTATGTTACAATTATAACCGTATGTATATTTGGGAGATACCCATCAGACAACTGGCCATCACAGCCTTGATGGGCCATTAGGAAGAACCAATAAGACAGTGAAGATACTAATCTCTCTCATTCCTGAGAGGCATCCTGGGATGTAGCTGTGACACTAACAGGTCAGGTGATCCTGTCACCTGACACTAAATACCATCTTGGACACTGCTGGTACTTTTCCTTTGTAGAGGGATGGGGATCAAACCAAAATTTTCTGCCTTAGGTAAATCCTTTTTAATGCTGGGGAGGAGGTTAATCTGAACTCTCCTCCATGCCTACCCAAGAAGAAGGACTGCTGAAAAAACCTGAAGGGAGAAAGGAACTAACCTGAAGGGAAAGGCAGAGGTTAGTCCAGACTGACACAGGAGTCCAATCTGTAAGAAGAAATAACTGGAATTCTAAGCTACTGAAACTTACCTAAAATAACATTTAGGGTGAGAAATTACTTCTTGAAACCAGTCTCTTTAAGATCTTAAGCTTAGTATGCATGTTTTGTTTTATTTGCTCAGTAATCTGCTTTCTTCTGTTTTGCTATCACTAATAATCACTTAAAATCTGCCTTTTATAGTTAATAAATTTGTTTTGTTTATTATTAAACTCAGTTTGTGCAATTTCTAACTGGGGGGGGGGCAAGAAGTTGTGCGTAACTCTCTTAACATTGAGGGAGAGGGTGACTCTTTATGAGCTTGCGCTGTGTAGATCTTTTTATACAGTGCAAGACAGTATTATTCTGGCACTCAAAAGGTGTGTGCACGTGAGTGTTGGGTGCATCCTCTCACACAGAGCTGACTTCAGTCTGTGTCTGTAGCTGGGTATGGCCCTACCTCTGTATGTGTGTGGCAAGAGGCTGGAAAATCTAATTCAGCAAAACACGGAGAGGGAATCCAGACTGGTGGAACAGGAGGGACTCAGTGAAACCCCAGTACATCAGGTGGCACCCCAGAAGTGGAGTTATACCCGTCACAAAAAAATCCCGTTGAACTGGGCATACCCCACACTGGGGTAGTCACCAGAGAAGGGAAGAAGTAGATAGCTTTTTTAAGGAAATCAAAGGAAATGCTAAACTAACAAATAAAGAAAGATTAGTAACTAGTTAAGTTTGAATGATAGAGTTAATGATCCAACAAACCCATAGCTAATAGCTCTAGCTAGGGATGGTTGAGAAGGAACTGAGGAAGCTTCACCTGCGCAATGCTGGTAAGCCTCGTGGCAGAGCATGAGGAGGCACAGCGCATGTGCGTACCAACACTGCTACTAAAGTTCTCCAATCAGCAGCACAGGGATGCAAGTGCCCCTACAGTGGAGCATCCAGAGAGACACTACTTGAAGAAGACTAATCCTCTACAGAATGAGAAACACTGATCTCATTCTGATCATTCCCTTACTCATCAGCAGCCTTGCTCACTTTGGCACCTGGAAACACTTGATGGAATAACTGATTCGGTGGCAAAAAGTTTCCTGAGCCAGTAAGATTAAATGCTGATTAGGCAGGCTCAAGATCATGCTGAAAAGCCAACTCACAGGCTAAAAATACATAATCTTACAAGATTTAGGGGCTTGCTTGCTATAAGATTTCCAACCTTGGCAAGCAGTTACCACAGCTTTTATGATAAGGGTAGAGAGCAGCTATTATTGACCTTAATGGAAAAGAACAGAGGAAATATGTAGTTAGCCAAAGAAAAGGTGAGCAGCATCACATGTAGGTTTTAATATTTAATGAATCTATATAGTTGCAATCCATTATGTGACAATTTAATTATGTGACAAAAAATTTGATAAATAATATAGTGGTAGGACATGTAATTCATTATTTAACAAAGAAATCAATACTTTCATAAATCATACTTCTGTACACATACACATTTTTGTAGTTTGTGAAAAACCTTGTTCAGGATCCATAGGCAATTTATTTTCTGGTCAGGACAAGTTTGAATTGAAGTTTAATCAGGCCTTAGACAGGCATAAATTCTATTTACCTTTTTTTTTTTTTTAACTCTTGAAAGATCAGCAGTGGTTGTTGCTAGCTTCCTTTTCTCAGATTGCTTACTGAACAACCTGCCTCATATTGGACTCTATTTTTTATTTTTAAAAGACTGAGATAGAGAGTCAACTTCTGATATTCTTAATTGTGTAAAACTACCATGCAAGTCACTGGTGTTACTGAAGTGAATAAATGTAGGCAGGGGAATAAATGTTTTCAGGATCAAGGCGTAAATAATAAAAAGGGGGGAGGGATAACTCAGTGGTTTGAGCATTGGCCTGCTAAACCCTGGGTTGTGAGTTCAATCCTTGAGGGGGCCATTTAGGGATCTGGGGCAGAAATTGGGGATTGGTCCTGCTTTGAGCGGGGTTTGGACTAGATGACCTCCTGAGGTCCCTTCCAAGCCTGATATTCTATGATTCTATGAAAGAACAGACCAGTTGAAGGAAGAATCAAGTTTAGGATTAAGAGTATAGGATTGATTCCTTCGGCATACACACCTTGCCGATAAATGTAAGGTATATGAGGAAGGAGAGAGGGGATAACATGAGAGAAGAGGCTAAAATTCAGGAGCCAGTTGATCAGCAGAGGCAGCATGGTGAGGACTGGGAGATATTTATGAAGGGAACAGAGCAGGGCTATAGATAAAAACTGGGAGCAATTACCATATTATCTCTCTCTGTGGATAGCTCCATGAAGAGGATAAATCCTACTGGAAGCTCCACAAATTTGACTAAAACTCCTCAGAATTATCCTGTTGGAGAAGATTTGCCTCCAGTTACAAACAAGCTAGGAATTTGGGTTCTCCAAAACCTGTGGAGGTCCCAAGATCTGTGCAGCTTTTAGAATAGTTGTGGAGAATGGGGATATCAGTGCCCAGTTCCAGTGCATCTAATCAGCTTTCTGGGCCCCTTTCCCCCCACATCATGCTCTCATTACTGGCTGCTACTTTCAAACCCTATTTGCAGAGACGTTTTCCATGAGTAGAGGAGCAATAAATAAGACATAAGCAAATGCTGATTGGCTCCACATTATCTTATGCATTACATTATCTTATGCATCACAATCCCCTTTAGGGTAAGGGTGGGGGTGGGGGAAAGATGCCTCAGGATAAGCTCCTTGACACCTTTTAAAGCTCCAACCCCACAGTGGAGTTCTGTTGGATGAGGGAAAGGGAGATAATGCCAGAGAGCCAGTTTTCTTCCCCTCTTTTGTGCTTCCCACCCTGATCCTAGATGTTCCTAAACTGGCTCCTCTCTCCATACAATAGGGGAGATGATAATCAAGCCCTGTGTTATCTGAGGAAAAGACATAAAATGGGCCTTGAATTATGAACTTGCTATAATCAAATGGTAGCATTTTCAAATATGTTTCATCGTGGGCTAACTCTGCTCTCATTTAGGTTACTGATAAACTTTCTGTTGATAGGAATGGCAGCAGAGAAATCCCCCACCCCAAAGTCTCAGATACACTGACCAGAAGATGTTCATTGTTTGTTTGAATGCTGCCAAACTATCAGCTTCAGCTATCTTTCTCTATTAATTTACCATTTTTTAAAAAGCTGGGTATTGCTAACTAACTGCTAGTGTTTTTCTCATTTGAAAAGGTGGGCATAACTTTAAATAGCCTATTGAGAGTGGAGTTAAGTTTTTTGTTAATTTGTCTGTATTTTTTGTGTGTGTGTTTATTGGTTTCTAATCTTTTATTTGCATCCTATGGGTATGTTGTTCTGTAACTGACATGCTGTGACCTGCTTATTACAAAATGACATGACTGATTAGGCAGTAATACTTTCAGGCTATGGAAAATTTAGACATTTAATTTTAGTTGAATAAAAGGTTATAGTAATTTTTAGAATTGTTCCTAGACCTTAAAAATGAGTACATTTCTCTATTTGCTGGCCAGATGTGGATGCATGTTTTTGAGTTTCATTCCTGATATTTTCAGCAAAATTACCGCTTTAGCACACTGTAAATGATGAAAATGACCTCTTTCTTACAGATGCCCAAGCTACTAATTCTGTCAAATAAATTCAGAACAGAGCTCAGCAGCCTAAAGCCTCTACTGATGTAGAACAACATAACATTAGTGGGTTTTCACTGTGTTTTCAGCAACTTTATCACATTAGTGCCTGTCTATCATGATGTATTTTATTATTAATGATTTCTGCAGATAAACTTGCTAACATGGCACATAAGTCTAGGGACTTAATTTCCCCCTTTTGAACTTACGTGATTATGTTTTCGATCTTCTGCAGGGCTCATTAGTGACATTTTTTCTTTTAATTTTTGGAAATCATTTGCTGAGAGATTTGGGTGATCTTTATAAAATCAGGATTTTCAGATGAGGCTGTGAAATTACTTACATTCAGGTTTTATCTTTATATATATATGTATATATAGTCAAAAAGGGGTAGTCCAGCTCACAGTCTCATACAAGAAGCATCTAATAGTGTCCAGTCAGTCCGACTATGTGAGTAACTTCATGGAGCACTAGAAATACGATTGCGCTGATTTCTTGTTTTGTTACTTTTCTGAAATGTGCAGAGAGTACCACTATTTTAAAAAAAAATTGTTGAGAATAAATTATATTCTTTCTGGCTCATTTAATGTTCTGATTAAGTCCTTTTTTATTCTGAATTATTTACAATCATACTTGCTTTTTAAGTAACTTAGGTCCTGATCTAGCAAAGCACTTAAACACATGCTTAACTTTAAGCCCTGGAGTAGTCCAGCTGAAGTGGGACACACCTTAACATTGTCCAGATTCCGGGCTGCTGTAGAGCCTACTGCTGCCCTGCTCTCTTATTACAGCCTTACCTGGACTGTCTATTGGTTAGTCTGCTGCCCAGAATTCCCTATAGTGCTAAGCAGTATAGCTCTGCATGGGGCAAAGGCAGCTCCATGTGAAGCGGGGAGGAGCCAGGTGGAGGCGGAGTGAGGGGAAGTACGGAGAACTGGCAGAAGGCAACCAGCTACAGGCTGAGAAGGAGGGTCCCCGGTGTTCCTACCTGCTCTCCGGCCCATTCCAACCCCTCTGGATTCTACTCTCACCTCCACACCTGGTATACTTGAGTTATGCAGGGGCGGAGCCCTCACAAAATTTCCATTACGGGACACTAGCCCCTTTTGCCCTCCCCGATTCTGCTGCCCTGCGTGCTTACTTCCAGCTGCTGCCTCAACCCCCACTACTGTCCCTTTCTACTCTGCCCTATCCTTAGCACTCCTCTATGCTGGGAGATATGAGTTGGGCAATGCTCAACTCATTTACATTGGTGTTATGCAACTACTGAATGTGGGCAATTCTCCAGCCTGTTGTGATCATTTTAAAGCTCAAATATGTTGTTGAAGTAGTTTAGGAGAGCCTGAAATCAGACCTCAATACTTCCATTTTTCAGCCTCTGAATTGTTTGTGAACAAATTGCTTTGGTTTTGTCTTTGTTTATCAGCTACCCATGTTTGATCACCCATGTTTCTGCTTCCTGATTCGATGACACATTTCATAAAGGACAAGCACTTCCAGCACAATTAGTGAGCACTCATATTTGCACACAAATACACTTATTGGCACGGCCTATGAATATTGCACAAAGAAGAGCCATTTTCCAGTCATCCAAACAAAAACACTGTGTGGATGTTTGTGCAAAAGCCAAAACCAACCAACCAAACAAAAAAGCCTGAGTGCTATTCTGCAATATTCAGCCAGCTGTGGAAGAGATTATTTTGAGAAACGCTGAGAAATATATTGTAAACCATGTATATATATTTAGGACTATTCATTTGTTAATGATTATTTTCCCCTGTATCTTTTATAATGTAATTTGTTTGCTGGTAGGATCTGGGCCCCCTCATACATTCTTCATATTAGTTATGCCTCGCCAATATCAATGGTTGTTGAAAAGGTAACAAGCAAGTTATCAGTATACCTTTTAATGCTAATTCTCTGCAGTGTACTATGACTTTAAAATCATTTTTAAAATAACCTGAGTAAATACTGCTGACTATATCATGGCTTTAAGCCATTTCCCATGCTATGGAAGAGTGAGAGGATGCATCATGCTGTATCAGCTGTCAGGGGGATTGATACTGCTACAACCTTTAACAAGAAGCAATGTGTGTGCTGCTCCCAGGCCAACCCAAAATCTGATGGCTGGTGCAACAAAGAACAGGATAATGACCCTATCATCTCCTCACTCCTTCCTGCTCTGTGGGCTGCCTGGCATTGCTGCTGGCAACCTGGCACTGGACCTTCTACCTGAGTGGGAGTGCAAGGACTGAACTTATGTCTGAAGTCAAACGGGAATACAAAGTGGTTGGACTGGCTCCTTCTGCCCTTTCGGTCACTGTGTACTCACACAACATTAGGCATCAAAATGAATGAATATAAGTAAGCCTGGAACTGAGGGCTCAGTAAGAAGAGGTAAGAAATGGGATAAAGGCAAACATTAATTACACTTACACTTACACACACACAATCAAATCTCCTGGGAAACGGAAGGTAAGCTAAATTCTGAAATCTCTGTGGGACAAATTAATCCCCCCACATAAATCTCACCATTCAATCAATACTCTCAATTCAGAAAACATTTACTAATTTGAGAGCACTGAGTTACTATATTGGTTCTTTTTATTTGCTCACTTCTAGGATGAGTTGGGGCCTAATTCTGATCCCATTGAACTACATGTGAAAGAAAGAGAGGGACATGAGACACTAAGGGCTAAACTCCTCTTCCCATTAATGTCCATGGCAATATGAATCAACCTACTTGCCTCGAGTGCAGGACATTTTTCCCCCTGCACAAAATCTCTCTTTTATAAAATATTTGTTTGCTGGGAACAACTTTTACACTTAAGAAATTCAGGGCCCCTATTTTGTTTTCTTCATATGTTTGCTAAAAGCTTTCAAAATGGATAACACCACATGTACTGGGCCAGGTCAGAGGGTTGCCTGATCTGAACGGAGTACAAGTCAGGACTATGTGTGTCTGTGTATACATAAGTGAATCTTAACTTTGCACTCTGCTGATCATGCTGCCATTTATGGGGTTAGAACACCCTGAGAGTGATTTCAGTTTTGCTGGTTGCAAACATACCCAGATAAGAAGAGCTTCTGCTGAGGATTGGCTTGGCCATGCTTGTTCTGGGGAAGGGGATGTAGAAACCCCTTTGTTGGATCTGTGCCCTAGGTCAGCTACAGCAGGTTTAGAACCAGACCATGCATTGGAGAATCTGGTTCAATGACTTCATGTTTCAAGGAACATACAGATTTATTTGTCCCGCAAGACAACTATTGACCTTTGATTAGTTTCAGTCAATATTTACCTCTCCGGTCAATAAATCTGGATAGCCACCTTAATAGAAATCCATATATGTTTTTATTTTAAAAGATAGTAATAATCATGCATTGCACTTTTATAGTTCTTTTTTATATAAGGATCTCCAGGTGCTTCATTAAGAGGTGGATCTTGACCTTCTTCCACTCAAATTATGTCATAGTAACTATTATGTAGCATGGTCCAAATTTTTGAATTGCAGCTGCTATTTTTGTGCATCATATCATTCAATTAGAATACAACTATCTGATTTAAACATGCTCTTGCAAAAATAAACCAGAAAAAAAAAAAGGAAATGAAATTAAATGAAAGGAGGGGGGAGGAGGAGAAAACACACAAAACACACAGAGAAGGTGGGTTGAGGAACCTTTGAAAATGTGTCCTTATGTATGTAAAAGGCACTATTTACCATGAGCATCCACAGTCTGCTCCTACACAGAATGAAAGGGCAGGACCTGAATTCAGAATTTACTAGCTGATCAGTCACAGGACAATTATGCATGTTATGTTAGGTTAGGGAAGTCGTTTGGTGAAAATCACACTATGCTCAGCATGCTGAACATTCATTTGATTTCTGAATGGCTAATGTCAGTGACCCTCATCGGTTGCTGTCCTTGAATATTTGTGGGAATGATTTTGTTCACATGAACAGTTGCAAAATCCTTGTTCTTTCAAATGCCCCTTTCTGAAAACAAAGCTCTGCCACAAGCTTCCTGAGTGACCTTGGGCAAGTCGCTTAATCTCTGTCTGAGTTCCCTTTCTGTACAAGGGGGAAAATAGTACTGTCTCACCCAGGAGTGTTGTAAGAACAAATACATTAAAAATTGTGAGAGGCTCAGATACTGTGGTGATGAGGGTTGTAAGTCCCTAATATAGTGAACAGAAAGGGCTAAAATGTGCAATTAAAAGTATTCACAACAAATAATTCAGCCACCTGTACTATAGATCATATTTTGTACATTCTTTAAATTTGCTCCTCAGTGATTTCCTATAACTGTGCTAGTAAGAATACTAGGAGTGGTCATTTTTGTTTTACTTTGTTTTATTTAAAGATACGGGGTGTGGACTGACAACATATTAGGCTTCTCCTTCCTGAATCATCAGCCACTGATGTCATAATAGAGAACAAGTAACTATACATGTGCATGCTAATGTCACTGGGAAATTATGAGTTAAGAGCAAAATTCATCTCAGTACTTTTCATTTGATGCTTTTACATGGGAACATCATAATTGGTTAGCAAGTCAGTAGGTAACTGATGCAGATATGAATTACTATTCACGGAAAGAAAACTTTCAATCTGAGCCAGGTGCAAAAAAAAAAAAGATTCCTGACAATCTTGCTTTTTTAAAAAAAATAGGTAAGAAGCATTAATAAGAGGAAGCTTGTAACTACTGTAGCTCGTACAACCATAATGAACTGAAAATGAACTCGGAGGGGGGCTTGAGGGGGGAGTAAAGTAAAATTTCTGGTGATTTAATCACATAGTGCCACAGTAATAAGGCTGCACTTAACTGATGAAGCCAGAGTATGTTGTCATAACACTGGTGGAACTCAAACTGCGATAAAGCTTTGTCAGAACATATCTGTACCATTCCATGCAAGTGTTTCAAGATCCTCTACTGTTTCCTCAGCTCTGCCCTGAGGAGAAATATTGTCTACGCCAGACAGTGGGGCAGAGATTCTGTGGATAACTCCCAGATTCCTCTCAGGACCTGAAGTAATCACAAGTACCTGAACCTAGTTCAGATGACACTCCTGTTCAGTCTCTGTCCAGCTGTGTGAGCATTGGCCCTAGTACAGTCCCATACTTACTTTCCTCTTCTTGGCAAATAAGGATATCTTGATATCTGACTTGGAGTCGGTGATAACTGCTATGTAATCTTAAGAACATTAATTGTAAAATATACTATAAAATAAGACTCTTGCAGGACCAGAGCAGAATGGTGGGAGAAAGAAACTCACTAGACAATCAGGTGTGAATACAAATCCTCTCTACTGATGGTTTATTATAAGAGTTCTTCTTATACCCAAATTGAAAGCAACTTGGCAAAAGTCTCCAGTTGCATTCTTGACATGCAGTTTTACCAGTAATAAACTCAGAAAAGGTAGCCCCTGTATTTTCCCAGTTTCCAGGCCTGTAGTCTGCTCAGCACCCATCTCTTTTCTCTCTCCTCTGAACACGCCTAATTAACTCCCAACTAAGTGAGTCCCTCAGCTACTTCTGAACTCTCTCAAACACTCTGCCAAGCAATAGCAAATACCAGCACCTTCCAGGTTGCTTCTTGTTAGAGGCAAAAATTGGTGATGTAGAAACTGAATATATTGTTAGTGCAACTTATTTTACTTACAAACGTACGTATTTACTCCTGGGGAAATTCTGCTCCAAACAATTAAAAATTATGTGCACAATATTTTAAAATTCTACATATTTTATTTGTCAAAATAACAGAATATCATCATGCCAGTTTCAATTATTTTGGCAATTTATTTCAAAATATCTGTCAGCAAGTATGTCTGTAACAATACAGACAAAAATATTCTGGTAATTTTTTTTGACAATTAGATTCCTTACTGGGCATATTAATACAGAACTTTTAGTAATTCACTTAAATTACAATATATAACTATTTTCTGCACCTGTCAGAAGCAGTACAAAGGCCTGGGGGAGCTAGGACAGGGAAAAAGCCTGGAGTGAACCTGGAGGGTTGCTAGATGTGGGTGGGAGAAGTATGGAACAGGTTTTTTGGGGAAAGTGAGGGGTGGGATTGTGAGGGACTTGAGAAGCCTCCCCTATGCTGACTCCAAGCTTCTCCCATTCAGTCAGACATATGTACCCCTGTCCCCACACCCCCCATTCCCATAGGTCCCTGCAGCTCCCTTTCCCCTTCCCCCAATGTGGCCTTGCACCCCCACTCCCATTCAGTCCCTGTCTCAATGCTGTTACCCCACAAGCTCCTGACTCCATGCCCCAGTCTGTCCCCCCACACTACCTATTCTGAACCCCATCTGTCACCTCTCCCAGCAGCCCCATGTGCTTCACTCTGTCTGTCCTAACCTGGCTCTGTGGGCAGGGTACTGTGATGAACTTCTACTTCTGGGAGAATTCTGCATCACTGTGCAAGCACAGATTTCCCCCCTCCCCCAACAGCAAATACATTCTGCCCCAGAAGTGATTCAGTTCTGCCTTTTGTCCACCAGAGGCCTCTGTGGCACCAGAACAGCAGGCTGGGTTCATGCTTCTGGCTGTTCTGATGCCACAGCAACTTCTGGTGGACAAAAGGCAGAACTGCAGCACTTCTTGGGTGGAATATATTTTCGGTAACAAACATAAAAATTCTGCGGGATATGCAGTGGCACAGAATTTCGCCAGGAGTAATAAGTCTTGGAACAAAAGTTATCATGAACAGCATATGAGCAATCCCCCAAACACCAATGACCAGTTTCCAGGGGGCAACTCTGTCCCCAGAACTGATTCTAGGCTTAGAGCAAAGTACTGAACTACTTTCCACAGCTCCCCCAAAATAAGCTGCATCATCAGAATAACAAACACCACAGGATTTCTTCCAAGACTAAAAAATTATTCACCCCCACAAACAAGGAAATTGTGGAACTAGGTATAATATTGTCATTTGATCCCTGCCAAAGCAGCCTCTAACTGGTGACCTGAGGGGAGAGGAGGAGAGCAGGGTTTCAGTGTCCTGTCGAAGGAGCACCAAAAGGCCTGTTACTTTAGTCACAAAGACATTGCTTAACCTATTCAATATTTTTATTCATAGTCATGTCTTCTATATTATTTTCAACTCGGCTTTTTCTAATGGGACAGGCAGTGTCTTGTATATATGTGGAATATCTGGCCCCTTTGTTCTATATCTCAAACTAATAGGCAGTTATTTGAAAAGTCGTGGAGTCAGATGGAAGGTGAAATAGACCCCTCCAAACTTCTTAATATACATCTTTAAAGCTTACTCAGGCCCTAACTTACTGGGCATGGAGCTAGAGAGTACTAGGAACAAAGATTGAATCCCATATACTGCTCTTCAGCCACATGCAGTGGTAAACTGCTTTTCATCCACATTCGTTGACAGCAGGAGTTTCCCATATGGACTTGGGGGTAGATGGGAGCAGCATATGGCTCTTAATCACTTACTTTGTTTCTGATTCTGCAAGGTAATTTGCCATGTCTGACTAGACGCTTACCCTTCTGTGACCATAGTACATCCTGGCTCTGGCTTATTAGGCAGATCCTCCCAGGTGAGTATTTAATATTTAAGTACAGAAAAGACACAAGGCATATCAAGTCTCCTGCCGACTAAAAAATAAGCACACAGTATATTAGAAGGAAACTGCTCCTTTGTGAGCTGAGCTCTAGAGCAAATAGGACCATCTCACACTCAGCATACCCCTGACAGCACAGAAGAGCACAGCGTTTAGTCTCTTTCTCTGTAGGATGACCAGACATCCTGTTTTTAAAGAGACAGTCTCGTATTTAAGCTCTCCTGCAGGTGTCCTGACCTTTTCTCAAAAATGGGCAAATTGTCCCATATTTTCTGTCTCCCCCACACAATACTGGCAAGTCCTGTTGCTGGCCGGATCCCTGATTGGCAACCGCCTGCCTACCAGCAGTAGGTGAGGCTCCAGTGGCTGACGATGGGGGTGGGTGTACAAGGCTGGTGGCAAGGGAAAGATGCACTGCACAGGGCTGGCTGCTCCCCCTGCTGGTCTGTCAGTGCAGCACCGCTGCATGCCTGCTCTTGGCCGAGCAGGGCTCCGCCCCACATCCTGTTTCCAGCCAGCATTGGCTACGTGCTGCAAGCTGCGGTGGCTGGTGTGTGTGGGCAAGCACCAGGCAGCAGCTGGTTATGTGTCACCATTGCTGCCCACCCATTGGCTCCCTCTCTCACTGTCCTCTCCCTGCTTTGCCCCATCCCCCAACCCTGCTGCTCCTCCCTATCTCCACCATCAGGGTGCGTCCAGCTCCCAGCACTGTGCGGAGAAGCAGCCTCTGGTCAGAGCGCTCAGTTCAGCAACAGCCTGGCCGGCAGGCTCCTTCCTTCCCCCACTGCCTCTGGCTGGGCCAGCAACCCAGGAAAACCCGAGACCCTCTGGCCAGTAGGAGCCAAGCCCTACATGTGCTAAAGCTTTGCACAGTGCTGGCACGGGGAAGCTTCTCTGCCCCTCAGCTAAGCTCTGGAGTGGCAGGGGCCTGTTCCCACCCTGACCCTGCAGGCTCCACAGTACCCTCTTCACACCTGCTCCCCCCTGCACTGGGTCCTTCTCCCAGGGAGCATGGGGCTGCTCTGTCCCCTAGGCACCCTCCCCTGCTGAGCCACCTGTCAGGTAGGGTTTGCTGAAGAACCTGCAGTCAGGTTCCCTGGGCCCTGGTGCACAATGCACTGTTAGGCTTAACCCCTTCCTGTCTGCACTTTAGCCGGGGGACAGGAGGCGGCTGGACTATGTCGGTGGCCAGCAGCACCCTGGAGGTGTTAGCTGCCTTTTGACACTGTACGGGCAGGAAGGGACAAGCTTCCTCCAGCCATGGGTGTGTGGGGGAGAGTTAGAAGAGATGAGCTCTACAAAGACATGGGCCAGGTCATCCCTTCCCTCACTCCTGCATAGTGCCAAAAGGCTGCTGCTGGCCACGTTCTGGTGTGAATTCTGGCAGAAATCTGGCGAGGAGGGGCATGTGACCCTGCATGTTTCCCCTCCCCACCCCAACACACACACACACAGGTGTTGCCTCGGGAAGAGACAGCGTCAATTAGCAGGAGAGATGGCGCCGTCCCAGGGGCCCAGCCAGGCATGGAGGGCAGAGAGTGATGGGCAGGGAGGGTCAGGTTTGTTGGTTTGTCACTCTCCCATGTGAGAGAGGTGGACAGGAGTGTGCGTATCACCTCTCCCCATGTGAGCCCTAAACCTTAACGATAAGAAGAATCTAATTACGCAGCATTTGTTTTTAACAGGGGCTCAGTCAACTTGATGTTAATTTGAACATTTGTACTGCATAGTTCTGACTGATTGCCATTGAACTCGCTTGAATAAGAGTAATTTTACCAGGTGTCCTATATTCAGCACAGGGAAATATGGTCACCTTATTTCTTTGTGGAATAGTCTGTATGGCATTGAACAGACCCATTGGCTTCTCTCACCAGTTTCAGTAGTTCCTAGTCATGCTGTGCCTTTCACAGCTTAAAGATTGTACTTAAGAATGTAGCAACACTTCAGATAACTTCTGATATTTCAGCTAGAGGGCATAATGGTATATATCCAAAGCGGCTCATACTCCTTTTAGTAGTGTGGGCTTGATTCTCCATTGTCCATCACTCCAGTGTCACACAGTGGGTTTCAGTGCAGTGACTCTAGCAGAAAACTGGAATGACGCAGTTGCAAACTTTATTTTTAAAGACAAAAGTAATAAAATAAAATTTAAAAACAACCTCTCTCCCAACCCAAACAAGAAGACTGTGTAGAAATTCCTGTATATGCCATCCAAGGAACATCTGTTACCTGCTTCTGGGTATAAATCTGTTGTTTGCAACTCATCTCCCATTTACCCAAAGATGGGTTGTTTCCAAGCTCTTTTTTAACCCCTGTGTGGCATGTTTCACTTGTATTTCTAGAACATACTGTTAATGCAACATTGAAGGATTAAATATTTGATCATTTATTTTCAAAGGGTGTAAGCATGTGGTGCTCCCATTGATCTCAGTATGATTTATGGATGCTTAGTACTGCTGAATATTAGGTCATTAGTGCCTTTATTGAGAATTTACATATAGCAGTTAGTTTGTTCATTCACTAAGGCAAATCCAGCCCCTTCCTCAGCCCTTTCTATATCTAGGAATGGAAATTAACAACTAAACTAGCGTGTTTGTGTAAGAGGAAAGTAGATGGGAGAGGGGCTGATTGCTGCCACTTCCCTGGCATAGTTGTTGTGGGTGGTTTGGGAACAGAGCTGTTGCATAGATCCTCCATTCTTCCTACCTGTGGAGCTATCACAGAAAGGGCTGTCAAGGTTATTCTATGGGGCTGGAGTGGCTAATGCAGAGCTGCTTTAATGTTTGTCTTCCCCTTATTTGCCCAATTCTTAGCATTGCTACTTGACTTGGGTCTTGGATACAACAGGACAAGAAAGTTTACCCATCCCACAAAAAATGGTGATTTCTAAAACACAATTTCCTGTTCTGCACTGGGACAAAATTGAGAGCTTTTGATTGAGTATCTTGAAAAATGAGAGCTAGAACCCTCAAATTCCCCATCCCAGAATCGGCACCAGCTCAGTGGTCAGGGCACTCACCTGGGGAGTAAGAGATATAGGATCAAGTCCCTGCTCTTAATCAGGTAGAAAAGGGACTTGAAACTGAGTCTTCCACTTCCCAGGTGAGTGCCCTAAACCCTGGTCTATTAACTATTCCGAGAGGGGTTGGTGGCTCTCTAATTTTTTACCAGAATTTCCATCCTGGACCTTAGAAACTTTTCCCAATGAAAATCTAATCAAAACTGATATGTTCTCTCAAAATGTTTTGGGTCTGACAAATTGACATTTTCAGAGGAAAAATTATTTAGTCTGAAAATTCCAGACTAGCTTTAATCTTGGGCTTTCAATAGGGGTCTATAGACCCTGTTATGAGATCATAATGGGACGCACATTTTTAAATATCAGTATTAAAAAGGTCACTTTCGAGTACTTTAATCCAAAGGTAATCTCTTAATGGCTGTTTTTTCTGAAGCTTAAGTACAATGGATTTGGTCTTTTCAACATCACTCTATCCTGGATTTTCAGCAGCATCAACAATAACGGCAGTGCCTTGCGGTAGCTGGCTGCCAAGTCACAGAACAATAGTATTGTAAAGTCCTTTACAAATAGATGCCTTTTTTGTGTTTGAATACTATAAAACTGGAACTTGAGTGCTTTGGGGGTTTCTTTTGTAAATACAAATTCTAATTTTTTTTGGTTTGTGGCACTTTATTTTACAGGTTAAATTCTGCCCTTAATTGCACCCATTCCAGCTTTCTGAGTCTAGTGAGCTAGGTCATATGGCTCTCAGAGAATTAACACTATCTTACACAGGGCTCGTATTATCAATCCAAATGAGTGGCTCTCTCCAGTACGAATGAATAAGCTACACTGGCAACGAATACAGATGATCGTACATATCTGCATATGATGTTACATAGATGGCAGACTAGCAAAAACTGTCACCTCCAGTTTGCATTATTTCTCAGAGTTACCATGGGAAAGGATGAGCTGGTGTGAAAATACTGTAGCAGCTGCAGTGGCAACACATGTCAAAACCATGCATACGTGGGACTTTAAATTAAAAACAATAGTTCTCTAGTTCATAGTCTTCTTCAAACAGTGATTTGCCTTAACTTTCCTGAGTGTCCCCCTGTAGACAAATCCATGGAGTCTGAAAGGAACAAAACTATGTGGTTCTGCGGCACAGGAGTGAAAGCCTGAGAAAACCTTGGGACATCCTCTCTTGTAGTCTAGAAGGAAGTTTTGGAAGAATGATGGATCATGGAGCCAGATCCTCACAGGCTACCTACCCTCTTGGGTTTCAGTCATGTGTCAAAGCTGGTCATTGGGTTTAGAATTTGTGCTTAGATGCACCTTTGTTGAGATACTTATTTAAAAACATCTCTTGGCAACCACTGTTTCTGTCCTTAGCCAGTCTATTTTTCTTGGCCCATTAACGTAATGTTCCAGATACATGATCACAACCTGTATTTAGAGTACAAAATTATCCAAAATATACAAATCTTTTAGATTTACGTAACTTACACAGTAAGATTTCAAAACAGTGTTAAAAAACATTCATTGTGACTTGTTAGAGTTTATTATAACATATTCATTTAATCCAATCCTTTGGGTTTTTGTTTCTTTTTAGAAACAGAACCAAGAGCAAGAAATCAAAACTATCAAATTAAACAACAACAACAAATCCTAAAATACACCCACCAACCAGTAAACAAGCAAATGAACAACCAATCAACCAAAAAAAAAAAATGGTAAACCAAAAAAGGATTTAGCTCTCATCTTTCTGATTAAAATATTTGGAAACTAATTCTAAACATTAGCTTATCTTGCTTCTTCAGTGGAAATAACACACTGGTACAATAAAGCATGCTCATTAGACCACTGTTCACAGATCCAGTATCTCATTATGGATAAGCATGCAATTTCTATCCCTATTTGGATAATCAGACTGATATGTCAGGTGAATAACATGGGGACTGTGGCCCTGATTCTGCAAATGCTAGTCACATGTTTAATTTTATGCAGGAGTTTTTGGACCACAATCCTGTAATTGAACACACACACATATCCCCCCACACACATCCTGCACACATGTGGAGACCAGCTGAAGTCAATGGGGCTCTGAGCAGAGTCATTTGCAAGTCTGGGGGCTTAGTACTTACAGGATCAGGATTTAAGATTCTAGCTGTCCGAGGTCATATCCCAGTGGTCACCTTTATTTGTTGGGATTCCCTCTGAGATCTCTTTCTACTCGGCTTCCCAAGAACTCAGTTCAACTCTAGACTTTGTCATTCAGGTATCTTTATTTGGCATATAGCAATGCTGCAATGAGTTGATCAGGCTCAAAGTCAGGGGGGATAGATGCAGGCTACATCATAGCCCCAAAGTCACACAGAAACTTCTCCCTTTATATACACATTACACACCAGACATTTTTGGCTGGCTTGGTTACTTTCCAAGGACCAATTGCTATGCAGCATCCACTGTCCATGCTTGACCTCCTCTTTACCACTTCTCTATACCTTATCTTGTTCATTGTTATCTTGTTTGTAGTAAATGGTTCCCTGGGTGTCCTCCCTCTTATCTTAGTTGATCCAGATGTTCTGTCTTTTTAGCCTAATGATCTGTTTACCTCCCAAATTCTATCTTACAATAAATGGGGCCTCCCTCCATATTCACTCATGTCAGGCCAGGCCACAGTTACATTATTACAGTCATAGTTATTTAATAAAAGACCTGTCTCTTTTATAGTTGATTGTGGTTGCCAAGCTGTGAATTGACAGAGGCTATTAAAAAATAAAATAAGAGGGAAAACTGGGCTATCAGAGTGTGTGTATGTATCTATATTCTTGTCCATAATATGCTACTAGTGATTTAATAAAAAGTTACAGTCATAGGAAAATAAATCTTCTATGTTAAAATACAACTGCTTAAAATTATAGTTTGAAGTATTATTATTTTTCAATGAGACAGTCATTAAAATCTGGGTATATGAAGAAAAAAAAGTCTGGTATTTTGTCCATAAATTTTTGGAGGGTTGATTGGAAGCCTTGCTTTAGACAACATTCCCTTTTGGCATTGTTTCTTGGAAGGAAATAAAACATTTGAACATAAGAGGAGGCCAAAACAAATGTAAAAAATTAAAACTGGTAAAGTTTTTTATGAGCTTTCTGTGTATTTTATTGGCACATTACATTTCTGCTGGCTTTGAAAGGAATGTAACTCATTGACAAACTGAGTTCTGTCTATGAAAAATCAATTATTTTGATCTGATTTTTAAATTGTATTTCAATATGGTGCCATTGCATATCACTTATGGAGCTTCAGAATGCATTGGAGCTAAGCACTTCCCATACAGAAAGCCAAGAACACATCTTATGAACTGTAGAAAAGTATTTCACAGCATATTCAGCTACAGACGACTACTATTTCCAATTTTGGGAAAGACAATCACTAGCCTGCTGCACTTTCTCTGGATGGATTCCAACCCTGTGTAGAGGGTCCTCCCCAAAGTCTGTGTTTCAACTGCGTCCCTTAAGTCACCTAATTAGGGCTATGATCCTGCAATCAGTTACACATGTACTTAATGATACTATTGTAAGTAGCTTTGTTGAAATAAATGAAACTAATCTAAGGTAAGCATGGGTGCAAGTGTTTTGAGCATCAGAGGCAAAGTACAAAGACCTTCTGCCCAGAGATAGATTGCCCTTCTGAGGGATGGGTAGTGTTGGTAAGATTGAGCAAGGTGAGTTTGACTAAGGAATACAAAAAAATTAATGAAGCCCTGACACAGTGAAACTAAGATTTGTGGGAAATGAAATCTGAAGGGGCTTCAAAGTTAACACGTTCATGTTTAGTAAATAAAGATTTAGAGTCCAAATTGTGAGCTTAATTCAGGATTTCCGACCCCAAGAATTCAAATATAATAAGTCAGGCCTAAAATAGTCATGATTAGCTTAAAAATCATGTTTTTTATTTTAGTTTTCTGTTTGAGAACCTTTGGGATTCACATTTTCAAGTTTTCTCTGCAACTGTGAGAGGTAGAAACTCACTTTTCTTATAAATGAAAGCTGAGATTCTCCTGTGGTCACATGACTCCAGGAGCTGGGGCTTTGAGGAAAAGACCAAATCTGTAAGACATATGATATCATGAGAGTTGGCAACTCTGTTAATTGTTTAGACATCTGGCAGAAATGAAAAAAATATCAGTTTAATTGGTGCTTAAAAGAACCATGCTGGTAGAAGAATATAATGCTATTGGGAGTCAACAGATGGCACAAATACAGTTAAGCTTGCACATTGTGTTAAATTGCATGCCTAGGCAGTTAGATCTTAGAAGAAACATTGTGCTAGTTGTGGTTTAGAGATTAATGCAACAGAGAAGTAAATTTCTTCGGTGCAGTGCCCACAAATCCAATCATTCATCTATGTTCTCAAAAAAGTTACAGGGAGAAAGCTTAGGGCAAGGGGCTTTCAAAAGATTCCATTTCCAAAACTTTCCATTTCCAAAAGACTCTCCATTTCCACAACTTTAGGATAACAAGTAAAAGCAAACTCAGTTATTAAAATGCAATATTAGAATTACATCATCAGAACAAACCCTCATTGGCTTATTTCCTAAAGGATGTGACACTAGTTATTTCAGAAAGCCACCTTTCCCAAATAAACCCTTACAAGAGTATCACATGCCCTAATTGCAACAAAGTAAATGACAACACACACACAGGGCCAAGTATTAAGTCCATAGTTCTTGTCCTTAGAAGGTGAGTGGGTTTCTTAAGGGACACACATGTGTAGCCTGTTTATCCAGTGGAGAAGAGGCTTTGGACTTGATCTGTAAGTGTTCTGTAGCATGAGAATGGTACCATACTTCAGACATCCACTTCCCCAGAACAGCCTTCTTTGGATTCCTGCCGCCACATATTCAAGGATTCTGTAGTGTCACTCCCAAAAAGCAGGGAGGGGTGAATAGGTCGCTGCTTAATTGCTCTGGGCTGTGCAAGCACCATTAACGTTCCTTTCCACTCTAAAGTATTTGTAGGTGTCCTGAAGCCTGTGCACCCTCAGTACCCAACTCACTCTCACTTGTCCCCTCCAAATACATATAGGGTGTATCACGGTGGGGATTCTATAGAGTTTAGAGCTTCTCATGGACACTCCAATAATAGGTCACACTTCAGACAGTGTGATGGAAGGAGTTATGTAGCAGTATGTCCTTTATTTCAGTCATCCTGAGTTTGAAAGATTTCTCAATTTTGCAACCTCAAACAAATTTCACACTAGGTTTGTACATGCTGTGTTTCCTGTTAACAGGAACTTTTTGGATCTACTCATCAAGATATTCTTGTTTTTTTAATGAATTTCTTTTCTATATATCCAACCCAAATCAATCAATATTTGTATAGTGCAATTTATATAGTGCAAGTTTGTTAAAGCAGATGCAGGACAGTACTAAATTATTTTAGTATCTCATTTGAATTCAAGAATCAGAAAATGCCAGAATAGCCATAGGTCATTACTGTCACACTGCAAAATTCACTAACTAGTCTATGAATATTATATTCAGTTATTCAAAGCATGCTATGAATGTGTGACATTTTTAAGCCATTGGAGAAACCAGGACAGATGTCAGTCAGTATCTGGTTATCAAAATGTTAATAGTGAATAATTTAAAACTCGGTGCCTGGAATAATTATTAGTAGTTTCAGCCCTGCTTTCCTAACTGTTACTTCAGTTATTATATATTTACTGTAATTTAGTTGTACTTGCATACTTAATTAGAATTCATTTGAATTGTCCTGAACTATGGAAAATGCACCCTCTACTGGCTATGACAAGTATGTTACAGAATAGGAGCTTAGTTCCCTTCACAAGTCTATTATAGGAAAACATTTCTCTCATCTTCTTCTAAGAATTTTGTTCAGCATCCAAGCAGGGGCAAAGAATACATGTCTTGACTGATTAACATATATCCAATGTAGAAAATATTAAGGTATTTGTCTCCTTTTCCAAGAGCAAAAATTTATACTTTAAGTTATACAAAGGTGTACTCCCACAGTGTATTAAAGAATAGTTCGTTCTATCAGCCCACAGAATAGAAATAGTATTTTAATGTAACAAAGAAAAAGCAGTAAAAAAACTGCTAAATAATGTAGCATATTGAAACCATGCCTGCAATACTAAATCAGTGACTAATATAAACATTTACAATATTATGTTCCCCTGTACTTACATATTGTAATACAACTATGCAATCTTTTAAAATACTGGGTCTGATTTTCTCCCCATACCTGTTTTACATCTGTGTGACTCCATTGACTTCAGTGGAGTTTCTCTCATTACACTATATAAGTGAAAAAAGAATCAGGTCTACTGTATCTATTCCAGTCAATCATGGATTAGTTCTGTGACTTCAGTACTATGTATCCACTGTGGGCCTGTTTTGCTTTATAGCTATGGAGTATATGACTAATTTGGAATCCATATACAAATAGCTGGTGTCTACCATATCAATCCCTGTGTTCTGCTATCACAGCACAGATAGTGCTATTCTAATATCAGTGTAAATAAGTAGTAATGCTAGAAAAAGCAGTGGTGCTACACTAGTGTAAAACCAAAAGTAAGTGAAATCAAAAGTCAGCCCAGTGGCTTTTCTCAGTGCAGCTCCTCATATAGAACAACTGGTGGACAAAAAGTGGTGCCGAGAGGACTCCCAAAGACATAAACAGACTATCCCCAACTGATATGGCCATGGTGACTTAGAGAGACCTAGAGAGCTGTAACATTATGAATATACTCTCTTCAATGGGCTGTGCAGTTACAGATACTGTCTAATGATGTGTGTTATCACATAATGATAATGTTCTTCATGGAGATTTCTTTAATGATGTGTTACTTTATAATGATAATGTTCTTCTTGGAGCTAGACGATAACTTTAATATTACAACCCCATGGAGGAGACTATACTCAGAACTTCACGGCTCTCCTCCATTACCTCAATTAGCAGCCATGTCAGTCAGTGGGGTACTCATCTGAAGTTAGAAAGATCATCCAAAAGAAAAAATAAAATGAAGGTCAAAGGCCTCCAAAACAATAGGATAAAAGTCTTCTGTACAAGGAAGATATATTATATATATTGTTTATAACCTGTTTGTTCTAACATTATGCTGACTCTTCTAGGCTTACTTTCTCTTCCTTTATAACACTTGAGAATTTTTCCAGTTTGTTTTTGCAATGGCAACACATCAGGGTTTGCACCTGTGAGATGAGAGCAAATTGATACAACTATCCTGGATCTTTGCTAAAAATTCACCCTCAACCTTGAAGTTAAAAACACTCCAGATCCTACCTCCTTCAGTTTTCATTTTCACATGTCTATATATGTCATGGTCTGGCCAGAAACTAAAGTGCTGTAATAATACAGGATATTTTTTTCCTCTGGTATTTCCATCCCAACTGTAAGCAGAAAGGCCTGGAAATGTTCTTGTAGTTAACACATTGGACTGGGACTGAAGAAATGGAATCAATTCCTGTCTTTGCCACAATCTTCTCATAAGAACTTGGGCAAGACAATTTCTCAGCTGCTGCCATTCTTATTGTTGCAATGCCTAACTTTTAGCAAATTAACAAAGCCTGAATAGGTGTTCAGGGTCCCTGTGCAATGCCTGGGCAGAGTTAAGGTGACTAAGAGTTGGATTAACAAAAGCCAGCACCTTGAGAAAGGAGCTGCCTAATCTAGCCAATAAGAATTGCTGAGGAGAGGGGTGTGGACAAAGCCTCACAGGGTTTAGATACTAAGCTCCACTCCATGTTCATAGCAGAGAACCCTCTCCTGACATTAGGTGCCTAAACCAGGTCAGCTGCTTTTCTTGAAAAATAGTGGTCATAATGTCATTGCTGCTGTCCTATTGTACCTTTTAGCACAGGTGAGTGCCCTGACCACTGGGATACCAAAGACCCAGGCTTAAATCCTGTCTCCCTCAAATAGAATTTTGAAATGGGTCTCCCAGCTCCTGGGGTAGGGCCCTAACTAGAGGGTTCTGGGGTTAGCTGGGGTGGGTGTTTCAATCTCTCCTGCTCCACTTTGTATAAATAATTAAATATTGTGAGAGAAATATATGGCTGTATAGCCCAATGGTTGGGGAACGCACAAGGGAAATGTGGGTTCAAGCCTGGCAGAGTAAGTATTTGGACCAGGTCTCCCACATCCTGGGTAAGTGCTGTAAAAATGGGACAATGGTTATAAAGGGGGCACCTCCTCCTCCTCCTCAGGCTGGTGTTTTGTGTGTGGCTATAAACATGGTCTGCGCACGCCTTCCAAATCACTCCCCAAGGAAGATAGCTGAGGAGGAACAGCCAGATTATTAATCCTACCGAAGGTTTGATGTAAGACAGGTCAGTATCAAGCTGTGTCAAGATGTAGCTGGCTATACCTATGCTGAGCCACTTGACTTTAGGGTCCTTGGGTATGTTAATGGTGGAATAAGGAAGGCTTCCACGGGGTTAGGCAGAAGCTGAGCAGGAGTATTTGAATGCCACTGGTGCCTAAATATTGGCTGTAGCACCTAAAGTAGCAGTTAGGCACCTCATTCCCCATTGTGTATCCCGCCTCAGTTCCCCTTCTGTAGAATGGAGGAGATGACAGATCTGTGAGACAGAAATATTGTTAGGATCCATCAATTAGTGTTTGTGAGGCCCACTTACTATACCGATAGCACATATCTGGGTAACCAGATAGGTCCCTGCTAACCTAATTTCATGAACAAGTTTCCAGTCCAATTTTGTTGATTCATGAGACAAAGTCTGGACAGGTTTTCATTCTTTGAAATTCTTGGCTGCTTATGGAAAGTTAACTGAATTTATTTTCTTAAAATTAGATAATTTAATCCAGCCTCATTATATGCAACAAGTTACCAAGAAATAGGGTAGTAATAAAAGAAAAAAATACCTTACATTTGCTTTCCTTAAAGTAGATACTAAATTGTAGTGTTTTACTGCCAGAAATATAGAAGACAGGTTCTGGAAGCTAAGAGATATGTAGGAAGCAGCAGTTACTGGAAGTACCAGCGCCAACAAAGCAGGGTTCTTTTGCAAAGTCATTCAGTTGGACCCCCAGCTGCACTCCCCAAGGTACAGGGTGGGACTCTCTTCATTGTCCAACACAAACAACACATTGTTATATGACACCGTGTATGTGGAGATGCTTAGTGACAAAGGCAATGCTGGGCAGGAAACAGATTGTCTCTCCAACAGTGGTGTGGCTAGTCTTAGGGGAATAATATATGGAGATTGTAGGTTGCAGGTAAGCAGTAGGATGGCACTCTCTCTCAGCAATGGCTGAAATGGAGACGGCAATATACAGCTATCAATTGGCATGAAGCAGTTCACTCATGCTTCTCCATGTGGCATGGGAGCAAAAGCAGTAAACACCACACTAATATTGCTGGGACCACCAATGACAGAGACCTCCTGCAGCTGCATAGTTGGCAGCCCGCTGAATCAACCAGTGGCAGCATATATCTCCCCCAACCCCAACAAAAAAAAAAAAAAAAAATCAAATAGTCATTGTCCTAGAAGAGGAAGAAAATGCTCCCATCCTTGGAAGCAGCACTCCTAATGAATATCTCTGTTCATTAAAGCCTTTTGCCCTAAATCCAAAGGAGTTTTGTCATCAGACTGTACTCAGATAATATTTATAAGTTTTTTCATCTGGATACTAGTTCTGATTCATTTAGAGCCAATTCCTCTGAAGGAAAGTTCCATATTTCCACAATTAACTAACTGTTTCATTCCCACCGAGAGCTGGGGATATTATATATATATATATATATATATATATATATATATATATATTATACACACACACACACACACACACTTTTCATGGCAGAAGCACTTTTTTGTGAAATGAGCAGATTCAGTGACACAAACATTTCACGAATTCATGTCAGTTACATCAAATTAGTTTAGTAAAAAAATCTGAAAATAGTGTTTCAGTTCAAAATGACTCAAAATTTCCTTTAGTTTTATTAAATGTTTTGATTTGTTTTTAAAATGGTGAAAACCAAAATATTCTGATTTTTGTCAAAACAAAAAGATTAATTTGACCCAAAATTGGGGTGGGAGGGAAGGGGGTCAGCTGTTCAATGCACCAAGTGTTTGGTTCTTTTTGTTAGTTTGACCAAAATTGATTTTATTTTTTTTGGAATTGCTAACAAACAATAGAATCTATTCTTTACACAACTCTACTCCCACCATTCCTGTGATGACTTTATTACCATGATCCACCATTAGAAATCAAGGGATTCTCTCACCCAAGTCCCAGTTTTAGCGCTTGGATTAAGATATTTAATCTCCATCGCTGACACAAGCAGCTGTATATTTGCTCACACTTCATGAATACAATAAGACTAATGTCCCTCACAAACTTTTGGACTGATTTTCAGAGGTGTTGAGCATCCACAGGTTCCAGATATTCAGATACAGTGATGATGATGGCCATATAAGTACCCACCTAGGCAAACACAGACTTCAGTATCTTTGGAAATCGTACCATTAGTGCTTTGCAATTTTCATCTTCAAAGTTCATTATGAACATTAGCTAATTAGTCTTCACTAAGGTCAGCACCTGCAGCAGAATTCAGGAGACAGAACCCCATACCTGTGCAGAGCCCTAACTTCAACGAGACTATATCCCGTGCTAGGCTCCACCTGTATCAAGAGGAAGGTCACAACTGTCATAGTTTGCCAACCAGTTTTAGAAGTAGGAATTCTTAGCTTTATCTATTCCTCTCTGCTGGCTCCCAGGCTCTTTCTGCTGTATTTTCCTGAAAGTTTCTAGATCCCCTTTTTCCATGCTGTCCATTTTTCTTCTATTGGACTTCCTTGTCCTTTAGATTTAGAATGACTTCTCTTTCATACTCCACCACTATCAATCTAGATATTCTCACTCCACCTCCAAATCGCTTTTTTCTTGAGGCCACATTTTAAACCTCTGAAGTAGGCAGGGAAGGTGCCATGCAATAAATGTCATGAACAGCTGATTCTAACAAATTTAAATGTGTCATTGTGGTCAGAAAGTGACTAAGTAAAAGGTGGCATTTAAAAAAAACATTACCCGATACATAACCAACTTTACTGACAAAAAATAAATGCCCTGCTTTTTAACGCTGTTCACCTTGAAGAGCCAATAAAGTCATGGAATGAGAAATGCATTGTGTTCCTTCTTCAGTATCAGCTTAGGTTCCAACCAGAGCCTGGGGGATGATGGTCCAACCAGAAAGAACCTCACCTGACCTAAGATCCCAGACTGAATTTGTAGACCTGGGAGTTAGAAAATACAATATTTATAAACGAAGCAAATTTGATCTGGCATTATTGATGCATAACAGCCATAAACTCTTGTGAATTTTACAGATTCGCTTTTCAGAGTTTTAGTTGCAATTGAAGTCATATCATGACATGGACTAAACTTTTTCACCTTGCACATCCAAGCATCTATGAAAAAATTAGCTGAGTATTAATCTACAGGTTCAGTTCTATAAGTGTTGCTGTGAGGGAGAAACTTAGAATTTCTTCACTTCTGTGGGTCTCTATCTCAGCCTTATTTTAACATTGTGGGGTGTATGACCTTGGTCTGCCATTAGCAGCAAAACCAAATGCCTAATCATAACAAAGATGTTCTGTGATGGACAGATTAAAGAGAATTTCATTATCTTCACAGCTGGTTTTCTAAATCTAACAAGACACCGTAATCGGTGGATGAAATATCTAGCTTCTAAACTGCAAGCTAATTTTGAAAAACTACTGTTGCTGTGACTGAATGCTACCTAATTTTGACAAATTTCAGAGAAGACTTTCAATATATTCTAATTTGTTCAGAATAAAATAAGGCATAGTTCTCACACTGTGAAATGAGCCTTTTTTACTATAAGAGAAGCCTTTAGAATTGAGGAAGGCAGAGATTGAATTACCCAATCCATTCTGCTGCCCATTGTATACACAACACCAGGGGGAGCAGCTATAGTTCACAAAACACCTGTGTTACAGAATGACAAAGAAGACTATTCTGCTGTACTGACTAGTGCTTGTTACTTCTTTTGAGGGCAAAGGTTCATCAGACTTGATGCATGCTTAGGGTTTACATACTATGGTGCATTTTCATGAAGAAATGACTTCTCTGAAGGCAAAGAAAACATCCATATGGCACTGCAATAGTTAACATTTGTGGAAGCACCGATCTGCTTGTGTTGACATCTCCACAGTATTATACCTTTGTTATTCATGTAAAATTAAGCTGTGTTTTAGTTTTTTTAACTTCAGAATGCATTTATTCTGAAATATGAGTTTTGACTATACCTTTTTTGTTCCATTACATATCAAATTAGATGTGATATCTTACTGCTTTTTTTCCCCTGAAAGCCTCTACGGCACCTATGCATGAAGTGCCTGCCAAATTTCAGGCAACTTCATTATTTTGGCTTCATTATTTTCATTTTTTATATTACATTAGCACCCAAAGGCCTCAATCCGGATAAGGAATCCATTATACAAATGCAAACAGATATTCTATCTAATCCAAAAAGTGCTGACATTCAAAGTAAATGACCCTTGGCTGAAAGTGAAGGGTTGTTTTTATTCTTGCTTTTACCCAACTTCACTCATGACCTTCCTATTCCACATCATGACCATGATTCCACACTGTCTTACACTGGTGTAAAATGGATGTACCTCTGTTGAAATCAATGGAGTGGCACTAACATAAAACTGGCACTCACAAAGCTGCACAGAATCATGCCCCACATTCAAGTCCCCACTATGCTTGATTTAAAGCATTGGGCTGTTAGCAATTTGGAGATGAGGCCCCCTCTCTCTGGTTTTGACCAGAAATTCTATTCTGGACCTGAGAAACTTTCCTGACTAAATCTTCATCAAAACCAGTATGCTTCTGTCAAAAGTTCTGGTTTTGACAAATTGGCACTTTCAGATGGCAAAACATTTTATCAGAAAATTCCCAACCAGTTCTAACTGAGTGACTGCCACGGGAGCAGAATCAGGACACTATAGCTTGAACTTCGGTGGTGTGTGTTCTTCTCCCCTTCCCCAGTACAATTCTGCTCTGTAGGAGTGGAGGGCTCCATTTTTATTGTCTCTCAGTAACCTCCATAGAAAAAAAAAATCTTTACTTATAAATATTTTCTTACTGCCAGCCCTGCAAACTGAGCCTAGGAATTAAATTCTGCAAGCCAATTTTTTCCCTTAGCCACACCTGTGCAACTCCCAATTCCATCACTGGGGTTATACCAAGTCAGCAAGGTACTGTAATTGGAACTTTGTAAAAAACTTCTTATACACAAGAACATACTGAATCTAGTTCACTCTTCCATAGGTATGCTAGCTCTGCAGGATGAATAAGAATCAAAACTTACTTTTGTCAGTAAAGTCAGGGGGTATGACTCTCAATATCCAAAGAGTTCAAGTCAGTAAAGTATTTTTCCTTTCCCCCACTTTTTAGAGTAGCTTAAGTATCTTACTGTAATCTTTGTAGTGTCTTATAAATAAAAATCCTTCATAACTCTCAAACAGACTAAGAAATATTCATAATAGTACTATTGCATCACAACAAGATCCTTAATTTCCATTTTCACTATCACAAATATTAACACCCATTTTGCAGAGAAAGACATTAAAATTAGAAAAAAAATCAAACAATTTAATATCATTAGCAGCCAAACATTATGGTTCCATCATGAAAAATATCAACTGACAACTGTAATCAAATGCATTATTAAAAACAATCAAGCTGTAAATATACTGTACTGCACAGACATTCAGTATACAGAGCTACATGTTATGGGCCGTATAAGTTTTGCTGCCACAGCTATAAGCTGTAATATAAAAAAAAAAAAAGAGCAAAAACCAAGACTATACACAAGGTCCAATTCAGTCTACAGATATTGGCTTTGGTTGATAATGTTTTACTTTCATTTTCCTCCTCCTCTGCCCCCCCCCCCCCCAAAAAAAAAGGTGTGTATGTTTGTGAGTGGGTGGGAAGGAGAGAGAAGATGTGATAGTAGACATTTCAGCCAGTGATAGAATTATCCATCTTTTGTAACCCTGACCCATGTTATGCAACTGAGCTAGACAATCAAGGGCTGTCTCTTTCCAGCACTCCTACGTGCCGCAGAGCAGTTAAGTCACCCAATATGGCTGGGAGAATCTGAATTCTGGGGGACCCCTGAAGTGCTTAAGCAGTTGCCGCATTTTCTTCACTGGGACAGCTGCAGATACCTGGTAGACAGCCCCTAGGAAGGGTTTATATGATTAGAGACCTAGAGAAGACAACATGCCCTCCCTCCTCCCCCCCCACCGTAAGAATATCACCACTGACTCCACCTTGATTATAGCAAGTTGGTGGCTATGCATATAAAGAGCAGCACTAAGCAGAGTGATACGGGGCTTTGCTTTAGCCATGTCTCTATGATTGTTGCTATACTGGGGACCATGCACTAGATATAGAAGGGGAAAACCAAATGGGGGAATGAAAGGAGAGGGGGAAAGGGATAAAATCAGAAGGAGGATGTGGAAGGACAGATGAGGGAGGTCTAGGAGATAGCCAAGCCAATGGGATTGGGAAAATTTAAAAGGGGGGGGGGAGACAGGGGATTACTTAAAGGGGATGATGTAGGGAACCAGAAGTAGCAGGGGAGGGTATTGGGAAGAGCAGGATCAGATGAAAATTTGAAGGGGGCTGTGGCAGGGGTGCATGGGGTATCGGGGCCTTGCCACTCTTAAGTTCCCACGCCCGTCCCTTTAAGGGCATCCCAATGGCCGGTTTCCCCATGCTCACCCCTTGGTCGGGGTAGCGGGACCTAATGATCCACGTCCATGTGTCGTGCCCCAAGTATCAGGGCAGCATGGCCCAATGGCCAAAGCCCATATAGCTCGTCCTGAGTATCAGGGCAGCATGGCTCAATGGCCAAAGCCCATATAGCTCGTCCTGAGTATCAGGGCAGCATGGCTCAATGGCCAGAGTCCATATAGCTCACCCTGCATATCAGGCAGTGTGGCCCACTGGCCAGAGTCCATAGCCCTCCCCCTCTCAGGCAGGGAAGTGTATCCCATGGTCGGAGTGGTCGGGGGATCCAGGCCCGCCCTCTCCACCGGGTCCCAACCCAGGACTCACCTGTTGGCGAGGTTCCCCCTTGCGCTTAGCTCGGCGGGGATCTGCCCGCAACACGCCAAGTGTCAGTGCAGATTTAAGGCTGCTTGTCTCTAAAGTTCCCCTGGGTCACTTCCTACCCTCAACATCGTGTTCTCCACTCCGGGGTGGGGGAGTCCTCCGGTCCGTCCCCTCCTGTCCAGACCTCCGTCTGGGAGTCCAGGTGCGTCCCGGCTTGGCTGGCCCTCCTCAGGAGCTGGCGGTGTGCCGCCTCCTCCTCCAGGGGTCAGCCCAGACGGAGCACCTTTGCAGGCTTTGATACCTAGTCTCCAGTTGGAGCATGCCCAGCAGGGCTTCCGTGGCGGGGCCTCCTCTGCCAGGAAGGAAGGAAAGGTTAACCCCTGCAGTATCAGTGCGGGGCCACTCTGTCCCATCACAGGGGCATAGTAGGAAATTAGAGATAAGGGGAGGGGAACATAAGAGGGAGCCAGATCGGGGGAAAACCTCAAAGAGGAAAATCTAGCTTGGGTAGGGAGAATGTGTGTGTTTTTAAACAGGGAAGAGAAGCAAGCAATTGAAAGACTTAGTGGCAGTCCTGGAGAATCTATAGGAGGCTTAGCCCTACCAGGATCCCGATGTGGAAGATGGATAGATACTTGGTGAGCTAGACCCCTATATTGTCCGTTTATTGTTTTAAGACCTTTCTGCTCTGAAATGCTTTTAAGTAGGCTGTCTGTTCACTGTATTAACCTAGAGCAAACAGAACTGCAGGAGCTGAACATAAGTAAGGCCTGCTAAGGTAAGTCATGGTTAGCAACAAGGGATTGCACAGCCTAAAATCTGGTCTGAGTGGGAGAATCACATGATTCTACCACAGTGGAGCTGATGGCTGGAGGCCTGACACCTGAAATGGTTGTGGACTCCAAAGAGACCAGCTGGATCCCTAATTTTGAACCTATGTCCCCCACTCTTGACTCTGTTATTCTTTAGTTGTCCCCCATACTCAGCTGAACCCCTGGTCCAGTAGCTTTTCTCCTAAGGTTCAGGGAGGGGCCTTTAGGTGTAGGAGGCATTGCACCCATCTACCTCCTGGAATTCAGTAAGGCCGAAGAGACCAGGAGGAGTTCAAAGGTGCAGTTATCCAGGGAACTGTGACAAGGACATGATATCATTTGCATCAACTCAAAGTCACAGTCTTTACAGGTATACATCTCTGTGTGTAACACCCTGATTATACAAGGTGTAACTGGACCTGCTCCATCCCCTCCTCTTCAATAACCTTCACCAGCAAAGGAAGACAGGACATAAATATTCTCAGTCTCAAGATATGACATAAAGGTTACCAGTGTCCAAAGACATGTTCTAACTGCTGCTTAAGTGGTGCTGGCAACTTGCCCACCCACAAAGAAGCATTAATAATCCTTGTCAATAATGGGCTCAAATACTTGGCAATTTCAAACTATAATCCCTCAAAAAGGTTTCAAATTATATATGCATCGATATAAACAAGGCATTAGTTAGTAAGTTAATGATCCATGACAAGTTTGCTTAAATTGAATGGGATACCTAAATTCAATTTTATTTATTAGCCAATTTGAATTTCTCTTAGGCATTTATCCATCAAACATGGCACTGTTATTGCACATGCATTATGCAGCATGTCAAATTAAACCATTGTTGATCAAACAAAAACGTTAGTTACTGAAATGATCCAAATGTTGCACAGAATGCTATCTGGTGAAACAAATAAATGTCCCTAACAAACCTTCTGTGCAGAGAAAGTGGGCAAACCACATTGTGACTTAAAAAAAACCCCAATAAGATAATTATATATATTTTTAAAAAACCTCTCACCATAAAGTAGCAAAGAGAACATAGCAGATCAGAGATTATGCTGTGTTCTAATGCAAGGCAGACACTGTATAGTAAGAAGAATCATGAATGAAATCTGGAGGAGCTGTGATACAAGAGTCTTTTTTTCCACTTGGAATTCTTAATTTTGCCTATTTTAAGTATTCATTTGTTGGTAGGATAATTTTTTTTCTTGAGAACTATGGTTCATTAATGGAATGAGATCTTAGGTTCTGATCCTGCACGGCTTGTCACTTGGAATATTGCCATTGATTTCAGTGAACGCTGGAAAAGGGCTCCTAAATACCTAATCACTAAGAGCTCAATTCTGCAATGTGCAGAACATCCTCAGCTTCCACTGAAGTCAATGGGATATGAAGACCATTAGCATCCCTACTGAGTTGCTCAAGACTTAGAGATAACACCAGATTTCCTACATAAGCGTGCCCCCCCAAAATCAGTAAATCACTTAGGCACATGTTTAACTTCAGCACATGTGCTAAAATCCAACCCTAGTCAGGAAAAAAAAAATCAACGTGGGCTTAAGTGCTGTCGAATACGAATGTTCTCCTGAATCAGAACCCTACACTTTGTCTACTCAAGATGGTCAATGTTTTGTTTTGGGGGCTTTTTTCATAAAATTCTGAGCATACTGGAGGCACTAAAATAAAATAGAAATAACTAATAAAGACTATTGCAAATCTATAAGCAGCACAGGTCAACGGAAGTGACATAAGGGTCACCTAAATCCTGTGTTAGTGGTATTATATTGTCTATTTTAAAAAAAATGTAGAATAGACTAATAGGTAGATGTACAATGCCCAAACCAGAACAGACAGTTCTTTCTCACAGATCTCTGTTTTCTCTGAAGGTGTAAAAGTTGTAAAAATGTCATATAAACTGAAGTTATACTGAATAAATGCAGAGAGCAGATTTCTGGAGTAAAACTATGCCATTTTTCCTAGTTACTTTTAGAGTAGAAGCATACTTTAAATATAGTTATGGTATAAATTAATTTATTATTAGTCTTAACAAAAGGAGGAAATATTGCATTGGCAGATGACCTAGAAATGTGCTAGTTTTAAACAAAGTAATAGACCAATACTGGGGTACTGAGTCACTATTATCATCTACATATTCAAAGAGTGTTTGAACAGTAGAAAGTGCATATTTGTAACTATGGTTTCTATAGCAGCTGTCAAAAGCTCCAAATTTTTTTGCTGACTAGCAAAAACTTGATTCAACGTTATCTGAAAAATAGTGATTTACATTTTCAGAACAAATATTTGCACAATTGCACGTTTAATCACAGTAGCTGCTTGCAGAAATTCATACGCAATCTCAGTAATTTTACAAGCAATTCCAAAAACACATTTTTCTTAAAATTTATCTAATCCTCTATAATATTATAAGGGATGTAAAATTATGTATTAGAAATACTTTGAGACATGATAAATAACAGATAAATATGTAACGTTCACTATTTCAGATTCCAAGATCTCTGGTCTATAGAAGATTTGGTAGACCAATTACCAAATATTGTGTTGGTCTTTAGATGAAACAATTGGTTTCTACTTTGAAAACATAAGTGCCTTTGATTATTTGGCACTTATCCTACGCCACACTTCATTGATGAGTAATTAATAAAGATACACATTTCATACTGGTCCATATGATACAATGCCATACCAAAATCCCAGAGCACACTGAGACTTTATGGATGGGTATTAAAAACAGAGCCCATTGATTTAGCCACACAGTTTTCATTAACATTAGCTGCAGGGAGACAGCTAAAAATCATTGCATATGGAGTATAACAAAATCATTGTAAAATCACCTTACACAGAGCAAAGTCACTTGCCCAGTGCTTACCCCAAAGATCACTAAATAAGACCTTACAGAGGATGAATGGGTGTTTGAAAACTTGGGATCAAATCCTTAGTTGATTTAAATCAGCACAGCTCTGACTTCAGTTGAGCTATACCAATTTACACTAGCTGAGGATCAGGCCCATATTGAAGCCATGCTTTTTCAGGCAGAGACCAGGGCAAACATTTGAGGTTAGTTATCCCACTAATGCCCATGGCAAATGGCATTTGATGAAGCCTAGCGGGGAAGGAATCTTCTCGTCCACAGATCACAAAGCAGCAGAAGAGCTACCCTGCAGTCACCACTAAGGATCTGAGACTGCGGGAGGGAGGGGGGGAGGGAGAGAGAAGATGGGGAACCCTAGCAAAATCTGGGTTATTGAGCCACTTCCCAGTGTTCCTTTAATCCTGCTTCCCTGGGGATAATGACCAGTAGATCTAGGTAGGCCAATTCTCCTGCTCCACTCACCCCCCTCCATCGCTCCACACACAGATCAGTCTCCCTGTATTGCAGGGAGTAAACATCTAAGCAGGCTTCTCAAATTCTGTGAAAATTCAGAAATGTTTCTCTCCATGACCATGAAATGTAGACAGGAGTTGTTGCTTAGCACAGCAAAGAAAGGAGTAAGTGCATCTCTTTTTTTTTTTTTTGGGTGGGGGGGGTGCAAAGTGGAAGGAGGAAGAGAGAGTTTACTTTACTTTTAAGAAGGTATTCCACATGCAACATCTCAAACTTCCCAAGGACAACACTTTTCTACCTCAGATTTTAAAAACAGATCAAATTTGGACTCCCTATTGTGTTTCAAAAAAGCTCATGAAGACAAACATATTTCAGTGCCACAGTTCATTATGACGACAGGTAGTAATCCAGATAGCAAAATAAGTAAACACTAATATTTTCCTTGGCTCCAAATTAATTTTAGGAATCTTTAGGTTTAGTCTGAAGATAGATTTTCCTTTACATGATACCATAGAATGGCCATTTGTTCCCAATTGAGTTTGGGGGGGCAAGGGGAGAAATAGTACCATAGGGAGCCCCATAGCTCTGAGGAAACAGGGCAAAATAAGAGTCAGCAACATAATCTGATCAATAGAAAATCTGACTCGTGTAAAGAGCAAAAATGTCTTTCACTTCTTTCTAATGGCCAAACAGCCTCTAACTTCATTAATTTCCCTAGAGATTGTCTTCCCTTCTCACCTCAGAGCCTCTCATAAGCCATGTATTTTCCTTTTTCAAAAGAAATAAGAGTATCTGTGTAATATTTTCCCCATTTGTCCATAACAGCTGCAATGGCATGCTGTTTCCTAAGGCACTGGCCCAACTTGACAGCTAGCCATTTAAAGAGGCAGGGCAGCACAGGTATGTTTGGGATGTTAACAAGCTGCACGTTCATTTTAAATATGGATTTTAAAGCTTCCCTGAGTGAGGGAAAACATGGGGGTAATTATTTACATATTGAAATTATGTGGATGTGACTTTAAGAGTCAGCATTCTAGGCAACTTCACTGTGGGGTGCGCAGAGAGGAGAGAATCCCAGCTCTGCTACACTCACAGTCATCTTAAGAGCTAGTGTGAGAAATTCAGTACAGATGAGTCTGACTTTGGTAAATTCTTCAGCTGATATCCATTTGTTTTTCTTATACAGCAGGCCTGATTCTTTTCTCACTTAGGCTGGATTTACAGTGGTGTAGACCCACTGACTTGAATGGCATTACTCCGGATTTGCACCAGCAATATGAGAGGAGAATGAGATAATGAGAGCCAGATCCTTCTCAGTGTTAAGATGTCTTTGTGCTACTCTGGCAGCACAAATCTGCCCTAAGCTGGCCTAACCTGCCACTGCAGAATTCCCCTATGGGGGGTCGGGGGGAGCAAGTGATATCCAGCCACCGTAATAGCTCCTACAGTGGCCAGGAGGAAGGAGACATGGGCAATATGTCCCTGTTTCTTGGGGATCCCCAGATGCTGGAATAGCTGCTGGGACCTTTGACAGCTAGTGTAAATTAGAGAAGCCTTCATGCCTCAGATCCACCCAGTAGCCAGATGGCCGTGGGTGGGTGCAAAGGACATCTTTGTGCGCACACACACACACCCCCCTTTCTTCAGCTGCCCTCACCATGGCTAAGCATTAGCTGAAGGTGTGACCCTGTATAGAAATCACATTCTGCTTGTTTTATTCAAGTGAGCAGCCCATTGCATACCTTGTAACATGAGTAAAGTGAGCAGGATGTATTTATGTATGTGACAAGTGGGGTCCTGGTTTTGCCAGATCTAATTGCTCAAATTTTGTTTTGCAAAATCAACCCCCCACAATAATCCTGAATTGGACCCAAATTCTTTGAGGCTGGGGTAAATTCAAGATTTTATCCCATTGTTGGGAAACGAAAAGATTTGGTACCAAAAGTTAAAGAGATTAATATTTCATCTTTAACTGGATTACTAAAATAAAGCTTTCCAGTCCATGATACATTATAGAACTGTTGTAAAGCCTTGAGGACTTGCCTGTTTCATTATGCATGCATATGTTTCACTGTTCACCATGGATACATTAAAAATATAGTGGTTCACATTTCAGGATCTCAGCATTTTATTACTCCTTTCACACTTCCTAAACTCTAGGTCTCTTACTGATACTTCTTCCCTTTCACATCCCTGGAGTTACTAGTGGTAACAAGGAGCCAGATTTTCAAAGATATTTAGGTGCCTAAAGGTACAGATAGGCACTAATTTCAATGGGAGTTAGTCACCTAATAGATAAAACCCCTTTGCAAGTTTGGTGCCTAACTACATCTTTAGTTCCTCAAATACCTTTCACAATCCAGCCTAAGTCACTGGAAGCTCTAGCTTATCTGAATATTTTAGTTACAGATCCTTTCTGAGTTTACTCAGTTTGGTCTTAAACTGATTGGTATTGTTTCTGTGCCACATTGGTAGAAGATAATTAGACTCCATTGGAGCTCATGATAAAATTGTAATCCCCTTAAGGATAATTTTGAATATACACATTAAGATATACATGTTCTTTTCTATCTCACCTTCAAACTTTAGGGGACATTGTTTTCTCTTGGTTATTCAAGCAAGATCATAGTGCAGGGGTGGGCAAACTTTTTGGCCAGAGGGCCACATCTGGGTATGGAAATTGTATGGTGGGCCATGAATGCTCATGAAATGGGGGGTTGGAGGGCAGGAGAAGATGAGGGCTCTGGCTGGGGGGTGCAGGCTCTGGGGTGGGGCTTGGGATGAAGGGTTGGAGGTGCAGGAGAGTGGTTTGGACCAGGACTGAGGGGGATCAGGGCTCTGGCAGGGGGTTGGGTGCAGGCTCCGGGCAGCACTTACTTCAAGCAGCTCTTGGAAGCAGCAGCATGTCCTCGCTCCAGCTCCTATATGGAGGCACAGCCAGGCGGCTCTGCGCCCTGTTCCATCCGCGAATACCGCTCTGCTTCTCCCATTGGCCACGGTTCCTGGCCAATGGGAGCTGCAGGGGTGGTGCCTGTGGATAAGGCAGTGTGCATCAAAGCCACCCGGCTGCTCCTATGCTTAGGAGCTGGAGGGGGGACAGACCACTGCTTCTGAGAGCTGCACAGATCAGGGCAAGCCCCGGACCCCGTTCCCTGGCAGGAGCTCAAGGGCCAGATTAAAATGTCTGAAGGGCTGGACGCAGCCCACAGGCCGTAGTTTGCCCACTCCTGTCATAGTGTGTCTTTGGGCCCTATGTGACCCTTATCGGTTACTAGTAGACCAGAGTAAAAAAGTTTTAAAGAGCAAAACAGCCCCTGAACTAGATGAAAGAGAGAGGACCCAATGCAGCATGCTCCCCCTTCCCCTCCAAGCCACAGATAATCTTCTGAGCTAGCACAGTGCCATCGGGGGGGGGGGGGGAGGGGTCCATTTGGAGTGGGTAGAAGAGTGTGTTGAGGTAAGAGCAGTTACTCTACATTGCATGCTAAAATGAACAAAATTTCTAACAGAGTGCATAGGAAATTAATATTACAGGAAGTGATTTGAGATCCTCAGAGGAAAGGAGCTATAAAAGCACAGAGATATAGCTCTTAACTAGTTCAGCTTCACCTGTATCTAGACAGTGACCACGGTAGTTTGGTTGCTAATGGGCCCAAAGCACACCTTAGAGAGACAGTACCCCCACAGGCTGGAGCTTCTTTCTGTCACAGATGACATTGCCCATGTACTACAATACTTACTTTCTCCATGGCCCACCAAAGGCTACTACCCTGAGGAGACACTTCAGGGTAGGTCAAAGTTCACATAATGGAATTCCTGAATCCTCTCTTCTACATGTTATGGTGCTTCATACTAATATTTAACTATTGTGGACCCAAGGCAATTTTCAATAGTATTCATATATTCACTATTTTTCAGAAGCAAAAGGCAGCTATACTGGACCAGATGTCATTGGTACCTCCCACCAATGCCCCACAGCACAATGAAGCTTAAGAAATCCTGACTATTTGAGCCATCATCTGCAAAACAGATCTATGCTCTCCTGGCTGGTGAAGAACTATGCATAATGATTACAGAAATAATCCATACCTCCTCCAGAGAAGCTAAACCTGCCAACCCTAGAACCTTCCAGAAAAGTGCAGTAAGTGCACCTGATCTGCCTGCCCCCCCCCCCCCCAACACACTTGTTGCAGAAAACACACACCTCTCCAACTATTCCCCTAACATCCTATTCCTAGGTAAAATGATTGAGAAAGTAGTGACAATCTGTCACAGAGCCCACTCACCACTAGGGTGCTTCCTCCTATCTGTTCAGGGGATTAACTCTTTCCAATGTCCCCTTCCAGCTTGTTCACATGTCCTGCTGCCTGCCCCCCATCTCAGTCTCTCTCTGATTCGAGGTGCTCTCTATCTCTGAGTTTTGGATCTCCGGCCAAGTCACTATAGCCCTCCCCTTCCAGAATAGCAAAGTCCTATCAAACAATTGTCCCAGGCAGTCTTCTGCTCCACTACCCAGTGTGTGCCACTTCCCCAGTGGCTGGTAGGGGAACCTGGGCCTGCCCTCTGCTCTGGATTTTGGTCCCAGAACACTACGTCTAGCAACCTTGGTCTGCTTTCACCTAGAGCTTGTTGCCTTTTACCTACATCTGCTGGCTCTCCCCCATCACAGTTTATCAGTCCAAACTCCCTCCTCCTAGGGAGCACCTACACACTACTTAAGTCCATAGCACCAAACACACATCCTTTCATCCAACTGGC
Source organism: Eretmochelys imbricata (assembly GCF_965152235.1). Taxonomy (NCBI): domain Eukaryota; kingdom Metazoa; phylum Chordata; order Testudines; family Cheloniidae; genus Eretmochelys; species Eretmochelys imbricata. Next base: position 178,637,852 of record NC_135572.1, on the reverse strand, counting down.
TTTATACCAGGCCCACCTGTTCCTTCTCAGCTGGGCTCCATCATCAATCAACCTTTCATTCCGTGACTGTCCTCCAGCTGCAGATTATCAGGTTAATTAACCTAATTTATGCTCTGCATTGCACAGGGTACACACCCCATCACAAAGCATGTTCTAGTAACCCATGACATCTGGGTCACGATGCCATATACTCAGGCTTCAGATTAGCTCCTGTCATGGAGATAGCTCTGAAGGGTATGTCTACACTGCAGCATAAATCCTGGCTCATACTCAAGCCCACGTCCCCTTCTGTCCACACACAATTCAGTCTAATTTAGGCTCGGGCCCAGGCCCCACAGGGACTTGGGTTCAAACTCTCATCATTTTGCAGTGTGGACACAGCTTGGGCCCAGGACCCCAATACTGGGGTTCTGAGAGTGCACCAACAGTATACCACAATCCATGGGAATTTGTCCTTTCGATCCCAAGACTGGTCAATCAACTCCCAGGAAATGGAAGCACCCCTCCCTGGTTCAAGTACAGATGTTCTGCGTTTAACCCTCCTATTTTGTTCTAACCACTGAGCTGCATGCAGAGCGAACCCTTTCTTGTATTTGGGTACTGTATTGAGCACAGAGCTAACAGTTCTTCACAACAGTCTGGTCATCTGGGATGGTGACCGTCTCTCCCATGAATCCAGTATAGGACTGGAGAGGAACTAGCAGGTGCTAGGATCAGGCTGCCAAAGTGACTTGTACTCAAATTGATTCCTGAGGAGGCTTTTCTACCACAGCAGCTACAGCACATTCTGGGTCCCTACTTGGAAGAGCTGCCCACTATTGAGCCAGAATCCAAAACAAGATGTAGAAGTAGTCCCTGAGCCTGGTAAGTTTCTGGTTCCATGTTTGTTGTTATAAATACAGGGATGGGAGGAATTTCTAGTTTACAATCCAATGCAGAGTTTATTACAATCCATGAGCAGCAGCATTTATCTGCTAGTGGCAGATTGCATGCCAGCACCCAGACATCACCTGTCCCCCACAAAATGATATTCAAACTAGAGAATGGGAAGCTTAAACAACAGTGAAACAAGCTTTTACAATTAACTTTTTACTAGAAACTCGCAAATTTTTGCAGGGATGTGTCAGGCTGTTTAATGTAGGAAACTTATATTGCCTTCCTTTTTAGTAGACCATGCAGTACAAATTGGGTATACCACAACATAAAAACCTGAAAATAGAAAACTGTGTGATGTGGTGGTGGAAGCCTAAATATAGTCCCTGGGTGATCAAATCCATGTCCAGAGTATGGCCGGGGGTTGTATGCAGTCCAGAAAGGTTCCAGGGAGGGATGGGCTGGCTGTTTAGTTCTTTGAAAGCCTGTATTATCATTTGTGTTTGCATGTAGTCCCTGGGTAGATGTGTTCAGAGCAGCCTACATCAGGAGCCATATGGTAGTCATTCATGTGGATACTAATGCAGCATCTGGTTGATTCACCAATGAATTTTGACCCAATCTTGGGTGCTGACAGCTGCAAACTTTTCCTGTAGTAGGAACTCCCGATTGGTAGTCAAATTTCGAAGGAGGTATTTTCCAGGCCCACATCTGTAGGTCACCAGCCCACTCCACTTGTAGGTGTGCTGCTCTGTCACAATAAATTTGAAAATCTTTGTGGTGTACATAGCCAGCTAGCCAGCAGCAGCTTGGAATAAAATCTCCCATTCTGGAGCCACTAGGATTGTTATTTTCTCAAGAATGCGGACTGCCTGAAAGTATAGGCAAGACATATGTAATAAAATATGGTCGGGGGGAGCCAAATAAAGGCCAAAGAGCTCTGCAATTTTTAAGCAAACAAACCAGAAAAGAATTAAATTGTAACTTACCATTATCTGTGTAGTCTTTTCACTGTAATTAACTGAGATTTGTCCAAGGAGCATCTGGGAGCTCAGGCATCCCTCTTGGAATATATTGAAGCTCAGTTTTACAAAGTATCATTTTTTGGTCTTAGATTTCACGAGGCCTAGGGATGCACTGAACCAGTTATGAAGCACTGAAACAATAATGCCCTGTTTGATGTCTGCTTTTATGCCTTTCGTGCTCTCATGGTCCTTCAAGCTTTCCTGGTCCTTCCACCTTGGCAGCATAGGCCCACTCTGGCAGGTCCCTGGGATCATGGACTCATCCAAATGGAAGCATTTCTGTGATGAACACATGGTGGACATTCTGGATAGAGCCAAAAGGCAAGTGCAGTACCAGAGGCAGAAGGATTCACAGCAAATAGAAAGGCACAGACAGGCTGCAGAGCAAGAGGACCAATTTTCAGCTCGCAAGGACAGGCTTGCAGTGCAGTTTCTAGAGCAGGAACATTGGCTGAGAGAGGAAGATAGGACCTATCAGAAAAAACCTAGTTAAGAGGCTGCTTATGCTTATGGCCACCAGCGTACAGGCTTGTGTTGCACCCACATCATGTTCTGATTTCCCTCCCAATTCCATGGTTGGGTGTTTCGTGTAATTGTGACTTAACATCATCTGGAGAGGACAAGTCTACCCCGTATGCAGTCCTCCACCGTCCTGGAGGCCCCTCCCCCCTGCATACCTGCACCCCCATGCTGACCCACTCTTCCCTGTAGACCTCTTGCAGGAGTGCCCAGTGCATGCTAAATATGGAGGGAACAGAAAGGAGAATGAGGATGGGAGGATGGCCATGGGATGCGCAACTGTAGGGGGCATACTGTTTGGAAGTAGTTTCATTGCTCACGCACTTTGTTTTTGTTAAATGTTTTGGTTTAATATTGTGCTTTTCTAATATATAAGGTTCTTATTTTATTAAGAAATTGCACTACTATCATTGCATCACATCATATAAAGTGTATTTCAAATAATAAAGGTAAACACAGAAGGGACAATTGGGAAGTTCTATGCAAACACTATTTCTCAATACATTTCTCTACACTAAGTCCTATCGTAAATCCACAGTTTTTGCCACTCATCCCCAACTCCCATTTCATAATCCGTCCTATTATTCATAACAACAACACGTATCACAAGTGGGGCTCCCTCACGCTGGAGTCCTTGCTGCAAAAGTCCTCATGCACACCAGTGAGAAGTTCAACAGTGAGTGTGTTTTTTTTCTCTTGTGCTATACAAGTTCTTATCCCTCCACAACATAAGGTTTTTACCTTCTCCTTAGGCACAGGGTGAGAGGAGGAAGAGATCTCACTTTCCTGAGAGCTTGGGCTTCTCTTGCTTTTCCCCTCCTTCCTCTTTCTATCTCTGGTGACTGTCCTCACCTGACAAGATGACTCACCTTGTTAATTGGTTAATTATCCAGTCCATTTGGGGACACTTGCTAATTGCACTCAGTGGTGAGTCAGCCTTAGACTATTAACACTGTCACATATCTCCCCACCTTTTGTTTTCCTACTGGGGTGCTTCTCCTCCTCGAGATTGACTCCTCTGGAGGCTACCATCCCCTCTCACGGACAGAATTTCTTTCAGCTGGCTCGCTGGCACTTCTGTGGAGGTCACTTCCATCCTCCACCCACAAAAGGTGTACTCTGAAGGAGGGTGTAACCCCTAAACTTCTGTTTCTGCCCACCTATCCTCTTGGCAGTGGCAACCCTTTACCCCATTGGACTCCTCTACTGCTTGTAAGGTCTCCCTTTCTCCTATCTCATCCAGGTTACTTCAGACTTCTACTCCAATTGTTCTTGCTCAGGACCCTTCTGGTTGTCATCCTGTTTACATCCCCTTATGCCTTCTTTCTCCACTAAATCATGTTCTATTTTTCCCCCCTTTTTATTCTCCTCTATCTTCAGGTCTTCTCCCAAGTCCTTGGGTTCTTGGCTTGCGTCCCATCCAGCAAGTCCCATTTCTTCTTTCCCTAGGACCGCTTTAGCATCTAGACCTATTCCTTGACACCGTACATGCTCGCTCTGGCCCTGCTTCTGCTGGCCATTTCAGTCTCTGGACAATTCTTCCCTTCTCCAAAGGAAAAGGGCTCTAATCTGTTGTGCATAATAATGGTTGGGGCAAGGTCCTGATCACCCCAACCTGCTTTAATATAAATGTTCCCTGAATCTCCAGAGGTACTTTGGCCATTGGGCAGATTTTCTCCTTCCCATGAATATGCAATAGTTTTAAACTCTCCCCTGGTACCATCCCAGTCTCTCCTGACCAATGAACACATGGGTGGGGTCTCCTTGCTTTTTCTCCTTCTCTGGAATCTTTATCACCAGTAGGTCCTCTAAATGGACAAGCTGGCTTATTAGGGATGACCACCTCCACATATTTTTCAGTGAGTTTCATGGTAGCTTCTAATGTAGCAGGTTGGTGTCTCTGCACCCAAACCTTAGCGACTTTTGAGTGATTGCTATAGAGTCTCCCCAAGAAGAGTCCATGATATCCCCAATTCCTTTGTCATCTGGCCTCAGCCACCTACTGGCCAAGTCTGACAATTTTTTGGGAAAGGCCCTATGTCATATCCCCTCTGAACATCTTGCCACTCCAAAATTCTATCTAGACCTTTCTGTCTATGCCACTTTGTCACAGCATGGACATCAATTCTCCACCCACACTTTGTAAGCAGTCATGTCATTCATAATTATAATGCATCACAATCCACCCTCTCATTTCAGTGCCTGTTGTGACATTACTTTATAAATATTTTTATACAGTAAATAAACATACTATTCTCTCTCTTCCATTGGCCCATGCAAGTCCACCCCTGATTTGTGTTGACTGGGTACATGCTGCTCCAATTGTGATAGGTGCACTTTCTGGCTGTAGGTTTCAGAATGGAAGCCGTGTTAGTCTGTATCAGCAAAAACAACGAGGAGTCCTTGTGGCACCTTAGAGACTAACAGATTTATTTGGGCATAACCGAACAACCCTTCCTCAGCTCTCATCCCCTAGCACCCATACTCTACTTGTGCTACATTGAAGACATCTTCATCATCTGGACCCATGGTAAGGAGGCCCTTGAGGAATTCCACCAGGATTTCAACAGTTTCCACCACACGATCAACCTCAGCCTGGACCAGTCCAGACAAGAGATCCACTTCCTGGACACTACAGCGCAAATAAGTGATGGTCACATAAACCTCACCCTATACCAGAAACCTACTGACTGCTACACTTACCTACATGCCTCCAGCTTTCATCCAGACCACAGCACATGATCCTTGGTCTACAACCAAGCTCTAAGATACAGCCGCATTTGCTCCAATCCCTCAGACACAAACACCTACAAGATCTCTATCAAGCATTCTTAAAACTACAATACCCACTTGGTGAAGTGAAGAAACAGATTGACAGAGCCAGAAGGGTACCCAGAAGTCACCTACTACAGGACAGGCCCAACAAAGAAAGTAAGACAATGCCACTAGCCGTCACCTACAGCCCCCAACTAAAACCTCTCCAGTGCATCATCAAGGATCTACAACCTATCCCGAAGGATGATCCCTCACTCTCACAGATCTTGGGAGACAGGCCAGTCCTCACTTACAGACAGCCCCCCAACCTGAAGCAAATACTTACCAGCAACTACACACCACACAACAGAAACACTAACCCAAGAACCTATCCTTGCAACAAAGCCCGTTGCCAACTGTGTCCACATATTTATTCAGGGGACACCATCATAGGACCTAATCACATCAGCCACACTATCAGGGGCTCATTCACCTGCATATCTACCAACGTGATCTATGCCATCATATGCCAGCAAAGCCCCTCTGCCATGTACATTGGCCAAACCAGACCGTCTCTATGCAAAAGAATAAATGAACACAAATCAGGCTTCAAGAATTGCAACATTCAAAAAACAAGTAGGAGAGCACTTCAATCTCCCTGGACACTCAGTAACAGACTTATAAGTGACAATTCTTCAACAAAAAATCTTCAAAAACAGACTTCAACAAGAAACTGTAGAACTGGAATTAATTTACAAACTGGACACCATCAAATTAGGCCTGAATAAAGACTGGGAGGGGATGGGTCACAACAAAAAGTAATTTTCCTTCTGCTGGTACTCACACCTTCTTGTCAACTGTTGGAAATGGGCGACATCCACTTTGATTGCATTGGCCTTGTTAGCACTACAAAAGTAATTTTCCCTCTGTTGATATTCACCCCTTCCTGTCAACTGTTAAGAATAGGCCACTTCCACCTTAATTGAATTGGCCTCATTAGCACTGACCCCCCCACTTAGTAAGGCAACTCCTATCTTTTCATGGGCTGTCATATGGGATTCCCTAACTGTCATGGAGCCATGGACGGAACCCATATCCCTATCTTGGCACCGGAGCACCAAGCCGGCGAGTACATAAAACGTAAAAACATAAAAAAGGAGTCTGCTTACTGTATTTTTCACTCCATGCATTTGATTACGTGGGTTTTAGCCCATGAAAGCTTATGCCCAAATAAATTTGTTAGTCTCTAAGGTGCCACAAGGACTCCTCGATGTTTTTTCTGGCTGTAGGTACTGGTTCAGCAATCCATTATTGTTATAGCTCCATTCGGGTGCAAATGGCTTACCTTTGGCTTCACAGAGAAGAGCACAGCAAGCCACAATAATGAAAACAGTACTGAAGACACAGGCATGCAAACATGTCTGTAAACTGTGCCAGTGTTATTTCAGACTGCCAAATGCACATTCAGCCACCATTCTACACCTACTGAGCATGTAATTAAATCTTCTTTTGCTAAGCCCTCTGAGAGCAGGGTACGGTTTCATAAACCAAGGCAAAAGGGAGTATACATGGAGTCTCCCAAGATAACAGTGGGGACACTAACTCCATTTATAACAATGTCATTTGGTTGGAGTAGTGTTGCCTGTCCTAGCATCATGAACTTTTCCAATACAGCCCTTGCTGACTTCCATAAATCAGACTCTGTGGTACATAAGTGCCTACATGATAATGGAATAGAAGCTTTATGGTATAAGCACTCCTGTGCTCCTTGAGGAGAAGTCCCATCAATGGCCCTAGCAGAGTTTGGAAACCCTATTCTCTCAAAGCCAGCAATTACTTCAGGGATATTGTTTATGCCCAGCACCTCTGAGTAAATCACATGCCTGATTGCCTCAGAAACCTTTGCAACCACTTTACCCATGCTTGACTTTCTGATGCCAAGCTTCTTAAGAATGGACCTGTAGCAAACTGGGGTAGCCAGCTTCTAGATGGTTTATAGCAACCCGCTTCTGGATTGTTATGGTTGCCCTTGTGTGTGTCATGATGGGGCAAGCTGCTCACACAGCTCTAGAAATGTAGCTTTTTTCCTGCAAATTTTCTGATGCTAGGTCTGCATGTTGATGTGACCCCTACAAACACACTCCAGAAGTGCCAATCTACATAGGGGTCATCAGCAGCTACACCAGGAGTCACAAGCAGCAGCAGTCATTTGATTCTTCCACACCTGTGTCCTCCTCTTCCATCAGGTCCTTTCATGGGTCAGAAGCCACCAATGGAATGTCCACCAGCATCTCATAGATGTTCTGCCTGTTTACAGAAACAGAAGTGGAAGTGCAAGTAAAAGAAGCTCTTCAAATGGTGATTCCTCCATGTTGCTAGCTCCGGATGCCAGAATGCACAGACCCAAAAGACAGCTCAGCAGGACATTTGGAACTTTGCAGGCTGTGACAGCTTCCTGTAATATACAGGGTAGACCATCAAGTTTTTCAAAACTGCACTAGAGAAGCCACAGCTTTGGGTGATGGGGTGCTAGGAAGCCTGGAATATGGTGTTGACGTGGGTCTGAGTACTGCAATGTGGATGATGGAGCCCCAGGCTGGGGCCCATGCAGAAATTCTCAGCATAGGTTTAAGATGCAGGGACAACACTCACCCCTTGGGCTTGCAAACCCAGGGTCTGCAGACTTGAGTCTCACTAACCCTGGACTTACATTGCAATGTAGACATACCCATTAAAAAACCCTGGATAACTTCCTCTTGGGCACTGACAAAGGTCATAGCACAATACTCATTCTGCTTACATGACATAACTGGAGTAGACAGCACAGCACTACAGTAATTTTAATTAAGCCTTTTCAACAGGATACAGAGACTAGTAATAGGCAATGGCTCCTCTTTCCCAAAAGCCTCTACCTGAAGAATGCCACCAATATCTGTCTCCTAACTTCTTTACTGTCTACATGAAATCCCTTAGAGAGAAATGAGATGCCAGAGATTGTAGACAAAAATATGCTGACATCTACCTGCATATCTCATTTTCCACCAATGTAACCAATCTGTTTGAACCAATCTGTTCCATTATATAATTTTAGAAATAGTAACTGATTACATATGTTCAAGAGGCAGAGATAAGCTGTGGTGTCAATTCAGATATTTCTTGTGTGGGGTGTATCTAAAAATTCTGGTCCCTGCCTTCCACCGCTGGGATACCTTTTTGGTGTTCACTCATACCCTCCCTCCCCACCTCTCTTCGGTGACCTTGTCTCTCTCATCTCTTACTCACACAGTGCATGAGCTGGTACCACCAGGAATCAAGTTTTCCATGGACTCCCTTGTGCTCCTTCATACAGGAACAGAATCCCTGCATGCCACACCATTTGGCCTGGCTGCCATTCCATTTTGACATATGGAACAGCCAAGCCAAATTTGAGGGGAGTTCAGACCCTATCCACCAGGTCTCAAAGTGACACACTGCAACTTGACCTTTCTGCCCCTCCAGCTATACGGGGGGGTGTCTATTCAAATTTCAGTGGTCTTGTGACCATGCAGCTGGAGCAATGCTCTGGACCACTCCAGCCACAGCCATACTGACTTAGTATAGAACCACAGTTTAAAAGCAGCCAGGCCCTGGCCTCCCCTGGCTCTGTGGCCTATGTAACTTGAAGCAAGTTCAAAAACCTGGGGCTGGGGGGAAAATGGGGATGGTGCATATGCCCTCTCCCCCACAGTTCCCCCAAATAGTGTCCCTGGATGTAAGGTTGAACATACCAATGGAAGTTTAGTTTAGAGTGCAATAGGCGTTCTCAGAATGCAAGAGCAACAGAATTTCTACCTTATTCTGGCCAGTGGACCTGGGCACATGCACAGGGTGGGTGTATATTGGACCCATTTAAGAGCAATAGCAAGGAAGATGTAAGGCTGGAAAGAAGGGAGGACTAGAAGAATTTTGTCTCAGAAGGGTGTCTCTTATGCCCGTTGTTCTCAACCAGGGGTACGCATTCCCCTGGGGGTACGCAGAGGTCTTCCAGGGGATACATCAACTTACCTAGATATTTGCCTCATTTTACAACACTGGTCTATACACTGAAATGTAAGGACAATATTTATATTCTAGTCAATTTATTTTAGAATTATATGGTAAAAATGAGAAAGTCAGCAATTTTTCAGTGATAGTGTGCTGTGACACTTGTATTTTTATGTCTGATTTGGTAAGCAAGTACATTTTAAGTGAGGTGAAACTTGGGGGTACGTAAGACAAATCAGACTCCTGAAAGAGGTCCAGCAGTCTGGAAAGGTTGAGAACCATTGTCTTATGGTATGTCTACACAGCAGCTGGGAGGTGTAATTTCCAGCAGAGGCAGACACACACACTAGCTCTGGTCAAGCTAGCACCCAAAAATAACAGTGTGGTTGTGATGGCATGGGCAGTGGATTGGGGTAGCCACCCAAATATGTACCCAGAAGGTAGGGTGGAATTCTACTTAGGTGGCTAGCAGGGCCAGATTTACACCTTACATGTCCCTAGGCACAGCATCTTCAGCGCCCCCCTGTTTTCCGTAAAAAAACTAAACGATGAAAAATATAAACACAGCCTCCCTGGAAAGCACAAGACCCTCCTCCACACATGGTGCTTCCAGCCCAATCCAGGGTGCAGCCCACCCACCCTAGGCTAGGTGCAAGGATGGGGGACTGAACCTCTCCCTGTAGCGCGCAGTCCCCCGGTGTCTTCCATCCCTCCCACAGCCTGGCACGCCAGCCATGTGCCAGCTCTGCCTGTGCAAGTGAATGGTATGCTGGACATGCCCCTCCTTCACCCTCTCCAGCATGGGGTGGAGGCTGTGGACCGGTCGAGACTGAGTAGGGGCTGGGATGCTCCCAGCACCTTCAGCAGCCGCCCTGCCCAGTCCCAGCTCACAGCGCCCTCAGGCAGGCTGACTCGGACGCTCACGCTGCTCCAGCTCCACAAGCTAGGTAGCCACCAATCCACACCAGGACCTCGGCTGCCCACAGGGGAGATGTATTAACTTTTTTAACATTTAACCCACTTTTAGGTGCCCCTAGGCACGTGCCTACTGTGCCTAATTGGAAATCCGGCCCTGGTGGCTAGCCCATGCTGTTGCAGCCACAATGCTATTTTTAGACGCTACCTACTCTCTTGGCTTTCCCTCTGGAGAAAGTGCACCTTCACACCATTTCTTACTCAGGGTTGTGCATAAAGGCACTAATCTATTGCTCTGCAGTATTTATACTTTTAATATATTTCTTTTATTTTTCAGGACTGGATGAATATGGTGATGTAAGCCCTACCTGTTCAAAGCAGTATTCAAATACAATGCTGTTTTAGCCTTTTTGAAATTCAAATAAGTCTTGAAACATTCATTTTATCACTGAGACTGGCAAAATCTTAGAAACTAAAAACAGTTAATTTCTGGAAAACATTAGCAATTTCATGTGCTGATCATTAGCTATTGCCACTTATAACTCATAGGTTAGGTGTTTATACATTTCAAGGTTACTAACTGCATATCCAATTACCTATTCAGATTACTTAGTATGTAAGCATTATCCTCTCCTCATTTAAGGTGCAATCAGGATCCTGGCACCTTAAATGCATTTATTCTATGATTGCTCTCACATGTGGATTGATGCCTTTGGTTCTTAGACATGTTTTGAATATGTCTGTGTCCTTCTTCAGGTCATTGGCCAATCTATGTAATCTATCTATGACTAAAGCCAAAAGCTGCAAAAGGAAAGCTATTTTGCTCCTATTACATGTAGCCAAAAGAACAATTTTAATGTCTTGAAAAGGTACTGCCATTGCTCAGTTTGATGGGTAGTGACTAGATGTGAGCAACTGTTCAGCTGTAGAAATGTACAGATAAGGTCAAAGTATATTTTTAATGAATGCCTGTTCATCTGAATCAATTTTATCATCATCATAGTCGTCCTCCTTTTTCCAAGGTTGGGTAGGGCTGACGTTATGAGCAGATTCCATCTACATTTGTTTTACGCTGCCATGTAAGCCTAGTAGGGGACCCTGAATAGTATATATTTTGCTATACCACTCTCTCCTCGGACACTGACAGTGTCTATCACCATGCACTTTTCCATAGAGAACAATTTAGGCAGTCACTCTGAGGTTGTTCTAGCAACATGGCCAAACCATTGTATATAGCTCTTTTTGATGACTGTAGTCACATGCTGCACTTTCAATCTTGTATGGATGTCATTGTTTCTTAGTCTATCCTTTCTATGTCATGCCTAAAATATGGTGCAGCCACCTCATTTCAGATGTTCGCAGCTTTTGCTCCAGATGCTTTGTCAGTATCCATGTTTCAAAACTGTAAAGAAATTTGGGTACAATAAGTGTTGTATTGTACCCAAATCTGATTTTAGCTGTTACGGACACTGATTTAAAGTTCCAAACGTTTTTAGTCAGGCATGTAAACTTTATGATGGCAGTAGCTATCTGCTTTTCGATGACATCTTCATAGAAGATATTATGATGGAACCAAGAAGTGGAAGCTCTGTACTTTTTCAACATCTACACCATTAACGACTAGTTTAGCCAGTTTCTTGATTTTTTTAATATTACCATTAGCCTGGTCATTTGTTCATTGATTCTTAATCCCCATTCTCTGGCTGTTGTGTACTAACTGGTTGCTGCTTCTTGGCTGTACTGCTCTGTAGGCATTATTACAATATAATGTGCAAAGTCAAAGTAATCATGCAGCCTCCATCAATGTTGTCAAGGGAGTTGGGTGAGATGTTTTCTAAGCATAGAGAAAAAGTATTAGACTGAGTAAACAGCCCTGTTTGACATCAGTTTTCACTTCAAACCAAACCACTGTCAGGTCACCATTGATTCTTACGGCATGCCAAGATATGTTGTACAGACTCAGCAATATTTGAATCAGTTTACAGCTAAAACCATACCACTTGAGTACTTTCCATAGAGCTTCTCTGTTAATTGAGTAGAATTAGGGCTGCCAGTTAATAGCAGTTAACTCTAACTCAAAAAATTAATCACGATTAAATAAATTAATCGTGATTAATCACAGTTTTAATCGCACTATTAAACAATAGAATATTAATTGAAATTTATTAAATATTTTGGATGCTTTTTTCTACATTTTCATATATATTCTGTGTTGTAACTGAAATCAGAGTGGATATTATTTTTGATTACAACTATCTGCACTGTAAAAATGATAAACAAAAGAAACAGTATTTTTCAATACACCTCAAACAAGTACTGTAGTGCAATCTCTTTGCCGTGAAAGTGCAACTTACAAATATAGATTTTTTTTCGTTACATAACTGTTTTGTTTTTGAGTACAATGTAAAACTTCAGAGCCTACAAGTCCACTCAGTCCTATTTCTTGTTCAGCCAATTGCTCAGACAAACAAGTTTGTTTACATTTACAGGACATAATGCTGCCTGCTTCTTGTTTACAATGTCACCTGAAAGTGAGAACAGACACTTGCATAGCACTTTTTTAGCTGTCATCACAAGGTATTTATGTGCCAGATATGCTAAACATTCGTATGCCACTTCATGCTTTGGCCACCATTCCAGAGGACATGCTTCCATGATAATGATGCTTATTAAAAAATGTGTTAATTAAATCTGTGACTCAACTCCTTGGGGGAGAATTATATGTCCCCTGCTCTATTTTAGCCACATTTTGCCATATATTTCATGTTATAGCAGTCTCAGATGGTGACTTAGCTAGGGTTGACAACTTTCTAATAGCACAAAACCAAACACCCTAGCCCCGCCCATTCACTGAGGCCCCACCCCTTCTCTGAGGCCTCACCCCTGCTCACTACATTCCCCCTCCATCAGTGGCTTTTTCTCCTCCACCCTCACTCACTTTCACTGGGCTGGGGCAGGGGTTTGGGGTGCAGGAGGGGGTGAGGGCTCTGTCTCAGTGCTCTGCTTGGGAAGAGGGGTTTGTGATGCAGGAGGGGGCTCCAGGCTGGGGGTGGGGCTGAAGGATTCAGAATGTGAGAGGGGGCTGCAGGTTGAGGCAGGGGCTTGGGGTGTGGGGGCGGGAGGGGGTACAGGCTCTGGGGTAGGGCAGGGCTAGGATGAGGTGTTTGGGGTGCAGGAGGAGGCTCCAGGTTTGGGCAGGCGCTCGGGGCTGGGGCAGGAGCTCCGCGTGGGGCGTGGGCTTACCTCAGGCAGTTCCCAGCCAGTGGTGCAGCGGGGCTATGGCAGGCTCCCTGCCTGTTCTGGCAGTGCGCTGCACTCTAGAAGCAGCAACAGGTCTGGCTCCTAGGCGGGGGGGGGGGGGGCAGGAGGCTCTACGTGCTGTTCTCACCCATAGGTGCCAGCTCCCATTGTCAGTGGTTCCCTGAACATCTCATAGCTGATTTGTTGCATGTGCTAACTTCTTTGATAGTAACTTTCTGAAAAAGGACTCTTGCATTACTTTTTGGAAAATGTTTTTCAAGCTGTTCACCTTCTCTCTCTTGAGCCAGTTTTTCTTTGCTTTTTTTAGCGGAATTTTTATTCCTTTAGATCCGTCTGTTTTTCCACTACGGCAAATACAATCTTCAGCTTTCAGACGTTCTTGATATGTTTCCTTTTTTCTTCTTAATAGGTTTTCAACCTCTGGTGTCACCCAGTCTTTCCTTTTTGGATATGACTGCATCCCTGAAACCTCCTTGTTCATGGCATGAATGATGTCTTTTGCCTCTGCCAGACTTGTTTTATTGTTGTGTCCTCTAGATCTAAAATGGGGCAAAGAAGCCACTGATGGTATTCTGAATGGACACTGCAGTGTCTGTACTCTGAGATTTGGCACTATAAAGTCTTGTCTTCTTTTGCAAATGTTGCAGTGTTAATTCTGACCTGACTGTAGCAATCACTGCCTGATGGCCCGAGTTTTTGTTTAGACTGTTTAGAGACCTTGCAGTCTCATATGTTTTCCAGCATTGTCTTCTTAAGATGAAGTCGACCATATATTTTGTGGTACCCTTGTTAGAAATCCATGTTTCTTTATGGACTTGGCTCTGCTGAACTGCTGTTTCTTATAAACAAATTCTTGCTTCACCCTGAACTATCAATCTATTGCCTCACTCACTTTTTAATCCTATTCCTCCTTTCCCCTTGATCTCTAGATGGGGTTTGTGAAATATTTGTTTGATGTTCATTGTAAAATTGGTTTACGGCACTGTCTTGTGCATCTGTTGTGGGTGCACAGATTTGTATAGTAGTCACAGGGCTATGTTTCCCCTGTAGTTCAATTATCATTATGCATGAAGAGATCCACCTATAGCATTTCAAAGAGTTGTAAGAGTTTTCTGATAATATGAAGGCAACTCCTTGTTAACATTGTCTGTCCTTCCAGGTCAAATGATTTTATGGAGTGTTGGCCACTTCCAGTCCAGTGTGTTTCACAAATAAGGAGAATATCAATGGAAAAGGATGTAGTTTAGTTTCGAGTTCACCAATTAACATTAATTTTATTAGTTGTTTGCTTCCTATTTAAAACTTTCATTTCAACAATTAGTTTATTATCGTTATCATTGTTTCTCATATATAATAAGATTTATAGTTATTGTCTTCTAGAAATCACTGTTCTAACACATTAGTCTTAAGACAAAAGATGTGGGAATACCATGGTAGTATATTGTAACTGATCGTACAAATATATTTCTTTACTTTAGTATACATATTTAATTTCAGTTTTTCCTCTAAAGAGATGTACACAAATTACTGTATTTCAACATTTGCACTGATTATATTTGTTCTGAATACCCTTTATATATATATATTTATGTCTAGGAGCTCTGGGGGGAAAAAGACCTTAGAGAAGTTCCTTGTTCTGAAATGCTTTCAATATTGGAATGTTACATAGGAAATATCAAACTAAAGGCAGATCCCTTTCCTTCCCAGAACATTTAAAATGATTCAGTGATTCACTGTGATGAACCAAAAATAACTCAGAAGTTTCTCCTTAGTTTCCATTTGTAGGTTTCCTCATTTCACTGTAATCACCTTGTAAAATAAATTTAACACGTCACATGGTAGTTTTTGTTTAGAGGAGTCTCAATTTAGAAATGTGAACATAACAAATATCACAGTGTAGCAAGCCCTGTGTAATGAGATTTGGTCATTTTAATCCTTCTATAGTGTGCTCTGGCATTTTGATTAATACTGTGAATTCTAAAGCACCTTCAAGCTATGGAAATGGATGCAGATCACTGTTCAGATGTGTGAAGGACAGGGTTTTTTTAAAAAGCAATTTTTGGCTTATATGTATAATATAAAATATCTTAATTTTTATTCTAAATCAACAGGATAGTAGCTGGGATTTTGTTTGCTTAGTGTATTTCTTATTGGATTCACATAAGACATGAATGTGTAAAATTTTAAGATTCAATTTCCCTGTAAAATGACTGACATTTGAATGGAGACTGAAATTTTAACTAATAACAAAAAAAAGGGTGTGTGTGAGGGGAGAAGGAATAGTAACACTGAAACCCTGGCTTGTACTACAAATCCTGCCCCGGTGTCTCTTTGCAAAGTACTATAGTTATTGTCTTCTAAATTGTTTATCAAAGAGGTTTATACAATAATGCCACAAATAGCGTTCCATAGACCATAATACAGTTCATCATGCAGAGACTGATAAAAACATGATAATTTTCCATGCCATCGTTTATGATGATCTTCTTCTGAATAAACTCCTAAATGCTTTATTCTGTCATTTAGTTTATATGTTGCTGTCTCACAGTTGGATTGATGGTTGACAGCAATAATGGCATAAATTATGCATGCCAATTTAGTGAACACCATTAAACCAAGGGAATATGGGTAATTTCAATAATTATACATTTAAATAGCTTTATTAGATCTGTCAAATTCTGCACCTATATAGTATGTCAGCATGTAATATCAACTAGGGATTTGAAAGGTTTGAGCTTTTGCATGAGGTTGGTGACTGGACAGGTTCCAACTTAACTTCCTTCAGAAACCAATGATAGCATTTATTCTACTTAGCCAGTGACAACTGTCTGCAATCATGCAGTATTGCACAGCTTTAGAAAAGCATTTCATGTTTTGCTTTGCAGTCTGGATCATGATTTATTTTTACAGAAAGGGAGGGTAGAGACAAAGAATGATTACTTCTAACAAACATTATACGGTATCAGCAGTGTGTACAAACATCAACAAGCTGAAAAAAAAAGTTTCTCGAACACAGTGACAGACAGCCCTGAAGAACTTCCAGTCTAAATAGACAAGACAGACAAACTGATCAGGTTGGCACGATCAAACAGGACAAACGCCCACTTTTGCAAAAAAACGTTGGGACGGCTGGGATAGGGGTTAAAAAAAGGACCGTCTCAGCCAAACCAGGATGTATGGTCATCCTAGCACAAGAGATTAACAAGGGGATCCACAGAAGTACTTAGGTCCTAAGTCCTATTAGCCAACATTGCAAACCACAAAACTCGCATTGCCTAACCTTGTAGGTGCCTAAACTCACTTAGAGCCAGAATGTTTGTGGCAAAAGTTACGTAGGCACTGATGTTTCTGCCTCTAAGCATGCACACTGCTGCCTCATTCTAAGCACCTGGGAGCCTAACTCCGGCCTAAGCCACCGAGCGATTCATGAACCAGGGTAAACACAGGTGTTCAGACACCTAAATTGCAAACTCAAAGGCTTCCTAACGCCACCAAAACAGTCGGGGATGGGTGGGAGAGGAGCTTCCTTAAAACCTTTAACCTAATGGTTAGGCAATTCACCTGGGACTGGGAGACCCCCTGCTTGATCTGCCACTTTAAATGTGACAGTCCTAGATGCTAGGCTATAGGATGTGGGTTTCCCTCACTCCCCCCTACTGAAGTTGTTCCACTTCAATTAAATAATTGAATAATTCAGTATTAATGGAGAAAGAGAATAAATTAGGATGACTCTAGTGCCTTGTAGTTAGCACACTCACTTCAGAGGTGGATGATCCCTTTTGTTGGTCATTTACCCAAGGTCATATTGGCAGAGCTGGGAGCTGAACCGAGATCTCTCAAGTTCCAGTCCTGTGCCTTTACTGCAAAACCATCCTCTCTCCAGACTATTGTGGTCTGGTATTCTTATTAACTGGTAACGGAGGTAGAGATGGAGAAAGCCCTGTCCATATTTCCCACCATCTTTCTCCTCTTCCTGCACCCTTTGCGGTCCTCACACTTCTTTGCAGTCAGCAGTACCAACTTATCAGATGTCCTAGTTTGAAACCTTTATCATAAGAGCTATTGAGCATTTATGGTCTACTGGGTATAAAGCAGAAATTATAAAAATAAAATCTACACCTGTATTCATGCATATGAGCTTATGGCCCTAAATGTGGGATTATATTTACTAATTTAAACAACATATTTTAAGTTTAGGGCCAGATCTTCATCCAGTGTAAATTCATTAGCCAACAAAGGGAAACAGATTTAACCAAAAAGAGGATCTGGCCTTTAATCTCTAAACTAAAATACATATACTATGTAGACTTAACTGGTCAAAGCTGAGTCATAAAAAGGCTTGACTACATATTTTTACTCATCTTAAAATTTTTTACATGAAATACTTGCACCTGAGAGACCATCCTGGTCCTGCATTAAAATATATTTTATTAATATTTTTTCCTGAAAGAATTACGTTTCTGCTACCCATTAAAAATAATTTGAATTTGGTCCATTTTGATTTGCCATTGCTATTGGCAGTTTAGTTTTATCCTCATTTAAAGTTAAGGGAACTGTTTTGGTAGTTTGGACCATTCAAATTTAGGAATATAAAATATTAAGCACACAAAGGCCACATCCCCACTGGGGACTATAGTGACATAGCTATGCCAGCATAACCCTTTAGTGTGCACAGAAATTCTCTCTGAATAATTGTAGCTAGGCCAACTAAAGCATTCTGCCATTGACGCAGCTGCATCTAAACTGTAGGTGAGGTCAGCATGGCTCTCGGTGGGTGGGGTGAGGGGTTGGAGGGGTGAGTGCCATAGCTGTGTCAATGTAAATTTTAAGTGTATACCAAGCCAAACTAATATAATACCTACTAAGGGAATGGGAAATACATAACTGCTACAAAGGCTTTGTCATCAAAATGTTGACTAAGTGGCAAAATCTCCTGTGTAATTTACACAGGGCTAGATTCTTACTGGCTTTTGTTTCAGAAACCAGCGTGGTAGGGGGATGACACAAGGAGTATTTCCCTCTCTTTTTGTATCCTGTGCAAGAGCTAGGGACCATCGCCTTTGGGAAGGCATGAAGACTGTTTCCTTAACACGTCCCTGGAGAAACACATTGCAGTAAGAGAGCCAGGGCCATAGTTCTCTCCCTTCCTTGACACCGATACTTTGAAAGGACCAAGTGTAGCTGGCTGCACAATACTTTAACAGAGCCATCCTGTTCACTGGGAAGCTCAGGGAGGCACAATCCCACCCTGAAGTACCCTGAGTACATGGTCTTTCTGCACTGGCCCCCATTCAAGGCTATGACTATTAGTCATGGTAATTTCATTCAATTTCTAACATTATCTCTCTCTCCTTTTTTTTTTTGGCTAGATTATAGTATTTGCCTGTATACCAGTGCTTTGCAGAGATAAAATGATACCAACTATTATCAAGTAAGAGTAGCAATTTATAATTATCAGGTCATATTCCCTCATGTACCTGGAGAAAGGCTTACTGACCCTGAAATGGGCACACATATATACAACAACAGCAGCATGATATGTCATGTGTTCTGGCCAAGACCAATTCATTTCAAAACTTCAAACAATCATATTAATAAAAGAATAATGGGGCCACTTTGAGCCACTCAAAATAAAAACAATTTTGAACTTTTTCCTGTAACTTGCTTTCATTTTTCAGCCAGTTTTACTTCAAGAACTCAGGCTACAAGGGAAGCAGTGATTGGAGGGAAAGAATAGGAGAAACCTGTAGGAGAAAAAGTCAGCAGACTTCAGCTCCATATACTGCTTAATAATGCAGTATAATTAAAATACATTCAACAGGAATGAAAGAAATTGTATTTCTCTCATTTACTACTTGTAGTGGGGCAGTTGCCCCACTTTGGCAGACAAAGGGTTAATAGCAGCCCTTGGAGAGGCTGCACAGAACCCAGCCAATCAGGGCCAGACTGGGCCCTATATAAAGGCAGAAGAGACAAGAGTCTCTCCCTGACAAGTGAGGGAGGAGGACTGGCTCCCAAGGATAGCACCTTAGATAGAGCACCGGTGGGCAGACTCAGGGGAGCAGAGGGAAAGTCCAGCCTGATACCTGCTAGGCTGAGGCCCCTCAAAGAAAGGGCCGAGAAGGTGCAAGGGCCAAAGGGTCATGAGCAGTAGAGGGCAGTGAAGGAGGGCAGGACATGACTGTAGCCAGAGGGTCCCTGGATCAGGACCCAGAGTAGTGGGTGGGCCTGGGTCCATCCCTCCCCACTTACACCACACCTTACCATGGAGGAGGGTGACTGATAGACTGTGCCTTGTCTCTGAGGCAAGGAACTAGACTTTGGGGTGACAGGTGGCCACGAAGGCAGTTGCAGCCTGAGGACAGCTGATACCCCTGGAAGGAGGTGGAATAGAGCAGGAGCACTGCCAAAGGGCTGTGTCCAGAAGAGGACGCCACAAGCCAGGGAGCAACGAGGGTCCCAGACGGCACAGATGAGCAGGCAATGGGTGGGACACCACCCATAGAGGGCGCTCCATGGCTAGGAAAGAGCTAATTCCCAGAGCGACTGGCAGGAGGCGCTGCGGTGGTGAGTTTGTGCTCCATTACACTACTGTACTGGATGCGTATATACTCTCTGGTAAGTTAAAAAGAGGTAACCCTATAATCATACTCTAGTTGTTAGAGATGGAAGAAATTTCTGAGGTTTCTTCATCTCTCTTTGATTTAAGTAGTCTCCCCTACAGAAATATTTTCCTCCACAGTCTATTTTTTAACATTGAGTGTAAGACAGTTTTAAATGTCTCAAGCAATGCATTTTTCACTACTTCGCTAACACTCTTGTTAGTTTTCCCTTGTTTGAAACTATTCTTTTCCTTCCTTGGCATTCATAAACTTCAGTAACTTGCCTACAGTTATCATTTAGGCAGTAATTTTATTTTCCCCCCATATGTCAATTTCAACAGGCACTTGAATTCCTTACAACTGCTCTCCATCTCTCTATTACTGAAGTGCCCAGAATAAGGCTTTATAGCCAAATGGACTTGATTTATCTTGATCTTTCCCTTTGTGCCATCATTTATACCTGTGGGAAGTTGGTGTAAAACACCATGATTCAGAATTCTCTACTCATACTGATTTTGCACCCACTTTGCACAGATGTAAGTGATTGTACATGGTGCAAGAGTGGAGAATCAGGCCCAAATTCTGTATAGCATCTCCGAAAAGATACAAGTAACACTGTTATGGCCAACTAGTGTTCAAACCACAAAATAATGGCCTTTATTATAGAAAATATTATACCTACATAAACACAAGCCTTTGTCTAATGTGCCTTCTGCTGACTTCACATAGGAATTAACTAAGTGACAGTAACTTCTGTAGTCAGGGGTAATGCCATCAGATTACAATGACTGATAAGTTATAGACTATGTTAAGGCATACATTTTCAGAAAATAATGGGAATCATTTTCAGTTGGTTTTCTTAGCGTTCCTCTTCTGAACGTGAATAGTAATTGAACTCTACCTGTATGACTACAGTCCTTATTGTGAAACATACAACCATGATCATTACTGGTATTATGCCAGAGCCTGCCAAGGCTGTGATCCAATAAATCAAAGCACAGAATCATACTAGAAATGGAAAATAATTATTATGTTATATGGCTGATCCCCTTTTCAGGCAGTTAGAATGGCCCCCAGTGCTGCTTCTTGGGTAGCTTCTCCATAGCTCCTATGGATTACTCTTAAGAGCCTTGCTAGAACTCATCCACTTCCTTCCTGCCCCAACCGCACTGCCGTCATGCCAGTGGATGCAAGGAAGGGTAACCTAAAACTGCAAACTGTGCCTATGACAGGGGAATTCTCCTAAGGGCTCTTGTGGTCCCCTTACACTGCTGGGCTCAAAGTAGGATCAGGAAGCTTTGTATTTATCTGTAAAGTGCCATGTACGTTGATGGAGCTCTACACGTAAACAGATGTACGCATATTGGAGATAAGCTTTGCTAAAGAGAGTTCAGGCTAAATGAAAATTGGCACCCCTTGATCTGATAGCTAAATTCAAACACTGTTCAGAAGGAAAAAAAATTCTAAAAAGAATTAGATTTTTTATCACTGATTATTTTTCCACTCCAGAATTCATTATTTTGTATTAGATTGCTTTTTCCATAGTAAATTTCACAACCTTGAATATTCTTCCCAGCTATCAATCACAATGGTACACAAAGAAGTAAAGAAAGAAATGCTGGCAAAACCCTTATTAAGAAACATAGGGGGAACTAAAATCAATGGCTTAGTAAATAGAAAAGGACAAAATGGATAGGGAGAGAAATATCTGCAAACTTTTAATACAGATACTAAAAAAAACAAAATTCAAGCTATAAAAATTACTTAATAGTGTTATGTTAAACATCTTAAAATACTGCAGGTGGTCAGCACAGGCAATAAAAATGCTTGGTTTTAACAGAAAGTCAAGTGCAAAAATTGCAGATTCAAAACCACAGGTTCAGTCAGCGGCTGCCTTGGTAAACAAGGAGCACAGATTAGCTTTCTTTACGATAAAACATACACACATCACTTCACTGAGGGGGGTTTCCTCATCTGTTAGCTCACTGAGACCATGAAGCCCTGATGAAGACTTGGTATTCACGTTCTGCTTCATTTGTGGAAACAAATTGGAATTTAAATTATTGATGAGAATCACTTCCTCGATTATGTCCTAAATTAAAATCCAGTTCAGTAAAGATGGTATTTTCCTTTCTTCAGCCTCATTTTAAAAGTGGCAAATATTCACAATTTCCTACAAAGCATGGGCCAAATCTTCAGCTGGTGTAAATCAGCACAGCTCCACTGTCATCAGAGATGCTACACTGAGTTAAACTAGTTTAGGATGTGGCCCCCGTTGTTTTACATGAGTAAATGTTTAACAGGAGTTCAAGGCAATTTGCTACCTATGTAAGCAACAGCCATTAAGAGACCTTTGATAAGGGGTGGCACTGGGAGGAGGGAGGCAGAAATTGGGGCATGGTCTATGCTACAGGGTTGGTTCAACTCAAGCTGCCTTGCATCAACCTAGCTGTGGAACTGTCTTCACTTAAATTTGGCTCCCGGTGACGTAAGCGCTAATGTAGTATCTAAGCAGTGTAGAGTCATGCTCAATGTAATTAGGTTGATGCAGGGTCAGTGTAGACACTACATTGCTTAGGTTGTCTGTTACTGGCTTTCATGAGCCTTACCACAATGCCCCACACTGACAATACAAATTGATATAAGTGCTCCTGGTGAGGACACGCACTGCCGAAAAAAGGAGCCAAGTGTGTTCACACACAAATGATTTAATAACTGTGGTGGCTGTATGCTTATGTAGGTTAGGTCAACCTAAGTTTGTATTGAAGACATGGCCTGGGTTGCATGGGTCAATGCATTAAGCAAACATTCTGCCTGGGGAAAAGATAATTGAGTTAGAGGGGAATAAAATGAATTTCCCTGATCAAATATCCAAGCAATCAGGTTTCTGATACCAAAACAGTAACAGACCTATATGTAGATTTCCATGGGAATGTGCAGATCATGGATTCTAGTAATGAGCAAATCTCAAAAGGTTCTGAAGTTAAATTTAGATAAACATCAGTATTGGAGGTGAACCCAAAACACCTGCTTTGATCTAGCTCTGAACTTCCATAAAATTGTTCAGATTTAGGGCTCTCCTTTGGCCTGTTGTAGAGGTAGGTTCGAGCCACAAAGTTTGGATTTGTATAGGATCCTGATCAGAACTTTCTCAAATGTACAGAATTATCCTGACATTGGGTGTGTGTTTATCGTCCATCTCTAATTCAAACTTTATCCAAATCCTCAAAATCAAGTAAGCTTGTAAAACATGAAAAAAGAGCTTCCACAGCTTTTGTCCTTAGATTGCAAGCTCCTGAGGGCAGCTGCAGGGACTATCCTTCCTTTAATATCTGGAAAGTACCTACCACAATGTGGGAATTACCATAAACACATAAGTAAATAATAATGATCATTACCTTTTCAGGGCTGTTCATGTGGCATTTCCACTCTCCTCAAAATTTTGACATTTCTGTTCCCAAATGGAAACAAAGGGCCTGATTCTGATCTCACGCTGGTTTTGCAATGCTGTATGTCCACTGATTTCTGAGGAAGCAAGAGGTAACTCAGGCCCAGAAAGAAATGGTTACTTACTGTAACTGTGATTCTTCAAGATGAGATGAATACCTGTATTCCACTTAGGTGTGCCCAGCACATTGGAGCCGGAGACTTTCGCCTAGCAGGATCTGTAGAGGGGCGGCACTCATGCTCTGGCATCCTGCAGCCAGCTGCTCCAGCCACTGCTGGATGGGTCCCGGCCAGCTGTCCCTGGGGCGTGCCCGAGTAGCAGCTGGTGTGGCTAGTTCCAGGAACCGCGCAAGCAGCAGCAGTCCTGGGCAGCGGCCCCTGGTGAGTGTCCCAGCATTGATCGCCAGGGCAGCCCCAGGGACCATCCAAGCAGCAGCAGTCCCAGAGGTGGCCCCCCTGAGGCTGTTGGGAAAGGGGCCCCCAGGGCCTTGGAGCAGCAGGCCTTCAGGGGCAGTCAGCTCCCACTGTTGGAGCAGGGTCCCCCAAGACCAGCAGGGCCCAGGCGCAGAGATTTAGTAATGGGTATTTACAGTAAAAGTCATGGACAGGTTACAGGCCATGAATTTTTGTTTATTGCCTGTAACCTGTCCATGACTTTTACTAAAAATATGCATGACTAAATCTTAGCCTTACTCATGGCTATGGCCCCTCTTCTGGCTACATGAGACGGTGCCGCCCCAATCACCTTCATTTCTTTCGCAATGAATGCCCTTAAGAGGAGACTCTGATGCAGAGAGGATGGACGGCAGGTCATGGAACACACATTTCTATCACATCTCGAAGAACCACAGTTAAAGTAAATAACTGTTTCTTCAAGGACATACAGATGGGTATTCCACTTAGGTGACTCATGAGCAGTACCCCAATCCGGAGGTGGGGCTTGGAATCTACTGTAATAGGGATTGCAGGACTGCCCTTCTAAGGCTTGTGTCCACTCTTGAAAATGTAATAGCATAATGGTCCATAAGTGGATGGATGGATGACCACATGGCCACCCTACCAATGTTCAGAATGGAAATGTCATGTTGAGGAATGCTATCAATGTCACTTGCACTCTTGTGGAGTGAACCCATATCCACTGAGGAGGCTTAGCTAAAGTGATCTCATACAGTCTTGCTACAGGATGTTATCTATCTAGAGATGGTCTGTGCAGAGACTGCTTGCTTCTTCACATGATCTTCATATGACATGAATAGGCAAGGCAAAGCACAAAATGGTTTAGTCCTGTCTAAATAAAAGGCTAGACATCAC
Organism: Eretmochelys imbricata; assembly: GCF_965152235.1. Taxonomy (NCBI): domain Eukaryota; kingdom Metazoa; phylum Chordata; order Testudines; family Cheloniidae; genus Eretmochelys; species Eretmochelys imbricata. Next base: position 178,613,122 of record NC_135572.1, on the reverse strand, counting down.
CTGTCATCAAGGGTGTGGAGATGCTGTTCCTCTGCGGAAGTGTGCAGCTCAGGTAAATACTCTGCATGACTCACATGAAACTGAGACCCCCATGGTGGACAAAAGCTTTGGGTGTAGTTGTAGCGTCACCTTGTCCTTGGAGAACTGAGTGCAAGGCGGCTCAGCCATAAGAGTCTGCAATTCACACAGGGCGTTAAGGCCTGCAAGTCACTCTTTGCAGATGTGATAGCTATCAGGAATACAGTTTTATGACACAGGAGGGGCAGTGGACAGAACGCCAGGGGCTTGAATGTAGGACCCATTAGAGCAGCTAGAACCATGTTTAAGTCCCAAAAGAGAACCAGTTCATGGACCGGAGAATGCAAACGGAGAAGCCCTTTCAGAAATTTGGGGTTGTGAGACTAAAATCACACAGAGCTCTGATTCCAGCCATGGGCAATGATGAGGAACTGAGGGCGGGGCGGTCAGGGCGGTGGCACCTCATATAGCCGGGGAGGGACCACTGCCAGGAGGAGAGAGTGCCACCCCTTTGTGGGTATTGCTAGGTAAAACTCTTTCGATCTGGCACACTGGGCATGTACACACCTAAGTGTAATACATATCCACATCTACTTGAAGAAGAACACAGAAGTACATGAGAAAGAAACATCATTTTCAGGTCAAGTTATCTCAAGTAAAAATTGGCTAAATTCAGGTTCAGTGTGAGTGTTGCATGGTGCATTGGGTAGGTTCTTATTTCCCTCACCCCTAGGGGAGATAGACCCTATATATATCTGCTAAAAGGGTGCAGAAGAGAATTCTAATCAGAAGAAAAAAAGGCTGATACAGTCCCCTGTGACAGAGCAGGCGAATCCTGTATGGCACTAGGCAAGCCAGGAGTTAAAACTCTGTCTCCAATAGCCAAAGGCTCCACAGCTGCTGAGAGTTTAAGCTTGTCAGTGTTTTCCTCCCTCCCTGCAGGAAACTCTGGCTGATTTATCAAGGTGAACAGCCAGTAGGCATCTTATTCCCCTAGAAAAAAGGGATATAAACCTAGCAGAGAGACTGCAGGGAGTTTGAGGAGGCAAGGCAAATATGTTTCCTTACCTCATTTACAGAGGCAGTATGGACTATTGGTGAAGCACAGGACTGGTAGTCTGGAACTCAGCTCTAATCTCTGCTCTGCCATTGGCTTCCTCAGTAACCTTGCATAAGACAAGTGTTTTGCTTCAGGTTCCTTCATTTGTACAATGGGAATTATATTTACCAACCAATGTACCTCACAGAACTATTATCCTGATGGTTATTTAGTTTATCTTTGTACAGCAATTTCACAGGCTAACTATAATGATCAATAAATCTCAGCATCAGATTTAAAATATCACATTTTAAAAACATTTTGCTTTAATATTGCTCCCCATAGCACTTTCAAACACCTCCAACCGACATACATTTTGCAAAACATATTTATTTTTTCACAAGATTCACAACTTGTTTTCTTATGCTCTAAGCAAACAGACCAAGGGAATGCACAAGAAGCAACATAATGGTAGGAACCATCTCCCCAACCCCTCCCCAGGACTGGCAAATCAACAACATGGACTCCACTCCTCATCCACAACATAGGGCTAAGAAAGGAACAGGGACAACAAAGGGGCCGACATGATAGCCTGCCACAGGGCTAGCAAGAGACCAGTGTTTGCATTGGGTCTTCCCTTACCCATGTCCCAGGGTTGGGGAGAGAGAAGCAAGGCTAGGGTGCTTCTCCTTTTCCACTAAACAGATGGCGCTCAGTATTCCCATGTCCATATGCCCATGTTTTCAACTCTGTGTCATGACCCAGATGTTTTAGTGCAAACACCGACAGGGAAAAATAAAATGCAAAAGGATACCATGAAGTTGGGAGGGGGGAGCTGGGGGAAGGGGGCAGGGGGAAGGACCAGAAACAAAAAAGGCTTCTAGAAATATCTTACAGAATTTTGCAACTTAGTTTCTGAGGTGATATTGGTCCTAACCCTGAACTGCTGAACAAAATAAAACAAAAAAAAAATCCCAGGTGACATACGTTTGGATTCTGGAGACAGGAAACTTTTTTCCAACAGGATCAACACAGGTGGCGCAAATTCCTTTTTCTTTGTACATCCAGCTGCCATACCAAACAGCCTGTAACACTCCCCAAAGACAAACTGTAGACATCACTTAGTCCATAGAAATTGAACTTGTCTTACTGAAGGTAAATTTCTGTTTGTTTTTTGACAGAACAACTCTTACAAACTTGAGGGGCAAAACCACCTGCAACTAAGGTAAGAAAACAGTGGACTGGATAATCAATATAAACTACACTGAAATTATAACGAAAAATACCTATTGGGTCATCTAGTCCATTCATCTGCCAATGCAGGATTGCTCCCTATGGTAACAGAACAGGTTATACTAAAGTTATTCACCCTTTCTCCACTCTAGCCAGCACTAGGGATTTCACAGGCAAATTATTCCCTTGAGCACCTTTATGAACTCCAGTCCCAAAGCAGACACAAATAAGGGGTGAACCATGTGGGTTGTTATGTAATCATCTTTAAAAATCCTAGGAACCTATTTTAAAAATTTTTTTTCTAACACATTGCGGCAGGTTTTGTGGACTCATGTCAAGTTATGGCACAACTTTGTATGTTGTAACATGCTACCTTATTTTAACTGATAAGTGGCACTGAAAAGTTGTACACTGAAAATGGCAGGAAAATGTAAAGAGATGGACAGTTTTGAATAAAAGATCAAGGAGAATCAGGGGTTTGTTTGTTTGTTTGTTGCTGCTGGCTTTTGGCATATTATTTCATCACAGAAAATTTAAACTTCTTACATTTTGCAATAATTTGGAACTGACATTGAAACATTAGTAAATACTCATGAAAACTGGGAAGGGACCTTGAAGGTCATCAAAACTAACTGCAGGTAGATTCCTAAAAAGGATTTGATCATTTCAGGATACTTCCAAGCTACATAATCATATAAAGTTACTCAAATGTCATGCTACAGCATGTAGGCTAATCTTCTCTAAGAGAAAGACTGGATGATCATGTGGCTAAGATACTACAGTGAAAAAATATCTAGAAATCTGGGTTCCATTCCAGCCTGTTACAAACTTCCTGTGTCCTTGGGCAAGTTACGTAATCTTTCTGTGCCTCCGTTTCCACATCTTTGTAATGGGGATATTAGCTTACTACACAGTGGCATGCTGAAAATTCATTGAGGTTTGTAAAGCAGTTCTGGATCCCCCTTGGAAGAACTCTCTGTTGTAATGCCATTTAATAGTGGTGCTTCTCCAAATATAGAACATATGCCTTAGGCTGCTTGTCTGACACATGCAAGCAGTCCCATTGAAACTTTACTACCTTGCAGGGTTAAGTGAAATGGTAAAGGTGAATCTTTAATATTTAAATGCATTTACTCATCTCAGCAAAAAAAAAAAATTCTCAGAGTAGGACTGAAAATCTCAGGGCTAATTTTCAGTAGTGTTGTGAACTCACAACTGCCATTGGTTTTGGATGGAGTTGTGGATGCTCAACAATTCTAACAAGTCAGCTTAGTGCTATTTTCCAGTTATTGTGCGTCCTGGATTTTTACAAATTGTAATAAGAGAGTATTTAAAATCCTCATGAATGTAATTCATATAACACCTTCTTCTGGAGGGTGACCCAGCACAAGAAAAAAGCAGATGACCTGTTGTGAAATTTGGCCACTGAAATACATTGATTATAAAAGACCTATCCACTCATGAATTATCTCAGTTAAATTCTGTTTCTGTAATGGACTCCATGCAGAGCTCCACTGACTTCAGTTGACTTGGTGGTGCAGAGGTCTGTCCACGCATGGAACGCAGTACAGGATTGGGGCCTCAAGTTATAAACATTCACAGTGACTTTTCCACCTGTCCCGAATCTTATAGGCAATGGACTCCTTATACACTAAGTGATAAATAAATCATTCATACAACTCCTATAGAAAAATCAAAATAACTATTTCTAAAAAGCATCCACTCTACTACAACAACCTCAGCTGTAAAATTAAGACCTTCTCACAATGGGAGACCAGAGGCCTGAGTGTTACTTTGACAAAATAGAAGCCACGGGTAACAAACACAAAGGTCAGAAAGGAGATACATCAGAAAACTGGAATATATCCCAAGTGCTCTCGCAACCTCATAGATTGGTACAACATTGTGGAAGAAATCCAGATTTTTAACTGGCCATAAAAAGGATGTTTTGCAGGTGAGGCAGTATTTGTAGCATCCTATTCTTCATAGCTGAGCACAAATGAAATCTCACACTAAAATCACAATAAAGTATGGACTTTACTGTTTGACTTATGCCTCTTTAGTCCATGCAGAACATAAAGCCTTCACCATCGTCTTGCCTCTTTGGCAGTCTCTTGCTGCAGACTTAGCTTCTTCCCATGTCATTTTGACAGCTTTTAGTTTTGCTTCTGTTGGGCATTTCCAAATTGTTTTTGGTCTACCTCATCACTTCTTGCCCTGGGGATTTCAGTCCACAACAGGTCTTGTTATGTTGTTTGGTTCTTTCCTCTGTGTGTGTCCTGGCCATCCCCATTTTCATTCCATAATTTTCTCTCCTATCAGTTTCTGTTTTGTCATCCTCCAAAGCTCTTAGTGATTTTTTTTCTTTCAACCTCACTTTGAGGATCAGGTGTTTATAAAAACTTGCCATTTAGATAAATAAGGTTTGGAGGGGTTGATTATTGGCTCACCATTCAGTACTTGACTAAAGTATTGCCTCCATATATTTAATTGTTCTGATGTTTTTGTTGTTAAATTGCCCTCAGTGCTTTGGAATAATATGTTGTTTACTCCTTTTCCTGACCACTGTCTAGTGATATTGTACAGTGTCTTCATGTCAATTTGTGCTGCAGCAATCTGTGCATCTGTTGCCATTTTGTCTTTGAAATATTATTGGTCTTTCCTGGTGTAACCCCCACACCTCTTGGGTGTGGTGTTCTGTCCCATCTAGTGGCACTAAGACCACTTAGGGAAAGATAAAATAAGTCTGCTCTACAGCCTTAGCTAACAGTCAGCTGGTGTTTAGCTCATGCAGCAGAAGCTCATGCACTAAGCTTCAGAGGTCCCCAGTTCGATCCTGCCTAACCAGGATTTGTCAGTGTTACACTGGCACTTTCTTTGACCTCTTTGTTCTTTGTGGCACTTTGTTCTTTGTGACTTCCTCCTGGAGTCGCTGTTTCTGTGTTCTTGTTTTTGCTTGCCCTACTTTCAGTTTAATTTTATATCTTTCTTCTATACTCTGCAATGTATTCTCAGACAACCATTCACTGTAATGTTTATTCCTGAATTCCAGCACTTCTTCACGGTTTTGGTGGAAGTTTCCTTTACACATTTACACTTTACTGCTTACCTCACACTTAGAGGAAAAAAACAATGGTTTCCTTGCTCCTCCTTATTTGTAAAGTGTGTGTTTATCTTATTTGTAGAAATCTGTGTGATAACTTCACTTGGATTGAATAGACTTAATTCATTTCTATTATCCAAATGTCAACTGAGTTACACAAGGGATGACTTTTGTTCAATATCCTTTTTGTCTGAGAGGAAAAGCAATCCTAAATGGGAAATACCCTTTCACTTTCCACGAATGATAAATCTTCCCCTTTTTCCTCCAGCCTGCAGAAAACTTACGACAGAACCCAGCAACAGAACATCTGCCTTTGGATTTCACAAGATTCACAGAGTGGAGTTGCATACAGTGTCATAGTAAAACTGACAATCTTTGATCTCTCTTCCTGTTTACAGTTTACCTAGCATCATGAAACTATGTTCCAGTATAATGCCAACATACATGCATTCTAATACTGTGTGTGCTTCAGCAATACACAGGGATGTTCTACAGAGCTAATAAAATTAGATTAAAACTGAATACTTTTATTGGACTTGAAGATTATATGTCAGGCTTGGCCAAACTGCGACTCACAAACCACATGCAGATCTTTGACAGTTAAAGTGTGTCTTGCAGAGCTCCCCTTGACCCCCCATTCTCCACCTACCAGACTGGGAGGGGAGGAGAAAGCTCGGGGCTTTTGCCCTGCAGTGGGGTGGTGGGGCTAGGGGCTTCTGCCCAGGGTGGGGGGTGTCTCAGGGCTTCAGTCCCATGGGGAGCACCTGTCAAGGCTCAGGACTATAGCAGAAGCAGGGCAGGCCTGCAAGGCTCAGGGCTTCATCAGGAGTGGGGCAGGTGCCTCCCGCATGGGGCAGAAGCCCTGACCCCAGCAAGCACCTCCTGCATGGGGCAGAAGCCCAGCATGCAGGCCTGCTCTTGAACTGCTGAAAATTATTGCATGCAGCTCAGAGGGTCAGTACATTCAGCCACCCCTGATATATGTGATCACATTCTTGAGGCTTGTCTCTTCAAATAGATGATGGTGACAACATTGTGTCACTGATAAATCAGTCGTTACATGGAAGACTGAGCTATAGTATGCTAGATGTGAACCAGAAACACTGTATTTAACAGGATATATGTAACACTGTAACTGCTAAGTGAGACCTGTACCATACTAATGCCAAATAACTAATCATGTTATGTTCCTGATCCTCTCACGCCAGGAGCCAGGTGGATCATTATCTTGCATCTTCCACTCACACACATCTACATTCACCCCCTCAAAAATGTTAACCTTCTTGCTTCAAGTCTTGTTTTTACTCCACCCTTTAGACCTCCTGGTATGATGCTTCCTGGGGGTAATCAGGGTTGTGATGCATCTTGCCATGAGGAAGCCATGTCTGTGCTTGCCAGGGGTCAGCACCCTGATTCCACCAGCCTCAAGCAACACAAACTCACACTCATCTCACAACCCATGCAGGCCCTGCTATCCATCTTCAGATAAATATTTGAAACACTCCAACCCCCTGAGTCTTCTGAGCATTTCCCTGGAGAGCCCAGCCCCCAGGCCATTAGATACTCTCCGAATTTCCAGATCCTCTGTTCCCAGAGGAACAGTACACCACAGCGTATCAGTTATACCATCGGATCCAGCACATAGATTTGTTAATAGAGAAAGCAAGTGTAAGTTTATTTAGCAAGGAACAAATATTCAACAATAACAAGCAGAAATATTGGAAACCCAAGATTACATATAAAATAAAAGCATAGGACATATTCTAAAACCTAAATTTAACTAACAAGATGCCCTTTTGTCTGATAACGTACTGCTTACCCCAAATCCTCTTCACTGTGTTTTTCAACCTGGATGGCTGAGACTCTCTTTTCATAACACCAAGCTCTGTGGCAGCTTGTATCCCCCGATGAAGGATGCCAGGACATCTTTCTGCACCCCTAGATATACTAGATCAGTTCATTACCTGTAAAAGGGTTCCTGCTCCCTCTGTTCATCTCTTCCTGTTAATTTCTTCTCCTGAAGTCCCTGAAAGCTCTTCATTAGCATTTAACTCAGTATGGAAATGGACTTATATTGTAAGACACACATTACACAACAAGTGAGATGATGGTCTCCTAATTCCTGTCTAGGGGAACCTGTCTTACGGCATACCATCTCTGGGTGACCTGCCTTTAACTGCAAGGCTTTAAGAACATAATTCCCAGTGTGTGTGCATCCACATATACACATCTCCTTACATATTATCTACACACACATTTAGCAAAGATCATGATGACCAGTGTGACACAGGTTTTCAGTAGGGACCTTATATGTCCCTCTTAATGACTAGCATGTACATGCCAGATCCAGGGTATCCCTGTAACTCTTATGCACCCTGGCCCTCTCCCAGTTGGCACAGTCGGCACCCAGCATTTCAGTTATCAAACACTACAGGTCCAAATAGTGCCTCAATCTTCATCAAACACTGTCTTGGACTCTCAGCATATTCTCGTATACTCCAGTCCAAATTCCATCCCCATAGCCCTACCTCCTTTACAGCAAGTCCGAGTTTCTCTCCTCCAGTTACTACCGCCTCAGAATCACTCATCAAGACTGAATCACAACCCCATGACTTACCTCCTACCCTCAATCCAAATCCCAAACACCCAGAGCAGGTCCATGTCTTTTCTTTTTCCTCCTTCAAGCTTGCTAACAAGCAATAACACACATTAAACCCCCACACTGTCAGATTCCCGTAGCTTAGTGAAACAAATATTAGGTGTGAGGGGAAGTAGATTTTGAGGAAAGTTCTAGAGTTCTCCCTTCCCTAGGAAAAGCAGACATTCAGGTTGGGTGGGCTGCAGTCTCAACCACCTACTTCCCCAAAACATGAAAATTGGATGAGCAATCAGAAGTAGAACTTGGGAACCCACCTTCCAGATGTCAGGGGGAGTATGGAAGACTCTAGGGATTCTTTGGCAGGTGATATACAGGAGGAACAGTTTCCCAGAAAACCCCATGCCAAGAAACACAGAGGAGCAGGGTGTGGACTGGGGACCTGATGCACAGTCAGCTCTACAAAATGGCACACAACCTGAAGACATATTCCCTAGCTAATTCTACACAATGAGGAGCCATCTAGGGCAGGGGTTCTCAACCCTTTTCTTTCTGAGGCCCTCCCAATATGCTATAAAAACGCCAAAGCCCACTGGTGCCACAACAACTGTTTTTCTGCATATAAAAGCCTGGGCTGGCATTAGGGGGTAGCAAACAGGGGAATTGCCTGGGGCCCTGCAAAGCTAAGTTTCTTAGGCTTTGGCTTCAGCCCCAGGTGGAGGGGCTCAGGGCAGAGGGGCTTTAGCTTTTTGACCTGGGCCCCAATGAATCTAATGCTGCCCCTGCTTGGCACACCCTTGAAACCTGCTCATGCCCCCACACCTGCAGGGGCCTTGGACCCCTGGCTGAGAATTGTTGCTCTAGGGAATACTACCCTGCTGAAACTGCATAGCAGCTCATTTCTTGCCCTGCATTTAAAAGAAACACAGGATTTCAGAATAGACTGTGCACTTATAAAAGATCTCATTTAACTCCTCTCAGCCACCCCCCACAACTCCTGAAGTTAGAGCCCATGATATTTAAACTTTTATCCACGGAATCATATTTTCCACAGTGACTGACTCAAGGTTAATCCATCTTTTCAATGCGTATCTGCAAACATTAGAAAATATTACATACCCTAATTCCTTATCATCAGACCCGTAGCTAGGTCACTATCTTCCAATAATCCTAATTTGAAGGCTTTTCATGAACTCAGGGAAGCCTCTAACTCAAGAATTTTAAATATAAAATGTACTTCTCATTATGTACTTCTCATTCTCTGCTTATGCTTCATTAGCTCTTCCAGTTCTGCACTCACACCAGACCAGTGAATTAGGAGGGATCAAGGAGGGGTAGGAGAAAAGAAAAAAAGTTTTTATTATTTGCTAAAAGAAATATAGAAAATTAATTAGCCCTTGTCTTGCAATTGGTAGCTTGGGAGAGGAGACAGGCCAACATGGGAAAAAAAGCAAAAGCATGGAATTTGTTAGCCAACAGCAAAAAGAACATTATTGATTCTTCCAAACCAGGTTGGTTCCCAACTTGTAAGATTCTGATCTTGTAAACACTTATGCAAGTGCTTCACTAAACATATGAGTACTTCCACTGACTTCATTGGGGTTACTCACATGCTTAAAGTTAAGTGTGTGTGTGTTTGCAGGACCAGGGCCTGAACTGCTAGTCCTTATTTTCCTGTGACATCAAAGGATTTGGTGGACACCATGTCACATGTAACTTGCAATTATTAGATCCCAGTTTCACTCTGGTTTGGAAAATAAAACCACCAGATAATTACTCTGCAACTACTTGGTAAGTATCCCAGTCAATTACATGGACAGTTGTAACACCATGATTACATAGTTTCTGCCTTGCAAATAATAAAATTATTCTAAACAATAACATTTACACAGATCAAAAACTGAAAGCATTATACATCTATGATCATGTAATGAACAAAGAACAAAATGTTGACCCTCTCCCTCTGCTTTGGCATTGAAGGAAGTGGTGGGAGGTGGGGTGGGGGGGAAGGGAAGGGAAGGGTCCTCCCCAGACTACAGAAGAGTAACAGTAGATATTTTGTAAAGCCTGTAGTAGCACCCACAAATGTCGCACACTGATCCATGGCAGGGAGCGGTTGAGGGGAGAATGAGATAATGGGTAAATTGGGTCCATGGAATTGCAAATCACTAGTCATCCTATCACAGCACTCATTGCTCACTGGGATTGATTAGGCCCATATGAACAGGAGATGTGGAATCCATGTATTTCATTCTCCCTCAGCAGCAGATCTTCACTGGGCAGCAGCCTTTTGGCTGTTAGGTGCCTAGGTATAGTTTGGGGTGGGAACTGTATTTCCCCCAGGGTAATTAATTTCATATAGGGTCACATGAATTTCACAACCATGTACATTCACCAATAAATATGTTGCATTATGAAACAATTACCTCACAGACACAAACCAGTTTATTATGCATATAAGTTAGGTGAGATGAAGACAGTATAAAGCAATATAAAGTTTATTTCAAAAATAGATGAAGGGAATATGACATTTTACAAGTTACATTATTTAGACCCAAAGTGACAAAATGTATCAATGTCATGTATTCCCATTTGTTATATACGTAGCATATATTTCTCTCTCTCATATCCTAGCTCCCTAATCTGTACAAATCCTATTGAATTCTTCCAATGTCATTTGGATTGTTTGATCTTAAACTCATTTCATGTCACCAGCAAATTGATATTCTGCTTTTGATCCCCTCTTCTAAGTCATTTATAAGAAACGCTAGTGGCCCTAAAACTAATCCCTGTGGTATTACCATTTGTGACTTCTTATTTGAGTTTATGTCATTAATCGTAACTCTCTGCTTCCTCTTGCCAATGCGTTTTTTATTCCCTTTGTTATTTTTCCTATAATAGCAGCAAGGCTTCCTCCTTTCTCCCCGTCTTTAGGAATCTTTAGGAATCTTCAAAAATTCCCTTGCAAAATCTAAATATTGTCACCTGAATACTTTTTAAATCACACATCTTTGAAGTTACTTGTAAACTAACAGTAACCTTTTTCTGAATGGATGTTGATTCATGCATTTAACACACTCTTGTCCTTTATATTTTTTCCATCACAAATCATTTCCAATATTTTTTCCCATCACTAAACTAAGTTAATTGGCCAATAAATTCCTCATCAGTATTCCCTGTTCTTAAAAAGATTGGAGAATATTTTAACTTGACAATCACAAGATATGTCTTTTGTTTATTTAGAAACACGTAAGTTCCTCTTAGGAGGCATTTACTTCTTAGAAAATTCTATAAAATTTATGTAATTTTTAAAGCTTTTGTTTTCTTCCATAGCTTGATAAAAGTAGCTCTAATTCACAGCCTTTTAAAAATGTATTGAATATTCCAATGTTTATTGTAGTGATCCCCACTCTATAAAAACTGTAAATTAACTAACTTAGGACCGGATCCCGCAACTGACTCCACACAAGCAGACCCTTGTGACTGAACTGAAACCCACTGAAATTAATGGGGCTCCATGTGAAAGACAGGGGTCCTGCCACATGGAGTCAATAGTGATAGAAGAAATGATGTAGAAAAAATAAGCAGCAGCCTGAACCATCAGCCAATCCAGATCACTCACATCTTCCTAGGGCCTGATTCTTTGTTGACTCCACTGGAACTAATCATGGTGTAAGGCTCAATTCAACATGCTTAGGGATATTGGAATCTGGCTTTTTTTTTTTTTTGAATAATGTAATTGAAATTAATGAGGATACTCATGGAGTGAAATACTACTCAGAATTTGGCCCTATGTTTTCTGGATAATAAAAATTCTTTCCTCGCCATCTCATGATGTTAGGTCAACACATAGCAGTCAGATGACATTTTAGTACAATGTAATTTTAATACTGCTAATAAGTCAGTAAATAAATATTTTGGGGCACTAGAGCGATATCTAGAAAGAATAAGGAAAAGGGGAGAATGAAACAATATGTCTGCTGCCGTTAGGGTTGGAATCTCGGGAGGAGCATTGGCGATTATAGCAGGGACAAGGGAGAGACAAGCAGGAACATAGAGGAGAAATCAAATCAGTATCTTAGATGTCTGTATACTAATGCAAGAAGTAAGGGGAATAAACAGGAAGAACTAGAAATACTAGTGAATAAACACAACTATGACACAGGTGGCATCACAGACTGACTTGATGGGATAATACACGACAGGAATATTGGTATATAAGGCTACAGCTTGCTCATGAAGGACAGATAGTGAAAATAGGGAGGAGGTGTTGCCTTGTGTATCAAAGATGCATACACTTGGACTGAGGTTGAGATGGACATAGGAGACAGACTTGTTGAAAGTCTCTGGGTAAAAATAAAAGGGGTAAAGACAAGGGGGATGTCATGATAGGGGTCTACTATACACACCTAACCAGGAAGAAGAGGTGGATGAGGCTTTTTAAAAAACAAATCATCCAAAGAACAGGACTTGGTGGTGATGGGGGACTTCAACTACCCAGGCATGATTCTACGGAATGGTAGGAGGGAAAACAGCAGAATAAAGATCATGGATTTCAAGAAGGCAGACTTTAGCAAATTCAGGGAGTTGGCAGGTAAGATCCCGTGGGAAGAAATTCTAACTGGTGGAAAACAGTTTGAGAGAGTTGGCAGTTTTTCAAAGAAACATTATTAAGGGCACAAGAGTAAACTGTCTCACTGTGTAGTAAAGATAGGAATTGTTGTCAGTTGTTGGCTGGGTGTGTGTTCTCTCTGTGTGCCACACTGGCTCTGGCCAGATAGCCCATACTGCAGTCTTTGATTGAACTGCCCAAGAAGACCACAGGCTTGGTTCAATGGCAAAGGCACTTGGCCAGGTTTATTGTTAATGAAGCACAGTCCTAGCTCCCTGGATCAATGTCTGCAGTTACACTAGCACATGTATGCCCATCACAACGGACTCAGCTTAGTCAGTGGCAGGCTGGCACCCCGCCACGCCAGACAAAGACACCCCCCATGGCCCTTTTTTAATACAAACAAACAAGTTACATATTGCCCTTTTGATATGGTTAGTTACCACCCTTTACCTTATACATGTTGGCATGCGCAAAACATTGTTATTCATTACCCTGTTAGGTTCACTTTATCTTTAAGATGGGTCAGTTCTTGTATCCTCTTTGGGGAGTGTGTTTATGCAATAATCCTATAACAAGGTGTTCTGATACTACACTTCTGGGATGTGTTTACGTGAATACTTAGTGCCTAGGATTGCTTGTGTTTTTGCAACACCAGACCCATTCTTGTCAAGTTCATGTACCAGATAGTGAACCTGAAAGCAGGCATCTCCTTTGTAACAGGACCTGACTCTTTCTTATAGCTTGACTCTTAGTAACTTTGCTTTATTTCAGCAGGACTTGACTTTTGTTGAGGCCTTATGCTTTAGACCAGGCCCCTTATACCAGGCCTTGTGTCTCAGGCTCTCTCTTTCTACTACACTAAGTACAACAGGAGACCACCCTTGCTTAACCAGGACATCTTAAGTGATCTGAAACTCAAAAAAAAAAAAAAAAAAAAAAAAAAAGAGTTCTACAAAAAGTGGAAGCTAAGCAAATTACGAAGGATAAATATAAAAAAAGACACATGCAGGGACAAAATTAGCAAGGTCAAGGCACAAAATGAGATTAAACTAGCTAGAGACATAATGGGTAACAAGAAAACATTCTAAAAATACATTAGAAGCAAGAGGAAAACCAAGGACAGGGTAGGCCTATTACTCAATGAAGGGGAAGGGGGAAGACAATAACACAAAATGTGGAAGTGACAGAAGAGGTAAATTACTTTTTTGTTTCAGTTTTCACCACAAAAGTTAATAACGATTGGACCTCTAATATAGTGAATGCCAGTGAAAATGAGGTAGGGTCTGAGGTTAAAATAGGGAAAGAACAAGTTAAAAATTACTTAGACAAGTTAGATGTCTTCAAGTCAGCAGAGACTGATGAAATACCTCCTAGAATACTCAAGGAGCTGACTAAGGTGATATCTGAGCCATTAGCAATTATCTTCAAAAACTCATGGAAAATAGGAGAGATTCCAGAAGTCTGTAAGAGGACAAATATAGTGCCAATCTATAAAAAGGGGAATAAAGACAATCCAGGAAATTACGGACCAGCCAGCTTAACTTCAGTACCTGGAAAGATAATGGAGCAAATAATCAAGCAATCAGATTGTGAACATCTAGAAGATAATAAGATAATAATTAATAGTCACCATGGATTTGTCAAGAACAAACTGTGTCAAACCAACCTACAAGATTTCTTTGACAGGCTAACAAGCCTTGTGGATAGGGAGGAAGCTGTAGATGTGGTATATCATGATTTTTAGTAAGGCTTTCAATAATGTGTCACATGACCTCATAAAGAAACTACAGAATACAGGCTAGATGATGCTACTATAAGGTGCATAACTCATTGGAAAACCATGCCCAGAGAGCAGTTATCAGTGAAGCTGCCAGGACATATCAAGTGGGGTCCCACAGGGATCGGTCCTGAGTCCAGTTCTGTTCAATACCTTCATAAATGATTTAAACCAGGGGTGGGCAAACTTTTTGGCCTGAGGGCCACATCGGGTTTCCAAAACTGTATGGAGGGCTGGTTAAGGGAGGCTGTGTCTCCCCAAACAGCCAGGTGTGGCCCAGCCCCGCCTCCTATCTGACCCCCCAGCTTCTTGCCCCCTGATGGCTCCCCCAGGACTCCTGCCCCATCCAACTCCCCTGTTCCCTGTCCCCTGACAGCCCCCCAGGAACTCTTGCCCCATCCACCACACCCTGCTCCCTGTCCCCTGACCACACCCAGACCCCCCCATTCCTTACTGCCCCTGCCGTCCCATCCAACCCGCCCCCTTGGTCACATTTCTGACTGCCTCCCCTCAACCCCTGCCCCATCCAACCCCCCCTCATTCCTGACTGGCCCCCCGGGAACCCTGCCCCATCCAACTCCCATTCCCTGCCCTCTGACCACCCCAACCCCTATCCACACCCCTGACCACACTCCCGAACTCCCCTGCCCTCTATCCAACACCCTCCCGGCCCCCTTACTGTGCTGCCTGGAGCACCGGTGGCTGGAGCACCGTGCCGCCCAGAGCACCGGGTGAGGCCGCGGCTGCCCAGAGCATTGGGCTGGTGGTGCAGCGTGCTGAGGCTGCGGGGGAGGGGGAACAGCAGTGGAGGGGCCGGGGGCGAGCCTCCTGGGCCATGAGCTCAGGGGCCGGGCAGGAGGGGCCTGCGGGCCATAGTTTGCCCATCTCTGATTTAGATAATGGTATAAAGAGTACGCTTATAACATGTGTGGATGACACGCTTGGGAGGGGTTGCAAGTATTTTGGAGGATAGAATTAAAATTCAAAATGAACTGGACAAACTGGAGAAATGGTCTGAAGTAAATTGGATGAAATTTAATAAGGACAAATCAAAGTACTTCACTTTGGAAGGAATAATCAATTGCACAAATACAAAATAGTAAATGACTGCCTACGAAGGAGTATTGCAGAAAGGGACCTGAGAGTTATAGTGGATCACAAGCTAAATATGAGTCAACAGTGTAACACTATTGCAAAAAAAAGCGAACATCATTCTGGGATGTATTAGCAGGAGTGTTGTAAGCAAGTAATTCTTCCAATCTACTCTGTGCTGATAAAGCCTCAGCTGGAGTATTGTGCCCAGTTCTGGGTGCCACATTTCAGGAAAGATGTGAACAAATTGGAGAAAGTCCAGAGGAAATGAAGAAAAATGATTAAAGGTCTAGAAAACAGTATCTAAGAGGAAAGATTGAAAAAAATAGGCTTGTTTAGTCTGGAGAAGAGAAGACTGAAGAAAGACAGTTTTCAAGAACATAATGGTGATTATAAGGAGGAGGGTGAAAAATTGTTCTCCTTAACCTCTGAGGCTAGGATAAGAAGCAATGGGCTTAAATTGCAGCAAGGGAAGTTTACGTTGGACATTAGGAAAAACTTCCTATCAAGATTGTTAAGCACTGGAACAAATTGCCTAGGGAGGTTGTGGAATCTCTATCATTGGAGGTTTTTAAGAACAGGTTAGAAAAACACCTGTCAGGAATGGTCTAGTTATTATGTAGTCCTACCTTGAGCGCAGAGGACTGGACAGATGATCTGTTGAGGTCCCTTCTAGTCCTATACTTCTATGATTAGTGTTAAAAGTAGTAGAAGTAGTAGAATCTGTTGAAATACAGAAGGATCTAATTCATTTTTCCACTGCTTGCTTATTGTGCTAAAAGGGTGCACACACTCACATGTGCACACCAAACATGTCAACATTTTAGAAAAATATTTGAAAGGCATATTTCCCCAAGCCCTCCCTTCCCCTTTTTTTAAGCAGCCAAACCCTTTCTCTAAGAGAAAGTTCTTTCTGGTAGAAAACCACTATTCTTCAGGAATGTATGTGCTACTCTGCACTCTAATACCTCCTGCTGCATGGGAGCAGTCCTGCCAACGTGTTTGCCTTACAGGCCAAATCTTGCAGTCTTAACTTGGTAAAAACTCCCTTTGAAAACAATGGGGATTTCACTCAAATGAGTACTGCGGAGTTTGATCCTAGAAAGCCAGATTTTTTTTTTTTTTTTGCTTTGACTTGTAACTTCACAGAAATCAGTAGGGTTGCACGGAATGTATCTCAGGATAGGGTTTTGCCCAATGCTGTTGTGGTTTTTGTTTGCATAAAAGCTGCTGTACAAATGACTCTCTGAAAAATGTTCAAGGAGTTAAAAAACAAACTGATCTTCATGCATTAGCATGTTTAAATATGTGATATGATTGCTGAATCCAAATGAAAACAGTTTTCATGAAAACATGCACATATTATTTTAAGGGAACACCTATTTTGACTGGAGCTGTCACATTCCACACAGTACTCTTTATGATGGACTGCTTTCAATCTTTTTGTGTCTCTATTTCTTCTCTTCCCTGCTGTGGTGTGTTTTTATTTGTTATCACTGGCAGCTTTATACAGATTTTCTCCTGCTGTGTGCAGTAAAATAAATTAGTTTAATACATTTTAAAGTAGCTGATTTAATTTTTTCATTGATACGTCTGAAGATAACACTCTTTTAATAAATTAGTTTTAAGATAGTTGGGTTTTAGTACTTTCATGATTTGCTACCTGCTGTAGAAAACCCAATATACTTTACTAAAATATTTTTAAAAGTGCCAGCATCAATGTTTTCCTCATCTATATATTGCTGCCCTGGAGATTTGAGTTTCAGACTCTAGATGCTTATTTTTGAAAATGGGTTTCTTAATGTTTGGTACTGATATACATATTTATATTACACTACTTAGAACTTAGGAACAAATTCCAAACGGAAAATAAAGTCATAGGCCCAAAACAAGAGTTTTCTTTGCCAAAATATTTGCTTAGTTGAGAATGTTTGTTGTCTTTTTTTTTTTTTTTACAAGATTTTACATATTGGAATGGGTGCCTTTTCCCTCTAGGTCACTGGTTCAAATCCAGTCCACGGAAGTACTTAACAAAAGTAATTTCTGATTGCTGTTTGGTTGTCCATCTGAAATCATTTAGTGAACTTGGTCTAGTTCATAGAAGACATATATTCACATCACAAAAGTCACCATTGCAAATGATATCTATGATGGCAGTAACACTACCAAAGCCAAGGGTGGAAAGGATAGGGAGGGGCAGATCTGTGACTGGGATAAATAATTATAGTTCTATTGAAATCAATTTGTACTCCTTTCTACAACTAATGTACAAGTACTCCACTCTACAGCTAATCTCCTCCATTGGTTGATGCAGAAGGTGTTTTCTTGCAGACCATATTTAGCACTTCTGGTTTTGGTTATAGACACCCTATTTCTCTCTCATGTTCTCATTTTTGTATATTAGGAAAAAATATTAGGGTTGCATATAGAGTAGTTTGCTTCCCTTTGATTTAACAAGAATATACTCTACATTTTTTAATGGCCTCATTACAGTTCTCTTTGTAGCTAAAGAAAAGTCACCCATGTGGAGAAACTGATAGTATGGGACCTTTGGTATAGAATATTTATGTTCAAGCTGATCTACAGTTAACATATTCAAGCTGTAAGTTAATTGATGTTGAGACACCAGCATTTAAAAACCAAAAAGTCTGTGAAGGACTATCAACCAGATATGGAGAAAAACAAAGATGAAAACCTTTACTCCATTTATTTACATTACTTTCATCTATTAATTAATTCCAGGAAAATGCAAAAAAAAAAAAAAATAACAAAAACAAGAGAGAAATCTTGGATTAGAATTTTTCAGGCACAAAACAGAGCATAAGTAAAACAGGGTTAATAATCTAATAATAATAATAATTTTTATTATTTTTGCTAATAATCATATTAGTGTTTATTTAGCTCACCCCCCCACAACAATCCATCATTAATTAAAAAATGAGGCCCTTGAATACATTTTCTGATGAGTGATGTCTACTAAGAAATCCAAAGTATGAATGGATTTAGATGAGTAATTTAAAGTATCAGGACAAGCAGGAATTAACTGGATGTTGCATGTCATGATGTAAAGAACAAGCACAATATTCACACATCTCAATTACCTTTACTTCTTTCAAATTAATAGATAAAATAAGGTAAAAAGCCAAAATAATTACTCAAGACTGGATAGTGATATATATAGATATACACAAACATACACACCCACATGTTATGGGCCAGATCTTCAACTGGTGTAAACTGACATGTATCCATTGATTTCAGTGGAGTTATACAGTTGAATAACTGGACATAGAGATATGCGTGTATGTGTCTTTTTTTCAAATTCCATGGAAAATCTTGTCTGAGGGATTTAACAGAAGGCAGTGACTTAATAGCTACTTCAATTTCTTCCAGAGAAATAGGAAAGTCATTCCTTTTCTGAGCATCACAATTAATCTTTCCAAGTGATAGTCTATCAAAATATTTGTCGACAACCAGTGGCAAATAGAAAGCTACAGGACAGTTGGATAGTGCACCCTATATTCCTCTGCAGTTTCTTTCATTAAAGCCCTATTTCTGACTCCTTGCCCCTGTTTAAGTGGTAAGATCTCATTAAATACATGACATGTGTCATGGAGAATATATTGGATTAACTTGTCTACACACAAGTTACTGAAAAAGTATTTTTATTTTTAAGTTTTTACAAATATAATGGGCAGATTCTAACATCCTGACTCAGCACCTAATTGTGTCCAGTGAGATCAGCAGGAGAAGGCTACCCTTTGTGCATCCATGGACAATGTGTGCGGGGAGAACATTCCATCTCTGCAGCATTCTCTCCTGTGTCTTCAATCCAGATGGAGGGTCATGGCTCTGCACACGTAAAGAGGACATGGCAGTCGAGGCTGGCTCAGTGGAGATAGATTGGGGTTCAAGAGAAAACAAGAGGTGGGATTATCCCCAGTAGCATGCTGCATTGGAGACATATTGCCAGGGAGCTAGGTGGGGAGCCCCAGTGAAGTTGGAAGGGCAGAACACAGATAGAAAATAAAGGTAGTCGTAAAACATGACTTTTTGCTATAAAATAAAAACTCTCATATTCCTTCCAGAAAAATGACCATATTGGGCCTGATTTGCCATTCAAACTGGTGAAAAAAGAATGGTTACTAACCTTTTATGACTGTTGTTCTTTGAGATGTGTTGCACATGGTCCATTCCACTCTGTGCGCAGGGTGCATGCACACCAAGTCCCTGGAAATCTTTCACTCAGTGCTGCCGCGTGTCACTGGCATTGATGTCAAGGGCCCAGCCAAACCCCAAGCCACCTCAGTTCCTTTTTTCCAGAAACTATGATGCAGACGGGTAGGACCACAGGTCATGGAACGGAATGTGTAACGCATTTTGAAGAAAAACGGTTATTAAAGGTGAGTAACAGGTTTTTCTCCTTTGAGTGATTGCACACATGCATTCCACTCTTGGTGACTCCCAAGCGGTTAAACAGGCGAAGGGATCAGAGTTCATGTACACACAGATTGCAGTACAGTTCAACCAAAGTTGGCATCATCCCTTGAGTATTGAGTGGTGGTGTAATGAGAGGAGAAAGTGTACACCAATGACCAGGCTGGTGCTTTGCAAGCCTCAAGGATAGGTATCTGTGCTAGAAATGCTGCAGGGGATGCTTGTGATCTTGTGGAGTGGGCAGTCAGCTTGTATGTAGGAGAGATGCTTGCCAGATCATAACATGCCTAGATACAAGAAGTTATTCAACATGAAATTCTCTGTCAGGAAATTGGAAGACCTTTCATTCTGTCCACTATAGCCATGAAGA
This sequence comes from Eretmochelys imbricata, assembly GCF_965152235.1. NCBI lineage: Eukaryota > Metazoa > Chordata > Testudines > Cheloniidae > Eretmochelys > Eretmochelys imbricata. The sequence goes on along the minus strand of NC_135572.1, from coordinate 178,592,842 downwards.
GTTGAGTGGCTCGCCAAAACGGTTTGGTCCTGTCTAGGAAGACCGCCAGTGCTCATCTAACATTCAATGTGTTTTGTCATTGCTTGTCCCTATTTGTGTGAAATTTGGGATAAAATAAAGACAAGTAAATTGGTACATTGATATGAAAATTTGCAACTACCTTAGGAAGAAACCTCATATGAGGGTATAAAAACACTTTGTCTTGAAAAGAAGACAGTGTACGGTGGTTCAGATATGAAGGTGCACAGTTGGAAGGCCCTTCTGGGAGAAGTGACAACAATTAGGAAAACCCCCTTCAGGAAAGGAGTAAGGAATACATTGCTAGATGCTCAAATGGTGCTCCCAAGATTAGACAAAACTAAGTTAGAGTCCCAATATTTCCAGGCCTTAAAGGAATTTAATTTTCCTGTCATTAGAACAGTTATCCATGTGACGGTAAAAAGCTGATATTTCTGCCAGGTGAACCTTGATAGAAGAAATTGCTACGCCTTGCTATTTCGGGTGCACTAGAAAGTCGACTATTTGTTGGGATGGACAAATGCATCAGTGAGACACTGATTTGACAAGCCCAGATAGAGAACTGTTTCCATTTTCACAGACAGGTGTCCCTGGTGGAGGACTTTCTGCTACCTAGTAAGACGTGGTGAACTTGCTCAGAGCAAGCCTGCTCTTTGTGAGTTAACCATGAAGCTTCCAGGCCATCAAATGAATAGATCAGAGGTTTGGGTGGAGTTGCCACTGAGAGATCCAGTAGAGCGCAAAACCATAAATTGGCAGGGCCATACTGGGTTATACATTCCTATAACCCAGGTGTGGCTCCATTTGATCTTTAGTAGCACTCTGTGTAGGAGTGGGACTGGGGGGGAAAAGCATAATAAAGTTTTCCTATCCATGGTAGTATGAAGGCATCTGAGATAGAACCTGGCCAGTGGCCTTGTAGGGAGCAGAATTGGTGACATTTTCTGTTGTACTTGTTCACAAGTATATCTATTTATTCGGAGAGTCCCCCACTACTGAAAAATGCATCTGACAAACAGGTTTCTTCCCAAAATGAGGTAGGAAAACCTGACAGGCAAAATAAATCACCTGGAGCTCTCGGATATTCATATGAAGGGCGAGCTGAGTCGAGAACCAAAGACCCTGAGTTTGGAAGGGCCACAAGTGAGCTTCCCACCCGAGAGCTTCCCACCCTAGACCAGAGTCATCAATGGTTGAGGGAGGAGGAAGGGAATACCTGCACAAACATTGAGAAGATTCAACCATCAATTCAAGAAATTAAAATCTGCAAAAATACCATGAGCACAGTGTCCAAGTGCAGATGGCTTGGCAAATATGCTGAGGCAAGCCATGTCTGACGGAGTCTGAGGTGCAGCCTAACGTGCTGTACTACATGTGTGCACAAGGCCATATTCCCCTGACACCTCACACAGTTTTGGGCTGTCATGATCATATGAATCAAATAGATTGGAATCTTGACTCTTGGAGGATTGCCCTGGCTTGGGTACAGTCCAATGCAGCCCCTATAAACTCTATTTTCTGCAGTGGGTAAAGGATAGACTTATAGAATAGTTTGGCCATGTCTGTCCTGTGGAGGAGTCTATCATATACACTACTCTTTCAAAGCAAATACTTACATTCAAATCAATGGCACTAATTAATGTTAGTTAGTTATCTGTTCCATAAGTCAAACAGAAGGTAGCACAGTGGTGCTAGTTAGTAAAATATATAAGAAAAATAGAAATAAGGAAAACTGGGTTAAAGAAAATTAAAAGAAACCATTTATTTACTTACGACTTCTATCATTTTTAGCTGATATAATAAAAATAATTGCCCATATTAAACATGTAATTTAGGCTCCCTAAAAGTAATTAAATTCCACAATAAATGAAAATACACCATCTGTCCTCTACAAAATACCAGATGACAGAAAAAGCAGCAACCTCTGTCCCTCTCCACCCAAAATCCCATGCCCTCAGCTTCTTCCAGGAGCGTTAAAAAATAGGGGGGCTCACTACAGCATGCCCTGAATTTCAGCATTTGAGATATGTTTAACCATGGGATTGGATTAATACAGATGGTTTCCATGAGATAACACCATGAGAAGTGGGGTGAAGGGGAATATCAGGTAAAGATACTTTTTCTTTGCTCATTATATTCTTTTTTCAGCACACTACATTCTGCAGTCTCTTTCAGAGAAGCTGCAGGTTCAACATAGCCATTGGTAATTTATTATCTGCTAATTATGGCATGTTATTCTGAATTACATTTTTCATCTTTGTGCCTTCCCCATGGCATGATGACTGCCATCTTCTTTAAAAATTTATAAGCAACATAAATATGAAGAAAATAAAGGTCAGGTGGAACGTTAACATCCAAGGGATACTTTGTCAAAGATCAGACGCTCTAGTTTTTCTTCTGTGTACACATCAAAAAGTGCTGATTATGGTCTTCATCATATTTTTCTTCTCAGGAGAGCCAAGGCCTTTAAGAGAAGTGTTTTAATATAGGCTGAAATTACCTTGGGTGCACAACAAAAAATATGCAAATTACTGTAGTAATAATAAAGCTTTTGACACCAAAGTAATTAAATGCTTGGTTTTAATGTGCAAAATGAAACGCCAAATCTAAAACATTCCTCTTTGCTTTGCTGTTTTAAGTATTAGGTAGATTAAGATATGTGCATGATAGACTGCATGGTAAGTTGTTGATTGCTGTTGTACATTCTGCCACTGTTGTTGGTACCACCCAGGAGGAAGAAGGATTACAGGAGGAGGTAAGGGTAAATTTTTTTTCATAATTCAAAATGTAGCTTTAGCTTAGTTGTTAGTTAAATTAGTGGTGGCTGAACCTCAAAGTGGAGGCTGAACCTAAGCTGCCAAATTTGGATCTGGTTTTTAATTTCACTCAAATACAAAATTAAGATAAAATATGCTAAGATATAGCATTGTGGTTATGCCCATTACAAGAATAGGGAAAAGTTATAAAATTCAGATTCAGGTTAAAAATCAAATAGTAACAAATAGCCTTTTGCTCCTCAATTTGTGCAGATATGTATAACCAGAGTTTTATTTTGGTTCATTTCTACTTAAAGGGTTCAGAACTCTGGTTCTTGTCACCTAGCTTCCTACTTTATAGAATTAAGCCTCTTCAGTAAAGTGCTTTGAGATCATCAGCAGAAAGACAGGAAGTCTTTCCATTGACTTGAACAGGCTTTGGATCCAATGTTTTAAGTACAAATAAATTATTATACAGCTGACTACACAAAAGTTTCATTATACAAACCATCTGACTACCGGTTGAAAACGTTGTGAGAATGCACTTTTTTGTGAGATTTCTGGTACTTTCTGCTTCTGTTCAGGCTAGAAATAAAATAAGAACAGTCTCTGGCAATATTTCTGCACTTCTACTTCACAGCATGTCTTGAACTTGGAAGCATTAAGGCTCATGAAAATGAAAAATATGGGGGAAAATATTAATTAAATATTTTTGGAACTTCAGAAAAGGTTAAGTTCCAATTTTTCCATGTAGGTTGTGATCAATTCTTATTTCATTCAAAGTGGTTTGTATAGGCTTAATTATTATAAATTAATTTCACACACGTAATAGCATCTTTTGAACAAAAAAAGTAATAGAAAACATATGAAATTGTGACATATTCTCATACTTTTTTTTAAAATGAACAGATAAGTATCTCTGTACAAACAGCTTAAAATTTACTTTTCACCTTCCTTTTAAGTCAGAGTGAACATGTGACCCTCCATTCTTCAATGACTAGCACAACATAACACATGAAGTACAGTTAACATTTAAGGTAAAATAAAATATGTTGAAGGTGCAACATAAAAATGTAGACACTGAATTCGTGATATTAGTAACTTATTTTTTAAAAGACACAAGAAATCAGAAAATGTAAACATACCAGGAGGAATTATTTATCTGCATATCTCTCCCCAAATCAATTCTCTGGCATTGCAGGAGCCTCAGGCATTGGTGCACTTCAGTCCCTCCTATTCTCTAACTGTAGCATACAATAGCTTAGGCTCCTGAGGGCTGTAATGCTTTAGTTTAACCAAGGTTATTGGGCTTAATACCGGGGTAACTTGGTGGTGTTTAATAGGCTGTGTTGTGCAGGTCAGACCAATGGTCCTTTTCAGGCCTTAAACTCTATGACTATTTATTGTGTTAGCATTCAGATTTAGTATTCTAAGAACATGTATATTATTTTATTTCAGCCCAATCTTTATATGATTTCCTTTCAGTAATAAGGAACTGGTCCCACAGCTATTGGGGACAATTGTGGCATGTAATAATGTCAATTTTTAATCAGCATGCATATTACTAACCATCTCCCTCACATGATTTCCCAATACTCTTCTGTTGGTATTGTCACTGTTCAGGTCATCTGCATCTGTATTCCCTCCTCCCACACCTGTTGTCCAGCACGGGCACCCACCTTTAGCCTTCTGCCTCTGAGCTGTCACTTCTCTTGCGTGGAGACCTGCGTCTTTCTACCTCCTACCTGCGTAGGGTTTTTCCAGGCTGCACAGCTCCCACTAGACACTATATTATTCCCCGGTGGAAGTCAGCCTGCCTAAGCAGGTGAGCATCTGCGCTTTGCTTACTGTTCAGAGGCTATGAACAATCTAATTGCCAGCAGTTATGGATTACCTGACAGCTTTTCCTAAGCAAGCACATTACTGAGAAAACATTAAAAACAATAAAATGATCTATACACATGCTAATACGCTTACCAGACATCACCCCCAACTCCAGCAAGGGAACTGGTAGGAGTCTATGCTTCAAGCCCCACAAAGGGTTTTTTCTACGGTTACAAGTTCACACTAGCTTTAGCTCAGAACAAGCACACCGATGAATGAGTTAGTCTTTCCTTTATACAGAGTGGACCTTTGATCTTCAGAATCTGGGAACAGGAATGGTCCCCTCTTCAGAGCTGGGCTTTTTCATAACTGTAGATGGGAATTCATCCGTCCTCCCCCCGAGTTTCCAAAAGTCCATTCTTGTCTGGCCCATTGTTCAATAAGGTCCTTTGAATTTCATAACACTTCCCAGGGCTCACAATAGTAAATAGCCTCTGCATTTAATAAAATGGACTCCAAAGATATGCAAACTTAAGTCAGTAGGATTTTCAAGGATTGCAGGAAATTGCCATATCTATCACAGGCATATAATAATATTTAGCTACACAGGATCTGATACTGCAGGTACTTAAAACTCACTGAAGTTATAGTAGTTTTGTTAGCATGGTAGCTATGAACCTGGACTCTGCGTATCATTTGTTTTTAAAACAACCTTGTCCCTAAACTGACAATTCACCCATCAGGATATTACATGTCTATATGCACATTTTAAGGGCCAAATTCTTCTCTGAATTATCATTTAAACCTCTCCATTGATTTAATAAGGTAGCACAGGTTCTAAATAAGAGCAGAATTTAACTTATTCACTTTGCTTTTGCTTCTTGTCAGTACAGCTAATGCTGCTTATTCCAACCATACAGAATCAGTAATGCAAGGTCATGCAGATTTTTTTCCCTACACTTTTCTTCATATATCAGGCAGGAAACAAACTGAAGCTGAATTCCCTTAACATACATAGATAGGGAAACTTGCTGCTAATTACAGTGTTAGAATTCCTAATGGGTAATATTGCTCTCTGGAGTGCAGTAGACTTCATAGACAATTCTCTTAGGTTGTTAAGCTACTCTGCTCTTTTTGTAAAATTTCTTAACAAAATTACCAGGAGCCTTTATCAAGCTGATAATGTAATTTCTTTTGGGAAACAAATGGTATCTAAGGAAAGTGTGAGTGGGGGCGGGGGGAGGGATCATCACATACACACACACACTTTCATGTGTAATTTAGTAATAGGAAATTTGGAGAGAGAATCCTAATAAATTCTCTTCTTCATAAATGGAAATAGGGTAAGCCACTAACAGCTTCATTTGGGACTGTAATATTAAAAGCAGAACTGTGGCCCTAATCCCGCTGTCCTTCTTCAGGACTGTTTGCATGAGTAAGTGTTTTCCCTTTCCGGGATTATAAAAGTCTCTCCAAAATGGCAGTCTTCCTTTAGCTGCTCAGTCTATGCTACTGGCCCAGTGGCTGGTAGAGGAATCCGGACACTCCCTTTACTCCATGTTCCAGTCCACAAACCCTATGTCTAGCAGTTATGCTTTGCTTGCTCCCAGATACTGTTCCTATGTCCCTGGAGTCCTTCCTACATCTTCTGGCTCCCCACTCTCCAAGTTTACCAGCCCAAACTCCATTCTCCCAGGGAGTGATGCAGACTACTTCCCCTGCAGCCCCTTTCTGCTGCCAACCTCCTGTCTTTATACCAGCCCTGCTTGTTCCATCTCAGCTGGGCTCCATCGTCAGCCTTTCATGCTCTGGTTCTCCCCAAGGTGCAGCCTATCAGGTTCATTAACCTAATTTAACTTGCTCTGCCTGGTGTGGCATGGACACCCTATCACACTCCTTCCATAGTTGAGTGTGAGCTGTGACAAACTAGTCAACTCCTAAAAGCTGAAGAAGGTTCTAAAGTCTTCATTCGGGCTATTCACAATAATAGAAAAGTTCTGTTTGGCATGTGCTATTAGGGTGACTCATCCATACCTCTTTTCCCAGAATTCAGCTTTGAAAGCTCACACGCCCCTGCCCAATTTACCATTGCTATTGTAAATACCTCTGTAAAGCTCAGTGTAGATGCAATCAATCTGCTGTTGCCACAAAATCTGATTATTCTAATGCTAACCCCAAATCCCAAGGCAATGCACGTATGTCAAAACATGTTGAAAAGTCCTGTAATGTAGGAAAAATTCAGTCTCTCCAGCGAGAGACATTATGCTTGATAAAATCAAATTTTAACCATGTTGACTGGCAATTATGTATTTAAAGTGGGACTCAGTGCTGGCCTAATTGCTCCCATTGACGTTAAGGTCAAACTTCCATTGGATTTCATGGAAGCAGAACTGAGACAATGCTGTGTGCTTTTAAAAATCCCGTTCTTAGATTAATTCCAGTTTCCTGAAAATATTTTTGAATATTCATGAAACCACATTGACCAAACTGCATTCACCTCACTCATGCAAATAGTTCAACTGAAAACAACAGGTCTCCTTGTGGGAGTAGGAAGAACACAATTTGGTCTTTTGTCCATTTAGCTGAAGAAATTAAACAAGCTATATATTTTGGCCCAGATCCTCAACTGGCACCCACTGAGAATTTGGCATTTAATACATTCAAAGTTAAACAGAGGGCTCTTTACAGAAGACAACTGGGTCTTGTCAGTTGTGCTAAAATTAAATGGAGACCACCTGCCAGTTCTGAAACTACTGACATTAGATTTGCAGTTCACAATCCCGTAAATTTGCTTCAAGATGTGTCAGGGTATGACTTTCCAGTTCCGTAATATTTTCTGAAATTCCCCACAGTGCAGCTATAGTACAAAGAAATGATTAAATAAATCATAATAGAAGTTTACCAATAAGCTGTCCAACATTAAGTTCTTCATAGGATCAGAGCTGCTTTTTAAAAACATAAATCAGCTATTAATCATTCCATAAAACATTGCTTTTACAAACATAAGGGGGTTACAAAAGTCTTATTTCAGTAGAATATTGGTTCATAAGTAGTATAATGAGAAGTGAAACAAAAAATCAAGATATAGGAAGCTAAGGGTATGTCTATTCTTGCAGAGCTTTTGAGCTGTAAATTTCACTAGTGATAGGGAACCGGTGAAAGTAAAGTGCTGGTTTGTGTACTCACTTAATTCCTCAGGCATCAGAGAGTATTTACATTAACGGCACTTCCATCGCTGATGAGAGCAGAGCTCTAGGGCAGCTATCCCACAGTGCAGCTCTCTCCATTTTGACAATGGGTCTTATGGGAAGAGGGAGGGGGTAGGGTGACCAGACAGCAAGTATGAAAAATTGGGACACGGGGTGGAGGGTAATAGGCGCCTGTGTAACACAAAGCCCCAAATATCGAGACTGTCCCTATAAAATTGGAACATCTGGTCACCCTGGGGGAGGGGTGATCATGGGGCACCCTGGGTCTCTGCACAAACACTCCCCAAACACTGATCAGCTCCAGTAGCTCAGCATTGCTCCAAGCAGGGGATCCTTTGCTGCATGGAGCAGGCATTGTCACCTGGCCAGATGATAAGTGAGCACTTGCCAAGAAAACAGGAAGGGGAGTTTCCAAGTTCTACAGGGGGAGGGGTGGATGTCTGTTTACCTGCCTGCTGGCGAGAGTGTGCATCTAGGCACTGTGGAATATCCTCAGGAGGCTAAAACCTGTGTAAACAGGAAGAACATGTCTTCACTTGCACATCACCGCAAAAGCTTCACCAGTAAGAGCTGTCTCGTGGAGGTGGTTTTCTTTTTGTGGTGAAACTCAGAAGCCATTGGCAAGTGTAGACACTCCCATGATTTTTATGCAAAAAGGGACTTTTCAGCTTTAAATGGCAAGTGTAGACATGCCCTAAGAAAGATTTACATAAGCATTTTTTACTCATTACAAATGTTTGTGCTAAAATATAAAATGTATATATGGCAGCAAAGCGGGGCACAGGAAACTTAACTGAAAGAAAGAATGATTTTGTTACAAGATCTCCTTTTGATCTTGGATCTGGCTAGGTCTGAACTAATTCAAAAAATAATCTCTCTTGTGGAATCAGTTTATTGTATTTATCCTTCCAGCAACAACCAGAAGTGCACAGAGACTCAAAAGTGCAAACAAAATTAAATCTTTTCAAAGCTGAAAAGATCGGGTTCATATTTATATTTCTGAATGTGTTCACCAGTAAAGACTTCATTAATAAAAATAGGTCTCCGAATTTTGCCCCTTTAATGTAAAACTTCCCAAATGTTTACTGTATTCTTATGAAAACTGCTATCCCTAGTACCCATATTTTGTTTCAATACAAGGGGCCTGATTCACCACTAGGTTGCTGATATAACTCCATTAAATGGAATTCCATGGGGGGTGGGGGGGAAGGAGGGGAGAAAGGGGTAAAAACTGGACTAGTACAAAGATGAATCATGCTCAAAGTACATCTCATTGAAAGAGGGGTAGAATATTATTCTGTTTATGGTTAAAAGTTAATTGAAATGCTTAAAAATTGCTTTAGATCCTGGATCAATAATAAATTATATATGAACAGTGAGAAGTGAATAAATGTAAAATTAAATATTTTGAAAAATGGTTCCTTCTTTTCTTCCATACCAAGACATGAGGTTAGTGCTCTGTGTTTACTGTTGGTGACACTGAACCCTAAAGCAATGCAAAGAATGCAACTCTCTATGTTAAAGGTTTATCAAATGTTTGTGAGAAACACAAGACCTTCAACTCTTAGGAGTCTTAGGAGGTAAAACAGATCATGGATCTGTTTCTTCACTGCCTTGTGTGTGGATCAGCTGCAATTGTTATGTAAGGATATGGATTCAGAGATTAAATGTTTCTGAAGGTATGTCCCAGGACCGTGGAGAACCGCAGTCAGCACCAGGTTCTGGTTGCTGTTGTGTTAAAATTATGTAATATTTAAATAAAAAGAAAGTAAATGATAAATAGAAGCTCTCCATGCCTTAATGAGTATGACAACAGCCCTTTCACTAGGTGTCGTCATTTACTCCTTAGATAGTGAGTGAAAACCCCAGAGGGAGAGGGCAATTCTGATTTGGTAGCATTTTACCTTTTAAAAAGTGTGCTTATATTCTATTAAAAAAAAAAAGAAAAAAAAAAAAGAAGGATGGCTCATTTATTATTGCACTTGCCTGTGAGCTGGTAAGTCAGAGACAAAATCCATACAATGATCTGCGCTAGGACACATTGCTGATATGACTGCTCAGTGGGGGGAATCCTGTCTTTTGAATGACTCATCACACTGAACTCCTACCCTGCCCTGGCAGTTAAAGACCCAAATGAAAAGAGAAAGGTATAATATCAGCAAATTGGCTAACACTGGCATTCTGAACAAACCCATTTCCTCTGAAGGCGGCTTTGGTAAGCTATGGATGAACACAACAACTGCCAAAATTGCCAGTCATGCATCGTTAGAGTATAACAATATCACATTCTAATTACTAAGTGCTCTGAGATATGTTAACTGTGAAAGGAGCTATATGAAAGGAGCAGAAGTGGGAGTTGCGGGAATTAATGTTCAAGCACAAAACAACCTTATAAACTTAAAATATTCTCTGGCATTCCAAACATGCTCAGATAATGTCATTTTATTTATTTTTTCTCAATGTAACCACACAACATGTAGAATTATATTGATATGCACAAAACTAAGTCATTTTATTAATGAAATAAAATGATCTCCCAGAAAATACAGCGAGTAGTCATAGTAGTTTTCACAATGAAATGTTTGTGGTTCAACCTGAAAAATTAGAATGGGGAAGACAGACAGACACACAAGTCCATAAAAAATAGCCACTAAAAGCACCACCAGTGTGACACTGCTAATGGCAATAGTTATGGTTGTAAGAGGTCATTAAGAAGTAAATTAAAATTTACATTGCTGAGAAACTACATCGTATTACTATATTTTAAATCACTGCCCTTCTTGTGTTTACAGGAAGAGCTTTTCCCCTTCTCTCTATGAGTACTTCCAGATTAGAAAATACTCTTTTGGTTCAAACTGAGAATGGGGAACTCAATGGCAGTAGCTTTAAGGACTTGATCCAAAACCCATTCAGCTCAGTGGCAGATTTCCCACCTAATGGGCTTAGTGCATGTGTACACATTCATTCAAATCTATTTCCCTGAAATCCTGTCTCATTTAATTTATTCCAACATTTTGCGATGAATTCAAATTTTATCTAAAATCTTAATCGTAATTGTCCAGTATTTTTTTTTTAAATTTGGTTTCAACTTGATGTCTTTCAAACTCACATAACAGTAGAGTTTACCAAGCAAGAGATAATCATATACAAACAACAATAAAAACCAAGTACATCTGCCTGTGCACTGTTCAGGCATTTTTATCACCAAGAAACAGAAAAGGTGATTGATTTCAGGAATATGAAATGCTATTAGGAAGATTCTGATCTTTACCACGTGACTTGTTTCACATGGCATTAAAACAAATAATCCAATCATACCGGAGCTGTAACAGCAATCATATGATGTCCATCATAGTAGATGTGAGGTTCCTATCCCCATAGCAACATCTGTAGTGCTTATGCTAATCACTTTAAATTAACCTTGATACGAAAAAAAAAAACGCCCTAGGGATAATGCTGCTGTTGTGGCAGTTCAGATGAGTAGCATGATTTTCCAATAAAACTCCACAGCAGAAATTAGGATGATAATGAGATGTCCTGTTAGCACATTTTGTTAATATGCACTGGTTAAACCAAAGCGTTATTACTAGTGTCAGGGTAATTATAAGTATCATAGATAATATGCTGCCTTATTGATTGCAGCCCTTTTACAACCCACTGTGGTTAATTTACAGCATTATGACCAAACTGAGCAGTTCCAAATATATAAAGCTGATACTGCATCCAAAAATGTATTTTTCATTTTATTAATTTAAATTTCCCATTTGAAACCAGATTAAATTCTAGTATGCACAGATCAAAAATGTACAGTAGTTTCCTTTGATAAAATTCTTACCTTCTTGATCCGGAAGTACAGTATTATGGAAGTTATTATAGGCTTCCATCTTTAACATGAGAAATGTTTGGCCTTAAGCACAGTCTTAAAAGAAGACACTGCACTGAATAGAAGAGCAAATCATAAACAGTATGTTGAATAAGGAGATATGACACCCTGAGTTAAATATGAAGACTTTTGAGAGCTGTTCAAAATTTAATATACAATGATCTCCATATAAATAAATACCTTATATACTTCTCATAGAAATATATGCATAAATAAAAAGTAAACACCCTGGGAATTTTATGAAATGATCAGCTGGAAGATTCACGCAAGACTCAGGTTCTTCTATATAATTGAAAACCATATTAATAATGGAAATATAAGAAGCCTCCTTGGACGCAGAATTCAAGACCCTTTCAAAAAATTAAATTTAAGGTACCCTGAACAATTCTAATTAGTTAGCATCTGCAGCTTCAACCACATTTGTGACAGAACGACTTTGATAGGGCTTACATTTGAGAAAGTTGACTTAATCGTTAAGCAAAAGTTCTTCAGAAATCATCATCTGTGGCAGCAGAATACAGTGGTTGCAGTAAAAGGTGCACGCGGTCATTTGAGGAGTGTTCAAAAGAGAGTGCACTAGGGAACATTTAGTTACAAAGACAGGAACTGCTCCATGCCTATTAGGTTTCAGCAAAACAGATTCATCAACTGAAATGCAGCAAGTTCTGGGGTAAAACACAAGTGACACCACACTGCTTCAGAACTCCCTGAAAAGGGGAAATGAAGTACATGTCTAGAATGATTGACTGGATGACACTACTAAACACTGCAAGACTGAAGATAGTGACCATGATATCGCTTGAAGGAAAACCTTTTAATGCTATAGAAAATATATTTGCACCTGATACACAGAACGCATAGAAAGTTACTTTTGTGTATGCTTATTATAATATATAATTGATTGTGAACTTTTATTAAAAATCTGATCGTTATGAGATTTACCATTAGAATGCTTTATTACATGCATCTTTCTTCCAGTACACCACCAAGGTCATTTTTCCTGATCAATTAATTTGTTAGTCTCTAAGGTGCCACAAGTACTCCTGTTCTTTTTGCGGATACAGACTAACACAGCTGCTACTCTGAAACCAGTTAATTTAGAACCAAGTAAAATGCATGACCATGTAGTTTAAGTTGTTCCTTCCAATGCGCATTATCTTACATTTGTCAACAGTGAGTTTTACACTTCATCATAAGGACTACTTGTGGCACCTTAGAGACTAACCAATTTATTTGAGCATAAGCTTTCGTGAGCTACAGCTCACTTCATCGGATGCACACTGTGGAAAGTGTAGAAGATCTTTTTATATACACACAAAGCATGAAAAAATACCTCCTCCCACCCCACTCTCCTGCTGGTAATAGCTTATCTAAAGTGATCACTCTCCTTACAGTGTGTATGATAATCAAGTTGGGCCATTTCCAGCACAAATCCAGATTTTCTCTCTACCCCCCCCCCCACACACACACAAACCCACTCTCCTGCTAGTAATAGCTTATCTAAAGTGACCACATAACAGAACCACACAACAGAACCACTAACCCGGGAACCTATCCTTGCAACAAAGCCCGTTGCCAACTGTGCCCACATATCTATTCAGGGGACGCCATCACAGGGCCTAATAACATCAGCCACACTATCAGAGGCTCATTCACCTGCACTTCCACCAATGTGATATATGCCATCATGTGCCAGCAATGCCCCTCTGCCATGTACATTGGCCAAACTGGACAGTCTCTACGTAAAAGAATAAATGGACACAAATCAGATGTCAAGAATTATAACATTCATAAACTAGTCGGAGAACACTTCAATCTCTTGACCATTCCCCTTACAATGTGTATGATAATCAAGGTGGGCCATTTCCAGCACAAATCCAGGGTTTAACAAGAACGTCTGAGGAGGAGAGGGGGGTAGGAAAAAACAAGGGGAAATAGGTTACCTTGCATAATGACTTAGCCATTCCCAGTCTCTATTCAAGCCTAAGTTAATTGTACCCAATTTGCAAATGAATTCCAATTCAACCGTTTCTCGCTGGAGTCTAGATTTGAAGTTTTTTTGTTGTAATATCACAACTTTCATGTCTGTAATCGCGTGACCAGAGAGATTGAAGTGTTCTCCGACTAGTTTATGAATGTTATAATTCTTGACATCTGATTTGTGTCCATTTATTCTTTTACGTAGAGACTGTCCAGTTTGGCCAATGTACATGGCAGAGGGGCATTGCTGGCACATGATGGCATATATCACATTGGTGGAAGTGCAGGTGAATGAGCCTCTGATAGTGTGGCTGATGTTATTAGGCCCTGTGATGGCGTCCCCTGAACAGATATGTGGGCACAGATGGCAACGGGTTTGTTGCAAGGATAGGTTCCTGGGTTAGTGGTTCTGTTGTGTGGTTCTGTTATGTGGTCACTTTAGATAAACTATTACCAGCAGGAGAGTGGGTTTGTGTGTGTGTGTGGGGGGGGGGGGGTAGAGAGAAAACCTGGATTTGTGCTGGAAATGGCCCAACTTGATTATCATACACACTGTAAGGAGAGTGATCACTTTAGATAAGCTATTACCAGCAGGAGAGTGGGGTGGGAGGAGGTATTTTTTCATGCTTTGTGTGTATATAAAAAGATCTTCTACACTTTCCACAGTGTGCATCCGATGAAGTGAGCTGTAGCTCATGAAAGCTTAAGCTCAAATAAATTGGTTAGTCTCTAAGGTGCCACAAGTCCTCCTTTTCTTTTTGCGAATACAGACTAACACGGCTGTTACTCTGAAACACTTCATCATGGTGCCCATTCACCTAGCTTTAGTCTGTCCCACTGAAGTTCCTCACAGGGTTCTCTATTTTTGACAAGACTTAATAATTTTGTGTCATCTGCATCTCACTGTTCACCCCCTTCTTCTGATCATTAATGTGAATAACACTAATCCTAATATTACACCATAGCCAATGTTTTGCCTTGTTGAAAACAAACAGTTTACTCCTGCTCTTTGTTTTCTGTCCTTAACCAGACTTCTGGTATGTTAGCTTATTTTCATGAGAGAGTGATGGTAGCATTACCTCTAATATGTAACACTAACACCATATAGTCTCTCTTCATGAACAAAGACTTATATAGTGATCAGTGCTAGCTGAATTTCACTCTCCATTAATGGCAGAATCCATTCACAGAGGGTAAATCCATGAGAATGATCAATACGGTATTGCTTCAATCCCAAATCTGAATGGGTCTTTTAAATTCCTCTTCAGCATTCTAGTGCCTGGGAGCAACTAGTGCTATTTAATTACTTTCACTTTCTGCTCAAATAATTTCATCTTTTTGGAATTAAAATTGGTTTTCTGTATGTTAGCATATGATGATCCAGTGTTTATCCTCTCCTCCCTGACAAAGGTTGACCCAAAGCCTACTGAGTTCAATGGAAATATTCAAGGGGCTTTAGATAAGGCCCCCAGTATGAAACAGTGCCAAAACCAAAGGAAATGGGGAGCACAGAATTTTGGATGTTAGTAAAGAATCTAAGCATAATCAAATTGTGCTGAGGCACTTCATCCCCATTACATGAGAACAATCAGCATGCTGCCATGGGGACTACTCTTTGTTCATGAAAACCATCACTGTAGCTTAAAACAAACTTATACATTAAAATACTTGGTCAGTAACCACCTTAGGACTGGCACATGGGTCTGCCCACTCTTCCAAGGTCTGTTCATACCCAGATCTGCTGTGAGTGATACATTCTGCCTCTTGCACCAATGACCATGGCAGAGATTGAGCCTTGGTCTTCACTACAGGGTCAGGTCGAATTTAGCCGCGTTAGGTCGATTTTAAAATGAATGAGTCTACACAACCAACCCTGTTCTGTCGATCTAAAGGGCTCTTAAATTCGACTTCTGTACTTCTCCCCAGCGAGGGGAGTAGCACTAAAATTGACCTTGCTGGGTCGAATTTGGGGTAGTGCAGATGCAATTTGACGGTATTGGCCTCTGGGAGATATCCCAGAGTGCGCCAATGTAATGGCTCTGGACAGCAATTTGAATTCCGATACACTAGCTAGGTACACAGGAAAAGCCCTGGGAAATTTTAAATTTCATTTCCTGTTTGATTAGTGTGGCGAGCTCAGCAGCACAGGTGACCATGCAGTCCCCCCAGAATCGCAAATGAGCTCCAGCATGGACCAAAAGGGAGACACTAGATCTGATTGCTGTATGGGGAGAAGAATCTGTGCAGGCTGAACTCTGATCAAAAAGAAGAAATGCTAATATATATGCCAAAATCGTCCAGGGCATGGTGAAGAGGGGCTACAACAGGGACACACAGCAGTGCAGAGTGAAAGTTAAGTTGCTCAGGCAAGCCTACCAAAAGACAAAGGAGGCAAACGGTCGCTCTGGTTCAGAGCCCCATACATGCCGCTTCTATGATCAGCTGCATGGCATTCTAGGGGGGGACCCTACCACTACCTCACCACTGTCCATGGACACCTGCAAGGGGGGAGTCTTACGCAACAGAGAGGAGGATTTTGTGGATGAGGAAGAGGAGGAGGAGGAGAATGCGCAGCAGGCAAGCAGTGAATCCATTCTCCCCAGCAGCCAGGACCTTTTCATCACCCTGGAGCCAATACCCTCCCAAAGCCAGATCCCCAACCCTGAAGCCAGAGAAGGCAGCTCTGGTGAGTGCACATTTGTAACTACAATACAGGGTTTAAAAGCAATAATGTTTGATTTGCCCTGAAGAATTGGGATGCATTCGCGGCCAGTACAGCTACTGGAAAAGTCTGCCAGCATAATGTCCCAATTTCCACAGCCCGTGCTTTCAGGAACATCTGTGTTCATGTCCTCATCACAATCGTCCTCGTGCTGGCATCTCTTAGCCCGGTTCTGCACAAACCCCAGTACAGCTACTGGAAAAGTGTCTGGGGATGCAGCGGGAATCCTCCAGGGACATCTCCATGAAGCTCTCCTAGAGGTACTCCGAAGACCTTTGCAGAAGGTTTCTGGGAAGGGTTGCCTTATTTCGTCCTCCATGGTAGGACACTTTACCATGCCAAGCCAGTAGCAAGTAGTCTGGAATCATTGCAGCACAAAGCATGGCAGTAAATGGTCCTGGATTTTGGTCACATTCAAGCCACATTCGGTCTATATCTTTCTGTGTTAGCCTCAGGAGAATGATATCATTCATGGTCACCTGGTTGAAATAGGGGAATTTTGGTAAGGGAACA
Source organism: Eretmochelys imbricata (assembly GCF_965152235.1). Lineage (NCBI taxonomy): Eukaryota > Metazoa > Chordata > Testudines > Cheloniidae > Eretmochelys > Eretmochelys imbricata. The sequence continues at coordinate 178,575,937 of NC_135572.1, read as the reverse complement.
GTAAAAGGACCCCGTTCATGATGGGTTGTTTGTGTTTGGCAAAAGGGATTATCCTGGAGAATAGCCAAGTGGCGGGGGGAGGGGGGAGGGATCATCCCAGAGAATAGACACGCGGTGGGGTGGGGGAGGTCCCACCCCAAAACAGCAACCCCTCCTTTTAAGTGTGAAACCCAACTGGCATTGCTTGCTATGGGAAAGGATGGCGCTGCAGTTTGAAACCATTCCCACGTTATAAAGGCGTAAGAAACCAACCCTACATACCAAAAGGCTTACCATGGCTTCCTGGAAACTAAATTCTGTTGCCCAGCCATTTGTGATGTGTCACCATACTGGCAGGTGCTCAATATAAAAGGCAAAATGTGACCTTGAACCTAAAGCACATGTGCTTTCTGCTGTGAATTGCTTGATTCACTGTGAAAGTGTCTCCCTTTTGTTCTCAGAAATGTATCATCTTAAATTTTACTCTCCCTTTTTATCTCCCCCAAAGGGTAAATGTTTCTATGCTCCCCTATCATCTCTGTCACTGAGGTTATCGCAGACTAGAAGATGAAAAAACACACTCGCAATGACATGTTTTCCAAGCTCATGCACTGATAGGGCACAGCTTGATGCATGGAGGCATTCAGTGGCAGAGGCCAGGAAAGCATTAAGTGATCGCGAAGAGCAGAGGCAGGAGGCAATGCTGAGGCTAATGGAGGAGCAAAAGGACATGATGAAGTGTCTGTTGGAGCTGCAGGAAAGCCAACAAGAGCACAGGCCTCCTGCTGCATCCATTGTATAACTGCCTGCCCTCTTCCCCAAGTTCCACATCCTCCTCACCCAGATGCCCAAGAATGCAGGGGCGGGGGAGGCTCCGGGCACCCAGCCACTCCATTCCAGAGGATGGCCCAAGCAACAGAAGGCTGTCATTCAAACAGTTTTGATTTGTAGTGTGGCTACAATAAGCAATGTGGCCTTGTCCTTCCCACCTCCCGCACCCCACCCCACCCAGACTATCTTGTCAATTATCTTACTTTTTTAAAAAATTAATAAAGAAAGAATGCATGGTTTCAAAATAATAGATACTTTATTTCCTTTGCCAGCTGTGATTGAAGAGGGGAGTGTGGTTGGCTTACAGGGAATTAAAATCAACAAAGGGGGCAGGTTTGCAGCAAGGAGAAACACATACAACTGTCACATGGTAGCCTGGTCAGTCATGAAACTGGTTTTCAAAGCCTCTCTGATGTGCAGCATGCCTAGCTGTGCTCTTCTAATCAGCGCCAGGTGATTTGCCTCAACCTCCCGCCATAAATGTCTCCCCCTTACTTTCACAGATATTATGGAGCACACAGCAAGCAGCAATAACAATGGGAATGTTGGTTGCACTGAGGTATAACCTAGTCAGCAAACAGCGCCAGCGAGCTTTTAAACAACCAAAGGCACATTCTACACTTGCTCAGCCTATAGTTGAACTGCTCCTTACTACTGTCCAGGCTGCCTGTGTACAGCTTCATGAGCCATGAGAGTAAGGGTTAGGCTGCATTCCCCAAGGATAACTATTGGCATTTCAACATCCCCCATGGTAATTTTCTGGTCTGGGAAGTAAGTCCCTTCTTGCAACTGCTTGAACAGCCTGGAAAACCTAAAGATGTGAGTGTCATGCACCTTTCCCAGCCATCCCACGTTGGTGTCGGTAAAATGTCCCTAGTGATCCACCAGTGCTCACAGCAACATTGAGAAGTACCCCTTGTGGTTTACGTACTGGTTGGCAAGGTGGTCTGCTGCCAAAATAGGGATATGCGTTCCATCTATCTCCCCACCACAGTTAGGGAACCCCATTGCAGCAAAGCCATCCAGTATGACCTGAACATTTCCCAGAGTCACTACCCTTGATAGCAGAGAGTCAGTGATTGCTTTAGCTACTTGGATCACAGCAGTCCCCACAATAGACTTGCCCACTCTAAATTGATTCCCGACTGACCGGTAGCAGTCAGGTGTTGCAAGCTTCCATAAGGCTATCGCCACTCGCTTCTCAACTGTCAGGCAGCTCTCATCTTGGTATTCCTGCACTTCAGGGTGGGGGAAAGCAACTCACAAAGTTCAAGAAAAGTGGCCTTATGTATGCGGAAGTTTTGTAGCCACTGTGAATCATCCCTGCAACACTATGCGATCCCACCAATCTGTGCTTGTTTTCCGGGCCCAGAATCTGCATTCCACTGTATCAACCAGTCCCACTGCCAGCATAGTGTCCTAATTTCCACAGCCCGTGCTTTCAGGAACATCTGTGTTCATGTCCTCATCACAATCGTCCTCGTGCTGGCATCTCTTAGCCCGGTTCTGCACAAACCCCAGGATAATGTGCGAGGTGTTTACAATGCTCACAACAGCAGTGGTGAGCTGAGGAGGCTTCCTGCTTGCCATGGTATGACATCTGCATGGGTAACCCAGGAAAAGAGGTGTGAAACGATTGTCCCTATTGCTTTCATGGAGAGAGGGAGGTAGGGAGGAGCGACTGACGACATCTACCCAAAACCACCCGCGACAATGTTTTTGCCCCGTCAGGCATTGCAAGCTTAACCCAGAATTCCAATGGGCAGTGGGGACTGCGGGAACTGTGGGATAGCTACCCACAGTGCACCGCTCCGTAAGTCGATGCTAGCTATGGTATTGAGGACACACTCTGCCGACTTAATGCACTTAGTGGGGACATACACAATCGACTGTATAAAATCGATTACTAAAAATCGACTTCTATAAAATAGACTTAATTTCGTAGTGTAGACATACCCTGATGAATTTCCACATTATCCTTTCCCTCCCCAGTCTTAAAACCTTACTTTGTCTGTATCCCCAGGTTTCCTGGTTCATATCAAGAGTCACTAGGGACCATGGACTCTCCCAAACACAAGCAGGGGTCACTATATCTTAAAGACATTTTCAATAGAGCACGACTGTTGAGCCTATATGTGAGAGTGTCTTGGAAATTTTGGTGGGAATTCAGTTAGTAAATACGATGTTAGCCAGACAAGGTCTTCCATACTTTCCTTAGATCCTCACAAAACCTAGGACCTACCTTGTCTTTTCTCACAGTGTTACCAATTTCAGATATAGTTTGCTCAACACCATAATAGAAAAGACATGTCTTTCCTAAAATGGCTAGAAAAGTCAGACCGAAACAGGGCTTCCACTTTTTCATATACCCCAGAACTTATGAATTGTCTTTGTCTGCAGTACACCAAAAGAAGAGGACCCTTTTGTTAAGGTCAGAGTGGTGTGTCATTTTCCAGGAAAGGAAAATAAGAATATGCACTTCCTACATTCAGTGAATGATAATCTTTAAATGGAAGATAAAGAAGTGATTCTTGTTATATTTTATTCTTGATTATGTATGCTTCAAAAGAGTGGTTTAATTATAACATTTAAAAAATACGGTAAATTAAAAGAGCTGATTATTATGTAAAGCCAAACTCTTAAATTTAAACTGTAAGCTCTTTGAGACCCATACCTGGTGTCATTAATCTATAAAGCACCATGCACATGTTGCTGCTCTATAAACAATAAAAGTATGTGCTCTTCTAGCAGATGTACAATACAGTTCTTCCACCACCACAACAGTTTAAAGCAAACAAAAGCTAAAATAACTGGATCTCTTCCAGATAAATAAATGTGTATTCTTTCAACTAAAGCTACATATTTGAATAAACACTTCTAAATATATGTATATAATATATTTTCTTCTAAAATGCTCCAATTTTTGGAATTCCTTCTTCCTGAATAAGAAACTAACCTTGGTCCCATTGAAGTCTGTAACAAAACTCCCATTGATTTGAATTACAGAAAGATAGTGTTATTTTGCAAGATTAGAATTGTGCAGATGGTGACGAGTGCAGAATGTGGTAAATCAAACTCTCGTATTTAGGGTACGTCAGATCTTTATTGCATTTTTGCTTCTCTCAGCGTACAAAACAGTCTTCTTTCCCTCCTCACTCATTACCTACAACATGCACTGTCTGATGGATGACCTTTTAAAAATATTGATAATGTCTGCCAAAGCTATTGTGACCTGCCGGAGGGACGGTCTAATTTGACAGAATGAAAGATTTGCCATGATTGACACAGTAAATAAATTCTGTGGCAAGAACACAAATGTATGTTTACTTTGGCTATGGGCAGCCTCTCCTGCACATTCAGTGTCTGCTGTATACAACGGTGCTCTGCAATTTCAATGAAGTCTTTAATGACAACTCAGTCCTGCAGTTGTATGGACCATGCTAAATCTGCCTGTGCCTTAAACATTTATCTATGGCAAGCCCAAATTAAAAGGGTTACTAATAGACACAAAAGTAATCTAAATTCCAGATTCGAGATTTCTTATTTGTACATATAATCTGAGGGTCACTGATATCAAAATGGATGTTTGCTCTGATCACAGAATTGGCCAGACATCAAGTCATAATCCAGTTCTTAAGAGGTGCAAGCATTTACTGAAAAGCCCTAGCAAGAGATAACAGTGTTATACACACTGTGACAGGGTAATGTTCTCAGCTTATCAGTTGTTGAGTCTTATGTTTGAACTGGACTTTTAAGGGTTTGTCAAGGGTGCACAGACCTGGGATGGACTTTTTTTTATGTAGCTTGTATAAATCTCATTAAACAAACACATACTTCCAGCTGCAATGTAAATATATCTTGAGAGAGCAGAAGCTTGGGGTTACAGCAAGAAAAGGAATTAATAGACCAGCCTAAGATAAAGGAACTGCCTCAACCATCCATGCTTGCTATCTCTGTCTATATAATTATCTACTTACTTATTTATACCATACTACTTACTGTGAAATCACTTTATCTGACACCTTCTTTCTAAATCTCTTTGCAGTACCCAAGGATAATATTTTGGCCAGATAGCCAGCTTTAGTGCAGATGTCTACTGGCAGAGCAGTACAAAGCTGCTCTAATGCATTAGAAATACTGGTCCAACATTTTATAATCGTAAAAAAGTGATATTGCATCTAGCAAGAATTGTTTATTCTTTGCTCCTGAAAACTATGCTGAACATATTAATCATGCTATACAACATGCAAGGCCTCTCAGGTCTAGAACATAAGCCCGCAGAGCTACTAGGCAGCTGACGTTGCCAGGCTTCCACCAGTTTATCCTCCACTTCCCACGACCTGCGGTGGACACAGATCATGGGAAGTTCTTCCTCAAGGGTTTCACACACTGCAAATCACGGTTCCTGATTGGCTCCCTGCCCTATATAAACCCAAGCACCTAGTAAGCAACCCGTAGCTACCATGACTATTCCCGTTACCTGACTTGGTAGCTTTGACCTCGGCTTGATCTGAACTTGACTTCCTGACTTGGACCCTGAAACCTGATTCTGACCCTTGATATCAACCCTGGCTTGGCATCCGACGACAAACTCCTCTGCTACTCCCAGCCGCAGGTTTTCCCCTGCTGTGACTCTTGCCCGTGACTGCCCTTGCTGGGATTGTGATACAGGGCTCAATTTGTGCCACTTGAAATAGTGGGCAAATGGGTAGATTAAACTTTCTGTTGGAGAATATGAGCATATTTTCATTTGTGACACTTTCATGCAGAATATATGATTTTAGTCCTCATGGTTAGTTCGTTTTGGACTCTTTACTATAGATCAGGGATCAGCAACCTTTGGCACGCGGCCTGTCAGGGAAATTCACTGGCGGGCCGGGACAGTTTGTGTACCTGCAGCATCCGCAGGTTCGGCCAGTCGCAGCTCCCATTGGCTGCGGTTCACCGTTCCAGGCCAATGGGGGCTGTGAGAGACAACAGCCAGCACATCTCCTGGCCCATGCCGCTTCCTGTGGCCCCCATTGACCTGGAAGGTGAACTGTGGCCAGTCGGAGCTGCGATCGGCCGAACGTGTGGACGCTGCAGGTAAAGAAACTGTCCCGGTCTGCCAGCAGATTTCCTTGATGGCCTGTGTGCCAAAGGTTGCCGACCCCTGCTATAGATGTTGGGTATATGACAGGAAAAAGGAGAGTGCAGTATAGGATAGTAATGGATTCCAATGTATCTTCCTCTAGGTAGAAGCACTTACCAAGGGGAAACTGAAGATCCACATTTTATCCATAATTGGAGTCACCAACATATGTGTCTTATTAGTTCCACTTTTCTACAGATGCAGTGCTAAAACAAGATTCTAATGTTGGTGCTCGTTGTATAGGGATGGCATATTACTGTATGTAAATTTTATACAACCTTTATCTTTGGTAGTTACAGCCCATCAGGAGCTAAGCTAGCTTTGGCCAGGTTTACAGTCAAATTAAAATATTAAAAAAAGTTATTTCTTACACTAAAGAGGCAAGTAACTACGAATCACAAAACTTCATATAATTTCTGAAAGGCACCCACAAAAATAAGTTACGTATGTGCATATTGACAGGTTTCAGAGTAGCAGCCGTGTTAGTCTGTATCTGCAAAAAGAAAAGGAGTACTTGTCGCACCTTAATAAATTTGTTAGTCTCTAAAGAGCCACAAGTACTCCTTTTCTTTATGTGCATATGTAATTGATACAACAAACTCAGTTTACAAGGTTAACTGCCTTTCTCTCATGCAAAACATACAGGAGGAAGCCAGATGCAGGAATTGTCAAAGGAACCAAAGGGAGTTAGGCACCCAAATTCCTTGCCTCCTCCTCTGCCTCTCACAATCCCAACTGGAGCCTAAAATAAAGCCCATGTAAGTTAGTTTGGTAAATGATGGAATATACATAGGGCTGGTTGAAAATTTTCCATCAAGACTGTTATTCAAGAGAATAATGGGGTTTTGACTGAACAAAAATTGTCACCAATATATCAGCTTATATATCAAGCCCAATGTTTCCCATGTTTTTCCATAGGTCACATTTTCTAAACCTTGCTCTCCTCTGGACTTTTGCCAGTTTGTCCACAACTTTCCTGAAGTGTAGTGCCCAAAACTGGACACAATACCCCAGTTGAGGCCTTATCAGTGCTGAGTAGAGTGGAAGAATTACTACTTGTGTCTTGCTTACAACACTCGTTCTAATACATTCCGAATGATGTTTGCTTTTTTTTGCAACAGTACTACATTGTTGACCCGTATTTAGCTTGTGATCCACTGTAATCCCCAGATCCTTTCTGCAGTACTCCTTTGTAGGCAGTCATTTGCTGTTTTGTATTTGTGCAATTGGCTGTTCCTCCCTAAGTGGCATACTTTGCATTTGTCCTTACTGAATTTCATTCTATTTAGTTAAGACCATTTCTCCAGTTTGTCTAGTTCATTTTGAATTTTAAACCTATCCTCCAAAGCATTTGTAACCCATCCCTGCTTGGTATCATCCACAAACCTTATAAGTGTACTATCTATGCCATTATCCAAATAATTTAATGAAGATACTGAATAGAACCAGACCCAGGACAGATCCTTGTGGCACCCCACTTGATATTCTCTTCCAGCTCAAATTCTGGGCCATTGATAACTATTCTCTGAGTATGGTTTTCCTGCCAGTTGTACATCCATCTCATAGAAGGTTTGTCTAAGCTACATTTCTGTAGGTTTGTGTATGAGAAGGCCATGTGAGACAGTACCAAAAACCTTACTAACTAGAGATATCACTTTATCTCTACTGCCTCCCCTCTATCCACAATGCTTGTTATACTGTCAAAGAAGGATATTAGGTTGGTTTGACGTGATTTGTTTTTGACAAATCCATGTTGACTGTTACTTATTACCTGCTTTTCTTCTAAGTGCTTACAAATTGATTATTTGCTCCATTATCTAATCTGGGTACTAAAGTTAGCTGATTGTTCTGCAATTCCCTGGGTTGTCTTCATTCTCCTTTTTAGGGAGAGGTGCTATAGGTACTATAACATGCTCTAGCTATATATCAGAATTGGCTGCCTTATGTTTTTCATCTGTCCTCAGTGCTTAAGATTTTTATAATTTAAAACAAACAAGCAAGAACACACTGCTAAAAGATTCTTATGAATCTGTTAAGAACTGTGAATTAAAGGGAAAATTTTACATGTATTTATTCTATATAGTCACAAAAACGGGAGGTATTGGATTCCCAAATTTTAATTAATATTATCAGGGAGCAAACTTAAGAACTGCAGCTGAAATAATGGAAAACATGACCTTCATTAGATTCAGATGCAAGAAGAGAGTGTATAATTTAAATATTCCTATATTCTTTCATTGGCCAGGAACAGATAATATATACTTAGGACAATATTTCAAAAAGGCTTCAGTGTTGGCCTAACTCTGCTCCTCCCCACTAAAATCAATAGGAGGAGAGTTAGGCCAACACTGAGCATTTTTGCAAATCCCCTCCTTAAACAACGTTCCTTCATTATGGCAGTACTAGAGGTACGGAGTGAAATCCTGTTCCCACTGAAGTCAACGGGAGCTTTGCCATCTTCTTCAATGGAGCCAGAACTTCACACATGGACTTTATATATGGAAGAGAAAATAAGGATAAAACATAAGGTAACTCTAGTCACCCTAATTACTGAAATTCTTGCTCTGGTGCATATAAATAACTGGTAAAGCCCCTTAGTAGGGGCTTTAGATTGCATAAAATATTATAATAACCTTTTTAAGCCTGGAGATTTTATTACATTGAATAATTTAAGAAACTGGAAGTAATTTATTGGTTACTCCTTGCACCTAGATTTCGGGTGTTTTTTTTTTTTCCTGTGGCCAAACAATGTAAGACAAACTCGTAGAATGACTGATTTAGAATCAGTTTTATTCCTTGACTCTCAAAGGAAAGGGATTACAAGTAGACTCACGTAGTTTGAATATTAATAAAATGAGCCATAGGGACAAGAAAGAAAGAGCTTCTGACTTCCAACTGTAAGAAGAAGAATGGAATGAGATGATGATGTACACTGTCTGCAGTGTGATGGAAAATCTGCATAAACTGTTACAAAGAGTCTATTATTTTCCTGCAAGGCTATAGTTGATAAAATGGCTGCCTCACATGCAGTGCTAGAGAAACTGCAACAGGGAACGAAGCTTATATCTAGAGCTGTCAGAAACAGTCTTTCCTTCCTGCCTTTTAATAAGGACAACAGGTCAAAAAAATTTAAATGGCCGAGGTGCTAAAGACTGAAAAAATACATTTTGGGAGAATGGAAACAGAATTTTTTGGCTTACTCTGTGGAATGCCCAACTTCCCCAGGCAGGCAGCTCTCTGGACAGGCTAAACCCCTAGGGGAGCTATGCAAGACTGGGAAGCCAGCTGTCCAGCACAGGGGGTCTGGCTTTCATGGAGCCCAGAAACTCAGGTGTGACTCTGCACCAATGAAATCAATAGGAGTTTTGTCACTGACTTCAATGGGCACAGGATCAGGCCCTTAATAACCAACCTGTGTAAGGGATGCTACATGGCAGCAGCACCATCCTCAAAGCCCAGCATCTAGCTTTCCAGTCTCTCCATTAACATATTAATAACACCTTCCATCACAACTAAACAAAGTGGTTGGTGCATTGAGGATGTAGTTTGGCAAAAATCAACATTTACCCACACATTTCAATTTTGCAGAAACCACATTTTCTGTCCAAAAAAATATTTGGCAATTTCTGACTAGCTCTAGTCATGACCTAATAAATGAAAATAGAATGATAAAACACTGTCTCCCTTATACAACACTCTAGATAAGGGGTAGGCTATAAACCTTTTTGTTATACTGTGGTTATATTTATGTGTTTTATTTCCTAATGGTAGGCTATAAATAGGGTTATAGGTATTCCTATTTTTCTCTTTTAAGAAGGAAAGCTTCAATGGTGGTAGTTATAAATGATCTATTAACCTTTTTTTTATATAGGTCTCTATTTTACTTCTGAGAAATCTTTAAGAAATGCCCAAGCACAACCAGCAAAAAAAAAAAAAAAAAGCAAAAAGAAAAGAAAAGAAAAGAGAGAAAATTACCAGTACAATATGACTATGATTACTGTCAACTATGTAATGTAATAATTACAACTCTCCTTAGGGCTAAAAAAAATGATTAAAGTATCAAACATCTCAGTGATTTGTTTAGTTAATCTAGGGTTTGAACCTCTTAAATGCCATTGGTATATAATGTATTGTCTGTCTACCAAAAGATCTTGCCTCTGGACACACCCCGCTGAATTGGTTCCAATTAAAAATCCTGGGACATTTTAGAAGGCAGACACATCCATGGTCTGAGGACAAACTAGGTAAAGATTTCATTGGTTTATATTCATGAAATTAATTTGAGGGTTTTTAAAATTTGTTTGGCTGGATTTTTTTAAGTGACTAGGGCTATACAGCTATGCCAATTCCTTCTGCCATTTCAGTGGATTTGTGGCATCTTTTCTCATGTATGCTACAGGTGTATTTTTCATCTTTATTTTGTTCAGGATGCCAGCCTCACCATACAAATAACCAGGACCAATAAAGCAGATTGGAATTGAAAAAAGGTAGCTTTTTAGACACCTTTGCATCTCCCCACATCAATCCCTCTCCTCCATGTACTTGAGAGGATTCAGGCTGCTCTACATGTGTGTCTGCCCATGGTCCCAAGTGGCCATTCCAGCAACTGGGGATACCTGGAGAGTAAGAGAGCACTTGTCCTGCCTCCTGTTACCCTGCCACATCCATTACATATTGCTTACACCAACCCTAAACCAGCTGGGGATTTCTCCTCAACTGGCTAGTTGAGCTAATCTTATGGCCCTTCACACCACTGGACTGGTGCTATAGCAGGACCAAGAAGCTGGCTTATGGTCTATAAATAAATAAACATGAACATTGATGGGAGAATCTCAAATGTATTCATGTGGTTTGCATTTTATAAAATTCATCTGAGCTCAGGTGGAGGAAGTCCACTTTGTGTTCCCAAATAATCCACTGCATCAGACAGACCCTTTGGCTGTCCCTGCCCTGATAATGTTCATTTATTATAACAGTTGTCGGAGCCACCACACCCTTTGAAAATTGGATGATCTATGGCGGATGTGATACACAGCTGTCTCCCTATACTGCATCAGGAAGGAGTTCTGAGCTGCACAGAGGAGGGAGACAGCACAGTCTAGTGAATAGGGTACTGAATTAGGCATCAGAATAGCTGGGCTCTCTTCCTGGATCTGCCTAGGGACCTTGGGTAGTAGTTTCATCTCTCTGTGCCTCCATTTCCCCTCCCACCATTTGTCCTTTTTATTTAGACAGTAATCTCTTTGGGGAAGAGGCTGTCTCACACTTTGCATTTGTACCGAGCCTCGCACAGGAGGCCTGTCACAGGATGCTCTACTCACCTGTAGGGGGGCCTGCTTCTGGCCATGTCTGGGGATTAGATGTGTCTGGCTGATGCCCCTTCTTGCAAATGCACTCTATCACTGTCTCAGTCTCGCCCCCTTCTGCTTCATGCCTTGGCCCTCCAGCCAGGTCAATGTGGTTTTCCCCTTCCAGAGAAATTGCGTGCATCAGTCTCTCAGGACCCACTGTCCCCAGAAGTCTTCTATTTCACGTCCCCTCAACAGTGCCACTTCCTCAGTGGCTGGTAGGTGAACCGAGGCCCACCCTCTACAATGGGTTCCAGTCCAGGGACCTTAAAAGAAGCAGTCCAGGGCTACACAGTCCTATCCCTTACAGCTGTATCACGAGCTACTTCCTACCTTATCTTCTCTCACCCTGAGAGTGACTGCAACCACCTTCTGTTCTCAGGTACTGTTCTTTTTTCAGGCCCCTCCTGTTCCTGTCCTGCTGAGCCTCATCTCTAATTAGTCCTTGCTCCCTGGCTCCTCCTTTAGGTGCAGCCTAGGTGGTTAATTCGTCCACCTAGCCACCTTAACCCCTTCAGCCCATGTGTGGGGTAGACACCCCATCACAAGGCCCCTGATCTCTGTTGAGGCCTCTAGGTGCTATTGCAATAATACCACCTACCTCTTATACACAACTTTTCAACAGTGGATCTCAAGGCACTTTACAAAGTGGGTCAGTATCATTGTCCCTTTGTTACAGAAGGGGAGACAGAGAGGTGAAATGACTTGTTGAAGGTCACCCATCAGGCCAGTGACAGAGTGGGGAATGAAGGTCTAAGAGTCCTGAGTTCCAGTCCAGTATCCTATTCAGTAGGCCACACTACTTGTCCTGCACTGCAACACAAATAAATAAATAATATGGCATGCACTGACATGTCTCAAGATTCTGCCCCTAAATGGCTCACAGTGGTGTGACAGTCTATACCATTATGTTCACCACTTTTGCAAGACTATGATAAATTTTGTACAAGGTATGCCTTGTGAGGTATCATTTGAAAAGTCATAATCTGCTGAACATTATTGTCCTGGTAAAATGTGTGTGGAAACATTATATGTAAAGTTACCAGACTCTATTTTATAACATTGTTATAACATGCTCCAAGGTTAAGAAAAGCAGGCCCAAACCAGTTTTCAGAGACAAAGACACACTGGCACTCCATCCAGATGCTAAAGGGCTATTACCTGCTTAAGAGGCCATTCTCTGGCAGGGGAAAGGTGTGAACATTTTCATTTCATCCCCATGGATGTCCACAAGAGACTACTTGTTGCCTGCACCCCAGCTAGGGGTAATCCTCAAAGAGAGGGGAGTGGTATAAGAATGAAACAGTGGCCTCCAACTTGCCTCTCTTCCTGCATCTCTACTCATGGCAGCTACCAGGCTTGAAAGACAAAGAAAGCATCAGGAAGTAGGGGAGGGCTGGTGGTCCTGACTGGAAAGGTTTTCAGCTAGTAAAGATTGCTGTAGCTTATGGTTAGACAAAACCTTTTGCTTTTAAATTCAGTTAGCTTGTTAACTGACTCCTCATTGTTTTTGTGGATACAGACTAACACGGCTACCCCTTTGATAACTGGTACCATGCAAGACACTGAATTCAGCCGTATGAAGTGGAAATCCATCAACTTCATGAAGAAAACTTGCACAGATACAGACAGATGTCATCTTCCTATCCATGTGCAAACAGATGGACATCAAATCAAATGGACTAAAGGTAAAAAATCCATTGCAATCAACATTCTGCACCGACTACGGAGATTGTGCCACACACTTTCAAAGAAACTGAGGAACCACCTGATCAGCATCCTGTACAGCAAACAGGAGAAGATCAAGAATAAGCTCTCAAAACTGGAGATTCTCATACAAAACCAACGTTCCACACAAACGTCCACATGGTGGGACTTTACAAAAACAAGACAAGCCATTTACAACACACACTTTATTTCTCTACAGAGGAAAAGGATAGCAAACTCTCTAAACATCTATATGCCACAGGGGACTACAACAGTGGTACCCTTAACTTACCCAACAATATTGCTAATATATCCAACCACACACTTAGCCCGGCAGAAGAGTCTGTCCTATCTCGGGGACTCTCTTTCTGCCCCCCCACCCCGATGTACATGATACAGTTCTCCAGTGATCTGGAAGCCTTGCTCCGTCTCCGACTCAAGGAATATTTTCAAGACACCACTGAGTAGCACACTGACCTACAGGAACCCTCCTACCAACACTACAAGAAGAAGAATTCTGCGTGGATTCTGACAGTTGAAATGACAGACTGGACTTCTACATAAAGTGCTTCCACAGACATGCACAGGCTGAAATTGTGAACAAACAGCATCACTTGCCTCATCACTTGTCTACACCTCAGCTATACAGAACGCAACACCATCCACAGCCTCAGAAACAACTCTGGCATTATAATCAAAAGGGCTGACAAAGGAGGTGCTGTAGTCATCATGAACAGGTTGGATTATGAACAGGAGGCTGCCAGACAACTCTCCAAAACCACATTCTACAGGCCACTATCCTCTGATCCCACTAAGGAGTACCAAAAGAAATGACACTATCTGCTCAAGAAACTCCCTGCTATAGCATGGGAACAAATCTACAAAGACACAGCCCTAGAGCCCTGACCAGGGGTATTTTATCTGCTACCCAAGATCCATAAACCTGGAAATCCTGGACACCCCATCTTCTCAGGCATCGACACTCTTACAGCAGTATTATCTGGCTATTTGGACTCTCTCCTTAGACCCTATGCTACCACCACTCCTAGCTATCTTCAAGACACCATTGACTTCCTGAGGAAACTATAATGCATCAGTGATCTTCCTGAAAACACCATCCTGGCCACCATGGATGTAGAAGCTCTTTACACCAATATTCCACATGAGGATGGACTACAAGCTGTCAGGAACAGTATCCCTGATGAGGCCACAGCACACCTGGTGGCTGAGCTTTGTGACTTTGTCCTCACACAACCATTTCAGATTTGGGGACAATGTATACCTTCAAGTCAGCGGCACTGTTATGGGTACCTGCATGGCCCCATAGTATGGCAACATTTTTATGACTGACTTAGAACAATGCTTCCTCAGCTCTCGTCCCCTAATGCCCCTCTGCTACTTATGCTACATTGATGCCATTTTCATCATATGGACCCACGGGAAGGAGTCCCTTGAAGAATTCCACCTGGATTTCAAATCTCCACCCACCATCAACCTCAGCCTGGACCAGTCCACACAAGTGGTCCATTTCCTGGACATTACAGTGCAAATAAGTGATGGTGATATAATCACCACCCTATACTGGAAACCTACTGACCACTATACTTACCTACATGCCTCCAGCTTCCATCCAGGACATATCACATGATCCATTGTCTACAGCCAAGCCCTAAGATAAAATTACATTTGCTCCAATCCCTCAGACAGAGACAAACACCTACAAGATCTCTATCAAGCATTCTTACAACTACAATACCCACCTGGGGAAGTGAGGAAACAGATTGACAGAGCAAGACAGGTACCCAAAAATCACCTACTACAAGACAGGCCCAGCAAGGAAAATAACAGAACACAACTAGCCATCACATACAGCCCCCAGCTAAAACCTCTCCAGTGCATCATCAGTGTTCTACAACCTATCCTGGAAAATGATCCCCCACTCTCGCAGGCCTTGGGTGGCAGGCCAATCCTCACTTACAGACAGCCCCCCAACCTGACGCAAATACCCACCAGCAACTATACACTACAGCACAGAAACACAAACCCAGGAACCAATCCCTGTAACAAACAAAGCCTTCTCTGTCCCTATATCTACTCTCGCAACACCATCACAGGACCCAACCACGCCAGCCACACCATCAGAGGCTCATTCACCTGCACATCTACTAATGTGATATATGCCATCATGTGCCAGAATGACCCTCTGCCATGTACATTGGCCAAACCGGACAGTCTCTACGTAAAGGGATAAATAGACACAAATCAGACATCAGGAATGGTAACATTCAAAAACCAGTAGGAGAACACTTCAATCTCCCTCGACACTCAATAACAGATTTAAAAGTAGCCATCCTTCAACAAAAAAAACCCTTCAGAAACAGACTTCAAAGAGAAACTGCTGAATTACAATTCATTTGCAAACTTAACGCCATCAATTTGGGTTTGAATAGGGACTGGGAGTGGCTGGCTGACTACAAAAGCAATTTTTCTCTCTTGGTATTGACACCTCCTCATCAATTATTGGGAGTGGACCGCATCCACCCTGACTGAATTGGCCTTCAACATTCGTTCTCCACTTACAGGATAACTCCCTTCTCTTCATGTACCAATATATATTTATGCCTCTTTCTGTAATTTTCACTCCATGCATCTGAAGAAGTGTTTTTTTACCCACGAAAGCTTATGTCCTAATAAATCTGTTAGTCTTTAAGGTGTCACCAGACTTCTCTTTGTTTTTGTGGATATAGACTAACTTGGCTACCCCTCTGATACTTGTTAAGTTAGATAGTAGCTTGTTTTATCTTTTATTTCTTTCATAATCAATCCTGACTTTAATGCACCATTACTTGCAATCATTTACAATCTATGTCTGTAGTTAATAAACTTATCCTATTGTTTTACTTTAACCAGTGTGTTTGTGTTAAAATGTGTGGGGAAACTCCATTTGGGATAACAAGGCTGGTGTATATAATTTTCCTTTGATGAAATGACAGTCTTTCTATGAATTTGTATTGTTCAGGAGGGTACTGAGTAGCACAGGGTGCATATTCTGAGGGACAAGGCTGGGACTAGGAATTTGTGGCTTTTGCCCTGTATATAATTCATGAATGACTGGTCAGCGCATTCATGTGACAGAGCTGGGATTGATTTTGCTTGCTGAAGGCTGTGTGAACAGGCCAGGAATAGATGTTCTGACAGCAAAGCACTGTAAAAGCCACCCCAGGCTACAGAATTAAGGGATGACAGCTGTTCAACTGTCCAGATTGCACCCTCGGTAACTTGCCCTGCACTGCAACACAAATAAGTAATACAGCATGCACTGACATTTCTTCTCAGGCTTTTGCATCTAAATGTCTCAGAGAGGGGTCATAAAAGGCAGTTGTGCTGTCTGAGAAGTCCCAATGACCACTTCTAATCTCACAGGGTTCGGCTCAGCTAATGACAGAACTAGATCCAATGCAATATGATCAATCATAAATAATCCACCCCATCAAAACTGTCACGTGAAAATTTTTAGTGATACCAATATAAAACAAACCCTATTATTCAAAATTCTTAAACATCAATCTGATTCTGTGGACATTTTACAAACCTGAAATCTAGCAAATTTCAAAAAAAAAAAGCATTGCTATGAACATTTCACCAACAACAGCTTAGTGCAGAGTATCTACGTCAGCAGTCCTTCCTTGTCAGCACCCGGAACGCTGCATAATACACATGCATCAGACAGAGCAGTGCACTTTAGTGGCAAGGCATAGAGCAGACTGAGCACTGTGAAAGAACAAACATGCCAGACTGGTGCTGCTGGAGCTTGCTCCAAGGCCCACGGAAGTCAGGGAAGCCCACGGAAGCCCACAGAAGTCAGCTTTCCATTGAGTACAGTGAGTTAGTGAACAGGCACATGGCCACACAGGCACCATTACACTTGTAAATTGTACAACAATACACAGTGATACTTTATGAAAAAAAATTATGTATGTTTATAGTAGGCCTGTCGATTAATTGCAGTTAACTCAGGTGATTAACTAAAAAAAATTAATTGTGATTAATCACACTGTTAAACAATAGAATACCAATTGAAATTTATGAAATATTTTTGGATGTTTTTCTACAGTTTGAAATATATTGATTTCAGCATGTCCTCTGCAATGGTGGTTGAACTATGAAGGGACACATGAATCTTTAGTGCATCTGGCACGTAAATATCTTGCAACCACAGCTACAACAGGAAAGGAGTACTTGTGGCACCTTAGAGACTAACCAATTTATTTGAGCATAAGCTTTCATGAGCTACAACTCACTCCCTCGGATGCATCAAATAAATTGGTTAGTCTCTAAGGTGCCACAAGTATTCCTTTCCTTTTTGCGAATACAGACTAACATGGCTGCTACTCTGAAGCTAGGACAGTGCCATGCAAATGTCTGTTCTTACTTTCAGGTGACATTGTAAACAAGAAGTGGGCAGCATTATCTCCTGCAAATGTAAACAAACTTGTTTGTCTGAGTGATTGGCTGAAGTAGGAGTGAGTGGACATGTAGGCTCTAAAGTTTTACTTTGTTTTATTTTTAAATGCAGTTATTTTTTATACATAATTCTACATTAGTAAGTTCAATTTTAAGGATAAAGAGATTGCACTACAGTACTTGTATTAGGTGAATTGAAAAATACTAGTCTGTTTTTTATAGTGCAAATATTTGCAATCAATAATAAATATAAAGTGAGCACTGTACACTTTGTATTCTGTGTTGTAATTGAAATCAATATTTGAAAATGTAGAAAACATCCAAAATATTTAAATAAATGGTATTCTATTATTGTTTAACATGATTAATCATGATTAATTGTTTTTAATTGTATGATTAATTGTGATTAATTATTTTAATAGCTTGACAGCCCTAGTTTATAGAAAATATTTTCAAAATAATAGGAAATTTTACAAAGCCTATAGCAGTCTATCCCACAATGTGCAGATCCCCTCTTGTAATGCAGTCTTAGGAGTGTTTTGAAGCCTTATTCTTGCTTTACCTACAGCCATTTCTTCCTAAGTGATAGTAGGAAACTTGATATCAAAATAGACTGACATATTAAATACCTTATTTCTGGATACATACATTGAGGCTTTATGCACTAATAACCTTAATGTGGTGAAACGCTGGCTGGCCAGATGTATTCAGGTCAATTCACTTGTGTGTTCGTACAGATCAAAGTGTTTAATGTATAAGTGTGTATTCAGATGTTTAAACTTCATGAAAACTAGAGGAATGTTATTTGTATTGTTTTCACTTATCTGTTCCTGTTATCATGTAATAGCAAACATGTGCATTGTGTATACCCCTATAACTAAATAACCCATCAAAGAAATCTTGTGAAATGCTAATGAAGAACTTAAGGACTTTAACAAAAAATGCTAATTTCAAAGCAAGTGGCCATTATGCAGGATGACTGGAGGTCAGAAGGCTAAGTGCATTCCTCACTCATAGTCATCAAAGGAAGAGTCCTTGGGGGTAGAGAGACTGTCTTCTGTGAGAATACATAAATATGTATTCAAAGAAAGAGCCTTTTTCTCTGGACTGTTTGGATTCTAACAGGGCAGAATAACTGAATGAGAAGTTGGAGATCCCCTGAGTTATTCTGGGTAGCCCCGAGAGACTCTTGGGAAACTGGCAAATTACTACATCTCTGCTACCTTTTGGAATTATAGACTGTGACTCACCTGTACATATATTTTACCTGCTTTAATCTCTCAATAACTCTTTTTCTTCACCAATAAACCTGTAGTTAGTTTACTATAGAATTGGCTGCCAGCATTGTCTTTGGTGTCAGATCTGGAGTACCAATTGATCTGGGGTAAGTGACCAGTCTCTTGGGTCTGAGAGAAAGCTGATGTAGTGTGATTTTAGCTTTAAGTAACCTTTTATCACAAAGTCCAGTTTGTCTGGGTGGCAAGATAGACTCGAGAGTCCAAGGGGACTGTCTCTGACTCCATGGTGAGACTGGTACAGTGATCCAGGAGTTCACAGTTGTTACTGACTTGGTGAAATCTAATTATAGAACATACCACCAATTTGGGGTGACTGCCCTGTTTTTTGATAGTCTGCCCTGAGGTAGCCACTCACAGTTGTGAGGTATTCTAGACAGCATGACACCTGGCTAAGGGAAATAGTACATAATGTGCAACATTAACCCCTTAATAAAAACTTTATTGCATGCATGCACTCAATAATCATTAATAGATACACTATACTACCATTAGTTTACAACCCAGCTTGAACATTTCACCTTATACATATTGCAATTCTTTGCTCCAAATGGGCCACACATTCTATTAAAGCAAAATGATTAAATGTTTGGAAAAGATAAGAGGAGATACATTGGAATATCAACTATTCTTTCCATGAAGCTTCTCAAAGTTATACAAGGTCATGAAAAATGCATAAATAATTATATGAGCAGGGGCCAATATTTTCAAACTTTGTTGCATATATTGGACACCAGGCCCTAGATTTCTAAAAACATGAATCCAAACATGAGCTCCCTAATATATATAGCCACCTTAAAATAGTGTCATGATTTTAAAAAATTCTAGGCACTAAATAACTTCTACTGATTTCAGATCAAATTGACTTTTTAAATTGTGGGCACTTTTTAAAGTGTTTCCATCTGATTTTAGGATCCTAACGTCATACTCCTGTTTTTGAAAATCAGTGTGTTAAATTCATATTTGGGTACTTCAAACTAAGTGGCCTGATTTTCAGAGATGCAGAACACTGACTTACGACCCTTGAAGTCAGCAAGAGCTGTGGGTACTTAGCATTTAGAAAGATTAGGTCACTTATTTAGATGTTTAGCTGTAGATGGCAGTACCTGAATTTAGGAACCCACATTTGGAAATGCTGGCCTTGGATCACAAAAATGAAAATGGATGCTATTAACTGGACTAATCTCTTGCATGCGTAATGGGTATTAAGGCCAAAAATACACATGAATGTACCTTTGGAATTTTAATTTATGAAGGACAGTATATGGTACTTTTATGAGTCCCTGATCATTAGAAAGCCCTGATTGCAAGGCCTGTTTCCTTAGAAACAAATCAAAAGGCGAGATATTCTGTTGACTTTCCATTATACATTCATAACACTGTCTTTCAATTCTATGTCATAAAGAATTTATTTATGACATTAATCATGCAAGACCATTAAATTGTTATCTCATTTCAGTGATAATTGTTTACTGCTATAACTGGTTCATGTTTTGTTCCAACAGTTGGACTATGACTAAAATGTATCCCTGACCTTAGGTTGGCAAGAAAGATTTCTTATGTAGGGAAGGAGCAATGAAAGTGAGAGAGCTGCACATTACTGCAAATTCAAAAATGTGACGGATGAAGTCTCTGTATAATACAATCACTGAGAGGGAGAAAAAGAAGCCGTGGCCATGAGAAAAGACACTTCACAAGAGTGGAAGCAAAATCATTTTGTGATATCAGTGTATTAATAACACATCTGGACTCTTTCCCAAAGTATAATGAAGAAGAGGTTATAAAATGATTTTCATTTTATAATGGCCTAAAAACAACATAGCAAGTAAGATGAAATATAATAAAACTAAACTATGAAATACTCAGTAATTAAACCAAAATACTCGACAACAGGATATAGTGTAGAGCATCTACAGAAACAACTAATGGTTTAAAAAAAAACGTAACTCAGCTAATCAGAATTATGCTGTGCAATGCAAGTGATTTCTCACCTGCTTTTAGACTGCCCGATTGGCTTCTGAATGGAGTAAGAATGGGACCAACTTAAAGCAATCATTTAATCCCAAGGGTGCCATAACTAATGCTGCTGTCTTTACTGCTTTCTAAACGGAACCCAACTATATATTTTTCTGTAGCAAAGTATCTACTTTATGAGCATAATAAATATCCATGGCCCTTTAATGACAACTTTAGCTATGGCCATTATGGTATATTTTAAGAGCTTAAAAACACTAATGGGAGCTATCCAGTGTTAATTATATTTAAGATATGAGTGCTGTATACAAGAACTACTGTAAAATTAAGTAAAACACTTCAGCTAATCCTAATTATAGTCTGTGTAGAAGATATAACATAGCCAAGTGCCCCTTCTAGAGAATGTTATTAAAATAGCAGAGAAAGGATGGGCAAGGTGGTTGAAAAACCACTGGAAGCATCTTTTAACATAGGATTTGACCCCATAAATCCTTACTCCCATCAGTAATCCCATTTGCTACAATGGGACTACTTGCACATATAAGTGTATGCAGAATTTGGTACTTAGGTCCTGATCCTGCAATGAGCTCTGTGCAGTTGGGCCCTTGTGATGCCCCACTGAAGACAATGGGGTTCTGTATGGACAACAGATTTTGGCTCACTTGAAGGATTGGGCCTTAGTAGGGTTATGCAATTAACGTATTGCTCTGCATTTTGGGGTGTAGGAGAGGGCAGGCCGGAGTTGTCAATAATAAGCAGTATTCAAACCATTTCTACTATAAAGTAATGTTAGAGTCATCTTTCTGGGGTGGTGTGTGTGCACTGGGAGGAGTGCGAGAGCCAGCTGGGCATGGCAGAACTGGTCACAGATGTTATGAAGGTGAAAGTTTTCCAATGATTTTCAGAAGAATTTAGAGAAGATACAAGGAGCAAAATGTTGATTCCTTCAGATCTTGAGGCTTGGAAAAAATACGTAAAAATAATTAGCACCTATCATAAATATAAAGGGAAGGGTAACCCCTTTGAAATCCCTCCTGGCCAGGGGAAAGCTCCTCTCCCCTGTAAAGGGTTAAGAAGCTAAAGGTAACCTCGCTGGCACCTGACCAAAATGACCAATGAGGAGACAAGATACTTTCAAAAGCTGGGAGGAGGGAGAGAAACAAAGGGTCTGTGTGTCTGTCTATATGCTGGTCTTTGTCGGGGATGGACCAGGAATGCAGTCTTAGAACTTTTAGTAAGTAATCTAGCTAGGTATGTGTTAGATTATGATTTCTTTAAATGGCTGAGAAAAGAATTGTGCTGAATAGAATAACTATTTCTGTCTGTGTATCTTTTTTGTAACTTAAGGTTTTGCCTAGAGGGGTTCTCTATGTTTTTGAATCTAATTACCCTGTAAGATATCTACCATCCTGATTTTACAGGGGGGATTTCTTTATTTCTATTTACTTCTATTTTTTATTAAAAGTCTTCTTGTAAAAAACTGAATGCTTTTTCATTGTTCTCAGATCCAAGGGTTTGGGTCTGTGGTCACCTATGCAAATTGGTGAGGCTTTTTATCCAACATTTCCCAGGAAAGGGGGGGTGCAAGTGTTGGGAGGATTGTTCATTGTTCTTAAGATCCAAGGGTCTGGGTCTGTAGTCACCTAGGCAAATTGGTGAGGCTTTTTACCAAACCTTGTCCAGGAAGTGGGGTACAAGGTTTTGGGAAGTATTTTGGGGGGAAGGACGCGTCCAAACAGCTCTTCCCCAGTAACCAGTATTAGTTTGGTGGTGGTAGTGGCCAGTCCAAGGACAACGGGTGGAATATTTTGTACCTTGGGGAAGTTTTGACCTAAGCTGGTAAAGATAAGCTTAGGAGGTTTTTCATGCAGGTCCCCACATCTGTACCCTAGAGTTCAGAGTGGGGGAGGAACCTTGACACACCTTTATTTCATTGTGTGTTTCAATAGTTGTTTCATATATTCAAGGTTTTCTAAAAAGGGTCACTTTGTAATTTATGCATGAAGGCGAAATCATTTGTTCTTAAATCTCTGTATAGGTTATTACAGACTCAGCCATCCCTTGTTGGAAATGCTTTTTGTATATTTCTGCCAATAATGGCATATACTTTTTTTTGCCATGGCTTTAAATTGCTTTATATCTGTCTAGAATTGTTAGCTCAGGATTTAATCATAATTGGGTTGGCTTTATTAATTGCTTTATATTTGCTGTCATTACTTATCATGTGAGATTAGCTAGTTTGTGATCTGTTGAAATAAATCCTGGGCCAGGGCCCAGCCCCTTATACAAACTAGGCGATGTGGCACACTTTAAAAAATATCGACACCTAAATGTTTCAAGTATCTAAGTGTAATGCTACCAAACAGCCTTCATACTGTTACACTCCTGTTTCTTTATAATTTCAGTAATAAAGACTATGCATTTGAGAATCCTCCTTCTTGCTATCTACTCCAGTTTAGCTAGAGGTTACTTTATCATTCCATTTGGATACAGATGTTTAGGCCACTTATATTGATATGTAACAAAGTTGATGGCTGCAATATGACATAAGCCTCTAGACTGCAGACGGATGGAGCCATTATGTTTTCATCACTATAGGTGAGAGTCTGGGACTGAGTGGGAGAAAGAGAGATGGAGGGAGAGGGTTAGAAGCTGGCATCTGGAGCAAACAGAGAGAAACAATAACATTAGGAGACCAGTCAGAGGACATTGTGCAGACCACTGGGAGGTGGGGAAAGGGAAAGGCTAGCAGTTCTGTGAGGGTATGCAAAAGAAACAGAGGCAGAGACAGAGGTGAAGGAGAAAGAGTGAGCAAGGAAATGAGCATGGTGATATGCCTTGAAGCAGAGAAGGTTTCCTTTAATGATGCCTGAAAAGCAGAAGAGAGAGAGAGAACCAAGGGCAAGCAGCACCACCCAGGATTTTAGCTTGAGTAACATTTAAGCTGGGAGCACCAGTTAGAGACATTCAGGTAAAGGGGTGCTGTCAAGGTTCCTCCCCCACTCTGAACTCTACGGTACAGATGTGGGGACCTGCATGAAAAACCTCCTAAGCTTATCTTTACCAGCTTAGGTCAAAACTTCCCCAAGGTACAAAATATTCCACCCGTTGTCCTTGGACTGGCCGCTACCACCACCAAACTAATACTGCTTACTGGGGAAGAGCTGTTTGGACGCGTCCTTCCCCCCAAAATACTTCCCAAAACCTTGCACCCCACTTCCTGGACAAGGTTTGGTAAAAAGCCTCACCAATTTGCCTAGGTGACTACAGACCCAAACCCTTGGATCTTAAGAACAATGAACAATCCTCCCAACACTTGCACCCCCCCTTTCCTGGGAAATGTTGGATAAAAAGCCTCACCAATTTGCATAGGTGACCACAGACCCAAACCCTTGGATCTGAGAACAATGAAAAAGCATTCAGTTTTTTACAAGAAGACTTTTAATAAAAAATAGAAGTAAATAGAAATAAAGAAATCCCCCCTGTAAAATCAGGATGGTAGATATCTTACAGGGTAATTAGATTCAAAAACATAGAGAACCCCTCTAGGCAAAACCTTAAGTTACAAAAAAGATACACAGACAGAAATAGTTATTCTATTCAGCACAATTCTTTTCTCAGCCATTTAAAGAAATCATAATCTAACACATACCTAGCTAGATTACTTACTAAAAGTTCTAAGACTCCATTCCTGGTCTATCCCTGGCAAAGACCAGCATACAGACAGACCCAGACCCTTTGTTTCTCTCCCTCCTCCCAGCTTTTGAAAGTATCTTGTCTCCTCATCGGTCATTTTGGTCAGGTGCCAGCGAGGTTACCTTTAGCTTCTTAACCCTTTACAGGGTAGAGGAGCTTTCCCCTGGCCAGGAGGGATTTCAAAGGGGTTTACCCTTCCCTTTATATTTATGACAAGGTGTCTGGTAAAATCACCATTTAAAAACACACTTTCCTTCATTATTTATTTTTCCCTAAGTCCAAAGTTTCAAGATGTCAGTCTATCTGGGATGCAAAAACTTAAATAATTACCATTTAAGTGGCAAGAATACAAAGCTTCTATGAAAACATGCCAGTCTCCTTTGGGAAAAGCACTCTGAACAACACCTCAAGCTCTTTCGCTAGTCCCATCAGTTAGCAAATGAACTAATTGTCCAACTGAATTGCATATTGCTTAATTACTATGACTGGCACATTAACAGGAAGCAACCAGTTCTGTTACATTATCATTCAAAAATCTCTTTTATAAAATCTCTTTCTGCATCAGATCCTTGCTTGGCCTGTCTCTTGTTTGCTATTTCCATAACCAGGTCTTAAATTCTACCTTTGGGAACAGCCATTTAATCTCATTACTTTTGCAACAGGCTCTCCATGGCGAGCAGCAGCTTAGTCTACAAGATGAACTAGGACTGTGGGTGGGAAATGACAAACAAAATCCCTCCAGTGTGGAAGTAACTCAATTTTGTTTGTTTGGTACAAGTTGTTGATGAGATGAGAATATCACAATCTGAGTACAGTGCTTTATCTAGGACTTTATCAATTTTAGCATTTTTCTGAAAATTTCCAACATTTGCTAGCACTGGTGGAAGGAACCGCGGGAGTGCCAGTGTAAAAACGTGCCAGCAGCTGCTGGCATTTACACACCACCTAAATGCATCAGGAAGTCACTAGCTACAGCACTTGTTTACATCAATGCAATGCTCCTCCCATTCCTACAACAGGTGGAGCTGCACTAGTAATTGGAACAGTGGGAAATTTTAAGGGAAAAGTCTAGTACCGACAAAGTGTTGCCGAGTAGGCAGGGCATAAGTGAATTAGCATCATATACTGTGGTAGCACTTGGAGGCCCCAGTTAGGAATCAGGGCCCCTGTTTGTGCAAAACCCAAAGACAGTCCCTCCCAAGAATGCTCACAGTTTAGGTACAACAGATGGATCAACAGGCTAGTGGGTTGAGGGGCAAAGAAACAGTAAAGATAGGAGTGTTTGCATAAATTAATAGTCTTGATAGTCATGATACTGACTTACTTGTAAGGACTTTGAGAGCTATAGATGAAAAGAGCTAGGTATTCTACTTATTATTATTACTATTAATTGCAGGTGGCCATCAGCCTAGTTTATGTTGTTTTAAGGAAGAATTCAAAAGACGATGAAGTGATGGCCTTACAGATTTGGATGGGAATTTTTTTCATGTGTGTTGGCAGAAATAAGGGAGAATGTGTGAAAGTACTTGTGGGAAAAACAGACTACCTGCTCTGATTTCATTCCCTCCCAACTCCATCCCATATTCCCTCCACTTGGCCAAGTGACTTCACTTCCGTATTTCAGTATAGTGAAGGCAGAAATTCAGGTACCCTGAGTATTAATTAGTTAAGGCTTGTAAAGCATTTTGAAGATAAAAGTGCTACAAAATGTTATTATTTTAAATAAAAGGGAAAACATTTGAATACCCTGCATAGGCTGTATTGCATTAACCTTGATGTAAGCCTGAAAAACAATACATCTGTTTTAGAGCTTGCAACTTTTGAAATTCACATTGAGAATTGATGGGGGGAAAAAAGTTCTTTGGAGCATCCTTAGGGTCAAAAATGTCTTTTATAAACTGCAGAATTGTAACAGCTTTTCTCCCTGTGGCATCTTTACAGAACTATTTTTCAATAGCATTTTTTTCATTTAGACATTACTGTAAAACTAGTTATTTTCCCCATAAATGTTTTTTTTTATTTGCTTGGATTATACTAGAGGAAAAGGAAATGGTGCAGATGCTTTGACCATAAAAGTTTTTGATTCAACAATATTTTGAAAGGATATCAAAAGCATCCATATATTTTGTATGGCATGTAGAACTACTTCTTCAAATTTTTCTTGGCATGGAATTTATCAATGGTTTAGCATGTTCTTATTTACCATTTCAAAGTTTTGTATAATATAACCAGGGTTTAGATAGTGATCTGCCAAGGGCTATCTGACTGTATTCTTACAAACATATAGGACATAGGTCCCCTCCCTGAAATGTGCATTTACACACTTCCCTATTTAAATGGAATTAATATCAATCAGGCTTCAATAAAAAGTAAACTCTATAGTCCCATCACAGAATGCTCAATATAGAGAATAATTAGCACATAAAGCTATTCCTGCCACCTTGCTCTTTTGTGTATATTAGAAATCATTCAACAATTACAGCACCATCACATTTTGCAAGCAGTAATACAGAATCTGGATTTGACAAAGTTTCAGAAATGAGACAGCCGGCAAATTACCTGCAGGGAGCCACAGAGCCTCCTATAATATCTGCCTACCTGGGAAACACTCCAGATATCAGCATGTTCATGTCACTCATGAGTGCTGTATAAAAATCACAGTGCCAGCTGATCTGTATTTTAAATGTTGCACATCATTTCATTCAAAGGAGACAGCATCCTTCCTGGCAACATAAAAGATAGTGGAAACCACAAGTGGCATAGGAACCAAAAGCCTTCCAGCCTGTGGCTCAATGATCACTTTTTACACATTATTCAGTGTAAAGCCCCCAATATTTAAATATTAGTTCTTTACATCCCTTAAAAATACCAAGGGAATTCCTGCTCCCTCCCTATTTCCATCACTGGAGCACATTATGTATAAAAACTACATAATGCTATTGAAGAAGAGAAAGTGGGTTAGAAACTAATGGAAAGGAAGTATACAATGAAGAGGAAAATGAGAGAGAGAGAGAGAGATGGTTGTGAAAACACTGGTGAGCTAGTTAAATATAAGGAGAAAAAAAAAAGTTTGCCAAGTCCTTCAGTTTCCTCTGTAAGACCCCAATTCAGAAAAACATTTAAAACCCATAGTTAGGTCCATCCCTTTTCAGCAAAGCACTTAAGCACATGTTTAAATTTAAGCATGATATCAATAGGGCATAAACACTTGCCTGAAGTTAAACAGGTGCTGAATTATTTCAAATACAGGCCTAAAAGAGAACATGGCAAACACAGCTATTGAATCTGCTCTCATTTCTTAACTGTACTCATCTCAGCCATGACAAAGTCATCACTCTCTTGTGTTACATAAATCAACAGTAACCACTACATTAAGGCCTTGTCTACACTACAGATTTGTTGACACTCAAAAATTGCTATTTAATAAAAATCAGTATTGCATGTTTATACTCACTTCCTCTGTCAACAGAGGCACTAGCATTGACAGTGTGAGCAGTGCATTGTGGGTACCTATCCCACAGACCAGCTCGACACCTTCTGATGCTAGGTCTTGTGGGAAGGCAGAGTGGATCACGGCACATCTTGGGACCGGGCACAATATCCCGTGATGCATTGCTTTCTGTCCCAGCATTCCATCGGCTTCTGGCTTTCTTTCACTGCATTTTGCTGTGCACCCCGACATCTTTGTGAGAAGGGATGGATCCCTTACTGCTCTCATATGCTCTGATAACTGTCATGAAGACATCGCAGATGGCAGTGAAGTTAATCGCGAAGTTGCTAACTGAAGAAGACTCCTAGTTGCCTAATATGTTGTGTGATATGGATTGGAGCAACTTTAGGTTGCTTTTGGCACTGGAGGGCAACCTGTGGCCCATCAGGGTAATCCGCTGGTGGGCCACGACACAGTGTTTACATTGACTGTCCACAGGCACGGCCTCCTGCAGCTCCCAGTAGCCACGGTTCACCATTCTCGGCCAATGAGATGCTACGGGAAGCGGCTGCCAGCACGTCCCTGTGGCCTGCACCACTTCCCACAGCTCCCATTGGCTGGGAATGGTGAACCCTGGCCACGGGGAGCTGCGGACAGCCATGGCTGCGGATGGTCAATTTAAACACTTTCTCGCAGCCACTGGCTTTTGGCATTCACAGAACAGCTGCAGAAGGTGGACCATTGGTTTTGGGCTCCGGAAACAAACACTGAATGGTGGGATCGTATTGTCATGCAGGTGTGGGATGATCAGCAGTGGCAGATGCAGAAAGCCACCTTCCTGGAACTGTGTGCGGAGCTTGCCCCAGCACTGTGGTACAAGGACACCAGAATGAGAGCTGCCCTCTCAGTAGAGAAGAGTGTGTCAATCACTGTGTGGAAGCTGGCAACTCCAGACTGCTACCGGTTGGTCGCAAATAAATTTGGAGTCGGGAAGTCGACCATTCGGGCTGTGTTAATGCATGTGTGCAGGGCAGTTAATCGCATCTTTCTACGAAGGACCGTGATACTGGGAAATGTACGTGAAATAGTGGACTGCTTTGCAGAAATGGGTTTCCCTAACTGTGGGGCACATATTCCAGTTTTGGCAGCAGACCACTGTGCGACAGAGGACATCAGTAAGAAGGGGTACTTCTCCACGGTGTCACAGGTGCTTGTGGATCACTGTGGACATTTCACTGACATCAACACGGGGTGGTCCGGGAGGGTGCCCGATGCATGCACCTTCAGGAACACCAGCCTGTATAGAAAGCTACAAGTGGGGACTCTCTTTCCAGTCCAGACAATTACAGTGGGGGATGTTGAAATGCGCACAGTGATCCTGGGAGACCCGGCGTACTCCTTACAGCCTTGGCTCATGAAACCTTGCCCAGGAAATCTGGACAACAGGAAGGAACAGTTCAACAACAAACTGAGTAGCTGCCGGATGACAGTGGAATGTGTCTTTGGCCCATTTGGACCATTCCCATGGTCACAGTCACGTGTTGTACGTTGCATCATCTTTTCGAAGCTAAGGGGAAGGTTTGCTCATGGGTGAAGTGTTGAGGCAGACAACTTGGCTGCTGATTTTGAGCAGCTAGATACTAGGGCTATCAGAGGGCCCCAAAGGGGGGACAATTCAAATCAGGGAGGCTTTGAGGCAACATTTTGAAAGTGACAACTAGTAATGTCTCTCCGTGACTGGTGCTGCAATGTTACAGTGCATGTAGTTTTCCTAGGAAGCAATGGTGACATTTTGGGATTTACGTTCCAGTAAGCAAATGATTAAATTGCCTGCGTATGTATTGCTAGTGCCTGCTATCTCAGTTCGTAGGAAACACATAAAGATGGCTTCAAAAACTTTGCTTTTATTGCACAATAAAAACAAAAACAAGAAACACACACACAGATGTTTGGTAGGAAAGGAGGTATCAGGGAAGGGAAGACTTTCAGAGCTGTGTGTAGGTCCAGCTATCATTTTGAAAGTTGTCTGAGGAGGTGGAGGGAAACCGAGAAGTCCCAGAAGGTGGAAAGGACTGTGCGGGTGGAGTTTGGGGGGCACGGAAAAGAGCTCTGAATGTACTGCCGGGGAGGGCGGGCACATATCTGCTCAGTCTTAAGGACTGCAACATTATTAAGGACTTCAGCATCTGCGTTTGCTCCTCCATTACTTTAATCATCCACTCAGTAGCATCCTTAAACTCCTGGTTCTCTTTTCTGTCCTGACATTCGGCTTCCCTCCATCCTTGTGTTCCCTTTTCTCTGCATTGGATAAGTGCAGTACCTCCCAGAACATGTCTTTTTGCTCCATCTTGGACGCTTTCTTAACTGGTGGAGATGCTCGGCCAGTGTGCTTGTGGTGTTTCTGAAGGCCACATCTAGCAAAGCAGACGAAACAGTGCACAGAAGCATGACTGTTAAATTCACGCACCACATTGAAACATTTCAGTAAAACACACCTTTTGTAACATAACAATCACTTTCTCACTGACCCTTGGGCAAGCACACATCTCTGCAAACACCCAAAGGATGGTGAGTGTTGGCTTTGGGAGGGGGCACTCTACATGGGGAAAAGAGCCCTCTGCAAGGGTTGCGGTGCAGCCGACCAGGGAAAAAATTCTAAAATTCTCCCACACTTTTCCGCAGGCAGGGGACATTGTAGCAGATATCTCACTGCTGAGGGTAAGCAGGGAAATGAGGGTACATCTACTACACGCTTGTGGCTTCTGCCCTGGAACCTATGCTGCTCGCCTGTGTGCCACTTTTGTTCCTGCACAAGTGATTGGTGAATGGCAAGGGAAAATTTCCTACAATGGGGCAAGGAACAAAGCAGCTCTGCCAAGGAATCTTTGGCAGAGGATTACTGAGTACCTCCCGGAAACTTTCCTAGAGATATCTCTGGAGGATTCCTGTGAGATCTCGGTGTGCATCAACACCCTGTTCCACCATACTGATTAGCTACACAGAGAAATGTCCAGCTCACAGAAACACAGCCAGCCTTACATTTCTATACCCTGAGCCCACCTCCACAGTACACAGACCACAGCCACTTACCAGGCTTCTTCTCTCCTGCTTCTTGCTCACTGGAGAGCAACTGCTGAGCCTGGCTAGACACCTCCAGAGTGGTGAACGGTTCCTGGCTGCCCGCCCCACCGGGAGCTCCACGTTGTCGTCTGACTCCACCTCTTCCTCAATGACTTTGTCTTTCTGCCACCTCTAGGCCTGCTGAAGTATCCATGGGGCTCTTGGTGGTGGAGGTGGGGTTGCCACTGAGAATAGAATCCAGTTCCTTATAGAACCAGCAGGTCTTAGCTGCAGCACTGGAGTGACAGTTTGCTTCCCTCACCTTACAGTACACGTGCCTCTGCTGCTTTATCTTCACTCTGCACTACAGTGTGTCCCCATCATAGCCCTTTTTGCACAAGCCTCAAGAAATGTGCCCGTAAGTATCAAAATTCCTATGGCTCAAGCTCAACTGGGACTGCACGGCCTCCTCTTCCCATATACTGAGCAGATCCAGCAGCTCCACAATGGTCCAAGCAGGAGAGCATTTGCTGTGATAAGCTGCCATAGTCACCTGGAAAGATGAGATGAAACCTCTCCTCACTGAGCAAACAGAAAATGGAATTTCAAAAATTCCTTCTAGGGGGGAGGGGCGGATGGTTGTTTATCTGTCTGCAGGGCAGTGGAGCTCAAACTGCTGACCAGAGTGGTCGTGATGGGCATTGTGGAACACCACCTGGAGGCCAGTTAAAGTGATAAAATCAGGCATAGTGTCCACATTGGCACTTTGTCAACAAAAATTTTGCACAAAAAGCTTTATGTCTCTTGTCGGGGTGGTTTTATTTTGTCACCAAAACAAAGCATTTTTGCTGCCAAAAATCACATCACAGTGTGTACGCATCCAGTGGTTTGTCGACAAAGGCTGCCTTTTATAGTCAAAACTTTGTAGTGTAGAAAGCCAGAAAGATATTTTAAAACTATGCTGTAAAAACAAAGATGTTGTGGCAGTGACTAAGAAATGGAAATAAGTTGTATGGACCACAGGAATGTCCAGAAGAGCTCATGCAAATGCTTAATGCACTCTGGATATAATAATTTTGTATCAGCCTCTGGAATTTGAAAAAGTCATTAAGATTGTAAGGGCTTGTCTACACTTGTAGCTGCATCACTGTAGGGCTCAGTAAAGGTGCTACCTAGGCTGACAGAAGAGCTTCTCTCCTCGGCGTAGGTATTCTACCTTCCCAAGAGGCAGTAGCTATGTTGACAGGATAAGCCCTCCTGTTGACATAGTGCTGTCTTCACTTTGGGGTTAGGTCAGTATAACTATGTTGTTCAGGGATGTGGATTTTTTTCACACCCCTGAGCAATGTAGTTATACCAACATAAGTTTGTAGTGCAGACCAGGCAGGGCTAACCCAAACTCTGCTGAAGTGAAAGGAACAGTTCCCATTGACTTTAATAGCAACTTTGGATCATGCCATAAGAGAATCCGAGGGTCCTGTTATACTGGAAGATGTTAATTATTGCTATCAGTTTGGACTTTGATCTAAAGACAATCACAGAGCTGATTAAAGCCAATGGGTATGTTAAGCACCTTCCTTTCATGCTAAATGGAGGGAGCAAGCCCATTTTACATGGTGATAGCTGGAAACAGTAGAAGGAACCTCCCCTGGCAATGGCCTGATGAGAAGGTAAGCCTGTGGACTGGGTGCTTCCCTTATTACAAATGCAGAGGTCACGGTTTCTTTGGCAAGCTGCTAGAGGTAGAAAGCCAGCTCAAAGTAAGAGAAACCATCAAGAGCATAGCTGTAAGAAAGAAGAAGCAGAGACACAGAGCTCCTTGGGGCACAGAATTCACTGGAGAGACAGGCTTGGAAATTGTTGTGATCCTAAGAATCCCTCAGTGCCATCTGGCAAAGGGTTCACTTTTCTGGAACAGCAACTCCTATCAAGTCTAAAATTCACTACCCTTAATACACTGCTTTCATAGTACTTATCCAAAAACGGTTGTGTGAGATGTCTAATGGAAGCTTATGTATTACTGATTCTCATAACCTTTTAGTGATGTAAGTACTGGTGATATTTAAGAAGTTGTATGTATCGAAGATATGTTGTAGAATCTAGGTCCCAGGCAGATTGACAAATTGGTTTTGCCAGACAAAGGGATGTGGAATCACCTGCCTCAGTTCATATATAAATTAAACATTGTAAAGCCAACACCAAGGAGGCCCCATTTACATGTGAAATTCAAGAGCAAAAAAAGGTCCAAGGGGATGTGAAACAAACAGGAGTATGGGAACATGAAGACACCTTGGAGCCAGCACCCTAGGCAGGAAACTACAGGGAGTCACCTAACTTTGGCGACAAAACAATTGACTTTGGGCATAAGAGGGAGGCACAAGGATATTTCTTTTATCCTGCACTTGAGGTGGTAACTGGCCAATGTGGTCATAGCCAGGAAAACAGGATCTTAACCATCCTCCCTTGAAATACTGCAAGAAAACACTTAGGTGAGAAATTGCTTTAGATAAGGTTAGCCTGTTAAAGTAAAGGCTTAGTTTAGTAGAATGCATCCGATGAAGTGAGCTGTAGCTCACGAAAGCTTATGGTCAAATAAATTGGTTAGTCTCTAAGGTGCCACAAGTACTCCTTTTCTTTTTGCGGATACAGACTAACACGGCTGCTACTCTGAAATCGAGTAGAAGTGTGTTACACATTTTCTTTTATTTGTAACCTGTTCTCATTATCCTTGGTATCTCTTACATTTTTACCTTTGTTAATAAACTTACATTTGTTTTCACTATAAATAGATTACAGAGCTGTGTTATTATTTTGGAGCTGATACTCAGTTGAATCAAACAAGCTGGGAGTAGTGAAGCTGGTAATTACTGTGAGTGTCCTGTGACAGGGACTGAACATTACAGGGGGATGCTTTTGACACATTCAGGGATTGGGGTACCTCAACTATTTACCTGAAAGGCAAAGTAGAACTGGCAGAGTCTTGAGGAAAATGCTTCACCGGCTCAAGGGCTGGCAGCACAAGGGAGCTGACACCCAGCTACCACAAGAAAGGCTCCCTCTCACTGAAGCAGGGGCGTAACATGGTGACTCCAAGAAAGTGTTTCAATCATGAGCAAGGAAATTGCCTGCTGTTGTTTCTACTTTGTTCAGGGAAACAGGATTTTGTGTACATTGTAAATATGCAAAGGTGCACTAAAGAATATATCTGACTCGTATCATCCATTTATCATCCTAACAGGAACAACCTGGAAAGGCCCAGAATATTGGCTCATCACTCGAACCAACGGGGCAAGAGTATGCTACCAAAAAAATTGGAGACAGACAACAGTTATGTGCTTACTTGTACTGCATGCAATCCCGTTGGAGCTAATGAGGCTGTAGGTATGTATGTACTTCAACACAGAATTTTGTCCATTGACTGAAAGGAAAATTTTCATACTAAAAGTAGAAATGGTTTTAAAGTGTTAGGGATAGTGAATGTCACAAAAGGGAATTAAAAGCCAGTGAAAATGTGTCAAGCTATTTTAGAGGTAAAGGGGAGAGGAAAGTGTATGTCCATGAGCAGCATCATAAGCAGGGTAGGGGAAAAACATCACAGCAGTTACTGAGGGAAAGGCCTAGGACATCAAGGAGCCAGTTCAGTACTCTTCCTGAGAATATATATTGTAGTGCTTTATGCATTCCACTGTTAATCAGAGATATGTTTTTAAACCAGTATCCTAGATCCAAATCCTCCCCATTTTGAGCATTTGAAGTCTAGCTCCAAATTTGGGGTTTGGACACTTCTCTAATTTTAAATTATTCAAGCAATGGGGTTTACACCCTGTTCCCTGGGCAACAGCTCCACAATCTACTGGAACTCACTGTTAGAAAAAGTTTCCTATGTTCAGACTCTATTCTCCTTTGCTCAATTTTATCCCATCACTCTTTGTCAGAATTTTTTATAGCACTCTAAACAATTTTTCTCCCTCCTTGTTCTGTACTCCTTTCAAATATTTGTACACAGTTATCATTCTCCCACCGAGTAGTAGTTTGTGAATTGTTTCTTTCTAGGTGTCAAGGACGTTGTAATGCAATTTGTATAGTGTGTGTTTGTGTGTGTGACAGGCCACAGTAAAATAATGCATGTAAGGTCGTAAGAGATGAAAACAAGAAGGTCAGAGAAAGACACTCCAGGGAGTAATGTAGCTTTCATACTCACTGTGAAAAACAAAACATTTAGATAAATTGCCAGTAATGCTACACACTATTTGGGAGTTTTGAAAGCGCAGCAAAATACAGAAAAAAAATCCTGTCAACATTTTACACAAGGACATTTTCAAGCAAAGGCACCTCAAGTTAGACATATAAATACAGAAAGAGGCACCTCAGTAAGCAGTCAGTTTTGCAGAGATCCGGAGCACTCTTAGCTCTGGTTGGCATAATGCTGATTTACTGAGGAGATGGCTCTCTTTTATTGCAAGTTATTCTGCATATGGAACTAGAGGAAAAAAATAGATTAAGGGTTATTTTCCAAAACCCAGCCTACCTTTTAAGGAGCACAACACGAACCCAAAAATTATACCCATATTTTTTTGACCCACTATTACTAGTTAGATAAATAACTACCTGATATGGGACCAATTTGTACTCAAAAGTAATTTGCAGGCATAACAAAATTTGGGGCAGTTGTGTGGGTAAAACATGTGTCCCCTTAAAGGTGAAATGCACTGAGGCCTGATTGAAAATTTGGCTTAGTTATTTAAAAGCACCACTTCTTTCTACAAAAATGGACCTGTGAGCGAGCACATTAAACTTTGAATTAAACATTCCACCCTTGGCTTCTTTTCATCAAGAATAAAAAAGAAAAGTTTGAAGTTAGCCCCAAAATTGGCACTTGGAACTGGCACCATAATGGTCTCAAACCATCTAAAAACATTTTTATTAGTAAGAAAAAGAAAAAAAATCCCAGAACACTGATTTTTAAACATAACAAAAGTTCTATATGTTATTCTAAAACACTGTTTGTTTATTAGGGGACTAATTCAAACCCCACTGAAGTAACAGAAGGGCTGCCATTGACTTTAGTGGACACTGCATCAGGTTCC
Source organism: Eretmochelys imbricata (assembly GCF_965152235.1). Taxonomy (NCBI): domain Eukaryota; kingdom Metazoa; phylum Chordata; order Testudines; family Cheloniidae; genus Eretmochelys; species Eretmochelys imbricata. The sequence continues at coordinate 178,539,935 of NC_135572.1, read as the reverse complement.
TATTATTTTTACTGTTTTTTTTCTTTCCTGGAAGACACCAAAATATATTCCCGAGAAATCCTCTAATTGATACACTTTTTATTGAAGTGAAAATATTTGTCCTCCCTTCTATTGAAGGGGACTACAAAATAAACTCTTAGAGTAACTGTTAATAGATTGGTTGTGATTTTAGTAGTATGTAGTGAAACCTTCAATTTAAAATCTCTTCCTCATTTTAATATATTCATTCATAAAATATAGAAGTTCTGCTCAGCATTACAGTATACTATGTAAAGTCCACTGCTAATAGAAATTAAAGAGGTCTAAACCAGTGGTGGGTAACCTGCAGCCTGTCAGGGTAATCCACTGCGGGAAGTGGCGTGGGCCGCAGGGATGTGCTGGCCGCCACTTCCCGCAGCTCCCCTTGGCCAGGAACAATGAACCGGGGCCTGTGGGCGGCCATGCAAATGTAAGCAAACTACCTGGCAGCCTGCCAGTGGATTACCCTGATGGGCCGCAGGTTGCCCACCACTGGTCTAGACCATGGGTGCCATTCAGAAGTAAACATTTACTGCAGTATAATACAAATACCTCACTACAGTACATATAGTCAAAATATAGTAAATAGTGCAGTAGAGTCAATACAGTCATGCAGGTTTGTTTATTTTTTAAACAAAAAACATACTTCTCCAACTATTCTGTGCAGTAGACATCATTACAATGTTCACATTTACTATTTGAAATTAATTAGTATTAATGCAGCATTTTAGGCATTTCCTATACTTAATGGCATTTGCTGCCTGTGGTATGTACTATCCTATATATAGGATTATATATATATAAATATAAATATATAATAATATATTATATATATATTTGCCAAATATATATGTAATATATATATATAGTTGCCAAACTCTGTTCTAACTTAATTGAATAGGGTGCAAGTCAACATCAAATTTGGTTCCATGAGTACAGCAAATGAAGTAAGATTCTATATGCTTTATATTAAAGGTGGACCGAAGACATAAAATTTGATCACACTTTAAATTAAGGTTCCTTTCAGAAATGGTTTACAAAGAATTAATAACTTATTAGTACATGTAATAAGCATGTTACAGACAGGAGTACCGTGTACTAGAGATGGTAATAAGCACATTGGTAGAAAGTGTTATTAATTATTATGTTAGTAATAAAGTAAACTTTTGACCTGTCATACTCTATAACAACTGATTAATAATTTATTAAAACATCTATCATTTATTAAACTTCATTTATTAAACCTTTTAAAACTATACATAAATGGAACTTTAAGATAAAGTATGACCCAATATATGTATATATATATATGGTTGCCTATGCCATCATGTTCACAGAGATGGGATCTTGGCTTTTGGTTATATTTTAGAATTGTGGAAAAATATTTCTAGTGAATCCAAAAAGAAAAATGAAAATATCCAGCTTTTTAAATCTATAGTGATACTGCAAAAATGTAGGACTTGATTCACCAATGCAATAGACCAGCTTCACCCTGGGGTAAATAAAGTTTTTATGTTAGTCAACACATTGCTGAAGTTGATCATGGAATTTTTCCCCTCTCTGGATGCTCATGAAAAATATTATAAATGTTTTTGTGTGTATATTCAGGTTTCATTCTGGGTTACTTGGGATTGGTCAATCTTCATTCCAGCGTTCCAGGTTCCCTGACTGGCTAAGCTTATATAAAAAGTTCAATCACTGGGGTCAATTAATGCCATTGTGACTGTTTCTCTGAAGGAAAAGCTGTAATTAAGTTGTTCTCTGCAAACTTGTTAGATGAACCTTTTGCTATCTCTCACTCAAAAAAGTAATTATACGTCCTGAGAATTGATGATTATTCATTATTTATATATCTGGGAACAAATGTATTTTTCAGAGTCACTATGGCTTCCCATTGATTTTGATTATTTCCAGTCGTACAAGGGAAATATAGGCAACACAGGTTCTGACAAAGATCAAAGGCCATACACGTCTCAAGACTATTGCCTTGTATAATATCCCTGTTTTGTAGATGCCAAACTAATTACATTTCTTCTATTTGACATTAGTTTACATTTTAGATTTCTTCATCACATTACAAAATCTCTCTCTGTCTCAGGGTAACTGGTCTCCAAGAATGCCTTTTGTCATGCCTGTAACCTTATTACAGAACTAATATCTATATCATTTGATTGAGACCGGAGTCATAGATAACACATTTAGGACACTATCTTGTTTACTCTTTCATAACCACATAGACAGAAAGTTTATCGCCTTGTTTATTCCTACCATGTATTCTGCTAGGGAACTGATGTCATTCTCCTTTGTTTGACATTATTTTCTATCTGTTATCATATTATACAGTAGATCATTGTGCCATGCTGGTCCCCATTCCTTCCCAGCCACAGCACTGTAACATTGATGAAAGTGCTCTAATAGCCCTCATCTTGGAGAGCAATTGGTCCAACCGTGTAACTGTATCTGCCAGTGTTTGTTATACCATTTTCTGTGTTTTTAACTGTGTTCTTCTGAGGCTCATTTATGGATCATTGTAGCCAGAGCATAGCTAGGGAAAAGGAGATGTGCACTTCCTGCAGGCCAGCGCCTGGAGGCATTGAGGCATTCAAAAGTACTCTTCCTCCACAGGTTTCAGAGTAACAGCCGTGTTAGTCTGTATTCGCAAAAAGAAAAGGAGCACTTGTGGCACCTTAGAGACTAACCAATTTATTTGAGCATGAGCTTTCATGAGCTACAGCTCACTTCATCGGATGCATACCGTGGAAACTGCAGCAGACTTTATATACACACAGAGATCATAAAACAATACCTCCTCCCACCCCACTGTCCTGCTGGTAATAGCTTATCTAAAGTGATCTTCAAGTTGGGCCATTTCCAGCACAAATCCAGGTTTTCTCACCCTCCACCCTCCCACACACAAACTCACTCTCCTGCTGGTAATAGCCCATTCAAAGTGACAACTCTCTACACAATGTGCATGATAATCAAGGTGGGCCATTTCCTGCACAAATCCAGGTTCTCTCACCCCCTCACCCCCCTCCAAAAACCACACACACAAACTCACTATCCTGCTGGAGGATATCCATTCTGTATATATACAGACATTCAATATGATAATACCTAATGCATTATTATAATGCTTATATTTGGATAGCTGTGTTTTTACCATGAGGTCACTGATGTATAATTGTTTATAAATCACAGCATAGTATCTATAGAGGTGACTGATTCTTGTTCATAATGGAGTTTAGAGAGTATTCAGTAAAGCTGCAGTATGCAGAACTTACACATTTCTGGACTGAGAAATAAAAAAAAACCAAAAGAAACCCCAAAACAATCAGACAGTATATTGTCACAAATCTGTTGAGGTGGAACTGGATAGGATGATATAACTGTCATGCACTAGGCATCATGTGACAGGTTATAGACAGTTGATAAAATGAATTTTTAAATAAAGGAGCAACCTGATTCTATTGTATCCTGCAATTAAAGAACAGTCCTAAGTCCTAAGAACATTAGGAAGAGGAAAAACCATTTTGCTTTCCACCTTTATGATTCTGGAATGTCTCTCTTCATTGTGCTGATCAAGTATAATGTGTTATATATTTCATCATGACAAAATATAATTGATGTCATGAGTAGTTTTAAATTATTGCTTGTATAATGTATCCTTTTAGCAGAGCTGTATTTATTATTGTAAAACTTCTGAAACTTGTTCCAAATTACCGTGAAGTGCATCAGAGAGTAGAAAAGAAAAAAAAAAGATTTATCAATGACAAGACCAGTCATTAGAAAGACTTTAACTTTCAAGTCAGTTTCACAATACTGTCAGCTTCTTCCTCCTCCTCCTTTCTTTTAGGCAGTATTAAAAGTAAAATACAAAAAAAATCCTGTACATTATTGAACTTAGAAGATAAAAGCAACAATAAAGCAACATGTTTTATGTAAAGGCATTTAAAAACTTTAGTTCAAAAATTGAGCACACTGTTACACCAACTAGAATTTTATTTGTTCCCATCTATGGGCATGCCTTAACAATAATACTTTATGATTCAAGATTAGCAACTGGATCATCTACAGCACAGAAGCATTACTTGCATTTGCATACACAAGATGAAATGTTATAAATTCCTGTAATGATGCATATTCTACATCATTTTTATTCACTCTTTCATCCATCTGTCACTTTCAATGAACCATAAATTTAGTAGCATGTTTGCAGATAATATTTTTCTTCCATTGACTAAGATATCAGAAGCCGTTTGATGGTTGTATCACTTGCTCAACCCCTCAGGAACAGAAGGTACAGCACATAAATATGTGTAATGTCCTGTAATATATCCAAATAGAATACCCAGTCAACATATTTGCCCAGTTCCTTGATCTCCTTTAGAAAGACACTACTTCATCTACAGATTGATTACTCTGGAGAGCAGTGAAAAACCAACAAACAAAATGGGTATAGGGTTGTTTTGAAATAGAAAAGAAGTATTTTTTCAAAGTAGTTTGGACCAAAGCCTAACACTGCAAGTGCAATTGAGGGAGTGTGTTAAAAGTATTACTCCCAATGAAACTCCCAACAAGGGTTGCATTTATAAGTATACTAGCAATTTTAGACATGAATACTTGCTTATTACCTAGAGTGTATGAGGCTTTGTGGGTTAATAACTAAGCCATGGTGGGAGGGGGGCAGGAATCGATCTAAGTTACGCAACTTCAGCTATGTGAATAACGTACCTGAAGTGTTCGTACTGAGATCGACTTACCGTGGTGTCTTCACGGTGGTGAGTAGACTGTTGCTGCTCCCCATCGATTCCGTCTGCGCCTCTTGTGGCGGTGGACTACAGGAGTTGACAGGAGAGCGCTCAGGGATCGATTTATCATGTCTAGACTAGACCTCCCACACACACACTGGAATGATCGCTGCCCGCCAATCCGACGGGTAGTGTAGACATACCCTAAGATGCTTCAGGCCCATTGCTTTGAATTTGCCTGATGCAATACTAGCTAGTTTTCTGTTGGATATTGATATTATTATAATCCTAGCCTTTATCATCAGTGGATCTCAGAGGACTTTACAAAGGAGGTCAGTCTCATTATCTTCATTCTACAGATAGGGAAACCAAGGCAGAGAAAGATTAAGTGACTTGCCCAAGGTTCCCAACAACCCAGTCCAGTGGTCTATCCATCAGACAACACGACCTCCCATTGCAAATAAAATATAATAAGATAGCAAATAAAAATCTGGTTAGCCATCTCATGATCTGCATAACCAAGTGGGAACCTTTCATGAACCATTTAGAAACCCTTCTGTGTGCTATACTAACCAAAGATCCCAGAAGTTGCTGACCAAGAGATCAACTGACTCTTTGATAAAGCAAGAAATCATTTAGTCCAGCGGTAGACCAAGGACACTGAACGTAATAAAAGAAAATTGGAAAACCATTCCTCTGTTAATATTATGGATTGCTAGTTCCTGTATTCAAACTGCTCATGCTGGTACTCTGCCACACACACAGGCAGAGCTGTGTGAATAATCTCAGAAAATCATCTTGAAATATTAGCTTAAGTAATTAAAAATATGGGTTTGTTTGGCTTTACATCTCTTTTTTGTTTGTTCTTCTCAGATGTTCTGGTGAGTGAAGTTAATGTCAGGAATGTTTGCCTAAACAGCAAAATTTTAAGCAAATATTAGAGAATATTAGCAGAAAAGAAATTAATTTTAAACAAGACTATCTGCCCCTGAAATATTGCTAGTGACAAGAGTAAGCACAACCATTAGTGATCCATTCTAATTTATGGAGTGAGGCAGAGTAGAAGATGCTTGTAAACTGAAGAGATACCCCAATTCAGAACCAAAGGAGAAAATGTCATGGTTCTAAATTTGCCTTAAAGTCATTTGGAGTAAACCAGAAAATTTGAAAATCTATTGTATAGCTGATTTAAATATATATCACCTTTCAAACATTAGCTACCACATTACTATTAGCCTTCCCATAGTACTGTGACAACAGATGATTGGGAGTAACAGATTATTGTGAGTAACTGTAGGCCTCCAGGGTTTTATTGCCATCCCTTGACTCTTTAAGCCCTGATTAAGCACAGCACATAAGGACATGCTTAAATTTAAGCATATAAGTAGTTTCAGACAGTGAAGACAACGTTTGGAGAGTATTCGGGCTTCTGGATAAAGGTTGCTTTATAAACTCAATAAGCTACCCTCTTGGTTCATCTTAATTTAATTTTCTTCTTTTCCTCTCCATGCTCCTCTATTATCTTCTAATCTAGGTGTCTCCTATCTTATTTATAATCTTTTCTGCCATATTTTAACCCATAATTCTAATGAATTACCAATTAAGGCATCAAATGTGTAATCAAATACACAAGCACACCAGCTTTACTGAGTGAGAGAACGTTGGCCTGGACATTGTGGTTATTCTCCCATCTCTTTTCAAATAACCTCTTTGGCTTTTTAACTTTCTTGTCTCTCTGACCAATAGAAGTTGGTCCAATAAAAGATATTACCTCACCCACCTTGTCTCTCTAAATTTCTCCTAGGCAGTCCATGATCTTAAATATGATCTTAAAGAGATTCTAGTTTAATGTCTAATCATCTCCATAGTGTTGCAATTGCATATGAATGTAATTTCTGATTGGGGACCCAAACCACCTTGGTCAGCGTAGTAACAACTAAGCCACAAACATGACTGAATGAGTCATTGAAAGACTTTTACTTTTATAAAGGTAGCACTTACAATAGACCATAAACTTAACTCCAGTAATAAAAAGTGTGTATATTCCATATACAAATACCACAATATTCCTGGTTACATTGTCAGCTGTATGGTAGATCCACTGTGAAATTTTATAATGAGAACTTTATCATCTTGTTTCTAAGGGAAACTAAGAACTATCTAACCTAAACAAGTTTCTCAGACTTTTTCATGGTGTGGGTTCACATCTTAACAGATTGCCTTATTGACCCACTTACTCTCCCCCATTCACAATCACTTGGACCTCCTCCTCTCCCATTGGTGATTGAATAGGATTTTAATGGTAACCACAGCAATTGTGTACTGGAAAAAGTTATATTAGAGAAGCATTTTATGCATTTTAGCTTTGTTTATTTTGATTTACCAGCTGAAAATAACCATCTGACACCAACAGCTCTTCATGGACCACCCAGAGCTTCATAGAACACAGTTTGAAACCACTGACATTAATTGCTGACCCTGTTTCTTTCATATCTCTGAAAACAGATGAGGGCATATTGGCCACTGGAGTTATGTCAACGCTAAATTTTAACAACTGTATGTAAGAGAGAACAAGGAGAAGATTGTGTGGGATATGGTTGATTAAAAAGAAATAATATCTGATATGAAATATATGATATATAATTTATGAGATTAATTGATCCAAGGTATTTTCGCTTGGATACTTAGAGCAAATTGTTAACAGAATAGGATTTTTTTAGTGGTAAAACACTTACATTTTAATCTGTGCTCATTTATTGAATATAAAACTATTTAATAGCATTAAGTCATAGCAAAGTATATTTAAGTGGTCAATTACTATAATACTCAAATGCAGTCTGAGTGCCTTCAGCCACCCAACTGACCAATAAAACACAACCTGGCGTGTCTTAATGCCATTATAATATGGATCTTCAAATTATTTTTTGTTAACAAATCTTTTACAATATATTTTTCAAAACATGCATATTTTACCATGAAAAAAATCCCTAATTATTATTGTATAAATATTTATAAAACTTTATAAGACAAGTTCCTAGCCTCCAAGGAGCTTATAGTCTAAATAAGTATAGTCCAGTAATGTGAATCACACCGGCTCAGCAATCCACCCACACATTATACATGGCAGCATCAGGGCCTAATATATGCATATCACATACAGAGAAAAGACAATATCAACACAGAATTAGGCACTTAAATCCATTGTTTGGCACCTGATTGTCATAGGTATTATGTACTCGCAGCTCCCACTAAATTTGAAACATCAATGATTTTTTGTGTGTGCCTGAGACAGGACTAATTAAACACTGAACAAGGACCTCAGGATTTGGCCCACACAATAACCCAAATTACCAACCAGCCTACAGTTAGCTGCCAAAACTTTTCCAGACACCCAACTTGACTTGACCATCCTCCCACTTTCTATACTTAACCCTCCACAGTCCTCCTAAACCCCTTCTCACAGCAACAAGTTCTTCAGCATAAATCATTCTGCACACTTAGTGATGGGTGCCCAAAATTCAAATCTCCGTCATTGCCAATCCCTCTTTCACCCACTCCTTTCCCGATCAAACAAAAAACAACCCAAAATCCTACTCACTTGAGGCCTTTCATATAATTATGAAACTGCTGTTGGAATCTTATTCTGGGTCAACATTGTTCAGACCTACAGCTTGTTGGAGTATGTGTCCCCCTCCCCTGCCCCTGGTAGAAAATTTAAATGAAAATGGGGAAAATATTTTTATTGGAATTTTCAGCAGAAATTTTCAGTTTGTAAAAAACAAACAAACAACAAAAAACGAATGAAAACCGAAAAAGAAAAAAATGTTTTCCAGTGTTTGGCTTTAAAATTTTTGCTTTCAGTTTTCTTTTAAAAAAATTAATAAAATAAAATAAAATCAATTGAGAAAAGCAGGGTGCTTTCCACCAAAAATCCTTGGTTAACTGAAAATCCAAATTTCGATAAAAAAAATCGAAATTTCGATAAACTGAAAAATAGACATGTTGATTTCAGTGTGCTTTGGATCAGACCTTCCAAACTTTAAAACAAAACAAAAAAATCACCAATTTTTGGCGTGTGAAAAGCACCTCAAAATGCTAAACTAAAGATTATTTACATCCTAGTGGGTAAGTATAATGATAACTAACAGGTTTCAGAGTAACAGCCGTGTTAGTCTGTATTCGCAAAAAGAAAAGGAGTGCTTGTGGCACCTTAGAGACTAACCAATTTATCTGAGCATAAGCTTTCGTGAGCTACAGCTCACTTTATCGGATGAAGTACATCTGATGAAGTGAGCTGTAGGTCATGAAAGCTTATGCTCAAATAAATTGGTTAGTCTCTAAGGTGCCACAAGTCCTCCTTTTCTTTTAATGATAACTAAGGATTTTGTGGGCATGCTAATGTCTAAAGTTTTGGGCACTAATCTGCAAAAGGACTCTATAAACATTGCAAGGTGTTCTAAAATTCTTATGATGACTTTAGTTAGTTCAACCCATACCAAATTGTGTTTTGGAATATTAGGTTCAGTGACCAAACTGAAAAATCAATTTTTCTCTCAGTTCTGCTCATATGGTCAATTTCACCTATTCAAAGTATGTAAAATACTACTGAATCAGGAAAGCTACATATGGAAATGACCACACAGGTTGTGAAGCAGTGGAGAATCACGCCCATGCTCTGTTAATGATTTGGGATCATAAACTTCTAAGAAAAAAAATTCTAACAAAAACTATTCTGTTTACATTATCTGAGCACAAATCCAAGGAGTTGTCCAGTATTATTTGCCTTTTTATATACTCCTGAGTGTACTGTACTTTAACCAAAATCCTGGGAAAGTTTTCACTGCAGTTGACAGTTTTCAGATTAAATAGTGGAAGAATTAAGACTCAAAATAAATGGTCAGTCTAGATTTAACAAAGTAAAGAGATTTAAAGATTTCTCAGTGCATTTATAATTCATTGGAATTTGCCATTTCCAGCACTTCACTTTTGAAGCTCTCACCAGCTTTAAAGAACCAGCCAAATCAAAAACCTGTTTCTTAAAAATAATAATAAAAAAAAACAGTGGTGATTCCACATTTGTTAGCTAAAGAAATCATGTTATAGCTACACCATCTTATAGATCTGATCATTATAACAGCCTCACATAGGGGGATTTTTAAGGTAGATCTAATATGAAGGACTTCACTGAAGTATGGGAGAGATTCTCTGGCTTGTCCAGCCCCTGTATACTGCTACAGCATTGTAAAACGACCAGAATTCTCCTGGCACAGACACTGTAGCGGCCTTACAATGGGCCCCTTACAAGCTCAGGCACAGGGGAAACATGGCGTGGGGGGGGGGCAAATCCAGGGGTTGGAAGGACATATCAGCAATGGGCTGTAGTGAGGTCACAGCACATAGCACTGAGAAGATTCTGGAACAGTTTGCTGTAACTTAGCCCTCCAAGACTGGTTAAATTGCACCAGGGGTCACACTGATCTTATAGCAGTGGTGGGCAACATGCAGCCCGCAGGCCAGCACATCCTTGCGGCCTTCTCCACTTCCCGCACACCCCATTGGATGGGAATGGTGAACCGCGGCCACTGGGAGCTGCAGGCAGCCGTGCAAATGTAAACACTGGCGGCCGCCAGAGGATTACCTTGACGGGCCACAGATTGCCCACCACTGTCTTACAGCAACCTAAGCCTCTGTCTCCTCCTGGGCTGCACAGACTCCAAGAGACACAGCACACAATTACACCTTGTACTATACTGTACCATACAACTGAATAAGCGAGATTTTCCCCACATCCTAAAAACTGTTTTCTGATAGACAAGAGCTAACTATTTACAACATGGGTCCATAACCAAATCAATGGAGCTATTCTGATTGGTATCAACAGAGGATCAGTTCCGTGGTGCCTTTTAGTACATTGCACTGAGGTGTTAATCCCGCACAGCGCAGGTTTGTAGTGCTGCACATATAAGCTCAAGGTAAAAAGCAAGGAGCAGGAAAGAGAGCATAGTGGAACTCCATTCTGCATTTATGAGTACTATTATGCAGCCACCAAATCACTCCTGTCTAATAGCAGGGGTTAGGCTTAACAAGGGAATGTGTAGTTAAGTGTTTTGTTAGTCTTATACATACCTTGTATATACATAAGTCTGTGTCTCAGTTGCACCCAATCTCTGCTCATGCTCCAACTCTTTCTTATATACCCCAGACACCTGTGAGTTAGGGAGTGATAATGCAAAAAGTTTGCAACTTTATTCCACTCTGTGTGGAGAACCATGCCTTGCACTTAACCCTACTTGCACGGGCCCACACATACTTGCAATGGAGGGAACAACTTGTGTACCCTGCTGTACACCACGGAAGTACATGAAAGGCAGGGGTTAGGTCAAATTCACTCTTGCTGGAACCAGTTTAAAACTCGAAAAAGAACCAAGAAATTTCAGCCTTTAGGTGGCAAAACTGACATGCAGCAGCTCCTTACATGTGGAGCCAGGAGGGAGATAGATAAGATTAGATAGAAAATACATATATCCAGCTAGCTATATAGTTCTAGTGCACCATGGTATCTAGGCACATTTTAGCACACATTCCCAAGCCAAATGTTAGCATTCAAGCACACTGCATAAATTTGAAACAGTATCTGGATGATTTAGTTCCAGATATAATCCTACTCTCAATATTTCATGCTCTTAAAAGGACGTGAATAATTTACACCTATGTTAAGGCCTCTTCATTTCTTGGGAAGTACAAGGGGCTTTAGTGTAAAATGAGAATCAGGCTCAAAGTGTTTATAATAATCTATTTAGCATCATATTTTGAAACCACATAATTCTATAATGAACAAAAGTTTCCTGCTATCTGCTTTGAACCCTACATGTGAAGGACGGAAATTGTTTATCAAAAATAAAACAACCACTGCCTTTCATGACAAATAGCATGTTACAGCTGAAAAGCAGGTGTGTGAAATGCCTTTTAGTTTACTGACATGCATATCCAATACCATATGCCATAGAATGCTACAAAGCATAGTGTTCTTTCAAAACTTTACCTCCCTCTGACAGTAGACATGACTTGACAAATGGCCTGGCAGAAGAATTACATGACACTTTTGTGATGGGTGTCATTTCCAGAAAATCTTTTTTTTGGGGGGATGCTCCATTATGGAACATCAAATATAGGTACAAATCATAAAATTTAGATACAGATTTTGAATACCTCTAAGCTTTCATCTGGGCTTTGGATCATTATAATTATTTGGTTTGGTCCATACTGTTAGTTTGCCTTTTGCAAAATTAGGATCCAAATCCCAGTTAGAGTTCTGAACTGCTCCTAAAGGTTATTGAATTCTAAGTCAGGCTCAATTCTAATCCTTTTGGATTATGTTTCATGACCTTGATGTTTCAGCATGCTGGGCCTGGTCCTCAGTTGCTCTGTCCCCGCTCTTTGGGCAGGGATGCCTGGCTTTAAGCAGCTTTCGTGCTCCCTTCATTCTGGAGCCATGTTGGGTCCCTGACCAGTCCATAATGTAAATATGGTCTTCTTTCCAGAATCCTTTATGGGAAGTGAGGAATTGCTGTATTGCAGTGTACCATAGCCACACCCCCTATATGCTTCTGATCCTTCCCCCCACCTACACTAGAGGTTGTGGATAGAACCTTTACACAACCTCTGCACAAGCTGTACGGGGACACTCTGGCAAACCAGTAAAGTGCCTGAAACCACTATGGATTATTGCTAAAAGCAGCCAAGTCAGCAGGCTGTAAATTAGCCAAGTCAGCAGGCTTAGCTCAACCAAGGCAGGAGCTGGGGGAGGGGGGGGGCAGGGGGTTGGGTGCCACAGAAAGGGCAGCTTGACCCCTCATCCTTCCTGATAAGAATTGTGTTGACCTTGCTGATACTTGCATCTTAGAAGAGCAGGATGTGCCCCAGGAATGTCTACTGGGGCCTCAAGGCTGCAAACTCTGGAAAAACCCACACCTGGTTAATTGATAATCAGAAGGAGCCTCTTGCTTGCCCATTGGAACTGCTTGCTTAACAAGTTTTTTTTAAGGGACATGTCATTCTATTACTAATGTATAAATAAGGGGGAAAAGTTTGAGGTGGTGGGACTCTTCAGGACTGGACTCTCCCTCTGGACGCATCTTGTGTTTCCCACTGGCAGACGGGCTGCCACTGTGCCACTCAAGAGCCACACTCAGCTTTGGTAATTATCAAGGGTTGGGGGTGTTTTACTAACCTGTTGCAGACATGTGTATAAGTGCTTGAGACTAAGTAAAATTTAGCTTTAAGTGAAAGCACTCTTGTGTTGTCCTGTTTGTGCCAGCCATCTATTGGTCGGATGCCCGTGTCTCCCCTGATTTATTTCCTGACACCACCTCACACAGAGAAAAAGTTACCAAGAGCTTTGGGTTGAAAGAACCCCAGGTAGCAAAGCCAGTGCACCACTTCCGCACCCTGATCAAGAGGCAATTTCCAACCGCTTCATGCTGCCAGTGTGTCATAAAGGGGCCTTACGGTAATAGTGAAAAAGGTCCACTATAATCGTCCATTAGATAATGTTGGCCTAGATTAGGATCATATTATGTGTAAAGTCAAGGTTACACTGGAAGCATAATTACATGACTTTGTATGTCCCAGAAATCAGGTAATTCATGACTCAACCATTTTGTAAGAGAACTCAGTGCTGAAAGTACAAAGCACTGGCCAGAGAGATTTTTAATACAATATGGTGGGGTGCTATGCAACTTTCCCCAGTATATTTCATTTATTGTCTATTTATTTTATACATTTTTGAGCAGAGATTAAAATATAAACCAAAATGTGTCATGGTTTTAAGAAGCCAATAAATATCACCAAGAAACTAGAGAAAAATAATCCAATGTGCTCCATTCTGCCCTCACATGCTGTTTCCCAACCTGTGGAAACACAACCTCACAGAACTGGAGCAGAGGAGCTTCTGTAGAACTAGGGGAAACAGGCCATGGAACTGTAGGTTAATCCTAACTTCCATGGCCCCAGGTTTGCACATTTCTGCTGAAAAGATCCTGGGGCTTAATAAAACAAATAATACCTTATGGTATAACTCTAGAACTCACAAAAACAAATCATTACCTCAGTGTATCAAATGGTACTGTTATGCAGTATTTATGCAGTTTCCTGATGCACAAAATTTCTTGAAATTATTAACTTCACAAACAGATCTATGATGCTTGTACATTTATACAAGGTTGCAAGGGAAGCAATATTTTATGGGTATGTATAATATTAACAAATTGATTCTATCTACCCATTCTTATTGGGTTTTTTCTTTAGAAAATGAAAAGAAAATAGACTGTGCCTTAAATAGCCGAAGACCATTGTGCAACAGATGGAAGACACAGCTGGATGACAGATGTGTGATGGAACATCTTATGCATACACACCACAAAATGCCATTCCAGGAGTACGCCACAAACAGTATTAGCACCTCAGCAGTGGTAATTGTGTGAATAATGCCTGTAGAAATTCCACTTGCTGCATATGGGATAGGTAAATTGCATGAGGAGGGGGTGGGGACATCCTCTCATAACAAGGCATGGGGTTATTATGCAAATACTACATTTATTTCAAGTTGGCTGTACCACACAAACACTGATGACAACAGGATTTTAGGAGCACTGTAATATTTCATGATTGTTTGTGTGGGTGACTGTGAAGTAGAAGAGGTGGGCATTTAACTTTTTGCCTTTACTACAGTTGTCTTTTTACCTGTACTCCCTATTTTTGTTTCTCTCTCACACTTCAATAAGATATGTTTTGTTGAGCCAATTCTCTAATGATTATTTTGACTATATAAAGTCTGTTGAATCTAGCCTACTCTGAATTTAAAAGAGAAGGCAAGGCTGACTTGAGCAAGGTGTATTTGTGTCAAGTACATTAGACACACTATTAGATCAATTTATATACTCCATCCTTTGTGATCATGATTGCAGTTGTATTCCCCAATCTGGCCAACATTTTCCAAAGTGGTCATTGATTTTGGGCTATCTCAGTTTTTGGGAGCCCATCTGAGACACTCAAAATCAGCTACTTTGGAAAATTATGGACTAAATGTATAAGGAATCTGTCAAAAGAGAAGAATCTTTTAAGCACATCCATTCCATTGGTTCTCAGCATCTCTTTTTGTTTTTTTTGTCTATAAAGCTTATGTACACCATTGTTCTTGGAAATTGCAGAGGAAAACACTTTTTTTCTGCTTGTTCACCTTGCTCACTATGAACAGTAACAGTGAGATGATTCTTTGGCATGCATGCATATTAAACCTAACTACATTATTTTATTTTGAAGAATGTGGGTGGGTATAATCTTTAGTTACCTCTCATCCCTCTCTGTACTCCAGCTGTACAAATGAAGCCCAGCTGGGTGTGGTGAACCAGAGAGGGTAACTTCAACAAAAAGATTACGTACTTGAATCAAAGTCATGAAGGAATCGGAGCTGGAGCAGGGATGAAAATGATAGAATACTTGATTCTCAATCCCTTGCTTAATCCACTGTGACTACACCCTGCTCCAATTACCAATATTAAAACTGCTCCTCCTAGTGGTCAGGAATCACAGAGCATGAACAGCAGAGGAGAGGTCACAGCTGCAAGTAGTCAGCTGGTGTGGAGCTTGCAGTTGACCTACTGCTTGCAGCAGTAGCTGGAACGGTATTTCCCCTCAGCTACAAGCTGATTTGGAGGTCTTCCAATCAAATGAGATCAAAGGTTCCTTGGCCATGGCTTTCATGGACCCAAAGGACATCCCTGGATGATATTATGAATAACCTGTGATCTGTATGAAAAATTGAACGGGCTTTGAATCCAAATGTTCAGTTTCCACTGATTTATGTTACCAGAAAAAATGGTTAGACAGTTACATTTTTAAAAATGGAGATTGAGATTCCCTCTTACATTTCTAGGTCCCTTCAAACTGCAGAAACCCATGGTCACAGCTGTCACAGGCCCCAAAGTCCCTCTCCGCTTATGTCATTAAAAAAAAAAACAAAAAGTGTAGGTTTTGTTGCTATATATAGTATGTTCAAAAAACAATGCTTCCAGAAGGTAAATACAGCCATGAATGGTCCTTATTATTTACAGAATTTCTTTCATGATAACTTGTGATGGATTATCTTTGTTTTCATCATCCCATTAGTAAAAAGTGACACCTTTTTAGATCTAATTAGACCACTTTCATAAAGACCATTAATAATTCAATAACCCCATTATCTATTTTCTTCCCCGTCAGAGCTTTTCAATCAGAGCTTATGCAGCAGGTTGCATTCACTCTGAAAATCCATTAGCCTCCTCTCTCACTCATGCTCTTTTTCAAGGGACACAAGTGGATAGACACATGATTTTATTTATTCATTTGTTACTCCTTTCCTCTTAGGATAGAGCTAAAATTTTGTGGCGGGTGTGTGTGTGTGTGTGTGTGTGTCTTTGATGCATGTAATAATCTTCACTGTCATCTTCTCACAGCTTTATCTGTCATCTTATTTTTTACACACAGAACTCTGACAGCACTGATCACCTGAATCTGTTAAACAATTTTTTCATGAGGCTGACACACTGCCCCAGTGCTTGCATCTATCAACATCTCCCTGATTTATTGGCTTAATAACAGGAAATCATTTGGTAGCTCAGCTCTGTTTTGCCTCAGTGCTGACCTGTGACCTTAATTTGATGCCTTTCAAGGTTCTTTGTTCTCTCATATTATAACAGGTAGCTTGCTTACCAGCTGAAACAGTTTTACAAACTTACATAAATATTTAACTGAGAGCTAGCAATATAAATTTTTATAAGAGTTTCCTTTGGAAGTATATAAATAACTCAGATTAAACAGAACTGTATAAGTCAACAGCAACCCACAACCTGAGTTTAGGTACCCTTCAGATGCTTCATGCCACACCCCCACACCCCCACACCCCATTTAAAAATGTTGACAGTTACAATAGTTATGTAGTATTGAAAACTCCTTCTCTCTGTGTTACTCTTTAACCCCCCCCCCCCAAAAAAAAAAAAAAAACCCTCAGTATGTACCTATATGAGGAAGAACCTATCATGTAAATGCTTCAGGCCACCACAGACCTTCTGTAACAATTTCGTAACTAATTAATCCCCAGTCTGGGATCACTTGAGGGTTGGTTTCAAGGAATGGGGGAGCCAGAAAAGCACTATTTGAAAATGGAGGGTCTCTAGCACAGGAGGCTTGGATTCATATTCTACCTTGCCCTACCTGATAAAAGCTCTTTTTCTGGCCTGACTTCTGAACAGCTTCACCTCCCCCAGCTGTTTGTTCATATGCCCACATTCAGGCTTGAATGCAGCACACATCAGCAGAAAAGCCTTAGGAGGAGAGCTACCGGCATGGAGCCTAGGCTAGCCAATGGCTAGAGGCAGGCAGGAGGAGAAAGGGAGGCTCTCCTGCCATAAGAAGCTGGGGGAGAAATGTCTTCCCAGTGATCACATTATTACAGAGAGAAGGGAGGTAGGGGGATAACCAACAGCAGTAAATTTATGGAAGGGTCTTTTTTTATTGTGGGGGGGGTGAAAGAAGGTGAGGAACCCCAGAAGAGGCAAATCATCCTCAGTGCAGAATGAGCGAAGTCCCCATTCAGATATATGCCTGTGCAGATCAGGTAGCAGACTAGAAGGCTAGAAAAACTGTGATATTCACTAAAAAATTAAACCAAGAAAATGTAAGAAAAAAATCACCTTTCACTCTAATATTAGACTAAAAACATGGAAAACCACTGAGAAAAAAATATTTGGGGAGGGGGTAGTTCTGTGTTAAAGCTAGTTTCTCTAATCACCACAATGCACAATTTCCTCTCTATGGATCTTAGAAGGACTCTGATTCCTAAAAAATAAAACAATCAAATCAATTCTTACAATGGATTGGGATTATACAGTTTTTATTTGAACAGAGATGTACCTTTTAGAAAGCCTAAATACACTTTAAGTTAAACATGCTTTATCCCGATAACAATAGCAGCCACTTTTGCTATAATGAATGGGGATATTACTAGTGCTTAAATTTATATTTAATTTAACTTATGAAAGAATGTGATGGAAATGACAGTACCTAGCCTGTGCAGTTTCACCAAGGCAAGCAATGATCCTTATTGAAGTGAATTAGTATTACAGCCAGCATATCTGAATATCATTTTTTCCACCACAGGCTAACACACAGGTTAGTTAGTGCATAAGTTTAGCATACATTTGTTAGTGTATTTGAGAAAATCAGACCAAAGGAAAAATCCTTTCCAACACTGGCATCTTTTAAAATTCCCTGCAAATGATATTTCTGTAAAATATGAGTACCAGGTCATCTGTCTGTTCTCAGTCAAATTAAAACACTTTATTTAATGTATGTCTTCTAGACAACAAAACTAAGTGAAAGTGTCTTGATTTGATTCTTTCCCTGTATGTCAATTATAGGCATAACATTTGAAGGTTAATAGTGTGTCAGTGATGTACCAAACCAATGAAACAATATCTTTCTAACAATGGACAATTTGCTTGTGAAATGGATTGGAAAGACTGTGATAGTATAAAGAAGACTATATTAAAATGATGGCCCTTCAATCTGATGAACAGTCGAAATGTTACTTGCTCAAAGACACCATTAAAATTAGAAACATCCATCTATATATTTTCTTGATAACTGCTGTATACCTCTGCACATGTGCTGAAATATACATTATTCAGTATGCTTTTCATCTTAATTGCAGTTTGCTTATAGTATATGTTGACTAAGATAAGAATCACATAGAAGAGATAACATAAAATTTTGTACAATGGTATTACAAATGTTAAAGTACAACTTGCAAATAAATGAACAACTCAAATAATGTAGTTGTCCTATTAGCTTGTTCTTCTGGAGAGAAAAAAAAAATGCCACCAGAAAAGATAAACTATAATATTTTATATGACGAAGGATTGCTACAAATTTCTTCTTCATACTGAGATCCTAACCTCTGCTCAAGTTTGCTGCACTTAACAAACATTCTGTTCTGAAAAATCTTAGCGCTTATAACTAGTACACTTCGCCACCCAAGATAAACTTTCAATTACCAAGAAGAACAAGCACTACTGAGGAGCTTTAAGACACTGTACA
Source organism: Eretmochelys imbricata (assembly GCF_965152235.1). NCBI lineage: Eukaryota > Metazoa > Chordata > Testudines > Cheloniidae > Eretmochelys > Eretmochelys imbricata. The sequence continues at coordinate 178,521,033 of NC_135572.1, read as the reverse complement.
ATTGTTTTGTGAACTGTGCTTGATTTCAAAGAGCCAAGTTCTTCTTTCATTTATTCCAGTGCAACTCCATTGAAGTCAGAGATGCTATGTTAATGTAACCAAGAGAAGAATTGGGCACCAAATCTGTTCATCTTCAAAGGCTTTTATATAGCACCCACCACCACTATATCTGAGCAACACTATAGTAGCTCAACCTTTCCTTTAAAAAGCAAGTAGCTCAGACAATGCTTTCATTCAGTCCTTGCCAGTCATTTGAGACAACCAGTATGCTGTACAAAAGTAGCAACAGAGGCATAAACTTATTCCTCCTCCATGCACTTCAGTGACACAAACTTCAGTGCCTACCACAGATTATTTATATGCTCATTAGTTTCCCTGCTGTAAAATATTTTTCATTTCAAAACATTAGAATAATCTTTACATATAAGTAATTTTAAAAATAGCATATGGGGTAAATGGGAAGACTCATAGACTTTAAGGCCAGAAGAGACCGTCATGATCATCTACGGCTGACTTCCTGCATTCTGCAGGCCACAGAACATCAACCATCTACTCTCGTAATAGACCCATAAACCTCTGGAACACTAACCCTAGAACAGTGATGCCTATGCCCTGGAACACTATCTATGGTTTTGGAAAGGCTCCTTCCTATAACTCTAACCCTAGCATGAAATTCCCTACCTGTTACAAACCTAATCGAGAGAAACCTACATCCTACAACCCTATAACTAACCCGAGTTGGTCTACTACATACAAACCTACTACATACAATTCCTTCTTCGGGAATGTCTGTGTCCTACCACCCTAACTCCAGCCCAGGGATTCCTACCTCCTCCTGACTGTAGTCCGGCAATATCAGCCTCCTAAAACACTAAATCTAATGTGGGGTCAGCAACCTCCTAGAATCCTAACACTAGCCAAGGAATTCCTACCTTCTGGAACCTTAACCATAGCCCTGGGTGGTCTGTCTGCTGGAACCCTAACCCAGAGAGTTCTACCTCCTGTAACCTTAATCACAGCCTAGGAAGGCCTACCTCCCATAACCCTAACCCTAGCCTAGGGACACGTACTTTCAAGAACCCTAACCCTAACCTGGGGACAATTATCTCCTAGAACTATAACCCTAGATCAAGGAGTCTTACCTCCTAGAAAACTAACCCTTCCCCAGGAAGGCGTATCTGCTACATTGCTAACTTTAGCTCTGGGAGTCCTGTCTCGAAAAACTGTGATCTCAGCATATGGACACCTATATCCTATATCCCTTACCCTAGCTGTGGGAGGTTTCCCTCCTGCAACCCTATCCCTATCCCCAAGTAGTCTACCTCTTACAACCTAAATCTGAAGAAACTTACCTCATAAAACCCTACCATTATCCTTAGTTAGTCAACCGCCTACAAACCTAACCTAACAGGGGGATATCTACCTCCTACAACCCTAAATCCAGCCAATGGATTCCTACCTCTTCCATCCCTAATTCTAAAAAGAGGATGCTTAGCTCCTACAATCCAAACACTAGCCCAGTGAGTCCTACCTCCTCCATCCTTAATCCTATCTCAGGGAGGCATACCTCCCACAAGCATATGCCCAGACCGAAAAATCTTACCCATTAAAAATCATAATCCAAACAAGCATCTCTTGCAACCCAATCACTATCCGGAGTTGGTCTACCACCTACAAGCCTAACCCTACTTTGAGAATGTCTGCCTCCTACAACCCTTATTCCAGTCTATAGATACTCATATATCACCAAGTCTATAGATACTTATATATCCTCCATCCCTTATTCTAGCCCGGGCAGGGGAACTCCTATAACTTTAACCCTAACAGTGGGAGTACTACAGTACCTCTAAAAGCCCTAATCTTACCCCAGGGAGTCCTGCTTCCAAGAACCCAGATCCTATGGGACTCCTATGTCCTAGAAACCGAAACCTCGCTCAGAGAGTCTAACCTCCTGAAAATCTAACCCTATCTAAGGAAGTCCTACCTTCAACAATCCTATTCCTAGAATGGGGAAGCCTATATCCTAGAATCCTAACAACAGCACATCAAGCCCTACTTCTTATATTACTTCCCCAACCTGGGAAAACCTATTTCCTACTAGCCTACCCCAAGCCATGGGAGTCCTGCTTCCAAGAACCTGCTAAGGAAGTCCACCCTCGAAAAACCTGAACCCAGCCCAGAGAGTCATACCTCCAATGTCCCTAACTCTATCCCAGAAAGGATTATCTCCTGCAACACTACTCCAAGATCCGAGATCCCTATGCCCTGGAACCCTAACTGTTACTTGGGAAAAGTTACCTCCTATAACAGTAACCCCAGCATGAAACACCCAACCTGTTAAAACCCTATTCCAAAGAAAACTACCTTTCACAAATCTACCACTAACCCAAGTTGGTCTACCAGCTACAAATATAATCCTATTGCAGGAGTATCTATCTCCTACAACCCTAATCCCAGCCCACTGATACCTACCTCCTCCATTCCTGACCCTAGCCTGGCAATATCAAACTCCTACAACCCTAAACAATATGAGGGCTCACCAACAATATGAGGGCTCCTGGAAACCTAACCCTAACCAGGGGATTCCTTCCTCCTGAACCTTAACCTTAGCCAGTGGAGGCCTAACTCCTGGAACCCAAACTCTGGCCTGGGGAGACCTACCTCCTGGAACCCTAACCTTGTCCTGGGGAGTCCTACCTCCTGCATGTCTTTCTGTAGCTCAGGGATGCCAACCTTCTAGAACCCTCACCCTAGCCCAGGGACTCCTATCTCCAAAAACCCTAACCCGAGGACACCTACCTCCTAAAATCTTAACCCTAGCCCAACGACACCTACATCTTAGTACACAACCCCTACATGAGAAGGCCTACATTCTACATTGCTAACCTTAGCCCTGGGAGTCCCATCTTCTAGAATCCTAACCCTAGCATGTGTACAACAACCTCCTGTATCCCTCATTCTAGCCATGGGAGTCCTTCCTCTAGAAACCCTAACCTGGGGATGCCTACTTCCTGGAAGCCTAACTGTTGCTCATGGCAGATTAACTCCTAGAAGCCTAACCCTATCTTAGAGAAGCCTACCACCTACAAGCATATCCTGAGGAAAAAATATGCTATCTCTTACAACCATAACCCAAAGAAACCTACCTCTTACAACCCCGCCACTAACCTGAGTTGCTCTACACCTACAAACTTAAACCAAGTTTGGTGATGTTTACCTCTTACAATTGAAATCCCAGTTCACAGATACTTACCTCCCCAATCACTTAACGTAGCTCGGGGAGACCAACCTCCTTTAACTCTAACTCTAGCAGTGGTAGTCCTAACTAGAAAAGCCCTTTCCCTAACCCAAGCACTTCTACCTGCAGAAACCATAACCCTAGTCCTGGGATCCCTAACTGTTGCTCGGGGAAGAATAACTCCTAATCCTAGCTCAGGAAGACCTAGCTCCAAAAACTCTAATCCCAGTTTAGGGAGAATTATGCCCTGAAACCCTAACCCTAGACTGTGGAAGCCTATGCCATGGAACCCTAACTATTGGTCAGGAAAGGCCACCTATCATAAACCTAATTCTAGCTCGTGGAGACCTACCTCCTGCAACCCTAGCCCGAAGTAGTCTATCTTTTACAACCATAACCCAGAGATACTGACCTCTTACATGCCTACTATTAGCCAGAGTTGGCGTACCACCTACAAAACTAATCTTAGTTCGGGGATCTGGACCTCTTAACAACCTTAACCCCAGCCTATTGATGCCTATTTCCTCCATCCCTAACACTAGTTCAGCAACCACTAACTTGAGTTGGTCTATCACATTCAAACTTCACCCTACATCACAAATATCTAACTTCTAAAACTGTAAACCCAGCCTAGGAATTTCTACCTTCTCCAATCCTAATCCTAGCCTGAGAATCTCAGCCTACCACCCTAACCTTAATGAGGGGTCACCTACCTCCTTGAAACCTAACCACAACCATGGGATGCCTACCTCCAAATAACCCAACCCTAGCCTGGGGAGTCCTACCTCCAAAAACCCCTTATTCTCACCCAGGGAAAACTACCTCCAAAAACTCTCACACTAAGATGGGGAAATCTACCTCATAGAACCCTAACCGTAGCCCAGTGAAACCTACCTCCTAAAACTCTAACCTGAGCTCAGTGAGTCTTACCTCCTAGAATCCTAACTCTTTCCCAGGAAGTCCTACATCCTATATCATTAACCTTAGCCCTGGCAGTCTTACCTCCTATAAACCTACCCCCAGTATATGGAGTCCTATTTGTATATCCCTCACCTGAGCCATGGGAGTCCTATTTCTATGAATCCTACCCCTATATCAAGGAGGCCTAAATCCTGAGACACTGTCCCTAAATTGTAGAAGCCTACCTCTTACAACCCTACCACTAACCCAAATTGCTCTACCACCTTCAAACCTAAACCAACCCTAATCCCAGTCCACAGATATTTACCTTCTCTGCCCCTAACCCTAGCCCAGGGAGGCCAATCTCGTATAAATTTAACCCTAGCAGTGGGAGTCCTACCTTGAGGAGCTCTAACCCTAGCCCAGGGAGCACTTTTCCAGTAATCCTAGATGGGAGATGCCAAGGCCCTGGAACCCTAAGTGCTGTTTAGGAAAGGCTATGTCCGATAACCCTAACTGTAGCATGAAATAACCTGTTATATCCCTATTCCAAAGAAACCTACCTCTTCCAGCCCTACAAATAACCCAAGTTGGTCCACTACTTAGAAACCTAACCCTACTTCACCAATGTCTACCTCCTACAACCTAACCTCAGTCCATGGATTCCTACCCCTAAATTCCTAACCCTAGTCATGCAATAACAACCTTCTAAAACTGTCAACCTAATGGAGGTTCACCAAACTCCTAAGACCCGAGTGCTAGCTAAGGGACTTCTACCTTCTGGAACCCTAAGCTAGCTTGAGAAGACCACCCTTCTAGAACTCTAACTCCAGCCCTGGGAGTCCTACCTCATGAAATCTTTATCTTAACTCAGGGAGCCCTACCATCTTGGAACCATGACCCTAGCTCATGGAAGCCTACCTTCTGGAACTCTAACCTTAGTCTGGGAAGGTCTACCTCCTACAGCCCTCACTCTAGCCTGGGTAGTCCAAACTCCAAGAACCCTTACCCTAACCCACCTACCTCCTAGAACCCTAAGTATAGGTCAGGGAGTCATCTCCTAGAACCCCAAACATAGCTCAAGGAGTCCTACCTTCCAGCACTCTAACTTTTCCTCAGGAAGGCCTACCTCCCACATTGCTAGTCTTAGCCCTGGTAGTCCTATCTCCAAGAACCCTAACTCTAATCCACCCATGGTTTCCTACCTCCAGTGCTAATCCTAGTCTGAAAATGCCAACCCCCTACCAACCTCAACCTACTGTGATGTCTTCAACCTTCTAGAACTCTAAAGCTAGCCAGGGGATTCCTACCTCCTTGAACCCTAACTCTAGCCCAGGGAGGCCTACCTCAAATAACCCTAATTATAGATTGGGAAGGCCTATTTCCTATAACCCTAACCCTAGCCAAGGGAATGCTTCCTCCAAATTGCACTTGTTTTTCAGATCTGACCAGAAGTAAAATGTTCTAGAAGTCTCAAAACAAAGTTTGCTTTTTTGGAATTGCCACATCAAATTTCCAGCCCAAAGACCTTTGGCTAATCATCCAATATATCAAATGCCTCTCTAAACAAAGTCACTAAGGCGTATTAAAATTTCTCATCACTACTCAATGTTACACTCCAATTTTCTGCATTGCCTTTCTCTATTTCAGCTGTATAGACAACCAAGTTTCATAGATCTGATCTTTAATAGATTAAGAGGTGCAGACAACTATACATCAAAGACATTTTTCACACTTATTTTAGAATCACACTGATTTCCAGCACATTGATTAAATTAGCAGAATAAAACCCAATTATAGCCAGACTACAGGGGACAGGGCCAATTTCAACTTTCCTAGTTTGAGCAGAAATAGATTCTGAAAACGGCATCTTTGAGGTACATTTCCCTCACAGTGTGTCTGTGTGTTTAATTTGCTTTACAATCAGTACAAAATACACGTACTTACTGAGAGGGGGTTATACCTCCTTTGGATATAGGAGTGTGGCAAAATTCTTCAAGAACATGACATAATCCAGCAAAAAGCAATCTGCTCTGTGGAGATTTCTGGTCTATGAAAATGCTCTTTACAATACAGTTTGACATGCACTTAGAATGAGTTCATTAGAATGATGATTAACAATCCAACCTACAGTTGTGAAATTTGACTGCTGTCTTTAAAGGAATAGTCTCTTGGGACTACTATTCAGTACAAGTCAAATGGCACTCTGTTCTCTGTTATGCTCTCATTTCACCTTCAAGGTAATGTACACTTCACCACTTGACAACAGACTAGAGTCCAAGCATTAAATAAATGATTAACTGCAGTCAGAAGTTGTCATTAAAAACCAACTGACATCAATAGCAGCAACTGGTAAAATTAGAAAACATAATGCCCTCTCCTGCTCCTATTGACTTCATGGGAGTAGGAATGGATCCATATATGAAATAAAAATGCTTCATTCTTGACAAACAGTATTTAACGCAAGAGAATCTATCAGAAGGAGTAAGCACCCAAAACCACAGAACAGCACTTGCTAATTTAGTTGAACTTGGACCCTTTTTCTGTGAAAAAAATTGCTTAGAAACATGCTAATAGATGAGAGGGCTTGATTCATCACACGATGGGGGCAGTTTGCACTCCCCTATAACAGGAAAATAAAGGCAGTGTGGCCTAGCAAATAAGGCACAGATCTGGAACTTGGGTTCCATACCTGGTTCTGCCACTAAACTGCACGTCTCTATGGGTATGTCTATTCCAGAGCTGGAAGGTGTAATTTCCAGCTCGAGCAGATAATGATGCGCTAGTGGTAAACAAGCTAGCCTGCTAAAAACAAAAGTAGAACCATGCTGCTAGAGTATGTATCTAGAGTTTCAGATATTTACAGTGGCTACACTTCTTTTTTTAGTGTACTAGCTCACTAAGAGCTAGCACAGGTATGTCTATTCGAGCTGGAAATTATACCTTCCAGCTCTGGTGTAGCTCTTTTGTCCCCCCTCCTTCCTTTGTCTGTCTTATCTACTAAGGTTTTTGAGGCAGGGATTATCTTATTTTGTGTGGGTACAATGACTAGCACAATAGGTCCCTAATCTTGAGGCCTCTAGGAACTACCAAAATACAAGTATTAATCAGAGCTGTTTTTCCAAAAGAGCAAGTAAGCACCAGGAGAGGGCAAGTATCCCTCCACTGATACCTCAATGAGGGTAAGACAGCTATAATTTGCACAGGTGGGGCTGCTCATCAGATATAGTAAATAGGCTCTACCAACTCAGAAAGCCACACCCAGACATGCTGGCCAACTTCACTCTTCCTGGTAAATTCAGGACTGAGTGGCTTGCATCATTGCCAGTACATACAATAAGACTTTCCCCTCAGTGGCGACCAAGGGAGTGCATCTCACCTAAATAAATCAAAATGAATAGTTACAACTGTTGAAATCACTATTGCCAAGTCATCTATAGAAAAGTTAAAATAGGTACTCAATTGCACCTCTACAAAAGTGTCTCTCTCTCTCTCTCTCTCTCTCTGTCACACACACACACACAAGAAATTCCAGCCTGGACCTGAGTAAATCTTTGTGACAACGTTTTCATCAAAACCAATGTTTTTCTACTAAAAATGTCTTATTAAAAACTTTTCAACCAGCTACCAATTAGTAACTCCATTTTGTGCCTTTATTAAAATGTAATGGCTTGTACTATAAACATATACTTATACAATGTGTACTGTGATCACTCCAACAAAAGATCTGTAGAACTGTATACATCAATACAGTAAATCTAGTGACTTCATCTGTAATGTGCATAATAAATGACGTCACATCCATCAATCAGTCCCCATAACCACTGGAATAATATACATTGTACTCCATGCTGAATAAAGTTACATGCAGACATATAAATAGATCTCAGCACTGGCATGGACAAAAGGATATAGCAGACTTTGAGAATGTTTTTTTCTTTGCCAACACACACCTTTTCAAATGCATGCATCTATTGGATAAAACAGCTGAATTTATTTCAGGTGTAATGCTACTGAAGTCAACAAATGTTAGAGATATGCTGAGAAAACTACAGATATAATGATATTTTAGAGATGGAAACGACTATTGGGTCATTTCATCCATCTCCCTTCCAACAAAGGATTGTTCCATACGGTGAATTTTCCAGCATTTTAGCAGTTTAATTTTAGATGCCACAGTGATGGGGCTGCCACCACTTCCCTTGGGAGACTATCCCAGAGCCTAATACTTCCACTTGTCGGAAAGTTCTTATTGATATTCACCCTATATTATTCAGTTCTTAATTTTATGCCATTATTCCTACTAATAACCTCTTGGTATACAATAAGTAATTCTTTTTTCTTCTTGGTGTTTATACCCAGGGCTGAATTTAAACCTTACAAGCCCCTAGCACAGCATCTTCAGTGCCTCCCCTGCCGACAGCTGATCTTTGTGTTTTCTGTAAAAAATAAAACTTTTAACCCACTTTTAAACTTTTAAGTGCCCCTAGAATGATGGCACCCCTAGGCACGTGCCTACTGTGCCTAATTGGAAATCCATCCCTGTTTATACCCTTTAAATAGTTATAGTCTCTTATCATAAGCCGACCACTTTGTCATGTCTTGGCCAAGATGCATATATTTAGCTCTTTGAATCTTTCATTATAAGATGAACCCTGCAGGTTTCCAGCCTGGCTTCCCAGCTGATGAAGGACTAACACCACCTCCCAGCATATGAATCAGGCCCTTTTTCCTGGGCTTCATTTATTAGTCAAACATACAACAAAACTATTCCCCAAAACAAAGCCATCTGCCTGGGAGTCCACTGCTTCAGGGCCTGCCACAAATGGCTTGCTGAAGAACCACGTGGAAGCCAGCATGTGAAGCAGCATGGCTCCAGAAAAGCAGCAAACAGGCATCAGCATGGCTCCAGGGGCATGGAGAAGGGTGAGCTCGGGAAAACAGGGAGCTGTCCCCCCCCGACCGCAGAGACAGGGAAGGGCAGGCAGAGGCAAATTACACAGAAAGGGGACAGTGGAAAGAAGGGGAACTAGTGTCCCCCGGCCCAGGTACTTCCACTCACAGGCAGGCTGGAAGCTGCAATCAGGGAGAGTGAATTTGCAAGGGAGGCTAGTCAGCATCTGAGGTGCTTTAGTGTGGCGGGGGAGGAAGAAGGGATGGAGGCAAGGGAATTTAACTGTTTCATGTACTAGCCGTGCCGCAAGTGGATGCATGAGGCTGCAATTCCTTTTTGTTTTTTGGCTGTGAGCAGGTTGCTGCTCAGGTGCCTGTACCTTTGCTGGAAAGGGGACACGCAGAGGCTGGGACAAGCAGAGGTAGCAGCAGCAGTGCAGGGCAGTCCCAGTGCAGACCAAGGGCTGGAAGGGGACCCAAGGCAGACAGTATTGCAGCAGGAGCAAGGGGGGCTCACAAGTACAGGGGCCGCTAATGCCAGGGTAGTGTGTTTAATAACCCAAGGCATAACCCAGGTCAGCCTTATGGACTGAGGAAGGGACATGACCGAGGGGACGCGTCCACGCGTGCAGGGGGGCAGGCTGTGGGCATTAATGGGGTAGTCAGCGGAGCTGTGCAGCAAATGCTCAGGGAAGTTGTTTCTGAGGTTTTCTCCACAGCATTACAGGGCTTCCAAAGGGCACAAGGTCACCCAGAACCAGGATGTTCTCTTCCACTGAACACAAGGGATGGTGGTAATGCTGATCCCAGGGGTGAGTGTGATCTGAACCACACAGGGGTTGGGGGCATGGATGGCTGAGGTGGTATCCGGCCTTCCAGCCTGGCAAGGGGCGACAGTGGCAGGGACCGTGCTCAATCAGTCACTAAGTGACTTCACCTGAGGGGGACAGGAGTAAGCCTATGGGGGTAGTAAATACTCTGGGCCCAGGAGTGGGAGGTCCAGAAGCCGCACCTTCATTGTGGGCACTGATGGTATTACACAGCTGTTGCATGCTAATTTGCATTTGCTACAGCAGCTTCAGGCAGCTAGGTATGCAGGGTATGCACGGGGGTCACAGGGCAGGCCCAGCATGGGCTCAAGTTTGGGCAGCAGCACAGGGGCAGGCCTCCGGCAAGGGTAGCAAAGCCTGGGTTGGAAATGAAGCCCCTGGGCACATGAGGATTCATCGGCCATCAGGGCATGTAACCTCATGGGAAAGAGTAGAGACTCCCGGGGGATCTCTGGGGGAGCAGGGCTCTGCGGAACTCCCTCCATGCAGTCCTGAGTATGGTTATGCCAGGATGGCTGACCCGATGGGAGTTCACCTACTCAGTACAACTAAATATAAAATCCCGAGAGGTGAATACGTGGATATATTATCCCTAGTGCGCAGGGAGGTGTGACAGACAGTAAACGTGGGCAAGGCAAGCAAAATAGTGAACTGACAAAGAGGCCAAGGGTGCCTAGGAGATGAGACTAATGGGAGGCTGCCTTCCTCATCTATCTGGGTGTTATAGAATAGGCCTACCCACAGAGGAGCCCTGCATTGGTTAAGTATATGGATATAATTAGGCGGGCACACAATATGTTTGGGGGAGCATGTCCTGGTTTAATTATAATTAACAGTTTCAATTAAGGGCAGCAACACAAACCTGGATAAGGTGGCATCACACACTGTGGTTGCAGTGGATGACGCCAAGGGCGCTAGGGGTTTGTTCATACCGCAACAAACTCGGGAGGGGCCCCTAGCACATAATATTATTTGCTGGGCATTTAATGATGGTGGTTTTTTCGCAACCCCTGTAGATACAGGCATGTTTGCGAGACAACTACTGCCGGCAATTATATTTTGACAAGTCTATGCCCATGGGCTGTTCAGTATCCTGTGCAGCTTTTCAGAAATTCAGTACAATGTTGCACTGGGCAGTGGTGCGGTCAGCGGGACTAAACCAAGTAGTGCAATAATTTTTTTGTTTGTAGATGGACACATTTCAGGCCCTGGCTAAATAGTTGGGGGAACCCCTAGCGGAGGAGAAAACATAAGGCCCTTCCACTACATTGACCTACCTGGGCATTCAGCTAAACACCAGGGAGGGTGTATCTTGGCTCCCTCAGAAAAAACTTCAGGAGCTATCAGGGTTGCTCCAGAGAGTATTGGGGGCCAAAAAAACTCAGGCTACAAGAATTGCAATCTATTTTGGGGCACCTGAACAGCGGGCAGCAGCAACAGCCGGTATAGCCAGGTCACATCATTACATACCAATCACTAGACAAATGAAGGAACACTTGAGGGTGTGGAAAAGTTTTCTGGGTCGACTTAAGGGGGTATCATTATGGAGGGAGCAATGGTTATTACAGTGTGGGGGGTTAAAAATCCACTCATATGCAGCAGAGGGTGTAGGTCTTGGGGTGTTTTTTATCAAGGCAAATGGTGTGCACAAAATAGCCTGCCACTGGGACACAAAACGGTTTTGTGCGTGACATGATTTTCTTGGAATTTTTCCCCATTTTAGTTGTGGTGGTTATTTGGGGATTGGAACTGGCTAATATAAGGGTGTGCTTCTGGTGCGACAATATGGCAGTGGTACAGGTTTTCAGTCGCCAAACTTCCAGATTGCACAGGGCTATGAGGTTGGTAAGGGCGTTTGTTCTACAGTGCTTAACCTTCAATATCTGTTTTTCTTTCAAGCACGTGCCGGGCATGGATAATGGCATAGCAGATGCCTTGTTTCGTTTCCAGTTTCACTGATTTCGTGAGCTTGCAACAGCGGTTAGCGGTGAAACACAGCACATACCGTGGGCACTCTGGAGTCTCAGAATGTGATGTGATTGGCCGAATGGAGATTTTTGGCTCCAGCTTAAAAGTTGTTTATTTCGTATTCTTTTAAGAAGTCTTGTCAATTCAAAGATCCAGAGAATGGGTTGCCTATGCGGCCCTCCATGGAGGGAGGTTTTTGCACTACCGGGTCAAGGACAATGCAGCTGCGGGTGCCCCTCAATGATAACACATAGGAAAATGGGTCTTTTATCCCCAGTAGAGCTGCTAGACAAAAGACCATTTAGAGATGTCTGGGAACCCGAATGGGTGTCAGGGGGAGGCAGCCAAGCTAATGGCTGGCGCCTCCTTGTGGCAGATGTTCAGTGCAGGTACTCCATAAATTAAGGCACAAAAGAATGAAAAATGGCTTGGAAAAGGAATTAAGGAGAGGTGCTTGGTAACTGAGCAAGCTGGGGGCAGTTGGGAACTCCAATGACTGGTACAGCAGGGAGCCAACCCCCCCATCATTATAGGCCACCTTAACCCCCTCCTATGGGAGGGCGTGATCAGTAAGATCCTGGCAAGGAAATTGCTGGACTGACCTGGTCCCAGCAAGAAAATTGCTGGAGGGACCTGGATGAAGGGTGGGGGAAAATCTAGTGAAAGCCCCCCCTCCCCCGGAATTGGTTGGAATTGGTAAGGTCCCGGCAAGGGAATGGCTGGAGGGACCTGGATAAATAGGGGGGTAGCTGTGGAAGCCCCCCCCTCAAAAAATTGGCTGGAATTGGTAAGGTCCCGGCTGTGAATCTGCTGGAGGAACATAAATTTTGCACCTGCACTGCACATTTTTTATGCACCGGGTTACTCCCAGACATCTGTCTAATAATGAAGTTGTGGCCTGATTAAACGCATATCTAAGTCTCCTGTCATTCTTTCGGCATAGCCAGACAATCACCTCACCCCTCCCCAGCTGTGTCTGATAATCCCATCTACCAGGCTCAAACACCCATTTGTAAAGAGGCTTTGTGCCTCAGAACATGCTGGTCCCACGTCCCCTGGTCTTTAAGGGGCAGAACATCCTATTACAAATCCTGTCAGCTTCCTGTTCATGATTGCTGCTGTGATCTGTTTTCTTTTCTTGTCTTCCAGGATCTTTCTGGTAGTAAGATTTAGTGATAACTTGGATGCTGCTCCAAATCTTTCAGTACAGAACAGAACCTGTGTCACATAAGCACAGTAATTAGTAGAATTGCCTGGTACAGACCAAATTACTAACTAATCAACTTTCTCAAATATCTGCTTCTCTAAAAAGATAAAACTTCCCTGTATGTCCACTCCCACTTGGGACATTTATTTAAAAATATTTTAATGCATACTCAGGTTCTTTTATTTTTATAACTACTCTAAACTATGCTGTGAATTAATTCACAATTACTTATTTTGCCAGCTCAACTTCTTGTTTTGTATTGCCTGATGTACTTTGTATCTTGAGAAATTCATAGTGGTTGTAATTATTAGGAAAATCCTGCCCTCTCCTCCAACAGTATGGGTGAGTCATTTTCATACATCAGAACTGATACAATTCTGTTCTTCAGGAGTTAGAGAGCCAAGCTAAACTGCACACTAGAGAGAGGCTTTGGGTTTATGTAATTACATATTCACACACTCAAATTCCTATTGTTTGGTGGAGAACAAGCAACATGGGTGGATCCACATCTGGTTTCTACTGTGCTCAAGGCAAGGATACCTCTTGTACAGGTTCAATCTCTATGTTGGCCCAGCCCAGCTGTTTTCTGGACAGAGAATTTTTTTATATGAATTTAATTGCCTGTTAATTAGGAGACTGGATAAGAAATCTCTTAAACAACGACAAACACTCCAGCTCAGAAAAATCCAGCATTATCTATTTACAAATACCAAGACTCTTATTAACACTCTGCCTTTCCAATCACATCCTTTTCTATACCAGCCACCTGCTCAAGCAGGTTATTTTAAAGACCTGCTCTCAAACAATTTTTTATTGTAAAGCTGCCTCTGCTCATTCTAGCAATACCCCCAGTTGCACACAATGGAAAAAATCAGAGAAAGAGACAATGACAGAATTTAGCAGAGTGACAGTATGTATCCACCCAGGGATGGACCAATCACGCCCCTTTCCCCCGCTGCGCATGCTCCAGGTGGAAGAGCCAGGTAAAAGGAGGCAGCCCAGCTCATTCAGGGCTGGCTGAGAAGGAGGAAGGACGTGTACTGCAGGCTCCTGCAGAGGTGCTGGTGATGCTCCAGGCAGCAGAGCCCATGGACCCGGATTTGCCAACTGCAGAGACTGACAGGGACGCCAAGGCACCACCAGCCGAGGAGATGCCTGGGATGCAATTTGTGGTAGGAAGAGTCCCAGGGGATATAGTAGAAGCCAATGCCTAAACCCTTAATGGGGAAGTGCCTGGCTTCATAAGGCCCTGGGTCAGAACCCAGGGGAACGGGTCGGGCTGGGTTCCCCTGCTGCACCCCACGGGCCACTCGGCATGACTGTTGTTTGCTCTCAGCGTCAGCCTGGAGGCTCAGGGGCCACAGACTGTTTGTTTGCCCTGCCCCACTCCGGGGCTACAGACGGACTGTTGTTCTTCCCCACTCAGAGGCCCAGAACACCAATTGCTACTGCCTGCCCCAGCCAGGAGGCTTAGGGGCAATATACTATTTGTTTACCCAGCTCCACCCGGGGGCTATGGACTGATCATCATTCTGTCCTGCCCAGCAGGCAAGAACTCCAATTGTTGTTGTTGACCCCAGCCTGGAGGCTTAGGAGTTACAGATGGTTTGTTTGCTAAGCCCGCCAGTGGTCCAGAGTTCACCGTGCTGCAATTACCTGTTCTAATAGAGAATCCTATTGACCGGGTGACGGAATGTACCCATCCCAAACTGGGGCAATGGGGCGGCCCAACTGGACAAACAGGGCCACCCCGTCACAAGCACCGTTAAATTTTTTTCACTTATTTACACACATGCACACACACACATAATTATCCCGTTAAAAAACAAAACAAAGAAATAAACAAAAACAAAAATTTTGTAGTCTATTGCATCTTATGGCATATCACAATATTACAAAGACTAACACACGTTTAACACATATTGGTAGATTGATAAACAGATAATTAATTAGAATTAATTGCAACAACTTAAATGTTCTGAACCTATGCTGTTTCAACTGATGGCCACAAGGGTGATATTGGATGGTGACTGGATAATGATCACAGTTGTGTAGCTAACCATGGCTTATAGGAAAAATTAACAAATAGCCTATAAAACCTATAGAACCTGTTCAGATCAGCTTGAGCTGCAGCCTCTGGACCGTGGATTGATGAATATCAACTTTTTGTTGTGCTATTTTGTCTGTAGTTAGAGCAATATGATTTAATAAAACCAGTTGAGCTTGATTATTTGACATCTCATTGATTAATAATCTAAATGAACTCATCTAACATTGCAGCTCATAAATAAAAATAATTCCATCGCACATTGTGTATACCAGGGATGGTCTACATAATACTTGGTCCTGTCATGAGTGCAAGAGACTTGGCTAGATGATCTCTTCAGTTCCCTTCCAGGCTTATGATTCTATAAAAGCTTTTTTCCGCAGCCTTTCCCTTATTTTTCATAGCCATATAACATATTCTTTCAATGAAAAAGGACAATTAGCTATGAGTTACTTTTATTGGTTTTAGCCAGCTGATGACTAGACAAACTAGCATTAGAGAGCCTAAAATGGCAATGTAAATTCTCCTAATTCCCAGAAACTACATATTTTTTTCCAACATACTATCACCAGGCTTTGTTTTGTATGTTTGTTTTTAATTGAAGACCAGTGGACACTTGGGCCTGAGTCCATGAAAAGCCTAATGTGACATTTGAACTGAAAGAGTAAGCCTTTCCCCCCATGCCCCTCCATTCAGGGCTCCAGGCTTCAGCTGCAGGGCAGGGTGTCTCAGGACTTTAGCCCTGCAGGGGGTGAGGCATCAGGGCTTGGGGTTTCTGCCCTGCAGAGCACCCCGGGGCTCAGGATTTCAGCCTCATGGGACTCACCAGGGCTCCCATGGGTTTGAAAATATTTACCAGAGCTTTACTCTGGATGGCTCTGGCTGAATTTAAGCCCTGCCATGACTCTCTGAATTCTAGCTAGTAGCAACATAAGGGTATGCTGGAACCTTGCTAAAGTACTTTCTGTGAAGAAAATGGAGGTGTTGTTCACTATCACTGAACATTATCAAGCACTCTGCTTCCTTGTTTGATCATCATCATCCTGCGTTTTACCAAAAACGCATTTTAAACATTAGAACACTCTTGGGTCAAGTCTAGTCTATTAGCTAACATATTTTTGAACTGAGTGCAAACAGGATAATATATTTTAAAATGAAAAGGAGTACTTGTGGCACCTTAGAGACTAACAAATTTATTTGAGCATAAGTTTTTGTGAGCTACAGCTCACTTCATCGGATGCTGTAGCTCACAAAAGCTTATGCTCAAATAAATTTGTTAGTCTCTAAGGTGCCACAAGTACTCCTTTTCTTTTTGTGGATACAGACTAACACGGCTGCTACTCTGAAACCTGCCATCTTTTAAAATGATTCAGTGAATTATACTTGACCCTACTGGGAAACCTAGCCATGACCAGCTTCACATTTTACGATATTAAACCCTGAATACACTTGTGTTTAAAAAAGTATTAGCTGAAATGTGTTAGCTAATATATTTTTAAACATGACTTGTTATTTAATCTAGATAAGAGGGAGCGAGAGGATCACAGCCCTCAAATACTGAGGAGATATGAAGGGGAAGATATGAAAGTCATCGCTTCTCCCAACCAATCATTGGCGAGAAAGACCTGTCACCCCTCAACAACTAGGAAAGATGAAGAAGAGAGTAACCTATTGACCACCAAAATATCAAGTCCATTAGGAAGAATGTTCCATTGGTCCTCAGTTTTCTTGGAGTCTCCAGGACAGGCTAAAACAATGTACACCAACTCGGTGCATAAAATCACATGATCTACCACCAGCACAGATACTATATTTTTTCCCATCTGCTTTCTATTTAAAATACATTTAAAATGTATTTAGCTATATTTTTTGGTCTCTGCAACATGAAAGAGAACAAGGATGTGAGTCAATGTTTGGGCATGTTTTCTGTCCAGGAATGCTGAAAGAGCAGCTTTTGCAGAATGTTTAACTTTTAAAGTTACAGGGATATAACATTGCTATACCAGCTCAAATTTCCTGAATTTAAAATCTTGAGTGACTTATGTTTTTAGTTACCATGGTGGATACTTACAGGATTACATATAGCAGCACCTAGATGCAATGACAGACAAAAATGGTTTCATATTTAATTTATTGTTATGGAATACTTTGAAATACAGATTTTTGAAAAATCTTTCATTAAACAGATGCACTACAACACCAGTTGATGTAAATCAATGACGCTTCATTGACTTCAGTGGAGCTATGCTGAATTACATGCAGTGAAGATCTGAACAATACTTTTTAAAAATATATACTTTTATCTGTCTGTCCTGTGCTCTAAAGGGTTGCTGTACTTACAGGGGACAATGAGGGAACTCAGCAACAGCTGGCTTCAGCATCTGTCAACCAACCCATGTCCAAGTCCAGATGATACTTTCCCATTCCAATGAACAGATTACTTTAGGATGGGGTACATTACTTTGTCCCCTATATCCAAGCCATACGTTACAATGTGGGGGTACATGTACGCTTTCTGCCCCAAGCCCCTCAATCTTCTTCAGGCTGCTGCTGCTGTCTTTGGTCAGGTGGTGCTCGTCAGACCATCTTGCTGCTCAAGTACAAAAACCACCTGAGCTGCAAAGATGAAAAAATTAGTGCCAGTCACTGAAATATGCTAAATGAGAGATTTGTTTATAACCTGACCAAGATTCACTTTTCACTCACCACAACCCTCGCCGGTCACAAAAGGAAGTGTTGCTTTAAAAAAGATTGCAGCAATCTAAGACAGATTTTTGGCTCTGACTTTTCAAGAAAGGAAGAAAATAAATCTATTATAAAGATGTCTATACATGTTTTGGCTCTCTGCAAGTGGGACCTATGATCTTCAGTTTCAATGCGTTCTGCGGATCAGCTGAGTTTCTGCTACACAGTCGAGTGTGCAGAAACCAAATATGACCTTTCAGAGCACAACATTTCTACTGAATAGTCTCCAGTGACCAGTGCAGAAACAATGCCTTGTTAGGTCAGTTGCTCTTCATTCCACAGAAAAATGCATCTGCTAAAGTCATCTCCCTGAGTCATTTCACCCTCCCCCCCACCACCTCCTTTTGGATCCATTTACTCCCTGAGCCTTCTCCAGCACATCATGTTTAAATTTATGTTCTTCATCTTCAAGGCACTGCACAATTCTGCTCCTCCCTGCTTAGCTGATCTTGTGTCTTATTATGTTTCTCTTCTCCACCCTCCTCTCATTTTAACACCGATGCTACTTCTGTGACCTATTCATCCACTTCTCTAGCAACCACAGTCATTGACTTCAGTGATGTTCAGCATCTTGCAGAATGGGGGCTGTAGTTGTTGCAGGACTGACTTCTATGCAGCGATGTGGAATTAAAGCAGCTGAGGATCTGGCCCAAAGAATTTAAATGAATAGGACACTGTACTTTTCAATACAGGTACACTGATTACATAGAAGGAAGTACTCAAGTCGTGTGTTGGAGCTTAGAGTTGAGAAAATCGTAATAGTAGATCTTCATCCATCTTATCCCAATATGGGTAAAACTGAAAAGTTTGCTATTCTGAAACAGCCAGTTTTCTCTGTCACAGCATTACTGGGAAAAAGTAAAGAAAAAGGGTAAAGGAGACGAAATTGTGTTCCTTTCTTTCTTAGGATCAAGGAAATAAACTTTTTTTTCATGGGGTTCACACAACAACTTCATCAATTAGTCAGTCTTAAATCCAGAAGACCATAGTCATAGTCAACAACCTGCAAACTAAAAATGAAAAGAGAAAAACAGAGTTCTTCATCGGTGAAATGTGCAGAGTGTCTCTGACGTGCCTGAAATGGATTGTTTCCACCAAAAGATCAGACAAAAGGGCCAGATCCTCAGCTAGTAGTAGTTCTACTGATACCAGCATAGGCTCTGTTGTAGTAAATTTAACTAATGTTCTACCAACTCGTCCAAATGACTAAAAAAAGAAAATACATCTTAATGCCTAAAGGGACCAAGTAAGTGGGAAAGCTCAAAGGAGAGCCTTCTACAGGAAGCTCTGGACAATAAGCTCTATGCCCAGAAGGATATTTACTGAGGCTCCAAAAATCAAAAAATCTGAAAACATCTTAAAAAGACCAAATAAGTCGGGTAGGGATAAAGATAAAGGTTTTAATTAGTTAACTGGCAGCATCTGAGAGAGTGTTGCTTGGAACTTTCTTTAGAGATATTGTATCTTTGGTACACAAGAAGAAAAACATGAGGGGCCTCTAGACACAGGCCTGAATAGATAGTAGTGCAAAACTACACTGCATATTAGGGAACGAGGGGAAAGATAATACCACTGGAAAGAAGAAAACATCACAAACATCTGGGTACGCTGAAGTGGGATATAAAATTTAACTGACCTCTTTAATGTGTCATCCTTTTGAAGTTGCTTGAAGTAAAAGGAGTTTCACTAGGAATTAATTAAAAGTGATGCTGTTAATTAAAAATGATGCAGTTAGGTTGGAATAATTGCCAAGGTAAGTAGAAAGGGCAAATATTAAAAGTGCATTGAATTAGTTAATAGGGCATAGGAAAATCATCTGGAATGTACAGACAGACCTTAAATTTATATAGCAGCATGAAAGGCTAATATGATGTTGGGTTGCATCAAGATGGATGACAATAGTGTAAACAGATATATTCCAAAGTTCAAACTCTGCCTTTCAATGCCCACACACAGCTTCCATTCTAGTCACCTGGAGCCTTATGCCTACTACCAAAGCTGGAATTTGGCCCCTGTAACAGTAATGATGATAGATAATTCTACCTAGGGAGGTGGTAGAATCTCCTTCCTTAGAAGTTTTTAAGGTCAGGCTTGACAAAGCCCTGGCTGGGATGATTTAATTGGGGATTGGTCCTGCTTTGAGCAGGGGATTGGACTAGATGACCTCCTGAGGTCCCTTCCAACCCTGATATTCTATGATTCTATGATAATGATCTATAGTAATGTATTATGATTTTAATGTTTTCATGTGGAAAATTAAGGATTCAAACATGGCTTCAATGTCATCTGTTCACAATATCTATTTGCCTGTGTGTTTGCTGAAGATGCACGACGAGTATCCTTTAACATCCTCTATAATACTATTGCAGAGCACAGCAGGGAAACTATTGATCTGACACTAACTGAAGTATTTCCACTGCAAAGTCCTTTTCTTGCTCATTCTGCAACAGGTCTTTTAATACTGCATTACAACCACATTAACAATGAATGAGTCCATTACAACCAGTGGAACTACAATGACTATGAAATGTCGGCCCCACTATTAAGATCATCACAGGACACTCGTGGTAACTGTTCATTGCAATTTACAGGGATTTAGCTGTGTGATGCCCACTTTCTTTAACAGGATTTGTATGGCTGAATCACAGTGAATAGTTACACCTTAGGAGTTAATGGTTTATACTTTGTGTTGCAACACACCGTTGGTTCTATAGAAAGATAATACATATTATTGTATTTCTGAGTAATTTAATATAATCTTTCTTCATACAGGGTTCCCATAAGCACCAGCTCTCCCCCCTCCCGCAAGTATATTCTCAATGGTTATGTGGTAGATATTTATTGTCCTAAACCTAACAAGTAGAACTATAAATATAATAGAATCATCTTGTTTGTCTATTTTAAAAGGCTGCATTACCGTTTAACTTTATTTATTTTTAATCCCCATTTATAATAAATAATGCATTTGATTACACCATGAACATAGTACATTAATCACTTTGCTTAACTAAGATTTTGCTTAAAGGTCACCTGGCTTTGAAACTTGGAAAAGACACCTTGTAATAAAGATTTCCGATGACTCCATCATGCACCCTTGATTAAAGGTTATGGAGAGGCCCAATTCACCCTTGAATCATCATACTCCAGTTCTTACATTCTCTGGCTTTGTTTTAAGGTGCAAGGCTGTCAGGGCCCTAGGAAAAGGTTACATCATTTTTGGTAGTGTTCAGTAATGCCCCTGGTTTCTCAGTTCTGACTCCATGCTCTTCTCCAGGAAGGCTTCTCTTGGTTTACAATTTTCCAAGAAATGTTCATACTGACAAAAGAGAAATGGCTGCTCCGTCATACACTTCCAACAGAAGTCTGACTAACGTTATCAAACATACAGGTCTTCTCCAAGATAAATTCTAAGTGTGGCTAGTTCTCTCTATTGTGATTTATTTCCGCCACCCCCCACCCCAAGTTTGGGACTAAGCTATAATATAGTCAAGATTATTTGGCATATAGAAGAGGACAAAGCAGTTGTAACATGTTAGTGAAACATAAGAGGAAGAAGGAAGATCGATATGATGAGATGAAAGATAGTCCAGGGGCTAGAGTGCTGGTCTGGAACTCAGAAGATCAAGGTCCATGTTCCTCCACAGATTTCCTGTGGGATCTTGGGCAAGTAATTTAATCTCTCTGTGCCTAAATTGTCCACCTCTAAAATGGATATAACAACACTTCCCTACCTTATAACATTATGGAGAGGATAAATCCATTAGATTGTGGGGAGTTCAGAAACTGTGATAATGGAGACCATCTAGGTACCTTAAATAGATTGGATCCAAACACCCTATGGAGAACAGTTACTCACAAGGTTATTTTGATATCTCATCATATACTAAATTTTGTTTGCTATATAATATGCCTAGTCAATGTGTGAGGTGTTGAAATAGAAAAGTATTTTCTCCTTTATATATTAGATACTGAGAAAGAAAACACACATAAAATACTTCACTGCTTACAAGTTTGTCTAGAAGACAACAACACTCACCCACCAAAAATCTAACTTTGATGTTTCAGCTTTTTCTCATATTTTACTTTCACCCCCACAAAATAATACTCAGTAGAGCCCCTTTGTGTGTTGTTTTGAATGTGCTTTTGCTGGCCTCTTTGAATATCTTCATTCAACATGGATACCATCTCATAGATAACCAAAAACTAACTTTGCACTTATTTTCCATCAAAGATCTTACAGGGCTTTCTGCACATTAATAACTGAAGCCTTAAAACACCCCTTGGAGGATGATCAACCATCTTAGTTTATCCCCATTTTACAAAAGGAAATTGAAGTGAAGAATGATATAGTCAATTTCATTTGGCCATTCAGGAAACCAGAAACAGAGCCAGTAATAGAATCCAAACCTCCTAAGTGTCATTCCTGTGCTTCAGATACAAGGCCATGGCTAATAATTTGCCATCAAACACTTCTGAGGCAAATTAATTCATTTGCTAAAGTAAAAAGGATACCATTAGTAATAATTTCTCCATCAACCCTTTGTGCTGCATAAGGGTCACATAGGATAAGTTACTGTACCAGGGGTCTTCCTGTCTTCCCCTTTTCAGAGAAAGTCACACTTTCTGTAATCAGTATCAACCCTCACTAATTCTGTATGCAAAAAACCATAAATATACCTTCTGGAATTTAAGCAGATTTTGCCAAAGTTGCCCATCTCCCAAATAACTTCACAATTCTCAGAGAACTAACAAACAAATAAAATCCATTTATACTGATATATGGTTGTGAACATGGCAGCTTCTGGATGGCAAAACAACACAGCGGTATACAGAAAATACAGTAAGTAGCTCAGGTGTAGTGAATTCTCTTGAATATCATTCCTTGATTTTTTTAGGAAAGGGGGGAAATGACAAAAACATTGAGAATCAGCTTATTTTAGTATGAGAAGCAATTATTTTACATACACAGTATTTCTGCCATGCCTTGGCCCTGAAGTTGCATCTAGTTCCACAAGTGGACCCCTGAACTCCCATGTAAATCCACTGACTTTAATGGGGCTCTGCACTAGCAAAGGAGTCTTCCCATATAGAACAATTTGCAGGATTAGCCATCATATAATACTTTACCACACCAACAGTCCCAGTGATCTCATTAGAATTACTCATGTAGCAAGGTGTTACTCAACACGAATAAAAGTGATAGACTCAGGCCTTCCCTGTGTATTATGTATGAAATTTAAAAGTCATTTAGACTGTTAGAAAAATAAGCTACCACCCATGAAGCTGTTCAATAGTCTGTCAATAGAATAAGTGGAAGCACCCTCTCCTGAGTTCCTGAGACATTAAAAACTGCACTGAGTGCCACACTGGGGTTGCAGGAGCACTCTTGCTAGCACTCTATATTCACAACTCCCATTGAAGTCAATGGGAGTTCTGTACATAAAATGAGCGCAGGATCAGAGCCTAGAAAATATACTGGAAGGAACTACCCTGCATTAGCAGGAACATGTTTTAGATGACCTCCCAGGTCTTTCCCATGTCTGGATTTTTATGGACCAGTCCTGAAAATTACCGCACACCTGCTGAGCACTTGTCGTCAATGAGAGTTATAGGTGTTCAGCTCTTATTATCTGGACTGATGAGCTTATGAAGAATGACAATCAGTAAAGTAAAAAACACAATGGATTTAGTTCTTTTCTCACAGTTCCTCAATGCTTTAACTTGATGGAGGGTAACTCCAGATTTACCCTGGCATAAGTGAGATCAGAATCAAGTCCACTGATTGTTCACATTTGAAGTAGCATGACATTTTTTTAATCCAAATTGAGTTTATGTGGTTTTAAAAAAAAAAGTATATATTTTGCCACGTATGTTGAGGATCAAGGATCATTTAGTTTCCAAAACATGACACATGGTCCAAATGATACATTGCATTAGATTCTATATGCTATTAAATAATAAAATGTTTAGATATTACTTCCTATGGTGACTAATGCTTCAGGGAATACACTAAAAGGTACAGTATCAATACTGGAAGTTAAGCACCCAAAGATTTTCAAAGGATACCGCCATATCTTTCAGTTCTACTGCAGAACCTAGAGTGATAATGGAAAACTATGAAATTTACAATTAAAGGAGCAGATTTATACCAGCATAAAACACACTTCAATTGTGAGAAAATTTAGAATATTTTCTAGTTAATTAATATATTTTCTTGGTAAGTAGTAAGGGTTTTTCACTCTTTGTGTTTGGCCTGGTTTTTTTGTTTGTTTGTTTTTTTGGTGATAAAATGTTTTTAGAACAGAAAAAAACAACAAGGTTTCAGCATGATAAAGGACTCCAAAAAACGAAACAAAAAAACTACAAAAAATAAAAACAGCCTATTTATTATTTTGTTTGTAAAGGAAAGTTTCACGGATCAACTACTGCATACTGTTTGTATGCGAATTTCCTACATTTTGCATTGCTAAATAATTGAGAACATTAGCTCCCAAACCATGAAAAATTCATTTTAACATGATGTATTATTAATCAATTTAATTTAAAGTGATCTGGGAAGTTCCACTTTCAGTTATGGTGCTTGAAGATACATTCAGACAGTGGTTGGTCTTTATTAATAGCACTGGGTGTAACTCTTTCCTGTCTGATACATCTTCCCAAGTGGGTCAAATTGCAAATACATGGTGGTGGATAAAGGAGAACTGGTTGACATAATTTACCTAGACTTCCAAAAGACCCTTGACAAAGTCCCATACAAGAGGCTTAGCCACATAAGATAAATTTTAATGATGTAAGAGGCAAAGCATATGTCATGGATCAAAAATTGGCTAGGAGACAGAAAGCAAACAACAGGATTAAATGGCCAATTTTCATAATAGAAAAAGTTAAGAGGGGAATCCTCAAAATTCTGTATTAAGTTCAGTGTTAATATATTTATTAATGATCTGCAAAAGGGGATGAATAATGAGGTAGCAGAATTTGCAGATGACACAAAGTTATTTAGATTAATCAGCACTGGATAGGACTATGAGGAACTTCATAGAGACTAAACCAACTAGGGGAATGGGCAAATGAAGTTCAATTTCAATAAATACAAAGTAATGCACATTGGAGGTGTGATAAATGAAGGGGGTGGGGGTAGCTCCCTTTTTTTGGATACCCAGCCAGCCAGTTAGCTATAAAATCCCTGTTACTAGCTCACAGGAGGGGAAAAATTAAAACTACATGTCCACCTTACAGGGTTCTAAATTAACTGTATCAGCATAGGAAAGGGTCCTGGATATCACTGTAGAAAACTCAATGAAGACTTCAACTTTATGTGCAGCTGTGTTCAAAGAAGCAAACCAAATGCTAGGTTGTAGAAGGAATGGGAAGTTGAATAATGTGGAGAACATTATAATGTTTTTTATATAATCAACTGTGCAGTCTCATCTGGAATTCTGTGTGCAGTACTGGCTACCCCATCACAAAAAGGTCATTGATTAAGTAGCAGGGATTAAAGAGAGAGAGCATTAGAATGATATAGGGCCTGGAAAAATTTTCATATGAAAAGATTCAAAAGACTGGGATTGTCATATAAGAAAAGAGTATGAAATATGAATGGTCTAGAGAAAGTAAATTAGTCTAGAGAACTTCTGTTCCGCCTGTTTCATAACACAAAAACAAAGAGCTATTCAACAGAATTAAAATATAGAATATTCAAAACTTAACTAAGGAAATACATTTTCACACAATATATAATTCAACTGTGGAACTCACTGCTGCAGGAAGTTGTGAGGCCAAAAATATAAGCTTACAAATGGATTGGGAATTTTATGGATGTATTTTACAAATGTGGAAACTGAGATACAGACAGGTTAAGTGACTTTCCTGAGGGAAGCATCAATTACCTGCTAGTATGCCTGCGGCACCTACCCAAACCACTGAGCCCAGTGACATTCAGCCAGTTGTGATTTCCCATTTTTCCATGAGCTTTCCTACCCCTCTTTCCCACCTTACTCACAGTTCATCCAGCCAGATTTAGGGAAATGACAAATTTTATATATATATATTTGTCACACACACATCACATGACAGATAGGTGATGGAGTCACCCAACAACCTCACCTCCCTGGATTCTCCATAGCCCGTTTCTGCCTCCACGTGCCTAATGGATCATTGTTGTAACTGGTCTAATTCATTCATTTCAAATTATGGGGCCAAATTTTTATCACTGCTCAATTTTGCCAGCCCAAATAGGTGCACTATAGGAGGGATACTTCATCACCATGCGAACCATTGCTTTTTTGATATAAGTGCTGTCATCTCAAGAACTGTGTCTAATCATCAGATTCTTAACTGGTGGCAAATCAGCAGAACTCTGTTGACTCCAGTATTCCCACTCGGTATAAATCAAGTGATCTCTAATTGAGTCAATGGAGTCACGCCAATTTACTTGAGCTGCAGATACCCATTAGCTCAAAAAATGTGTTATTGTTGCACCTATATACCAGGTGGCGATAGCCCTTTACACATATTCCTATGCCGATCAGTATAATCTACAGTGGAGGGAGAGTAGGTGTACTAATAGTTGCCATTATGAGGTCAAGAGATGTATGTAAATAGCCATTCCCAAGGTTACAGTCATTGCATGATTACTGAGAAGCCCCTTCACAGGTCTAAAAAGGAGTCAGAACCAAAATCTGTTTACCCTCAAAATGATATGAAACACTACCTATGCAAAACTGAACTACTCATTATCTCAGTTCTTCAGGTTTCCTGTAACATGACTGTCTTCAAAACACTTGTGGTACACAGAGAGGACATTGTAAAAATGACACCATAAAACTTGAAGCCAACTTTTTCAAACGTAGGTGCCTAAAAGTAAGGTTTCCAATCCATGCCCAATGGCTCGATTGTCAGGGGGTTGAGTACTTGGATCTCCCTTTAGCTTCAGAGGGTATTTGGAACCATCTCACAGCACCAGATTCCAGCCTATTTTTGAAGTGTCACAGGCACAGAGACAGCATATGCAAACCTAGTGCTTACATGAAAAGGTGAAAGGGTATCATGGTGATGAAATATCATGAAATCAAGTACAAAACCAATATTCTTTGGTCCATGTTTCCATACTCATCTCCAAAGAAGGAAAGATGGGTGGCTAGAACCTCAAAGGGGGCAGAGTTAAGTTAATTTGGGTCCCTGATTTATTTTTAATGTTTGGCTTCCGTTCAAGTTTAACCTTAACTCTGAGTTGCCTTGTCTTTTTTTATGGTCTTGCTAACTACAGCATTCCTGTAATTTTTTAAAATGTAATTTTTTAGTTACTGAGAGATACTCCCAGCTTTAACTTCACCTGAACAAAGTTTGTTTGGGAATATGTACTGGATTATAAGGGAGAGATCAAAATTCCTCAGCACTGAGCAGTTCCTGCTGTTCTCAAGTGGTCAGTACTTTTGAAAATCTGGCCACTTATTCAGGTGCTTAAATGCAAGCAGATCTTTGAAAATCTGGATTATTGTTTAGGTGTCTGAGGCTACATCTACACTACACACCACCACTGACAACAGCGTGTAGTGTACATGTACTATCTATATGCTGTAGTAAAAATCAGGCTGTGTCCACGCTGCTGAGTGTAGCTAAATGTATCAGTGAAAGTCTCTGGCAAAGGGGAAGCAGCAGGAAAAGGCTCAGCCGCCACCTGCCCCCCACCAGAGCCTTTCTCCACTACCAGATTCTTTCCTTGCCATGGGGAAAAACTCCAGCATTAGGGAGTAGCAGGAGCTTTTCCCCGCTCTTGAGTCTTTCACTGTGGTAGGGAAGGGCTACTTCAGTGGGGAGGCAGTGGGACAGCACACTTCCAAAAAGAAGCAGACAGGGAGTCACGGTTTGGGTGAGTAGCGAACATTACAGACATTTGCTCAAAAGCACTGTGTACTTATCACCAAGCTTAATGATGTGTTCATGCTTCACTTGCTGGAAAGGAACAAGTTGGAAAATTCTGTCTCCTACTGTCACTCACAGGTAGCCCCAACTACCTACCTGACTGCAGGTGTGTAATACAATAGATTATTGTGACACATTTTACAGAACTGAAGCCTTTACAATATAAAACTGAGAAATTATATCACTCCTACAATTAGCTACAATCATCATCAGTGCCTGGCATCAGAAAATACTATGAGAGTCTACAGAACTAGTCAAATCCAGGCTGAAAGTTCCACAGTCCTCTTAAATACTTGTTTGATCTCCTAAAGACAGTATAGACATGATCGTCCTGCCCCCTGTGTCCTCTATCATGCTCAGAAAACTGTTTTAGTTAAGCTTCTTAGCAAGGATTCTTTCTCTTATTTATTTTTCTATCACCACTGTGATGTCTGAGGCACCACAGCATGGGTACTTTCTGAGCAGGAAGTTAACCAGGTATTGTTCAGCAATGAGTAGATTCAGGAGCATAGGCGGACATCTCACCTCACCATGCTTAGTTATCTCACCTCCTTGGAGATGTTTTCTTCTGAAAATATTGACCAATATAGGCTATCCTCTAATACAGCGATTGGCAACCTTTGGCCTGCGGCCCGCCAGGGTAAGCCCCCTTGCGTGCTGGGCCGGTTTGTTTATCTGCAGCATCTGCAGGTTCTGCCGATCAGCTGTGGGAAGCGGCGGCCAGCACATCCCTCAGCCTATGCCACTTCCCGCAGCCCCCATTGGCCTGGAACAGCGAGCTGTGGCCAGTGGGAGCTGCGATTGGCCAAACCTGAAGACGCAGTAAGCAAACAAACCAGCCCAGCCCACTAGAGGCCTTAGCCTGGTGGGCTGTGGGCCGAAGGTTGCCAATCCCTGCTCTAATACCTGCATCCCTCTTCTTGTTGTGCAGAGAGGCATGGTCTAGAAAGGTGGAGTGAGCACAAAGACATGACATGAGACAGTATAAGATGACATATGCTAAATTAAACACTAAAAATCTGAGTTTGTAAAATCTGGCTATGGTCTCATCTAGAATGAGTTTGGAGGTCTTCATTTACTGTAGGCATGTTCTTGCCTTGGTGGACATTCTTTCATATTAAAATTTTTACTAGTTGAAACCATTACAGCTAACTGCTCAGCGAAGTCCCAAACGCCCCAATACCATAGCTGGAATATTGCAGAACACAAACAAAGGCCACGTCTTCACTACAAAATTATGTCAACTTAAGTTATATTGGCATACAGCTACCACAGTTGTTACATTGCTTGTGCCTCTGCACACTGTGCTCCCGTGGTGCGCGACCTCACTAGAAGCACTTGTATCAATGCAGACGTCAGTGTCAGGCACTGTGGGGATGGCCCCTGGAGGCCAGTAAGAGTCAGCCCAGGTCACACAGAGTCTCTATAGGTCAATGCAGCGTCACTAACTACATTGACCATGACTTTACACCTCTCAGGGAGATGGTGTTATTAACTCAGCATAGTGGGGCAGTTATCATTGGTGGGAACAAAATTTAAGTGTAGACACATCTACACCTAGGTCAACGTAAGCTGCCTTCTGTTGACTTAACCATTTAGTGTAGACCAGGCCTAAGTCAGGTAATAATGGGAAGGTGCAAAGCACTCACGCTAGATCCAATAATGCCAACCCTAAGCTCTCAAAAATCATTTATCCAGTACCAAAAATTATGTGGTTTTTTAAATTGTGAATTTTGGATTAGTTTTATTTGCTCTGATTCCTGACCCTTATCAGTACATGTGTTCAAGTTTTCAAGATTTTCTCCACAATCAGAAGGGCTAGAAAAACACTTAAAAAGAAAAAAAAAAAAAAAAGCTGAGATTCTCATGCAATCTCTTGATTCCAGGTACTGAGGCTTAAAAAATACCAACTCCTCCCCACTACCTGCCTCCCAAAAAACAAACCCCACCAAATATCACAAGACTTGAGATAAAATTGTGAGATTTGGCAACTATGTAAAGTCTGTTATCAGTTAGCTACTTTATGCATATATTATTATAAAATACAGAGTAAAAGATTTTCCTGGAATGGAATAATAGTGTGCACATACACCTATACTAACCCTTCCATGAATACAAAAAGTATACATATGCATGATTTATATGCATATATTATGTATAAATTACACACACTTTATGGCCAAGATTCTAGAAGATTAGCCACAGTCATGGTAGGGTGCATATAAAGATGTTGTTGGGAGGAGCTTCTGGAGATCAGGCAAAAGCCTATGGGCATACTGGGGAAAGTGAGTGCGAGGATGCCCCTGGTACATCCTTTAAAAATAAACAGTTTGTACACCTCCCTGCACTGAACAGAAAAATAAGAGTATTCCCTGCTTTTGTCCTTCCCTGCCTCTTTGGGCAGGCAAGTGCTGATAGTGACTCTATCTGCATACAATCCTTGCACTAAGGGTGCCCCAGGACAGTATAAGAGGGAAGGCTTTTTGGACTCTCTCCTTATCTTGGGCACCCCCATGATGCCACCACTAAGATATACAGTGCCAGGAGTGAATTATACAGGTCATTGAAACTCCTGCTTCTAATACCTTTCTACCACACCATACTATCATGTATTCTATATATATATATATATATATTGCTGTTTTCACATGTAAGGGCAGATGCCTTTGATAGCATGCATCCAACTGAACAGGACTCAGACAGAGCCATAAAATAAGGTAAAAATAACTTAAATAGCATTTTTCTTAAAAATCACTAATTTAAAGTCTGAGATCCCAGGACTTCCCCAGGGGCTAGAATAAGACTCTTTGGAAATATGGGAAGCTTCCCATTTCCATTGGTAGAAAATTCCCATTTCTAGGGCTATCTTTTTTATGCACAGCAAATATGTTGCTGGCCCTGGACAGAATGCTACCCATCCCGGGGTTCAGGCAGGTGTTATTGTGTGGGGTGAGGCAGAAGGCAAGATGCTTTAATTTTGCTGAGATAGTACTGGAGAAAGTAGAATCACAATTCAAATTCTTTTAGAAATTTGGACTAAGAAAATCATGCTTCTTGCTTCTACACTGATAGCACAACAGGAATGCAGTACAGGCTGCTGGAAAAGAAAAAAAACTCCTCTGTTTAACCTTCCCTTTAAATACAGCAAGTCTCTAACAATCTTCCAAGGAACATTTTTAGTGATCAAGCTTTCTTTCCAATGTGTGCAAAACCCCTTATCATAAAGATTAAAGCAGAAAAAAACTTGCTCTAGGGACACTTGGCTACCAAATTCTGTATTAGGGAAGGGAGAGAGATTGCTGCCTAGTTCAAAAGACAATCACCAGGGATGAAAGGAAGAATCAAAAATGCCCACAAATGAAGACTGCACAGTAGAAGGTAAAGGATAGTGCTCACAACCGGACGTATTAGACACCACACAGTGAAGTGAAACATTGATCGTGACTCAGCCGTTCCAGACAATCACCTGAAATGTGCCGAGCATAAGGAGAGTGCTTTCTTCAAAACACTGCATCATTTGCACTCTGTATCCCACTTCTATTTCAAGTTTACAGGATGAAGCCTAGAAATCTTGAATCTGGCATCCTCTAGAATGGCACTGAGATTTCCATCCCCCCTGAACAGTGCATACCATGATTAATTTTGAGCCACTGTATTGAGCTTCATTTAATCTATTTTTGAATGTAAACTGACTGCTGCAAGATGAAAGAAAATAAATGGAAAGTCAGGATTGTGGGCCAATTGCAGCCCTGGCATAAGTAGGTGCAAATCTAATTGAAACCACTGAACAATCTATATTTGAGAAGTTGACTTTCTTTCTTTTGGGAAGAAAATGCAATAGATTAACCACATGTAACACTTAATTTATTGGATTGTATTCACCACTTCCATGTGGGAGTTATAAATAGAAATGTTAATTGTGTAAAATACATTTCAAGTGCTGACAACACTTAATTTCTCTAATGTAAACTTTGGCTTAATGTGATGACCCAGAGTATTTTGTCTGATTAATTTATTTTTATAAATATTATGCATTTTATGGATGTACTTCACAAGTAGAAATCATTTTAATTTGTACACTGTTTACAGCTATTTAAAATAAATCTATATC
This sequence comes from Eretmochelys imbricata, assembly GCF_965152235.1. Lineage (NCBI taxonomy): Eukaryota > Metazoa > Chordata > Testudines > Cheloniidae > Eretmochelys > Eretmochelys imbricata. Next base: position 178,489,170 of record NC_135572.1, on the reverse strand, counting down.
TATATCTTTATCATAAATGTGCTCCTCCAGTACAGCTAACGGAATAGACCAGATGAGTATATAACTGGACAAGGATCCTGGAAGGTGTGGTGCAGTAGTTCTGCTGCATGTTCCTGTTTGTCCCTGACCTAACCCATTGCTTTGTTGCTTTGGAAGGGGCAGGGCTAGGGGAGCTGCCGCAATCTTTGTAGTGTGTCTCCTGGAGACTTGGGCATATTCTACTGAATATCCATCCGAGAGGTAATGCTGCTCCAAAAAAGCAACTGCCTCTCTAGGCTTGCAACAGCCCTAAGAGAGGGAGACTTGCCTCGGCACAGGAAAGAAGGCCAGCTGGTGAACCACTTATGCAGGAGCTATATTAGAAGAGTAGCTAGGTGACAAGAGTACTATCCATTCTGGTCGTTTGACTGGCATTAGAAAATAAAGTGTTAATTTCTAACCATGACACCTGAGTGGCAGGCCTCACCACATACCAGCCAGAGGAGCAGCACGAGGAGCTCTTTAGTATGGTGTATTATTATTAAACTGTGCTAAAACTGTACACTGACACTTGACATTTCAGGGGGGTTTCCTGGGAAGTCTGCAAGCTGGGTCAGCAACCAGCCAGCCTATAGTAAGGTGTAGTGAGTTGTGCCTCTCTGCTTTAGGGAGAAGCCTGCTTTGTTTCTGTCTGGTTTTGAGTTCTTGCGTATTATCATTTTGATTTCTAAGAAATAAAGTAGTGTTACCCTGAAATCTTCAAACAAGAGTATTTGTTTTTATCTAACTTCTCTCTGTGTATGTTGTGAACATAACCCATGGCATTGGATTTACCTACAGTCCTCAGGCTCTCTGGAGCTTGGATCCTCGCCAAGTTCTCATTAGGAATTTATAAACCATCCCTTATTTCAGAGGATGCAGCAGAAATTCTTGTACTCTGACCTCACAGAATTTTCTGTAGATAATTCTCTGCCCACCAGTTTTCTATGGAGAGCAAGATTCGTCCCATAGAATTTAATTAAAAAATCACATATTCTGTTTGGACCAAATCTTCTCCCAAGATAGTCAATGAGGCCTTTGCCATTGTCATCAATAGGACCAAGATTTGAGCCTCAAAAATAAAAAAAGCATTTATTCTTTCTTACTGCATCTGATAGTTTTCATTCCTTCTGTTTATCTATAGATTTCTTTCAAACGTAAACCCCTGCTCTCCAGTGTATATATCACCTGAAGCAACACTAAAAGACAGCTTGTGAAAGGTAGTACTGATCCTCTGAGGTCCCAACAACGGCCCTGATGCACCACTATCCTCACAGTTGAGTGCTGATTTCCATAACTGGGCATCCAAATCTCTGAGCTGGTTTTGAAAAATCTCAGTTTTTATATATATGCCCGGAGTCCTAAAATACTAAAATTGAAGATTTAAGATATTTTATGTTCCATTACTAATAGAAATCCCCAACTGGGTGCTGAACTCCAACTTATCATCATGTCTTTCAGACCAATCCTACCTCAGTAACTGTTCACTTTACAAAATAGTAGGAAAATCCGAAGTGGCAAAATTTTCAAATCTGAAGCATGGGGGCAGGGAGGGGAGATGAATAAATACAACACTAAATGCAAGGAAGACAACGTGTCTCTGTGAGACACTTTCATTGGGAAAAAAATGAACTTGTTACCATTACAAAAAAAAGTCACCTGTACAGCTGTTGAATTAGCTTTGTACTTCTGCCAACTCAGCACCATGGTTGTAATACAACACTCTATGGCCTATTCTAAGTATAAAACATACGAACAAGGTATGAGTTTTGCACAACCAAAACAAAGTCTTGGCTTTGCCTATTTCTAATCTGAACACATCAGGTTTCCAGACTCGTTTGTGTTTTGCAATTGAATATCTGTGATTTGCTATATTTTTGATATTCAGTATCAGTTCAAAGATTGAAAATAAAATAGATTAGTATGTCATCATGTATCATGTATTAATCATCAGCCTGTGTTCACTAACTTCTCTCCTAGCTATCAATGGAATAATCCAGTCTTGAGGGCTAATTCTTATCTCACTTAATCCTGATTTTAAAGTGGTGTAAGCTTCATTAAAGCCAATGCAGTTAAAATCCCTGAGATCAGTATCCAAATCTTCCTGACATGACTGCTTAGAAATAGTGACATTTTATTTAGACCGGTTCACGCATCCACTCACCTGGTATTTCTATTACTATTAATAACATTACTATAGTGCTATTGCTTACCAAGTTGTATCTAAGTACTAGTGAAACTGTTGCGCACCACCATGGATTTCTTTTATTGCCTGGATTAAAATAAAGTCTGCCACAACCTGCTGATGTTCTGTTATAGGATACTGTTTTATAAGCCCTGTACGCAATATACTGAAGCAAGGCTGCAGAGGGTCATGAAACAGCCAGTGACATTAGTAAGTCTTCTTTTAAAAAACAAAACAAAAAGCATTTGACATTTTTACCACTGTGCAATACATTGCATTCTTCCAAACTCATCACTTTTAAGTTTTAAAGTATTACATAGTAATTAAACTAAATTAAGTTAAATCAATAAGCTTTTAATGAGAAATCTCTGTAGTTTTAAATTTCTATAAGCTTTACACATTTCAGTGTTTCACTTTAAATGGAGATTTGACATTTTGCCAGTGAACATTTCATTAAATCACAAGTAGAAAAATCATGATTACCTCATATTGCCTCAGTGCAATTATATAACATATGTTTGGTATCCTTCAGTATGAGAGAGAAACTCAGTTTGAGAACTCTCTCCACCACAGCATAGCAAATCAACTTCATTTATTTAAGCTGATTTAATTGCTTTAAAAAAAATTACCTTCTCTTCTTAATACATTGAAACATGTGTTTGTACATTAGAAAAAATAAAAAATGTAAGGGCACAATTTTCAAAATTGCCCAGTATTGGCCTGACTCTGCTCCCACTGAAGACAACAAGAGCAGAATTAGGTCAGCACTGAGCACTTTTTCAAAATCCTACCCTAAAGGACTGAAAAAACTCACTACTGAAAATCTTCGTGGTTTGCTCCTGCTATTAGAGATGGAACTGGAACCGTATTCACCAGTTCTCATCACACATCTCTGTGGAGAACCATAACTGCTCTTAGCTATGTGCTTTCAAAAGTTGGGGTTCAATCATTCAAATATTCAAATCATCCCAGTTTTGGGAGCACAACAAGCAACTACTCATATTCTCAGACTCACTGTGGACTCATTTAGTCCAGAAAAGTGCTTAACTCCATTTTTCAATGATCAACTACAGTTAAGATTCTCTATTAACTTTGTTCTTTGCCCAGATAAGCATTTTCACAACAGCATCAGGGCACTGACTACTTAAGGAAACAGCACCAAAAAGAGCACGGGGCCAGATCTCAAAGGTATTTAGGCACCTAAGGATGAAGATAGGTGCCCAGTGGGATTCAGAAAAGCACCTGAATAGGTTAGGTGCCTAACTCCCATTGATTTCACAAATATGGGAAAATATTAGCAAAAAGTGAATTTTCAGTTTGAAAATCATGAAACTTCACAGAAGAACCAATATTCTTAGGAGATACCCACATGCAGTCAAGAAACATAATGGTGCCGTACAACCTGCGTCCTGTGAGAACAGCTCAAAATTCAAATACAGACGTCTTACAATGACCTGCATGCAAGCATGATAGCAAGATTTTTATTTCCATAAAATTGGCAAATAATTTTGAACAAATTAATTAGAGAGGATTATCAACTGGTACTAGTGATTTCACAAGCAGAGGGAAGTGAAATTCATCAAATAAACGAAACATTGTGAATTATTTGCTAGGTCCTCCAGTGCTTCGCAAAATCTCATTTCAGAGTAAATTTGCTCCTACTTGTCACAAAGGGTTGTTTGCTGTACACAGCTATCTGCAAAGTCACCCACCATGTCACAAATACCACTTTTCTATCAAAACACATGACGGACAAAACTTGACATTGTCCCACTTAGAATTCATTTTAATGAAATTCCCCAATGAAACTTTTATTCATAGGGGTTTCACAATCTAATTGTTCTTTCCAATAACAAAAAATAGTAATTCCTAGCTCTTATATGGGAATTTTTATCAATAAATCTTTCAGAGCTTAATAAAGATTTAATGTAACATCATAGTCATTCTGCAGCAACTAAGGTAAAAGTGAGGAAGCCAGAATTCTTTCTCTTTAACACTTTACTTTGGTCTATTTTTAAAAATGAAGTAATGCTTATAATGAAAGATCTAGGCTGATAGGCCTGAGGATCAATATCATGTATATAAGCCAGAACTCTTTTTTTTTTTTCCCTTCCAGGTAGCAAAGAGTTTGGTTAGAAAATAGTTGTAGAAAAATAATGAAAACTTTCAGGTAGTACACCAACAGGCACTTCAAAGCATGTGCAATAATGATTAATAAGGAAAGAAAATAGGTTATTTCTAATATTGTTGAACAGGTTCTTACATGTTAGACTGGATGTTTAATAAGAAAAGTCTACAATCCAAATAGCCTAAAATTAGGAAGTATTAATAGGGTTTTCAAGCTTTTACTCTCACCTTAATTTGTACACATGCATGTTTCTCATTTTTCTAATAAGAAAAGGAAAGGGAGAATGAAATGTTTGTCAGTGTATAATGGTTAAGAAATTTATTTCTAGAGTTATTAATAAGCATAAGCTCCATCGCCTTTCCAAATAAAAAGATTTGTACAAGTGTCTAAACAGCATTCATTATTAATTTAATTAGTTTATTATTATTTATTATAGTTTATTATAGTTTATTAATTATTATTATTAATAATTAGTTTATTATTCACCCTTGCACAAAAAATGAGTTCATAAACCACATAGCTGTGGAAAATCTACAACACAAAACTGGAGATTCTCAAGAGATTGCTACTCAAATAAACTTGCTCTAGAGAAAGCCTATGCAATAATTTAGCTTAGAGCAGTGGTTCTCAAAGCCGGCCTGCTGCTTGTTCAGGGAAAGCCCCGGCGGGCCGGGCCGGGCCGGGCCAGTTTGTTTACCAGCCGCGTCCGCAGGTTCAGCCGATCGCGGCTCCCACTGGCCGTGGTTTGCCGCTCCAGGCCAATGGGAGCTGCGGGAAGCAGCGCAGGCCCAGGGACTTTCCCTGCAGAAGCGGCGGACCAGCTTTGAGAACCACTGGCTTAGAGGAGGTAACATCAATTTTCTAACATGTAATTAAGATTTGCATTATTAATGCAATGGATATTCTTGCTAATTAGGTATAAACCTATGCAGAAATGAAAACATATTTAATGAGCATTCAGTCATTTTTGTTTTAAATCTTCCTAACAAAATTATGGAGAAAAGCTGCAATTTAGTGACCATCTAAAAAAATGAATTCAATTATTAACATTTAGATTTCAACTGAATATCTGAATATGGTTCTTGATTATTATGTAAGATGTGGAGAGAAACTTCTCTTCTCTCCATGTAGTGATTCCTTTGGAAGACAGAAAACCTAGGGCTTATAGAAAAAAGATCTGTTTTTGTCTTTTCATGAAAGCAGCCATCAGCTTCATGTTATTGTTTTTCTTCAGTTACATCTGTCCAAGGTAGATTGGAAGAGACAATAACATGAAGGAAAATGTCAGTGTTTTAAAAGAAAAGCTGACAAATCAGAAAAATCTGTACAGGCAATTATATGTCTTTCCAACATGCTTAGTAACTGTTAAAGATGTGTTCCACTGACTTATAGGACTAAGTCTTTTAAATGACTAACTTTTTAAAATGAAGCCCCCAGGTTGTGCACACAAAAAAAGTTGCTCACCGGCTTGAAGATTAACTGCAGTTAAATACATTGCAGCATCCCAAAGCAGTGCCATGTAATGTTGACTGTATGCCCCAAAATGATGAAGCAAAAAAAGGAAGTGAAGCAAGGTTGTGTGAGTGACGATTTAAGCACATAAACAGATTTACTTACTTACTTATGGGGAATCATAGAATCATAGAATATCAGGGTTGGAAGGGACCTCAGGAGGTCATCTAGTCCAACCCCCTGCTCAAAGCAGGACCAATCCCCAATTAAATCATCCCAGCCAGGGCTTTGTCAAGCCTGACCTTAAAAACTTCTAAGGAAGGAGATTCTACCACCTCCCTAGGTAACGCATTCCAGTGTTTCACCACCATCTTAGTGAAAAAGTTTTTCCTAATATCCAACCTAAACCTCCCCCACTGCAACTTGAGACCATTACTCCTTGTCCTGTCCTCTTCTACCACTGAGAATAGTCTAGAACCATCCTCTCTGGAACCACCTCTCAGGTAGTTGAAAGCAGCTATCAAATCCCCCCTCATTCTTCTCTTCTGCAGACTAAACAATCCCAGTTCCCTCAGCCTCTCCTCATAAGTCATCTTATGTCCTATATTGAAGTGATGGGTTTCCATGTTGAAAGAAATAGGAAATGTTGCAAAGCATACTTGAAGTCTTTATATTAAGATTAAATGCTTCTCTAAAAGATATGCTCTAGTTCAACTAGTTATTGGGCTTGATGGAGGAATCACCTTGGTATAATTCTATGTCCTGTCTTATACAGGAGAACAGAAAAGATTATCATAGTGGATGTTTCTAGCATTAAAATATGTTAATCTGTTTGCAATGCTTTACTCACCATTTAAAAAGATGGCTAAAAACAAAGGAATATTAATATATTCAGAAATGTTTAATGTATTTTACATTTTCATTAAAGTTCTATGAAGTTAAAATATCATGCAGGGTAATTTCTATGTATCCTATTTATATTGCCCTCATAACCACAGTTTATGAACACCTCCGTTTTTTAATGCAGTTACCCTCATAACATCTGTGGACTCAGTGAGGTAGGGAAGTGCTACTATCCCCATTTTGCAGATTGTCAACTGAGACTCAGAGAGACCAAGATCCAGATGCTCAAAAGTAGTGAGGCATCAATCTCCCACTGGTTTCATTTCAGTGGGAGCTACATGCCTAAATAACTTTGAGGATCTTGGTCTAAGTGACTTGCCCAAGGTCACAAAGGAGAACTGTGGCATCCCAGGCTAGCTCCCCAAACACTGGACCATCCTTCTAAACCTATGACTCTTCCATTACTCTCCAGTTCCACGATTAAGGGCTTGACACAAAAGCCATTGATTTCAAGGAGCTTTGGATCTGGTCTTAAATAACTTAAATAACTCTCCCAAAACAATAAATTAAGGGCTCCATCATGTTTCACTTATACATGCAAGTCATCAAGGTGTTCAGGGCCCAGAGTCAGAAATTCTGAAAAGGCAGTGGGTTATAGAGCTGAAACTAGGGTTGCCAACTTTCTAGTCACACAAAACCGAATACCCTAGCTGCATCCCCTCCCCAAGGCCTCACCTCCTGCTCACTATATTCCCCCTCCCACAGAGGCTCACTCTCCCCCACCCTCACTGACTTTCATGGGGCTGGGGCAGGGGGTTGAGATGTGGGAGGGGGTGAGGGCTCTGACTGGGGGTATGGGCTCCATGGTGGGGCCTGAAATGGGGGGTTCAGGGTGTAGGAGGGGGCTCCGGGCTGAGGCAGGGAGTTGGGGTATGGGAAGGGGTGTGGGCTCTGGGGATGAGGGGTTTGGAGGGGGCTCCAGGCAGGGGGTGAGGGATTTGGAGTGTGGGAGGTGGCTGCGGCTTGAGGCAGGGGGTTGGTGTGTGGGAGGGGGTGAGAGCTCTGCTCTGGGGGTGCTGGCTCTGGGGTGGGGCCAGGGATGAGGGGTTTGAGGTGCAGGATGGGGCTCCAGGCTGGGGATCGGGGCCAAGGGATTCAGAGTGTGGAAAGTGGCTGTGGGTTGAGGCAGGGGCTTGGGGTGCAGGAAGGGGTGAGGGCTTCAGGGTGTGGGAGGGAACTCTGGGCTGGGGCAAGGGTTTGGGATGCAGGAGGGTGCTCCAGGTTTGTGGGGGCTCTGGGCTGGGGTAGGGGGATCGGGCTTACACTGGCTCCTGGTCAGCAGTGCAGACTAAGGCAGACTGCTTGCCTATCCTGTCACTGCGCTGCGCGTGCCCTGGAAGCAGCCCTCAGGTCCAGCTCCTAGGCAGGGGGGGCCAGGAGGCTCCACACGCTGCTCTCACCTGCAGGCACCCCCAACCAGCTCCCATTGGCCAGGAACCAATGGGAGCGTGAAGCCGGTGCTCAGGGTGGGGGCAGCTTGTGGAGCCCTGTGGTCCCCAGGCCTAGGAGCCGGACCTGCTGGCTGCTTCCGGGGCATGTGCAGTGCAGTGCCCTCCAGGACAGGTAGGGACTAACCTCCCTTAGCGCCACCAACCGGACTTTTAACAGCCTGGTTGGCTATGCTAACCGGAGTTGCCAGGGTCCCTCTTTTAGCAGGTCTTCCAGTCGAAAACCGGACACTTGGTCACTCTAACTGAAACTGAAGACCCAATGTGGCCTGCAGAACCTATATTATTGGTGATAATAGGTGAGAAGGAAACAACCCACCTTTACTCTCAGGATATGTGTACACTGCAATGTAAACCTGGGATGAGATTCAAGCCTAACTCTTCCATCTATGCACAAATAGCGCTAGCCCAGGGCTTGGACTCAGGAACCCAGGACCCTGTAGGGCTGCAGTCTGAGTCCTAATCCTAATCAAGCCATGTCCCAGGATTCAAGCCTTATTGTTTTGCAGTGTAGATGCAGCCACTCTTGACTCAGATCCTGGGAATCCTCTAAAAAGTATCCCACAATGCCATAGGCCAACTTCCTTTGTCGTCTCTATCCCAAGACTCTCCAGTCAACTCCAGAGAAAATGGAATCAAGTTCCTTTGGCGTACTGCAGCAGCTCAAAGAAGAAAAGGAGGACTTGTGGCACCTTAGAGATGAACAAATTTATTTGAGCATAAGCTTTTGTGAGCTACAGCTCACTTCTCACAAAAGCTTATGCTCAAATAAATTTGTTCGTCCCTAAGGTGCCACAACTCCTCCTTTCCTTTTTGCGGATACAGACTAACACGGCTGCTACTCTGAAACCTGCAACACCTCAGTGAGTCAGCATTAACCCTTCCATTATCTTCTGACTACAGAGCTGTAAACACACCACCAGTGAGCCTTATGTGTTTGCAATGGGGCTGACCACAACAAGCTTATGCAAAGTGCACTGCATCATGGGAGAAGCAGGTACATCATGCCAGGAATTCTTTCACTGCAATTAACCAGGCTGTGTCCAGGGAACTTCTGTAAAGGTCAGTTCTGAAAAGATGTTGGGCTAGGCTTGCGCTCTAGTGTGGGCAAGCTGTGGAGGTGTTGCAGTCAGTAGAGCTTGAGGAGTTCAGAACAGAAGAAGACAAAGAGGTCTCCCTTGCTGTACTCAGACTTCCTTTTGTCCACATGGAAGGAACGTCAGCACCTCCAAAACCCCAATCATACCCACACCTGACACTGTGGAGTGCTCCCTGTATGTCTGGGGATGTGAAAGTGTGTAGGGCAGAGGAGGGCCAGAGAAGAGCATGCATTGTTCCCTCATTTTACCCATCACAAATAACAGGTGTCTGTATTACTTTTTTGTTTGGAGGTCTCCCTGTCCTCTAGTCTAGGACTGGTTTGAAGAGGGGTTTCCAGGGCAGGTGTTGGCTGAGGAGTCCCTGGATGCAGAATAGAAATTTAGGACAAGAAGAACTGCTGCAGAGGTTACAGACTCTGTCCCAGGGAGCGTCTGCCCTAGTGTATCTTCAGGGTCTGTGGACTGGATCATTTTTTCTTCCATAGAGATAAGCCCCACTTTCTGTGATGGAAGCTTTCCTGCCCATTTTGACCTGGATTGTATGGATTCATGCAATTGTCAAGAGAAGAAAAGGTGTATATAAATTAGACTGCAAGCAGTACAGCAGTCTTTAAAAGACAAGAAATATTCTGAACCATAGGAGACATTTTCTCTTAACCTTTGAACCCATGAAAAATGAAACTAAATTTTGCATGAAGGGTCTTATTCTCCTGATATGGTCTCCTGATACTAAGTACATCTATTTTAATATATCTATATTTTTATTTTATATATAGTGACAGAAGAGAAAGGAAAAAGAGATTAATGCCAAGGCTCTCCTTTAAAAGATTCCTCTACTGTTCCTATTTGTACATGTCTTCTGAATCTTCAAAACAGAAAATATCCCTGCCTTAAGAAATAATTGATTACTTTTATAAATAAGATAAATAGAAAGAAAAAGGCATACTAGACTATACTTTATTTACAATAATATAAACCTAAGATTCAAAAGCACACATTGGATGCATGGTACACAGAGTAAGTGGCATTGTGGGAGAAAATGATTCTTAATAAATGGTTAGTCAATATCCACGATATAACCTTTTTTATAGTTTATTAATATCCTAAATCTCAACCAGTGGGTCTCTCCCACTTTATCATTGCTGGAAGAAAGTAGTATTAAATAACCACACTGCCTCTCTAAAATAAAATTGAATACTAGCTTACACTATTCAGTGCGTGCCCAGTTAATCTTTGGTAATTTGAGCAAACCTTGGAAAATAATATTGGAAACTTCATGCTTAAAACCAGAAGCTTTTGCTTTCTCTGGGAAAACAGAAGCCTTTACCCCAAGTTATTAAGTATTTATGTACTTCATCATAGAGCTTTTAGCATGTTTCACTGCTGTTTTCCACTGAAACCTCCTTCTTGCTTGTAATTGGGTCAGTGTGACTGATTTGCAGTCCTACAGACATGGTGTGTAATTTTAAAAGCTCAGAAACTACAGTTACTATATTATCGCTACTACATTAATAAACTGTATGCACAGTTATACTGTATATTAGCGTATTGTGAAATACTGCACACACAGGGGCAAAGCTTAACTAAATGGCCCTTGCATGGAGGTATACCAAGAGATGAGGGTTTAAAATCCATGCCCAACAGCCAGTGGACAGGGTGTAGAATGGTGAAAGAGCCATTATAACAGCTCACTTCCTGCTGTAGGGGTGAGACCCCGGTGGGGCCTCTCCACAAGATTTTTCATACATATGCATAATTGCAGATCCACTGGCTGCTGTCCCCAAATCATCCCAATGCTGTTTTGTAAACAGGGGTATCTGAAGTGATGTCCGACAGTCTGACCTCTTTAGTTAGTAGAATCCTTTCCTTCCAGTGCTGTAGAACTGCAACTGCACCATTGTTCGTGGGCTTCTTGCACCTATAATAGGATGGTGACACTTTTCTCTTAAGTAGGTATTATACATGCAGTTAAATTAGACACTTCCAGTAATACAGATATGCCAGGTGTAACACACACACCAGAGAGCTCCATATTAAGATTGTCTCTGTTATTTTCTGTGTGCTTATTGCTGACTGTATTAGGAAGTGGAGTCAATGTGGAGGATCTGAGGGTAAGTACAGTCTGAGGAAAGGTAAATGATTTACTTTGGTTTGGAGAAGAGAGAGACAGTAGATGAAATTAGAAAAAATGGAGAGGTAGATGAGGACTTCAGAATGTTTAGTTAAGTGTTTGATAAAGCATCCAAATATTGATGAGGGAAGTTATTTAAACTATAAAACTTTTGTAGTTGTTCCACACTATTTTCTATGAAGTACAAAAAAATGGCCAATTTTCTGCCCTGGTCTGAATCACGCCCCCCCCTTTTTGTTTTTTAAAGGAAGATCTGTAGAAAAACTAAGAAAAAAGTGCCAGACTACCAGGACCAAGATAGACTAGGATGGACTTTGTCAGAGATTTATGAGTTGTGTGAAAATGCAAATTTTCTGCTAATCAAGTAAAACCACTGGTGACTCAGAAAGAGAGTGAGATTTTGATTTTAATACCGACTCTTGCTCTTTTTCTTATAACTTTTTAGTGGGGATTTATTGCTTTACAAGGAAAGGTGCCCTAGTAGTTTTTATTATAACACCTGTTGTTACATTGATATATACCCTAATGTGTGGTTGTGGTTGGACAAATTCAGTAAATAGAATTATTAAAAATTCTGGAGTTATTTGCCCTTTTCTGTGGTTATGTTTAGTGTTTAGATTCCTCTTCTGGCAACTGGAGAGGGAGAGCTGAAAGCCCATATATGACACCTGCAAGATTCAAGTTTGCATCTTCCTGCACACACCACACAAGAAGCCTCTCTAGCAGCACCCTAGTCTATGATTTTTCCAACCACAAATAATGTGAAGAATAACCAAATACCAATCTACTCTTTAGAGGTAAAGGGCAAAACTCTCACTGACTTCAATGCTGCACATTTACTGTATTTATGTGATATTTTAGGAACAAAGGAATTGAGGCTTTGAAAAATGTTTACAACATACATTTAAGAGAGCTTCTATCTGTACAGAAAAGAGCAACAAAAATGATTAGGAGTACGGAAGAGCTTCCATATCAGGAGAGATTAATAAGACTGGGACTTTTCAGCTTGGAAAAGAGACAACTAAGGGGGGATATGATAGAGGTCTATGCAATCATGATTGGTGTGGAGAATGTAAATAAGGAAGTGTTATTTACTCCTTCTCATAACACAAGAACCAGGGATTAACAAATGAAATTAATAGGCAGCAGGTTTAAAACAAACAAAAGGAAATATTTCTTCACACAACACACAGCCAACCTGTGGAACTCTTTGCCAGAGGATATTGTGAAGGCCCAAACTATAACTGGGTTCAAAAAAGAACTAGATAAATTCATGGAGAATAGGTCCCTCAATGACTATTAGCCAAGAAAGGCAGAGATGGTGTCCCTGGCCTCTGTTTGCCAGAAGCTGGGAATGGGCGACAGGAGATGGATCATTTGAAGATTACTTGTTCTGTTTATTCCCTCTGGAGCACCTAGCATGGCCACTGTTGGAAGAGAGGATACTGGGCTAGATGGACCTTTGGTCTGACCCAGTATGGCTGTTCTTATGTTGAACTGGTCCCATGATAAGCAACAGTGTTTATTTTTCTATTTCAGATAAACCAAAATGGTTGCAGTATTAGGAATTCATGATGATTTTTGTAGAGTATTATAACATGTTACCAAGAACCAGGCACTTAGGTAAGTATGGCAATAAACATTCTATAAATGTCTCCAGTAGGCTGTCCTATTTTGTTGAGTGGGGTCTCAGCATCAGGAAAGGATACCCAGGAAAGGGACGTGGTCTCTAATTAACAAGAAAACTGAACATTACAGATTCTAGACCTATGTTTACAAAACCCTGATATGAGCCTTCAGGACATGATATGCAAAGGTCAAAAGGACATTAAAAAAAGATAACAAAAGTTATCCAAAGTTACTTAGTGAACAAACAACTACACAACAGAAACAATTCCCAGTATTTAGCTAGATCACATACAGTATACAGATATACTACTTTTTCATCTGTTATATGTAGAAAAAATCATTTTGTTCATGAGTTATGGCTGCAATTGCCTTTAGGTCTCAAAAAGACCATTTGCTACATAAATTGCTACTATTCCCTTATTTATTTTCCCCATTGCTGCAAATTTCCCTGGCATTGAATTCTGCATCACTAATTGTAAATTTATAATTCTGAATTTCAGAATATGTCAATTTTTCCACTGCAGATAAAAATGTTTTTATATAAAGCCTCAATCCAGCAAACTTTATTCATGTGAGTAGTCCCATTTAGTACTTTGGGATTAATCACACAAATCAGGGTTGGATGATCCGGCTCTAAATCTTGAATTAAGAAGTTTATGTTTACTATTTTAAAATGGGAAGATGCTGGAATGAGAACTAGAATTGTCATGTTGAGTCCTTCAGTCTAACTCTATACCCTTAATTTCAATGTGATGAACACACTGAAGTAATTTATTATGATTCAGTCATTCCTCTAAAACTTTACAGATTTCTTAGTCATGAATTATATATCATACATTTTAGACTTGCTTGCATTTTCAGTCCTTTCAGTCTAGACGTATGTTGTGTCATCATGATTTTCCCTAAGGATTTGCTCATGTGTTTTTTTTCTTTATTGAACAGACTCTTACATGCTCCCTATAAACCAATTAGCAGATCTGACTCTATCCAGTAGCAAACAAAGCAGTGTGCAATGAGGCTCAAGTAGCACTCTAGTAAGCAAAGTAAGGAAGTATCTGGTGAATTTGTTTTAACTTTTTTTTCTTTCCTCGGTACAGATTGTTTATTCAGAGATAGTTTTATAAATCATCAGGAAAAAGAAGCATTTTATACATTGAATTAATCCTTCCTGAAAGTAGTTTAATATAATACATCAAATTCTGTCTAATACAGAAATTATGTACACAACTTTGATTCTCGGATCTATTTCTATTCTATTTTTTTTGTAAACAGATAATCTAGCCTCTTTCTGTGCCTTATAAGTGATGCTCTCCTGCAGTTCTGCCTGGTCTCTCTTGTCACATGCTCTGACATCTGCCAGTTCAGCTGTAGTCAGTGCCATCATGAAGTCTAAGTTTAAACCACTGGCTCCTCTGGGAATATCCTGAACAGAAATTTCTCTGACAGTTTGAAAACTCATATTCTCCAGTGAAAACTTATACACAGTACACAAAGTGCAGTATTTGGTCTTGGATTTTCAGGTCAGTTATTCTCATTTAGTGCAGGCAAGCAGTCTTTTATTTTAGCAATATTTCTGTATGCAGCGTACTTTGCTTTCCTTGTGCCCTATACCCAGGATCATGCTTCCCAGAAGCTTGAGATATGCTGGGATATACCAAATGCGCCAAGTTACCCATCCTACTCAAACTCTCCTCACTCACTTCCTCCAACAGCAACTTAAATGTCAATTGTTGGGATTTGCTAGAATTAGGATACTGGCAACTGACAAACATTTGCCATTCAAGACAAGACACCCAGACTTCTCAGCCAAATATGTGAAGTTTATGAGATCATAACCACTCTTTTGCCTTGAAACCATCAATTGCCTTGAAAATTCCAGTTAATTAGTCCCCGTAAATTAAAATAATTTATACTGTGTAGTGTGCATTTATTTTAAAGTTGTATTTACGACTTGGTAAAGGTATCAGATTCACTGAACTGAAGATGGAAGCTGATGTTGTGCCAGTGTTTTAACATGGGTCTCCCTCAAAAACATGATAAATCTTGTGTGCAAGGAGTAGATCTGGGCAAGAGATGTATTTTTTTGGTTCACTGACAATTAAAAAAATTGTTTTGGATCAACTCGACAATGAATATTTTTGAACTTTTCAGCAGATCAGAAAGTTGGGAATTGTTATTTCAGGTCAAAGAAAACATCTTCTTTCCATTCCAAATATTTAATATTTTAAATTTTTTTAAAATAAAATTCATAAAAATGGAAGGAAATTTCAAATCAAAAAGTCAAAATGTTTATTTAGAAAATGTTGAAGTGAAATGTTTTGACTTTTTGGATGGTGTTTCAACAAGAACAAAAGTTGGTTTAACATGGAACAATATCTTTGGTTTTGCATTGCATGTGTGGGTGATCATAATAAGTGGAGTGTATGGAATAGTTGGAATATATAGAGCTTTAGAGGCTTCATGTACGTTATTAGGAAGTTGTTCCATGCAAAGAACAAGCAGAGCAGATTAAGAATAATATTTTCCAACATGAGTGTCAACAGTTACAAACTGAAATCCATTTGTAAGCATCTAAATACAAGTGAGCTGATTTTCAGAGGTGATCAGCACCCACATTTCCCATTGAGTTCAGCTCCATCTGCAAGAGCTTAGCTGAAAAATCAGTCGGCTTGTATTTAGGTGCCCAAATATGGATTTAGGGTGCCTAACTTTAGACACTCAAAATTTGAAAATTTTAGCCTAAAACTCTGAAGGAAATAGAAACAAAAGAAATAGTCAAGCAAGGGAGAATGAAAAATCTCCTACAGAAGTAAGCAGTAATCAATGCCTCTCCATGCAGGCTTATTTACTGAGAAGAAAGAACTACAAACTGGGATACTGATTAAGGGCAAAGCTATTTTAAGGCCTGATCCCTTTATTGGGTACTAACGGAGCTCAGTACAGTGCAGGAGGCACTCAGCACTTTGCACGATCAGACACATACAATTCAAATGAATGATGGACTCTCCCTTCTATCAGGAACACTGAATTGAAGAGTCCAAGATAATATCTCACCATTTGAAAACCTAAACCAAAAAGGTATTGAGAATTAAAGTCATATGATGCTTTATTATGCTGATAAGCACTCAGGAATTAGCAAGAATCAAATTTAGCCAGCAATGTTAGAAATAACATTTCCCAGGGGCTATTAATGTTAGATTACTGGAAATTCACTAAATTGCCATTTATTCATTTTTAATGGAAGAGAAATGGCTAAGTAACCCTAAGTAAACTTGTATGAAGACACAGTATTAATACATGATTCTTATTCTTATAATTACATTCAAAAGTAAATTGTTTTGTTTTGTTTTTTGTAAATAGTGTATGTATTGTAGGGTCAAATACATGAATACTTCATACTTTTGTATCCATCAGATTTCAAGTTAAACAATATGTTCCTGGGTACTGGGTGAACCCTTGTTTTAAATGCTAAGGATTGAGCCTGTTACTTTCAAAATCTACCTAGCTGTCCTTATAGCCAAATATCACTGACTTCTGAAGGGAATTTAAATGCCTAAGTGACATTTGTGCCTTTGAAACTCTACTCTAGCACTTTCAGTAAAAAGAAAAGGGTAGCTTTTCAAATGGTAAGGAATAGTATTTTGAAAAGGAAATATTAGAGCTGGTTGAAAATTTTTAAAGGGAACAATTTTCCACCAAGAATGCCGATGCAACAAACTAAAATTGATTTGTGCAAATGTATAGATTTTAATGAAATTTTCAGGAGCAAGTTAGGGTTCATTTCACTTCATTTCAATAAGTGAACATTTTGTTTGACTATGATTGTGATTTATATAATGTTATAGAATACAATATAAAATGTTTAGATAAGGTCCATAACTCATAAAAATCTCTTCTTAAAATCCAAGGCTAAATTTTCAAATTTACAGACCTTGGCGTCCAAATTTAGACACTTCTGAAAAATTTACCCTTAATTGTTTAAGTCACTTAAGAGCACATTTCCTACTGCTTTTTAAAGGAACTTGTTCTCCTGAGTCACTTAGGTGACTTTTAAATCAGATCCTAAATCTATGGTTAGGCATTTGATTTTCAAAGGTGCTGTGAACTTGCAGCTCCCAGGGACTCCCACTGATCAGCACCCTCTGCGAATCAGGACATTTCTATTTACATAACCCAACTTCGGCACCCAGGCCCCACATTTTTGCCACAGCATGCAAACCACAGGCAATTGTTGTGCAATGAATACCTTCCAGGTGCTCAAGCTATTTACAGAGTGTGTGCCATTTGTTCATCTAATCAAACCAAAACTTCCCACCTGGACAATTTTCACAAGGTTACAACAGAAAAACTTGCTGTGAACCACATTCGTCCATCAATTTTTCATACGTAACTCCATCTGAGAAACGTTGAGAGACAAAAGAGAAACATAAGGGAACAAACTGCACTCAGGGCCAGATTTCTGCTAGTATCCTCAACTTTCACCAAGTTCAGCAGGAATTCAGCGCACTTGGTATCTTACAGAATCAGGTCTTTAAGCTGTTACAGTTATTTGTTATATATTTAATAAAGACCTAAGTAAATAAACAACAAGGTTGCTCTTCATAATCAGTTACATATTGCTCATGACTTCAGAGCTCCCACCACAAATGAATTAGACTAATTTACACATTCCAGTGTAAATATCTCTAATGGGAGAATTGCTCTAATGTGAATGCTCTCTTCTGTCTATAAACCCATCTTTAAAATATGTGTGCTTTATTGTTTTTTTAAATGTGTGTCTCAAATGCCCTGCACTGGGAAACACTATAGACATATTAAGCAGACCCTGTGAGGAATTTAGTTTCTCCTTGTTTTAAAAAGTTTTTTGTGTGCATAAGTCTTATTCCATCTACTACCACCCCTGACACTTTGCTAGGTGCAGTAAAAAAAAAACCAAGAGCCAAAAAAAATAGCTCTGAATGAATAGTGATTTTCAAGGTTTATTTACTCAGACTTGGAGGCTTTTAGAAAGCCATTAGGAATAGCAGAGGAGTACTTGTGGCACCTCAGAGACTAACAAACTAACTAAGAAATAGTGTGCTGCTAATACTTATCAAACTGATACCAGTATCGAGTGCCATACTCAAGGATTTCCTGACTGACGTAACCATTCTCGAAGCCACCTGACATATTAGCAAAGAGATTCCATTAACAACATGTTGAGTTTCACCATTTACACTGTGATGTGCACAAGTTTATAGTGCCTTCTGGATGTTATTGATGACTACTCTCTGTCATGAAAGTGTTAGACAATAGGATAGTAAAGCCATTGTGAACTTTAGTTTCTTGGGAGACCTCATCAAAAGCCCACTGAAGTCAACAGAAAGGTGTATATTGACTCAAGTTGGCTGTGGATCATGACCAGGGAGAGAACCCACTTTAGTGTAAAAGTAAAAGTAAAAATAACCCCAAGAGAATGCTCGGCAACCAATAAGATGGGAAAGCGGGCATTAGAAAGAATAGTACATTATTAGGTGAAATCCTTCATCTCAGTATCCCTCTTAGATCTCATCAAGTTTCTGCAGGCAACATTCAGTAACAATTTTAGATCTTCCACAATTTTCTTATGTGCAGTACTCTAGTTCTGAAAGTGAAACACTTGTGAAACAACCAATTGTCATGGCACCATTGTAAAAGGCAAAAATGCCTGCAAGAAGACAATTAAGTATCTCTCATCTGACTATTTGATTAATACTGTGAAGTTACTGAAAACCTCTTCTGTGAACATATCAAGTGTTATTTTCTTATCTATTTTAAAGAAGAGCTGGCTGAAGTGAACACACACATAGCAGCAACCTGCCTTAAGAATGGTCTTTTCCACCGAGAAGCTCTTGCACAGTGATAAGAATCTAACACTACTCTCTTGAAAGAAGTACAAAGATATCAGCCTGGTATCCACAAAGTTCACCCATTGTTCCCCCCAAGAAAGAATGATATATCATGGTCTCCCCTACGAACTACCCTCCCTTTCCAATTCCCCCATGCCACACCCCTATAGAGAGCACTGATCAGGCTTCAACACTCCTCTCAAACATGAACAATGTGAAAAACACTCAGACTCTGTCTAATATCACAATAACCTAATGAGACTTAGCACTCAAGTGCAGTTCTATTTTTTCAATGCCATTCCCCCACACATCTATAGGACATCCTTTCTTTTAAGAATTTCTATGATTCTAGGTGCGGAGGAATGCATAATGGTGATCATTCCTGAATTGAAATATATCCTTGACCCACAATTAGGCTTTTATCAAGCACCTCTTCCCCGCTTCCATCACTGTCCAATAACAGATTATCCGTAATCACCTCACTATAGAAAAATTGTCATTTTGTCAGTGGTGTTGGAACAATTTGTATAGTGGGGGTGCTGAAAGCCATTGAACAAAACTGTAAACCCTGTATATGATGGAAATCACTTCAAGCCAGGGGGTGCTGATGCACCCCTATCACTCCTAGTTCCAGCACCCTGGCCTTTTTTAGTCTTATCAGCAATTGGGATTTATATAGCTACATAGAAAAGTAACCACTTATTGTCACATAGCTATCTACCATGTGAACTGTGGGTTGTAGACGCAAATGCTGTGAAGGTGGGGGGGGGAATCAGAAAAGACTCAGAAGCATTAAAAATGTTCTTGTAATTTTACGTCCTGTAGGACCTAGAATAATTTTAAAATTATAAAAATTCCCACAGTTAGCTTGTAAAAATTTAGCTCCCAGATGAAAATCCCCCGAGTTAGGACAAGCTTTTCTATAGCCTGAAGAAAAATATTTCCAAGCTCACAGCCTCTGCCAGGCCTCCAGGATCAAGACAGTTTTTCAAGGCTGGAACAGGCCCCTGCCTAAGCAATTCTCCCAAGGCAAGTTTAGTCCCCCTCTATCTAAACCTTCCAACACTGGAGCAGGACTCTCTCCAAATTAAGCCTCTAGGCTAACTTCAGTCCCATGACGACTAAATCTTCCAAAGCTGGAGCAGATGTCTGTCTAACCCAAGCTCAAAGGTTAGACTGGCTGTTGAAAAGCTGGGGCAAGATTTTTAACTTCTGAACTCCAGCCTCATTAAACTCCAGCCGATCACCAATCACTCTCAGTGACAAGTGTCATGGAGTGATCTTTTATATCCATTATTTCCTGGATGCCCATGTTGTCTCAAAGAATACCAGCTCCTTTAAGCACAACCACCTTAGCATAAACAAACCTATGTAACAGGTCTGACATTAGAAAATTGAAGTATTAGAGAAAGCTTGGTATACCTTTAGCTGCAAGCATTCTAAAATATTTACCTTTATTATGTCAACATAAAGTCCATTGACACAAGAAAGAAAATAAATCGATCTCACAGACTGAGAAATGTACAGGTGCATATCAAATTGTTGCTACAACACTCCATATACAAAATGCTAAAACGTAATGCAGTGTATAATATCCTTGATATTGAAGAGAGAGAGAGAGAGAGAAAAAGAATCAATCAAAAACTAAAAAGGAAATTTTAAAGATTTATAGATGGCAGGTCTAAAAAGGGCCACTGAAGTCCTATAGATTGATCTGACTCTCTGCTTTTGGCAAAACAACTCCCTATATCATGCCCACTAATTCAAAAGCAGATTATGTAAAACAGTCATGGGAATGATATAGGGAGTAGTCCTGCCAAATGAAGGAAATTGGATCAAACTGGAGGACTTGAATGGCCTTTTCTAGCCCTAATACTATGAATCTTAAAACCTTCCTTTTCTCTTTAAGCTTACAAATGAGATGCTCTCTATAAAACATTCTGCACTATGCATGAAGTCTACTAAGTATTGTTATTCATTGAGATTGAGGTAGTGCCCAAAAAGTACAAGACACTTTCCAAATATACAGACATACTAAGTGGTCAGATTGAAGGGTATTTAGTGTGCGGGGGTGCTGAGCAACAGCTCATCTCCAGTGGCTATAGAATTTCTCTGCAGAATGTAACCTTTTATTTCAAAATACGGTTTACCGTTTCTAGCCCTTAGATATATTTATTTATTTTAAGGAAATGTTTAAAAAGTGTAAATGGGGTAAGACAACTCCTATTGACTTTCAAAGAAAATTGTGCACTTAACTGCCATTTTCACATTTGCAAATCTCCTCCTTTGTTTGCATTTGTGATATGCAACAATCTAATTCTCTATGTAGGCAATTTATATATAAACACACACACACACACACACTCATAATTATGAACAATGCATTTTGACTATGAACCCTATAATGGTGACATATTGGCTCTGCAGACAGACTGAAATAAGCCTACGAACAGTGTGAGTTGCTCCATTCAGCTCAGTAGGGTGTGAACTCTAAACTATTTTCTCAGCTGTAATATTAATAGATTTAAGTCCAGAAGGGACCATTAGATCATCTAGTTTGAGATCTGCATAAGCCAGGCCATATAATTTCATCCTGTTACCCATGTATTGAGACCAATATCTTCCAGAAAGCCTTCCAGTTTTGATTTGAAGATATCAAGAAATGGAGACCATTTTCCTTTGTAATTTGTTCCAATGGCTACCCAGCCTCATTCTTGAAAAATGTGTGCCTTATTACTAATTTGAATTTGTCTGTCTTTTACTTCCAGCCATTGGTTCTTGTTATGCCTTTCCCCACAAGATTAAAGAGACTGTTTAAAGAGACCAGGTATTTCTCCCTGAGAAGGTACTTATACAAAATAAATATTTCACCACTGATTTTTTTAAAAGCAGAAATACCCACCATTCTGGGATTGTGGGTAGAGTTAAAGCTGAGAACGCTTACCTTCCCCACCCCATTCTGACACCTGGTTGTGTTGCGTTAGTAAGCTGAAGCGATTTGCAGAAACACTTTTCATTTGTGTCTTATCTCTGAATCTCTTAACTAAACTATGCATTTGATACACATGAATATTATGAAACAAAGGTGGGTAAAACCATGACATTTCCAAGCTATACATAGGTCTTTGGTTTACCAATAATTTATTTCTTATGTAAATGCAGTACTGAAAAATATATATAAGGTTTTTAGGGCAAGGACTATCTGGCACCAATTCACTTACTTCAGCAAAGTTAGAAATATTCAAATGTAGAAAAGTCTATAACTAATGAAAAATTCATTACAATCAAGAACTTAGGATCTTCTCTCCAATCTGACAACTTTTAGAACAAACAGAAGAAATAAACAGACAGAAAGGCAAATTCATAACAGATAAAAGTAGGTTTCAGAGTAACAGCCGTGTTAGTCTGTATTCGCAAAAAGAAAAGGAGTACTTGTGGCACCTTAGAGGCTAACCAATAAAAGTAAATTTATAAAAGATAAAATTTATAAAAGATAAAAGTAGATTTTCTATGCACTTCTCATTTTCCCTCAGAAAATTGACATGTCAAATCTCATGGTTTCATTGGGTTATGTGAAGATCCTCCACAGACTTCACGGTCACAAAGCAAAAGCACTAACATCTATTTATTTGTGTTACATGAAAGGGATAATGGGAAGCGTCAAAATGCTTTTCCATTCTATATTTTTTAATACAGCCCACCACTTCTTTTCTTTTAACAGCTGCTACTGAACAATATAGGAATCTTATTTTCACAAGCCCTGCACCGCTCATGAATCTCTGAGACCCAGGAGTAGTAAACTGCTGTGAAAAAGGATTGCGGTCATGCAAGGGATTTCATTTTGTGTGTAAAATGTGAGGGAATAAATTTCAATGTAATCCATTACTTCTCTCCTTATGAATTTTAACATTGTTCCAATGATGTTTCCAAAGTTTTTGGAAGTCTGGTCTTCAAATATCAGATTTTGCTATTGTGTATGTACACACAAAAATCTATCTTAAACAACATTATTAAGGTGGCAGTCTGTGACACTCTGTACCTCAAAATAGCACCCTGGAACCCCCATATTCACCACTGTGATATGATTATGATATGTTTTGTACAAAGTATGCCTAGTGAGGTATCATTTGAGAAGTCATGGTCTGTTGAATATTAATATCCTGTTGAATTCTTTATACTATTACTATATGTGACGTTATGAAGTATTGCTATGTGTGTGTTACTGAAATATGTTGTGAGGTTGTGAAACTCCTACAGCCAGCCTTTCAGTGGCAACAAAGGAGCACCTAGTAAGACAGATTTACATTAGAACCAGCCAGACATGTGTTGGTGGGATATTAAGGGGAATCCACTCTCCCAATGGCCATCCCAGAGGGCATGTATGCAATGAGGGCTATCTAGACCACAGGACACATCAAGGATCTTTCTAGCAGCTGGAAGAAAGTATAAAAGAGGGACAGTGACATCATCACTTGGCTTCTCTCCTCCCCATCTCAAGATCCTCTGGAAGACAAAAACCTTGAACTGGGGAAATTGGTCCCAGGCTGAAAGGGGATACAGCCTGTGTATTAAGGACTATGAGCTGCCTGTAACATCTGTTAGGGTGAGAAAAGGAGTTTGACTCAAATCTTGCTTAGTCTATTAAAGTTAGAATTTAGACTGGAATCTTATTTTTATTTCTTATGTAATCAACTTTGATCTCTATGCCTGGTACTTATAATCACTAAAATCTATCTTTCTGTAGTTAATAAATCTGTTTTATATTTTACAAAAAACAGTGTGATTTTGATTGAAGTACTTGGGGAATCTCAGCTCAGGTTGACAAGGGCTGTTGCACATCCACTTCCGTTTGTCAAAGTGGCGAACTAATTAATGATCTTGCACTGTCCAAGGGAGTCTTGAGCTGTGTAAGATGGTATATTTCAGGGGTGTAAGGCTGGGGACTGGGGTGATTGGCTGGTGCCTCTCTCTGTATAATTCATGAGTGACTCAGGGAGCTTTCATGCAATTTTACTGGGTGTGGGCCTCCACATGCTGATGGATGAGTGATCACAGCACCTGGAAGGGTTTGCAGGTTGTCACTGGCAAAGTGCTGTGAGAGACAGCCAGGCTCGAGAGTTAAGGGGGCACAGGAGTCCCACAGTTCCAGGTTGTATCCCGGGGAATCTCTTCACACAGTCAAGCTCTCAAAAGTTAGGACCTGCCAGAATTAAGGCTGCCTCTGCAACTTTAATTTATCCCCCCTTGTGTGTGTGTGTATACATTATGATACATTCTTATAACATGGTTGCATTCTATGCTGCTTCATTCAGTGCACAGAATGAATGGTGCTCACTTAATGAGCATTTATTCAATATTTTGTTTTCTCCCTGTTGTTCAATGTGTGGCCCCAGGCCTTATTTAATGCACATTATTCAAACCCTACCCTGAAGACAGAACTATTCATCTCCTCACAGGGTTTTCTGTGTTGCTCATCACTACAGGATCTGAGTATCACACAAACATGAATAACTATTTTTCACACCATATCTATGAGGTGAGAGGTTGGTATTATCCCATTTTCCAGATGGAGCACTGAAGTAATACTTTTGATCTTAATGTTTGTATCCATCAATTTTGGGTGCCCAATTTGAGATATCCAAGACCTGTTTTTTTTTTCAAGAGTACTTACCATTGTGCAGTATTTGATATGTTCAAAGCAAAGCTCCCACTTACTTCAGTTGCAATTGTGAGCACACAGTATATCCACAAATCAGACCCCAGAGTTTCAAACTGAGCAACCACAAATTGAGGCATACACAATTAGCAACCATCAGTAACAAGTTTGGTCTAAGTGACTTGTCCATCATCACACAGGAACTCTGTGGCAGAGTCAGGGACAGAATCCAATTTTCAAACTCAACTGCCTTAACCATGAGACCTCCCTCTTTCTTCCTGCAACCCCCCCTGCCTCATTCACCATATGCCACAGGCAACAGTCTCTTTCACTACCCAATCTCAATTCATCACCAAAGAAAGATGGAGAACATAGATTGTGATTGTGTAATTAAAAGACTGTCTCATAATTCATAGGCAAAAGGAGGCCTAATTAAAGTTACACGGGCAACCTTAATTCTGGCATTTTCTGACTTTTGAGTGCTTGACTTAGTCACCTTAACATTCTTATAATGTAGGTTGTTTGCATTAATATATAAAGTGTTAGAAATCCTTTGCTTGGATGACCACATAGGTTAATATAAATATATCTTATAAGCATGTTTAAAGTATGCGGGAGGAGGGAGGGGGACAGATTCACTGCTTGGGTTCCACTGGTATATCCCCAGTATTGAAAAAGTCTGCTTGTGTGGAAAGATGGACACACAATCCTCACTCCACTAGGAACAGTATGTGATCATGTAATTAAAGTCTACATTATAATCCCTATGCACAAGGAGACAGAATATGGTTTCACGGGCAACTGTAATTCTATCATTTCTTAACTTTTCAGTGTTTGAGTAATGTTCTTTTTAAACTGATTCTTCCCCCTGCCCCAAAAAACCATACTTTAAAAAAAAAACTAACTATAAATAAAATAACCAAACAGAACTCCATCATATAGAACCATGCTTACCCCCTGAACTGGTTACTTTCAGGAGTCAGTGGATAGACCTCTGGCATTTGAACTGAAAGAGTAACTGGAAGTATCAGTTATCCTGTATGTAGCTCAGTCACTAAAGGGGGCTGCAACATACACTTTTTTTGCATTGGCTTACAGCAGTAGTTGTTTGGCAGCAATGACAAAAATGTAGGGAATCTGGATTTCTGGTTTATATTCCTAGCTCTGGAAATGAGTGTAATCTACTGGTTACAGATAGTACAACCAACACAGAGACTTGGCACATTGAGTCTGAAAGTCAGCAGAACAAAGAGGATAAGATATGTGTGTGTGCTATTAAGAACTTGGGATGTATGCCCAGCTCTGCCATGGGTGGAATGGATAGTGTTAGAGGCAACCATATCTATAGGTATTGTTACCAGTTCTACTTATAATACGCACACACACACACACACACACACACAAAAACCCACATACAGCATGAACAAAGTAAATATATATGATGGAGCAAACTCCCTGCTGGTATAACATCTTAATAAGTATATAAACACAATGTTTCATTCTGCTCTAATTTACACTAAATTTAGACAAGCATATTTCTTTTGACAATTATAATTACTCATGATTTACACTGGTGTGAGAGAGCAAAATCAGGTCTTTACATTCTCCTTTTCAAGTACCTCAAACATTCTGCAAACTAGTTAACATGGCTTAATGCACATTTTAAATGGAATCATGAAATTATATTTCCTCAGTATTCACTCCATAGTTATTGAAAGTAACTTATATGAACTCCATTTATTTTCTCAGAGCAGGTCTTGTGGAGCATGACATGACCATGAACCTGATCAAACTCAGAATATATTCCTGGAAAACAAGTTATGAAAATGGCAAAAGTAGCAGTGTAAGAAATTCTCCCCTGCAACAGAAGTGAGCTTTATCTGTTACTGAAATATTACAATACATATATACAGAATATACACCAATGATTTGCTAATCTTAAATAATGTCAACACTTTCTGATGAGAGCATTTAAATCTCAAAAGGAGAACAATACAGCTATCAAAGCATGGGCCATTGAATCTGGTTTTGTTTTCTTGTTTTTGCCACTGATGTGCTACATGACTTTTGGCAAGTAACTTAGTTTCTCTCTGACTTAGTTTCTTCATCTATGAAATGAGGATCATAATAATACCTACCTTAAACAGTTATTAGGGCCGAGTGAAATTTTTTTGGTGAATATTCATTCACCAAAAATGCATTTTCAGTTGATCTGAAACAATTTGCAAATTTGTGTTGAGCTCGCTGAATACAAAATTTAAAAAAAATGCAGAAATTTAAGATAGTATGTGTGAAGGAGGACTAGATTCACAAAATGGCTGTAGGAAGAGCAGAACAACTCCTTTATAACTTTTATCCCAGTGGTTAGGGAACATACCCAAGATGCGGCAGACCACAGTTCAATTCCCCTCCCACCACCTGAAGAGAAAGGATTTGAGCTTAGGTCTTCTACAGTGCAGGAGAACAGCAACCTGGCCACTGGGCTATAAGATATTGTAGTATGGGTCTTTCTCAATTTCTTCTGTTGAAGTTGTTCTGCTGTATGTATACACTGGAGCAAGGACTCAAACTTGCATCTCCCACATCTTGGATGAATGATATATCCAAAAGGTTATAGAATCATTCTCATTCACCTTCCCTGAACAAATGACTATTCATTGTCATTATGAATGTCTATGAATTTCCAAGGTGAATGACAAGGGAGTGGTCATCCTCATCACTCTCCTCCCAGATGTTTTGTGAATCTAATCCTCCCTTTTGCTTTTGTTAAAATGGAAACAAAAAATTTCAACAGTTTTAAAAAAAAAAGTTTCATGTCAACCCGACTTGAAATTTTTGACCTTGCAATTCATCAAATAAAATAAAAACAATATTTATTTTATGTAAACGCCAAATGAAACTTTCTTGATTTTTCAGAATTCTCAGCAAATCCATTATTTACCCAACTCGACTTGTTATGAAGCCTACTTTGGTAGCATGTGTAACATGCTCAGATCTTTGGATAGAAGATGCCAGAGAAGTGCAAAGTATATTATAACTCACAGTGGGTTTCAATCACCTGCCCACAACCAAAAAAAAAAAAAAAAGATTTAGATACTGTGAGACTTGTATGGTTCCTGGAGAGGTTTTGTTTGACACTGAAAGATGAAATCCCATAATGGTAAGGTCATACAGAAGCAGAAGTAAAGTAATTAGTTTCTGATTTTATTCCTATGGATTTCTCATTGAATAGGGGCCCTGTTCTCTAAATACAAATGGAAGGGTCAGAGTAAAAATGCTTTTCAATTTGCTTGCAAAATGTATTCAGTCCATACTTGAAAATACACACATTAGAAATTAACAGAAAACAAAGACAGCAAAGTTATCTGTTTAACAATAAGAATAAAAGTACTGGAAAATAAATGGAACCCATACCAACTGGTACATGATGAGATATATGATATTTGCAATCAACATCCTGTTTCACTGTTTACTCATATAGTGAAAAATGCATTAGTTTAACTTTACTTACTGAAAAGATCATTTCTCCAACATGCTCAAATTGTGATCATTTTACTTTTTTCATTTTACTTTTTGGAACATTATCAAGAGAGCTATGAAATATGTATTTGCTATGAAATATATTTATGAAATTAGCCCTTTTCTTATTAAGCAAATTGTTGACAAAGAATCCTGATTTTTCTTTTAATGTATTCATTATTTGTTAGTACTTGCTGCACAACCTTGATAAATAATTTTCAACATATATGCTATTCATGAACAACTATTTAGTATTCATTATATGATAGGATTTGGTCACTTAAATCACATTGTATAGTTCCTGCTTCTTGGTTGAATAACTGCACGTTTTAAATAGAAAGATAATAATTCATGAATAATGCACTGGTGAGACGAGTTTTCAGATAAGCATTTGTACTAAAATTTGTGAAAATATAGAAATTCATAAATATTTTCAAGAATGATGATGATGATGAATTTAGGATAGCACCCAGTATGTGAGAGAGAGAGGCTGTCCAGACACAGAAAAAAGGGTGGTCCTTCCTCCAAGGAGCTCACAATCAAAGTACAGAGGTGAAGAAAAAGGAAACAAGGATAGACAAATTTTATTCAAGTTATATACAAGCCAACTATCCTAATATTTGTGAATAACAAACAACATGATGCCAGAAATCCTGGCGACCAAAGTTGGTGCTTCTTTTTATAAAAATACTGTTGAACCTTTAAAAAAAAACATTAGATCAACTCTAGGTACAAAGATCTGGTAGGCTAGAGAGAACTCTTCTTTATAAATAATTTTCTTGGCCTTTTAATTATTAAATATAGAGAAACAGCATGACAAATATTTCAAGGACTAGTTATACACAGAGAGGTACTCATATATTGTAATGCATACATTCCCACTACATTTCCTAGGAAAGGAAGCCCTTTATTATATCATGTTTGAAGGCTATAAAGACCCAAATGAGATGGAAATAGAAGAGAAGAAGATAGGTAAGAGGAAACACGTAATGCTAAATAATGCTAACAGACCCATTGTTGGTAATATGATCCACATCCAAATGGGGAGTCCTTTCTAGTTTACTTGGAAATCAATTTTAGCCAGCTACAGAAAAAATATGACTGTATTGTTTATCATTATCTGCTTAACTATGTCTTCCAGAATTAGCTACACAAATGTCTATTGTAAAGGAACTTCTGTCAGCATTTATGGCAGCCAGAAAGCTCAATGTATTAGCACAGAGATGGGCAAACTACAGCCCGTGGGCCACATCCAGCCCGTGGGACCATCCTGCCCGGTCCCTGAGCCCTGGCCCCTTCCCCCCTTTTGTCCCCCCTTCGCCTGCAGCCACGTCACCTTGCAGGCAGCGCAGCTTGCGCCCGCCCACCTTCCAACCTTTCAAATAAGCCTGTCCTGCAGCTCTGAGTGGCAAGGTAAGGGGCCGGGGGGAGGGAGGGAAGGTTGGGTAAGGGGCAGGAGGTCCCAGAGGGCAGACAGGGGGCGGTTGGATGGAGTGGAGGTTCGGGGGGGAGGGGCGGTCAGGAGACAGGTAGTAGGGTGGGTTGGATAGGGGGTGGGGTCCTGGGGGGGCAGTTAAGAATGGGGGTCCCGGGAGGGGGAGCGGTCAGAGGACAAGGGGGGGTTGGATGGGGTGGGGGTCCCGGTGCGCCTGTCAGGGGGCAGGGGTGTGGATAGGGGTTGGGGAAGTGGGTGCCGGGAGGGGGCGGTCAGGGGACAAGGAGCCAGGGGGTTGGATGGGTCAGTGGTTCTGAGGGGGGCGGGAAGTGGGAGGGGATAGAGGACGGGGGCCAGGCTGTTTGCGGAGGCACAGCCTTCCCTACTCGGTCCTCCATACTGTTTCGCAACCTCGGTGTGGCCCTCGGGCCAAAAAGTTTGCCCACCCCTGTATTAGCAGGTTTTATGTTAGTGCCTATTTTGAGGGGCACTCAAAGAGTTATAAAGAGCTCACTACTGAAGTCTGCACTCTAGTACCATAGCCAAAGACTCAATTGGCATATGTAATTAAATGATTAATCCTTTTAAAAACATATGATTGGAACCAGTATCACCAAGACTAGGTTTTGTATTTGCAAAAATGTATTGTGTTACCACCACTCCAGGGACTTAATACTTTAGGTAGTAGAATTACTGAAAATAGAACCCCAATGCAAAAAGCTTTATTATGTCATTTCCCCAAGATATTATGAGTAGGGACCTCTGATGAGTGGAGAGAGATTGATGTGATAGCAGATGTTGGGACAGAAGTAGGTGATGGGGACCTTACCTGTGGCCTCAATAGTGAGGAGGTTACTATATTTCTGTGACAAAAGGCCAAGTAAAAGCTGGAAGTTAGTGACATTTTAGACCACGGATAAATGAGCCACGTTAATGTTGATACCAAGCTGATATTCTCCCACTTGTTTCAGATTTTTACAT
The DNA here is from genome assembly GCF_965152235.1 of Eretmochelys imbricata. Classification (NCBI taxonomy): domain Eukaryota; kingdom Metazoa; phylum Chordata; order Testudines; family Cheloniidae; genus Eretmochelys; species Eretmochelys imbricata. Next base: position 178,458,718 of record NC_135572.1, on the reverse strand, counting down.
ACATGTGCTTCCCCATTTATCATTGTTTGGAAGCCTGAAGCGATAACACCTCAATCTGTGATTTCAAAAACATCTACAGAGAATTTTACTGTGCCTCAGGCCAGGGTGTCAATCTATAGTGCACTAGCTTGCCACATAGTAACATCCCGTGTGGGCACTACTACTGCACACTAAAAGTTCTGTAGTGCACTTTGATTTACTGCTGTTTGAAATGGGAATAAGTCAAAGCACACTACAAAACTTTTAGTGCACTGTAGCAATGTTCACACAGGACGTTACTGTGTGGCTGTAGATTCACACCTTGACCTGCAGTAACACCCCATATAGACAAGCCCTAACTAAAGCTGACCTTGCTCAATACTTGGGGGGGCAACCAAAGAAAACCCACGTGGTGTATGAATTATTGCTGTTTGTTGTTGAAGAAGGCATCTTTTGAAAGAGATTTTAAGCCAATGTCCTGACCATTTGTGGACACTAAAAGATCCAGTGGCACCCAATGGCATTAAAGAAGAGTATTTATTAAATAAGAGAATTAATTCTTAATAAATAGTATTAATAATTAATAAATCATAGTATTTTGATGCACTTGACATGACCTAGATACATATAAAAAAATTCCAAGTGAAACAAACATTTAATTTTAGTGCACTCTCCTCATCCCCAACACTACAACTTTAAGGGCCAAAAGGGAACATGTAACATCTTGCAGGTATCTGAAAAACAGAGATAGAGAGCATGGGGTTAGCAAAAAAAAAAAAAAACAAACAAACAAAGTGGCCAAAAAGGTGCATCATACACTGATTTCCAAGTGTGACCAGACTTAGATATGGTAGGAGGTGGATCCCAGAGGTGAGGACTTGCTATTAAGAAGATTATTATTATTTATTATAACTTCAGCATCCCCTGGTCACATTTCAATGTGGGTAGTTATATTCTACCTCCATAAAACTCTCCCTCCCTGTAGTATCAATTAGGTAATGTATACCCCCCTTCCCATACTAAACAATAAAGCATTTTTAGGAAGTTTTTGGATAAAAGTTTTATATTTATATATATATGTAACCCTTCAGCCTGTCAGAGTTGGCAGCAACAAGGGCCGGATTCAGTATCTAGGGGTTCTGTTTCAATAACACAGTGCAAAACTGGCTCAAGCCCCCACCCAGTGACATGGGACAATTACATACCACCCCCCTGGGCACCTCTAAGAGGCAATACTTCCCCTCTCACAAGCACAGAGTCTGAGTGTAGCAAAAGCCTTTTAATGAAGGAGGGAAACAATGCAGCATTATGTTGGGGAAACACCACAAACAGGATTCATAACACCAACCATGACAAAAGACCCACCCCAAGTAAGTTTGGCAGTGTCCTTTTTCCCTCAGGGGCCAGCAACCCTACAGTGACCCCCACAGTTTCTGTCCTTGGTCAGTGCAGCCCCCCCAGAGTTCAGAAGTTCATCTGCAGAGTTTACCTCCCAGCCTGGGTGGAAGTGGAGGGAGGTATGGGGGGTGTCTTACATGCTCCGCTGCTCGGGTCAATGGCCGAGTGCCACGCCTCTCCATGGGGTTCTGCTGCAGTCTTCACCGCCAGCTGCACCTCTCCGCCAGCCATCCTGCTGGCTGCTCCTCTCTGCCAGCCACCCTGCTATCCTCTCCGCTCCGCTTTCCGGACCTCTCCGCTAGCCATCCTACTCTCCGCTCCTCTCCGCCAACCGCCCCGCTATCTGCTCTGCTCTCAACACTAACCATCCTGCTGTCCGCTCACCGACTTGTCTTCAGTCCCCCCCATCACCTGCCTTAACACAGCTCTCAGTGATCTCAGCTCTTAGTAACTTCAGCTCTTTAGTGATTTCAGCTCTGAGTGATTTTTAGCTGGTAGTAGGGGAGCCTCAGTGCTGGGGCACCACTAGCTTAAAGCAGGTCTAATGCTTAGACCTAGGCATCAGTGATTTCAGCTCTGTAGCATGTAACAAGACTCCTAATGGAGCCAAAATTAGCTCTGTTATTTCACAGTGGAGAGAGAAAGGGGTCAATGGAGTGCCTATAGTCCTCAGAAGGCACCCACACTACCAGGTACACATAACCTGTTCCCAGCCTCTCTCAATTCACTGGGTTTTGGAACCCATGTCCTTTGCCTAGTGAGTGCTACTTAGTTGAAGGCAAGTCCCTCCATCATAAAATGCTAAGTACAGTTCTACTGTCCTCGTTTCACATAACCAGGATAACAATCCTCTATTACTTCTGCCCCAATAACAAAGAGACTGGGGATCCCACAGCAGCCAAAGTGACCATTTGGGGAAGCAGTCCATCATGCTAAGCACGGTGGGTGTGCCCATGCAAATAAGATCAGCCCCTGAAGTCCTTTTCCACAGCTCACCACCACATGTCAGGGTAGAGCTCATTGTGACTCTGCTTAGTGTGTGTGTGTGTGTGTTTATCTTTGATAATATGAATAAATCAGAAGAAAGGAATAGGTTCCAAGAAACCTTGTTACCATCTTGACTAATAGAGTAGACAATTAGCAAAAAACTTAAGTGCTAGATCTAAGTATACAACGATCCATTTTCAGAGCATGTATATTACGTTATGTAAAACGGGTTAGGTGATCACTTTATTTTCAGCTCAAGTCCCAAAAATAATATCTTTCCCTTTCATTGCATTTCCTATTCCTTTATCTGGCAGCAGCTGTGTAGATTCAAATAACGCCTGACACAGTTGAAAAGCTGGGGGTGGATTGTTGGTTTTTGCTGAACATCTAAAGCCTTGTTTTTCTGACAAGCCTGCTAATCCCAAATGCTGTTTTTAGATATCAAAATTATATGTTAAAGAAGAGATTCAGGATTTCCTTTTCAAACTCTGTACGGAGTAGATTGCATGGTGAAAAAAGTAATTTTCATACTATTTAGTGGTACTTTGTTCATTACACATTTCAAAGGTCTCAGTGATTCAAACACATCATGGTATAGGTACTGTACTGAAACTGCTTTTCAAACATGTGCATTACTTTGCTAATGCATATGTCAGTAATTTATTAATGAACCATGTTCTGCACTGGCAGCCCCTATCCAATTCTAGATGTCCATTAAAAGTTAAAACTGCTGTTTCCTATCAAGGTAAAACAGTGCCTTACTGAAAAAAATTGAAGCTTAAGAGAAAGGATGCCTAAAATATGGGAACAAAGAATTTCCCCAAAGTACACTACCCCTCCAATGCTGTTTACGCTCAGATAATACATTTCTGACCAGGTTCTCCCTTGTGACGAGGCCCTCTTGATGCTTGAGAAAGAGGGAGAGGAGACAGGAGCCATACAGCTCCCTGATTCTCAAGCCACAGCTCCTCCAGACCTGACCATGATCCTTACAGGGCCACATAACTTTGGAGAAATGGCAAAACAGAGCTGTTCCGCCACACCACAAATATGCCTCCTTTATCCTCCAACATGCCCCACATACTGTGGTAGTGTTGGCATCAGCTGGCTCAGAATTCACATCTGTTGACTTTGCCACCTGTGAGTTTCCCCGCACTGGGAGAATTCCCACCAGGGTAGTACTAACCAAGTTCTGAGGAGCACAGATAAGTTGGAACACATTCCCTTTTACTAATCTCTTGTTTTCCTCTCTTTATATGTACCTTAAGGAAAGTCACAGACAGTACTAGCCAGAGGCACTAAGAGAATATGGGGTCTGATAGGTGAAAAACACTTGTAGTCTCCATAAAGTTCACTGGTTCTAGGATCAGATGAGATGTCACTCAGAAAAAATGGAGGATTACATTTCAGATGTCAGTTTAAACACAACTGTTCTTGAAGCAGACAAAACTCTTGGTTAAGCAATAGTTGAGTCATCTAACTTCACACAAAATTTCAACTGAACCAGGGATTACGAAATATCAGGAAACATAGGAAGAAATTTTAAAATGGCCTGTTCACTTGAATAACTACTTGGTATTGGTGCTGGTGAAGGTCAACAACTGTGGCTTCAAATTGAATTATTACAAAACAGTTTTCAACCCCAGGGAGGTCCAGCCCCCATGCCTTTCCCATACTGCTAAATGAGAAGGCTGTCCCAGCTAGATGGGAGAGGTGTCCCAATGGCATTGGTATAAAAAGAGGGGTTGCAGTATATCAGAGGTTGAGAACCACTGTTTTAGGAGTCAAAACTGTTTAGGCTTAAGATTTCTTAGAATAGAAATCATGCCTTTCCTCTGCCCTGGAGCAGAAGGTGTAATTTCCAGCTTGGATAGATCTATCCACACTTGCTTTGATTGAGCTACTGCACTAAAGATAGCAGTGTAGCCATTGCAGCAGGATTGGTTAGCTGCCTTGGGTACATATTTATAGTATTCAGGGTAGCTAGCCCATCCCAACACCCCAACAACATTGTTATTTTTAGCATGCTAGCTTGATCAAAGCTAGTGCACATATTTCTACCCAAGCTGAAAATTATACCTCCATCTCCAAGGTAGATATATATATAGCAGACGGTAAAGAGTATTTTCCCAGTATCTTGCTGGCATGCCTTTTACTCACTTGGTTGAATTATTTTGCCCTGTGAGGGGAGGGAAGGATAAGGGACAAATGGTCTCCCATGATAATTGCTAATTAATCTTCTGAATAAATAGGGATACTTGAAAATTCTTTTCTTTTCTTCTAGCAGCACTTGAACCCTTGCTGTTTTGACACTTTAATTTCTATTCCACAAAGAAACTCAAAACTCCATGTGTAGACAGGCAGTACCAAAACCAGAAATTGAGATAAAGAACAGATTTAGTCATAGGATGCATCAGTTTTCTACTGAATCTATGTAACACACTGTAAAATCATTAAACTTGGCGGAACAAGTAGAACACCCTAGAGGTACTCAGAAATCTTTCAGTATAAGTGGTTTATCTCAGAGACTAGCCTATGCAACCAATAGATACTCTATTCATCCAGTGGAATTGTACACCTGTTATATACAGCTCTTTTTATAATGATAAGCATTTATAAGCAAACATAGTCATAGTATCTGGCTACAACTGACATGCTTTAAACTAAGAACAACAACATTTCCCCATCATAGGGAGCAAATATACCATGACTCCGTGCTTCAGCAGAACTGTAAAAGACAATAATGGATAAAGCATAGTCAGTGTGGTGAATGCAGGAATTCCAGAGTCCAAAGATTGGATAAAGAGATTTTATATTATATCACTTTGTAAATGTGGGCCGGTTTGGACTTATTTCTAGAATTTATACTACTGGAAATACATCCAAGAATCGACCAGCTACTGTGCTCATATTCAGGTTTTTCCCAGTTACAGAGGGCCAAATTCATCATTTATGCAATGCCATGAACCTTGAAGTCAAGTATCAGGAGGTAGCCGTGTTTGTCTGTATCCACAAAAACTACAGGAGTCTGAAGTCTTGAAGTCTTGAAGACTAACAGATTTATTTGGGTATAAGCTTTTGTGGGTAAAGAAACACTTCTTCAGTTGCAACCTTGAAGAAGTTATATTCAGCCCATATGGTTGTTGTTTTCACCTCTGGATTTAGACTAGTGACAGCTTTCATAAAAGTAAACAGGCTGCAGTTTTAGTCAGATATAAAATGACCTGCAAGCTATACACACACCAATATCTGAAACATATGGGTCCTGACACTCAGATCAGCTGAGCACTCAATGTCACTACTTGAAAATCAGGCCCCTGCAAATGGTAAAGAAATACAAGTTGTTGTGCACTCCTTTATTCAAATCATGTATCCATCATAAAAGTATACTCTACACAAGCAAAAATTCCTCCAAATTTTGCAATCACATACACACAAGATTCCTACTGACTTCATGAATGCAATGGCAAATTTGCCCCCTTCATGTTTTACACTTATAATAAAAGAATAAAAACTGTGGAAATACATGGTGAGTCAAGGGATAAAAAGAAGCATTATTTAATTTTCCAGACACATGCCATGAAATGTATGAGCAATCATATAACTTACCAATGGCTGTACTAGTTTAGAGGAATCTGGAGGTGCAGACATGTCAGCAAATCATTTCTTTCTTAAATAACAGTGATTTTGTCCACCTAGTTTCTGAATCATTTCTCTCCCAAATCTGCTTTAAGACTTTTAAAAAATCTGAATGAGATCTAAAAGCAGAGAAGTGGCAATTTAGAGAACTAAGCTGAAAAAGAAAGGCTACAACAGCAATGCCTTTTATAACACTAAATAAATAAATAAAAATCCTATAATCTGTGAGAAGAGAAAAACACAAAAGCAAAAGTGTGATGAGGCAGGGAATAAAGACAGGAAGGGCAGTAAATCAAAAGCAAATAATATGAGGTAAAGAGAGCATAAAGAAAGAAAAATTAAAGAAATATAATTGGAAAAAGGTATATGTGTGGAGAATAAATAACGAATGGAAGACCAATCTCTATGGAGAATCCTAGCAGAAAAAAAAGGTAACAGAAAGGAAAGAAGAGCTGAGAAAGAACCTAAAAATAATATTTGAACAAAGATAACTATATAAAACAGTGCTGAAGACGTAGATAGAGAGTAAGTAAGCAAAAGCACAGATATATGGGAAATTAAAAATATGGAATTTTAGATCTAATTTTACACATCAACATCAAATCTAGTATTTCCAATCACAAACACTTCTCTACATATAGCGCATTAAATTGCAGAAATATCCAGTTTATTGTAAACAGCAAAATGTGCTTCTTATCACATACCAGGCCTTTTCCAATATTTAATCATCCATTTTATTATAATATTAAGTTAAAATATCTGAAGTCATTAAAGGCCAGATTCTATTTCCCTTATTTAGGTTGAGTAGTGCCTTAATGCACAAGTATTCCCACTGATTCCAATGATTATTTTTAAAGTGAGATACTGCTCAACCTGAGGATGGGAATCAGAACGTGGTCCGATGGTGATGAAGTGAGCTGTAGCTCATGAAAGCTTATGCTCAAATATATTGGTTAGTCTCTAAGGTGCCACAAGTACTCCTTTTCTTTTTATTAAGAGTTCTGGAATCCTCGAGATAGTCTAGAAGTATTTGAAAGGTTCTAGTGTGTCTATATCCATGTAACAAATAGTGAAACAGTATTTAAAAAAGCTTTAAGAAATTGAAAATTAATCTCACAACCTATTTGAATTCAGTAAATATAATTCCATAATTACACAATGTATTTTCCCCTTGCAACTTCTGAACATGTTCCAGTTTAGTTAATTTGACTTTGATCAAAGTTATGACAGTTTATACCATTCTTTTCCACTGAATGCATCTGATGAAGTGAGCTATAGCTCACGAAAGCTTATGCTCAAATAAATTGGTTAGTCTCTAAGGTGCCACAAGTACTCCTTTTCTTTTTGCGAATACAGACTAACACGGCTGCTACTCTGAAACCTATACCACAGCCGAATACCATTCCTAGGTGTCAGCCAGTTCAACAGGAAACTCAGGGAGTTAATTTACATTAAAAAATAGGGTCAGGGTCTTTTCTAGATGACTAAGGGTCTGAACCTGCTCCCTTTGAAGTCAACAGCAGAATCCCCGTTGATTGAAATAGGGGCTAGACTGGCACTCAGCAGAAATTGAAATGGGCTGTGGCTGGAATGTAAAGAGAACTGGGAGTAGCAAAGAGCTGAGGGTGCTCAGCACCTCTGAACATCAGGCCCTTGAACTCTTTCCTACAGTTACTTCATATGTAAGATTGGGAAAACAATTTCCCTATTTTGTAAAACTTTTTGAGATTCTCTGATAAAAGATGCTGTGTAAATGTATTTTTATTTGTAATACTGCATGTGTCTGCATTAGATTTAGTGCAAGGACCCTATAGCACTTTGTATGTCCATTAAGTATTAAAAATAATATTTATTAAAAATAAAGTTTCCCATTGTTGTTGATATAGGTTCCTATATAAGTCATCTTCATACTATCAACATACCTAAACACATAGCATGCCGAAGAAAATTAGGACTGAATGTATTAAGGGTTTTACATAATATTTTCCTGAAATCAAAGCAGAAATGAATTATTCCTTTATGGTCACAACAAGTAGCTGCCATCAATGATTCTATAACTGTACTTGTACTATAGCAGGGATTTCAACCTTTTTTCATTTGCAGACCCCCACAATTTTTTGAATGGAAGTGCAGACCCCTTTGGAAATCTTAGGCATAATCTGCAGACCCCCAGGTTGATCAGTACCTCACTTTGCAAATAATCATTGGAATCAGTGGGAACACTTGTGCATTAAGGTACTATTCAAACCACTGTTCCATGGTAACCATAACCTTTTGTGGACCCCTTAGCCATGGTCCACAGACCATGGTTGAAACCCATGGTTGAAAACCTCTGTATTATAGCATTTTGATTGCCATTTATAAAAATGCAATTAAGTGTTAATCATCTAAAGGAAGTGCAATTTTTGAAGATTTAAACTGTGTGCAAGTTAATTTCACATATACATTTTGTTTTTAATAAGAACTCGTCTAAAACATCAGTTATTGTTTCAAGCATGTGTACACTATCACTGAGATAGGTATTCAGCAGAACTCATGTAAAAATGTAAGCACTGTTTTACACAAAGCACAAACTGAATATAGGAATGAGACTTTTAAAATAGATCATATTCACCAGCACTGCAGTACATGACATTTAACCAATACAATGTGAAACTGTGAGTTTAAACAGCCAACAGTTTGTGTAATTGTTTCTTATGACCAAATGAGAATAAAGACAGAACATTCCAAAATTATGGGCCCCTCAAATATGAAGTGGACTTCCTATTCCTCTGACTGAAGACATCAGAAATGCTATCCATGTTCTAGTGCAGTGTTTCCGAAACTTGGGACACCGCCTGTTCAGGGAAAGCCCCTGGTGGGCCCGGCCAGTTTGTTTACCTGCCGCATCCACAGGTTCGGCCGATCGCGGCTCCCACTGGCCGTGGTTCACAGTGCCTGGCCAATGGGGCCTGCGGGAAGTGGCGCGGGAAAGCACTGTTCTAGTCCTTTGTCCAGTCTAGTTTTATATGTAAGCAGTGTCAGGATGAGCTCCACCCTGACATCTGGTGGTGAGGTGTGGCAAGTTGTGGAAAAGAACTTCAGGGGCCGATCTCATTTGCATAGGCACACCCACCCCGCCTAGAATGAGACCATAGCTGCCCAAATGGTCACTTTGGCTGCTGTGGGATCCCCAGTGTCTCTGTTATTGGGGCAGGAAGAATAAATTGTTATTACCCTGATTATGGGAACTGTGCTTGGAACTGTACGTGGCCTTTTGTTATGATGGAGGGATTCACCATCAACTAAGTAGCACTCGCTAGGCAAGGGTCATGGGTTCCAAAACTGTGTGAATGGAGAGAAGCTGGGGACAAGTATTAATACTTGGTGGCATGGGCCCCTTGGTGAGGGCCTTACATGCTAATTGCACTTCCTCCTCTCTCCACTGTGGAATATCAGAGCTAATTTTGATTTCGTTAGAAGTCTAGTTATAGGCTGCTGAGCTCACTTTGGGCTGACAGTGTACCAGCACTGGGGCTCCCCTACTACAAGCTGAATTCACCTAAGAGCTGAAACCACTGAGTGTTGTGTTAAGTAGTGGGGGAGCCTGAAGATATATTGTGGAGCAGTTTGCGGGAGCGGAGCGCAGCGGAGCGAAGGAGTTCGTGGGGCGGCTGGCGGAGCGGAGTGCAGCGGAGCGAAGGAGTTTGTGGGGCGGCTGGCGGAGCGGAGCGCCGCTATGGAGCTATGGGGCGGTCAGCTTCAGATCATGTAAGGTGCCTCTTACCCCCGTCCCATTTCCACCCAGGTTGGGAGGTAAAGCTCCGCAGATAAACTTTCGAACTCTGGGGCTGCCCTGACCAGGGACAGAGACTTTTGGGGCATTGGACTTTTGGGACTTTGGGTGATTTGGGGTTGCTGGACTCAAGAACCAAAGGGAAAAGGGCATGCCCCAATTTGCCTGGGGTGGGTTTTTTTTTTGCTCATGGGTTGTGTTATGAATCCTGTTGGTGGTGTTTCCCCAACATAATGCCACATTGTTTCTCTCTGTTATTAAAAGGCTTTTGCTACACTCAGACTATGTGCTTGCGAGAGGGGAAGTATTGCCTCTTGGAGGCGCCCAGCGGGGGTGGTATATATTTGTCCCAGGTCACTGGGTGGGGGCTCGAGCCGGTTTGCATTGTGTTATTGGAATGGAACCCCTAGATATTGAACCCGGCCCTTGTTGCTGCCAACTCTGACGGGCAGAAGGGTTACATTTTTGGGGGCTCGTCCGGGATACGCCTGGGTCAGTACCCCTCGCAAGCACCTGTTGAGTGATCCACTACATTGGGAAACAATTTATATATATTTTTTTGTTTGTGCTTATATTTTGAGGAAATTACTGTTTGTATAATGGCTAATATGTCAGGTTTGTTGGGCCCTGGCTCAGCAGCTTCTAGCTCAGAGGCTGCAGCCTCGGCTGATGATTGGACAAAAGCTCTGGGGCAAATATTGGAAAAGGTTGTGCTGCCCCATGCTGAGTCAGACTCTTGTCGTAAGTTAAGATTATTTGCTGGGGAGGAAGAGTTTGAACCCTGGCTAGAGCATACCACTGAAATGCTGCAAGAGTGGGCCGTACCAGATGCAGAAAAGCGAAGATGCCTTATAGAGAGCCTTGGCGGCCCAGCATTAGATGTGATTCGCACCCTGAAGCTCATTGACCCTGGGGTCAGTGTGAAGGACTGCCTAGAGGCCCTTGAACACAACTTTGGGAGTGTAGAGGGCCCTGAAGACAGCTACTGTAAGTTCCTTAATTCCCGACAACAAAAGGGCGAGAAGGCTTCAGCCTACATACGGAGACTGGAGAGACTGCTTCAGAGAGCTGTCATGAGGGGAGCAGTGACTGCTGAGCAGATGGATCAGACCAGACTGGCTCAAATTGTAAGAGGAACTCAGTATCAGAACCCGATTCTACTTCATCTCCAGCTAAGAGAACGACGGGAACATCCCCCAAGTTACTCCCAGCTGATAAAAGAGGTCCGAGAGGAGGAAGAAAGGCAGGCTGCCAGTGAGTTTTGGGAAGCCCAAACATCGGAGCCAGGCAGCACAACACCACTGCAAACGGCCAGTGTACTGATGGTGAGCACCAGAGAGGAACTTGTCCAACAAATGCAGGTCCTGACGGAACGGATAGCTGAGCTGCAAAGTACCGTTGACCGAGTTAAGACTTCCAGGAATAAGAAGCCTCAAACTGTGGCGATTGAGAAGCCCGCACTTAGAGCCACCATCCCCCCCAGGCGAAGGGGGAAAGGTCAATTCTTCTGCTACCGATGTGGTCAGGATGGACACAGTGCTGCCAAGTGCCGTAATGAAGAAAACCCCTCCTTAGTGTATGGAAAGCTGAGGATCAGTTGGGAGAGATCCGGTAGCTGCCAGAGGGTCTGGGGACGGGGACCCCCCAGGTCTGCAGGATTTGAAGATTCCCCCAGAAAAGACTGTCCAGCTGGGATCCCTGCAGGACTGATAGGGCCTCGAGCAGAGGTCATGGTGAGGATCGAAGGGGTGGAGTGTAAAGCAGTGCTTGACACTGGATCTCAAGTGACTATTATATTTCAGTCATTCTACCAACAGATGCTTAGGCACCTGCCTATACAGCCACTGACTGGCCTTGGCCTGTGTGGCCTCAGCATGGACGAATACCCCTATCAAGGGTATGTCATAGTGCACCTGGAATTCCCAGAGGAGGTTGCTGGGGTAAGAGAAGAGGTAGACACAGCTGCCTTAATATGCCCTGATCCTAAAGGGACTTCTGATGTGTCTGTGCTGATAGGGACCAACTCCAGTCTCTTCAAGGTACTCGCGGATTACTGCAGAAGGCGGGCTGGGGACCAATACCTGAATATCCTGATGATCCATACGCTTTGTGCTGAAGCCTATAGGAAAATTGAGAGCGCTAAAAGGGACACATCTGAGCTACCGCTTGGGGCACTGAAGTACGCGGGCACAACCCCCTTAGTAGTGCCTGCAAGGACGGAGCAAGAAGTGCTTGTCATGAGTACCTGTCTGAAAGGCAGTAAAGGGACGTTAGCAATGATAGAGCAGCCGATGGGAGGAGAGCTCCCTGAAGGAGTGCTGGTCCCCAGTGGAGTCATAACCCTACCTGCTGAAGCCCAGGAAAGGGTGACTATACTGATTGCTAATGAAACGAGTCGTGATATTTTTGTGAAGCAAGGACAAAAGATAGCAGACCTCTTTGAGCCTGAGTCGATTGTAAAACCCCAGTGTGAAACTCAAGTTCCGACAATAGACCCAGCAAAGTTTGACTTTGGAGATTCACCAGTGTCCGAGGACTGGAAAGATCGCCTGAGGAAGAAACTTTGTGAAAGATCCAAGGTATTCTCACTGCATGAGTGGGATGTGCAAAAGGAGTAGAGCACAATATCAGACTACATGACTCTCGACCTTTCAGGGAGAGATCTAGGAAGATTGCTCTCTCTGAGATGGAAGATGTGCGACATCATCTTCAGGAGCTGGCTGCGAATGGCATCGTTACAGAGTCCCGCAGCCCATACGCCTCACTCATTGTGGTAGTCCGCAAAAAGAATGGGAAAATCCGGATGTGTATTGACTACCGCACCCTAAACAGCCGTACTGTGGTTGACCAGTACACTATGCCTCGAGTGCAAGATGCCTTAGACTGTTTGCTGGGAAGCCAGTGGTTCTCTGTGTTGGATCTTCGAAGTGGATACTACCAGATCCCTCTGGGAGAAGAAGATAAGGAGAAGACAGCCTTCATCTGCCCATTAGGGTTTTATCAGTTCGAACGCATGCCCCAAGGGATTTCTGGAGCACCTGCCACCTTTCAACGTCTCATGGAGAAAGTTGTGGGAGACATGAATTTACTGCAAGTGTTAGTTTATTTGGATGACCTGATAGTGTTTGGAAGAACCTTAGAGGAGCATGAAGAAAGACTTCATAAAGTGCTTGATAGGTTGGAGGATTATGGTCTGAAGCTTTCAATTGACAAATGCCAGTTCTGCAGAGCCTCAGTGAAGTATGTGGGTCACATTGTGTCCCAAGAAGGTGTGAGTACTGATCCTGATAAAATAGAAGCACTCACTACATGGCCACGTCCAAGTAACTACAGAGAACTCAAGACCTTTCTTGGATTTAGTGGCTACTACCGCAGATTTGTGAAAAACTATGCTACGATTGTAAAGCCTCTGAATGATCTTACCAGGGGACATCAGTCCAGCAAGAACAAATCTAAGTCCAAGAATAAGGGGAGGTCCACAAAGCCTCCTGTGCAGAGACACAATGGCCCCTTTGCACCATTTGGGCCACGGTGGGATGAGAGATGTGAAAGGGCTTTTCGAGAAATCATTACTTGCCTAACTCATGCTCCAGTCCTAGTTTTTGCTGACCCAAGCAAACCATTTATCCTGCATACTGATGCCAGTTTGGAGGGTCTGGGAGCAGTCCTGTACCAGGAAGTGGAAGGCAAATGTAAACCTGTAGCCTTTGCCAGCTGAGGATTGTCTGATAGTGAAACTCGCTATCCCACCCACAAGCTGGAATTTTTGGCCTTGAAATGGGCCATCACTGAGAAATTTGAAGACTACTTGTATGGTGCTCAGTTCCAGGTGTGGACAGACAACAATCCACTGACTTATGTGTTAACAAGTGCTAAGCTGGATGCTACAGGGCAGAGATGGGTGGCCGCCTTGGCTAGCTATGAGTTCAGCATTCAGTACCGATCAGGGAGAAGCAATGTAGATGCAGATGCATTGTCCAGGCGTCCGCAGGTTCCAGAAGTTGCTGTGATACCCACAGATGGAGTGAGAGCTATTTGCAGTGTGAGTCGCCGAGAGCCAGAGGCCCGTGAGGGCTTTCAGGGATGTGTTGCAGAAGCTTTGGGCCTGCCCCCTGAATGCATGCCTTCTGCTTCAGTGAACTATATTGCATTAGACCAATCTCCTTTGCCCATGCTCAATGCGGCTGACTGGCAAGAAGCCCAGCGGCAAGATATTGACATTCGTGATACACTACTTGCCAAAAGGGAGGGGCGAAGCCCAGCTGCGGTTGTCCCACCTAACCCGGAGGGTAAACTACTACTGAGAGAATGGACCAAACTAAAACTGATTCAGGGAGTGCTACACCGAATGACCACTGACCCTTTACAAAAACAACGAGCACAACTAGTACTGCCAAAAAAGTACAGAGCCCTGGCCATGAGGGCCCTGCATGATGACTTTGGGCATTTAGGGATGGAGAGGACCCTGGAACTTATTCGTAGTAGGTTCTATTGGCCCCGAATGGCTGAAGATGTTCGCAGGAAATGTGAGACTTGCGCTCGATGTGTTCAAAGGAAAACTCTGCCCACGAGGGCTGCATATCTCAAGAACATCACCAGCAACAAACCTTTGGAGTTGGTATGCATTGATTTCTTGTCTGTAGAGGTAGACAAGAGGAATGTTGGAAACATTCTAGTAGTGACTGACCATTTTACACGGTATGCACAAGCATATCCCACACATGATCAGAGGGCCACCACCGTTGCTCGAGTATTGTGGGACAAATATTTCTCAGTCTATGGATTCCCGGCTCGGATACACTCTGATCAGGGGCGGGATTTTGAGAGTCACCTTCTGAAGGAGGTGCTGAAGATAGCAGGAATTAAAAAGTCTAGGACAACGCCTTATCACCCCCAAGGTGATCCTCAGCCAGAGAGGTTCAATCGAACCCTATTAGATATGTTGGGAACTTTGCGACCAGAGCAGAAGGCAACCTGGAGCCAGCATGTCGCATTTCTGGTGCATGCCTACAATGCCACAAAGAACGATGCTACGGGAGTCACCCCATATCTCTTGATGTTTGGGCGAGAACCAAGATTACCCATAGATTTGTGCTTTGGTGTATCAGAGGATGGAGATAGCTATGAAACTCATCAGCAATATGTATCCCGACTAAGAGAAAAGCTGCGGGATGCTTATCGCTTAGCTACCGCTGCGGCTCGGAAGAACGCAGACCGCAACAAACATTGATATGATGCTAGAGTGCGTTCGCAGGAGCTCCAGCAGGGGGACAGAGTCCTGCTGCGAAATTTGGGTATTGCTGGCAAACACAAGATAGCTGACAGATGGAAGGCAATACCTTACCTGGTGATGGAAAAGCTGGGAGATCTGCCGGTCTACAAGATCAAACCTGAAGACGGTCCAGGGCAAATAAAGATGGTGCATAGAAACCTTTTGCTCCCTGTGGGGGAATTGGTAAGCACCCCTTATGAGATGGGCCACGGCAGGGCCGCCGGGCAGAACAGAGGTGCTAGACCAAAGCCGCCATCCAACACAGACAGTGGGCCCCCTGCAGCTAACTTACCCCTATTCTGCACATCTGAGAGTGAGTCTGAGGAGGAAGACACAACCCTGGTGTATCCTGGGATGGAGACAAGATTTCAGTCTCGATCAGCTGAACCAAACGAGAGTTTTCCCTCTTCCGCCCTAAACCCAATGGCGGAACTATTTAGGCCCCTTTCTGATACCCCGGTGCTGCTGATGAGACCCCCCTGTGATGACACACACAGGTTATTGGACAATGGGGACAGACAGGTAGAGGATGTCCTGGGCACCTTGGACCCTCCAGCGTTAGAACTAGGAGTGCAGGGGCCTACGCAAGTAGCCGAGGGACCCTCCAGGGAAGCCTCTCCATCCGTCACTCAAGAGGATGTTCCCCCTACCTCGGCAACAGAGATTCTCAATAGACGAGACAGGGTGATAAGACCAGTGAAACGGTTAACTTATGATGCACCTGGGGTGACTAGTGAGGAGCCAATACATTTAGCACACAGGCTTGTGGAAGCTAAAGTGGGCTTCCTGAGGCCCTTTGGAGGAAACCAATGAGTTGGTATAAAGGGAGTGTGATTTGTCGGGACGACAAAGTCTCGGCTGGGGGGAGGATGTAAGCAGTGTCAGGATGAGCTCCACCCTGACATCTGGTGGTGAGGTGTGGCAAGTTGTGGAAAAGAACTTCAGGGGCTGATCTCATTTGCATAGGCACACCCACCCCGCCTAGAATGAGACCATAGCTGCCCAAATGGTCACTTTGACTGCTGTGGGATCCCCAGTGTCTCTGTTATTGGGGCAGGAAGAATAAATTGTTATTACCCTGATTATGGGAACTGTGCTTGGAACTGTACGTGGCCTTTTGTTATGATGGAGGGATTCACCATCAACTAAGTAGCACTCGCTAGGCAAAGGTCATGGGTTCCAAAACTGTGTGAATGGAGAGAGGCTGGGGACAAGTATTAATACTTGGTGGCATGGGCCCCTTGGTGAGGGCCTTACATGCTAATTGCACTTCCTCCTCTCTCCACTGTGGAATATCAGAGCTAATTTTGATTTCATTAGAAGTCTAGTTATAGGCTGCTGAGCTCACTTTGGGCTGACAGTGCACCAGCACTGGGGCTCCCCTACTACAAGCTGAATTCACCTAAGAGCTGAAACCACTGAGTGTTGTGTTAAGTAGTGGGGGAGCCTGAAGATATATTGTGGAGCAGTTTGCGGGACGGCTGGTGAAGCAGTTCGACGCAGAGCAGTGTGTGGATGGCAGGAGCTGCTTGTGGGTCATGGAGCTGAGCGAAGGAGTTCGTGGGGCAGCTGGCGGAGCGGAGCGCAGCTGAGCGAAGGAGTTCGTGGGGCGGCTGGCGGAGCGGAGCGCAGCTGAGCGAAGGAGGTCGTGGGGCGGCTGGCGGAGCGGAGCGGAGCGCAGCGGAGCGAAGGAGTTCGTGGGGCGGCTGGCGGAGCGGAGTGCAGCTGAGCGAAGGAGTTTGTGGGGCGGCTGGCGGAGCGGAGCGCCGCTATGGAGCTATGGGGCAGTCAGCTTCAGATCATGTAAGGTGCCTCTTACCCCCGTCCCATTTCCACCCAGGTTGGGAGGTAAAGCTCCGCAGATAAACTTTCGAACTCTGGGGCTGCCCTGACCAGGGACAGAGACTTTTGGGGCATTGGACTTTTGGGACTTTGGGTGATTTGGGGTTGCTGGACTCAAGAACCAAAGGGAAAAGGGCATGCCCCAATTTGCCTGGGGTGGGTTTTTTTTTTGCTCATGGGTTGTGTTATGAATCCTGTTGGTGGTGTTTCCCCAACATAATGCCACATTGTTTCTCTCTGTTATTAAAAGGCTTTTGCTACACTCAGACTATGTGCTTGCGAGAGGGGAAGTATTGCCTCTTGGAGGCGCCCAGCGGGGGTGGTATATATTTGTCCCAGGTCACTGGGTGGGGGCTCGAGCTGGTTTGCATTGTGTTATTGGAATGGAACCCCTAGATATTGAACCCGGCCCTTGTTGCTGCCAACTCTGACGGGCAGAAGGGTTACATATATAACCCAGGTGATGGACTTTTACCACTTCCCCTTGCAGCCTAACAGATTTTACTCTCGACAATGTTTCCCGGATGTTCAAAGATGGAAATACAATAAGGTTGCCCTGTATTCACAGGAATATGTGTTGGCTTGAATGCGTATCTGAGGAAGTTTGACGATTGGTGGGAAAGGAAGTCACTACCGTTAAAGGGTGGTGCCAAAAACAAAAGAGCAATGAAAGAGGCAACATCATGTCCCACCTGGCTATGAGCAAAACATTCCCTCTCCTGATATTTGTGGTCATGCTGGGCGATTTGAGTAATTGAAAGAGTCTTTGCCCTGATTCCAGCATCAAGCAGACAACTCTTGGCACTGCAGTATTCCAGAGGTTTCAGGGGAGTCAGATGCATCCTGCTAGCTTTCCAAGCAGGGATTACTTTATGTCTTGAAGAACTTTCCCCCTACCTCACCTGAAACCAAAATACATTTCAACAGACAAAGTGCTCAAAGTCTAGTGTATCAGACCTGCTGAAAGGCAGGAAAGACCATCACTCAAGGCACTGCACCATTTCCCTCTTCCTCTCATCAGAGGGTCTCCCTGGATCTGGGGCAGGAAAGAAAACCTCTCCACTTACCAGCTTCTGACCTTTCCCACAGGTCTTCAGAAAGTTGGGAAAGCTCTCCCGCAGGGGCTAATTCTAGTACATTTTCCTCCAGGCCTAATGGGAATAAACAAAGAGTCTCCTACAGCTTCCTGCTCTATGCTTGCTGAGTCTAGGCCTGATGGAGGACATAACCGGCTTTCTTCAACTACATTAAAGCCTCAGGCAAGGGGAGAAAGGGAACACACAGAGTCACAAATACCAGCTCTCACACACATTCCTAGCCCTATATATAGGAAAGAGAAGATTCCCTTTCATGTGCACACAGCTAGTCAGCAGCTCCAGATTCACCCTCTCATTTGAGCTTTGGGGGAGACAATGTGTATTCATAATACAAGACTGTCACTAGCAACCCTGGAGTGCTGAAATTTACAATTTTGCATTCCAAAAATCTATTATTTACGGAACTGGCTAGCAGTTCAGGGCACTATATAAGAGAAAATAGACTAGGAAAGTAAATTAATATTTCACTTTTGTTCCCAGCAACTTTCCATGATCCTTTTTAGGCTTAAAACTCTTCAGTTTTTCATGAACATCTTATGCTTCATTTTGTGACCTTGATTTTCAAAACTGAACCCTGACACCAATAAAAAAAGCTTGTTCCTGCATCCATTTGAATGCTTGCCCTCTAATCTTGTGCAGCAGAATGAGTAAAGTATGTGATATACTTTTACAGAGCTGTAGAAAAGCTATGTTTAGTAATTAGCAACAAGACTACTATGGGCTTAGTCAAACCCTCTTGTGGAAAAATCCATATACGAGGGCACAGCAGCCACAAAACAACATCAGAGTTTAATCCAATGGAATTTGCAACTAACCATCCCCTTATTCCAGGGGTGGCCAACCTGAGCCTGAAAAGGAGTCAGAATTACCAATGTATACTGCCAAAGAGCCACAGTAATATGTCAGCAGCCCCCCATCAACTTCCCCCCCTGCTCCCAGTGCCTCCCGCCCACCGGCGGGCCCACCAATCAGCACCTCCCCCTCCCTCCCTGTACCTCCCAGTCAGCTGTTTCAAGGCATGTAGGAGGCTTGGAGGGGGAAGAGAAAGGGGAGGAGCGAGGGCATGGCAGGCTCAGGGGTGGTGTAACGGCTGGGCCTGCAGCAGAGCCAGGGGCTGAGCCGTGAGCACCCCCCGGCACCCTGAAAAGTTGACGCCTGTAGCTCCAGCGCCAGAGTCGGTGCCTAGACACGGAGCCGCATGTTAACCTCTGAAGAGCCGCATGTGGCTCCGGAGCCAGAGCGTGGCCACCCCTGCCTTAGTCGGTGTCTGAGGTTGCAAATAATTCTGAAAAAGCTCACTTTTCCATCACTGAAACACAAACAACAGCCGTGGGAAACAGCTGCCATTCACTTCAGGGAATACTATATAACAACAAGGTTCTGGAAGTAAGGTGACGAATACCATATGCAGTTGAAACGACAATGTTATATAGGCTGAATGTAATTACCCACATTGTAATTTGACTAGGGGGCTGGGATCAATACAAAGTATCTCATATTTCTGTACTTACTCATGACAATATGTTCCTTTTTGGAATTTCAGATTGATTAGAGAATCTGGATACAGTCTCCCTTCAAATAGCATTTAATTTATGGATGCAGGATTATATATGCCACAGGCTGCCAAAATCTATTTATGGTCTAATTTTTATTTATGGGACCAAAACCCTTCAGGGTTTGTCCCAAATCTAGATGACATACTTAACTGCTAACGTCCGCATTGGGCCCATTAGCTTTATCAAATGTATGGTATATGCAAAAACAAGCTGCCAGCCAGCTCCCTATTAACCACCCATTAGAGAAGGCCGTCAGGGTGATGACATCAGTGGCAGAGCTAAATGAATTTTTGATGGGTCAGTTAGGGACGGATTCCCTATTTTGCAATCCCAGTTTTTCCACTGGAATCCAGTGGTGCTCATTGTGTCACAAAGTGAAGTATCAGATCCCTTTTCTCCAGCAGATGTCAGTCTGGAGTGGAGTTGAGACAGATGCTATAAGGATTGCATGCTTAGACTGGAATGTTTCCTCCAAGACTATGTTTTCTGGGGTTGTGGTACTACTCTGCCAGGGGAACCAGAATGTCTGCAGCTCAGATTCCTTAGGATCAGAGGAAGTTAATTTTTTACTCAGTTTTTCCTCAAAATGTAATGCTGACTGTATATTTAAAACAGCAGCTACATACTTTATTCCTCCGGTGGGATGTAAAATAAAATAAAATCAGAAAAATACAGTGCAGCTTAAAATCTTATTTTCAAGTTGTTCTGAAAATAGACCCACTGTTGAGTTTGTTTGGTTTTTTTTAAGTCCATCTCTAAATGTTTTATTTTTCTTTTATTCTTTTCCTGATGGTATTTGTGACATTGGGTCAAAAGCACCTGGCCTCCTACATTGTTTAGTCACCGATAGATGTCATGGTGAGAATTGTACAAGAGAGATTGCTTTTTGTAAGTGTAGGAGGAAAGAGAAATCCCTCTGTAAGGCTGTGTCTACAATCAGATTTATATCCATGACTGATTGTGGACATGAACCACTGCTCCCCCTTCACTCCTCCATATTCTTTGTCTTACTATGGGTTAATCACTCCTTCTATAATGTGTGTTGGCTGAGGCCTGGCATTGTTTAAATTACATGAACTATAGCATAAGGTGATATAAGAATAATTGGATCCTCCAATGTTAATTTTATTTTTACATTTATCTGATTCACAACTACCATTTTATTTCAGTTTTTAAAAGAGTTGTAGACACTATTGGCCAAATTTGCTGGATAAATTAAAAACTTCTGAGAGGTCTCCAAAGAGACGAGCTAAACTTTCTCACAAGGTTACACAGCAACTTTGAAGAAAAGAGGAAGAAACTTGGCTAAACGCTGTGGGAGACCAAAAGCACAGCAGGCTAGAATGAACACTGTTATTAGAATGATATTCTCTGGTATTTCACTCATCTTTGAATTTTTCACCCTCTGTCCTTGTGCTACCTAATAAGAATGACTGCCAACCTTACTATATAATTTCCTTTCTTTGGAATTTGCAATTATATTTTGACACACATCCCTGCTCCTTTTAATTATTATTTTTCTAATTGGATGAATTTCTAATAGAACCTGAAACAAATGGTTTATAACAATACTGTCTGTACTACAGATTGGGTAGCAATAGGTGAACAATACTTTTAATAATGTTGGGTGAATATGCATGACACTATTTTATACAATGAGATATAAAACAAAAGCAATGAAACCCACAAATCTCAGTTAATTACTGAGGTTGATTATTTTAATTTTTAAAGATAATGGATAGATATTCAGCTAATATAAAGAGACATAGCTCATGCTGATTTTCACCAGATGAGGATCTGGCTCAGTGTTTTTAGTCTGATTATCTTCTGTATGTTTAATGAAAGTGATGCATATTGTGTTTACATAAAGCAAAGACATTTAAAATCAAACTGACTTTCAGATCAAATGCTGCTCTCACAGCAATATAAATCCATACTAACTCCATTTTGTTGGAGACAGGTATGCACCAGTGTAACTGGGAATTTAGCTCTCCTCTAACACTTGCAATTGAGTATTAAAGCAAATATTGTTCGATATACAACTTCAGGTTCTGAGTTTAGGCCCGTTTAACACCTGCGCATAAAATAGTTGCACTGGATTAAAATGCCAGTTGTAACTTCATATTTCCTTGCTGTTGGTAATATCTTAAGATATTCAGATATGGATTTTGTATGTGCATGTGTCCAAAAATATATATATATAGAAATGAAAACCTTCATTTAAGTGTATTAGAGTTCACACTGAAAGCCTAATGACTGCCTTAGAGGCATTACAAGATAGTGAATAAATACCTATTTATGGACTTTTTACCTGGTGGATTATATTAACACATACTTGGGTATATTCTGAAAATGAATGCATAGTTGTATGAATGGTGTCACTAGGAAAGCTTCAGCTTCCTCGACCATGGGATGCTGTTCTGAGAAAGACTACTGAGCAAAGATGGGGTCCACTAATAAAGGATGGTAAAGAATATCTTCAAATACAGCCTGGCTATCCTAATACGGCAGACTTTAAACTATGTTTGATGGGGGCAGGAGACAAAAGGCCATAGGTAAATCTAAAACAGAGAACTGTGTGAAGGGTTGGCATCTGGGGGCACATGGGCAATCACAGCAGGGACAAAGGAGATGTGAGAGAATATCTAATCAACATCTTACATGTCTGTATGCTAGTACAATTAATATGGGGAATAAGAAGGAAGAACAAGAAATACTAGTGAACAATTACAACATAACTGACATCACAGAAACTTGATGGGATAATTCACATGACTGCAATATTCTTACAAAAATATACGGATTGTTCAGGAAAGACAGGTAGGGAGAAGAGGGAGGAGGTGTTGCCTTGTATATTAAAGATGTATACACTCGTGCTGAGGTTGGGATAGAAGTGGGAGGCAGACGTTGAAAGTCTCTGGGTAAGAAAAAAAGGGGTAAAAAACAAGAGTGATGTCATGGTAGGGGTCTACTGTAGACCTGTGCCTCTTGTCAGCCAGGTGCAATCCTGCACTCTTTCCTTTTTTCTGGATCCCCCTGTTGGCTGTTGCCATCATCAGGCTGGTTTTCAGTGCATGAATGAACCCCTTCTGGGGTACCAAAGTCAACAAATGGCTGGCTCTTTCTGAGGCCTTCAGTCCCATTAACTGAGACTGCTGAGTAAAGATTGGCTGCTTCCCTAAAGCCTTTCTAAGTAGGCATGGAGGACCCACCTTCACTGCTCCTTTCCTGGGGTTGGCCTTCAGCAGGGCAGCCTCAAAGGACCTGGTATATCCCATAACACCACTTAAACAGGAAGAAGAGGTGACGTGGATAGGCTCTTTTTAAACAACTTACTAAACCATCCAAATCACAGGACTTGGTGGTGATGGTGAATCTGTGTTGGAAAAATAACATAGCAATAATACTGGTTAGAGAAGTGTACTCAGAGAGTAGTTATCAATGGTTCACAACCAAGCATATCAAGTGGGGTCCCACGGGGACCTATCATGATTCTGGTTCTATTCGATATCTTCATCAATTGTTTGGATAATGACACAGAGTATACTTATAAGTCTATGGACTACACCAAGATGGGGAGGTATATACATGCACTTTGGAGGACAGGATTAGAATTCAAAATGACCTTGATAAACTGGAGAAACGGTCTGAAATAAATAGGATCAGATTCCATAAGGACAAATGCGAAGTACTACACTTAGGAAGAAATAATCAATTGCACAAGCATAAAATGAGAAATGACTGCCTAGGAAGGAGACTGCAAAGAAGGATCTGAGGGATATAGTGGATCACAAACTAAATTTGAATCAACAGGGTAGTACCGCTGCCAAAAAAAGTGAACATCATTCTGGGATCCATTAGCAGGATTGTTGTAAACAAGACACAAGACAAATTTTTTTCACTCCACTCAGCACTGATAAGGTCTCAACTGGAATATTGTGTCCAGTTCTGGGTACCACACTTCAGGAAAGATGTGGACAAATTGAAGAAAGTCCAGAGGATAGTAACAAAAGTGATTAAAGATCTAGAAAACATGACCTACAAGGAAACATTGAAAAAACTGGATTTGATTAGCATGGAGAAGAGAAGACTGAAGGGAACATGATGATAGTCTTCAGGTATGTACATGGTTATTATAAAGAGAAGGGTGATAAATTATTCTTCGCCACTGATGTCATGATAAGAAATAATGGGCCTAAATTGCAGTAAGGGAGATTTAGGTTGGGCTTCAGGAAAAGCTTCCTAACTGCAAGGGTAGTTAAGCACTGAAACAAATTACCTATGGAAGTTGTGGAATCTCCATCATTGGAGGGTTTTAATAACAGGCTAGACAAACACCTATCAGGGATGGTCTTGACCAGTGGTTTCCAAACTTGTTCCGCCGCTTGTGCAGGGAAAGCCCCTAGCGGTCCGGGCCGGTTTGTTTACCTGTCGCGTCCGCAGGTTCGGCCGATCGTGGCTCCTAGTGGCCACGGTTCGCTGTTTCAGGCCAATGGGAGCTGCTGGAAGTGGCGTGGGGCCAATGGATGTACTGGCCACCACTTCCAGCAGCTCCCATTGGCCTGAAGCAGCGAACCACGGCCAGTAGGAGCCACGATCGGCCGAACCTGCGGACGCGACAGGTAAACAAACCGGCCCGGCCCGCTAGGGGCTTTCCCTGCACAAGCGGCAGAAAAAGTCTGGGAACCACTGGTCTAGACAATATTTAGTCCTGCCTCAGTGTAGGGAATTGGACTAGATGACCTATCAAGGTCCTTTCCAGTCCTACATTTCTATGATTCCAATGCAAGATTTGTTTTTTGTAAAAACCAGTGGCTCTGGAGTGTAAACATACATTTAATGGGGGGAAAGTTCTAGAATTCAAATTACTAAATTGATAGATTGCAAAAGCTCTTCAAAGTTGTTTTTACACACATTTTAGAGTTCTTATATACTTAGAAAATGTTTTCTCCACAGGTACTAATGTGGAGAGTGGACTGGATGATACATCTGAGGGAAGGGAACAGAAGGACACTCTGCCTGAAGGTAAGAAATGCACTGTCCTAGGGATGGGGGTTCCACGACCACTGCTCCCAAGAGGAGGAGGCGGGTGGTGGTGGTCAGGGACTCTCTCCTCAAGGGGACTGAGTCATCTATCTGCCGCCCCGACCGGGAAAACTGAGAAGTCTGCTGCTTGCCAGGAGCTAGGATTCACGATGTGACGGAGAGACTGCCGAGACTCATCAAGCCCTCGGAACGCTACCCCTTCCTGCTTCTCCACATGGGCACCCATGATACTGCCAAGAACGACCTTGAGCAGATCACTGCAGACTACGTGGCTCTGGGAAGAAGGATAAAGGAGTTTGAGGCGCAAGTGGTGTTCTCGTCCATCCTCCCTGTGGAAGGAAAAGGCCTCGGTAGAGACTGTTGAATTGTGGAAGTCAACGAATGGCTATGCAGGTGGTGTCAGAGAGAAGGCTCTGGATTCTTTGACCATTGGATGGTGTTCCAAGAAGGAGGAGTGCCAAGCAGAGATGGGCTCCACCTAACAAAGAGGGGGAAGAGCATCTTCGCAAGCAGGCTGGCTAACCTAGTGAGGAGGGCTTGAAACTAGGTTCACCGGGGGAAGGAAAGTAAAGCCCTGAGGTAAGTGGGGAAGCGGGATACCGGGAGGAAGCACAAGCAGGAGAGCTCGAAAGGGGAGGGCTCCTGCCTCATACTAAGAAAGCAGGACAAACAGCAAGTTATCTCAAGCGCCTATACACAAATGCAAGAAGCCTTGGAAACAAGCAGGGAGAACTGGAAGTCCTGGCACGTCAAGGAATTATGATATGATTGGAATAACAGAGACTTGGTGGGATAACTCACATGACTGAAGTACTGTCACGGATGGATATAAACTGTTCAGGAAGCATAGGCAGGGCAGAAAAGGTGGGGGAGTTGCATTGTATGTAAGAGAGCAGTATGACTGCTCAGAGCTCCGGTATGAAACTGCAGAAAAACCTGAGTGTCTCTGGATTAAGTTTAGAAGCATGAGCAACAAGGGTGCTGTCGTGGTGGGAATCTGCTATAGATCACCAGACCAAGGGGATGAGGTGGATGAGGCTTTCTTCTGGCAACTAACGGAAGTTACTAGATCGCAGGCCCTGGTTCTTATGGGAGACTTCAATCACCCTGATATCTGCTGGGAGAGCAATACAGCGGTGCACAGACAATCCAGGAAGTTTTTGGAAAGTGTAGGGAACAATTTCCTGGTGCAAGTGCTGGAGGAACCAACTAGGGGCAGAACTCTTCTTGACCTGCTGCTCGCAAACTGGGAAGAATTAGTAGGGGAAGCAAAAGTGGATGGGAACCTGGGAGGCAGTGACCATGAGATGGTCGAGTTCAGGATCCTGACACAGGGAAGAAAGGAGAGCAGCAGAATATGGACCCTGGACTTCAGAAAAGCAGACTTTGACAACCTCAGGGAACTGATGGGCAGGATCTCCTGGGAGAATAACATAGGGGGGGAAAGGAGTCCAGGAGAGCTGGTTGTATTTTAAAGAATCCTTATTGAGGTTACAGGGACAAACCATCCCAATGTGTAGAAAGAATAGTAAATATGGCAGGCGACCAGCTTGGTTTAACTTTCTGATCTTAAACACAAAAAAGAAGCTTACAAGAAGTGGAAGATTGGACAAACAACCAGGGAAGAGTATAAAAATAGTGCTCGGGCACGCAGGAGTGAAATCAGGAAGGCCAAATCACACCTGGAGGTGCAGCTAGCAAGAGATGTTAAGAGTAACAAGGGTTTCCTCAGGTATGTTAGCAACAAGAAGAAAGTCAAGGAAAGTGTGGGCCCTTACTGAATGAGGGAGGCAACCTAGTGACAGAGGATGTGGAAAAAGCTAATGTACTCAATGCTTTTTTTGTCTCTGTCTTCACTAACAAGGTCAGCTCCCAGACTACTGCACTAGGCAGCACAGCATGGGGAGGAGGTGACAGCCCTCTGTGAAAAAAGAAGTGGTTCGGGACTATTTAGAAAAGCTGGATGAGCACATGTCCATGGGACCGGATGCACTGCATCCAAGAGTGCTAAAGGAGTTGGCGGATTTGATTGCAGAGCCATTGGCCATTATCTTTGAAAACTCATGGCCATCGGGGGAGGTCCCGGACGACTGGAAAAAAGCTAATGTAGTGTTCAGCTTTAAAAAAGGGAAGAAGGGGGATCTGGGGAACTACAGACCAGTCAGCCTCACCTCAGTCCCTGGAAAAATCATGGAGCAGGTCCTCAAGGAATCAATTCTGAAGCACTTAGAGGAGAGGAAAGTGATCAGGAACAGTCAGCATGGATTCACCAAGGGCAAGTCATGCCTGATTAATCTAATTGCCTTCTATAACGAGATAACTGGCTCTGTGGATGAAGGGAAAGCAGTGGATGTGTTGCTCATTGACTTTAGCAAAGCTTTTGACATGGTCTCCCACAGTATTCTTGTCAGCAAGTTAAAGAAGTATGGGCTGGATGAATGGACTGTAAGGTGGATAGAAAGTTGGCTAGATTGTCAGGCTCAACGGGTAGTGATCAATGGCTCCATGTCTAGTTGGCAGTCGGTATCAAGTGGAGTGCCCCAAGGGTTGGTCCTGGGGCTGGTTTTGTTCAATAACTTCATTAATGATCTGGACGATGGTGTGGATTGCACCCTCAGCAAGTTTGCAGATGACACTAAACTGGGAGGAGAGGTAGATATGCTGGAGGGCAAGGATAGGATACAGAGGGCCCTAGACAAATTGCAGGATTGGGCCAAAAGAAATCTGATGAGGTTCAGCAAGGACAAGTGCAGAGTCCTTAGGATGGAAGAATCCCATACACCGCTACAGACTAGGGACCGAATAGCTAGGCAGCAGTTCTGTAGAAAAGGACCTAGAGGTTACAGTGGACGAGAAGCTGGATATGAGTCAACACTGTGCCGTTGTTGCCAAGAAGGCCCATGGCGTTTTGGGATATATACATAGGGGCATTGCCAGCAGATCGAGGGACATGATCTCTCCCCTCTATTCGACATTGGTGAGGCCTCATCTGGAGTACTGTGTCCAGTTTTGGGCCCCACACTACAAGAAGTATGTGGAAAAATTGGAAAGAGTCCAGCGGAGGGCAACAAAAATGATTAGGGGACTGGAACACATGACTAATGAGGAGAGGCTGAGGGAACTGGGATTGTTTAGTCTGTGGAAGAGAAGAATGAGGGGGGATTTGATAGCTGCTTTCAACTACCTGAAAGGGGGTTCCAAAGAGGATGGATCTAGAGTGTTCTCAGTGGTAGCGGATGACAGAACAAGGAGTAATGGTCTCAAGTTGCAGTGGGGGAGGTTTAGGTTGGATATTAGGAAAAACGTTTTCACTAAGAGCTTGGTGAAACATTGGAATGTGTTACCTAGGGAGGTGGTGGAATCTCCTTCCTTAGAAGTTTTTAAGGTCAGGCTTGACAAAGCCCTGGCTGGGATGATTTAGTTTGGGATTGGTCCTACTTTGAGCAGGAGGTTGGACTAGATGACCTCCTGAGATCCCTTCCAACCCTGATATTCTATGATAAACTTCTGTAGCTTACCTAATAAAACCATAAGTGTCAAATTTACGAAAGTGCCTTAATGACTTGGGGGTGAAGTCCTATATTCAAAAATGACATACATTGAGAAGGCCAAGTGTTTAGTTTACCCATCATCCATCCATCCCTCCCTCCCCCTATATATTTATTTATTAATTAATTAATTAATAGTTGTAATTAAAAAACACATTTACTGCATTACCAATTAATTACTCTATCACTCTTCCCTACTGAAACAATGTGGCAGAACTGTGAAATGTTTGACTGTGGCCAAATGTGCATTTTTTGCCCTCCCAAAAAGTTGTAGTCAAAAAATTTCACCCAGCTTGAGCTGTAGGTAGTTGTTCTTGTGTTAAAACATGACAATGGGAGCATGAGGTTAAGATACTAAACACAAAGACATAACAAATACTGCTCCCTCACCACTTATTTTCCATTCTTTGTGTAGGTTAATGGAGAAGAATCAAGGAAGAAAGAGACAAATCAAGAAGTGAGAAAATAAAAGCTTAGAATGTGGAAAATGGAAAAGGAACAGTCAGGGCCTAAACTGGCTGCAGATATGTCATCTATTCCTTATCCTTTGTAGGTGTCACTCTTCCTGTCCTCCTCTGTCTTCAGTGGATCAATCTCCAGTTTCCTCTGTATCAGAAGCCCATTCAGGAGTAAGCTATATTTTGGCAAAGGAGAAACAATGGTACTAGCGGTGGTGCAAAGTCATCATAACAAAGGTCAATTTGACATTACTGTTATACAAAGACGAGGAAGTGTGGGCTTGCAACAACAACAACAAAAAGGGAGAGAAGATTCCTTTTCTCTATTCCCAACTCTATCTGGCAAATCTAACTTCTCAATGCCTCAGTTTCCTCATTTGTACATTGGGTAAAATGACTACCTGACAGGACAATTAAGTTTAATTTTTGGATTTAACAAAATATCATAATAGTCAGCAAGAAGGATAAGCTTTGAGGGTGAAAAAAATGGAAGATTTCATAGGCATCAAGATAAAAGGAGTGGATATAAAGTAGAAACTTGTAGACACTGGGGTTACATACCACCTATTTAATGAATCTAAGTTCATAAAACCCAGTCTCAGAAAAGATTCCATCAGGAAATAGCAGGGATCAGAATGAACGGCCTGACTCTCAATATGATGCTTTCTTTGTGATGGTAACCTCTGTAGCAGAGGTGGGCAAACTACAGCCCGCGCGCCACATCTGGCCCGTGGGACTATCCTGCCCAGCCCTTGAGTTCCCGGCCGGGAAGGTTAGCCCCCAGCCCCTGCCCCACAGCCTCAGCTTGCCGTGTCGCCAGCGCTCTGGCTAGCAGGGCTGCAAGCTCCTGCCGGGCAGCATGGCTGCGAGAGCTGCTGGGATGCAGTGCTTAAATTGCTCCCCATAGGAATGTGCTACATACAGAGCACCAGGACTAGCAGCTGTAAGTAAGTAGCACATTCCTATGGGGAGCAATTTAATTCACAACACCCAGATAAGGAAGGCTGTGCCTCCCCAGACAGCCGGGCCCCACCCCCATCCACTGCCTCCCACTTACCACCCCTTGACTGCCCCCCTGCTCCTTGTCCCCTGACCGCCCCCTCTGGGGACCCCCTGCCCCTTATCCAACCCCCCGCCCTCACCATGCCACTCAGAGCACTAGGACGGCCGCAGTAAGTATTACACTGTAAGTAGCAAGTTCCTATGCAGAGAAATTTAGTATGCTCCATACACTTTTGGAACCCTAATGTGGCCCTAAGGCCAAAAAATTTGCCCTCCCCTGCTCTGTAGTAATGGTCACTATGTGGTAATGGTCAAGGTGTCTATGAGAAAGAAGAGGTTGTTGCTTTCTCATAGACACCTTGAATATTATTTGTCATTTTCAGGAAGCCTAAAAGAGACCTTTGATCCTTAGTATGAATTTTTTTTCTCCCTCTCACTAAATTCTATGGACAGCAATAATACTTGTGTAGGAAAATTGCCAGCTGAAAGAAAAATGACTAGTTACCCAGGAGCACCAACTCTATCAACCCATTTGAAAAATAACCACACATGGAAGCAGCATCTGAGCAAAGCAACAGATACAATCACTGAGCAATAGAAGAAAGGGGAGGGAAGACAGATATAGAAATGGAAGTATGTACAGAGGTGCTGTGGGCTAGTGGAAAGGCTGCTGGATTGGAACTCAGGAGACCTGGGTTCTGTGGCTGGTTTTGACACGGACTTGCTGTGTGACCATAACGCAAGTCAATTCACTTCTGCCTGTTTCCCTTTTAGCCATTGCTGTCTTGTCTATTTAGATTGTAAGCTTTTGGGGGAAGGGTCTTTCTCTCATTATGTGTTTGTACAGTGCCTAATACAATGAGATTACTGTAATATGAATACTTACTACATCAGAGAAAGGTTCACATCACCAGCTAGTTAGTGAGGTAGCTACAGGCCTCTACAGCCAATATGTTAAAAGTATGATGAGCTAAAAATTTTAAGCAAAGCTCAGGTCAGATAATACGAAAAAAAACCCAAAAAATCTTTTGTTTGTTTTTTACAGCAGCTGCAAGACATATTATAAACCTAATTATCTTTCTGGATACAGAAGTAAAAAAAACATTTTTGGCAGTGGATGAGAAACATTTTTTATTCATAAACTTAGAGCTTCCATGAACTTGATGGAATAATCAGTTCTAAAAAGAGATATACCATGGAGAATATATTTGTCTATCAAGAGTATCCTATAATTTTACAAAATTCAACTAGCAGCAACCAAGGTTTTGAGAAGTGGACGGGAAAAAAAAATTCAGGCTAATCACATGTGTATGCATTACCACAGCTATTTGAAAAGGACAAAAAGGGAGAGAGAGTGAGAGAGAGAGCGCGCAGCAAGGATTTATAACTGAAAGGATATGGAAAGAAATAGAAAAGAGAGGTCTCAGGCAAAGCAAAAAACTTAACTCCCATCTATCACCACATAATCTTTGTTCGTGAGCTTTAAGCAGTAGAAGATCTTGAACTGTTTTCTCTTGTCAAATGAGGTCTCTGAAGATTTATGTATTAGACATTGATTATTCCCCTGCTACTAAATTGAAATAAATTTCAAATTTTATTAAGCACCCTGCAATGTGTTCCGCCTTGAATGGTACTGATGTGCTCTGAGCTTAGGATAAGAGACAGAACACAGATGGAAGCAGAGAAATAGGACTATCCCACCAGAGCAAACTTAAGAGTAAGAGGACTTAATGCTTTCACTCTTCCTTGACGATGAAGACAACGTGTTTGCCATTTCCAAAGATTGTAAACAGATACCAAGTGTACCAATGTGTACTGTATATGTTTGTAAGTGGGTGGTCTACTAGACAGGGCACTGAACTGAGAGTCAGAAAACCCAGGTTATACTTCTGGCACTGACTCTGCCCTACTCTGTGAGTTTGGGCAAGCCACTTCACCTCTCAGTGCCTGTGTTTTCTCTTCCACCCTTTGTCTGCCTCACCTATGTAGGCTGTAACTTCTCTGGAGCAGGGACTTTCACTATGGTACAGCACTCAGCATAATGGGGACCCAATCTCACTTGGTCCCTATAAGGGTATGTCTCTACATGGCAGTGAAACACCCATGGGCTAGCCCATGTCAGTTGAATTCATGGGGCTTGGGCTGGAGCCTGGGCTCTGGGATCCTGTGAGTGGGGAGGGTCCAAGAGCCCAGACTCCAGCCTATGCTCAAATGTCTACACTGCAATTTTATGCCCCACAGCCCAAGCCTGAATCAGCTAACAGGCCAGTCACAGATGTTTTATTGCAGTGTAGACAAAACCTAGGTGCTATTTTAGTGCATACTGCTACTATGAATAAAATTTCAAAACTTTGCTTCTAATGCACACCAGGTACTTTACACAAAAGAAAATTAAATAGCAGTATAGGAGTAATCCAGATCAGATACACTGTCTTGAGTTTTATATCTAATTTTAAAGTTTAGCACACAGAAAACAGGAAAAAAAGCATTCAAATTCTAGTTCTGGCAAAAGCTCAAGATCCAAAAGGCCATTTGCTGATAAGTGCCCAAAGAAGCATTCTACCTATATTTTGCTAGACTCCTCACTCCTAAATAAATATTTATTTAAAAACCCTTCCCCTGCCTCCCGCCATTTCCAAATGCTTATAGCAGGGAACCTCAGTTCATATAAAATAAAAAGTAACCTAATATTATTGACCCTCCAGACACCTCTGTTTGCTGGGGAAAATATATATAGCTATTTTCCTTTCACCTGTGACTCACTCTTCTTTATTTGTGTCTCATATTATAGCAAGCAAAAGGAAGCTTGAAGCGCAGAGTTTGCTCAGGGAAAAAAAAACGTATTCTGTACTTTTGAAGTTTGTGAAAAATCCCACATAGGTAAAACATACATTTTGTATTGTTTTCTGATCAGCTGGTTATTTAATGATTATATAAACCTAAGTGGAAATTTTACACACCAAAAAATGATAGTGACGCGGTTTCTCCAAAGCACCATAGTTTTTGGGCAAACATAGAAGCATCTTGTCCTTCACAACCTTTTCATCATCTTTTAAACTACAATTGTTTTAGGTATTACTTATTCAAAATAGTTTATTCACATAGATGAGTCAGATCAGATGATATAAAAGGATGAAAAATATAGATTAACTTTTTAAGTAAGATTGCACACTCCTTAACTTCTTTTTACAATTTCCAGTATATATTACCTAGAGGTTCAAAACACGCATTCACTCCCTTATCCCATTTGAAGTGATAGAGCTGCTTCAAAATGATAAATTCTTTTGAAAGCAAGTATAAATAACCTTTGATTCATATACACTGAAACTTGTTATAAGTAACGAATGATTTAGATGGAACACATTTAGCACTGTCTAGCAACGGACATTTATTACAGAAATACCACAACAGATGAATCAGTGGCAGATAACATGCCATCAATCAGAGCAGACCACCAAAACAAATTGTGCCTCATAAACTACTTTAATATGTCATGAAGCTTCCAAATATACATCACTGTTCCATTTGTTACGAAGCCCAAGCTCCTTTTTCACTGACAGGTCAAAGACACTTGGTATTTTACAATATCACAATGTATCTAAGGACTCTGTTCAACCAAAATTAGGTTTCTGTGAGTGCTAGCCTTGGGTGCTCTTCAGGCTTAAGCAACTCAGTGTACGGGGAGACTTTGGCAAACCAGCAAAGTGCCTGAAATCACTATGGCTTATTGCTAAAAGCAGCCAAGTCAGTAGGCTGTAAATTAGCCAAGTCTGCAGGCTTAGCTTAACCAAGGCAGGAGGGGAGGGGCGTTTTTGGGTGCCACAGAAAGGGCAGCTTTTTGTCGTCCCCCGCCCCCGTCCTTCCTGATAAGAATTGTGTTGAAGTTGCTGATACATGCATCTTAGAAGATCAGGATGTGCCCCAGGAATGTCTACTGGGGCCTCAAGGCTGCGAACTCTAGAAAAACCCACACCTGGTTAATCGATAATCAGGAGCCTCTTGCTTGCCCATTGGAACTGCTTGCTTAACAAGTTTTCTTTAAGGGGCATGTCATTCTATTACTAATGTATAAATAAGGGGGAGAAGTTTGAGGTAGGGGGACTCTTCAGGACTGGACTCTCTCTCTGGATGCATCTTGTGTTTCCCAGTGGCAGACGGGCTGCCACTGTGCCACTCGAGAGCCATGCTCAGCTTTGGTAATTATCAAGGGTTGGGGGTGTTTTACTAACCTCTTGCAGACCTGTGTATAAGTGCTTGAAACTAAGTAAAGTTTAGCTTTAAGTGAAAGCACACTTGTGTTGTCCTGTTTGTGCCAGCCATCTATCAGTCGGACGGCCGTGTCTCCCCTGATTTATTTCCTGACACCACCTCACACAGAATAAAAGTTACCAAGAGCTTTGGGTTGAAAGAACCCCAGGTAACATCAGCACATATGGATCTTAATCATGATTCACATCTACAAAATTCCTTAGGTTATTTGCCACTGTACTCTCTCGGTGTACTTCAGCAGTATCCCATTGACTATTTCAAATGCTCAAGCCACAGTTCCCTATCTATCCAACATTTATGGCCCACAATGATATCAGTAGGCAATAGTATATTGGCAGATTCAGAGGCCATATGTATTGGAGAACAGACAATTTTTCCAGTGTATTTGAAAAAGAGCTGGTATAAAAGCTGTGAAAAATGGTTTCTACTGCTCCCCTTTTCATATCAATAGATAAATTGCATAGTAATTTTGATCAGTGAAAAATTAATTTTTTCTATGGCTTCAAGGTTCTTATTTAGGTGACATATTGTACTAGGTTAGTATCGTAACCTACAAGGCTTGGGGTTTATTTGCCTATATAATCCATTTTTATATTTGTATATTTAAAGCACAAAGCATGACCTAGGGAGCATTTTTTGTGCAATTAGAGAGTGAAATATGAGAAGGAACTGTAAGAGAATGGTTCAGAAGCTAATCAGAATAGTCAAATGAATACCCTCTTATTTGCACACAGATGGTACAAAATGTCACAAACTTGTCTTGAGAGCACTAGTGAGGGAGCAAAGTTCTAACTTGAAGACTGAAAATGCAGTCAGAGTGAGAATATAAAGTGGATGAGGCAACTGTTAAGAAGCTGGGAAATGGAACTTAGAGACTGTACTGTATCCTGCTTGGCTTTCAGGGAATTAAGAAATCTGAATCTCAAACTGTTTCTCATATACGATAAACAAAAAATGAATGAATTACATGATAAAATATCTGTCCATGCAGTTTTCTCATCCATGACCAGGACCTAAAGAGTCAGAAAGAAATTTCTTGTAAACACATTGACTTGAGAGATTTCCAGCCCAAGCTTGCAAGCTCAGCAGATTTTGATAAGCTTTATAGTTTGATTCTTATCAAAACTAACCCCAATTCTGAACATTTTGAGACTCTGTTGCACAAAGTTAACTTAACAGGAGAGCTAATGAAAAATGCAACCATGGGCCAGGCCTTTGTCTTGTTAGTTATACAGACTGATATGAATATAAAGAGGACTGATTCTTGGGCTACTACTATTGGCTAGTCAGTATCCAGCTTCCCCTATGGTTCGAAGCAGCACGGGATCAGTTTTACCTTATATAAAAGGCAGCACACAAGCTAGAAAATTTTTCCCCCATGAGTCTCATGTATGCAATCACTGCACAGTCTTTTACATTTTCTTTTCATGCTTCTTTCTGCAGTGATTATAAATAGCCTAAATAAAAGAGTAAATTTTTAAATGTTGAGTTTTCTAACTTAATATAGAAACCCCTCAGTACATCCTGTCTATTTGGTTTCACAGATCAAGTCATTACTACCCTTTAAGTGATATAACATGTCATTGATCTGTATGCTAACCTCCCCATTGAAATCAATGGCAGAATATAATTCTAAGTATTCTACACAAAAATTGTTAAGTACTACATCTTGACTTCCCCCTTCTACATGTGGCTATTCAAAAGGGACTTATTAGTAGGCCAGCAAACTAATAACACTATTAGGCAAATTAATTATTTATATTATTCAGACTTGCACTGCCACTTAATCAAAACATTTCTAATCACCTTTTAGATGTTATTACATTAATTTTAAAAAACTGTGATAATGATTTTTCTAAGTATTAGGTAATAGTTCTTTATATCTCAGATTTATGCTGAAGCTGCTACTGAAGTGATAACTAGCTGACTTGTACAATGATGGCTGTACAACACTGTTTCATACTCTATCCCACTGAAAAGTCATTTCTCCAGTATGGTAAGCCATTGTGAAAAGTTTACATGAAACCTAAAGCACAGATGAACAAAACGGACAGTCGTTCTGTCCACGCTGACCTGCAAAATCAGTTTTATCTATGGGGACATTTCTAAAGATCACCCCATATTAGGTAGCCATTACATTTCAGTATGGAAGAGTGTGGGAATAATTAATTGGTAATGTGGGAGCAAGACGACAAACTTCATGTGGTGCTTCTATTAAGTGCTGGTGTTTTCTGTGCTCTTTGCAAATCCACCAACATACCAGTGTCGTCAATTGGTTACTGGACGTTATTTACCGACCTCCCAGTAAACATAGCAATGATTATACTTCCTCAAACCACCCTTTCCAGGACCAAAAAAATACAAACAGTTCAGCCAGTCCTCCCAATATACCACCTTAATGTAGAAGGGATGTCCAGGGAAAAAGCGGATTACCTCTTGAGGACCCTCAAAGCCATCACATTGATACTGTGGCCCTCCAAGAAACACATGTGAAAGAAGAAGACAAAGCTGCCAGACATAAAATCTATGGCTATACCAAAATCGCTGCTGTCAACCATCCAAAACATGGGCTAGTAGTGTACATGCTAAATGGATTAGAGGATGTGGAAGTTTTGGATGCATCGTCAACCAGTGGAAGAGAGATCAACGTGGTTAAAATTAGGGACACTATAGTAAACATATACAAGCCACCTAACATCATGTGGCCTGATCCCATCTTACCTTCTCTTCCTCATCTGGCCATCTACTTAGGGACTTTAGTAGCCATCACAAAGACTGGGGATACTGCTCAAATGACACAGCTGGGGAGCAGATCACAGAATGGGCCTCCCTGGAAGACCTCCACCTGCTCTATGATCCAAAGCAATCTGGATCTTTTTGGTCTGCAAGATGGACAACAGATCACAACCCTGACTTGTGTGTTGTGACCCGTAATAGCACAAGTGTCCCACTGGCCACAATAAGAACCATCCTGAGTCACTTCCCGCATAGCCAACATCACCCAATCATTCTCCAGATTGGCCTGGAATTGCCTCTTCTGCAGTCTGTGCCAAAACCGTGTTGGAATTTCCGCAAGGCTGACTGGACCGTCTACACTTCAGAAACAGAATCTTGGATCCCACGGCTTGAACCCATACCTAGAAACTTTGGTCGTTTTACAAACATCCTAAAATCAACTGCTTAGAAGTACATCCTGTGTGGTCACCACACGGCTTTCACCCCCTGCTGGACAAAAGAATCTGAGTCTCTCCTGAGGGAATATGAAAAGAGGACGCAGCCAGCTACCACCCCATCTGCTCCTCTCAACCACCAAGAAGCCCATGGAATGGGTGCTGCTCCACCGTCTATCTAATATCATCGAAGAGATCCTCCAAGTGAAGCAGACAGGATTTTGCCCAAAGAGGAACTGCTGTGACTAAGTAGCTTCACTTACCAGCCACATTGAGGCAGGATTCCAATGTAAGTTGAAGACAGGAATTGCCCTTGTTGATCTTTCCTCAGCATATTACACTGTCTGGAGACAGGGCCTCCTCCTCAAGGTCTCCCACATCATTCACTGCCGGTGAACAATTCGGCTCTTGGTGGCAATGACTAGGGACCGCCGCTTTAAGGTACACCTTATGGCCAGATCAGTAGACCAAGAACTCTTAACTTGGGCATCCCTCAGGGCTCTTTCCTGGCCCCAATATTTTTTTAATCTATACACAGCAGATATACCAGTGACAGAGTCAAGGAAATTCATGTATGTGGATGATATTGCCCTAGCTGTTCAGCATACAAGTCTCCATACCATCAGAGGAACCCTAACCTGAGATCTTAGCACAATGGCTGATTATTTCCAATGCTGGAAATTTAGGCCTAATCCAAAAAAACCATCCGAACAATAAAATGGCTCATACCAAACTTGATGTTCAGTTCTGTGGTGAGAGCGTCAGCTACGAAGCTAATGCAAAGTATTTTGGCATTACACTGGATAGGAATTTGACCTTTCGACAACACCTCGAGAACACCCTGTGATGGGGTCAGGACTCACCACCACAGTGCCTCCCGCTGGCATGTCTGGGAATTAGCTCTGTCCATTGCAGAGCACCCTCTGCTGGTGGTGTCCTATCCATCTCTCACCCTCTGTTGGCATCTGGACCTGTGTTGCTCCCTTCTCATGGCATGCTCTTCAAGACACTGCCCTCCAGCAGTGCCCCCTAGTCCATGCTCACCCCCTTCCGGGGCGTGTGTGTGGGGGTGTTAACAGCAGTCTTTCCACTTCACCCTAGCTGCAGTGGCCAACCACACCCCCAAAGTCTAACTCTTTCTGTCAGGGGCCGGGTGCAGTCTGCTATGGCCACTTCTAATGGTTGGGTGTAATACGAGGGCAGGGGGGGTCAGGACCGCCCTCTACTCTGGGTCCCGGCCCTGGGACCCTCTCGCAGCAGCCTCCCTGCCCTCCTTCACTCCCCTTTTCTGCCTCTCCTCCCTGGGTCGCTTCCCCTTCGGCCCCTTTGCACCTTGTGGGCCCTTCTATCAGGGCCTGCAGCCTGGCAGGTACCGGGCTGGAGTTCCCTTCCGCTCCCCCAAGCCTGCCCTGTGCTGTGCTGTGCTGTGCTGTGCTGTGCTGTGCTGTGCTGTGCTGTGCTGTGCTGTGCTGTGCTGTGCTGTGCTGTGCTGTGCTGTGCTGTGCTGTCCCAGGTGCTGGTCTCCTCACTCAGGAGACAGACCTTCCCCTTTGAAGGTCTGGGAGAGACTGACTGCCTCTCCCCGGGCAGCCTTTATATAGGGCCTAGCCTGGCCCTGATTGGCTGCCTCTTGCTCAGCCCTGACTGGCTCTCTAGCAAGCCCTCCCTGATTGGCTGCTGCCTTGTGCAGCTGCTCTGGCCTGCTGTAACCCAATCTGGCATGGGAGTGGGGCAGCCACCCCACTACACACCCATAATAAAGTCATGTCTCATGTCACGCTTATCATAAAATTGGCCAGAACATCACGGGGCTCCGGTCCATGGACCTTATGAACTGCAACAATTGCCTTGGTATATTCTACAGTTTACTATTGTGCACCAGTGTGGTCTCATAGCAATCACACTAAACTCCTTGACACTCAACTCAATAATGCTATGCGCATAGTGTCGGGGACACTCAAATCTATTCCAGTTAGATTCTGGCTCCTGGTCCTATCACACATCCAGCCTCCACAGTTTAGAAGATTAGAAAAGCTGCTCAGACATCTCACTTTCTTAATCATGCAATGCAAATACAAGGATCCCACTTCACCAAGACCTACAGAACCTGCCAAAGATTAGATTAAAATCCCACAACCCCCCATGGAACCGTATCAAGATCCTTACACCCAACTTTGATGCTGAGGCTCAATGGAGAATCACATGGACTACTTCGACCGCTCAAAACAAACAGCTCATTGTTGATTCTGTTGAGGAACCACTGGTTTTTGGTTAATGTTGAAAAGACTGGTGCAGATTGAATCGCATCAGGACATCTCATGGGAGATGTGGACAAACCCTCTTTAAATGAAAAGTGAAGCAAACACCTATATGCAACTGTGCTCATCAGGTACAAACAATAGAGCACATCATATTTGAATGTCCCCTTCATTCTTTTGCCAAGGGCCTGAAGGACATTCACCAGCTCACTGCTGCTGCAATGGGCGGGCTATCAGACTTAGATATTAATTTGTAGTTGTTGCAACCTACCCAGGCCATATGAAAGAAGAAGATTGGTAATGTAGTAGATGTGTTTTTTTAATTACAACTCTTACAATATATATTTTTGAGATGTTAGGCAAAATAGCCATTACATTTCTGCTTTAACAAAAGGTTTAATTATTAACTCAAGATAGGAACTACAGTGCAAACCACTCAGCTGACAGAGGTAGTGCATACAGCCTACTTCAAAAATAACATAATAATGTCATGACTTAATAGTGTTTGATTTTTCCCTTGTGTTTTTTAAGGCTGGAGAATTGACCTTTTTCCCCCCTTCCTTGGTGTTCGACTGTTGACACTTCAAAGTTCTTTCTTGATCAACCAAACTTCACCCTCTAATTTCTTCTTTAAACTACATTTGTGAAAGAGCACTGTTGTAGCTTTGAAAAAAAGAATTGGACAAGACAGCTACATAGAACATTTAGTGAGATAGGGGGCTAAAATCCCGCACTGGGGTTGGCAGCTGTGATAATGATGTATAATTTAATTGATGCTACACTGTGATCCTCAGTAGAACTTCAAACCTTTTCCCATGTTTATGCATTATTCAGACTAATGGTGACCCTGAAATAGAAAAAGCTTCTTATCTCTTAAAACTTTTATTGCAGAGAGTTCAAAATGCACAAAGCAGAGTGCTGTTCAGTATGCGTTAATGCAACGTGAAAGGATGCTGTTTTCAGCCCATTTTAGTGTCATTGTCCTGGCAACAAGACAGGCATGATTAGACGCACTAGAAACCATGAAGGCAATGGCATGCATAAGAAATTTAAAGTTTTAAGTTATTTCTGAATTTAAACTTTTATATGCTACACAGGAGTAAAAAATTCTATCCTGCCAAGCAATTGAAGCTATGTCTGGTCATCATTTCTTTTTATTATTTCTCACTGCATATTTTAGAAAAATATAAATCCCATAGGACTATACAAAAATAGTTTTCTCTAATCTAATCAATGCAAAGAGGCATATTTTATGTAATTTCAACAGGCTAACTGTCTGTTCCTAGTAGAAATTTAATATAGTCACAATATCTGTATTCATCTTTAAGACTAACTCAAAGGAAGATTAAGTAAAATAATTATTGGTTGCAACTTGATCCTGTAAAAACAGCAGTAGTAATCACCCATATTCTGGCAGGCCATTGTCCCATGCACAATATCCTCATACAAGATTATTCCTGTCAGGAGTTGGAGTAATCTTTGTATGGAGTATGAGAAGTGAATAGGTTCAACTGCAGGTGCATCCTGAAACGTGAATTATGTCCACACACTTCTTAATACCTCTATTGCAACATTTCTGGACCTAAGTTTCACATAGCTGGAGTAGCGTAATTTAGGTCGATTTACCCCGGTGTCTTCACTGTGCTGTGTCAACTGTGCTCTCTGGTTGACTTACCTTACTCTTCTTGAGGAGCTGGAGTACCGAATCAACCAGAGAGCACGCTGCCATAGATTTGGTGGGTCTTCACTAGACCTGCTAAATCGACACCTGCTGCATCGATTGCAACACCATCAGTGAAGACAAACCCATAGGGTGTTCATAAGGCAGCCCTCCACTGCTTCCCATCCAAATACATACTCAATGCAGAAAAAGTTCATGCTGTGATCATGGCTCTTTTTCTGTGCATGTAGATCTGGCCTGTTTACAAAAGTTATGTACCATGTAATGTTCCAACCATTGCAGTACTTCTCATTTTGGAGATATAAACAAATACATTGAGAAGCTAGCAACTGCCCTTGCCATGAATCAAAAAATGTCTACTGGCAAACTGACTGAGGTTCTCAGACTACATTATCTGTAAAATAAAATTACCAAGTTCACTGTTTGGAAAAGGAATCGAAATGAGCAACATAGATCAATCAAATCTGCATGCAGAGTACATGATATTATGCTATGTTCTCAGCACATATAGCCTGCTCTATATGAGCTGTATTTTTAAATAGCACATATGTGCTTGTCTAATATAGTTAATTCAGACTTAGCTGTAAGTAACTTTATGAACTGGGTACAAATATTGGAGAATAACTGAAAACCTATACACATTCTTTGGAACTGTTAATGAAAAATACACTTATCAGTTATCATGTCAGTTGGCTCTTACTCTATGTTAGTCCAAAGAGTTCTTATCTCTACCATCAAAGTGCACAAAGATAAGAGAATAGGGCAAAATATTAAAGCAGATTTTCCACAGGAGTATAAATTAAGCAAATCATAGTGTCAAAACTGCATTTTATTATATTTTCCTCAAGGTCCATAATACTGAGTCTATATGATTAATTTCAGGTAAGAGATCACTTAGACACTGCTGCCCAGCCACCTACATGGAAAAAAAAAAAGAATGAAAAATGAAATATACAAATATTGTATTGGTGTATAGTACTGTATGTGTTTTAATGCAGTTAGTATTAATGTAAGTTTACTTAAGCTGTTTGATTAAAAGAGATTAAGAACTCCCTAATGAACAGTTTATGAGGATGATAATTTGTAAAATGTACCTTATAAATGAGAAGACAATTAATTCCAAAGGAAAGAAACTGTTCAAACACCACTTAGGCTGTGACACAAAGTAAGAAATAAGAGAGGCATTCAAAGTTAAAGTTGATACTCACTGAGGGCCAGATTCTAACATGCTGAATAGCATTTTACCCCCATCAAGTCCACTGAAGTTAATAAGACCTCTTATGTAGTAATATTCTACACAACATGAGTATTAAATCCTGGCCATAGCCATGCTGCTATGAAAAAAGGTAAAACGACCCAATGTTAAGATCAAAGTATAAATCAGGGGGTTCTATACTCCCGACAATGTCCATGCATATGCATTAACATTAATTGATTTTTCAATAAATACTGTAGATCCCCACTGTTTTGCTACTCTAACTTTTGAAAAGTTATAGTAGTTTTGAAAAATTACACATTAGCACAGAGAAAGGTTAAAAAAGAAAAAGAACACAACCTCTGGACACCAATCATTTTATTACTCAGAGGGAATAAGGAAAAAAGGCAAGGAAAAGAAGGAAGTAAAGAGGGGAAAATACAAAAATGAAAAATTTGAAACATTAGAAATTTCCTCTTTTTTTTGCTAGATTGTTTTTCTATTTATTCTATTCTGTAACTT
Source organism: Eretmochelys imbricata (assembly GCF_965152235.1). Lineage (NCBI taxonomy): Eukaryota > Metazoa > Chordata > Testudines > Cheloniidae > Eretmochelys > Eretmochelys imbricata. Next base: position 178,416,024 of record NC_135572.1, on the reverse strand, counting down.
TATTTTTTTTTAATGTAGGGTTTTATTTATTTATTTATTTCATGAAATATTTAGTCTTTGGTATCTTGTGAAATGACATTACACACACACACACACTTTGAAAACAGTTGAATTAAGTGGATTTTTGACACTGTAGGAGTCAATAACTCATTTAGAAATGTTCTGGTTATTATGTAAATCCTTATCTTTATGGATCACTGAATGAGCAGATAAAAATGCTCCATCAAACCCATTTCAATCTAGCCTATCAGTCCTATTAGTACAAACTCACACATTAAAACTCCTCGGTAAATTTGAGGTGGTAAGTGACTGGACATGCACATTGAGAGTCTCATTACAAAAGACAATGCTATCTATATTTGATGGTCAAGAGAAGATCTTTAAGTCTTGTGGGCTCTGCATTGGCATATTCTATAATTCTTCAATATACATTAGAAATCTTTTTTCCTTTCTTCATCAAATATTACAGAATATTACCTTGTGCCTTCAAGAGGCTCCCATCTCCAGATTAATCTCTCTCTTTCTGAGTGTCCAGGCTGACTACCAGATATATGGTAGCATAGGACAGGACTCTGGAGGTCTGATTCTCTTCTCACTTATGCCAGTTTTACACTGGCATAATTCGATTTAATGCAGTCCCAATTTACACCAGTGTGAGAGGAGAATTAGGCCCTAGTTGCTAATATCAGCAGCTATACCAAGTATACATACTAATACATCAGTGAACTCTTCCCAGTTAAACACAGGCAATGAAACTATCCATTATCTTTACTGATGATGTTATACAAGTGCTTTAACTCAGAGTTTGGAGGAGTGTTCTATTTGGATAACAAGCTGATTTTTAGGTTTGTACAGATTGTACACACTAACCCATTTGTCATAACTTACCCTAGTATGGAAAAGTACACTGAGGGAAATGGTTAGCCAATAAGACTCTACCTGATTCTTCTCAAGAAATCAGAGAGTATCAAAGGGCCTGTGGCTTCTAAAAACACCGAACAAGTATACAAAGTCTTTTGATAGAAAGGAAACCTCCCACACTTCGGTAACTTTTCTTTTATAATTCCATACTTGGGGACCAAAATAATTGGCCTAATTTTCAAAAGTGCTAAGTATGCAGCAGCTTCCATTGAATTCAATGAGTATCTTTCACTTTTAAAACTCAGGCCACTCAATTAGCTACCCAAACAAATGTTGGCCACCAAATTTATTGTTTTCTTCCACTTCAGAATCACACAGATGATTGTCTCTGAGTCATTGTAGTAAGAGGGTTAAACATTTTTGGAATGGGATTATTGTGGGATATAAGTGAGGGAAACTGACTAATTATACATTTCAGAGATGGATATTTTTTTTCTTTTCCATCGGTTTTCTTCTTGTGCCATACCTTGATGAATAATTTTACTTCAGATAAAGCCAGGCCCACAACCTTGTATAGCTTTGTAACTTGTTCATTTTTTTTATTTGATTGACCTCTAAACCTTTCTCAAATGGAATTAATAGATTTCAAAAGACCATAAGCAAAATTACATACACACAAAAGTCAACTTTCTACAGTTAAAGGTTGGATTATATGCAAATCAGAGGGATTTAGATTTATAAAAACAGCTTTTACAGGAGTTGCTACTAATATGGATCATCATTTCTTTTTAAATATGAAGTCTGGGACAAGGTGAAGAGCACTTCCTTAATCTCCAGTAACCAATGAGTAGTTCTTACTCACAGATCTCAGAGGTTCACAGGGATGGGAACTGAAAATATAGTCAAACACACTGGTCTTGACTACACAAGGAAATTATGCCACTTTAACTATACTGGTATAGTTAAGGCAGCACAAACTTCATGTACAATATGCCTATTCTGATACAGTTTATTCATGTACATAAAAGGGAATAAGCTATACTGGTGTAAAGCACCTTTATAGTTCTATAACTGCACCCAAAATAGGGGTTGTGCTGGTGTAAGTATGTCAGTTTAAAAAAATCACACTCTTAACCAGCGTAGTTATATCAGTAGAAAAACTGCACATAGACTAAGCCTCATGGAAAGGCAGGATACTCTCCAAACACAGCTCCCTGACACTCAGAGGAAACAGGAGCTCTAAAGAAATTAGAGCTTCGCACAGACATTTTAAGGACATTGTTTTGAGAAGTGTTGAGAATAATTATTTTGAGCATTCACAAACCTGACTGAAGTCAACAAAGGCTGCAGGTGCTCAGTACCTCTGAAAAGTGGGCATAAAATGATTCCAGTTCAGCCCAAAGTAAGATTTTATTTTTTAGTTTCTTTTCACTGTGATCTTCAAGAGCAAAGGCTGGGGGAGAGAAAAAAATGCTTTTTAAAAGGTTTTGCTGCTGTTGCTGAACTATGTGGCTCCCTCTACCCGATTAAAAGCCATTTCTCATTTCAACTCATACAAGCATTCCAATATTTGTTTTAAAACTCAACTAATTGAAGGTTAAAGGTTTGTGTTTTAAAACTGGTAACATGAAATCTGCTTCTAACAGATTTCAGCCTTAAACAAGTTTATATGACTAAGTTGTAAACCTCTGGAAAAAAAATGTAGTTTATAATGGATGTGCTGACACAGTCTTCATGAACAGGAATGTTAACATACCAACAGGTTTTCATTATTGGCAGTTTTGAGTCTCACTTTCCAAAATCAAATGATCTGTCCAAAGTTCCTGTCCTCTCACTTTATCTCTTGCTTTTTTTGAAGGCATTAAGCAAAGATGTTTTCTGAAGAAGTTTAATAATGTCTCTCAAAAGAGACAATGTACTCTAAGTACTCTTTAGATCATGCTTTCAAGTGTTAGCACTTAAAATCAATGCTATTTAACTGCCAACATCATTATCTTTGAATATTACTAGAAAGGGAAAGCCAAAACAAGTGTGGCTCTTTCTTAGCTCTTACTCTGGTATGTGTACAGGTTTCATCATTTTGGATTTCTGATATGTGCTCTTACCCCATTTAGCAGGCAATTTCATGTGTTCATTCTATTTGTAGACCTAATTAAGAGAGTTTGGTTTTGCCTGCTAATTCTGTAATGTGGGTGATACTTCATAACTATTCCAAAACCCCTTTATCCATATTTATTTTCCTGTAATGAATTCCTTATATTCCTGAATTAAAAATTTTCTCAGGTTTACAAATATAACTTTGGTTAAGGAGTTTTTAATATGAGGACAGATGCGACTTCAATGAGACTCTATGAGGATACAGGGCTCTGCTGTGTGCACCCAACTGCCTTGGATCTGAACCCTAAAGAGAAAAAGTGAACTTAAAAAAACAAACCATTACACAGTCTCAAATGCTCAAACAAACATTCATATTTTCTTTTAAACATGCACACTGATTGGCTTTTTCAGACTTCCTCGGTATTTGAAAGAGCCACATCTATCACTTTCTGTACTTTTAGACTAAAATTGCAGGCCCAATTTTTCAAACAAGTTTGGCTCCTAGATCCATACTTAAGCACCTAAATACAAGTAGCCTAATTTTCAAAGTTAATGAACTTCCAAGGACTTTTTAGGGATTTGTGGGTTTTTACCACTTCTGAAAATCTGAACCTTTTATGTTTTCCTTTCATCAGCTGATCTTTGGGTCAGCACCATATATATATAAATGGAATGGATGTTATCGCTTAGCATAAGTAATATGCTCTATTTGACATGAATAATATGCTGATCAGTCTGCAGACAGCCTGAAAGAGTCACACTCTATAATTACATTCAAACAATAATGTAGGCATTTTTCTCCTCCTTAAAATTAATTCCTCATAAGTGATACTATTAGGACTCTCAAACTCTATGTATCTTTTGTCATAAATTTAACTATAATGTGACCTGAAACAGCAGTTGAAATATGATTCTGTTGCACTTGTATGATAAAAACTTGATTTAGGCATGAAAGATTACTATCTCAGTCCCTCTTAGACATAGCAGGTATGTCTACACTGCCATAAAATACCACGGCTGGCCTGTGTCAGCTGATTTGAGCTTGTGGGGTTCAGGCTGTGTGGCTATAAATTGCAGTGTAGACATTCAGGCTTAGGCTGAAGTTTGAGCTCCGGGACCTTGTGACAGGGGAGAGTCCCAAAGCACAGGTTCCCACCCAAGCCTGAACATCTACCCTGCAATTTTTATAGCCCACAGCCTGAGCCTGAGAAGCCCAAGTCAGCTGACATGGGCCAGTCATGGGTGTTTTATTGCAGTATAGACATACACAAAAGGGCAAAATGCATTACGCTATTTTATAAAGCTGGAAGAGCAAATTGGGTTTAATAAATACAAACTGTTAATATGTGCCAATAAGTATGATATTCCCTTACTAGTCTCTGGGCTTTCTCTCTATCTCTGCTTCCATAAAGATTTGTCACACAGCTTTGTAGTGAAGATGCAAGTTCGGTCCATAATTATTGTGAGATAACAAATTAGGCATAATTCTATTTTCCCCATAGCTAATATTGTTTCCAACTGAGGTAATATGTAGTTACCATAGAAAGTAGCCTCTGAACAATAATGTGTGGTATTTGAGCTGGACCACGTAGGTCCTGAACAGGGCTGAGGTCCTATAGAAATGAACCTTTTGGCAATAACTATCAAAGTAACTTTTCTCACCACCATACTATAATTCACAGATGTCCTTCTAGTTCTGATATCACTAGAGATCGGTAAATGTGTGTTATTGTCTCAAGCAGCACAATAATTTTCATCATTCATGGATACCTTATTGTCAAATTACCCAACACTTTTTCAGGGGATTCCCAAAGACAATTGCATGGGAACACCATTCCATTAACACTCCATCACTGTCCTGATAGTTTCAATGAACATCTAAAGAACACTTCCACATGCATATGAAGAAACGTCTATGTGCTTTCAGACATTAAATACTTTCCCCTTTATAATGTGTATTGGCATTCCAAAGCACTGTGAAAAATGAATTCAGGAGGGGATAGGTATTTGCAAGCTTGAAATCTACTTCCCGATTTAAGATAAACTACAAAGGGGATTTAATTGTCTTCTCACAGATTTTTGTTCTCCGAGTTATAAATCCTTCTTAAAAATTTGAATCATAATTTGTTATCTTGGCTCAGAGAGAAAAAGAAAATCCAGGTGATTTGTAATTCCACGTTTTACTTTTAGGCTTCAGCTTATCTTGAACACTAGCTTCTAAATCCCAGAGCACCGGAGCTAAACACTTTTAAACACCACACTGCAATGCATTTTTTAAAGGTTTTCCAAGATACCAAAATATAAGCACCTGGAAAATACAATTTGTTTTCCTTATATTTCTCCCAATAACACCGTGGGCCAATTTCACCACCTGGCATAAGTTTACTGATTTGATAGGAACTAAATCAGTAATAAATGTGGACTATTATTTAGCATCACTAGGTTCAATCATTGTTGACTATAGGGGTGATTTTCAGAGATGCTGAGCACCAAAGCTCCTTTGACTTCAATGAGAACTGTGTGTGTTCAACATTTGGAGCAATAAGTCCCTTAAGGATTACAATATACAAATGTTTTGCTGAGAAAAAAAGAACCATGTAATGCTATTCAGCAAGCTCTCTAAAGAATGGCTTACCAGGGATTGGAATTTTGGTGAAAAAGTTCAGTTTTGGCTCAAATGGAGAGTTTTACAACATCAGTAGTCTTCACTTGGCCTGAAAAGCTAAAATGAAAACTGCCATATTGTCCCTCCTCCTGTAACAGAAGATGAAGTTCTTTTATTTGAGAATATGAAAAATCTGTTAAAAGAGTTTAATTTAAAAAATGTATTATTGGAGATTTTCATTTGACTTTAATTAAGGTCCTCAGAGTTCTCCATTCACTATACTTCTGACAATTTATTACAAAAGTACTCAAGTACAAATGTACTCCCACAAATGGATCCAGGGTGCACAGAGCCCCATTGAAGTCAATGCTGCTCCATGAGGATGCAAAAGTCCACTTTGCAATTACAATCGTAGGATAGGGTCAATTGTATGGGCCAGTTCCTCCACTAGTGTAAATCATTGTAGCCATTGACTTCAGCAGAGCTCTGCTGATTTACCCTAGCTTAGGATATGCCCTTTATTTCTCCAGATGTATACATACTGCATCATATATATTTATTTTATGGACACTGTGGCTAGGAATTGGAAGCTGCGTGCCTCACTCCCTTGAGATACTTTGGAAATCCCAGTTTCTATTTTGGGGTCTACTCTCCAACAAGCTCCAGTAATGGTGTTGTAGGGTCACTCTTTCACTAGTAAAATAGAAATCTAATCAGAATTTATTATATTACTACTTCAGGTCGTAGTAGTAGGATTTTATGTTTGTATTTTGTATAATTTAGAATGAAGGATAAAGAATAATGTAGCATGTATTAAATGTATTGGTGTATGATTTGACCATATTTTTCCAGCCATCCCTTCTGAAAGCAGGAAGGAATGGCCTAATGGGCCATTGGTAAAGATGCATTAGCCAGAATTTGTGTCTGAGCTGATCTCAAGACAGTGACAGACGTTTAGGGTCACTACTTTGTTGTAGGTTTAGCATTTTGAAATAAATAAAATAATGCAATGATTGTTTTCTTTTGCATTTTAATTTGATGATCCTGTTCAAATGCTTTGTGTAAATCAATCGTGTTTTATGTATGAATGAGGAACGTGTGTGTTAGAAGATAAGTGTGAAGGCCATTACTGGACCAGATGTTCTAGGAAGGAACCAAGGACAAACATAAGGGCACCAAGAGATTGCAACACGCCCCTGTTGAAATGTAAAAGGAGGCAGATTGACGACTCTTAAGATAAGACAGGCACCTATTAATGGGGACAAGACAGCTGTGATCAAAACCAGCATGGGATAAAGCCCTAAGATACTTAATAAAAAAACAAAATAAAAAATAAGAAGAACATTTTAAGAAAAAAAGCACTTGTCAAACAACAATTAATTACAGCATGATGGTGCAAAACTCATTGGTCTCAATGAAGGAAAATCACAATATAAACAGGGGGCCTTGCCATGAAACTTGGGGTTCGTCCTGCCAAGACTTCCCTGGAGCATTGTGTCATGACTAACAGAACCTGGCTCCTCCCTACCCGTGATCAACCTAGCTGGCCACTACATTGATCCGGACTCTGGACTGGTAACTACAACATTGACTGGCAGGAGTGTGTGCACGTGTGTGTGTGTGTGTATGATTGAATTCATATGCTAACTGTTGTATCTCCAATAAATGTGGCATATTGCCTTTTCCCCTGAAAAAGTTTTTGTGTGCTTCTTATAAGCATAACAGTGTCTCTGAGCACAAATCCCATTACCCACCAGTGAAAGTTTCTGGTAGGCTGGCCAGAAAAGCAGAATCCATTCCACAAAAAACTCTAAGTTTGTTTTCATTCCACATTGGAACAAAACCAAGACCTTTCAAAAACTTTTGTGGAAAAAAACCCCAACAACCCACAAGAGAGCAACCCACATCAAAACAGCTAGTAGTCCAGGGAACCCAGGTTCAAGTCCTTGTTCCCTCTCAGAGCATAGACTTAAATAGTCTCACAAAGCTCAGGGGAGTGTCCTTACCCGTAGGCTACTCTGGAGTCAGACATTCTCTCTCTCTCTCTCTCTCTCTCTCTCTCTCTCTCTCATTTTAACCAGAATTCCATCATGGACCTGAGAAACCTTCCCAGTGAAAGTTGCATGGAAACCAATAAGTTATGGTGAAAAATTTTGGTTTTGAAAAAAAAAAAATCAGCATTTTCTGAAAAAAACATTTTTCACTGAAAAATTCCTCACCATCTCTAGTTCCACGTGTATGCTGAAGAAAATATTGAAGTCAAAGTATAAGCAGAGGTTGACTTTCACTGCTTGCTCCTACTTACAAAAATGGATACCAACATTATGTTTTTGTTTTGACAACTAAAAATTATTTTGGAACTAACAATGCATACTCTAGAACACACATATTATAACGGGTGGTAAACTGAAAACTTTCCCTTAAATGTCTATGTAGCCATCAAAACAAACAGTTCTTTAATTAGTAACAATACTGCACAGACTCTGAATTAAAATACTACCATACGGCAAATATACCACACTTACTGTTAGTCTCGTTAGAGATCATTTTTTTTAAAAAAAAAACTTGCTTTTGTCTCTTTTCAGAAGAAATTCTTAAGCAACTTTGTCTGCTTGAAACAGTTAAGTTTCTTTTCTTATAAACATACAAAACAAGGTAACAGTATTACTCAACAGTCATGTGTGGGGTTATTTTCAACCTGCCACCTAACTTCTTCAGGAAATATCTAAGTTTTCAGGATCTGTTTCCTTTGGTTAAGGGCTAAGAGATTGGACTGATGCACTTCTCATTTGCCAGTTTCATTTAAAGTAATAAAAATAAAAAGGAGATTGGACCATAAAAAGATAATTTTTTGAAATTTCGAGAAGTTGATAGTAACATATATGCCTGAATCACATGCCTCTGAGAAGAGATCATGCAGCACAGAATAAATAAACAGTTTGTAATTTGCAAGAAAGAGGACCAGTAACAGCACTGTGAGATATGAGTAGTGTGATAATGGGATTTACAGGAACAGAAAATAATTTGCAGATATGCTGTTCTGGCCACCTTTGCCTTAACAGCCCAGCTTAAGTGCCTGCTGGAACTTTTCCCTTGAAGGTATAGTAGGTGGAAGATTTGTAATGCTTTAATGCAACAAAGGGAACTATAGTAGGGAGGGAGGGGCAAAAGTCTCCTGCTGAGATGTTGTGATACATTATTAAAACTTCTTTTTAATATTGATGCTACTTTTTAACCTCAGATCACAACACTGTCAAAAGAGGAAAACTGAAAGTGCTATTAAAGCTGAGATGCACACATCATGCTGTGGCAGTACTTGTAAGAAAGAAAATTCCTAGGGTGCATCCAATCAACAATATCAAGAAAGACCTGGAGGGAAAAAAAACATGCTATCCAGCATCTATAGTCCCTTGGTCCAAATATTTATACAACATCATTTATGCTTACTGGGCCATTTGATTATCAGACCTTGATAACCCAAGTTTTCCATAAACAAATGTCATGCAAGGGAAGCAAAACAAAGTGAACTTTACAAAATGGCATATTTAGTGAACTGTTCACAAAATATACAGGGTAAATCTTTGCAGTTTCCATCAGTTGAAGAAAATGAATTGCAGCCTTTAAAAAACATAAGTGTTTTTTAACACAGCAGATTTTTTTCAATAAAGTTAATACACTTTATCTTTATTAACACATCAACACCAATATAGTCAGCCAGCCAATCACTGATTCTGGCACTGCATTTTATAACATTAATGTTCTCTAAAGAAAAGTCTGTCTAATCATTACACAAAATATACTAAGAATTCTGCACTCAAAACAGGTTGAGTTTATTTTCCCTCTCTTTTTCGCTTTTTCAAATAATGTAACCTCTAGATAGCAAGCAGAGTTACCTGCAGTAAAAGCTATAAGCTTCTGGCCCCAGGTTTCCATAATGAAAACAACAATCTTAATATTCTCACAATCTTGAAAACAGTGGTTTCTAATTTACCTGTATATTTTTATATGAAAAACTATTCCTGACATTCCAGGGCCTTAAGTGAACTTTTGCTATTTATATAGTAAATAACTATAATTCCTCTAGGAAATAAATGCTATATATAAACAAACTAACAAGCAAACAAATTAAATTCCCTTCTTTGCTTTCATATTCTATCTCAAATCCAAGTGACAACCTAAAATCTTAAGCATGCAAAACAGCTTTGTTTCCTTTAGCTCAACATTAACCCTGGCTTTTCAAATCTCACCCAGACATTCATTATAAAAACTTTTATCACTTACCGCCCTTCCAGTGTTTGCTTTTGGTCCTACTTAGCTTGCTCAGCGTTGGTCCAGAGAAGAACAACATCAAAATGAAAAGAAGTTCAAGCATAGTAATTTCCCCCCATTTCACTGATGATAACATTTCCACAAGTTATTTTCATAAAATTTGTTACATCTTCTCTCCCACTTTCCACACACCGTTTGCTTAAGGAGGAGCCATTAATCACTGAAAAATCACAGCAAATAGTTGTTTTGCCATCCTTAGACGTTGAAGTAATACCTCAATGATGTAGCCCTGAGGAAAGCCACACATTTCTCACTGATCCAGTTTCTCCCACACAACATGCAGCCAGCCCTGCTGCTACTATATAGTAGCTATAAAATAATTTCTGCTCCTCACTTTGGTTTCAGTGGGAATATATTCCTCAGCTTTCAGCGTGAGCTTGATTGAAAATGATAAAAACAGTAATGCTTGTGTCCAGGAGAAAAGAGAAAAAGATGTCAGGATTGTGAAAAAAGATGAGAATCAGTTGTACTGACAGCTTTAAGCCTGAGTGTCTGATCCTAACAGCCGTGCAACCAACCAAATTGCTCTTTTAAGAGTAATAAGGCTTCAGTGAAAGCTGGTGTCACTGCCACTTGGGTAGGTAAAGCTGGGCTTGAAAATCACCAAGAAACCTGTGAGAGATAATGACTGCCACAGTCCCAGTTCAGAATGTTAAGGGCTCAGAACAATACAGTATGCACACACAGTATTAATCTCTATTGTGTGGAGATTTCCTGCTTTACAGTGTATAAATGTTCAATACTTAACTGCACTTCACTAATGCTTTAGTTCACCTTGTGCCTTTGAAATAGAATTTAATCTTTGCTGCACTAATTATTCACAGCATTGTCTGAAATATTTATTAGATGGAAAACTACAAGCCTGTGATTTTTTTGAGAGAGTAAACAGCAGGAAAGATAAGTCATCAGCAATATTAGTAATCTGTTTCTCATATAGAAAAAAAACATAGTATTGTATATTCTTATTCTCCCTATCTATATGATCTTAAAGCATTACGGGAGAACAAACTTTCAGACTCCCTGACTTAATATTTGTTTATATTTTTATAGAAATAATACAAGTACCCTAAACCACATGATGTCTGTTCATATTTAAGAATGTCACTGTCCCAAAATATGTTGCCAAAGCTGGATCAGTAAAGACAAGATCATTCAGCATAACTATTCTGATTTTCCTAAAAGACTATACAGGGAAAGATGATCACATTCTGACTGCTTGAAATAAACAGAGTCCGGAGACGTCCAGCATCTACTTAAGTATGCCCTGTAGCTTAAATTTGCCTACAGCTTGGCATTTAGTTATTTCCACATGATCATTTAATAGTAAGCCAGTGAGCCACAAACCCGGTACTGTAGATCTATATAAATAAAAAAATCAATGTCCTTAGAATGACAAAGCAATGATAGCCACAAATTCCCTGAAGATATCACATTTTTAATGGGGACATGGTGCAATGTCAATGCAACATTAAAATAGGATTATAAACTGGACGTTTTGCTCGTTTGTTCAAATAAATAATTGTGCTTTGACTAGCAGAGGCAATCATGAACAGCTAATATAACCAGTGAAAAAACTAAACTTTAAAAAAAAATGAACCTGGGCCTCAAACCAGAAAATATTATGGCTCTACCAACCTTTTCTCCACCTTCAAAAATGGGAAACTTGGTGGGGAAACAAATATTTTCATGGGCTGGTTAAAGGTGTAACATTTGCATGTAAACAGAAAACATGCATTTTGATATACTGTACTCTTTCATCCCTTTGTGCATTAATTACCAAGTTACAGACATCTTGTCAGGCGACATGCAAAATCTGTTATATCAAGGCTGGTATTTATGGCTCTTGGTTGCCAAGAAATAAGATCAGTGTCTATGCTGAAGAGGCACTAAACTGCTGCTTCTATTATGAATTTTCTCCTTAGCCCATTTCCTAATTCCCAGTCTCATAATTTGTTTCTAAAAGTATCTTTTCTCCAATTTCCACCCCCCCCCCCAATATTATTGAAAAAAGGCAACTATGTCAACAATACTGCCCTGAAAACTAGACCGCGGATTGTTAAAATAACCGCCAAACACAAGCATTCGAAGACTGAGTCAGGCACTCTTACTCTCCATACCACCCACCTACTAAAGTAATGAAATTGGCTTAAAACCTTAGTTTAAAAAATCTCCAACAGCATTGTGTAATTTAGCTGCCTTCTGATTTTTGCAGGTTTAGAAAAAAAGACACTCACCTCCAATTTCTATGTTACCACTTAAAAAATGCAGAGCTTCCCACCAACTGTTCAGAATCAGTCTCCTGATTTGTCTCCCTATCCCAATGCATCTCATTCAGGGCCTGTCTACACTTACAATGCTGCAGCTGCGCTAATGGCAGTCAAGTTGTTAAGAAAAGGAGGACTTGGGGCACCTTAGAGACTAACAAATTTATTTGAGCATAAGCTTTCGTGAACTACAGCTCACTTCATCGGATGCCACTGCATGCATCCGATGAAGTGAAGTGAGCTAAGGGAAACCTAGTGTTGCCCATTCTTGTGATATTTGGCTTTTTTCTTAAAGCTCTAGGGCCTGAAGCCATGTAATTTACAGGAAAAAATTCATATTCTTGCATAGGGAAATGGGGGGAAGAGGAGAGGCTTTAAGTCAATTTAAGCCTTCATGGCTGCCAAACAATGCTTGGAAAGGCTGAAAGACTAGAAGGCAAATAAAAAAAGCCCAACGTTTATTAATTCTTAAAATATCATGATTTTTGAATGTTTTGAGTTGGCAATATTGGCAAGTAAGCAGTCTCTTCTATCCATATATCAATACCTGATTTATTAAGAACCCCCAAGGGTGGTAAAATAGATTTCCTTTTCCTCTCCTGTCCTCTGGCACACTCTGCCATTTCTTCTTAGAAAGAGAAAATAATCTTTCCTTACGGCTTCTCTACAAGGGGAGTTAACTCTGTGTTGGGACGCTCTTATTCCAAAAAAAAAAAAAAAAAGCTTTAATCCAAATTAGCATAATCCATTTCAGATGTGGATGAAGATAATTTAGAATAAAGCACTCATTCCAGAATAAATTAATTCCCTCACAGAGTTAATCTGGAATATGTATTCTGCTTTAAATTCACATCCTACCTTAATCCAAATTAACTTCCCTGTGTAGCAAATCCTAAAACTTTGGGGGGCCTGTATGAGAGTTTGCTCAAATCATGGTTTTGAGACTATTTAATGACATCAATCTCTATTTCTTGCATATTAGCTCTCTCCTTCTGCTCTTGCTGACGAGAGGAAGTACACTGCAATTAGAAAGTCAAAGTTATTTTTGTAAATGCTGAGGACATGGGAAAATAGATCTCTTTGGAGAGCTGGATTAAGGTAAACTGAAGCCATAGGCCTAATGAAAATAGAGGGTTTAGATCTCCAACTTCTGTATCTGTATGTTTGGTCACCTTCACCCCCCTTATGTCATCCTGCGCCTCCAATTCTTTTTTTGTCTCCCTGCTGTTTACTTTCTGGGAGAAGACACCTTACCTACAGTTGGCCAATCAAGCCTGCAAGTCTGAATAAATAAGTCAGTCTGAATACAAGTTCCCCCTGATCAATGCGCTCTTTGAGGATGGCAACTTTGAGTGGTCTGGGGACTATGGAGAGGTTAGGTATGAGGCTTGATGGCTTAAAATAGTGAAGGTGGTTTTCCTTGTTTGTGTCTGTTTTTGATATATAGACTGGTTATTTAACAAACACACATTTATATCTTATACTGCTACAGTAAAGATGCTGTATGGTTTATGTATATTATAAACTTTCACAGTGTGGTTGTGTATCTTAATTAACAGTTTTAAAGTAATTGGAGATCTAATACAAAAGCATTAAATAGTACAATTTGTATTGCTAATTTGCATCCCCTTGCATTCTTGTTCTATAAGTTTGTCTTCAGATTTTCAGAACATAGGGGAGTGTTATACCTCTTTCTTTTTAAATAAGGAAATTATATACCCATAATTATTTTATCAGAATCCTCTCATTTCAACCACACAACAGAACAAGCTTCTATAATATAAACATAATTCCACCAGTGAGGAAGCAAGATACAAAAAGATAGAGCAGTTAAGAGCCATGCTCTGTCTCCTCCCCCTTCAATCATTTAAAAAGCAAATGAAAAGCAAAGAGAATTACAGGAAATATATAAATGAGCATGTGTATGTATGTATAGACAACCAATGGTCATATAAGAAGCAGGACAGAAGATGATAACAAACATGATTACCAGTATTTTATTTTCCCTTGTATATTCCTTCTTGTCCCATTCTACAAAAGGTTCCATACAGTAAGCAGAAATAATGAACAGGAGAAGCAGATTTTCTCAAAAGACAGCAGGAAGAAATGCATGGGGTCAAAGCAGCTTTGCCAGATGAGTGTAGTCAGAGTGAGATGAGGACCATGTAATGGTCCTGCATAATGGATGTCAATATAGCTTCAGCTATTCCCAAACAAGAAGTGGCTGTCTTTTTAGTACACTCTTGAGAACAGATGTTAGGGAGTCTTTGTTTATCTAATTATACTGACAGTCTTTAATCCACTATGTTACAATTGCTTTAAAGCTCAAACTTTTGTTTTGCCTATCAAACAAAACATGCCTTCCTTTCCAAAAATGCTAGATTCAATTTAATAACCAATTTACTATTTAGACCATGAAGTTTCCAGTGCATGGCTTTTACTGGGGTAGTGGGTACTGAGAAAAAACATATATAGTTAAAATTGGGATATTGCCACAACTTCTGTGATATCAGAAAACTCTGAACTCAAAAATAGGCTCTTGACTTTTCATGAGAGCAACCAAGCAGGATTAGATGTACGATTAAATTATGCTAGTCATCTTTATTTACAGGATGTAAAGCAGAAAATAGCCCCTATCCTGTATTTATGAACATACTTAATTTTACTCATGTGTGCAGTCCCACTGTGATGGGGCACCAATTTTGAACAGATATGGATAAATTAAAAGGAAAGAAGCACAACAGAAGCCTACATACACAAACTGCAATCAAGTCTTGCTTAGGACAGGCTTTTAGTACTTTCAGCCTGCAGGGAAACAAAACTGTGACTGAAATAGATCATCTGTATGTTTCCCTTAATTTGAATCAAATGCTGTGCCTACATTTCTTCTTAGCTCAGCTATTCTGGGGCCAAATTCATTTGGAGTTACCCCATAAAGTTATTCCCAGGATGAATTTTTACTTTTTTTCTTGGGTGATTGATATCCCTCTCATCCCATTTTGTTGAATGTTTGACTTCAAGTAATGTGCAAGATATTCGTGAGTGTATACTACTTTTTTATTTACCAATTCCAGTATCTGATCACTTGTCTATAACAGCTTACGTATCCTTCCATTAATTTCAGATCAATCCACTTGAAAGAGAGTCATATATTAAAGAAAATGAAATTAGATATTCAAACCTGATTTGTCTACAGCATGTACAAAGACATATACATATGCAGTTCATTCCAGCAGAGTGAGACACGGAAGTAAAACCCATCCAAATAATGACATGTCTGGGCATGAGATGTGCTTTTGCTCTACTTGCTGTGAAATTGTACTAAAGGCGCCACCCAATTTTGAATGGATTCTGTGAAACATTTCATAAAAGAAAAACTATTATAAAATGTGTTCTCACGGGGTGCTTTTATACAGATATAAACATAAATAAAAACATTCTATATATTCAACTTCATTAATGATTTTTTTTCTTTTTCCAAAATAATCATGATAAACTTGAAACTGAGGGGAGCTATTCTTATATGCTTACAAAATTACAAAAGCTCTTTCTACCCTTAATCATCTGTTCTGCATATATCGCAAGTAGAGCTCCTTGTAAAAATGGCGTCAGGGCGCTTTTGAAATTTTATTTTGATTAAATCACTTTGTTTAATCATTAATTCAGGAGAGCCCATTACAACAATTAAACCAGCACACTCATTTAGAATATGATTAAAATTTGTAATATAGTTTGGACCAACTATCTCTCTGTGATTGGGTTAAAGCTCATATATATATGCAGCTGCTCCCCAGGAATGACTGACTACAATAGTGCTTTAGAAAAGAATAAACCATGCTTCTGGGATGTTAGGCAGATGGGCTTTATATACCCTTTAGCCAGATATATACCCTGGTGAAGGTCTGGTCTTCAATTACAAATAGGGAGTATATCTTAGCTAGGTTAAGGGACAACCATGGCATGACTGGGTCCTGTCATTCTCCTAACTGTGGAGATGGGCACATACACACTCAGGGACAAACTCCTTGATTATGGAAGTTTTCAAATATTATTCCCTGTTACTATGTATAAGTGTGCTAGGATGTTTCATTACATTTACTTCTGTTACCAGTGAAAAATCGTACCCTTGCTTTCTTCAACCTGTTCCTCTTTTGCCTTCCACAAAAGCACCCATTGACTCCAGCAGTTGCATGTGATGGCAAATAAGCAGCGAACTTGACAGTTAGTTTTAGATTGCCTGCACCCTGATACTCTTGCATAGTTTTTCTCCACTTGGGAAGATGCAGCTAACCTAGTTATGCTAGTTGTAAAACAGTAGACTGTTGATCCCAGAGATCCAGAACCACCTTCTCCTATGAGCAGTGAGTCGTCTTTCCTCTGCTTATCTGTCGTGCTCCTTTGTGCTAATGTTCTTCCTCAAAGGATCTGTCTGCTTAATTCACTAGCCTTTAATACATCTTACCTTTTATAAATGGGTGGAACTTGTCCTGGGATAGTTAAGCCTATCCATCCAGGTTCTAAAATGGCCCCAATCACTGAAACATCTGAGCTTTTCACAAACATTAATGAATTTATCTTTACAATACCTCTTCGAGGAAGAAAAGTTTACCCTCATTTTAGAGAGGAGGAACCTGAAGCACAGATTAAGGGATTTGGCTACAGTCACATGGGAAATCTATGGCTGAGCTGGAAACAGAAGCCAAACCTCCTGAGTACCACTCCAATGCTCTACCACAACATCAGCTGTTGAAGTAACTTTATGTTACTGCCTACTTTGTCCAGCTGGCTAGAGAAGCTTTGTTGCTTCAGTTGAAAGAACCTAGGCTCCAATCCTGCAAGGAGAACCATTTCAGCAGACCCCATGTCAACACCAAGCCCCCATGAGTTCAGTAAGACACTGCAGGGGTTCAGGAGTTTGCTTTCATGGATATCTTGCAGAATCAAAACCTAGATTGTCCGGGAAAGCTCTAAAATGTTAATTTGAAATTAGAATGTTTTCAACTGAAAAGTTCTTTTTCTTTGGTTCTGTGTTTTAAAAAATCCTCTTTAGCTACCAGCCTAATATTGTCCAATTTCTGCTTTGTACCTGTACTAAAACCCTATAAGGGTTTTCTTAGGATTTTTGTTAGCCTCAGACAGGAGCAGAATCTTTGTTAGCAAATTCTTCTCTCTCTCTCTCTATTACACACGCGCATACACACAGCAAATAAATGTGGGGCCTTCTTAAATTTCCACATTCCACTTGAAACTACAAACTGTACATCCATCTTCCACAGCTGTACAATGCCTGGGCAGCCTATAGTTGATTTTCCATCAATCTGTGACACATCTTCCATTGTAAGAATCCTGGAGGAGCAATTACTGTTCCATTGCAGTGATTGACAATGAGAGAACTACAGCCCTGACCATCATAATTACAATCCAGTCCCCAAGGGTTACCTATAGTTTAACTCTTTTTTATGGTAAATTTCAGAAGACCATCTCCACCCTATCGTGGATAATTGATAAGCTATGTTTTATAGAAGTACTCTGATTACAGAACAACAGTACAAACAAGTTTGTATAATTGCTAGGTAGCATAATTAGGAGAAGATGATGTAACTACTTTTCTTACATGTGGATAATATTACATCAGTTTGAAAATGGGAATTTATTAGATTATTGTTAATGATAAACTTCTGTATAACTTAAATCATTCTCTGTTCATGAATGTTAGTGGCAATGCTCATTATTATACTAAATCACTTTCTAGTTTATAAATATAGATCTAAGTTCTTTCCATGTTACAGGTCAATAGTACAGTTAAGTTTATCAGAAATGATGGTTACTGATTTTGACTTTTGTAATTTTGTCAATTTTACTTTTAAATGTTTTCTCCCAATTCATGCTAGATATGTATTTCTTAATAGATTTAATTATATAAATAAAATAGACCTGTATTGGTTTAAAAAAGAATACAGATAAGACATAAGAATGGTCATACTGGGTCAGACCAAAGCTCCATGTAGCCTAGTATTCTGTCTTCTGACAGTGGACAGTGCCAGGTGCCCCAAAGGGAATGAACAGAACAGCTAATCATAAAGTTATCTATTCCCTGTCACCTATTTCCAGCTTCTGGCAAATAGAGGCTAGGGACACCATACTTGTCCGTCGTGACTAGCAGCCATTGATGGACCTATCCTCCATGAATTTATCTAGTTCTTTTTTGAACCCTGTTGTAGTCTTGGCCTTCACAATATCCTCTGGCAAAGAGTTCCACAGGTTGACTGTGCGTTGTATAAAGAAACACTTCCTTTTTTTGTTTTAAACCTACTACCTATTAATTTCATTTGGTGACCCCTAGTTCTTGTGTTATGAGAAGAAGTAAATAACACCTCCTTATTTACTGTCACCACATCCGTCATGATTTTATAGACCTCTATCAGATCCCCGCCTTAGTCATCTCTTTTCCAAGCTGAGAAGTCCCAATGTTATTAATCTCTCCTCAAATGTAAGCTGTTCCATACCCCTAATAATTTTTGTTGCCCTTTTCTGAACCTTTTCCAATTCCAATATATCTTTTCAAGATGAGGCAACAACACCTGCACGCAGTATTCAAGATGTGGGCATACCATGGAATTATTGAGAGGCAATATGGTATTTCCTGTCTTATTGTCTATCGCTTAATGATTCCCAACATTCTGTTTGCTTTATTGATTGCCACTACACATTGAGTGGATGTTTTCAGAGAACTAGCCACGACTCCAAGATCTCTCTAGAGTGGTAATAGCTAATTTAAATCCCATCATTTTATATGTATAGTTGGGATTATGTTTTCTAATGTGGATTACTTTGCATTTATCAACGGTGAATTTAATCTGCCATTTTGTTGCCCAATCACCCAGTTTTGTAAGAACTTTGTAGCTCTTCGTGGTCTGCTTTGGACTTAACTCTCTTGAGTAGTTTTGTATCAGCTACAAATTTTGCCACCTCACAGTTTACCCCTTTTTCCAGATCATTTATAAATATGTTGAACAATACTGGTCACAGTATAGACTCCTGGAGGACACCACTATTTACCCCTATCTCCATTCTGAAAATTGACCGTTTATTCCTACCCTTTGTTTCCTATCTTTTAACCAGTTATCAGCCCATCAGAGGGCCTTCCCTTTTATCCCATGACAGCTTACTTTGCTTAAGAGCCTTTGGTGGGGGACCTTGTCAAAGGCTTTCTGAAAATCTAAGTACACTGGATCCACTGGATCCCCCTTGTCCACATGCTTGTTGATCCCCTCAAAGAATTCTAGTAGATTGGTGAGGCATGATTTCCCTTTACAAAAACCATGCTGACTCTTCCCCAAAAACTTATGTTCATCTATGTGTCTCGCAATTCTGTTTTTTACTATAATTTCAATCAGTTTGCCCTGTAATGAAATCATTCATACTGGCCTTTAGTTGCCAGCATCACCTTTGGAGCCCTTTTTAAAAACTGGCGGCACATTATCTACCCTCCAGTCATTTAGTACAGAAGCTGATTTACACAACACAGTTGTTAGTTCTGCATAATACATGATATTGAATGTTAATTCTATTTTTGAAAACAAGTAGTTCTATAGCATTACAAACAATTTCACATTCAATAGTTTTGTTTAAAAGTAAGTGTGTACATTTTAAATGAAATGTTACTCAATGTTTAATTTAAAATGTCTTTAAAACTTTATTATATTTCAATTTAGCAAATTAGCCTTAAAAATTAACTTTTATGGCACCATTCACATATTATACTATCACTTTGTAATCTAATTTTTTAATGCACCTGCCCATTTATTTTTCTTAGTTTTTCTGAGGAGTAGGCTTGGTAAAGAGGAGTCACAGGATATGGTCATAAGTCACCAGAAAGGGAAAGACCACCATGCATTACTTTACAACACCACAGAACATGCATTCTTGACTAGCTAGGAGGAAAAAAGGCAATGCAACTTCAGTTGAGTGTTCATGAAAGAAGTGTGGGGATAATTTTACAGTTGCACATGGAGTGGGGCATGACATGGATCACCACAGTGATATGGAAAGCTCACCCAGAACTAAGCGTGAAATGCTGAGGGAGGAAGTGTCACACTTGGTTTTCTTCACAGGAAAAAAGCATCAAAATGTCATCAAACAGAAGCGGTTTTGTCTCCATGGTGGCAAAACGTAACCTCCATTTACAGATGGGAAGAGATAGCCTATGATTTATAAAGAAGTACTGCATAAATTAGATACTCTAAATAGAATGATACTTGACAAGAGGGATAACAAAAGCTACTTACAATGTTTGGGAAGTAGTTGGCATATTATATCAAGCCAACAAAAAATTATATTGTTAAGACCTGTTTTGTGTGTACAAAAATAAGTAGAAAAAAGCAACAAAGACATACTGATTTATGAGTGTGGGATTCATGGAAGAAAATGTGATAGAGCCATGCCACTTATAAACAAACACCATGGATGAAAATGTGGTTCCACTCCAGTCAATGTGAATTTTGTCATTTACTTCAAAGGGGCCAACAGAGAGAGAACCCAGGATCTTCAGCTTCAAAAGCAGAAGCCCCTACCCAGTTGAGCCAAAGAAATAAACTCATTAACTTAAGTAGGTAACAAGTTCTTAGCTTGCATGTGGACCAGCCACTAGAAGGAAACAGAGAGTCAATCAGTCTGTACTCTGCTCCTTGTTACACAAATCTCATATTGAGCTTTTCGGCGACTAGTTCCATCACTAATAACAAGCCATGGTACTTGCTACAAGTAGGACACTAACTTGGTGTAGTAGGGTGGACACCTGCTCGGGCCCAGAGGGGTTTAAGATAGCCCTGGAGGAGGTCTGGAGCAGGGGAAGAGCTGGGCTGACTGGTAGAGTAGCCACAGCTGGGGGCCACTCCCCAAACAGACCCAGCAGGCCCTATAAAAGCCAGGGAAGCTAGGCTCAGAAGAATACTCTCTCTCTAGCTCTGAGAGGGAGGGACTTGGCTGCAGAGACCTGAATAGAGGACCTAGTTTGGAGCAGGGCTAGGGAAAGGCCAAGGGAGCCTGGGAGCTCCGGCCTAGGAAAGCCCCAGGCTGTGGGCCTGGTAAGGTCTATTAGGTATGGGGGTTGCAGAGCAGCCATGGGTAGGCAGAGGCAGCAGATCCAAACCCAACCTTGCCTGTGATGAGTGGCTCATACTGCAGTCTATCCTGGGCGTGGGAGCTAGCTGGTGACTGGCAGGAGCCTATGACTGAGGCGAGGTAGGGATAGTGGGTGGGGGTTCCCCTGGGAGGGGGAGATCCAGAACTGTAGGGTACTGCCAGGAGGCAGCTCCCAGTGAAAGGGGTACCGAGCTCCTGGGAGGAACATGGGAGCCAGCAGAAAGGCGAGACACTGGCCTGAAGAGGGTGCACTGGAGGCTGGAATGCTAATTCCCAAGGACAACCAGCAGGAGCGCTGCTGGTGAGTCTGCGCACGGCTACACTAGAACTTAAGATCCTCATTACTTAACAAGGAGCATTATATACACAGGATAAAATCATATCTCCCTAAGAGGGTTTCTTTTTACAAGTGCTCAATCAGCTTCTTTGATTCTCCCATTTCTCCTCCACCCTTCTGGATGAAGTTTCTGATGATCTCAAGGGTTCATTCTGCTTTCACCTATTCCTATACACTGACACCTACCTGAAAAACACTCCTTATTTCTTCATGCAATCCTGAATACCATGGCTTAAAAATTTAGCATTTCCCAACAATGGAGATTTATTCATGGTTAGTTTGGGAGGGGTTTTTTTTTAAGGGTGGCCACACAAGAAAGGTTGGGACGCATAGCCTGTTAAAACAGATCTATGTGCCAGCAACCTACCCACTTCAAATGCTTCTCAGTTTTTTAGCCTGCTCTGAGACCCAGTCAGACCATTCTCTTAGTGTTCCTCACAACTGCTGTGTTAATTTTTTAGATCACTTTTACAGAAACAAAAGTTGCTTATATTGGTGCATTGTTCTCAACTTTTTCCATATCATGACTATATTTAATAGAAAAAAATGTTTGAAGAGTCTCAAACTTAGCCATAAAGGGAGAGTGGTCCTGACCCCTCAACCTGTTTGTGCCCCCTCTGGTTTGCTACTCACAATGATAGTACTGAAACCTGATGTTTCTACTGTAAAAGAAGGGGGGGTGGGATCTATTTTGTAGGTTTTTGAGAAACTCCATGCCCAAAACAATCTTGGATTAACACTTGGAGACTCCAATTTGGAGACTGTAGTTGAAAAACATTAATAGAAAATTCTCATTGTTTTACATATATTACAAAGCCAAATTCTTATTCTGAGTCCTTTATTCCAAGTTTCTCACTTTTCCAACAACACAAAATAACCATTGAGCCCTTCGGAGATTTGCCTAAGTCAAAATCAAGTAAGTATCTCTGAATTTGGTCCACTGAAATTGAACTTATTGATGAGATCTACTGATGAAAAGTACTTATAGGAAGATATTATGGATAGAAAAGGCAAATTAAATCACAATCCATTTCCCTGCTAGATTTAATCAAGGTACTGCTGGTAGTCTGCATTCTCATTAGAAATCACAAACTAAACAGTCAGTGCTTGGGTAGAAAGATCCAGAAGCACCTACTTTATTTCTTGAAGTGGTGATAGTGACAACAGGTGTACATTTTCCTTAGAGTATTGAACCACTGCTGTTGCAGAGGGCATATTGTTGGAATCACCATATTTCAGGTCACATGAAACAATGAGATCCTGACTACCTGTAGTTATTAAAGATACCAGGGCTCTGCCCTCCTCCCCAACCCCACCACCTTTTAAGAGGTGGGATGACTACTTTTTTATTGCTCTGTAAAGTTCCTATCATGCTTTCAGTACTGCAAAGAAAAAAGAACGTATATATAGTTTGTGTTTTTTGTAGTACTACTGAATTTGAAAAAGGTTCCACATCAGGGTCTGATCCCACCACCATTGAAGTCAATGGCAAAGCTCCCAGTCACTTCAAAGTAAATAGTGTAAGACATTAAATCAAGAATAAGCAACAACATCAGTTAATTTCCCTTTTAAAGGAACATCCTTGAAATACAATGCAGTAGTGATTCTAAGATTAGTCTCTAAATTTGACTTGTGGAGAGCACAAGTGAAAGATCAGGCTTGTTGGCTGGAACACTGTACTACCAGGGAAAAGTATGAACAATGACCAAATACACATGCAGTGAATCAGATTGAGGACACTATCACACTTGCATTACTTAATACAGGAGTCATTTTCATTTGAAAGACAGCTCATTTTTAAAAGAATGATGGTGGTTGTGCTTTGTTTGCCATATTCTCAACTACAAGTTTACACTATAGCAAGGAAGCTGAAAACTGAACCACAGCAGCTCATCTCCCTATTTTCTGCTTTTCTAACCATTACAATAAAACAATGGACTGTTTTAATGCTAAACACTCAATGTTATTTCAAGGCAGCAAGGCAACATTGTGTAAATAACATCTATCTGAAACATTAACACTACACAAATTTATATTAACCTAATATATTTGGTCATATTTAAAATACCTGTTCTATATTGGCATTTAAGTTTTCAAATTGTTTTTGTTTGCAATTGTGCAATAGTAAATGTTAATTAAGGATATGTTCAGCTATCAACTTCTTCTGTCTCCTTTTATTTATGGATTAGGATAAAGCCATATCATCTTCTACTCCAAAATATAATTAAATAGCACTCATTCTCAACAGATGTGTTCCCTCTATGTATTCAGTCATGTCCGCTGCCTTTAATGACAAATGGTTTAATGTTTTACTCCTCTTTGCACTGCTCAGCCAACACTATCACAAGAAAATGAAATATTTTAATCTGTTTTACACATCATTCACAGCATTGTTAACTAAATTCTAGTCCCATGGGGAAAATCAGTCATACCCAGATCAACCCCACTGGATTACAACTAAAGTCAGAAGGTGTAAAAGAAGCAAGAATTTGTGGGCATGGGGGAGGGGGAGGAGGTTGTGCTGATGTAAATGAGGGAGAAATTTGGCCTGCAGAATCTTTATTAAAGGTGGTTTCAGAGTAACAGCCGTGTTAGTCTGAATTTGCAAAAAGAAAAGGAGTACTTGTGGCACCTTAGACTAACCAATTTATTTGAGCATAAGCTTTCATGAGCTACAGCTCACTTCATCGCATAAAACAGAAAATGCAGTGTAACTCACCACTGTGGCGCCTCCTGCTGGCTGTCCTGGAAATTAGCTTTAGTCCCTTCCAGTGGACCTTAGAATCATAAAATATCAGGGTTGGAAAGGACCTCAGGAGGTCACATAGTCCAACCCCCTACTGAAAGCAGGACCAATCCCCAATTTTTGCCCCAGATCCCTAAATGGCCCCCTCAAGGATTGAACTCACAACCCTGGGTTTAGCAGGCCAATGCTCAAACCACTGAGCTATCCCTCCCCGCAGTACAAGGGTCCCACCGATGCCGACAGCCACTCCACCTCCCGTGGCCCGCGCCGCAGGGTGTGCATGGAGAGGGACTGTCGGGCACGGCGGGGGACCACAACACATCCCTGCTTGCTCTCGCAACTGTGTTTAGCCCTGCTGAGCCTCATGGCTCCCTAGGTTTTCGGACCCCTGGGTGGACTGCCGGAGCCGCTTTACCTCGCACGGCAGAGATCTCGGCCAGATGGCCCCACGGCACAGAGGGCCAGGCACGCACCCAGGCCGCCCCAAGGAGGGAAGTCCCAATCAGCCCCAGGATCCGTGTATGCGAAAAGGAAGAGGGACTCAATCCTCCTGAACACCGGACGCCCCTGCGGTCAGGATGCTGGCCCACGAAGGGCCCTTCCCGTCACGAACGTGAGCGCCACATCGAAGGGAGTGATTCCACCTTCAGCTAGTGGTGTCATGCCTGCTGTCACTACTGTCTTCTCTGTTTGGATCCATGTCACTCCCTAGACTGCAGCATCACCTTCTGGGCATGGTCCTCCAGCTGTGTCCCCACTCCAGTATCTCCCCACTTCTGGGGAACAGGCAGTCCTTAGTCCCACCACTTGCCTCAGCAGTCAACTGCAGTCCAAGGTCCAGCCTCTCGCCTCAGGGGCAAACTGCAGTCTGGATATCTGCCACTCTCCTTATTGGCAAGTGGGGTCAAGGGAGGGAGGGTGGGACCTGGGACAGCCTGATACTCTTGGTCCTGACCCAGGGACCCTATAGTCAGAAGCCACATGCTGCCCTTCCTCCAACTCTGCAGTCTCCACCACTTCCTCACAGCCCTAGCACCTTCTCTGCCCTTAGAATCATAGAATATCAGGGTTGGAAGGGACCTCAGGAGGTCATCTAGTCCAACCCCCTGCTCAAAGCAGGACCAATCCCCAATTAAATCATCCCAGCCAGGGCTTTCTCAAGCCTGACCTTAAAAACTTCTCAGGAAGGAGATTCTACCACCTCCCTAGGTAACGCATTCCAGTGTTTCACCACCCTCCTAGTGAAAAAGCTTTTCCTAATATCCAACCTAAACCTCCCCCACTGCAACTTGAGACCATTACTCCTTGTCTTGTCCTCATCTACCACTGAGAATAGTCTAGAACCATCCTCTCTGGAACCACCTCTCAGGTAGTTGAAAGCAGCTATCAAATCCCCCCTCATTCTTCTCTTCTGCAGACTAAACAATCCCAGTTCCCTCAGCCTCTCCTCATAAGTCATGTGTTCTAGACCCCTAATCATTTTTGTTGCCCTTCGCTGGACTCTCTCCAGTTTATCCACATCCTTCTTGTAGTGTGGGGCCCAAAACTGGACACAGTACTCCAGATGAGGCCTCACCAATGTCGAATAGAGGGGGATGATCACGTCCCTCGATCTGCTCGCTATGCCCCTACTTATACATCCCAAAATGCCATTGGCCTTCTTGGCAACAAGGGCACACTGCTGACTCATATCCAGCTTCTCGTCCACTGTCACCCCTAGGTCCTTTTCCGCAGAACTGCTGCCTAGCCATTCGGTCCCTAGTCTGTAGCTGTGCATTGGGTTCTTCCGTCCTAAGTGCAGGACCCTGCACTTATCCTTATTGAACCTCATCAGATTTCTTTTGGCCCAATCCTCCAATTTGTCTAGGTCCCTCTGTATCCTATCCCTGCCCTCCAGCGTATCTACCATTCCTCCCAGTTTAGTATCATCCGCAAATTTGCTGAGAGTGCAATCCACACCATCCTCCAGATCATTTATGAAGATATTGAACAAAACCGGCCCCAGGACCGACCCCTGGGGCACTCCACTTGACACCGGCTGCCAATTAGACATGGAGCCATTGATCACTACCCATTAAGCCCGACAATCTAGCCAACTTTCTACACACCTTATAGTGCATTCATCCAGCCCATACTTCTTTAACTTGCTGACAAGAATACTGTGGGAGACTGTGTCAAAAGCTTTGCTAAAGTCAAGAAACAATATATCCACTGCTTTCCCTTCATCCACAGAACCAGTAATTTCATCATAGAAGGCGATTAGATTAGTCAGGCATGACCTTCCCTTGGTGAATCCATGCTGACTGTTCCTGATCACTTTCCTCTCATGTAAGTGCTTCAGGATTGATTCTTTGAGGACCTGCTCCATGATTTTTCCGGGGACTGAGGTGAGGCTGACTGGCCTGTAGTTTCCAGGATCCTCCTTCTTCCCTTTTTTAAAGATTGGCACTACATTAGCCTTTTTCCAGTCATCTGGGACTTCCCCCGTTCGCCACGAGTTTTCAAAGATAATGGCCAATGGCTCTGCAATCACAGCCGCCAATTCCTTTAGCACTCTCAGATGCAACTCGTCCGGCCCCATGGACTTGTGCACATCCAGCTTTTCTAAATAGTTCCTAACCACCTCTTTCTCCACAGAGGGCTGGCCATCTATTCCCCATGTTGTGATGCCCAGCACAGCAGTCTGGGAGCTGACCTTGTTAGTGAAGACAGAGGCAAAAAAAGCATTGAGTACATTAGCCTTTTCCACATCTTCTGTCATTAGGTTGCCTCCGTCATTCATTAAGGGGCCCACACTTTCCTTGGCTTTCTTCTTGTTGCCAACATACCTGAAGAAACCCTTTTTGTTACTCTTGACATCTCTCGCTAGCTTGTAACAGAACCTTAGTCTAGCAGCCATCAGCCTGGAGCATTCTCCTACTCTGCTGACCCTGCCCAACACTGCTCTGTACATGGTGCTCCCACCTTCTAAGCAGGCAGCCCTCCTCCCTCATCCTTCAGGGAATGATTCCATTGTTCTGCTCAGCAGCCCCTTCTTATATGGGCCAGCCTGGCCCTGATTGGCTGTTCCAATAAAGCTTCCCCTGATTGGCTGGCACTATAAGCCTTCCTCGTTGGCTGCCTTCCATGCAGGCTCCCCAGGGTGGCTTTAACCCCTTACCTACCAGTGAGGGGCAGCTGCCCCATCATATGCAGCTAGACTTATTATTTCAACCTGAGTCTGCAGTGCATGCTGTTAGAATCATCTTTTTATTTGAGGACTGAAGGCTTCACAGGGAAATCATTGAGAGACTAACTTAAAACCCTACCACTAGGCACTCTTTGGAATGGAGCCACATTTTTTTCTCTTAACAATTAACAATACTACACAACTCCATAAAGAATTGTAGTAAAAAGTGGTGAGCAGACAAGTTATGTGAAATAGCGTATGCTAAATAAAAATGAAAATCACTGGGTTTCAACCAGGCATGCTTTTTAGCATTTCTAGTCTCAAACAAAAATTTTATCTTTCAACCTGATTTTCCTGCATTGAGTACTCAGTGGAGGTGGCATAGTATTCATGGATGAATAAAACAATTTATAGTGAGACTCCTGCTTAGAGCAGAGTAAGGTTGCATCACCGGGACATAGTAGGAAGAAGAGTGATCATTTAGTGGTTTCGCTTCAAGGACCCGGGTGGATAATCAGGAAGGGTTATAATTTATCATGGCAGTGTAATGTACCAGAACCTCAAGACAGCCAGGCACAGCAGCAACCACCCAAGAAAGCAGAAAAAGCTGTTCTCTAAGGCCAAGATGTTAAAACAAGTCTGCATGCATTTACACACATGACTGTGCACCTAATATATTCATGCAAATACCTGACATGCATGTGGGTGATCAAATATCAGGTATTTGAATGTATGAATATACAGGTCAAGTACCTAAAATAGTTGTGTACAGTTAGATTAAAGGTACAAACACAATGTACTTTGAAATATGGATGTTACTTTTAACATGATCTAGACCTCTGATGCATTTTGAATTGCCAATAATACTTCAAGCTTTTCTTCAGCATTGAAAATTCCCAAAGTGGCTCTGGTTTACATTTCTTTCTAGAAGTACCTCAAGTAAAGTGACCTTAAAAGTGAATAGCATAGTACACAAGCGTTTACCATTCGAATTGTTAGGAATGTTGTTCTCAGCCCTGAACAGAAGGCTTTAACTATGCACCTGCTGAAGGCTAGGGGCTTCTTCACATCACAAGTCTAGCAGATTTTTCTAAAAATACTATTTATAGTTGGGATGGGAATGGCCTAAGCTCTAACTTATTTCCCTCGTGAGGTTCCACAACCATGTTGTCTCATCCATATTACAATCAAAACAATATGTTAGAATCCAGACATATCTATTTACATGACACATGTGCTCCGGCACACTTCAGACAGAGCTGACATGTCAAGTTCTGAGAGGAGCCTGAATATGGTCTTTAAAATTTAGCCTAGTCATGCATGCTAAGAAATTGACTCTGATTTCACTCACAGGGGTCTGAATGAGGAGTAGCAACTAAAGTCCATGGTCTGAATTCTCCAATCTGGGTGAGCTCTACTTCGTGCAGGATCTGTGGGGAATGGAAAGGAATCTGTACTTGAGTGCATCTTGTGCTTCACTACAAAAGCTCCCTGGAGGCCACTCTAGCAGCGGAGTAGCATAATACTGCCCAAGTCATACTGCCTTTCTCCTGTCATGCCACCTAAACTAGGCATAGGAGATGTATAGACCCAGCCATGATGACCCTTCCACAGCCAGGTACTCCTCTACAGCATGGGAGTTCTCAAATACCTGACTAAGGTATATCAGGGTCCATGAAGTTACACTTGCATGAAAATCAATCAGATTCAGACCCACAGGGCCTGAATCAAGCCTATGAAAGTTAACAGAAATACTCCTATTGGCTTTAGATCAGGCCCAAATTTATTTACTCATACAAAAATGGAAGTAAACCTATATTTTCACCATAAATTGAGTAGTCATGAGTGCCAACACCTGCTCTGCATATGCAAATGTAGAACTTTTTGCATGTAAGGAACTATATATGCAAAGTCAGAATTTTCTGATGTGGCCCTTGAGGCTTTCCCTTTGTCCATGGAATCATTCCTCAGATTCTCACTCTCTGCTTTGCATACAACTGCCTTTAGCAATTTCAGTTTCATTCCTTCTGTGAAACAGGCAATAAATCACATCCATGGTATTGAGTGAAAAATAAATCATTACTTTGAAAACCAAATACAAGTTTGTGAAAGTATTTTAAAAGGTGTTCTTTAAAAGGCAATATTTGGGGATGTGGTTTGTGTGTGTTCATTAATAAAGCCTCCCTTCAATGGAACTACTCACAGGCTTAAAGAAGGGAATGCACTTAAGTGCTTTATTGAATTAAAGCCTAAGTTTGCTTTTCCTGATTTTTCAATTTAAGTGTAATCTTAACTTTGAATTTCCTAGATGTTTTGTACATAAGATTTACAAAGGGATTTTACTACTTATTATATACACTGTGGCCAGGCATCTCCTTAACCTCTGCAGTTCTCCCTCTGGCAGTGAAGGTGGGGAGAGGAAGGAGCCTGGAGTAAATCACTCCTACTATGGAGGTTTTTAATTCTTGGCTTTGGTTGATTTCTTTCAATATTTAGAGGGTAGGACTCAGGATAGGCCTGAGTATTTTTAAACGAGAAAAGAGAAGAGAACCCCCCCTTCAAAAAACCACCCACAAGTTATCACAAATACACCTTGCCCCCCACCCCAGGCATTGCCTCATTACACTAGCTTCTTGGTGCCAGCTTCTTGCCAAACAAAAGTAAACTTTTCAGAGTGGTAGCCATGTTAGTCTGTATCAGCAAAAACGAGGCGTCCTTGTGGCACCTCAGAGACTAACAAATTTATTTGGGCATAAGCTTTCGTGGGCTAGAACCCACTTCATTGGATGCATGGAGTGAAAATACAGGAGCAGGTATAAATACATGAAAGGATAAGGGATTGTTTTACCAAGTGTGAGGTCAGTCTAACAAGTTAAATCAATCAACAGCAGGATACCAAGGGAGGAAAAATAACTTTTGTAGTGGTAAGAGTGGCCCATTACAGACAGTTGACAAGAAGGTATGAATAACAGTAGGGAGAAATTAGTATTGGGGAAACTAAACTTGATTATTTCTCATATAGGGAAGACAATAGACTTCTACCTGTGAGAAGCCTTATCTCCCTGCAGTCATTACCCCTTCTCCAGCTTGTTTCTCATCCTTTCTTCTTATGGCTCACAAAAAGAGGGATTTTTAAAGGTCATCAGCAACCCTTGCTTGGACTCAGGTGTGTCTAATTAGCCAGAGGTTACCACTTTTCAGTTCACAGGGAAAAGACCTTCACCATTCTGGGGCTGAGATTTCTGCCTTCCTCCACATTCTTACGCTGTCAGGTCTGACTTTGTCACATCATTTACAATCTAAATGTTTTTAAGGTAAAGATAATTGTCTAGGAATTTCCTGGTTTTTTAAGCCCTAAGAAAATTTTGATGGGCATTATTACTTTCAACAAATTGAATGAATTTGTGGAGTATTAATGCATTGTAAATCACTAGCCAGAGTCACTGCTTATCTTCTAACTTCTGCAGAATTCCCTGATGGTTTCAAATGCCATCCAATTTCTTGCAGTAGCTATAACCTCCACAAAGACACCTGCTATGCATAACCCTCCACTTTCCCGAGAGTTCCTGAGGTTCCCACTCTTAGCGCTTCCCCTGGAGAACATCTACAACCCATACATCCTATCAATATAGATAAGGGGCTTAATTTTCCATTACCCTATTCCTCATGTAATCATTTACACTAGTACAAAGAACAATCTGAATGGCACTATTTTATATTCACTTTGCTCTGGTGTAAATGATTACACAAGACAATAAAAAAATCAGGCCTCTGAACTTTAGGAAATGCACAGTTTGCTACTGCAGCCTTCTTAAATTCCATTTGATACAATTTGTGGACTTCAGAGCCTTGCCACAGGGTTGGTCTCCCACACAGCCTCCTTGGTGCAACACAGAGCCCTAAACTCACTGCAGCCTCTGGTCCTCAGACCCAGGCAGTCAACAGCAAGGATCCAGGCACAGAGGAGACAGATGTCTAGTTGCGTACACCTCTTCCAGAGCTATCAGAAATCCAAAAGAATAAACCCGCACAAACTAACAGGGCCACAGCAGGTTTACCTTTCCTTCAAGGAGCTTCTAGCAGGCTACATGAGTGTCCACTGCTAATAAGCCCAAAGTAACCAATCTGCATCAGCCCCAACTTTCCCTCAGATGGCAGCCTTTGTTCAAGCAATCCCTGCTCTTAGCCAAACTTTTTTCTGCAGCTAAGGACTAAAGATATGCTCTCCTCCTAGCTTTAACACCAGCTGAGCTGGTTCTCCCCCTTTTAAGCCCTCCTCGGGGCCTGACAGCACTCCTTGCAGGTGCAGCAGGATGATCTGATTTGGCCCAGAGCAGTTTTTTATTCCTCCCCAGCAAGTCTGAGATTTGTACATCGACCACACACTGCCATTGATTTCTTATGCATCTGGATAAGAGTTGGATTAACTTCAAAATTAACCTACTTAATTCTCACAAAACATGAAAAGGCACAACTTAGTGGAAAACAATACAATTTATGAAATTTAAATAAAATGAATAAGCTGCTCTTGCACAATGAGGCTAGAACAAAACATTAGGAAAGATTTCCAGAAGTAAACTTATCTGATTTTTCAAGCAGTCATAGCCCACTATCAACGTATCCAACTAACTGCAAAAAATAAATTAAAGTTCTCCTTTTTCTGAAAACTACATATGAGAAACTTAATTCTGGTGGATTCATTTTGTTTGAATGGAGTTAGATGGAGCAAAATGGGGGTTATAATGGTAAGTGGTTGCTCACAATTTGAAGCCTGAAGAAAGTAGCTTCTCTTGATGCAATATACATTTGTCATAGGGCTGTTTTCATCCACCACTTTTGGAACTGAAAAATGAATGATATCTCTAATTTTCCATAAGGTCGTACTATGTCTGAACATTGTTTTTATGTCTGGATATGCAATTGTTTATCTGGTTTACCTGTCTTTTAACATTTACTTTTATTTCTCTAATTCCTAAAGATAAAAATTGAGTGTTCATTTCTGCAGAAATTAAATATTTGAGAAATAAAAGGGTAGGCTCAGTAACATAGAATACTGTATACAAAAAGTCTAGCTGTTCAAGTACTTGCCTTCTGTCACTTGGTTTGCCCTAATAATCCCCTAAAGTGAATACTAGATGTCTGTATATACAGTAATATTTGCCAATTAATTCAGCAGTAATTATATATTTCCTTTGACCCCTCCCTGCAGCTGGTAGAGATTTTTCTTCCTAAATATCTCCTGCCACTTTAAGTAATTCACAAAGTAGAAAACAGAGTTTAAAAAAGTATGATCGGCATCATCGTGTATCCTAATCTATTGTAAGGAGTTCCAGAGGTTCTTTCAAAGAGAATTTAACAAATCAACAGCACAACTATGATACATGGTGAATTCATACATTCTGTATTTTGCCATGATAATCAATCTTTTTGTCCCATTGAGTAAACTGAGTTATAACACAGTGGGTGAGTTATGAGTCAACAGTGTGCTGTTGCTGCCAAGAAGGCCAATGGCATTTTGGATGTATAAGTAGGGGCATTGCCAGCAGATCGAGGGACGTGATCGTTCCTCTCTATTCGACATTGGTGAGGCCTTATCTGGAGTACTGTGTCCAGTTTTGGGCCCCACACTACAAGAAGGATGTGGAAAAATTGGAAAACGTCCAGCAGAGGGCAACAAAAATGATTAGGGGACGGGAACACATGACTTATGAGGAGAGGCTGAGGGAACTGGGATTGTTTAGTCTGTGGAAGAGAAGAATGAGGGGGGATTTGATAGCTGCTTTCAACTACCTGAAAGGGGGTTCTAAAAAGGATGGATCTAGACTGTTCTCAGGGGTAGCAGATGACAGAACAAGGAGTAATGGTCTCAAGTTGCAGTGGGGGAGGCTTAGGTTGGATATTAGGAAACTTTTTCACTAGGAGGGTGGTGAAACACTGGAATGCATTACCTAGGGAGGTGGTGGAATCTCCTTCCTTAGAAGTTTTTAAGGTCCAGCTTAACAAAACCTTGGCTGGGATGATTTAGTTGGGGATTGGTCCTGCTTTGAGCAGGGGGTTGGACTAGCTGACCTCCTGAGATCCCTTCCAACCCTGATATTCTATGATCTCATGACTAATCCTGTGATTTCCATGAAAATATTATCAATCATCACTGGTGTACTTTTTTAAAAAAAATTACTTAAGAAATGCATTTCTATAAGCAGGTAGAATGCTTAAATACTTGGCGCTTTGCCTTAGGTTTCTCCATGTTATACATAATAGTATCAAATGCCAGCAAGACAATGATCAAGCCACTCAAGCAGTTGAATTGGGGGGTCACACCAAACAGTTAACGCTTCTGGGTACTATGTAGGTTGAATTACCTGATAACTCCGCAGTTATCTAGGTGATATCAATGAATAACAAATGTTTAAGGCCAAGATCATGCAACCTGATCTGTGCTGGCAGACCCTTGCTCCGCCCAAGTTCAGATCTGTGCCTTAGTTTCTAATGGATGACCCTACAGCTCACTATTGGAGCTAGCTACTCAGAAATGGGTCTTTTTATTGTAAGTAATATTTTAGAAATTAATATGCTCAATTTTCCAACAGGTAATTGGGACTCTAGCAAATCTGTGAAACAGTATATATTTGTGTGTCTGTAGATACAACCTCTATGTTGTTCATTAGCATAGCAAGGTCATATGTTATGTTATTTCAGAGATTGGATTGCAAGCCCAGAGAAGATCCAGAGGGGATCTGGCAGGATTGCTAGAGGGAAAGAGTGGCATATTGGAGGAGGAGCCACAATACAAACTGTGTTGATTCTGGGCAGTGCTGCATCCAATAAGGCAGCTCGGGGAGCCTAACATAATTTAGACAGACCTGGGGATCTGCCTCAGTTGCACAGAGACCTCAGAGCTTAAAGCTGCCTCAGCTGAACACCTTCCCCTCTTAGAGATACACTGGTGTGCCTCTTAGAGATACAGCTCAGAATCTCATCCTCCATATCTGAATATATCCGTTCATGTAACTTTAATATTACCTCTCTGCCAATATTGCCAGTAAAATCTGATTGGTCTGATGTTTGGGGGAGGTGGACACAAGAGATACAAAATAGCTGAAGAATTCATTTTAAAGAAAAAATTAATAATTTTTATAGGGATGATGATATAGTGTAATCCTGAATGTTATTTGCCATCACAATTGTAAAAGAGCACACACTGCTTCAGGATGCTTTATTTTTAGTACAATAAAATACAAGAAAAAATTTGTGGCTACTGTACAGCTGATTATAATCTCATGTGACAATATTGGGACGGCAAGGGAAGAGCAATATATACCTGCTGACCTGAGCACTCACTCATGAGTGGAATGCCAGACAAGAAAGCAATAAGAGTTTGAACAAGCTATGGTGAATATAAGGAACCAGTCATGTAAAATTCTGAGCATCTTCAACCCTGTTTGAAGTCAATACTAGTTGAAGGTGCCCAGAGATACCCAGCAGGCACTTGGCACATCTCAAGATCAGTCTTTAACAGACTGGTAACATTGAACTTAACTAATATTAAATACATGGAGTAGGCTTAACCTCTCTCCCTATGCAAAGTTAACTCCCACTGAAATCCATGAAACTACTTTATGCATAAAAAAGACTTCTCAAGTCTCTTTGTAAATTAAAATGGTAAGGTCTATCATATGCATTCAATAGTAAGACAAGCCATACTAAGAACAAAGGAAAACTGAAAGTATCTAGCAATGGCTTAATACCTGGCTCCTCAACCCCAGGGCATTTAAGCCAGTGGCAATTCATCTGAGTTCTATTTAAAGAAATTGATTTGGTTTTCTCCTCCCACTGAGAGAACTATTTTAAGATTTATATTATATTATATGCATGCCTGTAAGCCCAATACAGAAGGTATACTAGTTTGCCCTACTGAATGCATGAGGTTCAAGTCTCCATTCACAGGTCAGGACTGCGTGGATTTATAGAGTAGTAAATTGAAGGAAGGAAAAATCTAGTGGAAGCAGGTCTGGAAGTAGAGTAGATTCACAGAGAAGCTGGAAGAGAAAAACGTTTTAGGAAATGTTCTCTTTTCTTACATCAAAAGCAGGCTTTGGGTGAGAGGCTCTGCATGAATATTCTTCTATGAAGGATCACCCTTAGCCTATTCATAATATCACTTTAAAAGACTAATGGCTGCTGTTATGCTATGGTAGTCCCTATGAACCAACCAAGATTGGGGCCACACTGTGCCAGGCAGTTACAAAGAGCAACAGACAGCCCCTTCCATGAGAGCTTACAATCTAATTATGTAGGTAGGCCTACTACCAGGACAGCAACAGAGCTTTAGGGAGCAAAGGAATGGCCTGCTGTTCCCCACTGGGAGAAATCTTTGGCTGTACAGAGATTACTAGATAACTTCCCCTCCAGCAACAGGCTTTTCATGGAGGCCCACTTATGGAGCCTCTTCAGGCAAAATGAAGGTGCCTCATCTCCTGACAGAAATTACACTGCTATGACCCCACCACAGACACACACACACAGCTGGTTGAGAAATACTGATACACAATACCATACCACACCAATGTTACTGAATTATTATTTTGTATTACTGAGGATATTAAGATACAAAAGCCTCATTTAGCAGTAATATGCCTCAGTATGTGTCACTCTGATTTTAAACAAGACATTCAAGAGCAGAGTGAAGCATGACTACAGAAGACACTTTCTGCTCTCAAAAGGCTACGTGCCATCATTTATTCTATCAGAGTTCAAATTAATAAAATAGTTGATAAAACTTTGTGAAATGAGTGTATGTTAAAATTATATAGTGACATTCACTCAGTCTACATAGTTGCCTTCTTTTCACAATTATATTAATATGCCGTACAGTACCTGAGTTATCACTGATTAGTTTTGGTTCCAAGTACACTGCATTATAAATTGCTTTTCTCTTGTCCATAAATGGGTTAATATTTTATTCTGTGGACTAAAAAGATCCATTTATATATAATTTATCTACCACTCACATCAGTTATTGCAATTAAACTACAAATGTATTATTTATAATTAAAATTATCAGATCCCAAGGAAGTACAGGTTTAGCAATGCCCTCCCACCTTGTTCTCTGTGAACCTTGTAGTTTGTTTATGCATTTTTATGAGCAGATTGTCTCTAATCCCTCATGAATGTGATTATTTTAGGATAACCACACCCTCTAAAATTGTTTTACAGGTATTATAGAAAGAACTTTGTAGTGGAAAATATGTTTGGATATTATGCTGGAGAAAATGAAGCTGGTGTTTAAATGTTCAATATCTCTTTTAGCTGAGTTGTTCACATTTATCAAACTGCCCCTTTTGGAATGGTCACTGTCAGCCAGAAAATCACATTAAATTCAAGAGCATCTGTAATTAGCAGTGTCAGTCAAAATGGGAGAATAATAGGGACATTAACACAATAACATGTTGATGTATGAAGAAGCTAAGTTCTTGTTGCCTAAAGGTAATGTTTTAGTCTAAAAAGAATAATTGCCAACTACTTCAAAGTGCTATAGTGAATTAAGTTTGTTTGGTTTTTTATAGCATAATTAGAGTAAAAATCAAGATGTGGATGTGCTGGATTCTAAATTGGCTATTTTCTGCTTGCGATGCTTGGAATTTGCAAATGTCCGCTGTTATGCATTTTGCTTTATTATTCTCAGGAACCATATATCATGTTGCACCATGTCATGTCCAATTATGCTAAATGACATAACAAAGCTACCCAGTCTACCCCAAGATATCACAGTACTAGAGATTTAGACAAAAGAAAAATATTTTCTTTATACAAGAGTTAGACAAAATAATAAATTTGTAAAGGTTGTGTTTGTTTGTTTTTAAATGTAAGGCTGCTTAACTACCCTGTACTCTGGAACTGGCATTTGTTGCCCTGATCTCATTGCTAGTTATGGGTCTGGGAGATAAAAACATAGGATGGAGTTTTCAAAGGGGCCAAAGGGAGTTGAGCACCCAGTCACCCATTTAAGTTGATGAGAGTTGGAGGACTAATTTCATTATGCTTCTTTGAAAATCCAAGTTCAGAGTTGTTGTTTATGACCACGACAGTTTAAGAGTGTTCCTGAAAAGAAAAGTAACAAACACATGCTTGCAAATCTGAAGATAGAAGACAATTTTGATGAAAATGATCATGAAATGGTAGACTTCATGATTTTAAGGAAAAGGAGTGACCGCACCAGGATAGGAACAATGAACTTAAAAAAAGAATCAGCAGATAAGGTCTTATGGGACAAAAATGTAAGGGAAAAAAGGTCAGTAGAGTTGGTAGTTTCTTCGAGACAATATTAAAGGCACAACTGCAAACTATCACAACACAAAGAAAAGATAGGAAGAATATTAAAAAGCCAATATGGCTCCATCAGGAGCCCTTTAATGACTAAAAAAAATAAAGGAATCCTATAAAACATGGAAAAATTGCTAAGGATGAGCACAAAATAGCACAAATATGTAGGGACAAAATCAGAAAGACTAAGGCACAAAATGAATTTCACCTAGCAAGGGACATAAAAAGCAATAAGAAGAGGTTCTATAAGTACATTAGGTCGAAAAGAAAGACTAAGGAAAGTGTGGGTCCACTACTTAGCAAGGAAGGAGAGCTAATAACAGATTACATCAAGATGCTCGAGGTGCTTACTGTCTATTTTGCTTCAGTCTTCACTAAAAAAGGTTAATGGTGGCCAGATACTTTAACAGAATTTATTATTAATTATTATTAGATAATAGAATTATTATTAATTTAACAGAAATTAATAATATCAAGGGGGAAGGAACACAAACCAGAATAGGAAAAGATTAGGTTAAAGAATATTCATTTAAGCTGGATATATTCAAGTAAGCAGGGTCTGATAATAATCATCCTCAGGTACTTAAGGAATCAGTTGAAGCAATTTTGGAACAATTAGCAATTATCTTTAAGAACTAATGGAGAATAGATTAGGTCCCAGAGGACCAGAGAAGGGCAAACACAGTACCTATATTTAAGAAAGGGAAGAAAGAATACCCAGGGAAATATAAACTATCGATTTTACCTTAATACCTGGAAAGATACTGGAACAAATTATAAAACAATCAATTTGTAAGCACCTAGAAGAAAATAGGGTTATAAGTAATAGCTAACATGGATTTGTTAAGAACAAATCACACCAAACCAACCTAATTTCCTTTTTTGGCAGGATTATTGGGCTAGTGGATGGGGTGAAGCTATAGACATGCTATATCTTGATTTTAGTCAGGCCTTTGACACAGTCCATATGACTTTCTCATAAGTAAACTAGGGAAATGGTGTCTAGATTAAATTATCATGCTGTGGCTGCACAACTGGTTGAAACATCATACTCAAAGAGTAATTATCAATGGTTCACTGTGAAACTGTGTGGATGTATCTAGTGGGGTCCCACAGGGTCAGTTCTGTACTAGTCAATATTTTCATTAGAGACTTGGATAATGGAGTAGAGAATATGCTTATAAAATCTGAGGATGACACTAAGATGGAGCAGGTTACAAATACTTTGGAGGACAGGACTAGAATTCAAAACAACCTTGATAAATTTGAGAGTTGGTCTGAAATCAACAAGATGAAATTTAATAATGGCAAGTGCAAAGTACTGTGCTAACAAGGAAACATCAAATGCATAAATGCAAAATGGGAACTAACTGCTTAGGCGGTAGTACTGCTGAAAAGGATCTGGAAGTTAGAGTAGATCATAAATTGAATATGAGCCAACAATGTGATGTAGTTGTGAAAAAGGCTAATATTCTAGGGCATATTAACAGGAGTGTCATGTAAGCAGCACTGCATCCATTTCTGTGTGCTACACTTTAGGAAAGATGTGGACAAACTGGAAAGAGTCCAGAGGAGAGCTACAAAAATGATAAATGGTTTAGGAAAAACTGACCTATGAGGAAAAGTTAAAAGACAGGGTATGTTTAATTTTGAGAAAAGAAGATTATCAGGTCCCCCACCAATCTTCAAATATATTAAGCGCTGTTATAAAGAGGATGATTATTAGTTGTTCTCCAGGTCCTCTGAAAGTAAGACAAGAAGTAATCAGCTTAATCTGAAAGAAAGGAACTTTAGGTTAAATATAATGGAAAATGTTCTAACTATAAGAATAGTTAAGCTCTTGAAGAGGCTCCCAGAGGAAGTTGTAGAATCCCCTTCCGACAGATATGGCAATTACCTGCAATCTTTGGAAGATCTCACTGTATTAAATTTATGTATCATTCTGAGCCATAGCTTGTATGTAATTCCATGGGGGAGGATGACTGCAGTTCCTCCAGGAACTAAGAACAGTGGGGGATGATTAGGCCAATTCACTCAGGTTTTAATACCTCCAGAGTAGTACCCCCACCTGGAGAGGCTCACATAGACTAATTCAGACTGGATTCTCCAGAGACCAACAGAGAAATAAAGGACTTTTGGATAAATAGTCAAGTTTAAAGTGACTCAGGGCCTTCTTTCTGACCTAGCAAACAGATAAGACCTTCTGCCTGGGGTGGGGGACCCAACCCTTCCTGGGAAGGGTTGGAAAGACATTAGCCTACTGAGGCCCCATAAGACTGATGGATGACCTATGTTAAGCTTTTAGCAGGTATATAAGATGTTTTATTGTTTTTAATGTTTTCTCTGTAATGTTTTTACCTTACAAATAAATGTGATTGCTTATAAAGAGTGAGTGATAACTTATAACTACTGGCATTTGTGCCTTCGGAGAGAAAGTAAAGCATAGATGCTGGTCCGTTTAGGCAGTCTGGCTTGCTGGCGATGTCACAGGATAGGCAGGGAACTGTGAACCCTGGAAAAACCCTGGTCAGGAGGAAGACAGATGTGGGTCTCCACCCAAGAGAGGCAATGACTGATGAACCAGGAGCCCAGAGTGGGTGCTGAAGAGGACTATAAAGGGGAAATACACAAGCAGTTATCCTGAACTTTGACACCCATCATTGGACGTTTTTAAGAACAGGTTTAGACAAATCACTGTTGGTGATCATCTAGGTATAACTGGTTCTACCTCGGCTCAGGGGGCTGGGCTAGGTGACCTCTCAAGGTCCCTTTCATTCCTACATTTCTATGATTCTGTGACACATTGGCTTGCAAGCTTGGACAAGTAGTACTAATAACAGATATCCAGTATTTACCCTCTCAACTCCTATCTGTACACACTAAAGGTCAGATTCTTCCTGGGTTTTCATCTCCCCATCACCCTCTTGCTCTAGTCTCATAAGGCCTGGACAGAACTTCAGTCCCTGCATTCAGAGGAGTGTACACCCCACTCCCTAACCTCTCCTTCTGGGACACACAACATCTTGAAATGGACAAGGAAGGACAAATTGTAGACAGAGCTATAGTTTTTCTCCATGTGTATTACCAGCTGACTGAGCTGGCCAGCCATATGTGGTAGTGCAGTCCTTAAAAGATTTGTAGCAGTTTGTGTACTCCCAATCAACAAAGAGCTCCAAAATGTAAGATCTATCTCAGGTAGGAAACCTCCAGTGTTATTCCTGGGATAATGCAAATTCAATACTACTCTTAATATAGGGAAGTGTCAAGATGGTACAATCTAGTTTTAAATTAGGATTGTAGGATTTAGCCCGTCATTTGTGTATGACATGATCAGAAGTGTACACTCTACCAGAAAAACCAATACATCTGCAGTAAAGGTTTCTTGGGCTCTGTGGGAGGCAATTTTTCTACATTACTTTACTAGTTACATCTCTAACTGATACATAACACCAACCAGACCAATAAGGAAAGAAAAAAAAACCTAAGTAAATGAGACATATTGGGAACAGAGAAATTCATTCTAAATTACATATGAGTAATAGATGATGAGTCCAGAGACATTTTTGGAGCCCACACTGAATAAAGGTGAAAGTGTACATGGTGAAATAAAACTGATAAACCTAAAGATATATAAGGAAGTTGGTAAGGTGCAGTTCATTTGGCATACATTGCAGACTCCTCCCTAAAGCAACTACACTTTCTTGTGTGTCATAGAGCACACTGATGACACTTAGCAATTAATAAATATGATAATGAATGTTACTGGGACAACAGTCTAAATGTATTTGGGAGAAAATACTATGCCTATAAATACAGCCCCCAGCTAAAACTTCTCCAGCATATTATCAGCTATCTACAACCTATCCTGGAAAACAATCCCTCACTTTCACAGACCTTGGAAGGCAGCCAGTCCTCGCTTACAGACAGCCCCCCAACCTGAAGCAAATACTCACCAGCAACTACACACCACACCACAGAAACACTAACCCAGGAACCAATCCCTGTAGCAAACCTCGTTGCCTACTCTTTCCCCAGATCTACTCTAGCGACACCATCAGAGGACCCAGCCACATCAGCCACACAATCAGAGGGTCATTCACCTGCACATCTACTAATGTTATATATGCCGTCATGTGCCAGCAATGCCCCTCTGCCATGTACATTGGCCAAACCGGACAGTCCCTATGTAAAAGAATAAATGGACACAAATCGGACATCAGGAATGGTAACATACAAAAGCCAGTAGGAGAACACTTCAATCTCCCTGGACACTCAATAACAGATTTAAAAGTAGCCATCCTTCAACAAAAAAACTTCAAAAACAGGCTTCAAAGAGAAACTGAAGAACTACAATTCATTTGCAAATTTAACACCATTAATTTGGGCTTGAATGTGGGCTGGGAGTGGCTGGCTCATTACAAAAGCAGCTTTGCCTCTCCTGGAATTGAAACCTCCTCATCCATTATTGGGAGTGGACTACATCCACCCTGATCAAATTGGCCCTGTCAACACTGGGTTCTCCACTTGTGAGGTAACTCCCTTCTCTTCATGTGTCATTTATATAATGCCTGCACCTGTAATTTTCACCCCATGGATCTGAAGAAGTGTGTTTTTTACCCAGGAAAGCTTATGCCCAAATAAATCTGTTAGTCTTTAAGGTGCCACCGGACTCCTTGTTGTTTATGCCTATAAATGTAGACTACAGCAGGTGAAAACACCTGTAGTAAAGAAGTCCGTGACTGCACCTTAAGTAGAGCCTGTTTGAAGCAAATACAACTGGGCTGGCAGAAAATTAAAGTTGTCACTATTAGCATACTTCAGTAACAGATAAAATAGTAAAAATAAGACTGTTTTTTCCCCCAAAATGTGTGCAAACAAGTGGTCGCTGTAGCAACCCCATGCAATTATCATATAACTATGATCAAGGCTTTTTTGGATTTGTAATCGCAGATTTTATTACACTTTTTAAAGACTCATTCATTGAATTTTAACTCATGTCGTCAAGGTACAGGTAAGTTTGTGTAAATGTCAGCAGAAACTCATGCATAAAATGTTTCAGAGAACTCAAAGACTTACCAGCTTGCAGAATGGCTGTGCAATAGGAGTGAAGTCAAACTACCTTGAGGGAAAATATTAGCAAAGTAGCAAGGTAGTATGTTCTCATGGAGAAGGGGCATGG
This sequence comes from Eretmochelys imbricata, assembly GCF_965152235.1. Lineage (NCBI taxonomy): Eukaryota > Metazoa > Chordata > Testudines > Cheloniidae > Eretmochelys > Eretmochelys imbricata. The sequence goes on along the minus strand of NC_135572.1, from coordinate 178,372,970 downwards.
GGAAGAGCAGATTAATGGAGACAGTGGCCATCTTTGCTAATGACAGCCTGTGGCCTCCATCCCATTGCAGATAACAGGATATGGGAGCCATTTTGAAATAGGGCAGTTCTTCATAAATGTCTTTAATTTTATTCTTAAGCAACACTTGAAGAAATTTTCAGTTATGAAGTGAAATGGGAAATTTTACCAATAATGATAAAAAAATCTTCAAATGTAGCTTAGGCTCAGGAGTTCAGTGAATTTTAACTAGATGGGAAGCTTGAAGAACTTGTTTTATTTCTTTATTGTGGTAATTTGAGTACAAACTAAAAAAAAATTGAGACAGAGTGCTAAATTTATTTTAAAAACAACATCAATCTAACAGATTTACTTGTCCGGTCTCAGAAAATTCATTGTATACTTAAAAAGCAAATGCTGTAATTTAGGTGAGGATATACTGTATTTTTCATATATAATGAAGAGGTTGAATGCAAAACTCAACATAACCTTAGCTATGGCACAGTGATCAGCACTTCCTCAGTAATAATATACGTGACATAATGGCCAAGTGTGTCTTTGTTCCAGTAGAAGGCTCCTAAACCTATTTGTGGCCCAGTAGCAGAAGGACACAAAGAGCCATTTAGCCAGAGTTACATTTTAAAAACCAACACTACTAAAAACAAATTTTAAAACTTCAACCTACCAGTTTCAACAAAAGCTGAGGATAACCTAACATCATGCTTCTTGGAATTATGTAATAAGACAGGGTACTCAGGTACCAAATTGATAAGCAAAATATATATGCCTAGTTAAATAGAGCAGATTAGACAATTATTTGATCACTGACAAAATAATTGGAAATGCATTTGAGAGACGTAGATGCCATGTTAGAGACTCTGGAAGATTTTGGACTGAAAATAAAGGGAAGTGAGTATGACTTCAAATGAGCATCAGACTAACATCAACATGACAAATGCAAGGGGAAAAGGAAGCTGTAGTGAATGCACAGCCATTCTACAGAACCATGTTCACTTTGAAAACTTTTCACTTGGTCTGCCACATTCTTACCCAACTTAGCAGTGGTGGTGAAAATAACTTTCAGTTATTTATAATAGCATTGTATTTATATAACACTTTCTGAAAGTGTTCTACTAGCTTTATTAAGTAGGTTCACAAATTACAGTGTTTAAAACAAGGAACTTTCTTCTTAGCTGAACTTATAAATAGGCACATTACAAAAATTAGTCTAATTGTTACAGGTGTCTGTATTACAATGATGCCTATAGATAAAGTGTCCATCATTAGACCCTGTTTTCAGTTGAATACAACTATGCCAATGTTAAACCATTTAGCTGAAATTGTCCATGCCGGGTGTCTGCCTAAGTCTGATTTTTTTTTTTTCTGGAAAGTTTTAGCCATTTCTCAGAATGAGGTTAGAGAAAAATATATTATTTTGTCCACGTTGAAAACATTCTTACAACCAATTTGTTAAGGCCCAGCACTTCCATGCTGTGGAGCAAGGACTTGAAATTTGGTGGGGGGTATAAACCTCTAAAAAAAATCTCTGTTTGAACATATTCAGAAGAGACTTTTTAGAGTTTGACAACTAAATCCTCCAGTGATAGAGGACTGTGCTGTGGATCTGAATATCCCAACCCTGATGATGAACATAGGGGAAAGGAGGTCAATATGATTGCACATGATATAATGTTTCTTTTTTTCCATTACATCCAAAAAATGATGTTAGGAGAACAACAGAGTTGCTAATCAAGCGCTCAAAAGTTAGGACCAACCAGAATTGGCTTATTCTAGGGCAATAATTTTGTCAGCCAGAAGGTGTTGGCAATCAAAGCAAATGTTTTCCTTCCCCCAACAACCAACATAAGGACTGACAGCTCAACAGGGAATTCAGAATTCAAACTTGGTTCCCAAGCACTGAACTGTCTCTAAACAGTTAGTCAGCTCTACTCATTGGACAAGTTTATCAGCTAGTGCTAACTGGTCTAGCTCCATTGGCTTCAACTGTTTTTGCTTTTGCCATGATAGGTACACAACTCCTGACAATGGTTAGCCAGTAAGTGTGCTGTGGTTGCTGTTTAGTATACTAAAAAATTACTATTTCAGGTAAATTTTTCAGAAGTGCCTAAGTCACTTAGGAGCTTAAGGTCCATTGAAAATCAGGGAGATTTAGACTCCTGCATCACTTAGATGATTTTGGAAATTGATTCCCTTCATTGTTATCTTATCTCACCCAAAACCATTTTTGCAATCTTAACACACATTGAGAGATAACCAGTGAAGACTGAGATAAGAATTGCCTTTTTTATTTGTACGTGTACAGTGCCCTGCAGAATGAGGGCTTTCTCCCTTTGGATGCTAATACAAAAATAAACAACATGTTATTCAAACCAACTTTATTTGTTTATTTGAGAGCAGCCTGTGAACCAAGGAAATAAATTGATAAAAATATGGAATTTCCTCACAAGGTTTTGACATACAGAAAAAAGATGACATATGATTGTATAGTTCTTAACATGCAAACGAGCCAGATTATTTGTCCTTTTTACTGCAATAAAGCAGGTATACTATTTTGAAACATGAACTATAGAATTAAACCAACAACAACAGTACTTTACAAGAACACGCATTTGGTTACAGCTAGTGGATCCCAGCACAGATATGCAGCTGAGCACAGAAACCATTATATTCAACGCTACTAGTGACTGCAAAAGCGTAAATGAGTCTATGGCTATAAATGCAGAACCAAATTAATGTCTGCCTACATCAAATTATATTACAGCCTAGTTTCTTCTAAAATATAGTGTTTAACTGTAATATAAAATGTTCTAAAGAATTGTTTGTGAATGCAGCTGGCCAGAGAACTGTAAAAAGTACAGTGTCCAAAAACAGGCATGTTAACGATTTTTTAAAAGGAATATTCAAGGTACATGAAGGGTTGAAAAGTAATAAGGTCTGAATGAGTTAGTGATGGCTGTCATAAAAATCTGGCAGAATATTCTATTTACAATATGTAATAAAACTGTCACACACAGAATTTATAAAAGCATTTGCCCTAGAAAACGAAATCTTTTCTCCAAGGGCAAGTTAATAACCTCTACAGTTCATTTGAATACATGGACAAAGAGATATTTTGACTAATAGAGCATTGCAAGGTGAGCACTAGGCAATCTAATAGATATTATGACAATGGTTTGATCAACAGCAGAAAACATCCTGTGCTAGAAACTGAGCAAAAAATCCAGTGTTTTTTATGTCAGCCATAATTTGGTGTCACTAACAAATGTCTTTGTATGGTGTGTGCGTTCTCTCTTTCTCTCCCTCACACACTTATGCACACCAAAAAAATGTGGCTCTTACTACTTGTGAATTTTACGTGGAGCAACCCAATTTTTAGGATTAAAAAAAGAATCCAACCTGAATACTTAAAAGGAATGCTAACCTGTGAAGTAATAAATTGAATGCACAGCTATTGTCCACAAGATTATGAGATTACCGTTCAAGAGATTTAAGTGACTAACATAATTCAACATCCAGGATTTTGTATCCTTTCAGGGGAAAAAAAAAATTGATGTATGCAAATTAGCATATTTAAAATAGATCCTGCAAAAATTTAGCTAAATTTAACTTGCAGCAGTGTCCCACATTATAAATTATGAATCATCCAAGAAATTGGCTGTAGGCAATACTGTAGGCAAGTTCACAGGGAATTAATGGTAACATATTCATGCCATTATTAGGGGTAAATATACATGCAATATAATGTTTGTACGCCATTTTATACTTGTAATGTTAATTACATTGATAGTGAAGTTTTAAAGAACACAGAAAACTCAACCCAATCCAACAAGCCATTGCAAAATCCTGTGCGCCCAGAAGCTCTAGTAACCCAGCATGAAATTGACAGGTGTTTGAGAATTCCTGCTGTCTAAGGATATGAGCTGCATAGTTTCTCCTATGTACTAGCAGTGGAGCTTTGGTGAATGGCTGGGGAGAATACCACTGGATCTGTGCTTATGAAGATCCAATTACCAAGATTTTCTGCATAAGGGACCTGATCCAAAGCCCATTGAAGTCAATGGAAAGACTCACACTGACTTTCAGTAAGATTTGGATCAGGCGTAGGATGTGCTAAGGGCCACTGGTCACCATTTCATCTGGAATGATGGAGCAGCAGCCACAAAGGGACTCCCAATTGGAGGTCATGGTCATGGAGAAAGAGGCAATGTGCCAAATTGCCAGGGCCAGTCTCAGGGTGGGAATGATTAGCTTGCTTGGAAAGGGGAGATTAGGTGGTTCACTAATGTTTGTAAGTCTCTCACGGTGAGAGTTTGTCTATATAGGTTAATCTAAATTAACTGAAAGTGTGAATTTAAAGTGGACTAGTTAAACCACACTAACTCCCCTATGTTGACACTCTTATTCAGAAGTAAAGCAGCCTTAATCTGATTTATTTTAAATCACAAAATCTGAGGGATGATTTCTTTAGTTATGATCAGATCACTGCATGTTTTAGGATGTGTTGAACATAGACAGCAGTATCAATTCCAGTCAATGAGAGCCAGACAAGGATAAGCACTAGATACCCTGAAGCCAAATCAATACAACACAGCTCACATTTTTCCAGTTTGCAGCTTCACAAACGTTTGATCACTTCCATTAAGGAAATATTATAATTGACTCCCTCTGCAGGGTGTTGCTATACGTTCCGTGGTACACTACCCCTTTCTGGATGTCTGATAGCAATCTTTATGTGCCATGAGTTTGGCGGTGAGTGCTATAGGTGTTGCAAGCACTCTACAGGTTTCTAGCCCTTGGTGTGTTCCCATAAACACGCATGCATTTCAAATAATAGAGTGTTATTTTGCTAATGCTGGTGAAAATAAAAGGTGCAAATACCCTAAGCACAACAATTACAAAGAAAGATCAATGCAACAATTCCTAACTCTAAGGGCAGTCCAATATAAATATATAAAGGCAAGAGTCTTGTAACTCCTTCACACTGTTGTCATAAATATAAAGGGAAGGGTAAACCCCTTTGAAATCCCTCCTGGCCAGGGAAAAGCTCCTCTCACCTGTAAAGGGTTAAGAAGCTAAAGGTAACCTCGCTGGCACCTGACCAAAATGACCAATGAGGGGACAAGATACTTTCAAAAGCTGGGAGGAGGGAGAGAAACAAAGGGTCTGTGTCTGTCTGCATGCTGCTTTTGCCAGGGACAGAACAGGAATGGAGTCTTAGAACTTTTAGTAAGTAATCTAGCTAGGTATGTGTTAGATTATGATTTCTTTAAATGGCTGAGAAAAGAATTGTGCTGAATAGAATAACTATTTCTGTCTGTGTATCTTTTTTGTAACTTAATGTTTTGCCTAGAGGGGTTCTCTATGTTTTTGAATCTAATTACCCTGTAAGATATCTACCATCCTGATTTTACAGGGGGGATTTCTTCATTTCTATTTACTTCTATTTTCTATTAAAAGTCTTCTTGTAAAAAAACTGAATGTTTTTTCATTGTTCTCAGATCCAAGGGTTTGGGTCTGTGGTCACCTATGCAAATTGGTGAGGCTTTTTATCCAACATTTCCCAGGAAAGGGGGGGGTGCAAGTGTTGGGAGGATTGTTCATTGTTCTTAAGATCCAAGGGTCTGGGTCTGTAGTCACCTAGGCAAATTGGTGAGGCTTTTTACCAAACCTTGTCCAGGAAGTGGGGTGCAGGGTTTTGGGAAGTATTTTGGGGGGAAAGACGCGTCCAAACAGCTCTTCCCCAGTAACCAGTATTAGTTTGGTGGTGGTAGCGGCCATTCCAAGGACCACGGGTGGAATACTTTGTACCTTGGGGAAGTTTTGACCTAAGCTGGTAAAGATAAGCTTAGGAGGTTTTTCATGCAGGTCCCCACATCTGTACCCTAGAGTTCAGAGTGGGGGAGGAACCTTGACAACTGTCCTCCTGCCTGCAAGCCACTGTGCTTTATCTTCTTTGTGCTACTGCTGGCCTCCTGTCAGCAACAGAGTGTTTGCGGCCAATCAGAGCTTGTGCTCTGATGAAAACATTTTTTTCATCAGAAAATACCAGTTCTTCCAAACCATAATTTTTGTGTGGAAACTTACCAGTTTCTATGAAAATTTTATCTGGAAAGTTTGTCAGGTCCAAGATGGAATTTATGGACAAAACTGAGGGGAGGATAAGATGCCTCCCCCCCAAATAGTTAATAGCTCAGTGGTTAGACTATTCACCTAAGATGTTCAAATCCCTGCTGTGAACCAGGTTATTGCACTGAACTATTGCCTTCTCTCTCTTTTTTCATGAACATTTTCAAAAGTTCTTCTCAGTTTCAACCTGATGCAGAATGAACTCAAATGTCAACATCTCAAAATTTTTTATGAAACATATTTTTTGTTGGCCAGACAGCCCTTCCTGCCACAGACAGATCCCAGGCTGCTTTGCCTCTTTCCACACAGCCTCTGGCTCTGTCCTGCCCCCCATGACTCCAGGATATTACTTCGTTTAGCTGGACTTTGGGAATTATGGAGCCCTCTCCTGGCTGGATTCATAGATTCATAGATATTTAGGTCAGAAGGGACCATTATGATCATCTAGTCTGACCGCCTGCACAACGCAGGCCACAGAATTTCACCCATCACTCCTACAAAAAAAAAAACCTCACACCTATATCTGTGCTATTGAAGTCCTCAAATCGTAGTTTAAAGACTTCAAGGAGCAGAGAATCCTCCAGCAAGTGACCCGTGCCCCATGCTACAGAGGAAGGCGAAAAACCTCCAGGGCCTCTTCCAATCTGCCCTGGAGGAAAATTCCTTCCCGACCCCAAATATGGCGATCAGCTAAACCCTGAGCATATGGGCAAGATTCATCAGCCAGATACTACAGAAAATTCTTTCCTGGTAACTCAGATCTCATCCCATCTAATAGCCCATCACAGGCCATTGGGCCTATTTACCATGAATATTTAATTACCAAAACCATGTTATCCCATCATACCATCTCCTCCATAAACTTATCGAGTTTAATCTTAAAGCCAGATAGATCTTTTGCCCCCCTGCTTCCCTTGGAAGGCTATTCCAAAACTTCTCTCCTCTGATGGTTAAAAACCATGGATGGTGCACTGTGTAACTAACAGTGTTTTCCATTGGCTCGATTCCGTTTCTCCCTCCAGCCCAGAGGTGGTGGACATACTCAGGTTTCTCTTCAGATTGTATAAGGTACCCAGTAATGAGCCAAAACTTCATTACAATAGAAATGACTTCACTGAATCTTTAGTGATGACAGTTTAGTTGTCATCATAACCAATCAAATACTAAAATGGTTAGAAGAATGCATTACACTCTTTCTGAATTTAATATTTTGAGGCAAACTGAATCTAAAACAAATTTTCTTTAGCACCAACCTCAAAGTTAACAATAGTATTAAGGCTGGTAAAAATTGCATTTTTTGCCTGCTACTAGAAGAAAGGTGGAACCTTGGAGTAAAATGGCTGTATTCTGAAATGTGTGATATACATCTCTAAAGGAAGGTGGGGATAATAGAATTTATGGTTCCCTCAGTCTCATACTAAAGTTTCAAAATGCAATAAAATAAAATTCAGAATTTCTTTGAGAAATCAGTTCAGACTACCAGAAGTTTGTATTAGAATTCACTATTTTAAAAATAAATGGAGTTTCAGTGAGTGGCCAGATGCAAGGCTGGTGTAAATCAGCATAGTTCTAGTGACATCAAGAGAGTTATGCTAACTGATACTATACCTGATGATCTGGGCGAGGGCTAGTAACCTTTATTATAATAACTCAATGAAGAGAAAGAAAGAATGTAAGGTAATATACTGAGTTGTAGCAGCTAAAAACTATAGGTGTTATATTGTATTTCCTAACTGAAGTCTTATAGCAAATGTACAATATTTAAAAATATATAGAGAATATACCTGTCTGATATACCACTTAACAAGCACTGTTCCAAGTGAAGAGAACCAACAGACCAAGTTTCAATGGGAATCATTTAGTTCTTCATAACAATAAAGAAAATCCATATGGGACTTAGATTGTCACGTATCTCTTACTCAGCCATAAAGGAGACTAAATGTGACTCAAGCTGCAGTGAAGAAAGCACAGGCTACTCACCCAATGCTTCGTGCAGTGAGCAAGAGGATAATGAATCGGTGAGTCTTAGCTATGTATATCCTGCCCCCACTCACCGTCCAGAGTAGGGGGTAGTGGGTAAAGTAAGGAGTCAGCGGCTTCAAGAAAAAGGAGTAAAGTAACTTACTTCTCTCCAGATCGAGAAAGGAGGTCAGGAACTGTGGTTTTCTGAGTCACAATTTGTTCTCTGCTGTGCTCCTGGGATGGTTGTATTGCTAGGGCTGCTGCAGACATGGGCTTTGAGGGGGATCAGATTTGGCTCAGGAAGGGAAGAGGAACTTTCTGTTTTGTTGATAGTTACATTTTATTTGCTTTTGTTATTTATGGCAGGAGTTCTAGAGCCTTTGACAGGTGTTCTTTTTTATTTTTGTATCACACAAACATAACACATGCCAGATTCTGAAGTTACAATCCAGTACATAAAGAATCAAAATGATACCAAACGAAACCTACTACAGATGAACACGGAAAGAACCAGTAAAACAAATAAATAAAAATCGATCACTTATTAGCAATTAGTCTTTCACTGAAAGTTGAACAAATGGAAACATTGAGGATACTTGAAAATGATCCCTTAACAGTCTTATGACAGAGTTTCCTATTAGAGGTTTCATGGTGATCATTTTTTACAGAATGTGATTTCACATGCAGAACTTTCTTAATAAAAATAATATGTCACACTTCTATGGCACTTAATATCCAAGGATCTCAAAGTGTATCCCAAGCACCAATGAGATAAGATAATATCTTTCTGTCTATTTATACAGTACCTACCACAAGGGGACCCCAAATCTGGTTGGGGCATTTGTGCACTACTGCAATACAAATTAATAGTAATCTTTCTCGTAAAAAATCTGATAGATATTATTCCTAGTTGACAGACGAAAAACCTGAAGTTCAGAGTTTAAGTGATTTGCCCACGGTCAGGCAGGAAGTCTGTAGCAGAGCTGAGAACTGAACTCAAATTTTGCCCCATATTTTAACTTCAGTTACAAAACTAGCCATAGTCTTCTATCTAGTACACTTTCATCCCACCCTGCTCTAAAGGTTTTTATTCCCTTTCAGTGCATGTGGAGTTACATACATTTGCTCTCATTTGTATGTAATACTAGAAATGCCAGATCAAAAGACAGCCCTATAAAATATATTTATATACAGTTATACAGTAGCACAAATAATTATGGAGCTTTTTTTTAGTTAAATTTGTTTTCCCTTTTAAAGATTGTTATTAGTATCATTTCTAGATAAGATGTGAAACCATAACATTTGATTTGATGTCTATGAAATAGTCAAAATGAGGAAAATTTGAAAAAAAACAACAACTTCAGTTTATGTTTCTGAAGAACATAATAATGGCCATACTGGGTCAGCCCAATGATCCATCTAGCTCAGTATCCTGTTTTTGACAGTGGCCATTGCCAGATGCTTCAGAGGGAATGAGCAGAAGAGGGCAATTATTGATTTATTCAGACCCTATTGTACAGCCCCAGCTTCTGGCACACAGAGGTTTAGGGAGACCCAGAGCATGAGGATGTGCCTCTGCCCATCTTGGCTAATAGCTACTGATGGACCTATCCTCCACCAACTTATCAAATTCCTTTTTAGCCCAGTTATAACTACAAACCCTAACAATGAGTTCCACAAGTTGACTGCGCATTGTGTGAAGAAGTACTTCCTTATCTGTTTTAAACCTGCTGCCTATTAATTTCATTGAGTCACCCCTGGTTCTTGTGTGGAGGGATAAATAACACTTCCTTATTCCTTTTCTCCACACCATTCATGATTGTGTAGACCTCTATCATATCCCCTCTTATTCATCTCTTTTCGAAGATGAACAGTTCCAGTCTTTTTAATCTCTCCTCATATGGAAGCTGTTCCATACCCCTACTCATTTTGGTTGACCATCTCTGTACTTTTTCCATCTAATATATTTTTGAGATGGTGCGATCAGAACTGCACACAATATTGAAGGTGTGGGTATACCATGGGTTTATATATTGGCATTATGATATTTTCTGTCTTATTGTCTATCTCTTTCCTAATGATTCCTAACATTCTGTTAGCTTTTTTGACTGCCGCACACTGAGCAGATGTTTTCAGAGAACTATCCACAATGACTACAAGATCTTATTCTCAAGTGGTAATTTAGACCCCATCACATTGTATGTATGGTTGGGATGATGTTTTCCAACATGCATTACTTTGCATTTATCAACAGTGAATTTCATCTGCCATTTTCTTGCCCAGTCACCCAATTTTGTAAGATCCCTTTATAATTATTATTCCTTTGTAATAGTATTCTACACATGGTATCACAGTTACACTAACCAGGATTGGCTTTTGTGCCTCTCCTAACACCAATGGGAAAGAGGGAAATATGCAAGTATTGCTATTCCAGCAGGATGACTCTAGAACTTGAGGTGAGGAGAAATAGTCTTTTCCTCATTCTTTCTTATTTGTTATTTGTGTTCTGCATTTCAGAAAGTTAAACATGGGCAAATACTCTGTTTAATGCAAAATGCAACACCCTCCCTCAGGCAGAGCTGAGTACATGGATGACTGACTCCTTTTTACTCATGCTTTTCTGATATTTGAATTCTATTAGGGTCTGATTCCACTTCCATTGAAGTGCATGGCAAAACATCCATTGACTTCAATGGGAACCTGATTGTGGACTAAATCTATCCTGTGTACAAGACTTCATGATTCAGGAAATGAAATACTCAAGTGCAATCCTGAACCCAAGCCTTTGCATACCAAGGAAACACCTGGCCACCATACTAATAGGCAAGCTATTTTTAAAATGTCTTTTATAACTCAATAAGCATTTCAGTAACCAAGTTCATACCACTGAACCAAAGGAACATGTAAAAAAAACCTCATACATAATTTAATATTGGACACATATATATGTTTCAGCTAAGTCAAAGAAAAAAGTTAAGCACAAAATTGTGAGACACTAAATTCTTATAGCACAATATGTTTGTTCATTAGTTTTGAAAAACTACAATAAATTTTTTATGTTCTTGCCATAGTGCGATTTTTCTCATTTCCTAGCGTTACAAGAAATAACACAACTTGATTGTGCCAAATGTCTTGTCCAGCACTTCAAAAGTATTTGAGATCATTACAAATTAAATGAAACAACAAACCAGTCAATATTTTATTTACTGCCTCACAGCTGTTAGAACCTGTGCCTTCCGATCTCAGACACTGGAAATACACCAGTGCCCTTTGAAAAAAACGCTAATTTGCTGCCTGAAGAATGACTCCACATTATTCGAATATGTTTGAATTATTATTAAAATAAACCACTCTATTATGAATGTTGTGTTACTAAAGTAATCTAATCCTTTTTGAAGCAGAATTTGCTAAATCAATTTCATTGGGAGCTGATTTGGACTGGTTTTGGTACCACAGGTATTTCTAAAAGCTGATCTTGCTGTCAAAAAACTCTGCAAGATATTTAAATCAGGATTCAGTTGTTCCAAAACCACTTCTATTAAATCTGAGCTTTCAACGTTGTTTAACCAAAGGGAAACACAGTAAATGGAAAGTTTTCAGGAAAAACATAAATATTTACAATAGAATTACACCAATTATCCATCTTTTTAATATTAATCTATTAATGGAAGGAAATTGCAAACTGCAGTCATGAAAATAATGCTACAATGGACACAATGCATCTTTTCCTGAGCAACTAAGGCCCTAATCCTGCAATTATTCATGTGTTTAATTTTATGCACCCCAAGTGAGACTATTCACAAATTAAAATTACGCACATGAATTAGTATTTGCAGGATTAGGGCCTTAGTTGCTCAGGAAAAGATGTATTATGTCCATTGTTGCATTATTTTCATGAATGCAATTTGTAATTCCCTTCCATAAATAGCTTAATATTAAAAAGACGGATAAAGTATAATTGTGAGTAAAATTATGCATGTACTTATGTGTTTGTAGAACAGGGTCCTATTATAACATAACTCTAGATTTTTTAGTTAATACTAAAGAAGCTTGCATTAGGGAGGCACACAATGGGAATGAGCCTGCATTTTCTGTGCCGCCAAAATTTCTCAGCAACTTCATTGGACTGTACTATTGGGCCCAAAATTAACCCCTCCCAGCAGATCAGAAAATTTATTATTGTAAAACTAAATTAGAATTTTAAAAATCTCATGTCACACAAAGGTTAATATGCACAGATGGAAAAAAGTTCATTATGATTTGAAAGTTTAATCTTATACTCAATTTTGAGTAAAAGGCATGTAATAACACCTTTCAAAGATTATTTCTAGATGCATTAACCATGATCCACTTGTATTAGCAGTTTAAAGAAAAAAATGAAGTAGTGAAAGTTTCAGAGGTTTTAAGTGAGCTGTTAAAATATGTAATTTATTTCTTTTTACATTTCACTATAGCTAATACAATAATATGACAGTGGTGTTTAATCAGTGCTTTTGTTGCTCACCATCTTACAGGCTTTATTGATATGGTCTGACAGCGGTAGCACCTCTTAAATAGTCTTCTAATCTTTTTGCACGTTGATTCACACATGAAAATTTAATCATGAACAATTCTATTATCAAAGTTGTCCTAATCTACTAATGTCAATGATATAACATTATAAAAAGAAAAGCCATTAAATTTTACAAGTCGGGTATTCATGCAATCATTCTTCCTCAGAGATGATTGACCATTACTTTTACCCCCTGTAGTTGAGACTGATTTGAGAGTAACTGCATCATGTAAGATCGTGTAGTTAACTACATGTAGTTAACAAAAATATCAAGGTCAAAATTACTTTTAGATTTCTCTGTAAATATCTAACCTTATGAGAGACTGCTATCACAACGCAGCCACAATAGACATTTGAAATCTCATCTATAGTAAGAGCTATATTATATTACAAATCTACTTTGGTGAAATCTGCTCTGATAAGCATCTTAAAGGAGGTTACCTTATTTGAAACACATAAAATAGTATCATGTCCTGCAATAGGTCAGAATTTTATTTCTGATCCAAAGAACTCCCTTAAAAAGGGAGATTTTGGCCAAAATGGGTTTTTGAAAGCATAATGCGTCATTAAAATGGATTCTGATGTTTTGATACTGGCTTGAAGAGCCTGATCCATTGGAGTCAATGGAAAGACTCCTATTGAATTCTTTAGGTGTCAGTTCAGGCCTTAAAAGAAGAAAGACATGGTGTCACTAACAAAACTGCTATATATATATATATATATATATATGTGCTTTCACACTGGTGTTTGCTGATATAAACTAAACATTTTAATTAACTTACAGAGAATACCATAAACTTGTGCATCCGATGAAGTGAGCTGTAGGTCATGAAAGCTTATGCTCAAATAAATTTGTTAGTCTCTAAGGTGCCACAAGGCCTCCTTTTCTTTTTGAGGACACAGACTAACATGGCTGCAACTCTGAAACCTGTCATAAATTTGTACATCACCTTCCAGAAACTAAAAAGTCATAGTTCCTGCCCCAAAGAGATTACAGTGAGGCAAATGAGGCAAATATAAGAAGTGATCATGAGGGATGAAATAAGTGGTATGGAAGGGAAGGACACATAACAGAAGATTTTAGTTATATGAAATAAATTGGAAGTTGCCTTAGACCATTTTTTCTATGGACACGCCATCACAAAATTAACAGGAATTAGTACTCTTGGCTACCATTTCACAAAAAAATTATATTGCATTTCCTGATATGACATATCTTCTAGAATATTATTGCCAAATTATTCATCCATATTGAATTGTTTCTCCCTACCTTGGAGATAAGATGCTAAAGTACTGCTGTCTGACACCCCTTGCACATGGTTGCATTGTGGTATCTCTAACCAGTCTAGATCAACACTGAAAAAAAAACTTTGTTGCAAGGGGAAAAGTATTTGGATTGTTTTCTACAACCTTGCTTGTGAAAATTAACAGAGAATTGCAAGATTCATTCACCTCTCTCCAACAGTAGCCTGGAACAGGATGTAGGACTATATTTTGGAATATAGGACTCCTTTGTTGAATCGTCCTTAGTTCAGATGTTAAAAACATGGATAAAGATGCAGTGTAATTTCCACGGAGTTATGCTAGTAGCTGTAGCTTGTTAGCTTCAACCAAGATATAAAATAAGATGAAGTATCTCTACAAAGAAATAGAAACTAGGAGGGAAAACAGAGGAAGTCCCAAAGAGAAAAATTCATTGAGTTACTCCTGATTTGTACAAATATATGTAAATTCAAAAATAGACCCATAAAGTATATATGGCATTGTCATACAGCCTGGCTAGAGGGCAGCAGGAGAGTGTTAGAAGGGAGCCTTATTCTCTGTAGAGGGAAGAAAGTTTGCTGTAAATTAATTAAACCACCTGAAGCCAGTCACATCATAAAAACCCCCTGCTTCAATCAGACAAGAGGAGGAGTTGAAGCAGAGTGGGTTGGTGTTGGAGCAGAGAGCAGTTTGGAGGGAAGCAGAGGAGAGTTTAGAGAAGTGCTGCAGTGGGCTAAGAAGACCAAGACCCTAGGTAAAGGGACACCTGATTTGTGCAGAGGGAGGGCAGGAAGCCCCACAAGCTGAAGGGCAGGAGAGGAAAGTAGCCCAGGGGAAGGAACCGCTAGTTCTAGTGGTTTACCGCTATCCCTAGGGTCCCTGGGCTGGGACCTGGAGTAGAGGGTGGGCCCGGGTCCCTCACCCTCCACTCCCCTCCTCTAGGACACTAGTGGGGCAGTTAATACCCCAGTTCAGGGGCAAGAAATGGTGCCCTGAGCCCCCAGCCAAGAAGAGAAACTGCGAGACCCATCATAGTTGTGCCAGCAATTTGCCACAGCATATACAGTACCTTCTAACTTTGTTTCCTTATAAGAAAATAAGCTTAGCAGAATCTCCGTATGGACCAATGAATGCTAAAAAGGCAAGCTACAACATGATTTCCACTGGGTTCTTCACAGAAATCCACAGATATTTCATCTATAAAATAATTGTTTTTAATATTTCTAATGGCACTCAAAGGTCTGCTAGATTCTTCCTAAAATAGGAAGACAATGTGATCCCTGTCCCAATAAATTTATAACTAATATTAGAAATCCTATAATAATGTTATCATAAGATGAGGGAGGAGAAAGGGTAACTTGAATATGATTATGTGCTCATGCAGCAAGGGCTAATACAAGCATAATAGGCAGAATGTGGTTCTAGATTCAGACTAAACATTTTTACATGTTCCACAGTTAGCAATGGATATTTTATTTCACAAGGCTATCTTTGATAATATTTTAGATTGTAGAGCTCATTTGCAAATTTCACAATATCAGTGCAAGATTAGTGTACAGTACCTATGCCAGATTCTATATTTCCTATGTTTCCTAGATCCTTTAGTTATGAATTACCTTTTTGCATGCATCTGAAATAAAAGTTTAATTAATTTACTGTAAAAAGGCACAAGTAATCAATCCTTTAATTAAAGAGATTCATTAGAATTCACAATCTTTGAACCTGTCAGATTTAAAATGTTGTAAATATTACTTTTACTTTCTATTCATCACTTTAATAAAGTTTAAGAGGAATGATGCAGTGTTAAATTTTAAATGACAGAAATGTAATTCCAATATTTCTTTTATATGAACATAGTATTTTAGCTCTTCAGTTATATTTCCCGAGGGATATCTTGACTCAATATATTAAAGATTAATTGCGTTAATAAAAGCATACAATATTTACCACTGGACTTTTTAAAACTATCTTTTATCGTACAAATCAGGAAACCAAACAGACAAACAAATTTAAGAAAAAATTGGGTGGAAAAAAGAAAAGAGAATTTCAGCAGCATACCAATACAAAGTTAGGCAAGTTCAGATGTAGATATTCAAACTGATCATAAACCCAAATGTGCATTTCATCTATTGTGAATAACTCAGATACAGTGGGATGCATCCTGTCCACTTTTGCTTTGGTGCGGCAAAAATAGTTAAAGGGCCACTGAATATTCCCTTTATGTAATAGAGTCCCCAGTTAATGTCAAAAACTAACATAGCTGGCTCTACATCTCCCACTCCGAGTGCCCCTTCTGCCTAGTAAATGTGTCAGGCCATTCAAGAGACATCACTAGCATCAGCTGCAATCCGGCAATACCAGTGGAAAGCCAAAATTCTCCATGTTTTTGCTATTGACTGGTAAGGAGAGATTTGGTATCCAGGAGATTGTTACAGTAACTCCACAATTAACATTGTAGTTATGTTCCTGAAAAATGTGACTTTATGCGAAACGATGTTAAGCTAATCCAATTTCCCCATAAGAATGAATGTAAATAGAGGGGGCTAGGTTTCAGGGAAATTTTTTCACCAGACAAAACACATTATATGCATATACAGTATAAATTTTAAACAATTTCAAACAAAATGGTTAATATTGTACACAGCAATGAATGACTGTAAAGTTTGGTTGAGGTGGTGGAGTAAGAGAGTGGAATATTTCCCCGGGAATGCCTTGCTGCTAAATGATGAACTAGCACTTGGCTGAGCCCTCAAGGCTTAATACGCTGTTGTTAATGTAGCCTCACGCTCTTCAAGGCAGCATGGACTGAGGCAGGTGGGAGAAAACACAATAGATGCAGGGCAGTAGCTGCAAACACTTCCCTGCAAAAACTGAACATGATGATGAGCCCACACTATCCAGCTCAAGAGCACCACTCCCTCCTGACAGCACATGCACGGCTGCACAGGTGCTGACTTTCCAAAGTGCTGGGGGGTGCATGCATGAGTGTGAGAGAGAGAGATGTGCATTGCCCCTTTAAGTGTGCTGACACCACTTCAAGTACATTGCCCTTTTAAGCAGATCAGACAGTTCAGACAGAAAGCAACAGCTTCCAACAAGCTCCCTCCCTCCCAAAGCCCCAAATATGGGGACTGTCCCTATAAAATTGGGACATCTGGTCACCCTACATCCTGATATCTGCACCCTTCCCACAGCAAGCAGGAGGCTCCTAGGAGCAGCTCCAATGCAGAGGGCAGGGCAGGAGCAGCACAGCGGGGGTGGGGGGTGGGAGAGGGACAGCTGAACTGCTGCTGGGTAGCTGCTGAGTCACATACCTTACAGGGAATTTAGGGGAGTTGATGGGGGGACCCCCCCCCAGTTCTAATCCCCACAAGGAGGGGCTGTTCTTCCAGAGAATCCTGCAAGCTGTGGACAAAGCAGGCAGGAACCAAATGACGACATTATAAGGGAGCATTGTGCAACTTTAAATGAGCATGTTCCCTAATAGGTCAGCAACGTAACAAGGAAACAACATTAACCAGGACAACATTAAGTGAGGAGTTACTGTATTTTATTACTGGGAGAAAAACAGGTGGGTGAAAACATAACCTCTTCTTTTGTAGGTGTCTGGGGTTTGGGTGATTTTGTGTGTTTGTTTGTTTTTTAATAAGTTGCGCATAGTATTATTACTGTTTTGTGCATAGTAGACAAATGACTACAGATTCGGGGGAGACGGCTGGGAGACGCTCATGTAATCATCATGCCTGATTCAAAAATTGAGCAGGAGGAAAATCAAGTAAGAGAGGATACAGCAGTGGAGAAACAACCAACAGAGGGTAGGAAAATGGACATCAAGAGGAAAGATGGTGCCAATACCAATGACACTAACAGTTAGGTAGGTGATACTGGCAGTAGAATGAGGCAAGGAATCTGGGTGAAGCTAAGCAGAAACAACTAATTTCTGTTTGCCAGTGCGAGGAGCCTAGGTAACAAAATGGAGGAACTAGGACTCCCGGTGCAGGAATTGAAACCAGATATTATAGGGATAACAGAAACATGGTGGGATATGGCTGTTCTTATGTTCTTAAACAAAAATAGGTCTGTAACTGAGGGTCCTTGATTTCAAAAGGACAAACTTTAAAAAATTTAGGGAATTAGTTAGAGAAGTATCACAGTTGCAGAAACTATCTGAAGCCTGCATCCCAAGCATGGGGGGTGGGGAAATTCATAGGGAAGGGCTGCACACCAAACTGGATAAGCAAGCATATCAACGAGGTGATTAAAATAAAGCCTACAAGGAATGGACGATGGGGTGGATCATCAAGGAAAGCTACTTCTTGGAGGTCAGAAAGTGTAGCGATAAAGTGAGAACTGCCAAAAGTCAAGAAGAGTTGGACCTTGCAAAGGAAATTAAAACCAGTAATAAAAGGTTCTATAGCCATGTAAACAAAAAGAAAACAAGGAAAGAAGAAGTGGGACTGTAAAACGTTGAGAATGGGGTGGAGATTAAAGATAATCTAGGCATGACCCAGCACATAAATGAATACTTTACCTCAGTTTTTGATAAGGGTAACGAGGAATTTAGGGATAGTGGGAGGGTGGCTAATGGAAATGAGGATATGGAAGTAGAAATTACCGCACCCAAGGTGGAAGTCAAACTCAAATAACTTAATGGGACCAAATCGGGGGGCCCAGATAATCTATATCATAGAATGTTAAAGCAACTGGCATATGAAGTTGCAAGCCCAATAGCAAGGATTTTTAATAAATTTGTTAACTCAGGGGGTTGTACCCTATGACTGGAGAATTGCTAATATAGTACCTATTTTTAAGAAAGGGAAAAAAGTGATCCTGGAAACTACAGGCTCGTTAGTTTGACCTCAGTTGCATGCAAAGTGTTGGAATAAATTTTGAAAGAAAAAGTTAAGGACATAGAGCTATAATACAACATGGTTTTACAAAACGTAGATCGGGGTGGCCAACCTGTGGCTCCAGAGCTGCATGCGACTCTTCAGAGGTTAATATGCGGCTCCTTGCACAGGCGCTAACTCCAAGGCTGGAGCTACAGCTGCTAACTTTCCAATGTGCTGTGACGTGCTCACTGCTCAACCCCCTGCTCTGCCTCAGGTCCTGCCACCACTCCACCCCTTCCCTCAAGGCCCCTGTCCCTTCCCTCTCCCCACCAGAGCCTTCTGCACACTGCAAAACAGCTGATTGTGGAGGGCGGGAGGCATGGGGAGGGAAGGGGCAGCGCTGATTGGCGGGGCTGCCGGTGGGCGGGAGGTGCTGGGGGCTGGACGGGGGTAGCAGATGGGGGGCTGCTAATGTATTACTGTGGCTCTTTGGCAATGTTCATTGATAAATTCTGGCTCCTTCTCAGGCTCAGGTTGGCCACCCCTGAGGTAGATCATGTCAGACCAACTTAGCCCTTTCTGTGAGAAGATAACAGATTTTTTAGACAAAGGAAATGTAGCACATCTAATCTATCTAGACTTCAGTAAAGCATTTGATACAGTTCCATATGGGAAATTATTGGTTAAATTGGAGACAATGGGGATTAATATGAGAATTGAAAGGTGGATAAGGAACTGGTTAAAGGAGACACTATAATAGGTCATGCTGAAAGGTGGAAATCTCAGGCTAGAGGGCGGTAACTAGTAGAGTTCCTCAGGGATCAGTCTTGGGACTAATCTTATTTAATATTTTTGTTCATGACCTTAGCACAAAAAGTGGGAATGTGCTAAAATTGGCAGATGACACAAAGTTGGGAGGTACAGATGCCCCCTGACTTACGCAATCGTTCCATTCCAGAAAGCCTTGAGTAACTTGAATTTTGCGTAAGTTGGAAATGTATACCTGTACGTTATACAAAAATTTCTACAACTCGAAAATCCTATTTCTGGCTTATGGAACTTTTTCCATAAGTGCGAATTTGCGTAAGTTGGGTCTTGCGTAACCTGGGGAGCACCTGTAATGCCAATTTGGAGGAGGACTGGAATATCATACAAGAAGTTCTGGAGGATCTTGAAAGCTGGAGAAATAGAAATGGGATGAAATTTAATAGTGCTAAGTGCAAGATCATGCATTTAGGGGTTAACAACAAGAATTTTTGCTATAAACTGAGGATCTATCAGCTTTAAGCGACAGAGGAGGAGAAAGACCTAGGTGTATTGTTCAATCACAAGATGGCTATAAGCCGCCAATGTAATGAGGCCCTGAAAAAGGCTAATGCATCAGGTGAAGTATTTCCAATAGAGACAGGGAAGTGTTAGTACCATTATGCAAGGCACTGGTGAGACCTCATCTGGAATACTGTGTGCAATTCTGGTCTCCCATGTTTAAGAAAGATCAAATTGGAACAGGTACAGAGAACAGCCACTAGGATAATCAGAGGAATAGAAAACCTACCTTATGACAGGAGATACAAGGAGCTTGGCTTGCTTAGACTGATCAAATAAAGGCTGAGGGGAGATATGATTGCTCTCTATAAATACATCTGAGGGATAAACACCAGAGAGGGAGAGGAGTTATTTAAATTAAGTGCCAATGTTGACACAAGAATAAATGGATATAAACTGGCCATCAATAAATGTAGGTTTGACATTAGACTAAGATTTCTAACCATCAGGGGAATGAAGTTCTGGAACTGCCTTCCAAAGGGAGAAATGGGGGCCAAAAACCTAACTGGCTTTAACACTGAGCTTGATAATTTTATGGAAGGGATAGTAGGATGAGATTACCTACATTGGTATGTGGCCCATCTGCAAACTGCTACTACCAAAAATCCTCAATGGTCAGAAATGGGGAGCGCTCTGAGTTACTGCAGAGAATTCTTTCCCATTCTTTGCCATGGCTGGCAGGTCTTGCCAACATGCTCAGGGTTCAACTGAGAGCCATATTTGAAGTCAGGGAAGAATTTTCACCCAGGTCAAATTGGCAGAGGGCCTAGGTGTTTGTCATCTTCCTCTGCAGGATGGAGAATAGGTCACTAGCTCGTTTAAACTAGAGTAAATGGTGGATTCTCTGTAACTTGAAGTCTTTAAATCATGATTTCTGGACTTCTGTAACTCAACCAGAGGTTCTGGGTCTATTATAAGAAGGGGTGGATGAGTTTCTGTGGCCTATGATGTGCAGAAGGTCAGACACGATGGTCCCTTCTGGCATAAAAGTCTATGAGTCTATGACACTAAAAGAGAAGCAATTCTGACAACTTGCAGAACTTTAGCAAGGAGCTGTGTTTAGAACTTCAGGCTTGTCAGCATTTCTCTTAAACTTTTCACAACTTCTGTGACTATGGGTCTTCACTCATTTCCAAACATATTAAAATCCTTTAATTAAATTGTAGTTAGACTCTTAAAAGTTACTCAGTAAAAACATCATCATGAGTTCATGGTCATTGTCTCCCAATGATTTCCATATCAGATGTGCTCATTTTCCAATAAAAATATGTTTTTCCTACATGCCAGCCCAACAAACTCAGCCTAGAGCCTGAGAATCAAGATGAATTCACGGTTCTCTTACATCATCATACAATAATAAAAGTTCTGGAGGCCATATGATACCATCATTGACACTCATGCAACCCCATTGCCTTCAACTCATTAACTTAGTGTAACTGACTGGGACTTAGTAAACAATTCTGTTGATGTTGTACAATAAGAAATAGAATTGAGGTCACTCTGTCACTCTCCTGTAGTTGAGCTGGCACTGCAGGACTGGAAGGGACCCTGATATGCCAGCTAGTCCAGCTTTCTGCACAAAGACAGGACTAAGTATTGTTCCCAAACTTGTTCTGCCCCGTCTGCAGGGAAAGCCCCTGGCAAGCCAGGCCAGTTTGTTTACCTATCACAACTGCAGGTTCAGCCAGTTGCGGCTCCCAGTGGCCGCGGTTCACTGTTCCAGGCCAACGTGAGCTGCTGGAAGCGTCATGGGCCGAGGGACGTACTGGCCGCCACGTCCAGCAGCTCCCATTGGCCTGGAGCAGCGAACCACGGCCACTGGGAGCCGCAATTGGCCGAACCTGCGGACTCAGCAGGTAAACAAAGCGGCCTGGCCTGCCAGGGGCTTTCCCTGCACAAGCAGCGGAACAAGTTTGGGAACCACTGGTCTAGACCATTTGTGACAGGTGTTTGTCTAACCTGTCCTTAAAGACCTTCAGTGACAACCATTCCACAGTCTCCTTAGATCTGTGTGTGTGTGTATGTATGGGTTTGTCTATATAAATAAAATAAGCCACAATGACTCTGTGTACACAAAAAGAGCAGACCAGTGGAGAGGACCATTAGAATAGAACACAGTGTGGGTTCTATCAGTAGAGTAAATCAGGTTTAGGGCTCAAACGTCTACTGTAAACACTTCAGTGTGTTCAGAGTTTCACAGATACAACCATTATTTTCACTTTCGTACTTGTCAAGCACCTTAATACATGGCCTGGTTTTCAAATGTACTCATGTGTCTCCACACCCACTGAAGTCAAGTTCGTTAATTTCCACCAAGATTGTTAGGATACCAAAGCAGTATCTGTAATGGCTGTAAGTTTATCCCTCCTGTAGGAGTCTCCAGCCTCATGCTGAATATAACTTGCAGCAATAAAATTATGTTTCATACCTTTACAACTAGTAGCTGGAAGCCTGTGCTATCATACAGGTGCGATTTGCAAAGTCATGTGGGTAAACAAGCTGAAAATGGGAGCTCCTGTTTTCCTGAGCTAAGCTGCAGCTTCCTAAGTAAGAACTGGCAAACTTTACTCTGAAGCATTTACTCTTAGGATAAAGAGGCTGAGTGGGGGTGTGGGGAATAGCTTAGTTTACGCTGTCTGGGCACTGCCACTTTAGAAGAGCAAGAGATTTTATCGAATAATAATAATTCTGAAATCATTATTTCAGAAATATAATTAAGAATTAATAATTCTTTCAGAAAAATAATTTCTAAAAGAAGTAAATTCAAAATTGTGTGGGGAAAAAGACTACTTTTGTTGTAAGCGGCAATATGGATAAACTAAAATACCTCCTGAAATAATGAGTGCCTATCACTTGTGGGATTTGGTATGCTTGACATATTAAAATTGAGTCTGAAAAGTCAAAAAAATACCATTTTGTATGACAATGTTACTAAATTATAGTCCCTGAATGAGGCTTTATGAGTAATCACTGCACACAAACACAAGATAAAAGAACTAACCTTATTCATGACTGAAACCTATTTACCTTGGGTAATACTCTCCTCACAACACATGACTGCATTAGCACTCAATGGTCTGGAGCCAGTAAAGTACTTAAGCAAGTGCTTAATTTCAAGCATGTTAAGAAGTCACAGGACTACTCATGTGCCTAAAGTTAAGCACGCACTTACGTGCTTTTCTGGATCAAGGCCAGGCGACAGAGACATTTTATTGAAAACTTGAAACACAGTCCTCAAACGAGTACAGCTAATATAAACCTCGTGCCAGTTGTGTCTGATGAGAATGGCAGGAAAAGACCTTTTCTTTGCATTGTACTTGTACACAAATTATAATAAAAGACAAACTTTAGGAGAGTAGAAAACGAAGTACCAAATTTCTGGGTTTTTTTAATTAGCATTATAACCTCAGAAATTAAGCCAAATAATTTCCCTTAAAGTATTATGTAATGTCCATAACTTCACAGTCCATTTCAAATTGTATTTTTCTACAAAGAGATCAGTATCTCAATGAGTTTCATAGGTTGCCAGGTTTCAGAGTAGCAGCCGTGTTAGTCTGTATTCACAAAAAGAAAAGGAGGACTTGTGGCACCTTAGAGACTAACCAATTTATTTGAGCATAAGCTTTTGTGAGCTACAGCTCACTTCATCGGATGCCAGGCTATTTTTCTGGATTGATAGCAAAGAAACATTCATGTATAATCAGGGTAACTTGCTAGTACATTGCTGCTTCTGAAGATCATTTGTAATTTATGCAATTTGTTCCCACTCTTTTAATGGCAACATTTTTCATTCAAAGTTGTGCTTCCCTCAGCTGCAAAACTGAGAGTCATTCATTTAATGTATGTAGATGGAAAACAGAAAGAAGGTCAGATGAATTGCAAAGCAGTATCCTGTTCAAGGAAAAAGATATACTACACATTTTCTGGGCAAAATACTCTTGGACCAAATGAAAAGATACTTTTAAAAATATTATTTTGGTCTACCATTACGGCAAAAACAAACACCCTAAACATATTCCTCTCATGTATGTATTATACTAACTTGAGGAAAAAATGCTACTGCTTTTCAAATAATTGCATGGTCTAATACCCCATACTGTTTCTTTTAGCAATATTTTTTGTCTGGTAACAGCAACCAACCAACTGTTATGCCATACAAAAAATACATTAAGGTTGCACAAATAAAGCACTCAAAAATCATGAAGTGCAAATGCCACCTTAAAGCTCTGATTTTGTATGCATGCATTTGTGTGGAAGTCATAGTGAGAGGGGGCAAATGGTCACTGTAGAAGCCAGCATCAGCAGCACATGCTGCCAAGTATGATTAAGATTTAAACACCCTGTAACTAAATAATACAAATAGTCAACAAACAGCCAACAGTGTGCAATGCACAGATTCCAGGTATGTAACTAGAATTCCTTCCTGCCTGTAGTCCATTCCTAGGCTTTCCCTTTCCCTCAGGTTGACTTGGAAAAAAATCATTTTAATCTTATCTGGGACAATCGCTAAAATGCATTACAAATAAGAACATTGTATGATATCACTACCAATTTTAGGCTTTTTACTAAATCGTGAACAATTTAATAGCATGGGGTGGATTACCTACTCTCTCTATGAAAATAATTGTGAGTGGAGGTGATGGCGGCTGCTTGGGTGCCTGACTGCATTTCTATACCTCAACATTAGGACTATACAGAGAATGGAAATTCCGCTTCGCAAAGGATTTCAAGATTTGGTTTAATTTCAAATCAGAAATAAAACTGAAAAATTTTAAATCGTCCATGAAAGAAGGTCTCCTTTTTTTGTTCCACTTTTCCAAAATTCTCTTCAACTAGTAAATACTTTCCTGATAATGAGGAGCAAAATCAGTGTAGTATTACAGGGGCAGACTCGCCCATGAATATAAGCTAGAGAAAGAAAACTTAGAACTTTTTTTCCCCAAGTACAGGTGAACAAATTTTAAATTATTCTTAGCAGAAAATTTCAGCTCTGAATGACCTCAGGAACAGGACAAAACTTCAGCTACATAAAGTTAAGAAAACATTTTAGGAAAATTTCTTCAACACCAAGCATCTGAGTCTTCTATTTTCACCCCTTTTAAAATGGAACAAACTAAATACTTATTGAAGATGATGCAGGGGAAATCTCTCTCTCTATCTAGAACTGAGTTCACCGGTGTCCCTGAAACGATTTCACATCGTAATGATGCAGAACAGGCAGGATGTTGTTACAAACCTAGGTCTGTCATTTTTTCCCCATGGATCGACTTTCAGGAATGCAGGGCCCTGACAATGATTAGTGACCTTTTGAAAGAAAGGAATACAAGTTCCTTCTTTGGGAATTGGGGCAGGGGGGAAGGAGGCATGGTTCTCTCTTGTTCGCACATGCAGTTAAATCCCAGAGTGACTAGGAAAATGTAAAGGCATAAAAACTGTCAGAAAGCATAATGCTTCAACTATTGAAGCTTCCACACTAAACTATTTAGAAGAGTTTTCTGTAATAGTTTAAATTTGTAAACAATGAGAAAGTAAAATCTTGAACTAATGCTAAAATACAACTTCAATACATTCAATACATGCAATGAGTCAAAAGCCTCTAAATTAAAACTTTAAAAATTCTGCACACATATTTTCTGCACACACTGCAGTTTGTTATGCCAGTATTACACAGCTTCATTGCATTACAATGGTTAGTGTTTATACAGCAAAAATAGTCCATTTCACTTTTAGTTTATGCACAATCCATTAGTCTCTGTTTGCAGACTAGCTGTGCATAGGCTCTATTTTTGTCCCAGAAGATTTGGATTCCATCATTTTCAATTTTTGCTTGTTTGTTTTGTTTTTAATGTGCATGACTTTTGACATTTTGAGATTGTGGCATTTGCATGTATGCTGAATATGATGGTAAACAAACTTCATTAAACTCCAAAAGTTAAAACCTCGATTTAACAGGAGTCTACAAAGCTGGCGCTCAGCAACGTCTTTGCAGTGATGATGCAAGTGACCAAGCTGGTGCATTGTTCCTGGGAGTTTTAATTCACCAGCATGTTATGAGGTTACTCCTCAACCAGACCCCACTTCTGTGGCACTGTTTCTCCTTCCACCTCATCCCTGAAGAAGCATCTGTGCTGGAGTGCAAAAGGAAACGGATTCCACAAAGTGTTGGAGAGAAAGCAAAGGGAAGGGTGAGTATATAACTGGGGACCAACTTCACTCCAGGGTGTTATCTCCTTCTGGCACCTGAGATAGTCACACTTATATTCCAATAGCAGTTAATCTTACTTGAAGAAGCAATAACTCTAGCAGATTGCCTTCTGTGGCTGCTGTTGCTGGAAACCCAAGCAATAGAGGTACACAAGATGGAAGACTGAAGCACAAACAGTGAATGCAACTTCTGTATATCTGGGGTTCCCTACCCCATTGATTTCTAAGATCCATGGAGTTGGAAACCATGCTTCCTCCCAAATCTATATCCTACTTGCAATCAGCATGACAATCCTACTTGCAATCAGCATGACCAAAAACTCCAAAAAGTTCCTTCTATCTCACAACTTGTTCTGTGGGGAATGTAGGTGATCCTGCCATATGATATTTATATTATTAACAATTTCATAAAAATCTAAATTTTGTATTAACACCATGCCATAAGCATATTGTTGTATAATACATTTTAATGTTTAGTTTTGAGTACTTTGATTTATTAAAATATCTATCTTAGCATTTTCTAGAACACCATAGCACATAAATGTTTCTCAGGGGTATTCAATCTGCATAGCAAGGTCCCTAGTGGATAGTTTTCTTTGTTTTTCTCTTCTTTGCTCTGTTTGATGTTTTTTTAATCTATACCAATCTATAGTTTAATTATTAGTTTGATTGTGGTGGGAGAGTTTAAATCAAAGAAAAGGGTCTTGCAGCTTTTCCTAAAGTTGGTTAGACTGGATTAGTATATTCTCCTTGGATACTTGTTACACAGAAAACCCCCTTAAGTGAAAATGTTATAGCTGAATTGTCAAGACGGATGTCAAAATCACTAAGAATGATGTGGATCTTAGCAGCAGACCAATTAATCCTTTAAAAAAGTTTACAGCATCCTCATCACACAGGGCTTAGTTTTTGGGGTGACATGCCCTTTGCATTCAAGGTTGGAAGTAAGCAACATGCTATCCTGTCTCTTATTCTCATGTATTTGACTTGTTCTTGGATCCTCACTGGTTTCTATTACATTTAACAACAAGTGGAGTGGGGCAAGCCCCCATGCCCTGACCCCACTACGCCCCGCCTCAACCAAGCTTCACAGTCATCATTGGTGAGTACAGTATTAAATAGTTTGTTTAAAATTATTTAAAACTTATACTGTATATGTATATAATGTTTTTTGTCTGGTGAAAAAAAATTCCCTGGAACCTAACCCCCCCCACCCCATTTACATTAATTCTTATGGGGAAATTGGATTCGCTTAACATTGTTTCGCTTAAAGTAGCATTTTTCAGGACCATAACTACAACATTAAGTGAGGAGTTACTGTAGCAATAATTGTGCTATGGTCTTTTTAGGAAGCATCTTTTCTCTTACAATTGGGATTTTGGGGACAGAGGGGTTGTTGTATTTAGATTTCAGGATCAAAGATGTTGCTGAATTTCCTATTCTCCAAATTCCCAGGGCCCAGAATTGGTTTTCTTTGTATTCAGCAGTGAGTTGACAGGGTGCTCTGTGAGAAGTGGTTCTGCTATAGAAGAGCACAACTCCTTTTTTGAAGAAGTAGTTGAATTGGTAACGTACAGGATTATGTACAGGTAGGTGGTATGATAGAGCAGAGCTTAGAGCTCTTTCAATTAAGGGGAAGAAGAGCAGAGTCTGCTGTTGGAGATTTCGTAGATAAAATGCCTTTAATTAAATGCAACAAATAACTGATAGCATGCACAGAAATTACCAGCATTGATCAAGTTTCATTGACTGATGTTTGGAGCCACTGATTGAGATCAATGTTTGATTAAATATTTATGATGTTAGGTGTAGGCTGTATTGAGCATCTTAACAGTAAAAACAATTCATTAACTATATTAATGAGGCCACACAATTATTATCAGTCTGAATATAGTTAATCTGAGAACAGAATAAAGCAGAAAAATATTTAACTAACCTTTACAATAGCAATTAAGGGATTGGTTTTTTAAAAAGAAGCATGCCCCATTTACTAGCGGATTTCATTCTTGTGATCTTTAGTTGAGTATAGTTTTGAATAAAATTACATTCTCTTGTAATTGATTAATTTTATTTTCTTAGATACATAGATTTTTAGGGACTACTTGAGACATGCCTTCCAACCCTCTCAAAGTGCAAATTAGCATTCAGTTGTTGTTTGTGGGTACATCTACACTAAATAGAAAAACTGATAGAACTGAGTCTCAGAGCCCAGGTCAGTTAACTGAGGCTCATAGGGCTTGGACTGTGTGGCTAAAAATAATAGTGTAAACATTCCTGCTCGGGCTGAAGCACAGGCTCTGAGACTTGGAGCTGTGGATTTTTTGTGGCTGTGTAGACATACCCAAAGTGTAATTCTCTCAGAAGATGTGCAATAATCTCTATAAAACATGCTTTCTTACTCTTTATCTTACGAGACCGCCCACATACCCTCTCTACTTCCTCAATATGGTGCTGTATTGTGGGGACTAAAATTCAACACTTTTTCCCCCTCTCTCTCTGATAGCTGTGATTAAATTTGAGTAATTAATGAAAAAGAAAATAACTTCGCACTCCAACAATATAGTAAGGTTTTGCTTACGTATGTAATTCAAGCATTATACACTTCAGATCAGCTCCACATTAGAAGCAGCAGCCCTGGATTTCACCTCAGATAGCCAGGTTTATACTACAAAGTTTTATCGGCATAGCTATGTCAGTCAAAGGTGTAACAATACCCACTCATGCTAGCAGATATAGCTATGCCAGCAACCCCCCTAGCAATTGGTGCAACTATACCAACAGAAGAATGTTTTAGAAAAACTCCTTCTGTCAGCATACACTGCATCTACACTTGGGGACTCTGCTGGTTGAGCTATACCAGCAAAGCTATACCAGACAAGGCCCGAGGAGTTCATGCTACAGCTCAAGCGGGTAAGTGCAAATATCACAGAGTCATTTATCCCCAAGGTACATTAAAAACTAGGGCTGTCAAGCAATTTAAAAAAATAATTGCAATTAATCGCGCTGTTAAACAATAATAGATTACCATTTTAAAAAATATTTGTGGATGCTTTCTACATTTTCAGATATGTTCATTTCAATTACAACACAGAATACAAAGTGTACACTGCTCACTTTATATTTATTTTTGATTACAAATATTTGCACTGTTAAAACAAAAGAGAGATTTTTCAATTCACCTAATACAAGTACTGTGGTACAATCTCCTTATCATGAAAGTTCAACTTACAAATGTAGAATTATGTACAAAAAATAACCTGCATTCAAAAATGAAACAATGTAAAACTTTAGAGCCTACAAGTCCAATCAGTCCTACTTGTCCAGCCAATCGCTCAGACAAAGAAGTTTGTTTACCTTTGCAGAAGATAATGCTGCCTGCTTCTTGTTTACAATGTCACCTGAAAGTGAAAACAAGTGTTTGAATGGCACTATTGTAGCCGGCGTCGCAAGATATTTACATGCCAGATGCGCTAAAGATTCCCTTGTTGCCACCATTCCAGAGGACATGCGTCCATGCTGCTGATGGGTTCTGCTCGATAATGATCCAAAGCAGTGTAGACCAATGCATGTCAGATGCCACCAGCAGAAGGCTGATTTTCTTTTTTGGTGGTTTGGGTTCTGTAGTTTCTGCATCAGTGTTGCTCTTTTAGGACTTCTGAAAGCATGCTCCACAGCACATCCCTCTCAGATTTTGGAAGGCACTTCAGATTCATAAATCTTGGGTCGAGTGCTGTAACTATCTTCAGAAATTTCACATTGGTATCTTCTTTGTGTTTTGTCAAATCTGCAGTGAAAGTGTTCTTAAAATGAACATGTGGCAGGTCATCATCCGAGACTGCAATAATATAAAATATGTGGCAAAATATGGGTAAAACAGCAGGAGACAAACAGTTCTCACCCAAGGAATTCAGTCACAAATTTAATTAACACATTATTTTTTTAATGAGCATCATCAACATGGAAGCATGTCCTCTGGAACGATAGCCGAAGCATGAAGAGGCATATAAATCTTTAGCGCATCTGGCATGTAAATATCTTGCAATGCCAGCTATAACAGTGCCATGCAAATGCCTGTTCTCATTTTCAGGTGACATTGTAATTAAGAAGTGGGCAGCATTATTTCCCATAAATGTAAACAAACTTGTTTCTCTTAGCAATTGGCTGAACAAGAAGTAGGACTGAGTGGACTTGTAGACTCTAAAGTTTGACATTGTTTTGTTTTTGAGTGAAATTATGTAACAAAAAAACCCTACATTTGTAGGTTGCACTTTCATGATAAAGAGATTGCACTACAGTACTTGTATGAGGTGAATTGAAAAATACTATTTCTTTTGTTTTTACAGTGCAAATATTTGTAATAAAAAATAATGTAAAGTGAACACTGTACACTTTGTATTCTGTGTTGTAATTGAAATCGATATGTTTGAAAATGTAGAAAAACATCCAAAATATTTAATAAATTTCAATTTGTATTCTATTGCTTAACAGTGCGATTAATCTCGATTAATTTTTTAATCATGATTAATTTTTTGAGTTAATCACGTGAGTTTATTGTAACTAATCAACAGCTCTATTAAAAACCATAATTTTTATCACCTGCCATCAGCCCCATAGGGGTCTTTAAGATAGCTAGGGCACAGGGGAGCTTCAGTAAAGCCCTAATGGTGGTAACAAGGGAAAGTATTGGCATTGGGGCAAAGGTTCTATGTCACCAGGGATCCCCTTGTGATGATCCTCCCATGGATAGCTACACCATCTTCGTAGGGCTGCTGTGCACTGGTGGAGAAGCACAGAGTGGCCCTAATGCAGGGGAGGATCAAGGACAACATACTTCTTCTGATATTTCTTGATGACATTTTTTCTCACGCACCTGTGATTTTAGCAAATACTAATGTTTTCTTCTTTAACAAACTAAGGATTTTATTTCCTCTTTCAGAATAACTACTGTGCCAATAACTATGTCATCTAGGCTCCTTAAATTACTTTTAAAAGAAAACTAAGCATTTCCGATCGTTGATTTGAAATTGGTTCTCCATTGTTTACACAGATACTCCTTGTTTCAATGGTAATTAGTTAATAAAATACAATTAATTAGCCATGCCAAGCACAAACTTGCCTGAATGCCACACCTAAACCATGCTTCTGCTGCCACTATGCATGCTACTGTGAATACACTTCTATTCACACTAGCACTAACTCCCACTGACCTACTGTGAGGATGGGTATGAGAGGAAGGGAACTGGAAACCGTACTCCAGGAGCATTCACTCTAGTGCCAGATAAAGATTTAAAACAGGGGTTCTCAAACTGGGGGTCAGGACCCCTCAGGGGGCGCAAAGTTATTACATGGGGGTCGCGAGTTGTCAGCCTCTACCCCAAACCCTGCTTTGCCTCCAGCATTTATAACGGTATTAAATGTATAAAAAAGTGTATTTAATTTATAAAGGAGGGTTGCACTCAGAAGCTTGCTATGTGAAAGGGGTCACCAGTACAAAAGTTTGAGAACCACTGATTTAAAATAACTTCTCTATTCCTATTTAAGTTTCCCCTGTTTATGCATCTAAGGACTGCATTAGTCTTTTTGGCTTCAGTGTCGCATTGGGAGTTCATGTTCAGCTGATTATCCATCATGGACCCCAAATATTTTTCAGAGTCACTACTTCCCAGGATAGAGTCCCCTATCCTGTAAATATGGCCCACATCCTTTGTTCCTAAAGGGTACATTTACATGTAGCCATATTAAAATGCTTATTGTTTGCTTGATCCCAGATTTCTCTATATCACTGACTTGTCCTCATCATTATTTATCACTCCCCCAATTTTTGTGTCATCTGCAAACTTTATCAGTGATGATTTTATGTTTTCTTCCAGGTCATTGACAAAAAGCTTAAATAGTGCACAGCCTATCCTTGTGGGACCCCATTAGAAACACACTCACACAATGATGATTCCCTGTTTACCCTTATGTTGTTGTTATCCTCCTATGTCATTTTACCAATGCAGTGGATTTAATTTTTGTTCCTGCTTTCTTCTCCTATTTCTCCCTCGTTCTCACACACACACACACACACACACACACATACACACACACTTTTAAAGTGTCATGATTCCAGGCAAAGCCATTTTGGAACCTCCTGCCATGGAATCTCAGCATATGACATTCTAACATGACATGTTAACATTAATGATAGATTTCCAGGTGAAGGCTGGTGTTTAGTATGTGACACTGTCCATGCACTTCTTTGTGGTGCTGCCCAGTAAAGCATTAGTCCTCAGCCAAAAGTCAAGGAAGACACTACCCTATATATGTTTCCTTTGAAATTCTGTTCTTGGAGTAATGTTATTACCAAAGAGCAAGACGCATTTTATAACATATGTATGTAAAAATGTATAAGTCATCTATTACTTTTATCAGAAAGATATCATGAAACTTTCTCTTTTGATCTACCACTATAGCTAGTGTTTATAACATTACTCAGGACCACGAGATTTAACTCTGGTTACTCTTTTCCTTCTTCAGTGACCCTGTTTACAACATTAGCACTTCCAAAAATAGAGCTCATCAAATTCTTAATGCAACCAAAATATGCCTCTTTCCCCACCCTCTTTGTGAGTTGTTTGCAAACCAATTCCAATTTCTACTATGCAAAATATGAACAAGTGGGAATCTATGGGTTGTTTACAAATTGTTTAACTTCTACTAGTTATGGGTTTGATTGGTTGCTTACCTCACATTTTTACTCGTTCATTAGATAACAATATTTTTTGTTCACTTTCAAGATTTATGAACATTTTCATATCATCCTACTCCTCACACAACAAGTAATATGACAAAACAATTGTCAGTGAATTGACTCACAGAATTTATTTGCAAATTGCTCATGGAATTATTTAACTGGTACTACCCAAGTTCCTGAGGTTCTGAAAACACTTATACCCAGGCTTAACATTACACCCTGAGTTATCCCATTGATTCCCATGGGACTACTCATAGTGTGTAGAAGTAAGCATGGGTGTAAGTCTTTGCAGAATCAAAGCCAAAAAGCTGGCATCCTCCAGTTATATTTTCTCCGAGTTTCTAAGATAATTTTGGTTTCTCAGAAACATTAACATGCTTTTTCTATGACATTCATATAGCTCAGCCTCAGAGAAGAAAGATTTTCCATATACATCAGCCACAAAACTCTGAGGTTCTTCCTTTCTCCCATCTTTGGAAAATGAACAGTCGTGCCAACATACAATCTAAATCAGCATGATTTATGGTAATTCCTTTTGAACTGCCTTTCTGTCTACTTCATTTTCATGGCTAGGTGCCCCTTTCTAGTTGGAAATGTGGGGTTTGTTGGTATAAATGGGATGGCAGTAGAATCTGCCTGCACATATTTAGAACATAGATTGAAGCCAACTGAAAATTTGGCTCCATGGACTATTTTTCATAAATATAAATGACTTCTTAAAAAAGCTTATTTTCTGTAATGAATAACAATATAATCAACAATAGAGACAAAAACACACATTTGGCAATATTGAAGATAAATACCCATAATATTATCTGAAGAAAAATAAAATGTTTGTCGAGAAACCTTGTTGTATGAAATGCTGCATCAAGGAAAAGAGAAAATAAGGAGAAGGGAATGCAAGTAATCCAGGTTGTTGAAAATAATAAAATTAAAAAAAAATATTAAATCACCTTGTAACAGTGACGAGAACAGGCCAGCATATTATTTAAATTTTAGTATTTTCTTCCTCAAAAAGTCTACTGTAAAAATGAATCTAAAGTCCAGTGAGGATGGGGTCTCATAGTAATTGACCTATATTACATTTTTGTAGTAGTAGCCCCACCCACTACTTTCCCTAGCATGAAGTACTTTATTTAAAGCAATTCATTATCTTTTACCACCTAACTCTGTGGGGGGGGAGGTTGTTTTGGTAGGGAAGGGGGGGGGTTAGCCACTCCCCTGCACCAAGTCCCACACACTTAACCCCCCCCCCCTTACCCCCCCAAATCCCTTTGCCCTTTATGTTCAGTGGGTGACTCTGGAAATTTAATGGTGGACATAAAGGTCAGATCCTTGTGGAGGTGGACCAGTGAATGAGGAGTTCAAGGTGGGGGTGGGGGGGAATGGAAGTTTGTACCATCCCTTTCCCAAGAAAAGTTTGTGGTCCTTTCAATCACTTTTAACTCCCTTTCTAGTGGAAAAGTTAAACTGGGAACTGCTTTTTTTCCTTTCCTTTCCTTTCCTTTCTGATTTTTAACAACAGAAAGTAATTTGAAAGTGATTGTTAGGCTTTAAACTACAGGTGACAGAGTACCTGAGCGTCTGTAGGACAGAAAGAGGGAGGCAAGAAACAGAACTGAGCTGGGCAAAAAAGGAAAAACAAATGCATAAAATTTGAGATTTTGAAGTAATTTTCATTCACAAATGGAATGATTTTTCATTATTTCAAATTACTTGGTAATTTTTTTAATTAAGAAATTTTAGGATTCCCTGCCTCTTCTCCCACCACCAATTACCTTTTTGATCTTTCAATAAAAATTAATGATATGCAGGTGTGCAGGTTTGGGGAGGGGTGGGTCCTTTAGTTTTCTCTTTTCTCTTTTCAAAAGTTGGGGAAAATAACAAAAGGAAAAATTGAAGGAAAAAATAAAAGAACATGATTCCCCCCCAAAAAAACTTGCATGCCATTCCTTTTTTATTTAGCGGTAAAAACAAAAACAGGAAAAAAAATAGTGAAGGGCAAAAATAACTGAAATTAAACTGATTCCAAAAATTAAAACTAGAATTAGAAAAACAGTTTTCTGAAAAGTTTGCCAGTTTCAAAAAAAGGCCACTTTTCCATCAGAAAAAAAAGAATTTTGAATAAAAAATTTTAACCATCTGTAAAGAAAAATTTTAATACAAGAGAGAAAGGAATTTAAAAAAACCTTATTTTTAGTTGAGAAAAGATATTTAAAACCCTTACAATCAAACAACTAGCAATGGTTTTTAAATTAACTACAATGACTAAAGTGGATCAGAACAAGAACCGCAAGAAAAAAATTAACAATGAAAATAGTAAGAGTTAGCACTGTGAGTGGATTCTTTGTTTACAAGTCCCAACACATTCTTGAGTTTGATCTCAAACTCTAGCTGCTACTACCTTTAACTAACAAGACTCATGATCTCTGCCACAACCAATGTTCTAGAATTTAAGGGTACAATGATCCTTACAGTCTGTACATTTTCTATAGCTCCATATCCCACAAAAACCTTTTCCCTACTCTTATTCTTTTAGCAGGAACTAGTTTTCCAACTGGAAGAATATATGAATAAATCACCATGAAGGTGAAGAACTTAAAGTAAAATTAAAGACAAAAGTTGAGATTTGGACAGCCCAGAGAAGAGGGGATTGTGGTAGCCTTATACCACCTTTTGTGCCCTCAGAATCCTAGGTTGCTCTAGGGGCTAACTTTAACAGCCCTGAGAGCCCATCCAAATTATAGCAGCTTCCCTTGCCTGCCCTATAAGTCTCAACACTGCATCATGCAGCTCCGCCTCCCAATAGCAGCACTGCCGCTAGCAAGGCAGCCTGACTGCTATCTTCTGCAATTCCTGCTCTGGGGGAATCTTACCCTGAGTAGATAGGAGTCTGTTAGGGCCCATTTTATGTGGGTGTAAAAGCAGAGGGGAGAATTTCATTCCTACAGTCGAAAAA
Source organism: Eretmochelys imbricata (assembly GCF_965152235.1). Lineage (NCBI taxonomy): Eukaryota > Metazoa > Chordata > Testudines > Cheloniidae > Eretmochelys > Eretmochelys imbricata. The sequence continues at coordinate 178,336,992 of NC_135572.1, read as the reverse complement.
CAGTCAGCCTAGACAGAGTGCACCTGAGGCATACACCAGTACCATACTAAAGCACACCCTGTGGTGCTTATTAGAGCAATAGTTTAATAATGTTTTATCACAAGTCTGAGTGATCTGTGTAAATAATCTGAAAAATTGCTTTGTGAAAAAATGACATCCCTCTCTCTCTCTTTTTCTCTCTCTCATCCTCTGCTAACTTGGCAGTTTAAGGATTTACCTGACATTTGTTTAAAATGGCAGTATTAGGCCAATAAAATTACAGTGGTTGCACACAGAAAGGATCCTTTTCAGCACAGTGGGCCAGATCCTCAACTACTGTATATCAGCACAGCACCATTCATTTCAGTAATGCTATGCTAATTTATATCAAATCAGCATGGCTCAGCATGCATAGAATTAAGTAACCAGCTCCTACTGCTGATGGAATAAGATAAATAAATCCTCATTCATTGCAATGAAAATTTGTCTTAGCATTGCCCCATCAACCCCTTGAAACAGTCTTTGCTTTGATTCTGCTGTCAGACATATTATTTGACCTACAGAAGAGTGCTCCTGCCCCTTGGACTAAATTTCTCTTGTTCGTAATAGGTGACATCAACTGCATTGCTCAACAATTTAAAGGTATTTACTCCTGTGAACATAATTCTATTGTTCAGTTGACTAGAGGGAAATAGATTTTTTGTGATTCTTTTCCCCCAGTATATAACTGTTTAGGTAGCCTAGCAAGAAAACAACTCACTTGGAAAATAAGTAGAGTGCAGTAATTTCAGAGACATCTTAGTTTTCTTTTGGCTTTAAAGTTACCTTACAACAAGTAGCATAATACTCTATTGAGTTGATTCTCTCTCTCTCTCTCTCTCTCCCTCTCCCCTCCCTCTCCCTCTCTCTCTCTCTGTCTCTCTCTCTCTCACACACACACACTTACACACATACACGCACGCACACCCACGTTATTTAAAGGTAAAAAACAAACAAAAAAAAAAACAAGCAAATCCAAAAGAATCATATATATGGTTGTAAAATTCATATAATAAAATGTAAAATACAGGTGGTAAACTGCAGAACCTTGTGAGAAACTACACCTTTCCTCACCTGCCTTCTTCCTACTAATCCGACTCCCTCCTTCTTTTCTAACACCACATCCCATAAGCCGCTTCAAACAGCTGCCATTAAAACAAAAATATCAACTTGCCACAGAAATATGTACTTCTTTCCTGCAAATATGGAACTGTCCTCTCCATAATACATAAGTACAAGCCTCAGGATTGGCTATGTTCAGTTCCTGGATCAACAACAGGTTGACATTCTATGATACCGCAGATCCAGGAACAAGAAAGTTATGCCATTGAAATGGTGCAGACTTCTGTCTTTCCAATGAGATGGACAACACTTGCCTGTAATTTCTCTTCCTTTTAGCCATGTACATTTGAACTAATGATATTAATAAGCCTGCATTTTTAAGCAGAAATAAAATCTTCTAATATATATAAATGTGTGTCCCATGAAGAACAACCTACAAACTCACTTTGTGCATTTGCCTCCCATGAGAAATGTAGATATCTAAAACTCCTGCCAATGAAACTTTTATACCACACCAAGCCATTATTATTTTTTTTAACTGCTAATACATAGCTTTGCAAACTGGGTTCTTGAAGAATTTTTTATATGTTATTCTACTGCTAATGTGCTTTCATTCATATTTCACAGCTTAAATATATATAAATATGAGCACTGGTATGTTATATGTTCTCTTACAGAATGTTGCATTCTTTTAGCCATAGCAAAAGAATTATTATTATGGTCTAGATCGTTATATCACAGTCTGCTCCTTGATTAAGAGGTACCTAGGTTTGGCAGAATTTGATTTTTTGTGTGTGCACAATTTTGATTATGCATATCAATTTTTTATTTTTTAATTATTTTTATTTTTACACATGCAGAAAATTGGGGGGGGAGGTAGGATTGGGATTACGGTTGGGGCAACATTGATAGCTGGACTGTAGGCTTTCCCGCAATGACAGTGGGGCTGCATGGGGCCACAGATACCCAGGCACAAGGTGCAGGAGAGGCTGCAGTCCTGGCTTGGCGGAACACAAGACTACGAGGAGAATGAGCCCCACCTGTAGGGTGCTGCTGAACAGTCCCTTCTTGGGGACAGTTCCCATACTCCTGGCTGACGAGGGAGTGATCTGGGCCATGACAGTGGAGCTGCAGAAGGCTCCTTGCACGGCCATGGGGCTGCTGACCCTCAGCGCCTGCAGGAGCAAAGTTCAGGGAAGGCTGCGGTCCTGATGGGGCAGAGTAGAGACTCTTAGGCCAGGCTTGCAAGGAGGAGGAAAGCCCCCAGCTGTGGGGGAAGCCATCCCACTGCTGAAAGGCTCTGTCCCCAGATAGGAGCATTGAAGCAGCAGGTGGCTGTGGCTGGGGTCTTGTCCTCCTCCTTGTGGCCCTGGGCTGGGGATTTCTACACTGCCCCTGCTGGGACCGCAGTCTTCACGATACCACTTCCTTGCAGAGATTGGTATCATTGGCCTTAAGGTCATACAGGGAGCCCTCCACAGCTTTGCTGTCACATTCCCACTTGCTCTCTTCCATGACAGTGGGGCTGCAGATGGTTCTCTGAACTGCTGCGGGGCCAGCCACCTGATCCCCGCAGGTGCAAGGTGCAAATGGGAGGCTGTGCTTGTGCTAATTCTTACTGATGGATTTTTTTTTTCTCATTGATTTCAGTGTGTCATCTGAAATCAACATTTACGGACATGTATCAATGTAAATTGAATCCTGCCAAGCCTACAGGTACCAACAGCTGGCACATACCAGGAAACAAATTGTGGTTCCAAGAGGAACTGTGCTTCCCGCTTTGCTCCAGGAAGAAATTAATTTGCTAATGGACTGGACCAGTAGCCATTTATGTTCCCCTCTTGTCTGGTTCAGTTGCACTAGTGAGCTTTTCTTTTGGCCAGGAGGGGAGTCAATGCTGTGTTCAATCACCTCCCCTACTCACCCTCTCCCAACCCATCTGCATGGGAGGGACAGTAGAGGTCCTACAGAGACTGTTCTCTCACCCATGCTGTGAGCCTTAGGGTCTGTAGTGCACAAAGGGGAGTAAGCCAAGATGTGATCTTGCCTTATATTTTTGAGTTCGTATATAATCACATAAAATTTGCATATTAGTAAGTGAACAAACAAGGAAATCCCTGGGTCACAGAATGTGCTTTGTTCATTTGCTCAGTGTATGTTAGTTTTAACTATTTATATTACTTCATTGAATACTAGTAAATGTACTGAAATTTTGTAAAGTAATAAGGTCGTACCAATGAGATCTCACTACAGCACTGCCTTCTTTAATCTTTGATGAGAAGTGGAGAGATATTGTGTGTGTGAATTAGTCTGATTCTATTGCATTACTAACTGGTATTTTTAGACGAATACCATTCAACATAAAATCAGGCTGAAAAATTATAGACTTCGCACTTCTCCAAATATATAAAATCATAGCCTACATTCAGTTATTTTAAATCAAAGTACGTTGGACATCACTTATGTAAGTTTATGACCATCCAAAAAGCCTTTTCAAAGTATTAGTTATTGATACTTTCCTTACCGTTATATACAGAATTTCACAATTGTTAACTGAAATAAATACCCCTTTTTTTCAAAACATGAGTAAAATTGTACAGAAAGGAAATCCATATTCTCATGCTTTTCATTTAAAGGAGCAGACATATGCTGACCTATACAAAAACAATTTAAAGAGTCACCAAGCCATGAATATTTCCCTATTGCTCCACATTCATCCATTGCAGTATATTTGGGTCAGATTCTTGGTATGCATATTATTGACAAGCTATAAAATATAGTAGTTGGAAAGAAACTATGTCCCTTTAAATCTTTCTTGTATCAGTCACTTATTGCACTGCAAAGGTCCATAGACATTGATGTATAATTGAATTTTCTGTGAACTGCTCACAACCTAACATTGTTCTCTATCCACACATCTCTTAAAGTACTAATTCCCTTTACACCACGGCAAACTTCAAGCTGTACCAGTTCAGCATTTAAAGTTAAGAATGCTCACTGTGAACACCTGTCAAAGTTAATACCCATCTGTTTTCTTGAGAAATCCAAATCTTAATAACATAGAATTAACAGATGGAAAGTGTTGTGACCTGAACTCTAAACACGTATACTGTACCCTGAGAGTTACAATAAAAAGTGAAATTATATTGGATCATTCACATTTTCTGTTGTTCAGTGCCACCAATCTAGACTGATGGCCCATCAGTGCTGGGTTCAGATAAGGATCTCTTAGGATATTGTCTATGCTCAATGGATAGCTAACTATTCAGTTGAGATTGCTTCAGCAGGAAAAAAGTACATAATTCTGGCCAACTTCCTATTTAACACAACTGTAAAGGAAGCTTGGGAGAAAGCAGTATCTCTGGATGGGTGAACAAAAATTAGTTAGCTCTTAAATTGTATGGCTACAGGTTCTAAAATCTATTACCCACAGAATACAAAAGGAAGTCCAAAAAGTAGAAACAATAAGAAAAAAGAACATTAAGCAGCTCAAATAGAAAAGTCTTGGTAGCTTTCCACAGTATTTCCAATTGACTTCTCATCAATTCTGAGATCATCTTCAGAAAAATTACACAGGAAAGCTCTGACACTCCTGCAACGTGAGGTGAATTCTCTAAGTATCTTTGAAAGTCTGTAAGACACTTCCCTATTTCTTCTGTTGTTCCATGTGGTACTTGACTTTATACACTGTATAAAATGGGGATATGGCGTCTGATTGGGTGGATAGGTGGGGAGGAGCACTGGTTATAGGGGCTTGTCTCCTTTTTGCTGGGCACACAACAAACCTTAGCTTGTGATGGTCACGGGGATACTTGGCAGGATTAGACCTTGTTGAGAGATGTTCCCTGGTTGTAAAGTGCTTCTTAGTCTCAGTAGTCTGATCTGGAATCTCTTCTTCAGTGCTGTGGGTGTCGGCCGATAGATAGGGAACAAACTTCTATGCATACTATTTAATGCATATTCACTGGGTTATATTCAGTGCTTCACCTCAGGGAGGAGGGAAGCAAAAGGAGCTTGTCCTGATTTACCTGCTCGAGATGCTGGTGGAGATTCTACCATATGTTAGAGAAGCCTCTGGGACTGACCTAAATTATAACAGCCTCTCACCTGTCTAAAGCTGTTCCGCATCCTAGTATGGCTATATCACTCAGTACTATGGAAACTCTCCCTCTTGCCCTTGTGATGCCCCAGGACCCTCCGTATCAGGGGCTGCAAGGAGAGAATACAACACTGGGCATTTGTGATACCTTTAGGCGCCTGTGGCTTGCAGAGGGTGAAGCTAATTACATTGAGCTGAATTCTGCAACCCCACTTAAGCCAATGGTAGCACACAGAGTCAGTCAAGAATTTTCCTTTTTCCGTACATGACCAAGGCCCAAAAGGATGACATTTAATCCTGTTTACTCCTGATGTTTTAATTAAATTCATCACGATTTGACAAAAGGCTGGGGAGCTAGTACATCTTTTCTAGTTGGATCTAGTCTCAGATGTTGGAGACCTTCACTCCAAAGCAGGATTAATTCACATGTGTTTTAGAACAGGGTTATAAAATGGGATTCATGTTGGTAAACAGACATCTGAAAAGTCTAATGCTCAGGATCTCTACTTGACATCATATTCCTCTGCACAGTGACGTTGGAGTCCCCAAGACTGTTCTCAGTTACTTTAGTGTCCATTAAAATTATAACTTTCTAGATAGCTCAAGATGTCACGGCCACCATGATAATCATATGACTGCCCTATGCTACTAGTTCATTAGACATAGCAGTGCACACCCAGGTCCTGGGCTTTGGCCTGGACTTTGTATGGAGGTAATACTCTTATCACAGACTTTGAAGTATCTGTTTCTTTTATAAGCTAGGATGCTTTCACAACTGGGACATAGGCAGTCTGAACTAGTGGTCAGAGCAAGAGTCAGAGGTCAGCTGGGTCAGATACCAGGAGTTCAGAGTCTGAGACAGGCCAGAGGGCAAAAGGAGAGTGAGGCGTCAAGAGGCAAGCAGGCTCAGGTTACCAGGAGATCAGAGTCAGGTGGTAGGAGCAAGTAATGTGAGAGAAACAGTCCTAATCAGGGGGAACACAGTTGCATGGACAACTTCCTGTTTCTGTGATTGATTTTAAAGGACCTGGAAACTACTCAGGACCCTCAGTGTTCCACCAATCATATTGCAGGACTGGAGTCCTCTGTCAGTTCAGCTTGTATTCTGGCAGCTATCAGAAAGTCACTGGGTGGCAGGTTTGGAACTGCCTAGCTCCTAAGCATACAGTGGACTAGCATTCAAGACCCAAGCTCACTGATGGCTGCATGTCTCCCCGAAGGGAGGGGACCTATTTTTATTGGTCTGCCCTCAAAGACAAATAGGATTCTGCATCAGTTATGATTCTGGTAACTTTCAGGAAGAATATGGTTCAGCCAACGTACCTCTCTCAGAGGTCTGGTGAGAATATTTGTAATGTTTTGATGTTCAGCTGTTGATAGAGTGGCATAAAAAGTTCCCTGTCTCTGCATCATCCTCAGAGCTCATTATAGAATACAGATTCCATGGGAAATGTTCAATTTTGCTGAAATAAGGCGCCACAATGCCTCATGGGAGATCTAGTTTGGGTGCTTTATGCCCCCATTCTTGCGTATGGGCAGGACTCCTTGGTCATCATATCTCCTTTGATGCACTGCAGTCTCCCCTCTGTGTCATTGAATGCATCATGGGAGATACAGTCTAGCCAAAGAACCTGGCCCACAGGGAACAATGAGAGCATGAGGCATCTGAACTACAACTCGCATGAGACATTGCAGTGCTTTATACAGGTACCGTTTAACTGGGACTGACTCAATATGGAACATTTCAATTCAGTTCAGCACATGAACCATTTTGAATCAGGAAATGTGGAAACATTTCATTTTGACATTTTTGAACTTTTTGTTTTACAAAAAAAAAAATACATTTTGACTTTTTGTCCCAATTTGAGATGAAAACAAACTTCTAAATATCAGAATTTCCCACAGAACAAATTCTGGTTTTCACTCAGCTCTCATTACAAGTCTGATGGGTCTGGTTCAGAGGAAGGAGAAGGAGGACTGAGAAGCAGGACTGCAGCTCCTCAATCAGATGGACAAGGAGAAGACAGCTGGCTAATAAGTCAAATCTCATTTATAAAATACGCCAAAGGGCCCTGAATGTCTTTCAGATAATTAGTGGTTCAGTTAAATACAATTTAGATCTTCATCTACTGTATAGCATCAGATGCTTTTCTAAACCAACACACATTTTCCGTGGTAAGTAATTTCTAAATTATCCATTTAATTTTGTTCAGTGTATATGCATACTGAATTCCACATGTATGTAAATAATATATTGGGCCTGTGGTCTACACCTAGCCATTAACACCACTTAACAGTTGTTAAATAGTATAATCACCTATTATCTTGATCTAGCTTCAATTCCAATGTTAATTGCTCTCAACATGCTGCTCATAAACTCATCTCAATGCTAGGCACTGTATGCTATCCTTGGAGGGAACCTAAAGTGAAATGGACTGTGTTGTACCTCAGCAGAAAAATGCAATTTAATGAAAAATCTATACACACAGGAGCATTATGAATTGAATATTGATGTGCCCACATCATGGGCGGTGGGTATCATAGGCCGGGGGGAGGCTGAGCCTCCCGAAACAGCCAGGCCCATGCTCCACCCCCAATCCCTCTCCTGCTTCTGGCTTGGATGCATAGAATGGAACATATAGTAAGAAGATATATAGATAGATAGATAGATACATACATACATACATACATACAGAGAATAAATGGACACAAATCTGACATCAGGAATTATAACATTCAAAAATCGGTAGGAGAGCACTTCAACCTCTCTGGCCACTCAGTGACAGATTTAAAGGTGGCAATTTTGCAACAGAAAAGCTTCAAAAATAGTCTCCAATGAGAAACTGCTGAGCTTGAATTAATATGCAAACTAGATACCATTAACTTGGGCTTGAATAGGGACTGGGAGTAGCTGGGTCATTACACATATTGAATCTATTTCCCCATGTTAAGTATCCTCACACCTTCTTATCAACTGTCTAAATGGGCCATCTTGATTATCACTACAAAAGTTTTTTTCTCCTGCTAATAATAGCTCATCTTAATTAATTAGCCTCTTACTCCACCTTTTCAGGTTCTCTGTATGCATGTATACATATATATCTTCTTACTATACGTTCCATTCTATGCATCCAATGAAGTGGACTGTAGCCCACGAAAGCTTATGCTCAAATACATTTGTTAGTCTCTAAGGTGCCACAAGTACTCCTGTTCTTTTTGCGGACACAGACTAACACGGCTGCTACTCTGAAACCTGTCTTTATGTATCATGAGTATCTACATTACTTCAGAAAGCACTTTTCTTACTAAAAATGTGCTCTTGAATTTAGAAATAGATATATTTTTATCTTTTGGAAATTTTGTTCTTTTAAAACCTGTATACACCAGCAAGGAGATTGGGATGAGTTCATTGTGTTATTCTCATCGCCCTGTAGAAGTATAATCTATTGACTCTGTAGGCATAGCACTGCCCTGTACTGGAGTATGAAGTAGCTCATGTGTGACAATTCTTTCTACTTGATAATCTAAAGTAGCAGGACTGCAGGGTGATCAGCTAAGTTTGCATTTGCTGAATGGACAACCCCTCCCTCCTCCTCATATCCATGTTGGAAACAACATGGCAGAGCACTCCAGCATTTTGATCTTTAACTACTGTCTGGGGAATAACTGCTCCCCCTTTGTGAAAGGCATAAGCTTTTCCCCATCCCAGAGGTCCTACCGCATTTCTCAGAGAAAAGCTATTTTCACTTATTTCTGCCTCAAGGAGAGGCAGTATGTACTGGCAGGGTTTGAGGAGCCACTGAGACTCCTGAGGATATGCTCCTTCAAGCCACCCAGCTTCAACTTGTCTTCCTAGCCATTACAGGTCCTGCCTCTCTCTACTCATTATGGTTGTCCCTCATTAACTCCACCCTGGGGCCTCAAATTAATTAGCACACTATACCCTTAACATAAAATTGATGGCTGTGAAGGGAAGATTTAACTTATTGACTGGAGGACTGTGTTTTGAGCCAATTATGCCACCTTCAAATCTTAGAGGAGCAATATAAAGTACATATAGTAATGGATCGCTGAACTGGAGTAAGGGCCTGACCCAAAGCCCACTCCAGTGGACTTTGGATACAGCCCTGAGGAGACAGAGACCACAGCAAAATTAAATATCAAAAGACAGATTATTGATGGTGTATCGAGTTCTGGAAAAACGTGTATCTCTTTTTGTTCCCTCACACAGACACAAAGCACTGGAATGTTGAGAGTCAGGCTATGTCTACACTACAGACCCTACAGAGACACAGCTGTACCTCTGTAGCTGTGCCACTGTAAGATATCCTGGGTAGCTGCTCTATGCTGACGGGAGAGAGCTCTCCCATCGGCATAATTAAACCATCCCCAAAGAGGAGCGGTAGCTATGTCAGTGGAAGAGTGTCTCCTGACGCAGCACTGTCCACACAGGCACTTCTGTCAGTGAAACTTATGTTGATCAGGGCGTGGTTTTTTTCACACCCCTGACCAACAAAATTTTGCCAACAAAAGTGCTCATGCAGACATAGCCTAAGGCTATTAAATACTCATCTATTAGTAAGATAACAATGCCAAAATAAAAAAGAGATATTCATAGTTAATCTTTAGAAAGATAAGAGAATAAATACAAAGACACCAAGAGAAAAGTTAGGATTCATAATACTTTACTCTCTAATTTTTCAGTTGCTTTACACAAAATGAGAAACAGGGAAAGAGAGTCACCAAAGTCTACTCGCAAGTGCATGGGTTCATGGTTAGACCTCAATTTTCTAGAATTAGTAGAGCATTAAAACATTATGCATGAGATTCTGGTTAGTTGGTATTTGGAGGATATCCATATATTCTGCTTACTATCAGCAGCCATCTTAGATATCACATTCACAGAGAAGCCAAAATACTAAGGTGCCTTTATTTTCTCTCTATGAAAGGATTCAAACCCAGGCTTGTTTAAAAAACAAACAAACAAACAAAAACACACATACACAGACTTTTAAAATTCTATTAAAATTATGTGATCATCTGAAAATATCTCCTAAATAGCTGCGTTTACTAGACAAATAATAATCGGGTGTCAACTGAAAGAAATTTGTAGTGTTCAGATTAAATGCATACTATTCTAAGATTTAAAGTACCTATATATTGATTTTAGATAATTTAAAGCACGAGATAATTGCAAGCTTGGACTCCAAGTTGCCAATAATTGCTGAGTAATATAATTTAAAATGCTTGTAAAATCTAACTATCTACTGTTTTAGCTTTAGTTTCAGCCATTAAAGTAATAGTGAAAAACACATACTTCATTTTTATTGCTACATACTGTAGGAAGGTAGGAAACTTTATTACTTTTCAAATTAGCATGTCAATATTTATTTAAAAGAGGTTCATAGTTCTCAAGAGAGTCCTTGAAGAAGTGGCCAGAAACATGGAAATTGGAGATCTTATTGCACAGTGAATCTCTTGTCAATCATTTTCCTGGCTTCCTGTAGAAGTTCCAGTTTCATGAAATGGAATGCTGTGAAGGGGTAATGATCTCCTGCTCCTAGAGATGCTATACAGAGGCAGAAGCATTGTAGGAAAGGGAATATGGCAGTTTGTGGTATTTGGTTTCTGCTGCTGCACGTTAAGAGGAAAACCGCAGCACTAAATGGCCAACTCAACATGCTTTGCTTGGTATGGGAGATGAGGGTGCTGCTGTTATGAAGGTTGCAGAAGCCGAAAGACTATGGCTTATCATGGCCGCCTGCAAGCCGAATTCTGTTGCCCGGCTCTGCGTGTGTGATCTCTAACACCAAAGCTGCAGGCACTCAATATAAAAGATGCAAAATGCGACCTGGTACCAAAATCACAGGTGCTACGTAATGTGAGTAGTGTTGTTCACCATGAAAAAGTACAGCCATTGTTCTGTAAAATGTATCTTTTAAAATACTTCACTCCCTTTTTTTTCCTCCAGCAGCTGAAAATGTTTCAAGCCTCCCTCCTCCATCCCAAAGGCTATCTCAGATAAGGCGCTGAAAAAAAAACGCATGTGCAATGACATGTTCTCTGAGCTCATGCAGTCATCGGGCACTGACGGAGCTGTGTGGAGGGACACAATGGCAGAGTACAGGAAAGTGGCCAATGAACGTGAGGAGAGGTGGCGGCAGGAAGATCAGCGGAGGTATGAGGGAACGCTGGGGTTACTGCGGGATCAAACGGACATGCTCTGGTGAAGGTTCATGAACAGCAGCAGGATCACAGACTGCCGCTGCAGCCCCTGTTTAACCGCCCTCCCTCCTCCCCAAGTTCCATAGCCTCTTCACCCAGATGCCCAAGAACACAGGGAGGGAGGCTCCGGGCACCCAACCACTCCACCCAGTGGACAGCCCAAGCAACAGAAGGCTGTCATTCAAGAAGTTTTAAAGTGGGCTTTTCCTTCCCTCCTACCCTCCTCCCTCACCCCACCCGGGCTACCTTGTGAGTTATCACCCTATTTTTATAATCAAATAATAAAGAATACATGTTTTTTAAACAACAGTGACTTTATTTCCTTTGCAAGCAAGCTGTGATTGAAGGGTGTGTGTGTGGCTTACAGGAAATTTAGAGGCAACCAAGGGGGTGGGTTTTCATCAAGGAGAAACAAACAGAAGTGTCACACAGTACTCTGGCCAGTCATGAAACTGCTTTTCAAAGCTTCTCTGATGCACAGTGCTTGCTGCTGTGCTGTTCTAACTGCCCTGGTGTCCGGCTGCGCATATTCAGCGGCCAGGCGATTTGCATCAACCTCCCACCCCACCATAAACGTCTCCCCCTTACTCTCACAGAGATTGTGGAGCACACAGCAAGCAGCAATAACAATGCAAATATTGGTTTTGTTGAGGTCTGACCAAGTAGTAAACTGCACCAGCGACCCTTTAAATGTCCAAATGCACACTCTACCACCATTCTGCACTTGCTCAGCCTATAGTTGAACAGCTCCTTACTACTGTCCAGGGTGCCTGTGTACGGCTTCATGAGCCAGGGCATTAAGGGGTAGGCTGGGTCCCCAAGGATAACTATAGGCATTTCAACATCCCCAACAGTTATTTTCTTGTCTGGGAAGTAAATCCCTTCCTGCAGCCATTTAAACAGACCAGAGTTCCTGAAGACGTGAGCGTCATGAACCTTTCCTGGCCATCCCACGTTGATGTCAGTGAAACGTCCCTTGTGATCCACCAGTGCTTGCAGCATGATTGAAAAGTACCCCTTGCTGTTTATGTACTGGCTGCCCTGGTGGTCTGGTCCCAAGATAGGGATATGCGTTCCGTCTATAGCCCCCACCACAGTTAGGGAATCCCATTGCAGCAAAGCCATCTAGTATGACCTGCACATTTCCCAGAGTCACTAACTTTGATAGCATCAGCTCAATGATTGCATTGGCTACTTGCATCACAGCAACTCCCACAGTAGATTTGCCCACTCCAAATTGATTACCGACTGACCGGTAGCTGTCTGGCTTTGCAAGCTTCCACAGGGCTATTGCCACTCACTTGTGAACTGTGAGGGCTGCTCTCATCTTGGTATTCTTGTGCTTAAGGGCAGGGGAAAGCAAGTCACAACATTCCATAAAAGTGCCCTTATGCATGGGAAAGTTTCAGAGCCACTGGGAATCATCCCAAACCTGCAACACTGTGCGGTCCCACCAGTCAGTGCTTGTTTCCCGGGCCCAAAATCAGCGTTCCACAGCATGAGGTAACACCACCAGGTAACACCATGATCTCCAAATTGCTGGGGACCGCAGTTTTAGAGAATTGTGTGTTCATGTCCTCATCACCACGCTGCCATCGCCTCCTCGCCTGGTTTCTCAGTGCTGGTTCTGCATAAACTGCACGATAATGTGTGAGGTGTTTACAATGGTCATAACTGCTGCAGTGAGCTGAATGGGCTCCATGCTTGCTGTGCTATGGCAATCCAGAGAAAAGGACGCGAAACGATTGTCTGCCGTTGCTCTGATGGAGGGAGGGGCGACTGACAACATGGCTTACAGGGTTGGCTTACAGGAAATTAAAATCAACAAAGAGGGTGGCTTTGCATCAAGGAGAAATAGAATGGCCCCCTCAAGGATAGAACTCAAAACCCTGGGTTTAGCAGGCCACTGATTTCACAGAGGCAGGGAGGAGAAAATGAATACAAAACAAATCTGGTCTATTTCTTGTTTTGATCCACTTCATCTATCTTTATACATCTTGCTGGCAGCAGACTGTGCAGTATGACTGCTGGCCATTGTCGTCTCCTGGCTGCTCATTAAAAGACGGTGCAGTAGGACTGCTGGCAGGACTGAACTGCCATGAGATGAAACTTAAAAGGGTAATGACCTGGCTGAGTCACTCCCATGTTTGCCCAGGAGCCCCTGACCTCATTGAGGTCGGTTAAAAGAAAACCCTGGAGTACGTCGATGATGGCTACCAGTCATACTGCACTGTCTGCTGCCAAAAGGCAATGAGCAGCTACTGTGTAGCAATGCAGTACCGCGCCTGCCAACACCCAGGAGACATACGGTGACGGTGAGCTGAATGGCCTCCATGCTTTCCAGGAAACCCAGGAAAAAAGGCACGAAACAATTGTCTGCCATTGCTTTCACGGAGGGAGGGAGGGAAGGGGGGCCTGACGATATGTACCCAGAACCACCCGTGACAATGTTTTTGCCCCATCAGGCATTGGGATTTCTACCCAGAATTCAAAGGGGCCGCAGAGACTGCGGGAACTGTGGGATAGCTACCAACAGTGCAAAGCTCTGGAAGTCGACGGTTGCCTCAGTACTGTGGACTCACTCCGCTGACTAAATGCACTTAGAGCATTTGTGTGGGGACACATACAATCGACTGTATAAAAACGCTTTCTACAAAACCTGGAAATTCGACCTAATTTCATAGTGTAGACATGGTAGTCTCCTTACTGCCTAACCCACATCTTCTAGCCTATCATAAAAATAGGAAAAAATACATTGTTGCAAACAACTTTCTTAGCACTTAATTTTTGTGAATGTTATAGACAGAGCTCAATAAAATTATTTTTTTAAAAAAATGCACTCCCATTACCTTCCTATACGCCCCTGTGCCCCCCACATTCATTTTATTTCATTTTACCCAAAGTGGTGCTATGACCCCACGCACTATATTCCAATGCCCAGAATGGGGACTCCTGTCCTGCAGGATAGGAGCCATAGCTGAGAGTTAAGTTTTTCATTTTATTTCACATTTGTGAAAAACACAGGGTTCTAGTTACAAACTTTTGGGGCACTACTAAAACATTTCCTGGTTTATTATATATATCATTATCCTATAAGGACCAAAGCACACATTGGAATCCATAAAATAGCACAGGAGGAGGAAAAAAAAACAGAATGAACAATTTCTATTAGTGCATGAATTATCACAATACTGGGGCAGGGGTTGGGTCATCTGACTGGGTTTCTGTTTCCTCATTGGCTCAACCAGGTACATTTGGGCAAGTCGTGTAACTTTTCTATGCCTCCACTATCTGTAAAATAGGGATGCTATCACTGGATCAGTTCCTAAGGTGGTGTAACTGAGCATTGTTTCATTGAAGTCACACTTCTAATAATAAAACATAGTTTCTCTCTGTACCTCCCTCATTTTACAACATGGATTTTCCCTGCCCTATCACATCTGCTATTTCCCAGAGCCTGAACTGGCTTTTCTAAATGCAGCAATTCTTATGTGTAAGTCCTGTGAGTTGTCATTTCTGGTACAATATTTTTTTTTCTTATGTCTCTACCTTCCTTTTCTGCCTACCATCCCTATTATCGGTATTTGCTATTTTCCTCTTACCCCATCCTTTAATATATAATTGCATTTTTTTTTTGCAAAGGAAATAGAAAAACAGCATATCTTAGTCAAGGTTCCACTAGAGCTGCTACTACTGAAAAAGTTTTAGCTCCAGCTTCAAATGGTGAAAGTGTGCCCACTAATGGATGTCCAGCCATTATGATTATATTATCCCTGAGAGAAAGGAGAATTATACACTGATGGGGGAAAAACAGAATCTGACATCTAACCCTAGAAAACAGAGTGGTCAAATTAGTTTTAAAAAACAACAAAAAAAACCTCTCCCAGTTTCCATTCCCAGTTTGTGGATATTTTAAAAAAAAATCCTATCAAGCTTAGTTCATTGAGTCATAGGGTCATATTATTATTTCTTCATGATATTTATACAATGACTGGGTAATCATGAACATGTCTGTGAATCCAAAAAGTTTCAAGAATTTTAGACTAAAATTGTTATAAAGTCCTAAAATTCCTATCAGTTATATATTATTTACTATTCTCCCATCTAAAATGTTGCACTCATCCAATCAAGAAGCAGAAATGAAAGCATGGGAGTTAGTTGATTAGCCACCCAGTATAAATAACAAATAGCGAACAGCCTACGTGAATAATTTCCAAAGAACTCACAGTATGAAAATTATCAGTCCAAACTATTTTCACCTATATACAAATAACTAATATGTTTAAAAAGCATATGAGTCAATTTGCAAAATGATTTACTGACTAGAAAAGGAGCTAAATTCAAAATTAACATTATTTAACCATCTCTACCAGAAATACTTCTCATTTCCAAAAGTATCTACATGTGAACAGCAATACTGGAGTTGCCTGATGGAACAGTGTGCATGCTCTATACGGGGAACATAAACTGTACAATACTGGCTCAGGACTGGGTGACCAGAACATAGCCCCACAATCTGAAATGATCCTCATTAAGGGAGAGTTGTGATGGTTTTCTTCCCTCCTTCGTAAATTGGACCATAAAGGACCAACTCATCTCTCCTATTCAAAAAAACAGCATAATTTATAATAACCTACTTTAACATTTTGTTCACAATGCTGTTTTGTACTATATTCTCCTCCCACCCATCCCCCACGCCCACACACTTCACTCCTGTTCAAATGGAATTGTAATTCCAGTCTAAGGAGAGCAATTGAGTAGCACTGAATAAGCACTATTTGGACTTCACAGACTTGGGTAGAATTTTGTAACACCTTGTTTATGAGGCTGTTGATTGAAAATTACATGATTTGAGCATTCTTGCAGTCACATTGTGAGAGCTTATCACTGATTTATTTTCATATGTTGCTGAACTATATTTTTAGATACATTTGATTCACTATGTTTTATTCATTATCACCTCCGTATTTGATTAGACCATGCAGATGCACTGTTTGATAGGTAAATTGTAAACCCCAGGTCCCAAAACAACAATCTTTGTAAAGGTTTGCCAACCAGCCCTGAGTGAAAGACACACATAGATAAGATGAGGCAGAGCTACTGTCAGACACTGACAGTGCAGAGAAATATAGACAGATGGATAACAGATTAGTAGGGTGCTAAGTACCCTACAATTTATTGAAGCAAATAGAGAGAGCTGAGTGCCAAATTACCTACACTGTTCACAAACCAGCAGGCAGCCCTGTTTGCCATCTATCCAAATTGTTTCTGGGTAATTTGACACAATTCTACTTGTTGTGCTATTTCTTATGGGATGACTTTGAGTTTTGATCAGTCCCTGTTGTGCAAGATCTGTCTAAACACAAGCAAAACTTCTGAAACTGATATTCAGGAACAACTGAATTTTAAAAAAAAATCATTATCTGAATGACCAGTCATTTCAGGAGACATGAACAAAGGAAGGAAAAAAGGTGTTCCATTTTTATAGGGGAATTTAAAAGTAATATTAAATGCCAAGAAAAGGTGGGGGGAAGGTAACTGCTGTTTCCTAATGAAAGTCAGCAGGGATAACTGACATAAGCTTTTTTTTATTTTTGAAGAATGGAGTTTGAGAACAAGGTAGGTGAGTTGTGAAATACAGAAGACTGTACTCATCTGAACAACAAGCACATGGTGTGCAGATGAGTTTGAAAGAACATAAAACATAGCTTCTTCTTTTAAATGTTGCCTTTTTCTCTGAAAGCATAAATGCATACACCTTTCAAATCACAGCAAGGACACTGCTGCTCAGAATCTGTAGAATCCAGCAGAGGAAGTTGATGTGGAGTTCTCTTAGGTTAGACAAAACGATAATTTTGAATACAAACATGGATTTTTGCTCAGAGAAGTTTATGGAGCAGTTGCAAAAAGGAAATTATGGCACAACGCTGTGATAGAATCCTTTCCAGGGATTAAATATATCAAAAATTAATCTTCCTTATATCTATGTACCAATAAATTATCCTATAATTTAACTCAGTGTTGCCAGCTTTAGCAGTTTAATTTCAAGTCTGGCAATATTTGATACTTTTCACAAAGCACCATCTCCTGAATTCATGTTATTAGGTTAGAATCTCAGCTTTTATTTTAAAAAAAAATAAGTTTCTTGCCTTCCTGGGTGTAGAGAGAAGCTGAAAATGTGATCTGGATGCATCCTAAAGGCTCAGAAATCAGAAGACAAATAAAATGAACCTAAAATGTATTTATTTTTTAATAATCTCATGAATTTTAAGCCAGTGTCATGAGTTTTGAATGCTTGGGGTTGACAGTACTGTTAACTGCAGTGAAATAATCCTTCAGAGAGGTCTCTGGAGTGATGTGAGACCATGTCCCTTAACCCCAGATGTGAACATAATGTTTCCTTCTGTATTATATAGAATTGCAAATTATCCACGGGGATATCCTTAACAAAATGTTTACCTAGTGTTATGCACAGAAAAGTGACACCATGGAATGAGCAAGCTAGAAATCATCACCAGCCTACTCAGAAGCAGTTCTCTTGGGCAGCTCCATATTTCATCCAACCAATCAAGGAAGACAAACAATCCTCGTCGAGAGTCAATACTCAGAAAAATAGAAAAAAAATTCTGCAAAGGACAGGTGGACAAAAGGATAGTGTGCTGCATTCCTTGTGTTGCCAAGACACAAGATGTCATGCTAAAATTGGGTAAGCTATTGAAGTCAATATAAAAGGATTCGTTGTTGATGGTTCAGATTGGCACTAATGACTTCTGGAAACTTGGAAGTGTGCTAAAGAAGAATGTCCAAGCCACCTTCTCTGAGATCCTTCCTGTTCCACAAGCAAAGGAAGACAGAAGATTCTGGAAGTGAACCACTGCTTAGGTAAGTGGTGTAGGATGGAAGGTTTTGGTTTTAAGGAACACAGGTCCACTTCTATGGGGAGAGTGGGCTGTGTAGTTTCGATGACTTCTACCTTAGTATAAAGGGGAACAATCTTCTCAGAGACAGGCTGACTAGAATAGTCAGGAGGATGTAAAACTAAAAGCAAAAGGGGGAGGGTAAAAAGAGGGAAGATATAAGCACTCTGCAAAAAATTGAGATGTTATGAACAAAATTCATCAAGGAAACAAAGGACATGAAGAGAAGAAATGTTTTAATTACCTGTATACCAATGCTAGGAGCCTTGGGACAAACAAGAGGAATTGCTCATTTACAAGCATAAACTTGATCAGTTGGTATTACAGAAACATGGTGGGATGATTCCCATGATTGGAATATTAAAATCAATGGTTATAACCTATTTAGGAAGGATCAAGTGGGCAAAAGGGGAGGGGGAAGTGGCACTTTATGTAAAAAATGGCATTACTTGTTTCCAAGTCACTAACTTGGAAGAAAATAATTTTGAATGCTTATGGATCAATGTCCTAACAGATAAAGCACAAGATGGGGTATTAGTTGAGTCTGCTACAGGCCACCAAATCACACTAGGGAACAGGATGACTGGCTCCTTCCACACTTATCTGTAATGCATAGGAAACAAAAGCTGTGTGATCACAGGGGATTTCAATTTGAGTGACATATGCTGCCAGTACTGAAACATCATTTGAATTTCTAAGTGTTACAGATGACAATTTCCTAACTCAAAAAGTGTTGCATCCAACTCAGGAGAATTCTATATTAGACCTTGTCTTGACAGATAAAGAGGATCTGATCACAGAACTAAAAATTACTGGTAACTTAGGTACAAGTGATCCTATTTGATCACATTTTAATGTGATAACAGAATAAATTCCACACCAGTGATATATATACTTGGAATTTTAAAATGGCCAGTTTCACAAAGCTTAAAATAATTATGAGCCAAATCAGCTGGAAAGAAGGAAGGAAGAATATAATCAGAAAAACATAAATGATAATTGGGAGGCCAAAAAGCCACAATCCCACATCTAAGGAAGAAAGCCATGTTGTTTAAAAAATGTTCTCATTACCCTACAATCAAACATGGAAATCATCACTGATAAAATTTGCAGATGCCACAAAAATGGATGAGGAGTGGTAAATAATTAACAAGACCTGTCAATGATTCAGAGTGATATGGATCTCTTCATAAACTGGATGCAAGGAAATAATGTGTTCTAATGTGGCTAAATGTAAATGTATCCATCTAAGAACAAAGAATGCAGGCCATACTTACAGGATGAGGGACTCTATCCTGGAAAGCAGTGACTGAAAAAGATTTGGAGATTATGATGGCTAATCAGCTGAATTGATGGCCAAAAGTACTAATGCGATCCTTGGATGCATAAACAAGGGAATCTCGAGTAGGAATAGAGAGGATATTTTACTTCTGTATTTCCCACTGCAAATGCTGCTAATATAACTGTGTCCAGTTCTGATGTCCACAATTTAAGAAGGATGTTGATAAATTGAAGAGGGTTCAGAGAAGAGCCATGAGAATGTTTCAAGGTTCAGGAAACATGCCTTACAGTGACACACTCAAGGAGTTCAGTTTATTTAGCATAACAAAGAGAAGGTGACGGGGTGACAATTACAGTCAGTAAGTACCAACATGAGGAACAAATATTTTAGTAACAAGCTCTTCAATCTAGCAGCGAAAAAAGTATAACATGACCCAATGGCTGGAAGTTGATGTTAGACAAATTCAGATTAGAAATAAGGCATACATTTTTAAACAGTGAGAGTAATTAACCGTTGGAACAATTTACCAAGGTTTGTGGTGGATTCTTCATCACTGACAATTTTTAAACCAAGATTGGATGTTTTTCTAAAAGAGATGTTCTATGAATTATTTTGTGAACTGTATTATACAGTTCCTGTATTATATAGGAAGTCAGACTAGGTGATCACAATGGGCCCTTCTTGCCTTGGAATTTGTGATTCTCCGGAAAAGCTCTCTCTCTTTCAGACTCAATATGTCATAGGTGCAACTATAGCATTATTTGTAACTAGCATCTTTTATCTGTACCCAAACAACAAGCACTTGGTGTTCTGATTGAATCAGGGGTTCTCAACCTTTTTGAATCATGCCCACCTTAACCTTTTCTTTTTGAACAATAGCAAGAAACATACTGTCACCTAGCATTGCTAATGTGTTTGTTTAGGAGATAAGCAGAAAATTTCTCAAAATGCAGATCAAATGGTAAAGAGACCTTTTACCTGTGTTAGTGCTGTCAGTGTCAGTCAGTGAGAGATTGTGACACAGGGTCACAATCCCACTCTATTTGGCCCTGATGGACAAGCGGTCAGATGGGCCAAATTTGAGGAAGTGTCTTGTGACCTGGCACTTGCTCTTCCATTTACTCTACTCTAATTACTGATTTATTAGACGGCTCACCATGTTTCCCTAGAACGTTCAACATTCTCTTCCCACTTGAAAACTTCTAGATTAAACCATATGTAAGACCTCGAGGTAGTTAAGCCTTCCATGCCTCAATTTACTCACTGTGAAGCACATATTTAATACCTCTACTACACTCCCAATACATGTGAATCCTGGGGACACAGTCGTGGTCTCCTAGATGGCACCACAGAGATTTCTGCAGCACCAACAGAGGTGAAAGGAAGCTGGTACGGTCCAGTACAGCGTACTGGCAAGAGCCAGTACACAGCCAACTGTACCGGCAAGGGGCAGCTTCTTCAGGCCAGCAATTTAAAGGGCCCTGGGCTCCTAGCAGTGGCCACGGCCCCTGCCCCTTTAAATTGCTGCCAGAGCCCCGCTGCCGGAGCCCTGGGGTAGCGACGGCGGCTGGGAGCCCTCAGCCCTTTAAATCACTGCCAGAGCCCCAGGGCTTCTGGCCCCCACCGAAGCTACTGCTACCATGGGGCTCTGGCAGTGATTTAAAGGGCCCGGGGTGCTCGGTCGCTGCTACCACAGCCGGAGCCCTGGGGTAGTGGCGGTGATTTAAAGGGCCTGGGGATTTAAAGGCCTCGCCCCTTCTTCCTGGGGCCCCGCCCCTTCCGGCTGAGCATCTCCTCTCCCCCCCCTCCCCCGCCCCTCTTGCTCAGGACCCTGGCTCTGCTAACCAGTAAATCCCTTAAGTTACTTTCACCTACTGAGCACCAGTTGATTTTTTCCCCATCATTATTACTTTAACACTTATCTCTGCAAAGTCTCCTACTACCTGATTAAGGAGATCAAACTGTAATAATCTCATTTCTAAAACATTAACATTTGTTCAACTCCTTTAAGATTCTTCCTGTCTGATCAGCAGCTACAGTTATCCATTAGTATTACAGAACCCAGCCTCTACCCTCATTTAGTTATTTAAATGCACTTTTCCCAGCTAGGATTGCACAGATACATGCAAGTGTATGTGTGTGTGTGCGTGGAGAGAGAGAGAAAGAGAGAGAAACTGTGGTGAATGGTAATAGGTGTCACACACCAGGATATAGGCAATACAACCTAGTGGTCAGAGCAGAATCAAAGGGGAGAACCAGAGTCATGGTCAAGAGGCAAGCCTATGATCAGAGCCAGGACTCAGAACAGGACCAAAGGACAGAACTGTAATTGGGATCAGAAGACAAGTCAGAGGTCAGAACCAGGCGTTAGGTATCAGGAGTTCAGAGATAGGCAGAGACTAGGGCTGGAGCAAGGACTTGGCAGGAAGCAGGCATGGAAGGCTGGGGGTCAGACTCCCCAGCCAGACTACGTCCCATGATGCACCACAACCCTGTGACTCCCATGATGTACTGCAATGGGTCAGCAAAAGGGGAGATTACGGTGCACCACAACAGACCTAGCTTGGGCAGGGAGCCAATGAAGGCTGAACTACAGCTCCTATGAACTACTACTGCAGCAGCTCAGGCAAACACTGTTTAAGGATAAAACTGACCTGAAATTAAATGGTTTGATTCGGTTTGGCAAACCAAAATATTTTCATCTGATTTTCCCAAGGGCAACTTTTGATTTTCAGCTGAAAGTTTCCAGTTGTTGAATTTTCCATGTAAAGTTCAGCGTTTCTGCAGAAAAATAAAACATTTTCCAGACAGCTCTATTTAAAAGATCCTAGAAGTGCCTTAATCCTCCCAGCCTCTGTCCTTGAGAGAATCAAGAAAAATAATTTACTACTGGCCTACACCAGCGGTAAGTTATTACATTTCACTTAGTCTTCTTCCCTGTGCTGGCTCTAAGCTGCTCTGGCCAGTGAGCAGAGAGGTAGAGTCAAGCCCCTGCCTACCTCTGTCCCTTCCTGCCCACCTGCTCCGTGGAGGAAGCAAGCAGGAAACTAGTCTCACTTGCTCCTATGGGTCTTAACCCAAGGTCCAGTAGCCAACATAGGGGACTGAGTGGCCCTGTTACACCCTTTTGCTCACTTGCTTAGGCACGCAGTAAGAATTAGAGTCTAGCTCTTAATATTTAGCTTCCCAATTGAAGTAGACCATAAATGTTTTAGTAAGAACCCCTGCAATTTCAGATATTTCAGTGATGGGGGCAAATAAGTTTTTAGATAGATGATAAAATAGACCATAAACTTCCTTGAAATAATGGTACCACCCACTACACTTAAATATTGATATTATTTGAATGTCTTGCATTTATTCTGAAATCCTTACATTTTTAAGTTATTTGAAGAGCAATATTTATATGTATTTACAGCAATCAACTATTTTTGGTGGTATTAGATTTACGTTTTTGTTAATTACATTTCAAATACTTTCCATCTTTCAGATAACATGAATTTCAATGTATTCTTTCAGAAAAGTATTTAAGACCAGACTGCTGTGTTTAGAAAAGGTTAAAGACTGATATACACATTTTTTATTAGTGGTTCTTCTCATGCTGGCTAGCTTTTAACCTCTGTGACATTCTGACTTGGGAGGGAAAATTCTGCCCCCAAGCATAAGAGATGTGACCCCTGTTTCTCTCAAAAATGAGAATATGGAAAGCAGATGATATCATCTACTGAATAGAATCACACAGCTCTATAAATGTGCATGCATTCGAACATTTAGAGTAGGAAACTTTCATGCTAGCAAATGTTATGCCTGCTAATTTTAAGTGTTGAACAAATAGCCACATTTTTTGTTATATAGTGTCTTTCATGATGAAGGATTCGGAGTTCTCCACACAACATATACATAAAATACCACTAACTTTTGGCATGGGGTTTGGGGCAGCAAACAACCTGTGCAAAACACAGTGCACAATAGTAGAGTGAGAAGTCATTTTACAATGTAATCCAGGCCAAATCCTTTCTTTTATGAAGAATGATGTTGGATTTTTCATGTCCACACATGAAAAGAAAAACACACTTTTAGGTTCTCAGATAAACAATCCCAGGCTGTGTCTACATGGTAACAGTCAGGAAAGTTAAGGTGACTCAAGTAAAGTTAATGCATCTAAGTTAAAGTGCATTAAACCTCTCACTCCATGGATGGTCTCACTGAGTAGTAAAGTAGCCTTAGTTTTCTGTAACTTCAGAGGAATATACAATTTATGAATTTGGTGTGAGATTATATGTATCTGTATTTGGCTGAAAACTCCATTTTGAATGAGCAGCCTTTTGCCTTATGGTCTGTTTGCCTCCATGTTGGGTTGAGATTCCAAAGGCTGGTGGCAAAAGAACAGCAATAGAGACTAGCTCATCAAGTACACAACTATTAGAAATCTACTCACTCTAGACAAAAGACTGGTCCCTGCCCAGAAAAACTGGTTTAAACAGTGGGGAGGTCACCTTGGCAGGGGTCTGTTTACCAGGAGGACGTGAACAGGGATGTTAGCTGACACAGAGATCTAAAGATTTTAAAAGGGCAGACGCTGGTCTGCTCAGGAGGTGTGGGTGTACGTTTTCCTCCAGTCCGTAAAAGAGAAGCACCCAGCATGTGGTCGCCGATAAGCCATGCACTAAAAAAGAAGTACTCTGGACTGTGACCCCAGGTGAAAGAATGCCCTGGAGTAGTGAAGAAACTGATGTAGAGAAATGCAGTTAGTGTTTATTATTTTGTATGATCTCTACGGTCTTGTGCTTTGTGTGATTAAGTGTAAAAGCACTAATGTATTAGACTCTGTGCTAAGTGCACATATCTTAACTGCTTCACAGCTTCTGCATGCTCCTGAGAGAGTAACAGAAGCTTCACACCTTTGGGGTGGAGTTCTGGGAGAGGGTGCATTTAAGCACAAGAGAATTTGAGAGGTCACCGCTGTACCCAGAGGCATTAGGCAGCTGGGTTCCAGCTCTCAAAAGGGGGTGTCAGATAGATGTTCTGCACACTGAGCATACCAAGGGACACTGGGTTTGGGGGAGACACTGGTCTCCGTTCAGGTTTCAGGGGCCTAAAATATTTGGGAATCCAGAGTAACAGAGATTTGGATTCCCTTCATGGAAGTCTTAGTGAGTGGCTGGAAGGGGATGCAGGGTCTAGGGACAGCACTGACTTCACACCTTTAGTTGATTCACCTGAACTTTCCTGAGCGTCCCCTCCTTTGACAAACATTCATATGCCATCAAAATCAATTTGTCTGCTTCAGAGACAGAGAAGAGTCAAGCGAATGGAAATCAATGCAAGGATAGCAGAAGCATGCCAGGAATCAAACCTATCAGAATTCAAATGTGTGATTTCAGACAATCTAAGGATTTTGAACCTGATGCTTAGAAATTCTAAACCATCCTTTAGAGCAGTGGTTCTCAAACTCGGGCCTCCACTTGTTCAGGGAAAGCCCCTGGCAGACCGGGTCGATTTGTTTACCTGCCGCATCTGCAGGTTCGGCCGATCGCAGCTCCTACTGGCTGCGGTTCGCCGCTCCAGACCAATGGGGGCTGCGGGAAGCGGTGCGGGCCGAGGGATGTGCTGGCCGCCCTTCCTGCAGCCCCCATTGGCCTGGAGCAGTGAACCGCAGTCAGTGGGACCTGCGATCGGCCAAACCTGCAGATGCGGCAGGTAAACAAACCAGCCTGGCCCTCCAGGGGCTTACCCTGAACAAGCAGCGGCCCTAGTTTGAGAACCACTGCTTTAGAGCACATATTGTACAACCATTGTTACATCCATTATTTCTACAGGTATGCATTAATCAGAAAAAAAATGAAAGAAAATGATTATGATTAGATTGGCAGGGGACAGCATGGAGATGTCCACATTCATATCTGGATTCTACTGTTAATATGAAGAACGAAAAAAAAATGGATCTACATTATCTTAAACTGAAGTGAGAAACCATGTGCAGTTTTATTTTCAACATGTTCATATTTTTGTCATAACTGTGGTCAAAAGCAATGCCATTCAGCTGAAATGAGTATGAACTTTTCCCATTTTCCCCAGCCTAATTATAACCATTTTCTTTCATTTATTTTTTGAGCTGCTTTCTCAAAGACAATTTTGACTGCATTCTTGTGTGTTAGACCTGAACTTACATCACTGAAGATCATAGAATCATAGAATCATAGAATATCAGGGTTGGAAGGGACCTCAGGATGTCATCTAGTCCAACCCCCTGCTCAAAGCAGGACCGATCCCCAATTAAATCATCCCAGCCGGGGCTTTGTCAAGCCTGACCTTAAAAACTTCTAAGGAAGGAGATTCTACCATCTCCCTAGGTAACGCATTCCAGTGTTTCACCACCCTCCTAGTGAAAAAGTTTTTCCTAATATCCAACCTAAACCTCCCCCACTGCAACTTGAGCTTAGCTTTACTGCACCTAGGTTGATATTTATACTCAGACCATTCTCACAGTCCTCACTATAACTGCACACTTAACTGTGTTTTAAGAGTTCATTACAGTTTGTTTCTTTCAGTCCACTGTTGAAAGATTATCCTCCACTGCTCCAGTGATGTAATCTGGGGTGCAGGAGACCTGGGGACACAGAAAAACCTAGTCTGTAGCTAAACCACTAGATGTGGTTGGCTGTCAGTAGAATACACTGATAGGAGAGTAATTTCCATGGGAGAATATACCGAGGTTCTCTCCCTCTCTCACTCACCCTCTTTACAGTCTTCTCTACCCACAACAACAGTATACACAAGTCTGCTTCTAGTGTCCCCTTCCCCCAAGGCCTCCTTTGTATCACAAACAGATGAAGAATTCTCAGGAAGTCTAAAATGAATGCAGCTTCCACAGAAAAAATGCAGCAAAATCTACCAGCTAATCAACAGAAACATCAGAAGATAGTTTTAGATTACCATTTATGCGGGGGGCACAAGTTGCCTCAAAGGATAGTCAAGCACCACCCCTGAAAACAAAATGCCTCCTATTTTGAGTTTTCTAGCAGAATAAGACATTGGAGCCTTTGCCATCAATACATTCTTATCTACTGTAAGAACACCTATAATATGTTTTTAAATGAGTTTTATGAATAAGCTTAACTGATTCATACTATAATCATAGAATCATAGGACTCGAAGGAACCTTGAGAGGTCATCTAGTCCAGTCCCCTGCACTCATGGCAGGATTAAGTATTATCTAGACCAGGGCCAGCACATCCCACGGCCCTGCTTCCCCCTGTGCTGCTTCCCACAGCCCCATTGGCCTGGAGCGGTGAACCGCGGTCAGTGGGAGCTGCGATCAGCCGAACCTGCGGACTCGGCAGGTAAACAAACTTACCCGGCCGGCCAGGGGGCTTACCCTGGCAGGTCACGTTCCAAAGGTTGCTGATCTCTGATCTAGACCATCCCTGACAGGTGTTTGTCTAACCTGCTCTTAAAAATCTCCAATGATGGAGATTCCACAACCTCCCTAGTCAATTTATTCCAGTGCTTAACCACTCTGACAGTTAGGAAGTTTCTCCTAATGTCCAACCTAAACCTCCCTTGCTGCAGTTTAAGCCCATTGCTTCTTGTCCTATCATCAAAGGTTAAGAAGAACAATTTTTCTACTACTTGTAACAACCTTTTATGTACTTGAAAACTGTTATCATGGCATATCTCAGTTTTCTCTTTCCCAGACTAAACAAACCCATTTTTTTCAATCGTTCAATCATAGGTCATGTTTTCTAGACCTTTAATCATTTTTGTTGCTCTTCTCTGGACTTTCTCCAATTTGTGCAAATCTTTCCTGAAATGTGGAGCCCAGAACTGGACACAATACTTCAGTTGAGGCCTAATCAGAGCAGAGTAGACCAAAAGAATTATTTCTCAAGTCTTGCTTACAACACTCCTGCTAATACATCCCAGAATGATGTTCGCTTTTTTTGCAATGGTGTTACACTGTTGGCTCACATTTAGCTTGCAATCCACTATGACTCCCAGATCCCTTTCCACAGTACTCCTTCCTAGCGGTCATTTCCCATTGTGTGTGTGTGCAATTGATTGTTCTTTCCTAAGTAGAGTACTTTGCATTTCTCCTTATTGAATTTCATTCAATTTACTTCAGACCATTTCTCCAGTTTGTCCAGTTTGGAAATGTGTTCTGTAATGCAAGTAAAATATAGCAGGAAAATAATATAGGTGGGACAATTTTCTAAATAAGTTGGTAGTTTAGGGGCTGTTAGGAGGCTGCATGTGAACTGTGGTCAATTTTAAACTATTTTAATGTCAGTCACTTATTCATTCAGAGCTTCAAAAGATTTGGATAAACATGCAGAAATTTGGTGTTTACCTGAATGTGGGGAGATGGCCTCATCCTTGTGAAGCCTCATCCTTGTGATCCTTTATCACAAACAAAATAACCTGATTGAAGGATGATACTATCATTTGTATTTGTTTTCTTGAGGTAAAGCTTCATCCACATGCAAGGCAACTCTATTTCCCCAGCATGGCACCTTAAATGGAGGATTGCAGACACTTCTCCTTGCCACTGGACTTGAATCTAGTCCTAGCCAAATGGCACAGTTGGCAAATATACAATGAAAATATGAAGCAAAGGTAGGAGCATAAATAAATTTGACCTTTAATAGAAATGTAGAGACTTAGTCAACTGGATGGAGGGACATAGTCATAAAGTACAGAGCCCTTCACCTGAAGATTTCCAGTTTGAAAGCAGCTAAATTGATAGTGATTGAGTGTTTCTACCTTCTGGCAGCTGTTTGGTGGCGTATGTGAAATGAATTAGTGGTCTGTGAAGAGATCACTCAGCTACCATACCTGGTACCCTTGTTGGCAGTCTGAGCAAAAACACCACAAAGAATAAACTCCCTTCTCAACTCCAGAAGTGGTCCCTGGAGGTCAGTGTAATTCCCTGGGAAATTCCCCTCCAGATTCCTGCCGAAACCTTGGATCAACTAAAGATTTTCTAGGATTTACACTGAATATAATGATAAATTGGGAGCCTAACCCCATGGTTTCTAGCTTTTGGTTTGTCTTCATATAAGTTAATTTATCAAAAGTGGTAACTTAAAAAATATTAAATCACTTTAACAATTTAATGGGGAAGATGAAAAATTTATAAGATATATTACTACTTTTCCTATGGTTATTTCTGTTATAAGTTATTTCATTCTGGTGCGTGGCCTGGAACACCTGTTTAACTAACAGATCAAGCAAAACTGCCCAAAATATGTTTATTAAGTATTTGCACTCAGCTCTCTCTTCTGCAACTGCATGGTAGCATACTCTTCTGCATTTTAAATTCTTTGCTTCATATCATTTTAAACTCCACAAAATCCTTGATTGACTACCACATTTCACAATCCTGTTGCAGTGTCTGATGATTTTAACTTTATAGCACTCCTGGATGCTATTATCCAGGTTTATATGTTTCTATTAAATGGATTTGGCTACCCTCTTGCTGAACACTAATAGATCTTCACTTATAGGAATATTTAATAAGATTGTATTATGTTCATTTTTGAAAAAAATAATCCTAAAGGACATATTTATCTAGAAAACATTGACAAGTACTGCAAAGAAAGATTGACAGATATGAAATTTAGAACCCTTATGTACTGGTGGAAGCAAAATAACCTAGTTCAGCTTTACTAGTAAAATCAATATGCCCTTTGTCTATTGCTTAAATAGAGCTCTATATCACACCGTATTAAAATAACTATTTTAAAAGCCCACTTTTACCAAGTGGCTTCTCACACAAGAAAAATGGATAGTAACAATATTTTGTTTGGAAAAAAAACCTGTTTCTATGCATATTTGGTATTTTTTATTGTGTGCTGATATTTGCAACATGGATTGATGCCAGTTAATTACATTTTTGTACATATACATTTTTAATATTTTAGTTTTGCTCATCTTGTGATTATTGGAGCAATTTGTGGGGCAGGAGTGAAATTTGTGTCATTCGTTATTTCATGTATGTAGTTGTTTTACTGCTTTATTTGGTCTTCTCTTTGAGTCATGAAGTTGAAGTGACTCAAAACATCAGTTTAAAAAAAAGAGCAAACACATCATCTCACAGAAAAATCTGCCAAAGGATGTGTTTGTGCATCTGCGTGTGTGTGTGTGTGGTTGAGATGAGATGTGTTTACACATTCAGGAAAGATGTATTCTCCTAGATGTCTGGTAAAAATCTCCTGGCATCTGGCAACTGATGTAAATCCGTGTAATTGCATTAGAGCCATACAGATTTACACCAACTGATGATTTGTCTCACAATGTCTGAAAACCAAAACAAAGGGGAGACTTATATTGCAAAAATACGATGGGCCTGATTGTCCACTTACACTGGTTTTACCCTGATGTGATTTACACTATTGTAAGTTACTGGAAAAGCAGGGCCTATAATTATATACGCTGTGCTAGAGTTTATTGCTGCTTTAGCAATCTAACCTGCACAATGGTCCACAATGAACTCCCAGTAAAAGACTCTGTTCTTTACCTTAATAAAGGATGTAAATGAAAATATGTGTGAAAATTTTAGTAAAATTGAAATATAACATATAAACTAAGACTCCTTCACCGGAGGTTTTCAAAAGGAGGCTAGATAGCCATCTGTCCTGGATGGTTTAGACACATTGTGCATCTTGGCAGTGGGTTAGACTAGATGACCCTTCTCACCCTATGATTCTATGCTTATCTGCATTGTCTTCCCAGTGCCTTGCTAGTCCATATGTATTGTATGACCTCAGAACGATTAAAGTAGTAGCATACTAAGAGTAGCTTCACCAAGGGCCTGTGAGATGCTGAGCACCTGCAGCTTCCACTGACAGTTCTCAGCAGCTCTCAGGGTCAAAACTGTCACAATGAAAATGTGAAGAGGATAGACTGTACAAATGAGGAAGACATGGCTTTTTTTTGTTTTGTTGGGGTGTAAAACTTTGCATTATATTTGAACAACCCCAATCCATAGCCACATTGCAATCTCCATGTCTTCAGTGTGGAATATGGGGTACAATAATGTTGTAACTGAGTATTAATATCCCTAGCAGTAATGATGTCTTAATGTGGTTAATTCTGCTTGGTTATTACAAAACTTTCTAAGTGCTTATATTCTGTGATTCCATGGCTGTGGTATTTGCTGAATTCGAGGCAGCACATCAGAGTTCTACCAGAGGCTTTGATAGAGAATTTAGATGAGGCAGACTGTAGAGCAGTGTTTTTCAAACTTTGGGTTGCAACCCACTACTGGGTCATGGCATGTAAGGCACTGGGTCGCCTTGCTCTGGTCAGCACTGCTGACCCAATGTAAAAAGTCCCATCGGCGGTGCTGCCCAGCTAAGGCAGGCTGGTGCCTACCTTTTCTGACACCACGCTGTGCCCCGGAAGTGGCCAGCAGTGGGTCTGGCTCCTAGGCAGGAGGGGCACGGGGTTCCGCGTGCTGCTCCCGCCCCAAGCACTGGCTCCGCACTCCCATTGGCCAGGACCCAGCCGATGGGAACTGGGACGGGGGCAGTGCCTGCGGGCGAGAGTTACGCGCGTCCACTTAGGAGCCAGACCTGCTGCTGGTCACCTGCCTCTGCACTCTGGCTGCGCCGCTGACTGGGAGCTGCCGGAAGTAAGTCCGTGCCTCATCCCTGCACCCCAATCCCCTGCCCCAGCCCTGACCCCCCCGACAAACCTGGAACCCCTTTCTGGACCCCAAACCCCTCATCTCCAGCCCCATCCCAGAGCCTGCATCCCCCATCCCAGAACTCTGACCCCCTCCTGCACCCCAACCCCCTGCCCCAGCCCTGAGCCCCCCTTCACCCCAAATCCCTAATCCCTGGCCCCACCCCAGAGCCTACACCTCCAGCCCAGAGCCCTGAACCCCTCCCACACCCCAACCCCCTGCCCCAGCCCTGAGCCCCTCGCAAACCTGGAACCCCTTCCTGTACCCCAAACCCCTCATCACTGGCCCCACGCCAGATCCTGAACCCCCAGCCCAGAGCCCTGACCCCCTTCCACACTCCAACCCCCTGCCCCAGCCCAGAGCCCTCTCCCACCCCCCAAACCCCTCATCCCCAGCTCCATTGGGTCACGGGCATCAACAATTTTCTTCATCTGCGTCCCCAGAAAAAAATACTCTACCACTGCTGTAGAGTATTCAGGGCTTTATTTTCTTACATTTGTCTTCCTGCCGCATTCATCTCAACATGGCATGCTTAAATAACATGTTTGTTATGTTATCTCACAATTTCTAAATATTCTTTAATTATTTTTTCCAAGACATCGGTTACGAACATGATGTGAGGTATACTACAACCCATTGAGTTATACCAGACTTTCTCCCACTGCTTTTTCCTAAAAGATATATATGCGAAGATCTACAATATACTCTCTTTTAGAAACGCCGCTGAATTTACCATAAGTATTTGGACTGGTGTTTAATTTATTTATTTATTTATGTGAAAGCTGGCTGCTTCTGGGCTACCTCAGGGTGAGGCTAGGGAGTTTTCTGGGTTACGCTTTCTTCCTGTGTACAGTTTATTCAGAATCACGTTATAATCAGAATGTGTATATTAGTTTGCTAAATATTTTGCACAGTCACAATTAAAACTGGACAGACAGATCTTTGTGTATGTACATGTGTAAGTAGTGCCTGTGTGCATATTATGGCTCTTGAGCCCTTTAACATGGGAGCTGTCGTTAAAGGATACACAAGCAGGAGTGAACATGTGGCTACAGAAGTCATATAAAAGGCTTCCGGGCTCTTTGGCAGTAAGAACAGCCAGGAGACACCCACTGGCAGGGAAGGAACTCTCCATAGTATCTAAGAGTGACCCAGGGTGGGGAACGATGCCTCCATCACGCCTTCCCCACCTTGTGAAAAGCAAGAAAGTCTCTGTTGCCAAGCATTTTATATTACTTTGAGCCTTGTGCATCTTCTGTCATGGCAAAGAGGGCTGGTAGCACTGCCTATTATTTAGGTTGTCCAACACTCCCCTCCCACACGCACACACACTTTTTGTTGCTTATAAAATTTTGTCAGACTTTAAACATTGGGCCAACTTTTTCCAAGCTGTGTGTCTGCCTCAGGCTGAACTTATTTGGAAAACTTCAGTCAAAATACTTCAGCCCTTTCCAAGAACATGGCTAGGGAAAAATTAATTGTTTGCTCATGTTAAATTCAGGTTATTTTCTCTTTGACTTTTTCTTTCTGGTACCCCCATGTGGGTGCAGAATGCTGAACAGGACATTCCCTGCAACTGTAATTCTGTAACTTGGGGGCTAGACCAAGCTGGGCACTGGAACTGAAAGCAGGGAGCCTCTTCTTTGAACTTCTCAAATATCACTCTTCCCCCCACAAAAAAAATAAACCTGAGCCCAGGCAACAGGGAGGAGGAAGCCACCTGAATCAACTGCAGAGGAGATGACTTTCAAATCTTGAGGGGAAATGAGGGATTGGCTGGGCCAGGAGACAGGGACTGATAGGCTGAGGGGTACGTGAAGTGGGGAATTGAGAATGGCTGGCAAAGAGACTGAGAGGCAGGTAGACTGGGATAGGCTAGCTGAGGAGAATGGGACTGAGATGAAGAGCCAGGGGCATGGAAAAGAGAGGAGCAGGGCAAGAACAGGCTGGAGGGGACAAGGCAGAAGACCATTCCCTTCCTAAGCCAAGAATGAAACCCAGGATTCCTGAGAGTCTCATAATGCTTTCAGCAAATATCTATGAATCACACTGGCAAAGTTTGTCTCATTCCCCTCTAAAGCTGGTCCACATAGAGAATGATGACCTACTATTGCTATCAGTTACTCCATTAGTGCAAGTGGCAGAGGTCTGTACCGTGGATCTAATAGTTCCAACCCTGCTAATGAATGATGTGGGAGTTCATTTCTGGGGATTTTTTTTTCCAGTTTGCTTATTTTAAGAAGCTAGGAAGTTGCACACAAAAACACATACATTAAGAGAACATATTGAGGTTGCAAAATCTAGCACTCAACAGTTAGGAAATGCCATTATTAAGGTTGCCTGTTCCATCTTAATTCCCACCCACTCCCCTTGTGTGTATGCATGATGATAGTGTTTAATTTCACGATCACATACTATCACATACGCACCTTTCTCTGGCGATGAATCAGGTTTGTGTAAGGAAGGAGATGTTGTCTGGTGGACCCCTGCCTCATTTGTTGCAGAAACTGTGCATTGTGCATTGAATGAGGTACCAGATTTCAGGAAGAGAAAGCATGGTCTTGTGTTTAACGGCTGTTGAGTACTTCACTGGAAACTGGATTCCATCCCTGCAATGGCCACACAATTCCTATGAAATGCTACTCAAGTCATTTAGTCCAAACTATTTTCAGGTGATCATTAATTGTATGTTCTTCATCTTCTGGGTGTCTTGAAACTTGAGACCCTAGGGCTGGCTTTGCAGAAGAGAAAGTTACTCACCTTTCAGTAACTGAGGTTCTTCGAGATATGTGTCCCTGAGGGTGCTCCACTCCAGGTGAGAGTGCGTCCTGGAGCCATTGATCAAGATGTTCAGTAGCAGTGCCTGGTCGGGACACACACGCTCAGCTGCTGTCTTGCAGTCTCGTTAGAGTCTGCCTGAGCGCATGTGTCCCGCGCCCCACCTAGGTTCCTTCTCTACCATGGAGAAGTCAGAATTGTACTCCATAGCAGAGGAGGGCGGGGAGTGGAGCACCCACAGGGACACACATCTCGAAGAACCTCAGTTACTGCAAGGTGAGTAACTTTCTCTTCTTCGAGTGCTGCCCCTGTGGGTGCTCCACTCCAGGTGAATGTGAAGCAGTACCTACTAAGGCTGGTGGGACTTTGGAGTTGCGGCAGTGAGTACTGTAGACAGTACTTTATGGCCTATTATGGTGTCTGCCATGGTATCCTGCGTAATAGCATAGTGTTTAGTAAATGTGTATTCGGATGACCACGTGGCTGCCTTACAGATAGCAGGAATGGGTACATTATGAAGGAAGGCAACGGATGTCGACATGGCTTGAGTAGAATGAGTTCTGATGCCTTCAGGCGACTGAGCATTCTGAATGCGGTAACAGGATCTGATGCAGTCAGAGATCCACTTGGAAAGTTGTTGTTTAGAAATGGCTGCACCTTTTGATCTCTTGGCAGTGGAGACAAATAATTGCAAGGACTTAAGAAATGGTTCAGTCCTGTCTAAGTAGAAGGCAATTGCTCGTCTGACGTCAAGGGTGTGTAGAGTTGCCTCGTGTGGAGTCTCATGAGGTTTGGGATAGAATGTAGGTAATTATATTGGTTAGTTAAGGTGGACACTACCTTAGGGAGAAATTTAGGGTGTGGTCACAAGTAACTTTGTCTTTAGAGAAAGGTTGTGTAGGGAGGGTAGGCCATCAGGGCGCTTATTTCCCCTACCCTCCTTGCTGATGTTATAGCAACCAAGAAAGCTACCTTCATGGACACATGAAGAAGAGATGAGGTAGCTAAGGGCTCGAATGGAGGTTTCATAGGACCACGAAGAGGGAGATTGAGATTCCATGCAGCTGCCAATGGATAAATCTTGGGGTAATGATTTTGTAGGCCTGTGAGGAAGCATTTTATGGTGGGGTGGGCAAAGAGTGAATAGCCGTTTAACGAATCATGGAAGGTGGTAAAGGGCTGCTAGATGTACCCTGATGGAGCTGAGTGAGAGTCCGTCCTGTTTTAGTTTCAGGAGGTAGTCTAGGATGTTAGGGAGGGTCACGATATGGGGTGATAAGTGTTTGTTTGAGCACCACAGGGAAAAGCGCTTCCACTTCTGCAGGTAAGTTTCACGAGTGGAGTCTTTTCTACTATGCAGGAGGACATATCGGACTTACTCAGAACAGGCTAATTCATGGGTCTGGAACCATAAAGGTACCACGCTATCAGGTGGAGTTTCTGGAGCTGAGGGTGAAGAATTCATTTGTTGTCCTGAGAAAGCAGATCTGGTCTGTTGGGGAGAATCCGTGGAGGACAGGCGGACATGTGGAGCAGGTAAGGATACCATATCTGTCTTGGCCAGGCTGGGGCAATGAGTATGACCTGGGCCTTGTCGTCTCTGATCTTGCACAGGACCCTGTGTATCAGAGGGATCAGTGGAAAGGAGTACTTGAGAAAGTTTTTCCACAGGATGAGAAACACGTGTCCTAGGGATGCAGTCCCGAATCCCGTTCTGGAGCAAAATAGGTGACATTTGCGATTCTGGGTTGTGGCAAAGAGGTCTATTGATGGGGTGCCCCACTGGGAGAAGAGCAGTTGTAGTATTATGGGGTGCAATTCCCACTCATGTTCTTTAGAGAAATATCTGCTGAGTGTATCAGCGGTAGTGTTGTGACAGCTGGGTAGGTATGATGCAATAATTTGTATGTGGTGTTGTATGCACCAATTCCATAACTGGATGACCTCCATGCATAGGGAGTGCGATCATGCTCCCCCCTGTCTGTTGATGTAAAACATACATGCTGTATTGTCTGTTAGGACCCAGATAGATTTGTTCTTTATGAGAGGAAGAAAGTGAAGGCAGGCTTGTCTCACTGCTCTGAGCTCTAGGAGGTTTATGTGTAGATGCGTCTCTGGCGCAGACCAGCAGCCTTGTGCCGTGTGTCCCCCCAGATGCGGTCCCCAGCCAATTAGGGAAGCGTCTGTGGTGAGCATGAGTGGGGGGATTTTTGTTGGAAGGGAACGCCCATGCAGGGTCCACCATTGTAGGGAAGCTAGTATGTTCGCTGGAGAAGTTAGCAGCATACAGAGGCTGTGCCTGCTGGGTTTGTAGCTGGAGTTGGGCCAGCCCTGAAGACATCTCATGTGCAGCCTGGCGTTCTTCACCACGAAGGTGGTGGCTGCCATGTGGCCAAGGAGCTGTAGGCAAATTCTTGCCTGTATCCTGGGATGAACAGAGAGCGTGTGTATGAGGTGTATGACAGTGAGGAATCTGTTGTGTGGTAGTGATGATGGAGAGTTGGGGTTCGCGAATCAGGATATGGTCCCTGGCCCATGTCTTCCAAGGGGGGTTCAGGAGTTCTAGAAGTAGATGGAGCTGGAGATGGAGCACAGAAGGAGCTTGTGGTCTGATGGAAAAAGCATGAGGGCGAGTGGCAGTAGGAGCTGGCCAATGGTACCAATGAGGCCAAGGCATCGGATAAGAAAAATTAGGTGCCGGCCACGGGGGGGAGAAGTAGGGAAACTGAGGCTGGTGGTTGTTCGCCATGATTTGAAGTGTAAAAGATTCCAGTGGAGGAGGAGAGGCAGGTGGGGAGAACGCCTGCTGTTGCTGCATATCAGGCTCACTGTCAGTAAAGGTGGCCAGGTCAGGTGGGGACAGCGGCTGGTCAAAGAGTAAGCACTGTGTGTCCAGGAGCGGCGAGTTAGGCTCAGGTGCCACTGAAAGGTCGTCTTGATTTAGGAACTGTTGTTGCTGTTCCCTACGGTCTGACTCCACTGTGCGCAATCCATGCTCAGAGGCGTGCACAGACTTTTGCTTGGCTTTTCCCGGTGCCACAGGTCTCTTGTATGCACCCTGCAGGAGGTCCGCTGCTGCTATGTGAGGCAGGCTCGGTGCCGACGTTCTTGTCAGCACCGGGTCTATTTTTCTTGTCAGCACCAGGTCTATTTTTGGTGCCGAAGGGGCCGGTGCCAAGGAGATCTTCCCTGCCTGGGAAGTCGGGTCCCTGCCTCTGCATTCCATGAGAGCTGTGACTGAGGTGGCAGGACAGTTAGAGGCACCTGCCTTCGGCACTGACAGCACTGACGATAAGGATCTTGTTGGAGACCATTTACCCTTGTGAAAGTCTCTGCTTGGAGACAGTTGGGCTTCTTGCCTCTCTGCCTGAGAGGGTGAATCCATGCTCCCAATTGGTTCAGACCTGGCCGGGGAGCGTGAGGGAGAGGGTTTGACAGTGCCCGTCTCCAGAGGTGGCTGCAGAGATTTCTGCATGAGAAGCATTTTCAGCTGCAGTTCCCTGTTACTACGAGCCCTGGTTTTGAGGCTCGTGCAATAGACACACTTAATAGGGACATGTGTCTTGCGGAGGCACTTCACGCAACGTGAGTGTCCATCGGACCTTGGCATAGAGTCCTGATAGGAAGCACATTTCTTGAATCCTGAAGCCCCTGGCATTATTGAACTAGGAATGCCGGGGGAAAGTGCCTCTGCAGGAGACAAGCTTGAGGCAAAAAGGTGTTTTTTTTAAAAAAAAAAAAAACTAAGTAACTATTCGAAGGGATGGGAAACAACTGGGATGTTACTAACAAAACTATTTCTATATTCTTTGTAATTGTTTCCTTCAGAGACCAGGGAAGAGGATCAGCACTGCCCTGAGTCCATCTTCAGCCGAGGACGGTTAAGAAGGAACTGAGCGGGGCGCACGCTCAGGCAGACTCTAACAAGACCACGAGACAGCAGCTGAGCGCATGCGTCCCGACCAGGCACTGCTACCAAAGATCTCCGATCAATGGCACCAGGACACACTGTCACCTGGAGTGGAACACCCACAGGGACAGCACTCGAAGAAGAAGTGCTGAGTACTCCCAGCTGTGGCTAAAGGCAGTGGGAGCTGTGGTTTGAACATATAAAGTGCTATCCAGTGGTAAGTACTATGAAAAACTCAGACCCTAGGTGTCTCAAATTGGGCACCAAAACCCAGGGGATACTTTTGACCTTAACCTCTCTGTACCAGTTCCCCATCTGGAACCTCAGAGAGAGTGAGTGGAAATAATTATTGTTTATGAATCACTCAAATACTGTAACAATGAGCATCACAGAAAAGTTCCATGAGGAAATTAAGGCTCAAGAGCAGGTTTTAAATATATAACGCCTGGGGTGACATATTTCACAATGAGGAGAAAACTTAATACTGAATAGCTGGCCATTAAATGATTATTGTCCATTCTATGGATGAGACAGGAGTCCTATAGAAAAAAAACAATGTGAGATCATGTAGTCATAGACTATATAATAATTAAGGATAATATTTTGTCATGAAGATCATGGATTCCGTGACTTGAGAGACCTCTGTAACATTTTCCTTTCAGCTTTGACACCGTGCCTGGGGCTGTCAGCCGCCACAGGCAGCAGAAGCCCTGGAGCTCCGAGCCACCAGCCCCAGAGCTTTCAGCCCTCATGGGGGCTGTAACCAGAGTCCCCATCCTGCAGCGCGTGCTTGGGTTCTCATCTCCTCCCCTTCACGGGCCTTTGGCTTCAGTCATTTCTCCCTTCAGGTCCTCCCCCATTATTTTTAGTAAAAGTCAGAGATGGGTTGCAGGCTTCCGTGAATTTTTATTTATTGCCCCCAACTTGTCCGTGACTTTTACTAAAAATAACTGTGACAAAATCTTAACCTTAATTACAATGCATATGTTCAAAGAGGTCAAATTAAGGCCAACCTTACCTCTACATTTCCTAATTTTTGAGTCCCTGCCTTAATCATGTTCTTTCAACATAGTTGTGTGTGTGTAATTTGATAAAATACTTCCTGACAAAAGGGCCATGGAACTTGGACTTGAGCGTTTGTGCACATTGTATTACCTGGGCTGCTAAACTGCCCAGCGGTTCACATGGACAACATGTATAGATTAGCTTTTTTTTTTTTTGTACTACTTGTTACTGTGATGATTTGGGGGAAACTAGCTATGTACAACTTACAAATTCTGCTTCATATTATGAATTCAGTGAGTATCCATATCAAATTGCAAACTCCATTTTTGTTCTCTGAGCACTGTTTTGATTATAAGACTGTTCTGTGCCTTCACATTGGCTCTGTAGCCTCTATTCTTACACAACACCAATGAACATCAGTTGTCATTGGGCAGGATAGAACCAGGGATCTCTGGAGCTTACTGCATGAGCCTCTACTGCATGAACTAAAAGTCAACTGGCTCTTGGCTAAGGCGGTAGAGCAGACTCATTTAACTCTCTCTCTTTAAGTGGTCTTGGTGCCACTAGAGGGGACAGAACATCACACCCAGGTGTGTGGGTTACACTTGCGTCTAGTAGAGAGCTAATAATGGAGGGTCATTTGATTGTGACCAAGCAACAGATCACCTGACTGGGGTTTTGAGGCTAAGCAGGGCATCACCTGACCAAGGGGACTGGAAGTCTGTTTTGGAGAGGCAGTTAATGATCGTTTAGAAACCCTTCTGCAAAGTCTGTGTCTATTGGCTTCAATTATCACATATCCCTGAAGGGGTAAATTATTAACCAGAGTGCCCACAATGATGGAGCTCTGGGAAAGGCTGTGTTTAAGCTACTGGAGAGTTTTAGGGGATCAGTACCAGCCCTGGGAGCAGCTGGGCCAAAGGGCCCCCTGCCAGGAGAGGGGTACCAGACAGCTTGTACCCACTAAGTGTGCCAGGAAGGCCAGAGAGAGTGCAGGAGCCTACCCAGTAACCAGAGGGAGTTTAAAAGCACATCGAACGAGCCTGTGGGTTCAAACACAGCAGCTGTGAGGGTCCAGGAACAGAAGCTTGTCCAGGGCTATGACAGGTACATAAAACATAAATGCCCAGGTTTGAGATTTTTTTTCAGTACAATATATATTTTAATTAAATCACTAACATTGTTTGTTACTTATGGAGTAACTCTCCCCTCCCTCCCTCTCTGTGTAGTTCTAATTTCTGAGATGCCCTTGAAACAGGAGGATGTTTCTTGCAAATTTATCCAAGAGTCAAAGTTTTAATAGATTAATTAAACTTGTCAAACTGTTTAAAAGCATTTTTTCCCAAGGTAATTTATCACCTATGAAGTAATGAACTAAAGTGCAATAGCTAATTACCTGCAGAACATGAAAAGTACAGAACATTTCACCGTAGGGTTACCCTGTTGCATTAGCCTGTGAATCTGAACCATAGAATGTTTAAGTCACATTAAGGAGGAATGTGAAACTATGGTATATGCCCTTAAAAGTGAAAGCACTGGACGTTTTGGGATTTGAATCATTTTAGTTTTTACCAAACATATTAATTATTTTTAATTAAACATATTAATTATTTTATTTTATTTTAAGGGAAATTTTAGGGTTCATGAAAGGTGCTGGATTGACAGCCATGGAACAAAATATGTATAACATTGCCACCTCTAAAAATCAGAAAACAGCTGAGCCTCCAAGTCCACTGAGTCTTTTGCCTGTCTATTCATGATACCCACAAGAGTGCCACTTGCAGCTTATTGTGGTGATAGTGGTTTTGTGATGTGAACATTTGACCACCAAAAACAAAAATGAGAGTACCCAACACCCATCAAATGGCCAAAACTTTTGAATGGTCTTGACCTATACTGGATTTTTTTTAAAGTTACCTATATATGAAAAAGCATCATATCCTACTACCAATCCCCTGAGCCATCTAATATCTCCAGCTAAACACCATACCTTTAAGAGGCCAGTCTGGGAGTAAGAAGCTAAATAACTTTTGGGGTAAGGTAAAAGTACATATAAGAGTATAGTGACCAGGGGATGGGAGGTCATAATCAAGAGCCTCTTTTTTCTCTCACCTATTTATTTACTAAATGTAATGTTGTAAATTTTCCCTGCAGGGCTGATAAGACTAACAGATCTCACTGTGCACTATATTTTCGCATAGAG
Organism: Eretmochelys imbricata; assembly: GCF_965152235.1. NCBI lineage: Eukaryota > Metazoa > Chordata > Testudines > Cheloniidae > Eretmochelys > Eretmochelys imbricata. Next base: position 178,295,804 of record NC_135572.1, on the reverse strand, counting down.
ATGAATGGGCAATCAGAAGAGGCCCAACTTCTCTTTATACCTATTATATTTCTTATTTTATTACTTCATTTTTAGTTTTAAAAACTGTTGGCAGAGGGAGCATTAATCTTGCCAAGAGGGCTATCCATTTTGTCAGTGATGTCTCGATGTTATGTGTGGCTCACACGTGTGGTTTTCCTTCAGGGAGGGGTACAGGATGGGCAGGGCAGGAGGACCCAAACACACAAATTTGTTGCTTAATAGTCTGTTTTACTTTCCAAGTTTCTTTATATCTCTCTTCCTTCCAGCTTGGTAATAGTGATTGGATAACTATTTTGGTTGTTTACAGTCTCTTTTGCACTAAGGTATATGTTTGTGTATGAAACCTTTATTTCAAATCTGTTTTTTTTTCAGTATCCTGTAAGACAATAGTAAGGTTAAAATGGTAGGTACCTCGTCCTACTCTCTTTGCCATTGCATCTATCTGAAGTGTTCTTGCTTTGAGAGCTGCTAATGCTACTGGGTCTGTTCTTTCCCTTTATTACTTCTGTTGCATGCTTCACAACATAGCAGTTAATAATTTCCCACATTCTTTCACTCAAATACCTGCTTCTCTTGTAAAAAAAACCACAGAAATGTGCTTGTTTATAAAGCATGGTTATCATTGGAAAGGTGACTATGTAAAATGGGCACCTTCTTACTAAACAGAATGGCTTCTTGTGTGTGTATTTAGGGTCATGGCTTTTAAAAGCCAATATGTCAATAAACAAAGGAAGCCATTTGTAGTGCATGAACAAGTTTGAATAGTCATTCAAAACCAGGAATTATTCTATATATTCTTGAGCAGCATATTCTGATTCCATCTCCATTAACTATTTACATATATACAAACAACATCTGTGTACTTTAAGAAGCAAAAAATATCTTACATTCCTATTAGCCCTCTAGAGCTACCAGAACCTTGGAAGTGGCAGGTGGATTATTTTTTGGCCCACTCATCATCAGAATTGCTAACAAAGTTCTAAGCTATGTGCACCATTACCGGACTTTGTTGCTGTGACTGCCAATACTTAGAAACATAGCATCGCCCCATATTTGCCATGAGGGGGCCTCCATCATGCTTCTGGCCAAAATCCATGAAAACAGTGACTTGCCTCTATATGCAGACCTCTTCAACCACCCGCCAGTTTGCCTGTCTTCTAGATGCCTTCCCAAGATCATCTTCAAATTTTTAATTCCAGTTCATTATAAGAATAAAAATAAATTTGTAACGTCTTGTTTGGTACCTAAATGTGGTTCTGAACCCAAATCCTGTACTCATTCTTTCTTCCTAAGCCCACATGTACTTACAATGCTGGGCATATGGGGCACTTCACTTTCAATGGAAAAGTAAGGGAGTAAGGATATCTTATTGCTCTTGGACAAATACCTGTTTTGAAGAGAGTCAGGGTTAGCTTTTGAAGGTGGTGATCAATAACTATCAAAGTCCTCTGAAAGGATGGTAAAGGAGAAAATGCAAGGTATTCATGAAGAATTTATGCATTCACCATGGACTCCCTGCTGTCTAGATAATGACAAGCAGACCAGAATGTTCTCATCTCAGAAGGTTTTGCCAAGCATGGAGTTGTGTCAGGTGATTGATACATAGGATAGAGAGAAGTTGCCACCAAAAATATGAAAGTGAATAGTAACTACAGGTGGGGGGAAATTACTTGTTTTTCTTTTTTTCCCCAGGCTGATTTTCACATGACAAGTTGTGTAGATGTGAAATAATTCAAATACTTAGCTCTTCTGTAGCACTTCACAATATTTGGCTTCACAACACCCGTGTGATTTAGGTAAGTAGCATTATGCTCATTTTTACATTTAGCCTCTTTATGCCTCAGTTCATTAAGTGAGTTGCCCAGCTCAGATAAGAAGTCTGTGGCAGAATAGGGAATTGAACCTGGTTTTCCCACATCCTAAGCTTGTGCTGCTAACCACTGGACTACACATTTTTATGGGAACTTGTTGGGTTTCAGTAAGTCTCAGAAATTTTGCTTAAAAAAGATAAAGTGTGAAACTGAAAAGCCTCAGTAAAAATGGTGTTATGGGGTTTCATGTTTGTTTGTCCTTCAGTAGCTCCCATATCAAATGATAGTTTTGCCAACTGCCAGAGTCACTACTCACCCTGGAAACTGAAAGTCAAGCTGGGCTCCCTCTAGCAGAGCGTCACCAACAATAAAGATTTTGCAGTTAGAACCTAGTATATTGATGTATGCACAGTCATTTGATAGCATCGTCATCAGTCAAGTGAAGAGCTGTGTAGTGGGAAGAGAATCTGAGACATAAGCCCTTGTATCAGATGCCTGGTATGGGGCATTACCTGCTCACAGAATCTGGCAAGAACAGAACTGATATTGCAGAAATACACATTCCTAAGTAGTCACAGAGTATACACCAAACACATCCTGATATCAAGTGGTTCCAGAACATCCCAATATCAAGGATGGTACAAAAACATCCCCCAAGAATAACAGGAACACACTGACCCCTCCTAAAAGATAAGGTCAGGATGACAGTTCGTAATAGAGATGTTTTGATTGAACCAACATGTACAATGTGATGGGTGATGACTAGCCACGTCAGAGGGCAATAACTAACTATGTCAGAGAGGCAGTACTAACTTGTTTGTATCAGGTTATAAAGATGTATCTCAGAGGAAGTATCTTTGTCTGGCGTAGGGAGGAACGGAAAGTTCCGCCGTTCACTGAGTTGGTCCATTGTTACAGGCATACATGTATTAGTGATCCAGTAGTGTCTGTGGGATAGTAGTACCATGCTTTGTCGACAATAAATCTGGCTGGGTTCCTTCGTCCCTTAACGGATCTTGTCATAGAGTGGTTCGCTCGAGGTATGCCAGGTCAGCTGACTGCCCAGGGCTGGGGCGGCACACAGAGGGAACACATACAAACAGCCAAACAACTAACCACAAACCGGTAGCCTGCCATTGAAGTAAGTTAGGATATGTGACATAGTCGTTAGTTGACAGCATCTACATTGCGAGTTGTTAGAGAAGCCCCATTTAAAGAGAGTGGCTGTACAGTTGCCCTGTGCTGTTGGAAACTGGTTCAGGGATGACTATATTTGCCTTGGCAAGTCAAAACCTAGTGAGCAGATGGTTGGTTTCGTGCCAAGAGAGTGATTAATGACTATTGCCACTGACCACTTGTTACACCAAGCAGATTCCACCATCAAAAACATAACACATTTACAAAGCTGCATTAAAAGATTCTACCACTTCGTTTGGCACCTTTATCTGAAATTTCCTTATCTTAGGGAATAGGGAAGCCTACTGAATTTTTTTTTTATTTTTTTTTAAAGATTTTGCATCTTCAACAGGTAAGAACCTTGAGAGGTGGTTGATCTGAGAGTGTAAATATTTGCTACCTTGATTAAAAGGTGAGATTTTTCCTTTTTTTTTTAACTGAGTCTCTTGCCAGCAGAGAAAAATTGCCATTTTAGCTCTGACTGGAAAATACTTTGTACTCCACAGATGTAAAAATGGGTAATTTGAACTTGCCATTACAAGGCACGAACCTAATGGGAAAGGCAAAGGTTCCATGGAACACCTGTGTTTTTCCATACATGTCTGCAGAGGCTTCCTCTGTCCTAGTGGTCAGATCTCTAGTGCACAGCTCTAATTTACTCTCATCCATTTCTTACAGACAATCTAATTCAAAGCAGCTATAATAATTAAATGATTAAAACGTTGTAACCTATTTTCTTTCTTGCCTTTTTCCTCACACATTGACTGTGTTTTTGCATCTATTTTTGGATTCTTCATTATGAACAAGGATCTCATTCTTAATATCTAACCAATTCTCTCTCGGTATAGCAATTACGTAATTTTTCTTTGGATTTGCTCTAGTCAGAGGCTGGCAGAACTAAACGGTGTGTGCACACGCACTGCACAGTCTTCCTCAGTGTGGCTCTTTTCGTGCAACTGAGTCTTAATATGCCACACATCTGCTGCTTTTGAAGTGTCACTCTCTAAGCAGTGCATTCATAGAAATATAGAACCATGGGGTTAGAAGGGACCGCAATGATCATCTAGTCTAACCCCCTGCCAAGATGCAGGATTTGTTGTGTCTAAGTCACTCAAGACAGATGGCTATCCAGTCTCCTTTTGAAAACCTCCAGTGAAGAAGCTTCCACAATCTCTCAAGACAGTCTGTTCCATTGTCCTACTGTTCTTTCAGTTAGGAAGCTTTTCTTGAGATTTAATCTAAATCTGCTACGCAGTAGTTTGAACCCATTGCCTCTTGTCCTGCCATCTGTGGCAAGAGAGAACAATTTTTCTCCATCTTATTTGTGGCAGCCTTTCAAATATTTGAAGACCACTATTATGTCACCCCTTAATCTCCTCTTTTCCAGATGAAACATACCCAGTTCCTTCAGCTTTGCTCAGATGGCTTGCATTCCATCCCTTTGTTTATCTTCATCACTTGCCTCTGGAGTCTTTCCAGCTTCTCTGCATCCTTTCTATACAGTGGTGATCAAAATTGGACAGAGTACTCCAGCTGAGGCCCAACCGGTGCTGAATAGAGTGGTATTATCACCTCCCGTGACTTGCATGCTATGCCTCTGTTAACATAACCTAAAACTGCTTTTGCAAAAAAAGCAAATGCATCAAACTGTTGACTCATGCTGAGGTTGTGATCCACAACAACTCCCATCCCTTCTCAGCAGTGCTGCTGCCAAGCCAGTTATCCCCATTCTGTATTTGTGCATTTGATTTTTCTTCCCTAAATGTAGCACCTTACATTTGTCTTTGTTGAATTTTATATTGTTGTTTGTAGCCAAGTTCTCCAATTTATCAATACCTTTTGAGTTTTGTCTATATCCTCCAAAGTGTTTGCAAATACCACTCGCCCAACCTGCTTTGTGTCATCTGCATCTTACCACTGCTGAGCTATGCTAAATTGTGGAGAGTTTTCTGCAATGAAGAGATATTTATTATGGAATAAGGATCACCACTATAATCAAGAGACTATGTGGTAATGAATATAAAGTGTGAATTACAATCTGGTGAAACACCAGAAAATACATACAACTGTCATGAGCTAATTAAAAAGAAATACAAACCTGAAATATTTATTGCCAAAACTTTTCAAACATGGATGTCTAAAATTGAGCTCTTTGAGCCACACTTTGGCACCAAACTAAAAATAGCCTGATTTTCAGAGGTTCTATATTCAAACAGCCACTCAGGCTGACAATTTTGGGTCCCTACATATGTATTTGCATGTCTAATTCAAGACACCCAAGTTTGAAATTAGCCTTAATTCAGACTTTATTAAAGATAATATTTAGAATATCAAAACAAGTCAGTTTATAACATTTTATTTCTGAATAGCAGGGAAAAATCAATTACAGCTCAGTCCAAGTAATAGCTAGTTACTGTAACTGAGATGCATTTTCAGGATAATGCATAGAGATTTATTGCATCACCCACTTATGTAAGTTGAGACAGTTCCTGCACAATTTAAGGCAAATTGAAATCAGTGGGACTCAAGGGTACTGAGCATCTCACTGCATCTAAGAAAGATATTAGGGGTGGGCGTATTTCTGAAAGCAAGAAGGAGAATATAAATAAGGGACAATGGAAGACAAAGAAACATTTGAATTGGGGGCAGTGGTCCTAACTGGAAAAGCTTTCCAGTTAGAACAGATTGTTGTAGGTTTTTGAAGAGAGAAATCTTATTGCTTCAAATTTGACAAATTTCATCAGGCTAGGGAATAGCTTGCTGTTTTTATCTTTTATTTACTTTTATAACCAATTCTGAACTTCTATGCTTATACCACTTATAATCTCTTAAAATTTATCTTTCTGTAGTTCGTAAACTTATTTTAATGTTTTATCTAAGACAGTGGGTTTTTGATTGAAGTTTGGAAAACATACTCAGGTTACAAAGGCTAGTGCATATTCGTACCTTTTGATGATATGACAAACTAATGAATGAGCTTACTCTGATCAAGGGGGTCTTGAGCAGCATAAGATGCACATTTCTGCAGTGCACCACTGGGGCTGGGGAAATTTGTGAGTGTCTACCTCCATACAGTTCATGAGTAGCTGTGAGAGCCTTCATGTAACTTTGGGTATACCTTCACATCTTAATGGCCATGAGAGACCAAAGCCTGAAGCATCTGCTTTGCCGCTAGCAGAGCAATGTGAGAGGTACTCTGGGCTACAGAGTTAAGAGGGCTCAGCAATTCTACAGTCCCAGGTTGTACGCCGGGGCGTGTCACAAATAGGCTATTACTTTTTAATAGAATTGCTGGTGATTAAACCCTATATTAATTTGTTAAATACAGAGGAAATAAACCTTTTATGACTCCCAAATACTTGCACAGTTGTCTCTTCAGTAGTGTTATCCACCAGCATTTGTCAGTGAAATGCAACACTTCATACCTGCTTTAAAAAGTATAAGAAAATTGTCCATTAAAACCAATTCAAAAAGTTAAGCACAATGGAATGTAAATCCATATCATAATAAGAGTGTGCTCGTTTAAACACTTCATTCTTGATGTTATTAGTGAAATGTATGTGTAGGACTTGAAGACAACTGTAATACATTAGAGTATTTTCCTCACAATTCTTATGCCAATAAATATGGTGACTGTTACCCATCAGTGAAGAAAAACAAACAATTAAAAGTGCATATAAAAAAAACATACTGTGGTCAACTATAAGAAATCAGAGTAAATTGCTCTGAAATAGAAAGGAATCCTTTCTGAGAATGGCTGGTGAATGGGGAAAGAGCTGTTTTCTATTAGCTCTAACAGCAGGGTTTGTTATCATTTAAATGCACGCTCTAATACACTTAGTGTTTTGTGCTACATTTAACAAGATTAAGCGATTACACATTGTTTCATCTCAAATCTTCATTGGAAATCAGATGGCAAGCCTCATTTCTTGCCAAAACATTCTCCTGTAGTTTACATTTGGCGCTAATTCCAGCTGAATAAGTAAATCTGTTTACCCAGGTGTAATAAGCAAAGTAGTATTGTCAATTGAAAGATCCCCTCAGGTACACATTATTTTTACTGGACTTCCATCAGCTTTAGGAAAAGAAAACACAGGCGTCATTTTACACCAGAAGCTCAGATTATGAGGTTCTGAGGAATAGCTCAGGACCTTGATGAGTGTTAAATTAGAAATGCTATTATCTTTATAGTCAGACACTGAAATCAAAATAATTTGTATCAAAAGCTCCCAAGTTTCAAAAATATTAATTAAGAAAGACTTCTAAATTTTAAATTTCTGAAGTATAAGCTAGTAGGTAACAAGACTAACAATCTAATATGGTACCCAAAAGCAGAGAGCTTCAGTTACAGAAGAAGGATATATGTACTAAACTTGAAAATAATATAAGCCTCCAGATATGTGGACACAGGCCAACTCCTAAATTATATCAAGATAAGTCATAGGTGGGAGTGAGACTTAATTTTTCAAGTTCCCAGGCCAGTATCCTGCTGAAGAGAAATTCTGCAGCGTTGGCATCAGAAAAACGATTTATTGTTTATAGTGTATTTCCAGATAATATAACCACCTTTTTCGACTCAGAAAAGGTACTATAAAACTGATTTGGCTGTACATGTATCTATGTTGGTAAAGATAGACCTTAAGTTTCTAGTTTAGATATAAAAATATTTCAGGCTAGTCTCTAGGAGTGCATTGTGTTTTATTTACTGATTTCTATTTCAACATATATAAAAAGAGACTGCTTTCATTCTTTAGGGGTCCAAGCAAATAACGAGAACAACAGTTAGAGCTGGTTGCAACTTTCCAAAAATTTTAATTTATGACAAAGAATGGATTTTATTTAAAAATTCCTCCCTGTCCCTTCCCCACCCTCACCCCAAAATCCTCCTTTTTAATATCCTTTAATAAAAACCACTGGAGATAAAAAGTAACAGTAGCAAACCATCTGGCCTCACTCATCACAAGCCTATCAACAACCAGCTTCCTTCTTCAGGACCCACAAAACCTTGACCCCCCCAAATCCCTAGTTTGTTCTTCTAAACAGCCTGAGACCTTCCCATCTGAGACACAAACTCACTCCCCATGCAATACTGCTGTACATTGGGGTCATCAGATGCACTCAAGCTGAAGCTCTGTTGGTACATACAGAGAAGGAACTATTGGAAGACTGCTCATAAAGTCCCCAGACTTTGGAAAGCACTCTCACACTCCTCCTCCAAAAATATCTTAAATCTGCTGATCAATCAGTTGGAGCTAGTTGAAATATTTTGAAGCTGTCACAAAAATAACTGTTGTTGTACATTTTTCAACCATCTGCACATCCAGCAACGCCACAACGCCTTTTGATCCAGAATGCTGGAAAGACTGGTATCGTAGGGTGTAGAAAGTGGATTACCCGCCAGCCCTCCATCCCCACCCCCTCTCCTCCTCCTGCATAGGTCTTGCCATGTGTGATGAAAATCTGATTCACTTCTATCTATCACAGCTCTTCATGAGAGACAGACAAAAAAGTAAACACAGTAGGCATATTTTAATAAGTCCACATGCTGCAGGTGGACAATTGCTAGATCTCTCACTCATACATGGCACACTGATAATAGAACCCTGGTCTTTCAGCACTTCCTCCTCCTCAAAAAAAAAAAATCATCTCCCACTTGACCTTGAAGGAAGAACACTTCAGCTGACAGCAGTTGCAGGTCCCTTATCCTGACATTATGTTTAATTAGAGCTGCAATATGCACCTCAAAGAGTTTTATGCCCTCTTTAAACATCAAATTATGTTCTTCTCTTAGCAGTATCCTTTCCTGTAGTCTCCTGGTCTTAATTTTAAGCCTGTTGGAATACTAGTTTACAAAACAGAATTTTCAATCTAAGATCTCAAAGTTTGTCCCAAGAAACTAGTTCCAAGCTTCAGCTAATTTGCTATTTTCCTGTCAGGTCTACTTTTCTCTTCTGTCTCAAAACCTAGTAGTAATGCTTTGACCAGACATAGGAAGGTGTTTCATATCAAAACTTGCCTTCCTCTGTGCTATTCCTATTCTAAGACCTCCAAGGGCCTGATTCATAGCTCAGTGAACTCAACATGAATCTTTCCATTGACAAAGGGAAGCTTGGGATCAGGCCCCAAGACTCCAGCATGTTCAGTTGCCAGACTTCTCCCTCATAGAAAGACTATACTAAACCTCTCCTCAGCCAACCCATCTGGAGTTCATTTTTAGAGAGGTAAATCAAAATTGTCCTCCTTGTTCTTAAAGGCCATCTTGGACTTTCTCCAACCTACCTGAACTGCCTTGTCTGTCCCTTCTCCTCCTTCCTGTTTATATACTACCAGTCTCCTAGACCTTCCTCCAAAGAGTCCGATTACTGATAGTACAAAAGCTTCCTCCCTCTGCAGTTCCTGCATTTGTGATCACCTTTTCCTACCTATCTATCCACCTGATTGGCATTCCATCTTCATTCAAATCTCATGTGCATTACTCATTTTTCTTTGCTTACACCTTAGTTTTTCTCTCATTTTCCTATGAAACTTGTACTTATTTAATTCTATAAAGCATTTTGTGATGCATTTTATATGGATAACACTATACAAAATGAAGTTTGGTCAACTCTAAATACAACTTCCATAATGAAACCCCAAACCAAGTTCACTCAAAAATTTGCAAACTGGACTTAGTGTCAAGTGAACATCGACCAGGTTGTGGTTTCAGGTAGGAAGCATGCAAAATTCAGCAGTCTTGGGTGCTTTAGATCCCAAAACAAGCAAAGTGTGGTGTATTTAGCTAGCTTCCCTTCAAGTTTTGGATTTGCTCAGGAAACTTAAGGGCTGAAACTACAAAACCAGAAAAGGAAAAGAAGATTAAATAAATACAAATAAAACCCACTGCATTCTACACTCCTCCTGTTGTACTACTTTTTATCCTATTTTTCTAATCTTATAGTCAAGCTGTTTGGATGTTTGAGTATATCTTATACCCCATTTTGTCTCGATATCAGTTACAACATAATCAGAGTAAACTTGAGAATTTGAAACTGAGGTTGCTTAATACTTTCCCTTTGTTTTAGAGTCCTAATTCTCTTACAACCTCTTAAAAGTACAAAAAACAATCAAGATGAAAAATACAAGTTGCAGATGCCAGGAACAATGGAACAACTCTGTCTAATAATTTCTAAGATGCCCACTGCTGTGATATTCAAGAGCAAGCAAACCCTCTATCCTTAGTGGGATTGCAAGCATGTGCTGAAGGCAGATTTTAATCCCAGTTTTGTCTAATCAATTACTATTTCAAATAAATCATATTAAATGTAAAAACAGATGTAAAATAAAGAGAACAGAAATCCCACCTCTTGAAAGGCACACTTTCAGAATCAGCTGAACACTCTACACTGCTTTAATAACTGGCTTCTCCAGATGGAAAGGGACTTCATCAATTATCTTTCCCCCAAAAAATAACTGAATACATAAATATTATGTTTCTCTGCCCAACCGGATGGAATACCATTGAAAAGGAGAGATACCATCGAAATCACTTGTTCTTCCTTGTACAAAAGAAATAATCAAGAAGATTTAAAAACTTGAACAGATTTATCAAATTTAATTGAAAAATATTTGATGCAGAGCTCTTTGTAGTCAATTAAAGGATTTCCATTGAATTGAATTTGGCTTTTTGCCATGCCCATTAATAAGTTTCAGTTATTTACTCTATCATGTATTTTGTAATGCTCCTCATAAACATTAGTAGTCAATTTCTAATTAAAGCCTTCCCAAATGATGCTTCTCAAAAGGGTTCTTATACACAGATAAAATTTGGTAGGATGTGTGTGTCCTACAGTACTCAAGCAGTTAAGCCACAAGAGGTGTAATTCCTCTTTCTGAGGCAACACAAGTCAGAAATCATCAAATTCTGATCTAATCTTCTGCACAATTTATTTTTTCCTCTTGTAATATGAAAACAATGACAAACAAAAAGTGAGCACAGAATGCTGATCAGTTCAAGCTAGAATTTATTTTGTGCACCAGAGAAATATACTGTAGATTAGTTTTTCAAAGCAGCAGCCCAGAAGCAGGGCTACTGTACGAGGTATGAAACACATAAAGACAGCAGACTCATAAAATGTGTAACATAATCACCTTCTCTCCCTTTAATTGCAGGGTGAGAGGTAGTAACAACTATTTAGAATCTTACACCATGCCCATCACCTTTCAAAGGACCTAATCAATAACTTGATTTATTGTTTTTTTTTCTGTTTGTGAATTCCATGCAAACAGACTGATTTTTATGAATTTCTTCATTCTTCAACAAACACTTTATGCAAACATATTCCAGCTGATGGGCTGTTCAAACTATTCACTTAGACTATTCATAGATTTGTGATGCATTTGGTCACCTAAGTCATATGAAATTTTTTCTGCTCCTTGCTGGAAAGGCTGAAACTTGTACAAACAAAAGAAGAAGTTAAAGAATTCATGCAACACAAACATCCCCAACATGGACCAATATTTACTACTTTCTGTGAACATCCCTTAGAACAACACTCTAATGTTCACCGGGAAAAAAAAGATTTATGAATGTTAATGCAATTTTTATCTGAATAAATGTTCACAAATAATTTTTCCAATATCTCAACACTACTGAGGACAAAGCAGATCAGCTTTAAGTTTTATTGCTGTTGAACTCTAACACCCAGTAATTTCTATTCTACCCCAAAGCAAATATTGTGATTTTGTTCATCTATTTCTAACACAAAAAAGTCGTTTTTAAGTATATGCAGTCGTTGGTGATCCAGAAGCCAGTCAGGTGCCCATGTGAAAAAAAGGCTGAGGCCGGGGGATGGGGGAGTTCTTTTAAATTAGAACTTTCTTAATCACTCTTCTGATACAGGTTTCAGAGGAGCAGCTGTGTTAGTCTGTGTCCGCAAAAAGAAAAGGAGGACTTGTGGCACCTTAGAGACTAACAAATGTATTTGACCACAAGCTTTCGTGAGCTACAGCTCACTTCATCAGATGCAAGTGAGCTGTAGCTCACGAAAGCTTGTGCTCCAATAAATGTGTTAGTCTCTAAGGTGCCACAAGTCCTCCTTTTCTTTTTGTGAATACAGATTAACATGGCTGCTACTCTGAAACCAGTCATTCGTGGTAATTTTTCCTGTTGCCTTCTTAACTTTCCTCGCCAGACTGCTCTTTTCAGTAATTGATTTTCAAAAATATATGGCAAGGTGGATTCCTATACTGAAATACACAGAGTCCTGAAAGGATCATATTAGTTACAAATGAAATAAACCTTCACGTACACCCCTGTGCCAGCGCAGCATACACTATGGACACACATCAGATATCAAACCTATACTGTGGTAAAACACTGATCTTAAACATTGTGCAACTATCCTTCATTCACTGACACAGATGTCCATGAATGTGTTTTACTGTAATTTCCATCCGGTAGGACCCATGCAAATATCACATTTAAAAAAGAAAAAATTACTTGAAAGCTTGACACCACAAACCTTATTGAGGCAAGAGCAATCCATAAACCCCAGAGACAGGTGGTTGCTTAATTATATTGCCTAGCTATTTAGAAACATAATGATGGAAGGAATATTTCAGGTCAAACCAACTCTTCACAAATATTTGCTATGCATACACTTACAGATGCACTGCTTCCTCCCCTGGAAGAATAGGTTTGTAAACCAGCTTTCATTAGACACTATATCTAATTATTTTGGATGTCCATGCAGCTAAAGGCTTCCCTAAAGTAAATTTTGAAATTGAAAACATGTTTACTATAGTACTGAAATAATGTCAACGGAGCTGAGGGTAAAGATTTATCTGTTCTCTCTGAAGGATGAACAGCACTTTATTTATTTCACATCATTCACTTTATATCACTTACTGTCTGGAAGGTAAGAGAAAGAGAGGGAATCTCACTTAAAAGGTCTCAGCCCTCAAGCCCAATGGCTATATAATCAACAAAGCATATCTAAATAACTGCTTGTATACCTACCCACCAACTAAATAGTTCCTTATGAGTCTTGCTTTGTTAAATCTGGAAATAACTAAAGATTATTATTCTACAAGATAAGGGTTATTTTTAACTAGATAAAAATGACAGGTTTAGTGATCTATTTAATGTCGTTTTGGAGAATCATGCTAGGAAAAAAAATGTTTCTGATGTATTTTCAACAAACTCAAACTGAAGGACAGTACCTATGGCCCAGCTTTGGTAATAAACCAGAGACAAGTCTGATTATGGGCAATGATGCCCCTGACCTTCTTAAAACTAGTTTACACATTGCAAACATAACTGTGATAATGTGCATAATTTTCTATTCTGTTCCTTTCTATATGTTGTACAAAAATGGCAATTATCAAAGCTCTTTCGGTGACAGAGGTCTGGCTGTAAGTTGTCATCATAGCCAACTTAGATCTCTGTGTACTACTTAAATAAGCTCTAATTTCCTACATAGGAAAGAGATTACCTTTCTTTACCAAAATCAGTCTGTGCTATTTAGCAAACTGTGCAACTATTTCCACTTTTGCAACTTCAAATATATGAGTTTTTCAAGACAAGATTTTGCATGATTTTCTGAAAATCCAGAAGTGACAGGCCCATTCCAGTTACTGAAAACTAGTAAAAATTGTACATATTCCAAATAGTCAGGTGGATACAAAGTTTCTATTCTAAATCACGGATTAGAATGTGGCAGGATATTTTTTCTATTTTTAATAGACCCCTTTACTGCGCACACCTGCAATATGACAGCATATTATTTATCATTAACCAACACATTACAATAGAGAAGAACATTTCCCTTAGGGCTCTATGGGCCTGTCATAAATATAAAGGGAAGGGTAAACACCTTTAAAATCCCTCCTGGCCAGAGGAAAAACCCTTTCACCTGTAAAGGGTTAAGAAGCTAGGATAACCTCACTGGCACCTGACCACAATGACCAATGAGGAGACAAGATACTTTCAAAGCCGGAGGCGGGGAGAAACAAAGGGTCTGGGTCTGTGTGTGTGATGCTTTTGCCGGGGACAGAACAGGAACGGAGTCTTAGGACTTAGTAAGTAATCTAGTTAGATATGCGTTAGATTCTGTTTGTTTAAATGGCTGCCTTGACAGGGCCTGATGTTTTGCTCTGACTAGAGTTGGCCATCAATAATCTATATACACAAAGACAGGACTCAGTACTCATTTTGGGGAATAATATAGTTCAGTTTTAATTTCCCAAGAAAAGAATGCCCCCTCCAGAGGCAGGCCAACTCTTAAACATGTGCTCTCGCTTAAAAGCTTTCCACAGAAAGGCATACAGAAAAGATTTTAACTGATGTAACAATTGTTCCATTTTTACTTTTTTTTTTACTAGCAAAATATTAATAGCTAATAATTGTGATTATTTTGTGCATTTTACTCATAGTGTCATCTAAGGCACAGCAAAGAACCCCATGTGTCTACAGGAGGGAATCACCTCCCTGGTGGCATTTAGACAGTTATTAATATCTGGCCTATCATTCCTTATTTTCTAGACTATAAATTGTCAGTAATTTGGGGATAAAATTAATTTGGCACTCAACAACTTGAAAGACTCCCTATTACACCACGCTGCATACTTTAGCTCCACAAAAAAAATGTCAATTTTGATTTCATATTGGACATACTAATTTTCCCATGAACATCATGGATGGCTGACTTATGGAAATGTCTTGTCTAAGGACATACCTTTGCTGAAATGGGAAATCAATATGCATGGAGATTTTGAAACGCCAAATTAGACTTCAGCTAAACCCTGGGAAAAAATACAGAACTCAGTGTAACAAAAGGAATCACAACAGGAGTGGGGGGGGTAGGGGGGGGAGGAGTGATGGTGACATAAGTAGGATGGAGAAGTATACAGAAATATTTGGGATTTTTAACCATTCACATTTATTGTACTATCCCCACCCTGTATGTTCATTTATGGTCTGTAAGGAGCTATTTATACGTTATAGATGGGATTCATAATTGGTCCCATGCTCTGTCACACTGATTTTTGATACAATTTTTTTCAGAAAACTGAGGAGAAAAAATATCAATACTGAAATTTGCAGGGGAGAATGAGGGTTCCACCAGTGTGCACTGGTTTTGCCATTTAAAAATGGATGTCACCTCTCCTATCATTTCCTGGTCAGGCTGCTTCTCCTTAATCAGGCTTTAGTTTATCTTCACCACTATCAATAACAATTTTCTGCACAGTGGAGGTATCACTAGGCTTGTAATCACTGTCAGATTCCTCTGGCTGCAAAATCATTCTCAGACTCAGAAGCCAATAACATTACAAGGGTTGTGACAGGTATGGCAGTGATATGTTGGCAAACCATTCTGAAATTAAAAGGATGGCTATAAGCATATACTAAAAGTCAATCTATTATTTTTCTGTTTTAAAAAGATGGCTATTTGTTTTAAGAGGAACAAATCCCAGTCCTGTTGAAATCAATGGGAGATTTGATATTGGATTCTATGAGACCAGGAGTTGGCCATAAAAGCAGAGAAAAGTAAAGTACAGGACACAAAATTTTGACTAAAACATTTTTGGGTAAGAAAAAGCAGATTTGGCAACATCAAAACATTTTGTTAATTCGTGTCCATTTTGCCAGCTTGTTTTGGTAAAAGTAAAAAACCCTAACAAATACCCTGAAAATTGAAAAGTTTCATTTTGATATTTTTGAAACAAAATGGTTACTTTATTTTATTTGAAATGACTTCGTTTGGACATGCCCTTTAATTTATTTTTGTAAATATTAAAATGCTTAACATTGAAACAAAAGTTTTTGCTTCAGGTCAAACAAAATGTTTCATTGTACCCAAAATGATTTTCTTCTCCCCCAGAATTTCCAGCAAATCCCCACCCCCCAAAGAGCCCCAAACAAACAAACAAACAATCTTTTATTCATCCAGCTCTCTATAGGAGTAAGAGGGATGGTCCAGGTTTGTACACTATAGGACATGCAGATCTCCAGTGCTGAGTGACCCTAAATTGAGGTGGCACTGGCTAGAGCATTGCATAAAGATGCTGAGTAATTACTGCAGAGTCATGCTGGCCATTGTATCACGATAGATTCAACCAGGATGTAAGAGGGGGTTTGGAGATTCTGTTTTGGATAAAGGAAGCTAGGGCCTTGGACAAGGAAAGTCCTGCAAGGAAAATTTAGAAATGGTCAGACTTGGAGAAAAAAATGCCACAGAAGAGGAAGAAGTTTACAGTGTATGTATACTATTCAAAGCAGGATGGGAATGTCACTTGCTTGTAAGGGTTTGGCTGACCTAAATCATTTAGGAACTACAAACAAACAAAATATACCCAGCCTATGCACTCATATGTACTAGCTATATTTACAATTTGCAGTAACTATCTAAGGACATCATACAAATACAAAAATAGAGACCAAATATCCCCAAAACTTCTGGTAATCTTTTGTCTGGAATCTCAGCCTACTGCTTCCAAGCTCATGAATGTGCTTCTATTATTTTACCATTCTCCTCTTTTTTCCATTGAATTCTAGTTTCTTAGTATAGACAATTTGAACAATTTAGAAACTCATATTTTACTGTTATCAACAAATAATGTTACTAAATATTTCTCTTCATATGTTCAGTATATCATAATCACCATTAAAATCTTTATAACTGCAGTTTGCACAAAATTAACATTGCGGCAGAACTTGTTATGCCTGGCAATAATTTAGTAGTGTTAAATTAATTATTATAGTTATTAATTATTTGTACTTTAGCAGTGCCTCAAGGTACCAATCAAGAATCTGAACGCTGATGTGCTTGGAACTGTACATTCCATAGAAAGATGTGCTGAAGGGGAAAAATGAGTTTAAAAGGTAGTGTCTATAAAAGTCAGTTTTATCTAATCTGTGACTACAAACATTACATTGTTTCCTCATTGCATACTATCTCTACAGGGCAGCATTAAGATTGTTTGGGTGCATTTCCATAATTTACCACATTTGGATTTATTTTTAGTTGAACTTTAATCCCTAATTTCCTTGGTTTGTAATGCTTAGTAGTAGAGATAATTACAACATTCCTGTAAATTTTCAAACTATTTCTACTGATTCTCAACCTTAACTCCAGGTTGGCAATAGACTTTTTTCTCTGGATATGTATAGGTGTTATTGCACTGTGTAGTCAAGATTATTTTTACTCCTAGATGTTTGGGATGTCTATACTACTCAAAGAACCACAAATTAAGAAAGAAAGTCACTGCAAACACATGACAAAAGATCGTCATAGACATAACATATTTTCCAAACAATTAAGAAACTAGCTAGTTTAGAGTTCTAGGATATTTCATTTGTGTTGTTTTTCTTTTGTTTTGTTTTTGGTATAAATTAAATTAAAATAGGCTGCCTAGGCTTCTTAAGAGAATCAGGAATTCACTTGTCTTGTTTTTGATGAAATGGTAGCTGTACTCTGAAAAGTGATATTATATTAAAATACTATCACTTGGCTCTTTAATAGCACTTTTCATTTATAGAGCTCAAAATGATACAAAGGAAGATGCCATTGTCAGGATCTCCATTTTACAGATTGGAAACTGAGACACAGGTAGGTGAAGTGACTTGCCCAAGATTTGACTGCAGGTCAGTGGCAGAACAGAAAATAGAACCCAGGTTTAACAACTCCCAGTCCAGTGCTCTATCCATTAGGACACACTTCCCCCCTATAGATAGCATGTAAGGATGGCACCTTCTTATTCAACAGATTGCAGCCTGTACTTAGAATCCTACCTGTGTATTTTAGTGATAAAATTATATTGTTCTATTCTCTCACTCCCATCTCAGCTGGCAGGTACTGGTAACCCACACAGCTATAAGAGCATGAGCTGGATTTTCGACTCTAGTTTGGGCACCATCAGAATTACTACATTAATTTCAATTCCGAGGCAAAATTCTGCCCTCGCATCTGCTCAACCTCTTCTGAACACAATGTAGCTTGCACAAATGCAAGCAAATATAGAATTTATCTTGCAGAAATATTTAACACTAGAGACAATGCACAAGACGAAAAAGATTAGTTTGATTTTCAAATCCTACAGTGAATTTGCTGGGCTCACAGTTAGAATTAAAAACTTTTTGCTTGTAGACTGAAACACTTTTATAAGGAAATCATGGAGTCAGACATGGAACTTCACAGTGCCAGGTACACAGTCGCTTTTTCAACGTTTTTGCAGCATTTTTCAGGACATTGGATGAAATCTGAACTCAATGGCAAAGCTCCCATTGGCTATGATTTCACCTACTGCTTCCTCTGATATTATTCTAGGCAGAATAGATGACTTTGGAGAAGGTGCAATGGTGATGCCTAATATGACTTTTTTTTGGCCCCTGTCATCACAAAATGTCTCCTGAAAAAAATCACAAGTTTTCTTGGTTATAATAGCTTTAAAGGCTATAGAGTTTGAATGGCAAGCATCTGCAGTTTCTGAAAGATCAGCTCCTAAGGAGCAAAACTTTAAATTCCCCAGATTTCATTTTGTGTCTTGTTTTTTTAAATGTAGTTGTTAAAACCGGTGCACTCTAATCATGAATGAAGTGCTTTTAAAAGCTATAGCTACACATGAAGCATCCTTTAAAAAATTAAGTCACTCTCAGTATTTTTAGCTTTTAGCTTACATATACATTGCTTGGAAGAATTAAAAAAGCACCATCTTCAATATCTTTGACAGGAATTCTGTCATCAAATATCTGTCTACAAGCACAGTTGCACAATTTTTTAAAAATAATTTATTTTAACATTTGTCCAGGGAAACATTCCTGACAAATTGTAACAATACACCAAAATCTTTTTTTACAAAACCATTTAATAAAAATCAGATTTTCATACCTGCATCTAAAGTAGCAGCAGAAATGTACAATCATATAACCTCTTTTTCCTGAATCTTAAGAACCATTTTTAGGTATTAAAACTACAGGAATATCATAAGTAACCTAATGTTTTTCATGTTTTCCAATCAGGGTTGGTAGTCTGGTCAGAAATCCTCGACATTCTCTTTTTCACCCTTTTTCTTCCCAGTGGTTACTGTGGGGTTTAGGAGTTGTAGCTGAAGAATTTGGTCCCACTATACTGCAGAATATGTAGAATGCTGATTATGACCAACTAGATATTATTGGTTTACTTGAACACTGTCCAACCCGTGCTCACATATACCTGAAGTTTTGTCCATTTAGCAGAAATACCAGGCTAAATTGGTGTAATATTTTTTTTAAAATAATTACCTTTACCAAAGGTAGAGAAGACTAACGGGTGTGTGTATAAAAACCTTTTTTTAAAAAAATAATGTTCAATGAAGAGCAAAAGAAAGGTTTAATTCATCACTGACTTTTACATACCTTGCATACCTCACACACTAAGCAGATAGTAGTATACTACCCTGCGCAATGCAGTATCTTATATATGTAAAACATCAAATCATCTATTAAATGCTACATATTAGGGGGAGGGAGAATGAGATTACTGATCACTCTAAATCAGTGACCTTCATTATTTACCACTCCCCCAAATTTTGTCATCTGAAAACTTTATCGGTGATAATTTTATGTTTTCTTCCAGTTCATTGATAAAAATGTTAAATAGCACTGGGCCAAGAACTGATCCCTGTGGGACCCACTGGAAACACACTCGCTTGATGATGATTCTCCATTTATAAATTACATTTTGAGACCTATCAGCTAGCCAGTTTAAATTCATTTAATGTGTGCCATGTTAATTTTATATCATTCTAGTTTTTTAAATCAAAATACTGTGCAGTATAAAGTCAAATGCCTTACAAAAGTCTAAGCATATTACATCAACACTATTACCTTTATCTACCAAACTTGCAATCTCATAAAAAATATATCTAGTTAGTTTGACAGGATCTTTTTTCCCCATAAACCCCCTACTGACTGACATTCATTAATTCTTTATCTAAGGGTGACAGGTCCCTAGCTGTGGGGGGGGGGGGGGCTCAGAGGGGACTGGGTACCTGGATGGGGAGAGAAGTTTGGGGGTTGCTGGCTGTAGGAAGTGTGGGACGGCTTTTTGGAGAGCATTTCAGAGGGGAACCTAGTCATAGGGGGGTGAGGATGGCATGCCAGATGGGAAAGTTTTGAAGTAGTTAATCAAATAGCTGGTCAGCTATCTAGTACATTTTTTTTAAATGCATTTCAATTGTCTCGAGAATACATACTGTCCATTAACAATTGCTTAAATCTTTAAAAGATTATCTTTGTATTTAATGGTAACTACACATAATTTGTTGCACGCACAATTTTCACATACTTTTCATATCTGTAAGCACACAGATATGAATATTTAATCAGTCTATTTCCATAAGAGAGTATTATTTTTATTTGTTTTCTATTAGGGTTATTGTTGAGTTGACCCTTTTATATTGGTGTTAACCTAAAGTGCATAATACAGCCATTAAATTAAACAGAGCTTTATCTGCCAATTCTGAATAGAAATACGATTCATCAAAAGACGTGTAACATAACTGCTAAAGGAACAATGAGAACTTAAAGTATCAATATGAAAGCCTGTAAATGCAGTGCCAATTAGTGCAGTAATTTTTTTATGTCACAGTATTGTTTCAGTTCCTAATAGTGTCATTCACTTACTGTGTTAGATAGGACATGGAGTTACCCTGAAGGTTTTATGGCAAACATCATTACTTCGAAATAGTTCAGACAGTATACTATAAATGCTCCTTTTTATACTTTTGGACAATACTACTTGATCCTGCTATAATCTACAAGTAAAGGAATTCAGCTTTTTATTAAATGAGGCTCGGTGGAGGTCTATTACATTTGAATTGTGCTTTAATATTTAACTTGAATATACTAAGGCCTGATCTACACGGGGGAGGGGGAGCGGAGGCGGGGGGATTGATCTAAGTTACTCAACTTCAGCTACATGAATAACGTAGCTGAAGTCGACATACTTAGATCTACTCACCACAGTGTCTTCACTGTGGTGAGTCGACAGCTGACGCTCCCCTGTCGACTCTGCCTGCACCTGTCAGTCTGGTGGAGTACCAGAGTCAATGAGAGAGCACTCAGCTGTCGATTTATCATGTCTACACTAGATGCGATAAATCAACCCCCGCTGGATCGATCGCTGCCCGTTGATCCTGCAGGTAATGTAGACAAGCCCTAAGTTACTATGAACTTGTAACGTCTGTAACAAGGCTGCTTTACCATCAGTGCTTCATCCCCCCATCTCTTCTCCCAGTACCATTCCAGTACTTAACAGTAAGGAAGTTTTTCTTAATACCTCACCTAAATCTCCCTTGCTGCTGATTAAGGCCATTACTTCTTGTCCAACCTAGAGTGGACATGGAGAAGAATTGATCACAGTCCTTTTTTAAACATTTCTTAACATATTTGAAGACTTATTCGGTCCCCCCTCAGTCTTCTTTCTCAAGACTAAACGTGCACAGTTTTTTCTACCTTTCCTCATAGGTCAAGCTTTCTAAACCCTTTATCACTTTTATTGCTCTCCTCTTGACTCTCCAATTTGTCCACATACTTCCTAAACTGTGGTGCCCAAAACTGGACACAATATTCCCACTGAGGCCTAATAAGCACAAAGCAGATTGGCACAGGACTATCCCATGTATTATATACAACACTCCTGTTAATATACCTCAAAATATTTGCCCTTTTTTGCAACTGTATCACATTGTTGGCTCATATTCAATTTGTGATACACTATAACCCCCACATGTTTTTCATGGTACTCATTGTCTTCTGTGGACTGGGTTTTGTGGATGGATTATGTTTCCCATGGTGCCTCACCCCCACTCCCCCACCATCCCCCACTGTCTGAACTGCCGCTGTGCATCATAGGACTCCTGTTACTACCAGGCATCATAGGAGAGGCAGTCCAGCTAGGGAGCCTGACACAGAGGACAATGGAGGCATGAACTACAACTCCCATGAGGCACTGCAGGCAGCTCAGGCAGACCTAGCTCAATAGCAAACCAAGCCAAAATTAAATGTTTCTATTCAGTTTGAGAAACTGAAATGAAACTTTTAAAATTCAAAGTTTTCAGAATTTTCGACATTTTCAAACAACATTTTTCAGAACTTTTCATTTTGTGACAAATTTTTCTATTGTGATTTTTATTCCTGATACAGGAAGACCTTTTGTTTTCATCCCATATTGAAATTATCTGCAGGACAAATGTAGGACCAATTCTAATGTATACTCAAAAACCATGCCTCACAAAACTGTGATTATTGTTTTCCTCCCACAGATGTGTCCCTTAGTAGAATGCAAACTATATAAACAGACTAAGATTTTTTCCCCAAAAAAATTAAAAATACAGGAGCACATAACTATGCAGTTAATGTAAACAGGATCAAATAGACAAGTTTAATTCTCAGAACATTAAAGGTTACATACTATAGAAAATATCAGTAACCTGTATTTTAAAGGGCTGCTAGTATTTATTAGTCTGCAGTTCATAAAATCTTATATAATTAGAAGCATACACTTTTCTGCCAATGGAATACATTGCAATTCTATAAAAAAAGATTCTCCTATTCTTGAGAAGATATTTTTTCCAAGAATATGATATAAGTTGAGCACCTCCAACAAAGTGATTTAAAAGTATGGAACATTCTTGGACCCTCAACATAGTATTGTGCTGGGGTTTTCTTACTTCTGTCTTTCTAATAAAAAGAAAAGGAGTACTTGTGGCACCTTAGAGACTAACAAATTTATTTGAGCATAAGCTTTTGTGAGCTTCAGCTCACTTCATCGGATGCATTCAGTGGAAAATACAGTGGGGAGATTTATATACATAGAGAGGTAGATACGCTGGAGGGTAGGGATAAGATACAGAGGGACCTAGACAAATTAGAGGATTGGGCCAAAAGAAATCTGATGAGGTTCAACAAGGACAAGTGCAGAGTCCTGCACTTAGGATGGAAGAACCCCATGCACCGCTACAGACTAGGGACTGAATGGCTTGGCAGCAGTTCTGCAGAAAAGGACCAAGGGGTTACAGTGGACAAGAAGCTGGATATGAGTCAACAGTGTGCCCTTGTTGCCAAGAAGGCCAATGGCATTTTGGGCTGTATATGTAGGGGCATTGCCAGCAGATCGAGGGACGTGATCATTCCCCTCTATTCAACATTGGTGAGGCCTCATCTGGAGTACTGTGTCCAGTTTTGGGCCCCACACTATAAGAAGGATGTGGAAAAATTGGAAAACGTCCAGAGGAGGGCAACAAAAATGATTAGGGGACTGGAACACATGACTTATGAGGCGAGGCTGAGGGAACTGGGATTGTTTAGTCTGCAGAAGAGAAGAATGAGGGGGGATTTGATAGCTGCTTTCAACTACCTGAAAGGGGGTTCCAAAGAGGATGGATCTAGACAGTTCTCAGTGGTAGCTGATGACAGAACAAGGAATAATGGTCTCAAGTTGCAGTGGGGGAGGTTTAGGTTGGATATTAGGAAAACTTTTTCACAAGGAGGGTGGTGAAACACTGGAATACGTTACCTAGGGAGGTGATGGAATCTCCTTCCTTAGATATTTTTAAGGTCAGGCTTGACAAAGCCCTGGCTGGGATGATTTAGTTGGGGATTGGTCCTGCTTTGAGCAGGGGGTTGGACTAGATGACCTCCTGAGGTCCCTTCCAACCCTAATATTCTATGATTCTATGAGAACATGAAACAATGGGTGTTACCATACACGCTGTCACCAGAGTGATCACTTAAGGTGAGCTATTACCAGCAGGAGAGCAGGGGGGCGGGAGGGGAACCTTTTGTAGTGATAATCAAGGTGGGCCATTTCCAGCAGTTGACAAGAACATCTGAGGAACAGTGGGGGTGGGGGGAGATAAACATGGGGAAATAGTTTTACTTTGTGTAATGACCCATCCACTCCCAGTCTCTATTCAAGCCTAAGTTAATTGTATCCAGTTTGCAAATTAATTCCAATTCAGCAGTCTCTCGTTGGAGTCTGTTTCTGAAGTTTTTTTGTTGAAGTATTGCACTTTTAGGTCTGTAATCGAGTGACCAGAGAGATTGAAGTGTTCTCCAACTGGTTTTTGAATGTTACCAGAAGTCACCTACTACAGGACAGGCCCAACAAAGAAAATAACAGAACGCCACTTTCCATCACCTTCAGCCCCCAACTAAAATCTCTCCAATGCATCATCAAGGATCTACAGGCTATCCTGAAGGCTGACTCATCACTCTCACAGATCTTGGGAGACAGGCCAGTCCTTGCTTACAGACAGCCCCCTAACCTGAAGCAAATACTCACCAGCAGCACACACCACACAACAGAACCACTAACCCAGGAACCTATCCTTGCAACAAAGCCCGTTGCCAACTGTGTCCACATATCTATTCAGGGGACACCATCATAGGGTCTAATCACATCAGCCACACTATCAGAGGCTCATTCACCTGCACATCTACCAATCTGATATATGCCATCATATGCCAGCAATGCCCCTCTGCCATGTACATCGATGAAACTGGGCAATCTCTATGTAAAAGAATAAATGGACACAAATCAGACGTCAAGAATTATAACATTCAAAAACCAGTTGGAGAACACTTCAATCTCTCTGGTCACTCGATTACAGACCTAAAAGTGGCAAACTTCAAAAACAGACTCCAATGAGAGACTGCTGAATTGGAATTAATTTGGGTCATTACACAAAGTAAAACTATTTCCCCATGTTTATTCCCCCCCTCCACCCTCCACTGTTCCTCAGACATTCTTGTCAACTGCTGGAAATGGCCCACCTTGATTATCGCTGCAAAATTCCCCCCTTCCCCCCCCCTCCCCCGCTCTCCCCCGCTGGTAAAGCTCACCTTAAGTGATCACTCTGGTTACAGTGTGTATGGTAACACCCATTGTTTCATGTTCTCTGTGTATATAAATCTCCCCACTGTATTTTCCACTGAATGCATCCGATGAAGTGAGCTGTAGCTCACGAAAGCTTATGCTCACATAAATTTGTTAGTCTCTAAGGTGCCACAAGTCCTTTTTCATTTTGCGAATACAGACTAACACGGCTGCTACTCTGAAACCTGTCTTTTTAATGCCATACTCCATCTTATGGGGGGAAGAAGTCTATATAATTTCTCCCATTTTTGTTGATTAAGCCACTTTGTTTGAAGATTTCATTTACTTTTAAAACATGATTTTTTTTTAGTTCATTTGTGTATTGAATAAAGAGATACACATGGAAATTACCTTTGATTTCAAGAAATCAGTAAAAACTTGCTGGGGTTTTTTTGCATAAATTTGATCTGGAATACTTTACAGTTTTTAATTAGTTAATCACAGTGGCAGATTACAGGTATCATTAGTCAATTATGCACACCACAAGGTAAACGAAATAACAAATGCAAGAGTGCAATCAGACAACATGTCTGCAATTGTTATTGAGAAGAGCATATAGAGTTAAAAATGGAAGGCACCATGGGCTCAGTTCAGACCTGGGTGTATGCATGTGAAATTCCATTAAGTTACAAAGATATTCACTCAGCCACATCAGGTCTGAATCTGGCCACTTATGTTTAGGTGTTTTAATCATTCCAGCTGTTACGAATGTGATCTGCTGGTAGTATGCAAACACATTAGTTCATGAACCACAAATTGTTTGCGGGTTTGGGGCAATGACAGACATATCTATACATTTGTCTAAGTAATTATTCCTTAACCCAGTGTACACTTCAGTATACAGTGGAACTAAGAGCTCATGTTTAGACATATATAAATAAAAACTTTATCTGAAGAAGAAAATTAAATACAAAGATGTTAATGCAACATTAAATGCGAGAGTTTATATGTCTACAAGTTAGGAAATTAAAAAGTAAAGGTTCCCACAGCAAGAGTACTTCAGCCACTTCAGGATGTAACATTTTTGATTATAGGTCAAGTGTACTCAGCAGTCCATTCTATGATTGCTGAAATCCAGGCCAAGACATAGTGTTCCCATATAAGCTCTGCCTGTTGAGGAAAACTAGCTGTTTTCCTCAGTAGCCTAATCCAAAACCCAATGATGTCAATGGAATGACTCCTATTGATTTCAATGGGTGCTGGATCAGGACCTATGGGGGACACAGGGTCAAGGAGATACAGGTTTGGCATCTGCCCAGCATTGTCATGAAAGAATCCTCTGTATTTACAACATCTGAGTCTCATCTCTTCTCTACCACAAAAGAGATTATGACTGGTAAATAGTGTGGTGGTCATAATCAAATTTCAGTTGCTTTTGTAACTAAATATTACTTCAGTATTCCTCAGATTTCCCTATATTAAATTTAGGTGATATCACATTAACAACATCTAACCACAAAAGTCATAATGTAAAGTTTGTAAGAGTACTGTACTTCAAATTTATGTAGCACTTTTCATCCCAAATTACCATGAAGTGCTTTCCAAGGAATACTAGACACTATATCACTTACTTCATCTCTTAATGAAATGCAGCTATCTTTGTGGTGAAACTAGGCAACTATTTAGCAGTGCATAACATTATACAGTAGACGATAGGTAGAACATGAAAGACTGTACTAGGTAATCAGAATGTAATCACTCTTGTTTTAATTTGGCCTCAACACCAGCAACATCATGCCTACTCTCACAAAATGTTATAGAATCTTTAATATCTATACATGGTCAAGAGCTCAGCTCCATCTTTCATCTGAAAGACAGGATTTCCAGCAGCACAGGACTCATCACTAGGCTGAGGCAATTAGCTTATTACTGATTCAAAAAGACTAGATGTAAATTAGAAAAGATTATGATCATTTTTAATATTTTTGTCTCCACTACTTTCCTTATTACCCATCATTGTAATCACTGATTTACATTTATCAGGCATTATGCCTGTAATCTTTAACATCTCTGTAGAAATATTGCTCCATATTTGTAACTCCTCCCACTATACACCTTCTTAGTTACTATTCAAATTCTCTCCTGTCTTAAATTAAGCAAATCCAATATTTGTTCAGTGAGGTTAAGTCCAGAATGCTAAAGGGGCCACTGCATCCCAGTTAGTTTCCCAGACTCCACTTCCCTCTGCTCCCCTTTAAAAAGTCTTTACACACTATAGAAGAATATTGTTTTTCCTTATTTTCTTGATAAATGAAGCAACTGTTTTCCAGAAAGGACATCATCTTGCAAGAATATGCAACAATACATTCTGATTCATAATGGCTTCTCAGCTCTTCATAGTTCCAGCACCATTTCAACAAGTATGACTTTAAAGCACCAGCCCCACTGGTACCATTCACTTGACTGTTTAACACATCAATGCCTCACTTCACAACATTCCAGATCTGTACTTCCATCTTCCATCCTTAGGTCAGTCTTTCCACATCAATTTCAGATATTGGTCATCCCTCTGGTTGTCTTGTTCTAAGATTGATTTTAGGGTAGCCATCATGCTGCATAGGCTGATGTTGTTTTTAAATAAAACATGGTCTAAAATTTAATATTGATTTGTGAAGAGTTTAGTTGAGTTCTTATCTTATCCGATGAAGTGAGCTGTAGCTCACGAAAGCTTATGCTCAAATAAATTTGTTAGCCTCTAAGGTGCCACAAGTACTCCTTTTCTTTTATCTTTAGGCAGTAAACTGTGTTTAAACTCTTTCAGAAAGAGTTTATCTGCCAGTATCTCATCTCATGTGTATGGAGTTTCAGTGGAGGCTGGGAACCTCTGTGAACAGGTGAACAGTGCCCACACCTAAAGGTGTAGTCCAAGGCAATTAACAGCAGTAAGTGAAGATGATACTGTATCTGACACAGAATAAGGTAGGCAAAGAATAAAGATGATCAAAGTGAATAGTTCAATTTCTGTCATGATCACTTTCTCATAATATCTGTTTGTGGTGAACTTTATTGTTTCATGTGGATTATTGACTAGACAGCTGCATCCCAGATATAATAAGCACTGTCCAAACTTATAGGAAGACAGCCCTTGCCACAAAGAACTCACAATCTAGAAAACCAAGGGTCACCTGACGTATTGTAGCCGAAAACTCTATCAATGAAATTTACTTGTTCACAGAGTGTGTATGTGCCTATCAAGCCCTATTGTAAGTGCGAAGGCTTTATCGGACCCTCTCCACAGGGTGGACTAATTCTAAATGATTAGCAATTTTCCTGTATGGCCATATAGATATATTAGGGGCTACCACTCTTGTACAATTATCTTTTTTACTTTTAGTGCTATGATATCACTATTCCATGTGACAATTTATATTTGCACCTGACCCAATGTACTTAACAGGAAGTTGCACTTGAGAGAGACCTACATATACATATTACATATACCTCAGTAGTAAGCATCATGGAACAATGTAACCCATCCAACCTTGACAGAAGTAACCATTCATTAATTGTGTTTATTTAAGTGGTTACATTTTTAAAATAAATTAAACTGAAAGATTCTTAAACTGCAAAATACAAAGCAAAACTTATTATTCTAATACATTTACACATTACTATGTTTTAGCACAGTCAGTTGCAGTACAATACTAAAGATGGAGTACGACAAACCTCTCTGAACCTGTATTTTCAGCTGCAAGTAAATTTCTGGAAAAGTTTCTTTTTGGGACCAAACTTTATATGATTGGTGTCAGGCATTTGTCAGTCCCGCTCTCACGCTGGGAAGAGAGGGAAAGTTTGAGCAAACTCTCCCAGAATTTTTTAAGTTTAGCAACCACAAAAAACTACTTTTCCATGCATGTTATTTAAATAATTTTCTTCTGATCTTTTATTGTGGTCCAATTACTCCAAAACAGTAACTTTAAAACTTCAGTTTTGGCCTGGGGCTACTGTTTAGTGACAACAAGCTTCTGGAATTTGGACTAAAGCAAAGAAGCCACCAGTGGGATTAAATTGGTTTCTTTATTTAATCAAACTCACCAAGTTTAACAGTTCTCCATTACCTTGTTTTCTTTCTTTCTTTCTTCATCCTCTTTCCTCCCCAACATTTCCTCTAACTTTCCTAGTACTTATTGCATTAGCTACCTTACCAGTCACCTTGCTAAAAACGTGAAAAAAGAAAATAGTGAAGTTATATACTATCCAATTTAGCTTTTGCATACATACAAGACATACCCACTGAAGCTGCTCAAATCAAATTGCCTTTGCTATAATACCTACAGCAGAGACTATGCACTGTAGCAAATTTCACTTCTCTCTCTCTCATTGCAACGTCAGCATATCTTTTTTAAGCAGACTTAGTGAAAACTCCGTCAGTTTCAAATTTTGTGCATATACCTGCCGCTGAGGAGTTGCACACTGACGCAATGCTCAATTCTAGAGTGGTACCGCAAGGGTTTTTGTGCCTACAGAGTTGGAAACAAACTAGCTGGAACCCTGAATCAATAGTATTATCTCCATTTTCAAAACTCCTGAATCTGATCCATGAAGTTAAAAATAATAATAATATCAGTTTAACTTCTGAGTTCTAGTTTTGTGTTCAAAAGTCTGAATTTGTGGTACTGAAAGGTTACATAATGTAATAAGCGTGTTTATCTCTGATTTAACAGCATAAGTTAGTCAAGAAAATAGCTTAACAAAGAATATAGTTTTTTCTTACTAACTTGTGTGCACTCTTTTTTATATTTTTCTTTGCTAAAACTAGAAAATTAAATGAAATGCAACTGCAACAATCAATGCGGAAACTAAAGAGTCCAACAGCAATGCTACTTTTGCAACTCTGAACATACTATCTGATCAAAAAACTTAGTGTGCACTTAACAAGAAACAGCAGAATTTGAGATGGGTAACACTTAAACACCCACTATACGTCCGGAGTATGAAACTCTCTCTTGTAAAGTAATGGTCTCTAGACAAAGTCAGTTCAATGATGGTTTCATTAATATGAAAATTCATGTTTAGCTTTGAAATTAACTCTGAGGGGAAGGCAGAACAACACTTGATCTAAAAAAAGGGGGGGAAAAGAAAAGAACATAGGACAGAGAGATAACAAGTAGAACTGGGTCAAATTTTTCTGACAAATAGTTTATTCACTGAAACACACTGTTTTTGTTGACCTAAAACTATTCACAAATTTTAGATGAATTTGCCAAATAGTTTTGACCATTTTTTCCCCCAAGACTCAAATGGCATTCAGACAACAGTGGAAGAGGCCTTTCTTATAAACCTTTGAGCTCAGTGGTTATAGTCCCACTTCTGCTTGATGTGGAAATGGAATTTGAACTTGGGTTTCCCATGTTTCAGAAGAGTACCTTAACCACTCTGCTGTACTCTCTGGGGCTGATCTTGCTCAGCTTCTCCTGTTGAAGCTGTTCCACTTTTTATAACTAGTGAAAAAGTCCTTGGAGCACTTGGGTCTCCCACATTCTAGGTGAGTGCTCTAACTACTCTTCTGTAGAGTCATTCTTACTCTCCTTCCCTGGCCCTATGAATCATCACCATGCCCTTTACAAGTGCCTGAAAAAAAATCTGTTTCACGTCAAACTGAACATGCTTCATTCTACCCAAAATGCATTTTTTTCAGTTTGCTGAATTTTTTTTCCAAATTGGTTCAATCCAAACCAATTTTTTATTATTATTATTTTTCAGAACTACCTGTGAACTGGTCACATAACAAATCCATTATTCCCCTGGCTCTAATAACAAGGAAACTCAGTCCTCCCACCCTGCAAGCCAATCTTGGCAACCAAACACTAATTGTTTTAAAGCAACAAGCTTCCAGAAGATCTTTCCCATAGCTCAAAAGGGGGAACAACATAAGCACAGTCAGAAATAATGAAAGGTTCTACAGTGGAGTAATCAGTTTGTGTGAAAAGATAAATAATTGTGAAAAGATAAATAATATAAGAATTGCTTTGCCCTAGGGATGTGATCCAATATCCAGAACCTGGATAGGACCATGAAGCTACAGAAACTTCCTAAGGATGTATTTTCATGTATTACACATTCAGATTGCTATTGCATCCTACCGTTAAAAATTCAAGCACTAAAATAAGTGGCAGATTTTCAAAAGAGCTCCTCATGTTGGATGTTGAGCTCTTTTGAAAATCTGTTGTGTCATATTGGGAGCAATTGAATGCTGATCACTTTTGAAAATCTGAATATTATTTAGGCACCTTACTGGAAGCTGAGCTCCCCTGGAAATCTGGCCCCAAATGAAGTGGTTGACCACTGAAAACTCTGCCCTGCATGCTTATATCTAAAGGGAACTTCAGCTCTACTTTTAGAGCAAAACTGTAATTCCACAACATGACCACCAGATGACAGCAGTATCCATTGGATTTATTTACAAGACTATGCAATGACTACATATTAGATTCAAAACAAACATGGGGAACATACGTCATTGGACAGTGTAAAACTGTAAATCATGCAGATGCTCTTAAAACATAATTCTTCATCAGGTACAGCATTATATATTTATTTCTATTTTACTTACAATATCATTTGCTACAGGGTCACATTGAGAATAGAATTAAAATTGATATATTTTCATATTCCATGGCACATGCTTTGTAAATCAGAAACCAGTTATTTATTCCCTTATTTATAGAGTGATACACTGTAAACTACAGAAGAGGAGAAATATCTGTTGCTAGTGAAAGATTAAACTTAAAAACTGTGATTTATAACACTAATTCATCCAAAAGACAAGGATACAGATACTGTAGGTATTCCAGGACCAGGATCTTAGTTACCAAAACAAGTTAGAAAAACTAGCTCCTAATTTTTTGAGAGAGAGGTGGGAGTGGGGGGCAGAGAGGAGCGGAATTAAGAAAGAACCTCTACATTCTCCAAAATCCCGAATCTCCCACAAATCCAATAAAGCTATTTCAGATCATGGCTAATACACAAACATGGATGCATTAAAAAAAATTAAGGAAGGTGTGGCGCTCAGAAGGATTTTAAGGGACATTTTCTCTATACAAAATACTACAGCCCACAGGAGACTAAACTATTATGTGTCACAGGCCAAGGACAGGAGGGACTGAGGTGCACCATCACTGAAGGCCCCTGCAATGGCAGGGAATTAATTAAGTGTGATATACCCAAATAATACCAACAAGTGACATGCACCCACAAACTGAAGAGGAATGCAAAAACAAACAAATCAACAAACAAACCCAAAGTCACTGCCAATCTGACCTGAGGGGGAAAGTCCTTCCAAACCTTACGTATAGCAATCAGACCATGAGCATGTGAATAAGAACCAGCCAGCTAGCTGTGAGAGAATGCTCTGTACTTCCTCAGAACACTGGCCTACCCCATCCCATGTCCCATCTCCAGCTGTGGGCATCTGTGATGCTTCAGAGGAAGGAGACAAAAAATACCATGGCGGTGGAAGAGGGGAGAAATCCATTTCTCACCCCTGTGGGTAACATGATAAAGCCTTGAAGTATGAGCTTTAGAAGCATAAAACAAACTGCAAGGGACCCCCAGGTTGTCAAGCCCTGCCGCTCACCATCACAAGCCACTCCATCGTACAATCCCTCTAGTAAATATGTCCAACTCTGTCTCAAAAACCAATTATGTTGTTTGCACCCACAACTCTTACTGGGAGGTTGTTCCACAACCTCACCCCTCTGATAGTTAGTAACTTTCTTCTAATTTTCAGCATGAATTTGTTCACGACCAGTTTATACCCATTTGTTCTTATGCCAACACTGACCTTTTCATTTTACCCTCCCTGGTATTTACCCCCTTAATGTACTTATACAGAGCAATCATGTCCAGGCTCCTCTCTAAGATAGCTCCTCCATTCCTCTGGTCATCCTAGTAACTTTTCTCTTCACAAGTTCCAAATTTGAATTAATCTTTTTGAAAATGGGTGACCAGAATTGTTCACAGTATTCCAGATAAAGTCTTATCAGTGCCTTGTACAATAGCATTAATACTTCTCTATTACTATTGGAAATGATTCACCTGATACATCCAATAATTGCATTTGTCTTTTTCACAGCTGCAACACATTGGTTGCTCAGTCATCCTGTGATCAGCCCACACACCTAGCTCTCTCTCCTGCTCCGTCACTTCTGATTAACCCTCACCTAGTAGCAGAAACTCTTACTATTAGACCTTAACTGTCTGACATTGCACTTTGTAATATTGAATTTCTTTTCATTTCTGTCACTCCAGTCTTCAAGGTCATCCAGACCTTCCTGTGTAATATTCCGATCCTCCTCTGCATTGACAATACCTCCAAAGTTCATATCACCAGCACATTTCACTAGCACGCATCTACCTTTTGTGCCAAGGTCACTAACAGAAATGTTGGATAATCATAGAATCATAAGACTGGAAGGGACCTTAAGAGGTCATCTAGTGCAGTCCCCTGCACTCATGGCAGAACTAAGTGTTATCTCTAGACCATCCTGAGACCAGTATTTGAGTAACTCCACTGGCAACCTCCCTTCAGTCTAATAGTTCACCTTTCAACACAACCCAATTCCTTCTTCCCTTTAGCCAGCTCCTTGTCCACCTTACAATTCTTGTACTAATCCCCATTTTCTCTAATTTAACTAATAATTTCCTATATGGAACCATGCCAAATGCTTTACTGAAATCCAGGTGTATTAGATGTACCGCATTTTCCTTATCTAAAAACGCAGTTATTTTCTCAAAGAAAGAAATCAGGTTAGTCTGGAATGACCCACCTTTGGTAAACCCATGTTGCATTACACCCCCTTTTCCATTTACCTCCATGAATTTAATTATTTTTTTCTTCACAATTCTTTCCCGAGTCTTGCATACTAGCGAGGTCAGGTCTATCCAGGTCTGATGTTGCCTAGATCACTTCTTTTTTTCCTTTTTTTTTTAAATATAGATACAACATTAGCTATTCTCCAGTCACATGGTACTATTCTCAGATAGGTTTTAATAAATCTGTTCATCTCACTAGCAATCTCATGTGTCAATATTTTCATTATTCTGGGATTGAAATTACCCAGTCCCCTCTCCAAAGGTGATTTGTTCCAGTGCTTAACTATCCTGACAATTAGGAAGTTTTTCCTAATGTCCAACCTAAACCTCCCTTGCTGCAATTTAAGCCCATTGCTTCTTATCCAAGCCTCAGAGGTTAATGAGAACAATTTTTCACCCTCCTCCTTGTAACAACCTTTTATGTACTTGAAAACTCTTATGTCCCCCTTCTGTCTTCTCTTCTCCAGCCAAAACAAACCCAATTTTTTCAATCTTCCCTCATAGGTCATATTTTCTAGACCTTTAATTATTTTTGTTGCTCTTCTCTGAACTTTCTGCAATTTGTCCATGTCTTTCCTGAAATGTGGTGCCCAGAACTGGACATAGTATTCCAGCTGAGGCCTAATCAGCACAAAGTAGAGTGGAAGAATTACTTCTTGTGTCTTGCTTACAACATTCCTGCTAATACATCCCAGAATGATGTTTTCTTTCTTTTTTTTTTTTTTTTTGCAACAGTGTTATATTGTTGAGTCATATTTATCTTATGATCCACTATAAATCCCCAAATCCCTTTCCACAGTACTCCTTCCTAGGCAGTCATTTCCCATCTTGTATTTGTGCAATTGGCTGTTCCTCCCTAAGTGGAGTACTTTGCATTTGTCCGTATTGAACATTCATCCTATTTACTTCAGACCATTTCTCCAGTTTGTCCAGATCATTTTGAATTTTAATCCTATCCTCTAAAGCACCAGCAACCCCTCAAAGCTTGGTATTGTCCACAAACTTTATATGTGTACTTTATGCCATTATCTAAATCATTTATGAAAATATTGAACAGAACCAAATTCAGGATTGATCCCTGTGGTACCCCACTCAATATGCCCTTCCAGCTTGGCTGTGAACCTTTGATAACTACTCTCTGGGAACGGCTTTCCAATCCGTTATGCACCCACTTTATTGTAGCTACATCTAGGCTACATTGTCTTCCCTGATTGCCATGGTTTACCAACATTTTTTTGACAGATTAATGGAGTGTGGAAGATGCCAGAGCATGGCTGGGAAAGGTCAGAAAATAAATCTATCTACAACATGTGTAGTTTTTATATTCCTATATGACATGACTGTGAGGGAAAAATTAAGAGATAGGTGTCCTCTGCCACAGTCTCTGATAATACACGAGAGGTCCAAATACAGCCTAATATATGAACTACTATATTTGCCCCATTAGGGAGAAAATCCATCCTGCTTTTAACAATTCGTCCGACTAATATGAACGGTGAGCCAACGTGACAAATGAACACTAATAAAAAAAATGATAACACATATTGAACTAAAAGAAAGAGGATATGGGGATTCTTTAAAAAATTATCAAGATTATAACATTTCAACCATTAACTTAGAATCCATTGTGGGGAAAAAATACAGCAA
Organism: Eretmochelys imbricata; assembly: GCF_965152235.1. Taxonomy (NCBI): domain Eukaryota; kingdom Metazoa; phylum Chordata; order Testudines; family Cheloniidae; genus Eretmochelys; species Eretmochelys imbricata. The sequence goes on along the minus strand of NC_135572.1, from coordinate 178,260,439 downwards.
TATATTGGCAGAAACAAAAAACCCACTGCTCAACAATCCTTGTGACTCTCTGTGGGAAGAGTAGCTTCCTTACCCTCTCAAATCACCAAGATCAGCAGAAAGAAAAGGAGTACTTGTGGCACCTTAGAGACTAACCAATTTATTTGAGCATAAGCTTTCGTGAGCTACAGCTCACTTCATCGGATGCATACTGTGGAAAGTGTAGAAGATCTTATTATATACACACAAAGCATGAAAAAATACCTCCTCCCACCCCACTCTCCTGCTGGTAATAGCTTATCTAAAGTGATCACTCTCTTTACAATGTGTATGATAATCAAGTTGGGCCATTTCCAGCACAAATCCAGGTTTTCTCACCCCCACCCCCCCTACACACACAAACTCACTCTCCTGCTGGTAATAGCTTATCTAAAGTGACCACTCTCCTTACAATGTGTATGATAATCAAGGTGGGCCATTTCCAGCACAAATCCAGGGTTTAACAAGAATGTCTGGGGGTGAGGGGGTAGGAAAAAACAAGGGGAAATAGGCTACCTTGCATAATGACTAAGCCACTCCCAGTCTCTATTCAAGCCTAAGTTAATTGTATCCAATTTGCAAATGAATTCCAATTCAGCAGTTTCTCGCTGGAGTCTGGATTTGAAGATTTTTTGTTGTAAAATAGCGACTTTCATGTCTGTAATCGCGTGACCAGAGAGATTGAAGTGTTCTCCAACTGGTTTATGAATGTTATAATTCTTGACATCTGATTTGTGTCCATTTACTCTTTTACGTAGAGACTGTCCATTGGTCAAACACTTCAATCTCTCTGGTCACGTGATTACAGACATGAAAGTCGCTATTTTACAACAAAAAAACTTCAAATCCAGACTCCAGCGAGAAACTGCTGAATTGGGATTCATTTGCAAATTGGATACAATTAACTTAGGCTTGACTAGAGACTGGGAGTGGCTTAGTCATTAGGCAAGGTAGCCTATTTCCCCTTGTTTTTTCCTACTTCCCCCCCAAGACGTTCTTGTTAAACCCTGGATTTGTGCTGGAAATGGCCCACCTTGATTATCATACTCAATGTAAGGAGAGTGGTCACTTTGGATAAGCTATTACCAGCAGGAGAATGAGTTTGTATGTGGGGGGGGGAGGTGAGAAAACCTGGATTTGTGTTGGAAATGGCCCAACTTAATTATCATACACATTGTAAGGAGAGTGATCACTTTAGATAAGCTATTACCAGCAGTAGAGTGGGGTGAGAGGAGGTATTTTTTCATGCTTTGTGTGTATATAATAAGATCTTCTACACTTTCCACAGTATGCATCCGATGAAGTGAGCTGTAGCTCATGAAAGCTTATGCTCAAATAAATTGGTTAGTCTCTAAGGTGCCACAAGTCCTCCTTTTCTTTTTGCGAATACAGACTAACATGGCTGTTACTCTGAAACAAGATCAGCAGGACAGTCCAAAATTATCTAAGTCCAAGACAGTAGCTGGACCAGCAGGTCACAGTGTAGTGCAAAACCAATCCACCACCTTTTCCCAAAGTTCGTATCAACCAAGCTCTTCATTTATACCAGATCTGGAGACTCCCCCAACTGACATTTTCTCCCTACCAACCATGTGCCATGGACTCGGTACCTCATCTCACTGGGCAGGGTCACTGTAGCATGTGCTGTACTAGTATCCACCAGATCCTTATTCCTACAGGTAAGTGAATGAGTGGAGTGTTACACAAGAACCAAACCACTAGAGATGCTCTCTGATCTATTCAGGATGTGTGCTGCCAGTTTCAGAGTCAACAGTTTCTTGATAAGAAATTTCAAAAACCACTCCACAGTTTAGACAGATCAGATCTAGGATTGTCTCTCTGGAATGATGACCATAGCATCTAGGCAGAAGTAAATAATCATAACATCTTCCCAAAATTAATGTAGTTAATTACCAGTTGCAGGTTCTTGATACACTGAAGGATTTAACAAACTGTAAATCAGATTCATGCCCCTTATGACTGATGAAAACCAATGGGGGAATCCCTTGGCAGGGGTCATTAATGTCCCCCTAAGGAAGCACAAGCTGCCAGCAACTCAAATATGTAACATTTCAGCCTTTGATCAGGAAACTCAACCACCGCTCTCACTGGCTGTGCCCTTCCTTTTGGGAGAAAGATTATTGAGAACATGGCGAGTATTTAGCTCTAAGAGCATCCAATACATCCTTCAAATTTTTAGTCACCAATCATTCAGGTTTCAAATTGGACATGGAAGAGAAATGGCAGTGACTAGTAGGTTTAGAAGTCTTAGCAAATGACATCTTGGTAGTCAACTATCTCCTCAGGATGCTAGTTGGGTAAGTCTACGCTGCAATTAAAAACCTATTGGGTAAGTCTACGCTGCAATTAAAAACCAGCTGACTTGAGCTTGCGGGGTTCGGGGTAAGGGGCTGTTTAACTGCAGTGTAGATGTTTCGGCTCCGGTTGCAGCATGTGCTCTGGGACCCTCCCACCTCACAGGGTCCTAAAGGCTGGGCTCCTGCATGTCTATACCACAATTAAACAGCCCAACCCCTATGAACCCACTCCAGCCATGGGTATCTAATTGCAGTGTAGGCATTCCCTCAGAGGTCAAATCCATCTGCTAAAATTTAAATTTCAGTGACATTTAAATACTATGGACCACTGTGAGACCCATGCCCAGTGGAGTAAAATAATGATTTCCCTCATTGCTGTCAAACTTTACAGAGGGCAAAGCTCTTCCTCTCAAATGGGTCTCAGGTGTCAAATCTCTCTTGGCTGAAATCTGTTCTCTCCTTTAATAATTATGTGAAGCAAGCAGAGAAAGATCATGAGGCAATATGGACAATCAAGAAGTAAATGTTAAGTAAAATCAGTTTTATAAAGCAGCTTTCAGCATTTCTAAACTCAGGTTTGCTATTTATAAAGGGTTTCATATCACATTTGCCAGCAGACTTTTTATATAATTAAGTCTACAGTTTGCAAAAAATTGTATTTAAGACAATATTGCTTTCCTCCTATATAAAGAAAATAAAATGGTAGAGATTATTTCAAAACCTGAACATCTGTAATTTTCAGATTTTTAATTTGGAGATGTTTAATTTTTTTAAGCAACTTATTATATTACTTCATAAAAGACAAAAAACTGAAACATGCTTTTAACTAAACATAAAATTGGCCAGAGAAGCATAAAAACAACAAAATAGGTCACAATTCATCAAAAAATAAGAATTTTGCTTTTTGGCAGAAATATTTTAGTTTTCGAGTTTAAAAACATGGGGAACCAAGACAGAGAGAGACTAATTAACTTTGCCATCATCACATAGGAAGACAATGATAGAGCAGATTCCATTTCTTACCAGCATGATGATTGTTAGTTACACAAAATGTTCTCTCTACATGATATTCTGTCACAGAGGCAGTCTATGTCAGCAGGTAGTGCACAGAAATTTATGGGATTAACGGAAAGTGGGGAAAATGCATCCATGTCACAAGCTGACATATTTGTTGCCTAAAAAGATATTGCCTCTGAATTCTCTCCTGTTGATTCAATTGCTTGGATTGGGAGATTTAAAAAATTAACAATTCTGAATCTTCACGTCATCATTAGAATAATCAGCTGGAGCCTTCACTGTTCCCTAAGAATGGAATTACTTACAGAAAGCATTGAAAAACATGTCTTTTGTGGCCACATACTACAAGTTAATTCTGCTTTGGAAAAGTTTTAGCTATTCTGTCCTACTTGGAAGGTTTCAAAATAATTTAGTTAAGAGAATACCTGTAAATTGTGAGTTTTTTCTTGCCCGTCTGCTATCTCTGCAAGCCTTTGGACCTCCACACCTATTCATATATTTAATGAAGTTTCTCAAGATATTGTGCAGATGCTAAGTCAAGAAAGAGTAAAAACCTTACATAAACTGAAAAGAAGAAACAAGTACTGCTGGATCAGGCTGCATTCAAATCATTGGAAGTTCTGCCTCTGGAAATGTAGTGCAAAGGAAATGTTGTGATTGCCCATAAATATTTGCACAAGTGTCCCTCTTGTGTAAGAGGCCTGGTAGAAATCCTCATAGCATTTGCTTATCATTGGTTTGCCCTCTTTACATTACATTACTATGTGAATATTACAATTTCAACTCTTATGGTAATTTGAAAAGTTTGAAATAATAAAATTTGAGTAGTAGTCTTATTTAGCATTTATATGTGTTGCTCTCTCTTACTTGTGTCTTTATGACATTTGGGCTTGACCAGGGAGATCAACGCTTCTGCAATCGATGGAGACCCGCTAAATCAGTGGCAGAACGCTCTCTAGTAGACTCCAGGACTCCAACTCCCCAAAAGGAGTACAGTAACTCAACAGGAGACCATCTGAAGACACCATGGTAAGACGACCTAAGCTACATCAACTCCAGTTACATTATTCACGTAGCTGGAATAGCATAACGTAGGTCGATTTACCCCAATAGTGTAGACAAGGCCAAAGAAAGGAAAATGCACTCTTCTAAATAAATGATAATTCACTAGTACAGTGGTTCCCAAACTTGTTCCGCTGCTTGTGCAGAGAAAGCCCCTGGGGGGCCGGGCTGGTTTGTTTACCTGCCGCGTCCGCAGGTTCAGCCGATCGTGGCTCCCAGTGGCTGTGGTTCGCTGCTCCAGGCCAATGGGAGCTGCTGGAAGCGGTGGCCAGTATGTCCCTCGGCCTGAGACACTTCCCACAGTTCCCATGAGCCTGGAGCAGCGAACCACGGCCAGTGGGAGCCACGATCGGCCGAACCTGTGGACGCGGCAGGTAAACAAACTGGCCCGGCCCACCAGGGGCTTTCCCTGCACAAGCGGCGGAACAAGTTTGGGAACCACTGTGCTAGTGAAACCCAGCTGGCCCAATAGATACTTTTTTGTTCTTAGCAGCACAGGTGTTTAGAAGGCAAAGAATTAATAATAGAAGAACTACAAGGATTAAATAAATTAAAGAGACCCTAAGTTGATACATAGCTTGTTACTTAAATAAAATGACCGGTATTCAAATTATCCATTGAGACAGGTAGGAGAAGAAAAACCCAGCACATTCAGATCTGTCAGTGCTGTCAGGGAACTGTGGTAATAATGAAGTGCCTCAGTCACTTGCTAAGAAGGCTATTTCCATCTCTGCTTTCTTGAAAGGACCCCCTTTGAAGAAAATCCACACATCATTCTGTTTTACGGGATTTTGGAGTGAAAAATAGATGCCTAGTGTCACACAGTTATATTGATTATGAGTGAAAATGTGATCATTTTGTATTAACTTGCCCCACAGCAGTGGAGTTCCATCAAGACAGCAGAAGGAAATTAATGCTTTCATAAGTGCCTTAGAGAAATATGAGATGTTGTTCACTTTCCCCTCTAGACTAAGAGATATATGCCTACCACTGGAAGGTAACAGCTTTCACAACAGAACACGAACTCTGGACTTTTATTAAAATAATTATTTAATGCACAAAAAATAATGAACCCACAAACTTAGCATTTAAAACAACAATTTGTAGTCATTACAGCTTACATTAAGAAGCTTTTTTTTTTTTGTAAAAAAACCCCAGTTATTCTCAAACTGAAAATCAGTCATTAATTCCCACAGATTATGTGCTCCTTAAAATGATGCCACTTCATATAGCTTTATTCCAACTAAACAAAGGAAATCCCTTAAAATGACACATAAAATGTGTACATGTTTCACTGCCTGCTCTCTCTAGATATGTCTTTTCTCTTTTTTTCATTCTTGGAGAACACACACAAGGTATGACTAATACTATGATATTTCAATCATTTCCACATTCAAGGGACATTTTGGATCCTAACTCCTGTTTGCCAAGCTCTCTGCCACCACTGAACTGTGAACCAATTTACAGAATAACCTGCACTGGACTGCTTCTTTCCCCCCTTTCTTTATAAGTCCTAGTAGTTGTTTTAAGATGGCAGTGTACCCAGCTAAAGGCATTAGGAGAACGTGCATGGGCCTTAATAAGGCAATACTTAAGTTTTCCTCTAATTTAGTTTAACATTTAACCCACTGTGCTATAAAAAAGGTGTTTCCTTTTTTAGCAAGAATCACTGTTAAATTTGCTAATTAACTATGTATATGACATAGTGATTTGACCCAGGCTTAATCTGTATATTTGCAGTTCTGTTCTTTACCTCCAACTGATGTTATACTTAGTTGTCTAAACTACAATACAAAGTTTAAGAAAACAAATGGTCATTTTAACATTTTAGCAAATAGGCCTGACACCAATAAATATTTTCAGATATTACTACTATAGCCTGAGGCAGTACATCTGTCAACCATCGTGGCCCATACCACTCCATTTTTAAAGGTGAACCAGCCTTTGTTCGCCCATGAGCACATGGGAAGGTTGTAGATTCCAACACCACATTTGCCTACTATTACTAATATAAACTTTGGGGTGAATCTGGCTACTGTATTTATATGAAAAGTACATTCTTAAAAAATGCAAAACCATTCACCAGATAATCACTAACAAGTCATAGGCATGCAGTAAATATGCTCCATTTTCTTGATGCATATAGCTTATTTTATTGACTTCTTATTAGTCACTAAATAGCAGGCCGAGTATCTCAATATTCTTTTCAATGCCTTTTTTCTCTATATGCAAACTTATTGTGGGTTCTAAGCTGGAAAGTGTGAAAGCCACTAATGGAGTTAATCAGAATCCCCCATAGAAATAAAAGTATTTACAACTAGAAGAAAAAAAATAAAATGGTTCATGTAAAGATAAAGCACATCAAACTGGGCAAGGAGTTTTTTTGTTTGCAGTATATTATTCCGTCTCTACTGTGCTTCCCTTTTCTCTCAAAGCCCAGCAAACATTTGAAACAATTATGTATTCAAGAATGCTGTATTTGCAGAAAGATAGACAAATACTACTGAAGTTTGAAACTCAATTTGTGGTTGAATGATTAATGTCATCTAAGCCTTCCAACTACATAAGTCTGTATGTCACCCAGGGGGGTCAGGGTGTCAAGCCAGTAGAAGTACACATATTTCTTCTACGTTCAATGCACAATAGGCCATGTTTCTGCAGATGGAGTACAGGCTCCCCCTATAGTTATAATCTAGAATCAAATAGTGCCTCAATTCTGAGCATTGTGACTGATACTCAATTTACTGTTTCCATAATAAAAGACCGTATCAGTACTACAGGATCTATTTCTTCTGCTGTCATTCTCCATTTGTTCTTATTACCCATAGCTGTCCAATATGCTCAGTTATTTTTCAAAAGTAGTAAACTTGTAAAAAGATGTTTAAGATTCTAAATATAGAGAAATAAAATGTAATTCAGCAAATTTAAATTTTACTTCTGCTACAGTAAATTCAGTCAGCACTTGTTTTACATTAAATTTCAGATGGATCCTCTTTGTTTCCCATGAATAGTCCTGTATATGGTAGCAATCAGAAGTAACAATTATTTTAAGATGTTCACTACGGTATTTTTTCACTATTGTTTTGAACCCTTTACAGCAAAGTCTATTTCGGGTAAAACATCCTACTACTTTTTTTATTTAGCAGTTACAAATCAGAAAAGTTTCAGAGTAGCAGCCGGGTTAGTCTGTATCCGCAAAAAGAAAAGGAGGACTCGTTGCACCTTAGAGACTGTAAGGTGCCATAAGTACTCCTTTTCTTTTTGTAAATCAGAAAAGGTAATATTAGCTTCCTTACTTGTAATTTTATCTTCTGTAAGTGGGTGCCTGTCATTTCATTACTCTCCAGTACTGTCTGACTTACCATCTTACCCCATGTATCAGAAATAGACATAAGAAAACCTCTGTATTTTCCCTCCAAACTCAGGTTTCAGAGTAACAGCCGTGTTAGTCTGTATTCGCAAAAAGAAAAGGAGTACTTGTGGCACCTTAGAGACTAACCAATTTATTTGAGCATGAGCTTTCGTGAGCTACAGCTCACTTCATCAGATGCATCAAGAATTATAACATTCATAAACCAGTCGGAGAACACTTCAATCTCTCTGGTCACGCAATCACAGACATGAAGGTCGCTATCTTAAAACAAAAAAACTTCAAATCCAGACTCCAGCGAGAAACTGCTGAATTGGAATTCATTTGCAAATTGGATACTATTAATTTAGGCTTAAATAGAGACTGGGAGTGGCTAAGTCATTATGCAAGGTAGCCTATTTCCTCTTGTTTTTTCCTACCGCCCCCCCACCCCCAGATGTTCTGGTTTAACTTGGATTTAAACTTGGAGAGTGGTCAGTTTGGATGAGCTATTACCAGCAGGAGAGTGAGTTTGTGTGTGTATGGGGGTGGGTTTTTGGAGGGGGGTGAGGGAGTGAGAGAACCTGGATTTGTGCAGGAAATGGCCTAACTTGATTATCATGCACATTGTGTAAAGAGTTGTCACTTTGGATGGGCTATCACCAGCAGGAGAGTGAATTTGTGTGGGGGGGTGGAGGGTGAGAAAACCTGGATTTGTGCTGGAAATGGCCTAACCTGATGATTACTTTAGATAAGCTATTACCAGCAGGACAGTGGGGTGGGAGGAGGTATTGTTTCATATTCTCTGTGTATATATAAAGTCTGCTGCAGTTTCCACAGTATGCATCTGATGAAGTGAGCTGTAGCTCACGAAAGCTCATGCTCAAATAAATTGGTTAGTCTCTAAGGTGCCACAAGTACTCCTTTTCTTCTTCCTCCAAACTCAATGTCTGTTTCCCCTGCTGGCAGGCTTGAGGTACTACAACCATATTCAGCTCCCACAAATACCGCAGTAGGTGAGGTGACATAATGGATTAGCAGCTATGCTGGAAAAGCACTTCCAAATAAATTTCCCCAGGCAGGAACACATTTAAAAAAAAAAAAAACACTGAAATGTTTTTTTAAAAACATTTTCTCTCTCTCACTCTTCAGATCCTATCCTACCAAACCAGAAGTGTTATTCTCATACCCCTTCAAGTCATTAAAGCTTGAAACAACCTTTATATAAACGCAGCATGGATTCTAATTGAGTACGAGGCATACCTTTGGAGAAGATAAAATTACAGGTAATGAAAATGAATTCTCTCTCTCTCTCTCTCACGTGGACATCCCCACTTGTTCTTTTGTTCAATACTAATGAAAATTACCAAACAGTAACAAACACCCTGCAGCAAAAGTAAAGTGGGAAATACAGTATAAACATTTTATTTCTTTTTTGTACCTAAGTCTTTACTGCAGAAGACTAAGGGAAGGACCTTTAGAGGACCCGCCTTCCCAAAAGGCACATGAAACACCACTAAAATGCCTATCTTATAGTCCTTTCTTGAAAGATTGTGCTGAAGCCTGGCAAATCTTATTGGAAAATGCCCTGTGTTGCTCTGTCCATGAGATAGCCACGGGCCTGGTCAAATGAGCATTAAGTGCTACAAGAAGTTCTTTATGCAACAATTTGTAGGCCTGAGAAATATGTAACTATCTACTTGGAACAATGTATTTGGGGGCTTTGCATCCTTTTATAGGTCCTCAAAAATGAATAAAAAACGCCACTTAGGAGGAACAAACTTCAGGCCCAGCCTAAGGGATTTACCTCGTCAGGAAATATGGGTTTCACAGCTAGTGCCACCAACTTGCTGACCCCTTTTTGCTAAAGTGATTGTTAAGAGGAAGGCCATCTTGAGTGTGAGAAATTAAAGGGATGCTTCCCTTCGGCTCAAAGGGAAGCTTGGTGAGGATTACAAGAACCAAGCTTAGGCATTGCTGCTTGATGGATTTTCTGAATGCAGGTCTATAAAGGGAAGCTGCTGTTAAAAACAGAGACAGTGCAGGTGAAGCAGAAGGTTGGAATTTGAAAGGATAAGCCACATTGCTCCCAGGGACAAGAACGACATTTATAAAAACTTTGGTTTTGGGCCCAAACAGAAGTTGTGTAGTTAGAGTTTCCAGATGTCTCTGGTAGAGGCATGTAAAGGAATTACCGCCTCCATACGCGCCAAGAAGCTCATATTCTCCAACGCTCCTTCTAAGCATAACTGATTAAAAACTCTCTGCATTTGAGACAGAAATCCACTAGGTTCTGGTGTAGGGGATATAACCACTGAGGTTCCAAGGGCTAAGTCTCAGACACTGAAGGTCTGGATAAGTGAGTGCACCATGGTAACTGATCTTGAAATGTTGGCAGAATCCAGGGCTGGCAAATGGACATCTGAAGTAATCTATGGAGGCTTTGGCCAATATTGGTTTATCATTATCTCTGCTGAGTGCTAGCTTGTCATCCTCATCTCTTTGGCAATCAGAGGGGACAGAGAAAACCATAAACTAAAAGACCTGGCTAGGTAAACAACAATTCATCTACCTTTGTGGCCTGAGAATACAAGGGTCAGGAGCCAGACTTGGCAATTATCTTTTCGGACTGGGCAGCAAAGAGGTCCGCTGGGGCCAGGAACCAGATCCCTGTACACTGACCAAAGATTTTCTTTATTTGATTTTCATTCTTGGGTTTCCACGATGTACCAAGCTCGGCTAGACAAGCTTGTTTGATAGCTTGAATGTATCCCGGTCTTCCTGAAGCAAGAAAAGAACTCTTACCATATTGTTCAGGACTCTGCTTTTTGGGTTTTTTTGATGGTTTAGCCTCACCGTAGTGATTTCATTGCCTTTTTTCCATACATATAGATGTGCATTAGTGGTGAAATTTCAGAAGTTGGCACTGGGACCTGCTTCAGCCACTGCTAGCCTAAGAAAGTGCTAAATGTCCTGCCTGGACAGGAAGATATACAGAGGAGAACCCAGTTCTTCAAAGAGGAAAGGATTTTGGAAGCCCACGCACAGGGAGCTGGAAAGAGTGAAAATTCAACAGCAGGATAAAGGGAAGACCAGCAGGTTACAATGTCTGAAGATCCAGTTATTTGGTGTTCCCAGCACTTTGAGAGAGGAAATTCTCATATTTACACTCTCTAAGTTGAGGGCACCTTTTGAATACCTGAATTAAATTTATAAATACAGTTCAAGGCTTAGTACTATGGATTAGATTGCCAAGTTGGATTCCCAAGCTGAGTGTTATTCTTTCAGCTGCCAGAATTCACAAACTAAGACATGTTAACCCATGGGAAGGGTGAAGGAATAATGAGTACCTTGATGGAATAATAATAATAGGTGGGAAAATGTGAATGGCTTTTTAACCCTCACCTAATTTTTGTTGTCTAACAACCCTCTGGAAAATGCAAAAATGCAATCTACTAAAGGTATATAAAAGGACAACTGAAAGTGAACTGCTGAAATGGCTGGCCCAATTCTTCAGGAATGTTTTGTAATCTGCAGTTTCCAGTCCTGCCTTTAGCAAAGGTTTTTACAAACGTTTTTACAAAATCCCCTGTTCACTAAACCAAAAGGTAGAGAAGAACGTAGACAAAATTACCAGCCTATATACCACTATACACATGCATTCTTTGAAAAACACCTTCAATGGGACATACTATGAACTTTTCACACTTAAAAGAGCACTGGACCTAGTGAACTATGAAAATGATATTAAATAACAGCAAAACCTTTGCCAGAGCTATACTGCTCGGGTAAATTAATCTCTTCATGGATTCTCATAACGCTATAACACTCTGGAAAAAGAGACACTCCTGGTCCTGCCACCAATATGTTTAGAGGTTGAAAATCAACCCACTGACTCCCAAGTGTCTGAAATCAATGCCCTCACATACATTACTCACACAGACATCAGAAGCTCCCACAGCACTTACGTGTTATCTAGTGGCAGTCGGTTGGGTTTTATTTAAGCAGTGCAACCATTTGTTAATTAAATGTGAAGCAAAGGACTGAAAGGAGACAGTCAAAGGGTCTATACATCATACTGGTTAGAAAAACACTACCTCCAATATCTTCACAGCACTCAGTAGGGTGCTTTAATAGCCAATGAAGCACTGGAGCTTTTTCCTATCTTTGGTAGAGGTGGGGTGCCACTAGCTACAGTCAGGGATGAGCTGCCAAAATCTTAACAACCAGTTCCCTCCTCACCCCTCATGACCTCATGAGGGGGTCATGGCCCACCCCTGCCATCCGGGGACTCCTGCCCCATCCAACCCCCTCCCCTCCTGCCCATTTCTGGGGGTAGTCAGGTCTTGTGGGCCACTGTAGTGGGTGTCCACCCTACCCCTAAGAGCCAGAGGGACCTGTTGGGGGGCGAGGTGCGGAGTACTGGTGGGGCTTACCTGGGGCAGCTCCCAGGAAGCATCCGGCAGGTCCCTCTGGCTCCTAGGGGCGGGGGAGCATAGGTAGGGGGGAAGCAGGGGGAGCGGCCGCTCCCCCCACCAATCACATCAAAAGTGGCACCTTAGGCGCCGACTCCATGCGTGCTCTGGGGCTGGAACACCCACGGGGAAAATTTGGTGGGTGCAGAGCACCCACCGGCAGCTCCCCACCCCACGCCCAGCCCCCGCTCACCTCTGCTCTGCCTTCACCTCCTCCCCTGAACGCACTGTCCCGCTCTGCTTCTTCGCCTCCTCCCCCGGCTTCCCGCGAATCAGCTGTTCGCGCGGGAAGCCTGGGAGAGCTGAGAAGCAGGCGGTGGCTTTGCACTCAGGCCGAGGGAGGCGGAGGTGAACTGCGGCGGGGAGCGGTTCCCCTGTACACCCCCCCCTCAGGTTACATGCTGCAGCGCTGGCGGCCCTCCCTGCATCCCCCCCACCCCCGCCCCAGCTCAGCTCCGCTCCGCCTCCGCCTCCCTGGGCCTGAGCATGAAGCCGCCACCTGCTTCTCAGCCCCCTGGCTTCCCGCGCGAACAGCTGCTTCGCGGGAAGCTGGCAGGGGGTAGGGGCGGAGAAGCAGACCGGGGTGGCGCGTTCAGGAGTGGAGGTGGAGGCGGAGTGGAGGTGAGCTGGGGCCGGGCGTGGGGTGGGGTGGGTCAGGGAGCTGCTGATGGGTGCTCTGCCCCATCAAATTTTCCCCATGGGTGCTCCAGCCCCGGAGCACACATGGAGTTGGCGCCTAAGGCACCACTTTTGGCCGGTTGTTATATTTAGAAGCCCTTTTCGAACTGGTTCTCCCTCGCGGGACAACCGGGTCTAAAAGGGCTTCTAAATGTAACAACCGGTTCTAGTGAACCGGTGCAAACCAGCTCCAGCTCACCACTGGCTACAGTCCAAAATCCTTTCCACGTCTAATAGATTCAGAATGGATTGAAGCACAGGAGTAGGGGGGGAGGGGGTGGGGGGAGGGAATAAAAAGAGGACATGACCTAGAGGGATGAAAATCGCCCAATCCCAAACAAAATCTAATAACTGCAGTGGGTGGAGAGTAGAAGGAGACACACCACCCCCACCAGCTCCTGCAAACTGGGGATAGGGGAATCCTCAGCATCTCAACAATTTGGGACATGAGCTCTTCCCTCCGCCACCAACATCAGACTATAACAATGAGAGGCCTCCCACTATCACACCATCCCAGCCCTCAGAGCCAGCACAGTACATGACTATTAATATTTCTTTTAAACAAATAAAATGGTGGAACTGAGATGGTTTCACTATATGGTGCACAGTCCAAGCACAAGGGATGATCAACAACTATAGAAAAGTGCTGCTTAGTGGGCTAAAGCTGATGACTCCCTTAGCAGCTCATAGCATCCATTCGTGGAGTGCATACAAGCCCCAAGAGAATGGCCAAGGAGGCAATGCATGGGAAATGTTAGTGCTGCTTCAACTCCCTTTAAGCTACTACTAACACTCATATCCACGGTTTGGGTTTTGTCACTTGCTAGCCCACCAGTGAATCCTTACTTAACTCTATTTCTCTGTCATTTATACACATGGATTGCAGGGCATAGATTAGCTGGTATTGCAAAACGAACATCACCTTATTTGTTTTGGAATTATCCTAGAATTCCCTTACACTTTTGGTATGGTTGAACTTCTGGGTCTGCCTGAATTGACTCTCACATGAAATAAGCAGTTTTCCATCTTTTATATAATGTCCCTCGGCCCGCGCTTCTTGCCGCAGCCCCCGTTGGCCTGGAGCGGCAAACTGCGGCCAGAGGGAGCCGCTATCAGCCGAACCTGCAGACGCGACAGGTAAACAAACCAACCTGGCCCACCAGGGGCTTTCCCTGAACAAGCAGCGTCCCAAGTTTGGGAAACACTGATCTGGCACAATGCCTTGAGTGTCTCGGGGGTGGGGGAGAGTAGAGCCACTCCAAAATGACCGTCGATCCCTGAGAGGGATACGGAAATGTCACCAAAACTTTACCAAGCTGAAAGAATAAGTTATAAAAGAGTTGACACAGACACTTTGTCTTCATCAATCCCCAGGAAATCAACTAACATAACTAATACATATTTTTACCATGCCCGGGCTTGAAGTCACACTGACCAGGGATGAAAAAATCCAAGACAAAATGTCTAGCCATGTCAAGGTTCCTCCCCCACTCTGAACTCTAGGGTACAGATGTGGGGACCTGCATGAAAAACCTCCTAAGCTTATCTTTACCAGCTTAGGTCAAAACTTCCCCAAGGTACAAAGTATTCCACCCGTGGTCCTTGGAATGGCCGCTACCACCACCAAACTAATACTGGTTACTGGGGAAGAGCTGTTTGGACGCGTCTTTCCCCCCAAATACTTCCCAAAACCCTGCACCCCACTTCCTGGACAAGGTTTGGTAAAAAGCCTCACCAATTTGCCTAGGTGACTACAGACCCAGACCCTTGGATCTTAAGAACAATGAACAATCCTCCCAACACTTGCACCCCCCCCTTTCCTGGGAAATGTTGGATAAAAAGCCTCACCAATTTGCATAGGTGACCACAGACCCAAACCCTTGGATCTGAGAACAATGAAAAAGCATTCAGTCTTTTACAAGAAGACTTTTAATAGAAAATAGAAGTAAATAGAAATGAAGAAATCCCCCCTGTAAAATCAGGATGGTAGATATCTTACAGGGTAATTAGATTAGAAAACATAGAGAACCCCTCTAGGCAAAACCTTAAGTTACAAAAAAGATACACAGACAGAAATAGTTATTCTATTCAGCACAATTCTTTTCTCAGCCATTTAAAGAAATCATAATCTAACACATACCTAGCTAGATTACTTACTAAAAGTTCTAAGACTCCATTCCTGTTCTGTCCCTGGCAAAAGCAGCATACAGACAGACACAGACCCTTTGTTTCTCTCCCTCCTCCCAGCTTTTGAAAGTATCTTGTCTCCTCATTGGTCATTTTGGTCAGGTGCCAGCGAGGTTACCTTTAGCTTCTTAACCCTTTACAGGTGAGAGGAGCTTTCCCCTGGCCAGGAGGAATTTCAAAGGTGTTTACCCTTCCCCTTATATTTATGACACGCCCCCCAAATCTCAGCTAGGGTGAAACACTGGCTGGGATTTCTTCCTGGAGCTCTAGGAAAAACAGAGTTAATAAGACACATGCATCTCTAAATATACTACCAAGTACATAAAGACTAACAATATTTTCCACATCTTAAGGACGATTTTAACCAGTTGATTCTGGGAAACTTTCACGGGAGAGTGCATCAGCCACTTTGTTAGAAGCTCCTGAGATGTGTTGGATGTCGAAATCAAAATCTTGGAGAGCTAAACTCCACCGAAGAAGTTTTTTGTTAGTTTCTTTGACGGTGTGAAGCCATTTTAGTGCAGCATGGTCGGTTTGCAGGTGGAAACGCCGTCCCCAAACATATGGGCGTAGCTTTTCCAGAGCGTAGACAATGGCATAACATTCTTTTTCAGTGACTGACCAGTTGCTTTCCCTCTCAGACAGTTTTTTGCTGAGAAACACTACAGGGTGGAATTCTTGATCAGGTCCTTTCTGCATTAAAACTGCTCCCACACCACGCTCGGATGCATCTGTGGTTACTAGGAACGGTTTGTCAAAGTCTGGGGCCCTTAGTACAGGGTCAGACATGAGTGTCGCTTTAAGCTTGTTAAAGGCCTTCTGACACTTTCCGGTCCACTGAACAGCATTTGGCTGTTTCTTTTTGGTTAGGTCTGTCAGTGGGGCAGCGATTTGGCTGTAGTGCGGTACAAATCGTCTGTAATAACCAGCCAAGCCTAAGAAGGATTGAACCTGTTTCTTTGACTTTGGGACAGGCCACTTTTGGATAGCATCCACTTTGGCCTGTAGGGGGCTGATAGTTCCTTGACCCACCTGGTGTCCAAGGTAAGTCACTCTGTTTAGGCCTATTTGACACTTCTTAGCCTTAACAGTTAGTCCTGCCTCCCTTATGCGCTCAAGGACTTTTTGTAGATGTTCCAGGTGGTCTGCCCAGGAATCCGAAAATATGGCCACATCATCAAGGTAGGCGACTGCATATTCTCCTAATCCCACTAGGAGACCATCTACAAGTCTTTGGAAAGTGGTGGGTGCATTTCGCAGCCCGAAAGGGAGTACATTAAATTCATACAGCCCGAGATGTGTGATGAAGGCTGACCTTTCCTTGGCAGATTCATCTAGCGGTACCTGCCAGTACCCCTTTGTTAAGTCCAAGGTAGAGATGAACTGGGCCCGTCCCAGTTTCTCTAACAGTTCATCTGTGCGGGGCATTGGATAGTTGTCTGGGCGAGTTACAGCATTTAGCTTACGGTAGTCCACGCAAAAACGTATTTCCCCATCTGGTTTGGGAACTAGAACCACTGGAGATGCCCATGCACTTTCAGAGGGGCGGATTACACCCATCTGTAACATATCCTGGATCTCCCGTTCTATAGCAGTTTTAGCTTGAGGAGACACCCGGTAAGGTTGGACCCTAATTGGGTGAGCATTACCTGTGTCAATGGAGTGGTATGCCCGTTCAGTCAGTCCTGGGGTGGCTGAGAACGTTGGCGCGTAGCTAGTGCACAGCTCCTGGATCTGCTGTCGCTGCATACGCCCAAGGGTCATGGAGAGGTTCACCTCTTCCACACCACCAGCACATTTCCCTTCGTAGTAGACACCTTCAGGCCACTCAGCATCATCTTCTCCCTGGGCTGTAAACTGACAAACCTTTAATCCTCTGGAATAAAAGGGCTTTAGAGAATTAATATGGTACACCTTAGGCTTTCGGTTGGAGGTGGGGAATGCTATGAGATAATTAACAGCTCCCAGGCGCTCCTGGACCGTGAATGGCCCTTCCCACGATGCTTCCATTTTATGGGCCTGGAGCGCCCTTAAGACCATGACCTGGTCTCCTACTTTGAAGGAACGCTCTCTGGCATGTTTATCATACCAGGCTTTTTGCTCTTTTTGAGCATCCTGTAAGTTTTCTTTAGCAAGGGCTAAAGAGGTTCGGAGGGTGTTTTGTAGGTTGGTTACAAAGTCCAGAATGTTAGTTCCTGGAGAAGGTGTAAATCCCTCCCATTGCTGCTTCACCAACTGCAATGGCCCCTTAACCTCACGGCCATATACAAGTTCAAATGGGGAAAACCCTAAACTGGGATGTGGTACAGCTCTGTAGGCAAAGAGCAACTGCTGCAACACTAGGTCCCAATCATTGGAGTGCTCATTTACGAATTTACGTATCATGGCCCCCAAAGTTCCATTAAACTTCTCCACCATGCCATTTGTTTGATGGTGGTAAGGAGTGGCAACCAAGTGATTTACCCCATGAGCTTCCCAAAGGTTTTTCATAGTTCCTGCCAGGAAATTAGTCCCTGCATCTGTGAGGATGTCGGAGGGCCAACCTACGCTGGCAAAAATGTCTGCTAGTGCCTGGCATACACTTTTAGCCCTGGTGTTGCTTAGAGCTACTGCTTCCGGCCATCGGGTGGCAAAATCCATGAAAGTCAGTATGTACTGCTTTCCTCTGGCTGTCTTTTTCGGAAAAGGACCCAGAATATCCACAGCTACTCGCTGAAATGGAACTTCAATGATGGGGAGTGGTTGTAGAGGGGCTTTGACCTGGTCTTGGGGTTTTCCCACTCTTTGGCACACCTCACAAGACTGGACATAGGTAGAAACATCCTTGCCCATTCCCTCCCAGTGGAATGACCCCCCCAAACGGTCTTTGGTCCTGTTCACCCCAGCATGGCCACTAGGGTGATCGTGGGCTAAGCTCAAGAGCTTGGCCCGGTATTTAGTTGGAACTACCAACTGTCTCTGAGGATGCCAGTCTTCCTGGTGTCCACCAGAAAGAGTTTCCTTGTATAAAAGTCCTCTTTCTACAACAAACCTGGATCGATTAGAAGAACTGAGAGGCGGTGGGTTGCTCCGTGCCGCCGTCCAAGCTCTCTGGAGGCTTTCATCTGCTTCCTGTTCGGTCTGGAACTGTTCCCTTGATGCTGGGGACATCAGTTCCTCATTGGATTGTGGACCTAGGCTTGGTCCCTCTGGAAGCGATATAGGGGATGGAGCTGTTTCTGTTGACTGTGAACCGCTCTCCGCTGGTGCACTAGGTTGGGATTCAGGCTCCGGCTGAGCCTCTTGTGTAGGGTTATCGGCTGCTGCCAGTTCAGGTTCGGTGGGGCCCTCTGGTGTTGAGGTTGCAAGTACTGGATTCAGTGCTGGCACGGGGTCTGGTGTTGGTTGTTCGGCTGGTTCCGGTTCTGGGACTGGTTCCGTCTGGGTCTCTGGGACTGGATCCATTACTGCTGTTGCAGACATTGGCCTGGGGTCCAGGTCCATCACCTCTGACTGGGTCCTGATAGCAGTTTCCGGAACAGAGCTAGGCCTCACGGCTTGTTTAGCCTGGCTGCGGGTGACCGTTCCCACCCTCTTGGCCTGCTTCACATGATTGGCCAAGTCTTCCCCCAACAGCATGGGGATGGGATAATCATCATAGACTGCAAAAGTCCACATTCCTGACCAGCCCTTGTACTGGACAGGCAACTTGGCTGTAGGCAAATTGAAAGAGTTGGACTTGAAGGGTTGAATCGTCACTTGGATCTCTGGGTTGATTAAATTGGGGTCCACTAAGGAAGCATGGATAGCTGACACTTGTGCTCCGGTGTCCCTCCACGCGGTGACCTTCTTCCCGCCCACACTCACAGTTTCCCTCCGCTCCAAGGGTATCTGGGAGGTATCTGGGCCTGTGGACCTCTGGTGTGATTCCGGTGCAATGAACTGTAATCTGTTGGGGTTCTTGGGGCAGTTGGCCTTTACATGCCCCAGCTCGTTACATTTAAAACATCGTCCAGCTGACGGGTCACTGGGGCGAGGAGGGTTGCTGGAGAACGGGGTGGCAGGACGATAAGGGGTCTGGAGGGTTCTTTGGGAGGTAGGTGGGGCCTTGGGCGGCCCCCGGTAATAGGGTGTGGTCTGGGGTGGTCCCTTCTGGTCTCCGCTCCAACTGCGACCAGTTTTCTTCTTCTCTGCCACCTCCACCCATCTGGCTCCAATCTCTCCTGCCTCGATTACAGTTTTGGGTTTCCTATCTAGGATGTATCTTTCTATTTCCTCAGGAACACCCTCTAAGAACTGTTCCATTTGCATTAGGAAGGGCAAATTTACTGGAGATTCAACACTTGCTCCTGATATCCAGGCATCCCAATGTTTCACAATGTGGTAGGCATGTCGGGTAAATGACATGTCTGGTTTCCACCTTAGGGCTCTGAACCTCCGACGAGACTGCTCGGGTGTTATCCCCATTCTGACTCTCGCCTTGGATTTAAACAGTTCATACTTGTTCATGTGTTCTTTAGGCATTTCAGCTGCCACCTCAGCTAAGGGTCCACTGAGCTGCGGCCTCAGCTCTACCATGTACTGGTCAGTAGAGAGGTTGTATCCAAGGCAGGCCCTTTCGAAGTTTTCTAGGAAGGCCTCAGTATCATCGCCTGCCTTGTAGGTGGGGAACTTTCTGGGATGGGAAGTGGTACTTGGAGAAGGATTACTAGGGTTTGTTGGGATATTCTGCTGAGCCTTTATCTTCTCCATCTCCTCCACATACTTCCTCTCTTTTTCCTTCTCCTCCAGTTCTTTGTCCCTCGCTTCCATAGCTCTCCTGTGAGCAGCCGCTTGGTGTTGTTCTGCCTCCCTTTCTTGTTCCTTCTTCAGCCGCATGAGTTCTATCTGTCTTTCATGTTCCCTTTGTCTTTCCTCAGCCTGAAATTTGGCTAATTCCAGTTGTAGTCGAGCTGAGGATTTGGTCATTCTAACCTCTCTGTTTTTAACTAACTTTACACCCGAGGTTTAGAAATAAACAAACAAAACTTGGCTGTAAAATTTTGCTGTGCTGGAATAGAATACCTATTCTCTGATAGTGATTGTCAGCCTACAGAAAAAGACAATTCCCTTGTCTCTGTTCTGGGCCCAACTTAAAGCAAAAAACCTCCAAACTACTTGGAAACCTGCTTACCCAGCCCAAAGAAAAAGCAAATGGGTAGAACACACACCCCCTATTTACTTTTAGGAAGAAAAGAAAAAAAAAACCTCTGGGTTGGAAGACTGTGAATTTCCCTGCAGGAGTTAAGTACCCTGCCTCCAGGCAAAGAAAACCTGCAATTCACAAGATAATCCCCTTTTGTCTCTGCTTGGCCACAAAGCAGGGAAAACCGAAGCTGCTTTCAGTTTCAAAGCTGCTTCAAAGCCACAGGAAAAAAAAATTCCTTTTTAAAATCTGTATTTCTAGTTCAAAAAATCTCAACTGGATCTCAAAATGATTTCAGGTTAATCCCACCACTATGCCACCATGTCAAGGTTCCTCCCCCACTCTGAACTCTAGGGTACAGATGTGGGGACCTGCATGAAAAACCTCCTAAGCTTATCTTTACCAGCTTAGGTCAAAACTTCCCCAAGGTACAAAGTATTCCACCCGTGGTCCTTGGAATGGCCGCTACCACCACCAAACTAATACTGGTTACTGGGGAAGAGCTGTTTGGACGCGTCTTTCCCCCCAAATACTTCCCAAAACCCTGCACCCCACTTCCTGGACAAGGTTTGGTAAAAAGCCTCACCAATTTGCCTAGGTGACTACAGACCCAGACCCTTGGATCTTAAGAACAATGAACAATCCTCCCAACACTTGCACCCCCCCCTTTCCTGGGAAATGTTGGATAAAAAGCCTCACCAATTTGCATAGGTGACCACAGACCCAAACCCTTGGATCTGAGAACAATGAAAAAGCATTCAGTCTTTTACAAGAAGACTTTTAATAGAAAATAGAAGTAAATAGAAATGAAGAAATCCCCCCTGTAAAATCAGGATGGTAGATATCTTACAGGGTAATTAGATTAGAAAACATAGAGAACCCCTCTAGGCAAAACCTTAAGTTACAAAAAAGATACACAGACAGAAATAGTTATTCTATTCAGCACAATTCTTTTCTCAGCCATTTAAAGAAATCATAATCTAACACATACCTAGCTAGATTACTTACTAAAAGTTCTAAGACTCCATTCCTGTTCTGTCCCTGGCAAAAGCAGCATACAGACAGACACAGACCCTTTGTTTCTCTCCCTCCTCCCAGCTTTTGAAAGTATCTTGTCTCCTCATTGGTCATTTTGGTCAGGTGCCAGCGAGGTTACCTTTAGCTTCTTAACCCTTTACAGGTGAGAGGAGCTTTCCCCTGGCCAGGAGGAATTTCAAAGGTGTTTACCCTTCCCCTTATATTTATGACAAGCCACAAGGGACTTTTCAACCATGTTTTCAATAAAAAACTTAATAGAGAGTGGAAACAGGTTGATAACTGGCCCACTCCTAATACGTCCTAAAACCAAGAACTGAATCTTCACCAGAAGCAGTCCCAGTACTCCCCTTATTTACCACCTATGCAACAGATTAAATGGAATTTGAACCTGTGACTTCTTACACAAAAAACACAACACTTTCCACTGTACACTCAGTTATTGCACCCCAGGCTGATAGTCACATGGTATGACCTTACAGACTGTTGGCTGTAGCTTCCTCAAAACCTCCAGAACTTCAGTAAGTGAGATAAATCAAAACTCATCTAGAGAAAAATGTACAATTTCTCTTACCAATACTAAGGCAAACAGCTCTACTCAGATTCAAGCAAATCATCTGGAAAATAACATGAAGATTCCTCAGAGCAAGAAATACAATTCCATCCCAAGTGGAGGCAGCCTAGATTAATGACCGACAGCCACTCAGAACAGTTCAGTTGAGACTTTGCAGAACAATGGTAGAAAGCACAGAGGATTTCCTTTGCCTCTCGCACAAAAGCAGTATATGGCTACAAAAGCTCTTTTTGCAGCAAGTGGTCCAGTTTGGAAGGACACCACAGCCAGAGCCCATCAATAGAGAGGCCAGATGGACAAGGTTCTTCTTCAGTGTCTTTTGTAAGCATACCTATTTGTATTAGCCTCTGAGGGATGAGTGTTAAAACAGGCCCTTTACTTCAGAAGGACAGGTGCATGTCAAGTCCAAACACAAAGAAGGTTGTGGTTGGTCCATGAGAAAAGCTTGATCTTAGCCAAATTAAAAAAAAAAAAAAAAACATATCCAGAGCATGACAAGTCCCATAGATATCATAGTAGCTGTAAGATCCTGAGCTGATTCAGAAGAGTATTTACCACACGGACAATGAAGGAACAATTCCACAGGGAATTCCTTCTGAGACAGCATGCCACCACTGCACAACACCCAATGTGGCCAGTAGATGTAAACTTACAAGGACAAAGAATTTGGAACAGATCATAGGAGATGCTGAATACTTGCTACCCTGAGCAATAAGGCACACTAAGATCAGGACCTTTGTCAGCAGAGAAATTGGACTGAAACCTCATTGTGGCACAGTCATCTTTTCCTCCATGTTAGTAAAGTGAATATCACAATTTGGCCTTGATCCAGCTGGCACTGCTAAGCACTACCAAAATAATAATAATAATCATAATAATTTATATGTAAAACATGTAGAGCCACCTGAAATTTGTAATGTATATTACTGAAATTTTAGCCTTAAGCACTGCTGTACTTGTTATCTCTATCAAAAAAATTTAAATCAAATTAATTGTTTTTGCAATGATCGTCCTGCTATTGACAATTTCCCACTTTCATTATTTTAAGTGAAACAGGAAACTTTCCATATAAAATGTTAACTTCTTAATAATCATCATTTAATATAAATAAGATATCTCTAACAACAGAGATAACCTTGTAGCAAACAGGAGTAGGCTGGACATGACAAAAGAAATATTAGCTGTTCTGATGTCTGGAAATGCATTCAATAATCTGCCTTGAGGATTAATATATCCCACATGTAAAAGCTTGCATATAGACCAAGCAACAGCTGTAAGTTACCAAAGCAGGTACAGTAGCTCAGCAGTTGAAGCCATCTATGCTGTAAAATGACAATGTATCAGTAGCTCCCATCCATTTAATTACAGTTTAAATTTTCCAATCTGACAAAGTAATAAATTGAAAAAGGCGCATTACTAGCTTTCTCCCTGCCCCCATTAAAGACAGCTGCTGCACATGGTATATTGTGAACTTTTCCCCATTTCTGCCATTCTTTCTAGTTCCTGCCTCTCTAACAGGATGTTTAATTTTAATGAAAAAAACATTAGTGCAGTAAGATAAGGTCATCAGTCATTAAGTATAATGCAATTTCTGTAATAAAATTGTATAGCCTGCATAAAAAACTTTATGTGGGTTAGGCACTTATAATTACTATCTAAATTTTATCTGACAATGTGTAAATGGAGTATTCCCCTATAAAAAGGATGCACACACAGTGAAATGTCTTTATAGTACTTTACGATTTGCCTTCTTTATGTTATACCAGCATACAATAAGTGGTCATCAGTGTTGGAGTCTACGTAAGAGAAAGGACCACAGGCTGCGCAATGCCTGAGTCTAGGGTTTAAGACCTCAGGTTTCTCATTCGTTGGACCACTGGAACTCGCATCCATTATATAAGTCACATATTTGGGCTCTCATGTGAGGGTAACTGGTTGTTTACTTCATGAACGCTTCCCACTAAATAACCATGAACAAATGGGTACTCACCTTGGAAGAGACCACATGCCCACCCCCATGCATGAAGAACAAGTAAGATGCTTACAGCCATATCGAATGTAAGACATGTAAGAGAAAAAGCAAATGGTAGATCTCAAGATGAAGGCATGAGAGACTTTAAAACGTTCATATTGTGCATTCTTCAGCCCAGGACAAACCAAGGCAGAATGTATGTTCAGATGCCACTGAGCAGCATTAGTGATGAACAGTTTGTTCATCAGCAATCATTTTATACTTAAACTCACTGTCCACTCATTCTAAGGTAGTTGTGAGATTTGTCCCTTCCACTGAATATAAGTACTTCAATCAATTTGTGAAGCAAATAAGATTATGGAAACCTGGCAATTTTCCATATTTTGGAATCAGATGGAATTCAAAGTATTTTATATTCTGGTCATTTTTAAAAAGTCGGAGCTGTTAACAAAATTTCTTCTTATGTAGGAGGCAGGAGAATTGTTTCAACTAAGAAGAGGAGTTTAAAATATTTTCCTATTATGCCCTTATGGTTATTTAATTATTTTATCATAGATGAGATTTTATAACAATGTTTTAATATTGAAAAAATTCTGGAGCAAGCCTGGTTTGTATTGGAGTCACCCTTATTGTTTATCTAAGAAAAATACGCAACCCCTAAATAAACAGGAAACAAGCCCATTTCAATTTGAGAGAGTTGCCTGGAAATGTTATTTTGCCAAGCTGAATGAGTACTATACCATTTTACTGTTATTACCAATAATGTAATTGTCACCGGGTTGAGAATACAAAGAGCTAGACTGCTGTTTGAAAGAGCAACAAGGTGGGTGAGGTAACATATTTTATTGGACCAACTTCTGTGGTGAGAAACAGAAGCTTTCGAGCTTCTAAAAACAAGAGCTCTGCATAAGCTTGAGTCTCTCACCAACGGAACTTGGTCCAATAAAAGACATTACCTCGCCCACCTTGTCTCTAATATCCTGGGACCACACAGACACAACATGGCATACAACACAGGGAGAATTTTGTCAGTCAAACCCATTAAATGAACCAAGCGTTCCAAGAGCAGTAATGGAATGCCTATTGCTCAGGATATATAAAGCAGAACTGGGCAACATTAGGAAGTATACCATAGAGACCAATCCTGGCATTGGCCACAAGATCTACTAGGTCTTTGACATCTCTGATTTCCTTTTATCAGTTAATGATTGTGTCACTTCTTTTCTCTTTTTGACTTTCTGCATTTTTAACTGCTCATATTCTTGCAAGAATTTGGAAACAATGGGATGATTATAAGAGCTTGTGGTATTAATAAAAATCTACCCTTATCCACTGGACTAACTGTTCTCATATTCTTTATTCGTTTTATCAAATTCAGTGCAGGCTATTGGTTGTCCTTCCTCATATTTGGACTTTTAGCTCTAGTTTTAGATCTTATATATCATACTCATTATTTCTGGAACTTATCTCCCTCTTTTCTCTCAATCATTAAGATTAAATCAAACTCAACTACACATGTTTTTTTGATAAGAGTTCTGAAATTAATGTTCTTTAACCTCAAGTAACAGATTAATGAAAAACTTCATTCCAGCCATCTACACAGATGTATTATTCATCACTGAAAAATATCATCCCCAGAAGATTAAATTAAATTGTTAACCTCAACAGGTGTTTCAAAAATTGGTTCACTTCTAATAAGGGGAAGCTAACAAGATTATTACTCATGATATTTTTTTTTAATTTGGATCTGCGTCCTTTTGGCTACAATAAATTCTTATTCTCTTGTCATATGGCTGTCACTTGCCAACTTCCTTTTGGTCTCCTGCCCAGAATAATTTATCCATCAAATGAAATTTCACAGGTGTAAGATCTACGGTGCAAGATGTATTTTAGACATCTTTAATAATCTGTAAGATTTCCCTCTATAAAAAGTTCTCCATCAGATTAAATTTAAACGTAGTTCAAGTTCATTTTCCATGCTCCTCTATACTTATGCTGTTATCAGTTTCTCTTTATTTTCCATTCCCCCTTTTTTTAAACACATCTAAATCCAGCCTTTTTCCACCAAGTACTCCCTCTCACCACCCCAATTCATCTCTTCTCATTTTTGTAACACACTCTGGTTAAGTAATCTCTCATGATGCTGATACAGTAAGTCAAAAAATTCCTTGTTTGGAATAAAGAGTTGCCCTTGTTCCCTCTAAATGGGAAGGGACACCAGTAAAATAATACAATTTCAGCTTCAGTCCAACCACTGTTCTATGATACACTCTCTCCTGTTAAGTGGGCTTTTTCCCAAGGATCAAATTATTACACATTAATCATTATGTTACATACAGATCCAATATAGCTAAATTTCTATACATTATAACTAGAAACTATAAATCTAAAAGATGCAACTATACACAGTCAGTAGCCAAATTAGCAGACTAAACAGATTCTATGCCCAAACTTACTACTGAACTATAAACATTACATATCCCTTTCTGTATCATGTACAGTGTTGCCCTTTCTTCTGACGTATTCTGAAACCAGTGTCAGCCCTCTGCTGAGTGGTAACAGATGTCCAAGGCCTTGCTGGTTGACTTCACAGTGAAGAAAAATTCAGTGATGTGGAATCTGGGTATATTCTAGGTGTAACTTGATTTATTCACATATGTACACAATGCTGAATTGGGATGGTCCAATAGCTTGCTGGACAATCTCTTGGACCAGGAATCTCAGCCCAACCCCAGTGCACTGATCCCAGGGAGCAACTCTGCCTCAAGAATGGACTTTAAGCACAGCCCAGGGAACAAAGGAAATTCTGCGGCTGCTCCCAGAGCTCTCTCTCCCATTACACAAAAACTTAAATGACCTCTAACTAACAATACCACATCATGTCATCTCAAGAACAAAAATATGCTTATATGCTAACAAAAAGAATTTGGAAGATTACGTGCAACAGTGCCACCTAGTGCTGCCTCCCATAACAGTAATGAAAGTGTAATTGTGTCCTGGACAAGTCCTCATCAGTGGATATTCAATCCCAATCACCAGCTCCCGAGCACAATGTTACAAAAGATGGCCCATATGAGGATGATCATGTTACTTAATACTGGGTGAGTTTAGGCACTTGATTGAGGATTAGAATATTTGTGTTCAGATTCCAGCTCTGCCACAGACTTCCCTTGTGACCGGGAACAAATTCCTTAATATCTTTATGCCTCAATTCCCCACCTGTACATAATAGTTCCTTTATCCCACCTGTTGTCTGTCTTATCTGTTTAGAAAGTAAGCTCTTTGGGCCAAGGACTGTCTTAACTGGTGTTTATACAGAGCCTTGCACTGTGGGCCCCCTAGCCACCACTGTAATACAAATCACAGGAATAAATCTCAGCCTAAGCTCTTTTCCAAAGTTTGGCTGTTGATAGAATTCTTCTTCTACTGCCGAATCTTTGTATCATAGATCCTACTTTTTTGGGCCCCTGAGATAACCCTTTTATACCCTAGTTGGAGTGAACTGAACCTACCAACTAGTATGACTCAGCAGCAATTCCGCTTCATCTTAGAAGTCACAGAAATGTAAGGCAAGAAGGGATCTCAAGAAGTCTAGTCCTGTCCCACATCCGAAAGCAGGAATAAGTATATCTGGACCTTGACTGACAGGTGTTTGCCTTATCTGTTCTTAAAAACCTCCAACGACAGAGTTTTCACAGCTACTGTAGGTAACCTATTCCAGTGCTTTAAATATCCTTACAGTTAAAAATATTTTCCTAATATCTAATCTAAATCTTGCTTGCAGAAAACCAAGACAATTAGCAGACCCTGTGGACATGGAAAAAAACAGACTCAGAGGATGCTGATAATTCTCTCTAATGATATTCCACATTCCACACAAAGATGGACTACAAGCTATCAGGAACAGTATCCCCGATAATGTCACAGCAAACCTGGTGGCTGACCTTTGTGACTTTGTCCTCACCCACAACTATTTCACATTTGGGGACAATATATACCTTCAAGTCAGTGGCACTGCTATGGGTACCTGCATGGCCCCACGGTATGCCAACATTTTTATGACTGACTTAGAACAACGCTTCCTCAGCTCTCATCCCCAAACGCCCCTACTCTACTTGCGCTACATTGATGACATCTTCATCATCTGGACCCATGGAAAAGAAGCCCTTGAATTTCACCATGATTTCAACAATTTTCTTCCCACCATCAACTTCAGCCTAGACCAATCCACAGAAGCGGTCCATTTACTAAGAAGCGATAGTCACATAAACACCACCCTATACCGGAAACCTACTGACTGCTATACTTACCTACATGCCTCCAGCTTTCATCCAGACCACACCACACGATCCATTTTCTACAGCCAAGCTCTAAGATACAAGTACATTTGCTCCAATCCCTCAGACAGAGTCAAACACCTACAACATCTCTATCAAGCATTCTTAAAACTACAATACCCACTGCTGAAGTGAAAAAACAGATTGACAGAGCCAGAAGAGTACCCAGAAGTCACCTATTACAGGACAGGCCCAACAAAGAAAATAAAAGAACACCACTAGCTGTCACCTTCAGCCCCCAACTAAAACCTCTCCAGTGCATCATCAAAGATTTAGAACCAGTCCTGAAAAATGATCCCTCACTCTCACAGATCTTGGGAGACAGACCAGTCCTCGCTTACAGACAGCCCCCCAACCTGAAGCAAATACTCACCAGCAACCACACACCACACAACAAAAACACTAACTCAGGAACCTATCATTGCAACAAAACCGATGCCAACTCTGTCCACATATTTATTCAAGTGACACCATCATAGAACCTAATCACATTAGCCATGCCATTAGGGGCTCATTCACCTGCACATCTACCAATGTGATATATGCCATCATGTGCCAGCAATGCCCCTCTGCCATGGACATTGGCCAAACCGGACAGCAGTCTCTACGCAAAAGAATAAATGGACACAAATCTGACATCAGGAATCATAACTTTCAAAAACCAGTAGGAGAACATTTTAACTCTCTAATCACTCAGTGACAGACTTAAAGGTGGCAATTTTGCAACAGAAAAGCTTCAGAAACAGACTCCAACGAGAAACTGCTGAGCTTGAATTAATATGCAAACTAGATACCATTAACTTGGGCTTGAATAGAGACTGGGAGTGCCTGGGTCATTACACATATTGAATCTATTTCTCCATGTTAAGTATCCTCACACCTTCTTGTCAACTGTCTAAATGGGCCATCTTGATTATCACTACAATTTTTTTTTTCTCCTGCTGATAATAGCTCATCTTAATTAATTAGCCTCTTACAGTTTGTATGGCAACTTCCACCTTCTCTGCATGTGTGTGTATATATATATATATCTTCTTACTATATGTTCCATTCTATGCATCCGATGAAGTGGGCTGTAGTCCACGAAAGCTTATGCTCTAATACATTTGTTAGTCTCTAAAGTGCCACAAGTACTCCTGTTCTTTCTTCTAATGATATGGCAGTTTGCTACTAATTTTGCCACAATTTTCCTTCTGCAGTTTATGAACTTTTTTCTTCAAGACAAGACTACAGATCTAAACTTACACTAAAACGTTTTAATTTCCTAATCTCAAAAGAGCAGCAAAAGCAGGCAAACTTGATCATTTTCTTATAGGCAAATTGTAAGAGATTAAGCTCTTCTCCTATTACTTAATTACTACAAGTGATACTCTGGGAATCCCAAGGGTAATAAGCTAGCTACTAATCAACCATAAAAACGCTGGCAGGTTTATTATGCACTGGTAACTGAGAGATACTGGGTAGGATTTTCAGAAGTCCCTGAGTAATTCAGGAGCACAAGTTCCCTTAAATCAATGGGACTTGTGTTCCTAAGTCACTCAGGGACTTCTGAAAATCCTACCCAGTCTGTACTCCTAAACCAGTTGAGCACAACTGAAAATCCTACCCACTATGATATTTTTGGTAATTTTTGTCTCTCCTGTGTTAAAATGTGTCGTTATTGTCTTTAAATTTACAATGAAGAACCTTCAGGGACCTGGAAGAGAAAAGGCATAGAAAGTTAGCAAAAGTTATTGAGTTAATTGCCTCCAACGCACCTTGAAGGAAAGTTTTAAATTACATTTGCCAAGATCTAGATAGGAGAGCTATGTAGTGGAGGATTTATTTCCCTCCCTTAAACTTAAGTCCTAAATCTGCTCAATTTTAAGGAAGAGTGCAGTCGTCCAAGATAGTATCCTGAGAGTTTTTTATTTACCAATATGTTGTGGTGACCCTCCTCTAGGTTCTTCCAGAACTAATCAGCACTCCCCTTTGCTTTGGAAGCCAGAAGGAATTGGCAGATTTTTTGTTATGTCTCTATCTTCAGTCCTGGATACAAAGACTTACAATTTCTAACCTGGAGGTGACAGACACTTTAGATCACTGCCAGATCCTCATCTGAGATACATCATGTCCTCATCTAGTCAAATATGTTTGCCAAATCAAATTATAATATACTGAGTAGAAGGAATGTATGGATTTTTGTCATGTAACTACAATGACTTGACTTAGCTATATGGCTTGATTCAGGGGTTTAGTAGATTGTGTGTCTCTGATACGATTACTCTATGAAAAGCAAGAAGCCTGTATGACTTGATGGAAGAGAAAGAGATCATGGAGGATGTATTAGAAACTTTTGGATACAACAAATATCCAAAAACTAAAGTATTAATCCAAATTATTGTAATCTAATAGGATTTCCCTATCAAGCATGGGCTGCTTCCCTTCCAATACTTCTCAGTTTAACCCAACATACCTAGCTACCTCCCTATTTCAATCTTTGGAGTCACAACCAGTGGATTCTCTTGGAAGACTGTGAATAGGCAACCAATTCATTATACACACTTATTCCCAATTCAGCACTTTCCAGGGGGTGGCCTAGACACTGATGTGTCTACCCCCGCATTCCAGTATACTGGGTGTGAAGGGGAAGAGAGACTGCTGCCTGTCACATCAGGGGTTAAAGGAAACCTGTGGGTTCAGCTAGCCCTGCCCAGTTATACCTGCAGCTAATGCCAGGCCTGGAGGAGAGAGAAAAGAAGGGAGCCTGGGTCAGTCAGGGGATGACTGGTGAAGAAGCTTTCTGTTTGCCTGCCTGAATGCACAGACTGGCACCCTGCCAGCCACGCAGCTGCGGGAAACGAGTAAGTCTCCTTCTGCTAAGACTTCCCCTGCTAAGGAAAACCTACAGCTAAGCCCCAACTATGGGAAACTGGACTACTGGGGCTATGCCCCAAACTTAAGGACTTGCATAGGGAGCAGCCCAGGAAAGCATCCTAAATACTCCCCTCATGGCTGGGAGAAAGATCCAGCTCCACTACTTAGAGATGTGAGCAGCACAACACCCTGGGCCAGGAACTAAGAGAAAAGGAGATGTCAGGTCCCCCTACAGCCACCCTACCCAACGATCTAGCCACTAGGCTGCCCGGCCCTATCACAAATGGTGAAGAATGCAGACATGAGCCCTAGTCCCTGCTGAAGGGAATTACACACACACACACACAAAAACCCGTGAGAGAGCAAACCCTTGAATGGAAATGGAACCGCTGCTGAAATGAGTGGCCGAGCAAACCACCCACCATCAACAGCAGCAGCAGCAGCAACTCCTGCAGCAGATGGCCATGCAGCAGCAACAGATCACTTGCAAACTGGCAACCCAACAGCAGCTGCTAGTCCAGTAGGTGGCCTCCATTTTGTGACCTGCAGCAGAACTGCCTAACCCCGCTCCAATCAGGCTCACCAAAATGGGGCCTGATGATGATCCAGAGGCTTTCTTAGAAACTTTTGAGCAGGTATCCATGGTAGCTTGGTGGCCCCAAGAACAATGAGTGGCAGTGCTGGCCCTGTACCTAACCGGGATAGCACAAAGACCGCATATCGTGCTCTAGCTAGACCCCACTGCAGACCAGGGCTATGCCCAGGTCAAGGCAGTAATCCTTGATGCCCTAGATATTTCGGAGGAAACGTTCCGGCAACGCTTGCTGGCAGAGCAATACCTGTTGGGGTCCCAATCCCACTTAGGTGCCCAAAAGCTGCGTGACTCATGCTGGAGATGGCTCAATCCAGAGGCAAAGACAGGCTCACAGGTCACTGAGCGGGTCTCACTAGAGCATTTTGTCTAGATCCTACCCCCTGTGGGAAGAGAATGGGTGTTGCAGCATCACCCTGACACCATGACAGACACCATTCAACTAATGGAGAACTACCTAGCTACCAAGTCTCCTGTGATGACACCCTCTTCGGGTCGACTGGAACAAGAGTCCTGGGTCCCTAAAGAACAGAGCCACCCACAGATCCCAGGATTGTGAGGAATGTCGGCATCCTGCCCCACTACCCAGGCTCTGGAGGGCTCGTGGATTCAGAGGTACCAGGCTGCCCCAACTCAGAGGCCCAGAGCCGTTTACCCGCACCCCTGTTCAGGAGACCCAGAAAGGGCCCTTGCTTGGCCCAGAACTCGGGGAGACCCATTGTGACCAGGCCACCCAAGTACCCAGGGAGGAAACCCCACGCACCACCCAAAATCAGGATTAGTGTTTCATGTGTGGCAGTTTTGGATACTGGTTCAGAGACTGTCTGTACATGGAATAAGAAAAGGAGTACTTGTAGCACCTTAGAGACTAACCAATTTATTTTAGCATAAGCTTTCGTGAGCTACAGCTCACTTCATCGTATGCATACTGTGGAAAGTATAGAAGATCTTTTTATACACACAAAGCATGAAAAAATGGGTGTTTACCACTACAAAAGGTTTTCTCTCCCCCCACCCCACTCTCCTGCTGGTAATAGCTTATCTAAAGTGATCACTCTTCTTACAATGTGTATGATAATCAAGGTGGGCCATTTCCAGCACAAATCCAGGGTTTAACAAGAACGTCTGAGGAGGGGGGTGGGGTAGGAAAAAACAAGGGGAAATAGGTTACCTTGCATAATGACTTAGCCACTCCCAATCTCTATTCAAGCCTAAGTTAATTGTATCCAATTTGCAAATGAATTCCAATTCAGCAGTTTCTCGCTGGAGTCTGGATTTGAAGTTTTTTTATTGTAATATCGCAACTTTCATGTCTGTAATCGCGTGACCAGAGAGATTGAAGTGTTCTCCGACTGGTTTATGAATGTTATAATTCTTGACATCTGATTTGTGTCCATTTATTCTTTTACGTAGAGACTGTCCAGTCTGACCAATGTACATGGCAGAGGGGCATTGCTGGCACATGATGGCATATATCACATTGGTGGATGTGCAGGTGAATGAGCCTCTGATAGTGTGGCTGATGTGATTAGGCCCTATGATGGTGTCCCCTGAATAGATATGTGGGCACAGTTGGCAACGGGCTTTGTTGCAAGGATAGGTTCCTGGGTTAGTGGTTCTGTTGTGTGGTATGTGGTTGCTGGTGAGTATTTGCTTCAGGTTGGAGGGCTGTCTGTAGGCAAGGACTGGCCTGTCTCCCAAGATTTGTGAGAGTGTTGGGTCATCCTTCAGGATAGGTTGTAGATCATTAATAATGCTTTGGAGGGGTTTTAGTTGGAGGCTGAAGGTGACGGCTAGTGGCGTTCTGTTATTTTCTTTGTTAGGCCTGTCCTGTAGTAGGTGACTTCTGGGAACTCTTCTGGCTCTATCAATCTGTTTCTTCACTTCCGTAGGTGGGTATTGTTGTAAGAATGCTTGATAGAGATCTTGTAGGTGTTTCTCTCTGTCTGAGGGGTTGGAGCAAATGCGGTTGTATCGCAGAGCTTGGCTGTAGACAATGGATCGTGTGGTGTGGTCAGGGTGAAAGCTGGAGGCATGTAGGTAGGAATAGCGGTCAGTAGGTTTCCGGTATAGGGTGGTGTTTATGTGACCATCCTTTATTAGCACTGTAGTGTCCAGGAAGTGGATCTCTTGTGTGGACTGGACTAGGCTGAGGTTGATGGTGGGATGGAAATTGTTGAAATCATGGTGAAATTCCTCAAGGGCTTCTTTTCCATGGGTCCAGATGATGAAAATGTCATCAATATAGCGCAAGTAGAGTAGGGGTGTTAGGGGATGAGAGCTGAGGAAGCGTTGTTCTAAGTCAGCCATAAAAATGTTGGCATACTGTGGGGCCATGCGGGTACCCATAGCAGTGCCGCTGATTTGAAGGTATACATTGTCCCCAAATGTAAAATAGTTATGGGTAAGGACAAAGTCACAGAGTTCAGCCACCAGGTTAGCCGTGACATTATCGGGGATAGTGTTCTTGACGGCTTGTAGTCCATCTTTGTGTGGAATGTTGGTGTAGAGGGCTTCTACATCCATAGTGGCCAGGATGGTGTTATCAGGAAGATCACCGATGGATTGTAGTTTCCTCAGGAAGTCAGTGGTGTCTCGAAGGTAGCTGGGAGTGCTGGTAGCGTAGGGCCTGAGGAGGGAGTCTACATAGCCAGACAATCTTGCTGTCAGGGTGCCAATGCCTGAGATGATGAGGCGCCCAGGATTTCCAGGTTTATGGATCTTGGGTAGTAGATAGAATATCCCAGGTCGGGGTTCCAGGGGTGTGTCTGTGCGGATTTGATCTTGTGCTTTTTCAGGGAGTTTCTTGAGCAAATGCTGTTGTTTCTTTTGGTAACTCTCAGTGGGATCAGAGGGTAATGGCTTGTAGAAAGTGGTGTTGGAGAGCTGCCGAGCAGCCTCTTGTTCATATTCCGACCTATTCATGATGACAACAGCACCTCCTTTGTCAGCCTTTTTGATTATGATGTCAGAGTTGTTTCTGAGGCTGTGGATGGCGTTGTGTTCTGCACGGCTGAGGTTGTGGGGCAAGTGATGCTGCTTTTCTACAATTTCAGCCCGTGCACGTCAGCAGAAGCACTCTATGTAGAAGTCCAGTCTGCTGTCTCGACCTTCAGGAGGAGTAGCTTTGGGAAGATCTGGACTATGCGAGTACACCTTTGGGAACCTGCAAAGCTGACCATCCCGCTGTGGGTGAATGGAAGAGAAGTAGTGGGGCTAGTCGACTCAGAGTGCACAGACCCTGGTATGTACAGTGATGCCTAATTCCAGCCCAACTCAAGGCACCATCATGTTATATGTTCATGGTCCAGGAGGTTCCCGAGTCCTCTACTAGCTTTTTGCCGTTTGAGCTTTTATAGGGAAGGCAGCCCCGAGGGATTTGGGACATAATTCAAGAAATGTGGACGGAACAACCATTCCAAGCCAACAATGTGGTACAATATGTCCTGAACCTGCGGGAGAGACTCAAAGCTTTAGGCTCCTTTGCCAGGGAGAACCTACTCCATGTCCATGAAACCCAAGAGGCTACCTACAATAAATGGGCGTGTCTCTGGGAATTTCATCCTGGTGATTGGGTACTGTTGCTGCTGCCCAGCTCTAAGTCGAAGCTCCTCGCCTGCTGGCAAGGGCTGTATGAGGTGATCCAGCATGTAGGACCAGTGAACTATGAGATCAAGCAACCCAACAAAGGTAAGGTACACAAATCTACCATGCGAACCTTTTAAAACCACGGAAAGCCCAGGAAGGCTTACTAATAGCTCCCTCCCCACCAGAGCCTGAACTAGGCCCCCAGGTCACTGAAGCTTCAACTCCAGGAGGGGTCAAGATTGGAGACAATCTTACCCCAGAGCAGAGAAATCAGGTGCAGTAACTGATCCCTGCATTCTCTTCATTCTTTTCAACCCAACCAGGCCAGACTCACTTGACAGCCCACCATACACAGACGGAACCAGGAGTTAAGGTCAGGAAAAACCCTCGGCCCCTTCCCCAGAAACTAAGAGAGACCGTGTATCAGGAACTCCAGTCAATGCTAGCATTGGGGGTGACTGAGGAGTCTTTCAGTGACTGGAAAAGCCCTGTGGTACTAGTCCCAAAACCTGATGGAAGTACCCGCTTTTGCATTGACTTCTGCAAGGTCAATGCAGTATCAAAGTTTGATGCATATCCAATGCTACATGTTGATGAGCTGCTCGACTGGCTAGGAATGCTGGAGTATATCACCAACCTGGACTTAACAAAGGAATATTGGCAGATCCCCCCTCAAACCCAAATCCAAGGAAAAGATAGCTTTCTCCACCCTCTTCAGGCTCTTCGAGTTCCAGAACATGCCCTTCGGTTTGCATGGTAACCCTGCCACATTTCAGTGACTAATGGATCACGTTCTCTACCCCCAAAGTCGGTATACAGCTGCTTACTGATGACGTGGTGATTTATAGTTGCGACTGGCCAAACCACTTAAAACATGTGACCGCAGTGCTACAGTCCCTCAAAGAGGCCGGCCTGATGGTGAACGCCACCTACCACAAATACACATTAGGAAAAGGCACCGTCCGACCCTTGATTGGCAAAGTCCAGGCCCTCCAGCTGTGCCCCCTCCTTCCTCAAAAAAGCAAGTATGCTGGTCTCTAGGACTGGCCAGTTACTACCGCCACTTTATCCCAGGGTTCTCCTCCATTGCAGCCTCGCTTACCGACTTCCTCAAGAATGAGAGTCCTAAAAGGATCCAGTGGACTAGAGCCTGTGAGGAGGCATTTCAAACTGTGAAAGCCCAGCTCTGTTGGGAATCTGTCTTGCATAGCCCAGACTTCACTAAGGAGTTCTTGTTACAGACGGATGCCTCGGACATTGGCCTAGGAGCCGTTCTATCACTGGTAGTGGGAGGCGATGAACACCCCATCCTCTACATTAGTAGAAAGCTGTTCACTAGGAGGAAGGCCTACTCCGTAATCAAGAAGGAAGCCTTGGCGGTAAAATGGGCTGAGGACTCACTCCATTATTATCTTCTAGGCACACACTTTACCCTAGTTACTGACCATGCCCCTCTTTGCTGGCTGCATGCTGTGAAGGATACAAACCCCAGAATCATGAGGTGGTACCTTTCCCTCTAACTCTTCTTCTTCTGCATCCAACACCGGGCTGGGAGAGCCCATCTAAATGCAGACTTCTTCTCCCGGGATGGTGGAGGGCAGTTGAAGGGAGGGCAGACCCCAAATAGGGTCATGAGGTTTGGAATGTGTGAAGGAGCAGAGAGACTGCTGCCTGGCACATCAGGGGTTAAAGGAAACCTGAGGGTTCAGGTAACCCCCACCCCATTATACCTGCAGCTAATGCCAGACCTTGAGGAGGGAGAAAAGAAGGGAGCCTGGCTTGGTCAGGGGCTGACTGGCGAAGAGGCAGGAGATCTGTTTGCCTGCCTGAATGCACAGACTGGCACCCTGCCAGCCACGCAGCCATGGGAAACGAGTAAGTTTTCCCCTGCTAAGACTTTCCCTGCTAAGGGGAACCTACAGCTAAGCCCCAACTGCGAGGAAACTGGACTACTGGGGCCACGCCCCAAACTTAAAGACTTGCATAGGGAGCAGCCCAGGAAAGCATCCTGAACCCCTCTCCTCCTCCCCCCCTCCACCCCCACACACAGCTGGGAGAACTGAGGGAAAAGGAGCCCCACCCAATGATCTAGCCACTAGACTGCCCGGCCACTGAACGCCCTATCACAAAAGGACTATGAGATTCCCCTATTCTGGGCCCCAACTGCTTTCATCCTTTTATAATTTAACATTCTGGAGTTTGTAAGAAAAAGGTAAAAGCTTGCGGATTTTTACTTTTCCTAAACCAGTGAACTAACTACTAATTTAGGCCCTGATATAGGAAAGCACTTGAACTCCTACTGAATTGTCATTATGCTTTTAAATTCCACATGATGTAAGTGTTAGTGTTTAAGTGTTATCCTGAATACGGATACTTTCCTGAAGCAGGGCCTTAGCGGGAGAAAGGGGAAGAATAAGGTTGTTACTGAAGCATAGGACCAAAAGTCAGGAGATATGGTCTCTATTCCAAGCAATGCAACAAACTCACTGTGTTACTTCCAGCAATTCACATTATGCTATTGTATTTCAGTTTCTGCCTCTGGAAAATGGGAGGAAATCTCCCTGGCATGTTGTATAGCTTAATTAATATTTGTTGATCATGTTCACTGAGATCTCCAGATTAAAAAATGTTACAGAAGTGCAAACAATAATCATTGCCAATTTACATTTCAACACAAAGTAAGAGGAAACCAAATCTACTCCTGACTAAAATAAGAACATACAAATAGCCATGACAGTTCTGACCAGTGGTACATCTAACCCAGTATCCTGTCTTCTAACACAGTGGCAGGTGCCAGATGCTTCAGAGTGAGTGACCAAAACAGGGCAATTTATCAAGTGATCCTTCCCCTGTTGTTCAGTGCCAGCTTCTGGGGACACAAAGAGGTTTAGGGGTTCCCAGAGCATAGAGTAATAGCCATTGACCTATCTTCCATGAATGTTTGTTGTACTAAACCACAGTGTTTGGTTTCAAGTCAGTTTGATATTTAACTGCCTCTGCCTATGGTGCTTCATGGGAGTTGCAGTTTGCGTGTCTCATGTCCTCATTCTCCTCTTTAACTAGTGCTCTTTGGCCAAATGACCTTTCCCCTCTGACATGTGGTACAGCAAGGGAGCCAACTGACTGCAGGTGCATCATGGAGATGTAGTCTGGTGGAGCCCCAGGAAAAAATGGGGACACCACACATAGGCCTGGAAGGGAACTCCTGGGTCATCAAGTCCGTCCCCTGCTATTGCAGGCCATCGTGTCATGCATGCATGAGGCACAGTAGCACCAAAGGCAAATACAGTTTAATGCTGAACTGACTTGAAATAAAATGTCAGTCCATTTCAACAAACTGAAATGAAATGTTTTCAGTTTGGCGATGTCAAAAATGTTTCGTTTTGATCAAAAATGTTGGAAAAAAATGTTTCAACCCAATTTGGCCCCCAAATTCCAATTTTCCCTTGGCTCTATTAAATATGCTCACTGTTAAAAATTGTATCTTTATTTTTAGTCTGAATTTGTCTGTGTAGTTGTTTTTGTGTTACAGTAATGAGCAGAGGCCCCAAATTCAACTAAGACTCCATTTTGCAAGGCACTTTATAATTAGAAGTAGCCAAAGTTCCTACCTTGAGGAACTTAGTATCTAAGTAAAAGCTATATAAAGATATACAGAGCATGCTTTAAGTAACAAAATTAATAGCCTGTAGCATTAAAAGTTAACCTATGACTGCTTTTATCATTCATTTAAACTTTTCATTTCACCTTATTTTACAACTATGGCATGAACCCTCTTATTACTTTCAGCTATAGATGCATAATTATAAGTGCACTGGAATACCTATATTTCATATTATCCCTACCTCATCTCAGTGCCTTGTATGTATACCTATTTTTGAACATCAAGTAATTCCCTGATCCCTTTGGAAGGTTATTCAGACACAATGAAGAATTAAACACAGATTGCTACCCATACTTCTACAAAAGGGATTATCATCACTAAATTATCAGCTCTAAACAAAATGAAGGGTTAAGACATCACTGAATTAAAATCATATCAAATATGTAATCATATTTTACATAAAAGCTGCTCAGGTAGTAATTTTTTGCATCCTCACTATTCTTCCTAAATAACCATTCTGACATGGAAAAAACAGACCATGTGGAAAGCCATCTCTAGTAACAAAGCCAAGTTGTGAACTCTGATACCATACCTACTGCAATTTCATTAAGAGAGAATCACAACAGTTTACTGTGAAAGCTTGTCAGCTAAATCCTTCCTGTTTTCAATACAGTGCTCATCATACTTGGATCTGAAATGTTACGAAGCATAATTGTAATACTTTTTGAATGTGACTGATTTATTGTTTTGTCATATTATTTATTGGATAATATGATAAATCCAATATAATTCATCATAGTATTCTATAAATATTGCAACGAATTATTAAAGCGATAAAATCCCATGGCAGAAATTTAATGAGATCATGTCACATTTGTGTAAAAGCCAAGTAATAAATTGTGACTTCTGCACTGGCTGTCATAACCTTAAAGGGGAAGCCTACACATTCAAATCCACACAAAAAGCAGTAATCCAAATCTAAGCTAAAAATACTAGGTAAAAGAATGAAAGATAGGCCTAATAATAAAATTTTTAGGAAGAAGCCTAGTTGTGGATCGGCCTGCCTTATAGTACAAATATAAT
Source organism: Eretmochelys imbricata (assembly GCF_965152235.1). Taxonomy (NCBI): domain Eukaryota; kingdom Metazoa; phylum Chordata; order Testudines; family Cheloniidae; genus Eretmochelys; species Eretmochelys imbricata. Next base: position 178,220,530 of record NC_135572.1, on the reverse strand, counting down.
TCTCTCCTGCCATGTAGGGAAGAAATTCAGAAGTGACATGAAAACTGCTGCAACAGTTAAGCACAGGCTTATCCTGTATTTACCAATGTTTTAGGATGTATTTCAGAAGGAATAAGCTCTCTGACATCTTGGTGCCAGGACTTGGGTACATCGCATTGGATAGGTGAGTGGCAGCCTGTAAGTCCCCCTCCCCAACAGTCCGCTCAGCTGCTTGGAGGGGGTATGGCGAACTCTTGTGACGGTAGTTGCAGGTTCTGGCAAGCTGGGGTAACGGATTTTTTGAACAAATGGATAAGGAAGAATCAGAGCCCATACCAGGTGCAGGGGTTCACCTGGGATGAGATTGAGAAGGAGATGAGAGAGGTTTTGGGAGACCCCAAGGGAAAGGAGTGTAGGAAAAAGGGAATGGTATTACAAGGTTTGTGTGCTGGGATGGCATACTGGGTAAAAAGGGAAGCTGATCTCCTCCAACACATTAAGGATTTGGAGGGGATTGTGGATAAGCAACAGATTTTAACAGAAAAATCTGTGTTAGCAGTGGAGGTAGCGGATTTGAAGGCACGGGATGCTGCACAGACAGAGGAGTCTTGTGAGGCAATCCGGAGAGAGAGGGACGAACTGCTGGGGAGAGTAGGAGACTTAGAGGAGGAATTGTATCATTGTAAACATGTGGGCAATGGAGTTGGGGAGCCCAAACCATCCGCCCCACTAATGGAACTGAAGGAGACACCTCCACCCTGAAAAAACACTGTACCTACCACTGCCAGTGGACGTTGTAAACCGGTGATCCACAGTTACAGCCCCTGCGAGAGAGGCTACCCGGGAGGAACAGCAGGAGGCAGGAATAGTGGCCCCAATTGTGGGGTTGGGGGGACCATGCCCCACAAGTAGTAGAACAGGCAGAAATCTACCCTTGTCCCTGAAGGACCGGGAGGCAGTACTGGGCCATTTGGGAAAGGAACCCCGGAATGATTGGGATCAGTTTGTGCTGTGGCTAGTGGAGGTGGGCAGGGAGATGGAGGATCTAACTCGTGAGGACCAGGTGATGTTATGGCATAGTCTTTTGGGATGAGGTACCTTGGGAATCGATGTGGCAGGAGTGGCACACCCATTTCTAATCCCCGGACAGGTGGCAAAACAGTTGTTTGGGGTGTACTCTCGTACTGCAGGGATGAATAAGATGAAGCGAATCCCTGGGGAAACAGGGTGGGATACACTTAATCGCATACAGGCATGGGCATGGTACTGGGTGGATCCCCTGGACGGTCCATGGGTGATGCCCCAAGCAGGGGCACCGGGACCTGGTGGGGGTGTGGAGCAGGGTAGGGGTGTGGAATTGCTGGAGAAATGGTTGGAGCTGAGCGATCCGCAGTTCATGGGGCATTTAAGGTTGCAGCACCCTGAACTTGCTCCCAATCAGCTACCCCAGTTTCTGGAACTGGCAGATGTGTAGAGGCAGATGCGTCAGGGGGAAGAGCCAGTCCATACTATTACTGCGAGGGATCAGTACAAGCTGGAAAGGGGTGGGTCAGCCTGGAAAGGAGGAGGTAGAGGGAGAGTTTGTGGTTTTGGGGGGGTAGCCAGGGACGAGCGGGCAACTATAGACCACAGATCCAGAGACTGCAGGCTAAACTGACTACCCAGGATCTTACCAGATCAGGGGGAAAGTGGCCCCGGAGGCCAAGGGAGTGGGACTGCCTGAAATGCCAGACACACAATTTTGTGTGGAGACAGGAATGTGTTCGGTGCCAGGACCCCCGGTCCCCCTGTGAACCAGTGGGAGGGACAGAGGTGGGTGCTGCAACTTAGTGGTGCCCTGGGAGGCGTCCTGTCCATGTTCTCTGTTTAGGACGGGATGCATCTGGTCGCCTCACGCTCCAGGGGGCAATCAAAGGGAGTCCCATGAGGGATTTTTTGATAGACACTGGAGCAGCCATCAGTTTAACCACATGGGGGCAGGGGAGAGCTTCAGAAGGGACTGTGACAATTGTAGGGGCAACGGAGAGGGGAGACACAATTAACCCTGAGGTGGGGACAAATCAAAGGAATCTGGGGGGGAAGGGGAGATTATGTGGGGTTGTAATATATGCTTAATCTGTTGGGGGCAGGAGATTTACACAAACTGGGACTTGTACTGGATTTAGCCAATTGGGTGTGTTTACTGGGGCAAACGCAGGACGGCCAGGGCTATACCATTCCCATGGGGATAGCCACTATGACCATTAAAGCGGCACATGACCTCCCACCACCCCCGGCTGGGTGGGAACACATCCCTGTGTGGGCGAAGGATAACCTGGATTGTGGTAGGCGCAGCATGGACGTACTGATGGAGGGAGAGGACCCTCCCCCACAGAAACAGTATCCTATTCCTCGGGAGGCATTGGCAGAGGTGGGGGCAACTATTGGGGAGTTGGAACAGAGGGGATTGATTCGGGCAGTTGCATCCCCTTGTAATGCTGCTGTGTGGCCAGTGAGAAAGCCAAATGGTACCTGGCGCCTCACTGGGGATTACGGGGCACTAAATGCTCTGGCCAATTCGCCAGCCTCTTGGTGGCAGCGTACCCTGAAATGTTGGCCCGTATTAGACCCCAATTCCGAATTTTCACTGTTTTGGACATAGTTAATGGGTTTTGGTCTCTGCCACTAGCTGCCTCGTGTCAGTATAAAACTGCATTCACATGGGAGGGTAGACAATTTTGCTGGACAGTCCTACCCCAGGGATATAGGGACTCCCCTGCAATTTTTCACAGATACATGACACAGGCTCCAGAGGGGGTATATTCAGCAAGGTGCATACAATATGTAGACGACCTGTTGATAATGTCAGGGACAGAGGAAGAAGACAGGGAACTAACCAAGCAGGTCCTGCAAGCTTTGGCAAGAGCAGGATTGAAGGTCAATGGGAAAAAGGCTCAGATGGGACAGACAAGAGTGACTTACTTAGGAGTGGAAGTGTCTCAGATGGGAAGGGAAATCGATAAGGGACGAGTGCAACTGATCCAGTCCCTGCCACTGCCTACAGATGTTAAAAGCTTGCAAAGTTTTCTGGGTCTAACTGGATTTTGCGGCCAATTATGCAGAAATAGCCCAGCCTCTATTTGACCTAAGCCAAGCCTCAATTTGGGGATGGTCAGAAGAGTGTACTGAGGCAGTGAGAGTGCTAAAGGAAAACCTGGCCAGTGCTCCAGTGCTGGCCTCCCCGGATCGGGAGAAATTCTTTTATCTGTACCCTTTGGTATCGGACACTACCATTGGTTGTGCATTAACACAGGAGTATGGAGCAAAGGACCGACCTGTGGCCTTTGCCTCTCGACTTTTGAGTGCTGTGGAACAGAAGTATGGATGGTGTGAAAAGGTGCTGTTGTGCTCCTACTGGGGGGTAGGGAAATTCAAATACCTCACGGAAATGCAGAAAGTAATACACCGATCTCATCATGACCCCCTGCGACTGTTAAACATGCACACTATCTTACAGGGACAAGTGAGTGGGCAGCATATTGCCAAATGGTTGCTGGCTCTACAGGCAGAAAACATTAAAGCAGAAGGGTTAAAGGAACCCATAGTCTGGGTAGCTGGATTACATCTGGCTGGCACCCCACACCAATGTGAAGCCAACCCAGGTAAAACCCAACATCAGGTATTTCGGGCGGCTAACCCCAATCAGGTAAAGGAGGGGACTCTGGTATGGTTTTTGGATGGAAGTTGTAGGTATCAAGGGGGACGGAAAACTGCAGGCTTAGCTGTTGTGGGAATCAGAGGCAATGAGTCAGTCAGCACCATTGGTTTCTCACTAGAAGCAAGGTCAGCTCAGGAGGCAGAACTGGCAGCCTTGCTAACAGCTTTAAATGAAGTGGATCCCAAATTTGAGCCAGAATGTTGGGTGGTGGTAGATTCAGATTATGTATTTCGTGGTGCCACATTAATGCTGAGATGGTGGGCAGATAATCATTTCAGGGCAACAGACGGCTCCACAATCAAGCATGCTACCTGCTGGAAGCGAATGGAGGAGCTTAGTCACTGTTTTAAACGGATCAATGTGGTAAAGGTAAAGGCACACAAGAAAACAGGACCCCAAAGCAAAGGAAATAATCTGGCCGATGTAGAGGCCAAGTGGGCTGCAACAGCGGCACCCCCATGGCCCTGGGAGCCAGAAGAGAGTGTGCCTGTAGCAGTTTAAACAAGAAACGGGGTGGATACAGATCGGGGAGGGCGAATTCGAGAGTTGCAAGAATCTGACCCAGGACTGGAAGGAATCATGAAACCTGGGGACAGGCATGTGCCAAAGGTGGAACTAATGGAAGGGATTTGGTGTGTCTTAACAACTGAGGGACCAGTAATGTTGTTCCCTCAGGGAAGTCGGACGGCTTTCTTAAGCTGGGTGCCTGGAAGCTTAGCAGGGGGACACCCTGGGTTTGAGGAGGCACTGGGACCTTTATAAAGGTTGTGCTGGTGGCCAGGAATGGCAGCTGATTTAAAATCACATCTGGAACATTGTTTGGACTGTGCCAGGCACAGCCCACCTCACAAGGTGCTAAGGGGAGAATTAATGAGACAAGCCCCAAGGGGACCACGGGAAAGAATACAAATTGACTACACAGGACCCCTACCACCAGATCACAGGAAAAACTGATTCATGTTGGTGGTAGTGGATGCTTTCAGCAGATGGGTGGAAGCTTTCCCCACAAAGTTTCAAACTGCCTGGGTAACTGCTGAAATACTGGTAAATGAGGTATTCACTCGCTGGTGGGTCCCAAAGGTGATTGACTCAGACCAAGGAGCTGCTTTTCGGTCAGATCTGTCAGGGGAGCTATCGGCCCTCACTGGAATCACACAGTTGTTCCATATTGCTTATCACCCCCAGGCTGCAGGGCAGGTGGAATGCATGAACCACACCATTAAAAGTGAGCTAAGAAAGGGAGTGGAAATGGGAGGAAAAAACTGGTCACAGTTACTGCCTTTTGTCTTAATGAGAATAAGGGCCCGAGAATCAAAGGGCACAGGATTTTCTCCATATGAAGCTCTCATGGGAAGGCCCATGGAACGGTGGGAAAATCTACTTACCCCAGCACCTGGGGAAGTCACTACACACGGCTTAACACAAGAATGGATTTTAACTCTAATCGAACATGTAAAACAAGTACAGCAGGAGGTGGCCTGGCTACATGAGCAAGGAGCAGTAAGAGTCAAAGCATGGTATGACCTGCCTGGGGAGCGTAATCTACCCATGGTGGGAGATCTAGTGATGTACAAGATTCCAGGTCAACACCATCCATTCCCAGCTCCTAAATGGAAGGGCCCCTATCTTGTCCTTGACCAATTATGGCCCAGTCTGCTATTACTGGGTACAGAGAATGGAGGATGGTAGTGGGTTCACTGCACGCAAATAAAAAGGTACAAACAGGGGATTGGGAAAGGGAACGTGTAAATTTTGTTGTGTGTGTATTACAGGTTAATTCGAAAAGGATGAAAATTCCCTGGCCCTGGATGGAACAATTACTAGTGCTAATCACAATTGTCACATTTACAAATTCTATTCAGATCCCACAATGTGAAGTGTCAAAAGGAGGAAACACATGGATGGCTACACATGCAACCTGTGGTAATAAAGCTAATGAAGACTATGAGAATCTCCCCATAGAAAGATGTATCACTAATACTCCAACAGGAATATGGCAGTGTCGGTATATGGTTTATGGATTAGATGGGGGAATCCCAACCAGGTGGAGAATATCAAATTTATCAGGAAATATCGCATGGTACTCCCTGGGTGCTGCCATGATTAACGATAGTGGAAAACACAGTTACCCAGCTATGTGGTTTGTTACAGAGGGTCCAAAGAATATAACCCTCTGGTCTCCTGGAGCAAATGAACTCTCTTGGGAAAACAGGGCCCCACATTTAGGGTGTGATGTTACCATATGTAACCACAATGGTACTTCCGTGGAAGATAATCCCCGAAGGTGTGATTGTTATGTACATATTACATTAGGCGTAAAATCCCCTTTGGGATGCTGGGTGTATGATGAGTTAACCATTTTACAGAATGTAACCCTATAGGTGATATGGATGCCAAGTTGGAAGAATCCAAATTTAAAGTGGCCACAGCCTGGAGCCGAGAATATTCCCTGATGAGCACATGTATGGGAGCCATTGTGGGAGCAGGTGCAGCCAGCACTTTTTAATGTGTCATTTCACTCTATTACATGGGTGGTACACCCCAAGGAACGGTGGGTGGACCAAATTCATCCTAATTGTAGTATGTACATAAAAGGATTGAAACAACAATTCAATGGATGGGTGAGGGGACACACCTGGAATCGTTGTCGGAAAAGGGGATTGTGAGCAGCGGGGAACACTATGCTGGGTACATGGAATCTGTGGACATGGACGAGTGGGTAACCAAACAATTAGTAAGCCAAAATGTGAAATTTCAACAACAAATTAATGAATTAATGGCACAGCAACTATCAGCAGTTGCCACAGGGTGGAGGACAGCAGTAGAGGTAAACTTGCAGTTAACTCATTGGGCAGGGGACCTGCTGACATGGGTAGGGGATGGCTTCAGAAGACTAACACGGGGAGAAGTGTGTATAGGTATTCAAAATGCTCAGTTAATAATGTTAAGAGATGCTTGGTCAGAACAATGACCTTCAGTATTAAATCAGGAGGCTAGCCCATATTTATCCACAATTGCAAAAACATACCCATCTACCTGGAAAATAACATCCCCGACCTGTGGGGACAATTCTTGTGTAATTGTTACTATGATACCATGGGAAGGAAATGCAAATAAGGTGGCTCCCTTGAACCCTATGGGAGTAAGTAGGGAAGGGGGAGCGCATTGGGAGCCACTAGGAAATAGGTGGGAGGGGATAGAATGGGGTAAATTGGACTGTCATCACATTAAGCAGTTGTATATCCAGAGGAGGAATATGGATGTGCCCCTCTCCTGGAGGAGCAGGATCAATGGCCTATTGCAAAGGGGGGGCATTTAGGGGTAATGTATATGGGGTACGGTGTATTCTGTTGGGAATGTATGCAATTCTGCAATATAACACTAGAGGCAAAATCCTTCCAGTGTATGACCAAATTATGAACTTCTATACACTGCCACTTGGACTATGGTGCACGAATGGATCAGTGGACTTAATCGTTGTAAACAATCGAACCGGCACCTACTACCCCATACCATACCAAGCAGTTGAATTGGTTTGGACAATACCAAATTTCACTGTGGATATTCAATGGACACACAATATGGACAAAAGTACACAAAGATTACAAGAGCAACTTGCTGCAAGCGCCAACAGTTGGACACACTTACAAAACACACTACAGGATGGCGCTGACAAAATTTTAACCTTATCAAAGGAGGAGAAACAGTGTTTTTGGTGGTGGCCAGGATGTTGGACCATACTGCAGTGGTCAGGACTCTCAGTGTTGCTGTGGATTATCATAGCAGCTGGTGTATTGTTAACTATATGTGTGTTACATTGCATATGGAAACGATCAAGGGGGGCAGAACCCTCTAGAGAACAGCCACTAATTATACCCTATAAGTAATGTAGTAAGCCCCTCCCCCCCCCCCGCAGTGTACTAGACAACCCAGACCCAACCTTCTTGGGCCCACTATACTGGGAAGTCTGGAACACTAATTGGAATAGGTGTAGTATGCCCGTACGAGAGAAGGTGCAGGGCATGGTACTACACAAGGGGCAGTGGGACAGATGGCGCATCGACACCTTCCACCTTGATGCCTGGCCCTATCAGAAAGTGTGTCGCCATATGTCCTATGCTTTTCCAGGCATACCTGGGCAGGAGGATCCCCCCCCCCAAAAAAAAAAAGAAAAAAAGGGGTGGAGTGTTAGGATATAGATATTCAGGCCTGTCTGTAAAGGCCTATACTCTAAGAATGTAGGTATATGTTTATCATTTAGCTAGTAATAGAGGTATACAAGAAAGAATCTGTGTAAGGGCCTTCTCTCGCTGTGACAGTCTGAGGCCCTGTTCTTAGGCCAATGCTTTGGCTAAACAGCAGAGGCAGCCATAAGCTGGGAAGCGAACGGTCACATCCTCACATTCCAAACTAGTCAATATGGGGCTGTTAGGAAGGTGATCCGATCGATCACCTCCAGAGAACGGGAAGAGCCTAGAAGATGTAAAAGGAAATTTAGGTTGATAGTTTTCTGTCTGATAAGAACTCACTTATCAATAGACACAGCTGGGAAACCCTTATGTCTTTATAGATGTAGTTGTGAAATCCTCACTTCTGTATTGTTTTGTCATTATAGTTCCCTCTTTGCTATTGTTTATTGGCATGGTCTCTGTCTGGTTCTGTGATTGTTTCTGTCTGCTGTATAATTAATTTTGCTGGGTGTAAACTAATTAAGGTGGTGGGATATAACTGGTTAGTTAATCATGTTACAATATGTTAGGATTGGTTAGTTAAATTTCAGTAGAATGATTGGTTAAGGTATAGCTAAGAATATTACTATATAAATTAGGGGCAAACAGGAAGTAAGTTGGGATTCGAAAATAAGGAAAAAGGAACTTGGATTTAAGCTTGCTGGAAGTTCACCCCAATAAACATTGAATTGTTTGCACCTTCGGACTTCAGGTATTGTTGCTCTCTGTTCATGCGAGAAGGACCAGGGAAGTGGGAGAGCGAAGGAATAAGCTCTCTAACATATTTCATCCCTGGTTTAAGACTGTGAAAATCTTGGGTTGAATTTAGCTCTTTTTCTTTGAAAGTAATGATCTTGTGGGACCATTGTTCCTTAGCTGTTCTGCCCCCTGATCTATACGATAGTATTGAGAAGGCTACACACTGCACTCTAGAGTGGTCATAAGTTTTGACTATGGAGACCTAATAAAGTAAAGAATAAAACAATTGGACTGGGCAAATAGTGGGGAAAAGAGTATGCAAACACATTCACTAAATCAGACCAGCAATTTGATCCAACCATGTTCATTACCCTTTTTTTGTTCATTTTTCCAGTAATACAGGGTAACACATGTTCAACGGTTTAGGAAGAAGTTTATTTTTATATGCATTTTATATGGTTATATAATACACACTAGGGTAATCAGATGTCCTGATTTTATAAAAACAGTCCCGATATTCAGGGTTTTGTCTTATATAGGCACCTATTGCTCCCCACCCTGTGTCCCAATTTTTCACACTTGCTATCTCATCACCCTAACACACACATAATTATTTGATGTGACTATCTCAAGAAAAACACAGTGAATGTATTTGCTATATAGCAGACTTTACATCTGACATATATATCTTTCTTCCTCAGCAAGGCCTGAGCAGCTTCTTTTTAGATCTGGGTTCTACATAAATCTTCTATTCTCTTTACAAGATGTAATAAGGTCCTAAAATTTCAAGGCCTACTTATCTGCTAAGTCTCTTGCCATAAACTGCTCCTCATTGTCTCTCTGAGAAGTCCAATATTTTACTGATTTATTCAGGAACTGTTTCTGTTTTTTAAACATTATGTCATCCAGTAAAGGAACTGAAACCACATCACGTGATTTACATAACCAACCAATCATACAAACTGAATTCCAGTTAATGAATACATAACAAAACCATTATATGGTCATCAGCAGGGTTTGGACCTTCAGTACCAAATCTCAGATCTCATCCACCTGAGCTAAAAGGAGTACGTCAGTTAGCTAGCAGCAGTAGTAGGCTGTATCTTCTGTGAACCAACCCCTAGAGGAGGATATGATAGATATTTTTATAAGCATGTTGCAAATACTGAAAGAATTCGGTATAAACATTCTGAGAAACCCATAGTCGTACACGGTTTTAAAATATTAATCAAATATAAAAGTCAGCCATGAACAGAAAAGATGCCAAATCAGATTAATACTTTATTTGCAGCAAACTGTTTGACCAGATTAGAAATTAACTGAGATGTTGAAATGAAGAGCACAAACTACAATACACTGTTATAAAATTTCTAAAACAACTTATTCTCTGTTTAATTAGAATAAATTAATTAGAATTAATTAATTAATTAGAATCCTGAAAAATGCTGTGGGTGTCAAAGGAACGTATTTAAACTATCAGTTGAGGGACTTTGTCCCACTTCCCCTTTATTGCTACTGTTAGTGCTTTGTTTCTGTTTATTTCAAGGGCTTCCCACAGTCTTGTTTCTGGGACGTTTTCATCAGAGTATCCAACTCTTTACAAGGAAATGCCAGAAGAAAGATTTTGTCACTTAACATGAAGTCTCCTTGAGAATAAGGCCTGGTAGGGCTTACTAACTCAGACCAAATAAAATGGAAAAACACCTTATTGAACAACACCTCATGTTTACCTGATGTAGGTTGCTCTGCCTGCATCCCTAGATCCTATCTAGGAACAGAGATAAGGATTTATTAATGTACACTGTTAAATCTAATACAATTTAATACATAAAAACATAATTGCACCATATTCCCATACACAAGCACCCTGCACTTCCTCCCTTGCACCACAAAGTACAATCAGCAATAGGCCCAACCTCCAACTCACCTCACAAATTCACATGCTGCAATTTTACTTTTATGCTGCCACCCTGTGGTTACTCTTAGTAAATGCAAATTCATTCTCAAGGAAAAAGTTCTGGAGAATTTAACAGGGACTAAACAAAGAGGGTTGTATAGAAATTATTCTAAAAAACTCAGGGAACTTAGTAGAAAAGGATCTTGAAGTTTTATTGTTGTTGTTCTGTTGGTTTTATTTCAGAATCACCCTACAGAATTGCATTGTAGGGATATAATACTGTAAAATTCAGGGATATAACTTCACTAGAATTCTGTAAGACTGTTTCATAAGAGATCATTTAATATTCTTAGTGTAACTGAATGACAAGTTATTGTTAGAAAGTTAGAAGTCTAGTGTCATGGTGGATGGCTGTCTGGACAAAATCCTTGACCCACTAAAGTCAATGGGAAATTTACCACTGACTTCAATGGGATGAAGATTTTGCTCTCTTTGTTTGGCTCTCTCTTATTTACTCTAGTTGCTATTTCCTGCACCACAATAATTTATCCCCACACATTGCCTCAAGCACAACAATTACTTTATTTCCTCTCCAGCACCAGTTTCCCCCCACCTTCCCTGAAAGATGTAAATAGTTTCATTATCCCTGTTTTGGCCATTATCAGTCTATTTTTATCAGTCCTGCCAGTTCTCCCATTATTTCTGGCCAATACATATTCTTCTTGCTTCCCTGAACTACCTGCAATTATTGAAAATGTATCCCAGTTCAATTTCACAAGTTTTCTGTAAAAATGTGTTTTTAATTACAGTCAAATAAGAAAATAAAAATGGGGCACTCTATGGGGGTGAAATTATAAACTTAAAAGCTATTATTGATAGTTGTTGTTTTGTTAGGCATAGCAAAACTATGGAATGAACATTTGTATTTAACTAGTTCCAGGTTTATTATCCAGTAAAAATGCATTTTGTTATGGCAGGGTACTTTAAGCCTCTTCTTGAGTCTGAATATAATCATAGAATGTAAGGGCAGAACGGACCACCAGCTCATCAACACCAGAGCCCAGGCACTGCACCAGGTCTCAGAATACAGATCCTCTATCTAGCCACCCCCCGACCCCAAGACCTTGGATCCCATGGTGAACTGCATAGCCCCCCTTACAAGTGCTGACCACTCACACTACCCCATAGGTTAAACTCACTTTGTCCCAGAACACCAGACATGAGAGAGTTCTGAGTCTACAAGTTAACTCTTCCAGGGTATGTGATAGGTATAACACAAGACAGACTGTAAGACTTTGCACAGGATTCTAAACCACCACTGCTCTTTAATCTCATGAGAAATATACAAATCAATGGAAACATTTTTTAAAAACCTAAACACATTGTCCTTCCTCATTTTCTTCACCATTCCAAAGCATTATTTGGGCTGGGGTCAGAGTTCTCTGGGGCCATACAGGGTCCTCCTCCTGCAGCACATGGTTTGTCTTCTCTATCATGGAACCTCTCTCCAGGTCAATTTGCTTTTACCTTAGTTGGTCCTGCATATAAACGGAGCCTCCCCTGCTATGAAAACATGCCTGGCTCTATATCACTTTCCTGCCCAAAGCTTCCTGTCTTGCTCTGAGTGTCCCTCAAGTTTATGTATTCCATTACCAACACCTAGTTCTTTTGTCCTTCTGCTGGTAATTTTCCATCCTCCAAACCCTAGCCCCTGGCGTCAGCTATCTTATTGTTCCAAGGTATTTCAATCTGAGCAGGTGCTCACTGAGTTCTAATGACTACCTCCTTCCAACTGTACTTGTCTGGGAGTGATGTGACACAGCCCTATCAGTCTATGGTGGACTCCATATTTACACTGGGCTAGTCAATGAAACAGCAATTTTCATAATATCAACCTAAATTCTTAAGTTTTTCTGGTAGTGTTCCCCCAAATCGTCATAGTGCTAAGCTGAGTTTTCTGAAAGAAGAGGCTACCTGCATGCTGTTCATGACCACCTCTGTTCAATGACCACCCTGTGTGCACACACATACACAGATATAAATAGAGAAAGTTACACTTATAATATTCCCAGGCTGATACCACTGGCTTCTTCACTGGGAAGTTCATCTCAAGTTCCTGGAATATGGTTACCACTCAGCAGAGGGGCAACACTGGTGTCAGCAGCAAAACTGTAAATCTCAAAAGGGGACAAAAATATCAAAATTCTAAACAAATTTCAGGAGTTTGTAATGTAAATTCTTAGCTGACATTTTCCAATCTTCACATTGCTCAACATGTATGTGGCTAGAATGAATGGTCCCAGACCCAATGTAACTGGTAAAAAGATAGCTAACTAATCAATGCAGGTTCCATACATCTCATTTTGTTTACTTTATAATGGAGTCTTTATAATAGTCAACATTTTTTAAAAAGCTACTCTGATGGCCTCTTCCAGAACCATTTTTTCCATTTTAGTTTTCTAAAGCAGGGGTATACAAAATTCAGAATACTGTAGGGATGAGAAAAGGTTAACAAGACTATGACAATCCCCTGAATAACTACACAAGTTTCCTTCTGCAGCATGTCTGTGTAGTCTAGCACATGAAATTCTCCCATATTACATTTGTAAAGTTTTTGCTGAGAATATAGATCATTAATAAAATAATGAAGTGTTGAGAGATACTTCCATTCCTTCATTAAAACAAATGTATCAGGTGTCATCTCCATATCTAATCCAGCCAAGCATTACATATTCTCTTCATCACTCAATATCAGTGCTTCACATAATTTTAAGAAATTTGCATAGAAAGGAGAAAGTGATGAGCTTTTCAAACTCACAAGTATACTTTGGAAATGTGCAAGCATTAGCAGATTTCTTTTAGCTGAAATCAGGTTAATGGCTGGATAGCCTGCCATGCTTTTTTTTATCCACTGGAAGCTTTTAAATCCCCCAGTCAGACAGAAGGTGCATTGACCCTCAGCTTTACCAAGGTGTAGCTCCAATTATGCTATTCTGTGAGAAAGTTAATTAAACTACGGTAAATATACTTCTCCAACATGCAGAGGACAGTAACAATAAAAATCAGGGCATAAAAAGTAAGTGATGCAGTGGAAGACCAGTAAACAGGATTCTAATTATGAATTAATTAACTGGAAAATATTGTCTAACCCTGCAGATTACTAAACCTATTTTAAGATTTCTATTGCTTTTTACTTTGGTGAAGTCAAACAGATGAACAGAATTCTGCAATTTAGAATCTTAACTCGGCCTATGAGATTATTTAATATACTATGGTCACACAATGTTTTTTATGGTTTGAAAGTTTTGACTTGTTCTACCAGCATTCCCCATTATATAGATAGGAAATCTTTCTCAAACCACTAAGCAACAGTACTTATTAGTTATGTACAGGTGGCTACTTCGGGGATAAAGGAGAGCTTTTATTAAATGGAATCTGTACAGAAATAGATACTAAAAATGTATGCAGAAAAGTTTCTGGTGCCAGATAATTGCCTGCATATTTGATGATTAATTGCTGTGAAATTGATATCCAAGAAAGATTTCTAGTCCTGCAGAATAATCTAGAATGGTGACAGTGGTAGCAATACTTGATGATAAATGAGAAAAATGTAGAAATAGGCCAGAGTTCAACTGCAATTTCCCTCTCATATACTGTAAAATGTACAATATAATTATTGCAGGGGAAAATCATGTTTTCATAAAACAAAATACTTGTTTTCAAGTTCACAGAGCAGTGTTCACATTGGAACAACTTTGCAATTCAGATTTCCTTTTTTTAAATAAAACTTCATTCCATTTTTGTGAATTTATTTTTACTACTATGATTACTGATAATTCTTACAATTCTTCACATTGCTTTGTTAAATTTTGAGCTAGGTTACTTGGTTCACAAAAGTCACATAGGGTTAGTTCTGGTTCCCTGATTTGTCTGAACTCCCTGCCCCTTTGTGACTGGAATACCTAGCAGAAGCTATTTCAACTCATTTTCTCAAAAGCAACAGCAGCATTCTATGCCCTCTCCCTAAACTGGAAAAAAAGAAATCTAGCCATTGAAGTAGTAGGAAGCAGCCCAACAGAGCATAAATTCCAACATTTCAGCCATTGTTTTTATCCCAAACTGGGGCAAAAACTTAAACTCACAAAATTTTACAGGGAACAGAGATTCTAATAAAAATTCAGTCCAAAATATCAATGTGAAACATTTCATTTTGATACTCCAAATCAAAATTTCATTTTGGTTTGCTGAATTGACCCAAAACACTTTGTTCCAAGTCGGTCAACATTAAAAAATATTTTCCCATTGCAGTGTATTGTCTTATACAAGTTTTAGCTTGGGAACCTGAAGATCCCCATTCTCACCTATGGGCCGGGCTTCCTGGCTGGCCTACGTCTTCCATGATGCACCCAGAGACATGATTCCCATGATGCAGCACATTGCATTATGGGACATGTAGACCTCAGGGATCTCAGCCTGTAGGTGAGAATGGGGGTCCAAACTACACCTCCCAGAAGGCAATGAGCTAAAAGGGAAACAGTTGAAAGTTTTATTGAACTGATTCTGAACTAAACATTTCAGGTCAGTTCAACAAAGAAAAAAATATCAATTTTGCAGAAATTGCATTTTCCATCTGAAAGTCATCCCTCTGGAAAATTACTGACCAACTCTATCCATTATATATTTTGGTAATAAACAAGGCTTAATGAATGATGCCCTGTAATTTCTTAGATAATATTAATGCAATTCTTCACGTGTGCCATCTTCAATCTGAATTCTTCAAAATTTGCTGTTGAAATACACTTACATGGAGGCAAGAGCAGCAAACTTGTTAGTGCTAAATTCTGCCCTTTGATATCTATGTTTAATTCCCCTGACTTATTGTACAAATCCCATTACTCCTTAAAGTCAATGAGAATCCTGCATGAGCCAATGGCAGGATTTGACCCTTTATTGTTCTGGGATGTGGGATTCTAGATTAATACAGTCAACAGTTACAAATGGTTCCTGGGCTTCACTCATGTCCACTGAAATGCACAATTCTTCCAGAAGGTGCTCAAAGTATGTCACATTCCCTCCATTCAAGAAACAAGATACTGTGATGAGCACTGATTCAGTTTAATTCTGAATAACTTTTGCCTGATAGATTAGAAATATATTTTCCCAAGGTATTAAGGACAGTTACACATGCAATCAGTTGATAGACCACTGCCCAATAGATTAGCTGCCTTCATAGAATCATAGAATCATAGAATATCAGGGTTGGAAGGGATCTCAAGAGATCATCTAGTCCAACCCCCTCCTCAAAGCAGGACCAACCCCAACTAAATCATCCCAGCCAGGGCTTTGTCAAGCCTGACTTTAAAAACCTCTAAGGAACAAGATTCCACCACCTCCCTAGGTAACGCATTCCAGTGCTTCACCACCCTCCTAGTGAAAAAGTTTTTCCTAATATCCAACCTAAATCTGCCCCACTGCAACTTGAGACCATTACTCCTTGTTCTGTCATCTGCTACTACAGAGAATAGTCTAGATCCATCATCTTTGGAACCCCCTTTCAGGTCGTTGAAAGCAGCTATCAAATCCCCCCTCATTCTTCTCTTCTGCAGACTAAAGCAGTCCACTTCCCTCAGCCTCTCCTCGTAAGTCATGTGCTCCAGCCCCCTAATCATTTTTGTTGCCCTTTGCTGGACTCTGCAGTCCTGGACTCTGGAGTCCTGCAGCTAGGCCTAGCAGCCAGTCCAGGTGCACCGTGGGTGGGGGTAGGGGTACTAACAGAGCATCTGGCTGCATGTCCACACCTGCCAGACCAGGGCAAGGTTTGTCTACCCGGTCACATCCCCCACGTTCTTCTGTGCTTAGAGCCACAAGTGGGGCTGTTGCTCCAGACCTTGGTGTAAAGGGCATGCTGCTAAGATCACACGTCAGCTGCGCATGCCTCAAAGGGGCTGTTCCCAGTTACCCTGCTAGCAGACCTGGTGTGCAGGCCGGGCAACAGCTTAGGAGCTGCCCAGCTCCATGGTGCCTCTCTTCTCTCCTTCATTGGATCTGTTTAGGCAGCTGCTTCTAGCACTTCCAGAGCCAGGTGTGCATGGCGTCATGCCGTGACTTCTTTTCTCACTTCTAATACTCTCACATGTTTGCATCTTTTGGCTTGCAGATTTCTGTAGAATCCTGATGTGTAGGCCCAGAAGATGGGTGTAGTCACATTTGATCATTTCCAAATAATTCCTACATAACTTCTCCCCACTGTGAGATTATGATTCCCTATTGTTAAGCAGTTAATATTCAAGCTGAGACTGAATGATGGGGGGAAATGAATTTTCCTTTTAACAGATGCTTCCCAACCAGTTAATAGATTTTTAAAGGGTTGCTATAAAAATTTACAGAACTGTTTCAGTGAAGACAGCTTTTCTGTTTTAAGGAGGAGATAATTGATTTATAATAACAAAACATTGTGCACCGTGTAAGGTCTCATATGATTCTAGTGATAAACAACTAAATGTGGTACTTGAGTCTATTGCAATGCTATTGCTATGGCACAGTAACATCATTTATCTTTGGACTGCTTTATACTGTTATAGCTTGGGTTAAACCTCAGTCAGTCTCAGCCACCCTGCATTCAGGATAAATTTAAGAAAAGACAGGGGCCTCAAACAAAAACCACGGGCACATGTCATTGCCCAAAGGAACACCTGCATCCACTCAGCTGTTAGAACTATGTTGGCAGAGGGCTTTCACTGGGTGTGGTTTGGTGGATTTGTGTCTGTCTGGGGAGAGAAGAGGATGAGGGGAAACCACCAGAGAAGCATACAGACAGCAAAGAATCTCCAAACACAGCCTGAACAAGCACTAGGGGAGTGGCCTTGAGACAACCATAGAGAGAGCTTTGGGGCTGAGTACAGGCTCAAAGAGGCTTGGAGCTGTGAGTAAATAAACCGTCCTGTATTATTTGATTCCAAATTTGTTCAGGAAACAGGACTTTGTACATTCTTTAAATAAACAGGATTGCTTCAAAGATACCTGACTCCATCATCAATTTCTCCTCTTAATAGAAACAACCTGCAGGGCCCCAAACATTGGCTATCTACTAGAGTTCAAAAGGCTTAACAATACTGTAGTAAGTTGTTTCTTGTGTGTTCACTGCTGCCCTCTACTGGATGGAATCCTGATTGTTCATCTATGAGCCACAGATCCTACATTTAGTGTTTAAAAGAGGCCAGACTGTCCTCTCCTACATTAAATGACTCAGAAGGTGACTTCCTGCAAGAAAATTACATCTATCCACACCCATAGGGAAAGGGGAAGGAGGTGCCTCTCCATGGAAAACTGACCCAAAATCCCATAGGATCCATACTATAACAGACTGCTCCATGGCTTCAAAGTAGCTATACAGAACAGTAATATAGCTTATCCTGGCATTTCCTGAACCTTTTCTGAACATTCCACAAGGTGGGAATGGTGATGATTGCCTGCCCCTTGGCCTGGCTCAGCCAATCTTTGCCTCCATCTCCTGAACAGATCTCAGACTGCAGAGAGATGCAGGGGCTCTGGAACATTTTTTGTAGTGGGGGTGCTGAGAGCCATTGAACCAAACTATAAAACTTGTATATAATGGAAATTGCTTCAAGCCAGAGAGTGTGGTGGGAAGCACCCACAGCACCCCTACTTTCAGCACCTATGGGGAGAGGACTTTTCCAGGTTTAGGGAAGATCAGGGATGGTGCTACATAGACAGCTAAATCTCCCTTCCATCCAGAAGGTGGGTGACCTACCCATGAATCAAGTGTGGGGGGGAGCACAGTCTGACCTAGAGATTCTCCGTAAGCTCAAGTTTCAGGTGCTTGTGCCCTCAGAACAGGAAGATCTGAACTCTACTGCTGCTGTCACTGTGAGGTTCAGAATAGATTCAGAATGCAGTCTAGTGATAAGCAAGAAGTCCTAGGCTGGCACAGATTTCTTTTAATAGAATGGACATTTATCTGGGACTGTACACTTTTACAATGCTAGGAAGGGTTATTATCTCTGTTACATAAAATGCCATGTACATTTTCAGCATTATGTAAATGTTTTATAACAGTCATTTCACAAAATTTGACACACAAGTACCTACAGGCATTTGATACATTTCTTTTTATAGTTTTCCACTTTCTGAACAGTACATTTGTCTCAGGATAACAGTGCATTCTACAAAGTAATATCACACTCCTGAAGTTACTTTTCATTGATGTATTTTTGTATAAATACAGTATTCAGGCATATGGAAAATGTATATTGAAATGTATTATTCAGCTCTTAATTACGTTATTATATTTACACTGTTGATTTCACTGGCTGAAGCAAACACGCCACTTAAATGGAAGCAATAGTTAAAGGAAAAAATAGTCAGTGGATGGACAAAGTGATTAAAGTAAAGAGAGAGCTTTAGTGTTTCCAGCAAAATATAAAAAACCTATCAAATTGAATTGTTACTTCAACAAGGAAAGGAGAAGACAAAGGACACTTGGGGAATATTAGCAAAAAGCTAGTCTCATTGGTAGACAGCGGTGATCTACAGTTCTGCATAATAGGCTCCCAGCTCTATAAATCTGCACTACTCTGCAGTACTTTCCTGAGAACGTGATATATTTCTAAAAAGTTCCATTTAAATGTCACCCTGAAAGCTTACCATGTTGAGGACCATTCTGAATGTCAAAATAGTCTCATGTGACCTGTGACTGAATTTAGGATTGGCCAACACCATGTTTTCCTAAAATGAATTTCTAATAATAAATTATACATCTGGAATTTGGATTTTGATCTACCTTGTTATGAAGATTCCTTGCTTTTAAAAGCTAAAACATTTTCTTAGCTTGTCTCCTATTTTAGACTGTGAATAAGGTACTATGCATTGGGAAACAGCAACAAAAATACTGCAATAGAATACATTATTAATGTATCCCTAAAATAATTAGCTGACATTGTGAACTGTATTCTGAGTTTTTATCCCTCCATGTACATTGATTCTTCTGCATTGTGTATTTTATTATTCTGAACTAATAAATTAGCTGAGCCTTCATCAGATTTTGAAGCGTGTAAACTACATGATTGTGTCCAAGCATCTGTGTATGATCACAAATTATAGCTCCTTTAAAATATATGGATATAAGGAAAGGTCTGCTTTTCCTTTTTAAAAAAAAAAAAAAAACAGAAAGGCCCAGGTTGCGATGGCTGTGTGTTGCCTGAAGAAAAGGGGGGCTGTACAAAAAGGTGTGCCCCCTTTTCTCTACCTTGCAGGGTTCTATAAGAGTATCCCTGTGCTCTGGGGAGCATGTAGATGGCTCACACCTGCTTTCCCCTTTTCCCCCTGAGAAATTAGATTCTAAAGAAAGAGAGAGACAGGAAGAATCCAGAATCATTACTTCTCCTTTCTCTGTGCACTGGCCCATGGAAGGGGGCAAGAACACTGTGTGTGAGGGGTTGGGGGAAGATTGTCAAAGCCTAATAGCTGATGCAAGGTGCTCTCCTCTTCACCATCACACTAGGAGATAACATCTGCCTTAGATGATCTCCTCAGTGTTCCTCCTGTGGCACTGCAATTCTGCACTGCTTCCTATACAGGGTAGTGGTATACAAGCCATAAGTTAGCCTTAAGTGTGCAACTCCACACATGGAATATTTATTTGTGGTCCATGAGCCTAGAAAAATGTCTGAGGTATAAGGAATATACATCATTTAGGCAGCTGGAAGGGAAGAACTACTGCTTTAGATGACATTACTTCAAAAATATCTACCACACAATAGGAAGTCTCAACAACTGATCAAATGAAACTTCTCAGCAGGAAAGCTGAGCAGAGACCCAAGCCATGCCTGTAGAACAAGGGAGTGGAAGGGACTAGCTCCTGGTTCTGGAGGAAGCTGGCTGCTCATTCCTGAGACTGATTAAGGAGTCAGAACAAGACAGATCTGGAGATGGAATCCACTATGGTTTGGCTGGTGGTTTGCTCTAGCTTGATCAAAACGGACTATGCTTTAACCTTTATTTCTCTATGCTAACATAAGGCCTCCTAATGCTGTGTTCCAGTTGACTAATAAATCCTAATCTGTTTTGCAAATGCAAACACTGCTTGGGTGTCATTGCAAATATTTGCTCTGGTGCATTAATCTCTGAAGAGCATACAAGTACAGGACCAGGAGTCTATTTCAATTAGATTTGCTGGGCAGAACTCATTGTGTGAAACAGGAGTGCTGGAGCCAAGGAGCTTGAGTCTAGGAGGCTGCGAGACCTACCCTGAAGGAAGAGTGGCACTCCTCATGGGTCAGGAACACTAAAGGGGTTTCTCCAAGAAAAGGAAAGCAGAACTGATCTTGTGGGTCTGTGACATCCGCCCATCTATATAACAGAGATTACTCTTATAACTACAACTTCTGTCGTTTTTAAAATGAATTTACTAGAAATGAAAATACAATGCATCCGATCATCATGTCTTCAAGGTACTACAAATATGTAATTAGGTTGCAATAATATTACATTTTATTATTAGAAAAATACTTTGTGATCACATAATAAAGAATATATCTTGATGCATGCATGCACAAGGGCGGAAGTTTGAGGTTGTGTGTACACAGCCTTAGATTTGGCAATTCCTGCCTTCTGATTGCTTATCCGTGTAAACTTGATTTTCTATAAAAAGTTTTTATGGTTTTTGGAAGTATAAACAAATAGGGTAGAACAGAGCCTCTCTACACTACTGTCAGTTGACTGTAATTTAGGTGCACCTTATTCAATAAAACCTCAAAATATGGCTGAAGTGGAACTTAAGTGGTTCCTAGGCCTTGTGCTAGCCCTCTGAACAAGATGAATTTAATTCTTAACAAATGTATAGTCCACTGAAATAATGGTTTGGAAAAGAAAAGGACAGTGGAGCACTATTCTTTTTGTAATACGAATAGTGGCCCTTATCACTTATTATTGTAATAAAGGTAGCTCGCAAACTAGAGATGGTATTTGGAAGAGGTTAATAAACATAATCATCTAAGCGTACAGTAAGTATACTGCCAAATTCAGTGCATTGCATTTTATTTAGTATTACCCTAGTGTATCTTACATTATCAAGTGAAAAATAAATTGCTCTTTTATAGTATCCTATAACTGCCTTTATGACCCCTATTTCTGAGAAATAATACTTTCATTATGAACAACTGTTTTCACACAGAATCTGTCTAAATGCTTAAATATACAAGTGTCATTTCTCTTTGCTGCCTTTATAATACATTGCTCAAAAATAAAAATGTATGATTAAATAATGTGATCTGACCATGCAACAACAAACCCCCTAATTTATTATTTGAAGTTTAGAGAGACAAGGTGGGTGAGGTAATATTTTTATTGGACCAACTTCTGAAGGTGAGAGACAAGATTTTGAGCTTGCACTTCCGAGACCTAAGAACACTCAAAGCTTGTCTCTCTCACCAACAGAAGTTGGTCCAATAAAAGATATTACCTCACTCACCTTGTCTCTCTAATATCCTGGGACCAACATGGCTACAACAACACTGCATAACATTTAAAGTTTGTCAATTTCCATGATAACTAACAGTGAGATTTTGAGTAGAGACGGTTGGCATATTTTCAACTAAACATTTTGTTCATTGAAACATGCTTTTTTGAAGCTCAAACATTTAATGGAAATGTATCAGTCTCAACTACGTTCTCAATAGTAAAGTTTCTGAGGTCCAGGGGTAACAGTCAGAAAGAGAGAGAGAGAGAGATGAATTGAAAACTAAACCTTTGGATCTGAAACCAGATGTTTTAACACAGTCCCATTTCACAAAAACATTTAAGAGGTTTGGCTGAAATCTCAAATTTGTTACAAAACAGAATTTTTATTCTCTGCTCAGCTGCAACTAAAGGCTTTAGACTACTTTAAATATCAGGTATGAATGTATTTAAGGGCTAGGTTGTATTTTTCAAGCCAGAACCCTGAATAGGCAAGGGAAAGAGTAGAGTCATCACAGCACTTTTGAAAATCAGGTAACTTATTTATGTTCTTTATTTTAGGCTCCAATTTTTGAAAATTTTGTACATAAAAATTAAGACACACACACACACAAAATCCTTTTGACTTTGCAGTTATTTTTAGTAAAAGGGACAATAGTCTCAACTCTATGGGACACAGATTAGAGTGTAAAGTGGTCTATCATCTTTCATAGACCAAGTTCAGTGCTTTATGCACTGAGGTATGTCTATATTTTATTTTGCTACGGTTTTACATTATTGCATACTATATACATTCAGATATTTTGCAAGATTTGCTGCCTTACCACATCCTTAAGAGCACACATACATGTCAGTAATTTAGACAAGAAATACTATATCCTTTGTGCATCCACTCATTTCACCCCCTACATGCTGCCAAACTCTTTGAGAGCTTAAATGCTGGAAAAATTACTACAGCCAGCAATGATTCTCCTGCAACTCAAATGATGAAAGCCTTTGATGCTGGAGACTAGTAGTTTAACAGGTGATGACAATAGCTGCAGCACAGGTTTGTTACAAAGCAATTCATAACTTAAGGAAAAACTACCTAATTTGAATTTAAAATCATGATCAGAAGCAATTCATATTCCATATTTCTGGCCTAATTCAATTGTTGTTAATGTAGTGCTTGGTCAATCGTCAATCAATACAGATAGGCATTTCCATCAACCCATCTTTTGCAATTTTTTCCACTGCTATGTGTTCAACAAACGTTGAGAAAAGACTGAGGGGGGGAATCTAATAACAGTCTTCAAATATGTTAGGGGGTGTTATGAAAAGGATGGGAGAACAATTGTTCTCCATATCCATCAAAGATAAGACAAATAGTAATGAGCTTAATCTGCGGCTAGGGAGATTTAGATCAAATATTAGGGAAACATTTCTAACTATAAGGATAGTTAGGGCAATCATATTTCCCTAACCTAAAAATGGGACACCAGGTAAGCATCCAGAGTTACAATAGTAAAAATGGAAAAACAAAACGCCACAACAACACACAAGTTTTGGATGGGATATAATCACTCTTGTTTCAGATGATAAGCCAACTTGTAATGGATATGACATGAAAATGAAATCTTTCCCCTTTTGGCAGGTTATTCCCTTACAGGGTTCCATACACCTTCTGAAGCAACCTGATAGGATATTGTTGGAAACAAAATACCAGACTAGATGGATTATTCATCTGATCTGACATGCCAACTTCTATTTTCCTATCTAGCAGAGAGTAGCGATTACTACATCTTAATTTCCAATATCTGGCTACTCCCAGACTTGCTGCTACTGACAAATGCAATATATTTTTAAAATTTAAGACTGGTATTTTCAAAGGAGCTAGGTCGCTAAATCCCTCTCAAATTCATTTCCCTTGGGCTCCTTTGAAAATTCCAGCCTGAATTCCTGTCATTGGCTGTTTCTCCTTTTAGGATCAGTTCAGAGATGCAGACACATATTGTGTACTTCTAAACATCTGTTAGGGAAGCAAATTTTCTATATGTACAGCATACACACCTGTACATGTGAAATTATAATCAAGCCTTTTCAGTATAATATTTTTTGCTTGTCTTTTCATCCATAAAGCAAAAATACAAGTAATTTGATAATATGTTCTACAGCCATAGTTTTTCACTTTATAAGAATTACTAAGAAACCTCTGTCTCTGAGATACACAAAACAGACCATGTGTAGAGCTTCACTGGGATCAGTTCATCTTCAACTCTGATTTGAACCTCTGAACTGTCCTAAGGGCATTACATGACAGAAAATACACAGAATGACTTTAATCAGTCAGTTTAACATAAGACTGTTACTGAAATGTCTGTGTTCATCAGTCCTTGGCAACCATTTACCTAGGAATTTAAAAGTTTGAGAATCAAGGGTCAGACTACCACAGAAAAAGCACTAAGGTCTACAAAATTCCAAATATTTAGACAAACTTACCAATGAACCATCTTAAAAAAAAGCATCCTAAAAAAGTGATAGATGACTGATGAGCTGAAGTATGAAGTGCACAATAATGCTTCTGGTAGATCACCACACAGTTTTCAAATATTTAAGAACTAAACTATACTCCATGTATAGCATGGGTAAGTCACAACATTTTTGCTATGTGGGCATTTTTTCTTTTTTAATTTTTTCCCGCTAAGTAGGATGCTTGATTTTTTTTTTAAAGCAACACAAAAATTTTGTTTGGTACCATCAGGTCAGTTTCTTCTCCCCTTACCTATCATTAAATAGTCTCTTTCTCTCTCTGTAAATTGTTCCATTAGTTTAAATGTAACTACTTGCATAGTAAGGTACTACTTAGTATGCGAGTAAGAATGGTAAGAATCTGGCCAGGTCACAGAATGAGCTGGGACTTTAAGAGATCTGGAGATTCAGTGCTGACCGGAACCTGATTTTCCTCTCACAGCAAGGGAATTCTGGTACTTGCAGTGCAGATTCCATTAGATTTGTAAACTAGAATAAAGGTCTTCTGCAAAGTGAGGAAGTGGAAAAAAAGACAAGCCGTTTTCTCAGTCTAGAAAGAAACGTCGGAAAGAACAGGGAAGGAGCACTTGCTAGTCTCGCCACAGGGAGACCTGCAGGAGCTCTCCAGATGCCTACAATGCCTGTTCTAAAGAATGAACCCCTGAAAGAGTGGAAGGGATATTCACAGACCTTAATGTAGGGTTGCAGAAGCCTGAAGAGAAGGTGTGGACAGGATTGGTTTCCAGTAAGTGTTGGGGCATTTCATAGGTTAAGAAACCAGACTCCGTGAGGGGAGACTTTGTTTTTGGAACTTTAGTATGTGTATGTAACCTTTTGTATGTGATTATACATACATTAATGAAGATTATACATACATTAAAGAAGAAAACTCAGGCATCAGCCATAGCTGAATGCTGAAAGGCAAGGTCCATTGCAACAGGCCTTAAGTGACTTTCTTCCACATTTTATTATTAAGAGCAATTTGTGAAAACCAATAATGAGCTTTGAATCTGAATAATTATAGATGGGATGCATAACGACTAGATCTCTTAGAGAATTTTCCAACAAAGCTTTCGGTGGTTGTTGGAAAATGGCCACTGGTTGAAACCCAACACTTTTTGTGGAATGGTATGAATTCTGATTAAACTTTCTTTCACGGACCAGAAATTGGCCTGAAAGTACGAGTGCACGTGCAAGAGAGTGAGGGAATCAGATTCATGATTCGGATCATGAACTTGAATCTCCAACATCTCTCTCCTGCTGTTTGTTTTTTTTTTTTTGCAAAAGAAAAAAAAGGGGGGCCTGCTTTGTCCCAGTGTGAAATGAGAAATTGTTTTAAATCTCCAAAAGTTTTGCAGGATGGAAAAACAGTTTCCCCGCTCAGCTCCACAGTGATGCCTATAGTTAAGGATACCTAACCTCTTCCATTAGAAGCCTCATTTTAGAAAGCTGTATCTTTGTCAATATGCCATCATTTCTGCTAAAATTTGGCATGATTCCTTTCCTTATGGGGCTGACTTTTTTTTTTTTTTTAAAAGGTTTGGGACAAAAAGTGCTAGCCATTTTTGAGAGATGATTGATTGAAAAATATATTTCCCCATTATAAAAAAAAATTCTTGCTACCATTTTTTTTGCAAAGCTTTAATGTCTGTGAGGAAAGGATTAAAAAGATCAAATTTGGGAGGCAGATAGTCACAGTGGGTCAAGAAAGTGCCTTTAGATGTTTGTTGGAAATGTTGACTGTTTTTTTCTTTATAAATATATTAAAGATGGGGAAAAAATGTATTTTTTTGCATATTCAGTGACCTTGGTCAGTTTTACCTAAAGTCTCTGAATGTTCCATGGACTAAAGTGCTCTGTGTAGTATCTGCATTAAATTCCAAGCACCCTCAATATGCCTTAAGGACAAAAAGAGAAAGAAGGGGGGGAGCACATGTGTCTGCAGGGGTATGGGGGAGAGAGCTTTCTTTTGACACCCACTAGAGCTAGGAAAAATGTCCCGAATCCTGCACTGCCTGGCTTCCCATTTGATGGGCTGCCCTGCTTCCCAGGCATTGTAGTGGTCTATCAGGCAGGCAGTTGGGGAGCCTAGGGAGCTCTGCAGCCAGGAAAGTTTTTGACCAGCTATAATGAGGCAAAGGGACCTCCCCTCTCCTTCCCACAGCTCTTCCCCAACCTCCCCTCTCCTACTTCCCCAGGGACCCTCTGCTAGATTGTATTGAAATAGTGCCCTAGACGAGGGCTTCCCAGGCTATCTGGCACCCTAGCTGCCCAGCTTCCTGGGCTGACTGCCAGATAGGGAGCTGGATAGTCCCCAGGCATACAGCTAGAGAGTCCAGAAAGCTGGCAACTCCAGGGAGCCAGAAAGCCCACCAGCCAGCCAAAGAAGTTGGGAAGCACGTAGCCAACCAGCTCTGGAGCCAGGCAGCCTGCCGGGAAGAGAGATGGGAACCAAGAGAGCCTGCGTAACCAGCCAGCCAGAAAGCTGAGGAGTCTGGTAAGCTATCCGGCTTCTCTTTGCTTCCCACTGGATCTGCTGGGTTGGCGCTGGAGTGCAGGGGCTGAGAAAAGTAGGCAGTATCTGGGTGGGGACTGAGTTTGGGGAAGAAAATAGTGTAAGTGTAAAACCTGTATGAAAGAATCCATGTCCACATCCACTCTCCTTCATATTGTTCCTAGAAAGCCAGGTCCCTTTGTATTTAACTCCCTGTGCTTGCTGAATAGGATCATAGAATTGTAGAAATGAAAGAGCTGGAAGGGACCTCAAGAGGTCAACAACTAGTGAGTCCCTCCACCCATGCTAAGGCAGGATTAAATATACTTACACCATCCCTGACAGGCGTTTGTTTGAATGGAGCCTGTGTACACAAATGAAAGGGCAGTGGGTTAGAGAGAAACAGGGGAAAGAGACAGCAGAGATGCTTCCGCAGAGATCACACAATGAGGTGCAAAATGGACCTCAGATTGATTCAATTTCCCTCCCATTGTGTGAATAAGTTAATTCGAGGAGAGTGGAAAGAGAGAGGGTGAGGCAGAAAGGTTTTTCTGCAATGGGAAACATGGGAAGTAAACAAAAGTAGTAAGAAGACTATAAAAATAAACCCTAATTATGAAAGATATGAAATTATTTCTCTTTAAACTTTGGGAATACTAGTTTTTTACGTTATGTTTACAGATCTACTTGTTTAACTAAAGTAGTATAAAAAGAGTATGATTCTGATATTGTATTATTTGAGAAAGAGCTTGTGATCATATAAACAACATTGACAATGTACTGTGATAGACTCAGGCCAGTCGGGTACAGCAAAGTAGCCTTATTGGGATCCAGAAAGTGGGCGGACCCACCTACTGCTAAAGGATCTCCCCCCGCCCAGCCTAAGAGGGGGTCCACAGGACCTGGAAAACCAAATAATTACGGGGGACAACTAATGAAATAACAGGGACAGGAGTGTCAAACGAAGGGAACTGGACGGGGACACCGAGCAGAGAACCCCATACAGCGCCCACTGCTCCTCGAAGGCATCAAGGGAGCCAGTGGACGCCGCCCAGAGGAACTCTGCCCGGAGGCGTGAACGGACGGAGGATCAGAAATAGGCTGCACAGTCACAGGAGACAGATTTCAGAGTAACAGCCATGTTAGTCTGTATTCACAAAAAGAAAAGGAGTTCTTGTGGCACCTTAGAGACTAACCAATTTATTTGAGCATAAGCTTTCGTGAGCTCACTTCATCGGATGCATACTGTGGACTCCATCGGCCAACCTCCTCACCCTGGTTTTATAGATGGCCACTTCAGCCAGGGCCAGGAGGAGGTTGACCAGGAGATCCCGCGACTTAGTGGGGCCATGGACAGGGAGTGCATAGATAAGGAGGTGAGGGGAAAAGTGCAACCAAAACCTTAACAAAATATTCGTGAGGAGCCGGAATAGGGGCTGCAGCCTGGTGCACTCCAGGTAGACGTGCGCCAGGGTTTCCCTCACGTCACAAAAGGGGCAGGTGTCCAGGATTGGGGTGAACCGCGCCAAGTACATGCCCCTGCTCACAGCCCCGTGAAGGAGTCACCAACTGATATCCCTGGTGGGCCTCGGGACCAAGGTGGAATATAGGCTGGCCCACCGGGGCTCCTCACTCTCTAGAGGTGGCAGGAGGTCCCGCCACTTTGCGTCAGGGCGGGATGCGAGGGTGAGGACGTGAAGGGTGTGGAGCATGAGCATGTATAGATGTTTCCTTGGCGCGGTCTGGAACTGGACCGGCTGCAGCTCGCGTAGCCGGCTCATGGTGAAGGGGCGGGGGGGTCGGTTGGGTCCACGAGGCAGGGACCCGATGAAAAGGTCCGGAGGGCCTGGGGTGGAGGGTGGGCGGGGCACGCCCTCCCTTAGGACCCGGTCAAGGTAGACCCGAGCAGCAGGCAGCAAAGCGGCCCTCACCTCCTGAAGTACGCACAGGGCAGTACGAGGTCTGGAGAGCCCCATGCGCTGAGCGAGTGTCAGCGGATCCAGCCAGTCTCCCCGGTTGTAGTCCAGGAGGTCTCCGACTTTGGTGACTTCTGCCAGGACCAACCTCTGGCGCACCGAGGGGGACTCCGCCACCTGCACACAGAGCTGGGAGTTGTGTAGCAGGGGCTCCACGAGGAGATCTTCCCCCACGGAGGCCGCCACGGACCTGGTTGCTGTGAACAGTTTCCAGGTCCAGAGGAGGTCCTGGTAGAAGACGGGCAGCCTGGAGAGGTCTCGCGGAAGACCACTTGGATGGAAATAAAGTCGCTGCCGGTCATATCGGAGCCCTCGGAAGCGGCGCAGGAAGGCATACGCCAATATGCTCCATGCCGGACTACCTGCACCATAAAGGAGCCACTGCAGGGCCTGGAGGCGGAAGACATTGACCTGAGTGTGGAGACACTTCAGGCCCTGCCCTCCCTCCTCCAGGGGAGGATGGAGAAC
The DNA here is from genome assembly GCF_965152235.1 of Eretmochelys imbricata. NCBI lineage: Eukaryota > Metazoa > Chordata > Testudines > Cheloniidae > Eretmochelys > Eretmochelys imbricata. The sequence continues at coordinate 178,191,108 of NC_135572.1, read as the reverse complement.
CCCTGCAGAGACCCAGTGCAGTCCTGACCAGAAGAACTCCAGAATCAACTTCCGGAGGTTGGCCAGGAAATCCGGGGCCGGAACCAGGGTGTTGAGCCGGTACCAGAGCATGGACAGGACTAGTTGATTGAGCACCAGTGCCCGCCCTCGAAAGGACAGACACCAGAGCAGTTCTGTCCATCTCCGGAGCCGCTCTACCACCCTGCTCTCTAAACCGTGCCAGTTCTCCGGCGGAGACGGATGCGTGGCAGAAAGGTAAATGCCGAGATAGAGCAGCGGACCCGCGCTCCACCGAATGGCTTGAAGCAGAGGTGGGAGGGAGCTCGCCTGCCGTCAGTCCCCTACCACCAAGCCGAGCTCTTGACCCAGCTGAGCCGGACGGAGGAGGCTGCCGAGTATACATCCTGGCAAGCCTCCACCCGCGCCAAGTCGCCAGGGTCCTGGACAACGAGGAGCACATCGTCGGCGTACGCCGACAGGACCAGCCGCAGCTCTGGCTCCCGCAGCGCCAACCCTATCAACCTCCTGCGGAGGAAACAAAGGAAGGGCTCGATCACCAGAGCGTACAGCTGGCCTGAGAGGGGGCACCCCTGCCGTACTCCTCGCCCGAAGCTGACTGGTTCGGTCAGGGTCCAGTTGAGGCTGACCAGACACGCCTCTGCGGAGGCGTACAGCACCTGGAGAAAACCCACAAACTGGGGTCCGAAGCCAAAACGCTCACAGAGTGCTCAGGAGATACCCGTGATCCACCCTGTCGAACGCCTTCTCCTGATCCAGGGACAGGAAGGCGAACGACAGACCGTCCCTACACCCGAGTTCCAAAAGGTCCCGGACCAAATATAGGTTGTCGAAGATAGTGCGGCCCGGGACGGCGTAGGTCTGCTCTGGGTGGATCACATCCGCCCGCACGGATCCTAGCCGCAGCGAGATGGCTTTTGCTACGACCTTGTAGTCCATGCTGTGGAGCAAGACGGGATGCCAATTTCGTAAATCGCGAAGGTCCCCCTTCTTTGGCAATAAGACAAGCATGGCTCGCCAGCACGAAAGAGGGAGGACCCCGCTCTGCAAAGACTCGGCCCAGACAGTAACTAAGTCTGGGCCGAGGACGTCCCAGAACGCGCGGTAGAACTCCACGGTCAGCCTGTCCATGCCCGGAGATTTATCGGTGGGCATGCGGCGGAGGGCTTCCAAGAACTCGGCCAGAGTGAGAAGCAGCTCTAGCCGGTCTCGGTCGCCCGCGCTGACCATCGGGAGTTTGTCCCAGAGCACTCTGCAAGCATTAGGATCGGTCGGATCCAGGGAGAAAAGGCCTGCGTTGAAGGCCCTGGCCCTCCCGCACATCTCCACCAGATCCGTGAGGGGGGTGCCATCCTCTGAGAGGAGGCAGGTGACGTGCTTCTTGGCCCCCCCTCTTTTTCTCCAGGGCGTAGAAGAAGCGGGAGCCACGATCCATCTCCCGAAGGAGGCGGATGCGGGATCGAACAAAAGCACCCTGGGCCCGATGGTCCTCGATGGCCCGGAGCTCCTCCCGCTTCTCCCGGCACGCCCTGCAGAGGGATGGATCCTCGGGGCTGGCAGCCAGATGCCTCTCCAGCTCTAAGACCTCCCGTTCCAGCTGCCCTATCGCCGCATCCCTCTGTCGGCTGGCGCCCCGGGTGTAGTCATGACAGAAGAGCCCTAGGTCCCACCACCACCGCGCCGAGGGAAAGGCATGCCGCTGCCCTCGCCAGGCCAACCAGAACTCCCGGAAGGACGCCACGAAGCCCACGTCCTCCAGCAAGCTGTTATTAAAATGCCAATAGGCCGGCCCCGGCTTCTCTGCACAGAGAGAGACCGTCACGGTGGCCAGGTGATGATCGGAGAATGGGGCTGGCCAGATGCTGGAGGAGTGGGCCTGTGAAAGATGGAAACGTGATAAATAGATGCGGTCCAACCGGGAGTAGCGCGACCGACGGGCCTCCACCCGGACAAATGTGAACATCGAGGCGTCGTCCGGGTGGTGGTTGTGCCAGACATCCACCAGGGAGTGATGGTCGACTATCTCCCGGAGGATGTCCGCGGTGGCCGGGCACTGCTCGGTCCCCGAGCGGTCCTGCTCCTCAAGGGTTGTATTAAAGTCCCCGCCCAGGACCAGGCACTCGTGAGGATCCAAAGTGCCGAGGAAGGCGGACGCCTGCTGAAAGAAATGTAGCCGCTCCGGGCCCGATGTCAGGGCATAGACGTTGACAAGATTGACCACGAGCCCCTCCAAATGGACCCGGAGGTGCAGCAGGCGGCCCAGCACAGCCTCGGCGACCCCCAGCACCTCGGGCCGTAGGTTGGGGGAGAACAGGGTCACCACTCCAGCCGTACGAACTGTGAGATGGCTAAAGTAGACCCTGTCCCCCCATTCCAGCCACCAGTTAGCTTTGGTGGCCAGATCCGTATGGGTCTCCTGCAGGAAAATCACAGAGTACCCCGCCCCCCGAAGGAAGGAGAGCACCTGGCACCTGCGGAGACCCATCCTACAGCCCCAGGTGTTTAACGTGATGATGGTAAGAGGTTCCATGAGGAGGGCTGGGGGGGATCCTCACTGGCAGGGACGCTCGTGGTTTCCAACGGGCCGCGCAACAATCCGTGACCTACCCCGTAGGTAATTAGGGAGTCACGGAAGAGGCGGACCCGCTGGTAAGTCGTGGCAGCCTGCTTCCCGGTCCTTTTACCCTCCCCCATGAGGGCCCTCGTGGCCCGGACGATGAGATGGAAATCCCCCCATCGCTGCAGGGCAAGCTGCACCTTATTACGGGAGCCCCGGACGTCCTCAAGGAACTCCTGCGGCTCCTCCCGTAGCGTGTGGGGGGCCGGGGCCACTGGCCCCCGGCTGTCCTCTGGAGGGACTACTGACACAGCCCCATGGCCCACCAAAACGGGCAGGCAAGGGGCAGACCCCCGACATGGCGCCCAATGGGCTGGCGCCACGCAGCCCCCCTCAAACCCTGGCTCGAGTGGGGGCGGCAGAGGAAAGGTAGCAGCCCCTAGTGAGTCGGGACTGGGGAATACAGAAGCCGCTCCCTAGGGGCTATCTTCTAGGAGCGAGGAGATGATGGCCCCAGGGGCTGCAATGATAGCACGGGAGGTGAGGGGGACAGGAGCGGGGTTGACATCAGGGGCAGGGCAGGGATTCAGAGTAAGGGCAAGGCAGGGGTTGGGTGCAGAGCCAGGGAGAGGGGCAAAGGTAGGATCCTGGGCCCCAGGAGCCAAGCCGTTGGAAAATGGCCCCTCTCGATCAGGCTCTGGGAGGTTGGGGTGGGGCAGGGGGCCCTCCACGATGCTGGGCTCTAGCACAACGGCCAGCAGAGTAGCCACAGCACCGTCAGTGGGGTCCCCGCCCGGGAAGGAGGTCAGTCGCCCCACACCCTCAAGGGGCAACCCGTGGGGCTCGGGTCCCAGCCGCAGCGCACCAGCGGTTGCCTCGGTGGACTTGGCGGCTAACAGCGAGGTGCCACCCACGGCCGGGCAGATGGAGGAACCCTGGGAATCCTCGGAGGCGGAAGCAAAGGTAGCGGTTAGGGGAAGGGGACATGGGGAAGGCGGGGCCGGGGTGAGGTCTCTCAGATCGAGGCCCGCTAGCAGAGGGTCGTCCTCCCCCTGGGTGACTGGGGTCAGACCCAGGGCCTCGATCTCCTTGTATATGGAGGGGAGCTCTCCTTCCATCACCCCGGAGGTCTCCCCGCTAGTGCCCGGAGTGACACTCGCCCCGAGGCTCATGGTGGTTGCGGATGGTAACGGGGCAGGTGGGGCTCCATTGGGGTTCTTGGAGGGACGGGACTCTAAGGGAGGGACGGTACTACCCTCCCGTGCTGCCACGTTTTCCCCAGCCAGCACCAGGGGATGGTATGCGCCCGTGGGCAAGGCAGAGGGCTCGGCATCAGCACCCCCCCTTCTGGTCTTCCGGGGGGCTTCCGCATCAGTGGAAAGGAGCGGAGCTCGAGCCTTCCGCTTGTCCCGCTTCCCCTGGACTAGGGCCCAGCCCTCCATAGCATCATCGGGGGGCCGGCTAACAGGGATCGGGTCAGGGGGCAAGGACGATGGCTCAGGGACCGTGGGAGACAGCGGTGGGGCGGAATAAGGGAGGGAAGAGTCCCCCGGGGCGGGCCCTCTCCCACGCTTGGCGGTATCCCTGCCGCACCCTCCTCTGGGGGCCCCGCCAAATTGCAGGCAGCAAAGGCGGGGCTCTCCCGCTCATCTGTACATGCTGGGGGGAGCGCCCCTTGGGCCCGAGCGGGAGCACTGATGGACTGAGTGGGAGGAGGGGCGGCTTCGGGCGCCGGGCAGCCAGGGGTGCCGGCGATGACATGGCCAGCGGGGGGTCCCGGGGCTCGGGGGTCCCGGATGCCTCTCCTTGCCGGGCCAAGGGGCAGTCCCTCCGGACGTGCCCCATCACCCGGCAGAGGTAGCACCAGGCCTCCCCCGTGGAATAATGCACCCGGTAGTGGGCTCCCTGGTAGGGGATCAAAAAGGACCCCTCAAGCGCCTCTCCATCACGCGCCGCCGGCGGCAGTTGCAGCTGCACTTGCCAGCGGAACGAGAGGACATGATGGAGGGCAGGGTCCTTGCAGCTCAAGGAGAGAGGGCTCAAAACAGAGATGGGCTTCCCCAGGGTAGATAGGGCAGGTAATAGGGCAGCATTGGGAAGGAAGGGAGGGACAGAAGTCAGGACCAGGCAGACGCCCAGGTCGTCCAGTGGCTCGAGGGGGACGAACACGCCCCCCACCACCAGGCCCTTCTCCACTGCCTCCTGGGCGGTGGCCTCCGATGCCAGGAAGAAGACCACCTTCCTTACATTTTGAAGGCCGCCACAATGGCCATGGGCCCCACCGCCCTCGCCAATGCCCGCACGTACGTCTCCATGTGGGGCGAGGTGGGCACCAGGAGGCAACGGATGCCGTGCTTCCTGGTCATGGTGGGAAAGGGGCTCCGGCCACTATAGCTGGTAGCGGAGGCGGCGGGCGGGAGAGATGACGTAACGGTAGGCGGGGGGGCTCCCGCCACCTGGGCATACGCCCTGGGGGCCGAGGGAGGGACACCTGCAGAGCTGGTGGAAGGAGCAGCGGGGTGGGAGGCCGCGGCCGGTGGCGGGGCCGCGGCAATGAGGGCAGTCCCTGCTATGGAGGGTCTGGACTTTTTGGCAGGGCCCTTCCCCTTCTTCCTACCCTGGCCCTTCCCGCCGGCTGGGGGGCTCCCCCAGAATCTAAGGGGGGGGAGGGACGTGGCAGCAACGGAGGTCACCCCGGTGCCCGCTGCTGCCGGCGCCCTGGTGGGGGCGGTGACAGGTGGTTTGGCAGCAGCGGCTGAGGTAGAGGCTTGGGGGGGTGACGGAGGGGCAGGCAGGGGAGGGGTATCTAGGGCTGCTGGAGGGGCCCCACCCATCGTATCCCCCGCCATAATGATCAGGGAGGGAGGGAAGGACACCAGAAAGAGGAGGGAAAAGGGGAGGCAGGTCAACCACTCCTCCCCGCTAGACTGCAGGCAGGGGAGGAGGGCGCCAAAGGGGATGGGCTGGACAGGGGGGCTTTCAAGGTGTTGTGGGGGACAGTCATCGACTCAGAGTAGAAAACCGGCTCCTCTAGCTGCACTAGGGGAGGGGAGTCATAACAACATTCGGGGAGTGCAGTGAGATCGGGGCAAACTCAAACAGGGGAAGGGCACAAGCGCATGGGAGGGGGCATGGGTGCACTGAATAAGGGGCCTAATCAGGGCAGAGGTATCACATGGCGAGGGGGGAGAACCAGGCTGGAGGCAGGACAGGGAACCTAGGGGCTGACTTCAGAGGCAAGGGCGGGGCAAACAAGCAAGGGCTGCAGAGGGAGAAGGGCGGGGCAGGCAAACAAACTGAAGCCAGCGAGGTGCTGGGGTAAAGGGGAGGGCAGAAAGGCTACAAGGGGAAAATGGGGCAGGGAGCCAGGGACAAAGCTGGGGGCTGCTGAAGGGGGTCAGTCCAGGATGGGGCAGGGGGCACGTGCGCCCAATTGCGCTTGCAAAAAAAGGTCAGTGCGGGCTGGCTGCTGCTGCAGGCCCCAAAGGTGGTGAAAGAGGGCAGTAGGCCAAGCAAGCAGCGGAATCCCAGAAGCAGGAGCTTGAGGCAGATGGCGAGTGTCCACTGGGGGTGGTGGAGGGGGCAGCGCCGACGGTGGTGGCTGCGGGGTTTGGGGGGGGGGGGCACTGATGGACTAGGGGGCAGGCTCCACGCCACATCCCCTGTGTCCCCACAAACACAGTCAGCACCCCCACCACAAACGCACAGTCCGAAAGTTACTCAGCTTTCAAGTCCCCTCCACAGTGGTCTGCAGAGTCCTTGTGCGCTCCCCCAGCAGCAGATGGCCTCGTCCCCTCCTCCTTCGGGGTCCGGCAGCTCTCAGGCAGCAACAAAGGCAGCAGCAGCAGCTCCAGGCAGCAGCCCGGTGGCCAGGCAGGCAGAGAGGACCCCTCACAGGTAGTGTTGATGGTGGTGGTGGTATTCACAGCAGCGGTAGCAGCAACGGCTGGGGTAGGGGTCCCTCACTCCCCCCCCGGGAAGCAGGCCAGCAGCCCCCCCCAAGGAGCTGTAGTTGGAACAGTAGCGACAGCACCCGAGGGTGGGGGGGGTCCAGCAGCTGGCCAGCAACCAGGTAGGGGAGATGGCATCCAGCCCGGCCAGGAAAGTAGCTGGAGCAGGGGCAACGGCGGCAGCAGCAAGGGCCCAAGGCCTAGCAACAGGAGCAGCAGTCTCCCTCCTTCCTCCAGGCCGGTCAGGTTCAGCAGAGGAGCCGAAGGCAGGGCTACTGGATGAGCAGGTTTCTGTTCCCTGACTGACCAGAGCAGGGACTGCTCCATGCTAATGAGAATATCTGACTCCAATTAACCTGCAAAGAGTTAGGTGAGGCTATTAAGTTAATGTGACCACCTGACTCTAATTAAGGCCCCTCTGATAATATAAAAGAGCTCACTCCAGTCAGGCAGAGAGGAGCCAGGGAGAGGAAGTGTGGCTGAAGGTCTGGTTAATGAAGACACCCTCAAGTCATAGGTAAGGGTGAAGAAGGGAGAAACAGGAGAGCTGTGGGGAAGTGGCCTAGGGAAATGTTGCAACTCTGGCAGTGAAAGGTTGGCTGCCAACAGCTGCTATCATTAGGGTCCCTGGGCTGGAACCTGGAATAGAGGGTAGGCTTGGGTTCCCACCACTACAGAAACACCTCCTGGGAGGGGAAAACAGGCCCCTGTCAAGGCAGGAGGCTAAACTGTTTTGGCATGAGGCTGTAGGAGCAACAGAGACAGTGGGAATTCTCTCACCAACCTCCATTGCTGGCTTATGATAAAAAGGGCTCAGGAGACTGTATCCCTGGCCCTAGAGAGAGAAGGGCTACATGGAGGGTTGCAGTGAGCCTCTGAAACTAGCTTAAACTGCCTGGAAGCGTGGAACCCACGGGGACAAGAATGGTCCTCTGCCACAACTGGTGTGAGCAGTGAGATATGTGATTGTTCACAGCGTGGTGGAACAAAGAGGTTTTAAAAAAAGTGCACTAAGGTTTTTGGTGTTGGCTTTTTGTTTGTACCACAATGGAGGAGGTGGTGAGAGAGCTGGTGCAAGCCCCGGTGGCCCAGCAGGAAGCAACCTGGGCTCAGGTGATGGCTCAATGGGAGTGCATGGGGCTATAGCAGGAAACCAACCAATTATTAATGAGCCAGGCGACCCAAAATAGAGCCCTCCTGTGTGAGGTAATGGACCAGCTGACGATCCTCACCACCCAGGCCGGGGGTCCGATGGGACCCAAACCCTGAGGGCCATAGGTTGTCTGCCAAAGATGACAGCAGAGGATGATGTAGAGGCATATCTCCTCTCATTTGAAAGGTCTGTTCAGCGTAAGGCATGGCCCCAGGAGCAGTGGGCCAGCATTCTTGCCCCTCTTGTGTGGAGAAGCCCAGAAAGCCTACTTTGATCTGCCCACCAAGTATGTCGCTGACTATTCCCAGCTGAGGGCAGAGATGCTAGCAAGATCAGGGATGACAGCAGCGGTACGGGCCCAGAGGTTCCAGGAGTGGAAATACAGGGAGAATAAACCTCCGAGGTCCCAACTATTCGACCTTAGACACCTCGCTCGGAAGTGGCTATGGTCCAAGGCATGCAGCCCAGAGGAGATTTTGGAGACTTTGGTAATGGACCATTACATGCGGGGACTGATCTCCGAAAATGAGTGGGCCAGAATGATCCGTCCACCGACGATGAAATGATCACATTGGTGGAAAGTTGGATGACAGCCAGGGAATTGACCCAACTCCCCAAGGAAGGCCCCTCATGAAGCAAACACTTGACCTTGACCCTGACCCTGGAAGGTTGGGCAGCCAAATCCCCAGGGAGTCCTAGGTGGAAGAAGAGGGGGACCAAAAACCAGCAGGGAACCCAGAAGGAAGGAAAAGGCCTGAGTGGGGGGGAGACCCTGGGACTAAACCCTCTAACCCATGTGATAGGGGTGTGACTAGAAGTTATAAGTGTTACGGGTGTGGGAAGGTTGGGGCACATAGCAACCCAGTACCCCAATGTCATAGAGTCCATGCAGTGTAACCTGGGGGACAGGTAAGACCCATGCAGCCTCCTCAATATTGTAGGTGTTGCAGTCACCCCACATAAATATACAAGGCAGGTAAAGCTGAATGGGGTAGAAACCATGGACTCGTAGACTCGGGGAGTGCTATCACCCTAATTTTGGGTAAATCAGTGAAGCGCAGCCAGTTAATGCAGGCTAAGCGTACAGGGGTAACCTGTGTCCATGGGACTGTTAGTTACTACCCCATCATACCAGTGAAAATTGAAATTCAGGGAAATGTCACCAGGGTGAAAGCAGGGGTAGTCCTAAACCTCCCATACCCCGTGCTCATAGGTAGAGAATTCCCTGGGTTTGGAAACTTGCTCCCACAGGAGGAATTGGAGGGAGAGGTGCTCCCCGAACTTCAGGAGGCTTCTGCGGCAGAATGATACCTCCCATTTTTCACAGAAATGTCCCAGGAGTTATTCCCTGTCCCAGGGAAAGGCAGGAAGACCAAGAGAGAAAGAAGGGCAGCCAAGGCCTTGGGTACCCAAATCCTGACACAAGGACAGAGGGCCACCTTTGTAGGCTGACGTACATGGGCAACTGAAGGGGAGGGCCCGAGACGGAGGAGGGGTCAGAGACCACTTCCAACCCCAACCTCATGGAGCCAGCTGAGAGGGCAGAGACAGATCCCTCAGAGTTCAGGCTGATAAGCCCCAGGAGAGAGACTTTTGGACAGGACCAGGTCAAAGACCCAAGGTACGAGAATGCCAGGAAGGAGGTGGCTGAGATACGTGGGGTACCTAAAGAGGGAAAGGGCCTTATTTTGTGATCAAGAGGAATCTCCTATACTGTGTCGTGCAAATGCAGGAGCAAGAGGTACACCAGCTCTTAGTACCCTGGAAACACCAGAAGGCAATATTAAGCCTCGCTCACAGTCACCTTTTTGGAGGTCACCTGGGAGTGCAGAAAACCCAGGCATGAATCGTACACAGGTTCTTCTGGCCAGGGGTACATGAAGACGTCCGGCGGTACTGTGCCTCTTGCTCCAAATGCCAACTGTACAGCCCTCGTCCACATCTAAGAGCTCATCTGGTACCCCTGCCAATCATCGAAGTTCCATTCGAAAGGATCACCATGGATCTGCTAGAGAAAACGTTCCGAGGCCACCAGTATGTGCTTATCATCCTAGACTATGCAACCAGGTACCCAGAAGCTGTCCCCTTATGAAACACAGCTTCCAAGAGCATTGCCAAAGACTTAGTGGCAATCTTTGCCCGGGTAGGGTTACCAAAAGAAATCTTCACAGACCAGGGAACACCATTCATGTCCAAGTTGATGAAGGACATCTGTTCCCTGCTCCATGTCCAGACCCTGCGGACCTCGGTTTACCATCCATAAACCGATGGTCTGGTGGAAAGATTTAATTGGACCCTCAAGGCCATGATAAGAAAGGTAGTAAGCAAGAATGGGAAAGATTGGGACAACCTACTACCGTACCTCATGGACCTCACTGATGGCGAACCTCAAGCTTCCACTGGATTCTCCCCCTTTGAGCTGTTGTATGGACACAACCCCTGAGGCATCCTGGACATAGCCAAGGAAACTTGGGAGGAGGAACCCAGTGAGGGGAAGAATGTAATAGATCATGTGCTCTGGATGAGGGATTGGATAGCCCGGGTCACTCCCATAGTGAGGGAGCACCTAGAGAAGGCCCAAGAGGCCCAGAGAACCTACTACAACCGTCAAGCCAAGGTTCATCAGTTTCAACCCAATGACAGAGTAATGGTACTGGTACCCACAGCCAAAAGTAAGCTGTTGGCCCAGTGGCAAGGGACCTACGAAACAGTCGAACCCATAGGGGAAGTAAATTACAAGGTGTGACAACCAGGACATCGAAAACTAGAGCAGATATACCACGTCAACCTTCTGAAACCCTGACATGCACGAGAGGCATGCACAGTGGCTCAAGAAAAGCTGCACCCAGGGAACAAAAATCCTGAACAGGTGAGGGTGTCTCCTGATCTAACGACAGCCTAGAAGAAAGAGGTAACTGAGATGATCACCCAAGATCAAGACGTATTCTCGAGAAAGCCGGGTCGCACAACTGGGACATATCGCCACATCATCACAAACCCTGGGGCCAGAGTAACTATGAGGCCCTACCAGGTGCCAGCAGCCAAAAGGGAGGAAATAAAAGCAGAAGCCAGGAAAATGCTGGAGATGGGGATCACTGAAGAATCCCACAGTCAGTGATCCAGCCCAATAGTGGTGGTGCCCAAACCTGATGGCACCACAAGGTTCTGCAACGACTTCTGTTGACTAAACGAGAGATCCCAGTTTGATGCCTACCCTATACCCCTCATAGATGAACTAGTGGACCGTCTGTGAAATGCCCGGTACTTGACAAAGGGGTACTGGCAGATTCCCCTAGCTGAAGATGCAAAGGAAAAGATGGTGTTTTCTACACCAGAGGGTCTTTTCCAATATACGGTCCTCTCTTTTGGACTGCATGGGGGACCCAGCTACCTTTCAGCACCTCATGGACAAGTTATTACGCCTCCATGCCAGTTATGCTGCGGCCTACTTGGATGACATGGTAATTCATATCCCAGACTGGGATACCCACTTGGAAAAAGTGGGGGCGGTCCTGGATACCTTCAGGTGAGCTGGCCTTATGGCAAACCCTGTTAAGTGCGCCATACGGGTCACGGAGGCCAAATATCTTGGCTACATGGTAGGAAAAAGTCTGGTAAAACCCCAACTGAATGAGTTAGAGGCCATCCAAAATTGGCCACAATAGAGTCGTAAGAAGCAGATCCGAGCATTCCTAGGTGGTGGGGTATTACTGGCATTTCATCCCCCATTTTGCCACGAGCCTAACTGACTTAGTGAAGGCTCGTGGTTCTGATCCAGTCAGATGGTCCGATGTAGCAGAGAGGGCATTCACAGACCTACGGACTGCCCTCTGCAGTAACCCCACATTGTTAGCCCCGGATTTCACCAAGGAATTCATCCAAGAGACAGATGCATCTGAGGTGCGGTTAGGGGCTGTCCTGTCGCAGATGGTTGGAGAAGAGGAACACCCAATTTCCTACCTCAGTAGGAAACTCCTTCCGAGGGAACAAAAAATACGCAGTGGTAGAGAGAGAGTGGGGCAGGGAGGGATAGCTCAGTGGTTTGAGCATTGGCCTGCTAAACCCAGGATTGAGAGTTCAGTCCTTGAGGGGGCCATTTAGGGATCTGGGGCAAAAATTGGGGATTGGCCCTGCTTTGAGCAGGGGGTTGGACTAGATGACCTCCTGACGTCCTTTCTAACCCTAATATTCTGAGTGCCTCACTGTAAAATGGGCCATGGAAATGTCACGTTATTACCCGCTGGGGTGCAGATTTATCCTTGACTGACCATGCCCCTCTTCAATGGGTGCAACGGAACAAGGAAAAGAACACGAGTAACCAGGTGGTTCTTATTCCTCCAACCTTTCCAGTTCTGCATACAGCAGGGAGTCGCCATGGCAATGCCGATGGCTTATCAGGCATACACTGTCTGGCATCTCAAGCTGCCCATCCCCTTGGTGTTGAGCAAGGGGAGGGACATGTGATAGACCAGGCCAGTTGGGTACAGAAGAGTGGCAGAAGGCAGATATACTGGCCACTGGATGAACAATTTTCTGGTCCCTGACTGACCAGAGAAGGGGCTGCTCCAGGCTAATGAGAACATCTGACTCCAATTAACCTGCAAAGAGTCAGGTGAGGCCATTAAGCCAATGTGACCACCTGTCTCTAAGGCCCCTCTGATAATATAAAAGGGCTCACGCCAGTCAGGCAGAGAGGAGCCAGAGGAGACGAAGTGCAGCTGAAGGGCTGGTTAATGAAGACACCCTCAAGTCATTGGTAAGGGAGCCCTAAGGTAAGAGAAGCAGGAGAGCTGTGGGGAAGTGGCCCAGGGAAATCTAGCAACTCTAGCAGTGAAAGGTTGGCTGCCAACAGCTGCTACCATTAGGGTCCCTGGGCCGGAACCCAAAGTAGAGCAGGCCCGGGTTCCCCCCAACCCACCACTACAGAAACACCTCCCAGGACGTGAAAACAGGCCCCTGTCAGGACAGGAGGCTAAACTGTTTTGGCATGAGGCCATAGGAGCAACAGAGACTGTGGGAATTCTCTCACCAACCTCCACTGCTGGCTTATGATGAAAAGGGCTCAGACTGTATCCCTGGCCCTGGAGAGAGAAGGGCTACGTGGAGGGTTGCAGTGAGCCTCTGAAACTAGCATAAACTGCCTGGAAGCGTGAGACCCATGGGGACAAGGTTGGAGCTCTGCCACAGTACATACAAAAAAGGCATAGTTAAGGTTGCACAGTCACTTTCAAACTTAGGAGTGCTTCACGTTGCAACCATATCCTTCTTTTAACATAGTTTTGTATTGAAACAGATTTGTATAGTAGAGCTGGTTGGGGGCGGGGATAGGAAAAAGACTTTTCTATTTTTGTTCAAAATGGACTTGGAGGGGGATTTTTCCACAGAGTTTTGACCAAAAACTACAAAAGTTCTTTTTTTTTCTTACCAAGAACAATTTTCCATGGATTAAAAAAATTGAAATTAATGTTGAAAAATCAGTAAACTTCATTTTGGAAGATGTTCACTTATTTTTAGAAATGAAAGGCCCTTTTTCAATGAAAAATTTTTCATATGAAAAGTTAAATGTCAAAATATGCAATATACATTGTACTACATCAAGATACAATACACACTAATATTCAATTTGCACTTCATTTTACAGTATTAGTTTAATGTTCACACTGTTTAGACAGAAGTTAACAGATCAGCATTAGAAGGGAGTGCTTCCTGTTGCTGAATAGCTCACATGCTAGAGTGGGGCATAATGGGGATTAGATCATTAATCTGTTCATGTTCTTCCAGTTGAATTTATTTCATCTTCTATTAACATCGTCAAGCACTGGTTAAAATAATTACAGAGTATAACTCAACCAATGTTAAGTTCATACCATATTTTTAAATGGACCATATTACTTCCTCACTTTTCTGTAAAATTATATCAAAATGTTTTACTGCTAATGTTTAGCAGCATCATTAATCGGCCTCTCCATCACCACCACACACACACACTGACAGGAAAGCAACCTAAAAAAATACAACTTAGAAAATAGCTAAGGAAATTTACATTCAACATACTGAATAAACCAGTGACAAATATTTCATTTTTGAGGCAAATATTTTTTCCTTTAATACATTACATAAAACTGAAGTCATGTCTGTTACCAGAACATATTTCTTAGTTTTGCCCGCAAAGGCCAGACCTCAAGGAGCTTGTGATTCTTGGCTGTCCTCTTTGCAGATTCTGACCAGGGTCCCATCATGCATGGGGGTCAAAAGGCCTCCCACTGCCATCTTGCTAGTAGTCTTTTCATTGTCAGTCTGTCTGGGTGAGAGGAACCCAGGGTATTACATAAGTAAAATATAGAAGCAAGATAAAAGCGATTCTTCTCCAGTGCAATGAACAGATCAAGTGTAGGTTGTTAATTCTGAAATCTGATGCCTGAGCTTCGAAAAAAGAGTTTTTACAAGACAATGTGAATAGGGACAGGTGAACCCAGTTAATTAAATTCAGCAAAGGAATTTTACAAGTTCATTTTCTCTGAAGTCATTTATTTTTACAGTGTCCAGTATTCAATCAAGATTTGGAGAAGTTACAAAATTATTTAGAACTTGAAACCTACGTAACTCCAAATGTCTTGAACTTGTATTTGTTGTGATTTCAACCATGATTGACTGATTACTCAGTTTCATCTGTGAGCCAGCTGTCACATAACAGAAAGATCAGTTCAGAAAACAGCTGACATTCAGAGAAATTTCTGAAGTGGTGAAGTTGGGGGGGAGGGAAAAGAGAAGGGCCAATTGGAGTCAGCCCCAGAGGAAGGACAATCAGCTGGAACTATCCCAGGCCTCCCTAGACTGAGGATATCAAAAAGTCCTAGTGCACAGACAAAGAGAATCAGTAGCCTCTGAGATGAAAAAGGAAACGGCCAGCTTGGCTGCAGAAAGCAGAAGCACAGACGGGTGAGCCTCACCCAGCACATGGATTTCCTCTTCACAAGAGAACACACTGCTTGTGGAGCCATTTCACAGCTAGGGAATATAGAAGCCATAGCCTGCTATAGGGGGAGACCTTCAACCTGACCCCTGTTACCAAGAACCAGCTGAAACCCTGGGGGAAAAGAGAGAGACTTCAAGAAGCCAAGATGATCAGAGCACTGTACCCATCCTTGGCTGAGGAAAACAAAGTGAGTTATATGGGGCTGTCCCTGCTACAACAATTAGATAGCTGTTGAATATAATTAAGCTATTTTATTTTTTAACTCAACTTTTTAGCCCCCACAAATAAAAAGGTTGTCTATACCCCGAGTGCCCATGTCTCTTTACATCCACATGTGCAAACCACTTAGTACCCATCTGTGAATACCAACAGCCCATGGAGACATTCACCCTTGCCTTTTTGAGAGTCTATGGATACATCTACACTGTAAAGAAAGACCCATGGCACCAAATCTCAGAGTTGGGTCAACTGACTCAGGCTCGCTAGACTGGGGGCTATGAGGCCAGAGCAGATTTCAGAGCAGGAACATCTACACTGCTACACAGCCTGAGCCTAGGGAGCCCTAGTCAGTTGACCCCAGCTCTGAGACTCAGTACCACGGGCTTTTCTTTGAAGTGGAAACATACCCTATGTATTTCAGAGGAGTCTCTAGAGCCAATCAGGAATATCCAGAAGGTTTTGATATTTTCCCCTGTATTTATGTAACTTTCCTTCCTCACTACCCACTAAGGCCATGTTTACACTACAGGTGCTACAGAGGCACAGCTATGGCAGTGCTGCTGTAACGCCATAGCACAGACTCTCTTCCTACATCAGCAGATTTTCCATAGATGTAGTTAATCCACATCTCTAAGAAGTGATAGCTAGATCCAAAGAAATCTTCTGTGGATCTAGTCATGTCTACACTGGAGGTTAGATCAACCTAACTATGGCACTCAGGGCATGCAATTTTTCACAGCTCTGACCTAGCTACGTTGTCCAATCTAATTTGAAAGTGTAGACCAAACCTGAGGAATGACTGACGCCTCAGGCATTTGAATAATTTATCATGGATGTTGTGCAATGGCCTACAGCCCTCAACCAGTTTGGGGTTCTGTTGTGCCACAGAGTCAATATATAGCAAATGACAGCCCCTGACCCAGAAAGCATACATATAGGTGACTTCACAATTTTCTATATTAAAAATATAGAAGTCATTTACAGCCTAACAGATTTGTTAAGCATGACATCCCATGTTAAGATTATTTATAATTACTCTTACATTTAAGTTATACATTTTCTGGGTGTTTTCCTCTTTCATGCCTGATTTGCTCTTCCAGTAGTTTTCAACACAAGCTTCCATGTCTCCTTTTTCCTAAAGTTCTCTACAGCCCTTCTTAGAGGAAGGCTAATGACAGCCTTGTGTAAACTCTGCTTACACTCCTTTGGAGTTTCCCCAGTTTCTGAAGTGATTTTAAATATCTGCTAATGGTTCCCCTAATCCTTTTTCAATTTCCTTTTGGATTCTCAAATGAGTCCCTTTGGTCCTTAAATTGTCTCAGTCTTCATCCATTTTAATTTCTCCATCACGTGCTCTGGCATGATCCTATTTCTTTTTACTATTTCTTTCTTTTCCCCTGACACATTTATGGCCGTTTCTCGCATCTGTCCTCTCCATTCTCCTGTTTGAATATGAAGGCAAAGAATTAAAGTAGTTTAGTAATGTCTTTTTCTTCCATCTATAAATTACTCTTGCCACCTCAGAGATACTTCACTGACTGCATGCTGCTCCCTTTGCACTTGAAAAGAAGATTGCTCAAAAGGTTAAGACATCCTCCACCTTCGCTTTTCTTATCAATTTTTACACTCTCTCAACTTCATTCTGTATTCTTCCCAGCCCTACCTTGTACCTCATGTTTTATAACTCTCACATTCCTTTTTCTTATCCGTGATTGCATTTTGTATGTACTTGTTCATCGACCTTGGCCTTTTCTTCTTCCACACATACTGTATTTATTGCTATATGACACACATAACCCGCGGGCAGCCTTTAATCTATCTTTGAACACTTTCTATTTCCCCTCTGTGTTCTTCTCCTATATTGCTTTATTCCATCCGATTTCACCAAGCACTTCACACATTCTGGCAATATTCTCAGCTGAAATTCACTGTCCTTATTTTTCCCTTTTAGTTTTCTCTATTTCTCTATATTCCTAACAGACAAAAATAGAACGTCGCTATTGCTTAGATAGAAAGTGCTATTGAAGTAATGTGTGACGGTTCCACTATGCTCACTAAGTGTACTACTGTGATTATTGAACCCCAGGTATAGTGGGGGGAGAGTGGGAGAGAGAGTGTGTGTGTGTGTGTGTCAAGGAGCAGCATGCTGTTATGCAGTGTCATCTGCAGTACAGCAGAAGTAGCACTTTGCTCAAGTACCAAGTGGTTTTATAGAAGCAAACAGCTACAGAATGAAATTGACTAGGATAGTATGATCCTAAAAAATAGAGGCATACCAACCAGAAAAGAAAAACAGAGGAAATAAAATAAAAGGAAAACCAACACAGGAGCAAAAGTAAATAAAAGGAGACAATGAAAAAAATGGAGAAAGAGAAATTAGAAAAACAAAAGAAAATAAAAACTGACAGAGAACAGGAGTTCTCTGAGAATTGTTACATTACCTTATTTTAATCTACAAAAAAGTTAAGCCCTAGAAAATGTCTGCCACCCTGCTAAGTTATTTACACATGGGCAAAACAGAGAAATGTAGCATTTTATTCCAGCCTAGCACAAGTATAAGTTACTACATAACTCACTGGTCAGTATTCATTATGTTGGTACTATCTGTATCAGAGACACAGAGGATAAAAGTCTGTTAAAACCCCAATCTACAGAGTCTAGTTCTTTAGCTCAAACTGCAGAGAGACTTGTGCTTTCCAGTTCAGTCCTGTTTTGGCCACGAAGATGCAAGGTAAAAGGCAATGCAGAATCAAGTCCACTACCTCTGGGCTAAATTGACTTCTGAACACAAGAAATGGCCCCTCTAATTACATTCAGAGGTTTCAGACATTTCTGTTTGACAGAGTAGTTGAAGCATGACTTTTTAAGAATTGCTACCACTTTCATCTCACATAAGAACTTTGTGCTATAAGGCATGCAAGCATTAGACTCAGGAAAACAATGGTCAGACTGCAGAGAAATGATCTACTGATGCTCATACAGTGTGGATAATATTTCTGCATGTAACCCTGATGCAACCTGGAATTCGATACCTTCATAAATTTTTTTTTAATCTATTTAAATAAAGTAACAGGACTAACAGGTTATAGAAAACAAATTACATTTTCTCCTCCCTTATGTATTAATCCAAGCAAATTGTAAACATGCAGGTATTTTTCTACTCTAAACGTTCTCCTCTAACTTCTGATATATTTTAGATTACATATTAATGGTAGTATAATTATTTAATAAAAGCTTTTTTGTGACTGAATGGTTATTTCATTCAGGTGCTGCAATTTAGTTTGCCAGACTGCATTAAGCAAAATGAAATGGCTCCATCTAGTGGTTAGATCTGGAGTTGGCAAAATAAAACCCCAAATCCTAACACTTTCAGAAGAGATCCTGAAATCAAATAGATAATTGAAAAGCTAAAAACAGAGGGCAGCAGTAGGTTTGAGGTAGAGCTGGTCAAAAGAATAGTAATATCCATAGTACTTACAGGTAAATTTTTCTCACTTGCCTGGGAACCTGAGATTCACAGCAGCAGTGAACTACACCACATTCTAAAGGCACAAGTAATGTGTTCCACATTTTTAGGTAGTGTAAGCAATTTAGTAATTGTACTAGATGCAGTTAACTCTTTTTGGTTTTCTGTTTTCTTTCCCTGCTTCAGATCCTTAATATCAGTCCGAGTCACAGGATATGAGGATCGGCATACCTTGTGGCAGGGGTGGACAAACTTTTTGGCCTGAGGGCCACATCTGGGTGGGGAAATTGCTTGCAGGGCAGGGGTTGGGTTGTGGGGGCAGAGTGCGGGGTGTGGGAGGGTGTGCGGTGTGCAGGGCTTAGGGCAAGGGGTTGGGGCAGAGGAGGGGTGCAGTGTGTATGAGGGGGCTCACGGAAGGGGGTTAGGCTTCAGGAGGGGTGTGGAGTGCAGGAGGGGGCTCCAGTCAGGGGGCTGAGGTGCAGGAGGGCTCTCGGGCAGTGGGTTGGGTGCAGGAGGGGTGTGGGGTGCGGCAGGGGGCTCAGGGCAGGGAGTTGGGGTGCGGGGTACAGGAGGGGTTCAGACTCCGGCCCAGCGCTGCTTACCTACAGTGGCTCCGGGGTGGCAGCGGCGTGCACCAGGATCAGGGCAGGCTCCCTGCATGCTTGCCCCGGCCCCGCACTGCGCCACTCCAGGAAGAGGATGGCACCACGTCCCTGCGCGGCCCCTGGGCGAGGGGAGGGCACAGGGCTCTGCGTGTTTTCCTCGCCTGTGGGGTACCTCCCCTGAAGCTCCCATTGGCCGCAGAAACCCATTTCAAACCCACAGGCAAGAGCAGCATGCGGAGCTCTCTGCCGCCCCACCCCCACAGGCTGCAGGGACGTGGTATGGCCGCTTCCTGGAGCGGCACAGAGCCCGTGACGGTGGCAATCCCGCGGGCCAGATCCAAAGCCCCGAGGGGCCGGATCAGGCCCACGGGCAGTCGTTTGCCCACCCCTGCCTTATGGCTATGTCAAATCTAGTCATCCAAAGATAACATTACTTAGAGAAAAAGCAGAATATAAAGTGTTTTCCTATTCCTCGTGTACTAATAGATATATTCTTTCTGTTATTAAATAGGCATAAAGTTCCCCACCTCTGTGCTGCTCAAGTGTTCTTCCCTAGTTCTAGCAATTCATATACCGCTGCTTTCCTCTGCCCTCTCTTGTTCATGCTATTCTGAGCTATTATACAGAAGAGCTAAGCATAATAAAACATAAAAAAGTTAATTTCCACTCTCCCCATAAGTAATTCTACTAAGAATATTAAAGCCTACCTCTTTGACTCAGTGGGCAGAGAAGCTTGCCAAATAACACACAGGTTCAAGCAACCTTTTATATCAGCAATTCAGTCTTCTGAACAGCAAAACTAGACTGCTTCTGCCTGATTTACAAAGGCTGAAAATATTAACTTGAGGAGTCCGCTCAGTAGGTACTACAGCACATCACCATCAGGTCCAAGGCTAAGTCTCTCACTTCAAACTGGGAACTTCAAAGGCATCCTATCTCAAAAACCTCAGAGCAACTTTACAGACTGAGAAGGAGACTATCAATTTCAGTCACTAGGGGTATCGCAGTGTAGGAACAGCTTGTGCACCAGGTAGGTGGAGGACATGGGGGACAATTAATAATGGAACAAAAACTAATGGCCTGTCACAGTGTGGCTCGCCCCTTTAAATTAGGTTGGTTCAGAGCCTATCTGCCAGAACAGCACAGCACTTGGGGCTATAAAGGATCAGAGAAAGAAACAGACAGAATGAACCAATTTGGTGAGATAGGACTGCCTGGGGAAATGAGATTGGCAGGAGATTAGAGCTGCCAGAGCCAGAAGGTATTTCCTGTAGAAAGGCTGTGTCAAGGTTCCTTCCCCACTCTGAACTCTAGGGTACAGATGTGGGGGCCTGCATGAAAAACCCCCTAAAGCTTATTTTTACCAGCTTAGGTTAAAACTTCCCCAAGGTAAAAACTATTTTACCTTTTGTCCCTGGACCTTATTTCTGTCACCACCAAGTGTCTAACAAAAATAACAGGGAAAAAGCCCACCTGGAAACGTCTTTCCCCCCAGAATCCCCCAAGCCCTACACCCACTTTCCTGGGGAAGGCTTGATAAAAATCCTCACCAATTTGCATAGGTGAACACAGACCCAAACCCTTGGATCTTAAGAACAATGAAAAACCAATCAGGTTCTTAAAAGAAGAATTTTAATTAAAATAAAAGAATCGCCTCTGTAAAATCAGGATGGTAAATACCTTACAGGGTAATCAGATTCAAAACATAGAGAATCCCTCTAGGCAAAACCTTAAGTTACAAAAAGACACAAAAACAGGAATATACATTCCATTCAGCACAGCTTATTTTATCAGCCATTTAAACAAAACAGAATCTAACGCACATCTAACTATATTGCTTATTAACACTTTCCAGGAGTTCTGACCTGCATTCCTGCTCTGGTCCCGGCAAAAGCATCACACAGACAGAGAGAACCCTTTGCCCCTCCCCCCCGCAGCTTTGAAAGTATCTTGTCTCCTCATTGTTCATTTTGGTCAGGTGCCAGCGAGGTTATCTTAACTTCTTAACCCTTTACAGGTGAAAGGGTTTTTCCTCTGGCCAGGAGGGATTTAAAGATGTTTACCCTTCCCTTTATTTATGACATGCCCCCCAAATCACAGATAGGGTGAAACGCTGGCTGTGATTTCTTCCTGGAGCTCTAGGAGAAAACAGAGTTAATAAGACACATGCACCTCTAAATATACTACCAAGTATATAAAGACTAACAATATTTTTCACATCTCAAGGATGATTTTAACCAGTTGATTCTGGGAAACTTGCATGGGAGAGTGCATCAGCCACTTTGTTAGAAGCTCCTGAGATGTGTTGTACGTTGAAATCAAAATCTTGGAGAGCTAAACTCCACCGAATAAGTTTTTTGTTATTTCCTGTGGCAGTATGAAGCCACTGTAGCGCAGCATGGTCTGTTTGCAGGTGGAAACGCCATCCCCAAACGTATGAGTGTAGTTTTCCAGAGTGTAGACAATAGTGTAACATTCTTTTTCACTGACCTACCAGTTGCTTTCCCTCTCAGACAGCTTCTTGCTGAGAAAACTACAGGGTGGAATTCTTGATCCAGTCCTTCCTGCATTAAAACTGCTCCCACACCATGCTCAGACGCATCTGTGGTTACTAGGAAGGGTTTGTCAAAGTCTGGGGCCCTTAGTACAGGGTCAGACGTGAGTGTTGTTTTAAGCTGGTTAAAGCCCTTCTGACACTCTTCGGTCCACTGAACAGCATTTGGCTGTTTCTTTTCGGTTAGGTCTGTCAGTGGGGTGGCGATTTGGCTGCAGTGCGGTACAAATCTCCTGTAATATCCGGCCAAGCCTAAGAAGGATTGGACCTGTTTCTTTGACTTTGGGACAGGCTACTTTTGGATAGCATCCACTTTGGCCTGTGGGGGATTGATAGTTCCTTGACCCACCTGGTGTCCAAGGTAAGTCACTCTGTTTAGGCCTATTTGACACTTCTTAGCCTTAACAGTTAGTCCTGCCTCCCTTATGCACTCAAAGACATTTTTTAGATGTTCCAGGTGTTCTGCCCAGGCATCCGAAAATATGGCCACATCATCAAGGTAGGCGATTGCATATTCTCCTAATCCCTCTAGGAGACCATCTACAAATCTTTGGAAGGTGGCGGGTGCATTCCGCAGCCCGAAAGGGAGTACATTAAATTCATACAGCCCGAGATGTGTGATGAAGGCTGACCTTTCCTTGGTGGATTCATCTAGCGGTACCTACCAGTACCCCTTGGTTAAGTCCAAGGTAGAGATGAACTGGGCCCGTCCCAGTTTCTCTAATAGTTCATCTGTGCATGGCATTGGATAGTTGTCTGGGTGAGTTACAGCATTTAGCTTATGGTAGTCCATGCAAAAACATATCTCTCCATCTAGTCTGGGAACTAGAACCACTGGAGATGCCCATGCACTGCCAGAGGGGCAGATTACACCCATCTGTAGCATATCCTGGATCTCCCATTCTGTAGCAGTTTTAGCTTGAGGAGACACCCAGTAAGGTTGGACTTTAATTGGGTGAGCATTACCTGTGTGGAGTGGTATGCCCGTTCAGTCAGTCCTGGGGTGGCTGAGAATGTCGGCATGTAGCTAGTGCACAGCTTCTTGATCTGCTGTCACTGCATATGCCCACGGGTCATGGAGAGGTTCACACATTCCGTCAAAGCTAGTGACACCCCTTCCTTGGGCCCATTTATCTAACAGATCCTTCATGAACCTCTAGTTTATTCCCTACTGTAGAGTGAGACATTTGATAAAGTTTGGACCAAACAAAAGAGAGCTCACTTCTACATACCAGAAAAAATAAATGTCTTCTTTTCTGTGTTGGCACTAGAGTATTTCATAGAAATCATAGGACTGAGAGGTCATCTAGTCCAGTCCTCTGCCTCATGGCAGAACTAAGTATAATCTAGACCATTCCTGTTTGTCTAACCTGCTCTTAAGAATCTCGAAATGATGGAGATTCCACAACCTCCCTAGTCAATTTATTCCAGTGCTTAACCACCCTGACAACTAGGAATTTTTTCTAATGTCCAACCTAAACCTCCCTTGCTTCAGTTTAAGCCCATTGCTTCTAGTCCTATCTTCAGAGGTTAAGAAAAACAATTTTTTCTCCCTTCTTCTTGTAACAACCTTTCACATACTTGAAAACTGGCATCATGTTCCCCCTCAGTCTTCTCTTTTCCAGACTAAACAAACCCACTTTTTTCAATCTTCCCTCATAGGTCATGTTTGGTAGACTTTTAATAATTTTTGTCACTCTTCTCTGGACTCTTCAGCTTCCTTCCTGAAATGTGGCACCCAGAACTGGACACAATACTCCAGCTGAGGCCTAATCAGCACAGAGTAGAGCAGAAAAATTACTTCTCATGTCTTGCTTACAACACTCCTGCTAATACATCCCAGAATGATGTTCATGGTTTTTGCAACAGTGTTACACTGTTAACTCATATTTAGCTTGTGGTCCACTATGACCCCCCCGATTCCTTTCCGCAGTACTCCTTCCTAGGCAGTCATTTTCCATTTTGTATGTATGCAACTAATTGTTCTTTCCTAAATGGAGTACTTTGCATTTGTCCTTATTGAATCATAGAATATCAGGGTTGGAAGGGACCTCAGGAGGTCATCTAGTCCAACCCCCTGCTCAAAGCAGGACCAATCACCAATTTTTGTCCCAGATCCCCAAATGGCCCCCTCAAGAATTGAACTCACAACCCTGGGTTTAGCAGGCCAATGCTCAAACCACTGAGCTATCCCTCCCCCCCCCATTTCATCCTATTTCCTTCAGACCATTTCTCCGGTTTGTCCAGATCATTTTGAATTTTAATCATATCCTTCAAAGCACTTGCAACTCCTCCCTGCTTGGTATCGTCCGCAGACTTTATAAGTGTACTCTCTTGTACAATTTGTAACATTACATTCAAAAACTAAAAGAATACTACAAGTGGTCCTTGGGTTACCCCTGACAGCAAAAAATCCATTCCCACGGACCCTCAATGGCTACATGAACACAATGTTCCAATTCAGTTCATCCTTGAGTACACTCAACCTGCAAGACTACTATGAAGTCCCAGCCAAAACAAAGCATCTCCTCCCATTACTGCAGTGACACAAATAGTGCAGGCCCTCCCCAACTGTGTATTTCCTATCTAAGATACTTATATGGGCCTTATCACAGTATTATCTGAGTGCTTCACAATCTTTACTGTATCTATCCTCACACATCTGCTCTGACATAGGGCAATCTCCATTTTACAGATTGAGAATTGAGGCACAGGAAAGCTAAGTAACTTGATAAGTAAGATCACACAAGTCTGACCAGAGCAGGAAACTAGAGCACTGGGGAGTCCTGAGTTCAATCATTGCAAGGATACAGTGGCCCTTCTGGTGCAGATAGGTGCAATTGGTACTGTCCTGCAACATCAGGAATTAGTTTAAACCTGATGAATACAGTTTTCTATTAAGCAGTGGCAACAGCAGCAACAAGAACTTGCAACTAGTTAGCAACAGTGAACTCTGAGCAACTCTTCTCTTCCATATCACCTGCCTGGCCAACTTTATAAACACATTCTATACAGAGATATGTTCATTTTACACAAAGAATTGTATTTGTACTGTACATGATGTAGGATTTACTCCCTTTAACCACAATGAAACTGAAGGAAGTGGTCAAAAGTGGTCAAAACTGAAGGAAGAGGTTCTCAGCAAATCACAGGGTTGGGAATTTTTAATAATTTATTTGATCAGGTAGTATAATTTACAAGGGATGATTTAGTCACTGGTTACAGAATGAAGCACATTTAACTTTGCACGACAATTGTCTAGTAAAATCTGTTAAAGAGATTAACTCGTACTGTTTACTGAGTCTAGTTCTTGAAATAAAGTCTACTTCCTTTATCATTAAAGTTTGTTTCTCCAACATGTATCTTTAATATATTATTCAATAAATCTAGAATATGCTAAAAACATCCCAATCTCTAGGGAATCTGTTTTTCTCTTAAAAAAATTATTTTGACCCTGATGATTGTAAGATTTAGTGTCTTTAATCAATGTAATGCTAGTTCTGATTCATGAAACATGAATGTCAATGCTTAGAATTATGAAAAACAATTCATTACCTATGAAGCTCTGCATATTTTAGAAGAACTATTAGGTCTTGGCAGTCATCCTAAGCTAATTATCTATTTTTCTAAGTGGCTAGCACTCACTCTTCCTAAGACAATATCTAGATGAACACCAAGGAGGAGAATACATTTTTATGATTTCTGCTTTAGCATTTTCATTCTCAAGTCTCTTCTTGCATTAGAAGTCAGCCTAACAGTCTATATTTATAGGGATATGCATAGCATTTACTGTCCCCTTCCTATGCCCATTCTCCTCACCTAGCCAGTTGCAGTCTGCACTTCTCAGGCTTCTCATCCCAGTCCCAGTTTCTTCACCCAATAAGTCCTAGTTTTTCCCTACAGGCTCCCTATCCCACTCTTCCCTCTCCCACCTTCTTGTCTGATTTTGTCTTTCTCGGCTTTCACCACACCTCTGCCTCCAATCATCCACAAGCCCAGGTTCCTTGTTACCATTAGTGACCCCCTGACACCAGCTCTTTGTCTCAGTCTGTCCGAGTCTCCCCTAAACTGCAGTCCCAGTTTCCCTCTTCTCCCCACCTCTGTCAGCCTCTATTCCTAATCTTCTGGCTCTCGTTCCATCTGCATTTGATTTAAGTGGCTTCCTCCTCCATACTGTCTGGGGGTCAGTGGGTGGGCACTGAGTGTACAGGACAGATAGTCCCAACTTGGTGCCCAGACCTGGCACATCCCAGAGCAGCTGAGAATTTCAATTACAGGGAAGTGCAGCCCCTGCTGCACGCTCAGTGTGCATAGAATCTTTGGAGATTTTAGTTGCAAAGTTCTACTAAGTCTCGAATGAACATGTGCAAACTGATTTTTCAAAGTTTTATCACTTGGGCAGTTTGGGGAAGATTTTCACAGGAATGGCAAAAGGTATATACATCCCTGACACAAAGGCTGCCTCCCAGACAAATTTCAATACCCTGCTCGAAAGCTTAGGGATGCTAAAGCTTCTTAAAACACACCAGATTTTTTTTTTAAACATGGTCTAATGTATTTGTCTCCCAATCTCATTCTCAGAAATGGCTGCGGGAAGCAGCGTGGGCCGAGGGATGTGCTGGCCACCACTTCCCTCATTGGCTTGGAACGGTGAACCGCACCCAGTGGGAGCTGCTATCGGCCGAACCTGTGGACGCTGCAGGTAAACAAACCATTCCGGCCCGCCAGCGGATTTCCCTGATGGGCCGCATGCCAAAGGTTGCCAATCCTCGTCATATATAATCAGTGTATGCTAAATAGATTTAAGTTGTAGGATTATAGAAGTATAAGATCAGTAAGTATTTAGGAGTGATGAGTATGCTTTAGGTATATAAGTAAAGCATGTCTGACATACAAGGCCTACAGGCTGAAGCCTGTAAGATTTCAGCTTAGCCGTACTAGGCCATAGGCTTAAGAATGCTTGACATAAGTAGGTGACTGAAGAATAACTATGCCAGTAAAGATCATAAGACTATTGTAAAAATGTGTCAACAGGTGATGTGGAAAATCAACTGCAATGTATTGTTCAAGAGCACGAGATACCTTATTGTAACATCTTGAAAGTGCTTGTCCTGACCACAGGGTAGATGTGCGTAAATGCTAATACCAGCAAGAGGAACTGTGAGCAACCTATGAAAAAATGGTGCATCCCAATATTCATGGGATATGGAAGTAAAGATAAGAAAAAGAGGGTGTAATAAGAATTACAATATAAAAGACGTTTCTCTGACTGAGTAAAAATAGTTCCTAGCAGGAACTATCCCCCTACTGATGATCAGTCGGTGAAAAATCCATCCTTGGGTATTCGTGGGACTTATATGCTTGGGTAAAATTTGTAGTACAGACTAGACTTTGACTTTGCGGTTGTATGTATGGTCACTATTCTTGGTCTTTGTATGTTCCTAGAGTCTCTAAATCTAAGAGAAACAGCAGAGATGACTTTCACTCTGTTGAGCTTGAAACTTTAGCAACTAGAGCTGATGCCATGGTGGTATAAGATAACATCACCAAATCTATTCTAAATAAATAAAAGGCTACAGTCCATTCCAGCTCTACATTTATGTGATTTTGCAAGTCCCCAATTTCATCAATAGCTTTTAATCATCTACTATATTCAGCCTCTGAAAAGCTTGAGAACAGCTGCATCAGAGATTTACTGTGGTCCATTGCATTATATATTTGCACACTTAATCATACAGTAGTAGTGATAATGTAATAGAAAGTTTTGGACTGATTCCCAATTGGAAAGAGGTCAAAACTGCAGTATAGCTACAATATGTCATCATCGGTTGCTAAACAAGGCATCAAAAAGATTCAACAGCTACACAAGAATAGCCATATGCAAATTTAGAATAAATAAATCTTTTGGTTTTAAGTGGATTTTATTTTTATTATTAAACATTGGACTTTCTTCAAAGAGGTTTCAAGTAAGGGTTAATTTCAATTTCATTATAAAAATAAGATGCAATTGCATTGTTGGAAGAGAGAAGCAAAGCTGAAATATTGTTCCAAATTCAAACAAACAATCTAATGGAAAAGTCAAAAAGACAGGGTTAACAGTCTCAATGGGGGAAGGGTTGTGTGTTGCTTTGCTAGGTTTCAGAGTTTGGAAAGACTGAATACATCTTCGTGGGACTGGTGTGAATGGCAATTAATAATATTGATATCTCATTACCATAGTATCAGAGCCTCTCAAACATTTACTCAGCTATAAGAGTAAATTCTTGAATAGTTTCTAGATTAGTGTGTATATGTGTATAGAAGCTATTGTGGGAAAGATAAGTCACAGAGATGAGTTTTGTATTTAGAACCCAACATACTGAGGTTAGTAGTCACTAATCTCCTTTAGTAGTTAGTTCTAGATCCAGCTTCTATGGAAATTCTATTTCCTGCACTCACAAGCCTCCCATTTTTGGCCCACAGTTTCAGTTTTCCACTCAAATGTAGCTATCTTAGAAGGTTAATGTTGCAGAGACCTTTCTTAGGTAACTTGAGCCATTCCTAGGAAAGCCTTTAAATAGCACGACAGAGATCTTGAATTGGATCCTACTCAATAGAAAGTCAATTCAGGGGAAAAAAAGCCGAGATGTGTTTAAGGCAACCGGTGCTGCTGTGCAAACAGTCGAAGACTCTGGCTGACTGTAATCAAATATTTCTTCCAAAGCTTTCTAGGCCACAGACTCCAGGGCTATGCATACCTTTTCCCTACCCACAGAGAAGCTCTGGAACATGATTTTGGAAGACAGCAAGCAGACTGCTGGCACAGATTCCAGCAGAGATATTATGAAGTCTAGAGAACTACTTCAGAAAAGTAGCTGATTTGTTGGAAAGAGGAAGTATGTGTGGAGATCAGTTTATCTATATTTTTTCAGTCTTAAGTCCAAGTCTTAAGTCTTGGCTTCAGAGAAGGATCACATTTGAAGTCAAGTATCAGGGGGTAGCCATGTTAGTCTGTACCCACAAAAACAACAAGGAGTCCGGTGGCACCTTAAAGACTAACAGATATATTTGAGCATAAGCTTTCGTTGGTAAAAACCTCACTTCTTCAGATGCAAGTCTGAAGATACATTTGAAGGTTAGGCCAGAATTTATCCTACAAATACTCCATCCCTAAAAGTTAGTGTGAATGTAGCAAGTTTTCTTTCTAAAAACCTGCAACTACTCTTCAATTAAGATAAATCTCTTGGGTTTTCATCATTTTTTTTTCTAAGAAATGTTTCGTTTAAAAAAATTGGCTAAGAAAGCTGTCCTAATTAATATTCAGTTCAGTGACTAAGTACTCTCCCAAGTGACCTATATGTGTAATAGCATCAAGTACCACCTGCTCAAACTGTTGTTTTGCAGTGAGATATTAATCCCTTGCACCTTCTGTTACCAGCTCAGATGCCATCTGAAATTCAAAAGGGATTAATTCATCTAGATGCTCTATAAACTCACTGGAATCTATACCAAAAACTTAGAGAAGACATGAAATTTTATTATCTGAAATATGTATTACAAAGAGCAGACGATGAAGTCTCTCTTTCACTTTCGTCCCCTTCAAGTTTATTTTACAGAATATAAAAGTAAGCTTCTTTGTTAGTACTAGTGGAGCCTCAGATGTTTTATGCAATTGAAGACAAATAAAAAAGTAATCTATTTATTTATTTTAAAATCTATGCAAATTCCCTGTAAGGATTTATTTCCACATACAAATAAAAGGAACCTATCTCTCACAAATCTGCTCTAAAGCAGATGGGGCTATAGATCTATGACAATAGCAGCCTAATTTTATCTTATTCACAAGACAGTCTACGGGACTCCAATCCAGCACAATTGACAAATATTCTAAGTCATTTGAGTGCTTCATAATGATGCTGGACTATGTCTGTGCTCCCTAGCGCCTTTTTGTAGCTTTGGCTACTTCCCTAAAATTAATTGGTATTAGTGGTTATGGAGGATTTTTATGAGGAATGTGTGTGGCTGAAGAAAGCCATATTTCCTCAACAGACAAGTATACCTCTCACCTAGAGTAAACTGCATGGAAGGACCATTGAGGGCAATAAAGAGTCTGAACCCTTGAAATGGTAACTGGGGGCGGGTAGATGCAAGGGGAGTGAAAGATCATCCCAGAGCTTATCAAAAACAGGACAACTGTCAGGAGCAGCATCTCAAATTAGCTACAATAATGCAAATAAGTAATAGGAGTCTTGCACCTGCCACTTTTATAGCCCCTTAAATTTAGCTTTCATCTGGTTACTAAACATTTCCTATGAATTTTTCATAACAAATGAGCAGTTATATAACTGTCCATTATAGGTATTTTGTACCTTTCTATAAAACACCTGGTACTGGGCATGGTCAGTTATGGGATCCTGGACTACAGAGACCATTGCTCTGATTCAGTGTGGCAAACACTGTATTATGTACTCCACCTCTTATAAAGATGAGAATTCATTCATTTTATTTTCTGCATGGGTGGCCACAATTACAAATGAGGGAACTTCTGGAGATTAGCACATGCCAGAGAGAGAATAAATCCATGGATCTGTCTCTACACACATTTTCATTGTCTTGGGTTTATCCATTGTTTACGTTATTTAAAAGATTTCTTTTTATTTGTTTTTTAAACAAAATATGTAATTGGAGAGAATAGTTGGGAGATTTCTGGGATGAGCTAAAATAGAATTGTAAAGAAAAACCTGAGTAATACAACTGGAGGATATCAAGCATACATTTTGTTCCATTTTGATAAATATGCAAACACAGAAAGCAATTAGAAAAAAAGGGTTTGGTATCTAAAAACAAAGATCTGAATTACAACAATATTCAAACCAAATACTATCCAAAATCTGATAACTCATAACTCAGAAAGATAATGTATGCTTGTGTGAACTATTTACCAAAAAAGATGAAACCCATTTTCTCTTTGACCTATAAAAATAAAATACGCACAAAATAAAATCTCTTAACAAAATACAAAGAGCAACAAATGATGAAAGCAATGAAGCTGTAAGATGAAAAAGACATGTCAGAAAGCAAGGCAAACCAATTCACAATAGTATACAATTTCTTCACTTTCTGTTTGCAATCTTACTCATATGCAACAGCACATTTTGAAATATCTGCTACTGCTATGTGGTGTAAAAAAAATTTCTTATAGGTCTTGAGTCTTTTAAACAAATTCTTAGTTTTCACTAAAAGTTTCCATCTTTCTATGTACCTTAAAGAAACAAAAAAAAAGTCCAATTTCATTAAAATGACAAAACCAGACACTGAAATTTCTTTCAAAGTAGCAGCCGTGTTAGCCTGTATTCACAAAAAGAAAAGGAGTACTTGTGGCACCTTAGAGACTAACAAATTTATTTGAGCATAAGCTTTCATGAGCTACAGCTCACTTCATCGGACGCATTCAGTGGAAAATACAGTGGGGAGATTAATATACATAGAGAACATGAAACAATGGGTGTTACCATACACACTGTAACCAGAGTTATCGCTTAAGGTGAGCTATTACCAGCAGGAGAGCGGGGAGGGGGAGAGACTTTTTGTAGTGATAATCAAGGTGGGCCATTTCCAGCAGTTGACAAGAACGTCTGAGGAACAGTGGAGGGTGGAGGGGAGGAATAAACATGGGGAAATAGTTTTACTTTGTGTAATGACCCATCCACTCCCAGTCTCTATTCAAGCCTAAGTTAATTGTATCCAGTTGGCAAATTAATTCCAATTCAGCAGTCTCTCGTTGGAGTCTGTTTTTGAAGTTTTTTTGTTGAAGAATTGCAACTTTTAGGTCTGTAATCAAGTAACCAGAGAGATTGAAGTGTTCTCCAACTGGTTTTTGAATGTTATAATTCTTGACGTCTGATTTGTGTCCTTTTATTCTTTTACGTAGAGACTGTCCAGTCTGACCAATGTACATGGCAGAGGGGCATTGCTGGCACATGATAGCATATATCACATTGCAGGTGAACAAGCCTCTGATAGTGTGGCTGATGTGATTAGGCCTTATGATGGTGTCCCCTGAATAGATGTGTGGACACAGTTGGCAACGGGCTTTGTTGCAAGGCTAGGTTCCTGGGTTAGTGGTTCTGTTGTGTGGTGTGTGGTTGCTGGTGAGTATTTGTTTCAGGTTGGGGGGCTGTCTGTAAGCAAGGACTGGCCTGTCTCCCAAGATCTGTGAGAGTGATGGGTCGTCCTTCAGGATAGGTTGTAGATCCTTGATGATGCGTTGGAGAGGTTTTAGTTGGGGGCTGAAGGTGATGGCTAGTGGCGTTCTGTTCTTTTCTTTGTTGCGCCTGTCCTGTAGTAGATGACTTCTGGGTACTCTTCTGGCTCTGTCAATCTGTTTCTTCACTTCAGCAGGTGGGTATTGTAGTTGTAAGAATGCTTGATAGAGATCTTGTAGGTGTTTGTGTGTTATCCAATGCAAAGTTTGTCATGTCGGGTGTCTTTGGAAGGCTCATGATGCACTGAGCATTGTTGTTACAGTAATATTATAGGTTGTAATTTCATGTATATAGTTATGAGGCTGAAAATGTGTCCTCGTGGCTTAAAACAGGCCCAGGCAAAAACTCTCCAAGAGCAGAGAGGCAGTTCACACCTCATCAGGGCATGTATAGGACAAACCCAGCCCAGCCTCACAGGAACAAAGGACACTGGCCTAGGCAGCAACAAAGCATTTGTTGGACTCTCGAGTGAGTTACCCCCCCTTTCTTTGGTCAATATGGGAATGCGATGAGGTAATGCTCCCCTGACTCTGAAAGGGGGGAGAAGCCAACAGGGAAGAAAGAACATGATAAAAGGGAGATAAGTTTGCTCTTCCTCTCTTTTCCACCTCCATCTACAGACATCACCACCAAGCAACTGAAGTTCTGATCAAAGGGGAGAGCCTGGCTGAAGGGCAACCAGCCAGCCTGTGGTGAGAAGCATCTAAGTTTGTAAGGGCACTGAAAGTGTTAAGATCAGCTTAGAATGTGTTTTTCTTTTATTTCATTTGACCAAATCTGACTTGTTCTGCTTTGACTTATAATCACTTTAAAATCTATTTTTGTAGTTAATAAATTTGTTTGTTTGTTCTACCTGAAGCAGTGCATTTGGTTTGAATGTGTCAGAGACTCCCCTTGGGATAACAAGCCTGGAACATATCAATTTCTTTGTTAAACTGACGAACTCATATAAGCTTGCAGGATCCAGTGGACATAACTGGACACTGCAAGACTGAGGTTCCTAGGGTTGTGACTGGGACCTGAGATATTGGCTAGTGTCATTCGGTTGCACAATCCAAGGAGCAGTTTACATGCCAGAGGCTGTGTGTGAACTGCCCAGGAGTGGGGGTTCTCACAGCAGAGCAGGGTAAGGCTGGCTCCCAGAGTCAAGGATTGGAGTGAAAAGCAGATCACTAGTCTGGATAGCACCACGGGAACGTCACACCCACATTAAGGCCCTCCTGGATGAATGCAAAGCTATGTTTCACTTGTTTAATGTTGTAGGGAACAATGACCATATTTGAATTTAGATCTGAGTTACATTGGTTGGCCAAATGTTTATGTTAGCATTACTACAAGGTTATTAGGGACAGGTCACCCACTTGTCCTCACTCTGCCCCCACCTCAGAGTCCCGTTTTCCCTTGTCACATTTACTAACCATCATGAGGATATGTGGAAATGAGCAAATGTGTAATGCTGACTAGCCATTAATTATATTTCATAGAGTCACAGGGTCAGAAGGGACCGCGAAGGTCATCTAGTCTAACCCCCTGCCAAGATGCAGGACTTTTTGTGTCTAAACATCCAAGACAGATGGCTATACATCCTCCTTTTGAAAACCTCTAGTGAAGGAGCTTCCACAACCTCTTTAGGCAGTTTGCTCCATTGTCCTACTCTTCTTACAGTTAGGAAGATTTTTTCCTGAGATTTAATCTAAATCTGTTATGCTTTAGTTTGAACCCATTGCCTCTTGTCCTATCCTCTGTGGCAAGAAAGAACTTTTCTCCATCTTTTCGATGGAAGCCTTTCAAGTATTTAAAGACTGCTGTCATATCCCCCCTTAATCTCCCCTTTTCCAAACTAAGCATACCCAGTTCCTTCAGCTTTTGCTCATATGGCTTGCATTTCATTCCTTTGATCATCTTTGTCACTTACCTCTGGATCCTTTCCAGTTTCTCTACATCCTTTCCATACAGCAGTAACCAAAACTGGACATAACACTTCAGCTCAGGGCTAACCAGCGCTGAGTAGAGCAGTACTATCACCTCCTTGATTTGCATGCTATGCCTCTGTTAATGCAATCTAAAATTGCATTTTCTTTTTTTGCAACAGCATCACATTGCTGACTCATGTTGAGGTTGTGATCCATCATAACCCCTCAATCCTTCTCAGCAGTGCAGTACTTTACATTTGTCTTTGTTGAATTTCATTTTGTTTTCTATATCTCAGTTCTCCAGTTTATCAAGTTCCCGCTAAATTTTAGCTCTATCCTCCGAAGTGTTTGCAATCCCCCCTTGCTTTGTGTCATCTGCAAATTTGATCAGAATGCTCTCTACTCCTACATCCAAATCATTAATAAAAATGTTAAACAATGTACCCAGAACAGATCCCTGTAGAGCCCCATTTGAGATCTCCCTCCACCCTGACATTGCATTAATAATTACACTTTATTTGTGGTTGTTTAACCAATTATGCATCCACTTAATGGTAGTTCCACCAAGCCCACATTTCTCCAGCTTACCTATCAGAATATCATGCAGGATTGTGTCAAAAGCCTTGCTGAAGTCCAGGTATATTACGTCCACCGCATTCCTCCTATCCACCAAACCAGTTACCTTGTCAAAGAAGAAAGTCAAGCTGGATTGGCATGATTTGTTCTAAGTAAATCCATGCTTGACTGCTAGTGATTATCCCTTCATCCTCCAGGTATTTGCAAACTGAATGTTTTATACATTGCTCTAGTAGCATCCCAGGTATCGAAATCAGGCTGACATGTCTATAGTTCCCTGGCTCCTCATTATCCCCTTTTTTAGAGATGGGCACTACATTAGCCCTTCTCTGGTCCTCCAGGACTTCTCCGGTTATCCATGAGTTTGGAAATATTATTGCTGGGGCTCCAAGATTTCTTCAGCTAATTCCTTTAGTACCCAGAGGTGAATAGCATCCAGCCTCACTGATTTGAATTCTTTCACATTGGTCAGAAGATTTCTGATGTGTTCTTTACATATCCCAATCTGCATCCTTTCCCCTTTATTGTCTGTGGTAAGTTCACTAGTCATCCAGTCACACATTTTTTGTGAGAAGACTGAAGCAAAGTAAAGTTAATTTAAACAATTAAGAGACACTTATGTCTGGCCTAGGTGGAAATTTGTTACCAGCTCCTTCTCATATGGGCTTCTCACATACCCAGCTTATGAAGAGGACACCAGTTTGTGGTCAGCAACAAACTGAGGTCTGAGGTGGACATTTGCATGCACAATCTTCTACTATGACCTGAGATTGAGATACCAAATTACTGGTCCACAATGAGCTATAGCCAACATGCCACTATTTCTAATTGGACAAGCAGGGCCCTGGGGATGAAGCAAGGAGACACTGAACCCTACAAAAGATTAACCATGTGGAAGGAAAGCTAGGAACTCTTTTGCACTAACACCACCTGGAGTTATATATCCTGCTCCCTTCTTCTGATTCAGCCATCCAGAGAAGTGAAAGACCCTGACCATCAGCTAAGCCAAGTCTGAAGCTGCAATTGAGAGAGAGAGAGAGAAAAGAATACTTCCCCACATGCGAAACAAGCTCGTTTTTGCATCAGAACTAATTCTCCACTAAGCCCAACCAGGTGAATCAGAGATGACAATGACGAGAGAGTGCTTTTGTACAGAATTCAGATGTCTGAATTCTCCAACATTCCAGAAAAGAGAGTAGAGTGGGTGTGTCGCACTAATCATTTCCCAGGCAGACACTAAAAATCCCCAAATGTTATTTTTATTTAATTTTAGGAAATATGGTAGTTTGTGTTAGAAGTATGTTATTCAAAAGCTGCTAAATGCCTGATTTAAGAATCACTTCCACATCTGTGTATAAATATCAGAAAGATACATTTGCTATATTAGTGTGGGAAAGGGAATAAGCTATGTAAATTGAGTATCATAGGTTGTATGTTCAGAGAAAGAGAAGATGGAACATCAGAATGGGAAGCTATAAAGAAATCATTCTAAGAGTTTAAAATAACGGCAAGAGTCAGCTTCTGTATGTAGTAGACTCTTTGCCCAATTGATTAGATTAAAAAGAAAGGTAAGGAAGAAAGCCTTTCCTGTGACGTATCAAAGTAATTCTTATTAACTTTATAAATGAATTTAATTACTCGTTGTGCTAATTGGCAAGCCAGATAAATTGAACCATTGATTTACTGATTGAATGTCAGTTGTAACCCTAATTTGATCATTTCATTGTGTGATATTTCATTTGTATTGGGAAACTGGAAGTAAATTAGTTGGTGAAGTACTTCACTTAAACTTATATTTGTTTCATATTTGTTTGCTTATTTTTAGTAAATCAATAAAAGTACACTACACTGATTCCTCTCTCAAAAATTCAGTGTGGGGGAAAAAAAACAATTTAGACATAAAGGTAGCCCCTGGACCCATATTTTAATTTTGATTAAAATCCTGGTACCACAACAGTGTAGTTAAACTCTGGACTTTGTATCAGACAGTAGAATATATTCTATTTGCTGACTTTTTAGGATCTGTGAAAGAGAGCATCACTTCATCAAAGTATCCATTTGCAGTCTGTCTGTTGCTGGATGGAGAATTGATTTTTTTGTTTGTTTAAATAGAGCTCCTTTATGAGATGAAGACAACGGATGGTCCCATTCTAGGTTAATCAGGCCCAATCTCCACATCTAGGGCCCTACCAAATTCACAGCCATGAAAAATGCATCACAGACCATGAAATCTGATCTCCCCCGTGAAAACTGGTCTTTTGTGTTCTTTTACCCTATACTACACAGATTTCATAGGGGAGACCAACATTTCTCAAATTGCAGGTCCTGACTGAAAAGGGAGTTGCAGGGGATTCACAAGGTTATTTTAGGGGGTCATGGTATTGCCACCCTTACTTCTGCGCTGCCTTCAGAGCTGGGCTGCCGGAGAGCAGCAGAAGTTTGCCGGGCACCCAGCTCTGAAGGTAGCACCCTGCCAGCAGCAGTGCAGAAGTAAGGGTGGCTATACCATACCATGCCACCCTTACTTCTGTGCTGCTGCCTTCTTAACTGGGCAACTGGAAAGTAGCAGCTGCTGAGTGAGGGCCCAGCTCTGCAGGCAGCAGTGCAGAAGTAAGGGTGACAATACCATACCATGCCATCCTTTTTCTGCACTGATGCTGGTGGCGGCTATGCCTTCAGAGCTGGGCTCCTGGCCAGCAGCTGCTGCTCTGCAGCTGCCCAGTTCTGAAGGCAGTGCCCCTGTCAGCCACAGTGCAGAAGTAAGGGTAATAGTACCACAAGCCCTCCTATAATAACTGTGGGACCTGCCCACAAATCATTTTTGGGTCAGGACCCCTACAATTACAGCACTGTGAAATTTCAGATTAAAATAGCTGAAATCAGAAATTTGTGATTTTTAAAATCCTATGACCGTGAAATTGACCAAAATGGACCGTGAATTTGGTAGGGCCCTATCCATGTCACTAACAAGCTGGGCTTATTTGTCACCTCTTCCCCCCCCCAAGGCCCTTGTGGAGCTCCAGAGTTCAGGACTCTTGGACCTATATCATTAAAGGAACCTGGGCTCCAGAGTCTGTAGTGCTTCAGAGTTCAAGGTTGGACTCAGAGTCTCTTCCCCTCACTACTGCGTGGGAGCCACTGCCTCATGAGTTTGTTTCCACTGGAGACCCCAGTTGGGATAGGAGTAGGTGAGTAGGGGATCCTTAGGATGTCTGTTAGAGAGATGGCAGCAGGCAGGGCGGAGCTGGGCATGAAGGCCCTTGTTGCACTCTCTGGCACTGGCAGTGTCTGTCGTGTTCCAGGCCCACTATTCTTAGGCCAGGGAGAGGCAAATGAGGAGGAAGCAGCTGATCTCCTCAAAGAGGAGTGTGGCTGCTGGTGCATGCTCTAGGGACGTAGATGGTATTGTCCACAAAATCTTAGAAACGTAGTACTTGAGAGGTCATCTGATCCAGTCCTCTGCACTGAGGCAGAACCATCTGGCATCACTCCACTCATGAAGTTAGGGGAAGGATGCTGCTTTCCTTGAAGCCAACTCTTCCAAACCTGCCAGGCTCATTTTCCTGCCTGGTGAAGGGTGACAGAGGTAACCCCACCCAGATTGGTCTGTGAGGGGCCTGCCCCCAATGCTATCCAAGTTCCCCAATGAGACACTCACTAGTAAAGTGAAAAGTAAAGTCGTAGTGAAGTGACTCAGACCTCTACTTTTGCCTCTGGCTTTCTCTGCCTAGCTCTCCCCCTAAAGGCTGCAGGGGCAGCCGCTACTGAAAATGCCTTTGATCCCTCAGCTCTGCTTCCCGCTCAATCTCCACAGAGGGCAAATGCAGCCCTGTGACATGGCTGGGAATTAGACAGATGTTAAGCTGAATTGTTAGAAATTTGAATTGGAAATGTTGGGAATGGCCTTCATCAAAGCTCAGCAGCAGGAAGGCCTGACTGAGCTGCTGGTGAGGCAGAAAAATCAGGAAGGAACTACAAACAGTAGCAATTGCTTCCAGGGGACTAACAGGTTTGGTTCCACCCCTAAATTGCAAAGAAGACTGAAGTACCCATTGCAGTGGATCTTTAGACCTAAGCACAATGAGAGAGAGAGAGAGAGGGAGGGAGGGAAGTATGCTATAATTTCTCTCTCCCTCCAAGGGGTATGCTCTTGGACCTATAGTATTAAAGGAACCTGGACTGGATAGGCAGAGGGTATGAAACAATCCCAATTATTTTTTTCTGAACTCTGTAAAACATAGGGCATGTATAGAATACTGATGTTGTGCTGTGGTGCAAAGGTATTATTAGCACTCATTGGAGATAATCTGAATAAATCTCTTGCTGTATTTCACTCATGAATAATTTGGCTATCCCAAATTTACACCACAGAAACAAATCATATATTTCCTCTTTAAAATTCCAGATGCATATACTTTAAGACCAGAAGGGCCCAGTACAAAAATCTAGTTTGACCCCCTGTATAACACAGGCCATAAACCTCTCCTCTTAATTTCTCCATCAAATGTAGTAGACCTACAATGACTTAAGCAAGCTTAAATATACTTGGTGCCTGATCCAGAGCCCACTGCAGTCACTAGAGAGGCTCCCATAGAACCCAGGACTCACGCCGTCTAAAGTAAGTTTGCTCTAGGGAAGTGATAGAATAGTTTATCTCCAGCTGAAATTAAAAAGAAGTCCAAATGTCCATGAGTAGTTATAGAATTCTTTACACTCAATTCTGGTGTTTAGGAAACAATGAGACTATTTTATTGAAATAATTAGATATTACAAGAAATATTCATAAACTTTAGACTTTCTTCATTGAACAATAAGAGTGAGTTAAAAATCTAACCATGTTTTAAAAGAAGAAATTAATCATAAATCCAATTGGCAGTCAAAAGTAAGTGGTTCAACGATGTCTTAAAAATCACTGTTAGTCAGAGCTGGTCTAAACGATTCAAAAATAGTCAACAAGAAAAAAAAGATAAATTTTTGAGAGAGCTTAGATCAATTCTTCAACTAATTCTACTTCTATATAGTTATGAAAAAAGTGATAGCCAATAATGTCAGAAGCTTAAAAATAAACCAATGTGTACAGATTTTAACATAGAAAAGAAGGTTTTGTGAAATACATCTCGGCTTTTGTGGTTTGTTTTACACGTTTTTTTACTAGTATTCTCTCATGAGTGTTCTAGAATAAATCTTGGAAAACACAGCATTTAAGAGGGACCTGCTACTGAAATGACAGAACAGGAGTATTTTTTATTATGATTTTTTGAATTTATTTTGCTCTTTCATAGGTCAGATGAACTAGTAACAATAAAGTTAGAGAACAGTGCATCCTGGGATTTGTTTATCTAGCCAGCAATCACAGCATTTCAGAGAGAAAAGAAATAAAAGGAAAATGAATGCCAGAGGCCAGTTAGCAGAGACAGACTTTTTGATATAACTCTATTCAATTAGTTTTGCAGTTCATCTCCAACTTAATATCTAAATACACTAAATTACTGGAATCAGTCATCTCTTTTGACTTTCAAACACTTTTTATTCTCCAAGCTGTTTTGGGCCATCCGCTGGCCACTCACTCCATTTTGTATCTTTGCAGGCTTCCACCAGACACATCCCTCCATAGGAAGCAAAAAGGGTAAAATCCTCCCTTCTCTGCCGTCTGCAGATCCTTCACTCAACTGTAGGGGCAGGTAGTGCCCCTACAAGATTTATTACACAGGTAATATCGACATATCCTCTTTCAACCCCTAAATCATTAATGGTGAATAGGGGTCCATACAATGACTGTGTTCATTTGGAATATTGGGGGCAAAAGGGCTGATATGAACTAGTATGAGTGAGTTCACTGTGAACCAAGACCTGCAGAGTCACATTCATAAATCTATTTTAGGGTTCTATCCTGTTGCCCATCACTGTAGTATCTGAGCACCTTACATATAAAAATCAGTAGCAATCACAATGCATATGAATGGACACTGCAGAGTCGCCCAGCCCTGCTCATTGGTAAAATTATAAATCCAAAAGTTCACACAAAGAGGAAAGGAGTACTTGTGGCACCTTAGAGACTAATTCAATTTATTTGAACATAAACTTTCATGAGCTACAGCTCACTTCATTGGTTGCATACTGTGGAAAATACAGAAGATGTTTGTTTTTATACACACAAATCATGAAAAAAAGAGGCTGAGCCAGTCTCTTCATGAATACTAATGGCAAAATGATTCAGTTTGACTTAACTGTCTCTATAGGGGGGGTAGAAATGTACTGTGTGTAACCTTTCTAGCGTCTGAGGTGCTCTGTGGAGCATCTGTTTTTAAACTGGAAAGTATTTCAATCAAAGTGCACGCTAAATGAAACTAATTCTATCATTCCCATAGTAACCCTTGAACACCACTTATGATGGTCACAAGAACCTCTTTTCTCCTTTAATCCAGATTTCTGGGTAATGTACATATTAGAGGTGCATTAAAATGCTCTTAACCTGATTGGATTTTTGAAAGGGATGAAAGGTGAATAAATGTCTGTGTGTTCTAGAAAAGTCTGAAAATTGCAGTTCTGATTTCTGAATTATTCATGAAAGGTGGTAGAGCAAATATGCTTTATAGCATTTCTTTAACTTGCAAAATTAATGTTCCTGTTGCGGAGTTTCCTTTCAGAGAATTCCACAATTAAAATTCAGGGCTCCATTTCTGTTGGACCAACCTATTTTATGTAATGTACAGTTCACGGCACACACCCTATAGTTATCATTTCTATCAACATGCTTTTCTGTGGCCTTTTACTTGAAACTCTTAATATACAGTACAAAGTTACCTTTAACAACGAATATCTATAACAGGTGTTGCATACCAGTTATTGATACAAGCTAATAGAGATGCAAAATATTATTACATTTTTGTCATTTTAACTGAGGAAATTATTTTGAACCTAATTTTGATTTTACTTCTTCACTTTCCATTTATGTAATTCCAGTAAGTTAAGCAACTGAGCAGCAGGCTTGCACCCTTGACATGCCTTGAACAGCCTAGATATGATGGCTTTTAGAGCTTCTTATAGTGCAATGCCAACAATACACAACCAAGTCCTTTACTTGCATAACTGTGGCTTCTGATTTTAGGTTTTAACCAACAAACAGCCCTGATATAAACAAATCAAAATTTAATTTTAATTGTTTAATTGTGTTTTAATTGGTGTGTGGGTACCCTGCTAGTGTGCACTAAAGGTTCCCTACTGTGTTTTAATGTAGTGCTGTTTGAAACAGTACTGTGTTAAAGTGCACTACGGAACATAATAAAGAGATCACTCATTACAGTATATACACAAAGAAAAAGCCCCCATTACTGGAGTCTACATAATTTCAAAAATTGCTAAAAATAAACCCTGGAAAATTAAGTTAATGAAGCCCAAATACCAGACAGCTTATGCATAAATCACTTGTGGCTTCACTAGTCAATGAGTAATACACCCTTCCCATACTCACATTGATAAAATATTTATACTCTGCCATCATGTCTTGTATCTATATATTACATATATAAACACACACACTTTAATATACTGTATATGGTACATTTGTATGTGTATTTTGCATGAAACAGAATATATTAATCAGATGAGAAACATTACAATTTTAATCCCTTTAGCTTTCATAGTAATATTAACAATGAACTCTTTTTTACTAATATGGATGTCAAATACTTCTATACAATTTCTTCTAATTTTGATCATTACAACAGTATTTTTTTATGCTACCAGTCACGCCTTTGATGCAATTTACTACAAATAAGCCATTAATTTGACAGACATTACACTGAGTCTTTTTATGGAAAAAAAAACTTGGCAAATGAAAAAGACTTCCCTAATTTCAATGAATAAGTATTACCTTTAAAAATGTTATATCTGGCAAACAAGGATTTTAACATGTGTGTTAATTTCTTTTGTTGGTGACAACATGCCAAGTCTCACAAGAGTGTTATTTGCTATAGCGACTAGGAAATCAGATTTACTTGAAAGAAAAACCTGCCATTTATGGGCCAGATAACTGAAGAGAGCATCTCTCAGATATCCAAACAAAATCTAAAGCCATAAGTCACTAACATACCATATAAATAAAACAGTCAAAATATTTTTGCGGTCCTTTCAAAATTGATTAATGAGTAAGTAAAACCTCTTTATGTTAAACTTATACCGTAGATCTATAGTGGGTGAGCTTAATGTGGATGCATTCTCCAGGCAAAGACATGAACAAAAGGAAGAAATTTGGCTTTCCTATCAAAAGCATATCAATCCATCTTTACAAGACTGATATGGCTAGCAGTGAGAAGAGTTGATTAAAAAAGCCTCTATTTAAAAAAAATAATAAAATCCATGATTAAATTGTCACCTAGTACACTCTACATTGTTTTCTAATTATGGTAAAATCCTTTTC
Source organism: Eretmochelys imbricata (assembly GCF_965152235.1). Lineage (NCBI taxonomy): Eukaryota > Metazoa > Chordata > Testudines > Cheloniidae > Eretmochelys > Eretmochelys imbricata. The sequence continues at coordinate 178,148,458 of NC_135572.1, read as the reverse complement.
GGCTTTGACTCAAATACAATATCTCATGATACAAGATTTGATGCTTTCCCCTACCTCCACCCTGCCCAACAGAGCTTGGATATAAAGCAACAAATAAACCAAATCAATTATGATATTTCTCTCCTCTTCGCTCCACATACACTCCTTCAGATTTCTGCCACAGCATTTGTTTCATATGATCATGGGAACTATTAGGGCAGAATGGTTATAAAAGAGCTTGATCTAGTGTTTGCAATAGAAGATTGGGAGTTAGGATGTCTGGATTCTATTGTCAAAAGAGTTCTCCTCCAGACCGAAGATTACAGACAAAATACCCTTTGAATTCTTGCTGGCATAGCCATAGATTTAGTTAGAATTCTAGAAGACAGGAAATCCTTCTGGGCACCTTGAATAATAGAAAGGAAGAAAAAAGCACTCAGCAAGTCATTCTGCAAGGGCTTTAAAAGTGCAGTGTGTGACTGACTGGCAAATTACAGCAATGCAGAGTTGAACATGAATAAAAGTAGAGTTAAATGAACTGGATGGCAATCATTCATCATTTCAATCAGAAACTTCTGAATTAGAGAATACTGTAATAATGAACTCAAATTACTGATCAAATTACTAATATTTTCATTTGTTAGTACACAGCCTCTGTGTAGATTTTGGTAGAGACCATCACAAATTATGTTGCACTATACAGCATCTAATTGAAGGTAAACAAGTCAAAACTTGGTGTAAACCCATTTAATTTATAAAAATTAATCTCATATTTAGGCCAGATCTTGTTTTCTCTGACCTCCAATATCCATTTATGGTGCCTAATAAAGAATCAAATGTGACAGTAATGCTCAGTTGGCCGAATGCCAAAACACTTGAAGTTGAGTCTTTACCTAACTTCAGTATATAAATTGAGATAGTAGGTTCTCCAACTCCAAATATGAAGCAGCTACTTTCTTCTAAATGCAAAACATACATTAGGAATTAAACATTAACTCAGTTTTTTTTTAAATATCTTGATGTGATGAAGGCTAAAGAGATCCATTTCACTCTCAATGTGCTGAACATAGATTGTACTATCGTATGTAGCACAGAAAGAGAGACAGCTATACACTTCATTCAATCCAATAGTCTTTCTGGTCACTAGGGCACCTCCCTCCTTCCCCAGGATACGCCAGCAGGAATCCACCAACATGGTCTCCTCTGGGAATGGCATATTGTGGAATAACAGCAGCAATGGGGCAGAAGGAGCATTCACGCACAAATTCAGGCTGATTTCAGAAATGCCAGCCATCATCAGAACTGCTAATTGTACTGAACTGTTCAGTGTCAGGTAGGAAAAGTGGAGGTTGATTCTGATTATAGTCTGAAATGCCCCTGAGAGGAAACGCATTGACAACTGAGAACACAGAAATTAAATAAAACAAAAAAATGGCAATAATAAAAGGAAAGGAGTTTAGACAAACTTTTTTTTAAACTAGAGCAGCATCAAAGGGCACATGAACAATTGGCTTGGGAATATCAAAATCCAAAATAAAAGATTTAAGAGGTGACATAGTGGTTATCGGTATAAAATTATTCATTCTATTTTGTAATGTGTTGAGCACAAGGTTGGGCTTGTTTGAAGGAACCCAGACAGCTGCTCCTTGTTAGGGTGAAAGAATGTCACTGAGAGCCATCAAGACTTTAATCTAGGGCCAACAACTTTGTCTCCATTACTGGTCCACTCTAAGGAACGATAGTCTCTCTGTGCAGGGGCCCACAGGAAGGGTGCAAGTGTGACTGGTGAGTCTCAAGCTTCTCAGTGTAGCCCTTCTCCCCACGGTGTGGCTCAAGCCTCTTCCTCAGTGCTTGCTTGGAGGGGCTTGTCCCGTCTCCTTGCATGTGTTGAGTCCTGGGTTCTTTTTCCAGTGCCTTGTGCCTCCATATAAGGTAACTCCTCACTGGGCTTAAGATACAATGGGTGCTGTCACTTGAAAAAATGAATAATGCTACAAAATACAGAAACTTTAAAACCCAGGACACAACAAAGCACATCAACACAAACCCCAGCAAACAAATGAGAGATCCAAAAGTTAACAGTATAACAAAGGGAGGCTTTTCTGGGAATATGGAAATGGGATCTGTGGAAGGAAAGGATTAGGGTTAATTTATAAGTACTAAAAATAATAAATTATTCCCCACCTTTCAACACTCACAATTCTTCCCAAGCCCCATCTCCCTTTCTGGTACCTTCCCAGGCAAATGGTACACTGAGATGGAGTCCTGAGATGAGTTCTATCATTGTTGTCAGGCATTAAATAAAAGGGGTCCCTTTACTGTGTCTTCATCACTGGGTGAGGGTGAGGAAGGGACCTCTCCTGGTTCCTACCAAACTCATAGGCTCTCTGTCTATAGGCTGGAACTAGTGGAAGTGGTTTCCATCTTATACCAGGTTTACAGTTTGGTTCAGTGGCTCTGCCACTATACAAATTGTTCCAGCATCTCTGCCCTGGTCTGGAGTCTTGTGGAAGTCATGTCTGGCCCTCAGTAGCCAGCACTGGGTCAGATCTCTGCCACTTCAAATGCTGGTTTCCACAGGGCTGGAACTGCCTGATCCATGAAACTTTCCCACAGTAGTTCAAAGACTCCCTGAGCTGTTCTGCTTTTCTCTCAGCTTCCATTCCAAACTCAAAGCTCAAAAATTGTCTCTTGGTCTCTGAGTTAGGCTGCCCCACTCTGAGTGGCCCTAGCTCATCATTGGCCCATCAGACTACTGCCCAGATCACTCCATGCAGAAGCCTCCCTATTTGCCTCAGTAAGAGTTTCTGCACCAGTCTGTCTTCACCCCAGATTCCAAGCAGGCTGATAAATGGTGTCAGAGAGCTCAGGTAGCTATTGTGATTGCAGTTCTGTAAGTACAACCCCTAGAGGCTTAGTCTGTAGCTCCCAGAGCTGGCAAACTCCAAATGGGGGTTACAGCAATTTGTAAGTGTGGGGTTCTGCCCTATGCAGGGGGAAGCAATCACTGCCACATAAGAATGACTTGAAAGAGAGGGGAGGAGGGACTCCATCCATTCTGAAATGCAGACAAACCTCAGACTCACAGAAGGGGTGAGACAAAATTAGGAAAGGGGGGTGTGTCAAGATTTTTGATGTTTTCCACAATCTGTAACTCTCAAGTGCTATAAGAGTAGGCATAAGAAATTCCTTTACTATGCCTGTGGTCCTTTTTTTCCTGCTATTCTGTTCCTGAAGCAGTTAAACTAAAAGCCCAGTAGTGTCCACAGGGTAGGTGGTGCTCTAAGGGAGTCTGGGTAAGTGAGTGGAGGGCTCTTAAGCGGTCTAAGACACTGGTTTCAAGTCAGCCAGGCAGCGACACCTCACCCCACCCCAAGGAAGTGTGTCAGATGAGAAGTCTGAGCCCAGGAGCGTGCCCTAGGAAACTATAACTAGAAACAGTGATTAGAGCATATACAGACCCAGTTGGCCCGGAATCTTGTGGGACCTACCAACTGGGTCTGTTCACAATTGAGCAGTGACTGTATAGAATGGTTCTGGGACAGTTTAACAATTTGTATTGCTGGTTTTTTTCCTTCTGGATTCTCCATAAAGACTGTAAGCTTTGGGGGGCAGGACGATGCATTCTGATATTTTTGCAGTGTTTACCACAATGAAGCCCAAAACATGCTGGGGGCTTCAGAATTAGTGGAATCTAAATGTTAATATTGCATATTCATTTTATTTCAGCAGATGTATAAGTAAAGGTCATTAAAATTCATGTTGTCACTATACACTGAAAAGTTAAACATTCACTTTAAAACTAAGGCAAGATACTGTTACACTAAAGTGAACTCAGAACTAAGAACAAACTGAGTCACAGAATTCAAATAATCAAAACTTATCTCTTGTTTTGCAACAGCCAATAATGACACATGAGAGAGATTTGCACTGCAACTGAAAAAAATAAAAAATGGCAGAGGTCCCAATTTCAGTAAGTGTAAAACTCAGCGGGATGAGATACAAAGAAGATTTCTTGTAGTAAGGGATGCCCGCAGCCAGTCTTGTTCTAGTTGATAATCAAAATACACCCTTCAGACCAATTTTTGTGGACCAGGAGTCTTACCAAAGTCTGACCTAAGGAAATTGATTGTACACCTTCATAAAGGTTAGAATAGCCTCAGACTGATCCTGTCTCTGCTAATGATTGACTTCACTGTTCCACAGCACCAAAGTCCCTAATCTCCACCGAAAGAAACGCACTCCCTGCACCCTCCCAATTTTATTGCCAAATGTCTTATAATAATTTTCCTGCCAATACTCCAAACTTCAGCCTTTATGGTAATAACACACCCAGCTACTGTATCAGCTTTCCTATAAAAAGGGGGGGAAAGTCTGCAATCCATTAGTAAACAGTACTAGAGGTAACAACAATTTCATATAGTTCACACAGTGGGTGAAATAATCCATCCCTTTACTGCAACACATGAGTGGCTTTGTTGGAATCACGTTGGATTTAACAAATGTTCTACTAGCCGATCTTAAGCCCCAAAATAACCAGACAGAAGGTTCCAGGAGGGCAGCCAATGAGTTAGCCTGAAGCTAAGTAACTAAGTTGAAGTAACTGGACGGGAAAGGACGTAGACCCTGGTAGTCTTCCCCAGGCAGCCCCTAAACAGAAGTGGGGCTGACAGAGATTGATTATTTTTTAAAAGGAGTACTCATAATGAGGCATGCATTTATAATACAATGTAAAATTAACTGCCACTTCCGGAAACCCAAGAAAAGCATTAGATTCCCTTGGTATTTCAGGTATTACTATACATTGTGAACTTTTATTACAAAACGTGCCTAACTTTGGACCTCATCTTGTTACACAGAATGCTCGTATTTTCTACCGATGTTAGTGATTTCTACACACTCAGCTGGTCTTAGGATCAAACTCATTGTTACTTTATAGTTAGCTTCCCAAAAGCAAGTGCTGTGACGTAAAGGTCTATTTTTTCTTTGTTTTCTCACAGCAAAAACTAAGCAGCAGGAGGAATTGGATTGATTTCTTTTAATCCTTTTACAGTGTGCAAAGACTGGTGCCTTTAAAGTGCATAGATGACTTCTCACCATTACAAACCTTTGCTAGATTTCACCACAGATTCTGATTAGAGTGCGTTACTTGCTAACATGCCATCTGCTAGAATCACGTGTTCTAACAGCTAAATAGCCACAGCAGTAACTCAAGAGCTTGCTCAGCATGTCCTCAACCATTTTAGTAATAGAAATACAAACATAACTGTTAATATACCCTATGTCAAAGAGATGTTCTAAGGTGGCTCAGCATTAATAGTTCTCCCTGAATTGCAGGAGACTGAGATTCAATACAATATTTGGTTTCTAGCTCCTCAGAGCTAGCAAGTGCTGAGGAAGTAATGTGCTAAATATCCTCTTTTGAGCATGACAGCACTTCAGAAACATACAATTTCTCTTTAACAGACTGTAAGGACAGCTCTGCGGATAGGGTTTGAAAGGAAACCTGTGCAATAGATTTTTAGCTAGAAGAATGGTATTTATGAGATGACCACGGAGGAAGGCATAGAGTTTCAAGCTCCTACTTTTCACTCAGAGTGCATCTGGAGGACATGTTCCAGGTTGTGAGGACGGGGCAATGGGAAAAGACTGTGGTCAACCTTTTCAAAACTAACTGATTACATATCTGGAAAAAGAATATACCTGATAAAGGAAGACTTGTCTTCTAAATTTAAAAATAAACAATACATCAGTGAAAATTAGCCACACTAATAGTGTGCTCACATAAAGCTATATCATCCCGTTGTTCAGTCACATGGTTTCCACATGTGTGATGCTCATCATCACATATATACTTTAAGACCCATGTATCTTCAGCTGGAAAACACAGGCCATAAATTTAGCTTTTCACAAATGGTGGGCAGACGGAAGAACTACTTCTAAAGTAAGGAAGAATAAAAGGCAAATCAAGCAGCTGAATTAATAGCATTGTTCATCCCTGCAAGGTAGGAATGCAGCAATGTACACAATACTCACCAGCACATGTACAGAACTGTGTTTAATAATCAGGCAGTGAGAAATATTTATACTTCAGAATAACATTTTTAAAAAATAGCAACAGCCACATCTAATATATTTACACAGAAAATAAATTGACATGAATAGGTTTATTTAATTACAATACCTTTGGTACTGTGTGCATATACAGTATACAGGATGTCCAGCAAAATGGCACTCACGTAAGATCTCAATTCAGCAAAGCACTTAAGCACACTTATTTTAAGAACATGCTTGAATCCTGAATAGATCTTAAGCACATATTTAACTGCTTTGCAAATAAGGATGGATTTAATCATATATTAAAATTAAGCATGGGGTTAAATGCATTCATGCTTGTCATGAGTGCATAAGTTAATGAACAAATATGTAAAAATTTAATTGAGTTGCAGAGGCTCACTTCCTTTGAAAAAATGAAGCCACTAACCTTTACAAATATTGTTAATTTAATTACCTCTGATTAAAATTGCATTGTGTATGTGATAGTATAACCATGTGATAGTAGGACTTTGTTTTATTTTAAAAAAATCAGTTTTGTATTCTAGATGCTTTAATCCATAGAATTTAAGGTAGAAATTAAAACATTTTTCTTGCAGTATAGAAGGCATTTTAATTTAAAGGTGACCAATCCTAGGTGGTCAAACTGGAGTACAGTTCGGTAGGGACTCCATATCGCTTAATGGAAATCACTTGGAAGGTCAAGAGATTCCCGACTGGATTTTAAGGTTCTAGGATTGTAGCTATTGGGAATCTTCACTTGGACATGCATCTCATCTGCTAGTAGAAGTACTAGGTAAACCCCAATATTTCACTGATTTCAAGGGGATGCCCATCTAAAAACATCATACTAAGTAGAGCAAACAGAAGGTTTTTTGCAAACAGGGGCCGCTAACAGGGAGTTTTGAGAGGGAGTTCTCCAGGTGAAGGAGAAGCAAATACACGACCCTTGGGGTAAGTGGCTGTCTGTAGTGTGTGTTTGTGTGGGGGGGGTTACGTGCTGGGTGCTGAGCTTGTGTTTGTCTGTCTGTTTGTTTGTTTGAAGGACAATGTGCTGTGGCCAACAGTTGGAAGCTGTGAGCTTCTAAACAAGGTTTGAAATCTAGAAGCCTCTGTTCATTGGCTGAGCCTTAGTCAGGGGGCGGGGCTATCAAGGAGGCCAGGGCTTTATAAAGCCGTAAGCAAGGGACCAGGGTCCGCTAACAGGGAGTTTCTAGAGGGAGTTGTCCCTGTACCAGAAATGTATTTTTTTTCCCAACTGGAGCTCTTGCAGAATCAACACCACTACAAAAAAATCATAGTGATTTTTTTGGTCAAACCTGTTTGGTAACCTTCGACAGTCTAAGGATTGGGATTTTATTCCAGCAAGGAAGATTGATGCTTTATTCAGGACCAACTGCAGTCTTATCCATTTAATTGCTAGTGGGCCAGCATTTCACAGTTTTCATATACAAAACTAATATTCCAATTCCACCTGATCAAATGCCTTCCCTCCACTCAGGAACAGAGGGAGCACAAGATGAGATGAATGATTTATACTAAATGTTTAAAAATACTCAGATTCTGCATTGATTTCCTTTCTCTCTATCATGAAACCAACCTGTGAGGGACTGTGATGTGTAACTGTGGTTATTTGGATCTCCACAGACCTTGACCTATAGATCTTTATATTTAGCAGCCATGTAGGCTGAAAGTTCATACACCCTCCTGAGTTCTCATCTTCCTAAAGTTTTAAGGAAATCATAGCTCTGTTAGGGTAAGGCAAAATATGTCTCCTCTTTCACTTTCTAAGATGACCAGCTTCATTAAAAAGCTATTAACCACTATAAATTAATTTGCACATCTAGTTGAAAGTGACTATAAAGAAAGTGAAACTGACTTTATTGGTTTTCATAATTTACCAAGATGAAGATGCAAAAAAGCACATATAAGACAGAAAGAGAGAGAAGGGAAGTCGTATTTTTTAAGTTCTTTAAATTTTAAGTAATGCATCACGGAAATTTGTTTAAACTTGATGCAAGAGTATCCTTTTAAATAGTCCATTCAACTTGCCAAGATCTCTATGGTATGGTAAGTTTTTTTAAATGTATAAATGCCAGCTCCTGAACTGCATTCATTTAAAATGGAATATAAATAAAATGCCAAGCTGTATTTCAATAAATTTACATTAGTACACTTAGAACTTGTACAGATGCCAGGATTAAAATGTTTTATACTGCATACATTGTATCATTCTCTTTAGTGCCAATTTTTCTTATTTCTATGAAACTTTCCTGAGTAATACCACAGTGATTGCCAAGAACAGATCTGAGGCTCATACATTTTGTTGGAACCAGAGAAAGCCATAACGTTTTTTAAAGTGGAAAAAAAGAGATTTACTTTGAATGATGTCTAATAACATTGTAGTTTTCAAAAAAAATCCGTATTGGGTAAAGGCTCTTTTCCTCTCTCTTTTATGTGTAATTTACTTTTTGTGAAAGCCCTAATTTTACAGGCCTAGACACCAAAGACTTCTTTTTAGCCACAGACTAGATAACTACATAACAGGAAGAAATACTGTAAGTCTCTCCACACTGTCCCAAAGTACCTCAACCCCTGTAGTGAGTCCCTCTATCAACAAGAGAATAACGCCACTCTATCATCATTTCAATCCAAAACCTACCTACTGAGATGTACACCCCCAAGATTCCAATTAGTACGAAACGTGGCAGTAGTTTTTGTGATGTGAACAAATGTGAACAAATTAGTCCATTGTGAACTAATTTTAAGCAAACTTTTCATGTAGACCAAAAAGGCAATGAATGAATATAGGGTAATTTTATTTACTGCCTTTGTCTATTATGTAGTGATTATTCTTATGTCATGCCCACTAAACAAGGTAAAGTTTTCAAAACTCACATGCTAAATATCTGTGCAAAATCTGAAAAAGTTAGCCCCTACCAGATGCCTACATACAGTCATGCACAAGGATAAATACACATTTTAAATAAGTGCAAATATTCACACAAAGAGATAACCTTCTCTTTGTTAAACTAAATAGGTTGAGTTTTAGTCTCCCTCCACAAGACATTTTCCAGACCTTGAAACATACTTAGTGTTTTTCAGTTGGTCATTTTTTAAAGTGTGGACATTAAAATATAACACAGTATTCCATATTCCATCATATATTTTTCTAAAATTTTTAATCAAAACAAAACTATTACTCAGTTTTTTCATTTACCAAAATGTTAGGTTTAGATCATTACCTCAACAGCTTTCCTGACAGATTCAATAAAAATATTGATAAAATAGTTGAACGAAAAACAAAACCAAAAAAATAGTCTGTTTTGAACCCTGCAAAAGGGAACCAACTTTGAAAGTCTGGAATTTGACAATTTTTCCTAACACTTATGGGAATCATCTCCTTGAAGGTCTCTCTCCAACACAACCTCATTCTCACAATTATCCCTTTTATTAGGGGAATACAATGAACCATTGCCTTCCCTGCCTGGTTTTTGGGTGAACTTAACTGTCTTCCTTTCTTTGATAATCAGACCACACAGAAGGAAGCAGTTATACTCAGTAAACTTCCACTGGTTGCTTTCCTTCCTTTGGAAAGGTGGCAATTAGAGGAGATTGGAATGATTTTGTCCCCAGAGGGCCTATATCTGCCATTATAGAAGATGCACATGTCTTATTCAGTTATGGAACTGGAAGCAAAAGTTATTTACTAAACAGAATTGTGAATCTGCCTCCTGAGTGGTAGGGAGCCTGAAGCCACTGAAAGGTTTGATCCACTGGCCAATACAAGTTAGCGTCATGAGTAGCAGGAATCCCACACGCACACAGCTGGATGCTTCACAGCTGATTCTAAGTGGTTCTCAGGTGATATATTTAGCCACGTAACTGGCATACAGGAGCAACACACAGCAAATAAAGGCATCTTTGTAAAAGCCATTTGTCTTCAGGACTAACCATTGTTTTGTGACATACAGTTGCTTCAACTTGTTGAAGGGATTCATGGTGTGCAGTGTCCCATGGAGACCTTACTTTTGTTATCTCTTGTTTTGTTGATTCCCCTTCAGCTAAAATCAATCATTCACATCGAGAAGATATGGTTGCTCTTTGTGTATAGAACTGTAACATGGTGATCTTTTAGATCCCAGTTTTAGTCAACTGGTACTGTTTCCTACACCTTAGTTGCCCACTGTGCAAGCAAATGGTTTTCTGCACTCCACAAGATCTTTGACAGGATAACGGGAGCAAAAGGCCTTCTCCACACATCAAGAATGCAGAGTAGCCACTCAGCAACCCCTGAAAAAAGTGGTAAAGGAGGAGAAAGTTACTGAGATATATTGCTGCATGTGAGATACGAACATGTTTTGCAGGTTGCTGAGCATGTAAAACAGTAAGTAAGGTCTATCGTGGGGAGAGAACAGCAATGAGGACAAAGCAGGGGAGGTTGCTTTGGAGCTCTGTGTCCTTGTCAGTCCAAAACTCAAAAAAATTTTTTTTAAATCAGCCCCTCACAGTTGCAGCATTCTCCCTACTCCACACTATGTGAAACACAAATCCCCGTATGTTGAAAAAATAAGTGTAAGTTTTGGTTCAGTTCTGTTACATACACTAAGAAACCTCAATGAAATTAATTTTATTGCAGATAAACAGAGGTACTTCTAATGCAAATAAAATGTGGATTTCCCATATTACCCTCTCCTGAGATAGAAGAGTCTCTCTCACAGGGAAAATGATGTTATGGATAAACGAGGCTTCCTCTGTATCCTTTAATATAAAAGTTTAATCAAACAACCTCAGATCATTTCCATTCAAAAATCCTGCCTACAATAGAAAATGGCAGCTTCCCTCTGCCATTTGGGTGAAAAATTTACTTTACCAAGAAAAAGAATTTAAAAAAAATAAAATATAGCCCCTACCTAAAAAGTGTTGGTTTTCAGCAAGTAAATAATTGTTTTACTTACTGCCTTCACAAATGGGACCTATCTCTCTTCCCCATAAGCCAAACTAGTCATCATCATAATTTTCCATATTATATTTCAATTTCAGCAGCCATGTCACCCACAGCGACTGATTCACGGTAAGCCATGAGGGCATAGACTACTCTCCCAAAGTCTCAAGCCAAAAGCCTGGGTTTAGGCAGTGTCTGCTTGTAGATTTACCTGTGAGGTTTACAATACCACACAAAAATCAGGGTTGAAAGTCTGAGTAATTCTACTATAGGGAAAAATACATTTTCCTGGATGTAAATTATTAGAATATAAAATGGCATATAAAGGAAATATTAAGAAGCTAAACAGGAAAATACAATCATATGTACAAGATAAACAAACAACTACTCTACCAAAAGAGTGGAAACCATCTCAGAATTAAATACAGAATGTTCATAGGAAAACCCTAAATTATCTGTTTATTACACTCAGGATTTAATGAAGCTACACTCAGTTTTAACAGGAATTTTCAATCCATCGTAATGCTTCTAACATCAAATGTATTATCTAGTTTGGTTCCTTATCTGTCACTATAATATCTGCACACCTCTGTACAGTACATATTAGTCTCATGCTTTTATAATTAGATACTTCTAGTTAATATTAATATTTTATATGAGCTGTGTTAGGAAGGATGTTCATTTTGTGCTAATTCTTTGTAATTACTTTATAATATGCTCGGTAAAAATTATGTTTAAATACGCTATTTGTTGAGGTGTTGGCTTAATTTGCTAATTTTGAGAACATCTGTAACACTTTATGATTGTTTTCTAATTGTTGGCAATACAATGGAAAAAATGTCTGCATGCTTATGTTACTTTTTTCCTTATGAAAGTCAATGAAGATGAATTTTAAAGAAATATTATATGTGTATGGGGTATTAACTTGAACAGTGCCCATGTTTGCATAAAGAATAAATGAAAAATAGAAATGTGACTGATTGACAACAAGAATTTTTGTGCCTATAATTCCATATTCATGTAGGAGTTCAACAAAATTCCAACAAGATACATGTAGTTGCATATCATAGGTGCCATTTTGGCAAATGCGACACAGCTTGTGTACTTATCTTTTCCATATACATCCCCCATGGTGTGGGAGGGGCAGAGATGGAGGGAAATGTGGGCTTACTTAAGGACAAAACATCCTGACAAGAAACCCAATAGTTTACTTAGGTTTTTTTGCCTAATATTACTGGAAATGGGATAGTTCTGTTGATGACAAATGTCTCTCAAAAAGGCAGTATTTGTTATTAATCTTTAGCAAATAGACTGAAGTGCTTGCTAACTTGAAGTACTTAAGGTCAAACACTTGAAAAATTCTACTCTTTGCAAAACACCATTGTCATTCATTAATAAAAGTCTGCATAATGTAAAAGAGGCAAAGGTTAAGTACAAGATTGTGTTCTATTGCTTCAGAAAACAAGCCACAGATTTATGTGCTGATACTGTATCACTAAGGCCTTCTTTCTACAGGAATGGTCAGCAATGACACCATATTATTGATGAAGCCCAGTTCCCCTTTTGAGAAGCAGAATGGTCTACAAGATGTGGGACTGGACTGAGCGTAAAGAAATCTGGCTTTTCTTCCCAGCTCTGTCATTTACCCGTTGCATGACCTTCGTCAAGCCATGTCTACTCTCTATGCCACACTTTCTCCTCCAATCCTTTATAATCTAAATATGATACTGACAATCACTTTGAAACAAGAAATATGTGTTTGTACACTGTGGAAGTGCACAAAAGACAAAGTTTATTGCTGGGGGGCTGTAACATTAATTCTGTGTTGTTAGTTAAGTTTTTGGTATTTGACTATCTAAAGCCAGTATTATGCCTGAATGCTGAGATGTGCTTTACACCAAGTAGTAACTGTTATGAATAATTTCATATAGAAATCTTAGTTGTAGAACACCAACCATTCTATGTATCACAAGTGAAACAACTAGCAAAACTAAATAAGAGAGTTGGTTTAAAACCAGGGGAGAAATTGTGAACATTTGATGAATTATTTTCCATTTTTTGTAAATATTAGCTGTTTCATTGAAAAGTGTCCAAATTTCAGATGAGCTCTATTAAATAACACATCTTAATTAACCAAAGGTGTCTTTTTCAAAGTGAAATGAGCTGGTAGCAAACAAGCCTTCTTGGGACTTTCAGCATTGACACCAGATTTAAGTCTGGCTTCTTGAAACCTAGAATTAAGATTTAACAATCTCTTCTAGATTTTAATCTTCTGTGGTGGGCAGAGTGAACCCATAAATAAGTTCTCTGCATAATCCAAATCAAAAACAAAAGCAGTTGTGGGAAAGCCCGGCACATAGTATAAGATAACCCCAACATACAGCATGTCAGGCATATGGACAATGGAAAGAGCCATACTGCAATTGACGTTAATTTTATTGATTGTATTTTTATTATATTTCACAAAACAAAGAATGTGCCTGTTATAGTTAACAAATATGACAATTCCTCCAAGGCTACACATTTGGTATTTCTGGTACCCTTTTACTAATTATCAGATTTTACCAAAGTTTTATAGTTGCAGTTACATGAACTGTATAAGGACTGTTCCTTAAGTAATTTTATGTATACTAACATAGTCTTTGCTTGTTCACAAAAGTGACTAGTAGTGTCTAACAAAAAATGATAACCTAAATCAGAAGGTGTTTCAGTTCACTGAATGTTCCTCGTATTTTAAAAGATCCTTGTGCACTAGGTAAATGATTGACCAGTTATAAACTTAATTTCTTGCTACTAGATGGTCATCAAAAACTGTTTCTATAGCAGCAGAAGCTGGCACACAACTGCTGAGAAACTAATAACTGCTCCCAACATCCTACTGTTCTCATACATAGAGACTTATGCTTCTTTCCGAAAATCTTTGTTAAAAATATCTGAAATGCACATTAATTTCAGAACCCTTTCTTCAGACTAGTATGTGAAGTAATTTATATCCATATGGATTACATTAAAATACTTGAATATATATATATTCGTCAGCTGCTGTAACATTTTTGAGAACTCTTGTATTTAATTAAGGCAAAGATTGAGATTTTCAAAACTAGGAGATTTGGCGCCTCAGTTCCCTTAAGCAGCCTTTGTGATCTCAGAAGGTTTCCTGGACCTCCTAGTATGGAGGGAAATGCACAAACTGCTTTATCCCATTAAAAGGGACATAACACACTCTTCCCCTCCACATGGCCAACACATGGAAGTACTGGAGTCATAGCTCTCCCTAGCCTACAACAGTTTGAGCCGACATGCACCACTGTGGGAGAATTTTGGGAGCAGTCTCCGACTATAATTCTGTCTGTTTTTTTAATGGTCAATGCAAAAGGGACAGGCTCTTTACACAGTCTGCAATGTGAGGAGAGTAGTAAAGGATAAGTAGAATCTGGCTCTTGAAGTGAGAAAAATAAACTTTATTGCCCTCAAAAGTCTAAACACTTACAAGCAAATCAATGTGGCTTTGACTTGCAAGGTCACTGAATAAGTCCCTCACTGCTCTGTCTAGTCCCATTCATATCTGGTTAATTGTACTAAGCCTGCCCTAAAGTTTATATTATCTAGCATACCTCTCATCAGTGTATCATCTTTGCAGCTCTGTAAATCAATTTGCTTTTTCTATATTGCAGCTTTAATTTTCTAGGAGTCTGCCGTTTGCAGCTGCAGTTGCCATTTTGTAAGATACAGTTGATGTAGCTTGTTAGAGCAAAAACTCACGGAAATTTACTTCTGTTTATTCATATCTTACCATTTCCCTTCATCTAAGTTTAAGACATCACATTCAGACTGAAAGTGTATGGCTGCTGTATATATTTTTAAATAAAAATATCTACCTGTACACTGTATCTATATTCTATACAAAATTTATGTTGAAAGAACATTATTTTATTTGCAAAGTCAAGCACTCAAAAACTAGGAAATGCCAGATTGACAGTTGCTGATGCAACCTTAATTTGGCCTGCTTGTGAGGCCAGTCTGTGCAGTGAATGATGCAGGGGTCCTGTGGAAAAGCAACAGTAAGTGATCATGTAATTAAAGACTGTATCATAAAGCATAGGCACAAAGAGGCTGAATTAGGGTTTCACAGGCTGATGTCCAAACAATATGTATTTGGGGGAATTAGAGATTTAAAAAGGCACCCTGGTCCATGGAGTCTGCCATATTCACTTCTGGAGAAGTGGTGAAAAGACTGTGTTGGGCTGAGGAATCAGTAAACTATTTTCAAGTTTAATATCTTGCAATCCACAAGGGCTAGTACTGAGATTACATCATTCTAATAAACATATAGCGTTTGTTTCCATTTTGAGTCCAATAGGATTTTACCAGCCACTATCTTGAGAACCACTAGACCTAGAAAACTGTGCCTTATGACATCTAGAAGAACTTAGTGTGCCATCTTTCAAATACTATAAAGCATTAATTTGTAACTCCAATGTTTCAAAAGATGAATTATGCCTTAGCTTTAACTGTTTAAGTAGGAGTTTTGGGAATAGAAGAGCAAGATGCTAGTTAGAATAACATGACCTCGTGGTTCCTTTTAGCTGTCAAGATTAGAAACTCTTTGCTGAACTAGTAGACATGTTTTATAATGTTTATACAACAGAGCAATTAAAATAAATAAAAACTAGTGCAAGTTATGAACCAGTGGCCCTCATTTTATTTTTTTAATTAACTCATGACTTTAGAAATTACTTTTTGGCCATGATTAATGGGGATAAATGAAGTATGATCATGAGTCCTGTGAATAATAAACATCTATAATTAGACTCCATAAAGACTCCATTCTTTCTGCTGAGCATATTAATTTCTTCAAATTATTTTTAAGTGAAAACATTAGGGGATTGCAGGATGTGTTACTGTAACTCAAATCAGTTACAAAATTTCCATTCAGACACAGTATTTGAATCATCCATAAAAGTCTGCTGGATATTTACTCTAAAGATTATTGCCCCTAGGTTTTAATGTATCTCTACATTGCCAGTGAATTAAAAACAAACTTCTTAGTCACTTTAAATTTCATGTAGTCATTGGTAGCAGTGGCAAATGTTAACACATACTAGAAAGTATCTAAACTAAAGACATATGGTAAACCTCAGTCCTCACAGAGCTCATCAATTCTGCTAAAACTGAAATACATTCAACTTGATTATATTATACATATTTGACCCTACTTATGGTTATCCATGAACCATGTAACAATCTTGTAAATCTTAATATGATTTGCAACAGAATTTGTGAAAATAATGGATTAATGTATTTGACTACATTGTTTTATGTCATTTACAAAACATATGGCCTTTTTCTGTCAAGGAAGACAGAATAGTTATAGGAGACTAAGTAATGTTTAATACATTGTCAGACAAATAGCCCTGGTATTAAAAATACATGTTTACACATTAATTTTTTGTACTTTTCCTTCATTCATAAATAGTATCAAAATGTTCATCACACAGGTGTTAAGTCATTGAACAGGATAAAAATATTTTACCATACTTGTTGCAGGTCATTTTTGCATACAATACATTATCAGTATAATTTTCAAAATAGATGTATTTTCCCAGCCACACATTGCAACCAAAGTGAAAGTAACAGTGCATTTATTAAAACTTTGTTTTCACAAGTTTACTTCAAATAGCTAAAAAAATAAAATCATCTCTGTATAGAAACAGTTTTCATCAGTCAAAAAACTTCAGTATATGAAATCACACCTCGAGATCTGCTGTAGCTGTTCATATTGGACCTGATCCAAAACCTATTAAAATAAGTGGTACATTTCCACTTACTACTATGGATTTTGGATTAGGCCTTTGGGCCCCAATCTTTCAAACAGTTCCACAGGTGCTAAACTTCTTTGCACAGTTATGTAAGTATCTGCAGGATCAGGGCACTATTTGGGAAAATGCAAGACAAATTTTATTTATACTCAGATTTCAGATCTAGATTTTCAAACTCACAATTGGTATCAAACTATACATTAAATACAATGACCATTCCAACAGCCAAAAAAAATCTAACCCCACCCCCAAACCACTACCTCACAATTATCAGAGCAGACATTACAGGTACACATTTTAGTCAACAGCATTATTTACTGTTATTAATCACAATAGGACAAAGAAAATCTTTTGTTGAAAAACTACACCTTTTTTTTCCTGTTAGCTGAGTAAATTGAGGACATGATAATCTTGCAGCTCCTCTGTAATACTAATTTATCAAAGTAAGCTTAGCATATCTCACAAAAGGAATTTCTATTCACTTTTCCCCTTTACTTCAATGCCTCATAAATTATCACTTACTCCCAGGGTGTAAAAATATTCACGGTTTCACACACAAAAATTACAAGCTTTTCTCTCCCTTCCTTTTTTCAGTTATCTGTTATTCTTTCCTATCTCAAAATTATCAACAGAGATTATTCTTCAAGGCAGAAATGGAGAAGCTTTCAAGAAAATAAACCAAACACATATGCAAAATGACAGAGTTATCTGAAAGTGAGGTTGGTGCTCTTTAGATAACTTGAATATTACATTTCATATTGCTTACAGTATCATTGACAAAAACAATTAAGCCACAGTAAACTTAACATATCTGACTTCATATTCAGGTTTCAGACTGAAAATGCAACATGAGCTTTTTAATCTATAAAGCACTTGAGTAGTTTTCACCTTTCTTCAAACAACAGTTTACATCACAGTAACATTACATCCAGTAACTTCAGAGCTGAAACAATCTGAAGTGTTTCCCAGAATCATACATGACTAAAGACTTAAATATGAGCAAAATGTTTGAAAAATGTAAACCAGCCATTTTCATTAAAAAAGTTGAACAGTTAGCAACTTCACTGATCAAAATTTTCTCATCAAAATTATTTTTCTTTTTTTTTTCCTGAGTAAACAGAAGTTATCACTAAAAGTGCATGTTTTCCATGGAATATTTTATTTTTTTATCAAAAAAAAATAGCCAAACACAAAATAATTTGCTTTGGCTATGCTGCTGTGGTACGTAGGAGAGGACTTGTAATTTAGTTGCCTCATATCCCCATTCTCCACTATGGGCCAAGCTCCCCAGCCATATTTTGTCTCCAATTATGCACCATGACCATGCAACTCCCATTATATACCACCTCCCCTCACCAAGAGGTGAGTCTGCGGTATACTATGGGATATTCAGGCTAATCAGAGATAGCCTGAGCTATAGAGGAAAATGAGAGCTTGAGGCACTGTAGACAGCTTTTCAAATTCGAAGTGTTTGGATTTTGATTTTTCACCAAAAAGTCAAAGTTTTCCATAGAAACTCCTCCTTACCCACCCCCCCCCCCATTTTCCAATCAGCTCTAGTTAATAATAGTCAAAATACGCACAGTACAAAACAATGACAAACTTCTTAAGTAACCAGATGTCCTGCCCCCACCTCCACATTGTTTCAGTCATCAATAAACAGTTGATTATCAGAAAGAAAACATTAGAACTTACCTTGCCCTTGTCCACTGGCCTGGTGACTCCATACCATCAGAATTACCGTTAATATCCAACATGTCCACACAATTACTCTGATGCTCTCTTGTCCTCCAGCCATTGCATTATTAGACACTATGAAAAGAGAGATTATTATATCTGTATAATTACAGGTCTTTGGAAATACAGGGGGAATGGGGGAAGGGAGGGCAATCAACCTTTTCAGGAATAAGTCTAGCTAGGATTAATATATCAACCAGCTTTCATAAATATTCATCTGTAACAAAAAAGTCTCTCTCTTCAGGACTTTCATAAAACTATGCTTATGACCTTGTACAAAATGGAACCAAGTGGCCAGACAAATAAATAAATATTTTACTTTGGCTCACACAGAGTTTGAGAGCCTGGAATGGCAACCTCTACCTCACTGAGCCTTTCTGCCCTCTCCCAAGATAGTGCTTGAGAAAAGCCCCTGACCCATCTTCCCCTGCCAGACTTCCCTCTTCAGAGCTGCTACAGCTCACAAGCATAACATTCTTGTTACCATAATCATAAACAGACATTAGCTGGATTTTCACTTACAATTAATTTTTAGAATTGTTACAAAATAACTGAATATTATTATTACAAAATAATTCCATGTTGTACAATACACTTTTTGTCACATTACTGAGTGTAACACCGTCACACAAAGTTTTGTGGTAAGACTTAGCTCTAACATGCTACAGAGTGCATAGGGCACTTGCCTAAATTTGGCAGCAATTTCCTCACATTTCCCCTCTCCCATGACTGTAGCCTTGTGTTCTCCCCTAATTGCAAAACACACACAAACAACAACGTTTACATAAGTCTTTCCAAATTGTGAATTTTAGCTTAAACTTAATCTCTGAACCTCATTTTGATTTTATACATGTGCAAGAGCTACTCAGGAAAACAAATCTGAGACCAATTCATTCTTTCTGTAACTCACTGATATATATATTAGAAATTAATTATTTTTCCCCACCACTACATCTCCAAACTAATTTCTGTATCTAAAAACCAACAGAAATATTTTTAAAATGCAATGGTAATTCTGTTCTATAAAGACAGAGTAGTCACAGTTCCAGAGACTATTAGGGCAGTATAAATATCTGAACAACCAGTAGCCCTTCAATAAAGCTATTCTGAGGTGCCTGGATGTGGATTTGGGTTTTTTTTTTTTCAAAATGGATTTGACATAGTTCCACAAACTTAAAAAAAAACCTCTACACATACAATGTGCATTAATTGTAGTATCTGTAATTCATAAAGGACGGTGTGATAGCTGACTGTATTGAGGATTCATAGTCTTAGATATTACTGTACAATACAGTATGATTATGATTTTTACTCTCAAAATAAATGAGATTTTGCTATATGGTTGTTACTGAACAATGATGTGAGACTGGGAGATGTTTACTGCAGGCTCCTCAGTGGCAACAAAGGTGGTGACCCACACCCAGGCGGATCTTAATTGATGATTGACCAGTAAGGGAATTATAAACAAAATATTTACAATTCAAAAAGAGGCAGTTGCACAGGCATTGCACAATGAGGATTGCTCAACTCTGTGACTCAGCAAGGCTTGCCAGGTCATGCCTGGGCCAGTATCTTCTCAGTTCATGTCCAAAGGAATCTAAAATAAGGAACAGTGGCATCATGAGAACAGGTCCCTCCTCCCCCACCTACTCTGAAGGCAACAAGAATGCTAGGAACACAAAGACTTCGAACTGAGGAGATTGGACCCAGGCTGAAAAGAAAATTCAGCCTGTTTATTAAGAACTGTCTGCAATGTGCAATGCAGTGAGAAAAGCTGTTTGATTAAAATCTTGCTTAGTCTGAAAGTTTAGGGTTTAGAATGTATTTACTTTTTATTTTCTTAGATAACTATCTCTGACCCTCTGACCTACCACTTATAATCACCTAAAATCTATGTTTCTGTAGTTAATAAACTTATTTTAATGTTTTATCCTTACCAGTGAGATGGGGAATCTGCTCAGATTACAAAGGCTGGTGCATGTTCACTATCCTTTGATGAAGTGGCAGGCTAATTAATGAGCTAGTATTGCTCAGGAGAATGTCTTGAGCAGTGTAAGGCAGTCCATTTCTGGGGTGCAAAGTGGGGGTATTTTCTGGTATTTCCCTGTGTATGGTTCAAGAGCATTCATGCAATTTAGCTGGATGTGTCCCTGAATGTTGACTAAGTGATAACAGCACCTGGAGGGGTTTGCTGCTTGTCACTAGCAAAGAATTGTGAGGAACAGGCCAGGCTGGAGAGTTAAGGGGACACAGCAGTCCCACAGTTCCAGGTTGTACCCCATTACAGACATGAACCAAGATTTCAGCTGACATCTACAGCGAGGATTGGGTAGCCAGTAAGCCCACAGTGCTACCAACCAATATAGACTGTGATCTTCTGAAACATATACAGAGTTACCATTTAATCATATGCATCAGTGATCCAACCACTTGGCCCAGAATCAGATGTGCTTCTTCATGAAACACATGTAGCTCTTTCAGGGTTAACATTTGACGCTCTGAAGTTAGTTATGGTGATCAGATATCCCAGGACGGAGAGACAACCCTGTTTTGATTAGTTTTTATTAACTCATAAGTTTTGTCATCTTGCCACATTACCCTGTGTGATCCTAAGAGCTGCTCAATGCCCATTGGCAAAGGTTTCACTGTCATGTAACAGCAACTTCTATCATTCCTAACCAACTCACTATATCTAACACATTGCTGTCATGGGATTTTTCTATAAAGAATGTCATATAAACTATCAGATGAACATTTCTATCATATTGGTCATCATAATCATGTGATGTATGTACAGGAAACAATTAAGAAGTTGTAGGTCTGTGTACCAAAAATATGCTCAAACCAGCATGGTTTTGTCCCAGACAAAGGAATATCGATTTTCCTGTCTGCCTAGGTCAGAGGTCAGCAACCTTTCAGAACTGGTGTGCCACGTTTTCATTTATTCACTCTAATTTAAGGTTTCGCGTGCCGGTAATACATTTTAACGTTTTTAGAAGGTCTCTCTCTATGAGTCTATATTATAACTAAACTATTGCATGTAAAATAAACAAGGTTTTTAAAATGTTTAAGAAGCTTCATTTAAAATTAAATTAAAAGGCAGATCTTATCAGTTTAGTGCAGTGGTTCTTAACCTGGGGTGCACGCACTCCCTGGGGATGCGAGATGCCCTTTCTGGGGGTGCAAGACATGCGAGATTTTTTTAGAAGGTAAATCACCGAAAACACAAATTAAGCACAGGCACATAAGTACAACTATTTTGTTTCATCAAACCTATGTATTTATTAACATTATACATTTTTAATGATTACTGTAAAATACAAAGTTTTAAGTTTAAGTTTTTAAGCTAATTGTAGTGTAATTTTTTATAAGGGCTGCAGAGCGCTGGGCCCAGGCCAGGAGCAGAGCGCTGGGCTGGCTGCTGGTACCCCAAGCCGGCAGGAGGTCTGAGCAGGGCCAGAGGCCTGGACCCCAACTGGCAGGAGGCCAGGCGGCTGGAACCCCAGACCAGCAGCGAGCTGAGCGGGGCCTGCGATCGGTATCCCAGGCCAGCAGCAGGCTGAGCAGGGCCGAAGGCCGGGACCCTGGCTGGCAAGGGGCCGGCAGCCAGAACCCCAGACCGGCAGTGGGCTGTGCTGGGTGGTGGACAGAACCCCAGACTGGCAGCAGCTCACCCGCTGCCAGTTTGGGGTTCCACCAGCTCTTGCCAGCTGGGGACCCGGCCGCCAGCCCAGCGCAGCCGCTGCCGGCCTGGGGTTCCATTCACTCAGGCCGTCAGTGGGCTGAGCAGGGCCGGCGGCCGAGACCCCAGCTGGCAAGGGGCCAGCAGCTGGAACTCCAGACCATCAGCAGGCTGAGCGGGGCCGGCGGACAAAACCCCAGACCGTCAGCGGGCTGAGCCGCTCAGCCCGCTGACGGTCTGGGGTTCCATCCGCCGGCTCCTGCCAGCCAGGGTCCTGGGTGCCGGCCCCGCTCAGCCTGCTGCCAGCCTGGGGTTCTGTTCACCCAGGCAGGCAGCGAGCTGAGCGGGGCCGGTGGCTAGGACCCGGGCTGGCAGCAGCGTGCCAGTAAAAATTGGCTCGCAAGCCCCCTTTGGCATGCGTGCCACAGGTTGCTGACCCCTGGTCTTGAATGTAAACACAGCAAAGTAGGCTAAAGAAAAAGGAAATTACATTTGCATATGAAGATAACAAGCAAGGAGGAAGGAAAAGCAAATTAACAAGAGAATGAGAAAAGGGGACATGGAGCCAGCACTCTGAGGAACAAACAGCAAGAATACTTTTCAAAGGTTTTCTGAACTATTTATTTGTAATCATTTTCTGCTTCTGTTATCTTTGCTTAGTATCACCTAAATCTCTGTTCTTTTTTAATAAACTTATTCATGGTTTTACTATAAGTTCACATAAGTGCAATATATTAAAGTGTGAATCCTCAGCTGGTCTAGCAGGCTGGTGTGACTACTGGCTCTTTGGAGACAGGGTCCTTGGTGATTTTTGTGAGTGTCCAGTGACAGAGGCTGGGTACTGTAGGGCAGTGGTGGGCAACCTGCGGCCCATCAGGGTAAACTGATTACGGGCCGCGAGACATTTCGCTGATGTTGACCGTCCGCAGGCATGGTCCCCCGCAGCTCCCAGTGGCCGCGGTTCACTGTTCCTGGCTAATGGGAGCTGTGGGAAGCGGCAGCCAGCATGTCCCATTGCCCAGAAACGGCGAACCGCAGCCAATGGGAGCTGTGGGGGACCATGCCTATGGACAGTCAATGCCAGAAAAATGTCTTGCGGCCCGCAATCAGATTACCCTGATGTGTCCCACATGGGCCGCAGGTTGCCCACCACTGCTATAGGGGAATGCTTTTAAGGTGCACACAAAGTTAACCTGGCAGGCAAAATAAAGGCTGGCAGAACTTTTGAGGAGATTGTTTGGAGGGCTAAGAGCCTGTAGTATCCGGGCGCTGACACATACTTTAGCTCCAGCAAGTTACCCTAGAGAAAGGGACAACAAGTCCTGAATTCCCTGAGAAATTGTCACATATCCTCAAGTAGCACTGCTGGTCTGTAAGCAAAATAGCACTTTCTCTGGCTATCACCTGGCAGCTCCTTCCTACACCTTAATGCATTGGCTGCATTGCTGAGGGATAACAAAAAACATGGAAATGCTGCAAGTATTGAGGGAAAAAGGAATTTGTGGGAAGAACAGACTACTGAAATCATTGTCCAAAGGCACAAAGCTCTGTAAATACCCAAGGTACTTTTTATTACTACAAATTCACAGAAGTAGTGTTCTGTTAAAAAAATTGGCAAAGAATTGGTTTTAGAGATAGAAGGGTAGATTCATTTTTATTAGTGCAGTGTAAGCAAACAGATGGTGTTTAATTAGTTATTTACCTGCTTTGGGATTTTAATGAATAGAAGTAAAGATAATTTTCAATTTTCCTTTATCTACAGAAAGCTTGCATTTCATAAATGCTGAATTTTCATGTTATCTGCATCCATGCCAGTTTTACTATAAATATCAAAAACCTGAAATCATTAAAATTACTTCTAGAAACTGCATAGGAATCAATGTCTACATTTTATTAAATATGATAAATATTTTTTAAAACACATGTTTCACATGTGGACATCAATGAGGTGGTGTAAGCAGATTGGAAGTGTGTGAAGTATTAGTTTGTAGGAGAAAAAAAAATAAGAGGGAAGCTCACAGGTCCACATCTCTGTAATACACAATAGAAAAAGGAATCAAACAAGCCAAAGCCTGATACATATTTTGACGTGTGACCTGAACTGCACTTTCTTCCTGCTGTGTTCAACCAATGAAGATGCAGTTTAGGCTACGGGCAGGTATAAAAGCATCAGGGATCTGTGGGATAACTAGAGCAGCATGCAAAGGTCTACATAGCAATTTACTGCATGGCAAGCCAGAATGCGAATCTACAGCACACAAGCTTGCCTCACAATAATGTCCTATGAGAACACTGCTACAGTACAGTGAAAGTCCTGGGGTGAGACTTGGCATACTGTCCTTTCATATAGACTATTCCTCCATGCTGCACTCTGGACCCAATGCCTAGTAATGGTAACATGGCTTACTGATTTGCTGTGCTATCATAAATACTGGGCTTCATTCTAGTTCCAAATGCCTACTACTTCTTCATTCATATCCATGTATGACACATTTTTTTTAACATAGAGTCACCAACATGAATTTAAATAAATAATGTGCACCACTTTCTGGTTACATCATTTTCTATTCTACTCATTCATAATGTGTTTGAACTGTATCGTCAGAATTCAAAGAGCACTCTGCTTATTGACATATCAAATTATAAAACCAAAAACAAAGTTCGTGGAATTGAGAGACAGATCAGAAGGGAAACTTAGATGGGCTGGGGAGATGGGGAGGAGTTTCTCAAGTTTGCCACACTTCCTTCAAAAGATTCTTGCAAGGCAAAGGCAGCAAACTGAAGCCCAGGGTTAAATTCAAAATAGGGCTTCCCTCGGCCTCAATCTCTTTTTAAAGGAAATAGATTTATCTACTGCGCCTGAATTATGTAAGAGGGCTGGGTAGTTTTTGGATCACTAGTATATTTATAGCTATGTAAAGATAATAATATGAGTAATCAAATGTCAAGTATCAAGGATCATAAAAGACTATTACATATGGTCACACATTCCAACAATGAACTCTTCAAGTACAGTGTAATGGATTTGGCAGAGTAGGAAAAAGAGGACATGGCAACTAACAGAAGTAGATATGTCTAAAGTCAGCAGATATGACTGAATACTGACCCTTATATAGAAGGGTACCATTTTTCTGAGCTTAAAAAAATGTGTTACCACCATCAAGTTACTGAAATTGTATTTATGAGCATAATCTATCAATGGAGAATCTGACTCCAAACTCAAAAAAGTTTACTTCTTTTTAATCCTAAACCATGCTTTTCACAATACATGCAGAAAGCTTTTTACTTTAGTCAAACATTTTTATAATTACATACAATTGCACTGATAGAGTAGACAATGAAGCCTATTTACTGTGCTATTACTTTATGTATTACCTGTCTACTGGTTGATTATTCCTGATACATTACTTCTGTCTGATTAACAATTACAGAAATTTAGCACAGCCAGCAGTCCAGAGCAACTATGTTAATTTAACAAAAATAGTGACTTTTTAGTGAGTACAACAGGTCAGTCTGTTTAAGAAATATTCTATTCTTCCATTTTAGTTAGCTGATGAAGATGAGCTCTCAAGAGACAGTATTGCAGAGAACTGGGTTTCTTGTAATCCTTTTTTGATTAAGGAATCACTAAATATTAAGACTCTCTTTAACACTTTGGGAGCATTCCATTTTTTAAGGTTTCTCTGAGCTCGGCAGAAGTTCTCTTTTACATATTGGGGGGGAAGGGGGAAGAACAACTGCAATACAGGTATAAGAGATAATTAACTGCCTGTGTTTCCCTGAACCTCTATAGAATTTTGTCTTCCCTGAAGCAGAAAGGAAACTTTCTTTAAAAAATTCCCAAAGTAAAAGGTAAACTGGATAAGTGAGCAATCAAATATGATTGTGAGTATGGCATTAGTACAACTTCAGCTGGGAAGAAAGGCTAATATGTTTTCCCATGAAATGAAAAATGCCTAATTTTGTTTGTTTCACTTTTTTTCTAATTTACAAAATTAGCCATATCATACCTAAGAAGAAAATACCATTTCCTTTTCTGTAGGTTGGCTGATCGAGAACAACTGTACATATATATGTAAGAAAACCTGAATCTTTCAGACACTTCCTGCTAGTCAGACACAGTTTGTTCAGATGTAGATAATTTAAGTTACAGGTGCAACCAGTCAAAGATTGCAACAAATTTGGGATTCACCTCAGGCAGGAGCTCTACTGAAGTATCTATGTTAGACAAAACCTTTTGATCCTTCTTTTCTTCAGATTGATAACCTGAAACCTGGTGTAATTGACACAACTCATTAAAATTTATGGGAGCTGAACTACCTATGTGAGACTGAATTTGGCCCCTGCAGTCTGGAGTTACTTTGATTGGTGGGCAATCGTAACCAACATTTATATACTCTTTCTGCTGCTAATATGTTTTTGTTTTACAATACATTTTGCTTTCATTTGTTCTGAGCCATCACTTTACAAATTTACCCTAGGCACGTGGCCAATAAACTAGATATGTGAGTATGCTGCATATTTATGTGTCTTTTATACTTTGTTGTAACATTTATTGTAGATTCTTTTGAATTTCCATTCTATTTTTCTCTATCTTTATCATTTAAATCTAATTATATTGAATAGGGAGAGATAAGAGTGATTTCATACCATAATTGCCTTCTCATGAAAGCACAAAAGAAATGGGCCCAAAGGGGCTTAGACACCTAAATTCCTACAAGGATGCCACTGAACCCTCTAGGTGCCTAAACCCATTGGTCACCTACATTTCTGCTGTAAAAGTTTCCCAGGCATCTCTGTTTCTGCCTCGGGAAATAGGCATATGAGGCAGCAGTGCACATCTCATGCCTCAGCACCAGCACAATCCTCAAACCAGATGGAGACAAGCATTCCCCTGCCTATTTTGCTTATTGGGCCTGATCCTGTAGGCATGCTCTGAGCATATCTAACCACACAAAATAGTCAAGAGCTGGCCTCCCTTGTCTTTAGCCTGGTGTTTCACATATTCACCCAAGATACAAAAGACCCTGGGGTTCAATTCCCCCCTCTACCCATAGGGGTTCTCCTACTTCTCTGATAAGTTCCCTAACCATTGGACTATGTGATACTCTAATAGGAAGCAGAGTAGCAGCCGTGTTAGTCTGTATCCGCAAAAAGAAAAGGCGTACTTGAGGCATCTTTGAGACTAACAAATTTATTTGAGCATAAGCTTTTGTGAGCTACAGCTCACTTCATCGGATGCATTTTCCACTGAATGCATCCGTTGAAGTGAGCTGTAGCTCACAAAAGCTTATGCTCAAATAAATTTATTAGTCTCTAAGATGCCACAAGTACTCCTTTTCTTTCTAATAGGAAGCTCTTTCCAACACTCTTGTTGAAGCCATTCCGCTTTGTATTCAATAGTTAAATATTAATTGGGCAGTAAAAGGGTGAGTGACTCTACAATCCAGGGTTTAGGGCACTTACTTACCTGAGTGGTGGAGGAACCCTATTCAAATCCATTCTCCCTATCAGGCAGAGGATAGAATTAAACTGGGATCTGCAACATCATGGGTGAATTCCCTCCTCCCTGGGCTAAAAGGTTATAAGAGTGGGGACACTTTTACCCACCCACCCCCAGCTGTTTTGTGTGGTGTTATACAGCTGATTAAGCCATTCTTATAAGGAACGGCATAGGCATATAAGCCATTTGACTATAGTGGATGGGTTCCCAGCTGTGGATCACAAACAAAGATAGGCACCCGCCTCCAGCTCAGACCTCGATGCCAAACTATGAGAGGGGGCAGAACTCAGATATAGTCATCTCATAGGCATCTCCCACTGTCTAGCTTAGGCAGCTCCCCACCTAGCATACTTGCTTTTGGTAGATCCCATTCTAAGGAATCTCTCAACATTTATTATATAGGGAGCATAGGCACCTCAGTCAGGCTTTATGGATTCCAGTGATTTTCTAGGCACCTACAAATTAGGCACTACAAAATCTAAGTCCTTTTGTGGATCCAGGCCACAAGTCCTACATTACAATCTAATGCACCACTAATATTCACAAACAAGGATAATACCCTTCCCTGTCTCACTGGGGTGCAGAGGGAAGTTTGGACAGGCCAGCATGGTGTAGCCAACACCTGGAGGAGGGGGAGGAGAACACATGCACAAACATGCTAGAACCAAGCCCCTCCTTCTGCTTCAAACTGCATGTGGGAGTGGGCCTGCAGGAGGGGCTCCTATTCCTCCCATTGGCAAGCCAGGGAGGGATTAGGGGAATTGATTCGTTTTTACCCATCTTTTAGTTTAAAGCCTTCCAAGGAAGCTGGGGCCATGCTGAGATTGCTGTCTTGCCCTCCTTCCCTGTATTTGAGGTAGAACTGGAAGAGACCTGGAGAGGTCATCTAGTTCAGTATTTCTTAGCCTTTTGATACCAGGGACCAGCTTGCTGACTTCCTAAACTGTGTCAGGGAGATCTCATTGAGAAACTCTGATCTAGTTCGTGGTACACAGAGCTGCATTTCCAGGATCCTGTGGGTCTGACCAATCACCTGTTCTCAGTATCAAGAAGGATTTTTTCCCTATTGGGCCATATTAGAAGGGTCAGAAGGGATTTTTGCTTTCCTTGGAGCATTGTGGAAGCCATCTTAGATTAAAAGGAGTGAGACCTGGAATTCCAATTTTAGGAGGTAATGTAGGAATGTTTAGTTCATGGTAACTTACGACCTGTGTCCAGTAAAGATAAAGGCTAAAAGGGTCAGCTCCCAGACATGGCAGGGAGAACTTTGGCCTGTAAGCAAAAGAGGAGAGCTGAAGTCTTCACAGAGCAAAGTCCCCCTTGGTATCCTTTATCCCCTTCATGGTGGGGTAGGGCAAGAGGATTCAGAAGTGAGCCAAGTTCTAAGGATTAGGCTGAAGATCTACAATGCATTATTGATTATATAGTGGGAGCTCTGTAACCCCATACTAGACCCAATTAAATACAATACACCCTCACTATAATGCCCTTCATTATTATCAACTTTTTGCTATAATGAACCGAGTCCATGGATCCTAACTACAGTACAGTACTGTAAAAAAAAAAAAAAATCACACATATGCACAATTTTTATCCAGCATCACAGGTTGAGCCCTCAGGCAGAAACTGAGGAGTGGACCCCCACCCCACCTCCTGCCACCCGGGATCAAGCCAAAGCCACAGCCCCACCAGTGTGAGGGGCTGATGGCCCAGAGGGGGCTGACAACGCTGCCATCTGAGGCTGAAGTTACAGAGATCACACAAAAAAATTAAAAAAAAAAAAAAATCACAGAATCGGTGACTACCATGACCAACTCCTAGCTTTATTTTTATTATTAATAATTAATTAAAAGCCTTTATCCAAGGCAACTTAATTAACTTACTCCAGAAGTTTATAGTTGTTTTTTATTGTCCTTTTGCTATAACAAACCCCTGGCTCTAACCAACAAAAGGCTTGGATCCCGAGAGGTTTGTTAAAGCAAGGATGTATGTACCTGGTATGTGAGAGAAGGAAAGTGGATAAAAACAGGGAGGAGGGCTAAGTTAATAAAGTCATAGCCTGTGTCTGGCTTACATTTGCCTGTGAATCCTGATTAACAGGTGGTTGAAAAAAAGAAAATTCAAATGATATTTATAGTAGGCAAGATATAACTAAATATAAACAGATAATCTTTGTGGATAAATAGCTACCTGGTCACTCCAAGAACCTGAACAACATCTCTAGACCTTCCTGTAGGACCCCAAACACGGTTCCTGGACTGCTATCCCTATTAAAATCTGAGGTCACATCCTCTGGTGCAGATTGCTGCACCAGGTAGTGCTATTAATTCTCATGACTAGAAACTGCAAATCACGCAAGCAAAATCCCCATCTGTGTTTGGTGACAGATTCTGTATTCTGCACTGTGGGAGTTACTTGTATCCTGGTTCAGAAAACATAAAGCCATCTCCCTCCTGAGTAGCCTCTTTTAAGCCCTTCTTATTTGAAATTTGCATCAATGCATAGTACAGGAAAGGCATATTATTGAACCACAATAGAAGCAGGGTAATTCTACCATAGAAAGAAAAAGGTCAATATTCAACACACTGTTAAATTTAACACACTAAACTGGTGAGAAAGAATATCTAAGTCACAGGTTCAGAACAGATTTTGCCTTCTACCCTTTGTCCTTTAAAACTCCCAGCAATCTGTTCTACTGGTCAGTAGCTATCAGGAAGTGGCAGCCACCACAATTTGCCATCCAAGTGGATCTTCCTCCAAACGGTATTCACAAACAGGATTTTCTGTCACATATCAGGGCTGTGCAGCATTACCCAAGTCATCCAAAAATAATGTACTGTTTAAAAAAAAATCAAAATCAGATCTTCAAAACATTTTGAAGGTTATAATCAGAAAACATTGATGCCTGAGGGAATGTCAATGTTAGACATTCATGTCAATGTTAGACATTTGCAAGCACACAATACAAATTCTAAAATGAAGGAAGATTCCGTCTCCAAGTCTTTAAAAAATAATTATCTGAATTAAAAATATTACTTTGGTGTTGATTTTGACTTTGTCTCGCAAGAGATTTATCTCACTGATTTTTTTATTTGTATTTTTGCTTCCCTCCTTTTAGTGCATGACCAGATGAAAGATATTGCAATTTGAGGTCCTGATCCTCCAGTGAGCTCTCTGGGGGAGCAGGTATTTACCCATGAAGAGCTCATTGCAAGGTCAAGATCTTATTTACCATACGTACCAACAGTAATGCTAAGGTTCTTCTGATTTAAACCCACAAAAGCAAGGCAAGTTTGGCTTGACCATCCCTTTTTCACTGCATTGTGCTTTTATTGCCATTACAGCAGGATTCCAAGCCAGAGCATCCAATTGCTTTCATTTTGGTAGTGATGGTGGTTGTTATGGACTCAAGGCAGATCCTTAACACAAATAAATGAAATTTTCTGTAGTGAAATTCCATATGTCATTTTAAATTTCCCAGTTAGCATATGGAACTTAACTGAATGGGTCCTTGTACGTAACTTGTGCCCTTTAGAAAGCCACATCAGTCACTTTGGGCACAGTTGTAACCATAGTTGTGTACACATACTGATAAGAGAGCATCTGGTATCTCCTTACTACCCTGCACTAGGAATACCATAGTGGATCACAGCACAAGAGGGACAGTAGCCTTCATGGAACCACTATTCCAGTGTTCACATAGGTGAGTATGGAGTGGATCAGCAGGATGGCATCCAGTGCAGTTGCACTTGGTATTCAGCATGCATAGATTACTTTCCTAGAGGGAACTCTCTGAATCATGATGCTTAGGGAAAAGCTTATGGTGAAACTACAGTCTAGTCCTCTGTAGTTTGTACTGGTTCTCTCAGAGTTAAATAGGTCAGCCATAAAATTATATATAGTAATTACAAACTTTCAAAAACACATTTAACTGTGATTAAGAACATCGCTTAGTAATTAATGATTATTCAACAATATGTTCAATGATTAATGCAGTAATTTACTAGGGGCTAAAATCTGCTCCAAGAACCTTGCAGAATTCAAGTAGTCACTGATTCTTCTATACTCTCCAATTTAAATGTGACATAAAAACGCAAAGTTGCCAGACTTCCTTATTTTTGTGATTGCAATTGCTCTTTAACATCAGATTGTTTACAGATGTAAATGAAATAATAGATTGATATATGAAACAAAAAAAACCTACAGCTATACGATAGCTACTGTACTAGTGATATCTGCACAAACGCCAACTTATTTCAAAATAGGTGTCTAAATATTTTTATTTCTTCAGAGATTTAAAACCAAAAAGGACACATTTCAGACACACTAGGCACCTACAACACTTAGTTAAAATAAAAATTAACATGAAATAAAGAAACCCACCTATACTATAGATATCCCAAATATATATTTGGGAACCTAAAATTGGGCATCCAGCTTTGAACATTTTGAACATTCATGGTTTCAAGCTTTTCTCCAACAACCATGATGGCCAGGAACTGACTTTTGACAGCTGAGATTCTCATGTATCCCATGAATCCAAGTCCTGGGGGTTTAAGAAAAATACCAAGTATCTCAAGACTCATGATAAAATAGCAAGAGTTGGCTACAGAAAGTTAGATATGTCCATTTCGGGGGAGAGAATGAAAATAAAACATGGTTGATTGTCAACAGCAAATGTATAGAACTCCATCTTTCCTTTTAAAAAAACAAAAAACAAAAACAAAAAAAAACCCCACAACACTCATATGTGACTAACATACCACAAACTACAACACCATGTATTGGTTAGATTTGTAATAACCAGCTGTGAAAAACTCAGATTTTTGCAACCATTTTCTTGCAAAACTTTTCTCTTTAGAAACATGCATTTAGTTTTGAATTTCACATTTAAAATAAATCTCACAATGGCTAAGTTTTGAATTAAAAGTTTCTTACAGCAAACTATAAGCTTTCTTCCTATCACTGAAAACTTGTTCCAAGTTCATTCAAAGTATTTGCAAACCTTGCTGGATCTGCCCAGTGCTTCAGTTTTGTAGCAAGACCTAAAACAACTGGTGTTTTATCTGCTTGTAGCTTTAATTCTACAAGTTTTGCACTCCTCTGATTTTTTTGGCCTAAGCATGTTACTGACAGGAGAAAAAACAAAAGCAAGGAGTAAATTAAAGTGTGACCAGTAAGCTTGGGTTTCCTAAGTGCAATCATTCACACAATCTACTTTTGCATTAATAGTTCAAAATCAATATAATCAGCTCCTGGTGCGTAAAACCATTTGTTTTGTTTTAATCTGGTATCTCATACAGCAAGAGAAAGTTATGATGCATTAAGAAATCTCAGACAACTGACTGCTGTCAATACAATATGAAGAATGAAGAGTGAGTAGAGGAATAATACATTTTTCATGAACTGTTGGTCACTCTGAACAAGTAAATGGTGCCTACAAGGGAGAAAATGTGAGCACTGAAATTCTTGAAGTTGGTGAGTGATAATAATGGTTCCATATGCTGTAATCACAATTATCAGAGAACTTGGATACTTATTTTGGGTTTTTCATGAATTATCTTTATGATGATTAATAGGAGTGCCATGCTAACATATCTGAAATAGGAGGCCATCACACAGAAAAAGTTGTGTTGAATTACATTCATATGTTTAAAACTATCACTCTGCAAACACCTGATAAAATATTTGAAGGTTAGACATGAAGTCTTGAAAATACTTTTGGACATTGCCTACATCAGTACAGAATTTGGCACCGGATATTTTTCAGAACATGCAGTTTGTCTAAAGCAGTGTGAAAATGATATAAGGAAGGAATGATGCACAAATACATCTGCTTCAAAATATTTTAATATTAGCCTCATGAGATGTAGAAATACCTACAAAATCAATTAGGTGTCCACTTTAACATGGTATCCAGTGATTTATGAAGAAATGTCTTAATCACAAAATAATCCACACATTTGTCAGATGTAGTGTCTCTCTGCAACTTTGTTCGGAATAACTGAGAACACCTGACTCCACGTGCTGTGACAATGCCATTATTTCAACACAAAGATATGATTATTCTAGATGTTAGCACAGTATGTAATATTTATAGCACAACTATCTCTTATGCTCACCCTTCATTCCCAACTACTATTTGGAGAGGTTCTTTTCACCTCCTCTGTCCCACCAATCACACTCCTGACTGCTTGAAGGGACAGCTTCTGTCCATTTGCTAAGATGTCCCTTGCAGTGCCTCATGTGTATTACACAATGCAGAGAATGTGTTTGTGACTATTCTTCCACTGGATGTCATTGTGACCAGATATAGCAAGGAATTCTCCAGTCAAACTTGTAGATTGAATAAGAGATGTATGCTCTGCTGTGAAGAGTTGTATGCTGTGAAGAACTGGAAGTTGTTATATACCTCTGTACCATGAAAACAGGAATCCATCAAAACTTGGCACTAACAAGACACACTCTAAACTTAGCCACCTAACAACTTGCTTTATATATCACATTCCTCATCCTAGAGGAGCTGTAACGTGGAAAATAAGAATAGGGTAGGAGAAAACAACACACACACCCACACACACAGGAAAAAAAATCAAGAGATGAGTAAACACACAATTACAGAATAGGATGAGGAATTTAAATTAAAATGTACCCAAACACACACACAAAAACCAAAAAAAACATACAAAACAAAAATATTGAAAAGTAAGTTTTCTTACATTACCTTCTAATAGAAACACAAATGAAGGGGGGATCAACAAAAATAATAAAAATAAGACATTTGGTCAACATTATGGTTTTTATGCTTTGCTTTAACATTGTGTCTCTTTCCCCTACTCTTTTTTCTGTGTTTTATTATTAATAAATTCCCCAGTCCTACAACTGATTGCATACTGGCTGTGATGTCACAGATAACAGACGCATACTTTAAAAAAAAAAAAAGTACATGCTATGAGGCACTCCCGAACTATGCTAAAGTATTTTGATGGTACCTGTGGAGGTCAGGTGTCTTGTTCTCAGCCCATCTCTGGTACAAAAAACGTTAATTTTATTAACTTCAGTAAAACATGCAGGCCTGATTCTCAGTTGCCACATCATATTCTGGCACATTCAGGGCCTGTCCGGCCTCTGGTGTAAATCAGAGAAACCTCAGGGTTCATAGCTTCCAAGACCAGAAGGGACCATTGGGATCATCTAGTCTGACTTCCTGTATAACACAGGTCATAGAACTTCCACAAACTAATTCCTAGAGCAGATCTTTTAGAAAAACATCCAATCTTGATTTTAAAATGGTCAGTGATGGAGAATTCACCACTTATCTTAATAAATTGAGTCAATGGCCAATTATTCTTTTAAAAAATTGTGCCTTATTTCCAGTCTGAAATTTTCTAGCTTCAACATCCAGCCATTTGATTGTTATACCTTTCTCTATTACACTGAAGAGCACATTAATAATTATGTGTTCCCTGTGTAGGTACTTATAGACTGTAATTAAGTCACCCCTTAACCTTCTCTTTGTTAGACTCAATAGATTGAGCTCCTTGAGTCCCTCACTATAAGGCGTGATTTCTAATCCGTTAATCATTCTTATAGCTCCTGTCTCTAATTTATCAACATTCTACTTGAATTGTGGGCTCCAAATCTGAACAATATTTCAATGATTGCAAAAAAATGTACTTGTTGCAAATATAAGCTACTATAACTTCTATACTCCTTCTTGAGATTCCCCTGTTTATGCATCCAAGGATCCAAAAGAGCATTAGCTCTTTTAGCAACATGGTTGCACTGGAGCTTATGGTCTGCTGATTATTCACCATGATCCCCCCACATATTTTTCAGAGTTATTGCTTCCAAGGATAGAGTTCCCTATAGTGTAGCTGTTCTCCACTTCTTGAGTCCACAAAGAAGAAGAGCACAAGTTAGAGTAACCTTAGAAAGCAAATGTGACAATTTTTAAAAAGAGTAAATGGGATGACCTGGGTAATTATATCCCTGTCAGCCTGACATCAATCTGGACAAGATAATGAAGTGGCTAATACAGGACTTGATTAATTAAGAGCTAAAGGAGGGTAATGTAATTAATGCAAATCAACACGGGTTTATGGAAAATAGATCCTGTCAAACTAATATGATATTTTGATGCTATTACAAGGTTGGTTGATAAAGGTAATAGCATTGACATAATATATTTATACTTCAGTAAGGTGTTTGACTTGATACCACACGACATTTTAATTAAAAAACTAGACTATCTCTGCAGGAATCCCTTCTTGGTACATTACTTAACACCTTTATTAATAACCTGGAAGAAAACAAAATCATCACTGATAAAGTCTACAGATAACACAAAAATTAGAGTGGTAAATATTGAAGAGCACAAGTCACTGATTCAGAGCAACCTAGATCAGTGATGGGCAACCTGCAGCCCATGGGCCACATGCGGCCCACCAGAGTAGTCTAACCACTGATCTTGATTACTTGGTAAACTGGGTGCAAGCAGACAAGACGCATTTTAATATGACTAAATGTAAAATGTATATATCAAGGAACAAAGAATGTTGGCCATACTTGCAAGATCGGAGATTCTATCCTTGGAAGCAGTGTCTCTGAAAAAGATTTGGAGGCCATGGTAGATAATCAACTGAACATGAGCTCCCAATGCGACACTGTTGTCAAAAGAACTGATGAGATCCTGGGATGCATAAACAGGGGAATCTCGAGTAAGAATAGAAAAGTAATTTCACCTCTGTATTTACAAGTGGTACAACTTTTGTAATTACTGAATTACTTTGAAATACTGTGTCCAATTCTGTCTGGTGCTGACAGTTCCAAAAGGATGCTAAAAAATTGGAAATGGTAGAGAGAAGAGTAACCAGAATAATTAAAGGACTAGAAAACATCTTATAGTGATAGACTCAAGGAGCTCAAGCTATTGAGCTTAACAAAGAGAAGGTTAAGAAGTGACTTCATCACAGCTTAAAAGGACCAATATGGGGAACAGACATCTGATAATGGGCTCTTCAATATAGCAAAGAAAGGTATAACACCATCCAATAGCTGGAAGCTGAAGATAGACAAATTCATTCTGAAAAAAGGCATATTTTTTAAACCATTAAGGTAATCAACCATTGGACCAGCTTGCCAATGGGTGTGCTGGATTCTCCATTATTGGCAATTTCAAAACCAAGATTGGATATGCTCTAGGAACTATTTTGGGGAAATTCTATGGCCTGTGTTATACAAGAAGTCAGAGTAGATCTTCATAATGGGTCCCTTCCAGCCTTGGGATCTTTGAATCACTGGAGTTTGAAAGCAGGGTTGGTCCAGAGCTCTTTCACCAGTACTATACTGGCTGGGGAGTCTCTCTGCATTGTCAAGGAGCTGTTTCCACCCACTCTGAGTCCTCTTTATGTTGCCAGAGCTATATAAAGGGCCTTAGTATAACTGAGAATCAGACCTATAGTATTCTATATAGGTACTATTGTACAAACTGCATATTTTTTAAACATGCAAACATCTTTTTTGAGGAAAAAGTAGACTATCTATCATTCGTACACACAAATCCAGAAAATGAAATATATAGCATATACAACAGTGCCATTTAAAAAATAAAGAACCAACAACATAATCTATCTGCAGATATATAGATTTTTACTTCCTTCTGAAATTTGACCAATTGCAGGAACTAATTAGCTATTTTCTTGAAAAAAATTATGGATTTAAAGATCAGTCTCACTAGTGTGATCAGACAACGTTAATTTACACTTTTCTTAATGGTTTCTTTCTGACAGATGAGGGAGTAAGAAGGACAATGCTCTCTTCACAACAACCACTAAAACACATCACTTTATTTTACAACATAATTTAAAGAAAAATGAGGGAGAAACATATAGGGCAGCAAAAATTAATTTGCAGTAAATCAATCAAAACGGCATTTCACACTAAATAATGGTTTTGATAACAGAAAAGGAATTCTTCAGATGACACAGTCCTCCAATTTACAACACAGAAAAAAGTATTGTTTTAAAAAAATAGGACAA
This sequence comes from Eretmochelys imbricata, assembly GCF_965152235.1. Taxonomy (NCBI): domain Eukaryota; kingdom Metazoa; phylum Chordata; order Testudines; family Cheloniidae; genus Eretmochelys; species Eretmochelys imbricata. Next base: position 178,110,699 of record NC_135572.1, on the reverse strand, counting down.
CAAATAAGAATTTTTTTATTGCTACATTTGCTTGAGAAGGGTAATTAATGCTCTTTGAATGACAATCTAATTTTGAAACATATTTGCTACAAAACATAACCATGACATATGCTTTATGTAAATTGTATCTTTAAAATCCTGCAGTGTTATTGTTTCCAGATAAGAGTGATAATGCAACATTTGGAAATTTCAGAACTGGATATAAGCGAACATAATTTTGTATTGGCATGACCTTGGAATAGCCTCTGAGTCAGAAAAGCATAGGTAAGTTAGGTAGGTCATCCCGAACACATGCCAATAAAAACTTTAGACAACTTCACAATGTTTTCTAAATATTTAACAGAAAAGTGAAAAGTGTTATGGAAATAGTTTAGTGTGTTTCAATATTTTATTGACTACCTTTATACCCCTCGGTCAATATGGACTGACTCCCCAGAATTCAGCTGTCTGGGCCTGCTGGGGGTAACAAACACGATAGCTAATAAATTTGAGAAACTTCTAAAAATTGCTTTAAATAATGTTTTTCTGCATAACAATATCATGATGTAAAGGAGAGATCTCTTATGATCTACCAGGGCTAAAAACATCTAATTCAGAGATGATTCTTGACATTTTGGAAGTATAAAGTTCCCATTTCTGACTATGATGAGCTGTGAGATATGAAATCTTCAACCTATCATTGGTCCATAACTTCATATTGCCTAATCTAGGCCCTGGCCACATTTTTAGAAGAGGATGGGAAAGCAAAGGTTTCTATGGCTGTTTGTTTGGGTTTTATTGGGTTGGGTTTTGTTTCTTTCTTTTAAAAGATAAAATAAAACCAAAAAGCAGAAGATCAAAGAGACTAACTACAAACTGTGATCACACTCAGAAAAACACATCATTAAATATGTAGGATCCTGTTGTTTCCCAGGTGTAGACACACTCTCCGGCCTCCCACAATAGTATTTCACAAGGGACCCTTACACTCTCCTTGTCATTTTCAGCTCCCACTGTAACAGGCATTCAACCTTCAAAGTCTTAAGGGAAAGCCCTAGAGCTGAGAGTTTTCTTCAGCTTTTTCAGGGAGCTGAACCATGGATAAAGTTTAGTCTCATGTCAATTCCCTAAGATCATTCAGATCAGCTACTTCACAGAACAATCTAAATCTTCTAAGGGAACTCACATCAGACAAAGCCTTTTTCCACTGCTCAGTTCACTGAGAAAGAAAAACACCAGTTCAAAGTACTCTCTAAACAAAAACCTAGCCTTCCAATTTTTCAGTTATGTTAGGAAAATTGTAATTGCCAGTCATGGAAGAATATGAGGACCTCTCACCTTTGAAAAGCTGTATTTGTTTCAGCATCACAAAGAGGTCAATGAAGGACAAGAGGAAGGAGCAATACCACATCTAAGACTTGAACCTCCGAAAGGTCACCAATTAAATCTAACCTTGCCTGATTGTTATGTCACATTTTGATGAATTTGGCTCAATATGATAAAACAAATCCACACTTTCAACCAATTGAATTCTTTTTTCCCCTCAACATTCATTCATATAACTTGCTATAGACTGAGTTTTCCCAATGAATTTTATGTATTCAATACATATTTTAGCACTAAGGGGCCAAATTCTGTACAGTGTTAATCTGGAGTAGCTCTAGTGACTTAAATAGAGATACTCTACATTTATGCTGATGATAGAGCAAATTTTCTCCCAAAGAGTTACTTAAACAATATTGGAGTAACATGCCAATTCTGCACAGTAATACTGAAATTCGCACCTATGCAACGAAGCAGCACAAAGCCTGTGCACCATTGAAGTCCCACTTAAACCTTATTTTGAGGTCTTAAGTGATACATTGGCCATGTGCCAGTCCTCTGCATAGGGACAAATGTTACCTCGAGAGTGAAAAGAAGCATTTATACATATGGCTGTAGATTTCTTATCTGACAAGATCATTGTCTTGTTTTCCACTTAACAGTGCCAAAACTAAATTGCATATGAGCTAATAGTCTTACCAGATAAGAGATATCTACAGCCAAATATATAGTATAAATGTTAAAGATTTGTGTATATGTATAATTTTTAGTCAAAAAATTCCATTTGCGTTTACATAAAAGTTCTTATTTCCCAAGCTTACTTTGTGCAGCAACTACCCTAGTAATACAACCACCTGTACATTTGTCATCACTGTTTCTGTAATAGTGTATAAAGAGAATTATGTAACTAACTATTCCCCAATGATGTGTTATAATTATCTAATAATAGTAATAAAGGAATGAAGGATGAAACAATCACCAACAACTTTTTAATTAATCAATCACATGTACTGTAAATTCAAATCTGGAGTAATTGCCCAGTATCACATTCTTCACCCAGGAAAAAAATCCCATTTCCTTTAATAAAGAAAATTCTTTAACTTTTAAAATAATGGGCAGATTCTCACCAAGTGAGTATTGTCAATGCTGCTCATCTGCTTTAGAATCAGTGAGGATCTGACCCAATATTTTAAAACAAAGAGGCTAATGCTGCAGTCCTGCCTTTTTTTAAAGTATCCAATAAGTAGTAATAATAAACTACATATTTGTGTGGAATCTTGAGTATAAATGTCCTTTCTTGCCCTTGCATTCTTCAGCTATACATTTATATATATGAAAGCTGTTTCTCTTTTTGTCCTTTGAAAGAGTTAGTTGATCAATAGGAAAAATTTTGGCCAAAATCATGTACATTTAAAATGAAGGGCCTGCTGCTGTGTTAATAGCAGGTCAATAGCAAGACCTGAATATATATATATATATACGTAAACATGCATTTACAGTGGTACTATCAAAATTCTTTACTAGTATATTACTTTTCTCAACACTAATTACAATTGTGTTTTTACCACCTAACTTTTTCTTACCATTAGTATCAACATAATTGAACATTTTATGCTAGACATGGCTTAATAAACTAGATCTGCTATTCCAGCTTGCATGCTACACTCTAATACCTATTATGTGATAATCTGTTTTGTATATTGTAATCCATAACTTGAAATGCCACTGTTTGACACTTTTTTAAAAACCATGAAACTGTACCTAAACTAAGATAAATTAATAAAATCCCTGTATACTTTTTAAACACCGTCTCTTTATGAATTCTTTCATTAGTTTTGGTTTGGAAATTTAAGGGGACTACAGACTCGTCTGAAATGGAAACAAAATGCAATTGTACACCAAAGAGGACAGAAATGTGTGTACGATTTTTTTAATCATTTCCCTCCAGCAACTTCTCCACCAGTTCCCTCATTGCATTCCGCAATCAGGTCTAAAGGCTCTGGACAGACAACAGCCTGACTATTCAAGAAAAATCTGGACATTAAAATTTCCTTTCCCCTCCCCCGCAAAGCAGCCCCCGATGCCTTGCTATCACCCCAATGGCTTATCTTTCAAAGGGGGAAGTTTTGCAAGTTACTGGAGGGAAGGTAACAGTTTGGAGCAATGCACTAAGGGTAAAAGGGAGTGAGAGGGATAGTTCAGTGGTTTGAGCATTGGTCTGCTAAACCCAGGGTTGTAAGTTCAATCCTTGAGGGGGTTATTTAGGGATCTGGGGCAAAAATTGGGGGATAGGTCATGCTTTGAGCAGGGGATCGGACTAGATGACTTCCTGAGGTCCCTTCCAACCCTGACATTCTATGAGAGCACCCTACAGCATCCAAACGAGATTGCCACATCTCAGAGACTGGCTCAACTAATGCTCTCTCCTCCCTTCAAGGAGGCAGCGGGGGAGTCTTGAGCAATTGGCAACCTACAAGGCTGAGCAATCAGTTGCCCGAAACAGAAAAATTGTTTTGCAAAAAGAGAAAAAAAAAGTCCCCCCTGCAAACCAACAAGCCCTGTCCCGGGCAGAACATCTCCCCCCCTCGGTCTCTCCTGCCCACCCGTGCCGGAGTGCTGCGCTGAGCGACCCTTAACTCGGCTCTCGGGGCCGCGGGGGGCAGGGGTAGCAAAGGCATCGCCGATCGCCTCTCACCTTTCCGGGCGCTGCCTTCAAGTTGCTTCAGCTCCATCGCCCTCCCCGCAGCCTCCCCGCAGCCCCACCACACCTGCCACCCGCCCGCAGCGCACGTCCGCCGGCTGGCGGGCTCCCCCAGCCTGCCCCTCCCCCCCCACGCGGGGCTGGGCTCCGTCCATCGCCCCCCGCGGGCCTCACCTCGGCTTGTCCGCGTGCCCCGGCCCCTCCAAGAGAGAAGGCGGCGGGGGGTGAGAAGCGGGCGCCGCCGCCGCCGCTCCTGCTGCTGCCACCCGAGGGGAGGAGAGGGGCGGCGCGGTCTGCGGGGCGCTGCCTTCCCGAGCAGGAGCCCGCCCCGCTCCAGCCAGACCCCGCCGCCCGCTTGCGGGGCTCCTGCCACTGCTCACCTGGGGGCGGGGGAGGGGGCCGGGCAGAGCAGGGGGTGCGCAGCCCCGCCAAGCCTGGCTGTCTGAGGGGAAGCCTCCCAGGCTTTGAAAAGTCCCTCCCGCCTCTTGGGAGGCAGGAGATCGCTTTGCCTTTCAGTGAGCGAATGGGAGACTCTCCCGCCGGGTTTTTTGTGTGTGTGTGTGGGGGGGGGAGGGGGTTATTAAGGAAATGCCCGGCATTCAGAAGGGGGCAGCTTGGGAGAGCCGCCTTCGTGCAGAGTAGCCTCCTCCCCTCTCCCACAGCAGCGCTGCTTTCTCCTGCCCGCCAAGGCGGCCAGCTCTGCAAGGACCTAGTCGGAGCAGGAGCAGTCAGGCAGCCCCCCTGACCAGCTGTGCTTTGGAGAACTTTGGAAGGTGCCCGAACGCCCCAGGATGGTTTGCGCTGGGAGTCTGTCAATTAGCGAGATCCGAGCGCGTGCACAACTAACTGGCTGCGCCAATTCTGCACATTCAGGAGCTGATTAGCCGGGAAATATTGTGAAATGATAGGAGGAAATTAGCGGTAATTTATTTCAGCTTGAAGTTTATATGGGGAAGTTTATTAGTGCAGCGTGCTGCCAGGTGGGGTAGCTGACAGATCCGTCTGAAATTCGATGGTACTTACACTCACAGAGTACATCTTAAGTCAATAGTTCATTAAACAATGCAGTTAGTGCAGTCTTAATGTCAGCCACTTTGTGGGGAGGGGGAGAGTATCAGTTTATATGGGCTTCGGACAGTGATAAAACTGAAGGGAGGGGTTAATTTTATTTAATGATCTCACTTAAGAAATCTTGCATAATAGATGTATTCGTGGAATCAAGGCTGAAAGTAACATCACTGAAACAGCCTTTCGTAAAGAAGCGAGAAAAAGCACCAACTTTTCAGCACCGGACAGCAACCATGTAAGACCCCAGCAAAACCAGGGCCCCTTGGGAATTACAAAATATTAAAGTAATAAAAAAAGAAACTTCTGAGCTGTGATGAGAAAATGTTATGGTTGATTGATAGACTTTTAAGGCCAGAAGGGACCCTTATGACTATATAATCTGACCTCACACATAATACAGACCACAGAATCTCATCCTGTAATTTCTCCACCAGGTCCAGTCATATCTTCTGTTTGAACTAGAGCAGGCAGTGCTGTTGTAGCCCTGTGGGTCCCAGGATATTAGAAAGACAAGGCAAGTGAGGTAATATGTTTTAGTGGACCAACTTCTGTTGGTGAGAGAGACAAGCTTTAGAGCTACACAGAACTGTTTTTCAGGTCTGGAAAGGTACTCAGAGTGTCAGAGCTAAATGCAAGATTGAACTGATCCTTTAGGTGAGGTGGTTAGCACATATTTAAGGGTCCATACAAGGTGATGTGGCCCATTAACACCCCTGCAGTTACAGGACAAAAGAAGGGGTTAGTGGGTTACAGATTGTTATAATAAACCGGTTTCAGAGTAACAGCCGTGTTAGTCTGTATTCGCAAAAAGAAAAGGAGTACTTGTGGCACCTTAGAGACTAACCAATTTATTTGAGCATGAGCTTTCGTGAGCTACAGCTCACTTCAGCTCACGAAAGCTCATGCTCAAATAAATTGGTTAGTCTCTAAGGTGCCACAAGTACTCCTTTTCTTTTTATAATAAACCATAAATCCAGTGTATTAAGATGGTGATTTTTAGTGTCTTTGAAAATTATGCATTTAAGTTCCCAGGCTTGTCTTTTGAAAGTGTTATGCAGCTTTCCTTTGAGGATGAGGACTGAGAGGTTGAATTTAGAGTGCGTGCTTTGTGAAAAGTGTTCACCCACAGATGATGTGGTGTTTTTGCTTTTATCATTTCCCCATTTGAGTTCATTCAAGAGCGTAGTGATTGTCTGGTGTCACCCATACAGTTATTATGATGCACTAAATTATTTTTATTTAAATTGTTATGTAGTGCACTAAATGTCCCCAATAACAATTATGTGGATTTATTGTTTATTACAACAATCTGTAACCTTCTATCCCCCAAGCACCCTTTTGTCCTATGATTACAGGGTTCTTAATGGGCCACTTCACCTTGAATGATTCCTCAGAATATGTGTTGACTACCTATGCTAAACTATTTGGGCATAAGCTTTCGTGGGCTAAACCCCACTTCATCAGATGCATGCAGTGGAAAACACAGTAGGAAGATATATATATAGATATACAGATATATATACAGAGAACATGAAAAAATGGCTTTTGCCATACCAACTCTAATGAGATGAATCAATTAAGGTGGGCTATTATCAGCAGGAGGAAAAAAAGACTGGTGGGACAGCATAGTGTTGCAGGTCTGGGACGATTCCCAGTGGTTGTGAAACTTTTGCATGCGTAAGGGCACTTTCATGGAACTTTCTGACTTGCTTTCCCCTGCCCTGAGGTGCAAGAATACCAAGATGAGAGCAGCCCTCACAGTTGAGAAGTGAGTGGCAATAGCCCTGTGGAAGCTTGCAATGACAGACAGCTACCAGTCAGTTGGGAATCAATTTGGAGTGGGCAAATCTACTGTGGGGGCTGCTGTGATGTAAGTAGCCAAAGCAATCAAAAATCTGCTGATATTAAGGGTAGTGACTCTAGGAAATGTGCAGGTCATAGTAGATGGCTTTGCTGCAATTGGATTCCCTAACTGTGGTGGGGCCATAGATAGAACCCATATCCCTATCTTGGCACCAGAGCACCAAGCCGGCAAGTACATAAACTGCAAGGGGTACTTTTCAATAGTGCTGCAAGCACTGGAGGATCACAAGGGACGTTTCACCAACATCAGCGTGGGACGGCCGGGAAAGGTATATGACGCTCGCATCTTCAGGAACTCTGGTCTGTTTCAAAAGCTGCAGGAAGGGACTTTATTCCCCGACCAGAAAATAACTGTTGGGGATGTTGAAATGCCTATAGTTATCCTTGGGGAGTCAGCCTACTCCTTAATGCCATGGCTCATGAAGACTTACACAGACAGCCTGGACAGTAGTCAGGAGTGGTTCAACTACAGCCTGAGCAAGTGCAGAATGGTGGTAGAATGTGCATTTGGACGTTTAAAAGCACGCTGGCACAGTTTACTTACTCGGTTAAACCTCAGCGAAACCAATATTCCCACTGTTATTACTGCCTGCTGTGCGCTCCACAATATCTGTGAGAGTAAGGGGGAGACGTTTATGGCGGGGTGGGAGGTTGAGGCAAATTGCCTCGCTGCTGGTTATGCACAGCCAGACACCAGGGTGGTTAGAAGAGCACAGGAGGGCGTGGTGCACATCAGAGAAGCTTTGAAAACCAGTTTCATGACTGGCCATGCTACGGTGTGAAAGTTCTGTTTGTTTCTCCTTGATGAGCCCCCCACCTGCCTTGGTTCACTGTACTTCCCTGTAAGCTAACCACCCTCCCCTCCTCCCTTCAATCACTACTCGCAGAGACAATAAACTCATTGTTGCTTCACATTCATGCATTCTTTATTAATTCATCACACAAATAGGGGGATAACTGCCAAGGTAGCCCGGGAGGGGTGGTGGAGGAGGGAAGCACCAGGAGGGGTGGAGGAGGAGGGAAGGACAAGGCTACAAAGCACTTTAAAAGTTTAAAACTTTAAAACTTATTGCATGCCAACCTTCTGTTGCTTGGGCAATCCTCTGGGGTAGAGTGGCTGGGTTGCCGGAGGCCCCCGCACCGTGTTCTTGGGTGTCTGGGTGAGGAGGCTATGGAACTTGGGGAGGAGGATAGTTGGTTACACAGGGGCTGTAGCGGTGGTCTGTGCTCAAGCTGCTTTTCCTGAAGCTCAACCATACGCTGGAGCATATTAGTTTGATCTTCCAGCAGCCTCAGCATTGAATCCTGCCTCCCCTCATCATGCTGCCACCATCTTTCAGCTTCAGCCCTCTCTTCAGCCTGCCAACTCTTCTCCCGGTCATTTTGTGCTTTCCTGCACTCTAACATTGTTTGCCTCCATGCATTCGTCTGTGCTCTATCAGTGTGGGAGGACAGCATGAGCTCAGAAAACATTTCATCGCGAGTGCTTTTTTTTTTGCCTTCTAATCTTCGCTAGCCTTTGGGAAGGAGAAGATCCTGTGATCCTTGAAACACATGCAGCTGGTGGAGAAAAAAAAAGGGACAGTGGTATTTAAAAAGGCATATTTTATAGAACAATGGGTACACACTTTCACGGTAAACCTTGCTGTTAACATTACATATATAGCACATGTGCTGTCATTACAAGGTCACATTTTGCCTCCCCCCACCACGTGGCAAGCCCCTCAGCCCTCACCCCTCCCCGTGGCTAACAGGGGGGAACATTTCTGTTCAGCCACAGGCAAACAGCCCAGCAGGAACGGCCACCTCTGAATGTCCCCTTAAGAAAAGCACCCTATTTCAACCAGGTGACCATGAATGATAAAGAATGGATGTTGTTTGAATTCCAGCAAATATACACTGCAATGCTTTGTTCTGCAATGATTCCCAACTACGTGCTACTGGCCTGGCGTGGTAAAGTGTCCTACCATGGTGGACGGAATAAGGCTGCCCTTCCCAGAAACCTTTTGAAAAGGCTTTGGGAGTACATCCAGGAGAGCTTTATGGAAATGTCCCTGGAAGATTTCCACTCCATCCCCAGACACGTTAACAGACTTTTCCAGTAGCTGTACTGGCCGCGAATGCCAGGACAAATTAATCATTAAACACGCTTGTTTTTAAACCATGTATACTACTGAAAAAGATACACTCACCAGAGGTCCCTTCTCCACCTGGCAGGTCCGGGAGGCAGCCTTGGGTGGGTTCGGGGGGTGGGTTCAGGGGGTACTGGCTTCAGGTCCAGGGTGAGAAACAGTTCCTGGCTGTCGGGAAAACCGGTTTCTCTGCTTGCTTGCTGTGAGCTATCTACAACCTCATCATCATCATCTTCCTCATCCCCAAAACCTGCTTCCATGTTGCCTCCATCTCCACTGAAGGAGTCAAACAACATGGTTGGGGTAGTTGTGGCTGAACCCCCTCAAATGGCATGCAGCTCATCATAGAAGCGGCATGTTTGGGGCTCTGACCCGGAGCGGCCATTTGCCTCTCTGGTTTTCTGGTAGGCTTGCCTCAGCTCCTTAAGTTTCGCGCAGCACTGCTTCGGGTCCCTATTATGGCCTCTGTCCTTCATGCCCTGGGAGATTTTGACAAAGGTTTTGGCATTTCGAAAACTGGAATGGAGTTCTGATAGCACGGATTCCTCTCCCCATACAGCAATCAGATCCCATACCTCCCATTCAGTCCATGCTGGAGCTCTTTTGCGATTCTGGGACTCCATCATGGTCACCTCTGCTGATGAGCTCTGCACTCACCTGCAGCTTGCCACGCTGGCCAAACAGGAAATGAAATTCAAAAGTTCACGGGCCTTTTCCTGTCTACCTGGCCAGTGCATCTGAGTTGAGAGTGCTGTCCAAGGAGGTCACAATGGAGCACTCTGGGATAGCTCCCGGAGGCCAATACCGTCTAATTGCATCCACAGTACCCCAAATTCGACCGGGCAAGGCCGATTTTAGCGCTAATCCCCTTGTCGGGGGTGGAGTAAGGAAATCAATTTTAAGAGCCCTTTAAGTCGAAAAAAAGGGCTTTGTCGTGTGGACGGATGCAGGGTTAAATCAATTTAATGCTGCTAAATTCAACCTCAACTCCTAGTGTAGACCAGGGCTGAGGTGCCACAAGTACTCCTCGTTCCTTTTGCTGATACAGACTAACATGGCTACCACTCTGAAACCTATGCTGAACTTTCTTTCTGATCTTGTATTAGCTGTGACACCCTCAGTACCTTTTCCAGAATTGAGGAAGAACCCTGTGTGGCTCGAAAGCTTGTCGGTCTCACCAACAGAAGTTGGTCCAATAAAAGATATTACTTCACCCACTGAGCTAGAGCATATAAAATCTTCAAGTGAGAGAGGATCCACCACATACCTAGATAAATTATTCCAATGGTCAATTAACTTTACTGTTAAAAAATGTGCCTTATTTCTAGGCTAACTTTAGCATCCAACCATTATTAGCTTCTAACCATTGATCCACCAGGGGTGAATGGTGAACCATTAAAAGTTTTCCACTAATAATACTCAGAAGTTATATTGTGATATACAATCATTACCTAACTGATTATCTAAATAACATTGTAAGGCACATAAGTATTATTAACCTTATTTTACACATAGGGAAACTGAGCCAAAGGTGCTACAGGAACTGAGCCATGCTCCCACAGGAGTCTAGATCTATGCTTAGTCTGATAGACTAGATTTCTCCTCAGACTATTTGATGCCTTACTCCTCTCTTTGGGCCCAATGACCGTACTGGCTGCACAGCAGAGAAGTGGCTCAGTGGCTGATCACCAACTGTAGCATCCTTAATCATGCTCAGTCACCCAAACCTGAAATAATATGGTTTAAGGTACCACCAAAAATTCATGAAGATGCTATTGTGATTTTCATGGGCCACAAAGTTTAATGGTAGGTGGTGGCTGTATGATGGCTAGATGAGTATCATGAAAAAAGTCACCATGGCAAACTTTCCATCCTAAAACTCAGTTTATGGTTTAAGGCTCTCTTTGCAATTAAAAGGACCAGAGACTCATTCTAAGAATAAGCAAGATGAGATTAGCCTTGACATTCTTAGGGTCCCAAAATTGAAGGGGTTTGGGGTTGGGGCTGAGATGCAGGATTTGTAAACCCCAGCAAACAACATTTCCAACTTTCCTATGGAGTTGAGTACCTATTTTTAGCCCAAATGATTCATGGGCTATTGGATGTTAAACCAGTCATTAACCAAATATTGCCCCTACCAGAAAATGACTAAGTAACACTGGAAGAGAAATTCCACATTTCTGGATGAACTGTTCTCTATCAATTGTTAATCCAAACAAAAACATACTGGTTGTTGAAAGAGTTCTGAGGATAGAAACATTAAAAGTAATGTTTGGAGAACATAAATTAATGAGAATGGTGGAGTCAAGGTGAATAATAAATATATTTTGTAATACGGCTCCAGAATTTAGCACAATTGTTCTATACATATCACACACAAACACAAGTCATAGTGATAAAGGATAAATTGTGATCTTTGTGATTAAAAAACAGGTAAATCCACTTGCTAAATTGATCATAAATATGTGTGACCCTGTCAAAGGGCATGATAAAGTATCATATAGTTTTTCAGTTCTCTCTTTTACACAGAAAGAGAGAGAGAGAAATTGAAATGTAAACAGTTTTGAGGAACTTTCTTGAAGTAGAAGTCAATTAAACAAGGAGGAGGGAAAAAAGAGTGTAATAGAGAAAAATGATGCAATTAACTACTTGTTCTCTGAGAGCTGAACTTTTTAATTTGCATGTGGATGACTGGAAATATCATATTTATACACATAGCAAAATGCTCAAAAAATAGATCTATTAAGTTACAAGAGTTTATGACAAGTAGAAGGAGAAAATATCCACTATTTCAGGGTCTCCTCACAATTTTTCCTGTATTCTGCAGTCTAAAGTTCATTTAAAAAATAAGCTTCTCTCCTCCTAGATAATGCATTTATTTAGAAAAAATGCTTTTATTTTATAGCATATTATAGAATGGAGCAAAAATTGAGAAGAGACCTTAAAATCCCAGGATGGTATTTAGTAACCTAATTTTAAAAATAGTTTATTTACAGAATATGATCTTTGGAAGAGTTTGCTGTGCATGTTCATCAATAAAACAGTTATCTCTTTCATGCAAGTTGTTCCCAAAACAGCTTGAGTGCAGCAGACCCTCTGGTGTGCCCATGAGTCTGGTCACATGTGTGGATGATGTCACAGACCTCCCTATTGATTTGCCTTGTGGAGCATGTCCAATACAAATCCATGATTAACAATATTGTAACTCCCAAATCATGTCTGCCTTGGCTTCATATTCACAGGTCACCTTGGTATACAGATGGCATGAGAGCTGAAGCATGGAGGAAGATGGCTAGAGTGCTGGTGGCAAAAGTCATGAACTGGGGTTAACCAATGGCAACAAACAATGTATGAAATCTCAAGCTGTGGCTGTGCAAGAAGTGTTTCTTTGCTTCCACGTGCCATTTACAAATTCCCAGCTAGTTGTCCTGTTTATGGTAGTGAGAAACTCTTTGGTTTCTCTACTCTATAGCATAGTCAACTATTTTTTTATTGTGAAGAGTTATCATATTATTGTGCAGGTACGGTTATTCTCTTCTGGACTGAGTTTTCAGAATCTGTGGATGTAGAGCAGTTTCTAGAGGAGACAATCTTTGGGTCTTCCTCTGCTTGAATTGCTGCCAGTTTTGCTCTAGTAGGGAAAGACTACTTAATCAGAAGTCACTCAATTCAAAAGGATTTTATGTTATACTTGTAGTTTGAAATTACTGATGAATGAGTAGTAGTCATTTTAGATCAAAACTAGGATTACTATGTTGTGATAAAATACACATTATTTTACATATTATTACTATTTATACTGTATTTGCATCTAGGGGCACCATTGTGCTAACCATTGTACAAACATAGAACAAAAAAGTGGTCCCTGCTCCAAAAAGCTTTCAATCTAAGCAGATAAATGAACTTTATAAGAATACAGTATTTATTGTGTGGCCAGTGTAAATTTCATGATGTTCTTAATTATTAATTTGTTTACTTTTAAGTGTTTGGGTTTTGTAAATGATGTGATTTGTGCATACACTTATCACTCAGATTACTTAATTGGTTTGTAATATAACAAGGCACATGATGTAATGTCAACAGGCTGCACCTTGTGTACATTACAGAGCTTTTTGCATGTTCAAGCTTATCCTCTAGTGACAGAGTTAATGTTTCCTAATAGACATACAATACATAGAGAGACTACTGTGATAGACACTTGATAAATGGTTAGACGGACTGGTGGCCATGCTAAGAATGCTACTCAAAAACCAACCCATAGCATTAACCTGGTTTTGGAAGAACTGTAATGAGTCTATAACAATCTAAGCAGGTACTGGGGCTCTGAGCACCAATGAAACAAGCCAAGTGAAGAGAGTAGATGCAAATTTGAAGGGAAATGATTCGTGCTAGAGGGGATGACAGGGAGCAATTGGTTTAGAAATAAGGAAGCATCATATCAGTTTCATCCTTCAAACAGGAGCTGGAATTAGAGTATTCTAGAAAAAATGCACCAAATTATTCCATATTTTATATATTCTCCAGAGATCATTTTCTGGGGTCACATTCCCCTCCGTGATCCCAAAACATTAGTTGAAATAGGATGTCATGCAATTCTTTTTAGTAGTGCTTAAATAATGTAGCTGCAAAGATGCAACTAATTAAAATGTAGACACCCACTTCCCCTCTGAAGCAAGGCAAAATGGAAAATGCATGAATCAGAAGGAAAGGAGAACAAAATTTAGCCAGTCCCACTCTTGTGGCACAACCATGTTGCTGTCTGTGAATTGGTGGTTGTTGCAGTTTTTAAGGCTGTTCCAGATGATGCAAGTAAAATCAACTGCCTGTAACAGAGAGCATAAGAATAAAGATGAGCAATAGTTGATTGTTCAAATCAGGAAGAAAATACCTCTTTGTTGCATAAAAATTATGAGCCACATCATTCCCTTTTATTTTAGCTGTAGAAGCCTTTATAAAAAGATTCCTACAATAATCGCCCTCAAGCACTGCCAGGGGTCTATTGTAAATTGTTGTTTGTTTGACAGTTTCTTCAGGATATTCTAATTATTACTACTGAGGGGTAAAAAGGAGCAGAAATCCCACTCAAATGGTCAAAAATCTGTCAAAGAGACGGGAATGCAAATTCAGCAGCAACGTCTTCCCATTCAACAATTCAGCAGAATCCTATCTCTGTCAACACTGTATAATTTGTGCTGGAAATGGCTTTTAGATAAGCTATTACCAGCAGGACAGTGGGGTGGGAGGAGGTATTGTTTCATATTCTCTGTGTATATATAGAGTCTGCTGCAGTTTCCACGGTATGCATCTGATGAAGTGAGCTGTAGCTCACGAAAGCTCATGCTCATATAAATTCGTTAGTCTCTAAGGTGCCACAAGTACTCCTTTTCTTTCTGCGAATACAGACTAACACGGCTGTTACTCTGAAAACTGTATAATCTAGGCTCCCTGGGTGAAAATCTGGCTCCACTGAAATCAGTTATAGTTTTGCCATTGACTTCAATAGGTGCAGAATTTTACCCCATCAATTTTGGAAGGCATTGGCCATGTGGTGTTGTAAAGAGCCTATGTGCATGGCAATATCCATCAAGAAACTTCTGAGGAAATACTAACAAATCGTTACTGAAACTGTTATGCCAGTTTTGAGATGCTTGTTTTCTAAAATCCAAACTGACACTAAACAACCAACATAAAAATGTGCAAAGCCTTGCATTCTACTGCCCCAGTGAAGAGGGCCATTGTGAAGGACATCCTGTTTCCCTTACATAATAAATGAAGAAAATGATTCACAAAGTAAATGTATTTACCAAACCTATAGATAAAAATAATGTATTTTTGTTATAATAAACTAGGAATTTATCTGTGGCATTTGTCTGTCTTTTTCAAAATAGTCAAAATTAACAGAAAAGACTTTGAGAGGGCAATTGAAATGAATCATATCAAACACAGTAAATCTACTAGTAACACTATTGCCTAATTACTAATATAATTATGCTGTTAGGTGAAAAACACCTCATAGGTCTCCTGGTGTGCAAGGTTAACTTCTTAGATTTGTAGAATCTGATACACCATCTCAATTTCATAATGCCAGACTAATCTGAAATTGATTTTATATCACCATTGATTATTACAACAACACACGACTTCATCCAATTGAGTTATGGGGGGGGGGAGCTATCAGAGGGTCATGGACAAAACATCCATCAGAGAAACATTTAGAGTAAATGGACATTGGATTTTTTTAAAAGTTGAGTTTGTATTCAAGGAAATTACAGTTAGCAGCTGTATGCATCCAATCAAGTGAGCTGTAGCTCACGAAAGCTTATGCTCAAATAAATTGGTTAGTCTCTAAGGCGCCACAAGTACTCCTTTTCTTTCAGCTGTTGATTGTAGATTGCTGAAATAGTCTGACTTTGGCTCTAATTCCAATGTAAAATGAAACCACAAAATAAACTGCAAGAACTTCAAAAAAAACCCATTATACATTGTTTACATTGCTTTGAAAGTGTTTGTTAGTAAGATATATGTCTTTATTAGTTTTAAAACTACCAGCTTTGGGGTCAGTTCTTAACCAGACTCTTGGTGCTGAACAACCCACAATGTGCAAATGTAGCAAGTTCAAAATGTTGTGGTTAGCCCCTGTCTGTATGTACCAGGGCCCAAAACTGCACAAAACTAGGCCTGGTCAGTACACAGTTTTTGTGCTGATACAATTGTGTTGGTTAAGGGTGTGATTTTTGCTAAAATAGTTATACTGGTACAACCCCTAGTTTGGATGCAGTTATGCAGGTATAAAGATACCTTATGTCAGTATAGCTTATTCCCCTGAAGCCATGTCAGAGCATTACAGCTTTAGAAACAAATAATTTTATCCATGTGAGTCATCTCTTTGATGCAAGCTTAGACCCCAAAAGCAATCACCTTTCTGGGGAGTTGCAGGGAAGTAGGCAAAATCCATACCCAATTTTTGGGGCTTAAGATCATCTCTGAAAATAAATGTTGTTACAATTATTTCTGTTTATATTTTGAATCTGGGCATTTAGTTCAACTGTTAGAAAGAGAGCAGTAGCAAAAAGTGCCATTTGCCTGATAGGAGTTGCTGCAGTGGCATTCCTGTGATCACAGTAGGCTCGTAAGGCAAAATGGGCTCTCACTCCAAAAAGCAAATCTTATAGACCTGAAGTTGAGGCTGAAGAATTAATGCACACACACACACACAAAACTTTTTCCAGTAAAAGCATTTTAATGGTTGGGTGAGTCTTATTTCCAGGAAGACGATAAAGTGTCTCCCTCTCTTCTAATGCTTTCAAATGCTTTGGTTGAAAAGTAAAAAAACTGACTCAGCACAATCAGGTTTTCTTTTGAATATATTAAGAATGCTTTTATGTTTTTGTGCCTTTTGAACAATGGCATTTAGAAAAGTGTTATTCCTTCTCGCTCCCCCTCCCCCGACCCCAAAAAAGTCTTTAATTTTAATGTTTCAGTAACTGAGAATAAATAGTCAGAAGCTACAGGCCAGGTCTTCCGCTGGTGTAAATTGGAATAGTTCCACTGAAGTCAATGAGCTGTGCTGACTTCTACCAACTGATGATCTGGCCCTGTAATTACATGGTGCTCCAAAGGATAAGACATGTCTCTGTCACATGGATTTGGGTTCTGTCCCAGCTGTGCCACAAATGCCTCCCTTCCTAAGGCCTCAAATATTGGAGGTGGGGAGAGACTTTATCTGGGGCAGTGGAGGAAAAATATGGTTCACTATCTAGGAATCCATCAGGGGAGAGAGGAGGAGGCAGTTAAGCAAATTGTTGGTGCCTCCCTGTGGCACATGCCCAGTTCAGCTCTTTGTTCAATAGGGAGTCTGACTCCCTGATAAACTGGAACTGGAAGTGAATTAGAAGGAAACATCTCTGTGAGTGGAGTGATCGTCTCTGCCTAGCTGTTGCAGTGCATGGTAGCAGCCCCTTCTTATGGTTGCAGTCCGTGTCAGCAGCCCCACCTAGCACTTCTGGGATAGGGGAACCAGGCCCCCCAATTTCACTGGGTTCTGACCTAAGGATCTCTTGAGCACCATAATACAGGAGTCCACTACCACTCTCCCATGTTCCTGTTCCTACTGCTCTATCCTGAACCTTTGGGGGCACACTGTGGCTGGTAGTTGTCCCTGGTGACCTGGTCCATGGGTCTCAGCAGTGTAGGGAGTGTCAGCGCCATGTAGCAGACGTCCCCACAGGAATGCCTTCCTGGCATAGTCTCTTTGCAGCAGCGAGTGCAGGTCTGCCTCTCTCCATCTGCCACCCTGCTGTGCAGGAGTGACTCCCTTTTAAATCCCGCCTCCAACTGGAACATGTCCAGCAGGTCTGCTGGGGCAGGGCTTCCTGGACCCAGAGTTGTTTCTGCACTCTCCAGGCTGTGGTTTATCCACCTCATCACAATCTTCTGAAGAAGCAGGGAAAGGAGTTGGGGCTCCTTATGTCTGGCACAGCCAGGAGACAATCTCCTCTTCCCCATCCCCTTCCCCCTCACACGAGGGAGGGGGGTCCCACAAATAGTGCTGGGACCATGTGGAGCAGACATGAGGAGCTGACAGCAGAACTCTATGTGAACAGATTACAAAGGAAGGGTGACCTGCACTGGACAAATTATTGCTGGACAGTTCCAGGATGTGTTAATTAACAAAGTTGCAGCCTTCTTAAACCACATCCTTGGGGTCTTGTCTTTCTTATTGTGATGTCTGGTGTTGGGTACTACTGAGCTTTTCCATTCTCAGGCAGTAGTGCTCCTTTGGGTTTGCTCCTGCTACCTTCCCGGCCCGAGAAACTCAACTCTAGAATCTTTGGTAACTATTTACACAATAGTTTTTATTCTGGATGTGCAACTAAAGACACTGGAGCTCTGTTGAACAGCCAGAGTCATAATAGGGCAATCTGGCCAGCGGATAACTCCAACTCGTGGACAGGATCTTACAGGTTATAGCTACTAATAATAGAACTTTATTAACCAGTCAGGGTCCGGATAACATTTACATGCACTATCACAGAGATAACCATTGATATGACTGGTTAACAAGTGCCTCATGACCATACATGACATTTCAACCTACTCAGTGTAGTCTCTCATAACTGCAACATTGTTACCAACTCTGCACCTGAGAAGACCCTTTTGCGCATGCCTCAGTCCATAAAGGTCATCCAGTGGGCACCTTGACTGACAGCTTTAATTTGTACCCACCTTCTATTCTCCTCCCAGCCATGTCTCAAATGGCAGTACAGCCAACATCCCAGATAACTTCCTATGCCACATGCGGCAAGTCACTTTACTGGTCTGCGACTCAGTTACTCCATTTGGAAAAATGAAAGTGATATTTGCCTACCTCCCAGGCTGGTGAGTGATTTCACTAAATCAGGGTTAACCTTATTAAGGGGAACAAAATTTTGGACTAAGTCCTGTACATAATCATCTCTGATAGAGTTTTAGCAGGGAACATAGCTGCTCTACATCTTTCCACAGCTTCGCATTCAATGAAGAAAAATAATGAGTTTGTTACTGGCTTATGTAGGTGGATATGGAGCCAATTTATGAGGCTCTGGCGTATTTGTGTGGGCTTCTAAACCTTGGAAACCAGGAAATATCTGTAATTGACTTCAGCCCATAGAGATCTGCAATTGCTTGAGCTCATCTACTGTATACAAAATTTAAGTGTGGTATTTCAGTCCATATTTTGCACACCATCGGCCTGTCTGTAGTGTAGAAAGAAAATTAATTCAACATTATAAACGATATTCAATAGGAGAAAAGCACTATAACTAAACAGAAGAAAAATATCTAACCCAAAAGAAGTGATGAGTTTCTATGAGTTTTACCAACCTTTCTCCTGATTAAGATAACAAAAAATCTCAAACTATATATTCAAAGTCTCAGCTACTTTTATTTTGTTATTAGATGTACTAGAACATCATTAGCACACTTTTGAAAATTGAATGATACTTGGAAATAGAGAAATACGGTTATTGGTTTTATCCTTTTCTACAACCTCAAGTGATTTCTGCAGCTTTCCGTGTTACAAACACTAGATAAAGAAAGACGCAAAAAGGCTAACTCTGAAAAATCTGACACACGTGTAAAAAATCAATGGCAACAGGAAGTTAGGGAATAGGATTCAAGAGAGTCACATGTACCAGAATACTTTGTATGTGACTGACAAATAGAATAAATCACTAGGTTGCTTTGAAGAAAGTACCATAGGAATAGTTGGATGTATACTCCAGAAAGTCTAATAGCTCGGGTATGGCAAACAATACCAGTGGAAATATCCAATTTCTATTAATAGAGTGAAAAATAACATCCCAGTCCATAACATTTTCTGATATTTGATGTATTGACTGCACCCACATTATGTTATCCTGGTGGAAGAAACATCTTACTTAACATTAAATAGCAGTTTGGAACATTATTTTTCTTCATTATATGGGATATGTCCCTTCTTACCTGCTAAACCACCACAAATTAAAAACAACTGTCATGTTCTGAATCAAAGAAAGTTGATATTTAATACAGTAACCTTCACATTTGTCAGATGCCTTTTTCATTAAAAATTCATCATTAAAGCAAAAAAAAAAAAACAAGATATTCAGACATTCAAAGCTGAAATCAGCTAAATTTAATTTAAAAACAGAAGTAAAACAATCACACCTATGAAAAAGGATACACATATCTGGGTCTGGTTTTCATTTACACTAAGGACCCTTTAGCCTACTCTGGCTGTGTAAATGACCCTTAGTAGAAATAAGAATCAGGCCCACCTGTATTCAATAACCACATGTGTGCCTTAGCTGGAGGATGAGGATGTGGAGAAACACCAGCCGTGTAAAACAAAGCAGTTGCAGCCCAAGCATGGTATCCATAGTTATGAAGACATCTTAGAGAGCTGAAGGTGTCATCACAAACTGCTAGCACTTGAAATATTTCAATTTATTTCTCACAATATGGCTGTTCACTGTCCTGGTTATATTCAGATTTCACTGCATTTTCATTTCCAAGAGTTGGTAGGTATGATGGAGGCTCACATTCCATGGCTGGACCCTCAAATTCATTTCTATCCCAATCTCTAGGGTCCGGGCTGAGAAGAGTGTGGGTGGTTTTTTCAGCAGGTAGATGGGCATGCTTCAGATCTATGCCCCTTTCCCTTCTTCCTTCCTACGGACAGGCCCAGCAGTACACTTCTGAGGAGGACAGTCATGTGTAAGTTGCAGATTGCCTCTTCTCAGCAATTTTTCTCCTGCTAA
Source organism: Eretmochelys imbricata (assembly GCF_965152235.1). Taxonomy (NCBI): domain Eukaryota; kingdom Metazoa; phylum Chordata; order Testudines; family Cheloniidae; genus Eretmochelys; species Eretmochelys imbricata. The sequence goes on along the minus strand of NC_135572.1, from coordinate 178,090,354 downwards.
TTTTTCCCCTTTTTTGTACTAAAAGAGATTCAATGACCCCTGGAACATATGTAAAATCATGTTAAATCGCTTTGGGCTTGAGTCTCCATTGCCTGGAAACCTCGAGTGCCCACAGAAGCACAGAGGATCTTTGCAGCTGTAATCAATGGACAGCTAGGTGTTCCCTTGGTGTGTGTCAAGGTTCCTCCCCCACTCTGAACTCTAGGGTACAGATGTGGGGACCCTCATGAAAAACCTCCTAAGCTTATCTTTACCAGCTTAGGTCAAAACTTCCCCAAGGTACAAAATATTCCACCCATCGTCCTTGGATTGGCTGCTACCACCACCAAACTAATACTGGTTACTGGGGAAGAGCTGTTTGGATGCGTCTTTCCCCCCAAAATACTTCCCAAAACCTTGCACCCCACTTTCTGGACAAGGTTTGGTAAAAAGCCTCACCAATTTGCCTAGGTGACTACAGACCCAGACCCTTGGATCTTAAGAACAATGAACAATCCTCCCAACACTTGCACCCCCCCTTTCCTGGGAAATGTTGGATAAAAAGCCTCACCAATTTGCATAGGTGACCACAGACCCAAACCCTTGGATCTGAGAACAATGAAAAAGCATTCAGTTTTCTTACAAGAAGACTTTTAATAAAAATAGTAGTAAATAGAAATAAAGAAATCCCCCCTGTAAAATCAGGATGGTAGATATCTTACAGGGTAATTAGATTCAAAAACATAGAGAACCCCTCTAGGCAAAACCTGAAGTTACAAAAAGATACACAGACAGAAATAGTTATTCTATTCAGCACAGTTCTTTTCTCAGCCATTTAAAGAAATCATAATCTAACATGTACCTAGCTAGATTACTTGCTAAAAGTTCTAAGACTCCATTCCTGGTCTATCCCCGACAAAGACAGACTATAGACAGACACACAGACCCTTTGTTTCTCTCCCTCCTCCCAGCTTTTGCAGTATCTTGTCTCCTCATTGGTCATTTTGGTCAGGTGCCAGCGAGGTTACCTTTAGCTTCTTAACTCTTTACAGGTGAGAGGAGCTTTCCCCTGGCCAGGAGGGATTTCAAAGGGGTTTACCCTTCCCTTTATATTTATGACAGTGTGTAAGAACCATTACGGACTATATCAAGAACAAACTACACTCCAGCAACAGCCCCTAGTGGGCCATTACTAGATGGCAGAATTTAGAGTGGCCCGAGCCTGCTCTGATTTACATTGAGGGATGAAGCAGCCACAGGGAAGTTCAAACCTGGTGTAGCCAACCATCATGGCCCCCACTCACCTGTGCTGAGCCAAGCTCAGATGTGGCGGAGCATCCCCGCACACAACATTTACACTTTTTATGTCTTGCAAACTCTACTCCTTTGAAAGTCTCAGTGAAGTGACAAACTTTGTGAACGTGTTGCAACAAAAACGCCATCCTCTTATTGTCTTTTCACTTGTTTGGGTGACCTCACTCACTTGCATTGTGTCCAGCTGATCTGTTTCCTTAGGGCTAGATTGTGACTTTATAGTCTTCCCAGTAGAAGAGTAGAGTGCAGAGCTTAACTGCACCACCAAAGGAGCAAACCAGAGAACAAACTGTGTGACTCAGAAAGTCATCATTCCTCCCCTGCTGCCCCTTTGCTCTCACCACACTGTGTACCTAGCCAACTACTCCAGCCAGAAAATGAGTGGAGGCAGGGCAAGGTACTGCTTTTCACCTTTCTCCACCTCCTCACCCAGTTGCTTGCAGCAGCAAGCATCATGGAGGAAGCTACTCCTCCTCCTCAGCCATGTCAGTTTGAACCCTGTAATATACAACTATATCCTCAGTATATTTTTTCAGGGAGAAAAAAGTATATCTATTTCCAGCGAAGCACAGGCTAGTGTAAGTTTATTGCCCAGAGATTTTGTTCTTTTCTTTTGTTATCAGGTTTCTTTTAAACAGGAATACAGAGTAGTAGATTCCCTAGTCCTGGTCCCTCTCCTCATTGAGCACTTCTATAGCTAGCACATAGGGGGTGTCACAGGGGGACCTTTTATGGAACCTCTTAATAAAATAATGGCCTCACTTTTCTGATATATTGTTTAGTAATCTAATGTAGAGAGATGGAGAATACATTGCCACTTGTGGTGACATATAGTATATGCCTGTGTTGGGAATGATTCAGACACGCAGTGAGGCAGAGACTTCATACTAACCTTCCCATCATTTGGTAGCAGAATCTAAACAGGGGGCTCCTCAAAGTCTGTATGAGCCCTAACACCTCACAGTAGTATATCTATAGAAATACACCCCGGCACCACCATATCCCCACATTAATATGTTTTTTTCCTCTGAGCCCTCTCTTGTCCCTGATCCTGAGATCAGCCACTCGATTAAGCAAGCTACCTTCTCAGCCTCCTTCCCTCTCCTATCATTGGTAATTCTCCCCCATTACCACCACTGTCAGCACCATCTCTTCCTCTGACAATTCCAACAGCTCTGTCAAATCTGCCATTCTCTTTCCTCTTTCTCAAGAAAACACATCTCCTCCTTAGGCCCTGTCAGTTTCTCTAACCTTTCCTTTCACAGCAAAGGGCTTGAGAAAGCAGCCTTCTCTCCTTTCTCCAATAACTTTTCAGCAATCTCCTTCACTGATTTTAATCAGGGTTTCTCTCTGACCATAGGATGGACACCTTTTTTCCTCCAATTAGTTAATGGCTTCCTTCTTTCTGCTGTTTTTTCCTTCTCTCACCTCATTCTCCTTGACCTCAGTGCAGCTGGAACTCTGAAATTAGATTAGACAGGATCACATGGCTCTCTTAGCTAAATAGAAGTCTTTGCAGGGGTTTTGATATTTGGCTCCAAAAATATGCCTGAATTTATGTGATTCTCATTCTGATATAGAAATGCATACCAGGGTTGATTTGCTTGGGTGCATGTCTCTTTTTAATATAAATAAAAGCTAAATATGAGCATAATGCAAACGGGAAGAACACACCAGAGACAGCCAATTTCACATATTTGGTAGCATGAGCATGCTGAAAACTATGTGTAAGCCTTCCTGTAAAATGCAAAATGGCACTCATTCAGCACCACCTGGTGGAGGGACGTACAGGGGGAGAACTACCACTGAGGGGTCTGTGCTGTAGTGAGAGAGCATATTCTGGACACCTACATTCATAATCATTGTTAAAGATGCAGTCAACTGAGGTTACTGGCATGAAGAAATTTTATAACTGAAAGAACTATTCATTCCGTACCAAGTGTGTCTAGTACCTATGTGCCAGACTATCACTGGAGTTTCAGTGTGGAAAACTCAGATTGACAAACCATAGTCTATCAGAAACAATCCTTGGTGAGCTAGCACTAGACAAACTTAAATTGTCCTCCCACCCCAGTACTTATTTGCTCTTACTATATTCTTAAGGAGATATTATGGATGTTAACAATGAGCACCCAAAGACTCATCCTCTGCATGTCATTGGTCCATTTTTGATAGCAAAAGTGAAGGTTAGAATTGTGAGAGCAGCTGATAACACCAGTGAGTGAAGCAGAATGGGCTAAACCCATTTGCAGGAAGTGCAACTAGATTAGCTAGCATACGTAACACTACTAAACAGTTCAGTAAATGACCATCACCTACTACAATGGCATCAGTGGCAAGTGGATCATTTAAGAATGCTACATCTAAACTTAACCTGTTAACCCAAAAACAACTGGCAATAGTAAAGGCACTAACTTGTTGTGCTCAGGCCTGTTTCCCTAAAACGAACGGACAGAAGTAAAGCTGTTGCTGTTCTTGATGTTACTACACATGCTGTCAGGTGCAAAAGCTGTTGCTTCTTCTTGGCAATAAGATGCTGGCAGCTGCTGGCATTACACAGACAATGGATGCCACTTGTAGTCCTAAATGACAGCCTCTCTGTCCTTTTTGCCACGGCTGCCCCTGCCATTGAATTAGCAAGAGAGATTTGTTGCTTCCCCACTCTGCTCTAGTACTTTTGTATTCAATATTAGTTCATTTGACCATGACATTTTGACATCTAACACAGGGTCAAATATAGGTTCTCTAAGCTCATTCCACCTGCTCAGGCACCAACCCACCACTCACTCCAATCAGAACAAAGAAATACATCTATGTCTACTCAGCCTATTGCTGCAGCTGCTAGACCACACAAAACAAAAAAGGCACATTTTGTCTGTCTAGATAATCCGTTTTATCTATTGCCTGAATATATATGTACCCAAAGGCCCACTTATGTAATTGGCTACCATTATGCAGGAGTTAAAGATGATATTTTGAAAGCCACCTGTGTAAAGGTCTAGGTAGAAAATCAGTAGAGATAAAAACAAAGGTTCAGATTCTCATTTGCATTAAATCCCCTTTATATTGCTCTGGCAGAATAAAGTAGTTTTAAGTGGGTGTAAACACAAGAGCAATGTAAAGGGGACTTAGGGTAAATGAGAATCTGACCGAGCTTGGCAACCTCCAGTTTAAAGAATTACTTGAAAAGAAAAGAAAATGCACTTCCTCTGAAATAGTGTTCTAGTGATTCACTTGTTTGAAGTTTAGAGGAAGAGGGAAAAGATAAGGAAGCAAAAAAGGTAGAAACAGGAGACTAAACTGTACACCAATTTAAAAACTCTTTTCCTAGTGGTGTCAAACTTATTCTTTTACACTGACCAAATTATGGACTAAGAGATATCAGGGGATGAGAGCCAGCAGGGCTCCAAAAGAAATGTATTCCTTCAGTTCTATTCAGTTCCAAATATTAAACGACAATTTGTTTTAAATAGTGTATATCAGATATATCCAAAAGTAGTGCATAACCAGAGATATGTGCTTATATAAAGGAATATACCTCTACTATATTATTAAGATTGTTAGCTATAATCTCTGTCACCAACTATTATTCAGATCTGTTGTCCTATTTTCCATCCTTTTGCTTCAGTTACCAGTTTGCCATTTTGCTAAAATACAGAATCCATGCTTTGAATCAAGCAACTTTCATGAAGAGGTATATTTAGAGCTTCTAGAACACTGTACTCCAAGTAAAGCTACATTCTAGTGATTCAGAGATAAAAGATACTTTGGTCAAATCAGAAGTGACATGTCTGGAGACATGCAGGGTCACGTTCCACCCCCCAGATTTACTGCTTGGCTTGTACTGAGCATGCTCAGTAACACTATTGAAGCCACCACTATCAGCAGGCATGGGTCATCTCTGGGTCAGATTTTTCACTAACAAACAGAAAACAACAATTTCACTTCAATGAATAGTAAAACTTTACACTTGCACAGTGCATTTTGCCCAATCATCTCAACACTTTATAAACGTTAAGGAATCAAGCTTCACAACAACTCAGATCTACCATCCCACTTTACAGGTGGGGAAACTGAAGCTCAGGGATGTTAAGTGATTTGCCCAAAGTCAAAAAGTGTGTTAGCGGCAGAAGCTGCCACAGAATTCTAAAGTCCTGACAATCATTAGCCATTGGTCCCACCAAATTAAAAAGATGACAAACACACACATCATGCCCTTGCCACACTTGGAGTCAGAGATATTATTAACTTCGCTGAAATGTCATCTCTGGAAGTCAGAAGTTAGAGGTCCAGAAATTTACATCAATGTGAGTAAAAATGTAGACATTTGAGACCTGATCCTGCTCTTCACCCTCACTGGACACTTTGCAGGATCAGGCCCCTAGCTATGCCAATGGGTAGCAGACATTACAAATTTAAGGGGATACTACTATGCTACAACTTTTTTGGAGTGTCCAAAACTTTACCCTGATTTCATGTCAAATGTAATCCATAGGCTTTTATGCAAGCAATTACTTGAGAAACTGAAGTATCATATTGGGATAGATAAGAGACCTTGGAAGCGTGGAAAATTTAAAAGACTAATATATTGAGATGATGTCAGATGCCACACATATATAGAATATTTATAAACTTCAGTATCTATAAAGTTATATGTATCTTTGTGAGCTAAGATTGTATTCTGGCTCTATCGAGGAGAGTTACAGATCTTCCTCCAGGAACTAAAAAGCAGTGGAGGTTAGTTACTGCAAATCTCTGGATATGTAAATAACTTGGGAGAAGTACTACCTCATGGTGGGGGTGGTATATACTGGTTCAGACAGGCTTCAAGGGGCCCAGAAGCCAGTGTGATTGAGGGACCCTCATGCAATATGATATGAAAATTGATATGAAATGAAATTCATATGATATGAAATTGTAACCAGGGGGGCAAAAACTTGCTGGAAGGGTTCAAAGGACTTTGAGAACCTACTAGCATCTCCTTGTGGAAAATGGGTGATACCTGGTAAGCTTAGCATGTGTGTAGACCATTTATTGTTTTATGTTTTGTTTTCTCTCCAGTGTTTTTTCCTAAATAAATGTATTGATCTTTATGAAAACTGGCTGATCATCCAACCACTGTCATTAGTCCTTGAGAGTCAGCAAACTGCAGACACTGGACTAAGGTCAGACCTTCTAGGCTAAGTACAGTGAATTACGTGGTCTGAAAGCCTAAACCCCACCTGGAGGGAAATGGACACATGTCCCTGCCCAGAGAGACGGGACAACTGGAGGCCTGAGACTTTAAGGTGTGTTCTTCAACAGGCTATGGAGGAAGCAGAGGTGCAGTTAACTGTGCTATTATGAGACATATTGTATGTAATAAGGTCAGTATTAAGCATATAAAGGTATATCAACACAGAAACATAAGTCTGGACTCAGACTAAGGCTCAAACCTAAACCTTCCTTCCATCTACATACAGTTCTGCCTAACTCAGATCTGGATGCCACAGGGGTAGAGGGTTCGAGCCCACAATGGCCCAGGCCCAAACCCATTGATGTTATTTGGCAATGTGGATGCAGCTCAGGCCCAGGTCCCCCCAGAGCTGGGTCCTGTGAGTCTGCCAATGTTATCCCACAATCCCATTGGACAGTGTATTTTGTCATTTCTATCCCAAGACCAGCCAATTGATTCCCAGGAAATGGAAACAACCCCCCTTGTTCAAGTACAACTGCTCTGCATTTAACCCTTCTATTTTGTTTTGACTGCTGAGCTACACACAGAGTGAGCCTTCTCCTGCATTTCTAATGGCCACCAACATGAACGAGTCCTTTGCCAATTGTGCAGTGCTGGCTGATCTTGGGAGCACAGCCAGATTTTGGTATATCTCTGGTACAAAGCGAGCAGTTTTATTTTAGCAAGAACTCCAGTAATGACCACATGCACCAGCTAATAGCAAAGCAGCTAGCAGTGTTGCAGATTCACCGAACCAGGGGCCACTTCAGAGAACTAATTAAGTGTCTCAAGAATCACTACCGGAAAGCCAAGGATGAGAACCACACCTCTGGGACCTTGCCACTACCCTGTCCCTTTTATGAGGAGTTTGAATGAGTGCTGGGTACTGCACCAAGTACTGAACTTCTCAGAAATCTGGTCAGTTGAGATGGCAACTTTCTCTCCCATGAATCCAGTATAGGAGCAGAGGGGAGCCAGCAAGTGGCAGTGCAGGCTGCTGAAGTGACTCTTGTACTTGAACCGGTTCATCAGGCATCTTTGCAGCTAGAGCAGCTGTAGCACATTCTGGGTCCCTATTAGGAAAAACTTTCCGATGCCCCCTAGGGTAGCTGCCCACCACAGAACCGGCACCAGAAACACAAGAGGCAGAAGTAGCTCCTGAGCCTGGTAAGTTTCTGGCTCTGTGTTTGTTATTAATACAGGGATGGGAAGGATTTCTGGTTTATTACCCAAAACTAAATTTATTGCAAACCGCAGGCAGCAACATGTATCCTCAAATGGCAGATTGCACACCCATGCCCTGGTTTCATCCCATCATCAGCACTTGGAATCAAAATGGAGACTGGGAAGTGCAAACAGTGAAACAAGCATTTTAATTTTTTTTCTAGAAACTTGCACATTCTCACAGAGATGTGCTAGGGTGTCTAAAATAAGAATGTTATATTGCCTCCCTTTTAGTATGCCAAGCCATGCCAACACAAAAAATGGCTCGGCAGGATCTGCTGGGAACTTGGCAGAGAGCAACAGCTTCCTGTAAAGTGCAGGGTGGAGAGTCAAGTTTCCCACACTGCACCACAAACCAGGGCTAGAGCAGAAACAGCTGGGGAAGGCATTAGGAACCTGCGATATGGCTTGACTCAGGTCTGAACACTGGAGTGTGGACACTGGAACCCTGCGTTGGGGCCCAGGTCCAGAAATTCTAAATCTAGGGTTGGTATGCAGCGTAGATGCTGAAGCTCTGGGCTTGTACACCCAGGGTCTGGAGACTTCATACCTACTAACCCTGGCCTTACATTGCAGTGTAGACATACCCTAAGTGAACAGGCTTTTCAGTGCCTTGTGTATGCTAAATGAATTTGTAGAGAAGTGGTGAAGAGTGATTCAAATGTGGAAAGCTTTAAAACAATCAGGTAAAATTTTAAATTTGTAGCAATGATTTTGAAATGGAGCTTGGCAAAAGTCAACTGATTTTAGTTTAGCAAAACCTATCCCAAGGGTGGTTTGAATTTGGGTTCCAATTTACCTAAACCACCAAAGTTCAGGGGTGCCTACAGTTGGATAAAATTGTTTTGATTTTGTCTATCAATGCATTGAAATGTATCAGTACATCTGCAGTGAGAAATTAGTATTCAATAAGTTACAAACCCAGTATGATCTAGTTTAGGGACTCCAATTTCAGCTCATTGGCAATATGTTGTATTTTAAGGTTTTTGCAGACTTTACTGCATTTTTTCTACTTTCATTTGATGTGTTTACACTTTTCATTACAATTCCAAATCTGCAGAGTATCAAACTTAGTTTATTATCCTTCAGGTACTGGGAAAAATAAATCGTATATTTGCAAAGATACACTTTCAAGCCAGCATTGAAAGTGCCTGCTTAAAATGACCTATGAATACATTTTTTGAAAAAATATTGGCAAGTTCTTGTCTCATAATTATTTGTGCTACATACTCATAAGAGGTGTATTTAACATGCACACCAGCATTTTTAGGATCTACAGTTTCATCCTGCTCTTAGTAACAGAGGCAGGTGCTATCATGCCCTTTATCTTGTACTATAAGTTGAGCAATGTGAGTCCAAACCCAGAAGCTCAATTTACAAGATATGTGTTGGTAGACAACCTTATACCAGAGATCAAGAATGAATCTGTAAGGGTGAAAGGGTTATATCCCTTCTCTGTAAAATTTCCATTAATATCTATGGCAATTATGTAGACATCTGGAGAGGAAAACAGATTCACTGAAGAAATAACAGCCATGACAGTAATGAATTAATGTCATTGCTTATTAATACAGAGTTTATAACTACTTAATGGCACAATAGACTACAATAAATCCATTATAAGCAATTATGTCCATAATATACATGTTTACATGGCATTTTAAGAGATGCACAGAGCAACTATTATGAATTCATGTGCTGTAGGTGATTTTTATAAAGCAGAGCAGTCAGTCATTTCTATAAATCTGATAAATTGCAGGCAAATAAAGTCAGAAACACAGCAACAGACTTTTAAGTAGAACATTTATTAGGTAAATTAGTGGAATATTTTTGGTATATTGGAATTTGGTATAATAGTGATATTTGTCATAGTAAAAGTATTTTAATACGAGAGCTATGTGCACACTGATTAAGGCTAAGATTTAATCACGGGTATTTTTGGTAAAAGTCATGGACAGGTCACAGGCAATAAATAAAAATTCACAACCCGTGACCTGTCCATGACTTTTACCAAAAATACCCATGACTAAATCTCTCCTTCTGGACCCCCACTGCTCTAGGGGGGTCCTGCTCCAGTGCTGGGGATTGACTGTCAGAGCCACCCCAGAACCACTGCTTGGGCGCTCCCCAGAGCCAGCCGCACCGGATACTGCGGACGTCATGTAGGTCGCAGAAAGTCACGGAATCAGTGATTTCCATTACCTCCATGAAAGAATCACAGCCTTAACACTGATTAGTTGTTTTATCCATTAGTATTTTTTCAACAACTCCACATCAGAGTCAGCACTAAGTGATTTTGAGAGAGCCTGCAAAATAACTTTTTCTTGTCCTCTTCCCCCCTCTTCCTGTCTACCATGATTACATATTTTAGGATCTGGAGAAGGCTAGTAAGAGGATTATTTGGCATACACCTGAAACTTTAACTCACTTTACATAAAGTTGGGTAGTTGTGTGGGGGCCATTAAGTTTCTTCCGCTGCCCCCCTCAATGCACACAAACTTTGTGCTGCAGGAAAAGTGGATCCCTCTGCTTGTGGTTATTTGCAACATTTAGAAGAGTTTTGCAGGGAACAATTATTCAAATAACCCTCCTAGCAGCCCTCAAAACCCCAGTTGATATGTGCATTTGGTGAGTTTTAGGACTGTACACAGTTAATTGTCACAACAATCCTGTGAAGTAAATAAATATTACTAGCCCATTAACTGACTTGGAAACCGGAGCACAGAGATTTGGGGAAAACATTTCAGTTAAGTCATCTCTTAACAACAGCATAAATCTGCAGTTGCCCATTGACATCAGTGAAGTGCTCTACATTTATGCTGCTGTAACAGCTTGTGGAATTTGTCCCACTGACTTATTCCACAGACTGGGGAAAATGGCAACCTCTGTGCCTCAGTTTCCCATTTGTAAAATGGCTCAGGCTCATCAGATGTATGTCTGAGCCTTGAAGTTTGGATCCAGATTCAAACTCTGCAAGTGTCTGGAGGAATGCCAGTTTGGGCACAGCACAGTGATAAGCCTGAGATAGGAAGCCACATGTTGATTTACTCAAGGTTGGTCTGGTTCAGATATGAGATACCAATCTGGACCCTTCCCAAGTAATTATGGAAGTATGGGTCATTGCTCCGTAGTTAGAGTTGTGTTCCATTTTGCACCCAAACCAGGAAGCCAGACTCTGTTATGTATAAAAGAGATACAAAATATCTCCCTACTCTTCCCACCCCAAAAAGTTATACGAGATAATCCTTGAGCAGAGAATGAATTTTCTGAAAATTTACAAGTAAATCCATTAATTACTTTTTGAGTACAGTTAAAAATGGTTCAATTAAGAAATTCACCATCTATCTCTTTCTTCTCTCTCCCAAATGATCATAGTAATAGAGACTCATCAAACTTCCCATATAATTAAAATTCATTAAAATTTTGTATATAGGCTACAGTTGAAGAAGTTATGTTGTAACTAAGATAAGTTATTAATGACTGATGTATCTAATTGTTACAAATATATAGGCTACAGACAGGGTCAAGTCAGCAGTACAGTGGATCCTAAATATGTATATTGTGGCATCAGAATTAACTTCATCAGTCACCACCCATCCTCTACAGTTAATTTTCATGTGACAATTCTATTTGTTGTAATGAGTCAGTTGTATGGGGGAGACTGGACATGTGTCAAAAGTTCTCACTTTTAGATTATTTGGTGCAACTATCTCTGCTCCTTAAAGGTATCATGGCTACATACTAGTTTGGGAATCAGTGATTGCAAGGCTCCCAATGGGGCTGATGCCTCAGATCCACTGCACATTGAGGCAGAAGCTGAGTGCAGAGATATTGGGAATCAGGCACTGAGCCTTGTTTTCACACAGCTGCAGTGTCTGTAACACAGCCTGCTAAAACAATACGTCAACTGCAAATTAACGGCCAGAGGGACAAATATGAAGAAAAAGTCTGTGTCTTTAAAAATTAGCTTAATCTAATCTGGAATTACAACCACTAAATTGCCTTACAAGATTTTCTCTCTCATCAACAGAAGTTGGTCCAATATGATATTACCTCACCCACCTTGTCTTTTTAATTATAATAGTTCAGAAAAAGGCAGGACTAAGATTTTTGGGGTTTCTTAATTACACATGTGCACACCGTAACATGTTTGTATACTTTTTAAATATAACTTTAACTCTGAATTTCCTAGTTCATAATGCTGACATTGTGAAGGCCAAGACTATAACAGGGTTCAAAAAAAAACTTGATACATTCATGGAGAACTGGTCCATCAATGGCTATTAGCCAGGATGGGCATGGATGGTGTCCCTAGACTCTGTTTGCCAGAAGCTGGGAATGAGCAACAGGGAATGGGTCACTTGATGATTAACTGTTCATTCCCTCTGGGGCACCTGGTATTGCCAGGTACGGAAGATAGGATACTGGGCACGATGGACCTTTGGTCTGGCCCATTATGGCCATTCTTATGTTATTATGCTTGATTCTGGGGTAATTACAATATCCCTGTAATGTTGTTTACCTGTAAGTTACCAATATGTACTCTGAACCTTAACTCCATCTTAACACATTTTTGTTTTTGAATAATATTTATTTACATAACATACCCCAAAGAGAAAATCTGATATGAGAATTAATGTTTATCAAATATCCTGACATGAGAAGGTACTATGCAAATGAAAAGTATTGTCATTTTTCTATTTGTAGATACTTAACATTCACATGGTACTGGAAAGGACAGAAGAGCAATGTTGCACTACTATGAAAAGATTCATATTTTAGATCTTCTATTATGTTAATAGGAGAAACTGGGCTGCCCTTGATTGTAAAGCAGCATCCCTGATGTGACATCAATACTTTGAGTTCTTAATATACAAGATATTTTGATGGGCTGTGATATCTTTAATTCATAATTGTTTACTAAAATGCTTCAGTATTTAGGATGTCAAACTCATGCTAGTCATGCTACACATAGCCCTGATTCTGCTCCCATGAAGACAATAACTAAACTCCCATTGACTCCAGTGGTACAGGATCAGGCTTGATAACAGCAAAAGAAAAGCACACTCATATAGAAAAATTCAAAGACTGTTGTGTAATTTATTAAATATTGCTTAATGTTTCTTAAGGGAAACCATATTGGCTGGGTCCTTCGAAGTGCCGAACACCCACAACTCCGAATCAATGGGAATTCGGCCCTCAATACCTTTGAAGATCTGGGCCTCAGTACCTTGCAGCACTGGGCCATATGAACTCTGATACAAAGTCCAGGGAATATTCCATAGACTGCAACAAACTTTAGATAAGGTCTTCTGCAGCAGAAGCTGGAAAAGAACTTTAAGAAATCACAGCAAGGAGACTAACCTCGCTATTTTTTCTAGTAGTTGTGCTGTAACCAAGTTGAAAAGAAATCCACATATCCATCTGGATAAAATATATAATTCATTAACACCTTATCTAGTGGATGAAACTTGCAAATTTAAAACCTTTCTTCTTGTGACAAACTGGAATCATATTTTATTCGTAGTGTGAATTGATGTTTCCCATCCTTTGCACTAATTGGTGGGAAATGTATAATTTACACTTCAAAGACTCACTACAAATTAGTAGTGTACTGTGTGAAAGTCTACGATTATATCATTAAAGTCTAAAAGACCCTTGCTCGTTAAAATGAGAGATTTCTAAGAATTTAAATTTAAAACACAAAAGCCACATTTATATTTGCGTACATCTGTGGAAAGTGTCAGGTTTCATTAGGATATTATTTTGCATAGCAGTTCAACATGTTTTTGTTTTTCAGACTTATTTGTTCTGTGCTGAGCACCCATTAACAGAAGCTTAACATGAAATGATTTGAAAAATAATAATAATCTTAAGCAAAAAATAAGTCAATTATGAACCAGGCACAATGGCTCAGTTACAGCCCTTCACAGACAATCCCTTCCTGCCCTATATTCATATGTTATTATATGCAGTGATTTAAACATCTGGGTGCTGTCATACTTATCAAACAAAATCCTGTAGCCCTTGGTCATACAACATTCCTATTGACTTAATTGAGAACTTCCTTGCATCAGGACTGCACTACCAGAGCCATCAGAATATGAACCAAACATGTAATACATAATAGTTTAATCTACGTCTGAAACTCCAAATATTGTATGAAGCAATGGCACAGACATTGTTTTTTCTTTCCAGATACACATTTTACAGAGAAAAGAAAAAATCTTCCCTTGATGAATGTATTTGGAATGCTAACATGCTATAAAAATACTACCACTGTAGGCTAACATGCTATAAAAATACTACCACTGATTGTTTGACTCTCAGCAGTTAAATCTTTGTCAGAACTCAAAGCCAGATTGTTGCTATATACTACACTTACATCTTGTGATATACTAGCCTTGACATTAGTGCATTGATTCATTATGCTAGTAGATAAACATTTCTCACAGGCTATAGATGCCTTGAATTTAGAGAACTGTATATCACCTGGATAGCTACTATCTTTCTCTGCTTGGAAGTACTAAGAAAAAAGAGCTTTTAGAAGTTGCATGATCTACCAGCTACCTAGCAAGAAGAGGAAGGCTGAATATATCCTTGTGAAATTACCAGACAAAACTCACAAGTAAGGCTATTTGCTGGAAAATAAACAATGACATATATAGTGGGGAAACAAGTAGTGAGGCAATTTTGATCCTTGTTACATCAGTGTAACTGTATTGACTTAGCAATTATATTTGGCTATTAAACCTATACCCTTCCTTTCTTATACTTATAAGCATTTTAATGATAGTCTTCTTGCTATTACAACAACATTTAACTACCTGAGATAGTCAATAAACAACTATCCTTCTAATCCAGTGCTGCTGAATTAATTGATATCACTTTCTTTTCTGATGTGGAAATACCCATGAGCCTGATGCCCCTCCCATTTACACGAGTGTAAATCAGAAATAACTCTGCTGAAGTCCATGGAGTTACATCACTGAAAGAAGAGAACTGAGCTCCAGGTTATTATTTCCACTACACAATACATAAAATACAACTGCATATTAATTACATGAGTTAGTGATTACAAATCAGCTCATACTATAGCTGTAAGAACAAAGGCGGGGTGGGGGGGGCAGACTGTTGAGTTTGTCTGTCCTAGTAGTTCTCTTATAGCAAAGGCCTTTTATTCTGGAGGCAGCACTTTCTTACCTTTCCTCTGCCAGGTGCAACAAGATTGTGGGCTCTGGCCCCCCAATTCCAGCACGTGTCTTTCTGCTACCATGTGCGGTGCCTCCACACATGCACACGTTTCTCAAAAAGAGTCTTGCTCCAAAGCACTCTCCTCTGAAAACATTTATCTCCCCCACAAATACACTGTAAATGCCCCCTAGACCAGGAAGGATAATTTTTTCCCTTGCAGACTTCCTGTGTGAAATATCCAGGATGCCTGAAGATCCCATGCAGCATTACCCTGTCAGATATGCTCCCCCAAAACTTACAGCTTCCTACATTAGGCTTCCTCTCACTGAGAGCCAGCCATGTATTCTATACATCATAATTCCAAAAGCCAAACTTTTGTGTATTATAGCTCCTTTGTACCACTCATCTGGCATGAACAGGCTATTATCTGTCCACAAATTCCTAGCACAGAATTCCTGTGCTAGAAGTGAAGGCTCTGCCGGGCTTCATCTCTGGCCATCCTCATTTTCTGTATAGAGGGCATGTCAGGGGATAGAAGGGGCATGTTGGGTGGCAAGGCAGAGAAAATTTCCTCTGTACCAATCATCCAGTGATGCAGGGTCTGTTAAGGATCCTACAACAGTGATGGCAGCTCTAAGGAACAGGGAGCCATAACTACCTTTGTGAGTCCCTCTAACTCCCACTCTGCCAGACCAAGTGGACCTCTGGCTCAGGAAAGAATCTATCAATTGCTAGTCAAGCTTGAATCCATTCTACTTTTTGAAACTTCACTCATTTTCCATCAAGGATAAATTTTGTAGTTCTTACTTCATCAAAAGTTCCACTGAAGTCAATTCTTCCTATTCTGAGGAATTCTTCAAGGCAAATGCACGCAGCTATCTTTCCCACCTTCTCCAAAAAACAGTCCACACACCTCGCATAATTGATCCTCATCCTGGAGTTTGTTTCTGTTAACAAATGACCAGTAAAAGAGTGTTGTATGTAAGACACAGGGGTAATTTTCCTGCTCTACTAAGCACTAGTGAGGCCCCAGCTGGAGTACTGTGTCCAATTCTGGGCACCACACTTTAGGAAAGATGTGGACAAATTGGAAAGAGTCCAGAGGAGAGATACAAAAATGATAAAAGGTTTATAAAACCTGACCTATGAGTAAAGGTTAAAAAAACTAGACTTGTTTAGTCTTGAAAAAAGAAGACTTTATGGATCACAGTGTTGTTCTTAGAATTTTTTAGGTTCCTAACAAGTTAGGCACTCTTGATGCTGAGCATTGCAACACTTACATCCCTTTATGGGTCCAGGTCAGAGAGACTAATTGGCTTTCCCAAGGTCCCACAGGAAGCCTGTGACAAAATAGAGACTAGAGCCCAGATCTTCTCATTAGTAGGCCAGTGACCTACCCACTGGACCATCCGTCCTCCTATGGAAGACTCCTTCCCTATTTATGTACTGTCATGAATGAAACTACAAACAACACAATAAACCCAAAGGTTAGGTTCAGCCACTTAGATACACATTGTGACCACTCCCTTTGCGTGCAGAGGGTATCTGGGACAGGGTCAGCCTTAGGGGTAGCCCACATAGGTAGCTGAATTTTCAGAGGTGGCTATGCCCAACCACTCCCACCCCTATCCATACCCGATCTGGAAGCCGCAGCATTCCTTCCAGCCAGGGAACAGCAGCAGTTGTGAAGAACAGGGCTGCCTCACCAACATGATTTTGAGTTGGACTCACCCTCCCTACCAGCCAGGACAACCTTCAGGGAGGAGGCTTGGATCTATTTAAGACAGTAAATATCTAGCTGCAGCCCTGCTAAGGGGAGTCCCTTCTCTGCAGCACCATTTCCCCTCTCCTCTTGAAAGAATTCCTTGATGGTCCAGGTATCATGCAGTCTAGAGAACCAGAGCCTGAGGAGATGCACAAGGTCCACAGGAGAATACCCTGAAAATGAATAAAATTTTAAACTATATTAGTTTTTCCATGGCCTTCCTCTGTGCTGTGAAGCTAACTACCCCATTTGAGGAGGTTCAGGGGCAGCCACCAGCAAAGGAAATTCTGGCTGCCTGGTATCATCAGAGTTATCCAGGAGCCAGAGGGAGGGTGAGTGGCCTACATGTGGTGCAGAGATACAGGTCCTCTTCATGGATGGCCCTCGCCTCCTAGAGATTCTCTTGATTCTTCCCCTGTTTTGGGAGAAGAGAACAATTTGGGGGGAACTCCACATGGGGAACCTTGCTGAGTTTTCCTCTCTCCCAGCCCATCTGCAGGGTTTTCCAGAGGAAGAAGTGATCACTCCCATGGTTAGGTATTTTTCCTTTGCTCCCAAATTCTGAATTCTTCTTCAGCTCTGCAGCATTCTTGATCATCCATTTCCCTGGTCTCTGGCCTAAACAATCTTTGATTAAAACATGTGAATTCTACTAGCTGTAATAAGATCACATAAACTCAAAGAATCAAATGCATTATCGCTGCTTTGAACTTGCCTGGTTAAATTATTCTTGTTCATAAAATGTGCTGCTTATGAATTCTTAATGCAAGTGGCTGTAATCAGAGCTAACCACCACTTGCACTGATAATTTTACCACTTCAGCTTCAGGAAACCTGATTATAATGATCAGTCTCTTGGAATTTGTTTTATATTTCCTAATCCTTTTGTTTTTTTTTACATGGCACACACCTTTAGAAAGATAAAAAGGGCTCTCATTTCAAAGAATTTTTATTTCACTTCCCTCCCCGCCCCCCAAAAATTAAAATCCCCCTAATGCATCTCTGATAACTGAAGAATGAAAATTGTGAGCTTTATTTTAAAGTTAAAAAAAAATCTGCTGTGGAGAAATTCAGCTCAGGAAGGTTAAAAAATAAGAATGACTGTTAATACCTTTGTGTATTGATTTTTTCAAAAGAAATTGTATTCTACAGCAGTTAGATAAGACCCTTTTCCATGCTTCTTTATGGAAACTTCAGTTCATTTTAATGGAACTTTTCTCAGGGCAAAGTATGCTTCAGATGCTGAGATCTTTGGCCTACCCAGGCAAAAATACAGGATACTTGCCAGTTGGGCAGAGTCCGGTTGGGGATATGAGGATTTGAGAGGATGCTGGCTGTGGAGGAGGAAATATATACTAGAGAGGAAGCAGGTCTGCTGTGGCCTGTGCTAGTAGCATAGCATCCTGGCCTGCAAGAAGAAGCCTGCACCCTGCACAGTGGGGAGGTAGAATAGCTAGCAAACTCTACAAATCACAAATATCTGCAAGATAAATCAAATGACATAATTCTCAGATCTTAGCTGGGGATGACTTACTCTTCCCATGGCAGCATGGCTCCCTTAAGAATCTAGTCATACTCTTCACGGGACTCCTGCAGCTGTGCACTACCTCTCCTGTTGCAGGGCAAGGGACGTGGAAACCAGGGAGGAAAATTAATACTCTTTCCAGCAGCATGAATGCCAAAAGAGATTTTGCAATAGAAATACCCCCACATAGAACCACTGTGCTCTGGATTCCCCCCGGCACATCCTTTCTGACCCATGAAGTTCCTGTAGTGGGTTTAGCAAGTCTCTATTTGTTATGGTTGCAAATGAAACAGTAAACAAGTGGATAAATGTAACTGATGAGTCCACAGAGAATCTGAGAGCTGTGAAGTGCCCCATTTACCTTAGTTAGGTACTAATCCAGATGCCCACTGTGATCGTTTCAATGTTAGCCCTGTAAATCTATTCATTTCTCATGTAGGGAAGGAAAGGGAGGGTCACAGACGTGCACAGTCTACACAACTGACATCTCGTTTTGGTGCCACAAGTGGGTGGCAGTGGGGAGATACCAACGCTTATTATTTTCCCCAATAAAGACACAGCCTAGCACCAGCAGCCCAGCACAGACCATGGGTATGTTCAGCCCGCACTGCCACAACTCAAGGGGGAGAGCCACAACTCAAGGAACCAAGTGTCATACTTCTTCCTGTGTTGAACATTTTGAACTGTGAGTGGCATTCATTCTGGCCGTACTGGAGCTTATATTGTGGGCAGAGCTTGGAAGAGCCTGTCAGCAGAGCTTGCCCCCTTTTTCCCCCCAAATCTGACCCCTGCCTAAAATAGACCGACAGATTATAGAATACAGTTTATTCAACTACGTCTAAATTATCTCTGAAGTACTGAAAACAGTAAATCCTTTTTTCATCAGTGAACTAAACAGATGAGACTTTGAAGACTTGCACGGAGCAGATCCTAACTGTCACAAGATGACTTGTTCGGTCCAATTTTTGTTACCTTAATACACTTTACAGATGAGGCACTCATGCTACAAATTTGCAAAGATGCTATTATGCTCATGATAGAACATTTCACAACATAAGCACATAATGTAGATAATTACAGGCTCACTTACTCTTTTTTGCTTCTCTACCATTTTAATTCCATTTTTTCAAAATTGCTACAGAAAAAAAGCTATGGAATAAAAGCTATAGAGAGAACAAAATGTAAGTGTCATCCTTAACAAGTTAAAAGATATTAACAGTACTTTTGAAAATATTCTCTGGAGTGATTACAATGTGAAAGCATACTGGAAAAATTAATAAAGAACTGTCGAATTAACACATAATAGGCATTAAAAACATAAGCTTTTCAATTATGCAAGCCTATAATTAGTAGAGAGCTAAATAATAAACACTAATGAAGCCAGAACATTCTGAGAGGAAATAACAAAATAAATATTAAAACAGGGAAACCAAATAAATACTCAGCCATCTGCATGCTGAAAAATATCATGAATTCAAAGAGTGATGTGCACAGCTAGATACCTGAAAGATTGCTTATCTCAGATTAGAAAAACTCTGAGTCCCTCTGACTGTGAAGAAATTCATTGTACAAACATTTCATGGTGAACAGGGCACTCCACAAAAGAAACAGCATCTGGGACAAATGTGGGCAAGAGCATTCCATGCACACAGATAGCCAGTTGTTTAAAATTAAAAGTCTAGTTTAGCTCACTGCCTTGGTATAATCTGAACATTTTAAATAGCGAGTGTCTGTCTAAGACTACATCTACACTATGGACTTTACAGCGGCATAGCTGTCCTGCCTCAGCTGTGCTGCTATAAGGTCTCCTGTGTAGCTGTTCTATGCCAGTGGAAGAGATGTCTCCCGCTGGCATAATTAAACCACCCCCAATGAGTGGCGATAGATAGGTCAGCGGGAGAAGCTCTTCCATCGCTATAGCCAGAGGTGAAAGTAAGCCGGTATGCCCTGGTACGGCATACCGGTAAGAGCAGGTGCGCCATACCAGGACCAGCTTTCAGAGAGGGCAATTTAAAGCCCTGTGGTAGTGGTGGTGGGGCTCTGGCGGGGATTTAAAGGGCCCCAGAGCTCCAGCCGCTGCTACCCCCAACGGGGCCCTTTAAATCCCGGCCTGAGCCCTGCTGCCCGAGCCCTAGGGTAGCGGCGGCGGGGCTCCGGAGGGGATTTAAAGGGCCAAGGCCGTAGCGGCGGCTGGAGCCCCAAGCCCTTTAAATCCCCGCCTGAGCCTTGCTGTCCAAGCCCTGGGGTAGGGGTGTGGGGGCTCTGGTGGGGATTTAAAGAGCCCCGGAGCTCCAGCCACTGCTACTGCCCCGGCCCTTTAAATCCCTGCTGGAGCCCTTCTGCCAAAGCCCTGGGGTAGTGGTGGTGGGGCTCCAGCGGGCATTTAAAGGGCCGGGGCGGTAGCGGTGGCTGGAGCCCCAGGGCCCTTTAAATCCCCGATGGAGCCCAGCCACCGCTACCCCAGGGCTCGGGCAGCAGGGCTCAGGCGGGGATTTAAAAGGCTTGGAGCTCCGGCAGCCGCTACCACAGTGGAGCCCCAGGCCCTTTAAAGCTCTGCCAGAGCCCAGAGCCCTGGGGTAGCGGTGGCAGCTGGGAGCCCCCAGGGCTCCTCAGTGATTTAAAGGGCCCGGGGCTCCGCTGCGGTAGCAGCAGCTGGAGCCCTGGGCCCTTTAAATTGCCCCCGAACCCCGGGGCTCCCAGCAGCCTCTGCAGCTGGTAGCTCAGGGGTGATTTAAAGGGCCCCGGGCTCCCAGCCGCCACTACCGCAGCTGGAGCCCTGGCCCTTTAAATTTAAATCAAGATTTAAAGGGCCTGGGGATATAAGGTCCTGCCTCTTCCGGTTGAGGCCATGCCCCTGCTCAGGACTCCAGTGTACCGGTAAGTCCTCTAACTTACTTTCACCCCTGGCTATAGCGCTCTCCGCACTTGCACCTTTGTCGATGAAACTTATATCAGTCAAGAGGGTGTTATTTTCACACCCCTGGCCAACAAAAGTTTTGCCAACAAAAGTGCTAATGTAGGCAAAGCCAAAGAGAGGGATCTGCAACTTACATTTGCCTTAGACGCACTTTGTTGAGAGTCTTGTTCACCATGACATGCCTGTTTGCTAACACACATATACATGACAAATGTTTATCACGAACCTTTGATGAACCAATCTTCCACCCACTCATCTGTCATCCCCAGATTTTATTCTAACATTTCAAATCTCTGATTCAAACAACTATCATTTAAAAAATAAAAGTCACTTGTCACAGGAATGTTTCCTTCCTTTCCCTCAGATGTGGAATTCTCTTCTGCATTATTCCCACCAAGTTAAGGCCTCAGTCCCACACCCAGTAAGGGAGATAGTTAAGGCAACTTTTTGCAATATATTTGGGAAACCATATTGTATTAAGCATGTGAATGGTTTATGTACTAATGGGGGCCACTCCATAGGGTGGAGGATTATCACAGATCTTCCAGGAAGTGAAAATAGTAAGAGATGATTAAGACAAATCATTCAGGTTATAACACCACCGGAGAGGTACTGCTTTCCAGGAAGGCATGCATATTCTGTTTCAAACTGGATTCTCCAGAGACCAACAGACAAAGAAAAGACTTTTGGATAAACAGCCCAAGCTTAAACTGACTCAAGACCTTTGTTCTGATTTGTGATGTAAAGACTGATATGAACTTGTAGCCGCAGAGAAAACCTAGTTGTAGGGTTTGCAGGATTGACGCCTAGCAGAGCCCTATGCTGGAGCTGGGAGTGAGCTCTGGTAAGCTTTTCCACACATGTGTTGGTTGTTTTACTGATTTTATAGGATTTCTCTGTAATGTTTTACCTTAAGATTAAATGTGTTTGCTTAGCCACACCTGTGTAGTAATTTGTAACTGCTGGCAACACACTGTTCATAGCCTTTGAAGAGAAAGCAAAGCACAGGTGATGGCCTTTTAGACAGATTGGTTTCCTGGTGATATGACTGTGTAGATCAGGGAGCTCTGCAGCCTTAAAAACCCAGTCAGGAGGGAGTGAGACACAGATCCCTGCCCAGGAGAGGTGACAACTGGGAACCAGAAACCTGTAAGTGGGTGCCCTCAAGGGACCACAGAGATGGGAATACAGGTGCAGTTACCCTCCATCTGTGACACGTAATGTCTACACTATCATTGGGAAAATTAATGCAGCACAACTGCAGTGAAGCCATGGCAGGCTGGGCTGGGCTAGGCTTGCCAGCCCAGAACCCCTGGTATGGACTAGCTCATGCCTCCACCCATGTTCCCTCAGTTTTGCTGCTTTTGTTGCTTGAGTTAGCTTTGATCTAACTAGTTGAGTGTAGACATGGCCTAAGTCAATGGCAAAACTTCCATTGTTTTTCACAGTGCAGGATCAGGCCCTAGAATGGGTAATACTCAGTCCTGGATCTGTCAGGTTTTAGATCCTGCACAGAAGTCTGACTTTTAAAAAGCACATGGGGGCGGGGGGAAGAGTGAACTTCTGTATGTCTGACTATTTAGTGAAAAGTCCTTCACCAATTTCATCCAGTCCCAGCATGAGGGCCCTCAAGGGACTATTTTTGCTCTTACAGAATTAGCTAGCCAAGCCACAGAGGGAATGCAAATTAACAAAACTGCAGTGATGGCATTAGCAATATTGACAACATGGAAGAAAACAAGGCAGAGGTAAACATGAACTTCCTTGGTTTTCAACACCAAATAAAAGGGGGCACTGAGAGCCCAGTCCTGAGAACTGCTGATCACCTTCTGGGTAGTGCTGTTGTGTGCCTTCACCTCCCACTGATATTAACAGTGGGAGCCAATAGAGCTCAGTTCCACCCAGCACCTTGCAGGATTATGCCCTAAATGCTTGTGTTTCCATAAATGGAAAAGAAATATTCTTTTCAATTTCAAGCATCTACATGGAACACTATTAAAAGGTATTGGACAATGTCACCTTAAACATTGGAAACATTATGAAAAATTAGGGGTGCTTGGCATAAAAAGGTAGTCATTGTAAAGAGGAGTATATTGCTCCTTTATCTACATCAGCATGAAATACAGTAGTTTTAAAGGACTATTTGACTCGTCTCTCCCTTCTGAAAATAAAAAGGGTAGACAAATTATGATAAAAATGTAATCAACTGAGAGAGCTAAACAAATCAATAATGTATTTTTAAACACTTTGGAGGTTGAATATCAGCATGCAATGGGTGAGTGATCAATATTCTACTGTGTATTGTTTAAGGAAGCATAAATGAAATGTTTCTTTGTGTTTATAACTACTTGAAAAGATGCACATTTAATATCATAAATCATTATTTCTTTGCTATTAAAAAAAATCTTTTTTTACAGAAAAAGGCAAATGCGATACTATACAATATTAATCAGTATAAATTATGCATAACTCACTTTGAATTACCTAATAAGTTATTATTGTCCTTTTGCTTTTGGGAATAAAGGAATTATAACATTAGGAGCTATCATGCAAAGGTTAAAAACAGGCACCCACACAATCAATCTACAGGAAACCAGAAAAGTTTAGGTTAATGAAATCTATGAGGAAAAGAGTCATATTAATTAGCAGGTTCACAGGATTCGTCACAGCTATATTTTAGAAATGCCAAGATTAATGCTGTAGGCAAAAACCGTCTTCATGTAAAGAATCACTCCAAGATTATCTTTTACAGTCTTGTATCCTTTTTCTAATAATATGTATGCTGTGAAGCACAGCTGCTTTCTGAAAATCTTTCATGAACCAGAAATTACATATAATGTTTATGGTCTTGTAGATAAATGAGCTTTATTTTTATTTTTATAATGGATTGAGTTTTCCAAATGTCATTAACTTTGCTGTCTGGGTTTGTAAGTGTTTATAGATTTTTTTTTTTTTTTTTTTCCCCCTCATTGGTTTTGGATTTGACTTTGATATTGACATAATCTTTCTGTGAATGTAGTAATGATCCAAAGCCACACATAGTCAGTGGGAGTCTTTCCATTGATTTAAATGGGCTTTGGATCAAGCCCTTAGTGTTTGTGAATGGTACTGTATATAACAACTTTAGAATGAAATTCTCTGGCTCTCCACAGAACAAGTATAGTATGGGGATTGTCAGCATTAGCTTCCTCAGACCCCACACTACCAAAGTCCTTCAGTTCTGACCTGGAAGGAATATTTCAGTACATGGTGTAACATGTACAGTCTAGTTTCCATTCCCATTTGATCCTTGGCCTCTGGAAGGCTGCCAACAAGATTAGTACCTATTGGAATTTTTTTAATGGATACTTTTGACTGGGAACTTAAGTAATGAAGACCACCAGACTCTTTTCACATAGGCTACTGAATGGCTGTGTGATGCCCCGCAACTCTTAATCACTAGTAACGTAGTACAAATTTGATCCAGTGATATACTTGTTATCTCTCAATTTTTTACATTTAATAAAACTAAAATGCAGGTTTTCAAATGAAAAAGCATAACAGTGCCAGCAAGGAGCAATGGAGTCGGATTCAGAAGACCACAGGAAGGATATTTTTAGTTACAGTATTCAGGCCAGATCCCCAGCTGCTGTAAATTGGCATAGCTCTATTGTCTTTAATAGGACTATACAAAATTACACTGGCTGAAAATCTGGCCCTATGTGTTCATTATTATTTCTGTTCAAAATATGGTTCTAGTTTCACAAATGACTGTAAATATGCTATCATCTTTCTCACTCCTTGAGTGATTTCAAAGAAAGACCTAGGAATTTAGTGACTGAACAGTTTTCTGGCACTTCTTAGTCATTCAAAAAGAAAGTTTAAAAAATGGGAGCAACTAGCACAGTTTTTATTTACTTGTGTGCATAAAGAATCAAGGCTAGCTTCAGTACCCCTTACAATAGGTAATTGTACCCAGCAGGAGACTGAAGCTTTTATTGGGTCAGTATGTCAATCTGAGTTTACTGCCTCCGGTACAACCTAGTTCAGATGTCTGGTAATGGAAGGAAAAGGAGACAGATCTCAGTCAGGAGTCAAATTGTTTATGGAAAAATCCAGATTAGTTCGTATTTGTCTCTTCAGTGATGCAGACCTGCCAATATCTCGCATGTTTCTGCCAGTGAGCATTGGGAATGGATTCTCACAGAAACATTCAAAACATAACACCCTTTAAATCCAATATCTATGTAAAATACCACAGCCCCCCTAGAACCACAAGTACAAGTCTTGTACAAGATTCACTCAGCTCTCTACACTTCTGAGGAAAATCATCTGGATAGTAAAAAATTTACTATCAAGAGATTCTTTTAGATAAGAACTTAAAAACTGAAGTCTCATCTGCTCTGCTTATATAATAAAGACTGCATGCCACATTTCATAAGGGTAAGTGTTTGCCCTTGTATCCCAGCTAAAGACACAGAATGCTCCCCACTGGTGAGCTGTATGCCATGGTAAGGTTAGCTGTCAGCCTTTACCCAAGAGTTGCCTAAAGGAAGGACTCTAGAGACTAGATTCATACCTCTGACATAACTGAACTTGGCACAGGGACCAGTGTGAGGGAGGATTGGCAAAGCCTATATGCTTCTTCTGTATGCTGGGTTATTTGTTTCTCATCTGGAAACAACATGGGTTTGTGTAGCATGCTGAAGTCTGAGACACTAACTTTTGTGATGGTTTTGAGCATTAAGGTTCAAATTCTGCAAAAAAAATACGTGCTGTACTGATTTTGGGATGGATTATGCACATATTTAAGTATAGATACATGCTTAACCTTAAAAATCCGTCTAAATTCTATGGACTTTAAATACACAAGTGTTTTCCTGCATCTGGACCTATAAACCCAGTTAAATGGAGATGGGCTTCATCAAACCACAGATCTGGATCCAACTTCTGAATCTTTTTAGGGATCAAAACCAAAATCTCAAATCTGAGAGTTATACTTCAGATCAACAGGCAAACTTTAGGAGAGTTTGGGGTGCTCAGATCGGGCATTCCAATGTAAGCCATTCTGAGAAGTTTGCAGCCTCAAACCTAGATCTGAATGAACCTATGGCCTACTGTACCATAGGAATTTCCTTTGGTATAGCTACATGTCTTGGGGGGATGAAAAATCCAAGTGACATAGCTGTACCAAACTAAGCCCTGGTGTAGACCAGCACTAGGTTGATGGAAGAATTCTTCTGTTAACCATCTACCATCTCTTGGGGAGGTGGATTACTCCCGTTGGCATAGGTAGTGTCTACACTGAAGACCCACAGTGTTTTAAGTATAGACAAGCCCAAATCTGATGTTTCATACTTTCCTTGCTTACACTGGTTTTACATTAGTAAACTCCATTGTCTTCAGTGGAGTTATTCCTGATTTACACAGGTTTAACTGAAATAAGAATAAGACTCCTGTGTTTTGGTTCACATACATCTGTTAACTTTTTTTGGCTGCCTGATTCTGACTTTTTCCTTAGGATGCATAGGCAGCCAAACCCAGACATTCCCTCATGACTCAGACACACCTTCCCTAACCACACAACCCCATTATAAAAAATAATTCAACTGTCCCTATTAGAAGGTCCTCCTAAGGCCACATGAAGCAGAAATTATAAACAGATGTATGGAATGTTTTCCTTCCAAAAAATTCAGTAATTCTGCAAGGTGAATTAGGGTACAGTATTAACAGACACCCCGTCCAGTTATATTACTGCTCTGTGCAAAGTGAAAATATGTAAAATGGATTCATCCTAAACTAAATTCAATAAATTCACGTTAATGGTATCAAAACCTAAATGTGACAATGACCCGGTAACCAGTGCTATTCAATTCTAAAATCACTTCATCCTCATAGTCCCAATTTCATAATGCTCCCTGAATCACTTCTACCAGGAATTACATAATATTTGGACTACATTGTTTCAAAATCCTATAGAATCTAATTTACTAAAGATTTTTGGCTCTAAACAGAGTATATAGACTTAGTATTTAGTCTTTATTTACACCCTTCCTGGGATTTGGCTTTATTGGTAACCTAACTAATGACACCACAACATAAATTTCCACCTAAGTTTTCTTCAAGCTTTTTCCATCTATTTCCAAATCTTTTCCTGCAGGATCTTTTTGTCCAAGACTCTATTTCTCTCAGCTTCTGAGAGAGGTTCCAATCCCTCCATTTACGTACTGGTTGGAGTTAAATGAATCATCCATAACTCCGCAATTACATCACACTAGAGACCACTTTGGATCTCTTACAGGGGTGAGTCCATCTCAAAGAATTTAAGAACCTCAAACATTTTGGGCCAGTTCCTCAGCTGGTATAAACTGGTTCCACAGATGTCCAAGCAGCTATACAGATTTATATCAGCTGAGGATCTATCCCTTTGAGTTCAGTTAAACTCAAGTCTTGGGGAAAAAGTTTGGGTGATGAGCAGTTCTTACATCATAAGAATGAGCTTGCACTTGCCCAATACTGATAGCTGTTGATACAGCTGTGTATAAATATTGTGCCAGTGTTTACTTTTGATGGAAGATGCTTAGACATCACAGTGATGGGTGACCTTATAAAAACACAAATAGATAGGCAGAGAGATGGGATCAACAAAAAAGATTTAGGTGTTACAAGGCTAAGCATCACAATGCCTAGCTTTTAGGTGCCTGGAAAAATCATATGAACAATACTGTGATCCTCAAAGCATGAGTTAGGCACCTATGCTCTCTACACAATGCATGGGGAGAGATAGGCCTTAGAACACAATCAGCCAAAGCCAGCACATTAGGCAGACAGCCAGCTGCCTAACTTAGCCAATGGGAGATGCTCTCTTTATGGCTCAGTGACTGTTCCATTGTGAATAAATACTTTAATAGTCCTGGGAGGCAGGAGGTGGGGGAGAGAGAATGACTGTAGTCCAGTGGCTAGGTCAACCAGCCAGGAGGTGGGAGATCATGGATCCAGTTCCCCTGTTCCCATCATTCTTTTATTATTTATCCACAGTGGAACAACTTTTTCAGGAGAGATTGAGGGAGCTCTACATTAGAATATCCTCATAGCCTCCTATGCAAATATCCTCACAAAGAAGGGTGAATTGAACTTGCATCTCCCACATCTCAGGAGTTTGCTCTAACACTGGGCTAAAAGTTATAATGTGGACATCACCAACACCTTTTCTTCCAGCCAGATTTTGAATGGGATCCAATCCAGTAGGTGTGCTCAAAGGCCACCTACCAGATCAGGCCCCACACACAAGTGAGGTGGATAAGCACCTATCCTCCCCTAGTGTGTGAATTGCCCCAGGGCATAGGCAGAAAATGGGTACCTGGGCATCTAGAGGGAGGCAACAGCATGCATGCCCCAGGGTCTAAACCTTAGGCATCTAGGGAACTTTTACAACAGAAAGTTAGTCACTGAGTGAGTTTATGTCCATACAGTGTGAGGCAGCAGCTAAGCAGGAGTATCTTGGATCACAGTGGCACAACACAAAGGGACTTAGGTGGCTACATTGTTTCATGGATTGTACCATGACTTGTTGAGGATCTCATTACTCACCAGTGGTGGAGCCATAAATACATTATATACGGGTCTTTCCAAACAAAAAGCAACAGCAACAAAAAAACTTTACAGCTGTCTGCACCAGATCTCATATGGTTTGTTTTTCATCCTAATTTTAGTTTTCTTGGGCATTCTCCCCTTTGCAGTACATTGGTTACTATAGG
This sequence comes from Eretmochelys imbricata, assembly GCF_965152235.1. Lineage (NCBI taxonomy): Eukaryota > Metazoa > Chordata > Testudines > Cheloniidae > Eretmochelys > Eretmochelys imbricata. The sequence goes on along the minus strand of NC_135572.1, from coordinate 178,061,486 downwards.
AAAGATTATGGGATGGCTATGGGTGAAACTTACTTGTAGACATGGTCAATTTATACTACAGTACTGAGAGTTCACAAATCATGGTACACATTTGAGTTTAATATGACAGCTTTCATGGCTACATATTTTATATGGAATACATATGGAAACAGATTCCTCTGATGAAAGTATAAGAGGAATACAGCACTGTGCGCTTACTCCTCTGGTAATGCTCTTTTTAGCTCTTAACTCAGCTGAAACTAACCTATAGTTCTCACAATAAAAGCTTAATGTTGCAGAGAGCCATCTCCTATAAAGGTGATCACCATTTAAACAGAGCAAGTACACCTTACACTTAAGACCAAGACGTACTATCAGATTCTGAAAAACATCTTTGCCTTTCATTTTAGGGGGGCAGGAACTAACAGGTGAACTAAGGTATTTCCCTCACTCACCTTGTAGCCAATTTTAATCTTTTCTGTGTACAACAAAAAAGTAAATGTTACAAAGCAAACAATCTCATCCACTGAAGATCAAGTAGTGCAAGAAATAATTAAGCTTGTTTAGTAAGTCTTGTATTTGATGTAGTCTCCTTTCCATGGTGATTTGTTAGTGGCGCATGAAACCCAATGAGAGAAATTATTTGAAGGCACGTTTTTCCTTGTTGTTTTGTTTACAATTTATGTGAAAAGGCTGCCCTCTTCTGACAACAGTTTTAATTCTTCTAAAATTTATTTTGTTAGTACCACCACAACCACTAACCTTTTCTCTTTCAACCTTTCTGTACAGCTTATTGGCAATATATGTACAGGCATTTTGCCTATGCACATATTCAAGACTTTACAAGAAACAGAGAAAAGATAAAGGTAATTAAGCAAGAGTGTGGCTAAGGTACTCTGAGTTGGAAATGAGAGAACACTGAGTAATTTATATGTGACTATGCAGATCACAGAAACATAATTGGTCCAGTCAAATCATTAAACAATATAATCACCAAGCCACCCCTCTGAGACCTCACCTAAGTAGGCTCTGGAGAGTTGCCATTTTGGGGTCAGGCAGGATATTGGTCTACCTACTTATTTCCATCATGGTACTGCTCCTCAAATGTACACTATTTTCTAGTTTTCAAAGATACACAGTACAAGCTAGACACCAGTTCCTGCAATTAATTCCTCATATTGAGTCCACCTGCATGGAAGTCATGGCCTGATAGGGTTCTAGGAGCTGAATTTGACCCTGAAACAGTCAATGTTTTCTCTTCAAAGCATAAAGTTGCAGTTACTGGTTCTCTTACATCATATGTAAGTTTATATGTTGGATCAAATCACACATTCCTTACTCACATGAGCAATCCCACTGCAATCATTGGGACTACTTCTTAGTGAAGAGAGCAGCTATTGGCACTATAATTTCTTTTCTTTTAAGGAAGTGTATATCTCTATTTCAATATCTCCAGAATTGTGAGGGCAATTGGTGTTCCTCTAAACGAGCTGCCATTTTACATATACTTATCAGAAGGCAGTCCAATCTGATAATATAGTTTAAAACACAGGAAGTGTCTCATTTTTTAAATGCATGAGATAGGCAGTAGACTTTCAAAGTTGTAAGTTAACCAATTTTTTTAAAATTACAGTATATCAGTGGTTTAACTCATGCATTTAAATGCTCACCTGCTTTTCTTATGTCTGAACCTATGGCTATCAAAAAGAGGTCTTATGTGATTGTTAATTATTTTGTCATAATTAACACCCCTCCTAAAAGTAACCTATGACCCTATTCTTAGAATACCTGGGCTGCAAGAGAAGAGATGTTTCTAAATGGGCTTACTTTTCCTTGAAAATCAAACCCCCTTCAGCCTTTTTTTAACCTATCTAATTGCATTTGAATGTAGGCCCAATCCTACAAACTTTTACACATATGCTTAAATTTTACTCAGGTGAGTAGTCCCATTGATAAGAACATAAGAATGGCCATACTGGGTCAGACCAATGGTCCATCCAGCCCAGTATTCTGTCTTCTGACAGTGGCCAAAGTCAGGTGCTTCAGAGGCAATGAACAGAACAGGCAACTCTCAAGTGATCCATCGCCTGTCATCCACTCCCAGATTCTGTCAGTCAGAGGCTAGGGACACCTGGAGCATGGGGTTGCATCCCTGACCATCTTGGCTACTAGCAATTAATGGACCTGTCCTCCATGAACTTATCTAATTATTTTTTGAACTCGTTATATTTTTGGCCTTCACCACATCCCCTGGCAATGAGTGAGATAGTTCATGTGTGCAAAGTTACTCACATGTCTGTGTGAAAATTGTTCTTAAACTAGCATACTTCAAGACACCGTTAAATAATAGTGATATAACTATTAGAATATCTTCAGTATATTTAATCTTTCCTTTACTGACTCCATTCCCTAACCAATTTAGAATGGGTTTCTCCCTATATTTTCATCATATTTTTTTGAAATGTTATAGTTAAGAGAAAACGTGGATTCAGCTAAATCAGATTATATTTGGATTAATTTCATTGAAATTAATTGACATCAGAAATTGAGTTGCAATAAACTGTCATATTTATCAATTTTCTCCTCCTGTGAATTAGTAAGTGCTAAACATAAACACTGCATTAAACCTCCCAAACCACTTAGCATGTGGCTAAAACACAATGTTAAGTACATACTACAAGTAAGTGCTAATTAGGTCCCTTTGGCATTACTGCAATATATTGCCTAATTAAAGATTCTAAATTCACTCTTGGAACATATCTGTTTTCTGATGGTTAGACTCTTCTATTTTGCTTATAGTTATGTTTTAACAGTAATGGAAGTTATGTTTTAAGATCAAGTGAGTAAAAATATTTCATTACTATATTTCTAAATATAATCTAATGTCTTTCAAGCACTCTGCAAAACTGGAGCTACACAATAACAGAAAAGGCAGCAGTTATACATAGGCATTCAGTGAGCATTACAGGCATGGGTACAACAGATTTCTAGACAGACTGCTGTGTATGTGCAGAGTTCTATACCTATTTCATACCACCTAGCAGTAAAATCTGGTAATTGTAGACACCATTCCTAATGCCACACAATTTCTCTAAGTATATTCAAAGCTTCATAGATTCCAAGACTCTGTGATCATCCAGTCTGACTTTCTGTATAACACAAGCCATAAGCAGACATTCCAATTTCTTCAAACCTGCATGCCAATCTCTTGTCCATTCCCATTAATAGACAAACACTTAAAGATTTGTAATAATATTCACCTACAGAAGACACTGGAGATCAGAGAATTGCTTTAAACAGCAAATTTACATATATTTGCACAAATATCAACTATTCTGGTTTCCAAAAATAGAAGCATCACATAAAATAAATACAAATTATTTATTCAGTGACTATAATAGTCCATAATTGCTGTATATTTGGTTTGTATATAATCAGTGTAGCATATTAAATTCAGAGATAATTATGTCTTGATATGAAAAATTATAAAAAATAATTACATTTATATTACATGACAACTAATTTGCCATGATCAGCATAGATAGTTATATTTAATTCAGAGTACTCCTGGAGTATTCTTGCTACTTACAAACAATGGCTAATAGATCATTGTATGTGTTCTGCCATCATACATATGTTTTCAAAATTTGACTGAACTGGTTGCTGAACTTCACTCTACAATACCCAAAGGAAGCAATGAAGATTATCATTCCGACTTCAGAAACTGAGCCTGTTTTGACTCATTTCCCTCCTCACTGCAGGCCTTCATCCTAAGAAAGAATTAAACGTGATATTGTCTACAGAAGAAAGCAAGATAGCAGAGGCTCTCTTTACTTGTCCCTCTCTTGGCATGGAATAGGCTTGAAGGTTGTTTCGATGTTTTCCAGAAGTACAAAATCATATCTGCACATCTGCAGCCTGCATAAATAGACAAGGAGAGAGAACATGCTCTCAGTATAAAATAATTTTCTATTTTTAATTCACATTCAAAAACTGTAGTATATGAATGATTAAGTTGGTGGCATTTACCACGTTTAAGAAAATATGCTCAGGACAAGGGGATAAGTCTTTTTGTCTCTGTTTAGTCCTTGTTCCTTGGGTAATAAGCTGGGTAGTGCTGTAGGGAAGGAGTAAGAATGTCCTGCCAGTCTGACCAATAAAGATAGGCGTTGTCATTCAGCCTGGGGTGGATTTAGTCTTCATTCAAACTATCCTCTTGGAATGACTGGCTCTGGCACAGAATAGCCAATTCCTAGGAAACAATTAGGGTTGAATATTTTGTTGTTCCCCTGCCCACAGAGGTACAAAGATATCTTTCTAGCTGGGGCTGGTTAGCAGATATGTGTGATGTAATCCTTCCTTAACATTCTCCTAAGGAAGGGATGTGGCTGTTATAAGTGAATGGAGCAATGCAAAACCAAGTCATCCCATTTCCTCCTTTTTCTTGTTGCAATGGCTGCCTATTGGAGAAGGTTTTATATAGATGGTGGTGGGTCAATTTGGCACATCAACATTAAGAAGTCAAAATTCTTACAATATTGTAGTACCAGATTCTGCCTTGCCCCAGCATGGGTGTGCAATAGGGTAAGGAGGGCATAAGAACCCTCTCACTATGTGAGACCCACATAAGAGCCATGGAGGAGCACACAGTGCCCCACAAAGGTAGGAAAGAGGCCATGGCCCTGCCCCTCATGCATGAGTAAGCAGAGCTGGATAGAAGGGGCTGGATGTGTGTGGGGTAAGAAACTATCCCACAAAGGAGTGTTACAGCAGCATCTATATACTGGTGCTCCCTTTGGGGCAGCGTGGCTATGTGCTGCCCTCTAATTCACAGCTTTGCCTAAATGGCATAATCAATCCAGTCCCATAGTAGGATGGGTTTTAGGGGATGACATGGAGAAGAGGAAAAAAATGGGAAAAGATGTACAGCCTCTTTGGTTATTTCATTATTTATAAGTGGGGTTTTCAAGTCAGCTATAGCTCCACCCATCTGAGTAAAGGGACAGTGGTTTAACATGTTGTACAGAACAGCGAGCTTGGGCCCTACTCAATAATCCCTAGGGAAGACAAATGAATAGAGTTTATAGATATAGTGGTTCCCCCTGATTTTGCCTAACCTCCTATGAGCTGTGTTCTGCAGAATTTCACCCAGTAGTTTCTACATCAAAGCCATAACTTCTAGTTGAGCTAAAGCATATCTTTTTAATAATGCTTTAATTTTCTGTGGAACAGGAGAGAAGCAATTCCTGCATATTACTGCTGGAGCCTTGAGCATTTATTCATCTAGAGCTCCTCACAAGAGACCTTCAAAGAACTCATGGAACAGCTTCCAGGCCAAGCTGCAACAACAAATCATTATGTACATCTATATCAAGGTTTACTTTGTACACCTCTACCCTGATATAACTTGGTCCTCTGGAGCCAAAAAATCTTACCGCGTTATAGGTGGAACCACGTTATATCAAACTTGCTATGGAGGGCTGGGTAGCAAAGGCTGTGCCTCCCCAAACAGCCTGGCCCCACCCCCAACTGGCCCCTCAGAACCCCCAACCCTCCCTGTCCCCTGACCGCCCCACGAGACCCTCTGCCCCTTATCCAACCCCCAGCCCAGCCCCCTTACACCCCGCTCAGAGCAGCATGTCAGAGCTCCGGGGCTGGAGCACCCATGGAGAAAAATTGGTGGGTGCAGAGCACCCACCAGCAGCTCCCCGACCCAGCTCACCTCTGCTCCAGCTCCGCCTCCTCCCCCAAGTGTGCCGTTGCCATTCTGCTTCTCCCTCTCTCCCTCCAAGGCTTGCCGCAAATCAGCTGTTTGGCATGGCAAGCCTGGGAGGGAGCAGGGAGAAGCAGAGCAGCGGTGCGCTTGGGGGAGGAGGCGGAGCTGAGCTGGTGAGCAGTTGCTTTGCCCCTCCCCCCGTTACTTGCTGCGGACCTCCCCCCCACACACCCCTCCCCGTCCCAGCTCACCACCGCTCCGCCTCCTCCCCTGAACTTGCTGCTGCTCTGCTTCTCCTCCCTCCCAGGCTTGTGCAAGCCTGGGAGTGAGGGGGGAAGAGGGGAAATGCTTTACCACATTATCTCTGAATTTGCATTCTATCGGATCGCATTATATTGGGGTAGATGTGTATATGCCTTGTAATTATATAGTGCTGTAATTTTAATGTACCTGAAGATAGTAGGTACCAGCACAGAGTAGTACAATACTGGACCAAATGCTGAATTAAGAGAAATGTGTGAATATAGGCATTTCTTCCAATGTGACCTGCCATTCCATCAGTGGAATTTTTACCTCCTAAAGATATATTTCTTATCCATGGGAGAGAAAACAGTACACAGACAACACTGCAAGCTTCATTTTGGAGTTTGATCTCTTCACCAGAGAGATCAGGTGAAGAGTCCTGAAAATTGGGTGTGGCCCCAGGGGACACCCAGTTTCATACACCATCTGTGTGGATCAGTCCAGGTGACAACTGTCCCATCTATGATATATCCTGGACTACAACTGTCTGCTATTAGCATAGCACCATAGGTCTCCCCCTGCACCTGTGCCCTTTTCTTAATCTAATCTTTTGCTGTATGAACATTTCAGACCTTTCTGATTATGGCATATTTATGTAATTATAATTATGTCTAACTACATGAAGTGAATGTGTAGTCACTCTAATTAGAGGTATTTTCAGAATTACCATGAGCAATTATGTCATTACAGCAAATAAAGGCATCATAAAATCTGTATTAAAATTATTTTGAAATTTCAGACTCGGACTTTAAGGCCAGAAGGGACCGTTGTGATCTTCTAGTCTGACCTGAACGTTGCAGAACACAGAACCTTGCCCATCCGCTCCTGTAATAGACTCATAAACTCTAGCTGAGTTATTGAAATCCTCAAAGCATGATTTAAAGACCTCAAGTTACAGAGAATCCACCATTTACTCTAGTTTAATCCTGCAAGTGAACCTTGCCCCATGCTGCAGTGGAAGGCAAAATCCCCCCAGGGCCTCTGCCAATCTGACCCAGGGGAAAATTCCTTCCCAAGCCCAAATAGGACAATCAGTTAGACCCTGAGCATGTCAGCAAGACCCACCAGCCAGATAAGTCATTGGGAAAGAAGTCATTGCAGTAACTCAGAGCCCTCTCCATCCAGTGTCCCATCTCTGGCCATGGGACATTTGCTGCAAGCAGTTGCAGATGGGCAACATGCCATTGTAGGCAGTCTTGTCATGCTATCTCCTCCATAAATGTATCAACACCAGTTAAATTTTTGCCCTCCTGCTCCCCTTGGAAGGCTGTTCCAGAACTTTACTGCTCTGGTGGTTAAAATCCTTCATCCAATTTCAAGCCTAAACTTGTTGATGGCCACTTTATATCCATTTGTTCTTCTGTTCACATCGGTGCATAGCTTAAATAACTCCTCTCCCTCCCTGCTATTTATCCATCTATATTTATAGAGAGCAATCATATCTCCTCTCAGTCTTTGTTTGGTTAGGCTAAAAAAGTCACGCTCCTTGAGTCTCCTCCCATAAAGTAGGTTTTCCATTCCTCTGATCATCCTTGTTGCCCTTCTCTGCATCTGTTCCAGTGTAAATTAATATTTCTTAAACATGGGAGACCAGAACTGCACACAGTATTCCAGATGAGGTCTCACCAGTTCCTTGTATAATGGTAATAACTTCCTTACCTCTACTGGACATACTTCACCTGATGCAGCATACGATTGAATTGGCTTTTTTTCATGGCCACATAGCACTGGCAGCTCATAGTCATCCTGTGATAGACCTGGGTGTTTGGGTCATTCTCCTCGTCTGTGGCTTCCAACTGATACACCCCAGCTTATAGTGAAAATTCTTGTTGTTAGTCCCCAATTGCATGACCTTGCACTTTGCACTATTAAATTTCATCCCATTTCTATTACTCTAGTTTTCAATGTCATTCAGATCTTCTATGATATTCCATTCTTCCTCTGTATTGGCAATACCTCCAACTTTGTGCTATTTGCAAATTTTATTAGCACACTCCCAACTTTTGTGCCAAGGTCATGAATGAATAATAAGGTTGATTCCAAGATCAGTCCCTAAGGAATGTCCCTAGTAACCTTCCTCCGGCCTGACAGTTCACCTTTCAATATGACACAGTGTAGTCTCCCCTTTAACCAGTTCCTTATCCACCTTTCAATTCTCATATTAATCCCCATCTTCTCCAATTTAACTAATTTCCCCAGTGTGGAAGTTATTGAAATCCAAGTAAATAAGATCTACTGCATTTTCTTTGTCTTAACTGATTTTTTTTATCCTCTCAAAGAAAGAGCTCAGGTTGGCCTGGCAAGATCTACCTTCTGTAAAACCATGTTGTATTTTATCCCAATTACCTCTATGTCCTTAACTAGTCTCACTTTCAAAATTTGTTCTAAGACCTTGCATACAACTGAGGTCAAACTAACTAGACTGTAGCTTCCTGGATCACTTTTTTTTCCCCCTTTCTTAAAAATAGGTAGTATATTAGCAATTCTCCAATCATAGATATGACCCCCAAGTTTATGGATTAATTAAAAATCTTTGCTATTGGCTTTGCAATATCATGTGCCAGTTGCTTTAATATTCTGGGATATAAATTATCTGGGGTCCTGCAGTTTGGTTCCATTGAGCTGTTTGAGTTTGACTTCCACCTTTTGATGTGGTAATTTCTACTTCCATACCCTCATTTCCATTAGCCACTCTGCTAAACTTCTGAATACCCTTATTAAAAACTGAGGCAAAATACTTGTTTAGGTGTTGGGCCATTCCTAGATTATCTTTAATCTCCATCCATCCTCAGTGCTTAGCAGTACCACTTCTTTCCTTGTTTTCTTTTTATTTATATGGCTAATGAACCTTTTACTGTTAGTTTTAATTTCCTATGCAAGGTCCAGCTCTGCTTGGCTTTTGACAGGTCTCACTTTTACCCTACACTTAGTGAGCTCCAAAAGATAGCTTTCCTTGCTAATCCATCCGATGCTCCATTTCTTGTAGGCTTTCTGCTTTTTCTAAATAACCAGTCTGAGATGCTTGCTTATCTGGTTTGGTCTTCAACCCTTCCCTATGAATATTTTTCCCTTCCTTGGGATGTAGGCTTCAGATATGTTCAGTCACAGTTGCAGAAATTAATTCCAAGCATCCTTCATATTCAGATCCTTGGTTTCTTCAGTCTAGTCCACTTCCCTAACTAATTCCCTTATTTTTAAAAAAAGTTTGCCCTTTTGAAATCCAAGGACCCTCATTTCAGACCTATTTTTCTTTATCCTTCTATTTAGTTTAAATGGAATTAGCTCATGATCTCTCAAACTAACGTTCTCCTCTATAACCAGTTATTCAATGAGGTCTGGCTACTTACCAATCCTAAATCTAAAATGGCATCACCTCTTTTTGGTTCAGTGACTATTTGGTGAAGAAAGCTATCAGCTATCACATCCAGGCATACATGGGCCCTACCATTATTAGTAGAACTTATCCTCCAATCTATATCTGGGAAATTAAAGTCTCCCATAATCACACAATTCCCAGTAGTATTTATTTCATTAAAAATATTAGAGGTCTCTATCCATACCCAAATTGTATTCTGGGGGGCTGTAGCATACCCCAAGCACTATCCCAGTGGGACCTCTTTCTTCCCCAATGTGATTTTGACCCAAAGAGACTGCATTTTATCCATTACATCACTTCTAATTTCTTTAGTCTACCTCATCATTAATATATAATGCTACTCCATCACCTTTACCTTTATTTCTGTCTTTCCTGACCTGCACATACCCTTCAATATCTGTGTTCCAGTCAAGACAACAATTCCATCATGTTTCTGTTATCTCTATAATACCTAGTTTCACATCCTGCACCAGTATTTCTAGTTCCTTCATTTTGTTACTCAGATACCTTGCATTGGTATACAAACATCTTAGTAGTTTCTGCTTGGTTTCACCCAGCTTCCTTGTCTGATTAGGTACAATAATTCTACTGCCAGTAATACCAATGACACTATCTTTCCTCTTGATGTCCATTCTCTTACCATCTGTCATTCCTTTCTCCATTGCTCTATCCTCTTACTTGATTTTTCCTCCTACTTAATATTAGAATCAGGCATTGAGATTACATGAATATCTCCTAACCATCTTCCCCAAATTCCTAGTTTAAAGCTCTTTGAATCATTTGTGCCAGCCTCCATCCCAGAATTCTATTTCCATCCCTACTCAGGTGGAATCCATCCCATGAGAACAGTCCTCTGTTTGTGAATGCCTCCCAGTGGTTGAACATCCCAAAGTGCTCCTTATAGCACCACTGCCTGCATCATCTGTTGATCATCATAATCTTGTCTCACCTCAGTTCTTCTCTTCTAGGGACAAGCAGAATTCCACTGACAATTATCTGAACCTTCATTTATTTAAGCATCTTCCCCAACCTGGCACAGTCTCCCTTGATGCGTTCCAGCAAGAAGCTAGCAGTATCATTTTATCCTTCATAGGTGAACATCAGTGGATTCTTTCCTGCTCCCAATAGGATCCTCTCCAGCCTCAGGCCCACATGCTGTACCTTAACTCCTGGCAGACAGTACACTCTTCTGTTCTCTGGATCAGCTCTGGTGACAGGCCTGTCCATTTTTGGAAGACAGTCCACAATCACATAGACCTGCTTCTTTCTTGTGATGGTGCAGTGCACCAGCCTTCCTCTTTCTGTCTTTTGTTCTTACTTGCAATCTTATGCGAGTCATTCTCTATCCTTCTGGGTCTCCAAACTGGCTATCTCCACTGTTTCTTCCCCTCTTCCTGTATGACTAGCCCCTCTTCTCTTCTTCCTTACCCTCCTACCTTCTGTTACTGCCTGCTGCACCCCTTCATTTCCCAATTCAGCAAACCTGTTCCTCTGCTCTATTTCACCTTCAGTAGCAGGTGTTCTCCTCTGCCTGGTTCTGATAGTCACATGCTTCCACTGACCACTTTCCTCATCCAGCAGTCTATCCCAACAGTTCTCCAGTCCATCTTACATCTATAAGTCTTGAGTTTTCCCTTCAGCCTTCTCTCGCCTTCCCTCTATCATGTGCTCAAATCACCTTCAAAGCTCAACCATAGTTTCTACCTGCATCTCCAAACCTCGACTCTTCTCTTCCGTCAACCCTATCAGGCAGCACTTCATACAAAGCACCTTTCAGGTGCTCACTCCAGGATAATGTACATCTCACAGGCTCCACATCCAGTCATTTTAATTGTCTCTTCCATTCCTTAGGTCACTACCACTGCTGCCTCTGTCACTGTGATAGCCATCACACCTAAGCCCCTGACAAGGAGAAAAAACACTCCACAAATTAAAACAACAACCACACTCACTCCCACAAACTCTCACCCAAACTCCCCTGTTTTCAGCTCTGTTTGCTGGCTATTGTGCTGCAGCTTCTGCACCGCTGACTGATTGCCTTAATAAGCCCAATAATCAGTGCTCCCCTGTGGGCTAAGGCTCTGCTTCTCTTACAGCACACTGCCTCCTGTCAGTCTCTGCAAACAGCAAACAAACCAGCAAGCAAACAAGCTCTCAAGAACTCACTCATGGCTTCTAAGGAACAGGGACTTGCTTCCCTTCCCTTCCAACAGTTCTCCCCTCAAACTCCTCTGTTTTCAACTCTGATTGCTGGTTCCTGTGTCCCCAGCTGGCTGCTTGGCTGCTATTATAGCCCACCTAATCACGGCTCTACTGTGATCCAAGACTCTGCTTCTCTCACAGCACGCTGTCCCCTACCAGCCTCTGCAACCTGAAAACAGAAAAGAAATCGGCGAAGAAGCCGCAAGCTATCTCTGAAGAACTCATTCACCCATTGTCCCTAAGGAACAGGGGCTTGCCTCCCTTCTCCTTCAACAGAGCTCAATTCAGACTCTCTCGTTTTCAGCTGTTTGCTGGCTCCTGTACTGCTCCTCCATTTGGTTTGTTTTTTTGTTTTGTTTACGTTGTACTTAAAAACACAACATATTTTTGGAGGGTGGGGAAGGAGATGATATAATTCTTTCACTGCTAAGCTATATGCATCTGAAAACAGGACAGTATTGAATCCTAACATTAAAATAATAGACCATGTGCAACTCATAGTAAAATTAATGGGAGTTCCAAGCATGAACAAGAACATAAAAATGGCCATTCTGGGTCAGACCAATCACCCATTTAGCTAGTATGCCTGTCTTCCAATAGTGGCCAGTTCAGGGACCAGAATGAATGGGAATGAAAGGAATGGGCAATTTGTCCAATGATCCCTCTCCTGTAGTCCAGCCCCAGCTTCTGGCAGTCCACAAATAAGAACACAAGGCAAGACTGAGATTGGGCAGTCTATTTATGGCCTGCCTACTCTACCAGATTAAGCAATAATTTAAAAAAAAACTTGGATGCTGATAAACCTTATGAAATGGTTCTCATTTTATGATTGTTGGATAGAAAAGTATTTACAACATTAATTTAGGTCTTAGAGTCTCTCTCACTGTAAATGCTTTTAAGTAAAATCATTCTAGCTCAGGGGTGGGCAAACTACGGCCCGCGGGCCGGATCCGGCCCCTCGGGTCTTTGGATCCGGCCTGCTGGATTGCCATCCCCGTAGCGCCGCGGGCACCGCACTGTGCCGGGAAGCGGCCAGCACCTCGTTCCTGCAGCCCAGGGCGCAGGGGAGGCAGAAGGCTCTGCGGGCTGCTCTTTCCTGTGGGTACCTCCCCCGAAGTTCCCATTGGCCAGGAACGGGGAACCACGGCCAATGGGAGCTTCGCGGGTGGTACCCACAGGCAAGAGCAGCCCACGGAGCCCTCTGCCTCCCCTCCCCCCAGGGGCCGCAGGGACGTGGTACTGGCCGCTTCCTGGAGTAGCGTGGGGCCGGGGCCAGGGCAGGCAGGAAGGGAGCCTGCTCTGGCCCTGGTGCATGCCGCTGCAACCCTGGAGCTGCTCCAGGTAAGCGGCGCCGGACTGGAGCCCGCACCCCGAACCCTTCCATCACCCCAACCCCCTGCTGCACCCCACATCCTTCCTGCACCCCAACCCCCTGCTGCACCCCTCCTGTACCCCAACCCCCTGCGCTGAGCCCCCTGCCGTACCGCACCCCTCCTGCTCCCAAACCCCCTTCCCTGAGCCCCCTCAAACACCCCACACCCCTCCTCTGCCCCAACCCCTTGCCCGGAACCCCTTCCTGCACCCCACACTCCCTCCCGCAACCCAACCCCCTGCCCCAGCCCTACGTTCATGGCCCTGCAAGCAATTTCCCCACCCAGATGTGGCCCTTGGGCCAAAAAGTTTGCCCACCCCTATTCTAGCTCTACTGAGAGTAGAGTCCCTACATACGTCATCATACTAATTAGGGCTGGTGTCAAGGTTCCTCCCCCACTCTGAACTCTAGGGTACAGATGTGGGGACCTGCATGAAAAACCTCCTAAGCTTATCTTTACTAGCTTAGGTCAAAAACTTCCCCAAGGTACAAAATATTCCCCCCGTTGTCCTTGGACTGGCCGCTACCACCACCAAACTAATACTGGTTACTGGGGAAGAGCTGTTTGGACGCGTCCTTCCCCCCAAAATACTTCCCAAAACCCCTGCACCCCACTTCCTGGACAAGGTTTGGTAAAAAGCCTCACCAATTTGCCTAGGTGACTACAGACCCAGACCCTTGGATCTTAAGAACAATGAACAATCCTCCCAACACTTGCACCCCCCCTTTCCTGGGAAATGTTGGATAAAAAGCCTCACCAATTTGCATAGGTGACCACAGACCCAAACCCTTGGATCTGAGAACAATGAAAAAGCATTCAGTTTTCTTACAAGAAGACTTTTAATAAAAATAGAAGTAAATAGAAATAAAGAAATCCCCCCTGTAAAATCAGGATGGTAGATATCTTACAGGGTAATTAGATTCAAAAACATAGAGAGCCCCTCTAGGCAAAACCTTAAGTTACAAAAAAGATACACAGACAGAAATAGTTATTCTATTCAGCACAATTCTTTTCTCAGCCATTTAAAGAAATCATAATCTAACACATACCTAGCTAGATTACTTACTAAAAGTTCTAAGACTCCATTCCTGGTCTATCCCCGGCCAAGACGACTACAGACAGACACAGACCCTTTGTTTCTCTCCCTCCTCCCAGCTTTTGAAAGTATCTTGTCTCCTCATTGGTCATTTTGGTCAGGTGCCAGCGAGGTTACCTTTAGCTTCTTAACCCTTTACAGGTGAGAGGAGCTTTCCCCTGGCCAGGAGGGATTTCAAAGGGGTTTACCCTTCCCTTTATATTTATGACAGCTGGTCTACACAGTTTTTGTACGGATTTAATTATTTCAGTTAGGTGGTTTTTTTACCAAAATAGTTCTATCAGTACAATCTCATGTGTGGATACAGTTAGTTATGCTGCTATAAGGGTGCCTCATACCTGTATAGTTTATCCCCTAAATTTATGGGAGTACGCTGTACCAGTATAAGCACCTTTCTACCAATAAAATTATGTCCACTTTAGAGAGTTGTACACCTTTAGCTATACTGGTTTCAAACAGGTATAGCTGAAGTGGTACAAAAGCTTTGTAGACAGTTCTTTAGAAACAGAGCCACTGGAAATCCATAAAGAAAATAAGAATTATTTTACCCATCCCCTCTCTCTCCTCCTCCTCAAAATCTCACTAAATGAAATCTTAATTGGAAATTTCATGGGACAGCCAGCACCTCAAAACATTTTTTCTTGTCTATTTCTTTGCTTACATGCTTCACATTTTGTCTTGCTATCTGTGCACAGGAAATGACTCTCATCTTCAATACCTATTATTCTTTTTATATGGTGCAAGATATTGTTTGACATATTTTATTTCCCCGAAGCTGCTGATGAAATAGAAAGTTGCGTTATTTGATATAGTCGTGGTACTAGTTTGTTGCAGGAGGCAGCATAGTTTAGTACTGAAAAAATTGTCTAGGAGTCGGAATTCTGAGTTCTAGGGTAAAATTTTCGAAAGTGCTTAGATGACTTAGGAGCCTAAGGGCTTGTCTACATTGCAAATTACTGAGTGGCAAGGCAAGGTATCAATCTATATTGCACCATTTTGCTGCATAGTAACATTCCATGTGGCCCCTGCTACAGTGCATTAAAAATCCCAGATTACATCTCATTTCTCAGTATACACTGTCCCTAGAAGAGCAGCGAGGGTATTCTGCTTTGGGTGGCTGGAGAGCTTTGGTGCACCCAGAGGCAGCAAGCCCACTGACATACTCTTTTAAGGAGTGCAGCTTACAACTCCTCACACAGGCAGTCAGCTCTACTGGGGATAAAGAGTGGCTTGGCCCTCTGTGCATACCATGCATCTGCAGAATACTAGCAATTCTGGTCCCCACTAGAGCCTCCATATGCTGTTGTGATACCATACCAGGCTCCAAAAGCCCCAGAGCCAGCCATGGGAGAATTCCCCCAGCACGCTAATTGGGTTACGCTGCCATAAACTGCCCCACAAGATCCACTCTGTGGGCATGCTAGGGGCTGGAGAAGGGCCATAGTGCTGTGTCTTAGAGTGGTTCAGGACAGCCAGCGCTACCCGCAGGCAGCATAGGTATGCTGTTACACCCAGGGTTCAGCCCTCAGAGCAGCACGGAATTGGGAGGGTACAAAGGGGGCTTAAAGCTATCTTTGTCCCTACTTTTCGTGGGCTGCAAGGTTTGTTTTGTGCCTATAAGGGTATGTCTACGCTGCAATTAGACAACCATGCTGGCCCAGACCAGCTACTAGGGCTCATGGGACTCAAGCCAAGGTGTTGTTTAATTGCGGTGTATATGTATGGGGTTGGGATGCAGCCCAAGCTTTGGAATCCTCCCACCTCCCAGGGTCCTAGAGCTTGGGCACACCACAATTAAACAGCCCCTTAGCCTGAGCTCCACGAGCCCAAATCAACTGGCACAGGCCAACCACAGATGTCTAATTGCAGTGTAGACATACCCTGTGAGGCACAGAACAAAAACAGCACAGCGTAATTTGCCATGGGATTCCAAGTAAATTAGCAAGGTTCTGACTTCTTAGCTGTATGTTATTTAGGACTGTTATTAATTCATAATAGTCTACTTTTGTCAGTGACTCATAATTCCAATGGTATATATTTTCCATTCAGTACTCATTCTGTTAGAGTCAGAACTCATATTAGATTTTGTTTGAAATTCTGCCTTTGCTGCACTTGGCATTTGTGTGCAGAATACATTAAAATGCAAAAATATTGCTACATTAAATGCAGGATAAATTGTGAAGTAAAATTCTCCTACCAACATTGTAGTGAATGGTTTGTTCTCACAAGACGGAAAGGCAAAGTTTAAATGTTATGGTGTCTGTACAGTTATCTGTGGAGCTTTTAAGAATGGCTACTGGGATACTGTCAACTTTATGAACTGATTAATACATTAATAGTTAAAGGAGCTTAGGAAATGACATTTAAGCATTAAAACTGAAATCATACATACTTATCAGTGTCAGTAAGCATAGCATACATGTTTTGCTCTTGTACTGTAGAATCCTAACAGGGGCAAACCCTATTTGCTTACTCACACATGGAGATACATTGAAATCAACAGGTTTGTTCTGTACATGCATGTGAGAAAATCTATATACAGAACTGCTGAGGATAGAAAAATGCTGAAATAATGTTTTAAAATGTCTGTTACAGAAAAGGGTTGAATCTTGCAAACTTTAGAAATGCAGGTCATACTCACTCACAGGAGTGGTCCCTCTGAACTAATTGTGACTGCTTGCATAAGGATGGCAGTATCCTGCCAAAGTAAGCAGCATGTACACAGAACTTGCATATACAATGGATGTATGCTTAACACATGGAGTGTGTACTTAATATTTATGCACAAATCAACTGTTTCACAGGATGAATTATGTCTTAGACAAGGATATAATTTGTTGTGACAACAATATGCTTGTATTTAGGACTATGCATTATACACAAATTTCCACAAGCAGCACAATAAATATTTTTCCAGAAACACCTCAAACAATCTAATCTTCAAGTATCCTTTTTATTAACCATCCACTTACCTTGCTGGATTTGTAATAGATCTTAGCCTCATTCGGAGAATCCTGAGCTTATATTTTGGGCCAATTAGAGTCCTTGTAGAATAAGTCAAGGAAATTCTTGATATTTTGTCAAAATCCTCATAAAATCCAACAAAGATACTGGCTTGTCTATACTGCTGAAATGTAGTAGCTTCACTAGAGAGAAAGTATAATACATTGTTGTCTGAGTCAGATTCACTGTTATTAAAAAAGTAATCTTGGTAAGATGTCTTGACTTGTGGTTAAGTTCAGAACTGGGAGTCTGGAGATCTGAATCCAGATTCCCTGGTACATGTATCTACTTTACACCACATTACATGTGTAAACTGGCTCTTACCCTGCTGTAACTGACCAGGGACCACCACCCCAGTGTAAAGGAGGATTCTCCTGTGGGACAGAGCTAGCATAGGGATCAGAAAAAGAGGTATGGCCAGAGGAGATATGACCGAGATGTCACTGTCCCATGCTGATCCCTGGCTGAGTTATCAGTGAGTCAGTTTTCATTGGTGTACATTAGAGCATCCCTTAGGCTGCTTTAACCTAGTCCATGGTCATCAACCCTGCACAGAGGTGCAATAGGATCTTTAAACCACCTTTTAATATGCACACACCCTTAATACTCTATGCACTGTACAGAGCAGCCAAAGCCAGAATCTGGCCCCTAGATTTTATTCTGCCTCTGCTAAAGACTTCTGCAAGACATTTGGCAACTCTTTTAGGGACTAAATTTCAAAACCAGGTATGTGCAATTACACTTTCAATAAAACATATCCCATGGTGTACCTACTATGTATAGACAACTTCTACAGATGAGCATACAAACTGTAAAATTACATACACAAAATGGCTAATTACATGTCTCACTTGCCATTAGGTGTACAATTATAAATTTATGTATGTTATCATGGCAATTGTGCACACAAATTAGGTACATATTAGTACATTTTTGTGTATGCTCTGTGATTCTGAACAGCAGGATCATAATTTCTGTGCTTCTGTTTCCTCCCCTTCAAAATGGAGAATATAATAATTATTTACCTACCTTGAGAGATTAAAGTAATTAATGTTTATAAAGTTCATTGCAATTTTTGGATGAGAAAACACTATATAAGTGTCAGACATAAGATATGTAAATATAAGTCACTTATATAGGACATAATTCTGAGCTCACACTAGCTTTTCCACTGAATGCATCCGATGAAGTGAGCTGTAGCTCACGAAAGCTTATGCTCAAATAAATTTGTTAGTCTCTAAGGTGCCACAAGTACTCCTTTTCTTTTTACTAGTTTTATGAGTGTCACTCCACTGACTTCAACAACGTTACTCCCAGTTTACACCTATGTAGATAGCAGGAGAAAAAAGCCTATATACACATATTACATGAAAATGTCTTCAGGTTCTAACAAATCTATGAAAGCCAAGACAAATCTGAGCTGCTGATGCCTTAATTCAGCACTGTTGTTGCATGTATAATGGTAAATACTCTTTAAGAACATTTTTTACTTTCAATAATAAACAGCTTGCTATTGAACTGACTGCTACAAACAGTTTACTCAGTAACTTTTTAATGTAACTGGTAAGCAGTCACTGCCTCAATGTGTTAATTCACTATTCTGGGATTATTTTGACTCTATATGATAGTGGCATCCATTTTTATTTTAGATCTGTCAGTGAAAGGGACCATGATAAGTTTCTAGACATAGTATGGCTTTTCATTTTTATCTGAAAACAGAACAAACCTCAAATGATCCTCTACTACATAAGACTGTCCTATATTTACCCAACTCAGCACTTGCATTAACAGAACTTTTAATGGTTTTCTTCTTCTTTTTTAAATCTATCCCAGTAGATTCTGCTGCAAGGTAAGACAACTTTAGATAAATAAAAGATACAAAACCTGTTGAGTAAAATATGACTTACCTATTCATTTTTGATTCTGTTGTGTTTCCAGCATTGTCTGTTATTTTAATTCTAATGAAACCTCTCCTAATGCTTTTGTTCCAAGTAATAAAATCCACAAAGTAGTAATACACTGCAAAATAGAAACAGAAAATAATAAGATTCAAAGATTGAACTTAACATCATGAATATAATTCCCTGTTCTCTCCCTATTAAATTGGGTGAGTCATTAGATGAGGATGATGACTCATTATCTCTCTCTGGGTTACTAGTTCAAATCAGAGCTAGAGGCTATTAATTAAAGTAGTTTCCATATGATGGCTATTCGGAGTTATGTGAATAGAGCCAGTGGCTTCCCCCAGTTCTTAGAAGGAAATGGTCCTGTCACTGGACTGGTCACCTCCTAAGCACCCCCTCGGGCCCAAAGGTTGTTTTCCATCTCTGTTTCTCTTTCCCCTCTTCTGAACCCCTTATGAACTTTACCCAGTCTTTTTTGTGGCTAATCCCACTCTCCCTTTGGGGCCTGTTTACTAACAAAAACAGTCCAACAACAGTCTTCAGAACCCCACGAATAAAACCATTCACCACTACCCAAAAGTTCATACTCTGTTCTGGCTCTTTTACCATATTTGGAGCTCTTCCTCTATCTCAGTCTGTTTCCTCATCAGTCTGCCACTTGCAGTCTTTCCTACTAGGAGCTCAGCCTTCTAGCTTTGACTTCCTTCTCCTGCCAGCGTCTCTGCTGCAAGCGTCTGAGGGAGGTGGCAGCATATATACTGCTGTCCTACTGAGAGCTCCTCTGGGTCTGTGGTGAGACAGGGGCGCTCTGCCCCACTCTATACCACAGGGCTCCTGATTCCAGACCCTTAGTGTCCTGGGTTTTCCCCATCCAACTACTAACATCCTGGGACTCCTTCCTCTCTCTTCTGGCTTTGACCACAACCTGCTCCTTTTCTAGTTCCAGTGTCCCTGCAACAGGGTTTTCTGGCCTCCTCTAGGCCTAAAGGGCCAGGATACCTCATTACAGATGCACATCACAGAACAACCAGCACTACTAGTATTAAGAGTTTGATCCTGTATTCCATTGCTCAGCCAAAACTCTATTCACTTCAGTGGGAGCTCTGCCTGACAAAGGAATGAGAGGTCAGACTCTAACTGCCATCTTTGTTGGCAGCCTCCAGAGAGAGTGAATGAGAATGTTGTAAAGCAACCATGTCACCTCTGGAAGTAAAACTTCCAGAAAATAGTTGAGGTATATTGCCAGAATGTTGGAGGAAATTGGACTGCATTGTTGCTGCCAATGCAGTACCTGTTGTGTGGATAATCAGAGGAAAAGAAACTATTTGGGGCTGTTATACTTTTTTTAAGCACTAAATTCAATTAAAACTGTTTTGTTTATTTTGTTTTTTTAATATTCTTTGCTCAAAAAACAAGTCTCACTTTCATATAAATGTTTTAAGTTTGTTTTCCCTATGTGTGTCTTAGGTTTTTAGTTTGATTGATCTCTTTTGTTTATTTCGTAGTCTCTCTTGGTTATTTGTTTCCTCAGTAACCCGTTTCCTTTTCAAATTCCTAGGGATTACCATAGGCTTCACTCAGTAATTACTCTGCTCTCCTGACTGATTTATTGGTCTAATTTCTCTGTTGGTTCTTGCTTATTAGTACTTTACTGTGCCCAGTTATGTCAGGGCTTCTTGTTCCGCTACATGTGTTTTGCTTATTACTATATATGTACAGTACAGCCATGTTTCCTTCCTTTCCCACCCAAGCAAGTTCTATCACCCAGCCTCTCCTCTCTAACTAACTAGCCTAGCTCTCTGGCTCCCTTTTCCCTCCTGACAGTCCATCTTTCCCCATTATCCAGTGCAGCCGCATTTCTTTCTCTTTCCTGTTCAGCTCACTCATTGTTTTCTATTCTGGCCAGATCATCCCTCTCCTTTCCCCATTCTATATACTGACACTTAACTGATGGTTTAGATTCTTTTTATTATAGTATTTTACAAGTCATATAGTAACAATGTTCAAAAATTTAATCAAGAACATGTCATCTTTTCTGGATCAGTTAATAATCAATGACAAGTTTGGTAAGTGTAAAAAAGTAATGCATGGTCAGTCACTTACTGCAGAACGGTTCTTGGCCTGAGGTATCAAAATAAGCCTTTGTCTCGAGAGGGTCTTTTTGGATTAAATATTTTTTCCATTTATCAGCAAAATAACCTGAAATACAAATTTTATAAATTCAACATTACATTATTAAGCAAAATAGCAACAAATACAAAAGAGAAAATTACTGAAGGTTATACATTTTATCTTAATTTTTCAGTGCATTAACTGGGAAAGAAAACTGGTTTGGAAAACATAGAAATCATCCAACCAGTCCAACAGATAATATATGTCCTTTCAGTCTTCGGTAGGCCACTTAACATACTTCTCCTGCTATACTAAGATCATAAGAATTGTCATTCTGGATTAAAGCAGGGGACCATCTTGCTAGTATCTTATTCCAAAAGTGGCCATTACCAACTACTTCAGAGGAAGATGTAAGAAACCTCCTACTGAACAACTAAGGAAAAGTTCCATAGGTAAAGTTTCTTCCTATTCTTCCCATAAATGATCAATTAGCTTATCACTGAATTATGAGGGTTGATATGCTTCCTAAGAATGTTGGGGTTTTTATCCTGTGTAATGTATTTGTGGATATTTTATTTTATAAATGTTTAATCCACTCTGAATCCTACTAAACTCTTGGACTCAATGTAAAAAGTATTTCCATTTTACCCATTTTTTAATTTTTTGCCAGTTAGTCTCATTGATTGTCTCCTTATTCTTGTGCTATGAAAGAGGGTACATGAGCATTCCTGATTTAACTTCTTTACCATTCATTATTTTGCATATTTCCATCATGCCCCTCTTATTCATCTCCTCTCTAAATGAAACTGTCCCAATCTTTTCAATCTCTCCCTAACCTTAAATTTCTACATGATTCTAATTATTTTTGTTGCCTGCCTCTGTTTTGGACTAGAAAGTCCAGTGAAGACAGTTTATATGGATTTAACCCCTGCAATGAATTTAGAGGCCTTTAAAAAAGCAGTCATAGCATTAAAACTTTAGATTATTTTTAGATGCTAGGTAGTTCTGCAAGCAACCCTCTTCCACAGATCCTAGCTCACGAAAGCTCATGCTCAAATAAAATATCATGCACATTGTAGGGAGAGTGGTCACTTTGGATGAGCTATTACCAGCAGGATAGTGAGTTTGTGTGTGTGTGTTTTTGGAGGGGGGTGATGGGGTGAGAGAACCTGGATTTGTGCAGGAAATGGCCCACCTTGATTATCACATTGTGTAGAGAGTTGTCACTTTGGATGGGCTATTACCAGCAGGAGAGTGAGTTTGTGGGGGGGGGGGGAGGGTGGAGAGTGAGAAAACCTGGATTTGTGCTGGAAATGGCCCAACTTGATGATCACTTTAGATAAGCTATTACCAGCAGGACAGTGGGGTGGGAGGAGGTATTGTTTTATGATCTCTGTGTATATATAAAGTCTGCTGCAGTTTCCACAGTATGCATCCGATGAAGTGAGCTGTAGCTCACGAAAGCTCATGCTCAAATAAATTGGTTAGTCTCTAAGGTGCCACAAGTACTCCTTTTCTTTCTGCGAATACAGACTAACACGGCTGTTACTCTGAAACAGATCCTATCAATGTCTCCAGTAATATTTACAGCAGGCTGCAATATGGATACAAAGTCTAAGATACCTGAGAAACAACTATTTTCAATTAAGAGACTGCTATGAAAAAGTCACCAATACATTATTTGGCCCTTCCAGCTGAAAAAACAGACACCACCATGTAACTCTTACCCAGTACTGGACAAGGCATTGGTTGAAAAGCTTCACAGTTGGCACATTTTCCATTCTTATAATCCAAGTATGAATCACAAGGGTATGTTGTTATGTTGCAACTCCCTCTCAGGGATGACAGGAACAATAAAACAGATCTCTGATGGTCACATTTAACAAACTGAGATCCTTTAATTAAAAAAGAAAAATTAAATATGCAAGGAATATACACTGAATTATCTATTCCTAAAGAGAAACAATATTAGACACACAACAAAATAATCCCATTTCAGTTCTTTCTAATGACTACATTATTCCCTACTGCTCAGGGTTTTGCCTTTTTTTAATCAGTCAGAGGGAGAAGATTGACTTATGGTTTATTTGGCTACTAGCTTTCAAAGGTGAGGAATGGATTTATACCTATCCAAAAATAAAAGATGAGGAATTAAGGAGGAGCGAGAGTATACAATTGCTGAACAAGGGGGCAATGTACATAGAAAAAGTATTGTAGAGAGCCCTCTTGCAAAATTTACAGAGTTATTGGGATTAAACATGGGCCCAAGTCAAATTGTCCCTCCCATGGACACTTTTCTCAGGGAGAAAGACCTTCTGGGAGCATCTCCTCATCAAGATTTCCCCCATGCTGTTCTTCTGGGGGGCTGTAGGGAGCCAGGGTGGCTTCCCTCCGAAACAGAGGTAAAGAGCCACCCTCTCAGCCTGAGTGGGCGGGGCCAGACCAAGTTTACGCCAATCCCCGGAAGGGGAGGGGTGGGACAGGAAGTTCAAAGGGCGGGGCCCTTTGTCCAGTGAGGAGAGCACCAGGAAGGGAGACAGACACAGGCTGCTCCCTCGCAATCCTGCTGCCGACGCAGGGGAGGCCCGGGGCCAGGAGGAACCTGACCGGGAGGAAGGCCTGTAGCGACCAGGACTGCCAGCCGCTGAGTACCCAGAGGACCTGGAGGGACCAGGCTGTAACCCGGGCCAGCGTGAGCCCGACACAGAGGGGGAGCTGGAGCTGCCAGCAGCTGAATACCCGGATGAGCTGGAGGGACCAGAGAGGCCTGATTGAGAGACCGGGTAGGAAGTAGTCCACGGGTAGAACTGCACCGGGGGGTGGGTGTACTTGGTCAGCGGGGTGTGGATTTCCCCCCACTGACCCAGCGGCGGGACCTTCGCCTCCCGCCACTGTCAGGGCCCTGGGCTGGAATGCAGTGGAGGTGGGTGGGCCTGCGTTCCCCTACCCCGGCCAACCTGCCTTGGGTAGCAGAATCGCACGCTACAGACTCGTGCCAGCGCTCCCCTGCCTAAGGGGCGTGCTGCAGACTCGTGCCGGCGCGCCCCAGGGCTTGAGGGGCGCGCTACGGACTCTGGCCGGCACACTTTTCTGCTAATTCCCCAGCGCCCAAAAGGTGTGACTAAGGCCTGCCTGTGGGACCCTAGTTCTCCATCGCCCCCTAGCGGCTCGGAGGACCGATTGAAACTTGTCACAAGTGGTGGAGAATGTGGGCAGTGATCCCTATCCCTGCAGCAAGGGGTTAGCGTGAGGGGGCCTCTGAAGCTCCCCTACTGGAAAGATGGAGATGGAAAGGCTTATCAAGTTCCTGGCTGAGAGCCAGCAACAGCAGCAGCACCAACTCGTACAGCAGCTGGGTGCCCACCAGCAGCAGTTACTTCAAACCCTGGGGGCCCAGCACCTGACCAATGGGCGACCCTCCTCGCCCCATACCTGACGGGGCTGGCCCAGAAGGCTTACCGTGGGCTCGCAGATGATGAGGCCCACATTTATGCTCAAGTGAAAACGGCTATCTCGGATGCCTTCAACGTTACCCCTGAGACTTTTCGGCAAAGGTTTTGGGAAAAGGTCTACCCACTGGGCGCCAGACCCCAGGCCATGGCCCAGGAATTGAAGGACGCAGGTAGCCAATGGCTACAACCCGAGCGTCGAACAGCAGCTGAGGTGACTGAACAGGTCATCCTCGAACAATTTGTGTACATCCACCCGACCCAGGGGAGGGCTTGGGTGTTGCGGCACCGGCCACAAAGTCTGAGCGCAGCCATCGGGCTTATGGAGGACTTTCTTGAGGCAGAGGCCCTGATAGGACCGGCCGCCTGCCCCCCAAACCCTGAACCCAATGCACAGAAACTTGAAAGGAGGGGGGCCCACCTCCCAGACCAACGCACCCCACCATACCTGACGACCAGATGGCGGCAGGACCGATTTTCCCCAACGCCCCGAGTCCTCACTGCGCTCCGCCCCTAGATGCTTAACCCAACCACCGGGCCAAGTCTACAGCCCCACCGGTGCACCGGTTTCCCCAGAGGTAGGACCTTGCTTTCGATGTGGCAAGTACGGTCATCTGCAATGGGGCTGTCCTGCGATGGACTGCAACTTTGGCCTGGTGTGCACCGGGGAGCGACGGGCCCGTCCGCCCTCTGTGGCCAAACTGACAGCTCCCATGGAAGTCGCCGGGATCCACGTGGTTGGTCTAGTTGATTCGGGCTGTGGGCAGACCCTTGTCCACCAGGAGCTCTTCTCGGACACCGAGCGGACCATTGGGGAAGTACGGATTCAGTGCATCCACGGAGACGTAAAATCGTACCCCACAGTTCAGGTCCCCATCACAGTGAACGGAGCACCTCAGTTAATGAACGTGGCAGTGGCGTCATCCCTCGCCTATCCAGTGATTCTGGGCCACGACTGGCCAGACTTCATAGAGGTGCTCCAACCCCTACCCACCAAAGAGGTGTTCAAGGGAGCTCCGCCTGAGAGGAAGACAGGACCCGACTCGAGGTCCGACCCAGGAGCTGACCAAGGTCCCACCCCCAGGCAGGATGGCCTGGCAATGGCTGGTCCCCCTCCTGACCTGGTGGACTTTAGCCGAGATCAAAGGGAGGACCCTACACTCCGGTTTGCCTATGAGCAGCTGGTCCGGGTGGATGGTGAGGTCGTGGAGGCGCGGCGCACCACCCAATGGCCTAGGTTTGAACTCAACCACGAGCGGCTCTACCACCTTGACCGAGACCCCCAGACCTAAGAGGTCCGGACCCAACTCGTGGTCCCCCGCATTCATTGTCGGGCTGTCCTGAAGCTTGCACATGACATCCTGGCTGCAGGCCATTTAGGGAGGAAAAAACTGTGGCCAGGGTCCTGGCCAGGTTCTTCTGGCCCGGCGTCCATTGTGAGGTGAAGGATTACTGTGTGTCGTGCCTGGACTGCCAACATGCAGCCCTGGCAGGG
The DNA here is from genome assembly GCF_965152235.1 of Eretmochelys imbricata. NCBI lineage: Eukaryota > Metazoa > Chordata > Testudines > Cheloniidae > Eretmochelys > Eretmochelys imbricata. Next base: position 178,035,478 of record NC_135572.1, on the reverse strand, counting down.
GTACAGAAGGACCCCCTGGTCCCTTTACCAGTCGTAGGTGTACCATTTGAGCGGGTAGCAATTGATCTGGTCGGGCCTTTTCCAAAACGTAAGGCAGGCCATCAATACATCCTTGTCCTAATGGACTATGCCACCCGCTTCCCCAAGGCCGTCCCCTTAAGAAGTATCACCGCCCGCACTATCGCTGCGGAGCTTGTGAAGATCTTCGCAAGGGTGGGCCTCCCACGGGAGATGGTCCCTTGATCAGTGAGTAACTTCACTTCTAAGCTGGTCCGTCAGGTATGTGCCATATTGGGGATTAAGAAATTGCAGACCTTGGTCTACCATCCCCAGACTGACGGACTGGTTGAACGGTTTATCTGGTTAACTGGTTAACCAGCCCCTGAAGGGAATGTTGCGGCGTTTCCCCACCCAGGACCTCCGCCAGTGGGACCAGCTGCTCCCTCCTTTACTACTGGCAATTTGAGAAGTCCCACAGGCGTCCACGAAGTTCTCCCCATTTGAGCTTCTCTATGGGCGGCGACCCCGCGGGGTGTTGGACCTCTTGAAGGAGACTTGGGAACACAACCCGTCCGCAACACAGGGTCTCTTAAAATATGTCTTACAACTGCAGGGGCGGCTGGTGCGGGTGGGCGAGCTCGCAAGGGAGAACTTAAACACCGCCCAAAGAGCCCAGGAGCAGCACTACAATCGGGGTGCCCAGGCTCGATCATTTGTGCCAGGGGACCGAGTACTCCTCCTGCTCCCCTTGGAGGAATCAAGCTTTTTGCCCACTGGCAGGGTCCGTATGAGGTCCTCTGCCGGGTAGGGCCTGTCACCTACGAAATTCGGCAACCTGGTCACTATAAGGAAAAACAGATTTATCATGTAAACCTCTTAAAACCCTGGCAGGATTGGGAAGGACTCCTAGTTGCCCCGTACCCCCCCAAACCAGACTTGGGGCCCCAACCGCCCGAGGAGTCGGATAATGGTGAGCCCCAGCAAGCAGAGACACTCACAGTCGAGCAGCAAGAACAGGCACTCTGCTTAGTAAGGGCATTCCCCAAGACATTCACCACGAAACCCAGGCGGACTATGCTCACCTTCCATGTGATCCAGACTGAACCCAGGGTGGTGGCCCGAGAGACAACCCGGCCATTGCCTAGACAAATGCGGGAGGCTGTAGAGGAGAAAGTCCAGGCGATGTTGGATCTGGGTGTGATTGAGCGCTCCCAGAGCAAGTGGCGGAGTCCCGTCGTCCTTGTACCAAAGCCGGATGGGAGCCGGCGGTTTTGCATTGACTTCTGAAGGGTAAACGCCATTTCAAAATTTGACACCTATCCGATGCCCCAAGTCAATGACCTCCTTGACCGGCTCAGGGAGGCCTGTTATATCATCACTTTAGATCTCACCAAGGGGTACTGGCAGATCCCCTTGGATCCCAGGTCCAAGGAGAAGACCACGTTTGCCACCCCTTCAGGGTTGTACCATTTCACCCGGATGCCTTTCGGCCTCCATGGGGCCCCGGCAACCTTCCAGCGTTTGTTGCAACCACACACAAAGTACGTTGCGGCCTACCTGGACAATATGGTCATCTATGGCAATAACTGGGAGGAACATCTTAACCAAGTCGTGTTAGTCCTCCGGGACCTCCGCGCAGCCAGGTTTACGGCCAATCCAAAAAAATGTCGAATTGGGTGGGAGGAAACCACTTACCTGGGGTACACCTTGGGCCGGGGACGGACCCGCCCCCTCATCAGGAAAGTCCAAGCACTCCAGGAATATCCGACGCCGACCACAAAGAGGCAGGTGCGTCAATTCTTGGGCTTAGCTGGTTATTACCGGCGGTTTGTACCCCACTTCGCAAGCGTTACAGCCCCGCTAACGGAGCTCCTGACCAAGCACAGCCCCCGCCAGGTGCATTGGTCCGACGAGTGCGAGACGGCCTTTCGAATGATCAAAGAGCGGCTGTGTAGCGATCCAGTACTCTTCAGCCCTGACTTCCATCGTGACTTCATCGTTCAGATTGATGCCTCAGGTGTAAGCCTTGGGGCAGTCCTCTCACAGGAGGTGGACGGGGAGGAACACCCTATTGTTTACCTCAGTCGGAAGCTGTTCCCCAGAGAACGGAATTACTCCATCGTGGAGAAGGAGGCCCTAGCAGTTAAGTGGGCAGTCGATGCTCTCTGCTACTACATCCTCGGTGCCCCCTTTATACTGGTTACAGACCACGCACCCCTGAAGTGGCTTAATAAGTTGAAGGACAATAATCCCAGTCTGATGCGGTGGTATCTAGCTCTGCAGCCCTATGCCTTCACGATTCACCATCGGGCGGGACGGGACAATGCCAATGCGGATTTCCTATCCCGCCTCGGAGAGGGTGAAGACGCCAGCTCCGAAGGTCGGGAGCTGGATTTGAGGGGTGGGGTATGTAGGGAGCCAGGGTGGCTTCCCTCCGAAGCAGAGGGTAAAGAGCCACCCTCTCAGCCTGAGTGGGCGGAGCCAGACCAAGTTTATACCAATCCCCAGAAGGGGAGGGGTGGGTCAGGAAGTACAAAGGGTGGGGCCCTTTGCCCAGTGAGAAGAGCATCAGGGAGGGAGACAGACACAGGCTGCTCCCTCCAGACCCTGCTGCCGACCCAGGGGAGGCCCTGGGCCAGGAGGAACCTGACCGGGAGGAAGGCCTGTGGCGACCAGGACTGCCAGCCGCTGAGTACCCGGAGGACCTGGAGAGGCCCGGCTGTAACCAGGGCCAGTGAGAGCCCGACACAGAGGGGGAACTGGAGCTGCCAGCAGCTGAATACACGGACGAGCTGGAGGGACCAGAGAGGCCCGCTTGAGAGACCGGGTAGGAAGTAGTCCAGGGGCAGAACTGCACCGTGGGGTGGGTGTATTTGGTCAGCGGGCATGGATGGTTCCCTGCTGACCCAGCGGCGGGACCTTCGCCTCCCGCCACTGCCAGGGCCCTGGGCTGGAACGCAGTGGAGTTGGGTGGGCCTGCGTTCCCCTACCCCGGCCAACCTGCCTTGGGTAGCAGAATCGCACGCTACAAACCCGTATCAGCGCTCCCCTGCCCGAGGGGCGCGCTACAGACTCGTGCCGGCATACCTTTTCTGCTAATTCCCCAGCGCCCGAAAGGTGTGACTAAGGCCTGCCCGTGGGACCCTAGCTCTCCATCGCCCCCTAGCGGCTCGGTGGACCGATTGAAACTTGTCACAGGGGCAAAATTCCTCTCTCCCCAAAAACTAGGCTGTAGGACTTTTCCATAACACTGCAGATGCCTGGGAATCCTAAGGGATTCTCAAGCATCCAGAGCCACCCACACAGGGCCCACCACAGCAGTTCTGGCCCCTTGTGGTTACACATGGCCCTTGGCAGTGGGGCTCTGCTGTAGCCATTCTACCAGGAACTCTTCCTGGTCACAGCTGCCCAACAGACATCCCTCTTAATGGGCGGTCCCCACTGCAGAAGGGGTCTGTGGAAAGGCAATACAGCTGCAGCCTGTAATACTATATCACCTTTTCAATGTAAACTCCTTGAGAGAAGGATGTTGTACAACTGCTGGACCCCCAGCCTCTCATTCCTCCCCTGTCATGACTACATATACAAAGATAGCAAGCATCTTACACACACGTATATATGGTAAGTAATAAGATACAGCAGGTATTTTGGTCTGAGAAGCCTCTTCTATCTGCTCACAGAGAGCTTTTTCGTCAAACTCTAGGTAGCAGTGTGCATGGACTAATTCTCATTCATCCAATAGCAGAGTGGGAAAGAAAAAGAATACACTGGGCTCAGCCATCAGAACAGTTCTATACATGTGTAACCCTTCTGCCCATCAGAGTTGGCAGCAACAAGGGCCAGGTTCAATATCTAGGGGATCCATTCCAATAACACAATGCAAACCGGCTTGAGCCCCCACCCAGTGACCTGGGACAAATATATACCACCCCCGCTGGGCGCCTCCAAGAGGCAATACTTCCCCTCTCGCAAGCACATAGTCTGAGTGTAGCAAAAAGCCTTTTAATAACAGAGAGAAACAATGTGGCATTATGTTGGGGAAACACCACCAACAGGATTCATAACACAACCCATGAGCAAAAAAACCCCACCCCAAGCAAATTGGGGCATGCCCCTTTCCCTTTGGTTCTTGAGTCCAGCAACCCCAAATCACCCAAAGTCCCAAAAGTCCAATGACCCAAAAGTCTCTGTCCCTGGTCAGGGCAGCCCCAGAGTTCGAAAGTTTATCCGCGGAGCTTTACCTCCCAACCTGGGTGGAGATGGGACGGGGGTAAGAGGCACCTTACATGATCTGAAGCTGACGGCCCCACAGCTCCATAGGCCTTCGCTTCGCTTCGCTCCACTCCGCCAGCCGCCCCACAAACTCCTTCGCTCAGCTCCGCTCCGTGGCCCACAAGCAGCTCCCGCCGTCCCACAAACTGCTCCGCGTCCCACCAGCAGCTCCCGCTGTCCTACGAACTGCTCCACCAGCCTGTCCACAAGGCACTCCAGCCATCCCGCAAACTGCTCCACAATATATCTTCAGGCTCCCCCACTACTTAACACAACACTCAGTGATTTCAGCTCTTAGTCAGTTCAGCTCTTTGGTGAATTCAGCTTGTAGTAGGGGAGCCTCAGTGCTGGTGCACCATTAGCCCAAAGTGAGCTTAGCAGCCTGTAACTAGACTCCTAATGGAATCAAAATTAGCTCTGATATTCCACAGTGGAGAATGGAGGAAGTGCAATTAGCATGTAAGGCCCTCACCAAGGGGCCTATACCACCAAGTATTAATACTTGTCCCCAACCTATCTCAATTCACAGAGTTTTAAAACCTATGACCCTTGCCTAGCGAGTGCTACTTAGTTGATGGTGAGTCCCTCCATCATAACAAAAGGCCAAGTACAGTTCCAAGCACAGTTCCCATAATCAGGGTAATAACAATTTATTCTTCCTGCCCCAATAACAGAGACACTGGGGATCCCACAGCAGCCAAAGTGACCATTTGGGCAGCTATGGCCTCATTCTAGGCGGGGTGGGTGTGCCTATGCAAATGAGATCGGCCCCTGAAGTTCTTTTCCACAACTTGCCACACCTCACCACCAGATGTCAGGGTGGAGCTCATCCTGACACTGCTTACACATGCAAACCCCCCTGAGTTCAGTTTTGCCTTACCAAACCTTAGTTGAGTAACTGTATACATCTTCTGCCATGCTCTTTTCTGAATTAAGATGAACATATCTTTATTTACCACTAAACGGTGTTTGTGGACAGCCAGGCTGATCTTCTCCTCCATTTGGATAGAAATCAATATTTCCTAAAGGTTCCCTGTAGCCGAAAACTAAAGTAAAAACATCTGAGGTAATAAAGTACATCAATGATTTTTCAAATTATAATTTATAATTGCACAATAATGTTTAATAAGGCTTAAAGGTAAATAAAAGTTTCTGGAGCTTATTTTCCTATTGTTCCGTACATACCTCTCCTATTGAGATAAACTGAATATGTTCCGCAAAAACAAGGAGGAGTCCTTGTGTCACCTAAGAGACTAACAAATTTATTTGGGCATGAGCTTTAAATAACACTAATAAATAACCACAAAAGCTTATGCCCAAATAAATTTGTTAGTTTCTAAGGTGCCACAAGGACTCCTCCTTGGTTTTGCTGATACAGACTAACACGGCTACCCCTCTGAATATGTTCCTTTTTTCTAGTTGCACTCTTTTTTTTTTCTTCTAATCATGTTATTTTCTCTAAAAACAAAAGTAATGATATGCAAAAATCAGTGGGCTATATTCTAATCAGATATTTGCACAGTACTCCTGTGATAAATAAAGGAGGGTGTAGCTCCCTTTTATGGACATCCATCCAGCCAGTTAGCTATAAAATCCCTGTTAGTAGCTGTTCTCTACTTGCTTTACCTGTAAAGAGTTAAAAAAAAGTCCATAGGTAAAAGGAAGAGAGTGGGCACCTGACCAAAATAGCCAATGGGAAGGCTAGAACTTCTTAAAATTGGGAAAAAATTTCCCCTTTGTCTGTCTGTGGTTGTTCTCTGAAGAGAGGGGACAGAGCAGAGACAGGGCTGGAGCTATGTTGTAAAAAGCTGCGGGCCAGGTATGAAAATCACCAGATCATACCTAAAAACTACTCATTTGAAACCCCAGATATGTAAGTAGATCAGAAAATGTCCAGGAAGATGTGATTAGGTTTATCTCTGTTATTTCTTTATGGCTTGTGGACTCTTGTGCTAACCCCAGGAGCTTTTATTTTGCTTGTAACCTTTAAACTGGACCTCAAGAGAGCTATCTTGATGCTTAATCCTTCTAATTGTTTTTTTTAATCTAGCAAAAAGCCTAAATTCCAAGTGTATTTTCTTTCTTTTTTGTTTTTAATAAAATTTACCTTTTTTTAAAGAACAGGATTGGATTTTTGTGTCCTAACAGGTTTGTGCATATGTTGTTTAATTAGTTGGTGGCAATGGCTGATTTCCTTTGTTTTCTTTCTCATCTCTTCCCTGGAGGGGAGGGGGGGCGAAAGGGCTTGAGAGTACTCCACAGGAAGGAATTCCCAAGTGCTCCTTCCCTGGGTTCCAAAAAGGGTTTTGTTTGCAGTTGGGTGGTAGCAGCATCTACCCATCCAAGATCAGAGAGAAGCTGTAACCTTGAGAGTTTAACACAAGCCCGGACTGGTCAGTATTAATTTTTAGAATCCTTGCGGGCCCCCATCTTCTGCACTCGAAGTACCAGACTGGGGAATCAGCCTTGACAACTCCCATTGACACCAATGAGATTGCCATGCATGGAATAAAAGAAGACTAGAGCCCTATGTTTACGTAGTGTTGTGGCTGAGATTTAATTGCACAAAGGTCAGGAAATTCAGAGCTCTGGTTCGCCTCAGCAATCAAAATTCTGCACCCATGTTAGTTTAATTAGGGTTTTTCATTCTATGCTCACAACACTGAGCCCTGAGACAAACTAGCAGACTACAATACAATGTAGCAGAATGGAAAGGAACTGCTTTCCAGTCTTCCTATCCCCCCCCCAAAGACTCTCACTGATTTTAGTGGGCTTTGGATTAGATCCATATACCTTAAACATACATATATACAGTAAAACCGCAGAGTTATGAACACCAGAGTTCTGAACTGACTGGTCAACCACACACTTCATTTGAAATTGAAAGTACACAATCAGGCAGCGGCAGAGTCAAAAAAAAAAAAAAGTTAAAAGTAAACTACTAAAAATATAAAGGGAAAGTTGGTTTTCTTCTGCATAGTAAGGTTTCGAAGCTGTATTAACTCAATGTTCAGTTATAAACTTTTGAAAGAACCACCATAACATTTTCTTCAGATTTACAAACATTTCAGAGTTACGAACAACCTCCATTCCTGAGGTGTTCATAACGCTAAGGTTCTACTATACTTATTCATTTTACTGCATATGAGCTTTGTTTATAACATCAAGGTGTTTTAAAGATTAATGTTTAAATATGCCTTAATATGTAAGTCAATACATTAATGTTAACTGTTAATATTATTATTTAGAGACCTTATTGTGATACATATGACCAAAGCACAGAGATGCAAGATTTTCTGTGCTTTTAAAAATCATCAGAACTAATTATTCTTTGGCAGGCTTATGGTGCTGTGGGAATCCTAACTGACTTTCTTGATTTTTGTATAATAAAAATCTTGATTTCAGCATTACACTAATGTGGTTCTGCTCAGGATTCTCAATAATGGCTCTAAATCCATCCTCAGTTAAAGACCATCCTCCACAGAAGTCAAAAGGAGTGGTAGTTGCCTATCTGACAGAAGAATTTGGTCCTGTGGTATTAAAGTGTTCACAATTCTCGTATGTATATGGACATGATGTGAGTATTGTACAAATTATCTTAATGCTTAACTAAGAGAACCTACAAAGAACACAGTGTGAATTGACCCATTACATTTACACATATTTTGATATCCTGGGGAGACTGCATGAATTCTTCTTCCTTCAAAGTGCATTTACTGGAACAATATAGACATAAATTACTGGAAAATAGTCTACTTCTCAGTGTCCCATGAACAAAAGGAGAGTTGTGTGGGAGGGAATCAACCTACACCTTTGTTGATTTTTTAAATTAAAAAAGTCCTGATACTAATTAGTTTTGGATCTAGAGCTGAAACCCTTAGGTCGCTCAAAATAGTCCAATTGATGACAACCAAACCCTTCATATAAGAACAGAAGGATTGGGCCCTTCATCTCTAAATATCATTAGTAAAAGGCCATATTCCATTTTCAGTTTGAACAGGCACATAGGGACTTATTTAATGCCACTGAAGTCAATGGAAAGACTCCCATTGAGTACAATGGGATCAGACCCTTCGATAGCAACAACTCAGAACTGCTCCTGTTTATCAGTATGAACCAGAACAACATTACTTAGATGCTACTAATTGACTTTCTCCCCTCCTCTTTCCTACTCCTGCATTCCAGGTTGTATATTTCCTCCTAAACTCAAACAGGAAAGTATAAGCTATGTCATTACCATCCATATCAGTATGAATGACATCAACAAACTGTGCATCTGTATGATCCAATCTCTCACTTGGTGGTTTCCCACTGAATAAAGGGCCAGCTGGGTCAAGACCTGAAAGAAAAGAAGGATCATGTGGGCATTATTTTTCTAGGGCTCTATTTCAATAATAATTTTTAATCTAATTTTTTCTCAAATGTGGCCACCATGGCTGCATGCGGCCACCAGAGGCTTTTTGTGTGGCCACAGCCTCCTGGGTGGTGATGCGGGGGTGGGGGGAAGCAGTGTTAATAAATCTACAAATATCACTTTTCATAGAAACAGACTTACTTACTAGCAAGTCTAAAAAATAAGGCAATCAAAAAAACAAAAGAAACAACAACAACAACAAAAGACAAGAATATGCAAAGTACATTATTTGTTTCTATTCTGTTTGGGTCCAGTAAAAAATAAGGCAACTGTACATTATTATTACTGAGTATGCAATAAAAACTTACATAAATAAATTACAATGATTTGGATGTGTATATGTCCATATTTATCTGTTTTTCCTTAAGTTAATTAAATATTTTAGGAAAAATTGTCAGAGTGGCCACCAGCAAGAGTTGGTGTGTTGAATTATATTAAAGAAGTTCTGTATTAAAATCACAAATGAATTTGATTCCCCATAGTTTAAATTCCAGGGTATTACTAATTAAGAGGTCTCTTGGTTTTTGGTACTGTTTCTCTCCCTCTATGTGTGAAACTTGCAAGCTGCTAATTGCGTTAGTACATTCTAAGACAGAGTCTGTTCTCAAAGCAATTCACACAGAGAGAGACTCAGAGCAATACTCTGTAACAACAGAAACAGCACCCAGAGACTCCCCGCCCTTTTGTTGTACTAACAATTTTGATTAAAATAGAGATAGAGGATGGATGTGGATGGATGCTTGGTGTGGATAATAACTGAATGATCAGGGAGGTGCCAGCCTAAGAATCCAGTGTCCATCGGCTGAAGAAGGTGTCAAGTGGAAATAACCAGAGGACCCCCCGGAGGGCAGACTGGAATCCACCCAACAGCCTCAAGAATGGGAGAACCAAAGAACAAGATAACATCTAGCAGCACGGAGCCGTCAGGAATGTGCTATCTGCTGATTGATTCAGCAACAGCATGATGAAGCAATTCCCATAGATTGGCATAGGAAGGAATTCCTATAAAAATGGACTCTAGAAAGTGAGAACTTTGAGTCTCCAGTTCTGCCACTACACTTCAGGAGCATCGGATGCGCATCTGACACGGACTCGGCTCCACTCTCGTGTACAGGCTACCTGGCCAGTACTCTGTCACGAGCAACTTCTAGGCTGGTAACTATAACCCCTATGCAGAACTGGTATGAATGAATGAATGAATGAATGAAAATATAGTTAAGTAAGGAATAAGTAACAATATAACAGTGTGAGTTTTATATATATTTCTTTTTATTATTCTGTTTACAATAAATGTGGCATTTTGCCTTGTCCCTTTAATAAGATCCTGCTGGTTTTTATTTTATGGGTATAACAGGTGGTATAACAGGCTGCACTCTGAGACCTCAAAAAATTTCTTGTGAGATCCCGCCAACACCCATGTTTGAATAGATGCCTTGACAATCTACTTTAACACATAGTTCACGCACAAAGACTCATCCCTTTCTGGGTTTGTCTATATTAATAAATTAACAATGCAGTTCAAGCCTTCACTCCAGACTTAGTATCTCCTAGGGTTCCTACTACAGGGCTGCTCAGTCCACATCCTAGATTCTCTCCACCCAAAGAGCCACTCCCACCTCACTTTTATCTAGGGGAGTAACAAGCCACCGACACCAGTGGTTCTCGAACTAGGGCCGCTACTTGTTCAGGGAAAGTCCCTGGCGGGCTGGGCCGGTTTGTTTACCTGCCGCGTCCGCAGGTTCAGCCGATCGCAGCTCCCACTGGCTGCAGTTCGCCGCTCCAGGCCAATGGGGGCTGCGGGAAACTGCGCAAGCCGAGGGATGTGCTGGCCGCCCTTTCTGCAGCCCCCATTGGACTGGAGTGGCAAACCGTGGCCAGTGGGAGCCCCGATCAGCCAAACCTGCAGATGCAGCAGGTAAACAAACCGATCCGGCCTGCCAGCAGCTTTCCCTGAACAAGTGGAGGCCCTAGTTTGAGAACCACTGATCTACACCATGGTTCTAAGTCAGTAGAACCACTTTATTCTTTCCCAACAGAAACAATGTCTGCTAAGTGAGTGGGGTATTTCAGGCAAAAAATTCCAGACAGTGACACCAAAAGCACATGGTATAACATTTGCAGTGGTCCTGGTTCCAAACGAGCCATGCCCCATTTATAGGTTTGTTTTGAAATTATCTGAAATTTGTGGTTAAACAGTTTTAGCGCAAAACCAGGTGAAACTAGTCAGGTTTTGACTGAGTTTTCATTTGAAATTTAGTATTTGTGAATCTGAAATTCAGAGAATGACAGGTGTGAACACCCAAGGATCAAAACAGAAGAAGCTAGTTTCTTGAAACTTGGTGAATTAAATGGCTTAGCTTTGTTCATCTCTGCCACAAATCCCTCAAATGTAGGGTCTCCGTGCTGTATTTTTATGCACCCATATTCCACTGATATTAACATGCATCCAAACCTCCCACTGAAGTCAACAGGAATTCTGAAATACATACAATGCTTGATCAGGCCCTAAGGCCTAAAATTAGGTTTGTAAATCCATATTTAAGCTTCTCTAAAGCAAGTGGCCCAATCTGCGAGGGTGCTAGGCACTTGCAACTCCCATTTAGGATTCTAACTTTAGTCCGGTAGGTTTGAACATTTTGGTCACAATTTTTTTTCCCCCAAAGTGACTTAAATCCTAGGCTGAATTTTTGTAGTGGATTAAAAAAAAATTTAACATATTTCTAAATACTGTTTATGCTACTGTTATATTGGGTCAAATTAATCTCTGGATTTATATCAAGGATGCATTTGATCCATTGTCTTACTAAATAATTTAATCGTGACGTATGTGTTGATTTTTCAACGCTGGCACCCATATGGTATGCAGCTAACTCAGACAATGATGGAAGATAAACTAGAATGGGGGTGGCAGATTTAAAAGTCTTACCTGTAATTCTGCCAAGTTTACCGTTATACATCTCTCCAACAAATCCAGCTATATGAGCCCCAAGGCTAACTCCAATCATATAAATAGAGTCAAGAGAAGCTCCAACTGCCTGTCAGTAAAAAAAAAAAAAAGGCGTGATTATGGGTTATACAAATGTTAACCATAAGGTTTACAATATGGTTAGCTGAATAGACTTCAGTAAACTAAGTTTTACTATTTACTTTTCCTTAAAACTTTAGGGGGGGTTTCTGACTTTTAAAAATGATGGATTTTAAGTGTCTTTTTTATTAACTAGTTATACTGTACAGTAGTTATAAAAATGTAAGAAGGAGGCTGGTAACCTTTCTTCCAGGCTATCTCATTGATTTATTTTTGAAGAAGAGACAGAGTGTTATCAGATTCTCTAGAAAGGTGAACTCCTAAAACCGTCAGCTAAAAGCAACCCTGACCCCATCCCAATACAATTAAAAAAATACTACTAAGAAGCTCTGATATCACATGGCCAGTTCAGCAAGGCTACATCAGTAGGAACTCCTGAGAGGAGGCAATGCTTACCACATTCAGTAAGTGACTTTAAAAAAAAAAAAAAAAAAAAAAGCTATTCTAGGACTCAGAGGCAATACCAGCAGATCTAGAGCCTGCAAGGCCATGGGATTGAGAACTTCTCTCAATCAGTCCTAGAGGTATGATATATTATTCCTGGTCTGGAGGTGAATTAACAACTAAATGGCTGCATAACAATCATTTTGTCAGTATGACGTTTGGAGTCCTGGGCCTTAACATCTTTACCCCTACTTTTTACCCCCCTTGTGAACATTTTACTGTAACACAAGTTGTAGCAGAGCAAGATCTGCTCAGTGCATGTGGTGCAGCCACTGTTCCACTAGGTAGCCTACTTGCTTCCTGGTTTCAGAGTAGCAGCCGTGTTAGTCTGTATCAGCAAAAAGAACGAGGAGTACTTGTGGCACCTTAGAGACAAACAAATTTATTTGAGCTTTCATTAGCTTTCGTGGGCTAAACCCCACTTCATCGGAAGCAGTAGTCTGCATCAGGGATCTGGGATTATGCAATATGTAGTCCTGTTTACCCCAGTATGGGACTGTGCCTACATTCTTATAATTATTTTAGTCTTATGTCAGTGTTCCACCATATTTTTGTAAATTAGCTAGTGCAACCCCATCAGCATTAGCTGATCCCAGAGGCCATGTGGTGTGCCATATCTTCTGTCCTCTCTTCTTACCACAACCCATTTTTTTCTCTGTTAACATTTGTGCAGATATTTTCTTGTTACAGAATCTTCAAACTTTCTGAGAATGCTCAGGATGGGAAGTGATGGGGATGGAAGAATTTCAGACAATAACATTGATAATTGAATAAATGAGACTTTAAATTATTTTGGTCCATTTAATTAAATACTGATCCAAAACCTAGTGAAGTACATCGGTGGGTCTTTCCACCAACTTTGTGGGCTCTGGCTCAGACTTTTATTCATCAACAATTGTTTTAGCTGCTCCTGTTAGCACTGGGAGGTATATAAAATATTTTGTACAATGGAGAACTGTTTTTTAACTGCCTTGTATCAATGATTTCTGATAAACATTCCATATAAGTAATATTCATAAGTGGGCTTTCTTTGAACCTCATTTAGTACTTAAAGGAGTACCTGATGCAACAATTTTTAGCAATGTAATGGTCTAGAGTTTTGCATATCCTTCACATGACCTTTCTCCTCTGAGATAGCAGCTCTTTGCTTAATGCAGCTGAAACTCCTTGCTGACAAAGTGATTCAAATATAACCTCAGTTCCATTGAAATAAAGTGCCCAAACCCCTTTTGACGTCAGTGGGAGCAGATGTGAGAACAAAGATATGTAAGTGATGCAGTGATAACTTCATGCAGTCACTAATGTAAGCATTTTGGTACAGACATTTCAAAGTATGGTATTTATTGTGGTCTTTCTGAGACCACTATATTTTGAACACTTTTTTTTTTTACTACCCAAAGCTATGCTATTTTAAATAATTCACCTCCAGGGTAAATGTCTACCTTACCAACATCTGGTCAATATATTTCTTCAAGATTTCTGCAACTCCTCTGCTGTTGTGGACAGCATTAGGATAAATTATAGTTGTAGCACCCCTGTTCCAATCTACTATAATGAGGTTAACGTCCTCTAAAGACAGCAGAAGTTCTTTTATGTCATTCAGCCATATTGGTGTAGAGCCTGTTAGTCTGAAGCCATGGACTACAAAGACAGTTTTCTTGGTCACATCCAGATATGTAGATGCTGTTGTATTATATTCACTGAGACTCTCGGAACAGTTTTGGTTTGTCCTTGTATACAAGAGCAGTTTCACTTTTAGATCTGTCCCAGCTAAAGCATTGTGTATGCTAAGATCTGTGAACTCTTCACATTTTTGTTCTGTATCTGAAAAATATAAAAATGTTAGACAATTGTTTGATCAGTTAGACTCTGTAAAAGGCCATTCGTCTACACTCTTTCTTTCTCTAATTGTCCACAAAGGGTGAAGTACTTCCATTTATTCTAGCATTTTGAATAACTTATTTCCTCCCCAACAAACACAAACTAGTTGGTTTAGCACCTTCACTTTGTCCTCAGCTTTGCTGGGTTCACTGAACTCATCTAAAGCCTGTGCTTATTCCAACTCTGCGACACAAACCTGGGGCCAGATCCCCAACTATCGTAAATCAACACAGCTACATGGACTTCAAAGCTGATTTACCCAACTGAAGGTTAGGCCCCCAATATTTTTACAAACCTTCCTCGGTTTTTCCTGTCATATGCCTCTTTATATAAAACAAAGTATAAAAATACAAACTGTCAATTTCTTTTGGAAAGTTGAAGTAGGAAGAGGAATAGTAACTACTCTGTTCCTAAATGGTAGTTTTTCTTGTAAGCTTATTTAAACTAAGTTTTCAGTTTACTGAGGATTCTATAAATAGGCAAAAAAATAAATGGGAATCTGGCAGAGATTGGAGGAAGTGGTTGCAGCACTTTCACATTTCTCTGGAACCAAGTGGCATTACAGAGAAAGTGGACCTGGTTAAATCACCCACACAGCTACACATGGCAGGTCCAGAGGCCCTGGATATACACAGTGCATTGCGGTGGAAGCATGAAGAGGATTACAAACTAGCTGACAAAGGTTTGGTTTTTTTAAAATCAAGAATACTGTGATCCACATAAGAATGTCACTTGAAAAGGTCCTTTATATTGTTTTAATCAAGAAACCAACTGACAGGTGAGATCGCTGAACACTATGTTCCAAATCTACATAACCAAGATAAATCGTGTGAATTTCAACAATTAACAGATGGAATAATTAGAGGTCAAATTATTTGTGGAATCATTGATAACCAGGCCAAAGCAAGGTTACTGCAAGAAATAGACTCGACGTTGCAAAGAATAGTGGATATATGCAGGGTTAGTGAAAACCAAAATAAGGTGACAGAGCAGGATACAAAAAGTCCTGAGTCTTCCTGCTCTATCATCTGGAAAGGCACAATATTTCTCCTGCTCATTCATGCAGTCACCTCATTAGAAATTATTGTAACCATAATTATTACATATTTGGAATTTCTGACTTTTAAAATTCAATACCAATTTTTTTCTGAATAAAAGTGTTAAATGTTTTATTTTAGTTTTAAGTAATTTGCAGTTATTATTTAACAGGTTACATCTTTGTGGACTAATATGACTCACTAAATCAGATAACTAATAAAAGAAGACACGTCTGGCTATAATCTTTAATAGACTTGTATACAGTGAATCTTAGTAAAGTGAGGAACTCTGAAATTCAAGAACAGTTCAGATTCAGATGCAATTAATTTGATCTTTATACTAACAACATCAAAAGGTCCTATTTCAATGTCTTACATTGGCAAGATCCTGAAAAGTTATCATCTGTCAAATTTAATTTCTGGTTTTCAAATCATGTCAATGTTAGGTAAGGTGAGAAAACTAAAACAGAAATTCTCTCTCACACATGCCACTCACACACCCACAACTACACGTTGGAGACAGTTTCAGTAAAAAAAAAAATATTATTTAGACATCTAATTGCGTTTTAAATATTCAGATTCACAGCTAAACTGTACAACATTTTTCCTCAGTGTACTATGAAACAGCTGTTCTTCCTCTAGAAAATCCAAAATGGATATCACTATCTTACAATTAGATAAGATTATTATTATCACCATGTATTTCTCAAACCTGTATAGTGAATTACAATGAGATATGTTAAATATTGAAATGTTCCTTGATATTAATGGGACTATTTTGATTTTTACACATGAAGCTCAATTCTCTCACTTACATCAGTGTAAATCAGAAATAAGTCCATTCAAGTCAATGGAATTACATGGGCATGAAACCAATGTAAGTGAGATCAGATTCAGATCAATGGAAACACAAAAGCCTATCCTGTTGGATTCAGAGTAACAGCCGTGTTAGTCTGTATTCGCAAAAAGAAAAGGAGTACTTGTGGCACCTTAGAGACTAACCAATTTATTTGAGCATAAGCTTTCGTGAGCTACAGCTCACTTCATTGGATGCATACTGTGGAGATATCAAAGATGAGTGAAACCTATTAGCTGAAAAGTATGCTACATATGAGTTAAACGTATCTCAGATGTTTACTTTCAAGTATGAAATGAGTACAAAAGGTGTTCACTGAAACGTAAATACAGGAAAAAGGACAATGCATCTGCTTTCTACACTTCTGCATACTTTATATTGTGGAATAGATGAAAACTCAAATGGATTTGAAATGTTTAGAAATAATTTGAGACCGTTCAGCAGTAAATTATTAAGCAAACTGGAAGCTTTGCAAATTTGATTTCACACATTTTTGAGGCAACATTTATTGGTTTCAGGTTTCAGAGTGGTAGCCATGTTAGTCTGTATCACCAAAAACAATGGGGAGTCCTTGTGGCACCTTAGAGATTAACAATTTTATTTGGGCATAAGCTTTCGTGGGGTAAAACCCATTTCATCAGATGCATGGAGTGAAAAATACAGTAAGCGGTATATATATACAGCACATGAAAAGATGGGAGTTGCATTACCAAGTGGGGGGTCAGTGCTAACGAGGCCAATTCAATTCAGGTGGAAATGGCCTATTCTCAACAGTTGACAAGAAGGAGTGAATATCAAGAGAGGGAAAATTACTTTTGTAGTGCTAATGAGGGCAATGCAACGTATAACTAACATGTTTGTATAACTAACATTGCTTTTTATACACCCTCATGAGAATATTCAAATATGCTCTTTTGTCAGATGCAAAAATTATAAATATCAGCTGGGCAGTTGTAGTTATTCCAGTAAATATATATCATTTCACCCTTTTCCGTTTAAATTTGTAAAATTTCTTTTATATTTGTCTTCACTTAGTGGCTTTTGAGGCTAGGACAGAGAGAACCAACAAAAACACACATTTTGATTGGAAGGGCTTTAATAAACAAATGACAGCGTACATAAAAATAACTAATTCACACATTTGTAAAATATACTTTGAAATTCTTTATACCTAGTAAATTAATGCTGAATAATTTCAGATTATGCTTAAAACTATTTTGCAAAAACTATTTTACAGTTCTCATACACTTCCACAATACAAAGTGCACATACTTCTGTTTGTGTACAAAAATGCAGAAGGAGATAAAGTATCATGTTTTTTCTTTATTTACCTTACACTGAAAATCTTTGTCCTACTTTCAAGTCAGTCAAGTTCACCTGACTAATTGTTTGTTACATTAATCGTGATTCAGAAGGTTTAATCTACATGTCATTTTGCAGTTAGAAAAGTTAGTCTGCTTTGCCTGGAAAAAGTCAAGAGGAACTTTTAGTGGCTCTCTTACCTGATCTCACCCAGCACGTCGAAAGGATGAACAGAAACAGCTTCAACATATGGAAATGGTGAAAAGCAACACGTAACATCCACAACTGAATGGAGAAGATTTTAGTATTTCCTTATAGTGTGCTAGCTTTCACTACGATCTGACAATTAAACGTCACTGATAAAACAGGTGTGGTGAAGAGAAGGAAGTTACTTTGCAAAGGGCAAAAACCAATGTTTAAGCTTTTGCAATGCATGACTCCTCCTATTTACTCACTTAAATTGGTGATGCATATTCCATTCCTTCAGAGTTATTTTTGTGTTTTTTTCTAATCATCAGTTGCCTTTCCTTCTCTCTCCTTGGGAACTACTGGACTAACATGGGTCTATACCTTGTGAGTAGTTGATGTGGTACGTTACTGGTGGCTCTGCCAGATATGTGGAATTTAGGGAGGAGTGGAAGTAATTGTACATTACTTTGCTTGCCCTCTCTGCTCAGATGAAATGCCAAGGAAGACAGACTATGTGGTTGTTTTTGATCGTCTGTTATACATCTGGTGGTCTGCAGAGTGTGGAAATAGAAGATGCTGAGATGGGCAAAAGCAACTTGCAGCAAAAACACATTTTGGCTATAAAATTGTTCCTCTGTAAGGACTAGAAAGAAAGCCATTGCATTCTTAGGGATTGATTTGACTTTGTGATTTTCCTAAGGATTCTCCCTCTAATCTTAACTCACAGAGGGAGTGGGGAATACTTTATAGAGGACAGAACTGGTAGTCAGAACTCTTGACTTGTATTTCTGATTCCGTCACTGGTTTGCTGTGTTATTGAGAGTAGGGTGACCAGACAGCAAGTGTGAAAAATTGGGATGGGGTGCGGGGTAATAGGAGCCTATATAAAACAAAGCCCCAAATGTTGGGATGGTCCCCATAAAATCGGGTCATCTGGTCACCCTAATTGAGAGTCACTCATATCACTTAACTTCAATGTGTGCCAGCTTCCCCATGTGTAAAACAGAATAATACTTACACCCTCACAGAGGTGTTGTGAGACTTAGTCAATTATGACCTCATTA
This sequence comes from Eretmochelys imbricata, assembly GCF_965152235.1. Lineage (NCBI taxonomy): Eukaryota > Metazoa > Chordata > Testudines > Cheloniidae > Eretmochelys > Eretmochelys imbricata. Next base: position 178,016,934 of record NC_135572.1, on the reverse strand, counting down.
CCCTTCCCAGTTGGAAAACCCACAGGAGTAGAAAAAGGCAGAGTAAATCTGAGTGATGTTTTCCTTGCAAAGATTCCTTCACAATTGTTCCATTGGATAGATGTGATTTTGTGATGTTCTTTCCAGAACAACATATGGGGCCCATTCCTCATAGACTAGCGAGAGACCAAGAGTATCTGGGCTGGCTTTGTGTTCCTCTACTGTGTCAGGGGGTGTTTTGAGTCTGAGGCCAGCAGTATCATGTGGTGGAGATACTCTGGACCGTGTTGCCCAACAGCGAGAGTCAGTACTGCTTGCAGCTGTATTACCCGATGGTGAGTCAGTAGACAGGGTAGGAAAACCCAGGCCCTTCCTACTCCAGCGGGTTCCAGCCCAGGGCCCAGTGAAACAATATGTCAAAGTATGCAGCCTAGGAGGGTGGGCACCTGCCACTTCCTACCCTGGCATCAGTTCTTTTGCTGGCGTGACTGGGTCGTTTCTGAGCTCCCCTTGGAGACCTCATTGGGCCCCGCCTGGTTTTTGAATGTTATAATTCTTGACGTCTGAGAACCAGTCGGAGAACACTTCAATTTCTTTGGTCACTTGATTACAGACCTAAAAGTGGCACTTCTTCAACAAAAAAACTTCAAAAACAGACTCCAAGGAGAGACTGCTGAATTGGAATTAATTTGCAAACTGGATACAATTAACTTTGGCTTGAATAAAGACTGGGAGTGGATGGGTCATTACACAAAGTAAAACTATTTCTCCATGTCCCTCCCCCCCCCCCCACTGTTCCTCAGATGTTCTTGTTAACTACTGGAAATGGCCCACCTTGATTATCACGACAAAAGGTTACCCCCCTAACCTCCCCGCTCTCCTGCTGGTAATAGCTCACCTTAAGTGATCACTCTGGTTACAGTGTGTATGGTAACACCCATTGTTTCATGTTCTTTGTGTATATAAATCTCCCCACTGTATTTTCCACTGAATGCATCCGATGAAGTGAGCTGTCGCACACGAAAGCTCATGCTCAAATAAATTTGTTAGTCTCTAAGGTGCCACAAGTATTACTGTTCTTTTTATAATATCTAGTTGAGCCACATGATGGCAAGTCAAGCACAGGCTTTGTTTTTCATTTTCAGGGGGTGCTTACACCCCGAGAGGTCCCAGTGGGAGCACGGGGCTGCAGTACCAAGGCCACCAAGTAAACGACAACTAATGCAACTTGGTGACAAGCGTATTCAAAAGTAACAAGTCTCTGGGCACCACTTGCTTCCTTTCGTGGAGCTGAGCCTGCGATTTCCCCACGGGGACCCCTTCTGCAGCAGGAAGAAGGGGGGAGGTGGTCTCAGGCTGCCTGTGGCCCACAGACGATTGCCAGTTTGGGTTGGCTGCCTTCCTGGAAGAGTAAAGGAATACTTGTGGCACCTTAGAGACTAACCAATTTATTTGAGCATAAGCTTTCGTGAGCTACAGCTCACTTCATCGGATGCATACTGTGGAAACTTCAGAAGACATTATATATACACAGAGACCATGAAACAATACCCCCTCCCACCCCACTCTCCTGTTGGTAATAGCTTATCTAAAGTGATCACTGTCCTTACAATGTGTATGATAATCAAGTTGGGCCATTTCCAGCACAAATCCAGGTTTTCTCACCCTCCGCCCCCCCCCCCCCACAAATTCACTCTCCTGCTGGTAATAGCCCATCCAAAGTGACCACTCTCCTTACAATGTGTATGATAATCAAGGTGGGCCATTTCCAGCACAAATCCAGGGTTTAACAAGAACGTCTGGGGGGAGCGCGGTAGGAAAACACAAGGGGAAATAGGCTACCTTGCATAATGACTTAGCCACTCCCAGTCTCTATTTAAGCCTGAATTAATAGTATTCAATTTGCAAATGAATTCCTATTCAGCAGTTTCTCCCTGGAGTCTGGATTTGAAGTTTTGCTGTTGTAAGATAGCGACCTTCATGTCTGTAATCGCGTGACCAGAGAGATTGACGTGTTCTGCTTTATGAATGTTATGAATCAACTTCCTGGAAGAGGACACACAACACGATCTGGTCTCCAGCACAATCCTAGCGGCCTCTTGGCCACGCTGGGCCCAGGCTGCAGCGCTGCTTGGGGACTGCGCACGGCAGCGGGGAGGGCAGAGCCAGGCCCCAGGGTCGGGGCCTTTGCGCAGGCGCTGAGCGGGCGGGGCGGTTGCCCTTGAGGCGAGATGGGGGAGAGGCTGCGACTGTGTCTCCAGTTGGTTCCCTGTCACCTCAGGAGGCGGGGTTGGAAACTGCGAAGCTCCGCCCCTGCCCGCGCGAGGGTTGCTAGGACGCCGAGCCCGAAAACGCAATGTTCTGGCGGCCGCCAGGCGCGGCACTCGTCTCCTAGCAACTGCGGTAAAGCACTCCCGCCTGCCTGTCGTGCTACTGAGGCGGGTGGCCGGTGCTTTACGGACGGTCGTGCGTGTTCACTCCGTCTTCCCCCCGCCCCGTGCTAGCGCTGATGGAGTGTTGGCGTTGACTGACTGACGCCCTGCTGGGCCGCCATGTCCGCGCCGGGGCGGGCGGGGGAGCCGGACCGGACCCTGTTCGTAGGGAACCTGGAGAGCCGCGTGCGGGAGGAGATTCTCTACGAGCTCTTCCTGCAGGTGCCGGCAGGGGGCGTGGCCTGGCAAGGGGGCGGGCAAGTGGAATGAGTGGGCAGGTGGGGGCGGGGCCTGGGAAGGGGGTGGGGTCAAAGAGGTGGCGGTGGGACTTGGTAGGAGCAAGCCTGTGGAATGCGGGGCCTGGGCGGATCCAGGGAGGTAGACTGTGAGATCATGGCCCCAGGGGCGGGGGCCTGTGGAAGGTGGGGGATGGCCCGGGGGCGGGGTCTGTGGAAGGTGGGGGCGGGGCTTGGTGGGAGCGAGGCGGGTGGAATGTGGGGGCCGGGCCCGGGGGCGGGGCTTATCCTGGGGAGGTGGGAGGTGGGCTTGGTGGAATGGAAGGGCCCCTGGCTGGGGCAGGTTGGGGTGTCTCTGTGATGGGCGGTGGGGGGCTGCAGTCAGTACCGGAGCTGCCCCTCATGTTGCCTGGCGTTGCCGGGCTCCCACCGGCATCCAGCGGAGCAGGCTGAAGAAGTCACTCTCCCCTGTTCAGGGTCCGTGTCCTGTTCTGTCCCCCAAGCTGGGGTTGAGGGCGTTGGCTCCCTTAGCTCTCCACCCTGTGTCTATGAGGAGGGTGGCCAAGCTGTCCCGTTGTCTAGTCTGGTATTCTCAGCCTCCAACGTTCAAAAATTGTAAATCTGGCCCCAAATCACGTGACCTTAATAAACTTTTTGTTTTTTTATTTGCTTTCTGGGTTTTGATTCATTTGGGTCATGTTTTCCAGCATTTCTCTGTACCAGAAAAGGTTAGAAAGGTACAAAAACACAAAAGGTTAAGAGAAAGCTAAGATTCTCGTGTAATCACCTGCCTTCAGAAACTGGGGCATTAAGAAGACCTACTATTGCAAGACGCATTGAATTTGTAAGAGTTGGTAACAGTAGTCCTTTGGTTGCTTCTGGGTCCTTGGACACACTTAGGCTACCCCGATTTGTAGGAACTAGTACAGGGAGGAGAGGCATGTGATCCATTCCCAGTGAGAAGCATGATGTCTAAATTTTCTCTCTCAAATGTTTTTGGTGCTTATGTATGCAAATTCCTGCCGGTTACCTTTTAAATGTTGAGGTAGGGATCAGTTTCTGCTATCTGTGTGTGTGACTGCGTGCACATGTGCATAGTGTTCACATCAGAAATTCACTGTCATCAGGGTTCCCCTCACTGACAATAAACAAAGGCCAATTATAGAAGAAAGCATCAAGGCCTAGACTTTTTTACTTTAGGAGGTTCGACCCTTTGTTATTGCCTCTGCCACTTCATAATCCTTGAATTAGCTTTTTCCAGAGATGGGGGTGAAAAAAAGCATCCATCTCATCTCCCCTTAGCAGCCATTCTGGTTCTTGCTCCCTACATTTAAACCATGTTGTACTACTCATGCTCCCTGGTGAGACAGTCCATCATGCTGTCCCAGTGAAATAAAAATAGGATGAAACTCCCAACATGCAGTCCTTCACCCTGAAATGAATCTTGTATATGAGCTACCCTGATCAGCTGATCCTGGCTAACAGTGTATACCTATTAGCTGTAGCTTCCGTCATACACCTCCTCAGGAGTCCAAGCAGGTCTTTCCTTCTTCCTTATTCTCCTTTCTTCCTCCATACATGCTCCTTTACTCTTATTTTTATTGTGGCCGGATGTGCTCCACAGAAGTGCTGTCCTCCCCTCTCTCATGGAGACTGTAGAATTCAGTATGGTAGCACCTCATAGTCCAAAAACACTCCGAAGGCTTTAGTTCCTAAACCTTTTTTCCTGTATCATAGTGTTTTCTCTTACCACATTAAATAGAAAGAACAGCTATAAAATTGATTCTCTTTTCGTTTTTATAACTATTCGTTTATGTAACTTTGCTCAGCACAAAATTATTTTTTATTTATAAACAGGAAGATCTACGTATAAAAGACTGATCATCAGAGCACATGGTTTGTTACTACTAGTTCTTGAAGAACCAGATCATCTGCATTAGACAAATCCTGAGCAGCAGACTGGATACCTGTAGGAAACTTGCAGATTAGGAAAAAAAATTGCTTCGAGATTCAAACAACTCTGGAAAAAATAAAGCAGAGTTGAAAAAGTTGGTGGATGATTTGCCATTACTTTGAAATGTGCTTTCCTTTAAAAACCAAATACTTCAAGATGTTTGATCATGCAAGATCACCTTTCTGAAGAGTCCCTGCACAGGATAGCGTGAACTGAACCTTCTGCCTATCTTGATCATCATTCTGCAGCGATAGAATTAGAAAAAAAAAATGGTACATTATTTTTGTTCCTTCATATTTACCTTCATCTTTTGTATTCTCCATTTTCTTCTGAAAAAAAATCATTTTTTTTTACTTTATTTTCAGAAAGAAGTGTGTACAGTCATCTTATTTAATCTAGTCCCAATTCATAGATAGCTGGCAACAATGCCTTGCTATCAGAGTACATTAATCCAGAATCCCTAATGTCCTTAATGAGGATCCTTAATGTCTTCAGTGTGATAATATGGAGTGGATAACATGACTGTCAGCTCAGCACCATGAATCAAAAGGATCAGTTCCCTAGACAGACAAATTCTGATTTTGTATTTTGCTAATGATCATCTAAAATGCTGAGTAGTACATTAAGTAGAAATACAGAAAATCGAAGATTGATTTTATTTTCCTTTGTGCTCTAGTGTTCTCCATTTAACCTGTGCATATACGTGGCAATATAAGCCTCTGGCAGTTTGTGCAGAAACAGCAGGTTAACAATTGCTGAAAAGCCAGGCACACAGCATGCTACCTGACCTAAAGTAGTACATGATTTTGATGGTTTTTTTGGCTCTTATCCGAAACTTCATTTCATCATCAGTACTTCCAACAAGCAAGCCACTCATTTAAGACCAAAAGTCTAGTGGCTGTACAACAATAATTTGGACATCCAGTTAGTTGCTTCATGACCCCACCTAGTGAACTGAACAGAAATTTTACCAATCCAAGAGAGCAATGGAATTACGTATGTGTCCCTGCTACAAATGAGCCAACTGTAGTGTGACCACTCTTAAGCATTCCTGGTTTGTGGTAGGAGGGCTCCTCTTGCCATTTCCTCTCATTCTGCCAAATCACATTTCAGAAGTGAAGCATATCTGAGGAGGAAATGCTGATTCAGTGACTAAAATACTAGTTCATTCTTCTCTTTTGTACTGAAGGCCAATTGTCTTGGATGCTGTATTATGAAAACTACTACTTATTTGAAGTGCAATAATCAGCATTTCTTGAAGCATGATCACTTTGAACTTGGTTCTTCTAAAAAAAATATGCTTACCCACTACTGAAACAAATGGCACAGAGGTGGATCCCTTCTCTATGGAGACATGTGGGCCTCATGCTTAATAAGCTACAGTGTATCCCTAATGGTTGTCAGTGTCCCTGGTTTTTCTTTGTTACATATTTGTGATGACAGGTAGGCAATGTTCCAGTGAAAACTGATTTTTTTTTCTATTGTTTTAATTACAGATAACAGTGGAGCCACATACCCAACTTTGCTATTGCTACCACAGTCTTTTTTTTTTTTTTTAAGTAGCTGATCGAAACTGAATAATGCTACTTGTTACCTGAACTTATGCAAGCTCCAACATGGATGGGTACCTAGTTATATGTAGCTGGTATTACTCACTATTTGAATTGCACTAGCAGCACCCAAATGTTTCTATTTGGATTATGCAAGCTGGTGTTTCTGCCACAAATAATTTATAATTTAAAAAGATAGAGAAAGTGTGAGTGGGGTGATCAGGACCAGTGATAAGCACACATCAATTAGATGTTTTGTTACCTTCAAACAGGTGCATAGCTGACCTTTACTTGCAAGAGCCCCAGGTCTGGAGCTGTATGGATGCAGTCAGTAAAAAATGATGTGCATAGTCGGACTGATGTAGGGAATCTTAAATAGCACATGCTTGCATATTGTTTAGGTCTGACCATTAATAAATATTCATGAATGAAATAAAAATTCAAAACAGAATTAAAAGCTAATCTCTACTAAGGATTTATGAGAAAATAATGTAAGTTTCTTGCAGGCTGGACCATTAACCAATGTGACAATATGTAAAGACAAAGAAGGAAAACCCAAGTCTTTTGGATTTGTCTGCTTTAAACACACAGAATCAGTGCCTTATGCTATAGCTCTGCTGAATGGAATCCGTTTATATGGAAGACCAATTAAAGTACAGTATCGATTTGGTAGGTTTAGTAAGTCCCAAACTATTGAATTAACAACTTTAGTTTTCCTTTAATGTGAAATTCTAGCTCTGCTCTGTCATTGTAGAATGGATTTAGTAGCTGTGCGACATGCAAATTCTTGATTTGTTGTAGTCTTTTTGAGAAGTGGTTTACAAGTGAACAAAGCACAATCTGTTCTCTTAGGAAGAAATTGTCCATATTCATATAGCAAGAGATAAAATATTTGTGTTTTTAAGTTTATTAAGGAAAGAAGGCCAGGGAGTCAGAACATAACTTGTAAGGTATCAGAGAGGACAACAAGATGGCAAAAAATTCTGATCACACCAATGTAAATCTGGAGACAGTAGAATCACCCTGAATTTGCACCAGTGTAACTGAACGCAGAACTTGGCTGAGAATGTTTACAGTAGAGTATTTAATCATGTTTGCATGCCAAGTTTTTTTCTGAGGCAAAAAAGGGATGTGTGGACTGCTTGCATGTGCTTGTTTTTACTTTTTTTTTTTTTTTTTTTGAGATGGAAAATAATGTGATTAAAAGGGTACTGTCAAATTGGGTTCAAATTTTAATTCTGTGTTTAAGAAAATAAAACTCAAACTTTTGTAAAACTTGTGACTAGTAGATTCCACTAACATGTCTGAAAAGAATTTCAGTTTAAACATTGACAAAACAAATATTGAAGTATTAGCCCGGGCATCCTGTTGACACTACAGCATATACTGTTCCTTACCATTAGTGAAGTTGCACCATTGGTGTGTTACAGCTATGAAGTTTGCTAATGTAGATACAGTCTTTGCTGGTCATTTAATCATACAGAATATAAAAGTATTTTACACAGTAAAATAATTTATTACTTAATTCTGTCAGATACAATTAATTGTGAATGGAAAGTCAGTCTATCATAAATGGTAGAAAATAAACTTGACATTCAAATTGACAAATTTAATAATTTGGAGGGAGAATGCAGTAAGATACATAGGTAAGTGCTTTCAAAATAGAAAATGATAATTTCCTTTTAATATCACAGTGAAATATAACTATATATGTGATATATAATTATAATGTGTTATTAATTTTCTTTATATCTCAATAATGGCCTGCCAGACTAACCAACAAGAAAAGTGTGCTGAAGTACTGTACTAGATGTACTAGGTGTGATTTCTCCTTCCTACCCTCTTCCCATATTTTTTCATCGGTGCATGGGTACTTGGATTGGTCCCAATGAAGTTTGCCATTGACTTCTGTGAGATCAGGATTTGATCTCCATATCCCCTCAGTCTCAGTCCGAGAACTACCCCAGTGATGAGTTAAGAATGACATTTCAGATTGTACTTTTTTAAGATGAAAAGAACACTTTCCAGCAGTTTATTTCCAAAATTAATCAATCCATTAAAATTTGTTACAGAGAATGTTCTGCATGTTATATTTCTTTCTAGAAAACTCAAAATCTGTCACTGAGTCATCTTCTGAGTGAGTCACCAAAAAGAAACAACCAACACAGTCCACTTTAAGAGCAGAATGTCCAGGCTCTTTAGTACTACAGTAAAACTATTCTGAAAACTGTGGTGAAGTTGACTGTAAATTAAACAAAATATTTGTTTAGCCCCACAAAGAGCACAGGAAAGAGAAAATAAACATTTGGCAAAAAGAAAGTGAAATACTAGTTAGAGAAATCTAATTTTCAAGCTCTTGTACCAAGAGTATTTACAAAAAGTGAAGAGAAGAAAAAGTGAATCTTACTTGTTGAAAGTGTGTCCCTTTAAGTCAAATCCTTAATATTATTTAAACATTTTGGGATTATGTAAATATACTATGGTAATAATTTATGTTGTATACTAAATAAAAGCTATAGGATTTCTAGTCTGTTGAAACTAATGGGATAAAAAAAAATTACATTCAAAATAGGAGTCCTAGATCAAAAGAGTTCTGTTGGCATAAGTTAACATTTTCAAAAAGTGCCTGAGTGCTTTAGGAGCTTAAGTCCCATTGACTTTCAATGAGATTTAGGCTTCTAAGTGCCTACATCTCTTTTGAAAAGGGACTTAAGCTCCTGAGTCTCCTAGCCACTTTTGAAAAACTTACCCATGAGTTAAGAAAATACCTTCTACAACAAAGTGGGCCAGGTTCTGCTTTCCGTTAAACCACTGTTAAATCAGAAGTAACTCCACTGTAATAAGTGGGGTCACATGAATATTCAGCTAATGTTTTCATGCGGTCACAATCAGGCTCTGGAACTTTAACCTGCTGTAGAATGGTGTCTTACATCTACAAGTGCTTGGTATAAAAAAATATACCCAACTTTGTGTCTCCCACAACTGATTTAGGACAGTTTATTTATTTTTAACCAGTTAAGGTAATAGTCTTCATATGAAACAGAATAAATGTTACCATTTTTATTTTGTTTACAGGGAGTTCCCACTCACCAGAGTTAAACAGCCCTAGTCAAGGTTCTGAGAACTGGGTTGACATATATTCACCAACATATAGGTAATGGAGAACATCTGTAAAAATATCATTGCAAAATGTTCAAGATATTGCATTATTTTAATTAAAATTTTATTTAACACTTAATTGAAATCTGCCTAGTGGGATAATACAATCAGTGGGTGAGAAGAAGTAGTTGAATTAGCTTTCACCAAAAAAAACCCCACATGTATTTTTAAAGTACTGAGGGCCCAATCCTACTTACATTGTAGTATGTGGAAACAGCAGTAGGCCTTTATAGAAGTAAAGCAAGAGACACTTTAATACCCAGGATCATTTTATAAGTATTTCAAGGAAACAAATACCTAATAGAGTAAATTTCACCCTGTAAAATGATGGTCATAATATATTATTTTTGGCCCCACACATACAGTATATGTTGCTGTGCCTGGGATTGATCAGTCTCTCTGATTCTGTGCCAGACCCTGAATGGTTCTACAGTAGAATCTCAGAGTTACGTATACCAGAGTTACGAACTGACCAGTCAACCACACATCTCATTTGGAACTGGAAGTACACAATCAGGCAGCATCAGAAACAACAACAAATACAGTACAGTACTGTGTTAAACGTAAACTACTAAAAAAAAAAAAAAAAAAAGGAAAAGAACCATTTTTATTCTGCATAGTAAAGCTCTATTAAGTCAATGTTCAGTTGTAAACTTTTGAAAGAACAACCATAATGTTTTGTTCTGAGTTACAAACATTTCAAAGTTACAAAGAGCCTCCATTCCAAGGTGTTTGTTAACTCTGAGGTTCTACTGTATTATATTAGGGGTGGGGGCCTTTTGGTATGAAACATCTGGTATTTTAAAAGTTGTAATCCATACTAGAATCTGAGATCAGTATGTATATACCACATATATAAACAGTTGTAGTGTATTTTGACTCCATTCCTGCTAGCTAGTCAAGCTGTTGGGGACCATGTTACCTCTGCCTAGTCGCAGGTCAGCAAGCTTGGTTTTTAGATCACGGTGGTTGGGCCTGGATCCTATTACTTTAAACATTTGGGTGTTTAGAATGGATACTATGTCAATCCAAAATAACCAGACAGAATGAATTTTACATGCCTTGTTTCTTTCACAAGAAAGTATAAATGTAAAATTATTTCAGAGCATTTTTCCCCCCCACAAAAAAAACCTCTAGAACAGAGGTGGGCAAACTATGGCCCGCGGGTCACATCTGGCCCACGGGACCATGCTGGCCCGGGAGGCTAGTCCCTGGACCCTCCCGTGCTGTTCCCACAGCCATGCCGCCACGTGGGCAGCGGGGCTGCAAGCTCCTGCCGCTCTGAGCGGCATGCTAAGGGGGTGGCGCGCGCGGGCTGGTGGGAGGATGGGTAGGGAGTCCTGGGGGGCAGTCAGGGGACTGGGAGCAGGGGGCGGTTGGATGGGGTGGAAGTTCTGGGGTGGTCTGGGGACGGGGAACAGGGGGGTTGGATAGGCCGTGGGAGTCCCGGGGGACCTGTCGGGGCAGGGGGTGTTGGATAAGGGGTGGGATCCCGGGGGGGGGGGGGCAGTAAGTGGGAGGGGGCGAATGGGGGCAGCGGCACCCGATGTGGCCCTCGGGCCAAAAAGTTTGCCCATCCCTGCTCTAGAACTACATTTTTTAGAAAAAAGCAATTAGTGATAATGGAAATAATTTTAAAACCCCATCAAGTTTGTGTACATGTACAAATGACATAAGAATATAAAAACATAAATCATCATAGTGGAGCTTACCTCTGAAAATGCAGCCTAGGTATTCAACACTTTTGTTTAAAACTCTGGCAGAACTGTTAAGGGAAATTAAGCTCTCAGGGCTTGATCCAATGTCCTTTAGAGTCTATGTAAGTCTTTCCATGGACTTCAGTTGACTTTGAGAACAGGGCTTCAGGAACAGTCCTTTGCTGAATCCTCTCTTCTAGTTCCTTTAGTTGACACAATTTTGTCATGGAGCTTCAGCTGTTAAAAGCTGAATAAACTCCTGTTTTAACATATCATCCATCTAGTCGGCTGCATGTGATATCCCCAAAATTCAGATAATTGATTTTTTTTTTTAAAAAGGAATCTTTGATAAGAGTCGTCTTCATGTATTTATGATTGTTTTCACAGGAATCAAGAGCCTTATGGCAGTCCTCCATTTCCCATTACTCCTTTTCCAATGAACAATAGTTTATCTCAGGAATATTCAGTCTTTCAAAAGATGGTAAGTTTTCTTAAATGTTACAAATATGGTTAATAGTTGATCCTTCCATTAAAACAAAATGACTTGTGTGAAATGAAAGACAACAGAATTCATGTATTAAAGAGTATAGTTTCTGAATTTCTAGTCGCCATGTCCAAATAACAGAGGTATGTCTGGATGGAAGTTACAAATTCTTAGCATACCAGGGAGTATAAAAATTGGATATTTTGTTTTCTGACATGGTGCTTGTGTAACACATTAAAATGGAAGCCTGATCAGAATTTGAGTGCCTGGCTACCAGTCCAAAATTTTAATCCTGCTCTGACATTGGCTCTCTCAAATTGAGGGAGCCCCATTCTTCTGAAAAATAAGGTTGCTTATTTTGCTGCCTGGATATGGATTTTAATGCCCAACTTTAGGCAGCAAACATTGTGGGCTGGATTCTGTGTTGCCCTGTGGTCCAATTAGGCTGCCAATATTAAAGACAGTGGATCTGCTAAACTAGGGAATACTTCTCCTGTCTCATCTGGAGAAGCACTAGGTGTGCTGAAAGTATAGCTAGGAGAGTGTGGATGAAACATCACTGCAGTCCAGCTGTCACAGCTGCCCCAGGCATAAACTGGAGATGCCCTAACTTAGTCAAAGGCCAAAGTTAGAATTTGGGAAGGCACAAAGATGACATAAAACCACTTTTCTGCCCCAAGCCCTTTCCCCCAGCATGTGCATGCACGCACACACACACACACACACTCTTATAATTTGTATTGCCATCCCTGTTCCTGCTTATCTAGAACAGAGAATCTGACGCATTGGGTCTAACATTTTCTTTAATTTTCCTGTCTGTAAAATGGAGATATTAAAGTATCCTACAAAGGTATAGAACTACTTAATATTTTTGTAGCTCTTTGAAGATGGAAAAGCATGATATAAGGTAATAACTTATAGTTGTAAAATGGTGCTAACATTTTCATTATAGATGCAGTGATTCATGCAAAATTAAGATTTGTCTTGTTAGAACTTAGTCTAATATGCAGGGCTATCAATTTATTGCAGTTAACTCAAGCAATTAACACAAAACAAATTAACTAGATAAAAAGTAGTCACGATTAATCACAGTTTTAATCATACTGTTAAACAGTAGAATACCAATTTAAATTTATTATAAATGGTTTTGGATATTTTTCTACATTTTCAAATATACTGATTTCATTTACAACACAGAATTGAAAGGGTACGGTGCTCACTATATATTATTTTTTATTACAAAATTTGCACTGTAAGAAAGAAAAATAGTATTTTTCAGCTCATCTCATACGAGTACTATAGTTTAATCTCTTTATCATGAAAGTGCAACTTACAAATGTAGAATTTTTACATAAATGCATGCAAAACCAAAATAAGGTAAAACTGTAGAGCCTACAAGTCCACTCAGTCCTACTTCTTGTTCAGCCAATCGCTAAGACAAACAAGTTTGTTTACATTTATGGGAGATAATGCTGCCTGCTTCTTATTTACAATGTCACCTAAAAGTGAGGCCAGGCATTTACATGGCATTGTTGTAGCCAGTGTTGCAAGGTATTTACATGCCAGATATGCTAAACATTAGTATGCCCCTTAATGCAATCTACAAGTTGAAGCATGCTCTTTTTTTAACCTTTTTTACAGTGAAAATATATGTAATCAAAACTAATAATATAACGTGAACACTGTGCACTTTGTATTCTGTGTAGTAATTGAAATCAATATATTTGAAAATGGAAAAACAACAAATATTTATAATAAATTTAAATTGGTATTCTATTGTTTAACAGTGCAATTAAAACTGATTAATTGTAACTGTTTTTTAATCTCTCAATTAATTGTGATTTTTTAGTCCTTTGACAGCCCTACTAATAACTGAGTTTTTGTTTTTTCAGATGAGCCATTTTTTAACACAGCAGTATGCTGTTTACAGTCCAATGGAACAGCAGCTTCCTTACTATCAGATGACTCCACCACCATCTTCAGTTTTGCCCATGCCACCCTATATGAATCCTGTTGAGGATTTTAAAGCTGGGCAAAGCTCTTTTGAGTGGGTTCCTCCACAGCTGAGCGACTGTGAATCATACCTGGCTAATGAAAATGCTTGTAAAAGAAAAAGAGAGCAGCAAACTAGTGATAGTGACAGTAGCATGGAAAATGACAGAAAAAAACAAAGAGAACATGGCCAAAAATACCGGAAGTGTAAAGTCAAGAAAAAAAGGCACTAATACTGTGTGACTGAGTTCAGTTTTTTTTTAATTGCACTTTTATTTGTTCTTTTTATTTGAGAGTGAGCGTCTCTCATTTTTGCACTTTACAAAAATGGATTCACAAGATTCATGACTATTATTTTTGAAATGTAGTATGTATAAAGTATCCTGACATTGCAGTTAACATATTTGGAGGAAGAAATCCTTCTAAAAAAGGTATAGGAAAAGTATTGTAAAAGTTGAACTTTTCCTAATAAAGGACAAAAGCACTTTTGTTTCCCTTATTTTTTCATGAAGCAATGACACCTATTATTCCACTAATACATGAAGTTTTCAACTTTAGTCAGCCAAGAGTATTACAGATGTGAGTTGGAGTAAGAAATCTGTAGGGTAGCTTTACAAGAATTGTTCAAGCTGAGCAGTATTAAAGATTCAGGATTTCATATCCTAGCTCTATTTTGGACTAAGGCAGGGATCAGACAAGTATAAATGATCAGCACATCCCTCGGGCCACGCCACTTCCTGCAGCCCCCTTTGGCCTGGAATGGCAAACCGCGGCCAGTGGGAGCTGCAGTTGGCCAAACCTGCAGACACTGCAGGTAAACAAACAGTCCCGGCCCGCGAGCGGATTTCCCTGATGGGCCGCCTGTCAAAGGTTGCCGATCCCTGGGCTAAAGTATCAAAAACGGTAACAGATTTTTTCAGGTGTCAGAATCTGCTTTGATTTAATTTTCCTACCAAGGGTATATTTTCAGCTGGGCTAAGATCTGGCCTTCCATAGTTATTGGTACTGTTAAGATTTGCGAAATAATTTGGGGCGGAAATCTGAGTCATTTCACTTGTAGCTATGTGATTTGTGCCCATGATTACTTATATGTACTAATAATTAAGATTATATGCACATTTTGTGGGTGTGATTTGCACCCACAAAAAGGATGTCACCCTTCCATAAATTTATCTTTCTGTATATTATTTGCTTGCTTTAAAATCAGGAATGCAAGCTTTGTGTCAGTGGGTCAAAAGGTCACCTACGTGTTGTTATTGCCTCTGTGAGTAGCTTTTAATCTTTTACTGGAATGCTAATTTCTAACCCAACAGCAAGACAAGTGAATTACTACAGCAATTGTATGAAAAGAAGACAACGATTCCACTATTTAACAAAGGGAAAACATCACTGTCACAAAACTGTGAAAAATCAGAATAATGCAAGAAGAAATAATTTTCCTATTTTTCACTGCCTTGCTTATATTTGCAACAAAGTATAACTCATTACAGTAACAAAGAGAAATGTACAGTGCTGTGGTTTTGTGCAAGAAAAGGGCAACAGAAATAATACTATAATCCTATTGAGTGGAAAGGATGACTTTGTTTTGAAATTTTTCTGTTACAAAAAGTTTAGGCTCAATGTAGACTGTTAATATTTCTATTACTATTAGTTTTTTTTTAATCTTCTCTTTTTAATTGATCCAGTTCATTTAGATGTAAATATCACTTTGGATTGTTTGTGAAGCAAATAGTGTAACATTTTATTAATGCAAAGAAACCATTTTCAACTTGATTAGAATTGATTATTTCTAGTACCCAAATTGAATGAGATGGAAAGAGTAAACAGTATAGATGAAGAGAAAATTGAGAGTTGTAAATATTTCTATTTTATCATATATCACCGGTAAGTAAACTTGTTTTTTAAGGATGCTACCTGTAACCTGCCAATGTCCGTTTAACCAGAACTACCAGATATGCCACTGCCAGACAAGATAGACCCAATGGAAAATTAATACAACTATTCTGTGTCCTTGAGCTGTGTATGCTACACAATCTGCATTTAGGATTGTTAGAATCAATGAAGTAGGGAAAAGAATTCTGTTTGAGAACTGTTTGAGTCAGTGCATTATATGTATTGTAAAGCAGAAAATTTCCATTATATCTTATTTAGTATACACATAAGGAAAACAATGCATCCAGCACAAAACACTGTGTGCAAAGTATAACTTCACTTATCTTGGTTAAGTGGAGAGAACATTACTTAAGATTAAACAGTTGTGTCTTGAGTCATAATTCATAGACTGGAAAAATTCCTACTCCAAAAATTATCTTGGTTTACATTTAAGTTTACTCAATTATGTTTCTCATCAACACAATTACTAAAAATCTAGGAAGTCACTAGTTAAGGAAACATGAACCATCTATGCATATTTATAGGTATAGGGGCCTGATTTTCATTTATACTAAGACCTGTTTACATAACTCTGGGAATGTTACTGGACCTTAAAAGGACCTTAAAGGAAGTGTAAATGTAACTTACACCCACTTTGGCCTTTCTGCATTGTCAGGATGGGATAAAAGGGCCTTAGTGTAACTGAGAATCATGCCCATAAATCTTTACATTTTCAAACTTTTAAAAGTGGAATGGGATAGGAGAGTGGGGGGGGGGGCATGGAAGGATGGGTCTAAAGGGAGATCCAATGAGATAGGGGAACATGCAGGGGATTAAGGGCAGAGCTTGGAGCTGAAGTAGGGCACAACTTGGATCAGATTCCAGTTATCCATATCTGTGAAGACCAAGATCGTGGACAGCTTTATTTTATTTTCAGGTGGTTCCAAAAATGGAGTTGCAATCAGCTAATGCATTGGGCCTGGGTAACTTCAGTCTCCCGAGACTGCAATACTACCAGCTAGTGACCATAACTACTCAGCTTGTTCATTTGTGTGCAAGCTAGCATGCTGTTATTGTTACTTGTTTGCAGAGAGCCAATAGCATGCAAACATTTTGAAGAGCTTTATGAGATAAAACTATTCTCAAGTCTCATAAGGCCAACTTTGTCCCCACCTTCAGCCCCTTGGGTTTTAAACCACATACTGCTCATAAGATCAGAAAGTTGGGCCCAAGGTCTCTGTATCAAAGCCCTTTCTGTCATTTTAGAGCAGCCTATGCTCTGTGACAGGTGGCAGCAGGCAGCAGTTAAGTAAAGGGTTCCAGCATGGAGGAATACATTATTACTTATTTTAGTGTCGAGCCTAATAGCTCCAGTTATGGATTAGGATCCCATTGTGCTAGGTGTTGTACAAACAGAACAAAAGATGGTCCTTTACCCAAAGAGCCTACAATCTAAGTATAAGACAAGAGAATACACATGGGGGAGTCCAGATGGGGAGTACAAGGAGAAAATATTGCACAGCATGACCGGCAGTGGTCTCAGCACTCCAACATTGTCGAGTTTTTTGTAGCAAAGGAGAGCTCTAGGGAGGAATTGGAAGTGGGACAAGGAGGTTGGTTTGCCAATGTTTATGGGGAGCTTCTCCTAAGCACAAGGGGCAGCATGAGAGAAAGCACAAAGATACATGTTAGAAAATTTAACAAGTGAGCAGCATAGGCTGGCATCATGGGCTGACTGGAGGTGTGATTGTCATCTTGATAGTGAATGAGAGATGATAGGGTGGGGAAAGTGAAGACAAGCAGCTTGTTTGATGTGATACAAAAGGGGGAGCCAGTGGAGGGATTCAAAGAGAGGGGTGACATGATCAAAGTGACAGGCTAGGAAAATGATCTTTGCAGCAGCAGCAGTCTGAATGGACATGAGTAGGGCAAGTTGTATTTGTCAAGGCCAGTGAAAATGCACCAGTGGTCAAGACGGGAGATGATGAAAGCTTGAACAAGTGATTTAGCTGTGTGGATGAACGGTAGTATCTTAGATGTTTTACATGTGGCAGGGGTGTGAGGATCTAGAGCGAGGTCTGAGTTGAAAATGACACCCAGGTTACAGGTCTGAGTAACTGACAGGATGGTGGTGTTGGCTACAGTAATTGAGAAAGAAGATGGGGGAAGGCTTGACAGAAAAAGTAATACTCTGTTTCAGCTATGCTGAGCTTGAGCTGAACACTAAGCATCCCCAAGGAGCTATGAGAGACAAGCTGAGATTTTAGTTTGGATAGAAGAAGACAGCCTGGAGTAGAGAGGTAGATCTGTTAGTTTTCAGCACGCTGCTGGTAGTGGAATTTATGTTTGCTGATTAGATTACCCAAAGATAAGGGGACCAAGGAGCGTCCCTGGTGAATCTCTCCCTGCCCCCAAAAAATTTAGAGGGAGAATGGGGAGGATCCTCCAAAGCACACGCTGAAGGAGCCATTAGAGGTATTACAGGCGTACTTCTGCCACCCTTCCCAACCTTGAGTAGTAAGTCCCTTAGTGTGCAAGGAGTCCCAGTGAGACTGGGGAATGAGATACTAGTCCACACAAAAAAGCAAGAGGTCAGAATTAGGCCCTGGGAAAGCCTGAAGGGCCAACATGAGCAGGAGGAAACCCTCCCTGGCGGTCAGCTGCGACCCCGGCCCCAGCCTAACCTGTGTCCCACAGCGTCCAATAAAGAAGCCTTCTCTTTAACGCAACCGGAGAGCCCTGCTCTTCAAGCCGGGACCGCTACCTCGAAAAGCCTCCAGGGGGGATGTTAGCCCCTAACCCCTGCCTGTGCTCGCCCCCGCGCAGTCAGCCAGCACGCGGCTCTGGGCAGGGGCTCCCGCTGCTGACGCGCAGCGCTCCCATTCCCTCCAAGGGGCTCTGGCCTCTGTCTCTAAGCCCCGGGGACGCAGGAACAGGCGGGGGTTGCTTCCCACCCCCTTGACCCGACCCTGCCGTCTCTTGCGGGCAGAGTGCGGCGACGGCCTTGCGCCTGGGCTGGGGCCAAGACGCGGAGGTGGGTGGTGCCTACGGGCCAGCTCCTCCCAGGCTCCCCGAGCTGCCCTCGGCACTGGGTGCCCCTTGGCTGTCACTCAGCCGAGCCCTGGCGGCTGCTGCTACCGCCCTGCCCCGCATCCAGAGCCACCCCGAGCGGCTGCGGAGCCCCTGACGGCAGGCGCCCCGCGGGGCTGCAGGACGCGCTCGGATCATGCCGGCCGCCCTGCGCGGGCGAGGGGGCGGCTCCTACGAGCTCCTCCCTCCGCTCAGCCAGAAGGTAACCCGGCCCCGCTGGGTTGGCGAGGGGTCCCGGCCGCAGCCGCCGGGCGCGACTGGCGGGGCGGTTCCGTGGAGAGCCCGGCTGGGGACTTGAGCCCCGCTCTGCCCGTGCAGCCCGGCAGGGATGGGGCGTGGCAGCGGACAGGGGCGCTTGTGCTAGGGCCGCCTGGCCTGTGCTGGGCCCCCTCCGGTCGCTCCCCCGCCAGCCGTGTCCAGCGCACAGACCCGCCGCTCCCGCTGCCTGCACCAGGTCTGTGCCTGGCCCAGGCTAAAGTCACCTAATGGCTGGCTTGGTGAGGCTCGGTCCAGCGATCACTGCTGGGGGCAGGATCCCGGGCTTCTTGGTCCCATTGTTTTTTAATGGAAACCTGGTCGTTATATGAGGCAAAACCAGGGAGGGGCAGTGCGCGGAAGTAAAAAGGTCC
The DNA here is from genome assembly GCF_965152235.1 of Eretmochelys imbricata. Taxonomy (NCBI): domain Eukaryota; kingdom Metazoa; phylum Chordata; order Testudines; family Cheloniidae; genus Eretmochelys; species Eretmochelys imbricata. The sequence continues at coordinate 177,997,860 of NC_135572.1, read as the reverse complement.
TAATCAAGAGTTAAAGGATTTGGGGGGAGGAAGGTGATTGCGGGATAGGGGCAGTCTTCTGAGGGCTCTTTAAAATGTGACGTTAGGTAAATATACCGTCTTGGAAATAGGGGTCAGGACTGTGTCAGGTCCCAGTGAGTCTCGCATCCCCTTTCTTCTGGCCGTTGTTTATCCGAGGTATCTTGCACATCTCGCTCCCTTCACTCGGATAACTCCAAGTGAGTCTCACATCACCTTTCTTTGGGAGGTCTTGTAACATCCCTCCCCGGTTTACACCCCTGCCCCCTAAAAAAAAAACAACAAAAAAACAAAAACATGCTAGGAACCTTGCACTTCCTGCTTCCTCCACTTTGGTAAATCTTTCCTGCTATCACTCTTTTTAGGATTCTCCCTGTCTTATGCATTTTCTTTCCTCTCCTTTACATTCTCTTTTGTGCCTCCCTCAGGCTAGTATTAGAATAAGTAAAATTCCATGAACAGAATGTAAACTGATTTCAGAGTAAGAGAAACCAACAAGAGGACGCTTTGTTTCTGTGCTTATCTTTCCCTTCCTATTCCTTTTCTGTGTTGTCTGTATAATTGTAAGCCTTTTCGGCAGAGATGGTCTCTCACTACATATTTGAACAGTGCCTAACACAATGGGACCTGAGTTGATATTTTAATATGAAAAAAAAAAAAAACCAGCAGTTTATGCTCTTAGATTAGAATTACAGTATCAGGGCCTGAGTGGTACACATGTACAAGGATTTGCAGGCTGTAGTTTGGATCAAAGTGAGAGACTGGTGTGAAATTAATGCATGTGTTATGGCCTAAAAAACATATTATAATACATTACAATAATTTAAATTAAATTAAAAAAATAAGCAATATCTGTTGGCTGCCAAATTGTAAAGAAAACCAAACCATTGGCATGATGTAAGTCACTGGATAAGCACCTGCAACCAGAGTTTGTGAAGCTAACCAGCTTTTGACAGCAGTTGCTTTTTTATTTTCAGGGGCAAAGAGTACATTTTCCTTATTTCACTTTAATCAACCTGTTAAGTTCAATGACTAGTTCACTTAAAAAGTTAAGAAACCAACTGGGAAAATGGAAGGCCTGTTTTCCTCTTCCAGTCTTTGAATAAAAACTAAATGCATGAGGATGAGATCTAGTGGTTCTAAAATCTTGAAGGATGTGGTCAGTTCAATTCACTGACTACAGATACTACTTTGTTTGATTGTTTAAGAAATCATTTAGTTTTAAATGGCAAGCATGTTTTGATAAACTGTGATAAACTTTTTTCTTATTTATCCAGCACAGTTAAGGTAATTTTATTTAACAATTGAAACATTTTAAATGGTGCATTTTTGTGCATTTCTGATTAAATTTGAATTTCCAGCTTGACACAAGTCACATACGGAAAAAAAATTAACATCATCCAGTAAAAAAAAAAAAAGGCATCACTCACCAGTTTATCAAATAATAAATGAAAGATTTAAGAATCTAAATAAAAATAAATTAAATTATATAATTGCTCAGATAAATGTGTATAGGTATAGTGTGTCCTCCTGGTTAGCAAAAAGAAGCTCCAAATTTAGTGTAAAGGCTATATTTAGTTGCAAATCAACATGTTTTAATGGTTAATGAGAAGCAACCTTTCTTTAGGAAAATAACTAAAAAATACCAATGCAAAACAAGATTAAAATCAGTTATTTAAATGAAGATTTCTTTCTTGCTGATTTAAATTATGATTAAAATCTATGATTTAAGTCAATCTACCTTGATGATGACACTGTATCATTAGTGTTATGGTAACATCTGCACTCAAAATATGTCCTGTATCCTTAGTAAAAAGTGCTGTTGCCTCTGGATAAAATATTTTTAGAAGTTTTCAATTGAGCAATGATTTTCTTGATTGGACTGCAACTTTGGAGACTCAGTCAACCCCATTAAGGGTCTGTATATACTACAAATTAAAAATGAGCAAAGAAACATTTTCTTAATCATCAACATCATCATCAGAAAGTGCCTTCACTTCAGATTTCCCTCTCCTCATTCTCCAAATTGGAAAATTTCCCTAATTTTAAAAATTCAAAACAAGTCATAGGACTTAAAATGTATCTTGTTGCTCAGTCACCATATCACTTGGCTCATTGAAGAGCACCTCCATGAGCTAGGAATGGGAAACCAGTCTATGTAACAAGATGGTAAAGCTGTATAATAAAACTGAACAAAAATCAGATTTTTTTAATAACTAGCAGTGAAAGTAATACCAAATATTATTATAACTGCAAAAATAGTGATTCCCATTGTTTTGAGGCTTTAATACAGTGAAAAATACTAAAATAGGAAAATGTGCTTCTAAAAGCAGAAAGATTGGCAGAGGAACTCTGGAACAGGTGTAATATCTAAAAGTACTTTTAGATTGATTAGATTTTAGATTAATGCTTTTAAATAGGGTCAGTGTCAGGAAGTGAAAATGTGAGTGACTAGTCTGAGACAGTGCTGTAAACTTGTCCCGACATACACCCTTTGAATTAATGGGGAGGCAAGGGATGAACATCCATTCACAGATTTTAATCATAATTTAAATCAGCAAGAAAGAAATCTTCATTTAAGTAACTGATTTTAATCTTGTTTTGCATTGGTATTTTTTAGTTATTTTCCTAAAGAAAGGTTGTTTCCTCATTGGTTGGTAACCATTAAAACATGTTGATTTGCAACTAAATATAGCCTTTACACTAAATTTGGAGCTTCTTTTTGTTAACCAGGAGGATACACTATATCTGTACACATTTATCTGAGCAATTATATAATTTATTTCTGGTTAGATTCTTAAATATTTCATTTATTATTTGATAAACTGGTGAGTAATGCCTTTTTTTTACTAGATGATGTTTAATTTATTTTCCCCTGATAGTTCAGTTGGCCAAATAGTAAGGCAACAATTTTTAGTTTTAGAAATTTTAAGGTAGTTTTACTTATGTTAGGCCTGATTCACTGTTGCTGTAGTTGTTTACATCAGTGCAAAGTGGGTAAAAAACCACTACCAGATCAATGTAAAATGGTAGCATTTTACATCCACTTTCCACTGGAGATGAGTTGTGCCCATTGAATCAAGTAGCCTTAAACCTCTCTCTCATTCCATGTGTCTTCTGTGTTAAAGAGAGAAGGGAGATAGTTGTGGCACTTGATCATGACGAGGAGAAAATCATAGCAGTAAATTCTAGTATTGAGGTCTAGGTTTTCTGTGTTACCTAGAAAATATAGGTTATGTCACTGGAATATTAAATATGAAGAAAATTTATTTTTAGTTACAACTTTGTGTACTGGACTTGGAGTTTATTATCTGAGATATATAAATTTAACTCACATTAACATTGATCCAGGGGAGAATGGATCTCTTAATGCTTAAGTTTCTAAGGAAAAATGTGAAGTACAGATTCATTTTCCTCTGCCTTTCAAATAACATGAATTGTGTTTGGTTTATTTTTATTAATAGAAATGCAGTCCTGAAGAAAATGCTTCCTTCTTCAGTAAGATAACATATTCCTGGTATAGCAGGTGAGAATTAAAGTTATTTATTAGTGCTTATGCTCAGTTGGTTTAGGCACAAGTCATACATGCATTCCATCCCTTTATGCAACCTTGCATTTTAATCCAGAATGAGTGTGCTATTAAAACAGTGTTCTAAAGCCACAGTTTGCAATTCCTACAAGTCACTTCTTAACAGTTACTTCCTAATGGACTGGTCCTGTAGTTCTAGGCACATACTAATGTTTTAGATTGCCTGATTCTTACTAATAACAAACAGATAATGTTTAGCACTTTAATTAACAATTATAAAATGCTCTAAGTCAGTGGGAGCTATGCACAAGATCCCCTTCATTAGAAAATACACATGTATGTTTCCCAGTGTTGTGTGTGGTAATACAATTACCAGAGTAAATATTTTGGTGTGACCTACAGAAAATTAGTCAAGTAACCCTGTTGATCAGTTATGACTAATTTTCTGTGTATTCTTCTTTAATGTATGTTCTCTCCTTCCCTCCAAGTCATGTCATTTAAACAAGTGATTAAAAACCCCTCTCCTCCTTAGGTATAGCATACCTTCGTATGAACAGAAAGCTCAGCTACTTCAGGTTGGACTGCCTATTGTCATTTAACATTCTGTAGGATATTTCAAGCAATTTCACGTTTTGTCTCCTGACCATTACTCATTATTAGCACTTCTTCTACATCACGTGCTTAGTCTGGAAATACTGTCAGTCAAAATAAACAGTGAGGTACGTAAGTGTATAGTGTAAGCCTATAGTCCTGAGAAAGAGAAATATTAAAAATATTATTAAAGTCAGTTTACAAGTAACAGCTGTTTTTTGCTTTGTTCTACATTACTATTGTAATATTCTTAAACTTTAGTATCTGATTCTTTTTTGCTTAGCCTAATTTTCAAACTTTCACATTGTATGGTGAAAACCTAACTCCATTAAAGTTAGAGTTTTGTCATTGATTTCAGTGGACCCAGGATTTAATCCATGGTCTTGAATACAGTAGTGTTGCAAGTTAAAGTTTCCAGTTCTTGCACAATTTGCATAAAATTTAGAACTCATCACTTTTATTACAGACATTGACTTATGAATATTAAGGTCACAACTTTCTTCAAAAATAGAAAGGTTCAAATTTTGTTTAAGGTTTTGGTTTTCTTGTCTGTCTGTGCAAAACTTGGTGATGGAAAAGGTTATCCATGTGCTCTGTATACGCGCATATATGCTATAATCTCCTTGAGGGAGCTCCTTAGGATTTCTGTAACATAAATACTACACAACTTGTTGCAATCAATATTATTTAAACTTAAGTGTCCTTATTGGAGAGCTCTAAAAGACTTATTTAAAATGTTGTTTTATTAGATAACGTTCTAAATAAATCATGTATTACTCTCCAGTAAAGTGTAGTTGCAGCCTTCTTGGTCCCAGGATATTAGAGAGACAAGGTGGGCATAGATGACTTGTGCCTCCCCATACTGGTGGGGCACAATCTAAAAGGGAGGACACATGACCGCCCCACATGTCTCCTCTGCCCAGTGACTTCCCACCCTGTGCCCAGTCCAGGGCTGACACAGTCTCCCCCGCACCAGGTTACCTGCGGGGGGAAGCGCTGTCCTTCTCTCCCTACATCTCCCCACCAGCATATTCATCTGCTCTCTCTGGCAGCCAGGTGGGGAGTGGGACGGAGCCATTTCTGCCAGAGAGAGCCTGGCTGGGAGGCAGTGGCAGCCTACACCTTGCCCTGACTCTGCTGCCAGGGACAGGAGCCGAACATGCCGGGAAGTACAGGGGGGATTCTGGCTCACTCGGCCCCTGTCCCTGGCAGCAGAGCCTAGGTGGGGGGCAGCCCGCTGTCACCCCAGCTGCCAGGGACCATCCGAGCAAGCTGGAGCCCCCTCTCCACCCCTGGCATGTTTCCAGCTCACTTGGCCCTGCTCCTGCTGAAGCCCCAAGCCCCGGCAGGTGTGCCCTGTGGGGCTGAAGCCCCAACATCCCTCTCCTCACTGGGCAGAAGCCCCTACCCCACCACTCCACTGCAAAGCAGAGTTCCAGAGCTTCCCCTTTCCCTCCTCGCCCCCCCACCTCCACCCCCCGGGCCTGGTAGGTGGAGAATGGGATGAGGGGGCGTGGAGGTCTCCGAAAGCCGCACTTTAACTGTAAAAGAACTGCATGCGGCTCGTGAGCCACAGTTGGGCCACCCTGTAATAAGCCATAAATCCAGCGTGTCTGATCAGTCCATTATTTTTTGTGCCTAGCAGAGTAATGAATTTAAGCTCCCAGGCTCATCTTTTGAAAGTGTTGTGGAGCTTTCCTTTAAGGATGGGAACTGAGAGGTCAAATGTCGCTTTGTGAAAAGTAAAAAGGAAAGGAGTACTTGTGGCACCTTAGAGACTAACTAATTTATTTGAGCATAAGCTTTCATGAGCTACAGCTCACTTCATCGCGAAAGCTTATGCTCAAATAAATTGGTTAGTCTCTAAGGTGCCACAAGTACTCCTTTTCTTTTTGCGAATACAGACTAACACGGCTGTTACTCTGAAATTTGTGAAAAGTGTTCATCCAGAGGTGGTGATTTTGTCTTTTATCATTTTCCTGTGTTAGTTCATTTGAGAGTGTAGTGATTGTCTGGTTTCACCCACATAGTTGTTGTTGGGGCATTTAGTGCGCTGGATGAGGTACACTGCATGTTGTGATAGGGATGTGTAGGATCCCGGGATCTTGAAAGGGGTGTTATTGGGGGTGTTGATCATTGTAGCAGTGGAGCTATGTCTGTAGGTTTTGCATCTGCTGTTCTGGCAACATCTGGTGCTGCTTTGAGTTGGTGTGTCCTGGTCTGTGGGGAGTTTGCTTTTGACGATGAGCTTGAGTTGGGGGTTTATCTGAAAGCCAGAAGTGGGGGCATTCAGGAAAGATTTCTTTCAGGATGGGATCCCCATCAAGTATGGGTTGTAGTTGTTTGATGATAGACAATCTGGGTTCCAGTGTGGGGTGATATGTGATGACTAGGGGTGTGTAATCTGAGGGGGTTTTATTTCTGTATTGAAGCAGGTTCTTTCAGGGTATTTGGGTGGCCTGTTCCATGATGCGATCTACTCCTCTGGTGCAGTGTCCTTGTTTGGCAGAGGCGATTTTAAGTGTGTTAAGGTGTATATCAGTAACTTTCTCGTGTGAGCATATTCTGTTGTTATACCAATAAATTAAAACCAGCAGGATCTTATTAAAGAGAAAAAGGCAAAATACCACATTTATTGTGAATACAGAAAGAATCATAGTAAGCAGTTAGTTATAGCTATAACATTCCATTCAATCTCATATTTATTCACACATTCATTCATACAAACACACACACAGGTTCTGCAAGGTTGTTATCATAGTTACCAGCCTTAGAGTTGCTCATGCCAAGCCACTGGCCAGGTGGCTGGACATGAGGGGGGAGCAGGGCCTTGTCAGATGCTCATCTGATGCTCCTGGAAGTTGGTTTGCAGAATCAGACCCCAAAGTTCTCACTTTTTAGAATCTATTTTTATAGGAATTTCTTCCTATGCCAGTCTATGGGAATTGCTTCATCATGCTGTTGCTGAATCAATCAGCAGATAGCACATTCCTGACGGCTCCGTGCTGCTAGATGTTATCTTGTTCTTTGACAGGTTTCAGAGTAACAGCGGTGTTAGTCTGTATTCGCAAAAAGAAAAGGAGTACTTGTGCACCTTAGAGACTAACCAATTTATTTGAGCATAAGCTTTCGTGAGCTACAGCTCACTTTGGTTCTCCCATTCTTGAGGCTGTTGGGTGGATTCCAGTCTGCCCTCCGGGGGTCCTCTGGTTATTTCCACTTGACGCCTTCTTCAGCCGATGGACACTGGATTCTTAGGCTGGCACCTCCCTGATCATTCAGTTATTATCCACACCACGCATCCATCCACATACATATCTCTATTTTAATCACAATTGTTAATACAACAAAAGGGCGGGGAGTCTCTGGATGCTATTTCTGTTGTTAGAGTATTGCTTTGAGTCTCTCTCTCTGTGAATTGCTTTGAGAACAGACTCTGTCTTAGAATGTACTAACGCAATTAGCAGCTTGCAAGTTTCACACATAGAGGGAGAAAAACAGTACCAAAAACCAAGAGACCTCTTAATTAGTAATACCCTGGAATTTAAACTATGGGGAATCAAACTCATTTGTGATTTTAATACAGAACTTCTTTAATATGATCCAACACTGTGGTGTCTGAGTGCCTGGCTGTAGATAACAAATTTATTGGTGTGCTTGGGGTGATTACTGGATCTATGAAGGTGGGTGTGATGGTCTGTGGGTTTCTTTTATATGATTATCTGAATGGTTCCATTGTTTAAGATGATGATGGTGAACAGGAAGTTGATTCTAGTGTGAGAGTGTTCCAGAGAGTGTGGAAAGCTATAAGGGAGTTTAAGCTGTTTGTCTGTATCTGTTCCACCTTGCAATTTTGCTGTGATGCTAGGAGTTCCTTTCCCAGACCTGAAGAAGAGCTCTGTGTGGCTTGAAAGCTTGTCTCTGACTAACAGAAGTTGGTCCAATAAAAGATATTGCCTCACCCACCTTGTCTCTCCAGTAAAGGACACTTAGGGATTAAGTAATATTAGGCTTCTGCAATCTGAACTGGGAAATCTCAAACTGATTATTATATAACTAACTCATAACATTTCATCATGCTTCCAGAATGAGATTAAGGCAATCTGGGGCTTTAGGCACAACCCACATTGGGCCCTTCAGGGGACTCCTCTGTCTTTTGGGGGAGCACCAGGATTCGGAATTGAGACCAGTGGGGCAGTTCACTGCTCGTAGAGGTATTGTTTCAGGTTCTCTCCTGAGTCAGACAGGTACCATTATACTCAGGTCACATTTTAAAATTTTCTTTGAATCCCTGAGGTCTAGAACCTTTTTTTTTTTGTAAAATGAATGGTGAAATTCTGATCTTACCACCTGACTCCAGGGGTTGGGACTCTAAGCAATGACTTAGAGTATGTATGCCTTAATCTTGCCATGTTGGGACCCCGGTAGACCTATGCAGTGACATCTGGTTGTTTCATATCTGTTGCTTTCCAAACTTTTGGAACTTTCTTAAAAAATTAATTGACTTTGACATCAGCATTAATTTTTGCAGATTTGGTTGCTCTGCCCCCTCCCAAAACCTACAGGTTCCTTTCATACTCCCAAAACCTACAGGTTCCTTTCATTGTTCTTGGGGGGGGGGGATTCCTGTGGGTTCAGAGTGATTATGACCATTATTTACATCCATTTTAGCTCTTCTGTTTCTAACAGCAAAGGGTATAATATGGCCCCAAATTTAAACAACTCAAGATCTATTGTAAGCTTATTGTAGACTTATACTAAAACCCAGTTTCTGTTTGTCCCTGCGTACCCTGGTTAAGGATGAGTCACAGTAGGGTGGAATCCTATTATAAAGAAAAACAGACTCCAATGTGAAACTGCAGAACTGGAATTAATTTGCAAACTGGACACCATCAAATTAGGCCTGAATAAAGACTAGGAGTGGTTGGGTCATTACAAAACCTAATTTTTCCCTGTACTAATTTCCCCCTACTGTTACTCACACCTTCTTGTCAACTGTTTGAAATGGGCCACTCTCATTACCACTACAAAAGTGATTTTTCCTCCCTTGGTATCCTACTGTTAATGGAATTGTCTCGTTAGACTGACCTCCCACTTGGTAAGGCAACTCCCATATTTTCATGTGCTGTGTATTTATACCTGCTATTGTATTTTCCACTCTATGCATCTGATGAAGTGGGTTCTAGCCCACGAAAGCTTATACCGAAATAAATTTGTTAGTCTCTAATGTGCCACAAGGACTCCACATTGTATTTTCTGTGTAGATTATCATAATAAATGGACAGTCACTAACCAGATTTGCTGTTGAAATAACTAGAAATTTTTATTCTCCTTAACTTCATAACTACAGGTGAATGCTGAAGTGCAGGTTTTCCTCATTGAGGGTGTTCAGGTCTGGGGATTTTGGATTGGGCCCTTGTTTACTATAACTATAGTTTCAGTATAGTCAAGTTGACTGTAGGTGGGTTCCACAATTTTGCCTTTTATATTATACATTATTTATTATTGTGAATGTAGAGCTCATTTATAAGTATTATATTATGTGTATAAAGCTTCTCAGTTAGGATTCCTGTTTGATTTGGCTACTTTGTGTTTCTTGTAATAGTTCACTTATTAAAGTATGTATTTTCCTTTCAGAATAATAACTTTAGGCTACAAGAAACCATTGGAAAGAGAGGACCTGTTTGAATTGAATGAAAGTGACTCTCCATATACTGTATGTCCCAACTTTGAAAAGCATTGGAGGAAGGAACTCTTAAAGGCAACAAAAGGATTAAAGGTAACGGTGATAGCAATAAGTAACATCACTAACCCTTACCTTTTTCTAAATTTATATTAGGCATCCCGAAAAATCCTTGTCAAAACTTAATTAAATTCTTGCAATGATTTATATCAAATATCTTCACAAGCACCCCATAGATTTCCATATAGTCTGCCCTCCCTTGATGGGTGCACTAGTTCAGAATACCAGACAAAAGTGCTTCAGTGTATATGTTTAGCTCCCATTAGCAATGGTAATGAGTCTTGCTCTAAGCCAGTGATTTTCAACCTGTGGTCTGCGGGTCCCTGGAGGTCCGCAGACTGTGTCAAAGGGGTCCGGGAAAGATGACTATGAAAATAAAATGTTTCAGCTCCCAGAAAAGGCATTCTGTTGTTCTGATCAATCAAAAGTATGTGAATACCCCCACCAACAGATCGAAGCCCGGAAGTGGTGTCGTTACCATATATGCCCACAGTTCAGCGCCCTTTCTCAAGCTGCATTAACTGCTGTGCTGAGCACATGCAACATTTATAGTTGAACTATGTTCAACCAATTTTCAGTCTGACTTCTATGGTAAGGGTCCGTGGACTACGGCTTGAATTTCCAAAGGGGTCCACACCTCCATTTGAAATTTAGGGGTCCACACATGAAAAAAGGTTGACAATCACTGCTCTAAGCAAAAAGCAATTGTCTAAGGTTCTGGCAACACTTGTGCACCATTGCAAGCACTGGTATGTGTAGATGCCCGGTGTATTACAACCATAAGTAAGATTCTGCAGTGTAGAGCAGGCTCCAGTGTAATGTTTTAATGAAATTTCCTGGGGGGTTGTTTTATGATAGGTGTTTGTGGGTTTTTTGTTTATTTTTTGAAGTTTCACATTATGGATTTATACTGCAGGATTGCCATAACCTTAGGAAGTCTATATGAAGATCCTCTGTCCTGAGAGTCTTAGGAGCATACAGTGCTCACCATTCCCAATAAGGCAGACAAACTTTTCTTGATGGCCAGTCAAGATCAGATCATCAGGGGACTCCGGCTTCCGCATGATATGGTCGGCAGGGTGTTGAGGTCTGGCAGCTCTGATCTTGGGGCTGTGCCCCAGAGTTATGTTCCAAAAGGCTTCAGACCTTACAGGGCCATTTCTTTTCTGGATGCCACCTTTCTAACCCCAGCTGATTTGTGGAACTCTCTGCCTTCACCCCCTCACTCTTGTAATACCCAAGAAGGGTAGGTTTGTTTTTGCTCAGACTTTATAAGAATATTCATTTTTGATTAGAGACTTAACTTGGAAAATTGCAGTGTGCCAGGTTAAGATTTAGAAAGCTATTTAGCAACTAACATCACACCATTAGAATAGAAATTCTTAGGCAACCTTAAATATAACAAAAAGAAAAGGAGTACTTGTGGCACCTTAGAGACAAACAAATTTATTTGAGCATAAGCTTTCGTGAGCTACAGCTCACTTCATCGGAATGTATCCGATGAAGTGAGCTGTAACGCACAAAAGCTTATGCTCAAATAAATTGGTTAGTCTCTAAGGTGCCACAAGTACTCCTTTTCTTTTTGCGAATACAGACTAACACGGCTGCTACTCTGAAACCTGTTAAATATAGCAGTTGTTACAATTCCCACTGGAAAGCAAAAAGATACACTGAAAAGCCACTTACTTATCTAGATCTATATACAGTACAAAAGGCTTCCTCCAACATGTCTAACAGATTTTTGGACGTTCCAACTATCATTTTTTGAGGAAGACTTTTTCTGTTGTTGGCCTACCCATGGTAATAAATTGCCTTTTTGTGATACTGAAGGATGATTGCAGAACCCTTATTCCCCCTTTCGTAAAGGATTACTAGATAGTCTAAATTCTTTTTGCACAGAAATATTTCTATCCCTCCCCCTCACTGAGTTGGAAGAAGTATGCTCCACAGCACTATAGGTGTGCCCGTTGCTGTAGATTTACACTCTTTGTTGACACTCATAGAATCATAGAATATCAGGGTTTGAAGGGACCTCAGGAGGTCATCTAGTCCAACCCCCTGCTCAAAAGCAGGACCCATCCCCAATTAAATCATCCCAGCCAGGGCTTTGTCAAGCCTGACCTTAAAAACTTCTAAGGAAGGAGATTCCACCACCTCCCTAGGCAACGCATTCCAGTGTTTCACCACCCTCCTAGTGAAAAAGTTTTTCCTAATATCAAACCTAAACCTCCCCCACTGCAACTTGAGACCATTGCTCCTTGTCCTGTCCTCTTCCACCACTGAGAATAGTCTAGAACTATCCTCTCTGGAACCACCTCTCAGGTAGTTGAAAGCAGCTATCAAATCCCCCCTCATTCTTCTCTTCTGCAGACTAAACAATCCCAGTTCCCTCAGCCTCTCCTCATAAGTCATGTGTTCCAGACCCCTAATCATTTTTGTTGCCCTTCGCTGGACTCTTTCCAATTTATCCACATCCTTCTTGTAGTGTGGGGCCCAAAACTGGACACAGTACTCCAGATGAGGCCTCACCAGTGTCGAATAGAGGGGGACAATCACGTCCCTCGATCTGCTCGCTATGCCCCTACTTATACATCCCAAAATGCCATTGGCCTTGGCAACAACGGCACACTGCTGACTCATATCCAGCTTCTCGTCCACTGTCACCCCTAGGTCCTTTTCCGCAGAACTGCTGCCTAGCCATTCGGTCCCTAGTCTGTAGCTGTGCATTGGGTTCTTCCGTCCTAAGTGCAGGACCCTGCACTTATCCTTATTGAACCTCATCAGATTTCTTTTGGCCCAATCCTCCAATTTGTCTAGCTCCCTCTGTATCCTATCCCTGCCCTCCAGCGTGTCCACCACTCCTCCCAGTTTAGTATCATCCGCAAATTTGCTGAGAGTGCAATCCACACCATCCTCCAGATCATTTATGAAGATATTGAACAAAACCGGCCCCAGGACCGACCCCTGGGGCACTCCACTTGACACCGGCTGCCAACTAGACATGGAGCCATTGATCACTACCCGTTGAGCCCGACAATCTAGCCAACTTTCTACCCACCTTATAGTGCATTCATCCAGCCCATACTTCTTTAACTTGCTGACAAGAATACTGTGGGAGACCGTGTCAAAAGCTTTGCTAGAGTCAAGATACAATACATCCACTGCTTTCACTTCATCCACAGAACCAGTAATCTCATCATAGAAGGTGATTAGATTAGTCAGGCATGACCTTCCCTTGGTGAATCCATGCTGACTGTTCCTGATCACTTTCCTCTCATGTAAGTGCTTCAGGATTGATTCCTTGAGGACCTGCTCCATGATTTTTCTGGGGACTGAAATGTTCACTCTGCATTTTTGTGTTAAAATCTTTGTCTTTATTGTGTGTGTCTCTTTTGTAAATTGACAGGCTCCTTGTGACAAAGGGATGATATCAGAGAAAGCAAGTTTCCAGAAACCATCTCTGCTTTACCCTCTGTGGCAAACGTTTAGATTTTTATTGATTAAAGTTGCCATTCTGAAAGTTGCAGCTGATATTCTGGCCTTCATGAGTCCACAGATAATGAAGTAAGTTGTTTTTTTTTTTTTAATGTACTCCATTTTTTGTTCAGGACAGCAATAATAATAAAGCTAAACAATTCCCAATATCAAGAAATTTAGTTCTGCTAACACAACTTTTCAGTGGCTAGGTTTATTAGAGCAAAGGTCTCTGTAACTTAAAATTATCCACATATTACATATTTTTATAAGATTTTTGGGGGATTAACAAACTTCCTCTAAGGATGTTTTAATGCCAGTTTGTGACCAACATAAACAAAAGATACTTCTGATATTTACAAACTGAGAAGTTAGGTCATTAAGAAATGAGTCTCTGACTGAATTCCACTCAGCCCATGTCCTAGCAGATTGCACGCAGCCGTTCACATGAAGGTATTGAAATGCAAATATTGATAGTCACAGTTTGACAGTTCTAGTTTGAATTTGTAATTTCCTTCATGCATATTTTCTTAAATATTTGGCTGATTGTTTATTACATCTGTAGATCTAAATAGCATTCTATCAATACTACCAATTAGGGAGCTCCTTCCTGCCTTGCATTGATATAATATCATAGTACAGGAGCTAATAAGGCAAAGAAAATGTGGATTAGTTATGAATTATGAACCCTATTGATAGCAGAGATGCATTTCTCTCTTTGCAGTGTTACATGGCTAATATGATGTTGCTATTGATATTGAAATATCAGATGTTACTATATTAAAGAAAACAATGAAATATTTAAAAGTGTGTGTGTTGGGGGGAAGCCTGAGTTACAAAAGCTAAAAAAAAATAAAAAATCACGGTGCAAATTATCCCTTTCCACACAACGGGGGAAGGAAGAAAGTAAGGAAATACAAATACACTCAAAGTGGTTCATCTACTGAGAGGTGGGGCAAATGTTTCCCTTTCCTAGAAACACAAGGTAGAAACCACCAGAAAAGAGAGTTGGCTCATGGAGTTATCCAAATTTTCCCCTGAACTCAGGCCTGTCAACCTATCTCTGAAACATTATTGTATTACAGAAAACTAGTACATGTCTTATTAAAAAATGCAGAGGATTGTGGGGAGGAAGAGGAAATGAAGGAAACCTTTTAATCACCAAAGTATGTTTTAAAAATGTACATCCGGTACGTAGCAGCTTCACGCATCATGTGTCAAAAGGAGGCTCATGAGTCTTTCCTCAAACAAATCAGACGTCAAGAATTAGAACATTCAAAAACCAGTTGGAGAACACTTCAGTCTCTCTGGTCACGCGATTACAGACCTAGAAGTGGCAATTCTTCAACAAAAGAACTTCAAAAACAGACTCCAATGAGAGACTGCTGAATTGGAATTAATTTGCAAACTGGATACAATTAACTTAGGCTTGAATAAAGACTGGGAGTGGATGGGTCATTACACAAAGTAAAACTATTTCTCCATGTTCCCCCCCCCCCCACTGTTCCTCAGATGTTCTTGTCAACTACTGGAAATGGCCCACCTTGATTATCACTACAAAAGGTTACCCCACACCCCACCCCCGCTCTCCTGCTGACAAGAGCTCACCTTACCTGATCACTCTCCTTACAGTGTGTATGGTAATACCCTTTGTTTCATGTTCTCTGTGTATATTAATCTCCCCACTGTATTTTCCACTGCATGCATCCAGTGAAGTGAGCTGTAGCTCATGAAAGTTTATGCTCAAATAAATTTGTTAGTCTCTAAGGTGCCACAAGTACTCCTTTTCTTTTTGAGGATACAGACTAACACGGCTGCTACTCTGAAACCTGTCATAAGGTTTTGACTCTGAAGTAGATTTCAGGTCAGCTGTGTAAACAGCCCCTATATGACTTAATCAGAGCAGATACAATTACTCCATAAACAGTACTTTACTCCTTAGCATGATTAACTGTAAGTGTTCCCTAATAATGTATTTGCTCAAGCTAAGGAATCATATTTTTAAAATTTCATAATTCAGGTTATATACCAAGTTGTGGTATGAAGTCATTGGAACTTTTTTTTAAAAAATGCTTGAAGTGAAAATGCTGTGACCATCATGGAACTGCTATGTAATGATCTAAGAATACGGATATGTAGCAATTTTATGAATGCTGTATGTGACCTGGGCAGTGAGGTAAAGTTACTGTGTAACTAGTATGGATTTATTTGAATTTCCTTAAATGTCAGAATTGATTTAACTTACATTGGAGGTAGTGGAATGTTTATTATATGCTTAAAATGTTAAAATTCAGCATGGTCTGTGCATGAAGGCAACACAATGGCTGTCCAGACAAGAACATCCAGGCATTTGAAAGACAATGAGGCAAAATGTTACCCTCAATGATCCTGTGTCCTCTTTACAACAAACTGCAAACCAGTTACAAAGTCCTTCTCTGGAGAGGAAGTGAGAGTTAATTGTCAGGTGCTGCCCAAGGGGAGAGAGGCTGACAGTGACAGAGACTTTAAGGAGGAATCTGAAAGAGTTGGATCTTTCCCCATGTCCATGGAGTGCTAAGCTTTAGGGACAGACAGGCAAGAGTGTAGACTGGCTTTTTTTTTTTTTTTTATGATTACATTTCAGAGAAAAATCTATTGTTCTAATAAATAATACTCCACTTTAAAAAAGCTGTCTGGTTGCAACTGTCATTATTCTTGGAAGGAACAGAATTGTAGGGTCTGGACGTACATCAGACCTACTGAGTCAATCTAGGGTGGCCATGTGTCTGGCTTTCAACCAGAAAGTCTGGTAGAAAAGGGAACCTGACAGTGTCTGGTCACATCTACTGACTGGACACCCAAAGTCCAGTTATTGCAGGAGGGGGAGGTGGGGTGTCACTGGGTCATTGCCCGCGCCAGCCCTTACTCAGCTGCGGCGGCCCCCTATCTGCATCAGGCAGCTGCAGCTCCCAGCCCTGGCTTCACAGGCGAGTCCCTCCTGACCCGGGTGGTGGGGGGTGGGAGGGGAAAAGCACCGAGTGACTGGGGGAGGGGAAAAGAGGAGTGGGGGTGGGACATCAGGGGAAAAGATGGGGCAGGAGCTTGGGGGAAGAGGCGGGGTGAGGGAGGTTCTGACACTCCTGCTGGAGTGTTCAGTTTCTAAATATTATCAAGGTGGCAATCCTAAGGTAATCATGGTTGATACACAAGGGACTGCAGCACAGTGCCTGGTCTGAGAGTGGGAGAATTGTGTGGTTCATCCTAAGAGGCAGGCAACTACTAGGGACTTGAGGGGGAGTGTATTTAGAGGAGGATCAGAGGGGCAGTTAGCCCAGGAACTGTGACAAATGCAAAACCCATCTGTGCAATCTGTGTTTAAGAATTTCAAAATTTAGAATCTGAATCAAGAACTAAAAACAAATGAAATGCAAAGCTAATTGAAGGCTAATTCTCAGACTAACTCAAAAAGTACATATTAAGTGTTAGCTTAAATTCAGAGTCAAAACTCTGAATTTCCAGATTTTTGTTGCTTAGATGTAGATTTTTCTCGTTTGCTGGAGCAGCTTGAACAAAAAAGAAAAACCTACGTCTCAGCCACAAAAGCATGGAAGTTCAGTGAAATTATAATAACTACAATTCAGGTTTAATTGAAGACTGAAAATGACTCTGCCAAGGGAGAGGAGGAAGTGATTTTTATCAATAAAGGGAAGGTGGTTAACACGGTTGTTCACCTGGTTGGTTGTCAGAGAATTTATGAACATAAGTGATTGTGTTAACCTTTAGACTGTTGCGGCTGTCACCCTCAGCTATGGAACAATTTTTGCTAAAAATAAACCTTGCTGAGACCTACATCTGCAATTGTCTGAAAGGAAATGTTAGAATGACACTGTCAACTACTCTACATTGTTTATTACACTCACTTGTTAGTAAAAAGAAAAGGAGTACTTGTGGCACCTTAGAGACTAACCAATTTATTTGAGCATGAGCTTTCGTGAGCTACAGCTCACTTCATCGGATGCATCCGATGAAGTGAGCTGTAGCTCACGAAAGCTCATGCTCAAATAAATTGGTTAGTCTCTAAGATGCCACAAGTACTCCTTTTCTTTTTGCGAATACAGACTAACATGGCTGTTACTCTGTCACTTGTTAGTAGTAGTCTATTTTCAGGCTAGTAACAAAACTTAATTTTAACTTCTGATATTTTTTTTTTACCCTTTTCATTTGGCAAATACTGATTTTTTTTTATTCTATATTTCTAACAAAAAATGGTAGACTTTTTTTAACCACCCTGTATTTGTGCTTCATTACCAGTGAAATCAGCAGCAACGTCCCCCTTTGTGGCATTTGAGAATTGTTTCAAAGGCAGCAAAGCAGCACACAGATGAATACTCTCTCTTGCCTCCCCTCCCCACATTTTGAATATCTTAAAAAGAAAAGGAGTACTTGTGGCACCTTAGAGACTAACCAATTTATTTGAGCATGAGCTTTCGTGAGCTACAGCTCACTTCATCAGATACATACCGTGGAAACTGCAGCAGACTTTATATATACACAGAGAATATGAAACAATACCTCCTCCCACCCCACTGTCCTGCTGGTAATAGCTTATCTAAAGTAATCGTCAGGTTAGGCCATTTCCAGCACAAATCCAGGTTTTCTCACCCTCCACCCCCCCACACAAATTCACTCTCCTGCTGGTGATAGCCCATCCAAGGTGACAACTCTTTACACAATGTGCATGATAATGAAGTTAGGCCATTTCCTGCACAAATCCAGGTTCTCTCACTCCCTCACCCCCCTCCAGAAACCCACCCCCATACACACACAGACTCACTCTCCTGCTGGTAATAGCTCGTCCAAACTGACCACTCTCCAAGTTTAAATCCAAGTTAAACCAGAACATCTGGGGGGGGAAAAAACAAGAGGAAATAGGCTACCTTGCATAATGACTTAGCCACTCCCAGTCTCTATTTAAGCCTAAGTTAATAGTATCCAATTTGCAAATGAATTCCAATTCAGCAGTTTCTCGCTGGAGTCTGGATTTGAAGTTTTTTTGTTTTAAGATAGCGACCTTCATGTCTGTGATTGCGTGACCAGAGAGATTGAAGTGTTCTCCGACTGGTTTATGAATGTTATAATTCTTGACATCTGATTTGTGTCCATTTATTCTTTTACGTAGAGACTGTCCAGTTTGACCAATGTACATGGCAGAGGGGCATTGCTGGCACATGATGGCATAAATCACATTGGTGGATGTGCAGGTGAACGAGCCTCTGATAGTGTGGCTGATGTTATTAGGCCCTCTGATGGTGTCCCCTGAATAGATATGTAGGCACAATTGGCAACGGGCTTTGTTGCAAGGATAAGTTCCTGGGTTAGTGGTTCTGTTGTGTGGTATGTGGTTGTTGGTGAGTATTTGCTTCAGGTTGCGGGGCTGTCTGTAGGCAAGGACTGGCCTGTCTCCCAAGATTTGTGAGAGTGTTGGGTCATCCTTTAGGATAGGTTGTAGATCCTTAATAATGCGTTGGAGGGGTTTTAGTTGGGGGCTGAAGGTGACGGCTAGTGGCGTTCTGTTATTTTCTTTGTTAGGCCTGTCCTGTAGTAGGTAACTTCTGGGAACTCTTCTGGCTCTATCAATCTGTTTCTTTACTTCCGCAGGTGGGTATTGTAGTTGTAGGAAAGCTTGACAGAGATCTTGTAGGTGTTTGTCTCTGTCTGAGGGGTTGGAGCAAATGCGGTTGTATCGCAGAGCTTGGCTGTAGACGATGGATCGTGTGGTGTGGTCAGGGTGAAAGCTGGAGGCATGCAGGTAGGAATAGCGGTCAGTAGGTTTCCGGTATAGGGTGGTGTTTATGTGACCATTGTTTATTAGCACTGTAGTGTCCAGGAAGTGGATCTCTTGTGTGGACTGGACCAGGCTGAGGTTGATGGTGGGATGGAAATTGTTGAAATCATGGTGGAATTCCTCAAGAGCTTCTTTTCCATGGGTCCAGATGATGAAGATGTCATCAATATAGCGCAAGTAGAGTAGGGGCTTTAGGGGACGAGAGCTGAGGAAGCGTTGTTCTAAATCAGCCATAAAAATGTTGGCATACTGTGGGGCCATGCGGGTACCCATAGCAGTGCCGCTGATCTGAAGGTATACATTGTCCCCAAATGTGAAATAGTTATGGGTAAGGACAAAGTCACAAAGTTCAGCCACCAGGTTAGCCGTGACATTATCGGGGATAGTGTTCCTGACGGCTTGTAGTCCATCTTTGTGTGGAATGTTGGTGTAGAGGGCTTCTACATCCATAGTGGCCAGGATGGTGTTATCAGGAAGATCACCGATGGATTGAAGTTTCCTCAGGAAGTCAGTGGTGTCTCGAAGGTAGCTGGGAGTGCTGGTAGCGTAGGGCCTGAGGAGGGAGTCTACATAGCCAGACAATCCTGCTGTCAGGGTGCCAATGCCTGAGATGATGGGGCGCCCAGGATTTCCAGGTTTATGGATCTTGGGTAGTAGATAGAATATCCCAGGTCGGGGTTCCAGGGGTGTGTCTGTGCGGATTTGATCTTGTGCTTTTTCAGGAAGTTTCTTGAGCATATGCTGTAGTTGCTTTTGGTAACTCTCAGTGGGATCATAGGGTAATGGCTTGTAGAAACTCGTGTTGGAGAGCTGCCGAGCAGCCTCTTGTTCATATTCCGACCTATTCATGATGACAACAGCACCTCCTTTGTCAGCCTTTTTGATTATGATGTCAGAGTTGTTTCTGAGGCTGTGGATGGCATTGCGTTCCGCATGGCTGAGGTTATGGGGCAAGTGATGCTGCTTTTCCACAATTTCAGCCCGTGCACGTCGGCGGAAGCACTCTATGTAGAAGTCCAGTCTGCTGTTTCGACCTTCAGGAGGGGTCCACCTAGAATCCTTCTTTCTGTAGTGTTGGTAGGGAGACCTCTGTGGATTAGTATGTTGTTCAGAGGTATTTTGGAAATATTCCTTGAGTCGGAGACGTCGAAAATAGGATTCTAGGTCACCACAGAACTGTATCATGTTCATGGGGGTGGAGGGGCAGAAGGAGAGGCCCCGAGATAGAACAGCTGCTTCTGCTGGGCTGAGAGTATAGTTGGATAGGTTAACAATATTGCTAGGTGGGTTGAGGGAACCATTGCTGTGGCCCCTTGTAGCATGTAGTAGTTTAGAAAGTTTAGTGTCCTTTTTCTTTTGTAGAGAAGCAAAGTGTGCGTTGTAAATGGCTTGTCTAGTTTTAGTAAAATCCAGCCACGAGGAAGTTTGTGTGGAAGGTTGGTTTTTTATGAGAGTACCCAGAAGTTACCTACTACAGGACAGGCCTAACAAAGAAAATAACAGAACGCCACTAGCCGTCACCTTCAGCCCCCAACTAAAACCCCTCCAACGCATTATTAAGGATCTACAACCTATCCTAAAGGATGACCCAACACTCTCACAAATCTTGGGAGACAGGCCAGTCCTTGCCTACAGACAGCCCCGCAACCTGAAGCAAATACTCACCAACAACCACATACCACACAACAGAACCACTAACCCAGGAACTTATCCTTGCAACAAAGCCCGTTGCCAATTGTGCCCACATATCTATTCAGGGGACACCATCAGAGGGCCTAATAACATCAGCCACACTATCAGAGGCTCGTTCACCTGCACATCCACCAATGTGATTTATGCCATCATGTGCCAGCAATGCCCCTCTGCCATGTACATTGGTCAAACTGGACAGTCTCTACGTAAAAGAATAAATGGACACAAATCAGATGTCAAGAATTATAACATTCATAAACCAGTCGGAGAACTCTTCAATCTCTCTGGTCACGCAATCACAGACATGAAGGTCGCTATCTTAAAACAAAAAAACTTCAAATCCAGACTCCAGCGAGAAACTGCTGAATTGGAATTCATTTGCAAATTGGATACTATTAATTTAGGCTTAAATAGAGACTGGGAGTGGCTAAGTCATTATGCAAGGTAGCCTATTTCCTCTTGTTTCCCCCCCCCCCCCCCCCCCCCCCCCCAGATGTTCTGGTTTAACTTGGATTTAAACTTGGAGAGTGGTCAGTTTGGACGAGCTATTACCAGCAGGAGAGTGAGTCTGTGTGTGTATGGGGGTGGGTTTCTGGAGGGGGGTGAGGGAGTGAGAGAACCTGGATTTGTGCAGGAAATGGCCTAACTTCATTATCATGCACATTGTGTAAAGAGTTGTCACCTTGGATGGGCTATCACCAGCAGGAGAGTGAATTTGTGGGGGGGGGTGGAGGGTGAGAAAACCTGGATTTGTGCTGGAAATGGCCTAACCTGACGATTACTTTAGATAAGCTATTACCAGCAGGACAGTGGGGTGGGAGGAGGTATTGTTTCATATTCTCTGTGTATATATAAAGTCTGCTGCAGTTTCCACGGTATGTATCTGATGAAGTGAGCTGTAGCTCACGAAAGCTCATGCTCAAATAAATTGGTTAGTCTCTAAGGTGCCACAAGTCCACGGCTGTTACTCTGAAACCTTTGAATATCTTGGTTCTCCACTGTCTTGCACTTTTTAGACTCATTTTGGCCTGTGCAAAGTGGATGTAATAACTACACAGATTGTAAATGTATCCGTTTTACTGAAACCGTTTGCCAGATGTATATTGTTGATTAATGCACAGATTTTAAAACATTGTATTCCTTCATTTGCAGGGAAATGATAACTTTGTATGAAAATCACTCTGATTTACGCTGGAAGGGATACGGCTATGCCATTGCTCTTCTTGTCGTGGTTGTCTTTCAGACACTTGTCCATCAGTTATACCAGCGTTTCAATATGCTCACCTCTGTCAAAATTAAGACTGCTGCTGTTGGGCTGATATACAGAAAGGTAACTGCTTCTTCTAACATTACCCGCTAATCTCCAAAAAGGGCAAATGTCTCCCTTTTGAAAGACAAAAGAAGTGCTACAAAAGCAAAGATGTTGTAGATTGATGAAAATATTAATAAAGGTGCCTGAACTATAACTGTATCACTAGCAACAGCTGAAGTTAAAATTGCATGTTTCCATTCTAAGAGTCCTATCTTACAACTAAATGGGGGAAGCTCTGCATCAGTGCAGAATCCGTGGCGATATAGGGGTCTGCTAGGGTAGGGCAAGTTGCTGGATTGGGAGCTACCCCCTTTTTCACTTGCTTACTGTTCTTTGAAACTCACTTTTTTTTTTTTAAACCGGAAAGTTTCCAGCCTTGGTCTGTGTGTAAAGGCGGAGGGCTGTGTGTGTGTGTGTGTGTGTGTGTGTGTGTGTGTAAGTTTGAACAAAAATAATTCATCCATTTTTGAGCAAAAAGAAGGCTGAATTCCCCTCCATCCCTAGCCTTTTTAAAACAGAAAAACTACTTATGCAGCTTTTCGTTGAATTGCTCTAGCATTGAAGTGGTGGGAGCAGAAAGTTGAAATTTTGGCCATGAAATCTCCTCTCTAGGGGAGAAAAGTTGAGATCTTCAGCATTTCAGTGAAAATTGGATTTGATTTGGCACAGCAGTGCTAATTTGAAAGTTGCAGTATGCACAATAGTTTAGGAACGGTTGTGTTTTTTTAAAAGTAACTTTCACCTGATGTTTTAGATGAACTCTGTAAATGTGTGCATAGCTAATACATGTAGTAGGCCCTGTCTCATTCAGCGCAAGGAAGCTTAGGTGCTAATAAAGCTCAAGAACTTTTCTGGAGAGAGAGAAGATATCTCTATAGCTGGTCTATGTTGAGTTTGTGAGCTACAAAGTATTTACTGTACTGTAGTGCACAGCAAATGAGGCAAAGATGCTTTCTTTTTTCCCCCTTTTAAATTTACTGTGTAATGAATGAGGCAGGACTGTGCATGGGTTGCTACACAGTGCATCTTATACTTACTGTGCACAATCTGAAGGATGCAAGGGCTGAAACAATTCACTGTCTCTATTTAATGTGTCCAAAAGACAGCCTCCTCTTTCAGGAGACTCAAACTAGCCTCAAACATTAGGTGAGATTCTGTGCTGCACTCCTAAGACAGCCTGTAACTGTCTGTCTTCCTTGGTTTCTGCACTGGGGGGTATTCTCTCGGCCTCATATAGGGCTTGTAAAACCCCTTTACGCCACTCTGGCCCCTTTAGCTCATATGCGGGGGCCAAAGCAGTGCGGGGAATCTCATCCATTGAGTGCAATTTAGCTGTTACTTTATTATGCCTAAGACAGGTCTTTGAAAACACCTTTAAAATAAAGTACATATTTAAGAAAGGTAGTTCATTTTGTGACCGTACGCTTTGGTTTCTTGCTATTGTTGCAGGCTTTAAGCTTAGCTAATTCTTCACGGAGAAAATATACAACTGGTGACATTGTTAACTTGATGTCAGCAGATGCTCAACAACTTATGGAACTGACTGTAAACCTCAACCTTCTATGGTCAGCACCTTTTCAGATCCTGATGGCTATAGTCTTTCTCTGGCAAGAACTGGGCCCATCAGTGCTAGCAGGTGTTGCAGTGCTCGTCTTGGTTATACCTATAAATGCTTTTGTTGCTGCAAAAGTGAAACGGCTGAGGGTAAGAAATCTAAATGTTAATGCTGGAAACAATTGTGGTGTTACAATGAAGAGCTGATTTTTAAAGAAGAACGTAAAACTAATGTAGGCACAAAATAACCAGATTCCTTTGTTGGAGGGGGAGCTTTTGGTATATCATCTATCAATATTTAGATCACTAAACTTTATCTATAAACAAAAAACAATAAACCGAAGAGATTTTGTGTATCTGTAGAAGTGTTATAGGCCATAATCCTACAAACACTTACGCATGTGCTTAACTTTACACACAAGTCATCCTGTTCAACTCACTGTTAGCAAATTTCTGGCAATAGTTAGGATTTCTGGTTTTAGGACAAAACTGACTAACATACCAACAAAATAGTAAGGTGTGTTTTCAGGGGCTTGTTATTAAATAAAATGGAAGTCAAAAATCCAAAGGTCCAAATCCTACAACTGCTGCACCCATGTGGAGTACTAAATAGGGTGATCAGATGTCCCGATTTTATAGGGATAGTCCCAATATTCAGGGCTTTGTCTTATATAGGCACCTATTTCCCCCCACCCTTTTTCCTGATTTTTCACACTTGCTATCTAGTCCCCGAAGCGCTATTGAGTCAGCAACTGATTTGGGCCTATATCTTTTCCCTGTTCACAGTTTTCGTTTGGGGGTGAAGAAGGAAAAGAAAATAGAAGAGGTAGCCCATACGTTTTTGGGTGTTAATCCCCAGGAGCAGAGGATGTTGACATAGGTGTTACATGGCTTCCCTTCTGTCAGTAAAGAGCAGGTCTTAAAAAAAAAATCATATGCCTAAAGATAAACACCACAAACCAGACACTCTGCTTACAGTGTGAAATACTGACCAGAAGAGTTAGTCACAGAAGTGAGTGTGCCAGTAATTCAATACATTTAAATTAATAATACACGTTTGATTTAGGCCCTAAATCTAGGTTTAATTAACAAAAAAGCTTTTACAAACCTTTCCATGATTACTATAATTAATTTAAGTGGGGGTTGGGAAGTGGAATAAGTGACCTTCCTCAGCAGAGATGAAATGATCTGGCCATGATCTGTAGTAAAAGGTGCAGGAGGTAATTCTGGGAAAAGATATCTTTGTGAGGATCCTCTCAGAGATTTCACTTTCATGCTCTGACTCACACCATCCCATTGAGGTGTGTGTGTGTGGGGGGGCAGATTAGCCCCCCCAATACTCAGAAAAGGCTGCACGACCCACTCTGAAACCTGCCTCCACAACCCCTCTCTCTGGCTCCCTGATACCACAGCTCCATTGGCACCCTTTTATCATGGACTTCCCTTGGCCACAGCTGCCCATGATCCACAGAAAGAATAAAAACAGCCCAAACTATTATCTTTTCCAAGGAAACTTTACAGGGCTATAAGGGAAGCTATTTGTATTCCCCAGCATACCCTGTTTCTAGCTGCTTATGCAGTGAGGGCCATGAACCTGTGGAGAGGTCTGGTCTATGTGTCTGTGAAAACAGTGCCACAGCTGACCTCCACCAGGAGGAAGGGGAGGGCAGATTTTTACACAGAAGTTCCCCTCACCATACAGATCTTGTCAGTGATGTGAAGGGAGAAGGAGAAAAGTGAGGGCGAGTGCAGTGATCTTGGCCACTGTTTGCAACCCAAAGTGTTCTGCCTAAGTATCCTAATAACCAGAGTGTGAAAGGTGTTAAGTGAAACTGACTAGCATGTTTTCATTGTGCAAATTGAGTGAAATGCACAAATTAAATCTAGCATAAGTAGTAAGAAGAGAGGATTTTTTTAAAAACTCAGGTTTTAGTCATCAAAGATGTTGTCAGTAACAGAGGAAAGGAATTTCTTTTTCAAAATATGCTCTTTAACCTAAGTATTCCTTCACATCTCACAAATCAGACTGGGCCAAATTCTGTTTGCTTTTGTCACAGAAATAGTTTCAGCAGTTTTTTGGGACTACTTACATGTGGTAGGTGAGCAGGATTTGACTCCTTGTGAGTGACTATTAAAGTCAATTTGCAAATGGTTACTACTCCATGGAAAAATATAATGAATAATCTATTCAAGATTTTAAGGAATCAACATCACAATTTTTTTTATAAATCATAATTTAGATGTTTAAGCATTGTTAAGATTAATCTATTTTGTAATTCTAGAACACTGAGAACTGAAACTCTAATTAGGAAGCTTTTAATTAGAATCTAAGAAATGCAGTTATTACTGTAATCATGCTGCATGAAGTATTACAAAAAAATCAAGATGATATTTTTTAAAGAAAAAGTGCTATTAGAGAGGACATACCAATCCTTTTATCATATGATGATAAAATGATATACATGTCAGATACCAAATGTGAAGTACATTTGACAATGTAACGTGTACAGTACAAGAATTTTTTTCCAAGAGAGTCAATAATAGAGTACAGAGTAACAGCCGTGTTAGTCTGTATTCACAAAAAGAAAAGGAGTACTTGTGGCACCTTAGAGACTAACCAATTTATTTGAGCATAAGCTTTCGTGAGCTACAGCTCACTTCATAGGATGCATACTGTGGAAAGTGTAGATGATCTTTTTATACACACAAAGCATGAAAAAATACCTCCCCCCACCCCACTCTCCTGCTGGTAATAGCTTATCTAAAGTGACCACTCTCCTTACAATGCGTATGATAATCAAGGTGGGCCATTTCCAGCACAAATCCAGGGAGACTGCTGAAATTCAGAGAGACTGCTGAATTGGAATTCACTTGCAAATTGGATACAATTAACTTAGGCTTGAATAGAGACTGGGAGTGGCTAAGTCATTATGCAAGGTAACCTATTTCCCCTCATTTTTTCCTACCCCTCCCCCCCCATCAAACATTCTTGTTTAACCCTGGATTTGTGCTGGAAATGGCCCACCTTGATTATCATACACATTGTAAGGAGAGTGGTTACTTTAGATAAGCTATTACCAGCAGGAGAGTGGGGTGGGGGGAGGTATTTTTTCATGCTTTGTGTGTATAACAAGATCTTCTACACTTTCCACAGTATGCATCCGATGAAGTGAGCTGTAGCTCACGAAAGCTTATGCTCAAATAAATTGGTTAGTCTCTAAGGTGCCACAAGTACTCCTTTTCTTTTTGCGAATAATAGAGTAGTAGCTGTGTTCACTGTCTGAAGTACACAAAATATGTTTGAATCTCTGATATTTTTTAAAAAATTGTAAGCATTGCTCTCTCTTTTTTAAACTAGAAAAGCCAAATGAAGAATACAGATCAGCGAGTGAAACTACTAAATGAAATCTTGCATGGAATAAAGGTAACACCAGCAGCTAATGAGTTTCATTGCTCTCCCTAATAAAGATGAACGACTATGTTATTCAGAAAACTAGGGTTTTGTCACTGAACCTTTCGACTGATAATGTAGGAAAGAAGAATTTAGAGGAAAATATATTCTGTTATATAACTACTTAAAGTGGATTTTTAAAGCATTATTAAAATAAGAGATGTGATTATAAAATATAGATTACCCATGATATTTTGATCATGTTCTCTTGTTTTATTTTTTAATCAGCACAGATAGTTTGTCATTAGATGGTTGGAAATCTTCACTAAACTTCACTTTTCTTGAAGAACAAAATTGAGTTTTTCAAATTTGTTCTTGTTTCTGAAAATCTATTTGTCATTTATGCTTCTTCAATTTTTAAATATTGAAGTAGCCAGTACTTCAAATTATTCACAGTTCATTCTGCATTTTTCTGAAGTTTTGTGGATTTCTAACCACAGACATTGGTGCTGCTATAAAATGTATATAATACTTTCTTTAAGATGTTGCTTCTTGGTTGCAAGTAAGATAGAGAATATTTTTATCATGAAAGTGCTAGTATGATGGACTGGTAGCTATTTGCCAATACAAAGCTTGAAACCTCTCCTTCCTTGGGCATTTTGTGTTCTTTTCATTCATAATACCACCTTATATAGTATCTTTCATGTAGATGGATCCTAAGAGTTTCTTTCCAGATTCTATGGGCATACTTGCTTCAATTAAACTACCCACATAGCTAAAGGGTTAGGCCCTACTTGTATATGTAAATTCTTCTGTCTGGTGTTCTGGACAATAGTAAAGGATGTTTTCAGGTGTCCTTAGGAGTCCTTTGGCCACACTTTAAATTTACTTCCTTATCAGATAACAGTATTGTCTGGACACACCACCTGGAGATGATCAGTCTTACATGCTGTGCACCAGAAAAATGACATAAGCGTGTAGCTTACCAAGCTGATTTTTTCCCACATCAGAAAGTGATAGAAGAGGGTTACAATGAAGTCAGATGGTGGCACCTCTGTGAATAAATTTAATAAACTAAAATGTACATGGGGTGAATGCTGATAGTAGTAATCTGGAATAATAAGTAATCCACCAAAACAGGAGCACAGTGAAATGTATAGAGCTCAAGGAGACTACACTATAGCATTCTTCATAACAAATGTCATTTTGGGTTATATTGGGTCTTGCTGGGACAATATTTCATTTGTAGAAGCTATCCACTGGAAAATGCAAGTGTTGGATATTTACAGTTTTGTATTGTTCAACATTTGCAGATACATTTTTGGAATTTAAACTCATTTTAACAATCACTGCTGTTGATTTACTAAGATGTAATTTTCTGTTTATTTGTATTTAGATTCTTAAACTTTATGCATGGGAACCTTCATATCAGAAGAAGGTTGTGGAAATACGAGAACATGAAATAGATGTTCTGAAGTCATCTGGGTACCTGACAACTTTCTCCATGCTAACTTTAACCTGTATCCCTTTTATGGTGCGTTACTTAACAATATCCATTTTTGTAGCTAGCTATCACTCTCACCAGAGTATCTGAGAGCCTCACAACCATTAATGAATTTATCACCACAATATCTCTGTGAGGTCTGGAAGTATTATTATAATACCCGTTTTACATAGGGGAATTGAGGCATAGAGAGATTGTGACTTTTCCAAGGTCATACAGGAAATCTGTGGCAGAGCCAGGAATGAAATCCAGATCTCTTCAGTCCAGTCCAGTGTCTTAATCCAAAGACCCTCCTTCTGTAATGTGAACAGTCACACATTCTTTTTTAATAGCGTTGATTCTTGTTGATATCCCCATTAAGCATCTAAGACAAGTTTTTGCTTTTTTTCCATGCTCAGATTTTTAAAAGGAAACAAGATTGGGGTGGAGGTGGGGAAAGAGGTACACATTCTAGTTCTTCTGAGAAGAATAACTTTCTGTGGGTGAAAAAAGATACCTTACATCGGAGTGAGATAGAGACAACTTAAGCCTGGCTGTGCTGGATAATATACTTGAGAAGGACAGAAGCTAAATTCCCTCTGACACACTCCTTGAAGTTGATAGCATCTGTTCGAGGTTCCCCCATCAAACTCCCTACGTAGCAAATAAAGCTTCTCGCAGTTATTCACAAAAGTCACAATCTGTTTAGTACGCTTCCACACCTACTGATAGCATAGCTATATTCAGAAGTCAGATAGGAATTTTTCTTTTCCCTCCTCTGAAGCCACATAACTAGGGCCCTACCAAATTCACGGTCCATTTTGGTCAATTTCACAGTGATAGGGTTTTAAAAAATGTAAATTTAATAATTTCAGCTATTTAAGTCTGAAATTTCAGTGTTGTAATTGTAGGGGTCCTCACCCAAAAGAGGAGTTGTGGGAGGGAAGGGTTCCGCAAGATTATTGTAGGGGTTATTGCCACCCTTACGTCTGCATTGTCTTCAGAGCTGGGCGGCCGGAGAGCAGCGGCTCTTGGCCAGATGCCCAGCTCTGAAAGCAGAGCCACTGCCAGTAGCAGCACAGAAGTAAGGATGACATAGTACAACACTTTTACTTCTGCACTGCTGCCTGCAGAGCTGGGACCTCAATCAGCAGCCGCCACTCTCTGGCTGCCCAGCTCTGAAGGCAGCAGTGCAGAAGTAAGGGTGGCCTGGTATGGTTTTGTCACCCTAACTTCTGCGCTGCTGCTGGCAGGGCGCTGCCTTCAGAGCTAGGCACCTGGTAAACAGCCGCTGCTCTCGAGCCACCCAGCTCTGAAAGCAGTGCAGACATAAGGGTGGCAATACCACAAACTCCTAAAATAACCTTGTGACACCCACTCCGTTTTCAGTCAGGACCATCAATTTGAGAAACTCTGGTGTCCCATGTGAAATCTGTATCGTATACGGTAAAAACACACAAAAGACCAGATTTCACAGGGGGAGACTAGATTTCATGGTCCGCGACACATTTTTCATGGCCATGAATTTGGTAAGGCTCTACACATAACAAGCAATTGCTATAGTAAAGTACCAAAAACAACATAAGTGAACACATTTATTTCTGCAGCACACCTGATCTTCTGAGCTAAAGCCTACATCTGCTGGAAAATTGGGGGACCATGTGTTAGTAGATTGAATTCATAACTGGGAGTCAGAAACTCATGGGTTAATTCCAGTTTACTGTATGGATTTAGGCCAATCTTTTAACTCTTCTCTGCTAGTTTTTTCATTTGTAAAAGTGGGATACTGATGTTTATTTGTGTATTATAAATCACAACCATGTTATGATGCATGATTTGTAAAGTACTAAATAATAATTGCAGAAGTGCAACTGTTACTGCATAATACATTTGTGCATTTACCTCAGTAACATATTTCATCCCTTCCTAAATTCCTGCAGAAGAAAGAAAATGATACAATTTAATTATATAAGTAAACACTGTTGAAAAATCATGTGGTCATATGGTGACCAGCTCTGTTATCATTATGCCTTTCTGCTTTTTAAAGTTTGGAAGATGCTTTTAATCCTTGTTTTTAGCAACCTCCTCTCTCTTCTCTTCCCTTCCCTTCCTCTCTGCCACTCCCCTCCCTGCCACTGAACTGTAAGGTTCTGAATTTTAAGAAACTAAAACTGTTCAAAAAAAAATAACAAGACTTCTAGCCAACTTCATCCCAACTCCGTTTCAGTGGAGTTACACTAGGAATGCATTTGTCCCTTCAGACTTAATCACTTCAATAAATAGGAGAAAGTATGGGCCAGATCCTCACCTGGATAAGTCCTGTTTTGTCAAACTAAAGTAGAGAAGTTTCAGAGTAGCAGCTGTGTTAGTCTGTATCCGCTAAAACGAAAAGGAGTACTTGTGGCACCTTAGAGACTAACAAATTTATTTGAGCATAAGCTTTCGTGAGCTACAGCTACAGCTCATAAAAGCTTATGCTCAAATAAATTTGTTAGTCTCAAGGTGCCAAAAGTCCTCTTTTTTTTTTTAAAAGTAGAGAAGTATCTTTTTCTCGTTTTTATCATCTTTAACAAAACATAAGCCTTTAAAATATATCCATTCTGTGTGAAATGCCTGGGTTAGTTAACTTGATTTTCAGAGCACCCGTGTAAAACGTACATGTCCAAATTCTTTGTTGCTTTATATCTGGCTGCAGCTTCATTGACTTCAGTTGCTTTGTCCATTTACAGCTGCTGAGAATTTGACCTTTATTAGAATGTCACATGTTTTTAGGAATAGTAAAACCTAGGTGATCCTTCATGACCTTCTAGTAAGGCTGAAACTAGAGCTGGTTGGGAATTTGTCGACTTAAATCTTTTTCTTCAGAAAATGCCGATTCATTGAAACAAAACCTGTTCATGGGAGAGGGACAGTTTTGACACTTCTTGTGGAAAAAAATTGGAAAAATTTCAGAGTTGCCAGTTTCCCATTTTGACATTTTTGAAACAAAAAAGTCCTTTTCTTTAGTTCAAAATGACTTTTTTCATTTTGAAATGCAAGCTAATTATAGTAAATAAAATTTAAAAACGAAAATTGTCAAAATTGACACACAGTGTTTCATGTGCGCTGAATGGAATGTTTCCTCACACTGTCAGTCCATAAATATGTGAGATGGACTTTTTGTCCCAATTCAGGACCAAAAATCTGTTTCCTGCCCCATTCTAACGGAAACACCTTCATTTGTTTATGTCAGTAGGCATGCAATTGCTTGTTAAAATGACAGTGCCAATATACTGTGGAAAAAGCAGACAGTGGGGATACAAGTGCCAATCAACAAATGGAGACTATTGAGACCTTCAAATAGACTGAAATCCAATGGGAATATTATGTGTGTACAAACTTAAGTATGAAATGGAATTTTATACCACAAGATATAAGAGCTTGTATTTAGTCTAAAGACAGAAGTATGTTCGTTTTAATGCATGAATAGTAGCACAGTTTGTGTTTCAGTTTGCATTAAGCTGTAGTCAACATCCAGCTCTTAATTGCTACCATCATATTTTTGTAGCAGGAATCACTGAAAAGTAAAACTAAGCAGGATGAGAAAAGTAATGAAAAAATAATCACCCCCTCCCCTCCTTTTTTTTTTTTAAAGGTCTCATTGGCTACGTTTGGAGTGTATTTTCTGCTGGATCAAGAGAATGTCCTAACTGCAACTAAAGTTTTTACATCTATTTCTTTGTTTAATATTTTGCGACTGCCTTTGTTTGATTTGCCAACAGTGATCTCTGCCGTAGCCCAGGTAAAATCTAAATCAAATGCAAATAGGTGTCAAAAAAGGATGACATTTATGGCCCTTTATTAATCTCCAGGGTGTCATGTGGTTTAATCTATTTTAAGATAAAGGTTAAGCCACCTGATTATTTCTAGTTTTATTTTGTTGAAATTTTCATGTCTTTGAGGGGTGGGAGAGGCACTGGTATTGGAGGGGGTTTCAGAGTACATTATCTTTTGAAAAAAGAAAAGGAGTACTTGTGGCACCTTAGAGACTAACCAATTTATTTGAGCATGAGCTTTCGTGAGCTACAGCTCACTTCATCGGATGAAGTGAGCTGTAGCTCACGAAAGCTCATGCTCAAATAAATTGGTTAGTCTCTAAGGTGCCACAAGTACTCCTTTTCTTTTTGCGAATACAGACTAACACGGCTGTTACTCTGAAACCTGTCATTATCTTTTGAAGTATGTTAACATATTATAAGGAATGACCAGCAGGTGGCATGAGTACTGTTCCTATTTCTACTTGTGCTCTATCTACTGTTTCTATATGTAGTTCAGTTTCTTGTAAAGAAAGTAGCAAGGCCATTGTCAGCAGATGCCCTCTCCATCCTGCTGTCAGACATGGGCAACAAACTATGCTGAATCAGAACTCAACCCTTCCTGGGGTTTGGTTTTATTAACCCAGAAATTAGCAGTAGTGTAACAAAATTGAGCTAAGTCTCCCCAAGCGTGGCTGCTGCCTTACGACTGCTCAGTTTATATGCTAAATGTTCCCTCTCTCTTCCGGAGAGCTAATCCACAAACAACCTGTCTCAGACTTTGTCTCCACTGACACACAGATGTTTTTTAAACAGCAAGATAACTAACGAGCGTGGAAACAAGTCACTCGTAGTGTTTGCCACAAGGTAGCTAGCAGGTCAGCATTGTACCCCAATGCTGGTAGCTAGCAGGTCAGCATTGTACCCCAATGTGGTTGACTTCGCTTCATTTACCTTAAATAAAACTAAAGTGCATTGTCTCCACTATGTTTTTCCAGTAGAATAATAGCTAAAGCACCCTTTTTTTGTCAGTGAAGACATAACCTTCATGAGTCAGCAGAGCCTACTTCCCACTGGGACACGATTATCAATGCTGTCTAACAGGGTGTGGTGTTTCAAGTGAATACTGCTGTCCGCCTAAATCAGTGGTCTCCAAACTTTTCAGGGTTGCGCCCCTCCTTGACCCTGTCCGTGCCCCTGCCAGAGCCGGGGCTGGGAGTGGGGCTGCAGCTTGGGAGGAGGAACATAGACGGGGTAAGGGGTCTGAGGCTGGGGCCGCAGCTGAGATGGGGCTGGGAATGGAGCCCTGGCTGGGGTCCAAGGCTGGGGAGAGGGCTGGAGCTGCAGCCAGGAGCTGAGGCTGGGCATGGGGCCAAGGCTCGGAGTGGGGCTGGAGCAGATATGGGGGCATAGCGGAGCTGGGTGGCTCTCCCGCTCCGCTCCCTCTGGGGGCTGGCCCAGGTCCCACACTGCCTCCTGGAATGTTCCTCTGTGCCTCCCTACAGGGTGCGCCCCACAGTTTCGGGACCACTGGCCTAAAACTTCAGCTACCTTTATGAATGTACATAAGGAAAACATTTTCTGTTCATTTCCCATCTCAGAATAAATTAATAGACATGCTTGTTTCTTGGTGTAATCTAGAATATATGAAGTATTGCTTAAAAAACCAAATAGCATAAAAGTTTGTGCATTCTACAGACAAAGGTTTCTCTGGGTCGTTTAGAGGATTTTCTGTATTCTGAAGACCTTGACCCTCAAGACATCAACACAAACTACAGTGGAAGTAAGCAGGGTTTTGTTGTTGTTTCTGTTGTTGTTATTCAATGTCTGCAGAAACAAATTGATTAACCAGCAATATCAGCTGAGGGGCTGCCTCTGTAACTTATTGTTGATTTCTCTTTATTGCAACAGATCATGCTGTGGGATTTATTGGTGCTTCTTTCCGATGGGAGAAGACTGGACCTTCAATCTTAAATAAGTAAGAATCAAGGTTTGTGAAGTAACTTTGAACAAGAATCTGTACAGGCATCACATTCTGCTAGGCGGAGTTTACATAGATCATGACATAACCGTCCACCTAGTGCAAGGTGCAGCATGTTGTGATGTCCCAGAACAGCGAGGTGGGAGATTGACTCCCCAGACCACAGTATCCCTCCGGATCTCCCCACTACTCAGGGAATGGAATAAACCCGTAACAGCGCATGCTTCCTGAGGTGCTGGCACTGCTATGTGACCAGAGCCATCTTCTCCTACCGCATTGCTACTCATGATGCAGGTAGCCAGAACAGAGACATGAAGGCACAAGATGGCCCAGTACCTCCGCACAGCTGCACAAGCTGGACCACTGAGCCCCCTGAAAGCATTTGTGAAAATAGCTACAAATCAAACAGGGTGTTTTTGTTTTCCTTTCGGAACTTACATGGTCTCTTACTGTTGTTAATCTTGTACTGTGTGGTGGCTTCCTACTGCACTGTTGCCCTGATTCTGCAATTGATAGCATATGGTGAATTTTTAACATGCAGAGAGACACTACAGTCTCCTTAAGTCCATAGCTTTTCAGGGTTCTAGAGTATGCTCTAGTCACAGGTATCCAAACTGAAATATTCACCTCCCCAGTCACAGTGGAGTAGACTGTATTTTTGCCGTTTAGTGTCCACTAAAGAGGATTCTTCTCTGTACACAGTACAGTGTTTATAGAGGATTACTGTTGTTTGTCTTCCTAAATGTTTCCAGTTTGAACATGAAGATCCCAGAAGGCTCTTTAGTTGCTGTGGTGGGGCAGGTTGGATCTGGAAAGTCATCTCTCCTTTCTGCTATTCTTGGAGAAATGAACAAGTTTGAAGGAACAGTCCAGAGAAAAGTAAAGTTGATTTTGTTTCTTGTATCCACAGTTATATTATTACAATATGACTGTTTTATAGAGGATGGTTTATTTGTGAATATAATAAAATATATTGACAATGGAAGCATTTCTTTTAGTATGCTGACCATTGGATTCTTTGAAAAAATGGCTTGGTGGCATTCATGTTACTTGTCAAGTTAACTGATTCGCAGCCACCTACACTAAAACTAATATGATTTAGTTTTCATAAACCTATAATTATTTATATTTATAATTATTTATTGCAAAAATCCTTAGGATTAAGGTCATGCATCAAGCCTACACATCCTACAGTGGCTGGTTTAGAAGAGTGATACAACCGTAACTCATTTGGAGCAGTGATATAGTTTTGCAGGAGATAGTCAGCCATTTCACAATGGCTTACACATAGAAAGGAGAGAAAACATTTAAATGGGGGAAAGTGAGTTGTGGACAGAGATGGAAGGAAGTTCATTCTGCCCCTCTCAATGATAACAGCTCCCTTGGCATAAACTCTTTCTGTGGTTGAACAGAGTGAGGAAATTGTCCAAGTGCCCATCACAATAAAATAGAATTTAAAGAGGCTTATATTAGGCTAAAACAGCTAAGCAGAAAGATAACCTCTCAACATAGCCCACACTAATAATAATACTTATCATACCAAACACTGTAAATAAATTAACCAATCACCATAATACTGATAAATGCAGAGTTGTCAAGTAACTCCTGAGTTTGAGTCACTTTGGAGTAAGATTAGAATTTGTTAGTCCCTTTCTTCCATTCCTATGTAAATCCGCTAGACCATATTGCCTTTCACTAATGTTTAAATAAAGAGGGGTCTGAAGTCTCTTGCTAATTTACAGCAAGCGAATCAATTTAGTACATTTTAGTGGAAATAAAAAGCAACAACAACAAAAGTGATGGGGAGCCTCTTTAGGACGGGGAACTATATAGAGCAGGGATTGGCAGCCTTTGGCACGTGCCCATCAGGGAAATCCGCTGGCTGGCCGGGACGGTTTATTTACCTGCAACGTCCGCAGGTTTGGCCTATCGCAGCTCCCACTGACTGCGGTTCGCCATTCCAGGCCAATGGGGGCTGCAGGAAGTGGCGTGGGCTGAGGGATGTGGGGGCTGCTGCTTCCCGCAGCCCCCTTTGGCCTGGAACGGTGAACCGCTGCCAGTGGGAGCTGCAATCGGCCGAACCTGCAGATGCGGCAGGTAAACAAACCAGCCTGGCCCGTCAGCGGATTTCCCTGATGAGCCGCATGCCAAAGGTTGCCGATTCCTGATACAGAGTAAGCTACTGAAGAGTTAGTATGGATTCATTGGGTGGAGGATGATGTCAATGAATCTCATCATATTTCTTAATAAAATTAATAGATTTTCATAGATTTATGCATTTAAGTCAGAAGGATCCACTATGATCATATAGTCAGGAGCTCTTAAAATCATCACTCCTGTCCCATAAAACCATGTTAGTTTCTAGTGTTGACATTTTTATCTAGCTGGATCATCAGTGGTGCATAAAGGCAGTGTGTAACTAACCACAGGAGTTTCCAGAATTAAGCAGTACTTCACCTTGTTATTCTAATTGAGCAATGCTTCAAAACTGGCTTTACATTAAAAACCGCAAATTAAACCAAAATATAATCTTCCTATATTTGCCACGTACTAACTACAGGTCCAGTTTTGCTACCTTTAAGTGCACTGAGTAATACCTTAGGATGCAAGAAGTCCTATTGCTCTCAATGAGGCTACTCAATGAGTAAGATTTTACTCAATTCGTGTAAGGGTGACAGAGTATAGTGTGCACATGCCCTCATAACATGCACAGTATTTCAGCCAGTATCTTCAACAGCTTGGTTTGGAACATTTGACTTTTTAGAATTCTAACAGTTTGACTGTGCTAATGTTTTAGAAGTAATAACCAATGACTTTACTTTGAAATATAATTTGAACAGTAGATGTTCTTAAAATGCTATCTTACCACATGTAGAACTGTCCAAATGAGAGTGTTGCCTTTTCTCTTTATTTAGGGTTCAGTGGCTTATGTTTCCCAGCAGGCCTGGATGCAGAATTCCATTTTGCAAGAAAATATTCTCTTTGGCTCAGATCTGAACAGGCCATATTATGAGAGGGTTTTGGAAGCCTGCGCTCTACTACCAGATTTGGAGCAGTTACCAAATAGGGATCAAACGGAGATTGGAGAAAGGGTGAGAACTTGAAAAATCACATGCAGTCACTCAGCTGAGCTGTAGTTCACAATGTCTTCCAAATGCATTTAGTTTGCTAAGGCTATGTCTACACTACATTGCCTTCAGCAAAATTTATGTCACTTAGTGGTGTGAATATTCCACTCCCCTGAGTGACATAAATTACGCCAGCATAAGCACTAGTGTGCACAGCGCTATGGTGGCAGGAGAGCTTCTCCTGCCAACATAACTACTGCCACATGTTGAGGGTGGATTAATTGTGTTAACGGAGAGCTCTCTCCCGTCAGCATAGAGAGACTACATGAGAGATCTTACAGCTGTGCCGCTGCAACCTCTCTAGTGTAGACGTAGTTTAATTGACATTAAACATGAAAAATACTAGAAAGACCTAACTCTGCCCCAAATGAAATCAGTGGGAACAGAGTTAGGCCAATGCTGGTTGCTTCTGAAAACCCCCCTCCCTTGTCCATAATATTGCTCTCCCCTCTCTACCCCTTTTCCCAGCTTGTGCGCAAACACGCGGATACTTCGCCTATCACAAATCACTCTTGTTTTTTCAAAGGTTATGTATGTTTGTCACAAAGGAGATGTACTGTATAAAATACATCCATATCCTTTTCTAGTCCTAAGCTTGGGAGTTTGCTAGAGCTCCTGTATGGAAGTTAGTGAGAGAACCAGAATGGAAAAGTTTAATTGTAAACTCTTTCAAATAAAGCTAAGTGGACATTTGTAAAACTCTAAGGGGATTTATAGCCACTTCCAAAGAGTTCCTCTTTTGAAGTAAAGCTGTGTCCCTACTTTCATGCTCTATGGTTGACTTACAACAGCAGTTTTAAGCTGTAAACAATTACTTTTAACCCTATAACCTTCAAGAAGAATGGAAAATAAATTATATACATATATTAAAACTACCACAAATATGTTTCATATGTGGTATCTCCTCTTGAAGTGATTTACACAGTCTATTTTCACTTAGTGGTATAGTGTAACTGATAGGAGCTAGACATGCTGCTTGAGAATGACAGTATCTTCCGTCCGATGATGTGAGCTGTAGCTCACGAAAGCTTATGCTCAAATAAATTTGTTAGTCTCTAAGGTGCCACAAGTACTCCTTTTCTTTTTTAGTAAATCATGTGTATCTCTTTTGACTGGTTTGATCTAATAATGCTTTTATTTTCCTAGGGAGTGAATATAAGTGTGGGGCAGAAGCAGAGAGTGAGTCTAGCTAGAGCTGTTTACAGCAATGCTGACCTATATCTTCTGGATGACCCCTTGTCTGCTGTAGATGTACATGTTGGAAAGCATCTTTTTGAGAAGCTGATTGGGCCCTCAGGGCTCTTAAAAAACAAGGTAAATAAATCAGTCTTCACATAGTACAACAGGCAAATTGAAAATCTTGAATCGTGTCTGAGTGGGCTTGTTATATATGGTAAAAAGAGGGAGCACCTTGTTAAATAAGAAGCCCTGCTGATTATACTATTTGAATCATATCAAGCAGTCTTATGAACACAGACACAATTAACACTTAACCTGGGCTGACCTGGAAGTCTGAAAGGGTACAACTACACTGCAATAAAAAACCTGTGGCACCGAGTTTCAGCATCCAGGGCAACTGACTCAGGCTCGCGGGCCTCAGGGATAAAAAGCACAGTGTAGAAGTTTGGGCTGGGGCTGGAGCCCAGGCTCTGAGCCCCATCTTCCTTGTGTGGTTTCAGAGCTTGGCCTCCAGCCTGAGCCCGAATGTCTTCACTGCACTTTTTAGCCCCTTGAGCCCGAGTCAGCTGACCGGCCAAAGAGGGTCTTTTATTGCAGTACAGATGTACCCATACAGTCTCAGAGAGTCATATAATATTTGGGCTTCCAACTTGGCCCTTGCTCGTTAGTTGACAGAGATTTTAAGAGTGCCGTGGATTCTATCTGTGAGGAGGGAGGAAGGGCCTTGTGGTCACCATTGATCCTTCACCTGCCTGAAAGGGGGGCTGAAGGTTCACAGGTTCTAAGGCCAGAAGGACCCACTGCGATCATCTAGTTATCCTGCATCAGACACAGGCCATAGAACTTCCCCAAAATTCCTATTTGAATTACAACATATCTTTTAAAAAAACTGCTCATGATGGAGAATCCACCACAACCCTTGGGAAGTTGTTCCAATGGTTAGTTATACCACAACCTGTCCCCATTAAAAACTTGCACCTTATTTCCAGTTTGAATTTTTCTAGATTCAACTTCCAAATGTACTTGATAGGAAGTTGCATCCAATGTTAGTGGCAAAAAGGTTTTCTGGTGACCAAAGGAATCCCTGAGGAAGAGTGGGCAGGGGATGGAGTTTTCTCATCTAAAATTTGTTAAAGATTCAAATATCTTGGTGAAAAGTAACTTTCCACAATATTACTGATTTATGCAGATTATTTACTGCTAGCTGATGTCTATGGAATTCATGGATTGGTGGAAGTGGAGATGTTCCTCTTTTTACTTCCCTCTTAACCTTCTCTTCTTCACCTGCTTTATTGGTAATAAACACCTGAAAAAGGAGGTTCCAGTACTGAAAACACTAGTAGTGACAGATGCCTAAACAAGATGAACAAGGCTGCTATCAACATAGATATGGTACTAGGTTGTATTTAGAGGGACTCTTACCAAGAAACTCGAGCTTTCATGATCTTCTGTTATCATTAAAAATGAGCACTTTCCTAATTCTAAAGTATTTTTATTTGTAAGGCTGATACAACATGCCTTAAGAACCATGTGTGCAACAGCAGTATAATAATGTGTACTTTGATCATTACTTAGTTTATTGTAATATGTAACAATGGTAACAATTTCTTCAAATCTATTTGGTTGCTTTAAAGAAGGAGCTAGATAAATTCCTAAGACAATTCCATATGCAACTCTCCTTTTTTAAAAACTCCCTTGTACTGTTAGTATACACTTCATTTTCATATGGTAAAAAATAAAACGTTTTGTGTTTTTCAGACGCGTATTTTAGTGACCCATAACCTGACACTCCTGCCTCAGACAGACGTTATAATTGTAATGGAAGATGGCAGGATAGCACACATGGGGACCTACCAAGAGCTGCTCTCAGAAAGAGCTAACTTTGCTGAGCTCCTTCAAGTCTTCAGTGCAGAAAATAAAAGTGAAGAAACACCTCAAATGAAAAGTGAGCACATATAGTATTTTTTAATATACCATGTTTTCCAAAAACCTAGTTTTACCTTTCTACATCAATTGCTAAGAAAATATTTTTCCTTTAGGGGATTGAATAGCACAAGGATTTGGTAAAAGAAGCTTTCACCTTTCTATCACTTGTTTGAATGCAGGCAGGTCTAGATACTGAGATTCCAAGTTATAAACTGGAATAAAATTCAGGCACTATTGGAATAATAAGTCATTGACTTCAGGCACCTAAAGGCCCTCCTGTGACCAGGCCCTGTGTGAATATAAGTAATTCCTGGAACAGGAAACTGCCACATAGTTCCATGATTTTTCTGCCTATGCTTTTTTGTCCTGTTAACTCCTAATTGACTTTAGTCAAAGATTCATTTTGGTGTATCTGACACTTCAATAATTCTGACTTTTATAGTCATTTTTAGTTATTACAGTAATACCTGCTGGTACATCACCAATCTACATGGTGTTACATTAGAAACTCCCCTCCATTTCCATAAGTTTGTGGAACATGTTATGGAGAAGTATGGCATAGGAATTGTCAACCTGAGAGCATTTCTCTTCCTCTCACAAATATACAAAGAAAGTGTCCTGCACTTTTCAGAGGGATGTTTAGGCTTAACATTTTATCTAGCTGACAACTCTTTCAGTGTTGCTGGGAAACATTTCACATGGAAAATTTCTGAATTTATTGTTTGTTTGGTTTTTTTAATGTATTGCTCTAGTGCTGAGAAACAAACAATTCCTTGTTTTGTATCTCCTATTTCTGTATAGTAGTAAAAGATTTAAGGGTGGCAATATTGCAACAGAAAAGCCTCAAAAACAGACTCCAAGGAGAAACTACTGAGCTTGCATTAATATGCAAACTAGATACCATTATCTTGGGTTTGAATAGAGACTGGGAGTGGCTGGGTCGTTACACATATTGAATCTATTTCCCCATGTTAAGTATCCTCACACCTCCTTGTCAACTGTCTAAATGGGCCATCTTGATTATCACTACAAAAGTTTTTTTCTCCTGCTGATAATAGCTCATCTTAATTAATTAGCTTCTCACAGTTTGTATGGCAACTTCCACCTTCTCTGTATGTGTGTGTATATATATATATATCTTCTTACTATATGTTCCATTCTATGCATCCGATGAAGTGGGCTGTAGCCCACAAAAGCTTATGCTAACATGGCTGCTACTCTGAAACTAGTTAAACAATGTATTCTCAGATTGCAAATGATGCTGCTACTGTGTAAATTGACATGTTTTTTGGTTAGCAAGGCCTCTATGGGTAATCATATATTTATGAAAAATAGTGGGATGGAAGCAAATCAGTTTTTGCATAATGAAATAGGCCAGATTCAACAGAGAGATTATTGCCAAACTTCAAAGGGGACACTCCTGACAACTGTAAGTAAAGATAATTAACACACAAACTTTAAAAAACAGCTGCTATATATTACAGAGATAGAATATACAAATAGATATACAGACATATTACAGATATATATATATTATATCTGTCTGTGTGTGTGTGTATATATGTGTGTGTGTGTGTGTGTGTGTGTGTGTGTGTGTGTGTATATATATATATATATATATATACACACACACACCCCTAGAGGTTTGCCAAGTAGGCAGGCCTCACTTTACCAGTTCCCAGTAACTGTTGCGGTCTTGGTGTCAGTCTGTTTCCCTCTAACTGTGTCTCCCCCTGCTTGAAGGAATGTGTTGTTTTCCATCTAGTTCAGTCATGTGTTCCCAAGTTTGACCTTTTTTGACAAACTAGTCCAGTTGACTTAGTGGGGGGCGGGAGGTAGGACATCAAAGTGAATGGCTCTTGCATCGTCTCTTAAGTGTTGGTAGAAAGGTAACTTTCTAATGCCATTGTTCTGCTTCCTGCTTGTTTTCCCTGCAGCCTGCTTGTGAATGATATGTGATCTGCTGTTATATTTCATTAATATTGTATGGTCTGTTAGATTGTTATGTCATTTTCTGTCATGATTACAAGGGGTCAACAGCACATATGCAGGAAAATGGACAATAGCTTCAGATAGTCCCATACAGTGATACTTAAAGGACAATGCAGGTGTTATTTGCTTTCAAATTTTACCTCTGACCATGCTGAGTTGAACAGACCGGTTAGCAGCTACAGGACAGAGGATCCACCCAACTTTGGCGTGGATAAAAGGACAGTACCTGAAGAACTGAGGGGAGAGGCAATCTGCCGGGGACCAGACTAAATCCCAGGCCTCAGAGGTTAGGGTGTCTGGGTTAAGATAGTCCTACTTATGCCTTTAGGTAAGATAGATATATGTGTAGACCATCTGTTGTGTTAAAACCCCATTTCTCTGTTTATGCTTTGTTCCTACTATTGGGCTTAAACAATACTTCTGTTTTGAAAAGGCTATTCGGAGTCACTGTATTCACCTACTGGTCACAGGGATCCTGAAGTGCACAAGGCTTGTAGGTAGTTGAACACAGCTGGGTCTGCTGAGTAACTAGGGTTAGTACACAGGGGTGTTGTACCCTGGGAACCTATTCTGAAAGTGGAAGAATTGCAGGATTGCATTCTTTGAGACGTGAAGGTACGGGTCTGTCACCTGAAAAGGTTCACTCAGGCTAAAGAGGGGGTCAAAAGTGCAGCTGGCCCTGAACTCTGATACTGCTATTAATTTAAACCAACATATTCATACAGTAAACATCCCAATAACCAGGTCAGTATACAGTATTCATACATAGTTATAGAGCAGCCCCACTTCCACTTCACCTACATTCTCTCCTTTTTATTCCTCGCTTCTTAATTATTGCAGCTGTCTGAACAAACTATAAAGACTCAAAAAAAAGTATTTTCCATTTTTTCACTATAGTGTCTTCTTTAAAGAAAGAGAGTCAAAAAGGCAATACTCTGCCTCAAAAAGAGCTCCAGGGGCAGAAAAACAGGTGAGTACTGAAAGCAAGTAGTACACAGCCAGGATCCGATTTGGGGAGGGTAATTGATGTGATACTAGAACTAGTCCAGCCTTAGGGAGTGCACAGTGCAAGATTTGGGTGCAAATCTGGGCTAGGGGAGGGGCTTCTTGCATCGTCTCCATCTGTTCATAAGCAACATAAGAATATGGCTTTGTTTTTTCTTTGCACTCATGCTGCTCTCTCACATTGGTTTGGTTTGCTTTTTTGTGTACATCAGATTGCCTCTGTATTCTGTTTGATAGCTGAGTAAATTCCTAGGGGCGGATATCTATTTGCAAGTTTGTAAAGCACTGTGTGCACTTAGGACACCGCATCAATCGTGGTTATTGTGTCTGGATACGCTAACATTTTAATGATAAAAAGGAAGGGCTTGGAAATACGCTGTGGCATTTTCAAGGAAGAGGAATTCACAGACCTTTAAGTTCACTGTTTTTTGTTCAAGATTAATTCTGTGTATGTGTTTTTCTTGATGTTTAACTTCATATTTACGATTAAAATACATTTAAAATTGTTATTTTTAGTTCTTCCTTTGAACAAACCAAAGCATTCTCAATGAAGAAAGAAAACGTTGCTACTGGCAGTGTAAGCATTAGCTAAATTACCTTTGTAGTTTTCTATATACATGTAATGTATTAAAGTAATTATAGGCAGGGCTGGTAGCGCCACCGATTAAGATTTCCTGACATTGCCCATTATAAGACTCAGTTTTCAGTTATTAGCTTTGCCAAACATTAACCATTTGGGCTGAAATTTTCCATACTAGGTGCCTGCCTCAAGGTGAATATTTTGGGAAAAATTCAGCCAAATAGTTCAGCTGTTTCTGAGCTCAGCGCTAGAGAAAAACATGTTTTGCCTGTGTTAAAAATAATTCTGGTGACCCCTTCTTTGAAAAGTTCTAATGCCTCCATGTTTTGGAGCCAGGGCTTGAAATTTGGCAAGAGGGTGGCCTTTGGGTCAGGGATTTGTTTTTTGCGATCACTGTGAAAATCTGCCCATATTTGGTCAAGTTATAAGCCTCTGAAAATCATGTTAAGTAGTCTGGAAAATCAGGTCTGAGATGTCTCAAATTAGGCACAGAAAACGATTGGATGCTTTTGAGCTGAATCTTACTGTGCCTCAACTTTCAGTCTGTAAAATGGAGATGATGCCCTGAGTGTCATCAAAATTAATTAATAAATATTTGTGTAGTACTCAGATACTGTAATGACGAGCATTATAGGAAAGACCATGAGAAAAATTCATAATTCTGTATTCAGAGCAGTGTTTGAATAGCATGAAGTA
Source organism: Eretmochelys imbricata (assembly GCF_965152235.1). Classification (NCBI taxonomy): domain Eukaryota; kingdom Metazoa; phylum Chordata; order Testudines; family Cheloniidae; genus Eretmochelys; species Eretmochelys imbricata. The sequence goes on along the minus strand of NC_135572.1, from coordinate 177,952,968 downwards.
AATAAGGTCAACAGCACACATTGTTTAGTGAAGCGAAAACTAATAATGAATAATTGCTTATTAAGTAAGCATCATCGATCCTGTGCACCTGAATGAGACTAGGGTCCTATTGAAAAGAGTAGTATGTGATCATGTAATTAATTATTGTACTATGATGCATTTGAAGAAAGGGGGCAAGTTATAGGTGATTAAGCAACCTTTATTCTGGCATTTCCTAACATTTTTAGGCTTGAGTTTGTAATCTTAATGTTCTTTTTAATGTTGTGTGTAGCATATATTAAAAGTATCCCGCCCTGTACAGCTGACAAATTTGTATTATAAGTGGGGAAATAGATTTTTGGAGATCCAAAATATGACTGCATGTGATTAAATTATTAGATTTCATTATTTATATGAATGTCTGAAGAAATTAGTATATTCAGTTCATTTACTGTAATTTGTCTTTCACGGTGACATTTTTAGTAACTCCTGTGCTTTTCTTGTATTTAGATGTCAATGTCAGTTATTTTGAAATACCTGCAAGCGTTTGGATGGCTATGGGTGTGGCTAACCCTAGCAGCTTACTTGGGACAAAATGCAGTAGCCATAGGACAAAATCTGTGGCTTAGCACCTGGTCAGCAGAAGAAGAAAAAAATAAGGATCACACAGAGTGGAAACACTTAAGAAACAACAAACTGGGTATCTATGGGCTTTTGGGATTCATACAAGGTAAGCCTAAGCATACAAGACTTTATTTTCTCTGTATTTGCAAAGCTTAGTTGCCTGGGGTTCTTTTACATTCTGTTAAATCTGTAATGGAGACTGGAGATTGGGGTAATACAAAGACAAACTATATTGGTAATTCTGTAATCAGAGGTGTGTATAGCAGCAGAATAGAATCACTTCACATTTGGTCAAGGGGAGTGGCAGGGAGAAAGGATCAAGCTAGGGAGCTGTAAAGTGAAGGAATTATTGAAAAGGCAGATTAGACTAATTTGTAAAATGGCTGTCCTTGGAACTAAGTCAATGTTGTATGAACAAGTGCACATTTTAGCTAATGAGGTGTTACTATTTTTTGTGGGGTTAGATGTCAGTGTCCATGTCACAGCTAGTGTTAACAGGAATCATACGCACTTGCTAATGGTAGGCTAGACTTGCTTATGAAGGGGTAAGATGTGAACAGATGAATACGTAAAACAAAACTTTATAGTGGGCCTACCAGGCTGAAGTGTAATCCGTTTAGAAGAGGAAAAAAACCACCAGTCATTATTTTATTTATTTATGTATTCATTCATTCTTAAGGTCTTCTGGTCTGCTATGGTGCATATGTGCTTACTCGGGGATCCCTCTGTGCTTCTCGGACATTGCATAATCACATGTTAGCCAACGTGCTGCACCTTCCCCTCCAGTATTTTGAAACTAATCCAGTAGGTCAGATCATCAATAGATTCACAAAGGTAAAAGAAAAACATGTCCACATTTTTTAGAAAATGTACTGCAAAGAACTACAACTTTAATGCCATCTAATGCTTTTAAAAATCAAAGAGTAATACCAGATGCTAGACATCAGTTTCAGTATAGAAAGAAGCCTTCACAAATGCCACAGAATACTTTCCTGCAAAAACCACCAGTAGCTTTTATCAACTGAAGCCCTTTAATATTATTGCCCATGGTCACTGGGCGTGCATACCTCAGAGCACAGTCCTGCAAACTTGAGGTGTTAAGCTGAGTTGAGCTCAGTCTGGTTGTGACAGGTTACCCCCTTAGGATGCCATCTGATGTGCTTAGATACCACTGAGTCCGCCTGTTTTGCTAGCCTGGGCACCCCTTTTACCTGTCTTGCTGAGCCAGGCTGTTAAGTCTCCTCCAGCACTCACACAGGCAGGGCCACACCCAACTGCAGAATGAAACAGACACTCAGATCAATTCTGGGAAGGCTCATCTTAAGGCACTTGCCCCAGCACTCAGGTGTCCACCTCCCTTGGAGTGCAGACCCAAAGGTAAATTTTGAAATCCTCCTCCTCCCTCTGTGGAGGAAGGTATGCACAGCCTCTTATCCCCCCCCTCAGTTATGAATTGCACAAACTGGGTTATATTATAAATGAGAAATAAGTTTATTAACTACAGAAGGTGGATTTTAAGTGAATATAAGAGATAACAGACAGAACAAAGCAGATTACTAAGAAAATAAAACAAAACACACAAGCTAAGCTTGTTTCACTAAAGAAATTGGTTACAAAGAGTAATTTCTCACCCTAGATATTGTTGTAGGCAGATTAGATAAAGTCTTGAAAGGTAGCTACACTGGTCTGTAGCTTGAGACTTCAGATATTATTACCCACAAGCTAGATGCCCTTTCAGCTTAGGCTTAACCCTTCTCCCCCAAGTTTAGTTCTTGCTTCCAGGCATTTTTCAGTGTCTCTCTGGGTGCGGAGGCAGAGAAGAAACATGATGATGTCACTCCCCTGCCTTATATAGCTCTTGTGTATGGCGGGAACCCTTTGTCTCCAAGTGGAAGAACACTGGCATTACAAGGGGTGGGTCCAGTACCAGGTGACTCAGCCTCATGTCTCTGCAGGGCTGTGGCAACCATTACTCATAGGCTGTCTGGAGCATCCACAGGAACACTAAGCTCTTTCACAGTTCATTGTCTCTGCTAATGGCCCATTAGCCCTGTCTGGCTTTTCCATTGTTGTACCTGAAGGGCTGGTTGGGGGTGACACCCAAAGTAACGCATTTTGAAATACAGATACATAGTTAATATTCCTAACTTCAGATACAGAAATGATACTGGCATACAAATTGGATAATCACATTCAGTAAATCATAACTTTTCCAATTATATCTTACATGTGCCATCTGGCATAAAGTATATCTCAGTTATGTCATTCATATCATAAGCATATTTTCATAAAGAATATGAAGTGAAATGTCCCACTGATATTAAAAGATTATAATTTTTATATCTTGCTAATGCATTGCTACTTGATATAAAAGATTACAGACAAACTATGTTGAATGAACACTAAGGTGTGAAATTCAAGCTCTCAAAGTTAGGATCCCCCCAACCCCCACCCAATACCTCTTTCAATGCACAGAATGGACAGTGCTCAGGGAATGACCTTTCTTAACTTTTGAGTGCATGACTTTGCAACCTTAACATTTGTAATTTTTCTTTTTTGTATATAACATCTTACATTTTTTTAAAAACAAAAGAATTCTATTTCATATAACTATAATGCTGCCCGTTCCTCTCATAAACATAGTTTGAACCCACAAGCTTCAGCACTGCCCATATACATCTGCTACTTGAGCTAAAGGATGATGTGCAATTACTGGTAGGCTGCTATCTTCTGTGGACTGGACCCAAGGAGGATGCATATTGCACTGAAACAGACATCATAACCATGTACTTAGATTTGGTAGCTTCTTTCTGAGAGGCAGTGTGGCTAAGTAAATGAGACTTGGATCTGCCTTTTGAGAATCAGGGTTTTGCTCCCAGCTTTTATAACCTCTCAGTGGGTTATGAGGCCTTGATTAATAATACAGATTATAAAAGGAACAGAAATAACAGGAGTGAATAGAAAAGTTGAGAGTTGAATTCATGGTTTCTGGTTCCCAGTCTTGTATGCCTTCTCTTGCCTAATAGTATTTTGAGAGGGGAAAGCAGCAATAGCTGCCACTATGAATTTGTCTGTGGCAGTTCAGTTTAGCGCGTTAAGCTTTAGAGCATACTCACCAACTATGGAACAGTCTGGTATTTTAGCAACAAGCCTCTAACATCTACTGAACAAAGTTCAGATGGGAAAAGGGGAGTAATTCTATCTATTTGTAGTAATAGACAGACTACAATATGTTAAATTAGTCTGTCATATGTCACCAGAACTTTTCCCCCAACAATTTTTGCTGCAGTAAAAGGATTTGGGTTGTTGGAGTTCAGAGTCTAAGGACAGTTTCTTGAGAAATGTCTACAGTTTTAGTAAGGAGACATTAAAACTAATTTTTGTGTGTAATATCACAGGACATGTTTATCATTGATCTACGCTTCCATTACTATTTACGGACCTGGTTAAACTGTACACTAGATGTTATTGGAACCATTCTAGTAATCATATCTGCTTCACCTCTCTTCATACTGGTAGTTATTCCCCTTGGATACCTGTATTTTATTATCCAAGTAAGTTGCTTAAATTTTTACAATAAGAGATATGTATTTTCCGTGTGAGAGAGAGAGAGACTAAAACAAAATCATCATTAAGCATTGTTTAAAACAATTGGGTGTAAATTTCAAATCTTGCCTGAAAAGTCAAAGTAGAAACCTAAGAAACTTATATTTTAGTATTCTGCCACCCAAATCTTTGCCTCCCTGCCCACACACACACTTTTTAAAGCTGACTCCTAAAAATATCCTCCGGCTTCTCTCAAGTATACAGAGTAGTCAAATACATTTTGACTGTTTCCTACAGTAATGCCCAGGGTGGATTTGATTTAAATCACTAGTCAGGAAGACTCGATTTAATCATGGATGTCTATATAAAAGTGCATTCTTGTTGGTTGTTACAACCTTAATACATATTCTTCACAACTCAGAGATAGATGAGACCCAAACTGGGTCTCTTTTATGGCCTGCTGCCATTATAGGTTTTCCCTCTAGTGAGAGAATGGTATAGTAGATCTCAAATCAATGAAGGCTCTATTCTGCCCCCAGCAATCTTCTGTTCATTGATCTTTATGAAACTTTGCACATTTAGAGAGAGGTAAGGGACTAACTCTGTGTATACAAATTTGCAGAGGGACAATAGGGTTGAGGTCCGTTATTTCTCACATCTATATATTTATTTATTTATTTTAAAACATTTTTGCTGTTAACAAGCATGTTATCTCTGGAGACACAAATACACAGTTTGAGAACTGCAAAACTAAGCATCTGTGATGGTATCTTCTAGACTTAGCCCTGAGTCCCATTGGGTAGATAGAAAGATTAACCTAAATAATCTATACAGAAGCCCCTGGAACCCATAAGATTGGGTCCCTAATCCATGAACTATTGGAACTCATTTACAAAACTTTTCTTAAACATTACATGAATATATTGTCTCATACTATAGAATTAGAATTTATAATCCCTGTTCCATGACGAGATATCTTTGAGCTATCATGTATTTTAATTAAAACTATCTTTAGATAGGTTTTTTCCTCAAAAAGCATTTTCAAGAAAAAACAATTTAAATTAAAAAAAACACGATTTTTTTTTAAATCCTTGATTTTTATCCACCATGGTAATGCCTGTATTTTTTAGTGACTTCCATTCTTTCCTGCCCATCTTTTTTTCTCTTGTAAGATATTATATTGTAGTCCCTCTAAGAAAACCAATAAAGTTGTATGACAAAAGAATGGGCATGTGATATGGAAAGACAGAGAGTCAAAGCAAAAACTGAAGTAGGGTGTGTGCTATCCTGGGACAACACATGCAGATATTTGTAGCTTGCTTCAAGAAAATACATAGCACAGATATGAATTATAGCATTGAGGAACAGGAACTTAGAGAAATCCCTTAACTAAATTTCAACTGTCGTTTTAATGTGTCAGAAAAACTGTCCTTTGAAACATCGGCTTCCCTATCTCCGCTCCAGGCTCTGTTGATGTCAGACATGTTCATAATGTAGCATAATGTATATGCTAATAGATATAAATGAGGGAGCAGAGAGGCGATCAAGATTTGAGAATATACATAATTATACTGATGAAACTTAAGGTGGGGCCTTCATTTGAACATAAGTCAGGAAATTCCAGTGTAAAACTTAGTTCATCTCTTTAGAGGGTGTATGTTGCAACAGGAGTGATGGCAATTTTGGAAATGACACTACTCTTACTGCTAGCCCTCCCAGTAGTTTACATGCCTGGTTATTACAATAAGGCACAGACACTGTCCACCCCTATGAATTAAAGAGAAATTTTTGAAAAGTTTTGTGCTAAAATTGTTTGACTTTTTTTATTATGATATGAAAATAATCCACAAATTGTACTTGAAGTTTCAAAGCTGTGTGAAACTTTTTTTCCAACCCTTATAGTAACTTAGAATCTGCCTCTTTTGTATGTGTTGTTTCCTTAGCGATACTACATAGCTAGTTCACGACAAATCCGACGATTAGCTGGGGCATCACATTCTCCTGTGATCTCCCACTTCAGTGAAACTCTCTTAGGACTTTCTACAATCCGAGCATTTGGACACCAAGAAAGATTCATTAGACAAAACAAAGATGTGGTGAATGAGAACTTGGTTTGCTTTTACAACAATGTTATCTCAAACAGGTACTGTATTAACGATCTAGAATTTATAGAAGTTATGCACAGTGGGCCAAATCCTGATCCTGTTTAGATCAGTGGCTAAAATAATAAGCTTTGTATTTAGCAGGCTCGTTAAGAGATTAAAATAATCCTAAAATGTGTGTAAGCACTGTAACTTGTTCAGCACTCTTAGTACTGGCTTCCTGGTTTGTATCTAAGCAATAGGGTATGTCGTCCTCTGTGTGCAAGAATCCAATTAATTTATAGGAGATAGATATGCTTGCTCTGAGATGAGAATATTCTACAACAATGAAGTCTACTAACAGCTGCTGGAAGAGGAGAATTATAAACTGCCTTACTTATGGAGTTGCTGTCTATTTATATGGATTGGGGAGAAGTCTGGCCTAGCTGACAGAGCACTGGACTGTTCCAGCTCTGCCACTGGCCTATTGGGTAATCTTGGGCAAGTCACTTACCTGCTCTGTGCCTCAGTTTCCCCATCTGTAAAATGGAGATAATGATACTTACCTTCTTTGTAAAGCATGTTGATGAAAGGTGCTATAAGAGATAATTGTTGATATTTTACTATATCAGTGTTCCATAATAAAATTTCTTTAGATAAATCCTTTTTTTTTTTTCCCTGGCTACATTGACTACAGGTGGTTGGCTGTCAGGCTTGAGTTTTTAGGAAACCTGATGGTTTTCTTTGCTGCCTTGTTTGCAGTGCTGGCTGGAAATACAATTAATTCCTCTACAGTGGGTTTATCCATATCATATGCACTGAATGTAAGTGATGGTATAGTTTTGATGCTTCTACAATATTTCATATGGAAGGCAAGAATGATTGGGGTAAAATTTAGTAGGCCAAATTCTGCACAGTTACATCTGTGCAATTTTTAATCTCATGGATGTAACTGAGCAGAATGTACTCTCACTACTATGTGTTTTTCTTTGAATTTACTCTAATTGTGGAGGTTTATGTATTATTAACAATTCAAATATTGATAGGTTTAAATGCAACAACAAAACATTGGAATATTGAAACAGAATTGTAAATATTAAACTTACTACACTGCATGGCTTACTTTTAGTATTTTGCTAGCTTGGAGAAGGGAAGTAGTCTAGTCAATTGCACTCGTGTTTTCAGATGCGTACTTTCTAGTTCTGGTGCACTAGCATAATGCTGAAATATTTAGGTTGCCATCATTGCAAGGAGGAGGTTGGTTTAAAAATGAGTTTTGTATTGGTATTGAAGTATTTAATGGAAACATTTCTACTGGCCTATTTTATTAAAAAAGAAAAAAAAAGTAGCATAGTTGGGACCACATTTGACAAGCATGTCCCTTTTAATAAGGAGGGCTAGACCTATGTTGATTAATGGCTAGAGAGACAATAAACCCTTATGATTTAAAGAGTTTTAAAAACTCACACATCCACAATATCTTGATAGTTTGGTCCTATGACCTGTGTACTTTCCCGCTCTCTCTCACTCATCCTGTGGTCTAAAATTAAGAATGTATGTTCTTTGGGGTAAAGTACCATAGACATATATCACTATACCCATGAAGATGATACTGGCTACCGCAAGACTTTATACCTACTAAGATCTGAATTCAGTGTTCTGTGATTTCCCTGCAACAGATTGCATCAGCACAGGAAAGGGTATGTCATTTCTTGTATGCTTTAACACCAGAACGCAGGCATCTTAACTGGAGGATCACAGCTCTGAACTCAGGTCTTTGCAGATAGGTATATTACAAACTAGCTTTCAATAATGTTAATATTTTTTTTTTGTATTTTTAATCTTATACACATTTGGTTAAATATGGGCTCTCAGTATAGCTGTTTTTTTGTGTTTTTTTTTTTTTTTTTGTTAAGAAGCCTTTAGGTTCATCATTAAATATTCCTACCTCAGAACAACAATTTAACCTAGGATGGCTAGTTTATTAACCCGTTGTGTCACTGACCAGTTTTGTTAAAGTTTCATTTCTAGTGCTGATATATAATGTACAATGTCTTAGAACAGTTTAAAATAGACCAATTTTGTACTGCTGTAACTGAGCAGCCATCACATGGCAGCTGTGAGAATTGACGTATAAAATTAGTGTCCACTGCATTAACTTGCCAATACTGGACTAGGTAGCACTAGTACTTGCAAAAATAGCTTCTCAGTGCTTAAGGATAGAAGTGATTTGGCAGACACTCTGGACCCGATCCCTAGGTGCACTGCAGCTCCTTTTGTCTTGCTGCTAAGATACTTGTGTAAGCGGCTCAGGGAGGATTGTCCCAGTGTAAAGGGAATACTGCAACAGTATACATACAACACAGGTTCATAAACCTACACTTCCTCTTTCAGACAGGGTAACACAGAAGGGGAGCTTGGTTACTGGGGAAAAGGTGATAGCCAGGGTGCCCTGTACCCTACACTGATCCTGACCTAGTTTTTCTAACACAGCAAATGGTGGAAGAAGTGCTCGGAGTAACACTGGGATAAATGCAGTGAAAGTGGAAGCTTAAAGCCAGCTTTGCATACCAACTCCTGACTTGTGCTCTGCATCTTCTGGAACTATCTAAGCAGCTGATATTGTGTTTTGATACTGTTTCTTACTATCCATAATACATTTCTGAAATATATTATGCTGTTTACGAAGACCAAACAATTTTAATCCATTCTGTGAAATGAATCATAGAAATGTAGGGTTGAAGGGGGCCTCAAGAAGACATTAAGTCCAGCCCACTATGCTGTGGCAGGACCAGGTAAACCTAGACCATCTCATGAATATATCTTATCTTTTTCAGATAACTCAAAGTCTGAATTTTTGGGTGCGTAAAGCATGTGAAATTGAAACTAATGGAGTTTCCATTGAAAGAGTTTGTGAATATGAAAAAATGGACAAAGAGGTGAGCATTTTAGAAGACTGAATATAAACTTAGTATTTGGATACTATTTCATATATGTGTATAAGCTAGTGGCTAACTGATAAAAAGAAAATAAATTGAATGACTAATACAAATGGCGTCTTATAATTAATAATATACGTACATTTTCAAAGTGTGATACATTCATGAGCTAATGTATTTGACTTTCTCTTCACACTAATGGTCAGAACAGTTTTGTATTTTTAATGTTGACCAATAAGTTTCTTGACATCAGACTTTGTGGTAGCTATTGTAGTTAGAAACAAACAAATAGAGATTTAAGATTTATTTTATGTAAGTCTCATCATGAACTACTATCTGAATTTGTCTGTGGGTATATCTATACTACAGTCACGGAGTGTGATGACAGCTCAGGTAGATGAACCTGAGACAGTTTAGCTAGCTAGCTTGGCTACTGGAGCAGTGAAGTCACAGCAGCATGGACTTCAGTGCGGGGTAGTTGCCAGAGTAATTACCCAGGAGAGTTTGTACAGCCCATGAAGAAGCCATGCTGTCACGGCTTCACTGCTAATCCAGCTCTTTGGGTATGTCTACATGAGTTGCAATCACACCCCATGATTGAAATTCAGAAATATACAGCGGTGCAACGATACATGGTATGTTCCATTCACTACAGAGCATGAGATATCTGCCATCATCAAAACCTTTGCTACTAGGCTGATACAAAAGTTGCAAGGTAGAAGTGGATATTTGATGAATTACTGTAACTAGAATAATAGTTACCTATCACAATTCTAGGCTGGAGTGTTCCCCTCTGCTTCCATGAGAGGAGAACAAACCTGCTGAGGTATAAGAAGGGCTGGCTTCACAGAATGTCCCTCTCCTCTCTGCTGTCTAAGCTCCTCTATGGTGGCTTCAGTGGTTTGGGCTCCAGACTTCCAAGAGCCAGGGCAGTCATTCTCAAATACTGCTACTTCCCATAGTGGGCCAAATAAGCCGAAGTGATTCCTGACCTTAACTAGCATGGGTTCACTCCTGATATAGTCTGAACAGTGTGTCCTATGCATTTTTTTCAAAGTAAGTGGCATTGCAGACATGAATAAAGTTGTTAGAAAGGTGCAGGCTGTACTTGCTGAGAATAGTGAATGTATTACAAAGTATTAATAGCCAGGGCCTTGGAAGCCTGAGTCTCTTTCAAAACTCAGGCCTGTGAGTTGGTAGAATAATCAAGGTTGCTCTCTAAATGAATATGTGCAATCTTTGTCTGAGTCTGGTTACTGATGAGGATCATGCAACGCCTCTGCATTTGGTGAAGTATTTTTAATTAAAAATCCTGATGTCCAAGAAGTTGTCTGACTTCTCAGTGCATTAGACTGAGTCTGAGTAATCATCATGTGTTTACTTGTATTTTTAAAACTATAAGTGGGTTGCATAAAGTATTCTAAGTGGCTTGTAAAAATGTAAAACAGTGCACTAAAACAATGTTAATTTAATTTCAGGCCCCCTGGATAATGTCTAAAAGGCCCCCGATGGGATGGCCCAGTAAAGGGATAATAGAGTTCATTAATTACCAAGCTCGGTATAGAACAGGTCTTGATTTGGCCCTACAGGATGTCTCCTTCCAAACGCACAGTAAAGAGAAGGTATTGTACATAATATGAAATAATCAAAAATAGTTTAATTGGCCCCTTAACTTTCTACATTCAATAGATTTCATGTATAAAAGCATAACTGAAGGAGTCCAAATTAGGATAATTCTTACTGGGTATGTAAATAATAAGCTATTAGAATTCGTGAAACTATTTTCTAAATGCTTGCGCAGCCAATGGGAAAAGTATATTTTAATCTAAGTTTTATTAATAGCAACATTAGATACAAGGGGACAGATGCTCATATGGTGTAAATTGATGTAGCTCAACTGACTTGAATACGACTCCTCTAATTTACAGAAGCCGAAGATCTGGACCAAGGCTTTTAAATGACAGACTTTAGTTTCAAGTTATAGTGTAGCTTGATTAGTAATGCCAATTAGAAACCAATCCTGTCAAGTGTTGAGTGCCTCACACGGAACTTATGCAGCCAATTTTTTGGTAAAATGACTTTTAATAATCTTTTGCTCTCCATTTTAGGTGCATGAAAACAAATGTTTTCCAGCCATTTATTTTTCTTTTTTGTCTTTTATGTATGGTAAATTATTACTTATGTTTTTAATGAGGGCAGTATTAACACAGATCCTTTTATTTCTTGTTTGAGCACCAACCATAGTTAGGTTAGTCTATCTCCAGAAACAGTATGAACAAAGTCATGGGCCAAAGGAACTACTCTTGTGGTGAGCCAGGGGATCACAATCTGGCCCTAAATTTCTGTGCTGCTGCAATGCCAGCAGATGGGAATGTTAGCTTTTGAGTGGGTACCACAAAACACTTCTTTGGGAATTCCCTCTTACCCCCGAGAAAACTGGACAGTCAGGATCCTGATGATGATTCCCAACCAAAGCGTGAGAGAGTTAAGGAAAATCTGAGGTGGGACCTAAACCACTGAGCTATGGACAAAGGGGCAGTGTTCTTTTATAACTCATGATATCTATCTACAGTGTTTAAAGTCACTAAAAAGAAATTGAAGGCATTAGTTTACTAAACTCTCCATTATTAGTTTTTCTTTTAAAGCTAATATCTTGTTCCAGGTTGGAATTGTAGGAAGAACAGGAGCTGGTAAATCAACACTCACAAATTGCTTGTTTAGAATTATAGAGCGAGACGGAGGCAAAATAATTATAGATGGAATTGATATATCAACTATTGGACTACATGATCTACGTGGCAATCTTAACATTATTCCACAGGTAAAATCTGTTTCCGAATAGACACTTGTCTTTCATTCAAACATTAGCTATTGCATATCTGTGAAGAAATTCTAAATCCCAAAGGCTGAAACTGTAACTATAAGAAAGGCCCCATTTTGTACCAATTCACCAGAGGAAAGATAAATCAGGATATTATTACTGAAATTATGGCTAATATTGAAAATTCCAAAGTTACTCATTAACAGGTATACCCCAAGAAAAGAGAGCTTTGGATGTAATCAAATAATAATAATGGTCATATTGCAAAATCAAAAGTAGCCTTATAGTAGGTGATTTCAATTGAATATTAAATCCTTGTCATGTAAAAGTACAAAACCAGATTCTTAAGAGGTTTAAGTTCCTAAAGATGCAGATAGACACCTACTGGGATTTTCAATAGCACTTACCTGCTTTTGCCTATCTGCCTCTTTATGTGCCCAAATATCTTTAAAAAAACTGGCCCACAGTATCTACGGATATATTTATAGAAAGCTAGTAGATATTTTTTAAAAAACAAACAATGTTCTTTGCTAACTGTACACATTCTTCTTTTTTAATACATATTTTTGAATATGTATTTTCATTTACCAAAGACATAGACTAGACCACTCTCTCCCTCCCCTTTAGGCTTTGTGGTGTTAAATAATTTGAGCATAGCTAGTTTTGCCTTTTCACTCAGATTTCAAATATTATAATTTGCCTTTTAAAAAGTATTATTTCTAGAATACCTTCATTAAAATCCTAACATTCCTGTGACTGTTTGTTGAAAAATATTGTTTTGTTTTTTTAAGATTTGTGATGCTACTGCTTGGGCATTTTATATTATTTCTTAGGACCCCGTCTTGTTCTCTGGGACCCTTCAATCTAATTTGGATCCCTTTGGAAAATATTCTGATCATGAGCTGTGGGAGGCAGTGGAGTTGTGTGACTTAAAGAATTTTGTCCAGTCACTCCCAAAGAAACTCCTTCATGAGATTTCAGAAGGTGGTGAAAATCTCAGGTATAAAATTTTTAATATCTACTGGCTAGGGAGCTCTTCTGGTGTGCTAACTTGATTTTCCTTCAATACATTCTACATGACAGTATTCTAATATTTTTCCATGTCACAAAAGTGACTCCCTCATTCTAAATAGAATTACTCTTGTAAAGCAAAAAGAAAAGGAGTACTTGTGGCACCTTAGAGACTAACCAATTTATTTGAGCATGAGCTTTCGTGAGCTACAGCTCACTTCATCAGATGCATACCGTGGAAACTGCAGCAGACTTTATATATACACAGAGAATATGAAACAATACCTCCTCCCACCCCACTGTCCTGCTGGTAATAGCTTATCTAAAGTAATCATCAGGTTAGGCCATTTCCAGCACAAATCCAGGTTTTCTCACCCTCCACCCCCCCACACAAATTCACTCTCCTGCTGGTGATAGCCCATCCAAAGTGACAACTCTTTACACAATGTGCATGATAATCAAGTTAGGCCATTTCCTGCACAAATCCAGGTTCTCTCACTCCCTCACCCCCCTCCAAAAACCCACCCCCATACACATACAAACTCACTCTCCTGCTGGTAATAGCTCATCCAAACTGACCACTCTCCAAGTTTAAATCCAAGTTAAACCAGAACATCGGGGGGGGGGGGGGGGGAGGTGGGTAGGAAAAAACAAGAGGAAATAGGCTACCTTGCATAATGACTTAGCCACTCCCAGTCTCTATTTAAGCCTAAATTAATAGTATCCAATTTGCAAATGAATTCCAATTCAGCAGTTTCTCGCTGGAGTCTGGATTTGAATTTTTTTTGTTTTAAGATAGCGACCTTCATGTCTGTGATTGCGTGACCAGAGAGATTGAAGAGTTCTCCGACTGGTTTATGAATGTTATAATTCTTGACATCTGATTTGTGTCCATTTATTCTTTTACGTAGAGACTGTCCAGTTTGACCAATGTACATGGCAGAGGGGCATTGCTGGCACATGATGGCATAAATCACATTGGTGGATGTGCAGGTGAACGAGCCTCTGATAGTGTGGCTGATGTTATTAGGCCCTCTGATGGTGTCCCCTGAATAGATATGTGGGCACAATTGGCAACGGGCTTTGTTGCAAGGATAAGTTCCTGGGTTAGTGGTTCTGTTGTGTGGTATGTGGTTGTTGGTGAGTATTTGCTTCAGGTTGCGGGGCTGTCTGTAGGCAAGGACTGGCCTGTCTCCCAAGATTTGTGAGAGTGTTGGGTCATCCTTTAGGATAGGTTGTAGATCCTTAATAATGCGTTGGAGGGGTTTTAGTTGGAGGCTGAAGGTGACGGCTAGTGGCGTTCTGTTATTTTCTTTGTTAGGCCTGTCCTGTAGTAGGTAACTTCTGGGAACTCTTCTGGCTCTATCAATCTGTTTCTTTACTTCCGCAGGTGGGTATTGTAGTTGTAAGAAAGCTTGACAGAGATCTTGTAGGTGTTTGTCTCTGTCTGAGGGGTTGGAGCAAATGCGGTTGTATCGCAGAGCTTGGCTGTAGACAATGGATCGTGTGGTGTGGTCAGGGTGAAAGCTGGAGGCATGCAGGTAGGAATAGCGGTCAGTAGGTTTCCGGTATAGGGTGGTGTTTATGTGACCATTGTTTATTAGCACTGTAGTGTCCAGGAAGTGGATCTCTTGTGTGGACTGGACCAGGCTGAGGTTGGTGGTGGGATGGAAATTGTTGAAATCATGGTGGAATTCCTCAAGGGCTTCTTTTCCATGGGTCCAGATGATGAAGATGTCATCAATATAGCGCAAGTAGAGTAGGGGCTTTAGGGGACGAGAGCTGAGGAAGCGTTGTTCTAAATCAGCCATAAAAATGTTGGCATACTGTGGGGCCATGCGGGTACCCATAGCAGTGCCGCTGATCTGAAGGTATACATTGTCCCCAAATGTGAAATAGTTATGGGTAAGGACAAAGTCACAAAGTTCAGCCACCAGGTTTGCCGTGACATTATCGGGGATAGTGTTCCTGACGGCTTGTAGTCCATCTTTGTGTGGAATGTTGGTATAGAGGGCTTCTACATCCATAGTGGCCAGGATGGTGTTATCAGGAAGATCACCGATGGATTGAAGTTTCCTCAGGAAGTCAGTCGAGACACCACTGCGGAAGTAAAGAAACAGATTGATAGAGCCAGAAGAGTTCCCAGAAGTTACCTACTACAGGACAGGCCTAACAAAGAAAATAACAGAACGCCACTAGCCGTCACCTTCAGCCCCCAACTAAAACCCCTCCAACGCATTATTAAGGATCTACAACCTATCCTAAAGGATGACCCAGCACTCTCACAAATCTTGGGAGACAGGCCAGTCCTTGCCTACAGACAGCCCCGCAACCTGAAGCAAATACTCACCAACAACCACATACCACACAACAGAACCACTAACCCAGGAACTTATCCTTGCAACAAAGCCCGTTGCCAATTGTGCCCACATATCTATTCAGGGGACACCATCAGAGGGCCTAATAACATCAGCCACACTATCAGAGGCTCGTTCACCTGCACATCCACCAATGTGATTTATGCCATCATGTGCCAGCAATGCCCCTCTGCCATGTACATTGGTCAAACTGGACAGTCGCTACGTAAAAGAATAAATGGACACAAATCAGATGTCAAGAATTATAACATTCATAAACCAGTCGGAGAACACTTCAATCTCTCTGGTCACGCAATCACAGACATGAAGGTCGCTATCTTAAAACAAAAAAAATTCAAATCCAGACTCCAGCGAGAAACTGCTGAATTGGAATTCATTTGCAAATTGGATACTATTAATTTAGGCTTAAATAGAGACTGGGAGTGGCTAAGTCATTATGCAAGGTAGCCTATTTCCTCTTGTTTTTTCCTACCCACCTCCCCCCCCCCAGATGTTCTGGTTTAACTTGGATTTAAACTTGGAGAGTGGTCAGTTTGGATGAGCTATTACCAGCAGGAGAGTGAGTTTGTGTGTGTATGGGGGTGGGTTTTTGGAGGGGGGTGAGGGAGTGAGAGAACCTGGATTTGTGCAGGAAATGGCCTAACTTGATTATCATGCACTTTGTGTAAAGAGTTGTCACTATCACCAGCAGGAGAGTGAATTTGTGTGGGGGGGTGGAGGGTGAGAACCTGGATTTGTGCTGGAAATGGCCTAACCTGATGATTACTTTAGATAAGCTATTACCAGCAGGACAGTGGGGTGGGAGGAGGTATTGTTTCATATTCTCTGTGTATATATAAAGTCTGCTGCAGTTTCCACGGTATGCATCTGATGAAGTGAGCTGTAGCTCACGAAAGCTCATGCTCAAATAAATTGGTTAGTCTCTAAGGTGCCACAAGTACTCCTTTTCTTTTTGCGAATACAGACTAACACGGCTGTTACTCTGAAACCTGTCTTGTAAAGCAATTTGTGGGCACTTAGCTAAATAGTAACTGGGTGAAATTTTATGGCCATGTTACACAAGAGGTCAGACCAGATGATCTGATGGTCTTTTCTGGCCTTAAAATCTATTATAGGTGTTTGAGAAATGAGCAAATAGTCCAAGGCAGGGAAAGGACTGCCACAAACAGAATAACTGAAATCAGAGAGAAAAGTAACAATATAAAAAGTAAGAAGAAAAAGAAAGGGAACAAAATATAACCAAGAGAACACTTATCGTTTGCGCTGTATTATATCTTCTATTATTTGCTTAGTGTAGTTAAGTAGCTGTTTAGTTTCTCTTTACAGTGCCTTGTTATTTCAAAGATATGCCAACTTTTTATAGGATAGAAAATTTCTGAGTGTAAGAGTCAGGCCATTGCAGTCTGCTAAAAATCTGAGAAATTTATATAAATGCTTGATAAGCTTTTAGCAGCAGAGTGGCAATCCAAAATTTAAAAAAGCAGAGCAGAAATGGAAAGTTAGTTAATACATTGGAATGCATCTGCAAAAAATGGGACATGCCACTTCCAAAGATAGCATAAGAGTTTTTAAAACTCTCATCCTGAACCAACTCCCACCCTTGTAAAATACATAATTTAATAATCATCTGCTGTGTATCAGTCTCTTTCAAACTTATCCCATGTCCAAATTAGGACATGAATATAATACTGGGTATTAAGTTAATGTGGAAACTGGATGCAAATATGCATCCATCTGGAAAATGGAACCAGGGATGTGCTCTAAAATAGATTGTAAGCATCTGGTTTTGCTAACAATTGAAAAATTATCCTACTCATTGCTTTCTCTCTACAAAATAACCTGATCAAGGTATTATCTAGCATTTATTGTGGGTGGGAACACAGCATTGCTTTCGCAAAGTTATTGAAATGACACCGTTTTCAAATGTGTTTAACAGTGTTGGGCAGAGGCAGCTTGTCTGTCTTGCCCGGGCTTTGCTACGGAAGACAAAAATTCTGATCTTAGATGAGGCAACAGCCTCTGTTGACATGGAAACCGATAACCTAGTGCAGTCCACCATCCGGAGGGAGTTTCACAACTGCACAGTATTAACTGTAGCCCACAGGTTGCATACTATCATGGATTCTGAAAGGTAAGTTTCAATATTGTTTTAAAAAACATGTGGTTTCATTTAGACATTGTCAAAGTTGGTAGGCATGAAAGCTGATCTGGCTTGACACTTTCCTCATATAATCTATGGTACCATGAAATACATATATATTTATATTAGTAGTAGTTACTGACAGTAAACAGACTGATATTTGTGCTACAATGTTTCGCCTATTCTAATTACTGAATTAATTTTTAACTCCATTTTATCCCAGTTGCAAACACAAGTTACTAGCAAGTCCATTTAATTTACCAGAGTAAGTTGATTGCACTCTAGAACTTAAGGTGACAAGGCAAAGTTTCATTTTCTAAAAACTTTTTTGTGCAGGAGTTCACAGCTTCATGAATCTCTGAGTTATCTACTGCAAAGAGATTTTCCCATATTAAAGGAAATCTACCTAATCCACACCTTCATAGGGGTGGAAAGTATGGCTGAAAAAAATAGCTCAATTTTCCTCATCACCTTTTTGTTTCTGCATTGCAGAGTGCTTGTTCTGGGCTCTGGAAGAATTATAGAATTTGATACCCCACATAATTTATTACTTCAGCAAGGAGTTTTTTCGAAAATGGTCTCTGAGGCTGGGATAACACAAGATACAAATAACTCATGAACTTATTTTTGTGAAGACAAGAATGCTGGTTATTCTGAACTCCGAATGCAGGAAATGCTCCAGGGATGTGTGGTTAATTGTATCCTTGAAATTATAAAATGATCACACAGTTTAGGGGAATTGTGTAGTTTTAACACTACAAACTTCTTACATGTGGTAGGATAAAAGCTGATGGTTGCTACTGTTATGATCTGTATTGCACACTCTTCAACCTTCTTTAAAATATTTTATATACTTTTTCACTAGAACTACAAAATAATAAAGCTATGCTTTTCATAGCATACAGTGACTTTTGCTTTAATAAATGATCTGGAGACTACATAAATGCTTGTGAGCCACACTACTTAACACTCCAGAACCTTCAGCACTTGTTTTGGTTGAATCAGTTTGTATGTTTTAAATTATTTAGAAAATAATGCTGATTTAACCAGTATCCTCTGTTATAAATAATGAGCTAGTGAAAATTCATTTGAGAATTGTCATTTTATGAACATAAGGGGTTCAGTGCTGACTTTAATCTGTACATGAATATTTTTAAAATTCTTTAGGGGTATATTTGGTAGATATTTTTAAATGGCCTTTGAAAACCCTAAAATAAATGACAAGTTAAACGATTAGTACTTATTTTTGTCCACCTAACTGAGCATTCTCAAGTCAAATTGTGACAGAATTCTTAAAAGGAAAATCCTTCTGGGAAATATTCATTTTATATTTAAAGCACATTTGTACAAGCTTTTCTTGTGCTAGTCGTGGCAATAGAACCCTCCTTTCATATTTAATGGGAATGCTAACAATGCATATTCTTCTGTATATAAAGGACTGTAAGTTATGGTTCTAATTTGTTGCCTTGTTTTATGGTTAAACTGGGTGAAAAGATATAGGGAAGAGAAGAAAGTTTCCATAAGAATATACAATGCGTACTAAAGAATACCCAAGAAAAAAATGAAATGGTGTTTTGTGCTAATTCAGACATTCATGGAGCAGATACAGTTCTGCTTTGAGAAGTCATTTTACTTCCCCCATAAGAACCTATGCATGCATTTGAGGTATCTAAGCTGTGGAAGCAGGGTACCTGTATCTTATGTACCATCTCCTACCTGCCTTATTTTCTTGAGAGGCACACAGATGGAGCTAGACCACATTGGTGTTCACCTAGTCCAACACCAAACTAGCCTCTATCCAAAACTGTACTCTTTAAGGTCTATAGTACCACCCGAGGAACAACTTTTACAGAGTTCCTTGATTTTTCTCCTGGGCCTGATTAGGCGTTGGGCCCCAGCCCAGCTTCATTACTGTAGCATAAATGCTGTAGGAGGTCAAGTAGGCACTGAACACTCTTCCTCCTGGTAATCAAATTGAGGTGGGCACCCTGTCACAGCAGCCATACAAGGAATAGCAGAGAAGAGTGATCAGTTCTTCCCATTGGAGATCCACCAGTAGAACCATTCTGGTCATGTTGGCAGAGTCATCAGCTTCATTGTTTTGGTGGTAGCTTGGGCCTCTCCCAGGAAAAAAGGGTAAGTGAAGGACCCAGGCATTACCTGCGACTTTTAATTTATCTCAAAGGTACAGTATTGTCCCTGACAATAATAGCCAGCTGTATATAATACAGTTCCCTAAAATATACTAATATGCTAGAGCTTGCACCAAACTATTAGATAGGATAGAGTAGCTATGGTGAAGCTAAATTAATTTTGACAGAGATTAGACTTCATGCTGAAGCCTTTGCCTTCTGTATGAGGTGAGCGATTCTGCTTTTAAAATAGATTTTTTTTTGTGACATTGTCAACTGGCTATAATCTCAGAATTAAGCTTCTTCAAAAGATCTATGTTATGCACCAGACTTTTGTTTTACGTATGAACAATCAGGCTATTTGTGTGTAAAACATCATTGATGGTGTTGACATAATTCAACCCAGCTGCTTCTACAAGCTGTAGGCCTAATTCACTGCTGGCACAAGAGGGTGCATCTTCATTCACCTGAATTTAGTCCTGAGTTCTATTAAGACAACTACAAGAATCTGGCCTATTTGGTATTTAGAAACTTGAGTATGACAGAATGAAACCAGGGAGGGAAGAGGCCTTTAGTTCCTTTCTTGGTAGTGCCTTTTTAAAAAATAAAAATAAACATACAAACTTCTGTTTAAACACGGGTGTTCATAATTGCCCACTTCTGCAGCACACACTTGCATTTAACTTCTCAGGGAAGTTAATATTAACACAAGGCAATTGTTTCTATAGAATTTATCTTCCTTCTAAAGAAGCTACATACTTAAATGAACCAGGTGGAAAGAATTATTTTTAAACTCAAGTGATGCTAGTTTGCAAGAGCATGTTCAAAGATGTTTGAGCAAACAATAAGATGGAAAATATTGCAGTGAGAAATAAATAATGAAGTCTGGAAGTGATGTACAAGTACCATGCTTCTCTAAAGCTAAGAACTTAGGGACGAAGTGGAACATTACCTATTTTCTCAGGGTTATTAAGAGGTGTACAGCCACTACAAGGTACAAGGTTTATTTCCCTTGAAAATATCAGGTCAGAGTTAACATTCCTTAAAGACAGACTGAACAATTTGGGGGAAAAAAAAAAAGTTTGTCCTTTTTGTCTTTTGTAGCAATAAATCACAAGTAAGAGATGTTGCTTAACAAGACCCCAGGGAGCAGAGGACAGAAAAAAGTAGTCCATTGCTGGAGGAAGGCAATGTAGTAGAAAAACTATCACGTGTGAGTCTCATAACAGTAAGATACCCCCCACCCTAATATTTATTTTAGAAAAGACCTTGACTGAGGAAGGGGAAGGATATGATGCTGTAGCTGGCATTTCTCTCCTGTAGAGAGAGACCCAACCATCATTGATACAAGGTAAGGGAAAGGGAACTGTGCTGAAAGGGAACTGCCCTGCAATGTGTCTCCTCTGAAGGACATTTAATATTTTTGCTTTCCTTCCTCTCCCTTATGCTGAACAAGAGCAGAGGATTTACCATGGGCAGGCTTCTCTCTGGTGGTCACCAAATGCTGATGGAGGGCTTTGACAAAGAGAAAAGCTTACCTTGAGGTTAAGGGACTGGAGTTAGAAGTTATATGTTTTAGTGCTTGCTCTACCAAACTTTTCATTAGTAAGTTTGAGAAACTCAGTTTCTCTCTGTGTCGTCATTTCCTCATCTGTGAGATGAGAATACTCTGTCTTACAAGATGAGTGACTACATTCATGTATCTGAGAAATGCTCATATGCTGCTAATAAGGACCACAGAAGAGCCAAACACATCAGATTCTCCTAGTTTGGGACATCAGTTACATTTATGAAAAGGGGTTAATGAGACTAACTTAAGAGTGATAACTGTCTCATTATGTCAGTTTTCAGAGTAGCAGCCATGTTAGTCTGTATCCACAAAAAGAAAAAGGAGGACTTGTGGCACCTTAGAGACTAACCAATTTATTTGAGCATAAGCTTTCGTGAGCTACAGCTCACTTCATCCGATGTAGCTCACGAAAGCTTATGCTCAAATAAATTTGTTAGTCTCTAAGGTGCCACAAGTCCTCCTTTTTCTTTTTGTCTCATTATGTATTACCTAACATCTATGGTTAAGCATCTCTGCCTCCAACCTGTGTTGTACTGCCTCACCCTCCCACAAAACAACCTTGGCTCCAGCGCAGATAGACTATGAATCATTTCAGTGTAAGTGCTGCAATGCACAGCAGCAATAGACGGTTACTGCTTAGAGAAAAGGAGCACTTGCATTTTCCATAGGAAGTGGACCCACAAACAACATTCAGCCAACTACCAGCATTGAACCTTGTCCAGACAATTTCCATGTGTACCCACAGCGCAGATATGCTTTGTTTAATAATAATAATAATAAAAAAAAACTGGTGCAAACTATTCATTTCTCATTGGCCTGTGAAAATGTGGCAACAAGCATTATATGCAATTGATACCGTGTAAAAACCTGGATCTTTAATGATATATACACTGTTAATTTTGGTTTTAAACCCTGTTTACTTCTGCCAAATTATTGAAATCTGTAACTTAAAGGGTCATTTTATTTTGGTAATAGGACAAGGTAACCTCCATCTTGTGTCAGGTTCTTGTTCCTTGGTACCAAGAAAAGGTGGGAAATCACAGAGGCGGGACACTAGGTTTGCCCGGCAACAGCTCCCTATAAAAGTGTGTGAGGGGAGGAGCTAGGCACACACTTGGTCTCTGGAGCTTTCAAGTGGTCAGAGGTTCAAGTGTCCAGCTCTCCTCGCACTGCAGTACCATCTTGGCAGTAGCTATTGGCCTGCAATAGCTATTTACTAATAGGTTTGGGTTTGTTTATGCTTTTATTTGGGAAAGCAGAGTGACATACACGGACCTAGTCTGAGTAGTTAGTTCAATCTTACACGCACAGACGACACAAAGCGGGATAGGGTGGGAGTTAAGATAGGGATACATACATACCTGTCCATTCCATTTGCTGTCCACGGTCAGAGCTCATCAGTCCATCGCTGGCTTCGGTCATCTGGATCCTGCCACCTTCCACGTAAACAAACATCTATCTATATCATTAAGTGTATGACTGTGTGTAAGTGGTATCTCAAGTCTCCAGAGTTGTTAATCCATTCCCCTCTCCTCCCTTCCTCTTAATTAAATAAACTGTTATTGGCTTTTATATTTGGTGTGTATGTAGTTTTTGATATTCAGCTCTGATAGATGGGCTTAACGGGGGGACCCAGCAGGAGGTTACTGTGAGGCTTCCCAAAATCTTCTGTTCAGATTGGCCTTTAGACATCAAAATCCTTACAACACCTTTATTCTAACCTTAAAGCTTTATTCTTTGCACTATTAAATGTCCATCAGTCCATTGATAGTTTAGCAGAAAGAAAAGTCCTGTTCACTTTAACCCCCCCCCCCCAATGTTGGATATGTATTTTAATTCTATGCCTTTAGTTGCCGCCCTAATACAAGCCATTCAAAGGGAACTTTTAAATACTGATTAGAGTAGCTATACAATTTAATACACATTCAAATTGGTCATCCAAAAGTCTGCTTTTCTCAGTTGTCACTCAGTGATGCATTTGCAGTGCCATGGTGTCAATAAGACTCCAGATCAGGCATTCTCAACCTCCCCCCCAACATGCTTGTCGTAGGGCAGAGGTATAAAACCTTTGAGTGCCCTGCTAAAGAGCCAGCTTCCCCCTGCTTCCCTGTAGGGTGGCTGAGTGTATGGGCCAGGCTCCTTAGCAGGGAGCCCAGCTGCAGGCCCTACTGAGGGCAGGCTCAGTGCCATCTGCTCAGCCTAGTGGAACCAGGTGGGTTGATGTCTGGGAAGGCTTATAAACCCAGGGAAGAGCGCAGGAAGATAGGAGGGTTGAGGCTCTGTCTTTGCTGGCTGATACAAGCCTCAAAGGCCAGAGGACCCAGTGAGAGGTCGGAGCGAGGACAATTGGGACTGTACAGCCACTGTAAATAAAAGAACACGGATGGAGCACCTGCCAAAGACATCTGAGACCCTTTCTTTGGCCAGCCCAACCACAGGATGCAGCTACAAGGGGAAGGAAACTTGTGCTGCCCTGTGACAAGTGGGGGCTTGTCCGGGATTCTTCCTAGCGATCGATACCAGTGGCTGCTCGTATGGAGGAGACCCTGAAATGGCTGGTTACTACAGTGCAGGAGCTGCAGCAGTCCCAGCAGATGGAAAGGCAGGCCCTGATGGCGTGGCAGGGGGACAAAAATCAGGCCCTCCAAGAGTTCATCAAGGAGCAGTCGGTGGCCCAACAGCAGATCCTCCAGCGGGTGGTGAGTCTGGCAAACAGGGCCAGAACCAAGACAGCAGGGCGGGGGCCCTGTAAGATGGGCCCCATACATCTTTCTGGGGACATTTGAATGGGTGGCTACGGCAGCAGGCTGGGAGAGTTTGAGTTGGGCCTTGCCGCAAGCCCCATACCTGGGAGGTGAAGCCCATGTGCCGTTTATGGCTTTGGGAGAGACCCAAGCCAAAGACTATGCGACTGTGAAGGCTGCTATCTTGGACAGGGTTGGACTCTCAACCGAGAAGTACCGGCAGCAGTTTTGGGCATCCTGCTGGATGGAGAGCCTGAGGCCCAGGGCATTTGCCCAGAAGTTGACTGACTGGGCCACTAGGTAGCTGAGGCCCACGGCCCAGACAGAAGAGATAATGATCCTGGATCAATTTCTCCAGGAGTTCCTGGACCCAGTACGCATTTGGGTCCGACGACATCAGCTGGCCTACGTAGTGGATGCAGTCTGGCTGACAGAAGAGTACATTGAAGCGGAGGCACCCAGAAGGGTGGTGAAGCCCATTAGGGGAGCAGGACCTGGACAGAGTCTACCGGAATCTGCACCCAAGAGCGGGGCGGACCCCGGGCCCACCTGCAGCTGTGAGCTGACCTGTTGGCAGTGCGGGTGCCCTGGCCATAAAAAAACAGGACTGCCCTCAAATGGAGTGTGAGCTGGTGGACTTTGGCGGGTGGACCGGGGGGTGGGAGGGACCAGGAAATCAGCCCTTAAACACAATACCCGTGTTGGTGGGGAGGAAGCCCCGAAAGGGTTTGGTGGACTCCGCCTCCACCTGCTCACTAGTGCGTAAGGGTAGGCTGAAGACATGCTGGATGGTTCCGGGGCTAAAGGTAGTCTTTCTGTGTGTCTATGGGGATACCTGGAGCTACCAGATAGCCTGAGTTCCCCTGGAGGTTCAGGGATGCTTCTGGTGGTAGCAGGTAGGATTAGTGGAGAGGTTACCCTACCCAGTCCTGCTGGGAAGCGATTGGGGACTCCCTTCTTGCAAGACAGGAAGTCGGAAGGGAAATCCTGAGGAAGTGGGAGGGAGAACCTGATTAAGGAGGAGAAGGGAGATGGGGGGCTGGTAGACCCCCCCCAAAAGTAGCAACTCCTAGACAGCAGTGGGAAGAAACCACCAAATGTTGGTTTTGAGGTAATGAAGGACCCCCCCCCCCGGCAGGGGGGCCAGGAGTGCAGCCCTTGTGAGCCCAAGAAAGGCAAGGCACTTGGAGCCTTGCAGCTGACCCTGGAGTCAGGGTACCTAAGCACCCAACCATGCTAGAGCGAGGGCCGGGGTGGGGGTGGGGGGGGGAGGAGGAGGAGGAGGAGGAGGACGACAACGACAAGGAAACACTCAGACTGTGGACTTTGTTAGGCTAAGGGCCATGTGCGGGAGACCTGCCCCTACTGTAGAGACGGGGGGAGCACCTAAAGAACCCCAGGGAGGACCCGCAGGAACCCACAGCCGTGGTAAATGAACCCCCCTTTGAAGGGCTGAGAAGAGGCCAGGGCTGGTTGAGCCTGGTGGCTCATTAAATGGGGAAGGTGTGTCGAAGGGCAGAGGTATAAAACCTTTGAGTGCTCTGCTTTCCTGAAGGGTGGCCGGGTGTATGGGCCAGGACCCTTAGCAGGGAGCCCAGCTGCAGGCCCTACTGAGGGCAGGCTCAGTGCCATCTGCTGAGCCTAGTGGAACCAGGTGGGTTGATGACTGGGAAGGCTTATAAACCCAGGGAAGAGCTCTGGAAGGAGGTGAGCCAGGCAGGAAGATAGGAGGGCTGAAGCTCTGTCTTTGCTGGCTGACACAAGCCTCAAAGGCCAGAGGACCCAGTGAGGAGTCAGAGCGGGGACAGGTGTTGGGGGAATTGGGACTGTACAGCCACTGTAAATAAAAGAACACAGGTGTAGCACCTGCCAAAGACATCTGAGACCCTTTCTTTAGCCAGCCCAAGCCCCCGGCACAGCAACAAGGGGAAGGAAACTTGTGCCGCCCTGTGACAATGCTATAAAAACTCCACGGCCCACACGTGGCACAACAACTGTTTTTCTGTATATAAAAGCCAGGGCCAGTGTTAAGAAGTAGCAAGCTGGACAATGGCCTGGAGACCTACAGCGCACAGCTAAGTTGCTCAGGCTTCAGCCCCAGGTGGTAGGGCTCAGGGCGCTGCAATATTCCTTGCAGTCCTGCCTGGCAAAACTTTGGCATTCTGCCCAGGGCTCTAGTGAGTCTAATGCCTGCCACGGGTGGCTGACCCTCTGGAACCTGCTCACAGCCACTGGATCCCTGGTTGAGAACCACTGCTCCAGAGGACAAATACTCCTGCAGTTAATATTGAGAAGGTTAAATATTTTTACTAAGAGGCCACATCCAGCAAAGTTAGATTTCATTTTCTAGAAACCTCATTGGACAATGTCTGTGGAATGCCCAAATCTGCACCATACAGAATTTCTACAGTATGTTTCTAGTGACCGTATTTGTCACTATTGATTTAATAAAAAGGGTCACAACAATTCCAGATAAATCAAGTTGTTTAGAGCTGCTCCTTCACTTTCCTAGCCCATATTACCACCTTTTGTAGGTCACTGGTGCACTTCCTTCTCCCTGCCCTTAGTTCTGCTTCATTTCTAACAGCAATGCTTCAGACCAAAAGGAAGTCCCAAGGAAAGAGAAACAAAAGTTTGTCAGGCCAGATGCAGTTACCTTTATTTAAGAACATATTTTAAAAGGCTGTATATGAGTATCTCTGAAGGATGACATTTTCCCCAAATGCAGATGATATACATGTCAACCTGTAAACTGACAAGATTTTAAAATATTGACGAGGCATCACCACTTCCAAGACTGCACTCCCTTGAACCTCAGCTACATAAACTCTTCTAAGTAAAGTTAGGTGGTATAGGGCTACAGGCATCAAGATTTAAACAGGACTAGTCATAAAAACAGAACTCCAATCTACAAACAGTGGCATTTAGTTAAATGAAGGACCTTGATAGTAAGTTGTGCACTGGGGAAAATATACAAAGTACAATATTTTGTTTTGTTTAAAATTCAGTGGTTTGTGCCAAAATACAGTACCAAAAATTAGCATTTTAAGACCAATTGTAATTCTAACACCCTTAAAAAAAAAAAGCTATGAATAAGACTTACAGCAGGGTAAGCCCTAATTCTTGCAGAGATTTCTGCATCTATGCAAAGTAAACACAGAAGTATTTGCTCAAGAAGGGCCTGAAATAGCATCTGCATATTATTTGAGAGAATTGTACTGCATACTGATATTTGTCCATTATTTCTTTGAAGGGACTTCAACTTTAAGTTTGTCATTCGTGTAAAAAAAAAAAAAAGAAAAGGTAGTTTCAAGAATTACATACCCACCCCTGCTAATTTTTGTAATTGTACAACCACTTATTAAAATATTTCCCCCTCTTGTTGCAATAGGACCCATATAAACACAGGGCATGAGGGCCCTTGAGAACAAAGAATTTCTGCTATTTTTCTTTCTCCATACAGAAAGCTTCTTGGTTTTCCTTGGTTACAGGTCAAAAGCTACCAGCAGTATCATCTGAGATACTTTACAAATTCAGAGACAAGGCCACTTTAGAATAGTTTAAAAAACACTGTTTTGATGGAATGGGTCTGCCCTACTAAGTGCAAGCCTATTACTGAAAAGTCTCAAAATGTAGCAGATAACTGTTCATTTTAAATATTTTGCTATTAAATCTCATATTTAAAATACAACTCATTTCAGATTTGTTAAGCAAATTTTGCTTAGTTATTAGTTAGGTGATAATACCCTCTTCATTGACTAAGGATAAAACAACATATATAAAAAAAGAGTTCATTTGGCTATTCAGCATTTCAATTTATCCCTTCAAAAAGAACACAATTAGACAAGTTTCTTTAAAACCTTCCTCCAACAGTTGAGACTGTAGGAGTCAACTTCTGCTCCTTGTGTTTATTAACCCACCAGTAGTCAAAACCGTTATCAAAAGCAAAAGGCTGCAATATTACTACATTTACATCCCAGTTCCTGTGCTACTTGTATGGTTTTTCCTTTACCAGACTACACCTCACAATTATCACTCCATGTTCACTTCACAGAGTGGGCGCAAGCATCAGGAACCTGAAAACATGTAGACACCAACATGATAAGCACCAGGTAAAAATAGTTGGGATTCATTTTATTTTTAGGGAGAAAGTTAATAAAAAGAAGCTGTAGCAATTCTCTTAGTTGAGTACCAACGCATTTCATGGTAGGGATGTACTGGTTGAAGAACTTGAATGGGACCCTTCCAGAGCCTAATGTGCTTTTTTCATTTAATATAAAATTGGCTTTATAAAATCTTTTGGCTGCATGGCAGGAACTACAGTAATGATGATATTATCAGGTGTCTGCCCACTGGAGAAACATCAGAGGGACCACAGCAGCCTCTCTAGCTGATGACAAACTGAATCATAGGAATCCGTTAGGAAAATGCATTTTAAAGCAGACACCAGCGTAACAGCATGAAACAGCTAAAAAAATTCTTAATTTTTTTTGACCGCAGTAAGTCTACATTAAAAAGAGACGACAAATCCACAAATAGTTTCAGCAATAACACTGTGCTGTTATAAACAGCAGCACAAGAATCTTAAGTGAAGTGGACAAATAGACAGTATTCAAAACAGGAAAATTGCATTTAGAAAGGTGCTTTGAAGTGCTCAACTGAATCAGTTTAATAAATAAATTTAAGCTGAACATTATTTGAGCTGTCTGCATTAATACTGCTACACCTCATCTCACAGTACATACGATCTCCACCACAGGTTCAAGCTCATGATTACATTCCACTTTCGAGTTTTCAGGGTCTGCTAATAAAATTTAGCAAGAAAATGTGTGCATTTTATTGGCAGTAGCAGGTTTTCATCCCACATCCAGACAACAAACCAATGGAGCAGAGGTGGGTTGTGTGTGTCCATTATTTTTGAATTGCTAGTACCTTTAAAACATGATAGAGCCAGCACACAATAAATGGTCTAGCAACACTTAAATGGAACAGAATTAAAAAGGTATATATTACATGGCTAAGACTAAGTTTCACTGTTTGTTGGGTAAGTCTATGCATGGTCATGAGTAGATTTTTGAAACAGTGAATAATGGAATGTGACAAGAACAATGAAGTTCAGTTGAAGTTAGTTTTTCGTAAATGCCTATTAGGAATTTCTACAGCACTGACTTGGAGGGGCCAGGACCCTCCAACAATCCCAGCTTGGATAGCTACACCCATTACCACTGCCAAATCAGGATCCACAGAGGTGTTGGGTTCCTTTCCAAAGAACTCTTGAATAACTCTGCGTATCCGGGGAATACGTGTAGAGCCTCCTACTAATACAATCTCATCCACTTCTGTCTTGGGTAGATGTCCTTCCTTCAACACCTGCTCAATGGGCACAAGGATCTTCTGAAAAAGGTCCTCATTCAACATCTCAAATAGTTTTCTTGAGATTTGTGTTTCAAAGACAACTTTCACAGTGTGGCTCTGTTTGTGTGAAAGGTCATCCCTTAAAAGGTTTATCATACCGTCTTCCATTTGTGAAGATTTGGCTGTAATTAAATTTTTTTTTTTTATCTGTTCTCCTTCTGAAACAGCTTTTAGGTCCTTCCTTTCTGGCATAGTAAGAGAGACTCTGACAGGAGAAGACTTGTGTAGAGTTAAATTTAACTTGACTGCTTCCACAGCCTGTCTAAGTCGATGTATTTCTTCCTTTCTGGAGGGCACCGAGCCATACATTCGATAGATTTGGTCATACAAGTACTGCAGCAATCGCTGATTAAAGTCCTGTCCTCCAAGTTTGTTGTTACCTAAGACATAAAAAAATATATCAGGTCACACACAGCATTTCAGAAGGCACAAAGATGCCCTTTATGTCATGTGCAGGACATTCTCATGGGACTGGGAAAAAGAAACGTTCACAACTATAGTCCCAACAGTCAATGGCACAATCAGAAGTATAATCACTTGGGGATATTTTGTTTGTAATGTGATTCACAAAACAAGACAAGAATGGTCTCAGGTTCTCTGTTTCAATATGCATAAATGAAAAAGCAAGAGGTTGGGGATTTTAGAGGAAGTATCTTTTTTTTAAAAAAAAAAGTCCACGAGAACACTAGGAAGGGGTTTGGTTCGCAGAATGTAAAATTTGAAATGGAAAATATTTGCAGCCTGCTGCGATACTATGCAAGTCAATCTTTTCCATATTCCCAACTCACACTCCAAGTCTTAGTTACTGTCTACATCTCTGCCCATATTAGACATTTTCACTAATAGCAGCAAGATGAAACTCATGAAGGATTACTGCCTCAACTCCTGGAGCTGAACTTTGTTAAGGACTTATTGTATTTTAGAGCCTTCATATTAAAATCATATACTAAGGGACATTAATGTGCACCGATAAAGGCTACTTTTGAGCCATAAGGTATCTATTCTGTCAAGTTCTTCCTGTGGAAACGCTGATTCCCAGTAGGAGTTATTTCAGCTCTTTGATCAGTGAGCTTCAAGCTCTGGTAACGGACCCATCCTATACTAGGCTTTATAGGTATGTAGTGGAATAGTGCACTCATCCCAATTTCCCTCCTAATGTGTTAGTTCCACCTTAACCATCCTTCCAACAGTTTTCGGATACCCATGCCTGCTCTTCATAAGATTGGCCTCTTGAGTTTTCCAATGGAATGTGCAATACCCATAAATATTCAGTCCATCTTTTTATTTCAACTGAAAAAAGGAGTTCATACTGTTCAACAGAACCATGTTGAAATGGCTGACTGCATTTATTACTCTTTTGCTTTCACTAGACAGCGCAGCAGATGTCAAAGCCCATTGAGTCGGGAATATCAACAATAGTACTCAGCCTCAGATCTGTCTGAATCCAGGTCATCTGCAAAGCAATTTGTGTTCACTAAATAGGTTTACAAAGCATTGCTGCCAGAATTCTTTGCCAAGTGATGAATCAGTTTGGCATATTTGTGTTACAAAACCTGTTTCTGGGTTGACCGTGTGTGAGCTCTCCACCCCTTAATGTCCGAACTACAGCGTAGCACAAAAGGGGACTGTTCTAAGGCACCCTTCAATAATATGGCAAATCCCCTTGACTCAGACAGATGGAGGTAGTAGAATGCTTTGAAACGCCACTAGCTCCAGGCACAGTAATTGTAAAAGCACAAATGCTCAGGTTACCTGTGCACAAATGTGACAATGACAGAAAACTAGACCACAGCTTCTTATGTTAAAATCAGCCAAAGAATGGAAGAATTTCTCTTAATTAAAATCAGTTGCAAACCTAATTTTAGAATTATGGAGAGTAGAAATAACATTCAGGGGACCAGTAGGCCACCTAAAGTTCTAAGGTATGTCAATCTCAGCATGTCAATTTAGCATCCCTTTACAGGTGATTTTTTTCCATGTATCCACTGAAATTATATAGAACTAGTTTTTAACTTAATAAAAACCAACATGTTCCATTGAAGTATAGGGTGACTTATCCTTACCTGCCATCGCTCGTGTCAGAAACATCCCTCCTTGTTTATTCAATAATGAGACATCCAAAGTTCCTCCACCCAAATCCACTACCAGAACATTAAACACATCCACTTTATGGAGACCATAAGCCATAGCTGCAGCAGTAGGTTCATTAATTACCCGTAATATCTCCAACCCTGAAAAAGCAAAACAAGTTAACATTTTCTCCACACAACTGATGAGTGGAATCTATTGTACTACACAGAGTTATTAGTAACCCAGCCCAGTTGCCAGCAAAAAGCTGGCATTGTCCAACAATAGCCAATGAGTGGAAGGCAGGTTTGAAAGGCTGCAGCCAGAGAAGGAAGCACTGAGCTGCACCTCTCCTCCTCACTGCAGCCCTGCAAACCTCCTGCAGACTGGGTAGCAGTAGAGAAAGGGGCTGCAGTGCAAAAGTTGGGGCTTTCTATCTGGGGCCAAAGAGCTGCACAGGACCTCTTCTCTCTGCTCTCCAAGGCTCAGCATCTCCCAGCGTTTCTTCCCCTGGGTACAGTTCCCTGGCAGGACACAATCCAGAAAGCACAGGGAGAGATGCTGCGTAGTGCCAGGATCCTGGCTACAGCTCTCTCTCTCTGCTACTGCCCTGCCCATACTATCCTCTCCCAGGCCACAGCCCCTTACCTCCTGTCCACAGGCAGGTTTGCTGCGCTGCAACCAGGAAAGAAACGTCAATGGGACGTGATTTGGTTAGTAGCAACATTTTGTTGGGAGCCAAAGCTGTTATATCTGGGTTGCTATTAAGTGGAATCTACTGTATGTTTAAACAGAAACTCTATGAAAATATTCCATTAAATAGTGTCAATTTTTGTTCAGATTGAAGTAAAATATAAGACATTTAAGAGAAGTTCACAGGGAATTCTACATCTGCCATAGCTTTCATTTTTTTGTTTTTAAGATAAACTTGGAATATCATTCTTAAATTTACTTTTAGAGCAGTCTGTCAGAATGAAAACTGATTGAACAGTTACCTCAGTGTGCTTTCTCAGAGGAGGTGAGGTGGGATGGTTTGTTATCTTGTTTTTGAGTCTGATTTATTCCCATGAAGTTTCCTGTATAATTTTCTCAAATTGAAAATTTCCAAAAAACCTATTTCCTTTAGTGATACTTGGGCACACTGCTATCTGTACTTGCATTAGCCAACAGCACTTCAGATCATTTGAGAGTTCCCTGCTGTTCTTGGTGATTGCCACTGATTCTCTGTTGCTATTCTACATTTCACAAACAACTTAGTGAGATGAGTAAACCTCAGGGTAATTCAAAGAGTAGAGGGGAAAATACCAGAAACAAAGATGCATCACCTGCAAGGTTAGCTGCCTTAATAGTATAGTTCCGTTGCCTTTCATCAAACTCTGCTGGCACTGAAACGACAGCATTAGAAACTGGCATGCCAAGGTACTCTTCTGCCATCCTCTTTAATTTCAATAGCAGTTGAGAGCCAATATACTCAGGTGAGACATTATATGTTTCATTGGTTGTCACTGAAAATTCAGCTGCTCCATTGTTGCTGAAAATCTGAGGGGGGGGGGAGGGGAGAGAGAGAGAGACAGCAAAACCCACAAGTGTGAAACACAGCCCATCTTTCATTAAACAAAATGAATGTGTGAAACTGTACTTGGATATGTAGAATACCTGCTTACTCCAGAATCTACTATGTGGTGGCTTTGCCAGCCTAAAACATTCTATCTGAACCAGTTTTCTTTACCTTCCATTATGAATGATATATGACATGAAGGCATTCAAGTTGCCAGAAAATGTGCCTACAGTACTTTGATCTATTTGGGCAAAATAGACGAGTGAGTCAAAATCCAGAAGCTGGGTCACACAACATCAGAATTAATAATCCTACACAACAGCACATCTAAGGAATGAAAACAGTTCTTTTGAGGCAAACCCTAGGTCTACTCTACTGCTAAAGCAGAAATTATACAGGACGTCTCAGCAGACACGCATGTATATAGGTACTTATTCAGTCCACATCAAAGGAGTTGCTGAGTGCTACTGTACCACTGAAGATTTATTTTATGCAGACTCCCTGCACCCACTATTAGCAGAGACAAAAGAATGATTTCTGATGCCTGACTTAGTACGCATTGTTAAGTATTTTATTGTGCTAGTTTCACCATTATTGAAAGACAGGTTTGTAGAACTGCTACTTTCAGGTCCATTTATAATTATAAATGAACTGCATAAAAAAAGACAAACAATGAAAAGGAGTACTTGTGGGGGGGGGGGAGGGGAATAAACGTGGGGAAATAGTTTTACTTTGTGTAATGACCCATCCACTCCCAGTCTTTATTCAAACCTAAGTTAGTTGTATCCAGTTTGCAAATTAATTCCAGTTCAGCATTCTCTCCTTGGAGTCTGTTTTTTTTTGTGGAAGAATTGCAACTTTTAGGTCTGTAATCGAGAGACCAAAGAGATTGGAGCATTCTCCAACTGGTTTTTGAACGTTATAATTCTTGACGTCTGATTTGTGTCCATTTATTCTTTTACGTAGAGACGGTCCAGTTTGACCAATGTAAATGGCAGAGGGGCATTGCTGGCACATATCACATTGGTAGATGTGCAGGTGAACGAGCCTCTGATAGTGTGGGTGATGTTATTAGGCCCTATGATGGTGTCCCCTCAATAGATATGTGGACACAGCTGGCAACGGGCTCTGTTGCAAGGCTAGGTTCCTGGGTTTGTGGTTCTGTTGTGTGGTGTGTGGTTGCTTGTGAGTATTTGCTTCAGGTTGGGGGGCTGTCTGTAAGCAAGGACTGGTCTGTCTCCCAAGATCTGTGAGAGTGATGGGTCCTTCAGGATAGGTTATAGATCTTTGATGATGCGTTGGAGAGGTTTTAGTTGGGGGCTGAAGGTGATGGCTAGTGGCATTCTGTTCTTTTCTTTGTTGGGCCTGTGCTGTAGTAGGTGACTTCTGGGTACTCTTCTGGCTCTGTCAATCTGTTTCTTCACTTCAGCAGGTCGGTATTGTAGTTGTAAGAATGCTTGAAGGTAGTTGGGAAATTGTAAGTGTAAAAGACTAGCTATCCATAATCATGAAAAAAATGCACTGAGAACTATGAAAGCTGTGTATTACATAATGTTTACAATTCAATTGAAGTTTACTGAAAAACACTATTTTGGTTTACATCTTATACAGTATCATCAGATAAGGTCCTACTCTGTGCGTTGTGACAAAACAAGGCTAATACTCAAGTAACTACAGGAGGGGGGAAAGGATTAGTACCCTAGAAACTCTCTACCTGTAGTGCATTTCTTGTTGTATAAACTAGAATTAATAAAAATAAATGTATTCAATAAAGAGGGAGGCTCCATTTCAGAGAGAAGATTCTTGCATGTTTCAGTACCCTCCTGCTCAGAACAGAAGAGGATCATGTATGTACTGTATCCACAAACCATCACATCTAGTAAATTCAAATTTGGCGTTTGCCAACAGAGCAACTCCCATTGCCAAATACTCTTCTCTCAGATTTTTCCTTCTGCTGTGAAACCAGTTGTTTTGCTCAAGTTCCATCCCACTTCTCTCTGCCTCAAACTCATATGCCTCAAAACAGTCCAGTATCATAGGTATAAAAATAACATAGGTATAACAGCCAAATGCAAAGTTAATCAAGAATAAATACCTGTACAATATATGTTATTATTTTATCTTTATTTTAATTTTTTGCAATTTCTATGTTTGGATCTCACCAGCACAAAGACCATATTTTGTTCCTGAAATGCTACATTCAGGGTTCTGCATCCTGATGATCAACCTGCCAGACAAAGGCAATTGGATCTGCTCCCTCTGAACACCATATATATAAAACTGTAATTTGGATACAATTGGTAAAGATTGCTGTTTACCTTAAATGGATATCTGCTACTTTCATTTTTCAGCTCTTCTGGAGTGAAGATTTTCCCTATGAATCTTTTGGCATCATATACCGTGTTCTGTGGATTAGAATCTGCTAGTTCTAGGCCATCATATCCCACGTACACATCTGTGTCTGTGAATGACACTATGCTTGGTATGCTGTTATGCCCACTTTCATCTGAAATAACTTTCACCTGCCCTGTGCCAGGAAGGAACACGCCAACAGAGCAGTAAGTGGTGCCAAGGTCAATCCCAATCACTTTTGGTGTAGGCATAGGTAGATACTGTTGTGCCAGGTAACCAGCCAACAAAAGGGCCAAGACAGCTGAACCTGTGAGAGCGATAAAAAGACAGTAACAGAGCATCCATCCAAACAAATTTGGAAGTTCTTCATAGCTATAATACTAGTTGTGACAGTGGTAAATTGAGTGCCAGCTCTTGCCAAGGCCATAAGAACTGACAAACTCGTAGCTGGAAGCCAAACCAGCTCACCTGTATGTTGGTTTTGTTCAAAACAGGTATTAGTATTATAATATATTTAGTGTTTAGACTATGAAATGCTCGTAAATTGCTGCACGTATTAATCTCACTTGTAGTATCTGTATTCCATTCTGTAGGGAAATACACAATTCCCGTGCCTGCGTTCACAAATTCAGAGCAAACATTTTCAAGGTTATAAAGTAAAACTTGTGTGTCTCTTCCCCCCACTGTATATTAAGAAAACCTATCAAGATTAAACAGGCCATTAAGAAACATCACAATACAAAGGATTGGCGAATGGCCCTATCCCACCTCGGAAATGCTACATGCAAGGGAGCTTCTCAAATGGACTGTAGGGCCAAATGTAAAAGATAAAATAAGGTTACAAGAAAATTTTTCATTTCTTTTCTGTTTGAACTCTCACTAGGTCAGAGACACTTAACTAAAGCAGAGATCTCCAGGGCCCTGAAACTGAATTGACAGATTACTATCCCTGTCATCTTTATCAACCATATATGGTATGCTTGCTTGCTTGGTAGCACCTGTAAATAACTTTCTTATTTCTTTTTCCTAGGTAATAAGCCTTTAGATAGTTTATTATGGGACTGGCTACAGGTGTTGTCTTTAGTGTAAGATCAAAGGGTAGATAATGAGGGGTAGCTGACCGGTCTCTTGGGACTGGAAGCAACCTGAATATTTCGTGATTTTTATGTAAGTGACCATTTATCACTAAATCCAGCTTGCGCGGATGGCAAAATAGACTGGGGAGCCCGAGGGGATGGTCTGACACTCCACAGTAAGACTAGTACAGTGGCCCAGGAATTCATATTTGTTACTGAGTTGATGAAATCTAATTATAGAACATGCCACCAGTTTGGGGTGTTCTGCCCTGTTTTTGACAGTCTGCCCTGAAGTAACACTCACGGCCATGAATCACTCAGCCAGCATGATATTACTCTGTTGTGTATAAATCCCTCCACTGATTCCACTCAGTATATATTTTAGTATATATATAGTATATATTTACTCTGATGTAAAATTAGAGTGTGAAATCACATTGTGAAACTGCTTTGTGCTTAGTCTCATTTCCTCAGAAGTCAGCAGCAAGCTTGCATCTGGCAATTCAGGCAAATTACTAGCCACTGAAGTGTAACAGACAAGGACATAAGATTTGTGAAAGTTTAAAGAAAGGAATGGTAAATCAAAAAAACAAAATAATGTTGCAAAGTGATTTACAAATAATAATAAATACTCATCTTCTATGTGAGGTATGTAAGTATAATCCCTACATTACAGATACTGAAAACGAAGCAGAGGCTAACTGAATTGCTCACACAACAAATCAATGACATAGCCAGAGTAAGATCCCAGGAGTTCCTGGCTACTAGTCCATGGCTCAAATGACATCCCTCTATTTCGCTCTCCTGCTTATTTTGAAGACTGTCAATATAAATATACATACAAACCATGAGCTTCCCATGTCAGTCAAAGACTAGTCATATCTTCCAGAGAGCAACAGCCTGATGTTCTAGTATTGGGACTTTATTTTAAGCATAAAAGGCAGCATGGAAGATGGCATAGAGATGGGAGAGGTGAGGCTGAAACTGTTGACAAAGCCAAGATACATGATAAGAGAAGAGACCCAATATGCGAGCTGGGTAGGGTCAAGGCCTGGGCTCAAATGCAAGAACAAGAAATGTATGTTGTATAAATTGCACAAAGTGGAATCAGTGGAGGGATTTAAAGATAGGAGCAATAAGGTAAGATCAATGGGCAAAGATGATGTTAACATGTGTTTCTGACAGATGGGAAAGGAATTGTGTGTTTGTTTATTTTTACAGTTATGCTTCTTTTCTATGTTTGGATGATTTTGGGGTGATATTCTGTATAAGACCTGTACCAAATGGATATGTCACAAACAGAAATGATTCAGGCATAAGTATCCGGAAAAGCCAATTTGAGAAGATAAGCTTCATGCCTAGACTTGAAAATATTGACAGTTTATGGCAGATATGTTCAAATTCAGTGCCCCACATCTCTGACATGTCACAGGCAAAAGCACGAGACAAAATAGTCTTTGAGAACCTTTTGAAGTTGAAGCCATACTGCTGTAACCAAATGTAGGCCATGACCAGGAATACATACAAATCCCTGTGAATTGACTGGCCAGAGTTGCATGAAGATTTACATATGAAAAGAAAGCTCAGCGCTAGTAACAGATCAGAAATAAGGAAGAGGTTTTAGCAAAATAAATAAAATACAATTAGAACAACAGACTTTTGTACCAGTCAGCACTCTGACGGCAGGATTAGGCAAGAATTAAGACTACGGACATGTCTACACAGAACTGTTTCTGACTTACCCACTTGGGTTAAACTAAACAGGAACAAGCCATCCTTTTTCCAAAATGAGAATCCACACATGAAGGTAACCAGAAACAGCTACTGTGCTTTAAATTTACACCCTAGCTCAGGGGTGGGCAAACTTTTTGGCCCAAGGGCCACATTGAAGTTGCAAAACAGCATGGAGGGCCACGTAAGAAAGGCTGTCCCTCCCCAAATAGCCTGGCCCCTGCCCCCTATCCACCCTCTCAGAATCCCCAATCCATCCAACCCCCCCACTCCTTGTCCCCTGACTCTCGGGGATCCCACCCCCTATCCAACCCTCCCCTGCTCCTTGTCTCCTGACCGCCCCCTCCCGGGACTCCCAGCCCCCATCCAACCCTCCCTGTCTCCTGACCGCCCCCAAACCTGCACCCCATCCAACTGCTCCCTGTCTCCTGACTGTCCCCCAAGACCTCCTGCCCCTTATCCAACCCTCCCTTCCCCCTGCTCCCTTACCATACCGCTCAGAGCGGCAGGCCAGGCTTATTGGAAAGCCTGGGAGGGCGCAAGCCATGCTGCCCAGCAATAGCGGTGGGCCAGAGCAGTGCCCGCTCATCGGCGCGGCTGCAGGGGAGGGGGAACAACAGGGGAGGGGCCGGGGGCTAGCCTCCCCGTCCGGGAGCTCAAAGGCCAGGCCGGATGTGGCCCACGGGCCGTATTTGCCCACCTCTGCCCTAGCTTAATCCATGTGAACTGTCAAAGGCAGACAAACCCTGAGTGTTACTATTAACCCCATAACGTGCCATGTTCAGGATCTATTGACCATTAAGGCACTAAGACTGGGCTCCCCACATGGATCCCCAGGAAGGAGATCAGCAACAAACCTGTGACAGATTGAAAAGGTTATCATAAGAACGGCCGTACTGGGTCAGAACAAAGGCCCATCTAGCCCAGTATCTTGTCTTCCAACACTGGCCAATGCCAGATGCGCCAGAGGGAATGAACAGAACAGGTAATCATCAACCATTCCTGGCTTCTGGCAAACAGAGGCTAGGGACAACATCCCTGCCCACAACCATTGATGAACCTATCTTCCATTAATTTACTTAGTTCTTTTTTTAATCCTGTTATAGTCTTGGGGCAAGGAGAGCCACAGGTTGACTGTACGTTGTGTGAAAAAATACTTCCTTTTGTTTGTTTTAAACCTGCTGTCTACCAATTTCCTTTGGTGGCCTCTAGTTCGTGTGTTATGAGAAGTAGTAAATAATATTTCCTTATTTACTTTCTCCACACCAGTCAGGGTTTTATAGACCTCTACCATATCTCCCCCTTAAGTCATCTCTCTTCCAACCTGAAAAGTCCCAGTCATACTAATCTCTCCTCCTATGGCAGCTGTTCCATACACCTAATCATTTTTGTTGCCCTTTTCCGAACCTTTTCCAATTTATCTTTTTCCAGATGGGGGAACACCCCTATTTACCGCTCTCCGTCCATCAACTCTGCTGCTCCTTTGTGCACGTTACTACATAGGGCCCGCTGCTGCCCTACAAGCTCCCCCCAGCCCCACCGCTGGCCGCAGGCGAGGGGCTGGCAGAGCAGCTCAGCCTCCAGCCTCCCTGCCGCGAAGGCCCCCCGAGGCCGCCCACTGGGGCCAAGCGGGAGCCGAGAGCGGGGACCCGCAGCGAACCTCCCCCGGGCACACAGCGGCCCATTCCCGAGCCCGGGGGCCCGGACTCTTCCCCCCGCCCCTGGCACAGGCCCCGGCCCCGGCCCCCGGCCCCCAGCCCCGCTCACTCACCCAGCATCGTCATCTCGCCGGCCATTGCCCCAGCGCTCGGGCCCGCCCGCTCCAAGCTGCCGCTTGTCCGCCCGGCTTCCGCACCCGGGGCCGTTTGCTGACGCTCCCTTTCTGCCAGGGAGAGGTTTGGAAACCCCCGCTCCGCCCGCGCGGCCCCCTGGGAGGTGGCGTCCGCTCGCCGCCCCCTACCCAGCGCCGCTGCAGGGCCGCAGACTCCATAGAAACGACAACTCCCGGCAGCCGTCGCGAGAGCGACGGTGCGTCCCCGCCTTAAACGTCATCAAAAACAGCGTCCGGTCCTAGTGCGCATGCGCGCAATGAAAGGGCGCTTGTCCGGCACGTGGCTCGCAGTGTCTGCTGGGGCGGGTAGTCTCATTCGTTCTATCCGGGCACTGCGAGCAATTCTCTCTTGTGGCCACCCGCGCCGCGAGGCATGGGTCAGGCCCTGACGTCATCAGATTGGTTATAAAACGGGGGGAGGGCGGGTAATAAAATGGTGGGTTTTTTTGGTTTATTGCTTGCCTGGTTTTCAAACATTGCTGGGAGCTGTAGTTCACGAAAGCTTATGTTCAAATAAATTAGTTAGTCTCTAAGGTGCCACAAGTACTCCTTTTTGCGAAAACCCAGAAGGATGCTCCAGGTAAAACCTGAACAGGTGGCAAGCCTCCGTGGAGATCACGTTTTCCAGTTTGTATCCCCCACCCTGAGGGCTACACGTTTAGGAAAGCTGAGAATAGAAATTCATATAATTCTGTGTTTTCAGGACCTATAAATAATAAAACTAGTTAGTTAAAATCAAGTCCAATTTTGAGTAATTAAGTAAATAGTTTAACAAGAAGCAAAATCAAATCCAATTTTGCTTCTTGTTAAACTATTTACTTATTGATAATGTTGCTTCTCTGGTGAGTAGCAGCAGATTTTCAGGGGCTTAGGTCATTTTCCTATTTGGATCAGAAACCGATGACATGGAATAAGTTCAATTTATTTATTTATAAAATAAATAGTTCATAGTTCAGTTTATTTATAAAATGTACATTTATGCTGTTTTCTGAAACACGGATGGTAACAAAAAGCACATAGGGAGAAACCCCAGGCCAGTCGCCTTTGCCCAGTCCTGAAGCAGCTCTAGTGCTTCTACTTCTC
This sequence comes from Eretmochelys imbricata, assembly GCF_965152235.1. Taxonomy (NCBI): domain Eukaryota; kingdom Metazoa; phylum Chordata; order Testudines; family Cheloniidae; genus Eretmochelys; species Eretmochelys imbricata. Next base: position 177,911,890 of record NC_135572.1, on the reverse strand, counting down.
CTCCAATGCACATACACTCACACTTAGAAACTGACTGCTTGGAGCTTACCGTGCACTGGGCTGGTCTACACACACAAGTTACACTGCTTTAACTACTATACAGATATAAAAATGGTAAATTCCCCTGATGGGGACTGGTTACACTAGTATAAGTTATTCCCCACATAGGAAGGTGATGAATCCATAAGGCTAATAACGTGAGGTAACCCATTCCACCTCCTTAACGACTTTCAGGATGCAGTGATTGTATGACATCTTAACTCCTTCTGTGATCAGTTTCACCTTGACTGATTACATCAGTGAATGACCTTTTATGGCAAACAGGATATCTTCCTGCTGTGAATTCCACAGGGCAAATATGCATTGTGTAATGTACATTCATTCCTGATTCTTCTCATTTTTGTGTTTTCCTGTGTCTCTTTAAGGGCAGCTTCTCCTTTTTGTAGAGTTTGGCCATATACACACAAACACACACACAACTTTATTTCATATGTATGTGGTAGAAGGGGGCCCATTCACATTAGTTCACAAGTCAACATGTCATCAACTCATCACTCATAAATCCAGTACATAAAACACATTAGATTTATAGCTTTCAGATATAATCTACTTATAGTTTTGTAGGTCATGGGTCTGACTACCCATGTGCAACAAATAAAGCAATTTACTTGTTACTGGTGTGTAAACATGGGTCATCATGCCCATGATAATGGTTGATTTCATCCTGTTCCTGATATAATGGAACATGGGTTTTTCAGTGAACCATTTACAAACTCCCTCATGCAAACTACTCAAGCAGCTGGTCCTTTGCCTGTCAGAATGACCAGAGAGAATGTGCCATGTCATGTCAGAGAAGGTGTAATACCTCATTAATCTCCATTTAAAATAAAAATCCTAGCAGCCACCCACTGGATACGCTCAGATGTGATTTTTCAATTGCTTATTCAATCAAATTATTTTTCATATATCACAGATGAATACCTTACCATGGACTCCTCAAATGCCAAGTTTTAAAGCTCAGCCATTGTTAAGTTATTGGGTAGGGAATAAAGGGTCTGAGAGTTTTTACAGCATTTTTTCCACCCTCACAACACTCAAAAAGCAGATGGAATAATTTTACCTATTCATTCGCCTTTCTGTAGAGAATAAGAGTTTTGGAAAAGAGTTTTAGTGAAAATGAAAAAGGGGCAATGCAATAAAAAAATGTATTGCATTCATAATTACAGCATTGCTGCCCAGCAAATGTTGTAATAAGGTGGACCTGTCTGAAACCCCACGCTCCTGTAAAAGTTCCAGGAGTGTGCTTGTTTGTCCTCTAAACGGCTGTCACAAAACATTGCATGGTGCGGGGAGAGGAAAAAGGGAATTGTGTATAAGACATTTCTTTTCAGACGTAAGTGTTTGCTGTTTTTATTCTTGGGATTAGAAATGGATAGCGTAAATCAGCAAGCTAACTCAGCCTACACACTAAAGGACACTCTCCAGCCACAGCATTCCAGTCCCCTTTTCTTCAGAGCTTCATTTCCCCAAACTCCCCCCCTCCAAAATAAAGCTATTTAACACAAAATTAACGTGTCAGTCATGCCCCTTCCCCCCTGACCAAGGGTCTCCTGCAGTGGCCTATTTACTCTCTACAGGATTACACCACACAGGCCTGAGTCAAGTCGAGTCAAGTCAAAGCAAGCCTGAATGCAGGACTATACTCCAGAGGTTCATATGTGATTTAGGTTCTTTCTCACACACACCCACTGCTACAAGAGCTTTCTTATGTCTTGCAGCTCTTACTGGCTTTTATGCGGCCTAGGTGATCCTCAAGCTATCAGCTCATCTGTGGCCTCACAATCTCTCCTGGGAGGCAGCTAATTTAGTCACAGGTTGAGTTAACCCAAGGCCCCTTAAACGGCCAGCCGGCCTGTGACAACATGTCAGTGGGAGTGAAATACTGTGCCTATAATTTACCTATTCATGACCAAGTGCTTATTTATGCTTATTAGTGCTACAACTCATGCAGGCGGGAGTCTATATAAAGCCTTTGCAAGAATTATGCAGTGATTAATTTCCTTTGACGAGAATGTTTTTTCCCTTGTGTTTTGATAGGTGGTGGAAAAAATGTTTTGGTCTATAAGTGGCTTGAAGAAGAAAAGAATTAATGTAAAATCTGACTAGCTGGCTTTAAAGCAATTTCCCATCAAAGAGGAGCAGGACTCTGTAGTAAAACCTGTCATGTTGTGGGAACCCCATTACAATACTGCAGACTCCTGACATGTTTAACACAGTTCAGCCTTCCGTTGTCAAGGGGACCCAGCCATATTTTAATTGTGTTCATGAACTATGCAATATTCATGTGTTAAAGGAAGAGGAAACTCAGGGGAATGCAGCACCCTCTCTTCAAAGGAAGAGCTCCCCCATCTCTCCTTGGTTTGGAGGAGCAGTGCTTTTCCATAGCTCTCCCTCCTTGGCTTGTGCAGTGAGAGCTCCTCCCTCCTGTTTCTGTCTGCTTTAACCAGCTATTTCTATATAGTATCCAGAGCTGTAGCATATGGTTCAGGAGGATAGTTAAGACACAGTTTGGTCCCATCTCTGCTGGAGAACCCAACCAAGAAATGTGTGAGATAAACACCTCAGAAATCAGGCCATTTATTGAGGTGCCGAAACCTGGAATCTCTCTGTTTTTAAACTAGACAAAAACAAGTTCTCACCTATCCGTAAGATTCTATGTTAAAAAATATAGAAACACTGGAACTTCACTGATAGTGCCTTGATCAAGTTAAGACATTGAGAATTATCCTCCTTTATGTGATTGGGAAAGAGCAATTTTTTGAGTTTTCATGTTAAAACTGTTTGGCTTCAAGCTGTCTAGAAAAATGTGTGACCTTGAATTTAGGTGTAAAAATTATAACTGAAAATATATTGAGATTGTATTAAAGTCACTACATGGGTCAAATCCTGCAAAACCTTAGTCACCTGAGTAATCCTTATTTACAAAAGTAGCCTTATTCATTCAGTTGGACTATACCCATGAGCAGTTCTTGGTGAAATTTTTTTTTTTGGACCAAAATATTCAGATTTAGGTCAACCAAAATAATTTAAAAATTTGTGTCAGATTCAAGAAATTGTGTTGGTAAAAAAAAAATCCAGAAAAATTGAAAACTTGTTTCGAAAATATCAAAACAATGGTTTTGATTTTTCAATTCAAAATGACTTTATTTAGAAATGTTTCAATTGTATTTTTAAAAAGTTAGAAACATAAAAAAGCCCCAAATTAAAACTAAATCTTCTGTGTCCTGTCCCCCCCGGCCAATTTGTTGGTACAGCCAGCAAGCTGGAAAAATCAGTTATTTCCACAGCTGTACCCTCATGTAACACTACCCTTATGTGAGTGAGGGCTTACAAGGTCAAGGTCTTATGTTAAGCACAGAATTTTTGTAATTATAAGTTCCAAAATATGGTTTACTGATTTTCCCCCCTTTTGGCTGGCTGTCCCCAATCAGGGATGCCATGAATGCTTAGTTGATCAAAAAGCAACTATCCACACAGAGGAGATCTCTTTGGAAATGGTCTCTGTATCTGGGAGGATTTGCATTCAGACAGTTGAAGCTATTACAATCATTGTCCAGCAGGTGTCTCTATAATGCAGTATTGTTAAAGCTTCTTGAAGGGGGACATTTCTGAATAGCAGTTTACCCACACAACCTTTTGCAGTCTTTATCCATATTTAATTGTCTTAAACTTATAGCCACTTCACTGAACCCCGCAAAGTTAACAATGAAATCCATGATTTCCCTTTCACAAATAAAACTGTAGAAATAACAATACCATATAATCCAATAAAAATATAAAAGGCAAACATTCCACCGAGGCAGTAAATTCACATAGGTGGATCTCATAATTCTCTAATTAAATCTCTGTTTGTATCTTCTGTGAAGAGCTTTAAATATGCACCTTGTCACTTTACTATGTAAGGAAGAGGCCAAGAGCCTTTATTTGGATAGATGGGCCTATCACAGCTCCTACTGGCTTTGCCAATGGGAGGCTCCATTTTGACTTAGTTTATAGAGCAACTCCTGAAACAATTCTGCGCCAAAAAAATAAAAAGTTCTGCTCCAAAAAAATTTGTGCACAATATTTTAAAATTCTGTAAAATACTGCATATTTTTTGTTGTCAAAATAACTCAATATAATCATTCCAGTTTCAATTATTTTGGTAACTGATTTCAAAATACCTGTCAACAAATATGTGTAACAATTCAGACAACAAAAATTCAGAAGATTTTTTTTGATAAATTGATTCCTTACTAGGCATATTAATACAGAACTTAGAGTAATAATTTATTTAAACTACAACACAGAACCGTATTTCCCACCCCTTTCAGAAGCAGTGCAAAGGCTTGGGGGAGTCAGGGTAACAAAGGAGGTGAGGGAGAGGAAAGTAATTGCTAGGAAGAAGCCTAGGAGTGAACCTGGAGGGTTGTTGGGAGAAGTATGGAACAGTTGTGGGGTTTTATTGGGGAGGGGGGTGGGAATTGTTAGGGAGCTGGGACGCCTCCCCCATGCAGACTCTGCTGACCCCTTGCCATCTGCCCCTGTCCCCATGTGTCATTGCACCGTGCCCTTCCCCCATCCCCATGTGGCCCTGTACCCTGACTCCCATTCAGCCCCTGCCCCAGTTTGTCCCTCCCATTAGCCCTTCTGAACCCCAGTCTGTGATCCCCCCAGTAGTTTTGTATGTCCCACTTTGTCTGTTTCCCTCACATGTGCTTCCTCATCTGGCCCCATAGGCAAGGCACTACGAGGAATGCAGCTTCTGCTCTCTCCATATTGGCTGTCATGACTGGTGAGCAACTGCCCTCTATTGCGAAAAGAAAAGGAGTACTTGTGGCACCTTAGAGACTAACCAATTTATCTGAGCATAAGCTTTCATGAGCTATTGGTGGGCAAAAGACATAACTGCAGCACCTCTGCGGCAGAATGTATTTTCTGCGGAGAAAAAAAATCTGCAGGGGACATGAATTCTGAGTGTGTGTTTGCCGTGGCACAGAATCCCGCCGCACACTGAATAATAGAGCTAGTGCCTATGAACTGTCTACTGGGGTTCTGGTCTAAGTCTTGTTGTGCTAAGGTGCAGAATGCACAGACAGCCACCACATGGAGGAGCTCAACTAAATGATTAAGCCCACTTTAGTGAGCGGCAATGTGGACTAGTGGTTCAGAATTTTCATCTTGGTTCTGACTCCTACTGTGGTCACTTAGGTTCTCCTTGACTCAGTTCCCCGTCTCTAGAAGTAGGGATAATAATACCTCCCTACCTCACAGAGGTGTTGTGAGGATTAGGTATTGTTTGTACAAGCACTTTGAAAAATGTGAAATGCTAGATAAGTGTTGCTTATTATTAGTGTCTGGATGTCAATGGGAAGACAATCTAGAGCACAAGAGAGGGAAAAAATCTGACTGGTGGTTTCATGATCTGCAGTATCTGAAGTCAAATGAACAAAGAACACTGGAGTCTTCCAGGAGGGCAATTTCTCATTCATACTGTTAATTGTGCCTGTGAAATCCATACAGATGTCAGACCCACACACATTGCAGTGGTGCAATCAAAACACATCCCTTTATTTAGTTTATTGTATTTGTTTCTTCAGTTTTCTAAGAACTGATTTCTAGGCACTTATCCAGTGCTCTGGGCATCTATCCTATCACTTAAAAAAGAACAAACAGACAAAAGAGTGCCCATAAATATATTCACCTCAATCTATGCTCCCCTCAGTAGGCCTTAACGGAAGCGGGTGGGAAATGGGCTTTGCAGCACTCACAAGGTTAAGAAATCCTGGCTCTGGTAAGGGGCAAAATCAGTTGTGGGTTTTTTTTTCTGTGACTCCCAGCATGGGATGGGGGAGGAGTTATTTTGCAGCTGTTCCCTCACCATCTTCCCTAGAGGTATCTAGAGCACAGTCCATGGGCAGTGCACTGAATGGATTTTTAGCCTTTAAGAGAGAGGGATCTTGGTCTTTCCATTAGCACAGAGAAGGTATTTTAATTAATTATTTTAACTTCTTACTACAATTACAGTTGTGCTTAGAGGGCCCTTTTTTATAAGCTATGCACAAATGCATAGTAACAGATTGGGTTATAAACAATTTGGGGTAGGGACAAATAGACCAGAAAGAAAGGCTGAGAGAAAATATTATCCCTCTTTATAAAGGTGGGAAACTGAGGTATAAGGCGACTCATCCAAGAGCATACAGGAAGACTGTGGGAAGAGGTAAGACTTGAACCCATGTATGCTGAACACCACACCAGCATCTCAACCGCCAGACCAACCTTCTGCCACTCTTAAAGATTAGAATCAATGCTAATGCTAGTCTTCTGTGGTGCTCAACCTTTCTAGACTACTGTACCCCTTTCAGGAGTCTGATTTGTTTTGCATACCCCCAAGTTCACCTAATTTAAAAGCTACTTGCTTACAAAATCAGACATAAAAACACAAAAGTGTCATAGCTGACTTATTAAAAACTTGCTTACTTTCTTATTTTTACCATATAATTGTAAAATAAATTGATTGGGATATAAATATTGTCCTTAAATTTCAGCGTACAGTATATAGAGCAGTATGAACAAGTCATTGTCCATATGAAATTTTAATTTGTAACAACTTTGCTAGTTATAAAACTAGGCAAATATCTAGATGAGTTGATGTACCCCCTGGAACACCTCTGCGTACCCCCAAGGGTATGCATACCCTTGGTTAAGAACCACTGTTCTTTGCTATACTGTGGAAATTGTGTCTTCACCTATGCCTTAGACCAGTGGTTCCCAAACTGGGGTTCATGAACCCTTGAGTGTTTGCAAAATGTATCAGGGGGTTCTCAGAAAAAAATTCTGTAATGGTGGACAGAGCCATCCCTAGGGACCCCAGGTGCCGGGGCTGGCCACCCGAGCCCCGTGAGGACAGGCAGCCTGAGCCACGCGGGGGCCGGCAGCCTGAGCCCCATGACCATGACTTCTTGGCAGAAGAAAAGTTTAAGCTTTGTTGTAGTCGTGCGTTGTTTGCCTGGACTGCGCAAGACCCGAATGCTTGTGGGAGGAACTCTTTATTTGAGTTGGCTTCTTAAATACCTTCATTCTGTTTCATGTCTGGTACTCCTTGATGAAACATGTAGGAGGCTTAACTGAAGTGATATGAGCTACAAAAGTGATATCTTGGAAGTGTGTTGCCATTTGCATAATGTAATAAAATTAATAATGTAACAATAATAATGTAATAATAAATAGTGTGTAATAAGCATGTCATAAATAAACAAATTATTTCCAAGATCACTGTTTCTATAATTTATGCTCAGGTAAGGGAGAAAATCCCTGGAAATATTCATTTTTAGGAGGGGGTTCACAAGATTTGATATTTTCATGAAAGGGGTTCACGAGTTGTTAAAGTTTGGGAACCACTGCCTTAGACACAATACAGGTCACAGCATAGTAGTATTTACTGTTGATCTTCAATCTCCATGTGTCTCTGCTGGTCAGAGGCATCCCTACATTTGAATATCTAGCATAATTCAGGAGCAGGATTGAGTTAATCAATGCCTAATTCAAAAATTAAAAAGAAATTTAAGTACCATGCTGGTTTTTATAAACTCAGTTAATTTTTATCTCTCTCTGGGTGTGATTATTTGAAACTGATGGCATCAGACAGCATCCCTTACAATGTCTCCCATGTTTACCAAACATCTGGGTTGGTGCAGAAAAATCATGATAGTATGAACCTCATTTCGATCAGTAAAATGAAAACAAACTCATCAGCATAAGTCAAGGTCCTTAGAGTTGCTTCTTACTGTCCTAGAAACCTCTAGTCATCTGGCATCCAGTTTGCATTAGCCATTGCCTGTGCTAAAGGTTGCACAGCCGAGAGGGTTCTTAAAACTCTTTCTGACACTACTGATGGAATCATTCCGACGTTAGTCAGCTTATTCTTACAAGACAAGCAAAAATGTGAGCTACTGCATGTCTCCTTTTCTCAGCATCACTCCCACATACACTGGCATGTGAGTAGCAAGTGTTTGTTTAGCCTAGAGAAAAGTTTGTTGAAAACAGATCCTGCAAAGTTTGAGCCTTTTTAGAAAGGCTGTACACATCTGAAAATAATCTAACCGCAGAAATAGAAACAACTCTTAACGTGCAATCACAACACAATAAAAGTCACACCCAAACTTCCTACCTTTGTCCTGATTGATCATGCTGTTTACTGGTCAGTTGAATTGCACCTTTACCTCCTTGCAGCCTGTCCTTTTGGCTCAGTACTGCTCTTCAGATATCCAAGTGCATACCCTTGCTTATTTGAAAAATAAGCTACTGCATATGCCCACATGAGCACAGGAGTGGATTTTACAAGATATGCAGTAATGCACAGCAACACAGTTTAAGCTTTGAAATGTTTTCACCAAAGGGAAGATACAGTTAAAAATATAACAGTATGTTTGTGTCTTTGCTATCAGAAATCTTTTTCCAAATAATCTCTTTGGGGGCAGGGACTGTTTGTTCATCCTGTGGTTATACAGAGCCTAGCACAATGGGGCTTTGGCCCATGATTAGAGGCTCTGAGGCCTACTGCAATATCATTAATACACGATAGTGATGGGGATAAAAATAGACATTCTTCTCCTTAAAATTTGTAATAAAGAAACATAAATCAAACACTTACTTGTTCTTCAGAGCATGGATTGTGCCTTCCTCTGTATTTGCAAGATACCCAGCATATTTTAGGCATGATTGTAATAAATAATAATAAACTCACTGGGCATTTATTTTAGGTGTGTTGTGTCCATGCATTTGTTACCAGTAGAAAGACACCCTTTGTGTTCAATGAGTTTTGGATCAGGCCCAAAAAGTGAATAGAACTGGAGTATATCAACTATTCTGTTTTCCCCCCTTCTCGAGGAAGCTCACAGCCCCAGTTGTAGGCCTGACAATTCTCCTCCACGTTTTTGTCTGTACCTCCCTCACCCATATTGCAGTGACCCTCCCTCCCGGCTTCCATAAAGAAGGCTGGACGAAGCTCCCTTCAAAGCCCATCAATACTGCTCGTTCACTCTGTTGAAAGGGGAACCAGACAACAAAGAAGGTGCTGCCTGTCCTCCATCTGCTGTGCATGCTTCCTTCACGACACTCTATGTCCCTCCTGATCTGGGAACATGGACTGAGCTCTCATTTCTCTTATGACATGACTAGGTTGGAAAACTATTTTGCTTCCTTTAGAGATTTAAAATTATATGTAGGTGTGTGTGCTACAGTAATCTGTTTTCACAAGAGCACCAACCTGGGCAACATTTAGATACTATGAACTCCCTATGGGGCTAGTTTCTGGGGCAGCTAGCACATGCTAATGCATCTGTGTTGCTGTACCCCTCCTAGCTACATTGAAGCTAGCATAGGTATGACCACTCATACTACAATCACACCATCACTTGCAGTATAGACATACCATAAAATATACAGATAGTGAAATGGAATATTGTTTAGCAGTTTCCAGAGTGGCAAATCTCTCTCTCTTATATATCTCAACAAAAGCAATTAGTAGTGAATAAAGACTTGTCATGCGATGCTACATTATTTGAATTGAAAGATGTGTATCTAAGTCCCCATTATAATCTGTAAAAATGTGAAGGAATACAACAGTTTTAGACTATGCAAGGCATAGACAGAGTTAGTAGTTTTCAGTGTCTCATTGTGTCATTATAGTTGTGCTTGATTACACAAAGTTTGAATTTAGGAAGAGGTTAGCGTGTCCTGATCATTCCAAATACTATGTGAAAGGGATTCAAATAGTCAAATGTTGTCTAACTTTCTCTCCTAGGGTAGATCATCCATAAATAACATTGAGTTGATTCTTACAGGCAGCTATTGAAGCTAAGTAGTTTAATGCCCTTCTATCTGTTAGCTTTGTCTTTCTTTGCATGGGCAAGGAGAATATGGGGCAAGTTTGCTGATTTATTTTTCCTGAATTGTCAGTCCCTAAAAGCCAGAGAAGGGCAATCCAGATATCTTTGTTGTCTATGGAGAACTATTGGGATAATGACATTACAGTAGGCTGAAATCTGAATTAATTTGCCCCTAAGCTGGAGGCCTGTTTAAAAACCTTTATTTATGTTGATGCATTTGAGTTCAAATGCATGACAAACAGGAGAAAGCCTCTTTCTGTGAAGGAGTCAGAAGCCAAGAAAGCTGCAGGTCAGGATGTCACTATCCCACCCTCGTTCTCTGGCCTTCAGAACTTCTATGAGGAAAAACAGGGTAGTCAAGACCTGATATTCCTGATATTTTGAAGCTTGAAAATCATACATAGGATACACCTACCTAGCCCTACCCCCCTTTTAAACAAACAAACCATATTACCTATCCCTTCCTCCTCTTTCAACCCAAACATATGAAGCCATCAGTAACAGGGTCATCTGCTCCTTTAATAGCCCCACAGGGAAGAGGCAGGAGCAGCCAACCTTAACCCAGAGAGACGCCCAGGAGACAGGTGCTGGGGGATCAGCTGACCAGCACATGATTGGCCCACTCTCAGCTGACAGGCAGGCCCACAGGGGTCAGAAAGGGTCCTACCCAGTAGCTACCAGAGCCAGGGGACCCCAGTCTGAAGGCCTAACCAGACTGTTGGTGGCAGTATTTTTATATGCTTTTCTTGCTTTGTCTGGGGAAAAAAAACAAACAGAGCCCTGGAGAAAATGAATGAAATCTAACCTGGGCATGGCTGTCTCTCTATCCCCAGTTGGACAAGGGCCACCAGCGTACACCACCTTTAACCTTCGCATTTAAAACATCCCCAAGGGGGTGTCTCCTGCCTGCAGGCTGATCCACCTTTTTCTTCTGTTGCTGCCAGCCACAGCCCCTTTGCCTGCTCAGTTCTCAACTTCTCACTCAGCCGCCTAGCTCATAGTCTGCCTTCCTTCCAGAGGTAGCTCCCATGCATCTGCCTCCATTTAGCCTGTGGCTTGCCCTCACACACAATTTTCTTTCTCTAAGGCTGATTTTCTGTGGAGGTCAATACTTTTTTCAGTTCAATAAGTATCACAGAGCCCTCTACAAGCTAAATGCTGAACTGCATTTTCACCCCCCCAGAAGGACATGTGGGCCAATAATCCTTTCTTCCTACCAGCTCATTCTGAAGGAGAGGGTGAACCCAGTAATGAGCCAGCAGGTTCTTTGCAGTCTAAGCTAGTCAACAAATATTTAAAAATAGCAAATACATTCACAGAAATCAGGTTTGATTCACAGACTGTTCGTGAAAAGGGCTACATTTGTTAGATAATTTATTATCCACGAATGATTCAGCCAGTTCTTGCCACCATTCTGCTTTTCCATATGTGCTGGCCGTCTTATTTTTGTAATCTAAAATAAATGTTCTCAGTCTGAATATTGCATTCTGCTTTCCCATCTGAGCAGACACTGTTCCATCTGAATGGCAAAAGGGACAGAGGATCATAGGAGTTAGATATGGAAAAGCCCTATTAGATTGGAGTCCATTATCCTGTAAGATTAGAATATAATACCTTGACAGAGGCCATATCAGATATTAAATTGATATAGTACCCAAGTACTCTACATTAAACACAATTATAAAGAAAGAACAGCCCTGGAATGAATTTTTCATTGGTGCAATAGGTGGACATTGCCTCTTGTTCCCAGGATTGCCTAACAGACTATTAGAGAAAATAGACTATCAGATAAAGTTTATGCAATTAAGTCTTCTCTAATAAAGCATTGCATGTTTTGAATTATAAGTTCACTGTCTACATGCAGCTGTACCATTTTGTGCTGTGTTCCTGTTAGATCTCACAAGGCAAGTGGGGACAGGCTGATTCAGTACTTAGGGGCTGATCCAAATTCCACTGAAGTCAGTGGGAGTTTTTCCATTGACTTTCATGTGCATTGTTTCAAGCATTTCAGTGGTACGTCTTCAAGGAATTCCTAGGAGGTACTGTTGGTGACACTCTTTCCTCATAGTCAACGCTGAATCTGTTCCTGAAACATGATAGCAGGGGGCACTGTGCAGCTAGATGAGGTATATTTTGCTTGAGATTTAAAGCCAAGCCCCTGACTACTTATCAATGAAAAGTCCCATGGCATCCTGATCAAATTCAGAATTGGATGGATACATTCTGCTTTGTTAAAATTCCTCCTGCAGTTTCCAGTGAATAAACCATATCCTGAGCTATCGTGCAGTGCTTTGCTTCTTATTGTTTTCAATGGGCTTTGAATGAGGCCTAAAATATCTATTGCCTTTCATCCTAATAGTGAGTGAAAATTCCTGCTTGTTAAATGTGTCCCGTCCAAGAAGATCCTCTGGAAAAATAGTGCTATAGAAATGTAACTATTTTATGTAGACTTCTGCATTAGCATACAAACTTTTAGTTTATGCTACAATAATTTACTACTGAATGTGTTGCAAGATGAGTGATATATTTAGGGTATTGCTTTAAATATTTACAAGTATTTAAAATAAACAGTTGTAGAAACAAAGAAAATACATTTCATTGAGTACATCCATTTCACTTCTGCATGGTCCATTCACCACCACCAATGTGTGCATGTTTCAGAAACTGAAGTCATGTCTACAAAGTGCTGATGATTAGTGTAGATGGGGGTTTAACTAATAAAGGTACTAAATTTGTTCTTAATACATTGTCTATTTCTGGTGCTGACCGAACACTAGAAAGGATGGCTGGAACGTCTATTATGAAGGCAACCTATGTCCATCTGCCATTCCCTCTTTTTACATTTCAGTTTCTATCCTGCAAAATAAAGGGCTTCAGCAATACAACTCAATGGGGTCTGTCAAAATTTGGTAAGCTGAAGATTTGTCTACATCTGTCCCACTACAATACATTAACTTTTATTGGTGTCACAGATTTGGCCATTTATATTGATAACAAGAATACCCAGCATTATTATAGTGAAAATTAAGAATAGAAATGAGTTTTGGAAAGAGTATAAACTTTCTTGATTCAGGGCAACTTCTAACAAATGGGAGTTAGAAAGAAACTTTCCCTAAGGGCAGCTTATTCCATGACTATAGTAACAGGAATTCTACTCACCACTGCCCCCGCTTGTGGCTGCATCTGGAGATTACCTCTGTGCAATCTGACATCCCTTTCTGTCACTTGATCATGCCAGGGCCCCTCTTGCTCTCTAGGAGTCAAATCACTTCTTCACTAGCTTAGCCTTCTGGCGGGTCACTATACGGTTTTCCCCTTTTTGGGTAACAAAGTCTCACCAGACCCACAGGTCAGGTGCCATTCCAGGCAGTCTTGCCAATTCAAAACTGTGCCACTCTGCCAGTGGCTGGAAGGGGAATCAAGGCCTCCCTGCTACTCCAGGTTCCAGCCCAGGAACACTACAATCAGCAGCCAAGGTCTGCACCATCTCAACCCTTGCTGTAGTTTTCCTGGGCTTCTTCCTACTCCTCTTTCTGCAGCTTTCTTCTCCACCACCTCTCTTGGTAAACTGCTTCCCTCAGGGTCAAGATCTTAAGGCTTCTATTTCCCCTAGGTTTTCACCTTCTCACTACCCTAGGCCCCACAAGCAATTGCAAACTTCCACACTCTAGCACCCTTTGGGGGGTCTCACTGCCTGGCTTTATATAAACCCTGCATACTCTTGCCCAGATGGGCTCCATCTTCAATTAGTGCATGTCAATCAAACCTAAATTGCCCCCGCAGGTGCAGCCTATGAGGCTTATTACCCCTTTCTGAGCTACCTTCGCCCCTTCAAGAATGGTGTGGGGTGCATATCCCATCACAACTACCTACTTCAGGAGTCTTGCACCTTCCTCTGAAGTGGCTGCTGTTGGTCATGAGAAGGGACATGGCCTAAGTGGACCAGTCAGCTGACCCAGTATGGCAATTCCTATATTCTGTAAGCCCAAAGAAAAGCAGAGACCATCAAATTCAGTTCTCTAAACAGTTTTGTGAAGGTGTCTGTTGTTGTTTTTGTTTTTCAATAAAAAGGTAATTAATTCTATGTAACACAATTTATTGCTATGGTTATGAGCTTCTCAGCTCTGTCAGCCATTTGGAGTTCTTTTCCTTAGGGTTTGCTTCTTGGCCAAGCAAGTTTTAATCCTCTTGGATTTAGGGGGTCGGGGAAATTGCTCTTGCTCTGAGAAAGCCAGCTCTGCTGGCACCTTTTTCCATGAGGCTGACATTTCAAATCAGTTCTTTTATCAGCACATGCCTCTTGGTTGCTTTTATGATAGCCTCAAAAAATATTGCAAAGAGCTGTCTCAGTGATGATAATCTTTGCAGAACACTGACCTACTGCAAGAAGAGGAATGTTTCCAAGTGACTACAGTATATTAACAAATTAGCAGGTTGTGCATGCCCTTTACCACATTATCACCATTTCCAGTGCTATATGGCTGGGTTAGCACTTTCTTTATAAACAACCTCCTTCTCACTGTTTATTTTCCCCAAAATGAGTTTATAATTTGATCATAAAAATTTGCTCCAGGCTAAATGGTATAAACTCTCTGCCTGAAGCTAATTGTGTTACTTGAACCAAATTTCAAAATCATTGGTCTAGCTCTGAGAGTTCTAGGGGACCAGGGTTTTTATTCTTTCTTGTTTGGATTTGTATTAATAAGAGAAACCACTGCCATTTTTAAAAATCCCCCACAAAAATTGGTAGCTGATTATCCTTTAATGTACAGCAATCACTTTTTATGTTGCTTGTAAAGTTGCTCAAACTATATAGATGTTTTTATTAAGTAAAGGTAGGGCAGTGCAGGTGTGGTAGTGAATACACAAGTGCTAGAGCATTCCAAGTTAACATTTTCTCCCTTTCCTCACAGTTCTGCAAAGAAATAATATCCCAGAGAGGAAAACAATACATTATTGTAATAATAAATGCTGCATGCATTAGGAGTGAAGACCCTGGGCTTCCATTAGCACCAGTTCAAGTTCCACAATTGTGCCTTTGAAGTTACTGAATCTCAGCGGAACCAGTCATTGGATGGAGAAGATCTACTCTTGGTAATATGAGAGAGTAGTGATTCTGCAGTGGGGGATGTTTGAGCCACAGTAGTGTGATCCCAGTACCTTTCACCATGCATTCTTTTGTTTACAAACCAAGACCCCAGTTCTGGAGTGAGCTCCTTGCAGGCAGACCCCCCAAGCTCACATGGTGCCAGATCCGGAGTCACTGGATGCCATTCTGAAGTCACTTGGGTGGATGCAGATGTCTGTCTGCATGGAGCTTGGAGCAGTTTCCAAACTGCTCTTTTATGATGGTGGTTTCAGAGTAACAACCGTGTTAGTCTGTATTCGCAAAAAGAAAAGGAGTACTTGTGGCACCTTAGAGACTAACCAATTTATTTGAGCATAAGCTTTCGTGAGCTACAGCTCACTTCATCGGATGCATACTGTGGAAACTGCAGAAGACATTATATATACACAGAGACCATGAAACAATACCTCCTTCCACCCCACTCTCCTGCTGGTAATAGCTTATCTAAAGTGATCATCAAATTGGGCCATTTCCAGCACAAATCCAGGTTTTCTCACCCTCCCCCCCCCCCCACAAACTCACTCTCCTGCTGGTAATAGCTCATCCAAAGCGACCACTCTCCCTACAATGTGCATGATAATCAAGGTGGGCCATTTCCAGCACAAATACAGGTTTTCTCACCCCCCCCACCCCATACACACACAAACTCACTCTCCCGCTGGTAATAGCTCATCCAAAGTGACCACTCTCCCTACAATGTGCATGATAATCAAGGTGGGCCATTTCCAGCACAAATCCAGGTTTTCTCACCCCTCCCACACACACACAAACTGACTCTCCTGCTGCAGTTTCTCTTCTGCAGTTTCCACAGTATGCATCCGATGAAGTGAGCTGTAGCTCACGAAAGCTCATGCTCAAATAAATTGGTTAGTATCTAAGGTGCCACAAGTCCTCCTTTTCTTTTTATGATGGTGGTCACTTATATGGGGCGCTGCTTTGGTAAACCTAGGACAAGGATGGGGACTGTGCCTACACAGTGTGCTTCTTTCAGAATAGAGTATGAACAAAAGTAAAGTTCTTTACACACGCACAAACCCATACAAAGCCTCATTAAATAGCGGCAGCCTATTCATTATATACCTTACATTTGGTGGTGTTGCAATCTGATCCAGCTCCAGCTCTGGAGCAGGATTTTGAATGTAATTGTTCCTAAACTACACCTGCCAGCTGAGTGTTTAATCGCAGCCTCGTAGATCTCCAGTGATGGCAGTTCCACTACCTTCTCTGTTAACTTGTTCCATTGCCTAGCATTTCAAATAGCTATAACATTTTCCTAATACTAAACCTAAATTTCCCCTTGCTGCATCTTAAACCCATCACTTCACGTTCTGTCCTTGTTCACTAATGAGAATAATTGGCCAATGTCCTTTGCATAAAAACCTTTTACATATTTGTAGACAGTAATGCCTCCCGTCAGTCCTTTTTCCTCTAGACTGTACAGGCTCAGTTCTCTTAACCTTTCCTCAGAGGTCTTATTTATTAACTCTTTAATCATTTTTGTTGCTCTCCTCTGAACTCTCTCCAATTTCTCTGTCTGTTTTAAAATGTGGGGCCCAAAAATGATTGCAATTTCCCAAATGAGGCCTAACCAGAACTAAATAGAGCAGAATAATTATCTTGCTTGTTTAGCACATGATATTCCCATTAACAAAACCGAATGTGGCATTTGTCTTTTCTGCATGAGCACAGTGCTGTTGACTCATATGCAACTTATCATCCATTATAACCCCATGAGGTGCAGGACATTTTTAATGTAAAGCTTTTGGGAAAAGAAAAGAAAAGAAAAGAAAAGAATCCTAGTTCCCTTATTAAAAAAAAAAGGGTTGATGGGAGGGGCCAGATAAACTATAGACCCCCTGTCCCATGTACCTATGGAGGGACCTTCAGTGTCATTGCATATTCAGCCTTTGGTCTCTCTCTTGCCAACCAGGACGCCCCTAAGAGGCAGAATTTGTACAACGGACAGCTTCCCTGTAATGTGGGGTGGACAACCTGAGCCTGAGAAGGAGCCAGAATTTACCAATGTACATTGCCAAAGAGCCATAGTAAGACGTCAGCAGTCCCCCATCAGCTGCCCTCTGCTCCCGCTCCCAGTGCCTCCCACCCACCAGCAGCCCCGCTGATCAGTGCCTCCCCCTCCCTCCCCACATCTTCCAATTAGCTGTTTCATGGCATGCAGGAGGCTCGGGGGTGGAGTGAGGGCACTGCAGGCTCAGTGGAGGGGGCAGAAAGGGGTGGAGTGGGGGCAGGGCCTGTGGCAGAGCCAGGGGTTGAGCAGTGAGCACCCCCCGGCACATTGGAAAGTTGGCACCTGTAGCTCCAGCCCTGAAGTCGGTACCTATACAAGGAGCTGCATATTAACTTCCGAAGTGTCGCATGTACCTCCGGAGCCACAGGTTGGCCACCCCTGCTGTAAGGAGTTAATAGAGATCAGCACTCATCTGATATACAATACTGGATAGGACTGTGCAAACTCTGGGTGACTTAGTTAACAGGAGCTGGAAGCCTCCCTTGAATGTTTAGTGTGATTTCAACTGGAATTTAATTCACACAGGACACTGAGCTTGACAGTTTCATCCCTATTTGTCCACGTAACAAAAATGCCACACAGCTAGCTCCACCCAAGTAAAGCTCAGGATTTACACAAGAGGGGCGACAACTCAATGACACAACAGTAGTGTAGTAGTGTAGGAAAGCTTGTATTAACCACATGATTCCTGGCTCAGGCCAGTGATCCTAGTCCCTTACTTTCCAACGACATTCGTTCACCCACAGAACTTTAAGGACAGGTGTTCCAGTACACTCTGGCTGCTTTGTACCACTCCAGGGATGCAAAACAGGCATAAATCCAGTTTAGCTGGCCAGTGCACCTCAGTGAATCAGTTCCTATACATTTAAAATAAAAAGCACATAAAATCTAAAAGAAAATAGCCTCAGTAAACCACAGTAATTTGTCTCATTTCTGATTAAAAAGCTGGTATATACATCAGTAACTTTTAAGGCTTTTTTCTAAAGCTATTCATGTTTCCAAATGCATATTATAATTAAGGTGTTGTTTTCCATCTAGTGCCACCTTTTAGACTGGATATCTACAGCAAAAACCTTTGTGCCCTTGCCAGTCTGTGTCTGTTTTTGTTTTTTTTTTAACTGAGTTCAGGTTTAGCAGTGCAAAGCTGTGCAAGTGTTCCTTTTGGCTTGTCAGTCTCAAGGTCAACCTAAAGTCAAGCTCTGATGAGATGTGAGCAGTTGTGATTGGGCCATCTATTTTCCTGAGTCTGCTGCAGCTCTTTGAGATATGTGGAGGGAGAGTAAAACAGATGAGAGAAAAAGGTTTGCAAGAAGTTGGATACCTACAACCATGATGTTACTGAGAGAAATTAATAGACTCATAGAAATTAGAGAGGGGAAAAAACCCTCACATTCATTTCTTCTTGTCTATTCCCCCAAGCCAGTGTGGGACGTATTTGTCTTAATTCAGAAATCTGTTTTTAAGGCAGTTATTATTTTGAGCCTGTGATATGAATGACTTGCTGTGGGATCATTTCCTATGTACCCTCAAGTTTCCAGAATTACCAGTCTGTCAGGCTTTTTGACACTGCTGCACAAGTCTTGCCTTCCAGTAGCAGTATTACAGTACAGCACCAGGGTACAACAATCTTTGAGTAAGCTTTGTCAGACAGTGCTGAGGAAGCCTAGACCTAGTAATGCCAAAGAGTTTAGGCTAAAATTCTACCTTTGATTAAATCAGTGAAATCTCCTTGAAATCCCTGAGTTCAAAGGTGTTGCATTGGTGTAATCAAGGGTAGTGTTTGGCCCACTACGTTCACAAGTGTAACTGGCAGCAGAATTTAGCCGTTTGACTTTGGTTTTATAGGCCTTGCCTACACTTGCAAGTTGGAGCACATTAAATCAGCCCCGGGCGCCCTAACTCTTGAAGTGTCCACACTTTCAAGGCACGTAGAGCTCCTGGACTCCGCGGCTGGAGCTCCCCTGGTAATCCACCTCCACAAGAAGCATAAAGCTTGCTGGGCCCTGGCTGGAGTACCATGGTGCCAGTGTTGACGCCCTGGTCTATTAATGCTCTCTGATCAGCCTCCATGAAGTGTCCCACAATGCCTGTTTTAGCCACTCTGGTCATCACTTTGAACTCTACTACCCTGCCCTCAGGTGACCAACTATCAGACCCGCCCTTTAAATTCTCTGGAATTTTGAAATTCCCCTTCGTGTTTGCTCAGCCAGGTGTGGAGTGCTCTCAGTGAATCTTTCCAGGTGACCATGCCTCCACGCGCCAGGCGATCCCCAGTATGGAGCAATGGCGAGGTGCTGGATCTCATCAGTATTTGGGGGGAGGAAGCTGTCCAGTCCCAGCTGCGCTCCAGCTGTAGGAATTACGATACTGTTGGGGACACTGGGCACTACACTAGGTAACTCGGGAGGGTGGAAGATCACGAGTGTAGAGGAAGCCCTCCTGCTCTAGGCCCGGATAAACCAAGGCCCCTTTGCTCCTTGAACCCTCTGTGATCCTGCATAACTCTGAGGAAGCTAGCACACAAACAGACAGGTTTGCACACAGCTCGCCGGCCAAGGCCAGCTTCGGCCTGGGAAACAGATAGATAAGGCAGAAATGTTTAGCAAAAACCAGTAACAAATAGGACTAAATAAGGCAAGGCTTGGGCAATGCTACTGAGGAAAAATGCAACTGGCTGCTTTAGCTGATTGGCTACGGTATTGTACGGGGCAACAGGTAATTGGTTGCATAAGCTTGTGTAGTGAAATAGGCAAAGGTATAAAATGTATACTGGAATCTGCTGCACTGCGGCAGGATTTGAGACAGCTCAGTCTCCCTGCGCCCTATTTGGAGCTCCAAATAAATCTCTCTGCTTTCCACCCCGTTGTGGTCATTGGTGTGATGCATACCGGGCAACGAACCCAGCTGTTGCTTGCCTCGGGCACTCTGTGCCGGCAACAATACCTACAGGCAGATATCAAGGGACATGACGGAAAGGGGCTATGACCAGGACACAGTGCAGTGCAGAGTTAAAGTGAAGGAGCTGCGGAATGCCTACCACAAAGTGCAGGAGGCAAACCACCACTCCGGTGCTGCCCCTATGATGTGCCATTTCTACAAAGAGCTGGACGTGATACTGGAGGCGATCCCACCTCCACTCCAAAGAGGACCATGGACACTTCAGAGGCCATGGCAGCCCAGAGTTCACCAAGGCAGGAGAAGGAGGAAAGCGGGAGCGAGGGTGCTGAGGAGGAGGGGGATCCAGAGCCAGAATATGGCCTGGCATCCCTAGATGCATGCAGCCAGGAGCTGTTTTCAAGCCAGGAGGAAGGTAGCCAGTCGCAGCGGATGGTGCTTGTGGAAGAACAAACAGCTTAGGAGGTGCCCAGTAAGCGGCTTTTATTTTGGGAACGGATTTGTTCGGTGCAGGCTCTTGGGGCAAGGAGGGTTGCAGAAAGAAGGGTTAGGGCTGCATGCATGCCTAGATGCAGAATAGGGTGTTGAAGTGCTCTCTCACATTGCGGTAATTGGCCTCAGTGATCTCATCGAAGGTCTATTGCAGAAGCTGGGCAGTCCGCTTGTGCAGGTTCCTTGGCAGAGCTACTGTGCTTCTTGCCCAGTCAGGCTAACATGTCCGCGCCACTGTGCTGTGAGGGGCAGGGGGACCATCGCTGCACACAGTCAAGCTGCATAAGCAGAAGCCGCATTGTAGTAGAAACCCTCCTTTTCTTCCCAGGTCACCCTCAGCAGCGAGATATCTTCCAGGACAAACTTATCCTGTGGAAAATGTGGGAACAGTGTTGAGTATAGTGTCCCCCTGCAGCTGTTGGCTCTCCCCCATGCACAGAACCCCAGAGGACAGTATGGCCCTGAAACAATAGTTCCCCCTTTCCCCTGTGCTTACTCACCATTTCAGGGCTCTTGTGGGTTATGTGCACTCGCTTTGGGATGGGCACTTTTTGCTATAGCGTGCACTGTGCTTGTCTTTAAGTTAGACCGAATCATTGCTCTGTCTAGTGTGAACATTGCTGCCTCTGTCAAATGTTGCATTTTGGCTTTACAGATGCAACCTTGAGATCCCAGCCGTCCTTGTTATCAACAGCCGAAAGACTGCAAAGAATCAGGAAGCACCCACGAAGAAGCAAGGAGGACCTTCTGCATGAAGTCATGCAGCAGTCCCTTACGAAAAATGAAAAAGTACAGGAGTGGCAGGAGACCGAAAGGAGGCTCTGCCAGGAGAATGTGGCTCGCCAACAACAAACTACGGAGTGGCTCCTAAGCATTATGGAGCGCCAAGTGGACTCGATGCAGGCGCTCATAGCACTGCAGATGGAACAGATCCGCGCCCCTCCTCCAGCCCCAGCCCTCCCCCCCCGGCAGCCCTTGTCCCAAAACTCTTTCCCTTTTGCCCCCATGTCACCACCAACCTACTTCCCCCAACATCCAGTTTCTTATTGCCACCAGCTGCCTCCAACACCTGTAGCTTCACCACCCAGCCCTGCAAACTACGACCCTTACCTACTGCACTCAACCCCCATCACTATGCATTTTAGACAGCCTGAAGTCCAGCACTCATTGCACAGCACTCTAGACAGGAAGGCTGAATATGATAACAGGACATACGCAAATCTGTGATTGTCCCATTCCCCACCCCACACCTTTCCCTCCTCTCACACAGCAGAGATGTGTCATGCCCTTTCTGTTTCCCCAGCCGTTATGTTTTTTTCAATAAATGAATTTTTTGGCTTTGCAAACATTCTTTATTGCATTAAGTAAAAGATAGCGTAGCCCAGGAAAGCAACAGGCACTGCAAGTCAGTGCATCATACGTAGCAAACACAGATGCCTACTAGCATTGGAACCACTGCACTTCACTCCTGTGCAGGGCACCAAACATTACTGGTGGCTTTCAGCATCGAATTGCTCCCTCAAGGCATCCCTAATAGCCCTGGTCTCTGGCTGTTTGAATTCAGCCTCCAGGTGTTGAACCTCTGTGGTCCATGCCTGAGTGAAACTTTCACCCTTCCCTTCACAAATGTTATGGAGGGTACAGCATGTGGCTATAACCGTGGGGATGTTGTCAGAGGGCCACGTTCAACTTCCCATACAGGCAGCACCAGCAGCCCTTTAAATGGCCAAAAGCATACTCAACTATCATTCTGAACTGACTCAGCCTGTTGTTGAACCGCTCCTTGCTGTGGTCAAGGCTCCCTGTTTAAGGTTTCATAAGCCATGGCATTAAAGGGTAAGCGGGGTCTCCAAGGATCACAGTGGGCATTTCAACTTCCCCTACGGTGATCTTCTGGTTTGGGAAGAAAGTCCCGGTTTCCAGCTTCCTGAACAGGCCTGTATTCTGAAAGATGTGTGTGTCATGCACCTTTCCAGACCAGCCTGCATTAATGTCCATGAAATGCCCACGGTGATCCACAAGTGCCTGGAGAACCAGTGAGAAATACCCCTTCCGATTTATGTACTGGGAGGCTAGGTGTGCTGGTGCCAGAATTGGAATATACGTCCCATCTATCGCCCCTCCGCAGTTAGGGAAACCCATTTGTGCAAAGCCAGCCACAATGTCATGCACGTTGCCCAGAGTTATGGTTCTTCTGAGCAGGATGTGATTAAATGGTCCTGCACACTTGCATGAACACTATTCCAATGGTCCAAACTGGTTAGCGACTGATCAGTAGCTGTCTGGAGTTGCCAGCTTCCAGATTGCAATAGCCACGCACTTCTCCACCAGTAGGGCAGCTCTCAATCTCATGTCCTTGAGCCTCAGGGTCGGGGCGAGCTCAGCACACAGTCCCATGAAAGTGGCTTTTCTCATCCGAAAGTTCTGCAGCCACTGCTTATCATCCCAGATTTGCATGACGATGTGATCCCACCACTCAGTGCTTGTTTCCCAAGCCCAAAAGCAGCATTCCACTATGGTGGGCATGTCCATGAATGCCACAAGCAATCTCATGTCATATGCGTTATGAATGTCAACATCATCCTCAGACTCCTCACTGTCACTTTGTAACTTGAGGAATAACTCGACTGCAATTTGCGACATGCTGGCGAGACCCATCAGTATATTCCTCACAAGTTCGGGCTCCATTCCCGCAGACCAAAAGGGAAGACAGAGCGTGCAGAATAAAAACCATTGAAAGATGGCGCCAGATGTGGATGGAAGCACAGGGATGTGAAGCGATGCATCACGTGGCATTGCGACAGGACCCAGGATACCCTCCGCCCCCCACCCCACTTCCCACAAGCCATAGCGCCAGAATAGGAAGAGGTGCTCTGTGGGATAGCTGCATAATGCACAGCTCCCAATGCCACTGCAAATGCTGCAAATGTGGCCATGCCAGTGCGCTTGCAGCTGACAGTGTGAACACATGGCAGCGCTTTCCCTGCTCTGAGGGCTGGTTTAACTCCGGGAGTTCTACATCTGCAAGTGTAGCCATGCCCATAGTATGTGGTCCAAAGGTTAGAATAGGGAACTGAGAGTCAGGTTCTAATCTCAGCCTTGACATCGACTTCCTTTGTGGCTTTAGGCAAGTCATGTAGCCTCTCTGTGCCTCATTTGTAAGATGGGGATAATAATACTTTATTTTACAGGAGTGTTATGTGGAACTCTTCATGTTTCTAAAGTATTCGTGGGGGAGGGGGGAGATCCAAAGCTCGCCCTTTAAAAGGCTCCCTTTGACTTTAATGGGATCAGAATCGGACTCTGAGATTCTCAGGAAAGCACGGGAAAAGTGCACTTCTATATGAGAACACCAAGACAATTCATTTAGCTTGAACAGCTCAGTGAAATAATTCTGCATGAAGTCCCAGTTGCAGACTTCTAGGGAGAACTCAGACTGTGAAAAACCACACCCACCTCCAAGCCTTCAAACTCAGTAAAGGGGGCTGTTAGCACTGTGCCCAAGTCGCTGCTTTGCTGAGTTTCTGCTTGTTGAAGCAGACTCAGGATGCTGTTAGGGTGCTGGTCATGGCTCTGTAATTCTCTGTCTGACTCCCAGCCCTGGTGCAGGTTAGAGCAGCTGTGCTAACATGTGGCACCTGCAACAGCCCCAAAGGAGCCATCTGCAGCTGAACATAGCCAGAAAGCGTTGAACTCTGCGCACTCCTCCTCACGGCCCTTCCCCACTCGATCTCCTTCCTCCTCACTCCTGACACATCCTCTGCATCGGGGCTAGCGATACCAATCGGCGGGGCTTCCTCGTGTTGAGGAATCCCTGGCTACAGTGATGTGGCTAGTCTTTTTCCCCCTCAGACCTCCCGAGCTATGTGAAGAATTTCCCCACCCCGATTATTTACACAGCTCATGCTGAATGCAGCCAACATCGCGTACTGTTATATTTCTCCAGTTCAGTCAGTGCATCAGTATGCTACTTAATGGACCTTTAACATAATGGACAAGCATACAGAACTCTAGACCCTAAAACTACTGAAACAGCAAATAAGAGTCATCTCCTGAAGGGGCCAGGCCCAGGGGGAATTATCAGCTAAGTTAAACATAGTGATTATGTACCACATTGTTATATCACATACAGCAGATTCTGCCAAGAGCTTTTATTGCTTGGGGGCTGCCCATGTAGTACTATGAAAGGTAAAACTCCCACCGACTTCAAAATGCTTGAGCAAAGGAAAGAGAAATTACACCAATCCCAGGGCCAGTCTCTCTGCTGCCAGAAACAGAAGATTAAGCTCCAGTTTTGGTTATGGATGTCACAATATACAAGGAATTGTGTCTGACAAGCAGCTCAGCGCCTCCTGACTTTGACCTGGGGACACCTTAACTAGATCACTCTGTGCTTGACAGGGTAGGATCCCATGACATTTCCTCACTTTGGCAAAAAGCTCCATATACTCTGAGCAGAAAGCATCAAAACACATAGCAGATGTAGCTCCTTTCTGGGGGGACATAGGGGGACATCGACTGTAAATGATCCCACACTGGGAGATTCAATGGTTTAATTTCTTTTTTAGCTTTGTTATCCTCTCCAAAGTATGGGAACAAGAACTGAGGTAATAGAGCTTGATCCAGCTCCGCTGAAATCGATGGAAGACTGTAGCATGGTCTCCCAAACACATCACCAGACTCTGCCTCAGTTTCCCCACTCATGTAAATTGGAGAGCCAACTTGCTAGCCAGTGCGTCAATGAAGCTCCCACCGATGGCAATATTTCATTTCCTTTTCCAAGGAGTGCATTTATCATTCAAACACAGCTCAGCATCAATCAAGACAGGTAACCCAGGTCCTGGTACCTACTGCCCCCTAAGGTCTGTGCCTCAGAGGGCTTGGGCTTGGGTTGCTGCCAGCTACACAGAAGGTATCCCCAGCCACACCTAGCTAGTACAGTTAGGGTGACCAGATGTCCTATATTATTGGGACCATCCCGATAGTAGGGGCTTTGTCATATATATACATATGTATGTATATATATATATATATATAAAGGGGTTCTTGTATATATATATATATACACACCATGCCCCCCCCCCCCGAGGATTTTTCACACTTGCTATCTGATCACCCTAAGTACATTGGCAACCCCTTTCCTCCATGTCATTTTCCTGACCTTAGAGCCCCCCATTCTCCCCTTTAAGTGAGTTGCTTCTCGGCCTCTTATCTTACCACCTAGAAGGCAACTGATTAGTCACAGGTTGGGGAAAAGCCCATTTTCTTTAAAAGGCCATCCCACTCTATGATCGAGACTTTCCATTCACTTCAGTAAGTGCTGGATCAAGCCTCATAGTACTTTGATGAAATGGAACTTAAACTGTCTAGGGACTGTATCCTGCTGTGATTCTGTAGTGTCTAGGGATTCCCTTTTCCCTTATTACGAAGCTTCACTTCCTCATAAAAATGTACACTATGCTTTGCTAGGGAAAGTTCTGTCCATAATCCTATAATAAATAAAGTTCAAGAACCCGTCACCACTTTGCAGTGGAAATTATGGAAGAGGAGACAATAAATTGGTTTAAAACTAATGTTAAAATCATAATAATCTGGGGCTTCATGCAAAATCCGTTGAATTCAATTGAAGTATTTAAACTGAGTTCAGTGGGCTTGCAACCATTCCTCTAGGAAGAAACATCCTGCAGATTAAAGGCTAGATTCTCTGATGGTGTAACTCTGAGACAATAGGCCTAAGCCAGCTGAGAATATGGCCCTAACTAGCTTTCAGTTGAAGAAAAAAAAATCTATTATGTTTGTCATTAATAACTTTAGTAGAACAAAACAAACAAACAAGACAAAGCTCATTATTTTGTGGATTCTACCAGAAGCAATTAATGAGCTCCTCATACTGCGAATTAACTAAGACATTCCCCAGAGCTATGCAACCATCTGCTGACTAACATCTTTACTACTGGTGCAAAACCAAGGAAGTGAGCAAGAAAGCCATGTTGTCTTTCACTGCAGTAGAAACTGGACAAATACAAACAATGTTGAGTTACAGAGTCTGAGGTTCAGATCCTACAAAGACTTATGCACATTCCTAAGTTTACTTATGTGACTCATCCCATTGACTTCGGTAGAACTACTCACGTGAGTAAAGTTAGGCATATGCTTTGGAACTCCTTGCCAGCTCTCAGGGCCTAACACTCAGCATGTTCCCACTGCTCTTCACATAACCAGAGGCATGTCTTATGTTTCAGACTCCAGTAATATCATAGTTCAAGCCTCTGGTATTGCCTAAGTCCTCCAGGAAAAGGAGAAGATCCAGGGCTTAATATTTCATATTTATATTAAAAATATCTCTGCAAAACAAGCAGAGAAAAAAGAATTAAAATCGTAGAAACCATCTTTATATATTATAAAGTCAACAAACAATTTTTTTCCCTGCCATTCTCCATCCAGATATATTTTGATCCATTCCATTATTACTACCTTTGCAGCAAGTCATGTCAAGCTCGCTATTCAGCTGCTCCCTAGCTCTTAGCTAGGCTACTTTATAAATCCTTAATAAATAAATAAATAAGGCTGAGTGGGAGGGACAGCACCTCTGTCTTCTGGAGATCAACCCAGATAGCTACAAAGTTCCTCCAAAATCCTGTTATTCCAGTTAATAGCCATTTGGCACATTGATTACACCTACCATCCCAGCCCTTAAAAAATAATTTATAACAGAACTTTGCACGTTTCCTGGCTCAGTGCATTTTTTAATATACTGGATCATTTGGATCAGTGTCTTTGTTCACCTTTCAGAGTAGCAGCCGGGTTAGTCTGTATTCGCAAAAAGAAAAGGTGTACTTGTGGCACCTTAGAGACTAACCAATTTATTTGAGCATAAGCTTTTGTGAGCTACAGCTCACTTCATCGGATGCAACGTAGCTCACGAAAGCTTATGCTCAAATAAATTGGTTAGTCTGTAAGGTGCCACTAGTCCTCCTTTTCTTTTTATATACCTTATATTTCATGAGTAAGTAAATTGTGGGAGGTTAACCTTTTCTGTAAAAAAATAGGAATTTATGCGGGACTCTGTATATCATGAGGGCTAGAGGAACTGAATCTCAGTTGATATAGTTAATATTTTGTCTGACTTCTCCTTGCCCTTTACTAGTTAGTGGAATGTTTTTAACATGGAAAAAATATTTTGGAAAAAAAAATGTCATAGTCTCTGCATTGTCTGTTCATAACCTGGATAGTTACTCCCCATAGCAACACTGCCTGCTCTGGCGACCATTCATGCATGGAATACATTCTTCGTAGGTGATTTATGACATTTAAAAGCCCAGGTGATGGTGTGGGCTTCGTAGATGCTCAGTGCTTAAGCAGCCTATTTGCCACATAACATCTAATCCAGATCTAGCAGGCAGCAGTGTGCCACGGCACTGCTTGAATGCTAGGATAGTCATCCAAGCAGTATGAAAGATTTCTCCAAAGACTGATGTTTGCAATTAACCGAATTACTTCAACAGGGTGTAGACAGGACAGATTTAAAATGGAACTGGTTACCTTGCCAGCGGCTGGATGATGATACTGCTGTGCCATTTGAGAGAGAAGAAAATCTTTCTCTGTCAGTTCTCAGAGAAGAAGTTCCCGCTGTGATAGCAGATCTAGCGTGCATGCTTGATTTAATGCCCTCAATTAACATTTTCTTGTAATTAACATCTGTGTCTGATGAGTCTTGTGGAAACTATAAGGCCTGGAGTGGAGGATCTAGGAATCTTGTAAGAATATAATGTCTTGAATCGATTTTTTTGTTTAATGTTTCATCACTCTGCAACCAATTGATCGTTCTTTGGATAAAATCGTAGCATAACTCTATGGCAACACTTGTGATTCATTTTCACTTAGCTAATCAAAATGTTGTTTCACAAGACCCCGATGTTCAAGATGCCTTGTAGGAGGTATTACCTTACACCAAGTTGGCTTACTCAGATGGCATGTTTCTTGTAGTACTATCAGACTAAAAGGCATGATTTATTAGGTATACCTGCCTCCACCTACTATCTGTTGTGGGGGGACAGACTTGTCTCATTGAGAAGTTTTTCAATGGGCAAGAAGTCATACTAAATATATTTCTGTTTCAGGAAATACAGCAACTCAGCAAATCTCAAATCAATAGTTTTTAGGCTGGATTTCCCCTTTGTAAATTAAACAAACGGATTAGCAGCAGGACATTTCTAGCACAGTGTGTACAGAATAGCCATTCATCTCTAGCTAGTAGGAGCCAAGAATCTAATTTCCAACTATATAATGAAGAAACTATAACTCCAAGGTTCAGGAATATGATTTTATGGTTTAAGAGGTCTTTTAGCAACTGAAAACACTTTTAAACTGTTTTGCTTCTCAGAAAAACCACAAACAAAAATACTGCGATAAGAGAGAAAATTACAACAACTCATCCCAGATAGCTGGATTTCAACTGTGTATGCCAATGGTCAGCTGATGATTATTTCTCTGAGGTATGAAAATAACTGCTCTTTATTTTGTTACTTTATCTCCCCTTACAAATTGAAAGAAGTATTGGATTTTCAGATCTGCAGTAGCAGGGCAATGATAATTAAAGCTTTGGAAGGGCTAAACAAGGAATCAAGAAGAGTCAAGGAGCAATGATAGCTATACATTATCATTTAGTACTTGGCTACTGGTCCATTTGCCAGTGGTTGGGATGAAAATTACTGCAACAGTGAGGCCTAACACAGAGGCTAATACACCACTCAGTGCCCAGGCTTGAAGTGGGACCCAAGTGTTGCACAAGCCTCATGCTGAGCCTCTGCACAGGGTTGACTTTCACCCCAGATAAATACATATTTTTGGCTACTTTGAGTGTCTGTGCCTAGGTTTTTTCAGGGTTGAGTATTATATTTCTGTGGGGGTAAATAATAGCAGCATCAGGAAAATTGCACCATGGGCAAGATTTTGAAAGGTATTTAGGCATTGAGAGATGTAGATCAGCATCTAGTGGGATTGAAATCAATGGACTTTTGAAAATCTCACCAGGGATTTACGGTACCTAAATGCCTTTAAAAATCTGGAAAGTGCTGACTGACTACATGAGGTTCAGAGTTCCTAAAGAGCACTGAAGATGGAGGAGGTAGAGAGTTCCCTATTACCCCATTTTAAGTAGCTGTTCTGTCTAGGGAAGGAGAAGAACCATGTGGATTGCCCGAGTAGTGTCACGATCATAAACACTTGGGAACAAGAAACATGTTTGTGGAACAAAGCTGTGCTAATAAAAGTGGTTCATATTGCTAGCTTCACTTTCCACATTCTTTTCAGAATTCTGGAACAACAGTCTGTCACATGCCAACAGTTGGTTAAGGGCCTGATCCAATGTCTATTTAAGCCAACAGGAGTTTTTCTATTGATTTTAATGGGCATTAGATCAGGCCCAAGGTAAGGGGTACTAATAGGCAGAACTCTTTAAAATGACCGGTAGAAATAGATAGGTCCAAAGAAACAAAATCTCCACCTATGCACAAGGGACCTAGATTCGTCTGCATCTTTGATCATTGTAATTACAAATATCTGCATTTAAAGTTCTTGGTATACTGTGTTCTCCCAAAGACCAATACTTTAGACATCAACCAACTGCCTTTGCTTCTATTCTTTCTAAAACATTGATGGGCCTTTCAGTTAGTGATGTGTGCATAATTCCATAAGAGTGCTTCCAATAGCCACCAGACCATTGGTAAAAAGTCTTCCTAATTAAACAGAGTATGTAAGCACCTGACAGACTTTAAAATATTGACATTCTGCAGCCAAAAAGGGGTGTGGTGGAGGTGGACAAAACCCCACTGGAGTGTTTAAAACATCTAGGCCATTTTCAGTATGGATTTCTACTTCAAGAGACATGCTAATATAGCCTTGGACTAATGTATGTAGCTGAAGCTTTACTAGGATGAATTTTATCCTTTCAGGCACACATGCTGCAGCCCTTTCTTGTTCTGAATCCATATGATTCTAGGCTGAATAATGAAACCTTTTCAAAAGATTTATGCAGCGGCATTTCAAGAGATACCTATGCAATTTCAGCCAGTACCTTCTTTCTCCAGACCCTCCTCAGTCTAAAACTTTTAGGAAAGATCCATAACTGAAAATTTCTTCATCACCAAATGCTGGAATTGCTGACGTGCTGGTGAAAAAAAGAGGATCCTATGCTGCTTTTGTTCTGGTACAAGCTGGCTAGCAGAAATTGGGGTTAACTGACCTTTAGAGTGGATACTCAGGATAGAAGTAAAGCTATAAACATACAGTGCAAGTTATTTGAAATCATATTGTATTAATTGACGTTCATTGTGCATCTTTCTGTTGTTTATTGCTGGTTACTAATGTGAAGTTTGTTGATATTATAGGTAGGGCAAACATCTGTTTCATATAAATAGGATTTTCAGTTGAATAGGTTTTAAT
Organism: Eretmochelys imbricata; assembly: GCF_965152235.1. NCBI lineage: Eukaryota > Metazoa > Chordata > Testudines > Cheloniidae > Eretmochelys > Eretmochelys imbricata. The sequence goes on along the minus strand of NC_135572.1, from coordinate 177,880,974 downwards.
TAGATGAACCCCCTCTACTTGCTTTTGAAATTATGAGGTACAGTAACTCTGTTATATCTAGAATCTTATATTGTTGACTCATATCTCTTGTAAATTTGTTTGCTTTTTTGGCAAATACCATCTAAATTCGGTGCCAATTCCTCAACAATAAATGAATTCTCCAGCATATGGTATTAAATTATGGCGTTGCAGAGACCAACCTAACTTGGAGGATCTGGGCCTGAGTCAACACCGATCCCATAGGTGGGCTGTCTGACTGACAGGTCAGGATGCAAAAAGCACAGGTTCTTTCCACTGGTAGACAGTCAACCCGCTTCCTCGCTAACCACCCTACTACCTACTAATGCAGATTCTCCTTCTAATGTTTTTTGACATCAAGTAATGGTTTTTGTCTCCTTGCATGAATATACCCTGTAGGTAGCAGTTCTACATCCAAAATATAATTTCTGTCATAGACTCAGACAGAGAGGATCAACTTTACTGATGATATGGTTAGTTTCTGGAAAGAAATGCACCACATTTAACAGTAGCAATTCTCCTAACATCTAATTGCCTGTATATCTAGTTACGTGTAATTGTAAGACTATCTGTACTAATTCCATCTTGTGACTCCCAATAGTATTACATACCATGGGGATCGTCTGTAAAAACACAGATGGAACCAAACACAGAAATAAAAAATTCAGAGAACTGGGCTGCGTTAGGGAAGTAAAAACCAGTGTCTTTCCAGTTTGGTATCAGCTGAAGGGAGGCAACAAAGGGACAGACATTTGCTATTTCACAGATCTAATCACAATGGCTTTCCATCCATAATCAGTGAAAAAGACAGAAACCCTTCATAAAATGACAGATCATATGTTTTAGTTCATTACAATTGAGCAAAGTCAGTACTGTTACTGTTTAGCAAAAGAAAATACTAAGGAGTTGGCTAAATGTCGTGTAGCCATGTTTGTAGTGCTAACGTACGGTAGCACTTTCATCAGTCACACTAATAGTCTAGCTTCTTCAGAAAGCTTGTTGACATTTAATACTAAAATAATAAATAATAAATTCAATTTTCATTAATACAGCAAGCCAAGTGGGTATTTACTGTAGCAGGCTATCCTGATATTGTTCATTTTACTAAATATATCTGCTCTAGGAAACACGCTCGTGATTAACCTCCAAAACAGGGGAAGCATTAGAGACAACTCAGGATATGGTAAGGTGGTGTGTTGGAGAGATTTGTATGAAGGAACGTGAGTCCTTTGGTTTGCCTTTTTTTCATTTTGCTAGAAAGCTGATTTTCCTGTCCTGCCCTGAGTAACTTTGAGTTGCCCTCCCATTTACACATGTGCTCTGTAAAGTACAATGTTAGTGGAGAAGATATTTAAAAAGCTCTCTGCATTTAAGATGGTGCTTGGAGCCAGTATGGGACTGTTCTCATGTGATATGGCAGATAATGCAGAGAGGGTTGAAGCATAATGTTCTGTTGAGCGCCATACTTGAAGAGTACCATGTTTATGCTTTCAAAAGCTTGGGTGCCTGATGTTCAGAGAGTCTGCTGAGAACTCACAAGTGCAGCTGAAGTCTGTGGGAACTGCACATATACTCAGCACTTTTGAGGCCAGGCCAGCAGCATTTAAAAATGATAACTCAAAACCTGAGCAAGAAGAGTAGAGAGAGTTTTTGAAAATTTGTCCCTAACTGGTTTGTTGAAAGTTACGAAGCAAGTCCAGGACAGAGCTGTGAATAGAACTCAGCTTCTGGCTCTCAGTCTGGTGTCCTAGCCCTACATCCCAGGAGCTCCTCAGTGTAGCAACTACCTCTCTCTCTTTCTGAGTTTTCCCAGCACCCAGAAAAGGTGCTTATTTGAAGCATGGGCACAAGGCATGCTCCAAAATCCACTTCAGTCAATAATTATAGCTGCACAATACACAAATATTGTTTACATTTCAGTCCCCAAGTCTGACTACAATACCACAGCAACCTGTTTGGAACCCTTCTCCCCCACCCCCTCCTTTTTTTTTTAAAATGAATACACATTACTAAAGGAAACCTCAGCTTGCTCTTTATGTCAACTTTGCCCCATTCTGGAACATCACTGAAAGCCAATCATTTATATTACATCTCATAAAAAAGAGAGGGAATCGATGAATTACAAACTCTCCTCTATCTTGTACCTTGTGTAGTCACCTGGGCAAAGTCAGAAGAAAATGCTCCTAGATCAGAATTCTGCAGTCACCTACACTGCCTACAGTGGTTTACACCCACTTTGTACACGGCTAATTGAATGTGCACGGAACCAAGCATTGGCAAATCAGGCCCATTGAGTTTCAAGAGATTTATAACAAAAGGAGAAGTCAGGGAGTAGATTCCAAGGTCGTGCAGGCCAATCTCTGTGGGTTTTTAGGGCCTCTATGTGACACGTTGGTTCCTCCTATGGTGCTGTGTGGCCACTGGCCAGCCTTCACCTAAGAAGCACAGCTCCCATAGAAGTCCTGTTTCTGTTGACTCCTCTGACTGTGAAATACTTCTCTCCCCGTTTGATCGGAGGAAAGTGATGAGCAGAAGGCAATGCTGCTAAAAGTAACACTGACTTCTGCATTGGTATCATCCATGACTCTGCACTGTGAAATCCAGGGCCTCTTCAACTATTTCTACTTTGTTTTGCTCCTTCCCACACACCCTGCAATGAAGGGAAATGTAGAGCTCCCCATTTTGTCTGACTAGGACTGAGGATCCTACACTCCCTCAATTATGAGGCACAGAGGCGTCAATAAGTGAAATAGAGCATAAAACGGCCCCGAAGGAGTGAAAGGGAGGGCTTCCGCAGCATGCTCCCCTCCCCCGACCTTCCTGGCAGCCTTTGGAACCTCCTCAAGTTGACATGAGTCTTTTCTTAAAATTTCTCAACATTGCTACCACTGGGGCAGCTCATTTTTTACCTAGGCCATATTTAGACAAGACAACATTGAAGCCAATAGGCGATTGCTTGAGTAAGGACTCCTGGTTTAATCCACGCTCAGGGCAATTAACAGAATTGCTGTGAGGTGCAAGAAGGCTGTACATGCGTGTTGCCCGTAACCTGATTTTTTTAAGCTTTGTGGTGTACAATTTCCTCATCATTTTTCTCAGAATTGCTTGAGCGAGCGGAAATTTCTCAATGTGAGATGTAATCATTTAGCCTTCACAGGAAGTTGCAAATGGCTTAAATAAATTTAGTTACTTTGACACATTTTCCAGCACACACAACGATTTGGGCAGATACTGACTGTGTTTCTAACTGGTTTGGGACACAAACAGCTAAACACACAGTTCACATCCACACTTTTAATGAGTGGCTAATAGTCAGTCTGTCAATTATAACTGTCCACCCCCCTTGCCATCAACTGAATCTGGTGCATGGGTTGGTTCCTGTAAAAAAACGGGCAGGTGGATATTTTGCTAAACACACAGCCACACCTAACTGTGTCACTGTAACTGATTAAACGAGTCCTCTCTCTTCCTATAAATCCATACAATTAGATATCCCACAGAACATGTGTGTCACTCTATATGCCTGCCTTTGTGGACTCTAATCACTCACGCATAGGCTATCCTAGAGATCTTACCTGGCTGTCACCTGAACATGCTTCTCTGGAACAAAAGTTGCTACCATTGATTTAGCTCATGTCGGTACCGTATGTGTCCGTATACAGATGTTTACTGAAATAACTCATTAGAAATACATTAGGAAACTGATTTAGTGAAGCTGGTGCAAGTTTTTGTGTAGAGATGCCCTAAAAGAAATTCCATTTTGGCTCATGCATCATCAAAGTCTTGTTAAGTGAGTTCTAATTGCAGATCCTTTTTCCGTAGTTATATGAGAACCCACTTAGCCTGACATACAGATGCCAGCTCCAGTCTGCAGGGCTGGAAGTTAACAAGAAAACACAACCTAAGCCTATCTTGCTCCTTGTGAACACAGCATATTTGATATGGAAGTCATTAACATACAGAGAGTATGGAATCCCACAATGCCGTGTTCACAAAGTAACTTTTCAGAGTAGAACCACACCTTATGGTTCTGAGGCCAACATGAACACACCCATTGCACTATGGCATTTAGTGACAGGTAGAGAGAAGGCTGTCAAAACAGTTTTCATTGTAAATTCCCATTTTCACTTGTTCATAACTTCCTCGGAAATTCTCTTTTTGAGAAACTTTCCAGACTTGGTCTCTTCTGAAGGGTGATTTTAAAAAAAATGTCAGCAAGCTAGTGGAAACTATTCAACATAGATATAATTTATGAAAATGTGTGACTAACAGGTGAGAGAGGAAGTCACTACATTAATTTTATACAGATTATGCATGATAAAAAATACTCAGTAGATGTCTCATATATTATGTTACCATTATGAACATACAGTCTTTGAAAAGTTAGTGTCCACATTAAAAAGTTTTTAAGAGTCTCAATCACATAGTTCTGTTTATTGTCAAAGGAAGTACTTCAAGAAGAGGGGAAAAGCAAATAAAAGGTATATTCTAGTGTAAAATACATGGGGAAATGATGATTAGCTGTTGTATGGAGTACACTGATAATATATACCAATGTATTAGCTATTGGCTTTTGCATACAAACAAGTATTTCTACTGACAAATTTCATGCTAAGCGCAGAAGGAAGGAGTTTCACCAAAAATAATAATGAAAGCTCAGTTGTGGATATCAGTTAATTGCTAATAGCTCTCGCTTTCATTTCACAATATTTAGAAAGACTGTAAATAGTAATAAAAAGATAAATGTGTACAAAATTCAAACTGCAAGTCGCTCCTAAAGGCTACTGAAGACAGAGGGCCGGATTCTCATTTACACTAAGGCCCCTTTGCACCATGGTAATGTAAAGAGGCCTTCAAGTGGCTGAAATTTCCTTTATGCCCACATTACACAGCAGAGTGGTGTAAAGCAGCTTTAATGTAAATGTGAGTCAGACCCAGTATTTTTCATAGTACTGTAGAATATCAACCCTAATCACCTTTTTATTATGCTGGTGTACTGGTGAAAAGTCTGTTTTGTACAAATATCAGAGAAACATTCCTCAGAAGATAAAAAAGGACAATAATTAATATTTAGCTTTTAAAATAAATATGTACACTATTTACAATATTTCAGAATGTTTCAGAAGATAACATATCCAGAACTATGTGCCAATGCCTAAAAATAACTCCCTGTTCTTTTAATAGAAAATGATTTTATATCTATATCTATATATATAGCAGTTATTTATTTTCCCTTCAGTCAACTGTTCAAGAATTAATAAACAAGGAAAGTATGGACATTATTTTCGTCAACCAAGATTCAGGTACACAGTGTCCATATATTGAATAAAGTCAAAAATATTGTACTTCAGCTGGAAACCCTAAGAGTGCTTTCGATGTTGAGAATATTTGCAACCTATTATTGTGCTGCCATACTAGCAAGTTAGCTTAACGTATCTGATAGTCCTGTCTGCAAAGCTGCAGAAAAGCACATATATCAGTTGGTCTCAGTGATGGTGATTGTCTGTAGCACGTCAGATAGGTTTTCTGGATCTAGCTCTTCTTTGCCATTATCTGAATTTTCCGATAAGATGTAACATCCAGAGTCTCTCGGACAGTCATTTACCTCTGACTTGTTAAAGCTGAGATCGGGCCTTAAGGTCAGGGTCTGTTGCTCATTTTCATGTTCTTGTTCAGCTGTAAAAAATGAAAATGAAAATGTTATGAACCCCCCCGACCAACACTTAGATGATTACAAGATTGTTCTTGGAGCACTGCAGAAACTGAATTGGCAAACTGCCGATCTATTAGCGCTGTACCTTATATCTGTTAGAAATTGAAGCCTTAGAAATCAAAGGATTGATCGTTATCGCTACAGGATGTCAACAGCCACTGTAGCCCACTCAACATCAACACGATCCTGCAATACATTGCTCACAGGTGGATACCTGAACCCCAAAGAAGACAAAAGGACTGTGTATTGGTTCAAGGGTCTGCTTGTGCAAAGTGCATTGCAATGCTGGGGCCTATATGCCTGACTCTTCCCCTTCCCTCACTTTCAAAACCCTTTTAAAGACCAATTCAGTATCATCTAACGTTCCAGTTTTCAATGTGCCCTCAACCTTCTGTGATTGATGTGTACTGTAGTGTAGCCGCTGGATTTAGGCTGTGTCTACACTACGCAGCTTTTAGCTCACAGCTGTGTCACTACAGCCGTGCCGCTAACAAATGCGCAGTGTAGCTGCTGTTTGTTGGTGGGAGACAACTCTCCGGCCGACAAAAAACTTCCACCCCCAGCGAGCAGTGGTAGCTTTGTTGGCAGGAGAGCACTCCTGACGACAAAGCGCTGTTTATCCCGGTGCTTCTCCTCGACAAAACTCTTGTCTTTTGGGGTGTGAGTGTTTTTTTAACACCTCTGAATGATAAAAGTTTTATTCTTCACTTGCCAGTGCAGACAAAGCCTTAGTGTATTTATTTACAGTACTGGGTATGTTAACCATGCCATACAACTGCAAGATTTTCAAAAGCGCCCACAAAGACGGCCAGATTTGCCAAAGAGCTCAGTTCCCATTTTGGTACCAAAATGAAGTGGCCAGCTTTTCAAAAGCAATAAGGATCAGATTTTTAAAGATGTGTAGGTGTTGCTGTACTCAGCATTGCAAAGCCTAACTGGGGTAGGCACTTCAGTCTCATTTTCAAAAGGGACTTAGGCACTTTGGATTTCAATGGGACTTAGGCACTGAGCCTAAATCTCATTGAAATTCAAAATCCCTTTTGAAAATGAGACTTGGGCTTTGCAATGCTGAGTGCAGCAAGGACTAAATACCTTTAAAAATCTGGACCATAGCTTTTCAGTGAGAGCTGCTGGTGCTCAGCATTTCTGAAAATCTGGCCATACATAAATAAAGGACGAGAGAGATTTTCAAAGGCACAAAGGGCAGTTAGTCACACAACTCCCATTCATGCCGTTGAAAATCCCCCCATTCATGCCATTGAAAATTAAACAGAAGCAAATTTTTCTTTCAAAACATTTGTCCTTATTTAGCACTTGCGCTATAATGAATAATCTGCCAGTGAATAGAAAAAAGACATACAGCCTCAACAGGAAGAACATCAACTGATCCCAACCTGGCATCTCACTGAACATACCAAAATGCCATGAATTTGATTTATATTTGACACAGAGGTGGTTCACTACTCTATCAGCAACTCGTATCAGGCCTGACATACTACACCAAACACACTGTTGGCATTCTGTATCTAAAAGCTGTCATATAAGGTATCATATATGAACTGGTAACACACTGGTCTTAAAATCATTGCATGGCATATGCATGGGGTGTGTACAAAGGCTTATCAATACGTGCTAGAATTGTGTTCTAAACATGTGTCAGCAGGATTAAGATACACAAGGAATGTGGTTCTGCCTACTTGTCTGTGTCTCTGATGTAAATTAGGTAAGGTGTGACCAAAGACAAAGAAAAGCACATTTACATACAAGTCAAACAAAGCCATCAGGAGAGCAAAAGGGGAAAGAGGAATAGTCATAAGAGAGTTATTCTGAAATTCTTATATGTAAAAATCAGTTTTGTTCTCAATTAATACATTTGCTAATGATGACAGCTTTATAGTGAACATGCATCCTGTGTATTGGAAGTAGAGTAGATTATGTGCATTTACAGAATGGTCTTATCTACCGTATGTCTACCAGGAGGCTGGGGTCCAGATTATATTTACAGTGTGCGTTGCTGCTGCACCAGGAAGAATTATGGCTTTGGATGCAAAACCCTCCCTGGAAAAGGCAGGCATTCAAGGAAGATTCATAGATAGTCATTTCAAAACAATCACAATATTTCATTCCAAAAAATGTAAAAACTGGACACTTTGGCATTGTTGGAACTTTTTTCTTTTTCTTTTCTCCTAACTAAAGTTCTGGCAAAATCAACCTGATTTCACAAAGCATTTCAGTTTTCAAAGAATTGTGTATTCTAACACAATATGGTACCATCAAAGTATCTCCAACCAGCTCGAATTGTAATCATCTACCCTGAAACTCCTGCATAACACGTCTGCATCAAGACCATAACCTCTTTTGAGGTACAGATTATCTTTTTAGAAAGCTATCCATTCTTAATTTAAAGACTTCAAGTGATGGAGAATCCACCATTTCCCTATGAAAATTAATGGTTAACTACCCTCACTGTTAAAAAGGTGCACCTTTGGTCAGATTTGGCAGTGTCTGTTACTATTTCATCCTCTCCCCACCTTACAGAGGATGGTTTGTCATATGAAATTTCACCTCTTTTTGTAGGGAAAATTTTTGGTAATATATTGGGCCAAGTTAATTTCTGGAGTACCTCCAGTTACTTAAATGGAGTTATATCAGCATTATTAATTATTATTATTATTGGTTAATCACAATAATCGAGGATAAATATGTGATGCCTAACCTAGTTTTTCTATTAGCTCATGCTATATTTCAGCCAATGCCAGCAAAAAACATGTCTGCTTGGTCACTGTGTGCTTACAGAATTCAGCAAGTTACTGTATGAACCCTTCCTTAGATGCTGAACTCAGAATGTCTTCCTATTCCTCAACTGTAATCCCGTGATCAGTTATAATACCACTTGCAAGTGCTTTTATCAGCTTCTGTAGAATCATCTCTCTGTCCCATCAAGCAGTGACCTAAAAAAGTGTTAATTCTGTTTACATCATTGAGGTGAAAGAGGAAGCTTTGTCTTTTTCTTTCTTTCTTTCTTTCTTTCTTTCTTTCTTTCTTTCTTTCTTTCTTTCTTTCTTTCTTAAAGTGAGCAGGAAGAGACCGTTATTGCTGGATTTTTTTAATTCCATTTTTTTGGTCATCCTATTTGTTTCCTTTTCATTTAAAGATGACTTTTTAACTATGTTCATCTGAATAGTATAACTTCTTGTGCACAACTGGATCTGTTGTGGGGTTTTTTTGCATTTGTGTCTTCCCATCATGGTGTCACAATGACATATCACATTTGGACCAAAAATGGCAGGAGCTGAAACTTCTGTAAGAGGACTATGTATACATTTTTTTCTCTGGCTTTTGAATTATTGTGTGATGTGAATATATGGTAGTCTTGGGTAAACTCTGTAACTTTCTAGAAAGCAGAGTATATGCACACACTTTTTCTGTAGCAAAATCAATCTGAGATAAATAAGCTAAAAACTAAATCACTACAAAGACAGAATGGGACTCTGAAGTGGTGGAGCACTGAACTTCAGTGTCACAACTATATCATTATTGCTGGTCAAAAAAATGGTATTTTCTGTGGAAAAAGAAGATTTAGAAAATGTTCCAGTGTTTGTTGTCTGAAAAAAATAAAAATATTAATTTTTCTGTTTTTCATTGAAAAAACAGAAAGTTTCAAACAAAACAAATATTTTCTTCAGGAAAAACAGGCCAATTTTGTCTGAAAAAAATTGATAGAAAATTTTCAGCCTACTCTGACTATCATGCAGTAAATACAAAAGCTGCCTCAACAGAATATTGAGCATTATAAATATATATGGATTCAGGGTAAATGTCAAGTTCTCCTACTTCACAAACAAAAGCTATATTTATTTTTAACTTTTGACTTTTACACCTACTTGTTCTTAACCACCTGGATACACTGTCAAGCTCTTTATCATTGAAGGTAAGTCTGTGGGGTTAACCTGGATGTCAGTGAAGGATACATTGTACAGGAAAAGGAATAGATAAAGATCAACTACTGTTAAGTGTTGCAGATTCATCAGGCCTCACTATCTGATCGACAAATGGAAGGCGTGTTATTTTTTCTACAGTAAATTGTTTCATTTCAGATATGTAGCTTTCAGTCAGAGCTGTCTAAGATAAGGTTAGAGGAGTCCAAGTATGCAGAATTTTGACACGTATTCCAATACAGACTTTTTCCAAACTTTTTCTTTTTGTTGTGCCCTCCCTGTGCATTCTCTCCACTGCTGCCCTGCCCTGGTTCAGACACCCAGCTGGTCCCAGCCCTGCACCCCACCTTGAGGCTCCCGATAACCTTATTGCATCACACAGTTCAAAAACCAATGTTTTAATGCTATTTTAAACTATAGGATTAGACTAAGAGTATTGAAGAAATATTAGGCCTTAGGTCTTTGACAATGAATTTGTGATGCATATGCGGTTTTTCCACTTGTTAGCTCTTGGAAATTATTGTTACTACCACTATTTCGGTGGGTCTGTAGATGTGCATGGAACTTTACAGAACTATTGAAAGGATACATCCCTTCATAAAAGAGTTTATAATCTAAAACCCTGATTCAGGAAAACAATTAAATGTATGCTTTAGAAAAATTCCTATTGACTATCAGTGGGGCCAGGATTTCAGCTCATGACCACATATATATGTAAGTTCAGTTATAACAATGGTGTCCAGTTTTTGCAACCCAATTTTCCAGTTGGATTGACTGAAACACAAGGAGGTCAAATGAACTGGCCAAGGTCACACGTTGAGTCAGATGCTCAGGCTGGACTTAACCCCAAGATCATCTTGGCTCCCCTTCTTTTGTTTTAACTACTTGACCGAATGGCTTATTTATATTCCTCTATGCAGTTGTATCAATTTTAGTTTTTAACATCTTTGTACTTTAGAGTGTCATGTCAACCCTTGCACATTACTTCTCTCCTCATCAATCCGCTGACAAATACTACTGTGCTATGGCAATCAGTTAAGGTCAGCTTCATCACCATGCTCCTGATTCAGGAAAGCATTTTCCTTGAATGTGTGCTTAAAGTTAATCATACATAAGTCCTATTGACATCTCTGGGACTTAATAAAAGCTTTATAATTAAGCACATGCTTAAATTGAGGCCCATTCACTATTCTGCTTTTTGAGAACAGTGTTTGACTGAACTGAAATACTCATGTATTCACAGCTGAGGTGAAGCAATTATTCATGTCATCCATGGATCTAATACTCCAACATCATCAGTAGCCTTGAAACAAGGAACACATTACAAGACTTATTATTTACAGAATAGTTACAAGTATTTCAATTGTTAAACTTCTGCACAAATATCCTCAAGTATACTATTCTGCCTGAAAAACAATGGCATAAACCCATGCTGGCAGAGGGTAGGGACCACACATGGATGGCAAAGATTAATTAATCAAGGTTTAATGAAAAGAATATGAAAAGGCTGTGTCAGGTTAAGGACACTCTTCCCTGATCCTTGCACTTTTGCTGGCATGGGAACATGAAGAACATCAAGTGATTAAAAGACTAACTGATGTCTGACTGTTAAAGAGTTTAGATAGTTAAGGCTGCCTGCAATGCTTGCTATCGCTTCAGTATTAAAAACAGTAAATCATAATTACACCATACCGGAACAGTATTTCATGACTACAGAAACCTGTTAAAATTACTCATACTTTGCACCAATAAAAAAATCTTTGTAAAAATATAACCTTGGCATTTTCTGTTCCTGTTTTGTTTGTTAATTGTTGATGTAAAATGTGTAGGCTAAAATATACAGAATGTGCAGCATGATCAGTTAGCAACCTAGAAATGTACTGGTTTCAGAGTAGCAGCCGTGTTAGTCTGTATCAGAAAAAAGAACAGGAGGACTTGTGGCACCTTAGAGACTAACCAATTTATTTGGGCCTAAGCTTTCGTGGGCTACAATCCACTTCATCGGATGCATAGAATGGAACATATAGTAAGAAGATATTTACACATACAGAGAACATGAAAAGGTGGAAGTACCCATACCAACTGTAAGAGGCTAATTAATTAAGAGGAACTATTATCAGCAGGGGAAAAAAAACTTTTGAAGTGATAATCAAGATGCCCCATTTCGGACAGTTGACATGAAGGTGTGAGGATACTTAACATGGGAAAATAGATTCAATTAGTGTAATGACCGAGCCATTCCCAGTCTCTGTTCAAACTTAAATTGGAGATAAACCTGAGATAATTTTTCAGGAATTTTTCCTATTTGAGGAAAAAATCTAATTTGTGGACCTCAGCAGAAGTCACCATTATTTTAAATGTGTCTGTGTTTCCAATTAAAATGAGAACATAACATTGAATGTAAGTTTACACACTTACTTTCATAGTCCTGTAGATTCTCAACTGCAGAGAGTAACCTTGCCCTGTCTTCTGGGTTTGTAATATTTAGTTCAATCAAATGGCTCTCCTGTAGCTCCTTTAAATCCTCCAAAGTCTCATAACCATTTAGCAAGAGGGTTGATGAGTATTCCTACAAAAGGAAAAGCAAACAATTCCTTTAGTAAGCAATTAGCAGGTTCAGTTAGAGATATAACCACAATTTCTCTTTTTCATTTTTTTGGCGGAAGTGCAGACAAAAGTCATCATGACTCCTGGAGCACCAAGTCTCTCAATCAGTAACATTGCCTCTGGGCTTGTATTAAAGAGAGCTGTCAAGTTAGTGTTCCCGCCCTTGTCCTGCCCCTAACATGAGACACCCTGCAATGTGTCTCAGTGTACCTCAGATATACTAATACTTTACATTCAGATTGGGTTTATGTAGCTGAACTGCAACATTGTTTAATCTACTGCTATCCAGAGGGCCAGATCCTCAGCTGGTGTAAATCAGAATATCTCCATTGAATCTGATTTACAGCACCTGAGGATCTGGCCCAGTGTCTGTAACATTCCCATGTTAACTTGAGGAACATGAGAATTGTTTCATAGAAGTCTTTGTGTGGTGTTCCTGTTGGAAACTAAAGGTTTTCCATTTTCGTCAGTGGACTGCTGGAAACTGCAGCGCATACCCATAACAGGCATTGCTTAGTGTCTACTGCATAAAATAAGCCATTCTAAAGGTCACAGAATGAAATTAAGTGCATTATTGTCCTTTATATTTTCTAATTAGTTATTGTTAAATTAAAGTTGGATTGCCTGGAAGGGCAACACTGACACAGAACCAAGAATATGATTCAATAACAGGTCAGGGGGAAAAATAATATTTCAAGACACTGAGAGAGAGTTTCCATTGAGATGGACTTGAACCAAACCCCTTCATTCCAATTCCCCCAAATTTCAGTGCCTGGCCCAAACAGGACAAACCAAAATAGGAGAAACCAAAACTCCAGATTCATTCACCCCTAAACTTTGTAAATGTTTGGATTTGGGTCTGACCTTTGTAGCTTGTGTCCCCTTTTTAATTTTAATGTAACATACTTTCTGAGCATATTTTTCCTCTCCTTTTATAAGAGTAAACGAAGTCTAGAGATGGAACCAGGAGCTTCTGTGTTCTAGTCTCAACTCACTGCCATCTCAGGCTGTGACCTTGGGCCATTCACAACCTCTCTGCATCTCAAGTTCCTGATCTGTAAAATGAAGATCAGTGGCCAAATTCAGATGTGAGGGATACATTTGACCCAATAATATTTACATCACTAACATGCAGTAGGAAGTTTTGAGGATTAATTAGGGTTTGCAAACTGCTTTGAAATAGCAGTGTCATATAAATACCGTCATTATTATTTTATGTCTGAGTCACAATAATTATTCCATTGATAAAACAGCCTAAGAAGCAGCATTCAAATTTTATGTATCCAGAAAACAATTTGAGTCCAGCCAGAAAACATTTTCCAGTCATAAAGAAGATGAAGTACCAGTCTGTTATAAACCAAAAGGTAAGTACACAAAGGGATTCTTTTTCGGTAATGTGCTTTTACAGGCTGGGAAATTTAGCAGCAAAATGATTGTGTGTTAATTCAAAGAAAACTTCTGATGAGCAATTTGTTGTGTAAAAGTGAGAGCACAAAGACAGCAAGGCTACAGCACATAGTGTCACTTCCATGTAAAGATGAGATGAGCAAATCCAAAGCTCCATAAGCAGGCTGGGTATTTTGTTTACACTGGTGCCAGCCAGAGGGAGCATGCAGAGAACCACGTAGATGGCTGTAGGACTAATGCATTGTTACTCCTGGTGCCCTCAACTGTGTGTGTGTTGTCCCAGTGTCTAAGTGTGTGTGTATTCCTGCAGAGAGAAGTGATTCATTCCCACACAAATACCAGTGCTATAACATTGTTGTGATTATTCTTATTTATCATTTGTATTGCAGTAATACCTAGACACCCCACCAGAAATTGAGGCCCATTGGACTAGGCACACTACACATCTATACCAAAAAAAGACTGCCTCTTCCCCAAGGACCTTACCAACTAAGAAAAAGGCATATTAAATGAAGGATTAATTCACTCTCATGCCTCATTTTGCCAACAACCACCCTCACATCCACATACCCACCAGTTGGGTAATGGAAGGAAGTAGCATCTTCTGGGCTACTGATAAGATATTTCCTGAGCTGCTGGAGCCTGCCATTTTGGCCCTGGCTGTGATGTAAAAATAAGAGCAAGTGCACAGAAACAAAACACTCCACGCAAAACTGGAAATGTGTTTGCTGACCTGAAGATGGACCCGTTCCAAAAGTTCCTGCAGAGTTTTAGGTTTGGCCCTTTTGCTCCCTCTGTGCACCTTTATCTTCCTAGGTGTAGTTTCCGCTTCCAAAATAATATCGACGTAAATGAATTTGAAGTTTCCCACCTTGTTATTCAGCATGCCTGTCCACATACCCATGGGAGTTTTGCAGATGATGTCTATAATGTCTCCTTTCTAGAGAAAAAAAAGGCACACCACATCTGAGGAAGATGATTTGTGATATGTAACCTGTTACCTCAATGGAGCAAGAACAGACATCAAGCAGAAGCAACTTCAATGCTCAGGAGTATTAACGAGAGTGAAGAAACTCTCCTTCCACAACTAGGGAATACTTCTTGCTTTACAAAATTTCAGAAAACAATTGCAGAGTAATGCGTGGCAAGATTGGCCCTGGCCCTACGAACTCTTGCAGAGGAATAGGGGGCAGAAAGGACCCCTTTCTTGCTTGTGTGGGCAATACAATGCACATATGGGATGGGAAGTGGCCTCCGTGGAGCTACTATTTTCCTTCCTATGCAGATGGGCCAACAGTGGGCAGGAAGGGACAGAGAATGGGTGGAGTCTTGGCAAGGAGCAAGGGGGCATTCATAGGGTATATCTCCTCTACACAGTTAACCTGGACTCTTACCCAGGTTTTAGCCCAGGTTCCTACCCTGCCCCCAAACCATTCACACAGAAAAACCTCTAACTTGACCTGGAGTGCTTTAAGCCAGACTAGCTTACAAATCTTTGTGTGGGGGTTGGAACCCAGGCTCTGCTTTAACTTGAGCTGGAACCCACCCACTTTGCGGCAAGGATTCAGGCTAAATCACTCAAGTGCTGATAGGCCTCCAATGCCTTTCCCACAGTTCCCCCAGAGGGTAGACAAGTTCTCCCACAACTGATAAAAAAGAATCACAGAACACCTTGGCACAAAAAAAAACCCCAAAACAAAACATGGGATATGCTCCAGACAACAATAAGCAAGTGAGAAACGGTGAGGGCTCGGTAACAAAGATAAGCCTTTGCAGTCAGGGCTCTCACACCTGGGCTAGGCTTACTCAGGTGCTGATCACCCAAGCTAACTCTTCAGTAAAAACATACTCTTAGAGTAACAATTCTCTTCCCAGTTTGCTCCTGGGACAGCGTAACTATGCACTGTCCCAGGAGCAAACTCCTTTATTCTGGGCAGTTTGTAAATACACAATCTAGACCTTAATTGTTAAATTATATATATGCATAATTTTGTCTTAAAATAAGAATTTACCACAGTATTTCAAACAGTGGTTTGCAAAGCATATGCAGCAAATCTCCAGATCCATCTGGGGTTTGGAGATTTTGTTACAAACTTGAAATTGAGACCCAATTTATTACAATGTGTGTTATAAATTCTGCAAACATTTTGAGTAAATTTCAGCCAAATTATAGTTTTGCTTTGCAATCATGCAAAGTTCAGGGTTTCACCAGGTTTTGAGTTTGTTTGACCACTAAACTCAGAAGTATGAAACCACATGAAATGAAAGCTATGGAAATGTTTACCCCCAGCCCCAGGAAAAGAAAACACTATGTTTTTGGAAAGGTCTAATTTCTACATATTGGGAAGGGGTTTGGATCTGGATCCAGATTAGGTTCAGCCTGAGGTTCAAAGCCAACTCAGAACTAGGGTTTGTGTTTTGATTGAACAGTGCTGAAATTCTGTGGCCTGTACTCACAAGTTTTCAGCCCCAAGCAGCAGACAGCTCACAACTTTAAAACAAGCTGTCTTAAAAGTGAAAAATGTACATGACCTCATGTTATGCCATTTGATCGCCAAATAGCTGATTTGAAGGGGAAAAAAAACACTTAGGTGGTTGGGGAAGTAATGAACTAACTGGTGGTGAAAACAATCACCAAGTAAAGGCAGAGGTTGAGGATACAATAGAGTAACAGATAAACTGGGCAGGACTATGTCATGTGGTGGTTTAAAGGTGACAGAAGGAAGCTTATATTTGATGCAGGGGAGAAGGAGAGTAGCTTACAGGGGTAACAATCAAAGCAACAATCAAGAAAGATGATTTTGGGAGCAGTATTTTAAATGGACAGAATCTAGATCTGGATACACCCTGGATGAGGGGGCAAACTCAAAAATGTGGCTTGGATTAGAGATCTGAATGACTGGGAAGATGGTGGCATTGTGAACAATGACTGAGAATGTGGAGAGAAGGGAGGCTTTGGAAGAGATGGTAGGTGGACAGCACCTTGTCAAGTAAAGCGTGGGCTCCTTGTAATACTATTCTGTTGTTCTGCCCACCTCAATGCAAAAGCTCATTGTGCAACCTTCTCCAGCTTCACTTGCTGCAAACATCTCTGCCATACCCTCTGGATTGGGAGAAATGCAATGTGGCATATTTCCATAGCTTGAGTATGTGCTTCTGAAGTGGTTTACGGGAGGAGGTTTAGGATGGAGGTTTCCTGTGTAAGAGGATGAGGGCTGAGCCTGTGAGCCTGTGAGCCAGCTAAGCCTGGAAAGCTAAAGAATCATCCTGATTTCCCAGGAGACTATCACCACAGAGCTCTCAGTCAGTGTGAAGCAGCACTTATTCCACACCAAATGGGGCTGGAGTATGAGGAGTACATCACACGCTGACATTTCAACTGGTTCTTGGTAGGATGGAGTCCCATGACTCAGGGTCCCTGCAATAGTAGGTTTGACAACTCTGTATGAACTAGCCCTGCACAAAGGTATTGCAAAAATGACTGTGTCTGTTTTAAAGTGCCATATACCTTAAAAGTCAGAAATGAATGAACAGACCCCGTACCTAATAAATGTCTCAGATATCTCTACTGCACAAAGCAATTTTGATGACGGTCTCACCTTGATTTTGAGAGAGTCATTATCATAAGGACTCGGTGTGAAGTCAGTGTGTACTTTGGCTCGTCCACAGAATGGTCCAGTGTAAGGGACTTCATCATCAAGTCTAAAGCTGTCCCTGTTGCTGGTTCCATCTGAACAGCTAGTCACTCCACCTAATGGAGATGAGAATGAAGATTTAAATCCCCTTCCTTGAATTACTGGATATTCAATTTTGTATAGAAATTGAGAGGCCAATATGCAAAGCACAGAATTAAAAGACTGTACTCAGAAAGTTTTAACACATTCCAAGAAAAATATATTCAATAATCAAACATACTATGAAAGGCTAAACAAAATAAGTTGGAGATCTTTAATTTATTCTGTGCAATAATCCTTTATGATGCTGATGCTAATAGACTACTCATTTTACTTATAAGCTTGTTGAAATATTACCTCTGCAGATTAATAATGTGTATTTTAAAACTGCAACGTAGGGAATTATATCTGCTGAACTTGTCCTGTTTATTCAGAGAAACTGAAACAAATACTGCAGAAACTACTTTATTTCATTATATTATAAACTAGGACCTCAACCCACCTGCATTACAGCGGGAAATTGTAATCTTATCTACATTTCTACCTGTCATTTTATCCAAGTTGAGTAATAAAAACATCAGTAGAGTAAGTCAGGCAAATTGAAGCAAGTTCTGCCAAATCCCATCCAAGTATGTTTTTAGATAAGAGCAGCAGTATGTGGAAGTAAACTCCCATATAATTTGCAAAAATCACATCAGAGAAAACGACCATAAAAATTATTTGACTTGATGTGGTTGTTCAAGTGCACAGCTACAACCCAGAGCCAGACTAACCACTAAGTACAAATGGCCTATGTCTACGGAACCCACTCAGATCATATTATATATGCAGTGACATCAATGCAACATCATCATGTACAGTTCGGAATCCTTGGGGAGCAGTTTGCTTACAGCATGGCATCAGATAGCCTCCTACAGGAGGCTGCCACACAGGAACCCCATGGCCCACTGGAGAGTCATATGCCTCCCCAAACCTCCAGCTTATGCTACCTGGTGGGGGGAGTAGCAGATTTTTGGTGGGTTGGGAAGGAGGCAGACCTTGGTCCTCTGCTGCCTTTGTGTTGGCTGGGTTCTCCCACCTCCTCCAGAGCAGCAGAGTCAGGCTGGGTACCCCCTTTTGGCCAACCCATCTGCAGACTGGGGGCAGTGGGTTCCCAGCCAGCCTAAGAGAAGGCTCGTATGTTGGTGACCCTGCAAACACCACTCCACAGGTGCTGGGGCCATGGCAGCGACATGCCTAGGGCCACCTCTGACATTTAAGACTGTTGTATCAATAGGCAGGATGTCAGGCTTGTTGAAAAGCTCAAGTTTAATTATTGTGGGGTTAAATTTTGGCTCTAATTACTCAAATGGGCAAACTCTGATTCACAGATGGTAAAGCCAGAAGGAACCACTGTACTAATGTACCTCTTACCTCCTGTATAACACAAGCTGTATGACTTCCCTGAATCAACTCCTGTTTGAGCTAGAGCAGATCTTTCAGAAAAACATCCTGATTTAAAAATTGCCAGTGAAGAATCCAGAAAAAGTCTTGGCAAATTGTTCCAATGGTTAATT
The DNA here is from genome assembly GCF_965152235.1 of Eretmochelys imbricata. Taxonomy (NCBI): domain Eukaryota; kingdom Metazoa; phylum Chordata; order Testudines; family Cheloniidae; genus Eretmochelys; species Eretmochelys imbricata. The sequence continues at coordinate 177,862,061 of NC_135572.1, read as the reverse complement.
AATCTCAAGGTTAAAAAACTGCACATTACTTCCAATCTGAATTTGTCCAGCTTTAACATCCAGCCATTGGATCTTCTTGTAGCTTTGTCTGGTAGAATGAAGATCCTTGCGTTATCAAATTTCTGTTCCCCAGGGCCAACAACTCGAGGTGTATTCAATAATAAATAATAAAGAAAGAGACTGAACAGGACTATGATTTTTTGTACTTACTAGAAGAGCTCTGGCCACTATTCAAACTATAGAGACTGTCCATGGAGTCACTGGCTTTTAAGCAGACCTTCTCCGTGTGTGTGCCATCCCCAGGGTCACTATGCGAGTAGCCTTCTTTTCCTTCTTCATTCTTCAGCAATAAAAATCAGTGGTTAGATGCAGTGAAATAGATTTTACATGAACAGCTGACATGCAATATCTTGTGCACATTTACTTTGCCCGTCCACAATGATTTAAAAAAAATATGATTACACTTGCAGTTTAAGAAAGCTTCTTTCACTACCAACCCTTACAAGGGAGGAAGCACTTTTCGTGGTTACACCATGGGGCTGGGAATCAGGAATTCAGGGTTCAATTCCCAGCTCCACAACTTCCTCACCCTGTGACCATCGACATGTCACTTACCCTCTCTGTGGCTCAATTTCCCCAGTGACTGCCCTCCAGAAAAGGACAGCCGGCTAAATTCATCCCTGATCTCTGTGGAACTACAACAGTAGTGAATCTGGCACAATGACATTTACATCCATCTGAAACTTATCAAGGGGAAACCCTAGATAGCCAGAAAAGAGACTTTCTGGCTGTTTTGCCTCACCAGAGCAGAGGCCAGAATCTACCCCAAAGTTTTTCACCTTTCATGTTTTTTAAGTTATCTTTGCTAATTTTAGAAGTTCGGGCGGCAAATACAAAATCATCGGAGGCCAAATTCAAATAGGCTGCCTCTTCCACATACTCAGGAAGCCCATAGGAGCAGGAAGGGAACCATTAGCTGCAACTGCTGTGTCTTGCAAAGAGCTTTCCCAGACCCTGGACTCTACTGGCCTACTGCAGCTAGAACCAAGGTCAGGGTTTTCCAGAGCCAACCTTCCAGATGGGAATGTGGATGATCAGCTACCTCACTCCCTGAGTTGGCTGCTCAAGTCTCATAACAAAAATGCTGCGTTTACAAAATTAACATAGGCCCATTTCCCTCACAAAATCATCTAAGGCCTGGGTACTGGACCTTAGAGGTTATATTATTAAATGCTACCTCTCAAAGCATAGCTTATAGAGTTTGCAAAGATTAGAAAGTATGACCCATGCTTCAGTCACCGCTTAATTTAAAGCAGACGTAATAGCGAAATGGAACAATGATGATTTCCAAAGGAAGCTGGTTCTTTACAGTATTGCATTATAGTGTGAACTTAGCGTGACATGTTGATGTAACCTGGATGTCATATGCCCTCTGGGATATTGCATCAAACTAGGGAAAATGTTAAACGTACGTTATTTGGCTCATAGAGTGGAGCAAAGGTGATAGCACATTTGTGGAGTGGGCTCAGGGTCCCTGGTTTGGGACTAATCTCGAGAAACTCACTTCCTCTTCCCATGCAGATGCACGTTACACAAATCATAGAAATCAAGGATGATTGGTTTCCAGCAGGGAGAATGCTAGTTACACCATTCTATTGTACCCTGCACTAGTTAATCAGTGGAGAAGCACTGAATGATATTAGTTACAGGGGAAAAGAAGATTGTATGGTACATATGTCATCTGTTTCTTTTGTATGAAGAATTGATTTAACTACACAGAAATAAATGTGGCACTTCTGTTTATCCTTTCTCATAATACAAAAACAAACTGTTCACCTAATGAAAATGAGACTCAAATATAAAACTAATCAAAGGAAATACATTTTAAATGCACAGTATGTCATTAAAATGTGGAACTCACTGCCACAAGATAAGGAAAAACAAGGTTTAGTTAGATTCAAAAATGATTTTGCATTTATTCTTTTATATAATAAGAATATCTGCAGTTACATTAGATAAGATAAAAATGTCTGAGGGATATAAACCCTCATGTTTCAGGACATAAGCCTGACAGGGGTTAAGAAGAATTCCTGCTTGCAGATTATTCCATAAATGTCCACTGTGAGAATTCTTCTGAAGCATCTAGTATTGGCCTTGGTCAGAGACAGGATACAAGACTAAATGGACCACTGATCTGAGTCAGTATGGTAATTTCTATGTACCTCATTTTGGATCAGATTTTTCCTGGTCCGTATACAGATGGACAGTTAGTGGGGCGTGTTTAAGGAGCTTTCCCCTCACTTGAATGGCCATATTCATGGATGGATGTGCACACAATCTTTTCACTGTTGGCAAAGCAAAATCTCCCCTTTCCCAATCGTATAAAACTCTCATCTCTATCCAGGACCCCAGGTGGGTGAAATTGTGTGCACGCGTGTGTCCGTGAGTGTGAGAGAGAATATGCGTACACAGGGGAGGAAAGGCGGGGAGGGAAAGAATTGATATATAATTGAGGTAACTACTGTTTTAATTCAATATGTGTCACTAAGTTATATACACTTGAACTCTGGTACATCAATGCCAGTTCATAACATGCTACCTAAAAACAATGAAACAAACACACACAACATTTCTAATGTAATTGATCATACAAATCCAAAGATTTTTTGAACCACAGTTACCATGTCCTCAGAGAGTGCCTTGATGTACTTTTTACCCATCTTTTTCTTCATGGTTAGGGAAATGGCCCGCATCTTCTTTCCCAGACTTCCTCCATTACTTGCCATTTTATTTTGTTCCAGATCTCCAATGTCACTTACAGTCTCCACTTCACATATCTAATTGGAAATTTAAAAAAACCCAAAACAATTATTACTCATGAAAATAAAATCGATGTAATGGAATGAGAGACTGCAGAGAGATATTTTGGACTCAGGTAAGGTGCATGCAAGTTATTATTAGCAGTTCTTCTAGCTTTAGAACTGTCTGGGGAATTGTATGTACATCACAGGCTTGCACTTCACTTAAGTGCTCACAAATGGGAGATAGAAAATGCTGTACCAATTTATGCTTACCTTATTTATTGTCCCTGATCCAAATGAGAGTGGTGGGAATTTACCTAACACGCTTGAAGACAGAAAGCCATATCTCCAGGCTGCTATCATAAGGCCACTATTGTGGAAGCAGCCCTCTGAAGTGTAGGTTTTCCTGAGTTCTTGCTGCCCTTTCTTTTTTTTAAACAGAAATGACCCTGTCCTTTGCACTACCCAAATATTAAAGGCTTGATTGTGCAAACCTTACTCTTGTTGCTAAGCCCTCGGTCACACAAGTAGTTCCCATTGATTTCAACAGGAGCACGCATGTGAGCAAGTGTGCACCAATGCATGTTTTACACCACTGAACCCTAGTATATTCCACAACAGTCACAGGGAGAGGGAGTAACAGAAGTAGATTATTGCAACATACAAACCTCAACTGAATCATCTGGCTTTGATACTGAATGGTGCCTAAAACGGTCAAAGTTTCCAAAACTACTTGTGCGCTATAAGACAAAATAAACAAAAAAAATTGAGCCCATTGACAATATTCTTTTTCATTATTAAGACAAATACAAATACAATCTCTTATGTTAAAATTTCTTTGCCTATGAATGGAACATAATATGCTATTTTTAAGTAGAGACAGACACAGCCTACAGGGACAAAGTATGAGTGTATATCTGGAGACAAAGCAATCTGAATCAAAGACACTGTTAACAATGCATGGAATTAGGTTATGCATATGATTATAGGAGCTCACATACACCAGTTTCACATCCGTAGTTTACATTGACTTCAGTGAGTTATCGTCATTTACACTTGGGGTAAGGGAGATCCCAAGCAGGCCATTTACATTGAGTATTAAACAATGTAGGTGCTTTGGAGAATGCCAGTTCTATTACTGTAGCTGTTCAATTAACTTTATACAGTTTATCCTTCCTACTGGGAACCACAGCTGAAGACTGTTCAAGGCTCTTTAGTTTGGGCTAGATTCAGTTCCCACTGGAGTCAGTGGAAAGCTTCTCACTGACTTCACTGGGAATTGGATTGGCCCTTTAGAGAGAGTTCTGAATAAAGAACTTGAAGCTTATTTCTGTGCGGGAACATTATGAAACCAAGTGAAACAAACAGAGTAATCAGTAAGATCCACATTTTTCAAAAATAGCCTTTCAGTTAGGAGCCCAATTTTTAAACGCACATGGACTCACTTCCCTCCTGTGCCAGAGCTCTGCTCAGTACAGGGATGGGTTGATATCAGGGAGCTGTTGCAGCTCCCGAAGCCTGTATTGCTTGGCCATGGCATTGCAGCAGCCAAGGGGGCTGCGCTAATTTGTACCACTGGCACAAGTGTGAAGAACTGGCATGTCAAAAGCTTTGCTTTGCCTCCGCCACACTGGTATAACTCAGCTTACATGAAGTTAATGGGAAAATTCTCATTTACTTCAGAAGGAGCAGAATTTGAAAATACCATCCTTTTGAAAAGGACTTTGAAAATACTATCCTTATTTTCGTCATGCCACAGTGCTTGATTTATAAAATGGGGATAATGCTACCATGAGGATAAATTCATATGTTTGTGAAGTACTCGTATACTACGGTGGTGGGTGCCTTACAAGAACTAGACAGATGAACTAACCCTTGCTGCGTATGTCCGGATATCATGCCCATTTCTGTGTTATCTGAACACCACTCATGTCCTTTCATGAAGTGTTCTTAAAAGCAGGGGATTTGAAGCTCTTATGGCATTCAACTCTGTTGGAGTTGAGATCTGCGTAACAATTTAACCTTATGGTCATTTTCTGAGTGATGATACAGATCTGTACATTTTCTACCCATAATTACTGAGCTGCAGTTTACTTCTCTGTATTTGTATATTCTCTTTTTCTGGGTATAGTTAGCCCTCTAAGAGTCTCATCAGTAAAACTGTCATACTCCTGACTGTTGTACAGGGTGACAAGTTGACATTCAGCGTCAGCAACTGTGATCATAAGGATGGCGCTCATCAGAATTATACCAACTACCCTGTGTACACATATACCTCTCCTGGGTATTTCCATCTAGGAAAGACCCCATCTTATTCTGTCCCTGCTCATAAATCATGGGGTCACTATCCATTTTAGCTCCCTTCTCTCTCTCACATAGTCACTTTTAAACTGAAAATAGTTGACGAGGGGAGGGGAGAGCGGTAACAGTGGAAAACCATGGGAAAACAGAAGGTCTTAAAATCTCCATTTTTTTCTAAAGAAAAAAAAATATCAGGATCACCCTTTACACAATTCAGATTAAAAATTCCCTGATAGCCCAATCCTCTCTTCCCCAAACACATACACACTACTTCTTTTTGGAGTTGGTCAGAAAACAATCTGTGTTTTGGTGGAAATTTTCAAAAAAGATGTTTTTTTTCCTCACCAAAATATTGTTTCAGTGAAAAGTTTACAGCCAGAGTGACCCCTACCAGTAATGTGAGGTTGGTCTCTTACTGATCCTCGGTTTATAATAGGGTTCTAGTGCCCAGAAGGCATTCTGTGGCATATATTTGTTGAGTCTTCTATCCTGATATCATCTTGTTTTTTAGGTTATTTTTATTTATTTCATTTTGATTGTTCTGGAATTAGCTTGGTTTACAAAATTATTACATGAAATATATTTGAATATATTCATTCACTCAACTGCTGACTTTGTCATTTTAAAAAGGGTATTTATTTTTTATTTGTGGTGTATCTTAATTGCTTGTAATCCATCAGAAAATCTGTTGGAGAAAACTACTAAGAATTGGGTAAAGGACAGTTTAGTCTGTGAAGTTTAATTTTATTTAAAGCTCCCAGAAATAACTTCTATATTTACTAGATCAACAATATCCTGGCATATGACAAGGAGTTAGCTCAATAGTATGATATAAAACATAGCCCCAAGGATTATGGGTCTATTAGACAGGATTAACACCTTTCACTGACTTCTCAGCCTTGCCAAATATGCCCCTCAGCAGAGTGGGAGGGATGGAAAGAGGGAGGTTGGGATTCACAACAATATTGGGAAAATATAAAACATTCTCATGCAGTGATCTCTAAACATACAGTGACCTTTCTGTAGCATTCCATCATTTCAAGATGCCTACTAGGAACAACTGTATATTAAAGTGCTGATGTGCTTCAGATAGTCTAAAAAAGAACAGAGGAAAAGGGTTTATTGTTGCTCTTACTCATAAACAGCTTGAGCACAGGGAAATCAGTTAGTCTTTTTAGAGCCTTGAAACAACCTTATATCCTATCTGGACAGACGCCTTAGGCTATTGTGTAGTATACTTCAGTGTTACTTCAGAGCTATTAAATATTAATAAGGATTACAGGATGATTTCCACCATTCCAGATAATGGTCTTGTTGCACAGAAGAGCACTAAATAGGGCTGCTTCAGCAATTCTCCCATACTAACTTTTTCCATTAAGTAATCAATAGCTACCACTTTTTAAAATGTATTCAACCCCATTATACCGATAAAGAAAAGCAGATTTAGGAGCCCTGGGCTAGGAGGGGAACAGGCTATTACTTTTGGTATTGTCAGTCACCACATTAGTGTCAGGGAACACCTATTTTGTGAAGGCATAGTCATAATCTGTAGGCCTCATTTCCAGGTTAAGGGAAGCTCTTAAAGCAAATGCAAATCTACTAGATGAAAATATGTCATTGATTTTTGATACCAGTATCTTATAAAACTAAGTGATTTTGCTGGCTGGATTCACACAGGAGTTACTGATGGGTGCATTAAGCAAATGTGAATTTGCACAATGAAATCTAATGCAGGCATGTGAAAAAACACCCTTATTTTTCCACAGAAGGACTGATCAAATGGTCCTGTATCATTTATTTAGATTCACCAAGGAACATTGCTGACTTGCGTTCCATTTGCGCTCGAGTATCCAATAAACATAAAGCGAAAAGGAAAACATATCAAATTGTTTTTAATGACTCTTCCATCTTCCGCTGCTCCTTTCATTCCCAGAAATTTGGGATTCTTTAAATAATCCTTTTAAAGAGGTGAAAAGACATTTATTTTTATTTTAATCACATTTTTCCTTCCCTGCGAGCTATTCTTAAAATCTTCAATGAAGGTTAAAAGAAGGGCAAAGAATAGAAAACAAACCAAAATGATTGGCGTGCAAATGGAAAACAACAGACACTAAAATCTATGGGATACTGTGTCTTCCTATCATAAACTATATATTTCCTAATTAGAGTACAAAGCAGGTAGTTCTTATGACAAATTAGTCAGAGTCTTCTGTATCTCAAAAACTAGCCTATGTGCCACAAGTGGTGGTGGTTGCCTTGGTAAATAGTCATTATGGGTGAAATTCAAACCGGTCATAGCTCCAACGGACATTCACAGTTTCTTCCTGCTGAGTAGCAGCCCCGAGTATAGAATGCCAGCGCAATCTCTGTGCATCACCAAAGTTCCTTTCAATATAGTGTTTAAGTGGGAGTTAAGTGGTGCAGAGGCTTCATCCTGGCTCTCTGCACAGGGGTAAATGTCGCCCTGTTTGAAATTCCTCCACTCATTTTCAGCTCCAGTTTTCACTTGGCCCCTGTCTACAGTTTATACTGTATAGCTATAAATTGCTTAAGGTAACTGTTGCAGGTCTTTGACAGGCTGTTCGTACTTCAGATAATGGGGCCAGATTCTCAGCTGGTGGAAATCAGCATGATTAGTGATTTCAAGCAAACTACACTGATTTACATCAGCTGAGGATCTGGCCCAATATTTTCTCTCTTTTCTTTTTCTCTTCACCCCCCACTAAGGATTATTCCTTTGTAATGTGTTTCTAGATTGTCCCTGTTCTTTCCTCACTGCCGAGAAAGAAGCCACTTGAAGATCCAAAAGGATAGAATATGTCTGCTTGGTCAATGGAGATAAGTAGAGCTGGGCAAGGTTCACCTACATAGGTTGGGGCTGAATACATCCATTCCATGATACTTCTAGTCCCTCAGAAGAAGGGATCCAGTGTCAGTCACTATGGAGATGAAACAGAGAGCTAGAGATGACTATTAGCCCGCCCATCTTCATTCTTTAATAGATCACAGGAAATGTTTTTTTAACTGGCCTGAAAGCAAGATACCATATTTTAAGTTTAGGGCTGTTCTGTATGAAGACGTTTCTCACTTCTGTATAAAGTATAAGAATTTGAACATCTGATTCAGAAACCATCAGAAGTATAAAGAAGAGCTAAGAGAGGCAACATAAGGCCCACCATACTTCAGGGATTTGATCCATTTACACATGAATTACATATATAGAATATCTGATTATTAATATAACTTTCTAGTCCATTTAAAAAACAAAAGATGGTGAAATCTTGCACCCTGCCAGGCAAAGCAACAAAAATGACACAGCTTGTTCTTGCTAACTCAGATGGGGCAAGCTACTGAAATGGCATTTTAACTGGTTTAAAAATTACTCTATAAGACTCTGTCAGTATGCTCTCGTATTCAGAGATCACATGGGGGTGGCAGGCTGAGGGGAAGAAAGACAGAGGTTGTTCAACAAAGCTGTCATTGTGAAACATCAGGGCAAACACTAACTTTAATGATGGAAAAATCACTAGAAAATAAACAGCTGTATAAATTTGTGTGTTAATTATATTTAACACGTCTACAGCTCAGCAAACATCGCTCTTTAAAGCAAATGTTGAACAGCTGTTATATTAGCATGTCTATCTAACACCCACATAAACCTCTAGAGCCTTCACCAAAATGTTCAGTGAAACTTGTAGCACCTGGTAGCACTGTTGTCAGAGTTTCTATTAAAAACTTTGTTTTTCAGTTGTTTAGAGTCTATACTCAGACCTCAGTGGCTCAGGAGCCAAACTAGCGATCAACATTATTTAAAAGAGCCATAGTAGTGTACATTTATTGTTTCATTTACTATATATAAATATATATTCTCACAACAAAATGACTGATTGAGTATTCTACAACTGGTTAATAACATAGTAAAAGCATCCTGATTGGTTAATAACTTAGATGTGTTAATAATTAAACCACACAGTGTTTTAATATCATAGATCCAAAGAGCTGCAGGAGAGACATTAAAGCGCCACTTGTGGCTCCCAAGCCTCAGTCTGAGTATCACTGGTCTTTGACTTTGGTCCTGCAACTACTACATGCATGTGAACAACTCCATTCACTCAACAGGGATTCTTATGTTTCTAAAGTTAAGCAGGGGCATAAGAGCTTGCAGGATTGGGGTCCATCTTCCTACAGGCTAATGCCAAGCACATGGGAAAGACTAAACTAATAGCAAATTTCACCTTGCAAAAAATGTTTTAAACAAGTTATAACAGATCTGTGAGGCCAGAAAACACTCATTGTTGTAGCAACATTATCTCAGAAGTAGCACGGCTACAGGCAGATTTTGAAAAGTACATAGCACCACACAGCTCCCATCCAGAAAAACAGGCGCTTATATCTGCTGAGCACACCTGGCAGTCTGGCTGAGACTGTACATGCAGTGCACCCCCATGTATTTGCAATAATTATGGAATTCTGACAATTCTTTCTCCGCTGTTTCATTAAAAAACTATTCTGAATAGCACACAAAAACACAAAAAGGAAAATGTCATTAAAGGAAGGTTAAGGATGTGTGACCAACTCACAGGAGCTATGAAACTGACAGCTCAGGACTTGCCATGATGGGCACATCTACCTCACCATTACCCTTTTCGCCCTTCATTTAGACATGTGCAAAAAACATCCAGGGACAGGTCCTGAACCCCTTCCTCTGCAAAATTGTCTCCTGAAGTCAAGGAACATGTTGCCTGAGTAAAGACTGGTTAAACACTTGGTAAGAACTTCAGATTTCGGCTCAGATCCTTGAAGGTATTGGTGCCTAAGTTCCCAGATCCTCAAAGGTTATTTAGGTATCTAATTCCCATTGGGAATTAGAAGCCACTGGGGAGTTAGGCACCTAAATACCTTTGAGGATCTGGGTTTTGGTCCCTAATCCTTAAATATGAACTTCCTTCTTTCCTGTGAGTTCCTCCCCCCCCCCTCCCCTCCCGATCCAGAGCAATTCAAATATCCTCACATATTAAAAGAACCAGCTTGTTGGGTTTTCAAACCCTCCCTAAACTTATTTAGTGGGATAAATATAAATAAATATAGTCTCTAGTGGGATTGTTTTATGTAAAACATAAAAAATGTTTTATGTAAAACATATCTAGGCCCTGGTCCTACAATGCAACTTCTCATGTTAGTAAAATTACACACACGCTTAAGTGTTTTTAGGATTGAGCCCTTTGAGACTAGAGGCATTAAATACCTATATATCTCTACACAACAGGAAGAGGTGAGTAAAACTGTGCCTCAGAATGATACTACATATGTGACATCATTTCTTGATGCTTTCAAGAGTGGTGGAGGGCCAGAGCAACTTATTCCCCCCACTTTGCATGCTACCCCTAATTACCTCCTTGCACACTTTATACATCACTCATGCACAGGACAAATTGGCTTGATCCTTCTCCCAACGCAGCCAGTAGCAAAACTCCATTGACTTTACTGAGAACACAATCAGGCTTTTACATCCCTTATTATCAAAACATAGTTTAATGGTGAAGGAAGCTGCAAGAAAAAAATTCCGTCCGCTAAAGCTTCCAGTGGGGATTGGTATTAAATAGTAACCCCAAGTCATCGCTGTCAGAGGCGACTGTCCTCCAAGCTTGCTCAGTTTTAGAAGAGTGAAGAAACTTTTAAAACCAATCAGCTAGGTTTTACTGCAGCAATATCCTTGACCACAAGTAATGACCAATAAGCTAATTCTAAGGAAGTTAAAAAAAAGAAGAGTTTTTATTACTTTTAAATGAGTGTTTGAAGCATCATTTTGGTTCACCTGATTAATGTTCACAGCAAACTCAGCCACTGGAGTTGTAATGTTTCTGCAAGCTTCCCTACAGCAAAGCTTAGCTATTAATTCAGTGGCATATGTCAGCTCAGCAGAGCAAGGTCACTCTTCTCCTTCAAGGGGAACCTTTTTAGAAATAATAAAACTGACAGAAAGTTCTTTTTTGCATGCTTTATGTCACCTGAGGTTGAGTGCTGCAGTTAATATCATAGAGCTTATAAACATTCCCATCTCAGACAGCCTCTAACTCCACCAGAATTCTTGAACCTAAACTTTTTTTTTAAAGTAAGAGAGTGACAGTTTTACGTGGGGCAAATATACAATACGTGATCCTAAATGAGTAAAGAATGAGCAAAGAATGAGTAAATCTTTTCTTAGGATCTTTGGAGGAGACATTTTGGAAGCCACTAGCACTGTGCTGATGTTGCAGTTTGTGCTGATGTTGCAGACTGGTGCTTGGAAAAAAAAAATCTAGGATTAAGGGCTTTGTCTATTTGAATCCAGGGATCTTTCAACCTTTGGGGACAAGGTGGGGAAATTTATTTCAGATATTATTGGATCTCTGTTTCTAGTTCACTGCTGGCTGTTAAAGCAGATTGTAAATCTGTAAAGGTACTTAATGTATAGGAGAATACCAAGTTAATTGATTTGTTGATAGTATGTTTTGAAACTTATGCATTAATGGAAACTTGTTAGTAGTCTGTTATGATAAATAACTGTAATTAGAACCTGTTTATTGAGACACAAAAAGTAACTGTTAAGCATAATCAAACAAAAGACTTTAGTCACGGCTAATGAAGGGCCCGATCCTGCAGAAAACATTACACAATCAGACCCCAGGGCTTGGATGGAGCTCCTTTAAAGATCAGAGCCTAAAACAACTGAAGGATAAGATATATTGAAATATATCCAACCAACAAATTTGTTCTTTGATTATATCCACTCAAACTTACTGAGTACAATTTTATTAATAAATCTTTAGCAACAGTAGCTGAAACCACTTTTATGGGTTTGAGGGCAGGATTTGAACCAATATTTATTATCAGTCACTGTTAATGTTAGAGTTATCGCAAATCTATATGGCAATCAATTTTCATTATTTTACCTATGAAAATGATGAAACAAACCAAAAAAAGAAAAAAGAAAAAAAAAGACTACACTTTGTTACTGAAGGCTAATATTTGACTACTGTACAGTGAAGACCAGATTATGTTTCATTGTAATGGCACAGGGTTCAGTGATACACTAATTGTATGTGGTACTTGTATGCACGTGGTCACAGGCTTTGGACTTTGAAAACTGATCGTTGGGAACTGGAGTTCATAGAGTACATGTTAGGCTTTGGATCATTAAGTAGGCTCAGAAAGAACATCCAGCTAATAGCATCCTAGTCATTTAGCACTGCCTAGGAACATTTCTTGGCATGAAAGATGCAATAGGTTTGATTCTGGGCAGCTTGTAATAGACTAAGTACTACAGCTGCAGTCTCACGAGGAAGTCTAGTCTAATTGAATTCGTTACACCATCCTGATTCTCTCCAGTAGTTTTTACACCAGAACTGCGCAGATACACACAGGAGCTCTTTTGGGCAATGGGTGGAGCCAAAGATATGAGTCTAGTAACTGTACACACTCCTGTTCAGTCTCTCACCTCCGCTGCAGCCACTCACAGGGGTCTTGTAAGCCTTGAACTGACGATCCTGTCACTGCTGCTCAGGGAATTTGGTGTGTAACATGAGGGCAGAAAGGATCTTATTTGTCTGTTTGTGAAAATGAGCAGAGCAGCTACAAAAGCACTTGCTGGGCAATCTGCAGAGAACCAATGCCCCTCTGAGAAATCTCTCACACGGCACAGACACTGCGAAGTTCCCGAAAGCATGTGTTAGTGCAGCGCTCAGGTATTCGCCTGGCAAGACCCTTGCACACTCTTGCCACGCACTAGCTGGGTGTGGGGGGACACTGATTTACTAACCAATAATTTGCTCAGCTGCATTGTCTCTTTTTCTCCTCATTCACATCTGCTGTCTGCACAAGTCTTATGTGACTTTTGTATGCTGCATCCATGGTCTTCCAATATTGCACACAGGCAAACAGGTAAACAGGCCATTGTCTGTGCGACAGGCAATAATCTTGTACAAAAGAAGTAATTACAGAGATGAGAGCTTGAAGAAGAGCATGTCTCATTAGGGGATGTCAGCAAAGTCCAGCTTTGCACTTGTGATTAGAGCCCCCCTTATGGTTGCAATAGTTAGCCACTTTCACCAGCTTTACCCAGGCTCTGAATCACTCAGTTCAGTATAGATTTTTGTTAACTGTTTCTCCTTTTGGCTCTCAGCTACACCCCTTTCTACCTTACACATCATCTCTCAGAGCCAGCGAGCAACACTCTTTTGCATAATGAAACAGCTCAGCAGCGGAGAGTGGATGCAATTCAGGAGTGATAAAGCTTAACACCCACTTTCCACAGGTGCAGCTGGCTACATATGGTGCAAAGCAGCAGGAAGTTGACCCAGCAAGTTCCTTCAGCTCTCTCAACCATCCTGTCATCTCAGCTTCACACATTTACTTTTTTTGTTGCTAAGTGAAGTTGATTTCTTCATCTCACTACCCAGGATAACTGTCTGTGATAATCTCTGTCTCAAACATAATGAAAAGGGAACAGTCTCGTTTGTAGTTTTCCCTTCATTTAACAATGACCATTCTGTCGGGTGGCACTCCTACAATAATCTTTCAGGCTCAGGAAAGCAAAAGAAATCCTCAAAGAAAAAAATCCAACATAGAATTCCATATTCTGGGATCATCTCACTCTACCATTCAGTATTCCAAAGCATAAATCCTGGAACACCTTTTAAATGAGATCAGCAAGACCCAATAGAGGGAATTGCTGCTTCCTGCAGCACCAGATAGGTACCAGGCCATCCAGTCATCTCATGAAGCTGTAAGTGAGACCAGTGCGGGACGGGAGAGTGGGACTGCCTTGTTATTCTCATGAAGATGAGAATGCGACTCAGGCATGATTGGAAAGAAAAGGCGGTGGGTTGCTTGGCTTCTCCATAAAGGTGACGTGATGCTGTATGGCATCAGGAGGTCCCTCCATATTTCTTCTTCAGCGTAGAGTGAGGGCTGGGCTGGCTGTGCCATGTTGGGTGTGACACTCCGCCCAGCAGTGGAGATTCACTGCTAGAGGAGAGGAGTGGGCTCTGACTCAACACCCCACCCTAAGGAGCTGTTCTACATATTAGGAGTGGTGTTTAGTCAGAGAATGGTAACTGATCTTTTTAAAAAAATATTTCATTTCAATTCAAATGAGAATGATGTGTGAAGGCCAGAGGCCAGCCCTTCTTATCGTCAAATTATATTGTATTCAACCACCCTTTCCTCTTTCTCCCCATCCATGGAACAAACCAAGGAAATATGCAGAGATAACAAAAGCTACAGAATTGGCAGGATGGGGTATATTATGTATAATAATATAAGCATCTAGAGCAGCAGCATTGGTGACAGCAGAAACTTTAAATCTCCAGCATTTTTGCTAGACTCTGAACTTTAGTGATCAATCTTAGGAGGAGGAAGACTCATAATAATCCTTCTAGAAGGGAAGAAGAGATGAAGAAAGAGAAAAGGTAAATGAAATGGGAAATATTCCAGGTTGCCCCTCTGAGAGACAATCTGGCATCTGGTGATAAACCTTCCACCTCTTATAACACCCCCCCACCCCCCCCCCCGCCATGTATTTCTATAGCCTTCACTCATTTTTGTACTACCAATTGTTCAGAGACTTTTTGCTGTGTTGTTGACACAACCTTGAGAATGTACATCAGCTCATCTATGTCTTGGTCCACAGCAAAAATGCTGATGTTGCCAGTTTGATAAAAACAAAAATACTGCTATTAGTAGCCAAAGCAGCCCCACTGTCCTTTCCTCCTCTTCTTCGCTCCACTTTCAGAAAACACAGTTAAGGAGATGATGTGAGGACAGAGCGACCAGAACCATTCAACTTGCTACCACTGGTTTCACCTGTCATTCCAGTCCAAACAATCTGTCACAGTCCCAGGAGTGGGTTTCATACCACTTGAGTCAATTATATAGGAGGATTAACACTATTAGTCACATGGAGACTCTCCCCCTAGTCCGTGGGGATTCAGAGCCCAAAATGAAGTATCTTAATTAACTCACTTCTAGCTAGCAAATGCAAACGAAAAACATCTTGTGTGCTAGCAAGCTCTGCACAGCAGAATATGAGTTACACTACTTATCGCACACTAGTTTCTCTTCTGGACTTGAAGAGGGCAGATCCAATGCAGAGAGACAATGCACAGTATAGTCATGAAACATTTTTATCAGCTCATGATGACAAATCAGTATGTACAATAATGGATGGTGTCTTTGGCTAATTCATTCATACCATTCCATGCTTGCTTAAACTTGGCCATCAATTACTTCAGGTCTGATAACTGAACTATGAATATTCTGACACAGATTACTGGCAGAGTGCTGTCATATACAAAAAACTGTAAGCCACAACTGCTTCCCCAAAACAGACAATCCTTTTTCAAGTAATTACTTTACAGGAATCAGACACCTTATTCACATTTGGTTCAGAGGCATCTGGTGTTACCTGAAAATACAGTATTGCAATTAGTCAAATGCTCTATACAATTAATGAAAGAAAAACAGATATTGGGGCAGATCTTTAGCTGGTGTACATCCATTGACTTCAGTAAAGCAAGCTCTTTTACATCAGCTGAGTATCTGCCCCCCTGTGCTTATGAGTGTGTGCACATGTGTATGTCTGATGGAGAACCCAGTTTTCAAATATGGCCCTTTTAGAGCATCCAGGCATGTGACATGAACATTCAACACACCTAAATTCTGACTGGAGCATCCATATGGGGATGTTGGATATACTGGGGCCTTATTATCTCATCATAGGATCAGAGTCTTACCCTTTGGGGAGAGAGTAGCACCTCAGGGTTTCAAAGCCCATCTTGCTCCTGGACAAACATCACGGAAAACAACTTGCTAAATATTCCTCTGATGAAAGGCAAAAAAAAAAAGCTCTCTTGGCAGTGAAAAAATGGTACTTATACCAATAACTGACAAAAATTAGAGATAAAAGTAGTAGGGTTTTGGCTGTGGAGCCTTCCATGCAAGCAAGAAAAAAAATCACCAATGGTTCCCTCTAAGCTTGTTCTAGGTTTTATAAAGCCTGAGAGAAATAGGAAATATCCCTCTGAAATGTCACCTGCAATCTTTTGTAGGCACACTTATACGTTTCATTATTTCTAACATACTTTTTACATGAGCCTCTTTTGATAAGGCCTACAGGTATTTCCACTATAAACCAAATCTTTAAAATTACATCCCAGATATCCTCAATTTCTGGTTACTTTACAGAGTTCAAATGTATTTTGACAAAGTCTTTCCACAAGAGGGAACACAGGAAAGACCTTTAATGGCAGAACTGTGTGTCCCTTTTGCCTACAAGCATAAATTTGCATAGCAGGTACTGTGGCAAAAACAGCTTATCATCAGTTCATCACCTCTCATCACTGTTAGAATGAAATGCAAATTAAAACGAACACCACTTCAGTCATGGTTGTGAAAATTGGCATCCGTGACATGAGCAGGGGCTCATTTATGCACTCGAAATTTTGGAAAAAAACATATAAAAACTTGCTATTTCCACAACCATATCAGGCTATATCTTTGAACCAACATTAAAAAGCTGAGCTTCGACTACTCAAGGATAAACCCTAGTTAATATTCATTAACTCTGAACAATCTCTACACTGCAGACCTTAGTCTACAGATTCAATAGCTCAGACATAGGTGAGAGGTTTTTCGCAGGAGTAGGTGGGTGAGATTCTGTGGCCTGCGTTGTGCAGGAGGTCAGACTAGATGATCATAATGGTTCCTTCTGACCTTAGTATCTATGAATCTATGAAGTTCTAATTATGACTTGAATTATTCTGGGTGCTAAGACTTATTGCACCTTTATTTTGGGTTTTCTTTTCTCTCATCAGTATTCCCCTTACAGAGTGCTGCTCAAATCCCCATAGGAGAAAAAGCAGCACCTGGAAGCTTGCTTAACATCTGCCCACACTACAGGCATGATCCTGCAAACACTTATGCAAATAAATATTTCAGCTTCTATGGGACTAGTCATGTGAGTAATGAGTCCACTCCTGTGGGCAAATTTATTTATGTAAGTGTTTGCAGCATCACTCTCTACATCAAGAACACATATAAAGGATGAAATCCTGATCCCATTGAAATATCTGGCATTGACTACACTTGGGCCAGAATTTCAACAAAATGTATAAGAAGGAAACTATTGGCATGATATAGTGCTAGAGTACAATAGCTTTACGGTGAAATATTTTAGCTCACATCAGATTGGCCATGTTATTTCATATGTACCTTTTGAGCTCTGAAAATTAATAATATCGGTGTTTCCTGCAAAGAAGCTCACAGAGGGACTTTATTAAGCAGTTTGAACAAATGTTGAGATAAACAGGGAAACTATACTCTTCATGATTCTGTATGGTCTCACACCTTGTATAGGTGGAGGTTCATGCACCATGGAGGTGAAGCATATTTGAAAACAGAATGAAACAACAAAATGTCTTCTAGCTTTAACATAAAGCTAGAGCAGCTGTAATCCTAAATAAATATATAAGACAAAACTTGTTTCCGCCAAGTCCAAAGGAAAGGGTATAAGGTAAGGCTTGCTTCAGATTGGAATGGAAGCAAGAGGAATCCCTTCATTCTCTACCTAACTGTATAAATTTCAGAAGCAGAAACAAGAGATGGACTAGTTATGATCTACAGTTCTGTGCACTTTATAAGCTATGTTACAGTACAGAATACACACTATCTTCCCCTTGTGCTGTCATGTACACCTGGGCAAAGCAAGTACAGAGTGGATGTAAAAGACTGCCTAATAACACTGCTAGCATTTTATGCTCATGTTGCACAAGTATATGAGACTGCACAAGGTGCATGGCATTGGAATGTGAGGTCCTGAAGAAGCATTCTGATGAAATTATCCTTCCTTCCCCTGCACCAGGATAGCAAACACAGCTGAAGTCTGACCAGTTGCATGTGAATAGCCCCTTTTCAAGGTTTGGCAGAGAGTGGGTCTGTGGGTGGGGAGGGGTGGGAATCAAAATTATTATTCTAAATGACTGAAAAATCACTTCAGAGCACAGACAGTTGGTGCCTACTAAGATTATAGCAGAGTTTAAAGGAAGTGATCAAAAGCCCACTGAGGTCAGTGGAAAGACTCCTGTTGACTTCAGGGTCCAGGCTCTAAACAAAGCCCTTTGTGATACCACGCACTTTCTCCCTGTCCAGGGACAGGCAGAGGGGTTGCTGGTGGGAGAGTTTATGTAAACCTGTAACTGTGTCACTGAAACACATTCTGTAAAGAGCATCCACTCACCTCCTCACTAGCTGCCCTAAAATTAATCTCTTTTGTGGCAGTAGCTGAAACTTGTGTGGAGAGGAGACAGAGCTGTCTCTACAACTAGCCCATGAAGTTTACTCGCAGAGAGATCAGTTTGACCACAGAGCTCAAAGCTTTCAAAGCTAAATGCAAACCACCATTTTTCTTTGCCTTAACCTGCCCACAATGTGACATTTTAGAACAACAGCAACACAAAATAAACAAAGTCCAGTCCCCACTGACTAGAAGGGGGTGGGGAGTAAGAGAAATATGTCTTGATAGATGCACTTCTAATTATGGACTCAGATACCATAGTGATAGGAAGCCATGTAAGAACTTAGACAGAAAGAAATTAGATATGTATGGGCATGAAAAAAATATAATGAACCTCACAAACTGTAGGGTCCTTCCACATTCTGTTCTGTATTCTGCAATATTCTGAAATTTTCTAAGCTTTCAGTTTTTAAAGAAGAAAATATCAAGTTTCTGGGCCAGGTCCTCAGCTGATGTATAATGGTGTAGCTCCAGGGAAGTAAATGCAGCTATACTGATATGCATTAGCTATACTGATATTAATGCAGCTATATTGATATGCATCAGCTATACTGATATACATTAGCTGTGGATCTGGCCCTTCCTCTGGTCTATTCGATTGCCCTGCTAAGCAGACTTGCAGAAAACTGTCACAGAATGCAGAAGAGGGAGAAGAAGTTTTTCTTAAACTTTCAAAGAAAACATTTAGCTTTGAGACCAGATATGAGAAGTTTTGGCTCAAAACATTACTGTTCATTCACATTACATAGAATATATAGACTGGGTGTATTATGTACACACACACACACACACACAGTGCTTGCTATTCATAGAATCATAGAATATCAGGGTTGGAAGGGACCTCAGGAGGTCATCTACTCCAACCCCCTGCTCAAAGCAGGACCAATCCCCAATTTTTGCCCCAGATCCCAAATGGCCCCCTCAAGGATTGAACTCACAACCCTGGGTTTAGCAGGCCAATGCTCAAACCACTGGCCTATGACTGTAGGAAGGTAATTAAAGTTGCTTCAGTACTACAGGCACCCCCTCTATACAACCCAGAGAACAGCAACCCTAATTGCTATCAAATAGGAAATATCACCATTTTCATAGTGAACACTTATCCACACACACACCCTGATAGGTTTCAGAGTAGCAGCCGTGTTAGTCTGTATTCGCAAAAAGAAAAGGAGTACTTGTGGCACCTTGGAGACTAACCAATTTATTTGAGCATAAGCTTTCGTGAGCTACAGCTCACTTCATCAGATGCATACTGTGGAAAGTGTAGAAGATCTTTTTATATACACACAAAGCATGAAAAAATACCTCCCCCCACCCCACTCTCCTGCTGGTAATAGCTTATCTAAAGTGATCACTCTCCTTACAATGTGTATGATAATCAAGGTGGGCCATTTCCAGCACAAATCCAGGGTTTACAAGAATGTCTGGGGGGGAGGGGGGTAGGAAAAAACAAGGGGAAATAGGTTACCTTGCATAATGACTTAGCCACTCCCAGTCTCTATTCAAGCCTAAGTTAATTGTATCCAATTTGCAAATGAATTCCAATTCAACAGTTTCTCGCTGGAGTCTGGATTTGAAGTTTTTTTGTTGTAATATAGCAACTTTCACGTCTGTAATCGCGTGACCAGAGAGATTGAAGTGTTCTCTGACTGGTTTATGAATGTTATAATTCTTGACATCTGATTTGTGTCCATTTATTCTTTTACGTAGAGACTGTCCAGTTTGACCAATGTACATGGCAGAGGGGCATTGCTGGCACATGATGATGGCATATATCACATTGGTGGATGTGTAGGTGAACGAGCCTCTGATAGTGTGGCTGATGTTATTAGGCCCTGTGATGGCGTCCCCTGAATAGATATGTGGGCACAGTTGGCAACGGGCTTTGTTGCAAGGATAGGTTCCTGGATTAGTGGTTCTGTTGTGTGGTATGTGGTTGCTGGTGAGTATTTGCTTCAGGTTGGGGGGGCTGTCTGTAGGCAAGGACTGGCCTGTCTCCCAAGATTTGTGAGAGTGTTGGGTCATCCTTCAGGATAGGTTGTAGATCCTTAATAATGCGTTGGAGGGGTTTTAGTTGGGGGCTGAAGGTGATGGCTAGTGGTGTTCTGTTATTTTCTTTGTTAGGCCTGTCCTGTAGTAGGTGACTTCTGGGAACTCTTCTGGCTCTATCAATCTGTTTCTGATGTACATCTCACTACAAGTTGGGGGCCAGCTGCCAGAGTCTCTATGGAGCACTTGCTTGGCCAACCACCTCTATTAGCCAAGTGCAGGAGCAGCTGACTGTTTAGAAAAGGCTTTCCAACCCCATCCTCACATGATTTCCCTTCAACAATCTCAGTCTATACCATATATTAGACATTATTCATGGACCCCACATGCATGATACATTTGTATTAAAATAAAGATTTGAAAAGGGAATTGTAATGGAAATTTTGTAAATTAATGTGCAAAAGTAAATGATGACAAAAGTGACTGGCTGTAATGTGCATAAACAGATAGAGACTGCTGACTGGGTAAAGCATGGTAACCAGGAAGCTATCCAGGGAAATCGGTTATGAAATTTTGTAGATTTTGTCATAAGCCATTGCTCTGCGTGCTGTACATTTCCCAACTGCTCACTGAATAAATTAGGTAACTTTCTTGCTTAGAGTTACAAAATGCACTATGACAAACAATGGTTTAGAGTTAGTATGTTCTTTTTCCATTCTTAATACTATGATCCTCAGATGCTCAGAAAAATGCTCCCATTGAGAGACATTCACACAACGGGGCCTAATTCTTCTCTGCCTTGCAGCTGGTGTAATCAGAGTCCAAAGTGAGTGTGAGATGGGTGAAATGCATCCAGAACAGAGTGCCAATGTGATGAGAAAAGGATACAGACTGATTTACCCAGAACAAGCAAGCTGTTTTCAGGCTGAAGTTCTAGAACTACATACTATCACAGACAAAGTGATACATACGAACAGTACAATTATACTAGGTATTACCGAGCTTCTGGTATAAATGAGAATATAAAATTCATTTGATTTGGAGAATAAAATGAAATTAAAGGTATGGGCTCTTCATTCTCATTAAAGCTCCAATGAAATCAATGGGACTATTTGTTCAGAAAGTTACCATTCCACAGGAGTAAAAGGTGTCATGTTTGGCCCTTAATGAATATCTCTGAGAAGAAAACCAAAACCATCCACAAATGAGAAGGAACTGATTCTCTTATGCTCATTTTTTATTTTTAGTCATGTGCCATTTATTTAAAACTAGCTGTTCATTATTTTAATTCACTGCCTATAAAATGCATCACAATAATTTAACAGCATAAAATATATAACTATAGAAACAAAATGTGAATCAAGAAGGGCTTGATCCAGAGCTCACTGAAATCCATGGAAAGACTCTCCTTTACCTCAATGGTCCCTAAATCAGACCACAGAACCGGGGGTGTCTCACAGAAAGGCCAACAGTGATTAAAACAGAAAATGCTTCTGATGAGCAAGTGTCTTCAGTGATCTTTTAGGACTGAGAGTTACAAGCTGAGGCATATTCCCATGCCATGGGGAGTTAGTTCTACATGTTAGTGGGCATCCTGCTGAGACCAGTGAGATGTTGGCCGGGGCTTGCAGTAGGGTGACCAGGTGTACTGATTTTATAGGGATAGTCCTGATATTTGGGGCTTTGTCCTTATATAGGCACCTATTACCCCCCACCTCAGCCTGATTTTTCACACTTGCTGTCTGGCCACCCTGGCTCACAGGGGCCCTTTGCTAAAATTTTGACACCACCAAATTGAAGTAAAGGGTAGATATTTCAGATTTTGTCTCATGTTTCATATCTGCCAGTGATTCCTGAGCCCATGGGGTAAGTTAAGTATTTCTGAAGATATTTTATTTTTTACTTTGGGAAGGGCCAGGGTGCACCCAATGGCAGGAATTGAAGCTCAATTCCTAGCTCAGGACATTCCCATACATCCTACAAGTGCCTTTACTCTCCCTCCTCCAACTTCAGACTGCAGAAGTTGAACAATGTCACCTACTATCATTGACTTAGCATATTTTTTCAGGCTGAAAGTATAAACATTTCCAGCAAAGTGCAGCTGACTAAAAGATTGTTTGCCAAGGGCTGTCTCCTTCTTTAGTATTCTGAAACAGCAATTGTGTTTAAATGGGAAAAAAATAACACACCTGCTAATCCGTCACCCCTCCTCACCGTTGGCACACATTTTCCTGCTAGATCATTGGTTTATCACAGGTTGAAGAGGGGACTATTGTCAAAATAGCAGCAACACCTCAGCAGGCAAACACCACTAGGCAAACACTAGCAGGAATCTTCTGAGCAGACATCTCCACATTTTTCTCTGTCCCTTTACGGTGTGAATGGCTGTTCTGTACTGAAGATTCCGTAAACTGAAGCCACTAAACTGAATGTATACAAACTGAGCCAGGAGACTACAGTAATGAAGCACAGGTCTGTGTATTAGAAGCTCCTGAGGCACGATCATGTGTTATTTAATTTCAGATTTTCCTGTTCAACCTTTTCATAGATGCTACAAAGCCTGTACCATTGCACATGGTATTTTTAAATGAGTGACTGATGCTCAACCCTTTCAAGCATCAAAAGTACCCTCTCTGCAAACTGTTAAGTATCTCTTTTATTATATAACAGTCTCTTACCTTTGGTTTTTGACATTTCTCCTTATCCGACACATTGGAAGTTTTTCTCTTCAACATTTTAAAATTCAGATTTATCCAGATTAGGAGCAGTTGTCTGACTTTACCCAAACTAAATGCAATAGTGCAGGATATACAGAATGCACATCAGATGAATGGTACTTCCTTATTCTAGTCAGGATGTGACTTCACTCCTTTTTAGACTTGTGGGGAGAGGGAGGGGGGAAGGAGTAATGGGGACGGGGGAGAGACACCAACCATCAAGGCAGCACCAGCCAAAGGAATAAACACAGGCCTGGGAACCAAGAACTCCTGAGTTCTCTTCCAACCACTATCACAATTAGGTTTTCATAATAATGAAGAGAGCCTGCCTCTCCCAGTCTTCCCACCCAGCCTTGTGGCATTGCCACTTGTATCATTCCTATACAAGCAGACCCAATGTAGAGTGGGAGTCACTGCTGCTCTGAAGCTGAGGTGACATTTTTCCCCCACAGATTTGAAAAGCAACATGATGTGTGGCTCAGCTGTTCCCCTAGCTCCCCCATTCCCTCTTGGTCATGTGGAACTGGTCTCCATCTCAGCGGCTGCAGAGAGAAGAGAGGCACCTACATGGGGCTTTGGAGGGCAGGAAGAGGAGGAGAAATCCCCACAGCTACCTTTGCCTTTTGCGTGGGGAAACCTCTCAACCTTTCTCCACAGGATTTGGATTTCCTAAGGCAGCACTTTCAAGTCCCTTGCTCAGAAGCACCATCACACATACTATGAAGAAAGGAAGAGATGGGACAAGCAAATCTGACAATAGACTAAAAGAAAGAAAATAAAAAGTTCAGGAGAGAGTGACATGGGGGGGGGGTTGGGAACCAGTGGCCCCTTTTTAAGCCCTTTAAAATCAGCTAAGATGCTTAAAAAAGAAAAGAGGCATAGTGTATCCAAACCAACATCTCATTTTATGTTTTCATTTTAACATAATTTGCCAAGAAGACAGAACAATAAGGCATCAGAAATCCCAAGGCTCCAGTATCTCGGGGATAGCTGACTGGACTGTGAATCATTGCCCAGTAAAACTTGAACCCATGCAAAACTCTGCTGACTTCCTGTTGCAAGTTGTAAGAGAATCCAGCAGTTCTGAACAAAAACCTCTCTTTTGGGCCACACATCCCTTCAACAGAATCTCAACATGAAGCTTTTTGGTATACATAGATACGCATGGATTTTTTGAAACTTAATTGTAGAGCTGGTCAAAAAAAAAACAATGGAATTTTTATTGAAATTTAGGTAGTTAAAATTTTGATAATGAAATTTGTCAAAATTACAAATTTTGAACATTTTCAACTAGCCCTAGCTAATTACTTGGTTAGGTTTTGTTTTAATAACAAACTGGAGATAGCTCGTCACATCAAACATCTTCTGGGTCAAATAAAACCTCACAAATCTTGTGACTCCGTAAGCAATGCAGAGAGCTTAAAAAAAAAGACACAGCTTTGTTCTTATTTGTCATCCTTTTACAACTGGGTTTGAATGAACCTGAAACTTAAAACAAATTAAAAGGCAAGAAACCATGTGAACTGAAACCAAGGAGAACGTTTGTTAAAACCCAGCAAGAGATGCACAGCTCTCATGTCTAGGGCTGCGTTTCCCTTATTCCTGTAAAAGTACTTCTAATGTTTCTGATGCATGAATGAGGAGAGGAATTAGATAAGGGTGGTTACTATATTTGCTCAAATGTCCTCTTTCTTACTGTTTAACAATCAATTTAAGACAGCTCAGATATCAATTTTCAGATGAGTTACCATTTAATTTTGTTATACCAACTACTGTGTCTACATACGCAAATTTTAGGAGGCAATGTTAAGTTTGGGTGGCTGGTATGTTGCGTGGGTTGATAATATATGATGAAAGATTCTAGCGAAATGGGGAAACTAAATGGATGCCTGAAGTGTTCTTTTCCAGACTTTCAAAAGGCAGGTTTTCTTAGCAAGGTGTAGAATTTCTGTGAAGACCATGCAATGTCATTCTGTGTGTTAGCTGGACTCCAGTGAAATACATGATCAAGCTTAACAAAAGACTTTTGTTTACAAATTTTAAATTCAGAGTTGCACCCACTTAAAGGATAGGGGACAAATTCAGCTCTGATTTGTTTGGTGTCAACAATAAAGGACTCAGAGGGGTAAATTTCCCATCCTCATACATCAGATAACAACAATCAAAAAGTCCATTTAGCTTAAACCATATTACCATAAGTATTGAACTTACCCTGGTAATTCAGTAATTACATAATTACATATTTTGTAGTAATTAAACCTATTATTTTTCTTTATAAAAATGTATTATTGCATTGTATTGCATTTCTCTTTAATCTTTTAAACTGTATGCAAACTTTAGGAGGAAATCAGACTGCACTGATCACTAGAATGCGATTTTGTCCACCGTTAAAATCTTCATGATGAATAAATGGGAACTCATCTGAACAGTAATACGAGCTTCCTTTTTCTAGCATATTTATTGTTAAACAGGAAGAAAGGGGCCATTTCAAGAAATATAGTACTCATCCATATCAATTTCTTTTCCTCTTTCACAGACCAGAACAATTATAACAGCTTGAAGGCTGACCTGATTATCTTCTTGTCCTTGAAAGGTTGATACACACATTAGTTTTAGAAACTGCCAAAGGAGGAAGAAAATCAAACAAAGGTAACATTAAATGCACTTAATTTAGTAAACCAGTACATTTAAAAGAGGTTCCATTTGAAATTAAAACCAACAGGTGGGGTAACAATAGCATTCTTTATGATTTATAGCCTTTTAATTTCAAACAGGTGTCAAAGGAAGGGTGGCTGTCCCAAACATTAATGTTATAGATCTGATTAGAAGAGTTGAAAACCCTGTCCACCCGATGATACATTAAGAAGTGTCTTAACCCATACAAAATATACGATGACTTGTGAAGCGGTATAGTGAATTCAATAGGAGCTGTGACTACTCAGTCCCTTTAAAAAATCAGGCCCTTAATATCTCAGATTAGGCATCCAAAGTAAATGGACACGTTTGAAAATGTTGGTCTTTATATGCAGTCTATTGACTGACATACCTAGTCTTAACAACAGGAAGTAATGAGAAAGCAGCTATTTCACTTGCTTAAGTCACAGTCAGAATAGAGTGCCACTCTGTTGCACTCACGCTATGCAAAACCCCGTGAAGAGATTTCTGGTCTCAGTGGAGAGGGCTGAAATGCCATCAGTTTCATCCTTTGTCAGTCGAGTGACATTGGCATGCAGTATGGTAGAAAAAAGACCCAAATCCTCTACTGAATCTCAGGATAGGGTCCCAGTGCAAATAGTAGGCACTACCAGGAGAGCAGGACGAACACTGATCCCTGACCTAGGGAGCACTGCCTTGGCATGCTCCCAACCTCTGCTAGCCTAAGCGTGGAGTGAAGAATCAAGATTTGAGCAGGGGGTTGGACTAGATGACCTCCTGAGGTCCCTTCCAACCCTGATATTCTATGATAAGATTCTATGTCAAACTTCGACCCCACATGGTAGCCCCATGCACTAGATGGCCAGGTCAACCACTCTTATGCAACGTCAGTTTAGAACCAACACCGGTGATATTCTACAGAATATGATGAGGGAATGATTCTCAAAGAGAACAACTGCAGGATGTTCCACAAATACCGTTTTTTACAGCTTCGAACTGCATAGACCAGAATTTTTCTCTTTTTTTCCTCTTTCTTTGAATCTAAGCCTTCCTGCTGGGAAAATTCCAAGTCAATGAGATGTGGGTTTGTGTTTTGAAGTGCGTAGCCACAGGGTGATCCAACTTCCCAGTAATGATTCCACGCTTGCTATTTCTGAAAGATGAATGTATGTCACTGGTGGTTTTCCTGTGTGATTATTTGTAAGCAGATCACTTCTTCCTGTGTGTGTGACAGATAACAAATCAATCTGTCAGAGGGATTCTGGTGTGGCTTTAGGTAAACATAGGTACAGCAGAGACCTGCTAAGTATAGATGTACTTTTAAAAGCTAGAGCGCACATGTTCATGTCTAGGATATCTCAGTAGATTACATTAGTGAATTCTGGGATTACTAATCAGCTACAGGAATTTTTCATCTAGGTAAACTGCATGATTAGACAAGAGTTGGTTTATAATTGTACGAGCTATTGCACAGGTTGTCAGAAATGTCTTTACAAATATCTTGAAAGAATGAGGACCCAAGGTGCTGATGCACTGCATATATACTCAGTAGGAAAGCCACAGAACAACGATAATATTTTAAATGAAAGTAAAAAATGTTCAGATGCTCACTGTTAATCTAATACACAAGACATAGCATGTTTCATTCTGCAGCTTGAAAAGCGGCTTAACGCACAAGCACCAGCAGTGTAGTTGGGGATTTTTCAGGGTACCTACATCACGTTGCTTGCCTGCCTACCTCTGGTTAGAATCAAGATCAACGAAAGTAAATTCTGATTAACTCTAATGCACAGCCTGCTGCCAGGAAACTCTTTGTCATTTGAGCCATCTTTTTACCAGTAAACATCTCATGCTGAATTTCTTCACCGATGTCAGAATGTCAAGTTGCCATACTCTCACAACATTAGAACTGCTTTTTAAATGCTAACGGAGTAAACTCTCCAGAGTCTCTTGCAGAGCTTTGATTTCATTTGGCCTATATGGAAGATTGTATTTCTTCTTTCCCCTCACATGCAGTTTCAGGTGGGTGGGATTCAAAATGTGGACAGTCACTTTTGAGTCATGTTAACATGTGGACCCAGTTAACTTAATCAAGAGCGTAATAGGGGCTGGAATGTCTCTTTGGGCCAGAGGCAATTGGGGAGCAAACACAGGGGTCCTGAAGGGAAGCCTTAGAGAAAGCCAAACTCAAAGAAGACATTTAGGCTGAGGTTTATGGTTTGTTATTGTTGTTGAGTCAAATCCCTTGAAGGGATGAGTTAGGACACTAACTCAGAATGTGTGTGCGTTCTGTTGAGTAAGGGATAGTGATGCAGCTATTAACACAGACTGCCTCTATCCTGCATCCCCAATAACCAATCCGGGGATTTTATTTTTGGTTCCAATTTCTCGTAATGTGTCCTGATTCCTGTTCCTGTTGCTTAATGCTTCCTCACTCCACTCCTCCCCTTGTTGCACCACTTTTGTGGCTCTGCCCCTGCACACCTGTTTCCATACTCCCTCCTGTGTATCCCCTTCTTGCTTTCCCATCCTCCTATCCATCTCTCAGGGTATGTCTACACTACGAAATTAGGTCAAATTTATAGAAGTCAATTTTTTAGAAAGCAATTTTATACAGTCGATTGTGTGTGTCCCCACTAAGTGCATTAAGTCGGTGGAGTGCGTCCACAGTACCAAGCCTAGCATCAACTTTTGGAGCTTTGCACTGTGGGTAGCTATCCCACAGTTCCCGCAGTCTCTGCCTCCAACTGGAATTCTGGGTTGAGCTCCCAGTGCCTGATGGGGCAAAAACATTGTCGCGGGTGATCTAGAGAAGACAATGGAGGTCTAGAGAAGAAGTGACTTGCCCGAGGCCACATAAGAAGTTTGTGGCATATCTGAAAATTGAGCCCAGGCCTTGTGAGTCCTAGGCTAGTGCTCTAACCACTGGACAACTGGTCTCGTGGTAAAGCACTTGAATATTGCCCTGAAGAACTGGATTCTAATCCTGTTTCTGCCGGAGTTCCTATGTGATGCTGGACAACTCACTTGAACCAAAGTCTTCAAGGATGGTCATTAATTGTTCGTTCCTTAATTTCTGGGTTTAATTTGCAAAAGTGCTGAGCATTCTCAGCTGCAATTGAAGTCAATAGGTGCTGTACTTTGAACATGAAGTGCTATGTAATGCTAAGTACTCTGAAAAAAAAAATCCTCCCTAGGTGTCTCAAATTGGGCACCCAAAATTAGTGAATACTTTTGATCTTTTCCACCTGCACAGACCCAGTTGCAAGACTGGAGCCTTAAACTGTAAACATTTTGAGGCAAGGACTGTCTTGTGAGTTTGTGGAGCAGTTAGCATCATAGTTGGGACCAATGGTTATTACTGTAATATAAATGTGAAATATTCATTTTTCTAGGGGTTTTTCTTAGTATTTCATGTTAGATCGAGGATGGCTTTTAATAAAATGACAAAAAAGAGCATTAAAAACCACTCATGAAAATCTAAATATAAGAACCAATAAATGCTTAAAACAAAGCCTAGCACATGATCTTAAATGATCAGAACCTTCCCCACTCACTGGCTGTCATTACTTCTTGTTGTGTAAAATTGAACTTAATTTGTAAGTTCAACAAGAAGTTGCAACATTTACTGATTAATTTGGTTTTCTCTTCTTCTCATGAAACATATGCAATCAGATTATTATTTCCTCAACCTCAACAGTATTCAGTGAATTTTTTCTACACATTTGTTTGATCAACTGTTCTCTGAATTTTAGCAGTTTGAGCTACCTTGGTTAGTTATGATTGATCAGTTTAATCACAGACTATCGCTTCTGTTCTCACAGTGGATGACAGTGTAATTAAACTTCCAGTGTGAATATTTGTGTGTACAAATCTGTAATATGCCTTACATATGTATTAGAGAAAGCAAATTTGAAATTCTCTTTCCTGGCACTGTTTTTCAGTTGATATTTTTCTGTCCCTTTCTAAACCAAATGCAAAGCCAACAGCATTCAAGTTACATTAAGAAATTAAACAAAACAAGTTCACCCTTCCCTACTAGGAATTCAATTTGTCCAGGCTTAGGAGGTTCTCAGAAGAGCAATCCTTCTTTCACTAGAAGATCACTAGAAGGAGACCAAAGCCCTGAGGTAAGTGGGGAAGCAGGATACTGGGAGGAAGCACGAGCAGGAGCGTGTGAGAGAGGAGGGGCGAGAACTGAGAACGAGGGGCGATCAGCGGGTTATCTCAAGTGCCCATGTACAAATGCACAAAGCCTGGAAAACAAGCAGGGAGAACTGGAGGTCCTGGCAAAGTCAGGGAATTATGATGTGATTGGAATAACAGAGACTTGGTGGGATAACTCGCATGACTGGAATACTGTCATGGATGGGTATAAACTGTTCAGGAAGGACAGGGAGGCCAGAAAAGGTGGGGGAGTTGCACTGTATGTAAGGGAGCAGTATGACTGCTCAGAGCTCAAGTATGAAACTGCAGAAAAACCTGAGAGTCTCTGAATTAAGTTTAGAAGCGTGAGCAACAAGGGTGATGTCGTGGTGGGAGTCTGCTATAGATCACCGGACCAGGGGGATGAGGTGGACGAGGCTTTCTTCCGGCAACTCGCAGAAGCTACTAGATCGTATGCCCTGGTTCTCATGGCCGACTTCAATCATCCTGATATCTGCTGGGAGAGCAATACAGTGGTGCACAGACAATCCAGGAAGTTTTTGGAAACTGTAGGGGACAATTTCCTGGTGCAAGTGCTGGAGGAACCAACTAGGGGCGGAGCTCTTCTTGACCTGCTGCTCACAAACCGGGAAGAATTAGTAGGGGAAGCAAAAGTGGATGGGAACCTGGGAGGCAGTGACCATGAGATGGTCGAGTTCAGGATCCTGACACAAGGAAGAAATGAAAGCAGCAGAATACGGACCCTGGACTTCAGAAAAGCAGACTTTGACTCCCTCAGGGAACTGATGGGCTAGATCCCCTGGGAGAATAGCATGAGGGGGAAAGGAGTCCAGGAGAACTGGCTGTATTTTAAAGAATCCTTATTGAGGTTACAGGGACAAACCATCCCGATGTGTAGAAAGAATAGCAAATATGGCAGGCGACCAGCTTGGCTTAACAGTGAAATCCTTGCTGATCTTAAACACAAAAAAGAGGCTTACAAGAAGTGGAAGACTGGACAAATGACCAGGGATGAGTATATAAATATTGCTCGGACATGTAGTAATGAAATCAGGAAGGCTAAATCACACCTGGAGTTGCAGCTAGCGAGGGATGTTAAGAGTAACAAGAAGGGTTTCTTCAGGTATGTTGGCAACAAGAAGAAAGCCAAGGAAAGTGTGGGCCCCTTACTGAATGAGGGAGGCAACCTAGTGACAGAGGATGTGGAAAAAGCTAATGTACTCAATGCTTTTTTTGCCTATGTCTTCACGAACAAGGTCGGCTCCCAGACTACTGCACTGGGCAGCACTGCATGGGGAGGAGGTGGCCAGCCCTCTGTGAAGGAAGAAGTGGTTCGGGACTATTTAGAAAAACCTGGACCTGCACAAGTCCATGGGGCCAGATGCATTGCATCCGAGAGTGCTAAAGGAATTGGCAGATGTGATTGCAGAGCCATTGGCCATTATCTTTGAAAACTCATGGCGATCGGGGGAAGTCCCGGAAAACTGGAAAAATGCTAATGTAGTGCCAATCTTTAAAAAAGGGAAGAAGGAGGATCCTGGGAATCAGGTCAGCCTCACCTCAGTCCCCGGAAAAATCATGGAGCATGTCCTCAACGAATCAATTCTGAAGTACTTAGACAAGAGGAAAGTGATCAGGAACAGTCAGCATGGATTCACCAAGGGAAAGTCATGCCTGACTAATCTAATTGCCTTCTATGATGAGATAACTGGTTCTGTGGATGAAGGGAAAGCAGTGGGTGTGTTATTCCTCGACTTTAGCAAAGCTTTTGACACGGTCTCCCACAGTATTCTTGTCAGCAAGTTAAAGAAGTATGGGCTGGATGGATGCACTACAAGGTGGGTAGAAAGTTGGCTAGATTGTCGGGCTCAACGGGTAGTGATCAATGGCTCCATGTCTCATTGGCAGCCGGTATCTAGCGGAGTGCCCCAAGGGTCAGTCCTGGGGCTGGTTTTGTTCAATATCTTCATAAATGATCTAGAGGATGGTGTGGATTGCACCCTCAGCAAGTTTGCTGATGACACTAAACTGGGAGGAGTGGTAGATACGCTGGAGGGTAGGGATAGGATACAGAGGGCCCTAGACAAATTGGAGGATTGGGCCAAAAGAAATCTGATGAGGTTCAACAAGGACAAGTGCAGAGTCCTGCACTTAGGACGGAAGAATCCAATGCACCGCTACAGACTAGGGACTGAATGGCTAGGCAGCAGTTCTGCAGAGAAGGACCTAGGGGTGACAGTGGACGAGAAGCTGGATATGAGTCAACAGTGTGCCCTTGTTGCCAAGAAGACCAATGGCATTTTGGGATGTATAAGTAGGGGCATTGCCAGCAGATTGAGGGACGTGATCGTTCCCCTCTATTCGACACTGGTGATGCCTCATCTGGAGTACTGTGTCCAGTTTTGGGCTCCACACTACAAGAAGGATGTGGAGACACTGGAGAGAGTCCAGCGAAGAGCAACAAAAATGATTAGGGGTCTGGAACACATGACTTATGAGGAGAGGCTGAGGGAACTGGGATTGTTTAGTCTACGGAAGAGAAGAATGAGGGGGGATTTGATAGCTGCTTTTAACTACCTGAAAGGTGGATCCAAAGAGGATGGATCTGGACTATTCTCAGTGATAGCAGATGACAGGACAAGGAGTAATGGTCTCAAGCTGCAGTGGGGGAGATTTAGGTTGGATATTAGGAGGGTGGTGAAACACTGGCATGCATTACCTAGGGAGGTAGTGGAATCCCCTTCCTTAGAAGTTTTTAAGGTTAGGCTTGACAAAGCCCTTGCTGGGATGATTTAGTTGGGATTGGTCCTGCTCTGGGCAGGGGGTTGGACTAGATGGCCTCCAGAGGTCCCTTCCAACTCTGTTATTCTATGATTCTATGATCTTTATGCATATTAATTACACAATATCCATTAAACTGGTGCCCTTACACTAATGTTCCTGACTTATCCTGGCATTGGAAATCCTCTCTGCGCCTCTCACACCATTGCTCAGCATTGGTATCACGTGACTTCTCCTACATTTCTACATTAGTTCTGCAAGAGAGACACAATTCACAATACAATTTATGAAGCACCTATCCTAAACCATAGGCTTGAGGGCAAAATTTTAAAGCATAATAATATCAGTCCAATAAAGAGAGTAACTAGGATCCAATGGGACACGCTTACAGTTAAACATATGCTTAAATGTAGTCCTGAATAAAGATGGACTTAAACACATACTTAAATGCTTTTCTGAATCAGTGCTTAGGTACTTTACTGAATCAGGGGCAGAATCTTCAGCACTTTGTAGGCCTGAACCTTAAGATCCTGCATCACTTGCCACTGACTGTAATAGGCCTCGCGTCACGTCAAACCATACGTTTAAAATTTACCCCTGTGCAGAGAGACAAGTTGCAGCAGTTAAGCCCACTGTACAGAGGTGAACTGTATCTAAAGAGACAGGCTGCCATAGGAAGATAAGCCTTAAACGGTGTGGGCTCATTGGTCAAAACTAGGAATTTAATGTGATAGCAAAGCATAGCATCCAAAGATAGACGTGTAGTTCTTTAGAGCTGCTTCATTTTGCAAAATCAGAGGAGAGGTGATCTACCATAAAAAGATTGTTCTTCTGAAAAATCCCCCAAAATTCAGTAATAAAATACCAGACTGACAACAGAAAATGATCCAGGGAAAGGCAGCATTATAATAGCATACGTATGTAAAATACTAGCCAGACAACATTTAATTTTCTTTTGCGTATGCATCAGTGCATCATTTTGACAATTCTAGAAGATGCCAAGGGGAAGCTGTACATTCCATTGGCAGTACTTTGTCAGCAGCTGCACTTAGTTTAATTAAAATTTGACTCTCAATCATGCTTCATGCAGCAGGTATCAGTCCTTTATCTTTTTTTTTTAATTACAAATTTTCATAACATTCACAAAGAGCAAGCACATGAAATGCTGAATTTCCACAAAACACTCCCAACTATTATATTTCCCTTCAATAGACCCATGACTGCAATTCAGGAATCACTTCCCTTTCTTTCTGGCTGTAGCTCAGGAGAACCAAGTAACTATGTAGGAAACAAAGCCAGCAGATCTGGTAACAGAGGCAAACAGGAACTTTCCCTTACAACAAGCTGTCAGTGAAACAGTACAACTGACATTAGCAGTTTTATTTAAAAAAATACTTACTGTAAATACAGGTTTCGGAGTAGCAGCGGTGTTAGTCTGCATTCACAAAAAGAAAAGGAGGACTTGCGGCACCTTAGAGACTAACAAATTTATTTGAGCATAAGCTTTCGTGAGCTACAGCTCACTTCATCGGATGCATTCAGTGGAAAGTACAGTGGGGAGATTTATATACACAGAGAACATGAAACAATGGGTGTTACCATACACGCTGTAACGAGAGTGATCACTTAAGGTGAGCTATTACCAGCAGGAGAGCGGTGGGAGGGAACCTTTTGTAGTGGTAATCAAGGTGGGCCATTTCCAGCAGTTGACAAGAACATCTGAGGAACAGTGTGGGGTTGAGGGGGGAATAAACATGGGGAAATAATTTTACTTTGTGTAATGACCCATCCACTCCCAGTCTCTATTCAAGCCTAACTTAACTGTATCCAGTTTCCAAATTAATTCCAATTCAGCAGTCTCTCGTTGGAGTCTGTTTTTGAAGTTTTTTTGTTGAAGAATTGCAACTTTTAGGTCTGTAATCGAGTGACCAAAGAGATTGAAGTGTTCTCCAACTGGTTTTTGAATATTATAGTTCTTGACGTCTGATTTGTGTCCATTTATTCTTTTACGTAGAGACTGTCCAGTTTGACCAATGTACATGGCAGAGGGGCATTGCTAGCACATGATGGCACATATCACATTGGTAGATGTGCAAGTGAACGAGCCTCTGATGGTGTGGCTGATGTGATTAGGTCCTATGATGGTGTCCCCTGAATAGATATGTGGACACAGTTGGCAACGGGCTTTGTTGCAAGGATAGGTTTCTGAGTTAGTGTTTTTGTTGTGTGGTGTGTGGTTGCTGGTGAGTATTTGCTTCAGGGTGGAGGGCTGTCTGTAAGCAAGGACTGTCCTGTCTCCCTAGATCTGTGAGAGTGATGGGTCGTCCTTCAGGATAGGTTGTCGATCCTTGATGATGCGTTGGAGTGGTTTTAGTTGGGAGCTGAAGGTGATGGCTAGCGGCGTTCTTTTATTTTCTTTGTTGGGCCTGTGCTGTAGTAGGTGACTTCTGGGTATTCTTCTGGCTCTGTCAGTCTGTTTCTTCACTTCAGCAGGTGGGTATTGTAGTTGTAAGAATGCTTGATAGAGATCTTGTAGGTGTTTGTCTCTGTTTGAGGGGTTGGAGCAAATGCGGCTGTATCGTAGAGCTTGGCTGTAGACAATGGATCATGTGGTGTGGTCTGGATGAAAGCTGGAGGCATGTAGGTAGGAATAGTGGTCAGTAGGTTTCCAGTATAGGGTGGTGTTTATGTGACCATCGCTTATTAGCACCGTAGTGTCCAGGAAGTGGATCTCTTGTGTGGACTGGTCCAGGCTGAGGTTGATGGTGGGATGGAAATTGTTGAAATCATGGTGGAATTCCTCAAGGGCTTCTTTTTCTTGGGTCCAGATGATGAAGATGTCATCAATGTAGCGCAAGTAGAGTAGGGGCGTTAGGGGACGAGAGCTGAGGAAGCGTTGTTCTAAGTCAGCCATAAAAATGTTGGCATACTGTGGGGCCATGTGGGTACCCATAGCAGTGCCGCAGATTTGAAGGTATACATTGTCCCCAAATGTGAAATAGTTATGGGTGAGGACAAAGTCACAAAATTCAGCCACCAGGTTTGCCGTGACATTATCGGGGATACTGTTCCTGATGGCTTGTAGTCCGTCTTTGTGTGGAATGTTGGTGTAGGGGACTTCTACATCCATAGTGGCCAGGATGGTGTTTTAAGGAAGATCACCAATGGATTGTAGTTTCCTCAGGAAGTCAGTGGTGTCTCGAAGATAGCTGGGAGTGCTGGTAGCATAGGGCCTGAGGAGGGAGTCTATATAGCCAGACAATCCTGCTGTCAGGGTGCCAATGCCTGAGATGATGGGGCGTCCAGAATTTCCAGGTTTATGGATCTTGGGTAGCAGATAGAATACCCCAGGTCGGGGTTCCAGGGGTGTGTCTGTGCGGATTTGTTCTTGTGCTTTTTCAGGGAGTTTCTTGAGCAAATGATGTAGTTTCTTTTGGTAACCCTCAGTGGGATCAGAGGGTAATGGCTTGTAGAAAGTGGTGTTGGAGAGCTGACTGAATGCATCCGATGAAGTGAGCTGCAGCTCACGAAAGCTTATGCTGAAATACATTTGTTAGTCTCTAAAGTGCCACAAGGACTCCTTTTCTTTTTACTGTAAATACAATCTCTTAATTATAATTCTATTTTAGCAGCACTAGCAATACAAAATTTCAAAGACATGGTCCTGGAATGTAAAAGAAAAGGTCCAGCCTCAGTCATTTACACGCATATCTGCCATTAAAATTAATGGATAATGTGTCTAACTCCCCTAGGTGGCTCGGAAAATCTCAGGAAGGTATTTAAAAATACCCAAAACCATAAGGTGAGATTCACCCTGGTGATGAGGGATGGGCGCCATGTCTTCCACATCCCCTAAATCTCACAGTGGGGCTGTATGAGCAGCGTAACCACAGAGGGAGATGGGCCAACGCAAATGGAGATGATGCAGCCTGGCCCATAATGACTAGGCAGAAAAGTGGCCAAAATCACTGTACTGGAGATGTAGAGGGGACTCAGCAGATATTCAAGCCCCAGGGGCTTAGTAGTGTCTGCAGAGATATGTCACAGTGTCACACCCATGGATCGTGGGGTGAGTTGCACCCTCCCCATTACCCACTTAGTTCCTGGCACAGAGCCTGAGTAAATTGGGCTTTGCGTGTTAAGTGGTGATTTGCACTCATTTTCTGTATTCTGCTGAAGCGAGCCAAAAAGCATTTATAAACTTACAGCTACTACATTTTCTTAAACAAACACACACCGATATGCAACAAAATCAAGGGCTGCAGATTTCAAAGCACTGGAAATATTAAAACTATGTGAAACTCAGTAGTTTCTGTTTGCTGGGTTCATGCAGATCTTTGGTTTCAATTCTAATGGGTTCACCTTATTTTCTGATTCAAGTTTAAAGGAGTCCCGAACTCCAACCGAACCAGTCACAACTCCTGATTTTTCATCCATTTAAGTATCCAAACCATGCAAATCCTACACAATGCACAGGGAACTGACACCACATTTAGGCATAAATCAGCCCCATTCCCTCATAAGATTAGAATACCTTAATAACATTTCTGAGAGACCTAGGATATGTTTTGAGTTTGGAACAAAATCCAAAAGCAGGCAAATTGTATGTGCCTTTGGATTGTGCAATAGACATTCTAGCCCATGTCACCTGCTCTCATCAGATCACCATCACACTCTGCAGTCCAGGACATCATGAAGGCACTAGTCACTTAATTCTGTGGCTAGGACACAGGGTGAGATGCTGGGTTGAGGGAATGAGGAGGGCGATCATGAGGAATGGGGGAGTATAGCTAGGATTTTAGCGGGTTTGAATAAAAAACAATTATCATTATGAGTCTGTAGAGAGGCTTTAGTCAGGACTTAACAAAAACTAACTAGAGGGACAGTGGGATAGTTTCTACCCACAAACAACCCAGTCAAATAAGCATGGCACAAAAACACAACACACACACCTAACATCATCCTGACTGTTTTCTGTTGTAGCCCTGGCAACCACACTTCACCAGATTGTGCGTCTTTTAGCTGATTTGGGCAGAGACTGTGGGCCAGATTCTCAGCTGGTATAAATCAGCATAGCTCCTATGAAATCACAGATTTACACCTCTTGAAAATCTGGCCCTTTTTCCTGTGTAGAGTTTAGCATGTTTTGGGGTGCTATTGTAATAAAAATAAGTAATACCCACAGCTCAGAAATATTAGCTACTTACTGAAATTGGGGTAACTACAGTTATTATAATAATACCCAGCTGTTTAGTTACCCAGTTTTAAAATGTGTATTTCAGAAAAGATCTTCTTAGATTTCCCAATATGTCAGGTACGTGCATGCCAATTAAGAATTCTAAATTTAATCTGGAATTCTTTTTGAAGCAATGTGCAGGCCTACAGCAATCAACAGGGATAAGAAGTAAAAAACAAAAAAACCCAACCAATTTGATGGCCCTGTACCTTATGAAAATGCACAGCCAAAAAACTATAAAAAAAACCAAACAAACCACAGTTCTGTTCAGCAGGAAACACTAACTTGTCTGCAATGATGTAGACATCTTTCTCTTAAATGTCCCCTGGGCTTGAGACAGCCAAAAAGCAGAACTGGAAGCTTTCAACTTCCTAAAATAAATTTTGCAGCACAGTGCATATTCTTTTCTCTGTTCATTACTGGATGCCCTGCACCCGCTACAATGACCTGGAGGATAATGATCACGTCATTGGTCACCACAAGACAGCCAGGGGCCCACATCAGAACTTAAGTAATGGGCAGCACCTACAAGAACCATGATGATCAGGAACGGTAAGTATGCACTGTCGTAGTGTCAGTCCCAGGATATTAAGGAGACAAGAAGGGTAAGGTAATATCTTTTATTGGACCAACGTCTGTTGGTGTTGACAAGCTTTCCAACTTACACAAAGCCCTTCTTCAGGTCTGGGACATGTACTTAGGCCTTGCCTACACTGCCACTTTACAGCGCTGAAACTTTCTCACCCAGGGGGTGAAAAAACACCCCCCTGAGCGATGGAAGTTTCAGCGCTGTAAAGTGGCAGTGTAGACAGTGCACCAGCGCTGGGGGCTGCGCTCTGAGTGCTGGGAGCTACTCCCCTCGTGGGGGGTGAGTTTTATTACAGTGACCGGTGCCATGACTACACAGCCACGTTAAAGCGCTGCTATGGCAGAGCTTTAACGTTGATATTGAAGACTTACCCTGAGAGTGCAGCTAAATATAAGATGGAACAAATTGTTTAGCATAAGTAGTTAACACATATTTCAAGGGACCAATCAAGGTGAAGTGGCCAATTAACACCTCTCCAGTCACAGGGGGGAAAAGGAGAAAATAAAATTGGGGGGGGGGGGGAGATGGCACCCTGGTGTTTAGTGGGTTACAGACTGTTGTAATAAGCCATAAATCTAATGTCTCTCTTTAGTCCATGGTTTTTAGTGTCTAACAGAGTTATGAATTTAAGCTCCCAGGTTTGTCTTTTGAAAGTGTTGTGCAGCTTTCCTTTGAGGATGAGGACTGAGAAGTCAGATGCAGAGTGATCACTTTGTGAAGTCTTCACCCATAGGTGATGTGGTGTCTTTGCCTTTTATCATTTTTCTGTGAGAGTTCATGAGAGTGTAGTGATTGTCTGGTTTCACCCACATAGTTGTTATTGGGGCATTTAGTACATCAGATGTTGTGATAGGTTTGTGTAGGACCCATGGATCTTGAAAGGTGTGTTGTGGGAGACACTGGTCATTGTAGCAGTAGTGATACATAAACAGGTTTTGCATCAGGGACAACAGTGACAGACAGGGGACAATGCCAGAATGTGAGTAGAAAACTGGAGGAAGCAGCCAAGAACTTGCTGCAGGCAGTGTGTGTGAGTGTGTGTGTGTGTGTGTTTGTGTGTGTTGGGCGGGGGAGAGAGAGAGAGGGGAGGGAAGCCAGGAAGAAAGGCATGATGGCAGCTGAAGACTGGGAGAGCTAGGCCAAGGTAGTGGCTGTGAGCAGGGCTGAGAAGGAAAGCAGGTCAGCAGAGAAACAGCTGTGCAACTACATAGTATTGCTAACAAAGGCTCAGGACAGATGCTGGAAAGTGGCTGTGGTGACCAGTAGAACTGGTCGTGGGAGAAGAAAGGCCAGAGTTTGCCAGGGGTGCACAGGAGGGAAAGCAGTCTCAAACTTTGAGAAACCTAGTCTATAGTATAAGGGGAAAGTATATGAAGAAGCTTCCCTTCAAGTTAATCATATAATAAAATAGTAAATAGTATAATAAAATAGTAACAATATCTAAGTTTGGTCCCAGGCTGGAAAAGAGTCCCAGTCTGTGTATTGAGAAACTGTAACCTGCTTGTACCATCTGTCAGGGTGAGAAAAGCTGTATAATTCAACTCTTGCTTAGACTAAGAGTTTAGGATTTAGAATGCATGTTTCTATTTTTATTTCCTAAGGTAACTAACTTTGACCTTTAAGCCTACCACTTATAATCACTTAAAATCTATCTTTCTGTAGTTAATAAATCTGTTTTATATTTTACCTAAAACAGTGTCTTTTGGTTGAAGTGCATGGGAAATCTCAGCTCAGTTTACAAAGGCTAGTGTGTGTCCTCTCCATATTGAGGGAGGGGCAGACTGGGTAATGAACTTATACTGGCCAGGCTTCTGACCAGTGCAAGATGATACAGTTCTGGAGTGCGGGACTGAGGAGTGTGGGGGATTGCCTGGCGTCTCTTTATTGTTGGTTCATGAGTGGCTGGGAGATCATTCATGTAACATAGTAGGGTATGTCCCTGCCTGTGGATGGCTGTGTAAGTGCAGTGCCTGCCAGAGGCTTGTAACTTGACATCAGCATCACAGTGTGAGGGCCAGCCCAGGCTGGTGGGATAGAGGGCTCAGCAGTCCCTCAGCAGTCCAGGTTTCACCCC
The DNA here is from genome assembly GCF_965152235.1 of Eretmochelys imbricata. Classification (NCBI taxonomy): domain Eukaryota; kingdom Metazoa; phylum Chordata; order Testudines; family Cheloniidae; genus Eretmochelys; species Eretmochelys imbricata. Next base: position 177,821,421 of record NC_135572.1, on the reverse strand, counting down.
AGGGACCCAGTCACAGTAGGCTAACCACACAGCTGTCTGAAAACTTTTGGTATACCACAATACTCATGATAGCACCCCACATGATGGTCCATTACAGTATCTTATAAAGGTTACCCATACAAGAATATATTAGTAGCGCAAGTGTGACATTAGAAGGATATACTTCAAAGAAATACCTGGGCTACTGTTTTGTCCAAGTCCAAGATCAAAATACTTCTATAAATAAATAGTATAACATATTTTGTAAAGCAATTATTTTATCCTGTACTGAATACAGTGTATGGGACTATGTTAAAAAATACCAAACAAAAAAACTTTTGGTTTTTTTAACAACTGGAGGTTAGCCCTAGTGCTATGATCACTGCTTTCCGGATGTGACACTTCTAAATACACTATTGCCCTGTCTGGAGAGCAAGATGTCAAAATTATAAATAGCACAAGAAGAGTTTCTAGTAATCCACAAAGTGTTCAGAAAAATCTAAGCCACAAACAATTGACATAGTCTTTTCCTGGTGGAATAGCTTGAGAAAGAGCGAGAGACCAAAAAAAAGGAACTACCACCCTCGTAAAGGTCAAGTGCTTATTAAACTGGCATCTGATCATTTTTCCACCCTGTTTTTCAGCTGACACTTAACATTACAGTGTTTAACACTGGGTTGTAACAGTCATTTCTGTACTCGACACACTTTGAAGTAGTGTTGCGTGCAGTAAAGTAGTTTCTGTGTCTATAGGTACCTTTTAATTTTTGCAATATACTATACTTTTGCTTAAGGAGGAAGGAATAATAGATTCTATGAATAACATCTTTCCAGGGACGCACGCTGATATCCATAATTGCACACAGAAACCATCTGAGATTCCAAAAAGCTACAAAGGTGATGTGTTTTCCCCAGCAAAATTTTGCTCTATTTCCCATTATATTTTCAATGGGTAAACAATGCAGAAAAACACTCTGTGTCTAAGTTAATTCATGTGGAAGAGGCACAGATGGTGCTTTAGCTATAGACTGATAATGAAGCTATTCATCCATGTGGTTGTATATTACGTTGTTACAGAACTGAAATCTGAAAGTGCTCCGATGCTACATAATGAGCCTCCATAAGCCTTCATATAATAATAAAGCTGGAGACAGTACATGAGATCCTAGTTTTCTCTCTCTCTCTCTGACACCCACAGAGGAAAGAATTGGAGGAAGGCATGCTTCTACTATGGACTGAATTAGGAAGGGCAGGGGAAAGTTTAGCTAGAGGAGTTTGAGGGGTTCCATGTGGTTGGGGTTTCTCTATGATTTAGTGGTTGTGAGAGAACTCAGTGGATAGAATGGGTCAGTGAGGTACAGATTTGCTGTGACAGCAGATGAGTACCCTTTGTAGTCAGTCCTAGAGTTGCTTATTCTGGCACCTAGTTGTAGCACTTTGAAGGCCATCTTAAAATGGCTGAGAAGATACAATAATGTTGCCATGCATTGGGGATGAGAAGAATTGGGAAGAGGGGCACTTAGTTTTGAAACTTGAGGTAGTGGGTAGGAAGAGACAATGCAGGAGAAGTACTCAGAAGAGAAAACCTGGAGTGAGTTAGTCTTGGTTCCACTCGGTTTTTTTGTTCATTATCTCTCAGGAAGGCAGGGTGTCAGATTGAGATTCATGTCTGTCTTTCATGCTGACTAATAAGGCCACTATTTAATTAGGCACCAACCATTCATGATTTAAGTAAAGCTGAGGTCCCCAAGTTTGCATACATATCCAAGGCGTTGTTGGATGACACTGCATCCAACCTAAAATGTAGGTTCTCTCCTGTCCCCAAACTAGATCAGAGACAGCATGTCTATTTGAAACGAGTCCTGGAAACTTAGTCTTGCATGTAGAGTGTTCCCCTTCCCCTCCTCTTGCCCCATTAAAGCAGGGCACAACCACATCTATTTTAGGACTACAATTACTTCAGTCTGTCTGTTCCACCTCACACTTGACCAAAGGCCGGAGAATATTAGCCAAGCCAAGCCAATAAAATAAAAACTCCTTAACTATAAGTTGGGTTGAAGGCAATATTTTCAAATACACTATTTTTACTGTTATAGATAAATCAACATCAAAATTGCCCTCCACATCATCCCCTAAATCTGATCCCTTCACATGCAAAACAGCCACTTGTGGAGTCTATTAATTCTTGAAAAGCAAAACCGAAAATCTAATCCTTGTAATCTTTTTCTGAGCCAGTTGGTAGGATGCAGATGGAGAGAATGAGATGTCTCACTCTCTTCTATAATCTGAATCTAAAGAGTCTAAGCCCACAAAGATAAATTAAAATCAGGGAGAAAACTATTAATTAAGAAAGCAGATGGCTCAATGACAACCCCCCCGCAAAAACTGAAATCAAAAACAACTTTTGCTGGCACTTGACCTTGACCCTGGCTGAACAAATCTCACTGGGGTAAAAGAATACCACCACCACCACAGTGTTTGTGTGAAAAGCTAGACAGAATTTTTTGAAAGGACACCGATGTTTCCAGGTATGTTCATATTAAGTGAGGCATGTCTACAGCATTCCCAACAAAAAATGTATTAAAGAAAACCTCACATTGTCTTCAATATAATCCAAAACAAGGCTGAAGTCTTTGATCTAACATTTCAGTTACCTGGGTGTCCCTCTGGCCACTGCATCAGCGGATGGCAGCAGCAGCCTCTGCTCCCGCAGGGCTGTGTTCACTGCACATTGAGAACCAGACTCTACCCTGAGTACAATATGAGTAAATGGGCATGGTGCAGTGAGGGTTAGAGGCCACCGTCTGGTTCTTCCCAGCAGCTCTTCCAGCAACTAGTAGCTCAGTAGATGCTAGCAGGGAACAATCCCTGCTCTGTGGAAAGTGCAGGTGCTGAAATTTGAGCAGTGAAGGGAAGGGAAGGCTCCATGCACCATTCCATCCCCGTGCAATACAGGCACACTCTGGGCCTTTGCAGCCTTAAACAACCCTTAAAACAATCTTTTTTAAAAAAAGCTTATTCCAAATGGAGATCAAACTCTGCATCTCTGGCATTGGCTGCATGAATCCCTGAGAGCCACAAAAGTTTCCTCAAAATCAGGTCCCTCCTGATACAAAGGGCACAAACATGACCGCTGGCAATTGCACCACTTGCTGATATTCCTCTGGATAGAATTCTGGAGCTCATTACAGTGACTGCTAAAGGCCTGACCCAAAGCCCATTAAGTCAATAGAAAGGCTCCCACTGACTTCAGTGGGCTTTGGATCACGCAGTATGAGAATGTCTGAAGAATCCAATATACTGTTGTACAGACATATAGAAAGATCCTAAGTTTAAACACCCTGGTAGACCACATGGTGGTGTAAAATATTCAAACACTACACCACTGGTATTTATGTTGTTGCAAGTTGTATATCCTGGACCAAATCCAAACTTGGTGTAAGTGGATGCAACTCAAATGGAGTTCATCTGTTCACATCAGATCTGAATTTGACCTTTTGAATTTCCCCCCTCATTATTTCGCTTTTGATAACCATGTGCTAAATTCAAGCTTAAATTGATGTTCAATAAGTTTCCACTGCTGACATATTTAATTGTAAAGGAAACCACTTACCCATGAATATGGAAGATCCACATCAGTGACGGAGCAAGTAAGATGCGGATGATGAGAACAACAAGTACAATTTTCCCACTTTTCTATTTTTGAGATCACGAAATCACATGGGCATAGCTGATTATTGGGAAAGGGCTTCCAGTCACTCCATAGCTGAAATTCAGTTTCTGAATGGATGGAAATATTTCCTGTATTGCTCAATCTGGAAGTATAAGATCTTCCCAAAGAAGCAGAAATAAAATCTGCTTTAGTCTCAGTTTCTTCCTTTCGCCTAGCATTGTCTTTCCAGACCTTCTTTTCCTGGGACTTGGTTAGTTTCATGCAGGAAATCAGTGCTTCCTCCTCCTCTTCAGAGAGACAGGAGTCTTGAGGTGGATCTTTAAAAATGTAAAAGATTTTCTTTTTACAACCTGTTGCATTTGCAGTCAGAGTATTTGCTCCCATTTGAAATGCTGCCCAATGAGTTGTATATACTGAAAGCAATCAAAAACTCTGTAAACTCAAAGAATAATGGCAATTAGAGAGATGGAAAAGACTGATTAATAGGTTAATGACTCTGTCCAAAGCAGGATTTATTTTCCATTTGATAAAATGTCTTGCTGCTCCCTCAGAAGCCTGGAGAATTTTGCTGGTTCCAGAGGGCCATTATAATGGTAATTTCTGCATTGAATATGGTGAATTCATTATACAAACATCATTATGATGCAATACTCACACAATGTGTGAGTTTGGTTTAGGAGACAAATTGACAGAGACCGGAATATTTTCCTGAATAATTCACCTACTCATAGGCTATGCATGGAAATCTCAGAGTAGCTGCTGAACCCTGAATTTCCTCATGTGGTTTTACAGCGTCACTGATTCAGCTGGGGCAGCAGTTCATTAAATGGTCTCAATTCATTTTGCTGGGATTAGTTTCAAAATAATCCTATACATAAATGCACCATATGTCCACACTGATGCTTGCACTTTAGACAAAGAACGGCTACACAATCTGATCAGTGATCTTGTGAAAGCACTTGAAAATAACCTGGGGTCAGCATCAGCTTTAGAATACCTGCTTGGCATCAACTTTGGGATACAAAGTTTGGGATTGGGATGCAATCAGGTGTGTTGCAACAATAACCTACTTCTTGTGCCACAGATTGTTGTGTTCTCTGGCACCTCCTACTGCCATTGACTCAAGGACTGATAAACGTCATCTTTTCTTCTGTGCATTTTGCCTTCTTCATGTAAATGTGAGATAAAGCTGTGAAACTTCATAAAAATCACAATGGCCCCAAGCTGGGTGTTCTACTCAGCTATTTAGGATAACCCCCACAACCCCTCTTCAGTTGCAGGAAACAGTATTTATTACTAAATATAAACAGATGCAATGGGAAATAATATTCCACGTATCACCTTTGTTATGATATCATAGCAGTGCAGTGACATTTGGTATGGCATCTAAGGTGTGATACAGAGCATCTAGACTTTGAATGACATAAATGCACCATAGGTCTATGCTAATGCTTTCACTTTAGACAAAGAACGGCCACACAATCTGATCAGTGATCTGCTGAAAGCACTCAAAAATAGATCAAAGCAAGATAATTTATTGCTTTCTTCAGTAAAGTGACATTTTCCAAATGTATGCAAGTACACTAAAATGGTTCTTTACTTACTGAGAGGTATCAAAACATGTTTGACATCATCCATACTATGTATACTGGCTTTCTTGGTTCGGACCAATTTCTGCAATCGTTTTAATGTTCCCATTGATTCAGCTTTATAATCGTCTGATTCTGGAACCTAATTGAAACACAAAATAAAAATGAGAATAAATAATAAACATTATAATGTACTACACAGGTGGTCTATTGTTTATTTTGAGAAGCAAGGAAGTTCAGCATCATAGTCAAGCACTTTGGATCAGTGAACAAGATGAGGATTAATCATCTCCGCAATGGCTTTGGAAGGCGAGTCTCGAGTGGCACGTTTGAGGTCACATATGTGATGAGAAGAGGGCAACCCAAGAAAAAACTTCACAGGAAAGCCAGGAGACCCATCAGCCCTAGATTCGTGCGCGTGCTGCTCACCTTTGTGGATCCCATATATCAGAGCCCTTAAATTACATGTGATGATACCGAAGGGTGTGGAAACCTCCACAAAACTGATGAATATCACCAGGCAAAAGCACTTGCTTTTGAAACCACAATTCAAGCAAGCATTTAAAGATGGTCTTAAAATCCTTCCCTATTCAGGGCAGCACTTAAACATGTGCTCAACTTTTAACATGTGCTTACATCTCAACTCTGTTGAGCCATTGGACTTGTGCTTAAGTGCTTTCCTGAATAGGGATGTTTCCCTAAAGTGGAGCCTTTCTTCTCTTCCTAGCTTAAATTCAAATCATCCAGATAATAAGACTTTTACTGGGCATTTTCCATCACCACAAAACAATTACAATACCCTATTAGGCACAAACAATCCTCCAGAAGTTTGGAGTTTGGGTTCCAAAGGCTTCTAGTATTGAGTAACATCTCTATGTGTGTAACTATTAGAGAGTTTGGATTTAAACAGTATTTATGAATATAAATGGCTATATTATTATATAATGCAGTCATAGAGTGGATCAAACATAGGGCATATAGAGAGCCAGGAACTCCTGAGTTCTAGTCCCAGCTGCAACATTGACTTTCTCTTTGGAGTTGGGTGCAGAAATTCTCTATTTCAGTAGCAAGCGAGCTGTTTCCATGGTCAAATGGCACCTGTGGTAACTGCCTTCCAGTGGGAACCAGCAAACAAATAACTAAAAGGAGTAAAACTGCAAATGGTTGTGTTTTACAATGGTGGATTTTTGGCACAAAGCTAACTATGATCTTCTAATTAAATGCACATTCTCTGCTGGTGTAAATGGATCTAGCTCCATGGACTTCAGTGGAGTGCCTCCCATTTACACCAGCAGAGAATTTAGTCTAATATATCAACACCTCTTCCATAATATTACAAATGATTAATTGCCGATGCTGATGTTATCAGCAAGTAATTCACAGACCTTACTGAACTCTCCCCACCAGTTAAGTCACACATCAAAGTTCCTTCCTGCTTCCTCATATGCATAATCCTCCACGCCAAGACAAAGACAGAAGAGGAGGTCGGGTCTGCATCATTTCTGCCAGCACAGTCTAATTAATGCACACAGTCTAATTAAGGTTACTTAAAAACTGAATTTGAGAGATTTGGCATGCCTTCAGCTCTCACTTTGGTGCAAGGAATGTAGGATGAGGCACTTATGCAGCACAAGCATCCTCACGGTACAGAGTAACATCCAACAATATCTATCATAAAGGAGGCACAACACATACTCATTTCCGATTTCAAAAATACCGCTCAATAGATCAACCTAACAATGCTTGTCAATAGAGATTTCCACACTTTGGATGTCAGCAGTTCAGATATTGGTGTGTTGAGCCCTGAAAGTGCTGCAAGCAGAAATAAACACTCAGTATATGTACAGCAGAAAGGCAAGTGGTGTTTTTAAGGAAGGTACTGCATTGTGACCTTGTTTCACTGCTGGAAAATAGTGGCCATTGGCAAACCCACAAAGTACTAAATCCCAAGCAAGTTCTAATCAGAGTTGATTTGCAACCTAAACTATAGCTCTTGCAGTGCACAAGTTGCATGGAGTTTATAAGAAATGGCCAGGGCTAAAGGACTGAAAAATATAATGGAGAAAAAGTTATAGACTAAATAGGCTCTTGAGATGTAATAGAATAGTAGAAATTGTGTTGAACCAAGGATAACTCAGAGAAACATTTCATCAGAACACTGTCTGAAAGATTAAAAGAGTTTCAGTATTTGTACATTCTGTATAATTTAGGCATTAGAAGCCAGCTCCCTAGCACTGGACTTCAGTGGAACTATGCTGGCTTACTCCAGCTGAGAACCCAGCCCTAGAGCCTCTCATGATAAATACAGTGAGAAGTCAAAGACTTTGGACCTGAGTTCTCAGTGCAAGTCTTTTGGCGAATTCAAACACTTGGCAAGTTCTGAGTCAGATTTCAAAGCCCCCACAGCTCAAGTATGTTCAGATTCAGGTTCTGGTTCACAACAGTGTAGAAATATGGAATTTAATTTTCTCGCTGTCTGGGACCTCATGAATCTATTTTGCAAAAGATGTGCCAGAGGGAGTGTTAACACTGGTGTAGGAGTGGAGAACTCTGATAAGCACTCACTTTGCACAGGTGTCAATGACTACACAAGGGCAGTGCAGAATCGGGCCCATGGATTTTTGATCTGGGGTTCTGATCTGGGATTTATGTCTAGGGGACAGCAAGACAAAATGGCACATAATCTACTCAGATAATTTTACTAATGGATAAAGTGCAATCCTCTTTTGTTTTTTAAAAAGCACTTATTGGGGAGTGTCTAATGTTAGTTAAAAGTAATAATAAACAAAATAGCTATCTCGTATGGACACAGATAACCTTGTAATATCTATTAGTGGCAGGGGAGCCTTTAGAAGATCTGGAGTTTTGCTTTGACTAAGCATCCAAATCCAAATGTTTGGCTGCTTATCCTAACATAGCTGAATTGTCTCAGTCTCGAAATTACACTGAAGTTGAGTCCCTACCGCACTACTAGCTTGAATCTTGGCAGCATTCAAGCTTCAACCCATCACCCTGATGGACCAGCTAGCTTGATCTTTACTCAAGCTAGAGATTATTGCGTGTGCTCAGGTGTTGGGTGAGGAGTAAATCTCAAGTTATACCGGGAGTTAACTATGCTGCCGAAGCTCTGAATCTCACAAGAGTTGGCTATACTGTAAGATTTCTAGTTCTTACTTGTTCCAGATGAGTGGGCAAATATTCAAGACCAGCAATCTCATGGCTGTTTTTTTATAATTTCATTGTAACACTCAGCCACCACCACCAAGTAAAGGTGTGAAAAAAATGTTGAAGTTTTGATTCCAGTATAAGGCAAAGATTCTACTGGGTACTTATTTTAAGTAAGAATCAGCACCCCAGGCAGTCTCAGCTCAGGATTGCTGAGACAAGAACTACTTGTTCTACTGGCTTTGATGATAATGCAACCTGATCTTGAGGAAGTCTCTTTTCTCCATTTTCCCTCCCTAAAATGAGGATAATAGTTAACAGAGAGCACTGGGTGAGTACTGAAAAACAGTGTTCATAATCAGATGTTTGAATTCCAAACAGCTGTTCACTTCAACCATGTTTGGGACTCCTTCTAGTCACCGTTCCCAAATGTGCCTCAGGGTGAGTATTTGTTCGCACAAACATTGGGGAACGGCTTTTTCTCCCCACCAAAAATACCTCTGAGAAAGAGCCTTTATGCACACACGCATATTCATTATTCTCCAGTTTAACAAGTTTTAGTCATGCAGAAATATTATGTCATTTAGGTGAGCAATCACACACCACAAATAACAAGTAACGAATAGTCTAAGTAAACAACCCACCCATTAGCTGAATTTTACTTGCATACACAGTTTGAACACTAATGAATAACAACTTTAGAAACATTAAAAAGTCTATTCATGAAACATGTGTGAACAGAAAAGAGGGTTACATTTGGCACAATAAATTATTCCCAACAAATACAGCGGACAGCTCTACTCCCAGAGCTGTTGGGAGGATTAATTTGGTGATATAACAGCATTTTGAATTAAAAGTGAACAGCACTATCAGCCAGATCCTAACACCCTCACTCACTCTTAGTAACGCCTCATTTGGGGACAAGCTATGTTGGTTTCAGTCAGATTACTTGTGAAGCATGGTACTTCTCAGCATGAATAAGCATGGCAGAATCTGGCCTGTGTGATTATTTTCTAAACTAGTTTGCAGGTCCCAAATAACTATGCAACTACATAGCAGTTATTAGCCTTGCAAAAATGCAAACTAAACATAACGAGACTGAATAAACCTATCTTCCTGTCTGTAGTATTATCATCATCTTACTATGAGAAATATTTTTATAATATTTCTTTGGAAGGTATTGGTAGTTTCCAATGTCATTTCTAGATGGGCTATAAATACGTGAATTCTATGCTGTGGTAAAACATTTGCTGCTGCATTTGTATGGTCGAACTGATTCGCAAAACATGTTGATTTTTTAAATCAAGAAAATTGGGTTAATTTAGTGCTCAGGAAAGTTACTACGGCAATGATGCAGGCAGTACTGAGAAACATTCTTTCACACATACCTGCTCATGAAACTCAACCCTGACCTTTCAGCAACCTTGCTATTTTAATCCTGAGCCTCAACCTACCATTTGGCCCAACTAAGCAGTGCTGATGGTGGGAGCAACAGATGTGTGGTTCCATGAGGAAAGAACACCTAACAGGAATTAGAAATTCTGTTTCCATAAAGGATATAATGACTGTCACTAATACTGTAGATCTGGAATGAGGGCTTTCAAAATTTTGGGATCAGAAATCCAGTGAAAGAAATCATAGTCAACCTATCAACTCTTGCAGAACACTCACATCTGAGGAAAAATACAAAAGTTCTCATCACAACTCACCATTTCACTGTTACTGGGCTCAGTCAGACCGTGAACTCGAGGTGGGATCCACTGTTCATAAGTCATCACCTTAACCATAAGGGAAAAAAACCCAATAGATAGTATATAAAAAAACATGAATGTAACAGCAAGTGTTGTAAAACAGAACGGTGAGAGCTATGCAAGCTCTCCAAGCTGAACTGTGTGTGTATAAACACTGTATCCTGACACTTCAGCATTTTGGATCTGTCAGAAGGCAATTTGGCGTTGTGTTTATTTCATCGATTGTCTCAGAACTAAGAGTATTTTCCCTTTCTGCCGATCACATGTTGGGTGCATCATTGCATATATGAGCAAATCTGGGGTTAGCCCACCGACCTAGTGACGGAGCTATACATTGCCAGCTGGAATGCTTGGGTCTTGATTCTCCACTCTCCAGACTGTTAGGGGTTGGGAATGCTACAGAGCACCAGACTATTCTCAACAATGACTCCTCCAGCTGATGTAGGAATGGGACGAATAGATTCCCAAAGAGTGTCTCAGTCAGGCCTCCTTAGCTGGAAGACTAGTGGGTGAGAATGAAGAACCTTGAGGGTGTGAGTTTGAATAGGGTTAAAAATGCAGAAGGAGTAGAAGGATTCTCAGAGGTCTATGAAGTAAGAAAAGAACAGACCACATGCTTTTATCATGTGTCCATAAACGATTCCTCTGGTCATAATGTTCCCATGATAGGAACATCATGGAGAAAACACTGATGCAGTCCCTGGTGGGCAAGCCTGACAGTGCTTATAGCTTATCAGTGAAAGTAATGAATGCTAGCCTTCTTTTCTTCATGAATATGAATGACATTTTGAAGGTTGAATGCAACCTAAGAATTTATGTGAGAAATGAGGCATGAAACATTTTTGAAAATGTATTAGCCCAAAGACTATTACTTCATATTTTATATCCTTCCCAATATGCTACAACCACTTTGAGCCACCAAGTGAGTGCTGCCAGAGAAGAACAAACAAGTATAAGGATATGAAAATAAGTGCTGAGAGTAAAGCTTCCATGAGATACTCTTTATAGTAAGCTATAATTATTGCAGGGCCATTCATGCTGCTCAGCCTCAAACTGTATTTCCCTTGCAAGCCACTTTTTTCAGGGCTTTACATGTAGTCCTGGAATAAAATCAGGCATTAAGCTGTATGCTGAGGAGGGGTTTAAGTTTTAAAAGCATTCAGAGAAGTTCATTAGATTATTTTTAAAGTTGAGAGAGAAATAATAAAATGTTTGCTTATTCCATTCACCATTCCCACAATGTTGGGCTCTTCCAGTTCAGGTCCTGGACAGAAAGTGGAAGTGAAAAATTATGAGAACAACATTTCAGAGACCTAAAAAGGCAATTACATCAATTTTACCCTGAGCCTCACTCACTCTCACAGATGGCAGGGGTAATAAGCGTCCACTAAAAGTGTTCTTCTAAAAGAAATCCATTAAAAGGCCAATATTTTCAAAATCAGCCTCTGGAAAAAAAATCACATCTTGCAGGTCTCAAACTAGCGTCAAAACTTAGAGGTGCTCAGCCCCTCCAGTTTCCTTTGAGAGATCAAAACAAAAATGGAGGCAGACCAATTAGAGGCTATTTTTAAAGTAGTTGGCCAGAGTTTTTTGTGGTGTTTCAAAGGCCTCGAGGAGACTCCTGGGCTCAAAGCAAAAATAAACCTTTTCTCTTGTTCTGATGCCTGAGAAGGAGCCCCTAGGAATCCATCCAGGAAGAAACAAGAAAAGGAGTACTTGTGGCACCTTAGAGACTAACCAATTTATCTGAGCATAAGCTGTAGCTCACGAAAGCTTATGCTCAAATAAATTGGTTAGTCTCTAAGGTGCCAAAAGTACTCCTTTTATTTTTGCAAATACAGACTAACACGGCTGTTACGAAGAAACAAGAGACACCACTGTGGCTGCTCCTCTGCGGGAGGGAAACAGCACCATAGATCCCACAAACTGATGGGAACAAGAGGAGAGGGAGAATTGTGGAGCACACCCCAAATCCTGGGGCACTGATGAGGGATAGCAGAGACCAGGGAAGCTTCCTAATACTTAGCAGCAAGAGAGGGAGGAAGAGAACAGGAAGCCAAGAGAGAAACTAAGGGGGAAAGGAGCCAATCCCCTCACCCTCCATACCTGCTTTTTGTGGGAGCTGCTGGAATAAAGACCCACTCCCTCTGCCAACAATATTGCCACAGAAGGGGCTCTGAAGCCAGGACCAAAACAGTTTTCCAGTCACCCATCTCCCTCTCCTTCCCATGGACACCTTGACTTCTACTCACTGTAATGTGTCATCTCTGATCTACCATGGGAGCTGAGCAGAGCACGTGCTCTGTGATATCTGACCTGCTCTTTGTACCTTCCCCGCTGCCCTCAGGGTGGGAGATTGCAACTAGGATGCTAGTTCCTTTTAAGAGTAGCATTCCAGAACCAACAGGACTGTTCCTTGTAGGGTTTACTCACAGTGGAGAAAGCTCACGTAGGAGCCTTCCAGTGTTTATTGTTGGCATTCAGATGCAATACAGTGATGAAAAAAGAAATCTACTGAAATCGCAGGTTTGTAAGTTCTTGCTTACATTACATGCTTTGGAATATTTTGGGCCAGATCCTCAAGCTTGTGCAAGCTGGCGTAATTCCATTGAAGTCAAGGGAGCTAAGCCAATGTACATCTAATGAGGATCTGGCCCTTTAAGTGAAAACAGTGGAAGGGAAATTCTTGGTTGGAAGTGAAATAAAAGTGGGGGAAAAAACGTTCTTGTGACTCCTGAGCCAACACTAGCTACACTTATTCCTCCTGTGCTACTCTGCTTCTCACCTTGCACCAGCTGATGACAGGTCATTAACTACTTTTATGTTATTATTATGCAGGCCCAAGGGTCAGACTTCCTTAATTGCTCATACTAGTGGGCTAATTAATGTAGTCTTATGAAGAGGAGTGTCAGGAGAGACAGTACATGTTTATATAAATTCAGAAAGCATTAGGACACATACACCAATGTGGAGAGTACCAGATTGTTCTAAGCACTTAGCATAGGTCTTGTCAGATAAAATTCCAATGTACTAATTTAACAGATACCTAGTCACTTTGAAAAACAAGTCTGTAAAGCATTAAAATGCATATGGTTTGCATAATGAAAGTGGTATGTAACACAAATCATCATCTGATTCTTCCTTGAAATTCTACTTCCCAAATACAGATGCACATCAATTATAAAATCAAATAGATATAGGAAATATGCTACTTCTGTGGACAGAGTATTAGATGCTGAATGGATAACATATTTCTTTTACCTGACATGTGGTTTCTTCTGTCTTTTTTCCTTGCAGTAAGTGTATCCTACCAGCAATAGGAAAATCTTCATTGTGCTCTGGAAAAAGATAAGGCATTTACCTACATAATTATGAGGAAGTCCATAGCGTTACTTGTTTCCAGGCAATATAAGGTCTGAAACTCGCTAAATGTATTTAGCTATTTTTTGACCCTCCAAAGTTAATTTCACATCACTTAAATGCACACTTTATTGCATTATAAAGATGATTTGAAGACTAAAGAGGAAACTGGCAAAATAGCTTACATAAATAAAATCCATTAATGTTTGTTGTTTCGTGTGTACTTAACTCCTCAGTTTACTAATTCAGAAACCCTACCAAGCAGCATCAGTCACTATTTTGCAGCTTCAGAGTATGAAATATTTATACTGAAATTATTGACCTCAGTAAAAACGATTTTTGCAATCCAGGATCTATTTTTGCTTCGGACTGAAAGAAGTATTTTCAAAAGGCTGAACTTTCTACTTCGTTCTTTTCAGGGAGCCATGACATTTACATGGGAAGGCTATGAGCTTTGAGTTTAGTGATAGCCAATAGGTGAGCAGGTGATTTGTTTGAACAACTATGGCTTGAGCCTACTCTCATTGAAGTCAATGGAAAAGTTCCCACTGACTTTAATGGTTCAGGAGCAGGGTCCTAGATGGTTGACTCCATTTTCACCGACTGTGGGATTAGGCTTTAAAAAAAACCTTTATCGTGGGGAAGAAAGACCCCAAAGTTTGTAAATGCTGGTGAGAATGTTTTGCGGATTTTTTGGTCTTTTCTCATGATAAGCTCTGTTCATTGTGGGCCAGAATTTGGCACATTTATTCCTTCTGAGTAGCATCTTACACAACAAGTACTCATTGACTGCAATGGGAGAATTCAGAGTAAGGGTATCAGAATCTGGCCATGTCGGTTTAGAATCTAATTGTATTTTCCTGTGAGCCAAATAAGAGCTAGATCCTGCAAACCCTCAAGTTTGTGACTGAGTTGAATGGGACCATTTCTGTGTATCAAGATACTCACATGTGCAAGTGAGGGCAAGATCAGAGCCTAAGAAAATAATGTGTGCGCTCACATGAGAGAAGATTTTTTGTAAACTGAGAAGACCTTAGGGACTGCACTTCTGACAATCAAGCCACTTACTCAAGCATATAAATGTGGATTTTGTGAGCCTCGCTTTAGGGATACATTTTGTAAATCACAGCCCATGATATTTTGTTTTACACTTAAGTACAGTTAAGTATTTTTCCGCATGTATCATTGCCTATGTAACTGATTTCCCCCCCTAAACAAAAGGTTTAACGGAACACATTATGTTTTGTCATACTTATGTTAACTTACCTACAAATAAAAAGCATCTAGCCCAAGATCTAGGTGCTTTGGATAAACAACAAAAAGTTCCATGCAAACCAATTACATATCCAGCAGCATGTCCGCGCCCATGAAGCTGAGATTAACCAACCCAAAGATCAGATCTTAAAAATAACCAGTACTTCTTGTAGATACTCAACCTCCATGTCCTCTAAGGCCCTGGGAAAATAGACAGGTAGGACATTAACTATTTCACTGATTACTGGCTTGCCATGATGTAAGCCAAAGGAAAGAGTAAGCTCCAAGGTAAAAGAGTTCACACAGAGAAATCCTGCCAGCAACTCCTCTATGGAAATTGAGATGGCTCAAGCTAAACGTGTGTTGGTTGCATATAGTGGGTGACTTCTTGCTAGTGCTCTGCAAAAGTGGCTGCTTTGTTAGCAATGAGTGATGCAACAGGCAGGCAGAGTTGCAGTGCTTCAGAGTTCTGTGTTTGTCCAGTAGAAGCTTGACCACTAGCTTGCAGTCCTGAGCTCCAGGTGTCCCACCAAACTACAGCCTTCCTGAAACCTGATCCACTTTCTTCAAACAAACGCACTCAGATTGCCCTGGCAAATGTGGTTTGTTTTTTTTTCCCCCTTAGAGATCTGGTGCACAATTTTTCAGCATTCCCTCTTAGGCCATGACATTTTAAAAGTTCACTTTTAGATTAAGCTTCAGGGTAACGGTTACCTTCTCTGTATGGTTATACATGCTCACACATATATAGTCAATAGCATAACTTGCTTTTCTCCCAATAATTTGTTCATCACTGGAAGGAGAGATCCCAAAGCTCATACAAGCTGGTAGAATGTTTTTCTGCAATCTTTTATAATAAACTCCATCTAAATGTTTGCAGGATCCAGGATGTAAATGGCTCATATGATGTAGCAATGTCTGCTGGGAACTCTTTGAAGTTAACAAAGAAAAATGGTAGTGCCAATTCAAGTGCCAATACTTTTGCCAGCTCTGATTAAAGTGTAGTTCTACTCTGAAGTGACTTGGTAAAAATGGCATTCTCGGGTTCCACACTTGTAGGGTGACCAGATATCCCGATTTTATAGGGACAGTTCCAATATTCAATACTTTTTCTTATATAGGCACCTATTACCCACTTTCTGTCCTGATTTTTCACACTTTCTGTCTGGTCACCCTACACACTTGTGTCCCAATCATTTCCACATCAGATTTTCCCTCATTTAGAATATTTTTTTTTCTTAACTGGCAGCCCTCCGGAGGTCGGCTAAGATCTGAAAATCAGGCGGGGTTCTCTGTGGCTCAGGTACCACTCCCATTAATCAAGATTCCTCAGGCCAAGTGACTTTGATGTGGCTGCACAGACATAAAGACAACAGGTGGCTCTGCAACTGGAACTAGGTAAATCAGTTTGTGGCTACACAAACCAGAAAAAAAATCCAGCTGCACTTCAAAAGATGTGTGTTCTGTGGAGCCCTCAGTGATAAATAAGGGAAAATCTTACTTTGTTATTACTACTATCATTATTCTGAGTAAGCAGAAAGGTTAAATACACAGAGGATGGAGATCTGCCAAATGAGAAGATGCTATTTTTACATAGTTACTTTGGGAAGCTGAATCACACATTAAACAAAGGACTACTGGGTGCATACAATGGAAAAAAAATATAACATCACTTGACATCAACAACAACAAAAAGAGCCATCAGTAGTAACAAATGTTAGATAGTCCCCAGCCAGTACCCTATTTCACCGTTGTAAAATCTATAATCAAAGCGTCGCCAGATCTGACCTGTACACACAGATTGACCTGCTCAGTCCACTGAATACACCAAATGCACACTTGTTTTGGCAAGAAACATACATATGCCTCATAGCAATTTGTGTAAATGGTAGCCACAATGTACCTACTGCTCTGGTTTGGTAGTATGTTAGACTCACTTTGTCTTGGAGTAAATGACTGCACAAAACGCAGGGCAAAAGAGGATCAGAACCATTAGCTCTGAGAGGTGGGAACTTCTTCCATTTTCTCAGTGTTTTTTTCTCTGATGCTAGTAATGACATTTTGAATGGCAACATTATTAACTGTTACAATGATGATCATTTTAGGAGAAGCAGCCAGTGAGCCTAGCATGTGAACAGCCTAGTTGAGAATACCCTTGCTACCTGATCTCTGATATTCATGTACGTGTTGCATCAATAGTCCGATGAATTCATTTTTATGGAGACTAAACAAACGGCCATGTGAAAGGCCTGATCCAGAGCACTCTGAAGTCAAGTTCTTGAATGTGGATCACAAAACGGGTGGAGGACTCTGTGCTGTCCACTATGCATTACTTGTTACATCTAGCACAAGTTCATATTATGCAGTTGACTTGCAGACCTTGAACAATCATCTCTGTTAGGATGAAAGTTTGATCAATAGCGATGCACTGTAAATCTTCTTGTAATGATTTTCACCACCGTGTGAAGGGGACTTCCCTTGAAATAATTGTACTGCAGAGACAGAAAGGGATATTTTTGTTTATTTGGCAGCCTTACTTCCTGATCCCTCTCGGCTCCAGCCCTTCCATTGTAACAACTGTCAACTTCAAAAATGTGCACTATTCCTTTTGCATGCTTTGGGAATTTAACAAGGGTACAAAAAAAAATCTATAGTACATCAGACAGTGGAGAAGATCAGAAAAACTCTACCCTTCAATTCAACACTACATTTCTAACCACCTTATTTTTCCCAGATGGCCATCACCTTCTGAATATTACAAAAATATTGAAACTCTTTTGGTTTGTTTAAAAACCAGTTCTGGCAGAAGCAAAATGACTTACTGGTAATTATTTCCTCCACAAATATTTTTCTTATTGTTTTCCCCACTGTATCAGCCACTGTTCTCCTCCCATACCACAGATTAGTAGGTCAGCTATCCCAACCATCAACAGGCTCTTTTACCCTTCCTCTGCTCATCACAAAAGCATAGTTTGCTTGTCACATTCCTTGCCAAGATCCTCCTTTAAAGGCTATCCTTTAGTATTCCTATAAAACCTGTTTCCCCATTGTGACATTCTATACCTTGGGGGAGCATACTGTAACCCCCATATTCCTCATTTTCGTATGTTCATGATCTTACATGTAAAGCATGCCTTGTAAGGTATATGGGGAAATGTTATGATCTGCTGAAAGTCATTTATCTATTCACATATGGGTATCATTAATGCATATGAAGTTATGAGAATTGTGTTGTATGGTGGTCACTAAAACATGCTGTAAGTTGGGGAATCAGCCATATATTAGCTTCCCAGAGGCAAGAGCAAGGAAAGTAACCAGCATCCGGGTGGGGTGTCAAACAACCCATCAATAGCCGTTGTCCAGCAAGGGAGCTACAATGCAATGACTCACCTGCACGAGGCCACACCCGGGGAATTGCTCAGCCTTGCTTGGAGAGACTCAGCAATGCCCCCCAGACATGCCTGGACTTGTGCTCCCCAAGCACATGGACTGAGGGTATAAAACAGACAGAGTGGACACATACTGGGCAAGAAGAAGAAGACAAGACTCCAACAGAGGAGATTGGCCCAGGTTTAAGGAAAAAAACTGTATATTAGGGACTACAATATCCAGTGTGGTGAGAAAAACTGCTTAATCTAGATGTTGCCCAGTCTAATAGGGTTGAGAGTTTAGACTGCATGCTTATATTTTATTTTATTTTGGTAACCACTCTGACCTTTTGCCTATCACTTAATATCTATCTTTGTAGTTAATAAATTTGTTTGTTTATTCTACCTGAAGCAGTGTGTTTGGTTTAAAGCATGTCAGAGACTCCCCTTGGGATAACAAGCCTAGTACATATCAATTTCTTTGTTAAAATGATGAACACATATAAGCTTACAGTGTCCAGCGGGCATAACTGGATACTGCAAGACAGAGGTTCCTAGGGTTGTGTCTGGGACCGGAGATATTGACTAGTGTCATTTGGTTGCACAATACAAGGAGCAGCTTACATGCCAGAGGCTGTGCATGAACAGCCCAGGAGTGAGGGTTCTCATAACAGAGCAGGGTAAGACTGGCTTCCAGAGTCAAGGATTGGAGTGACCTAGCAGATCACTGGTCCAGATAACACCAGAGGGGAACGTCAAACGCATTTTGTAGAAAGGAGAAACAAAAACTGCATAAACATTGAGCAACTATATCATAAGAATGGCCATACTGGATCAGATCAGTGGTTCATCTATCTCAGTAGCTTGTTTTCCAACAGTGGCCAAAGCCAGATACTTCAGAGGGAATGAACAGAACAGTGCAATTATTGAGTGATCCATTTCCTGTTGTCCGGTCCCATCTGGCTGTTAGAGGCTTAGGGACAGAGGATGGGGTTGCCTCCTTGACCACCTTGGCTAATAGCCATTGGTGGACCTATCCTCCACAAATTTATCTAATCGAATCTTTATCTAATTCTTTTATGAATGCAATTATACTTCTGCCATTGTGTGACAAAGTACTTCCTTTTGTTTGTTTTAAACCTTCTGCCTATTAATATCCTCGGGTGACCTCTGGTTCTTGTGTTATGTGAAGGGATAAATACAGGGGTGAAAGTAGGTCGAGTGACTTACCGGTACTCTGGGGCCAGCTCTGGCCCCCAGAAGGGGCGGGGCCTAGGGTGGAAGGGGTGGAGTTGAGGGGGTCAGAGCCAGCCCCAGCCCACCCTGTAAGGTAAGTGCCCCTCCCAGGGTAGCAGCAGCAGCCCGGGGCTCTGGGGGCTATTTAAAGGGCCTGGGGCTCCAGCCACTGTACCGGGGCATACCGGCTTGACTTTTACCTCTGGATAAATAACACTTCCTTGTTCACTTTCTCCACACCATTCACGATTATATAGACATCTCTCATATCACCCACATCCCTAGTCGTCTCTTTTCCAAGCTGAACAATCTCAGTCTTTTCTCTCTCTCCTCATATGGAAGCTTTTCCATACCCCTAATAATTTTGGTTGCATTTCTCTATACTTTTTTCCATTTCTAATGTATCTTTTCTGAGTTGAGGTGACCAGAACTGCATGCAGTATTCCAGGTGTGGGTGTACCATGGATTTATATAGTGGCATTATGATATTTTCCATCTGAGTATCTATCCCTTTCCTAAAGGTTCCTAATATTGTTAGCTTTTTGACTAGTGCTGTACATTGAGCAGATGATTTCAGAGAACTATCCAATGACTCTGAGATCTCTTTTTTGAGTGGTAACAACTAACTTAGAACCCATGGTTTTTTATATATAGTTGAGATCATGTTTTCATATGTGCATTACTTTGCATTTATAACACTGACTTTCATCTGCCATTTTGTTGCCTCATCACCCAGTTTTGTGAGATCCCTTTGTAGCCCTTCACAGTCAGCTTTGAACGTAACTATCTTAAGGAATTTTGTATCATTTGCAAACTTTGCCACCTCACTGTTTACCCCCTTTTCCAGATCATTTATGAATATGTTGATCAGCACTTGTCCCAGTACAGATTCTGGGGAACCCTGCTATTTCTCTCCAATGTGAAAACCGGCCATTTGTCCCTACCTTTCGTTTCCTATCTTCTAACCCAGTGGGTCCCAAACTTTTTCAGCCGCTTGTGCAGGTAAAGCCCCTGCCGGGCCGGGCCAGTTTGTTTACCTGCCGCGTCTGCAAGTTCGGCCGATTGCGGCTCCCACTGGCCGTGGTTAGCTGCTCCAAGCCAATGGGGGCTACTGGAAGCAGTGGCCATACATCTCTCGGCCCATGCCACTGGGAGCTGCGATCGGCCGAACCTGCGCATGCAGCAGGTAAACAAACTGGCCTGGCCCAGCCCAGCAAGGGCTTTCCCTGCACAAGCAGCAGAACAAGTTTGGTTCTAACCAGTTATTGATCTCTGAGATGACCTTCCCCTTATCCCAGGACCGCTTATTTTGCTTAAAAGCCTTTGGTGAGGGACCTTGTCAAAGGTTTTCTGCAAGTTCAAGTACACTATATCCACTGGATCACCCTTGTCCACATGTTTGCTGACACCCTTGAGAATTCTAACAGATTGGTGAGGCACAATTTCCCTTTACAAAAGCCATGTTAAATCTTTCCCAACAAATTGTGTTCATCTCTGTGTGTGATAATTCTGATCTTTACTATAGCTTCAACCAATTTGCTTGGTACTGAAGTCAGGCTTACTGGCCTGTAATTGGCAGGATCACCTCTGAAGCCTTTTTTAAAAATTGGCCTTACATTAGCTATCCTTCAGTCATCTAATAAACAGGCTGATTTAAGGGATAATTACATACCACAGTTAGTAGTTCTGCAATTTCATATTTGAGTTCCTTCAGAACTCTGGGGTAAATGCCATCTGGTCCTGGTGACTTATTTATCAATTTGTTCCAAAACCTCCTCTACTGACACCTCAATCTGAGACAGTGCCTCAGATTTGTCACCTAAAAAGAATGGATCAGGTGTCGGAATCTCCCATCCTCTGCAGTGAAGACTGATACAAAGAATTCATTTAGCTGCTCCACAGTGGCCTTGTCTTCCTTGGGTGCTCCTGTATCACCTCAATCATCCAATGGCTCCACTGATTATTTGGGAGGCTTCCCATTTCTGGTGTATTTAAAAAATGTGTTGCTGTTAGTTTGTGTGTCTTTTGCTAGTTGTTCTTCAAAGTCTTTTTTGGCCTGCCAAATTAAACTTTTGCACTTGACTTGCTAGAGTTTATGCTCCTTTCTATTTTCTCCAGGAGGACTTGGTTTACAATTTTTAAAGGATGTCTTTTTTGTTTCTAACTGCCTCTTTTACTCTGTTTTTTAAACAGGGTGGAATTTTTTTTCTCTTCCTATTTTTTTTAATTTGGGGTTTACATTTAAATTGAGTCTCTATTATGGTGCTTTTAAAAAGTTTCCATGCAGCTTGCAAGTGTTTCACCCAGAAAGTGGTCAGGAAGTGTGGTCCAAAGTCCACTGAAGGCAACAAAAAGACTCCCGTTGATTTCTCTAGATCAGGCCTATACAGCTCTATTTTCCAGGTACTTAAGAGTTTAGCTTAAATCAATGAAACCAAGGAAATTCAGAGCTAAAACTAGCACGCTGTCCTCACCTTGCCGTGTTGTGTCTAGGTAAGAGGATTTTAGAACAGAGGATGATCTTCATACCATATGTGCTGCCATCCCTTGGACAACAGAATCTGATACAACATCAGTCTTTCCTCTTCTAAATGTCTTTGCTTTGTTTGGTGTACTCTGAGTGTAGAACTCACCAATTTAGAAATAATCCTTACCTTTATTACTAATAGCTTAGGCTCTGATCCTCCAAAAAATTATGCATATGCTTAAGTAGGCCTGTGTTATGCAGTCCAACCAATCTCTCCAACAAGCTGGCAAATTATGGAGAATGTCTCCTCATAACTAGATCTGGACAATTGATTTTTTGGTTCGGTGGCCAAACAAGAAAAAAAAAGTTTCAAGTGAAACAAAATCTTTCAGTTTGGAGTATTTTTTTTTTTACCAGCCCCACAATCCCCTCTTTTGTGTCAAATCTAGATGAATTTCAAAACAAAAAGGTGAAAAGTTTTGTTTTAAAAATGTTGAAATGAAATATTTTGACTTTTTCAGAATATCCCTTCCCTCCCCCCGCCCATTTTAATTTTGCAAAAATTGTTCACGGAATTGGAGAACATTTTAGGTTGATCCAAAACGACATTCTTCTGTGACTAATCTATGTCCTGAAATTTTTTTGCCCAGCTCTACTCATAACCATGGTCTCTATCTAGCAAGACATCTATTTTCAAAGGGTGCATAATGGGGCAGCCCCATAGCACGGAATACAAGGTTTGACAATTCTTTCCCAACTTTTTTAGGTTTGTTCCCCAACCAAGAATTTACACTTAGTCAAATTTTCTGAAACAAAGAAAGAAAAGAAATAAGCTAAATACATGAAACAACCACACTTTCTATTAAGGTTTTATTTATATAGGGCTTTTAAAGAGTTAATAAAACATCAGCTGTCATAATTTACAGACATGAACAGTGTGTGTTACAGACTGCTATAAGCACATCAGTAGATCTACCTTCCAGTGGAAGGTATCATAGACATTACATAGTTGGGGTCGGCAACCTGTGGCTCGAGAGCTGATTTTTAGTGTCACTCTGCTGCCAGCCTGGGTCCCGGCCACCAGACCCGCTCAGCCTGCTGCCGGCCCGGGGTTCCGTCCATCCAGGTCGGCAGCGGGATGAGCGCTGGGGCCAGGACCCCAGACCGTCAGCGCGGTTGGCAGACGGAACCCCAGACCGGCAGCCTGCTGAGCTGCTCAGCCCGCTGCTGGTCTGGGGTTCCGTCCAGCAGCCCCTGCCAGACCGGGTCCTGGCCACTGGCCCTGCTCAGCCCACTGCCAGTCTGGGGTTCCGTTGGGGGGGCCCTGTAAATGTAAAATTTATTACTGGCATGCAAAACCTTAAATTAATGAAGACTTGGCACACCACTTCTCAAAGGTTGCCGACCCTGTAAATAAACCATGGTGATCAGCGATCTTTTGGAATATGACAACTGACTAACTATTTATTAAAACTTCTATTAACCATGTACTAAGAAACTATTTATAAATGGAACCATAATAGAAAGCGTGAGCCATGAAGGAACAGATGTGTACGTTAGCATTTCTCTGTTCTGATGCTGGTAATATGGTAAAATTATTAACTGTATATGTCTTGCTCCATGTACTATTTTTGGTTTACTTTTTCTTTACTTTTTTAAAAAAATAAAGAGTATAAAAAATCAATTCAAAAATCCCATCAGAATTTTCTCTCTTAGAGAACTCCACCAGGCTTCATTCCTTCCTACACAGTGGCTTGTAACATATACTCCCTGATTTCTTCCTAAGCTTCTTTGGACAAGCCCTACAGCTTGCCCACTACTGATTTTACTACTTATCATGCAAAATGCCCTCAAAAGCACTGGGATTTTGTACAGACTAAATGTAGGTTTTTGTTTTGTTTTAAATTGGGCTTTATAGCTCTGGTCCTACAAGCATGTGCTTATCTTTACACATGTGAGTAAAAGTCAATGTGTTACTCACATGCTTAAAGTTAAGCAGGTGCCTAAGTGTTCGTAGGATCTGGGCCTTAAATCGACATACAGGGGTATTTCATACTGGAAAATGAAAGTACCCTTTAGATGGACCAGTACAAAAGCCTCTAAAAACTACCCTAAATAGTTTGGTTGCTTTATGCTATAATATTTAATCATGTTTGTAAAGGGCTGTTCTCATGCCCAGTGCACCATTTCACGGTACATTTTCCAACCTATATTAAACCTGCAGCTGGGATTTCAAACACAGCAACACAAGTTTACCTATTAAATTTTAAATTGGATTTGTTTTTTTTCACACGCCCTTTCCCCCATGTCTACTTCGTTTGATAAGGAGGTAGGGATTGTGAGTGCTTCTCTGATGGCATATAGGGTAGAAGTCCTTAGAGCAGAACCAGCTGTCAGACAGACAGAATTAGAGCTTTTATAGTGACAAGTTCTTCTACTCTAGCTCCTCCACCAAGGAGCTAGATAAGTGAGGATCAAGAAGCTAGCAGGGCATACCAGGTTTGGCTGAGTGAGAAACAACAGGATATTCTGTGGAACAAAAGCACAGAGAGCACGGACATAGAGCAGAGTGGAGCTGCAGGAGTCTGCTTGCTAAGTACTGTACAATGACCACTTTAGGTCCTGCTGTATCTCTAGCCACCTTTGTTGCCCTTCTCTGGATTCTTGCAGTTAGGAAATATGACAAGATCATTGCCCTGCAATCTCTCCCTCAAGAAACAATGCAGCCAAAGGAAATGGGAATTTTGCCTGAATGAGGAGGAGTCTGTAGCTGCATACTTTAAAATATTACAAACAGTGCTCAGAACTGCCTGCAAAAATGCAGAAATGGGTGCAATAGGTTTTCATTTAAAATCCTAAACCTTGTTATTCTACCTTGATCAGTCAATCCATAGACCTTATCCTTTTGCAAAGAGGATGTAAGGGGAAGGAGTGATAATTTACCATCTCTAAGTCCCATACAGACCAAACAGGTTTTGTGAGAAGGAACTATGCAGGGGTTGGGAAAGGGGAAATAAAATTCAGTCTCCAGGCCATGGGCAGGGCAAGGAGCAGCCACACGGATGCTCCATGGCTGCTGACCCAAACCCATGAATAGGAACTAGAGTAGGGGCTGCAAAACTTGTGCATCCCTCTGTGTGTGAGTTTTGTTGATACTGGGTCCACCAATAATGACTTCCAAGGCTTATGGAGAGCCCAGTTCTGCTGGGTATAGAGAAAGTGGAGTCCCACCGCATGCACACATCACAACTGTCTATCCCCATGCCACAGAACTATGGCCCATAGACTTTATTGGGTGAAGTATCCCATTGACTTCACTGGTGCTACTCACATAAGTAAAGTTACCCACTGTGACCCAGGAAGCCCCCAGTGCCAACTGAAAGAAGGCAAACCATACCATATCTCACATTAGGCCTGACATACTCATTGCCCCAACTCACTGTTCTCATAATGTATGAGCTGTCATGTAAGATACCATATGCAAACTGGTGACAAGCTGGCCATTAATATTATTGTGTGATGCATAAAGAACTATAAATGCGTGTGGGGAAAAAATGTTCTTAAAAGGCATTTTGCAAGCTGTGCATAAGCCCAAGCTGTCCTAGACAAAGGAAAGTTGTTTCGCCTGTTTCCCTGTGTCTTCAATGTACATTGAGCCAGATAATATTGCAGAGAACAATGAAAAGTACATCTGCCGACAGGCTAAACAAAGCCATCAAGCTAAACAAGAGGGATGGGAAAACTGCTTAACAATCACAACAGCAGATAAGCCTGCACCCCCAGGAAGCCTTCCTGGCTCTTGAATCAGAGACAATAGACTTTGGGAAATGTAAGTGGAAGCAGAAAGCCATTTTGGCATCCACCATCTCGGGGACACAAGAGGCCAGAGCTCTTGTAATCTGAGAAAGATGGATCCTTCAGTTGAGGGGGGGTTGAAGTCTCTGCACACTGACTATAGGTGAGAAATCTGTTTAGACAAAGATTATAACCTGCTGAAGTTAAGTTTTAGGCACGAGAAAGTGTGTTTTGTTTTACTTGTAACCGTATCAGTGTCTTCTATTCTTATTTATAATCACTTAAACCTATGTGCTTTGTTTAAAAACTTATTGTTGTGTTACAAAACCATCTCCATGCTGTAAAAGATGTGGGTCTTCAGTTAATCTATCAGGCTGGTATATGTTCTGTCTCTTTGTAGGCTGTGAGCTTAACCTCTGTGAGGGTCCAGTGAGAGGGACTGGACACAGCAGGAACTCTGGGGAACTCGGGAATTGGGGTTCACTGATTGTTATTTGCAACACAAGGTTTGGACTGGCAGACTCCTGAAGATTTTGCTAGCAAGGCAGACAAGCTGGAGTGTCAGGAAGGAGAAACATAGCTTAGCAGCAGCAAAGCTCTCTCTTGCCATGGTAACGCAACCACTCACAGTTCTAGATGACCTGTGCAGGGCGTTACACTCGTACTCAGCTGTTTGCAGAACTGGGCCCCATTCATTGCATTGGGGGTGGGGACATGCTGTGACCCAGAGACTACAGGGTGAATATCACCTAGAGTCTGTACTTTGTTTTATTTAAGCTACATTTTTTCTCTCTCATGGAGGATGTAAATCCAAAGACGGCTTGACAAATTATTTAGACAGATTATTGGTGAAAAATGAGAAAATTTTCTAGGTGCCCTTTAAAATACTTTGTGGAAAATGCAAAATCAGCTGAAATACGTTTAGCAATTACCTTCAAGCTGACAGTGCCTTTTGATGTACGAATCATTCGCAGGCTTCTTGGAATTCTGCCAAAGTGCGCCATTCACATTTTTCCTGTCTAGAGTAAAAGCATCGAAAACATTCACCTGCATTCATATCATATCTGTGAAATAACGGGAAAGTCTATACAATATTCTCAGAATGCAAATCAAAGAAGCTCAACAGTATACTGTAGCATCTGCTCAGAACATGGACATGAATAAATGGCTTTGCCAAAGTGGAAATTTGATGGATGGATTTTAGTGTGGCAGAGTTCAAATGCATCATCTATTGACATTGCCTGCAGCCTCATGTAACACTGTTTAAACATTATTTAAATTAGTTTTAATACTATAACCTCTGGTCTGAAGGCTTTGACATCAGCATTCTGTGGCTTTCCAGATATCTTTTTCTGGTGTAGGATTTATATAAATATTATTTAGATTTATAATGTAATGAACTAGTTAGTGTATATAAGCACCATTATTCCCTTTTGGATGGCATCATAACTGCCCAAATGTGTATCCTGGGCACTATACTCCTAACACAGATGCCACGTTAGCTCAAATGGGAAAGGCCAGTGCTTTTGAAACAAGAAAATCACACTTCCCTCCCCATGGTAAGCTTCCAAGTGGCCACGGTGTGCAGCATATTGATAGCCACGATGCTCCTAGATGGCCACAGACTTGTTACAATATACTGGGCCTCACCCTGCTATTCCCAGAGAATTTTCATTATGAAGGTATTAATTGGTTCCATGAAAATGACAGGAATCTGTTATAAATATGGAGCTGAATCCCGTAGTCCAAATAACATTGCCTTTTAGAAAAGCTTTCCTTATGTAAAGCTGCAGAATCAAATCAACTATGAGCATATATGTTCTAAAATGGATATTAAATATGGGAGGCTGTAGAACGTTTCGAAATGGGGATTATTTATGACACTGCTAAGCAATTCTTCATCCCTAATTCAGTCAGGATACAAAAAAAGAATCCTGAATACATAACTACAAATTTTCAAAGACTACAGCATAAAATGAATTGCACCTAGCATGGGATATATAATGCAATAAGAAGAGGTTCTATAAATACATTTGGAGCAAGAGAAAGACAAAGGAAAGTGTAGGTCCATCACTTAGCAGGGAAAAGAGATCTAATAACAGATGACATCATGAAGGCGGAGATGTTTAATGCCTATTTTGCTTCAGTCTTCACTAAAAAGGTTAATTGTGACCAAATGCTTAACTCAATTAACATCAGTAAAAAGGCGAAGGAACACAAGCGAAAATAGGGGAAGAACAGGTTAAATAATATTTAGATAAGTTAGATGTATTCAAGATAGCAGCACCTGATGAAATTCATTCTTGATATGTAAGGAACTAACTGAAGCAATCTCTGAACCATTAGTGATTATCCTTCAGAACTCGTAGAGGATAAGTGAGGTCCCAGAAGACTGGAGAAGGGCAAACATAGTTCCTATCTTTAAAAAGAGGAGCAAAGAGACTCAAGAAATTATAAACAAGTCATCCTAACATCAATACCTGGAAAGATACTGGAACAAATTATTAAACAATCAATTTGTAAGAACCTAGAGGATAATAGGGTGATAAGTAGTAGCCAACATGGATTTGTCAAGGATAACTCACACCAGACTAACCTAATGTTCTTCTTTCATAGAGTTACTAGCCAACTGGATGCAGGGAAGCAGTAGAGGGAATATATCTTAATTTTAGAAAGGCTTTTGACATAGTCCCACATGACATTTTCATAAGCAAACTAGGGAAGGGTGGTTTAGATGAAACTACTGAGTAGGTTGGTGCACAGCCGATAGAAAGAACACACTCAGGGCATATCTACACTACTGTGCTACATTGGCGCAGCTGCGTCAGTGCAGCGCATCTGGCGAAGACGTGTCATGCCAATGGGAGAGCGCTCCCCCATCGGCATAATACTCCACTTCCGCGAGAGGTGGAAGCTATGTTGGCGGGCGAGCGTCTCCCGCTGACAGCGCAGTGTGGATACCGCTTTAGGTCGATGTTACTTAAGTCATTCCAAGGATGTCGTTTTCACACCCTTGGGCAACATAAGTTACATCGACTTAAGCAGTAGTGTAGACCAGCCCTGAAAGAGCACTTATCCATCGTTTGCTGTCATATTGGGAGGGTGGATCTAGTGGGGTCCGACAGGGGTCAGTCCTGGGTCTGGTACTATTCAATATTTCCATTAATGACTTGGATAATGGAATGGAGTGTATGTTTATAAAATCTGCAGATGACACCAAGCTGGCAGGAGTTGTAAGCACTTTGGAAGATAGGACTAGAATTTAAAATGACCTTGATAAACTGAAGAATTGGTC
Organism: Eretmochelys imbricata; assembly: GCF_965152235.1. NCBI lineage: Eukaryota > Metazoa > Chordata > Testudines > Cheloniidae > Eretmochelys > Eretmochelys imbricata. The sequence continues at coordinate 177,792,490 of NC_135572.1, read as the reverse complement.
TGAAATCAACAATATGAAATTCAATAAAGATAAGTGCAAAGTACTACCATTTAGGAAGGAAAAATCAAATGCACAACTGCAAAATGGGGAATAACTAGCAAGGCAGTAGTACTGCTGAAGAGGATCCAGGGGTTTAGTGGATCACAAATTGAATATGAGTCAACAATGTGATGCAGTTTTAAAAAAGGTTAATATTCCGGGGTGTATTAACTTGAGTGACGTATGTAAGACAGAGGAGGTAATACCCTATTTGGCACTGGTGAGACCTCAGCTGGAGCACTGTGACCAGTTTTGGGTGCCACGCTTTAAGAAAGATATGGGCAAATTGGAGAAACTCAAGAGAAGAGCAACAAAAGTGACAGGGTTAAAAACCTGACCTAGAGGAGAGATTAAAAAGACAGGATATGATTAGTCTTGAGAAAAAAGGACTGAGGGTGGAGGGGACCTGATAGTCTTCAAATATGTTAAGGGTCATTATAAAGAGGCTGGTGATCAGTTGTTCTCCATGTCCCCTGAAGGCAGAACAAGTGGAAATCAGCTTAATCTGCAGTGAAGGAGATTTAGGTTAGATATTAGGAAAAACTTTCTAACTGTAAGGATAGTTAAGTACTGAAACAGATTACCAAGGGAGGCTGCGGGAATCCCTGCCACCGGAGGTTTTTATGAACAGGTGAGACTAACACCTGCCAGGGATGGACTGGGTATACTTAAGCCTGCCTCAGTGTGGGGGTATTGTCATTCCAAGCTGACCCCAGCGCTCCCCCTTGTAGGCAGGTGTGGTGTTGCAGTCTAGCCCTCACTGTGTGTGAGAAAAAACCCCAAGTATCACAAGTACAGACAGACTGTTAGACACTAAAGAGCACCCCCTTTTGGAGGGCTGCACTTGCTAACAGAAAAGCCAATGTGTAAAAAAAAACTTTCATCCCAACATTTTAGCTGGGTGATGAGGTCATTCTTAGTCCATCTATCTCCCACCTGAGTCCGCTGCTCACCTCTATCCAGGCTCTTCCCTGGTGGGTCTCTTGGTTCTGGTCTTTGCCCCTGAAGTTAGTTGTCTTGCCTCTGCCAGATTAAGATCCTTTTCTGGAGTCAGGAATTGGGGGAGGTCTATCCACTGGGACTCTTCTCCACGGACAGTGGGTGTTACTTGCCAGCCCGGGCTTCCAGCCAGTGTCAAGGAGACACCCAGCCTTCTTGAATGCCTGCCAACTGCAGTCCTCTGTTTATAAGGCTCCCCTCTGTAGGAGCACCTCTTATAGGCTCCCCATTCGGGTGGGTTCCCCAGAAAGCTCACCCTATAGACTCTCTGCTCAGGCCCTCCTGGGAGCTCCCCTCCTCCAAAGCTTTCTGTCTCCCTTGGGAGTTCTCCTTTAACTTGAGCTTGGGTAACCATTAGTAGGTCCAGGGATTTGTTTACTCATCAGCCATTGGGGCAATCAGTTACCTTCAGTGGGCAGTCACAGGCAGACTGGGCCCTAACTCCCCATAAAGGGCAGCTGCCTTGTGGTGGGGATGGACTAGCTGACCTCTTGAGCTCCCCTCCAGCCCTACATTTCTATGATTTTATTATATGCATTTTTCCTTCTTTGCTGGGGGCGGCGGGGTGGGAGGGTGGGCTACAACATCACGAAAAGCAAAACTAAGTCTTAACCAAATTTGACTCTGAGCAATTAGCACATACAGAAAATGGTTTAAAACGTTACTAACCAAATGCTTCATTTTCAGACATGGACTTCTGGATGGTTCTAAAAGAAATTAAAGAAATGTACCATTAGCTGCCATTTAGAGTTAACAAGTAAAATGAATTTATTCAAATACTGGTATTTTCAGACTAATTCTTCAAAGCAGTGTCTATGGATTTAGCTGTGCTACTCCCACTGGTTTTAACTGGAGTTACTCAGCTTTTTTCATACACACAATCACACACTCCATAACGGAGCTTTGAAAGTTTATAGATATTTGTTTTGCTAACCGTTATTTTTGGAGTCTCTTTCTGGAATGGAGAAATGTCAATAGTATAGTTAAGCAGTCTGTCAAGAAGACAGGAAGTGATATTTTTCCTAGAGATTATCAGAATCATCCCAGAGCTGTAGGCCTTTAGAAGCTTAAATTTGCTGCCTTGCTAATGGACTGAACCAAAACCCTGGGTCTGAACAGAACTGACTTTAGGATGCCCAGAATCTGGGTCCAAATTTTGCACCTCAATCTCCTATCTAGTTTTTGTATACCTGTATTTGATACTAATATACCAACATACTTCACTAATTCTTTCCACATGCATCCATTTGCAGTCATTTTGCTTTATCCATCATCATTGGAAGTGTATACCAAGTTCAACTTAAAAAATAAATCACTCCGAATCAATATGATGATAGCCTGTGAATTAATTTTTTCCATCCTATCCACCTCCCCCATAATTAGTAATCTGTGAGCTGTACAATGTTCCACATAAAACAGACAATTTCTGATCCATCTGTGGTGATATTATTTGAGTATCAAGATGGTTGAATTGTTCATTATGAAATAATATTTATTCTAAAGTTAACCTTTTTAGGTTGAATTAATCGATTTTCTTCTTACTGACTAATTATTTATAAGTATTGACCAAACTTCTGGACTTCCAGATTGCGAGTTGTTCACAAAGTTTTGACTTGGATCATTCACTGTTTTTTTGTATTGTATTGTTGATCACCTGGGTCATGTGTTACTGTTTCTATCCAGTGATACGAATTACTGAAAAAATTTAACCTTGCCCTAGTCTGCATTTCAAAGTTCTACCATATGTCAGTTAGGGGTGTGTTGTTTTACTGCAATAGTATTACCAGTAAAAGCTCTGTCGTGGACACAGTTTACCAGTATCAAGGTGATTTACACACTGATATAGTACTCCCTTTCCAGTACACTATAATCTATACGGCATAAAGCACATTTATACCAGTATAACTGCACCCATGCTAGGAGGGTTGTGCCGCTTTAACTACCAGTACCAGTACAGTTAAAGTAGACAACCCACATGGGAGTAACAAAAATCACAAACGATGCAGTAGCAATATATGAACAATCACTCATTCTAAAATGCATTACACCTTTGAAATTTGTGAACATTTTCACATGGTACTTATCAGAACACTGAGCAGCACCCAGTAGGACCTCACAAATCATAGCACACTTATAAATCAGTATTCTTAGCATTTGACCAGATGTAGAGTAAGACCATTTGGCCAACATCATGAAGTTTTCCCTTTGTCTTTGAACACTTTGGTATCTGAATTTCTCAGCTATATTGGTTGGCAACACTTATTCTGAAGTTATTAGAGTCTACATTTAAAAAAAGCAAAAAATGCATACGGAGTCCATGGATTTTCATGTCTGTCATAGACAGACAGATGAGCTCTCCTTCAAACGCGCCATTAGATGAGATTTCATTTGAAAGAGACCTCTTTAGCAATGCAATAACCTGGATTCTTAAGCCAACAAAGAATTTTCAGTAAATTCCTCTACTCGCTCCTCACTATATTGTTAGTACTTACTGGTCATTAGCCCAAATCATAACATTGGCTCACATACGACATACTCAAACTATTCTGCTGTCACATGAATACTTTAGAAAATACAGTCTAGTTAATCCAAATCATTTTGCAAACTAATTTTTTATTTGGATTAAACACAACCAAAAAACTCCTTCAGAAGATTATTGGGTCAATGGTACAAACATGCTAGAAACTAGGTTACCACTTAAATCTTTCAGAAAAACAGACATATGGTTCAGGCATGTTCTGATTAACAAGGACTCACTGCACTTGATTTTGGACGTCCTGGTTCCTTTATTTTGGAAGGAAGGATTTATTCATATGAACAAGCAATGGTGAAAGAACTTTAGTAATGCATTTTGAGCTTGCGACTCACTTTCCAACTTGCAGTACCGTTAGATCATTGATACACTATTAATAATACACATAGAATTTATAATAAAAATGACAAGCTAGGAGGCACAGACAAAAATACTGACAATGTATAGAACTTGAAATGATCTCAGCTTACTTTTTCTTCCTTGTCAGAGTGTTCTCAAAATCAGAAAATTCCTTTAAAAAGACAGAAAAGCTGGTGTGAAAATGAAGAATGTTTAATCTACATATAATATTCTTCGTACAACATGTTATGAAAGGAGCTATCAGATTCTTTTCTATTTGTGTTTATTACATACTAGTATATAAAGTCTTAAATATTTTAGCTTAGGGAGTCACTGTACAATGGGAAAGATAGGTAGTCAAACTCTAGGTGGCTTGGTTTTCAGGGGCTTGAACATATACACCTCCTACTGAGTGCACAAGACTCTGAAATTGACACTTCCAAGTATAACATCTCTGAAAAATCAGCCCGCATTACCCTTATCAGCCAGCAAATGTCATATTTGCTGAACAATGTGATTCCTAGAAATATCCTCCTAAAAAGTACAAAATAACCGTATGTGTTAGGAGGATATAGTAATTGCCTATTGCCATAGAATGTGGCTCTAGAAGGGAGCAGAAAGATGCAAGTTGTGGCATCTCTTATTACATGCATGGAAAAATCAGTGCATAAAAGACAACAAGAAACTCTGGGGGTGAATCTTCACTCTTTAAGTTAGTTGGACCCACCCTGGTCTTGAACTAAAGCTTAACTTCAGGAAAGGCCACAGAAGACAAGCTAGGATAGAACAGAATCTCTCATCAAAATATTATTTTGATACCTCTTTATCTAGAATGTTGGAAATATAAATCAATTTCATGTCTGTGTTGGAAGCACAAAATGAGGTAAAAATTCCTGTGATGTACCCTATTCCTACTGGGCACACAGTGATACATCCTAAAGAAGAAAAGTAATATATATATAACTTTACAGCTGTTTCCCCCCATACTTTCATTTTATTTTATTTCATTTAACCTTCTTCATATAATGGCATCAATGTTTTTATATTCTGATCAACACCATGGAATCTAAGCGTTTCATCCGTGACATTTAATATATTAACCTTCTGAAGGGTTTTACTATAGGAGGGGGCAATCCAAATGTGGAATTTATGTATTAAATATTTTGTTACACACTTTTCACGTCTCTTTTGAAAGGTGAGTTAAAAGGGAACGCTTTCATATAGATTGTGTGGGATTATATTAGCTGGGGTAGAAGGTTCTATTAATGTCCTGGCATTTTGATTATTATATGTGCCATTTTTAAAAGAATGTTTATGTATCTGGAGATTTGTTCACTGGTGCAATGCACAAATCAAAACATTAAACAATGTTCAATCTTTGCTTTGAAATACTGCATGCAATTTAAGATGAATGTGTTGTGGATTAAAGCACATTTCAGTCTTGGGATGCTCATATGAGGCTGTTCAATAGCGCTAAGAGAAACGGCTTCATTAAATTAGGCTCAGATCCTAACACACAGAAGTCCACATCACAAACGAGAATTAATGAATGCACTTTCAACTCAGGCAAGATCTAGAATTTAACCAGATAAAAGATTACCTTTTTTAATGTTCCAAATTTGCTACTTCATCACAGTACCTATCGGGAAAAGATACTGTGTTCCACACAAAGTGCTATATGAAAGACTAGGGAAAGCTCACAGGTGTTAATTGTAATGCTTTTATGCTGCTGTCTCTGATAGAGGTGTAGACAAAACTCTGAAAAAGAACTGTTTACTCCCCCTCACTCCCCGTATATACAGTAAATCCAGAGAGGTTGACAGAGTAATGTATCTGAGAGATTCCTTTGGAGGCATGGTGCCAACAACTGCTGTAACATATCGAAACATTTTGATTTTTCAATAATGTTCATGGAAGAATTGTGTTTGGGTGTCAGAGACCTTAGGTCAATATTATTAAGGATAAAATGCCCTCCAAATCCTTAGGAGGTTTCTGCCTCGAGCTGACCTGCAGCTCTGCCTTTGCAGTCAACTGTCCTAAAAAGAACTTTGTAAACCAGAATCCATCTATTTGCTGTGATGTCAACTGAGAGACTATATTAACATGAGAGGCTCCTAATTCACTTGTTGGGAAATAAGGGAAGATTAATCCCAACTGAATATTTTGAGAATACTTGAAATTAGCTATCAGACTACACCAAACTTCAATTTATCCACCCATACAGAAATTAATTATATTAGTTAAAATTTATTGTATTATAATTCTAAAGAATTATTAATAAATTTGCATATTTTAAAGCCAGCAGCCTGACATAGAACATTCCTTCATTCTCCATTGGCACTGAACATGAAAATGTAGGTACAGATGTTTGTCTTGTGATTTCAGATCTATGCTTCAACAACGGTTTATTTAAATCTACCTAGATGTTTATATGTGGTTACATGGTTTTGCAGGTATGTTCATTGGACATACTGCAACAGTGACTAAATATTAAAGTATGGACATCATCATCATCATCATGTTCCTATTACACCTCTGGCATTTAGGGCAGTGACGAAGCTCCTCCACTCCTGTCTGTTTCTGGCAAATCTTTCAGTAGTTTCCCAGCTGTGCCCCACATTTTTCAGCTCGGCTTCCACAGCTCTTCGCCACGTTGTTTTCGGGAAGCCTCATTTTCACTTGCCTTCAGGTGTCCATCTTATTGCTACTCTATGATAGAATCAGTTTCCATCCAAAGCACATGGCCAATCCATCTCCAGCGCCTCCTGGCAATGATGGTGCTCAGATCCTCTTGTTTGCACTGTGTCAATAGATCTTGGTTTGAGATTGTTCTGGCCCAAAAGATATGGAGGATTTTTCTGAGGCAGGTTGTATGGAATGAAGACAGTTTGGACCTGTCATACTTTCTCATTCCCCAGCATTCTGCACTATAAAGTAGTGTTGAAAGTATGCAGCTCTGATAAATCTTGAGTTTAGTTTTGGTATTGTATTCTGATGATTTCTAGACTGTATTTAAGCTCCTAAAGGTGTTTCTGGCTTTATTGATTTTGTTCTGGATTTCCTGGCTTGTTCCACCATCCTGGCTGATGGCGCTGCCCAAGTACGTGAATGTTTCTATGTTGGTGGGAACATAATCCTCTATCTGAATTGGTGATGGTGAGGCAATATTAAAGGTCATGATATCTGTCTTATTATGGTTTATTTTCAGTCCAATTTGCTGGCTGAATGCGTTGAGTTGAGTCATTTTTTCTTGTATATGGTGTTGGGTATGTGATAGGAGAACGACATCATCTGCGAAGTCCAGGTCTTCGAGGGATGAGAAGAGTGTCCATTTAATGCCTCTTGGCTTGTCTTCTGTTGTACACCGCATTACTCAGTCAATGGCAGTGTTGAAGAGGATTGTAGACATGACACACCCCTGATGTACTCCAGTTTTGACTTCAAAACTGAGTTTACTGTGATCAACACTGCATGAAAAGTTGAAATAAAAGCTTTTGATGACGTTGATTATAGGGAAAGGAATTCCATATGCCCACAGAATGTGTCATAGGCTGGTCCTGTGAATGCTATCAAAAGCCTTCTCAAAGTCTATGAAATGTATTTAGAGTTGCCATTGCCATTCTAAGCACTGTTCTATTATGTTTCATAGAATGAAGATCTGGTCTGTATATCCACTCCTCTTCCGAAAACCAGTTTGTTCTTTTCTAAGAACACTACCAACTGCCTCTGATATATGCTGGACTATGATCTTACACAATACTTTGCTTGGCACAGATAAAAGTGTGATACCACTCAAGTTATTACAATCACTGAGAGTTCCTTTCTTTGGTATCTTCACTATAACCCCATTGGTTCACTCATCCGGCACTTTTTCCCTTTTCCAGACTGATGTAAATAGAGGGGCAAGGATAGATGCTGCTAATTTAGGATTTACCTTGAACAATTCTGCATTCAAGTTATCCTTGCCAGGAGCTTTCCCATTTTTTAAGGATTTGATGGCTTGAATGGTCTCTTCCTTAGTTGGGGTGTCTGTGCTGATATCAAGATCTTCTTCTGCCTCCTGGATGTTTGCTTCCCCTGTAGGTGGCTCCCTGTTTAGCAATTATTTGAAAAGCTCTGTCCAGCGCATTTCTTGTTCTTTTTTGGTTGTTAGTAGGTGGTCTTGTTTGTTCCGGATGAGAGTATTTGTTGGTGTCTGCCGTTTACCACTGATAAGCCGCGTCATCTTGTAGACAGTTCCTTTTTCACCACGAGCAGCTGCACCCTCTGCTTGTGTTGACAGATTATCAATATAATGCTGTCTGTCTGCTCTCATAAGGCGTTTGACCTCCCGGTATGCCTTGCTATACTGCTCGTATTTGTCCTTTAGCTTCTGGGATTTTGTGTCTAAAACTTTTTTCTTCAGGGCTCGTCTGGTTTCTATGGTGTTCCATGTGCTGGGTGTAATCCACTCCTTCTTTCTCTTCTGCCTGAAGCTAGGCTTCACTGCTCTGTTTATAAATTGCTGTTACTTTGTCCCACTTCATCCGCATTCCTCTTCTCTTCATCAAGGTCTGCAAGTGCTTGAAACCTGTTCTTTAACTACAGAACAAAGGCTTTCTGTATTTCAGGGGACTTTACCTTGTCAATATCATAACGTCTATGTCCCTTGTTTGGTGGACCCACACGTCTCAGTTTTAGCTTGATGGAGGCTGTCACAAGGTGGTGGTCACTGCCAACATCTGCACCCCTTCTCACTTCACATCTGTCAGTGAGCGTCACCATTTGCCATTGATTGTGATATGGTCAGTCTGGTTCTTAACTTATCTTAAAGTATGGTAGTGGTCTGAAAAAGACCATGTGAAAATTGCACCAACTTACTGAACAGACCTGTTTCTTGTCATGGCTGAGTCAGACTGGCTTACTTTAGGAACAAAAATAAATAATTATTGTTTACACTGCAAAATCAATGCAGCTGTGGAAGGGAGCTGGATTCTCACCAGCATATGAGCAAGATTTCTGGCTATATTCTAATTGCAGAATCTTTATTATTGGTGATATATGAGGCACAAAGAACATAACTTGATTTTCAGATTCCAGAGTTTGCAGGGTTGGCAATTAGAAACAGCATATTTTCACTTGCAAATGAAGCAAATACAATGGAGAAGTCTTTGAGAGAGCCTGTAGGAAACTGTGTGGTGTCACTTTTACAGTCCCTTTTCAAAACAGAGTCTCATTTAAAATCAAACAAACAAATTTGAAGATAAAAATTTGAGGCAGATATTATATTTTTATTTACTATATAAATTAAATCAGTATTATAAAAAAGCTGTAATGTGTATTCCTGTAAATGCAGAAATATTCATGGCTAGTAAGTACAATCCTCCCTGAGTTTTGTACATAAATTCCTCGCACACATGACCTCAAAGCATTTTTTTATGAATAAAGCCCTTTCTTACATGCTTTCATTAAATAATTCTGAAAGGAGGACACTATAACCACTGAATTTTTAAAAAGGGGGGTTCCTCTGATGCTTACTAGTTAACAAATACCTGGCACAGCTTGATTCCTCTAGAGTTGTGATGAGAGTGGTGATCTGTTTAGGCAACTAGCTCTCTCCCTAATGCCTCTGAAATCCAATGCCAATTATAATATTGCAGATTAATGAAGGTATAATGATAAATTGTGATTTTTCTGGCAATAACTCTGAAAGACTGATAAGTTATCTGGCACTTTTCTGATATACTGGGCAGTCTATCATATCATGGTCAGTAGCTGACGAACGTGAGGAACTCTAGAGATTCTTGGCAATTGCGAGCTGACAGAAAATATATGAAAAAAGTCTTTGTGATGAAAACATTCTCAAAGGGCTTAAGAAATAAATCAGCTGATCAGGTATGACAGTAAGACACTAAGCTATAGAAGGTACTGGTAATACGGAACAACAGATTCATCACTAATAAGTAGGGCCCGACCAAATTCTCGGCCGTGAAAAATGCGTCACGGACCCTGAAATTTGGTCTTTTGTGGGCTTTTACCCTATACTATACAGATTTCATGGGGGAAACCAGCATTTCTCAAATTGGGGGTTCTGACCCAAAACAGAGTTGCATGGGGATTGCAAGGTTATTTTAGGGGGGTTGCAGTATTGCCACCCTTACTTCTGTGCTGCCTTCAGAGCTGAATGGCTGGAGAGTGGTGGCTGTTGGCCAGACACCCAACTCTGAAGGCAGCGCCCTGCCACCAGCAGCACAGAAGTAAGAGTGGCAATACCAGACCATGCCACTTCTGCGTTGCTGCCTTCAGAGCTGGGCTCCTGGCCAGCAGTTGCCGCTCTCCAGCTGCCCAGCTCTGAAGGCAGCGCCGCCACCAGGAGCAGCACAGAAGTAAGGGTAGCAGTATCACAACCCCCCCCCTACAATAACATTGGAAACCCCCACAACTCCTTTCTCAGTCAGGACCCCTAGAATTACAACACTGTGAAATTTCCCATTTAAATAGCTGAAATCACGAAATTTACCATTTTAAAAATCCCATGAGCATGAAATTGACCAAAGCGGGCTGTGAATTCGGTAGGGTCCTACTGATAAGATACCCATTATGATCCCCTCCCACTTTAACCTCAGTTACCCATCAGTGGCCAGATACCATTTCTGAAAAAGAAACTCAGTAAGTGACATTCAGGCCCCCTTCACCTTTGCCATTCATACACATGCAAAATAACACTGAAACAACTTTTAGTTCTTCTTATTGCTGCAGCACCCAGTGCTGTGCAGTCCGCGAAGAGAGCCGCACAGTTAGCAGGCCATTCCCCTGACAAACTTACAGTTGAAAGACACAGCAGGTACAATGGAGCATAACACAATACAAAACGAACACAGAACCATGTGGGAGCATTCTAGTCAGAATGCTTCACAGGCTGGGTAGGTCTTTAGAAGTTTGCAAAGGAAGCAAGCATGGGTATATGCCCCTAACTCTTTCCCCTGAAACACCACGTACGTGGCTTCAATTAGCAGAGGAACTCCACAAGTTTTGCCACAACAGTTCCACATCTGGGGCAGAATGTGGCAGCACAACTACAATCATAACACTTATTATGGCAGACAAGACTCCCACAAGAAAAGAATTATGCAGTGTTTAAAAACGGCGGGGGGGGGGGAGTTAACTCTTACAAGGTTCAGGTGACTTTTTAAATGTATTTAGCTTTATACAAAAGAGAAAAAATGGGCCCATCAAAGGCTCTAGGCACACCTGCCACAGATTACAAAAACAGAACCAGCAGAACACAATACTCCCCTCCATCTACAAAACTGATTCCTGTCTAATGCCCACCTTTGCAGCAAGCTGTGCAAATAGATGCATCTTGCAGTGTTCCCAGAGGGTCTGTTTCATACCGAAAGGGGACTCTTGTTTCACAGCTGAAGAGCCTCTCAGGGAGAATGCTCTACCACCAGCCCCCATCTTTTAAAGTGAAGGGCATCAAGATGGAGCTCTTCTTCTGGCCACAGCTGCAGCAGTATGGCAATGTACGGAGAGAGGTGGTCCCTCAAATAGAAACACTTTGACTCCAGGTCGTCTCTTTTTAAGAAGGTTCATGCAGGGATAACACATAATGTGGGCTCTGCTAGGCCCCAGTTCAGCACAGCACTTAAGCACATGCACAAGTCCCTCCCTATTCAGCAATGCAGTTAAGCACGTGCATTGCTGAATAAAGATGGACTCCTGAAACAAAGCACTAGAGAGGTAAAAATGCTCAGAAGTTATCAAGCTTAGGGGAGCACCCCGTAGAATGGAACTGAGTGATGTAATTTAAAATGGGGGGGAAGTACAAATGGGCTCAGTTAATAATCTTAATGGCTGCATATAAATTGCAAGATGAGTAACTCACATGCTAGAAATAGCAAATAAGATTACACATAGCACATAGGCCTTAGCTGCATTTTTTCCACAGGCCTTACAGCTAAATCGTCATCACTAATCTCAGTTTCCATTTCCAGAGACTATTTTATAAATAACCATGTTGATTCTGCAGCCAACACAGTGACACAACTAAAAATAATGGCTGGATGCTAACTACTGAACTGAATATTCCTTAAAAAACAAAACAAAATAACCCCCACAACAAGCTGTTTAAATGTCTCATTAATACCTGGTGACTATGCAATTTTTTAACTGATTTAGCAGCATTTTTATCTATGCCGAATTTTAATGAGGTGAAACATAAGTGAATCAGCTCTAAAATATTCCATTTAGGGAAACTGAAATATGTGACAAGGGTGGGTGAGGGCTGAAATGGTGGATTATTCTGATTACCGTTGTGCATGGATTTTTGTGGAGAATCTATGTGTGCTGTAAAAACCCCACTAAGCAATGTGCACAATGTTTTGGTGCAATTTCTGCAGATTAAAATCTTGGATTTTCTAATGGACATGAACTGTAAATCCCATCTGTTTCTCTAGTCTGGCTCAGTCAAAAGTTTTATGTCAGGAAGGTTGATTATTTTCATTTAGTCAAATAATGAAGACAGCCTGATTTAATCCCACCGAATCAAGGGAGAGGAGGGGAGGAAGAGAAAAAGGCAGAAGAGGTTCAACTGTCACACTATGACTGTCTCTATAGATGTACCACCTAGTGGATAAGCTCTGTTAGGTGTCCTCATTACATTAAGAGTTTATATATCATACATGTTACAATGTTATAGGTGGGCACAAACCTATGAAGAAAAGTAATTTTAATTTTGAATTTGCTTTGCGAAGTCCAGCTCCTAGAACATAAGTATCAGTATGACCAAAAACATTAGCATGGTTGTCACTAATTAGCACCATGGCTAACAGGCTCAGGTGAGGGGGAAAAGACTGAATGAACATGGAGACAGAAATATTATTACATTATAAGAATAATCATGTTTAAAGAGGGTTCCGTAACATGGTTGTGACCGAATTTTTTTTTCTCTTTTCCGTAGAGGTGAAAAATAAAATGCCAGAACCGTCTTAAAGAACCATTTATTTGCAGACACTGGCAGATAAAGCCTCATCTAAAACTTGGTTCTCTTGTGTACATATTATTTTTGCTGGTCATGCGCATAAATCAACAATATTATACTCAGTTTATTAGAATCTGATTAATTAGATTCTTCTCTGGTTAGACTACAGCTATGTTTCACAATCACATTTAAACATTTTCTAGAGTAGATATGACCTTAGTGATAGAAGTGGTTCCATCTGGTCAAGGCTGAAGTGCATTGACAGGGTAGATAGGGGAAGCTTGCATTCTTGCCTTTGCTGTACTCTGTAATGTCAATTGATTTCTATGCCTTTTTCAGATAAAAGGTTTCTATTCTGTGCCCATCTGTTTTGGGCATACACAGAGGATTTCAGTCTCCACGGATCTGTTTTCACTTATGTACAGTGGTAATGTTATCTGATAGCAGTGTTTCTCAACCAATGGGGCATTGAAAATGTTTTTCCAATCTAAAGCAAAGAAAATTTCGATCCCCTCTTCCCCACATACACCCTTACTCTTCAAGAACAAGTATTCTCCATCAACTTCTCAAAACACATGTAGGTTAGGTTTCTGCTTATTGTTATCTTTGATACATTTTTTATTCTGACTTATATAGAAAACATAAGAAGGTCAAAAAAAGAGTTTACCTCGAATAAGGGGTTGCCAACCTGAAAATGTTGAGGAAACACTGTCCTATACAATATAAATTAATAATAGTAGAAGGACATTGGGTATTGGGAATAAAAACAGACCTTCATAACTATATTATTTTCATAGGCAGACTCCATGGACAGGATCCTATAATATTCAAAAGGTGTTATTACTCTCAAACACCACACTTGTTGCATTCAGAGGCCAAAAGTGGAAACTTAATTGTAACATCTGGATGCTCAGCATCTTACCTCACGGGTATGCTTCTTCTGGACATGTGCACAGAGCACCCAAATAGCTAACTTAGGGTCCAATCCTGTGAGAAGTTGAGTTCCTTTAACTGCTTTCATTTCATGGGAGCTCCATACCTCAAAAGATCAGGTCCTTTATAATCTGTATGGCATTTTTATATGAATATATACATATTACTACAGGCGTGCTGTCTAATGAATCTCCTGGGAAGATAAATGAAATCACAAGAACAGAGAAAGAAACACTTGGGTCAAATTCAGCAGAACTGCCAGAGGGATGTGTAAATTATACCTCCTTGTGCCTGCCAAGTCCCGTTCACCTCAAAGGTAATTCACCTGTGATGGTGAGGATACCACTACTACGTTCCATTCACCAGGAGTAGAAGCAGTTTTAATTTGCGTCAGGGCTCCACAGGAGCTCTGCCAACAGGAGGAATTGCAAAAACGCACTTCTTAGTGCTCTGGCCACTCCATCTGTCAAACCAGCACTGTCCTTTGTACAGAGAGTACTGATCCCTTATACCCCTCCACCAGCATAAGTAAATCTGCTTTGCAGTGTCATCACCCAGTAGATTTTTGGCCACAAGGTACTTATGCAAAGGTTTATGCTGGCATAAACCCTAAATGAAAGCAGCACTCTCCCTCCTTGCACACAAGCAGCTCTGACTTCTCTTTATTCTTTGAGTGGATTTTCTAAACACAATTTATTTTGCAAAGCCACAGATAGATAGTGTTTATGATTGGGAGAGCATTGTTAGGCAGGAAAGGAGAGATTACCAAAACACATTAATACTAAGTAGAAATGTTTGTCATAGCCCTGATGATATATTATACCAATAATACACCAACCTTGAAGGATTAAAAAAGGCAACATATTATTTGGGAAAGAAAAAAAATCCAAACAATTTATTTAGTGTGTTTACATTTCAAGGACTCCTTTTTAAAGCAGAAATGTAAAGGCTTTTCTCAATTGCCATAGGTTATAAAAACACATGCAAGTCTACTTTTACTCTTAAAAAAAGGCACTTTATAAGAAACAAAGAGCAGTGGAAAGAATGACACCATATTCACCAGTGCCAGGCTTCACTGATATGGAAGGTCTGGATAAACCTAAGCCTCCCTTTGCAAAGGAAAATTCCTCTGTACAGTTAAGTTCCACCCATCTTCTGCATTACAGTCCCTAGCAAGGAATGTACTCCCAAATTTTAACAAGATGGTCACTGAAAAATTGCTGCCTTTCTCAATGATACCTGTGGCATTACCTAGGTGTCCCCTCCCGCACAAACACCAAAACACCCCATCTGTTTCTATGGCTTCTGCTTGCAGCCATGCTTCCCCTGCCTTCCTTTACCTTTCCTGTTAGCTATTCCCTTCATGCCTTCCTTCCTCACCTTTCCTGCCCTAAATACTAAATTCGTACAAATATAATCAAAATATCCAAACCTCTAAAATCCACCCGCAAATTATTTAAAAAATAATCATGAGCTATACTTGGCACTTGCAAACAATCCCTCTTGTTCCCTCTGTTGATGTGTTATGTCCTTCTCCAACCCTTTGTTTTGTGTTTTTAACCCACGAGGCAGGGACTGTCTCTTACTTTAGCTTTGTACAGTGCCTAGCGCTATCAAACCCAAAACTTGGTTAGGCCTCTGGGCACTGCTGGAATACAAACAACAACAAGCTGCATCATCTCACAGCCTCTGATGGTCGAGTGGTTGGTTGTACAGGAAGCATGATGACTTGTTGGTAGACTGGATAGTCAGTTAGGGAATGGTTCCTCTTTGAGTCATTATGTGGTTAAATCTTCTTTGACTGCTGCTGGCATCCCCTAGCTGGAGTGGGATGGGGTGACTCTCAGCTGGTCAGGTGGGAAAACAGGACTAAGGCTGCAAGTAGCCTGTGGCCCTTATAATGATTAAAAAGGTATTGAGTCATGGATTTTATCAGTAAACAACCTCCTTCTGCATTTTCTGGTGTTGACCCTCTGTGAAACTGGAGCCATTCTGCCTTCACATAATCACCAGATGCAATGCAAATGTCTTTGGAAGAAGCCAGGATGAAGGGAGAAAAGTACCACTAATTCATTTTAATTAGAAGAGAGTCTGGGCTGAGATTGATAACAAGAAAGAAGAGAAGAAGAATGGAAGATGGATCCAGGTGGGTGGGGGTGGAGAAGACTGCCTACTGCAATGCTAACCTTAGGTCCACAGACTAAGTCTGGCCAATCTGTCTCCACAATTCGTAGATCACTGCTAACCTCAGGCCCAGTCTTGCAAATTTCCATGCTAATCCACTGTCAAATGGTAGGTAGGATACATGCAGGATTAACTCTTTGCGGGATCATGTCCCTTGTTTGGCTACCCTTTGTTGTGACTTCAATCTTGGACACACACAGTGGCACAGTGACCTGAATTTCAAGAGGCAGCTGAAATATATTCATACTAATGTCATGCACAGTTTGAAAATAACATCTGTTGATTCATACTGGACACAGTCAACATATTTTATTTTAATCTTACAGCCAAGCATTGTGCAAATAGTTTACTGCATGTGCGCTTATTGGAGAAATAATCCAGGTCTGGTAATAGATTTGGTGGCTTTGCTGAATTTCAGAAAGCCTCTGGTTACAGTCACCCTGATTTTATTCATAATAAATATATAGCAACAGTTTACATTTACCTCATGTCTTTCATCCCTAGTGTACCCAAGAATGCTTTACTAACTAGTCAACCTGTCCAAAATGGAGCTACCTTTGGGGTGGAGAGAAACAACTACTCTATCCACAACGCAAGAGTGGGAATATTAACCTGATTCTTTCCTACGCTTAACTATAAAAATCACTAATCTTACACAAAGAGAACCTGAATTTTTTTCCACTCTGTTCTATTTTCTGTCTTCCGATTCACAGCATTAATAAATGCAGCTATTTTAGAAGGCACATCTTTCATAAGGCATGTAAATAGTGAGCCTAATTCCAACTTTGTTATTATTATCTCTCTCCTCTCTGCTATGCCAAAGTCTTAGTTTGTATTAGATTTCTCTTGTTATTTATACCACATGCTAATTTGCAATCCCAAAAGACTTCCTTAACATACCAACATTTCTGACTTTGCAAATCAATGTACCATACGTAAAGCTGGTTGAGAAATTATTTCCCCCCTACAAAAATTTCAACTTTTTTTTCCGTTTTTGCTCAAATTTTTCTTCAGGTTTATTATTTATTTATTTTTTAGGGTTTTGGAAAACCTGGAAGATGCTGATGAAAACAGATTGTGTGTGTGTGTGAAAATCTCCATTAAGTCATTTTCCATTGACTTTTTAATGGAAATTTTGTGGCCAATTCTAACCATGTGATTCTTATATTGAAATCTAAATACTGCTACAGTCTGTTCCCTAGTTCACTGGTGATCTGTGCTTTTGGAAAAACACAGTAGAAAACTCAAAGATTCTAGCAAACTTCTCACACGTGATCTTTTTATGAATCCATACTCATTCCAATGTACATATCTTAATATGCTGTATGTTAGAAATATAGCCTTGTTAATGGGTTAATATTTGTTTTTTTCCTCCTTTAGCATCCCTTTAAGGAATCCTTTTTTGCTCAACTTGCTGCTCTCCATTTTAATTATACAGTGAATCCTTTCATTTTACCATATAGTTCCTTCCCCACCTTTAATTATTTTTACTACTAAATGGGAATCACATACTTTGCCCATAAAATAATTTTTCCATAGACCCCTCTCAATCTCTCTTCTTATATGGTTTTAGTCTGTGGTTATATTGTATGTCCTTCTATATAATGGATACTTAATTATAAAGGGCTCATTGACATCCCTGGAAGAACTCCCATTGACTTCAATGGATTTGGATCATGTCCAAAGTGCTACAGAGCCCAGGACCTGTTTTTAGGGTCCTATTTGTAAGACTGGACAGCACTCATTTCATCTATCTCGCAAGCACGAAGGTCTGAGAAAAACCTTAGTAGGATGTTGGTAGGTTCCAAGGAGTGTAGATATTTAAAATTTGAGGCTGAGACAACAACGCTGGCTCTGTTGGAAAGCTCAGACAAGAAAAATAATGGTTTGGAGGAAAGTGCATGGGGCACTTCATTTATTTTCACTCACCAAAGACAGAGATCTGTCTGGAGGTCCACATTTCACATAGGGGCTCAGTGGAGTGCTAGCTCTGCTGCTAATGCTAATGGTCTCATTGGGGTCTTGGTGCTCTTGGACTGGTTCATACAAGCTGTCCATGGAGCCTTCCTGAAATACAGAGATGCACATATCATTAGCTGTGCATTTATACACATGCACTCAGAAAAAGAAAGCCAGAAGCTTTTACGATGGATAAAATACAGTGAAAGCACAGAGCTTCTCCAGGGTGAACACCATCTTTCAAAACTTCCATTACTTTTTTTTTTTTGTGGCATATATAAACAAATTTAAAATAAATGATGTCTGGATGCTGGAACTTGCTTCCCAGATCATGACACCGCGGAAACTGAATACCAGGTTCCATAGCTGGAAATGAAGCAAAGGGTTGAGCAGAAATTCCCATTTTAAAAGGATCAATAACCATTATACTGAATTTTAAAAAAGCAAAGATTTCTCTTTCATTTGTCGGAAAAGAGCGGCGAACAAAGTCAGAGGGAAGGGGATTCTGATATAGGCCTTTACTGAAGAAGGCTAAGTGCTTTCCTTGAAGGGAAAAATAAAATGTATTGCCAAGCCCAAGCATTCAACATAAAAACAGCCATACTGGGTCAGACCAAACCTCCATCTAGCCCAGTATCCTGTCTTCTCACAGTGGCCAATGCCAAGTGCCCCAGAGGGAATGAACAGACCAGGTAATCACCAAGTGATCCATCCACTGTCACCATTCCCAGCTTCTGGCAAACAGAGGCTAGGGACACCATCCCTGCCCATCCTGGCTCATAGCCACTGATGGACCTATCATCCATGAACTTACCTAGTTCTTTTTTGAACCCTGTTATAGTCTTGGCCTTCACAACATCCTCAGGCAAAGAGTTTCACAGGTTGACTATACGTTATGTGAAGAAATACTTCCTTTTGTTTGTTTTAAACCTGCTGCCTTTTAATTTCATTTGGTGACCCCTAGTTCTTGTGTTATGAGTAGGAGTAAATAACACTTCATTATTACTTTCTCCACACCAATCATGATTTTATAGCGGTCTATATCATATCCCCCCACCACCACCACCAACCCCGTTAGTCGTGTCTTTTCTGAGCTGAAAAGTCTCAGTCTTCTTAATCTCTCCTCATATGGAAGCTGTTCCATACCCCTAATAATTTTTGTTGCCCTTTTCTGTACCTTGCAAACCCCAAGCATTCAACAATCATAGGTCAGACCCCCAGAAAACCATAAGGTTGGCTTAAAAACCGTAAGATTTTTTTTAAAAACATATATTTGCATCCTGACTTTTGAGCCTTTAGATTTCACATTTTCAAGCTTATTTCTGAAACTATCAAGGCTAGACACATTTTTGATTTTGAATATAAATTGAGATTGTCGCAAAATCCCATGATACCAGGATGTAGAGCTTTAAGATAAACATCCAATAGCTGAGAGTCAACAACAAAATTGTAAGAGTTGGCAAAACCAAATACTTCTCTCGCTCTTAAGAATGTGAACTCTGTTCCTTTGAGTAAGTACTGCAAGGTTTCATACACACACAATGAAGATGAAAATTGCCAACAGATGTATCTGTGATTATTCAGTCACAATCAAATGATCAAAAAATGAACTTTCAACAGTAAGCCAAACCTAACAAGATAAAAACAACAACAGTATGTAGCTATCCTTACATCCCTTTACAAATATGAAAGTCTGAAACATAAGTCTTCTGCTTCCACAGTCCAATGGTCAGATTTCCCAGTGTACTCCAAAGCAAGGCAGTTAGCTATGTCTCAATGGCATGTTATTGTTCTAGATATAACCAAATATTGTTACAAACAGCTGTCCACTTCACTGAAAATAAAATTAAAGTCTTCATATTTTCAACAATGAATATTTTTGTCTTAACAGAACAATAGGCCTCCAGTCCGGAAATTACACTTGACCTCCTTATGGACAACACCTTTTTTCAGAAGTTAAAAATGACCTATGACTATTGCAAGTTCAATGCTATGAGGATCATAGTATATTCATTGTTCTTGTTCATTGACTTGTTCTTGCCAGGGATCTTCTCTCTATCAGAGTAGGCTAGCGCTCTTTTTCATCAATCTCCAGTTTCTCTGATAGCAATTACTAACACACTTTTTTACAGTAGACCTGTTTTTACATCATTCTGATTTTGTTTCAGATAAGACGTTGTGAAATTGCTGCCTTCAATGCCATTATTCTATCTGCCATCTCTCTGTGTTCTTTTTTTGTTCCATAGACTTTTAGGAATCTAGACATTCTAACAATCAACCCTTCAGCGCTTTGTCATTCTAGTGGTGGGCAATCTAGTCTTTCCCTGCTCAGAAGTTAAGATGACCTGCACTGGTGCCTGCTGAGGTTGCTTTCATTTATTCCTTCTAAACATTTTGAGCAAGTTGAGACATCCTTGGATCTCTAGTATGCAGTGTAGTTGTAGCTGTGTTGGTCCCAGAAGACTAAAGAGACAAGGTGGGTGAGGTAATATCTTTTATTGAATCAACTTCTATTGGTGAGAGAGAGTCAAGCTTTCAAGCCACTGAGGATATGTCTACACACCAAAGCAAAGGCTTGCAGTGCTTGGGCTGTGGGGCTGTTTCATTGCTGTGTGGGCTGTTTCATTGCCCCAAGCTCAGGCTGGGGCCCAGGCTCTGGGACCCTCCTACCTTGCACGTGTCTATAGCCTGGGCTCCAGCCCAAGCCCAGAAGTCTACCCAGCAATGAAACAGCCCTGCAGCTCAAGCCCCATCACCCCAAGTCAGGGGTTCTCAAACTGGGGTTCACAACCCTCAGGGTGTCACAAGGTTATTACCTGGGGGATCGCGAGCTGTCAGCCTCAAACCCTAAGCCCTGCTTCGCCTCCACTATTTATAATAGTGTTAAATATATAAAAAAAATTGTTTTTAATTTTATGGCCGGGTGGGGGGAGTAGCACTCGTAGTTTGCTGTGTGAAAGGGGTCACCAATACAAAAGTTTGAGAACCACTGCTGTACAGACATACCCATAGAGCTCTTTTTCAGGTCTGGGAAAAGTACTACGATAATCACAGCAAAATGCAAGGCGGAAGAGATTGTTTAGCATAAGTATTTAGCACATATTGCAAGGGACCATTCAAGGCAGAGTGGCCTGTTAACATTTCTGCAGTCATAAGACAAAAAAAGAAGGGGGTTAGTGGGTTACAGATTGTTGTAATTAAGCCATAAATCCAGCGTCTCCGTTCAGGCCGTGATTGTTAGTGTCTAGCAGAGTAATGAATTTTGCTGTGATACTGGGAGTACCTTTCCCTGTGTAGTTTGAAAGCTTGTCTCTATCACCAACAGAAGTTGGTCTGATAAGAGATATTACCTCACCCACCTTGGATCTCCAGGTCAGTTGTGGCCTGTTGTGATCTACAGCAGCAGTTATTATAGAGAGTTCTTCCAGGAAGGCAAGTCGGGAGTGGTGCACACACTGAAGCTGAGCTCTGGTTTTTCATAGGGCTGTATTCAATCCTCCTGTCTCCTCTGCACTGCAGCCATAGTGAAATGTTACATTTCACAGTCAAAACTATGTATAGTCATAACAGTAGTCAGACACAAGGTCCTTTCTGAAAACACGTTGCCTCACAGTGGTTACATCGGATTATTCCTGTACAATTTTCCTAGGGCTTCTTTTCTGTCACCCTTACTCATGTTGAGTAGAAATTTACTCCATGAATTGTCCCACTGATTTGAATTAATCAAGGAATAAATTGACTAAGGGTAGTAGAATTTGGCCCCTAATAACTAATTCATAGTTTTAACACCAATATTATGAAATAAACTTGGATATTACTATACCGCAGCATTTATTCTTCTGATACAAAAGGAAGGTTCAGGACCAGACTTAGGGGTGGTTGACGTAAGCAACAACCCAGGGCACCGTGGTCAGGAGGGTGCACCATCAGGAATGTGTCACAATAACAGCCCCCTGCCCGGCTCCACCCCCCAAGTCCTGTTCACCTCAGAGCCATGGTCCACCTCCACTCCCTGCTCTGCCTGCACCTCCAATCCACCTCTTGGCCCGCACCGCCCCCAGCTCCGTCCCCAGACAAACGCCACCCCCAGCCTCACCCAGGGTGCCATTTTAGGTAAGACCGGCCCTGGGAAGGTTATTTGAAGCCATATTGCTAATGTTTAGAAGCTTTACAGATTGGAACTAGAAAGCATGTTGAGCCTTAGGTAAAGTCTGCCTGGGATTAGAAGAACAATTTTATTGGCTGGTAATACATCAGTTCAAAGCCAAGTGAATTATTCTTTGCATCCACATAGGTCAGAAGTACTGTGCTTATCTACTGAACATTAATAGCCTCATGCCAATACATCCTTGAAAAGCAAAGCTAAAAGTTAAGGGAGCATCTTTTAAACATATAAATACTTGGTTATCTTTATGTTTTACATAGTATTCTATTCCAGGAACTAATGAGTTAATAAATTCTGGGAATGTAGCACACGGCTTAAGTAGAACAACATGTGCTTGCTACATTCCTAAAAGCTAGTAGTGGGCTTAAAGGGCAAATGAGTTCACCTGAGCTTGTCCCTTGCTAGCATTAGAACTGTTTTGTCTGTATAACAGGGCTGGGTTTTCTAAGCAGGAGGACAGCTACAAAGAGCTGACTGCACACTGGTTAGATTGCAGTATAGTTTTTTAAAAGTCCATACTAAAAGGAAAATGAACTCTTCTGGGGTTAAGGAAATCTGATTCTGGAATACACAGAAATCATTCACACTCTGCTTGTATTAAAATAAATGATTTTTAAAAGTGTCTATTTCAGAAAGAAACAGTTTTTCCTCTCTAAACCACAGTAATTCTAATAGAGCCTGAAAATCTGAGGTTAGAACATCTGGCATGATACAAACTGCCACTGGAATAAAGACCCTGCAAGACATACAACCCAGCTAGGACTAGGATGTGACCAGCCCTGTGAGCACACAAGGTGAGGAAAAGCTGCAAGGATCCTATCTGCTCGCACCCCAAACCCTATATACAAACATTTCATGATGTGTGATTATAAGGATATGTGTAATTTTTCTTTCAATAATCTGTAGCGGGAAGCCAGTGAGGAGGAGAGGGGAAGATTCTAGACAGAAGCTCTGTAGTGATGCAGACAAAGGCTGAGTAGCTTTAGAGATAATACTGTTTTCCTTAGTCTAGGTGATGTTCTGCCAGGTGTCATTAGCAGTACTAAGGGCCAGGTTCAATGCTGTATAAAGATACTTTCTAAAATAAAGTGATTTGCTCAAGCCCCCACCTAAATCTTATCTGTTCCCAGGATAAATTTTAACCCCCTTGGTTACTTTTGGATGTGGTTCTTCCCACTCACAAGCACCTGGGCAGCCTTGGGTACATGAAGCTGCCAATTGTTTTTATTTAGGAAAGCAAGATAAGCATCTGTTTACACAGTAAAAGGAAATTACAAGGGGCATGGCCAATCCCATGGCTTCCTTTACATGCCTTGTTCGGAACCCAGAGGTCTTATTCAGAACATAATCCTCACTCACACACAAATCTGTATTGTCTCAGTTGGAGGTCAAGTGGGCATCAGGAGGTAACTCTCCTCACTGTCTACTCCAGTCCAAGTCCATAGCACTGGGTTCCACTTTGATCTAGGGCTTCCAGATCTGGTTCCAAAAAGTCATCTCCACCAGGCTCTCTTATGCCTCTCTCCAGGTTCAGCAAAATCAGCTACATCAGTTCTACGACAGACTTATCAGGATCCACAGCGTTAACTTCACTAGCTCAGCTGCTAATAGGTCCAGTCCCACTGAATCAATTCCAAACAGAGTGTAGAATTTCTAGAATCCAGGAGCCTTACTAGAATCCAAGTAAGGACCTACTCCTTTTGCTGAATTTGAGCTCACAACCTAATTAGAGTTCACTACTGGTCAGTTCAGGGTGACCTACTTTCTCCGGGCTATAACCTGTCAAATTTCTCCCCTCTTCCATAAATACATTTATATGCACCATTTAATATCACTTCCAAAAAACAGAACACAAACCAACTCCAAATAACATAAAACTCTGTGCAGAGTTGCACTGGGGAGAAATTCTTATATGTCCATTAAACCTGTCATAGCCAGCATTTCTCATTTCTCCTATGGGGGGGCAGAGAGCTTTACTGAGCCTTCTAGCTCTGGGGTTTACATCAAGAAAGATCCTTGTTCAGTATCAGGAGTGACATTTTCTGCGATTCTTTACTTTTCACATGACACCCATCACCACAGTATGGGCGGATGCAACAACAACAACAACAAAAGTGTCCAGCAGGGCTGTCCATTCGTTGTCCAACTCTTGGTTTAATCATAGGCTCCTGTGCAGTGGCTGGCCAAAATTCAACTAATGAGAACAAGGAGTGAATGAGAAGGACAATGCACTGAAGGACAACAAACTATTCCAGTCTGCTGGAGAAGTCCCTTTGACTCTTTCAAGGGGTTCTACCATGCAGAAAGAAGTGTTTTTAAATTCAACTCATTTCTAAACACATCACAATATTAACACAGGCATTTACATGTTTAGGGCATTTCTGTTACCCATAAACTCTCTTACTTTACTGTACTGAAGCTTTACCTAATTTAATTAGCAGCATATTAGTCGCATCACTTTATAATGGTAATATTCATTTTCACTTTGTCTATCATATAGGAACCTTGGTCTGTTTGCAAAACGTTTCAGGTTATAAAAGGATGAACAAATGCAATAATTTGGATATGATGTTATCAGCCTTCTGCCTCTCCAAATCAAAGTGTGATATAATATGCAAAACTAGTTCTATGTTTCTGAAAAATCACCAAGATGATTAAACTGCCCCACTCTATTTAACTTTAGGTTTCACCAGCAAAACTTACTGCTAACTGGCTACCATACGGAACATAGAGGCAGACATGTAAGGGATCTGATTTGGCTTAAATTCTCAGTGCAGTGCCCAGCCTGAATAGCTCACCTGGCCATGCCTGTGGATGGGAGGGCAGGCTGCAGAACTATTCTGCAGCTGCCATGGCAGCCCTAATGTGTGCCCTCCACACCAGGGCTATGGAGAGGAAGATTAGCTGATCCTCTTGACACTTCCCTGCCCATTAACTCCTGCTGCTGTCTGTGACATAAAGGATGTATTTCAGAGGAGCAGCCGTGTTGGCCTGTATCCGCAAAAAGAAAAGGAGGACTTGTGGAACCTTAGAGACTAACCAATTTATTTGAGCATAAGCTTTCGTGAGCTACAGCTCACTTCATCGGATGCATTCAGTGGAAAATACAGTGCGGAGATTTATATACATAGAGAACATGAAACAATGGGTGTTACCATACACACTGTAACCAGAGTGATCACTTAAGGTGAGCTATTACCAGCAGGAGAGAAAAAAAAAAACTTTTGTAGTCATAATCAAGGTAGGCCATTTACAGCAGTTGACAGGAACATGTGAGGAACAGTATGGGGGGAAATAAACATGGAGAAATAGTTTTACTTTGTGTAATGACCCATCCACTCCCAATCTTTATTCAAGCTGAAAGTAATGGTATCCAGTTTGCAAATTAATTCCAATTCAGCAGTCTCTCATTGGGTCTGTTTTTGAAGGTTTTTTTTTTTTTTTTTTTTTGAAGAATTGCGACTTTTAGGTCTGTAATTGAGTGACCAGAGAGATTGAAGTGTTCTCCGACTGGTTTTTGAATGTTATAATTCTTGACGTCTGATTTGTGTCCATTTATTCTTTTACCTAGAGACTGTCTGGTTTGGCCAATGTACATGGCAGAGGGGCATTGCTGGCACATATCACATTGGTAGATGTGCAGGTGAACGATCAAGGGTTAGTATGCTGTGGGTTAGTATGCTGTTCAGAGGTGGCCCCTTGTGGCATGTAGTAGTTTAGATCCTTCTAATTAGGCCCTATGATGGTGCCCCCTGAATAGATATGTGGACACAGTTGGCAACGGGCTTTGTTGCAAAGACAAGACCTCCCAAAGTCTAACTATTCCTCAACTTTGCAGGATTCTGTGATTTATTAGGTGAGCTACCAAAATTAATTTTTCTGACGTCAGAGCTTTCTCCCATTGATATGGAAGTAGTGCCTCCTGTTATCCTCTAAAACCGTGAGTTCATGGGGAGAGGGAAGGCAGCTATTGATTGGAATTATTCCCACCCCTTCCACCAGTGCCCAGTTTGCCAGAAGCTTGACCACTTAGATGAGGTGTTTTTTTTTAAACAAAGCTTTAGAAGTCACCAATCTGTACATCATCAGAATCTGTCAACCCTCTGTTTTTTTAAAAAAAGCATTTTTTGCTATTCTAGCACAAAAAAACCCAACAAACCAACAAATCTGAAAAGAGGGAGCACCTTTGTGAAATGCTGTACAAATCCCACATTATGACATATGTCTTGTGGTGATGCAGCAAGATGCTTCTTCAGTTTTTAAAAGGAACATTAAAAATCCCATCCAATCTATTCTTTAATCATATTTTCCCCTTGACTCATGAGAGAAAACTTGTCTCTTCCTGACAACTTAACCCCATTTGCCACTGCCCTTTTCTTTCTACAATTGCCACACTGCCATATTCCATTTCAAAACTCAGTTGAATGCTGGGGTATAAGTGGCGAAGCAGACATATTTGTGCCAATAACCCACTTTCAAGACAGACAATCCCATTTTAGCAAAGAATTGCACTTCATCAGACAAGTAGGGACGAGTGCACATGGACCTGGTTTTTATGAACTGGCATATCTGGATTAGTGACCAATACATTGTCTGAATGCAGTTTTTGATATGATCAAAGATGTTTTGCCAACTATTCAAAGGATTATCTCAGTATTCAGAATAGCTCATATAGAGACCCTGCAAAGAATGTAGATTAACTTCTTAGAATCAAACTTTAAACAAGATGAACTATTCCATAAAGAAGCTATAGCAACACTGACTTTCACACATAAGAAGGCTATATTGCATTTTCTGTTTCAGTCACAATGAGAGCAGCGCTAGTTGGGGAAGTCATTTTAATTGGGGGAAAAACTGGGTCTCCCACTCTTTACCCACACAGTCCCATCTTTTTGGCTGTGCACCTGGTTTACATCTGACAACAACACGTGGTAGTCTAGTTTCTTAACAGCTGGACTTCATCAAACGCAAGCTACTGCTCTAATGTAACGATAAAAGACTGGTGTAACTGTGCCAGTGACAGTCCTACGTAATGCCACAAATTCAAGCTTCTTTGATGGCCAAACTGCCATTTTGCACATACATTTAGGTGTTAAATTTGGCCAACAGAAAAGTTATTCATATTAAACTGGGACCAAAAGCATCACTGGGTTCTGACAGAGTTATTACTGTTCATTGAGGGGGCTCTGGGAAGAAAAGCCCTGAAAATCTGCTGCATTTTATTTTCAAAATCCCAAAGCAGAAATAAATCCTTAAACTGAACAATGCTGGGCATTCTGCAGTGAAGTAGCTTTAACAAAAAAGGAACCACAATTTACACAAATGGAACCATTAGTGCTTGTACTATAAGCACCACATACACTTTAAAATATTTTTTTCTTTCTTTCTGCACATACACTAAAATATCTGGAAAGGAGAAGACAAACTGGTAGACAGGTGTAGTGTACTATAGAACTATAGCAAATACACAAATTTGTCACTATTAATATACAGTCTTGGCGCTGGAAGATAAACCTCTAAAAAGAGAAGGCGTCTCCATAGATTTTGCAAATCTGATTCTATCTGTTAACTCTGACCAGTTCTCCACAGGCATGAGAGGGGGGGAAAGGACTTAAATCAACTTCTATATCCTTGAGTGAACGCAGCCATATGACTAATTTAGTGCCTCAGATTGTGCACTGACAATGCTCTGCTAATGGGAAACATGCTAGAAAAAGTTTTGTGGTACTTCATAAGCAAGAAAATATGGGTCTCAGTATCCCTGAAGCATCTCAGAAACAACAGAATAAATTACAGCATTAATTTATTTTGTAATTGAGATACAAATAGGAAACATCCCAAGTTTTTTGGAGTCAAATTTGCCACATGTAATAGTTCAGTTTCTAAACTGCAAAGTTTCACATATATCATAGGCAGCACGCAGTGTGTCCTCGAAAGCTCCCAAATGTCTACTTTTATTTATTTTACATTTTATTTTAATTGAATCATATTTCCCTATCTTCAGCTTTTTATACACACACACCTAAGTGGGCTTTTTCTATGATACATGCCATGTACAGTGCTCTACGCAATAACTTTAATCTGTCCTCGTTCTGATCATGTGTCGGTTCAGTTTACAAAACCAGTAATATAGTAACAAATAATAGATATAAAATGCAAGTAGACTTACCAATGAAAAACAGAAAAGATTCATTTTGATATGATGCTCAACTCCAGCACTCCAAAATAATGTTTCAAGGAATTCCAGACGCACAATGCTCCTTCTTGTCCTCCCAGCTGTTTGTACATTTCACCCTGGAGATTACAGCAAGATAAAATCCCCTGCAATAATCCACTGGATTCAGATCCCATTATCAAATGAGACAGGCTTGCCTGCACACACTGTTCCCAAATTAATGAACAATGTTTACCAACAAAACAAAAGCATGGCATGACTGATTATGATGGACTAGGAAAATACAGTCTTTTACAGGTTGTTGTTACCATCTAGTTTATCATCATAATGGAAAAAAAGCTTCTTCTGTCTAAAAGCAGTAGAATACATGAAGAACTCAAAGGCAAGCATGCTGGATTTACTTCATTTATTTGACAAGTATACAACAAGAGAGACAAGGTGGATGATGTAATATGTGAAGAAGAGCTCTGTGTAAGCTCAAAAGCTTGTCTCTTTCACCAACAGAAGTTGGTCCAATAAAGGATATTACCTCACCCACCTTGTCTCTCTAATATCTTGGGACCAACATGGCTACAATAACACTGCAAACAAAGTTCAGAACAGGAATTTTACAAAAATGTTTATTTTGTATACAAAAAAATGGTAGAATAACAGCCATCTTTACTACTGTGGACTACAGCAGCATAAAATTTTTCAGCCAAAAGTTGTTTTGGTCAAAAAATTCAGATTCATGTTGACAAACTTTTCATGAATTAAAGTTGAATTTCTCAAATTGTTTTGGACTAAATAAATAAAATTGGGGGAAAATAGCCCCAAAGTTGAAAAGTTTTGTTCTGACATTTTCTAAACAAAATGTCTTTTCATTTAGAATTTTACTTCATTTTATGTAATTAGAAAAAAGGTTAAAAACATTAAAAATACAAAATTTTATTTCAGGTCAAACTAAGTGTTCTGTTCAGCACAAAACCATTTTTTTCCCTTTTGATTCAGCCAGTGAATTGACATATCAGTTATTTACACACTGCAGTCCACAATTCTGAATGTAGGTGTCTGAAGTTGGATACTTAAATTCAGATTTAGGGACCTAAATATAAAAAGTGCATAAATTTGGGAACCTATCTTTGCAATCTGGGCCTAGATTTTATTCTCATTTTGAATTGGATCACTCAGAAGAAATTGATTTCTTACCTACATACAAAGGAATAAGTTCCCAAGAGCAATCCAACATGTCAACAATTTGATGTTGCAGACTAAGACTGAAATAATCAGTTTTGCCATTAGAAAATACTAGAAGTGAGGAAGTCAAAGAGGGCTGAGTCAAGGACTCTGGTTATGGATTGTGTGACTAGGGGGTGTGACAGGGTTGGGCCAGATGGCTATAGGAGAGTAATAGAAGGCAGATATATTAGCCCCAGGCTAAGTAGGTCCCTTTTCCCTGGTAAGGTAACAGGGAAGGTTCCAGAATAATCAGGAACCTTCTGGAAACAATTAAGACAGGCTGATTAGAACACCTACAGCCAATCAAGAAGCTGCTAGAATCAATTAAGGCAGGCTAATCAGGGGACCTGGGTTTAAAAAGGAGCTCACTTCAGTTTGTGGTATGGTGTGAGGAGCTGGGAGCAAGAGGCACTAGGAGCTGAGAGTGAGAACGCGGACTGTTGGAGGACTGAGGTGTACAAGCATTATCAGACACCCGGAGGAAGGTGCTATGGTGAGGATAAAGAAGGTGTTGGGAGGAGGCCATGGGGAAGTAGCCCAGGGAGTTGTAACTGTCGCACAGCTGTTCCAGGAGGCACTCTAGACAGCTGCATTCCACAGGGCCCTGGGCTGGAACCTGGAGTAGAGGGCGGGCCCGGGTTCCCCCCAAATCTTCCCAACTCCTGGTCAGACACAGGAGGAGTCAACCTGGACTGTGGGTTCAGAAAAACAGCCAAGCTGAGGGCTCCAATGAAGCTCCAAGGCGAGCAAATCTGCCAATATTAATAATAATGTCATGTTGGTACTGACCTGACTTCCAGCAAAATAAGGAAGAAAGAAGGAAACTAGACCACCTATATCTGTCTAGATCACTTCTTTGCAGTTTAATTCTGTCCCCTGTGAGTTTTCTATGCTGCAAAAGTTGGTGGATCAACACATTTCACAGTTGAATTTCTACTACAAACCCCTCCAAAAACAAAAAGACAGACCCAAAAAGGTCTTTTTGCTTCTTTGTGATGCATAAAGAGGGTTGGGAAGGCTTCCCATTAACCACCCTAGGTTGGTTGATTGGTTTTTCCTGCATGTTTTTTTTTAAACATTAGAAACTGAGGAAAATTAACAGGTGCATGTAAAGAGCTACACACTAGGAGCCCCTTGCAGAGCACAACAAGACATGTACTACAAAAGTGAGGAACAATGCTGCATATTCTTGAGTGCCATCTACTGGCACTTAATCTACATATTTACATATATACAGGCGTACAAGACAGTACACTCTAGCGCACAGAGCACTGGATTGCGACTCAAAAGACTTGTACCCAATTCCTGGCCCAGTCAGTGGTTTGCTGGGTGACCTTGGGCACATAGGTGCTGACACCTACTGGCAACGGCGGGTGCTTGACCTCCCCCTATCCCCAGCCCCGCCCTGCCTCCACCCCTGCCCCGCCCCAACTCAGCCCCCTCCCTGGCCCTATTCCAACTCCTTTCCCAAATCCCCACCCCGGCCTCACCTCTTCCCCACCTCCTCCCCTTAGCATGCCACGTTCCCGCTCCTCTCACATCCCTCCCAGAGCTTGCTACAGCTGTTTGGTGGTGGCAAGTGCTGGGAGGAGGTGGAGGAGCGGGGACACGGGGTGCTCAGGGGAGGAGGCGGAGGAGGAGGTGTGCTGGATGAATGGTGACGTGAAAGTAGGTATCCTGTGGGTCGAGGGACGAGAAACAATCTCCTTTCTCTAATGCTGGAATTATGGTCGCCAGGGTAACCATTTTGAAGCGCTGCGTCCTTACAAATGTGTTGAGTTTGCATAGGTCCAGAATGGGTCTCCAGTCCCCGTTCTTTTTCTGTGTGAGAAAATAATGGGAAGAAAACCCTCTTCCCCTGTGTTGGAGTGGTACTATTTCCACAGCTCCTACTGGCAGGAGATGATTATTTGCTGCTGCAACAAGGTCTCATGAGAGGGGTCCCTGAAGAGGGATGGGGAAGATGTGTGGGAAGGGGAGTAGAAATAAATGGGATAGATTAACCCTTCTGGATGATTTCCAGCACCCATTTGTCTGTAGTGATGTTGTTCCAGACTGGGTAGTGTGGTAGCAGGCGGTCTCCAAATAATCTGGAGGTCATCTGATAATTCGGCCTGGGAGAAAATAGAGGTCTTGAGCCCTTGACCAATACTTCAAAACAATTGATAGGTTGAAGGTTGAGATGAGGCAGGTTGATCCTGGTTCTGCCTGCACCTTGCTTGCAGCATTAATCGTATTGTCTCTGGGGTTGGGAGTATGGGGCGGGACGGAATCTTTGGATATAAAATCTGCCCTGTTTTTTCTTGTTTGCGGGGGACATAAATACTGAAGGTCTTCAAGGCAGTCCTCGAGTCCTTTAAAGGTATGTAGGGATGCACCTGTGGTTTCCAAAATAGTTTTTGTCCCTCAAAGGGCAGGTCCTCAACTGTGGTTTGTACTTCTCTAGGAAATCCAGAGAGGTGGAGCCATGGTGCTTGAGACATGACCATGGATGTGGCGATAGAACGAGCTGCCATGTCAGCAGAATCAAAGGAGGCCTGCAGTGCTATTTTGGCAATTAAGGAGCCCTCTGCAACGGTAGCTTTGTATTGTTCCCTTGACTCCTTCAGCATTTGTTCAATAAAGGATGTCATTTTATTAAACAAGTTGTAGGTGTATTTCGCCAACAGAGCAGAGTAGTTTGCTATATGAAATTGCAGTGAGGAATAAGCTTTGCATCCGAAGAGATCAAGCCTTTCCCAGTCTTTGTCATAAGGGGTGGTTTTTGACTGGTGCTGTTTTCCGCTTTGGTTTACTGCCTCTATGACCAGTGAATTTAGAGCCAAGTGAGTAAATAAGAACTCAGCCCCTTTCGCAGGTACATAATATTTTCTGTCCGAGCATTTACAGGAGGGTGGGAAAGTGGCCAGTGTCTGCCATATTATCTTTACAGGATCCATGAGAGCAGCGTTAATGGGCAGAGCTATCTTTGCTGATGG
Organism: Eretmochelys imbricata; assembly: GCF_965152235.1. Classification (NCBI taxonomy): domain Eukaryota; kingdom Metazoa; phylum Chordata; order Testudines; family Cheloniidae; genus Eretmochelys; species Eretmochelys imbricata. The sequence continues at coordinate 177,760,006 of NC_135572.1, read as the reverse complement.
GAATGCCTGCAGGATGTCAGTAAGTTTGTGCTGGGTCTTTGGCAGCTCTGCTAAAGAGATGACCAGGGATTCTGCAACTCTTTTGAATAAGTCATGGAAGGACTTGAAATCATCTTCTGTGGTGGGAGGTGGTGGCATAATTGTTTCATCAGGGGACGAGGACGAAATATGGGTGGATGGCAATGTGTCACCTTCAGGAGCCTCTTCCGGCTCCTCTCCCTCTTCCTCCTGGGCCTCTGATGGTGGTGGGTTCATGGGTGAAGGGGACTGGGTGGCCCTTGATGCTAGTGGGCTAGGGGGGTTAAGATTTTGGGGTCTATAGATTGCCAATGGGTCCCAGTATGGCCAATTGGGTGGCGTAACAACGGGTGATTGTATCCATGGTTGTGCCTGCCAGCTGTGCCCTTGCATAGGTGGTTGTTGGTGAGAGGGTCCTGGTTTCGGGGAGGAATGATGAGGGGTATAAAGACCTGAATCATCCTCTTCATCCTCATCATCCTCATCATTAGATAGTGGAGGTCCAGATCCACTAGGAGTGCCTATTCGGCTTGGTCCTGGGGTGACTGGGGTACCGTCGGTGCCAAAGAGGTGTGTTCCCAGCATGGAGGAGATTGCCAGGTCCGCCTGTCTGGTAAAGGGTTGCAGTACCAGGAAGCTCAGTGCCGTGGAGGGCAGCACAGTACGCTCTGACGGTGCTGAGGTCTTGTGAGGCTGTGTATATGCAGCAAGTGGCACCATTACACTAGCTGGTGCCGAGGCGTTCTTCGGCACTGTCAGTGCCAAACTAGGGAGCTTAGCTTTAGCTCATGCACCTGAGTGAGAGCCGGACGTGTCGGTGCTTTGGCTCCTTGGGACATCTTGGTACTGGATGTTTCCGGTGCCCCTCGGTCCGAGGTTCTCGGCGCCGTTGGTACTGGGGCAGATTTATCGCCAGGAGACTGCTTCCCCGGGGAAGGCCCGGGGCTTTCAATGTCCTGGCAGATAATTTCTTACCATGTGGATGCTTCTGTGGTATATGGGTTTCCCTGAGACAGCTGATGCACTGAGCACGACCATCCGATGTAGGAATAGATAGCCTGCAGGTCAGGCAACATTTAAAGGCAGGAGAACCAGGCATGCCTGAGGAGGTCCAGATCTATAGAAATGGTCATAGTTCGCAAAAAGAAAAGGAGTACTTGTGGCACCTTAGAGACTAACCAATTTATTTGAGCATAAGCTTTCGTGAGCTACAGCTCACTTCATCGGATGCATACTGTGGAAACTGCAGAAGACATTATATACACAGAGACCATGAAACAATACCTCCTCCCACCCCACTCTCCTGCTGGTAATAGCTTATCTAAAGTGATCACTCTCCTTACAATGTGTATGATAATCAAGTTGGGCCATTTCCAGCACAAATCCAGGTTTTCTCACCTTCCACCCTCAAAACACACACAAACTCACTCTCCTGCTGGTAATAGCTCATCCAAACTGACCACTCTCCTTACAATGTGTATGATAATCAAGGTGGGCCATTTCCAGCATAAATCCAAGTTTAACCAGAACGTCGGGGGGTGGGTTAGGAAAAAACAAGGGGAAATAGGCTACCTTGCATAATGACTTAGCCACTCCCAGTCTCTATTTAAGCCTAAATTAATAGTATCCAATTTGCAAATGAATTCCAATTCAGCAGTTTCTCGCTGGAGTCTGGATTTGAAGTTTTTTTGTTTTAAGATAGCGACCTTCATGTCTGTAATTGCGTGACCAGAGAGATTGAAGTGTTCTCCGACTGGTTTATGAATGTTATAATTCTTGACATCTGATTTGTGTCCATTTATTCTTTTACATAGAGACTTGTACAGATACAAACTTGTACAGATAAAAACTTGTATAGATAAAAACTTGTACAGATACAGACAGACATCATCTTCCTTTCCAAATGCAAACAGATGGACATCGTACCAAAAGGACTGAAGGTAAAAAATCCATTACAATCTACATACCACACAGACTATGCTGACAGCTTGTGCCACACGCTCTCAAAGAAACTGCGGAATCATCTGATCAACATCCTCTACAGCAAACAGGGAAAGATCAAGAATGAGCTCTCAGAACTGGATACTCTCATAAAAAACCAACCTTCCACATAAACTTCCTCGTGGCTGGAATTTACTAAAACTAGACAAGCCATTTACAATGCACACTTTGCTTCTCTACAAAAGAAAAAGGACACTAAACTTTCTAAACTACTACATGCCACAAGGGGCCACAGCAATGGTTCCCTCAACCCACCCAGCAATATTGTTAACCTATCCAACTATACTCTCAGCCCAGCAGAAGAAGCTGTCCTATCTCGGGGCCTCTCCTTCTGCCCCTCCACCCCCACGAACATGATACAGTTCTGTGGTGACCTAGAATCCTATTTTCGACATCTCCGACTCAAGGAATATTTCCAAAATACCTCTGAACAACATACTAATCCACAGAGGCCTCCCTACCAACATTACAAAAAGAAGGATTCTAGGTGGACTCCTCCTGAAGGTCGAAACAGCAGACTGGACTTCTACATAGAATGCTTCCGCCAATGTGCACGGGCTGAAATTGTGGAAAAGCAGCATCACTTGCCCCATAACCTCAGCCGTGCAGAACACAATGCCATCCACAGCCTCAGAAACAACTCTGACATCATAATCAAAAAGGCTGACAAAGAAGGTGCTGTTGTCATCATGAATAGGTCGGAATATGAAAAAGAGGCTGCTCGGCAGCTCTCCAATACCACTTTCTACAAGCCATTACCCTATGATCCCACTGAGAGTTACCAAAAGCAACTACAGCATTTGCTCAAGAAACTTCCTGAAAAAGCACAAGATCAAATCCGCACAGACACACCCCTGGAACCCCGACCTGGGATATTCTATCTACTACCTAAGATCCATAAACCTGGAAATCCTGGGCGCCCCATCATCTCAGGCATTGGCACACTGACAGCAGGATTGTCTGGCTATGTAGACTCCCTCCTCAGGCCCTACGCTACCAGCACTCCCAGCTACCTTCGAGACACCACTGACTTCCTGAGGAAACTACAATCCATTGGTGATCTTCCTGATAACACCATCCTGGCCACTATGGATGTAGAAGCCCTCTACACCAACATTCCACACAAAGATGGACTACAAGCCGTCAAGAACACTATCCCTGATAATGTCACGGCTAACCTGGTGGCTGAACTTTCTGACTTTGTCCTTACCCATAACTATTTTACATTTGGGGACAATGTATACCTTCAGATCAGCGGCACTGCTATGGGTACCCGCATGGCCCCACAGTATGCCAACATTTTTATGGCTGATTTAGAACAACGCTTCCTCAGCTCTCGTCCCCTAATGCCCCTACTCTACTTGCACTATATTGATGACATCTTCATCATCTGGACCCATGGAAAAGAAGCCCTTGAGGAATTCCACCATGATTTCAACAATTTCCATCCCACCATCAACCTCAGCCTGGTCCAGTCCACACAAGAGATCCACTTCGTGGACACTACAGTGCTAATAAACAATGGTCACATAAACACCACCCTATACCGGAAACCTACTGACCGCTATTCCTACCTACATGCCTCCAGCTTTCACCCTGACCACACCACACGATCCATTGTCTACAGCCAAGCTCTGCGATACAACCACATTTGCTCCAACCCCTCAGACAGAGACAAACACCTACAAGATCTCTATCAAGCATTCTTACAACTACAATACCCACCTGCGGAAGTCAAGAAACAGATTGATAGAGCCAGAAGAGTTCCCAGAAGTCACCTACTACAGGACAGGCCTAACAAAGAAAATAACAGAACGCCACTAGCCGTCACCTTCAGCCCCCAACTAAAACCCCTCCAACGCATTATTAAGGATCTACAACCTATCCTGAAGGATGACCCAACACTCTCACAAATCTTGGAGGACAGCCAGGTTGTCTTGCCTACAGACAACCCCCAACCTGAAGCAAATACTCACCAACAACTACATACCACACAACAGAACCACTAACCCAGGAACCTATCCTTGCAACAAAGCCTGTTGCCAACAGTGCCCACATATCTATTCAGGGGACGCCATCACAGGGCCTAATAACATCAGCCACACTATCAGAGGCTCGTTCACCTGCACATCCACCAATGTGATATATGGCATCATGTGCCAGCAATGCCCCTCTGCCATGTACATTGGTCAAACTGTACAGTCTCTACGTAAAAGAATAAATGGACACAAATCAGATCTCAAGAATTATAACATTCATAAACCAGTCGGAGAACACTTCAATCTCTCTGGTCACGCAATTACAGACATGAAGGTCGCTATCTTAAAACACAAAACTTCAAATCCAGACTCCAGCGAGAAACTGCTGAATTGGAATTCATTTGCAAATTGGATACTATTAATTTAGGCTTAAATAGAGACTGGGAGTGGCTAAGTCATTATGCAAGGTAGCCTATTTCCCCTTGTTTTTTCCTACCCCCCCACCCCCCGACTTTCTGGTTAAACTTGGATTTATGCTGGAAACGGCCCACCTTGATTATCATACACATTGTAAGGAGAGTGGTCAGTTTGGATGAGCTATTACCAGCAGGAGAGTGAGTTTATGTGTGTGTGTTTGGGGGGGGGGGGGGAACCTGGATTTGTGCTGGAAATGGCCCACCTTGATTATCACGCACATTGTAAGGAGAGTGGTCACTTTGGATAAGCTATTAACAGCAGGATAGTGAGTTTGTGTGTGTGGTTTTTGAAAAAAAAAAGGGTGTGTGTGAGAAAACCTGGATTTGTGCTGGAAATGGCCTACCTTATTATCATACACATTGTAAAGAGAGTGGTCACTTTGGATGGGCTATTACCAGCAGGAGAGTGAGTTTGTGTGGGGGGGGGGGGCGGAGGGTGAGAAAACCGGGATTTGTGCTGGAAATGGCCCACCTTGATTATCATGCACATTGTAAGGAGAGTGATCACTTTAGATAAGCTATTACCAGCAGGAGAGTGGGGTGGGAGGAGGTATTGTTTCATGGTCTCTGTGTATATAATGTCTTCTGCAGTTTCCACAGTATGCATCCGATGAAGGGAGCTGTAGCTCACGAAAGCTTATGCTCAAATAAATTTGTTAGTCTCTAAGGTGCCACAAGTCCTCCTTTTCTTTTTGCAAATACAGACTAACATGGCTGTTACTCTGAAACCGGTCATAGTTCAGTCACTGTTGGCAGAGACCTTCTGGTGGCGGGGGGGGCAAACAAATAATTTTCTTTAAATGGGTAAATAAGGATGGGAAAACGGAAGAAAACCAGCAAAAAGGATCAATAAAGATGGAAATATAAGCAATCTATGAGATATATGAGTGCTGCTGTTGCTTTGACTCATTCCTAAGACGGTAGAGAAGGAACTGAGGGGGCGGTTGGCTGCGTGCACTAAGTGGCCAGTCGGAGCGGTGCGAGACGGCTGCCGCGCATGCACAGCTAACCGAGGCACTGCTACTACGAATCTCTGATTACAAGCACAGGGTGCCAAGATGCCTAAAGTGGAGCACCCACAGGGACACTCCTTGAAGAAGAAGTTCTGTTCTTGCACAGATGAGTTGTACCCTTATGGCAGGAAGTCCTACTGTGCTTGAGGAGCAGAGCTGTTGGTCACAGTCTTTATCCCAGAGCTTTAGGGGATCTTTGATATATGCTGGGTGCAGGCTGTTGAGCACCTTGAAAAGAAGGACTGAGACCTTGAACTTGCTATTCTAGATTTGTGAATTCATAATATATTAGGATGCCCTTATTAGGAAAAAAGACAAAATTTGAGAGATATGCTAATTCATTGATCTGATGAGCTGCAAGAGTCATTATCTGATGGTAGGTCTAGACTATAGGTCTCATGATCTATAGGACTCCAGGCCCGAAGTGCCTATTGCTGTGAACTAGCTTCTATGATTATTATGATGAGCCAGAATAGGCCAATAGTGGTGTGTTAGGATGAGTAGTATAGGTGAAATCATCAGCAGGCCTGCTTAGATACCACTGGACAGAGTTATTTTGACAAAGAATTTGGGGTTGCAAAAGCTAAAAAGAACCTAGCAGATCAAATTTAATTAGAAGGAGTGACAGGAGGAAAATATTGTGCTTTTCCATAGTAGGTATGGGGAAATGAGAGTGATTAGCAGCAAAAATATGTCAAAGCAGCAAAACCACACTCTACATTAAGAATATGCAAACCAGTCTTCATAAAATAGAAAACTCTTGAACCTTGTCTCCCAAACTCAATTTTTTTGCTAAAGTTCATTTAACTTTTTTTGCTCCAACTCCCACTCCTACATCCACCTCCATACTTCTGGGTTCTCTCTAGGACAGGTGTGGACAAACATTGTGGCCTGAGGGCCACATCTGGAAATAGAAATTGTATGGCGGGCCATTAATGCTCACAAAATTGGGGTTGGGGTGTGGGAGGGGGTGAGGGCTCTAGTTGGGGGTGCAGGCTCCAGGGTGGGGCCAGAAATGAGGAGTTCAGGGTGCGGGAGGGGGCTCCGGGCTGGGGAATGGGGGTGGGGTGAGGGCTCCGGCTGGGGGTGCAGGCTGGGAATGAGGAGTTTGGGATGTAGGAGGGTGCTGTGGACTGAGATCGAGGGGTTCGGAGGGCAGGAGGGAGATCAGGGATGGGGCAGTGGGTTGGGGCCCGGGAGGGGGTGCAGGCTTCGGGTGGTGTTTACCTCAAGTGGCTCCCGGACACAGCGGCATGTTCCTTCTCTGGCTCCTATGTGGAGATGCAGCCAGGCAGCTCTGCACGCTGCACCATCGGCAGGCACTGCCCCTGCAGCTCCCATTGGAGCACCGGAGGGGTCCATTGGAGCACGTAGGAGCCAGAGGGGGCCATGCTGCAGCTTCCAGGAGCCATGTGGAGCGGCCCCCGACCCTGCTTCCCAGCTGGAGTGGGGCCATGCTGCTGATTCCGGGAGCTGCGTGGAGCAGCCCCTGACCCTGCTCCCCGCTGGAGCACCGGAGCAGGGCAAGCCCCAGACCCCGCTCCCCAGCGGGAGATTGAGGGCTGGATTAAAATGACTGGCAGGCCGGATCCAGCCTGTAGTTTGCCCACCCCTGCTCTAGGACCAAAAACAGAAGGGCCAAAAATCCATGCTCAGACTTCAGGAAAAAATAAGGATGATATGACCCCTGACCACTTGCCTGTGATGAGAAGCATAGACAGACATGGCATTCTGAGCTGTACCCCGCAACACATTAGAGTACAGGCCAAAATACTGTGAGAGAAATCTTTTGAAAATCTTTCCTTTTGAACCCAGTCTGGTAGACCATAGCATTTAGGATAAACTGGATAAGCACTGAAACATTTGGGTCTTTAGCTAACACCATTTCAAACTTTTCATACTCTTTCTTCCATACTGTAGATATCAGATGAAAATAAGCTATGATGTAAACGTTGTGTGTTTGTGACTTGGGTTCTGCAACTGTTTTTGTGGTCATTCTATTTACATCAGCTAAATTACGTGAATTCACTGCACTGTTTCTCTCTATATATTACAGCTCATTTTAATTTAAGCAAGATGGGCTTCAGGAAGAAGGAGGAAGTTTTGAGCACTTACACTGTTGTTGCTGCTCGAGAAGCAACCCTGCTGGTGTGTGAACATGCAGCAGACTAGACTCATGTAGGATGGGGGAAGTGGGCTACATGACTTCTAAGAAAAAAGAGGGGAAACATTGTTGCAAACAAAAAAACGAATAACAACCATAAATCAAAAGGTGCATAATATGGCAGCGTGCATTTAGATTCATTCTGAGAACCTAGTGGAGTGAGAGAGGTTACTAGTTGTATATGAGTGAGAAAAGAAAAAAAAATGGATTTTTTTTTTGCTTTTTTCTCCTTCTCTCTTTCTTTATTCTGTGTCTAAGTGTCTTTCCCCAGAGGGAACAGAGACTTTGAAGAAATGTGAGTCTTTCATTGCTCTCACCATGACTCAGAACAGCTTCTCTCAATTAATGTACTTTATTGGGTTTGTAGTAAGTTTCTACTCCTGTACAATAAAAGATTTCTCATCCAAACCTCTAGGCATCCTTGGCATTTTTAGGGCTACATTTGGACCCTGCAATCTGCCCTGAGTAAGGGGCAACATGTAGCCTATGCAACCTCAGGAGGTGGTCAAGGTCAAGCTGGGACTCAGGCCAGGTCTATACTACAAATATCCATCAGTATAACTACGTCGCTCGGGGGCATAGAACATCCTGAGTGTCACCCCTGAGTGACAAAGTTATACTGACCTAGCTCACGATGTGGAGAGCGCTATGTTGGTGGAAGGGCTTCTCCTATCGACCTCGTTAATCCACCTTCATGAGAGGCAGTAGCTATGCTGACAGGAGAAGCTCTCCTGTTGGCATAATAGTGTCTTCACTGAAGCTGAGTCACTGCAGCGTTTTAAGTGTACACCTGCCCTCAGAATCACAATTCAGTCCCTAATTTTCCCTCATTCCGTGGGTCCAATAAACTATGCCAGACTTTCCCTGGTACAGGTAATTTCCCTCTCCATACTGACTCTGCAGCACTGACTGCTGGATTTGGGGCCAAAGCCAGGATTCCATCCACTCTCCACACATCTACATGATGGGGCTAGTAGCAACCCAGTGGTATTTGCTCTGCTCCTTGCACAGACTAGAGATGCAGGTAGTCCACAGAGCAGAGAATGGAAGCACCTGACCTCCCTTTCCTCCCGTGTGTGAGCATATTAGGTGGCTCAAAAATGCTCCCTTTAAGAGACACCAATAAACAAGCAGACCAATCAGTTACTCTGAAATCAAATATAATCCAGAAGTTACACAAACATATCAAAATTCAATTAACTCCCCTATGAAACATCATACTCAGTTGGAGCACTGCAGACGAATTGGAAAGAGTCCAGAGGAGAGCAACAAAAATGAGAAAAGGTTTAGAAAACCTGACCTGTGAGGAAAAGGTAAAAATCTGGGCATGTTTAGTCTTGAGGGGAAAAAAAAAGACTGAGATGGGATCTGATCAACTTCAAATACATTAAGGGGCCGATATAAAGAGGATGGTGCTCAATTGTTCTCCATGTCCACGGACAAGAAGCAATGAGTTTAATCTGTAGCAAGAGAGATTTAGGTCAGATATTAGGAAAGCCTTTTTGAGTATAAAGGTAGTTAAGTTTTAGAAAAGGCTTGCAAGGGAGGTTGCGGAATCCTCATCACTGGACGTTTTTAAGAACAGGTTGGACAAATACCTGTAAGGAGTGATCTAGGTTTACTTGGTCCTGCCTCAGTAAGGAGGTCTGGACTTGATGACCTCTTAATGTCCCTTCTCTATATTTTATGATTCTGTGATCATATCCTTTCTCCCCACATAACACAACACTAAATTGGCATATTTATGGATTATCACAGTGACAGTCATAAGGGTGCATTTCAGGTTCTCGAGCGGGAACTCCACACAGTAGATGAGAGCCCCAGCAACAGGAACTAAATGGACTGGCCATGTAATTTGAATGCCTGAGACTCAACTATCAAAACAAGTCTTATATTCTGAATTTAGCTCTGGCAATTGTAAGCAGGGAGTGCAGATGAAATCTTCAGCGAGACTGTGAAACAAAATCTGCGCAAAACAAACATTTCTGACTCGACCTTTGAGCAACTGGCGATTGATCAAGTTGCATGACCCCAGACTGTCAGGGTGGCTGGCCTCGACTTTGACAAGAATCACATGGAGCAGCTGGAATCACAACACCAGGTGTAGAAACAAACTGCAGCTCAAGCAACACAACCAGGCAAATGGCTCTGTGGCCAGTGCAGTAAATGTTGCTCTTCCCCAGTTGGTCTATGGAGTACACCCATTAGTACAAATGATGATTGTCGATGTCATCCTCATAATCGAGGTGACCATCATCCAATCAGAGCCCAGCAACAGGAAAAGTGTAAATTTCATAAATAAAGTTAATTGACTAAATTGTCTGCCCACAAAACAATTGAAATCCACAGTAACTGGGCCCCCCCTTTTTTAAATGCTACCTTATTCTGTTTTGCAATACAGAGTGAAAACTGCTAACTTCCACCTTCAGGCCCATTTATACACTACCAGACAAAAATGATGTCTACAGTGAATTATGGGGAAGGAAGTCATTATCTTCCAGGAGCACCTTGAAAACGAGATGTCTAATCTCAATAATGTAAGTTTTCTGGTTAAATAAATCCCCTATGCTCAGTAGTTTTGTGCATTTATAGAAGAGATGTCAATCCCCCACCTCCGTAAAACCTTACAAAAAAATTTAAAGACTCAAAGGGATTTGAATCCTCACTAAACAGAATTGATTTCTGTACTTACTATTTAGTATTCTTCATCACACAGTCCATGTATTATTGTTGTGTAATGGATTGGCAAATTCAGGAGAATCAGCCAGCTTTGCAAACATTTTCCATACAAACTTAAAGTTTGGATACGCCTCCCCCCCATTCCCTTTTTCTTTTGATGGCATTTTGGCTCCCCACTTCCCCGGTGTTAAGACGACAGTTTTATTAAACAGACACAGACTGAGACAGCTCTGAAAAAATCAACTCTGCCTTCTCAGCCTGCAGCCATGAAGGTCTCAAGAAAGCATTTTAAAAAAACAAACAGAATTTTGAGTTTTGAAAGGCTTACACAGGTTTTCCAATTCACTTTGCAAGAAAGCTTACATCTACTTTTATATATAAGAAGATACATTAAGGGCTTGTTAGTCCATCTCTTCATTTAGAGCCTGATCCAAAGCCAATTGAAAATCAACAGGAGTCTAGGGTTTTGGATCAAGCCCATTACTGAATCAAGCCCATCACCATCAAGTCTAGTTTGTGATTTCTCTAACATTTATTAGAAATATGGCACATTTTTGAAGATGTGCATAATTTGAGGAGAAACAGGTTATTTTTTTAAAAAAATAACCTGTGTCTGCTATCTGTTGTCAAGCCCACCCAGTCCCACCCCAAATGCTGACATCAGTGAAAATAAGACTCAAAGTTCTCCTCTTCCCATTAAGGAGCACACTATTATGCTCTTGGGCCCCAACTCTACTCTCACACTTGTGAGAATCAGGAGTATCTATCAAAGCCAATGATATCACAGCAGTTAAGTGAGAGTAGAATCAAACCTTATATTTTGATTTGTGAATTCCTAACTAGAGTTTTAATTTTCACATCAATATTGTATGAGTCTTACCGTGTTTACTTATGTAAGTCAAAATGAAGGATGCAGTTCTTCTGTACTAACTTTTTAAGCCTCTCATTTAAGTGGTGAGAGGATTTTCTGTGAATAATTAACTTGATTTATTTCTCATATATGCTGTTATTCTAGGCATCACCCCAGCCTTACTTTCCTCTTTAATTTGTAGAGCAATGCTTCCAAAAGAAACAGTCACAAAAAACCAAGATGTAAATGGAGAAAAAAATCCTCAGCTGATGGAAATCAACACAAAGGCGTTAGCTAGGGACTAATTCTGATTCACATCAGCTTAGAATGCAGCCCCACAGGTTTCAATGGTACCACACCCAAAAGGGATGGAGAAAGGGAAACACGTCCCCTTGTTCTCTTAGCACAAGTTACAATATCCTTAGGCCACAGCAGTTTTAGATGATCTTCATGTTGCTGATGAGTTTTTCTCCGCATCTTCTAAGATGAATCACTGAGTACATCTTGCAAAGCAATGGCATTTTGATCAAACTGATTCTAAATTGATACAGGTTTTGGTAATATCTGAAACTATGTTTCTGGAATCGAAAATATATTTCTTCTTTTAGCGAGCCACTAGAGGGCAGTGACAGGTTTCAGAGTAGCAGCCGTGTTAGTCTGTATTCGCAAAAAGAAAAGGAGGACTTGTGGCACCTTAGAGACACTAGTCAGTGTGTTCAAGTGTATGTAGTTGCCATTCGATCACACAAAGCCTTCCTCCTAAGGCATCTCACCCTGTATCTACAACTATGTAGACGACTTTTAGGGCACTTGTACATTTCAAAAGAGAGGAGAGCTTCTTTATTTTTGAGCCATTTATATTCCATCTGCATGGGAATAGTGGAGTTTCCAGATTGAGATGTCCTCCTTTTTCAGCTAGCCATGACCCTTTTTTCTGCTCCAGCACCCTCTTCCTCCTCTTTGTCTAACTGAATGTGCACTTTCACTTTATTGTATGTATTACTTCTTGCAGTCATTTTTTTTTTACTTTTCATATTCCTTCTTACCCCACTTACCCCACTGCATGTCTCTGCAGAATTTGACCACCAATATCTTTCTTCTTGAGAACTCACTGGCCTTTATTGGGGGAGTTATCTGTGCACAAGAGGCTTAGACGAAGGGAAAGATGACTATTTTTTTCCCAGGAAACATCACAGGGAACACACAGAGGATATGGTGTTATTCTAAAATGACATGGGAGAGCCAAAAGTTTTATTCTGGTGATCAGATACCAGTAAAATCTCCCCCCAACCCACTCTCCTGCTGGTAATAGCTCATCTTAAGTGATCACTCTCCTTACAATGTGTATTTTTTCATGGTCTGTGTGTATATAAATCTCCTCACTGTATTTTCCACTTTATGCATCCGATGAAGTGAGCTGTAGCTCACGAAAGCTTATGCTCGAATAAATTGGTTAGTTCTAATGTGCCACAAGTACGCCTTTTCTTTTTGCGAATACAGACTAACACGGCTGCTACTCTGAAACCTGTCAGTATCTGAACATTCTCACCAAACAAGGGCTTATCCAGCTGCTAGAGTTGATGCCATCTGTAGTCCTAGAATGACCTTGGCAGAAAACCAGTACATATTTATTTAGATGGAGAACAAGCTTCCTAGCTGTAGATTAGTTCTCAAGGCACATTAGACTGCCAAATTGTCTCAGAAGAGTAACTATTAGTTGTTTAAAATCCATCTTAACATGCTGTTTTGGAAATGCCAATTCCTGAAACTTTTACCAGTTTTCAGCAGATATTGTAATACTTACTTTGCAAAACTACTATGATTTCCTCAAGAGTGCATTCTGGAAAACTTGGAAAGTGGAAGATGCAGTCAAAGACCTGTTCCTGAAAACACAGCATCCTTCTGCTTTTGCTAGAAAAGGTTCATTCGACAAGTAATGGTTATAGTTCTAGTGAGTTATGGATGGCGTAGGGGATTGTGCATAGCTATTTCTAAGTTTGCGCAGCAGCTTGTACCTAGATGCCCTGACTTTGTTTAACTCAGGGAGAGAGGGGGGAAAATAAGGTGACTTGAAGGAGAACTGTGACTGGCATCCAGATATCTGAAAGAGTTGCAGACAGCTGAGACAGCATAGATCAAAGATTTTCACATCAAAGAAGGACACACCCCTCTGCTCTTATATCACTGTATTTCTTCAAAGTAGGGTTCATGGAATCAATGACATTTTTATCCAGGATAACCAAGGACCTGCCAAGATTTCCCCTAGATCTATTGAATCCAGATGTGGTCTGAAAACCTGTTACTATAATAACACATAAAAGAAAACACTGTCTGTATAGATAGGAATGTCCCAAAATAACTTCCCAACTTCCACACATAGACCAAGAATGGACTAATGAAATTCATACATATTGGTTGAGTGTTACAGAAGCAGAGTTATCCACATCCCAAAGAACAGCATATAACCAGGAGTTTAAAGATGATTCTGTTAAAAGCAGGAGAAACAATCCATTTCAGGTACTTATCTACCTCATACTCAAAATATATTTAGCCTCACAACCCCCTCTGTGAAGTGCTATTATCCCCATTTTAGAGATGGGGAACTGAGGCACAGAGAGGTTAAGTGACTTGGCCAAAGTTACACAGGGAGTTTGTAGCTGAGTGGGAACTTGAACAGAGCTCTTCCAAGTCCTTAACTAGTGTCCCTAAGCACTGGACCAAGTTGAATGCTCCACTAGAAGAGGGAAGGGGGATAATTTTGTGCTGCATTTTATTTTAATATGTATAATTTGTTCTTTTCATTATCGTTTTTAATTGGCTGATATTTTTTCTGTTTATGCTCTGGGGAATCAGAGGAGGGGATGCTGTGGGTCCCTCCTGCCCTGTCCCCAGCTGCCTAGTACCTACCTCCTTCTGGCACTTGCGCAAGAGAAGCAGAGCACCCTTCCTGAGTGTTGGAATTAGGCACAGGGATGAGGGTACAATGCAGTTGGCTGATTACCCTTCACCCCATGTACAACAGGGGAGAGCCACACACGGATACAACCATCCAGGGGCAAATCTGGGAAGAACAATACAGGGTGGGAGGCCAGTGATGCACATGACATAGAAGAGGAGTTTTTGTTCTGAGAATTTTAAAGACTGAAAGGGCAGTATGAGGAGGCAAGTATAGCTTAGTGCAGAGGACTGGCTATTACAGCACCTGGGTTTATTCTAGCTCATACTGATTCATTGGGTGACACTGGACAAGCATTTAGACCTCAATTTTTTTAAAAAGTGTTCACTAAGTTTGTGTGCTCAACTTCAAGTTATTAGAAGGCGCCTCAAACTGGAAACCCCCAAATTAAGCCACCTAAAGTTAATGGACACTTAAAAATTAGGACCACACCCCCACTGTCAATCACCTTAACCGTGTGTAAAATGGGTACAGAATCATCTCACATGCAGTGTCTTGAGGCTTAGTTAATTGTCAAGGGCCTATAGAGATCAACACAATAAAAAATAAATAAAAAACAACAACACAATATAAGTGCCAAAAATTACTGTTCCATGTATTATGGCAAATATCCAATTGTATATGCCTAGTCTACAGAAGATATCCTATACATTAATTTTGTATTAGTCCTACCAGTGGAGGGCGGGCTGGATTCAACTGTCTCTAGAACCAGGACATGGCAAAGGTGAACAGGACAGGAGTTAGCCGTGAGAAGCAGATCTGGCACCAATCATCTGCAATGGAACTTGAAATGAGGCAAAAACCAACAGAGTGTATTTGCTGTCTGGTTACAGTATAAAATTCTCCCAAAGCTAGCATGTATCATCTGTATGTAAAAATCCTACAGAATTTGACTGAGAATAGCTTCCATAGTATTTTTAAGCCACTTTATCGAATTCAACAGCAAGGATATACTTCTCTATTACATGCTATAGCTTGTTTTAAAAAATCTGTAAAAAGGAGCACCTTCTCCATCAAACCATGCCCATTTTTAGAGTAATATCTATAGAACCCTATTTCATTCCTATGGAACTTTTGACATTTTTCCTTATTAAATTCCATGTGATATTGCTGGGTTTCATTGTAAAAATTACAAAACATAGTCATACCATAGATAGAACTGCCTCTGCTCACCAGTTTCATTATAAATCAGACTAAACTTGACAGCTTCGTCTGAGTTTTTCATTATCATTTTGGATTCATACAAACCTAAGACTCAAAGCAAAATTAGCAAGGTTGAAAAACTTCAAAACCTAAATATAGAGATTAGATAGAATCATCTAGAAAAATATTAAAATGTACAAGTTAGGACAAAAATGAAGGTGGAACAAGGAATTCAAAGCAGACGTTGGCTGTAATTTCTTTTCCCCCAATCGTTTTGGTTTCTAGATCTCTCTATTGACCTGACCCAAAGCCCACTGAAATCAACAGGTATCTTCCCTTTGATTCAAATGGGGTTTGGATCACACCTTAAATTCACACCTGTGAAATTACCTGTAATGTTAAGCAAGCTATATGCACACTAACTAAGGATGATAGGATATTCTACAAATCCCTTATTGTTGTTCTTTATTTTTTGTGCAACAAAAACCAACACTGATAAACCAAGGTTCTAAAACATACATTAAATATATTGTTACAGTATTGTGTAAATGAAAATGTTTCCTAAACTCTTTTCTTCCAACACCTTTTGGGTCCATGCTGCTAGATTTATTGGAAGTCATATTGTCAGGTGGGAAAGTCTGTTTGTGCTCTTTGTTTGGAATTGTACAAGTAAAACACTTGCAATGCAACTTATGACTTTCATTTCAGTTGCAGTCTGTGATTGCTAACACTTTCTAGCTTTTATAATGTATAAACGAGATAAATTGTTAACACTTAAGAACTCCCCAGGGAGTAATGAATGACACAGTTTTCTGTGTTATCCCTGATAAAGTTTAGGATATGGAAAGCAGTTTAATCCTCTTTCTATACTCTCCCATCTGTGCTTCAGAGCTGGCAGAGTGAATTACTACATTCCAGAGCACTGCTACAGACATCATTTCATGTTTTCAAAGCTTAGATAATTTTCCTCCACAGTATATTTTTTTAATCTCTGTAAAAAAAGTAAAATGTTTGAGAAAGCCAGGCCAAATAAAACTGCTGAATTTAAAAGATGGATGGTGATTTGTGCGAAAACAGAGCTTCATAAAGGTTGCTCAGAATACAGAACTAAGCCAAACTAATTACTTTGTTTACAGAAAATCGGCAATGCACAGTGTCAAGGTTTAACTCAATTTTAATCTTCCATTAATTGCAAGCCACTTTTATGCAGGAATAGACACTGACAAATATAACTGAAGGCAATCTTTTAATTGTACCTTCAATGTCCTATCACCTTTGTCTTCGACTTGAATTCAGCTTTCATGTTGCAGATTACGTTCACTTGGTGTATTTTCTCCATTAACCTGTTTAATCACATTTAGGGCTCATTTCTGATCTTTTCTGTCTGTGAGTGAAGCCTGGATTTTCCACTGGATTTCTTCATGGTTTGTCATATATGTATCTTGCCTGTGGTTCTACCACTAAGGATAAGGAACTGATCCAATATTAACTGATGGCCACAGAATGACTCCCATTGACTTCTATGGGTATGAGATCAAGCACAGGTACATTTGGCGGATATAAAGTGTTGTTTACAGTGGCATTTCCCAACATCTGTGTAAAAATGCTATAGGAGCCAGTTATCAAATATAACCTACAACAGCACTGCAAAAAGCCAGCCAGCCAGCCCAGTGCATCACTGAGGTCACTGTACGGCTGAGGAACCCCTGCTTAAAGTTAAATCCTAACAACATGGAGTTATATGCAGAGGAAGATCCTTTGAAGGGTTTGCAGCCACCATGCAACCTTCACCAGTCTATGCCATGTACCCACAAATCATCAGAACACTCCACCAGACAAGATATTCTTCACTAAGCTCACACATAACAGCACCTGTTAGTTCTACCACCTGTAGCTAGCTAGAAGACTGTCTCATCCTTGCTGGTGATGGCCTAGCCTCAGTAATGCATGTCTTTGTCACCACCCAGCTGGATTAAAGCAATGCAATTTATGCTCATTTAAAATCACTCTGAGACCTTGACAATTCTGCTCCTCAGGCTATGGCTATACTGGAAAGTTTACAGGGGCGTAGCTGAACCGATGCAGCTGCGCTGCTGTAAGCTGTCTAGTGTAGCCACTCTAAGCTGATGGGAGAGAGCTTAATTAATCCACCCTCAATGAGCAGCGGTAGCTATGTGGGTGTGAGAAGCTCACCCACCAACATAGTGCTATTCACACTGGTGCTTAGGTCGGTGTCACTTATGTTGCTCGGGGGTGGCTTGTTCACATCCCTGAGTGACATAAATCGTAGTGTAAACATAGCTTCAGACACAACCAAATTGTCTACTGCAAAGGTGAAGCTCATAAGTTCATGACAGAGATAAAGCTTCCTGGAGGGCTGTCCCAAGACTGTGGGACTCACTCCCACAGGAATTACAAAGTGCTTCAAACCTCACCATTTTCCTACTCCAAATACAGAGCACACTTCTTCAAACTTGCCTTCCAAACAACAACTGAGCAGCTCAGCTACTCAAAGAGAACATGCAATCTCTTTCCCAAGGAGTGGAGAGGAACTCCACTTGACGGGTGTTAATCATTATGCTTGTATTTAAGTCTGAAAGGCACTCCAATATAATGGTGTGGAGCACAGTACAAAAACCTAAATAGTATACTAGCCAAGGGGTATCAAATCTCAGAGTTGGCCACCTTACTTTAAGTACCCGCATTTGAAAATAGGGCTCATTGACTCTAGAAGAGCTTCACATAAAGGAATCACAATTATATGATTTACAGTATCTTCACTTTATAGTTTGAACAAAAAAAACCCACCATTATTAACCTTTTTAAAAAAATCTATATTTGCAAAGAAATAAAGTATAAGGGTACCAAGTTTAATTTTTAACACTGATATTAGGGGATTCTGATTGGAATTGATGGTTGCTGGGATAACACCTGGAAAGCCACAAATCACAGGTCATATGCGTGCACCATAAGATGAATAGACAAATGGGAGTTTGAAGTTGATACATCTGAGTTTTTTACCAAATGATCAGTTTTGACAAGGAAGCACAGAAATAAGTTGCTCACTGAAGGCATAGGGCAGGCTGCTGAAAAATTAGCAGCATGGTAAGGCCATATGTATGGGATTTGAGGAAATAAGGAATCAGGGCTGTCAAGTATCCTGCATATCACATGACACTCATTGGAATAAGGAGGACTTTCTAGGTTAGTACCCCCTTGTAGCAAGTTGGGGAGCTATACCAACCTGCTTCCCTCCTCCTTCATGTCACCATGCCCAATTCTGCATTCGTCTAGTCCTTTTTATGACTTGAGCCCCCTTGGCCAGGTCCTGAATAGTCTCTGCCCCCTTCAGCATAACTCCTCCCTGACTACCTACCCTCATGCACTCCACCGACAGTTTTCTTCCCACCAGCTCCCCCATTCCCACAGACTGCCTCTGGCTCTCTCCAGCTTTCTGCCCCTCCCCCCAGGCCCCTGATGGCCCAAACTCTACCCTGTTATCCTTCTCTGACCCCTGCCATCACACATCTGTTTCTGAGGACGCCAAAGAATAGGATCCTGCCTTCTTCTCCCCCACCCCACCTGCTCCTAGTGTGCAGTTGGGGCCAGGTGTTGAGTGAAGAGAACCTGAGTGGGAAATAACTTATTCTCACTGATAAGAAAAGTCACACATGCAGCTGCACAAAAATTGGCACCTACATGACTGTGATTGATTTAACTATTCTGTGTAGTCTAAATTAAAATTGTATACAAAAATATGTTAAAAGATATTAAGGTTGCAAAGTCAAGCACTTGACAGTTAGGAAATGTCAGAGTTCAGATTGTCCACACAACCATCAATCGACCCCCTTGTGAATACGCATCTGATACAAGCACCACTAGAGCTGTGTGCTGGGGGGTGTCTGGCTCTCTCTCCCCTACCCCCACAAAACGTAAGGAACATGCCTTACGCAGCTGTGGGGGCTGTGCTGGTCCAGGCAGCGGAAGAATTATTGGGGGCCACCTTTCTCTCCCAACCTCTCAGACGGTATGTCTGCTCCTGATAGTCTCAGTGTAGTCTTTGCTGTTGCTGCTGCTCTGGCAGCATAATGGGCCCAGCTCTTTAGGATGCTAATGTTCAGTTATTTTGGCAAGCTGCCACATTTCTTCTGAGGCAGGCAAAGAGGAAAAAAAGGGGAATGGTAATTTACATCTAAGCAAAACTTGAATGGAATGTCATGAAATAAAGAGACACCTCTGTAGCATCAGAGCTTTTCCCCTTTGCATTCTTATCAGAGTGTAACTGTCATCAACCTATCTTTGGCAGAGCGCCCCCTTCAGGAGCTATGTGGGAGTGAAAGCAGGCAAGTCCAATTACTCCTGCTGAGGGGTGTGTCAGTCTAGCAGGGCTGGTGCTCAGTCTTCCAGCTGAAGCTCTCTGGCTGTTTCTTTCCCTCTCAGACTCCCAGGTGAAACAAACAAAGCAGTCCAGGGACAGCAAACAGGGTTAAATAAAAAACATAAAGGAAAAGAAAGCAAGCCTGCAGGTGGCCTCTCTTACTTCAGAAGGCCTTGGAAGTATCACAGTACACCCCAGGATCCACTGGCTCTCCAGTGTAAGTCTCAGTTTCTTTTCCCTTCTTAGTCCAAGGTATCTGTATTCTCCTTTATGCGAGGACAGAGGCTCTGTTAGCTAACAGACGTCTCTGGAAACTAGGGGACACAACAGCCCATTCCCTTCACAGGATTGCCCCCATCTGAGTGGAGTTCCCTCCTTTTAACTCCTCCAGACGCAACATTATTTGCAGGAAGGCCAGGGCTACTCTAGCCCAAAATAGCCTTAGCCTTAATCCCTTCCATGCTGTGTGTGGGGTTTGTATACTACATCACTGTGATCTTACCACTGATACACAGCATACAGATGACCATAAACTGGTTCTGAAACTATGCACTGCATTATATGAAAAGCTGGCAGGCATTTTTATTTTGACCTAGATTTTGTCTTCTAAAGAAAAATTTTCTGATAAGTTTTTCGTTAAAAAAACCCACAAAATACTTTTAATGAGGAATTTTGTGGAAAATACTTATTTTCCTACCAGCTCTATGTATAAATGATCACATGACTGTTTTCTCTTTTAAAGAGTGTTATTAAACTACATGTGTCAGCAGTTTGAATGAATGTGCTTGACGGGTATCATAATTGCAGTACTCATGTTGGACAGAGAATTCTAAAGAAGTAGACTGCACATGAAAACATTAGCGAGACCAGCCCCTGACAGATTACATGTAGGCCTGCCTGGATGCACAAGAGCAGCAGGCTGGGGTAGGACCCGAAAGGGATAAGGTAAAAGGAGCATTTCCTGTCTTGAGTTCATGTGAAGGGGCCAGACACAATCCAGTCCAAATGGGGTGCTAATCACATTCACATCTGAGGAGAGCAGAATCTCTAGCCTCACCAAAGCAGGCGGAACCATGGCCCTACCCACTGCCAAACTGGCTAGCAGAGCTGGTTGTACATGTGAGTGAAGCATGTTGCCCCTATAGAAAGCTGCAGCAGAAGCAGCTTTGGTATGTACACCCCCAGAGCCCTCAAAAGGAATTGTACCTGCCACAATGCCCCCAGGAGCTCCTGCTTGGATGTTGTCTTTCCCACTCCCCTCCCCACTATGGGGCTGAGTCTCAAAAAGTATAGCCTCAAGTGCACTGAAGAAGAATTGAATTTCTTGGAGCTAGTTAATACTATGCTTCCCCGGCATCAGGGTAGGCATAACTGCAGTTAATTAGTGGCATTCCTAATTAAACTTTTGCCAAGTAAATTTAGTTAATCGTTCAAAACACATTTGTGAGATTCTGAACAATGAGCGGCTTACCCTCCACCTTTGTGAAATTACTGTTAATCATTCATTAATCTTTGCTTCATCCTATTTAAACCTTTCCCCTGTGGTTTTAAGATTTCCTTCTGCCTGCTAATCCACCGCAGGGAAAGTGATGTGTAAACATCCCAATATATTTTGATAGGCTTTTCCTGTTTGTGATGGTAGGTTCTATCAGCTGTATTTTTAGCTTTTCCAAGCATTATTTATAATTCATTCTCCCCTCCTCCCCCCCGCATTCAATCAAATTCATTTAAAGGTACAATTAAATGGAACCAATATGTAGCTCAGGGTACTGAAGAGTGAGACATCCTGCACCTACTTCATCATTCCCTTTTCATCCAGACTCTGGGCTGAGCTGCATTTCAGTATGCAATACCCTCATGCCTCAGTGACACTACAGTGGGTGAAGATGAGAGCAATGGGAGCTTTCATATATCCTAGTTGTATAAATGATATCCAGCAATGCAGTGTTTCTCTGAATTCCCCCTCCATTGAGTCTGTATCCTTTACTCTGAAGCTCTCTATTATAAGCTAGCATTGATGTAAATGACTGCACTTCTGCTCCTGACTTTCCAGAAATCCATTATAGGCAACCCTTGCCTATGATTTACGCCTCATTATAAAAATCAAATTTCTTTGTTGTCAAGAACAAATTGAGTGCAGCAAGCTGAAGGAACCAGCTCCCTGACATATGGTGACATCACATCAGACTAAGGCTAGAACTTTCAAAGCAGTGAAATGATAGACACTGCACCCTCTTAGAAGGGGAAAGGAAGCACTCACCATCAGGTTAAATGCAGATTGCTCTGAACTGTTAATTTGCAAGAAATATGTATTTTAATTTGAAGGAATAAATGGTCTGATTTATTCTAGAAGATATAAAAACAAAAATCACAGAAATCCCCTCTCCCACTTAGGGCTGCCAATTTTGGCTGGACATATTCCTGGAGGTTTTAATCACATGACATAATCTTTAATTAAAGATTAATCTTTAATTCCTGGAGACCCAGCACAATCCTGGAGGATTGGCAACCCTACTCCCACTTGTTCTGTAAATTAACATTTCATCCTTACCTTGCTGGCAAGACCAACCAAAATATTAATAAATGTTCAAATTAAGTATTGTTCCAGCTCTGTTCAGACTGTGGAACCTTCAAGTTCCTTTGCAGTCTGGTAACTAATTGTTATAATGGCCTTATATTTTAAAAGAAAATGGTTGTACTTGCCCTTTTATGTAGGAACAAGCTGAGTCAGTGTGTAAGCAAGACAGAAAACTTATTTAAGAAACTTAAATTCCACATTAGAGAAAATTACAAGGATAAATTTAGATCATATTGATCTTAAAATTAGACCTGTATAACATTTCCTTTGTACCAACTATTCAGAGGTGGCATTTTTTTGAAGATTTGGGTTCTCCCTACTGGCCCCCATTAGCCTTTAATCTTTCACGAGTGTGTGTGGTTTTTTGGTTTTTTGTTTTTGCTTTTGTTTTTAGAATAGTTTACATTGGATGCACTATTTAAGGACAGTTTGAGAAGCAGATTACTGGACTATGTACAGATAACCTGACATCAAGCAATAGAGTTGCAAGTATGAAATAATGCATAATTTTCTTCTATTGCTTATATTTTTGCTCTAATTCTGCTTGGTAATACATATTGCATCTTAGATCCATCAGAGTTAAAGTATAGAAATACTATACAAGAAAATAGAGAACCATTGCTACTTAAGATCCTACATAGCACAGTTTATGGGCTAATTTTCTTCCAGGAAAATATGTTCCATACTGGTCAGTCAAGATAGTAACCCTAACTACTTCCTGCATATTATCAAATATGTTTTGCATAGGAAATGAAATGACAATAAAAGTAAATGAATTTCACAAAGGCACAGAGTGTTGCTTTTGCTTATCAAAGGCACAACTGTGACCCCCAGACCTATGCTGACAGGCTACTTATGAAGTAGGGTACTACTCAACATTGATGAGTATGGCAGAATCTGGCCTAAAATGGTCAAGGCTTGAACAAATATAATTTCACTAGGGTACAGTAATTCTTAGCTATGCATCAAATCTTTTTTTAAACTGGTTTGGTATGAAAGCTACAATCTGGTTGCCATTAAAGAGGCTTTCAATCCATATGCAGTGGGCGCTATTAAAAACTTTCCAGTTTGTCTTAAATAGATTAGGTAATACTGCAAATACAGGTGTAACCTTAACGTCTTTATTCTGTGTAGGAAGAACTATATTTCTGTGCAAACATTATTTAGTCATCTAAGGAATCAGACTTTAAAAAAAGTGACCATTATCATTTCCTAATGAATGCATATATAGGAACTACAAAGCCTCTTCACCAATTAGATTACATGATCCCACAAGACTTTAAAATAGCTATTTTATTTTTCTTGCTGGCTAATTTGTCACAGCTAACTGTCTCTTTACTTCCCAGACAGTTACTTCATAGCCTAAAGGAGTATAATCTCTTCTTTTTCACTCTGTCACCTTCGGCCACATTGTATTCTTCTGCAGGAAGGAAACAGGGGACTCAGGAAACTCTGTGTGGAGTTTCTTTTGGATGCTGCATGTGTAGTTTGCGCGGGGGGGGGGGGAGAGGGGCACAGAAAATGAGGAGATTGGACCTTCAGACTGGCCGAGCCTGGGGAGCTGCAGGGGACCCAAGTTTCAGTTAACATGGTCTAGAGAAGCATTAATTCCTGTTTGGATATCTGTGAGGCGCATGCCAGGGGACTGAGTGTCTATAGCATCTCACAAGGCACACTTACTCCCTCACAAGTTTGTGTGTGTAAAGACAGAATCCAGAACAGAAGAGAGACCCCTGGAGAGAAAGGAGAAATTAAACAGAAAGGGTAACAAGGGGCCTTTCAGAACTGAGGAAGTCAGGAAAAGCTACTGAAACATGCCTGCAGGGACAGCTAAGAAAGATGTGGACAGCTATCACTAGAGATCAGGATCAATGTGAAAATGTGTCAAGATAGTAGACACACCTGAGAACTGCTGTAAGTGAGTAGGAAGGAAAAGAGGATAAAGAGGTATTAGATGCAGCCAGACAGAGTAGGCTTTATTTCAGATTTTCAAATAGGTGCATTCAGGTATTAAAGAGAACAGTCCACGGTCTAGCTCAACATATCTATTTTACCTTTACTCCTTTGATATGATCTTTCTGACCACACCCATGGCTCTGGCCTTCAAAGCATGTGCTATCAACCCTCAGATCATTGCACAAAGTGTATGCAGTCACTTGAAATTGTGCATAACTGATGTGATTTCACATTATTAACACTGAAAGTTGGTTTTCAATACATAGAATTTGGTAATAACGAAAACTCTTCAATACATTTAAAAAAATAAAAGAATCATTTTTATTTTTAGTTAAAATACAACCAACCAACACCCGTGTCCCCCCAGTCTATCTTTTTGTGAATCTGACCAACTATCCTTATTATGGTGGTATTGCTCACCAAAGTATATTGTTGAAACTAAATCACCATTTATATTCTAAACCTATATTGGCAGGGATTGATACCTCAGCTATAAAAATGTCCCTTTGCCCAAATTTTGACTTTCAAGGTCCCAGCATAGTAGCATTTTTTAAAAAAATAAAGAGAACATAATATTTAGCAGATATCTATTTTAAAACAAGATAAAAAATATCCACGTTTTAACTTGTACTCATTAAGGCCTCAGTTCTGACAGTTGAAAGGACCCTTAATTTGACTCTCTTTTAATTGACTATTTTAAAAAAACAGTTTTCTGTTACAGCATCCTGTAAATAGTGTTCAAGGCATTTTCAAAAAAAAAAAAAAAGCAGAACACTCACTTCTATAAGGTCTTTTTCTGTTTCCCTCCTGTGTTTTGGGAACGCTTGAGAACTGCATCCAAAATTCTCCAAACCCTCCTCTCTTTGCTCTGTATACGTTGTCTTGCCTGTGGCCTCTTCAGCAGCATTATTTTCTGCTGCTGTTATTGGTAAATGTCCTTTTGCGGGGTCTAGAGAAGAGCATGCAGGAGAGGTCCAGCCCAGACCAATGCATGACAGAGACGCAACCTACTATCAACAAAATAGTGAAGCTGACTGTACCCAAAGTGCTGTCAAATCCACAAGGTACACAAACTGAAAATATGGAAGTAAATATTTTTCCTTAATCCTTCTGTGCTAGTCATTTTAGGGGATACTTGTAACAGCAGGTACATTTTCACATGGTCATATGTTCTTTTAATTTGATGATGTCCCTTTAATTTTGCCTTGAAGGTGCCAGGCTTGTCAGTGTAGATCCTGAATTTAGTAAAAATTCAAATGATCAAACATGTGAGGCTTTGGATCCCCTCTCTTATCTGAAGAATGTCATGCCCTTACAATGGCATGCTTTTGGAACTCTCTCCAATTTCAGATATTTCCTATCTTTTTAAATACCTGATTGCTTTTGCATCAATTACAGCCTGACCTAAAGCTGCACTGGAAGTGGATGTGATATACAGTGGAATCCATTTAAATGAATTTCTGATGAAAGAATAAAACTGTTAAAAGAATAAATTTACTGCACACAGATTTATACAAATCCTGTATATACAGAAAAATCCTCTTAAATGAAAAACTGATGAAAGATTAAAATGTTAAATGAATTAAAACCCAGCATGCCAGTGAAATATAATGATTATTTGCCCTATTCAGTGAATAGACTCAATGAACATATAAATGTGAAGTGCTCAAATATGTCAATTTTAAATATGCAGTGAAACTCCATAAAGCAAATACATGATCAACGGCTATTTCTATTAAAATAGTAAATGTATTGAACATTAAGGAAATGCATTTGAGAGGCCTCTATTGTTTTGTTTGCCCAACATGAGAGTCGCATGTGTATGATTTCTAATGAAAGCAAGAAACAAATCATGGGCATTAAAAGTTTTTAACTGAGAAATATGAATTAGGTATTTCTAGGCCTGACTAGCATATATTTGCCTTGAGCACGTGGGGAGGGAGGTTTGAAAAAGTCACAACTAGTTGCTTCACTTTCATATGGGCTTCCCACTTACTGAAACAAAAGGTCTCTCTTTCCTAAAATACACTGACAAACACCTAATGATAAGAGGTTAATTTTCAGCACTATGCAAAGCTAACCAAGTATCTAGAGCTGACTGGCAACTGGAATTTCCTTCCATCAGAAATTTCAACATTTTTGAGAAAAAGAGTTCAGCATCAGAATGAAAAGCTAAAATTTTGAAATTTCCTGTGAAACAAAAATTCTGAAAATTTTTGATTCAGGAGCATCAGAATGTTTAATAATTTTTTTCAACCTTTAAAATGATATATTATTAAATGTAATGTTTTAATAAAATATAAAGTGCAAAACATTTTATTTCCTACTTTTTTCTAATCAAAAACTTTGTTAAAATCAACAGGTTTCTGTTAAACTTTTCACTTTTGAAAAAAATGTATTTTTCAATGGAAAACAGTTCCAAAAAACATTTTGACCAGCTCTCCAACTAACTAATTCCAGAGTTTCAAATCTAAAACTCCAACTAAAGCTCTGAAAATGTGCATTGTAAATCCCTAGGCAATGGGCTTATACATCAGCATTTCACTTAAGAGGAGGTGGGTTCATATTCAGTTTAGGTCATAGGTGAAATGAGTTTGTTGCTCTAAATCTAGTATGTAATGAACTTATGTCTTGATCACAATTACTGTGCTATCCGAATGAGACATTGCTTGAAGCCATTGATCATTAGAGATGAAGACCTAGTGTTGGGGTGTTAGAGGTAATACATGATAGGATGGAAATTAATGTAGGAAAACCTGTACAATTTCTAAATTATGCTCAGCTCCAGACATTATTGTCTTGGTAATAAGATGCTACATTTGAAAATAGCAAACTTCCTTCTGTCAAGCCTTCATATCCACACCATGTCATCCATTATCCATCTTCAGTACACCTGAGAGGAAGAGAATTGGTTTGACTGGGGAAACACTGAGCTTAGCCTTTCTGTGAATTAGTCCTGCTACAAGAGCCATGTTTCCCATGTGAAACAAGAGTGTCTACTGAATACAGTTAGACTTTGGACATTTGAGAAAATTTTTAGTCACGCAAAATTATTCTATCCCCCATTAAATTCTGATAACCAAAGTTACCTGTAGTGCTTATTGTGGGCAGAATGGAAAAACAATCATGCAACTAATCTCCCCCCGCCTTGCCCCCCAATACACGCCACAGTGTATGTTTTCTACTTTACCTAAGAGAGCAAAATATTGACTGCATTAATTAAATCACGTTGAACCTACTAAAGGCAGTGGTGGTCACCATACACTAGGGGAGACATGGAAGATTAAGTAAATGTCACAGAGAACAACCAAAATGATTCAGGGTTTTGTGAATTACAGTTCTGATGAAAGGTTAATCAGACTTGCCCTTTCTAGCTCAAGTTAAGGAGCCTATGAGGGCTATCTCCTTGAGAAGTGCAAGTCACTTGAGAGATGGGAACAGATTGTTCCTACTGACAAGCTGTTGGAGATTGCAACTACCTAACAGAATGAGAGATGGATAGATAAGGAGGGGGTTATCCAAAATCAATTGAGATTTGATGGGGCTCAGATGAACATACTGTGTGAGGAGGAAAGTCACAAGACCCAGTAGTAGTGATGGGTTTGTGGTTTCAGACCTCGTAGGACATGATGGACATTACCAATAAGCTGCTTGAAATATAGAGCAAAATGACTGTAAGCAAACTCTGAGACATGGCTCAGAGCAAGAAAGGATTCTTCACACACAGGCAGACTCTTGGAGAGTTCTTACGGGTAAAGCAGAAAAATAAATGTGTCCGTGTCTGCTTAGGAGCCAAAACATAAGCACAACAGGCTTGTGTGAAGTCCACAGTAAAAATCTAAAAATGTATCTCACATAAGCCAACCGCAAGAAAGAAAGAGGAAATCCCTCTCCCTGAAGTTCACCTCTCAGAGATCCTTTTCTTCTTAAAGATCCTCCCGATTTAAAACTCATTGCTAATCTCAAATCATCTCCCTACAACACATCTCTCCTAGCATATAGAAGGGAATGAATTCCCCACAGCTGCACTCAGGACAGACAACTTGGGCTCTTCCTTTAACGCCTTCTCTGCCAGCGACTGTACACACAGTTGCAGGCACCAAATGAAGCAACACCTCAAATCAGCTCAAGAAAGAGCTACACACATTTTGGATAGATAAGAAGAAATGAAAGTCTGGATCTGAGGCCGCAGTCCACAGTGGGTTAATCTGATTTAATCCAAGAAAATCAGAGTCAAGCAGTGCTGGCTGTAGAATCCTTTATTTTACTTCCATAGACGAACTAGGACACATCTAGTCTTCCCTACCGATAGCTTCTCTGTATTATCTATCCAAGATACCTACAACAACACACCTTTCAAGATCCATGGGTCCCACATAGGGTTGCCAGTGCTCCACGATTGTCCTGGAGTCTCCAGGAATTAAAGATTAATCTTTAATTAAAGATTATGTCATGTGATGAAACCTCCAGGAATACATCCAACCATAACTGGAAACCCTAATTCCACACATGCTTATCACAACATGTGGAGTATCTCATCCGGTGCACTAAGTGCCCCAACAAGAACTATGAGTTAACAAGACACTCACTACACTTGCACGCTCACATGGAAAAATGACAAAAAGAGAAAAACCTGTGGGTGAATGCTTTTTATAAATTGATCACTCTACAGCTGATCTCTTAGTGCTCCTCCTCAAAGGAAATCTGCACAACATCTTCAAAAGATGAGCCTGGGAGCTTAAGTTCATAACACTACTAGACACCAAAAAACATGGATTAATAAAGACACTGTAACCCACTAACCCTTTTTTTGTCCTGTGACTGTGGAGATGTTAACGGCCCACTTCAATTTAAATGGTGTCTTGCAACGTATTAACTCTCTCTCTGTTCCACCTTGAATGTAGCCGTGATACTCAGAGTACCTTTCCCAAACCTGAAGAGCTCTGTTTTAGCTCAAGAGCTCTCACCAGCAAGAGTTGGTCCAATAAAAGATATTACCGCACCACTTTGTCTCTCTATTACCTAAGGTTTTCCGAGGTGCCAAGTGGCATCTACCTATCTATGGTACTTACATAGCCTCTGTTACTATATTATCCGAGCTCCTCCCCACCCCAGTTTTTAATGTATTTCTCCTTACCACAACCCTGTGGAGTAGCAAAGTGCTATTATCTGCATTGTACCTCAGGGAAACTGAGGCATAGATATACTAAGTGACTTATGCCGGATGACACGGAAATCTGAGAGGGAACAGGGAAATGGAGCCAAGTCTTTGAGTCCCAGAGTAACAGCTCTACTGTCTATTAGCTAACTGCCAACTGACAGTCACTAAAGGCCAGATTCTGCTATCCTACCTCTTTCTGTGTAGCACCTCTTACCCTGTGTTTAGGCCCACTGAAGATAATGGGATTACATATGGAGAAAGATGCTACTCAGCAAAAGTAAGGATATCCTGGTCTGGCATAAACATTTTTACTTCTCTAGGCAACTGCCTATTCTACCTCCATTTCACCACATTCCCTCTGCACATTAGAAATTCTGCAAGGGCTTTGAGTTGTGAAAACTAGACCAAGCCCAGCAATGGTTTGCTCTTTATCTGAAGGCACATATGCAAAAGGTGAAAGATACTGTGCACTATTGTGTCACTGATTTTATTTCCTTGCCATGACCTATAGAAACCCAGGGCAAAATACACCACTGGTTTAATAAGCACCTGCTAATGCCAACAGTTAATTCAGTCCCAATATACATGTATGAACATAGAAAAAATTCCTATAGATGCATGATGTCTGGAATCCAGGACACCCTGGTAATGATATTGAAGCAACACACCATTTACATACTGATGCTATAATCCTGCTCTTTGTTTTTTTAAAAAATCCTCTTTATTCATTTTAACCAAGAGCACAAGTGTCACACCCAAGTGAATTGGGAAAGCCAGCCAGAATGATTAGTTTGTTAATAGTTCATTTTGCAATGGGAAAGACACCATCAAGATTTATCTAGGAGAGAAGTTAAGGCATCCCTCTCTTTCTCCTTTAGATTTGGAGGAGAGTTAAAATTTAACCACATCCCGTCTGCAAGCTTCTGGCTGTCTATTCTATGGGGGCATTTTTTTAAAAAAAGACTATTAGTCTACTGATGATGACTCCCTGAACATTCTTGAATTTACAACAATTTATTGGTTTTGGGAGTGTTGTTGGAGTAGTTTTGTCTGCTTTTTTCTCCTAAATAGTTCTTTACCCCCAACATGTTCAGTCTTGGAATTTACTTTTACTGGGTCCAATCCTTCATGCATTCCCCTGCAGAAAGCCTGCTGAAGAAATCTTCAATGCCATAAACAATAGACTTCACCTTCGTGTGCCTCTTCTGCGTTTTTGCATCACTTGTACTTCCCCTCTCAAACCTCTTCAGCATACTTCCAAGCTGACTGTAGCCGTTGCTTATCTGAGATTACTTTCTCTCTATTGAAATGTCGTTCATTACTTTCTTCAATGGAATTCTAAAAATCTATTCTGTAATTGATTTCCAATCCTTAACAAACCCTGCACTTGACATATGGTTAACCTGATTTTCAGTGACCCTTCCACACAATTTTCATTAAGAAGATGTGATGACAATACCACCACACTAAAAGGAATGTGATTCCCTCCCCCACAAGCTTTCCCTCACCATCCTCAACCAACTTCCATCCTGATATCCCACCCAGCAGCCACAAAGGATTAGATGTGATTCCCCTCTGAAGTCTGTCAGTGCCACCTTGAGCAATGTGCAGATGAGGTCTTTCAAAAGCAAGGCATTACCTTCCAGGCTCCAGAGATAAGTGTGCATTGCTTCCGCAACACTCTGAGCCCATTTGTCCATAGAGAGAAAGGTGAGCACGGGACCTTCTCAAAGGAGTGCACAGATGTCATTACAATGTACACCCTCTCCCCCTCACCTGCACATTTTTAAAATAATGATTGTGGGTGTTATTCTCATCCCATTTCAGATCAGAGACAAGGTCCTGACCATTTGTGGTCATCAAAGATGCAATGGCAATTTTCACACCACTTGAGGATTTGATTGCAGTGTCTTTGGCAAATTCCAATTCAGGTAGTTGCATGCAGTCCAGCCACATGCAGTCCAACCACATGCCCAATGCAGTTATAACTGGATTCTCCCTTATGTCTTCGCTTCCTGTTCTATATTGTTGTGTCATGTTACTGTGCATTGGCTGTTGGCTCCAAAAGTGGCTGAATTTTAGTGATGAGAGAAGCGAATATTATATAGGCCAGACACAGGTGTTTAACAATATATGTATAAGCAATATGGCTTTGCCGTAGCAGTATCAATGTATGGGTCAATCTGATAATTTTGTCCACTTTGTATGCAAATAAATTAAACCCTCTAAAAATTTACAAGTTTAGGATACTTGAAATGGCTGTTTTGAGATCCCAGCGTGGAAGGTGTTCTAAAAAAAATGTGGAGAAAGATTTTAATGCTGATTCGTTGTTTAAGTCTTATTAATTCTAACACTACTTCCTGGCATCTGGCTGTGCAGACTATTTTGGAAGTGAGTTTTGCTCAAATAATGTCTACAGGAGTTAGCACATTTCTCAGTACAGTATACAAATATACTGGGGTTTTGGTTTTTGGGGGGTTTTTTGTTTGTTTGTTTTTTAAACTACAAAGGGCGGGATGGATGGGATAGGCAGAATTTCCCCCTATCAATTGATGTTCTGTTACTGACTGAACAGTTCCAAAGCATTGAAATAAACATGATGATGATGATGCGGTGCTGGAATAAACATATCTTTCAGCACTTTGTGCATCATCAGCTATTTATTTCAGTATTGTGTGTGTCATCAGCGCTTTGGCTGGCAGCCAGTTTTTTCCATTTTTAATACTTCTTTTGTATAAGCAGCACACATAATAGCCTAGTTTTAGAATGACACATTAATCTTCACTTGTTAAGGGCTGACTTGTCAATACACACTTGTCACTGTACCACTCATATTATGAGATCACCCAGCTTGTGAAGATAAATGCTATGTTTAAAAAAAATCAAATAAAGGTATTATAAATCTTATATTTATATGTTTGATCTGTAACATAGCTGTGAAAGCAAGCAGGGGTCATCTCTTTTGCGAGGGGGAATGGCTGTGTTTCTACTTCTACTGTGTTTTAAAACAAGCTCTAATGCCTGCTTAAATTGTGTTTTCCCTGCTGATATGACTGGCTAGACAGTGGTTCTTAACCCATGGGCTGGTTGCAGCCCAATCAGCACATAGCTGTGGTCCATGTGACATTTCAGGGTCATACAGGTAATAATACACATATTGTGCGGATGTGGCCCACATAATGCAGAGAGCTGCAAATGCAGCCCACAGTGGTAATAGGTTGAGAACCACTCGGCTAGACAACAAGGAGTCCGGTGGCACCTTAAAGACTAACAGATTTATTTCAGCATAAGCTTTCGTGGGTAAAAACCCCATTTCTTCAGATGCATGGAGTGAAAATAGACAGAAAAAAATAGAGTAAAAATGGAGTGGGCTAGACAGTACAGTAGACCACACCAAAAATTTTATCATAGAATATCAGGGTTGGAAGGGACCTCAGAAGCTAAAGTCCTATTTCTCCAACCTTTACTCATGTGAGAAGGGGCTGGAGAATCACACCCCAGATTTCAGACATGGTCTTCAAATTCTCTGTTATCATTGACAGAAATCTTAGTCTTTCATCAGATTGACATCACCTTATTAGGAAGGGCTGGGTCTGGCTGCTGTGGCAGAGGGCCCCAGGTTCAGAGGTAGGGCTATGCACCATCACTCCTTTTGCAGTCCGTGAGTGAGTAGGCTGCATACTGCCTTGCAGAGATTCCACTGATATACCAGTATGTCTTAGCTCTAAAATCAGACACCACAACTGTTTGGAGATATTGGGACTGATTCTTCTCACTTATACTGATGTAAATCAGTAATAACTATTCATGTCAAACTGCTGTAAGTGTGAGAAGAATCAGGTCTGCTGCATCAAGCTAAGTGAGGTTTTTATAGAACACCAGCCACCATCATCTCTAAAGGTTTGATCCTGCATCCACTGAAGTCAACGGAAAAGCTTCAATTGACTTCAGTGGGGCAAGATCAGGCCCTAAAAAAATAGGCATTGAACTCATTGCCCTCTGGTGAGAGATGGGAGAATGGGGATACTTGGGAGGAGACTTCTTCTCTCCTTTTTTTCCTAGTTATTTTTGGGCTCCCAGGTGCTGCTCCCCTATCCCTGGCTGGGAAAACTCCTCCTAGAACTTCCTGCAAGCCTGTCACTGGCTAATTTCCCCAGCTTCAGCTGAATTTCCTTCCCTTCCCCTCTTCTTCACTGTGAAAAAAGCTACAATTAGTGGGGCCTCAGAAAAGTTACCTGTTGATCAAGTCCATTAATTAATGTATATCTCTTACTTGTGTTGGTGAGCAGTTACTCACCTGAGTAGTCCCTGTGAGGGAAGGGGATTTACAGTCGTGCTCTAGGAAATACACTCATCTGTTCATGGAACAGGATGTGTTTGCAATGTGCTGCTTGCAAATGAGCTACAGGCTGTGAATTATTTACAGAAACAATCTGGCAAATAATTTAAAATAAGGAATGCATTTGAGAAAGTTGTGATCTGTTCAGCAGACAACTCACAAAGTAATGAACAGAAAAAAGAAACGTTTAGCACATACATTATTCATTCTGAATTATTCTTCCAGCTCTATTACTCTCTGTCAGAGCTACTAATCTGCTAGCTTTCCTTTGGGTTATTATTTTCAGTGTCAGTGTTTGACAAAACATTGGGCCAGATACTCATCTACTGTAAATAGGAGTAAGCTCAATGATTTCAATGGAGCGATGATGATTTACACCAGCTAAGGATTTGGTCCCAAGTTTCTCTCTGTGTTTCTATTTTCATTTAGTCGGAAAATCCCTTACTCCCAGAGGGCAGCAGTTACTCACCTGTGTTGTCCCACTGAACTATTCACCAAAATGAGTAAAGAGTTCACAGTCTCATCCTCAGTATCAAATTTTTGGTGTGAATACTTGCAACTACAGACCAGTATACTTGCAAGTCTGACCTGTAGTTGCAAACCTTCCTGCCAGGGAACTCATTTGCTTCAATGTCTGTGAAAAGTGAGCTCTGAAGGGGCATGGTGCACCAAATTCACTTAAAAATGTGAACAAACAAACATTCACAGAGAGGTCCTCCCCCCCTTCCCAATCACCATTGTATCAGTATTTTCTGAGCTTTGCTGAATGTTGTCACTGGGAGTTGTGCATAAACCAATGATAATACTTCAATTCAATTAGAAATCTGGTGGAATGGAATTTGTTTTAGATTGTGAAGATAAATCATGAAGCTCTTCAAATAAATTGCTAGTGTCAGTTTGGGGTGTGCCCATAATTTGCAGAAATCACGATTCACCATATTACCAGTTTTTACTCCTGAGCATCTAGTAAAGATAGAAATACAATTTCATGCCTAGAAAAAGCTCCATGTGCAGAACTCCCATGAACTTCAATGGAAGCTCAGCACAAAGAACACTTGTATGATGGACCCACCGTTCAAGACCTTTCTCTGTCTCCCTTCACCCTACCTGTTCACATGCATCGTTCACGACCACACATGCTGCCATTTGACTCATCCTGGGCAACATGTAGCAGTCTGAAAGATTAAAACTGTAGGACACTGCCACCTACAGTCAACAGGGGATTTGAGGAGAAATTTAGAGTGGCAACATTTTGGTCCCCCTCCCCCAACATTTAAGAGTTTTAAATCCCTTCAATAACCAAAAGTATGAAGGACAGGACATTTTACTAAATATCTTAAATAACAGAAACAAGCAATCATTTTAGGGTTACTGAAAACAATCTGTACAGTAGACACGTGTGCACGGAGCTGCAGGAGGTTCATATTCATAGATTTAAAGCCAGAAGGGACCATTAGATCATCTAGTCTGATCTTCTTTATAACACAAGCCATAGGATTTCACTCAGTTACATCTGTATTGAGCCAACAACTTGTGCTGGACTAGAGTATATCTTCCAAAATGGCATCCAGCCTTGATTTGAAGCCATCAAGAGACTGAGACTCCATCACTTCCCTTGGTAGTTTGTTCCAGTGGTTAATCACCCTCGCTGTTAAACATTTGTGATTTATTTCCAATTTGAATTTTTCCAGCTTTAACTTGGGCAGTGATGGGCAATGGTTTAATGGGAAGAGTTAGCATTTTAATAAGTGATGCAAACAAGAAACAGCCTGGAGAATATAAAATATAAGGCCAAGGCCCAGATCCTGAGCTGCAGCTAAAGAGCTCTCTGGCTGCTTGGGGTGTGCAAAGGTACCTTTAAGTTCCTATGCATTTGCTTGACTCTTGGGCAATCAGCACCAAGTTGGCTCACCTGAGGGCCATGCTGAATCTCAATGTCTGTCAACAGCTACATAGGAATTTATGGCAGTCAGATATCAGGATGGCATAGGAATGTCCTGGCCGCATCCTCTTCACACCTCCTGTACTTGTTGCACAGATGAGGGTTGTGGTATGAAAAAAAAAAAAAAATCAGGTCTCGCCATGATCTTCTCAGAGCCTTCCTATGTTCTTCACTCTCTCCATCTCTAAGCCCCTTTCATATTTTAATCACAACTCTCCTAGCCCTCTAGATTGGCTGCACTCCTAGCTATTGTAAATAGGTGTAAGCTCCCCCTCAAACCTAACCCTAGCAGTTCAGGTCCTCATCCAAAGGACTCTCCAATCTTGTCTCTCAGCTCCAACAGGCATGCTTTAGGTCAATTTCCCTTACACTCAAGGCATATCTCTCTCCAAGTCACATCACACTCATCCTGGGCTGCTATAAACTCATCTCCTTCCTTCCTAGTTAGCTTCTACAGTGAATGAATTGGTTGCTTTCTTCAGCTCACCCCTACTGCTCCAATAATCTTCCAACTCTTCCCAAACTAATCAACCTCCCTTTTGGCTATGTGTGTGTCCACAGAGATCCCCTCTTCCATGTCATCCAGGACTGTTTCTTCCCAGTGCATCTCCTGGTCCAGGATCAGTATTTCTCTGTTTCTCCTGGGCTTTGGGGGTCTCTCAGCTACTCTGGCACTCTCCTCAAAGCTAGTGTCTTCTCTGATGCCCCCTTAGTTTCCCTTGTTACAGAGGTTTCCAAACTTTTATCATAGAGTGTATGACACCTTAACAGAAATACCATCTCTGCCATTCAAAGCTGCATGGAGCACCTCTTCTCCGTTGGAGATCACACAGCACCTCTGTCACAACTACAGCAATCACTTGCATTGAAAAGTAAAAGAAAGAGTAATGCTGCCTGATATTAATGTAATTTAACAGCTGAAAGAACAGGTGAGGAGGGTGGAACCAGCATCATGTGATCAGCAAATGCTCCACAGACCACATCTGGGAACTTCTTCCTCAGAAATATAACTCTCCATTACTATCTCCCATTTGGGCTTCTCCATGGAGCACTGCCTGCTCCACACCCTCTATGATGTTAGAGAAAATTTTTCTCTTGTTCCCTGACTTGTTCTTGCTCTGTTCATTTCAAATTTTGAGAGAGGTTCCTGTCCTGGGGGCTATGTGCCCTGACAAATATTGAATTAAAAACAAGCCTGAGCCAAGAAAAAAGCAAAGCAGCAGCAAATCCCTGCTCACCTATGTATGTGAGAACAGCAAGGAAACATAAAAAGACAA
The DNA here is from genome assembly GCF_965152235.1 of Eretmochelys imbricata. NCBI lineage: Eukaryota > Metazoa > Chordata > Testudines > Cheloniidae > Eretmochelys > Eretmochelys imbricata. Next base: position 177,723,096 of record NC_135572.1, on the reverse strand, counting down.
AATCCCCATAGAAATGCCCTGTGCCTCACATATCTTAGCATTCCCAGCAGCCCTCTTTCATTAGTGACAGAGATGCACCCTGCAGTACTTTCCCAAAAGTTAACAGAATGCTGCAGTAATACTTTCCAATTCCCTCCCTTCCCTTCCTCCCCACTGGATTTAGCCTATCACTGATTGTTCCCTGCCCCAGTAAGACAGGCTAAGTTCACTTCTGTATTTAGTTTACGTGGAGCTGAACCCTACAGTCCAAATTCCCAGCGAAATCAATAGGAGTGCTGACTGAGTAAGGACTGCAAGATTTGATCCATTGTATAAGTAGTGTTGCATGAACTACCACTGGCTTGGAGATCACCTTGAATGTTTATCCAAAGTTTATAAATTCCTGAACCTATTAGAAGTTCCTCCCAAAACCACACTGTCTTACCTCCTCCCAACAGACCATGTCCCTTTTGTTATGTTTGCAGCATACACACAGGAGTTAGATAAAAAACCCAAACATTCTTGTTAGAAGGTTGAAACACAACGTAACACTACTTGATCACTTGGATTCAAAATAATAAACCCAAAATGTACTCACACAAAGCAGGCTGCTCCCTAAAACAAAGAGATGCAACTCACCCCACCTACTTTAGGCAGGATGGCTGCAGCCCACACACTAACTACTACTTCCCTACAGAGCCCCCTAGCCTGCACACAGGACCAGGAATACCCCTTCCTCCCGCCGACCTTGAAGTGATAGCTTGCAATGCCACCACAGTCCTCAATATATGCCACTTATTTGTCTCCTCAAATAAATACTTCCACTAAAAGGCCAAGGCTGCTTCCTACCTTGTGGGTCAGAAAGAGGATTTAAATAGCATGCTATCTTTTTCTGGGAGCTTACTAGGCTGGCTAAAAGCCCTTTTGCCTCTTGGGTCTTCTAAGTGTGATCAATTTGCCAGCTTCTTGGGGTTAGTAGGCCCAATATGTAGACTCTACCCCAAATTCTTAGTGTTGGCCTAATTTGGGGGCAAATGGCTTGTTCCACTTTGGTTCCTTTAAATATAAGTCACTTTAATTCAACAAAATTGAGTGAGACATTTTCAAATCTTTACTTTCATGAGCTTTAACAACAGCTCAACAGGGCTGTAACCAGGATGGGGCTGCTGCCCAGAGGTGCAAAGCCACGGGGATTGGAAAAAACAACAACAACAACAACAAAACTGTAGGGGGTGCAAAAATGCTTGTTTGCTCTGGGAGCTAAAATGCTTAGTTGCAGCTCTGCAGCTCAATGCACTCTGGGGTTCCCTCATGAAAGAGCAGCTTAATTTCTCAAAACAAGAGCTGCCAACTGTTTCTGCTACTAAAATGCACATGTAAAAATATATAGTGTTTGCAGGATTTTTAACAGAAAGATGGGGTGGATGGTCACTCATGGCAGAAAGACAGAGTTCTTATTAATCTTTAAAAATGTGTAGCAGCTGCAGTGTTTAATGTAGCTGTAACAACTGCACTCCTCTATGACTGCCTAGTCTTCAATTAATCTTCTCTATTTGTGTTTCAAGCCACAGCTGATAAATTTACTGACAAAAAACTGGGAATAATGTTGCTGGTGAAATCACTGAAAATTTACTGGTTTCCTTTATTCAGAAACATACCCAGTTACATTTGGTAATTTGACTGAATTGTGCTCTAAAATCAGTGACAGCTTTGTAAATTAAAAATGGTTTGGGGTTGGATTTTTTGGTAAAAAAGCCCCAAATCAAACCCCTAACTATGTAAAGCCTGACACAATCAGGTCCCCATCCCAGAAAATATCCAGGAGATGTTTGGCCTGCCAGTCTAGTGACAGTTCAAATCATTACGGCATGGGAGTGCTCATTAGGATTTGGGACTCAGGTCTACTCTTTGTTCCTAGGCTGGTAGAGGATGAGAAGTAGACCTGAGCGAATAATTAATTACAGTATTTGGTTTGGTGGCCAAACTGAAAAATTGACGAGGGAGAGAGAAACACTTAGTTTCGGGCTGACCCAAAACAGAATGCAGGGGGAAGGGTGTAGGAGGGTTCTCAATGAAATAGAAAAAATATCATTTCAGGCTGAATGAAAAGTGACTGTTCTTCACCCCCTTTAAAAAAAAATTAAATCCTGCCAAAATTTCAAAACCAAGTGTCACTGAAAAACAAAAAGTTGTCAAACTTAACCCAAATTTGTGAATAGTTTCAGTCAAATAAACTATTTATCTGAAAAATTTCACCCAGCTCTAATGAGGAGACTGCAAAAATAACATCCTCAAAAGGAAGAGAGAAACATATGTTGTCTGGCAATTGCCTCTCTGGCTCTTTTAAATTTAATGAGTTCTGGAGAGAGTCACTGAACATTTTTCAGTCAGAGGGATGATCATCATAACATAGGGCAGGGGCCGTCAATAGGCAGACCATGGGCCAAATCCGGACCACTGGATGTTTTTGAACAGACCCTGAAATCTTATTTACTTATTATTTTCTCTGGCATCTGGACCTTGACTACACCTTGACCAAGAAATTTGAACCTTAACAAAAAATAATTGACTACCCCAGTAGAGGGCCTGGTAAGATGGAGAACACAAGGGCAGAGTGGGGTTTCAAAATTTTGGAGGGTCTCAAAAGATTCCCTTGGGGGAGGAAAAATAAAACAAACAACAAAATTTCCTGGAGGGGCATTTCATGCTTCCTGCACGTGACCATCAACTTGCTTTATTGGAAGGTTTAACAGAGAATGCTGGTCCTGGCTTAAGGCAGGTTAGTGGTCCAGCACCACACTGTACTGTGCTGAGAACAGAGGAATTCTGTGTATTGTAAGTCCCAAAATGTCCTTGTTCTGGATGGAATCCAGGAAGAAGAGGGATCTGTAACCTGCTTTAAAAAGGGTGTTACAGGAGGTTTCTGAATTCCTGGATGACTGGTGAAGTGTATTGCCTGGGGCATACCTATACTATACAGAAGTACAACTCTCAACAGAAAGTAATGATTCCTGTAACATCAGTTTAAGTATGAGTGTTTTAATAGCACCAACAGGAAGGATGCTGTAGGACACCCACTAGCCAATGTAGTGTTGGAAGCCCTCCACAAAGGGTAACGAAGAACTAAGCAGAGGAAAGTAAGAGACTTTTTGCCAAACACCAACCACCTTGGGAAGAAAAGAGTCTTCAAGGCTAAATTTATAAAGGTCTATAAATCTAAGCCTAAGAGGTTTTTTGGATTGACACATTTGGGGTAGGTGCACAGAGTGTTCACTAATTTGGGGGTCTCCCAGTTTGTGGGAGAGCAACATGAGACATCTAGAATATGATTTTCAAAGTGATGGGCATCCATTGGCATCAGCACCTCCAAAACCCAGGCCTAGGTATCTCACATTTCTGAAAAATTTGGCCTAAACTTTGGAGACCATTGACAGCTTCACTGCTGCTGCGCCCCGCCCCCCCAATCTGAACATTTATGTGGCTGATGGACTGGAGAATGCTAAGGTGCTTAAAAGTTAATGTGATTTTCATTAGTATGAATCTTTTCCATAAAAGTCAGTGGGGAAAAATAGTACAAAGCCAAAAAAAAAATGTAATTTCACACTAGTTCTACTGACAAACCAATAGTTTTCTACTCTCCACACTGCTTAGCCAGAATGCCGTCATGTGGCTGTGCAAGATGTATTCTCACCTTATGCAGCACTAACATGACAACTTCTGATTCACACCAACAATTAAGAGTGAAGCAGCATCAACAGCTTGGGTTTCAGATACCAGACTGAGCTGGCAGACAGAAAAAAAAAATATCTTGCTTTGGCTTAAAAACTGAATACATTTCAGGCTAGATTGTCACAGTTCTCACTTGTCTACACAGAGCAATAGAGGGAAGTAAGGCTTTTTGCTGGTCCCTGCTCACATTGTCCCTGCAGCCATTTTGGGGCACGTAATGGCTACTTGCCTATTAGCTCCCTACGTCACAAGTGGGTGGAGATATGGGAAACCCCTTTGACTCCACCTCCCCTCACTCACCAGCCAGAGCAACTGGCCAAGCTCAGTGAGGTGGCAAGCTACTCTACAAAAAGGGGTGAAGTAACTTACTCTTGGAAGGGAATAAGGTGGGAGCAGAGGGTGAAATGTGATTCAAATTCGTTCTCTCGTCTGATCCTCTGAAGAGCAGTGCTATTACAGTCATGGTGTACACAGGATTTAGATGAAAATAAATATACTTGCTGGAAGGTTGTAATGTAATGCTGCTTTATTGCTTAGAATTCAGAATCAGAAATACAAGAATCCAAAAACAGAGCGAGACAAAGAAGCTGCTCCTCAAGGCAGAGAGGCACAACTCACCCCACCATTTTCTAGGTTAGTTCTTTCCTGTTTGATTCAGATCTTGGCACAGAGTCCTCTTGCCTGCCAGCAGGACCTCCACCGCACTCTTAAAGTGATAGCTTGCTATTCCAACACAGCACTCAGACAAATGCTACTGTAGTATAATCTAGCCCTTAATATACAAGTTTCTAGTGGAGAATATTTTAAATATGCAACACCGAAATGCCACATGTACAGTCACTTCACTCAGAGAGTACTAGTGCTCTCCTCCTTCATTGTAGGAAAGATAATAGTCTGTTAAACTTCCTCCTGGAACCATATTTTAACATTTTAATTAGAGACCCAACACATGCACTAAACATATTCTCAATAAAGGGCACACCTTAATAAAGTCAGTATAGCATGCTTCTGTAACCTACCAAGGTCACTACCTGAGAGGAATTACCAACAAGATGCTCGGCTAACTGCCAGAATAGCCTGCGAAGTTATGACAGCCCATTTCAGGAGGGTGCTGCCTGTAAGTTATCTGGTGGAAAGGGCTGAGATTATCAGAGGCAACAAGTGGCTCTTTATTTACACAAGTGTTTACCCAGGAAAGAGAAAAGTTAACTGTAATTTTTATTTCTCATAATGGCAGGCTTCTACCAGCCTGGACATTATTCACAGGTCATTATTCTTGCTCGTTCCACAATGGAGGAATCTTATTCTTTCCTTCCTTCTTTGAGTTCTAACTCCCCCTGCTGCCACTCTTCATACTGACCCCAAGAGACATCCTCTAAAGCTGAACCTACATAAACTAGTAGAAAACATTCATAAAAATCATTGTAGAATATAAATTTATAGAATTTAATTTTATCAGGAACTCTCTAGATTAAAGTGATCTGTCCAGAGCGTAGGAGGCCCTCTGTTATTATAAGTTAAAACAACTGGTAAGGAATTTTTTAAAATCTTTACGTGGGTAGACACTGATCTGAACATTACTATCAGAAATAAAAAGCAGTAAGAACCACTTCACTGAGAAGAAGTAAACATAAAATTCAAGGCAACATAAATCCTTGAAAGAGAAACAAATATGGAAACTGTACTTTATCCATATGTTTAAAGGCATTTTTATTTGCTTGTTTAAGTTAGATCAAGAGCAGCAAGAAGCACCCAAAGCAGTTTCAGCTGAGAAGGTGACAGTCTTACAGCATTGGTAAAAGAACTGCAAATCTGTCTGCTTCTCAGCCCCTGACTTGGAGCAGCCCCTTGCACAATGCATTTGGATGCCTCCAAGAGATATCTTATAGTATATTTTTTATGCTTGGTATGTGTTTGATCTGATCCATTGACAGAATTAATATTGGATACCTAAGTATTTTATAAGATCTTCATGTAGGAAGAGTAAGGTATGTGACTTTCACTAATCTTTGGCCCAGTACAGGTAGATTTTAAAGCCCATTTGATTTTTAATGATATTTGGGCTTAGAGCAAAAGTAAAGAAACACAGTGGTTGAATCAGAAGTCTTCTATTTTGGCTTTTTACAAATTCAGGATTTGCACATAGTGACTGTTGCTATCAGTGAAGACAGCAGGAGCTTTCCAGTTACTTCAGTGGATGCAGTATCAAGCCCTCTAAAGGAGGATTGAAGATCAGGTTCTTTAAATGATGATGCTCCCAACTCATTTACTTCTGTAGTTGATGCTAGAGGAAGGAGTAAAAAACAAATACACTGCTGTTTCCATTAGAGGAGATTGTGTGAGGGCATACATATATCTCTTGTGTTACGGATATGCAGAACAGAAGATGATAGACAAAGAGCGATACCAGAAATTTTGGATTAATAACCCTGAGATCAGAGGATTTAATCTTTAACCAAGACTTAATCTCTTTGGGTATGTCTACATTCCACACTAAACCCAAACCCCGCTACATCCACACACAAATCAGTCTGACTCATGTCAGCAAGCACTCAGAACCCAGGTTCTAGGTCCCAACTAAGGGGAACGGGTGAGTCCAAGTCTGAGTCCCACTGTGATTTGGGTCCAAGCCCTGTCATTTTGCAGTGTGGACACAGCTCAAGCTATCAATCCAACTCAGAAGGTCTGTATAGTGCAGTATGGACACGTTAGCATGGCTGTGAGACCCAGGTCCAGCACCAGTAAGCCCAGATTTAAAATGCAGTGTGGACACAAGCACATGCTAGGAGAGTGGTTCTCAAAGCCGGTCCGCTGCTTGTTCAGGGAAAGCTCCTGCCAGGCTGGACCAGTTTGTTTACCAGCCACGTCCGCAGGTTCGGCTGATCGAGGCTCCCAGTGCCCGCGGTTCACCACTCCAGGCCAATGGGGGCTGCGGGAAGAGGCTCGGGCCAAGGGACATGCTGGCCGCCCTTCCCACAGCACCCATTGGCCTTGAGTGGCAAACCGCGGCCACTGGAAGCCGCAATCAGCTGAACCTGCGGACACGGCAGGTAAACAAACCGGTCCGGTCCGGTCCGGCCTGCCAGGGGCTTTCCCTGCACAAGCAGCAGACCGGCTTTGAGAACCACTGTGCTAGGAGACACTGATTCCTTATCCTGGATCCCAGAGACCTAGGTTTACAATGCAGTGTAGACATATCCTTAGAGGCCACCATTTAGAAGTTGATGACTCTGTCCTACAAACATTCGGAATAGACTTTGTAACAGTGGAACAAATCCCTCATATATTCTTGTATGTTCTGGTTATGGAAGGTTTAAGATTTTTTAGAAAGCTGACCACTTCCCAGGAATATCCATGTTGCTGAAGGCTCAGACTCTCAGGTTCTAGACTGTAAAATGAAGTCTGTTAAGATCCGTGTGATTGATGGGGATCTTGGTGAAAAAGACAGTTAAAAAACTCAGTGCTTCCAGGTCTGTAGATAGGTTCATAAAGATGACAAAGGAAGTACAGTCTGAAATACTAACATAGTACTACCAGGATTACAGATGCTTTGCCTAGTCTTGTTTTTTTGTAATGATTATTGATTAGAAGAAGTGAATTTTATAAGTTTTAGAATCTGGCAATTCCCAAGAGTGTTCAGGGAAAGACCAAGCTACCCGACTTGGAGCAGTCCCTGGTAGAATGCCTTCTTTCCTTAGGGAAGAGTGCTTATCTGTGCCTGAAGGAGGCAGCATTTGACTAAAATAGGAAAAGTTCTTGCATATCTTACATCCACATGCAGGATACCAGGAAACTGAGGATCCACGGCAGAGTATGCCTTGTTGCATGTTTGGAGCTAGAAAATGCCTTTGAAAATAATCTAAGGTGGAGAATTTGGTTAAGGGGCTGGAGCTATTGTATCAAAGGCATGTGTGTGGATGCTGAAGTCTCCCAAGGCCATGAGTCTTGTGAACTTCATCACTATTTCAGATGGCATCCCTATCAGGTCCTTCAAGAGGACCTGGGTCCTTGGTGTTTTATAGACAGGCAGGATGCTCAGGTTAGACTTAGAACTCACATAATTAGTGGAAAGACGGAATTTGGTTTCAATTGAATTTTCCTGTCTGAGTCTGAAAGCAAGTAGAAGGATGACTTTGCCCCCAGAGTTACTCTCCACAAGTCTGTAGTTAATACAGTGACCTGGGGAAATGAGGCAAGCTCGCACTAGGCTTTCAGTGTCTTGACAGTCACTTTTCTGTGCTGCACACCAGGTAGGGTGAACCAGGGATGGATTAAGACCTTTAGAGGCCCTAAGCACTGAAAATATTATGGTGCCCCCCCGATATGTAATTCAAAATAAAAACAATACTATACCGTAAAATAAAATTTTATTTTTTGAAATGACACAAAACTTACATGTATGCTGAAATTAAAATAGCTTCTTTCTAGATTTTTTGATTTAAAAATTCTGGATAAATTCATCAAAGCTGACTCGACAAAGCATGTCTGCTTCCATACACAATAGGGAAAGAGAATCAAGTCTGTCCTGACACGTTGTTCTCTGAGGGTTTTTTATTCTTTTCAGTTGAGAAAAAGAGCGTTCTGCGGAGCAGTTAGTAATAATCAATGTTAGAAAAATACGTACTGTGATCGCTACATTTGCAAATACACATTGTATTCCGTCTTTCAATACTGTGTCATGAAGATCAGTGTGACTGAATTTCATTTTTCCTGTTTCATTAAACTTTGCATGCATATAACAGTGGAACTGCCATACTTCTACACAGAGATCCATGTTCAAGTCAACAGGGTATGAGTCAACTAGCTTTCAGGAACCTTGTGAATATTGTTTGTCAGATAAGTCCATATTGTTTAGAAAAGAAAATCTACTTGATACGTCTTTGTACACTTCACCTCTCCTCTTCATATGAGCTTCAAGTGTACCAATTATAGCGTAGTAAGTAGATACGCAAAATTTGTCTCTAGGATTCAATGCTGTTTCTGTTGCACTGCTATCATTTGCTTGTTTTTTTCCTGATTCACTTGTGGGACTGGGCTTCTTTGTAGTTAGTATCAGGCAAGATATCTTTTGATATGTCTTCAAATCTTTCGAAATCATTCCTCAAAGTGTGTAAGTGGTCTGCTAATGATTGACAGAGGTCTGCACATGTTTTCAAATCCAATTCTTTTTCTTGGAGAGCTTGACTTGTGTGGTAAAAGTGTTGTAAAATTTCATTCCACATGGTCAACATGAATACAAACTCTAGTTCTTGCATCTTGTTTGCAATGTTTTCTGCCTCTCGTATAGTTTCTCCCTTTTGTGATTGGTCTTCAGCTATACTTTCTAATGCATCCACAATCTTTGAGCAGGACTCCAGAATTGCACTTGTTGCCACTGCACGTGCCTCCCAGCGAGTATGAGAAACATTAGAAATATTAGTATTAGTATTAGATTTCAACGCATGATCATTGCCCAGATATGTTTTAAGAACTGCCCATCAGTGTGTTGAGGCAGAGAAAAATGATAAAGTAACTGGACTGTTGAGAAAAAACTTACTGCCACCAGACAATCAACAGAACTGCGGTCAACAAGATTGAGAGAGTGTGCAGCACATGGTATGAATATGGCATATTTGTTCTGTTCTAAAAGCTTCTTCTGCATTCCTTGATAACACCCTGACATTTTGGCAGCGTTGTATAAGATTGACCTCTGCACTTTGAGAAATCTATTTTGCAAACTTGGCACAGATAATGCAGTACTTGATTTGCCATTTCTTCACCAGTGTGGCTTTTCAAATTGAGGAATGTTATAAATCGTTCAACTGTTTTTCCATCTGTGGGAGACACACATCTCATTTTCAAAAATGAAATCTCAATTTTTTTGGTGCCCCCTGCCTTGCTGGTGCCCTAAGCATGTGCTTAGTCTGCCTATTGGGTAATCCAGCTCTGGGTGAACCACTGACAGTAAGATGGGGGCGATGAAGCATTTATTAAGTACAGATCTTGGGCTGAGAGGCATGAGGGCCAATACCTTGCTGTTTGGCTGTCTGGGACTCATGTGAGATAGCATTTGGCTGATTGCATTGGATTGGATGTAGCTGCCTAGTAATTTCCAGACAATTTTTTTCTGAATCATATTACGATCTATTCATTCAAGAGCCAAATTTTGCTTTTGGTTGCATGTGAAACACTCCCTGAAGTTGACAAGAGCCATATGCATGCATCTGAGTGAGGATTTCAACTCCAATTATTTAAGATATATAGAGAGGAGTAATTCCCATCTTTAACATGCTTTCTGTTACATCCAAGATGCAATGAGGCATATCTTTGCCTCTACCAAGAGGGGCAGAGGCGATAAAAGTCTCATGGATCCAATTTGAAGGAGCACAGAAGAGGAAGTGTATTTCCAAAAGGCATCATAATTCCTTCACCTGGCCTCACAGAAATCACTACACATAAACACCATGGGAATCAAGCTTCATCAGGAATGGCTGTGGGAAAGAGGCTGGGGATCAGCATCTTTCAACAGCCCTGTCCAGCCCCTCAGTAGTTAATACTACCTCAGAAAACACTGAACTTCTCGATAGCACCTTCCAAACTTGCTACTTTCAGCTGTGGAGTACTCAGCCAGTGGAAGCATCATTCCCATTGAAGCTGTGCTACCAGGTGATGGGGGTGAATAGAGAAGCAGCACGGAGAGAGATACCCTCCAAGGGGCTGCTTTCCATATGTCTGGATCCAGCCAGACCTTATCTTGTAGGCCACCAGGATCGTGAAGAGAAGCACAGAAAGGTTCTCTGCTTCATTGTGGATTCTCTGCAGAAGTGAACGAACCAGTTCTAATCACACTGTGACCAGCCTCAGATCAGTTTCCACAAGCCTTATTGTGCCTAAGGAACCTACCAATTCTGTGTAATAGTATGAAAAAAAGTTTCTAAAGATAGATCCATTTTTTAAAGTGGCTTTTAAACTCAGGTACTATATGTTTGGCTCTAACAACTGCTGTGCTGCTGAATCCCATATGTATACCCTATTATTCCAGGGGAACATAACCAAACAGCAGCTGCACAGCAGGTGCAGTGGACTAGCAGAGATGCGTGGACTCCTCATTCAAATGCTATTGAAATTAGTATACTAACAACGTTACAGCTTTAACTCTGCTGCCGCTCTTGTACTGGGCTGTTTCCCAAGACTGTTCAGGTTACTTGATGAAGCGAGGACACCTATTTTCTTTTACTTCTTTCCCCCCGCCCCCTTTATTGATGGGGCAGCCAAGTTCACAGAAGAATCAATAACATCAAATAAGTTTTACAATGCATGTTTCATAGAGTAACAGCTGGGACCTCACAGCACTTGCTGCAACCAATAAAATGGCAGCCAAAGTGCCCTCCAGTGCATGTTCCTTAAGGTGTTCTGTCTGAACTACAAATTAACAAATAAGTAGCCTCACCTGTATGAAACGTCACCCTAAACCACATCTTCATTCAGTAATCTCAGATGGCATGTCAACTTTGCATATCAGACATTCCATTCTTAGTGCCATATTCCCGTTGCCTTTTGCTAAGTAGCACTTTACTTAACAAGGAGCCCCATAGAAAGTGCCTAGTTTGGGAGTTAGCTGCCTAGTAAGATTTTTTTAGAAGCTACTCGGTGCCTATCTGTATCTTTAGGCACTTAAACACCCTTAAAGTTCTGGCCCATGGCTCCTTCTCAGGAGAAGCTCAGCACCTGGTAAGCTTCAAGGTCTAAGCACATGTTTGTCTATAACCTTCCCATGATATTTAGAACCTGTCTCAGTAGTCATATTGTAATGTGAGGCTTTTGTCTGTTAATACCTCCTTGTTGCAGGATGTGAGGCTACACTATCTGATTCCATCCCCTCATGCTGCCACACTCATCAAGTTCATCATCCAGTCCTCTGGCCAGGTACTTAATAGACCCCTTCAGGATAATGGGCAGTTAGAATTTGCGTAACTGTTGTGGGGGCTACACAGCCGAAGGTACCCTGCGTTTAAGCCTTCTCGTAGGCCTTGTCTGGAGTAGATAGGGGAAACCAAGCCCACCCACTCCACTGGGTTCCAGCTCAAGGCCCTGGCTTGAAACAGCCAGAACCCATCCTGCTCAATTCCTTTCCAGTCACTGAGCTTCCTCTTGTGTAGGCTTCCCCAGCTTCTCCTTCTTACGAGTGTTGGCTTTTGAGACAGCATCTCACCAGTCTGCTGGAGGAATCTTCTCTCTGCAATCCTTCTACCAGTTGCCTTTCTCTTCCAGAGTGTTCCCTCTAAGTGAGATCCTAAACCTTTTATCATGTCCAGTTGCTTCCCTACCTATTTAACTGAGTTGCTCAGTAAGTTAACTACTCCCAAGTGAATCTGAGTTGCCTCATTACCCTTTGTGGAGCCTATTAGAGGTAGGCTGGGTCCCTGACTCCTTCAGAGAGCCAACTAAGCTCTGACACATACATATCAAACACCAAAGTCAAAGAATTGGGGATATTCTCCTGAATTGTAGCTTTTCCTATTACATAACTTTTTTCATTATTATGTGGGAACATTAATCAATTATATATTTGCTAGAAAATTATACATATAAATAAAACTCACTTCATTTAATTCTTTTGATCAAGGATCTCATTCTGTAGTAGTCAAAGCTTTTGTACATTTCTTTTTCTGTAGTATTAGCTTATTTAAGCAAACATGCCTCCTTTTAGAAAAAAAAGTTACCAATATTTGCCCAAGTGCTAAAAATCAACTAACACAAGAATTCCTGGGTCACTTTAAATTATATTGATTCTTTATTACTTCCTGCACTCCAAAAATGTTAAACATGTAAGTTATAACCCAAAGTCCTTTCCACATTTCTTTCATACACATATTTGGACTGACTTCATGTACTAAGTTGCAGTGAATGTATGCAAAGTAAGAAAAAAAAGCTTATCACAGGTTATTGCATGTAGGAAGTGTTATAAATATTATTAATTGCTTGGCTCTATTCCTTCTCTGTCAAATTCTTTCTCAGGTCTCTGTTCCATGCTCAAGGCCATTATTTGACAGGGGAGGTATAAAGTCATAATAAGTTGATGTAAATTTCCTTTGAGATGTCTTATATATCAAATACCAAAATGGATACAAAACAGCAATTTTGTTCTCTTTCATAAACAGCGATGGAAAGAAACACTTTGTCTAAAGACACCTAAAATGTTGCATGTTTTCTAATTGGGCCCAATATCATGTATTATTTTTCAAGTAAATCTTTTGCAACACTTACTGCCCTTTTAACAACCCACCCTGGAAGACAGGGCCTGTAACTATAGAAGGAGATGAATTATTCAAAAGACAAAAGAGATAAAAGAAAGATGTCTGAGTCAAAACCTTATGGTTGCTTTATCTCCACATCAAATCTTATGGTTTTCCAAATTATAGTAAGAAGCTGATTAAAGAAACAAAAACAAGGACATTGCTCAAAGACAGAGACTTTGCAAAATAATCCTCCACATCTGAACACTTCAAAAACCTTTCACCAAATATCCACCCATATGGGAAGTCCAAAAGTGCAATTTTATATATAGAAAATTTAGTAGGTCTATACTAGAAGAGATCTGTAACACTGACTAGGCTATTGGTGGACCTCTTGGCTCTGCTAAACAAATGTAGGAAAGTTCTTATAACTGTTTACAAGCTATTCCCTTTGGAGGTCAAACGGGCACATCCACAGGAGACAACAACCGGGTAGAACAGTCATCTTAAAGATACCACAATAATCCATCCATTGAAAGAAATCAGTAGTTGATGCCAACATGTCAAATGTTTTGAATATGTGTCAGCTAAGTGTAGCCACAGTCAGCTCGTACACATTATTTCTGAAGAATTTCCAGTTCCATCCACACCTATCATTGAAATATCTGGAGATGATCCAATTAATTTCAAAAAGATGGGGGAAAATACTGCTGTGTTCCTCTCACTTCTCTCTGTAATAGAAAATAGGCTGATAATACTGAACTTGGTGCAATTACCTAACACTACATAACTGTGCTTACTAACAAAAAATTCAAACTTTCAGACTGTGACACAAAGTGATATTCCACAGAGAATACGACACCTAGCACAATGCGGCCCATTCTTGGCTGGCCCTTAGGCACTACCATAATAAACACAGAATCATAGAAATGTAAGAGTGGAAGGGAACTTTACAGGTTCTTTGCACTGAGGCAGGACTAAGTATTATCTAGACCATCCCCAACAGGTGTTTGTCTAAACTGTTCTTAAAAACCTCCAGTGATGGAGATTCCACAACCTCCCTAGCTAATTTGTTCCAGTGCCTAATTACCCTGACATTTAGGAAGTTTTTCCTAATGCCTATCCTAAATCTCCCTTGTTGCAATTTAGGTCCAGTGCTTCTTGTTCTATCCTCAGTGATTAATGAGTACAATTTATCACTTTCCTCCTCATAACAACCTTTCAAGTACTTGAAGACTATTATGTCCCTCCTGCTTCCCCAGTCTTCTCTTCTCCAGACTAAACCCAATTTTTGTACTCTTTCCGCTTAGGTCATGTTTTGTAGACCTTTACACATTTCTGTCACCTCCTCTGGATTTTCTTCAGTTTGTCCTCATCTTTCATGAAGTGTGGTGCCCAGAACTGAATACAATACTCCAGCAGAGGCCTTATCAGTGCTGAGTAGAGTGGAATAATTACTTCTATTGTCTTGCTTACAACACTCCTGCTAAAAGATCCCAGAGCAATGTTCGCTTTTTTTGCAACAGTATTACATTGTTGACTCAGATGCAGTTTGTGATCCGCTGTAACCCCCAGATCCTTTTCTGTAGTACCCTTGCCTATGCAGTCATTTCCCATTTTGTATTTGTGCAATTGATTATTCCTTTCTAAGTACGGAACTTTGCTTTTGTCCTTATTGATTTTCATCCTATTTATTTCAGACCATTTCTCCAGTTTGGCGAGATCATTTTGAAATTCTAATCCTGTCCTCCAAAGTGCTTGCAATCCCTACCAGGTTGATATCATCTGCAAATTTTGTACGTGTATTCTGTATGCCATTTTCTAAATAATTGATGAAGCTATTAAATAGAACTGGACACAGGACAAATCCCTGCAAGATCCCACTCAATATGCATTTTTAGCTTGATTGTGAACCACTGATAATTACTCTTTGACTACATTTTTCCAACCATACCTTAGAGTAGGGTTGTCTAGGCTATATTTCTCTATCATGATTAATAACTTTGTTTATGTCTAGCACTGCAATTTATGTCTAGCTCTGGACTTTGTAAACAAGTAAAGTCCTTGCCCTTTCCCCATACAGTGTAAACACACAATAGGTTCCTATCCAAACTCACCCCACTGCTGGAGTCTTTCATTGCTGTGTTGCTCCAGAGACTTAAGAAAAAAAGGCCCAAGACAGTGTACTTGAAAACAGTTCCACATTGACCTTAGCCCAAATATCCTCCAAAACTCTTTATATCTAGTGCTTCCCCTGCGACTGACCTGTTCTTCTTTCATTTGAAAATGAGAAATAGCCTTTTATTTTCCTGCGTTAGAGCTAATGAGATTCAGCAGGTCTTGATACTAAAGCAAGTCAGCAAAATAACTCTGCATCTCTACACAAGGTCCTAAAGCCTGATACCCTGACACAACAGGAGCAAAGCTTCATGGAAGAAAGAAATATAGATAAAATAATGTACAATTTAATAGCTGTTCTTTACACAGCACTTCTGCATTGGGATTGGGATTTGCCATTGAAGTCAATGAACTAAATACTCAAGTCTTTTTTAAGGGAAACACTCCCACCGAGTAAGGAACTCAGGATTTTGTTCATTATTTATTTATGTTGGGCTTGATTTTCTAAAGTTGCAAAGCATCTACAACTCCCATTATTGATGCTTGCCACTACTGAAAGTCAGCCCCATAGTGTAAAGGTACAGTATAGGCATATAACAGGGCAGAGTCTGCTCTGAAGACAAAAAAAAAAAAAGAACAACAAAAAAGAAAGAAGACAGGGATAAGGGATGCAGCAGAAATGCAAACTAAGTGTGCTATGGCTTCCATCCAACTAATCCTGGAACATTTTGAATGGGGAATGAGACCAGAGCAAAGCATGGCAGATCAGGGCAGACAGTTGTAGAAGGTGATTGGACAGGAATGAGATTTTAGTAGGGACCGTAAGGAGAAGCTGGGCAGGAAGAGGGAGGCTGTTCCAGGTGGAAGTAGGAACATGAACAAAGGCAAAGAAGCACAAGCAGGAGAAGATGAAGGGGTCTGTGAGGTGAGATGGCAGAGCCTAGTGTGCAAGTTAAAGGCCAGGTTGTATGTCAGCTGACTCAGGCTTACAGGACTCAGGCTAAGGGGCTGTTTAATTGCATTGTATATGTTCGGGCTCAGACTGGAGGCTCGGCTCTGGAACAAAGTGAGGGTCCCACAGGTTGGGCTCCAGCCTGATCCCGAACGTCTACACCACAGTTAAACATCCACTTATCTCAAGCCCAAGTCAGCTGACACAGGCCAGACGCAGGTGTTTAATTGTAGCATAGGCATACTCTCAGTCACACAAGTAGTACCTTATTCCTTAAACAGTCTTGCTAGGTCAGTCTGCTACATCCTTGTTCACAATGAATAGTACCTTACCCTTAGTGGGACTCATCGATGTGTAAGGTGCTATCCAATATTGGTAAAGGCAACACCATCTGGCATGTTGAAATCAATGGGAATACTCAAGAAGGAAGGGGGAATACTCAATGTGAGAAAGAGTATCAAAATCTGGCTCTTCATGAATAGTAAGAGCCAAGAGGGAGGCAGGGGTATTAATGCACAGAACTTTGAGGAGTTTGAATCTGATGAGAAATAAGACTCAGGAGCAGGGGTTGACATCATTGGTTATTGAGCTATGCACTCAAGAAGATAAAATATATATGTGTATTTCCAGGAGAACGGGTTTCCCATAATCCTATTCCTATTGATTTATAGTTCACTAAAGCGACGTACTTAGTTTTCTAAACTAAATTAATTGTGGCTGTAATAGCAAAAACCAGCATTTGCTAAAAGAGCACACAAAGCACCCAGACACTACAATGAAGGGGGACCATATAAGTAGTTTAATAGACAGAGAATCTGGCAATGAGACCATTTTTGTTTGTTTTTTTGTTTTTTAATATTGGCATTTAATAGACATGCCTCATTAGATAAATGTATAATCAGACATTTCACTTAGTTTAATAAAATCACTAGAAACAACATGTCCTCGGGGGTGTGAAGAGTCTCACTCTGTAAAATGGAAACATAGTCAAATAGAGAGCTCTGATTACTATATTTCTGTATAATGTTTCTCTAAACAAAGCTCACTGTTGTAATTATTGTTATTTTGCCTCATATTTACAAGACAATGATTTGTAAATCTGTTAAAACTTTCTAAATAAATATAAAAAATCATTATATATATTATAGGATTTTTGAATCAGCAAGTTTTGTTTTAGTAAATTACAATATGTTGAAAAACTTAATTTTAATTACTCTTAGCCATTTTTTCATTCCACATTTTTGAGTTACAGAGCAATCATTTGTGCTGCATTAAACATTTTGTTTTCACTAATATAATGTAGAACTAATGGATTCATGTCATATCACCATGTCCATGACATATTTTCAAAATGTTGATAATACTGTATGATAAGACTGTCATATATAATTACCAGTGCAACAGAAATGAAGAGATGGTATCTGATCCCCTTAGGTCCACTAATATATGACCGTAATGTTGCAAATACTGTCCATCAACAGCTCTGCTTATCGTCTATGTAGACAAAGTTTTAAATATCTGCTTCCTCCACTCACAAACTAACTACTGCCGTTTCTGGGACGGTCAGTGCCAGCCCTACTGATTGCCAGTCCTTGTTCTAACCCCAGTAGTGCCACAGAAGAAAACAATTTACTGCACCATACTTAGATAAAATGAAGGAGGTCAGAATAATCAATCTAAAATAGAAATATTGCACTACATTAAAATGTCCATTTGGTCCGCATCGCTTTCTCTTTCTCAGTCAAGAAATTGATCTCACTTCCCTCCCCTTTCACAAAACAAGCCTCATCACTATTCCTGTTTAGATGGTGTTCCTCTTTTACAGTCAGTTGCAAAAGTGTCCATCCAGTTTATTTCACCTGGTGCCTGTAGCCCCTTTTCTACATCATATCAAAGTTTCAAGTATTTTAGGCACATTCCTAATAGCACTTTTCCATTTTGTGGGAGCTAAGTATAAAGACATACAGCAATCTGACACTGTATGTGTGTAGTAACTGGACAGCCCCCTCTCATTCATACCTTCAGTGCTGTGGTTACTCAGAACAATAATAGCATACATTCATTGAGGGATATATTGGATTGTCATTTGAGTAATGCGTTTAGGGCCAGATTGTCAGCAGGTGTGAACTGGCATTGATCCATCCACTTTGTGCTAAATTATCCCTCCTTGACGTCAATGGCGCTATGCCAGTTTACACCAGTGGAAGATCTGGCCCTAAGAGCCCAACCCTGCAAAGTGCGGAGTGCCTTCCATTCCTAATGTCTTCAGGATCAGCCCTTACAGACGCAGAGAAGAATCCTATCAGTATTTCAAAGTCACTCACAGTCTTCCCCCTTACATTCAACATCATTTATTTTTATCTGAGATTTTCATTTTGTATTTTGATTTACATTAGTTTAATTTATGTATTTGTATTTTGATTTACATTGTAGTTTAATTTACATTAAATGCAATGAACCATAATCTATCATTTGGGTGCTTCCGTATTCTTTGCTATTTATTCAAGAGCTGTTCCTACTGGGATTCTATTTAACATATCTTCCATGATTGCTATAATTGCTTATAGACTCTTTTTTGTTTGCAGCATTTTATAGATGGGTTTTAAAATCTATTTCTATAAGTCTGAATCCCTAGCTTGACAGTTTATAAAGTGTTCCTTAAAATCTAGATAAATTGTGAACTGCCAATGTCAATCTTGAGTGTAATCTTATCAAAAAGTTGAGGTTAATTAGGAAGGATTTCGTCCTTCTAAATCCATATAGGCTTAACATAATAATAGAGAGATGAGATCAATTACTAGTGGTATGTCAAGAGTATGAACTTATGTGGTAATGATTGAATGCTTGGCCTTGATGTTCAAAAGTCGAGGTCAGAAAGTATACCAAGAACAGATTTGAAACCTCTTGAAGTAAATCACACGTGGAAAACAAACATGTGAAAATCCTGATGTGTAGGACTGATGGTTAAGGAACCTATTGATCAAAGTCTTTCAAAGCCAAATACAAAAGATGTTTCCATATCTCCTATTGTCATACTCAATACACACAGAGGCTGGGGATTAGAATGGCTGCAAAATGAGATCTGCTGTAGTTTAGAAATGTTTTAATGCTATAACAGATACATTTACAAAAGTAGATGCATCTAGTTTTCTGTAATGAATGAATAGTTGTATCTCCTGTGAAAAATGAGGAGTAAGGCCCCAAATCCTATGCAGCCTGTCAGACATCAGTTGTGCCACAGGGACACCAGATTTATGTGGCACTGACATTCCCCTTAAGCCCTTTCCATTCCCCACCTCACTCAACACACATCCACTCCCATTTTAATCGGATAAAGACAAGAGGAAAAGAGAACTGCAAATGCTCCTGCTCATCTTAGGAGGTGACACAGGTGGCTTTGGAGGAAGATGTCAGGAAAGGGCTGGTCTTGGAATTCTTATTTTATTGGTGTTTATTTATTTATACATTTGGTCAGGGTGGCAAAACATTTTGCCATCATCCCCTGCCCCCCGCCCCAAAGGCACTGCCAGCCAGCTGAACTGGCTCTCATTATCGGCCCAAATCTTGGGGAAGCCCTGATGGCAGCTGTTAAAATTACAAGGAAGAATTTCCCATTGGTTAGGACACTAGCCCAGCATGTAACATATCTACATTAAATTCCTTGCTCTGTCGCAGACTTCCCCTGTGATCTTGAATAAGTCAGTCCACTGTCCCTAGAAACCTGGGCCCCCTCTAAAATAAATCAATCGAAATATAAATATTGTACTTACATTTCAGGGTATAGTATATAGAGCAGTATAAACAAGTCATTGTCTGTATGAAATTTTAGTTTGTACTGACTTTGCTAGTGCTTTATGTATAGTCTGTTGTAAAACTAGGCAACTATCTGGGTGAGTTGCTGTACCCCCTGGAAGAACTCTGCGTACCCCCAGGGATATGCACACCCCTGGTTGAGAACCACTGTATTAGAGAGACATATGAGCCTCGATGGACATTCCAGTTTAGTGTTGCCATCTTTCCCTGCACGAAGGATCCCAATGAGCATCCCGCCTTATGTCAGCACTTCCCCCCACATACACATCAGATCCATGTGGCGTCTGAGGCTGTGTCTACAGTGGAGTGGAAAGATGTACTTTCCAGTGTGAATAGACATGCCCATAGGTGCCAACTCTGTGGGTGCTCCCGGGCTGGAGCACCCACAGAAAAAAATAATGGGTGCTCAGCACCCACCATCAGCCCTGCAGATCAGTTCCTCCTTCTCCCCCTCCAGCCCTTCCACGCACCAGCAGCCCTGTGGATCAGCTCCTCCTTCTCCCCCTCCAGCCCTTCCACCCACCAGCAGCCCCGCCGATCAGCTCCTCCTTCTCCCCCTCCAGCCCTTCCACGCACCAGCAGCCCTGTGGATCAGCTCCTCCTTCTCCCCCTCCAGCCCTTCCACGCACCAGCAGCCCTGTGGATCAGCTCCTCCTTCTCCTCCTCCAGCCCTTCCACCCACCAGTAGCCCCGCCGATCAGCTCCTCCCACTCCTTCCCAGCACCTCAGTGGCGTGTATGAGGTGCTATGGGGGAGGGGGAGGAGCGGGGGCAGGAAGAGGTATGGTGGGGCAGGAAGAGGCAGGGCGAAGGGATGGAGTAGGGGCAAGGCCTGGGGCAGAGCGGGAGTTGAGTATCCCCTGCGAACTGGGGAAGTCAGCACCTCTGGACATGCCTGCACTAGCTCTGATCCAGCTAGCATGCTAAAACTAGAAGTGTAACTACTGGTGGTGCAATGAATTAGCTGCCCCAAGTATGTACCTAGGGTCTGAGCTGGGATTCTACTCTGGTTGGGTAGGGTGGGTATGTCTATTTGAACTGGAAATAGGGGAGGGATAGCTCAGTGGTCTGAGAATTGGCCTGCTAAACCCAGAGTTTAATCTGTGAGGGGGTGAGTTTAATCTTGAGGGGGCCATTTAGGAACCTGGGGCAAAAATTGGGGATTGGTCCTGCTTTGAGCAGTGGGTTGGACTAGATGACCTCCTGAGGTCCCTTCCAACCCTGATATTCTATGATACCCTGAGACGCTTGTACTGCAGTGAGCGTAGGCCTAAAGTCACCTCAGCTACACAATTATCCGTAGCTTCCTACACATATTTACTAATGGCCCCTGTATAGGAGGGCAACCAAAAAGTAGCCAGAGGTTTACTGGGAACATGGAGAGAGGAATTAATATGAAACTAAGGGCTTGTCTACACAGCCCAGCAATACACTCTACAGGGTGTGATTTCTAAAGAGCACCAACATCTTGCACACTAACAGACCTGTCTAAACCCTGATAGCATGCACTAAAAGTTACCTATTGTGTATTAACATAGCATTGTCTCATAACCACATAGCACATTACTGTGCAGTGTAGACAAACCCTCCTCCCTTTTCCCCCAACAGCCAAACCCTCCTGTCCCCATGATTATAGCTGTCTGTCGTGTCCTGCATAATAGCAGTGAGGCAAAGTGGGAAAACCTGCCACTGCATGAGAGGCAGAGCAGCTATCTGCTGAAGATGAATGGAGAGACACAAGGGCCATTACAAGAACCAATTGTGGAGCTATGTGGGTGAGGAAAACTTTGAAAAAGCACTTTAAATGGTCAACCACATTAATGTGCTGTTTTTGACTGTTGGCTGGACCAAAAGCTTAGGGTGCTGCTAAGAATGATGTAGGGCTTATTGTACCTTTATAAATATGAGTGGATGTTTTTTGAAAGCTATGAATTATGTGATGCTTGCTTTACAATTATAAATACAGTTTGCTTTGAGTATTGTTATCCTTTCTGTAATATGTACCGTGAATGAATAAAGATAAGTTTATTCTCCAACACTAGAATTGTATTGGCTGGGGGAGACAGTGCAGAAACAACATTAAAAAAACAGACACTCTAATACAAATTTTTCACCTAAATTAACCGAGTAGAACTTCAGAATTGGAAAGGCAGCAAACATTTGTCCATTTCAGTGCACAGATGTAGTTTGCTGTGGCTACATAGTCACTAACTGTAGTTCTCAGGTCAGTGACTGTAAAGCTGTGTTTTTTCTTACTGTCCCGTCATTGAGTAGTAAGGGTAGGGATGCAGCCTGTTATCCCACATGGTATGTTGAGGGCTGTAGGAAGCAGTAACCATGTAGTTTTTCAAGGACTACAAAGGGTGGGAAAGTCAAGGATTTTTGAGCCTGTTGGTCAACCAGGGTCTGCAGCATTTAGGTTTGCTGCTTGAGAAGACTCATTCTAGCCTGGTGCACTTCCCTCTACTTGTCATGCTGAGTCTGTCAGTCATATTCGTCCTCCAAGCCCTTTGTTCATGGTCCAGTACAGCACTGGCTTGTAGGAGCTCGCTGAACAGGTCCTTCCTAGTCCTCTTCTTTCTCCTCCTCCAAATCAAGCACTCTTCAGTTGTAGAAGGGAAAAGAGGCATGAGGCTGATTGATTAAAAAGGAAGCATAGACAGAAGTTTAGAGAATCAGAAGTGTTTTGCTGGAAGGGACCTGGACAGGACATCTAGTCCAGCCCCCGTGCAGAGGCAGGGCCAAGTATACTTATAATGGTAATCTTCAATGACGAGGCAAGGCAATTCATGACAGACTTCTTAAGCAAAAACTGGATTCTTGGCAAAGGGTAAATATCTGAGCTTGTTATGATAATTCAATCATTTTTATTACAGTAAATAAAACATAATATTTGTATAGAGTAGAACCCTGACTGTTCTCCATTTTTTCCTCCCAAATTGAATGAAATGCATACAAGCCACACTGCCTAAACTACAACCATTGTCAGACAACCTGGCTACTGAGCATAAGAAACATTTCACAATCAAGCTGCAGTGAAGGGAAGACTAACAAAGCCTAGTTAAAGCTGGTGAGCTGACAGCTCGATAGACTTAAGGAAGGATGTTAGGTCATGCCACCTACTCTAGAAAAAAGGATTTCAGAGACAAAGGTGGAAATATTACAATAGAGTCAGCCTTATTTAAACCCTTTGTCTATCAGCGTAGACAACAGATGAACCAGAGGAGCCGGGGGCTGATTAGCAGCAGAGGAGGGTATTCTCCAACTGTTCCCCTCTCACAATATTCTCTCAACCCCCATTTGACAAGCAGCAGCAGTGATAATAGACAGTATAAAAGCATATTCACTTATACCCCAAATTCAAATGCTTTTCTGGGCAAAGAACTTGAGCCAGATGATTGTCAATGGTTCTATGCAGATTTACACCAGCTGCAGGACTAGCCCTCCCTTAAGCACCATGTACATTTATGATGCAACCTACAATATGCAGTGAAAATATCTCAGGCACTAGATGAAGGTTGAAATAGCGACAAATCAAAACCAGCCCACCGCTTGAGAGGAAATATTGTTTTGATATTATTTTCACCCCAAAGGCCTGAAACAGGGAACAGCAGCATGAAAAACAGCTACAAGATATTTAAAATGAAACTTGCCAAGAAATGGACAAGATTCAAGACCAGACAAGTCAAGGGACATGAAATATTAAAAGGAACACTGCCAAATCTGGGTAGCTCAGAAGAGGCTAGAGGAACTGATGGAGATTCTGAAGAACAGATCTGACAAAAAGCTTCAACATTGCCTTTGTCAGTAGCTGATAAGAGTTCTGACACAGCCAAAGACTGACAGACTTTCTTTAGCATTCAGAGTGGTAGCTGTGTTAGTCTGTATCAGTAAAAAGAACAAGGAGTGCTTGTGGTGCCCCACACTTCCAGCCTCAGCACACTGGGGGTGGGAGAGGGGGAATCACCTGCTGATCTTATTTGGTTAATTAACCTATTCAGAAACAAGCCAGTTTTGAAGGGAAACCATCTAGGGGAAGATGGCGTTCGGAAGACTAGTTGGAAATAACTCAACAACTGAGAAAGGAAATTTAATGGAGAGGTGGGGGAAGAAGAGCATCATCTCTTCACTGTTAGCTTGAAAGGACTTGTACTTTGTTCAAATAATTAGCAGTGAAAAAGCAGGAAGAATTAGCAAGGATTAGTAGCTGCAATAATCGGGCAGTTTTGAAGTTGGACTTGAAAGTGAACAACCCAGGATGCAGTTTATGAATTGCACACAAGATGGCATGAGGAGGCTCCACCAGAATTTGTTAAGGTCAAGTATTTGGTGCACCAACCCATATGCCCTTATGTAACTCTGTTGTGTCAGAAATAAGTTTGGGGGCAGGAGCTTAAACAATAAGCTGTTTACTCAGAGCGTGGTGAACAAACATATATACAGTAACATCCTGAATTCCCCCCTTACTTTTAACCACAATGCTCTGGTTTTTTTTTAAAGGGACCCAAGTTCATTGTGAACATATCAGATCTCCAGATGAGTGACTCCTGAGAGTTTTATGAATGCTTTACTTAAAGCAGAATCAACAGATATTAGGATAAAGCCTTGGACATGACAACTTGCATATGGTAAATTAAATCAAGAAACTTTAATTAGCTAAATTAGAAAACCAAGCACAGCAGGGAAGAAATGGCTATGATGGCTTATTCCACACCCCAGGACTAAAATAAAAACTAAAATAAGCAGCCTCTGGGTTTGTGGCAATAGCAAATAGTAAGTAGGAACAAGTCAGCTTTCACCAGAAATAAAAGAACTTTCAGATGGGCTCTTGTGGTACTGCAGTGAAGAAGCTCAGCCAAGAAAGAAAATCTGTTCCAAGTGAAGCAATAACACAAGAGTATTTCAATACAAGTGCTGAAAGACTAATATCTATGATACTTCAGAAGTGTCTTTGAGAGATGTAGTTTGGTTTCCCCAGAGATTGCCTCAGCTTGCTTTATGAAGACTGAAAAAATTCATCTTGATGCCTGGCTCCTGTTTGAGGGACAATGCAATACAAGATAAGTGCAGCACAGCTACGTCCACAGATTCAAATACCAAGTGAGTTTGACCAGATATATTGAGGATAAACTACAGTGCCAGGATTTTTCAGAATAATGGATGCAAGTATTTTGTGGCCATCATATTGAGTAGAAGCATCTGGGACTTGGTAGTGATTATTTAATGTATCAAAAATGCCTTCAACAGAAACAAATATGTTTCTTCATAGTTCTGTGCAGTAATGACTGTGTTGGCTATTCACCAGATAATCGTTTCTTAAAGAAAATGGCTATTATTATTACCACAAGCCAGACTGAACAACAAAAGACTTGGAAACCTCTGGAAACACATGAATCAGATACTGATAGCAAAAATGTATAACAGGTAATGCACATTTGATTCCTAGTAAGGGTAATAAATTTAAGAGGAGAAAATAAGGCTATATGGCAACATAATTTTCCATTGTGCACCAATGAACTACGTAAGACACCTGAAAGGAAACTTGATCCAGAAGAGATGGAGTCTAGATAAACCAAGGAACTTTGTGCAGTACTATCTTTTTATCAGCTCTGCTTTACATCACTAAAAAAGGAACAGAAATGTTATTTCTTTAGTTAAGATATATTTTCACACAAGGTAAAAAACGAGTGTTGTAGAACATTGCAGGATACCAGTAAAGTCGAGTATGTAACATAGCAACTACAGAGGTTCTCAGTTGGAAGTAAAGAAGGATGTAGAAATAACCATGAAAAATAGTTACCAATATGCAATTATTTTCAGGATCACTAATAAGGCATTTTCAGAACAACAGGACACTTAGACTGTGTAACATTGAGATGAGGGATATATTGAAGTGCTTAGAAAAAGAATCACAACTGGCAAAGGGTACCAGCTACTGTACTCCAATTCAGCAAGATGCATAATCTTTAAGCATGGTGGTTAAGTACCTTGTTGAATTGCAGCCTTAATGCCTGAAACCAAAGATGGACCCAAACTAGGCCCAAACTAGCCACAAGTTCCATGGGGCAGACCCCAGGATCCACATAGAGCCTCATTGACTTGCATGATTGGGACTTCTGCTTATAACCCAGTCTAAAACTAACACAGGAAAGCTAGTCCTTGTGGTTAAAATTTTCAGAGGATAAAATTTTCAGAGAAGCCTAACTCACTTAAGCAGTTTTGAAAATCCTACCCACACTTTTGCAAAAAATCAAGAACTCTGTAGAGAATTAAGTAGTTATTTTATTGGCATATCACAGGCTACCACTCACCGCTATGGTGCCTCCTCCTGTTTGCTCTGGGGATTAACTCTTTCTAGGTCCAACTCCCCTTTCTATCACTAGTTGCTCTGCAGCCATTGCCTCTCTCTCTTACCTGTCTACGACTCAAGGAGCACTCTCTTTTTGGCTTGGCCCTCTAACCATGTCACCATAGTCCCCACCTTCCCGTGTATCAAAGTCTTTCCACACAAACTGTCTCAAGCAGTCTTCCCATTCACTTCCCAGATGGTGCCACTTCACCAGTGGCTGGTAGGAGACCCCAGGCCCTCAACTCTGGATTCAAGCTCAGGGATATTGAATCAGAAGTCAAGGTCTGCACCATCTTAAACCTTGCTGCCCTTTCCCTGAGCTTTTTCCTATACTCTCTTCCCCTAGGTTTCCTTCCTTCCCTCTCCCTGTAAAGAGGGTCTGCAGGCTCCCTCACTGCAGCCCCTCCTGCTGCCAGTTTCCCAGCTTTATACTAGCCCCACCTGTTCCTTCTCAGCCGGGCTCCATCATCATTCAGAGGATTACTTAGGCCATTTATTTCCCCTCAGCTGTTGCCTATCCAGTTAACTGGCTCCTTCTCAGCCTCATTAGCCCCTTCTAGGCTAGTGTGGGGCAAACACCCTATCACATGGCATCAGAGAAAATTTTCTAGATTCCCCTTTGTATGATACAAACTCTGGAAATACTTCAGACCAATACAATATTAATGGCAAATTTGTTAACAGAAAATATATATAGTTTTTTATCCTCAGTATGAATATAAATGAGGAGTACTTGTGGCACCTTAGAGACTAACAAATTTATTTGAGCATAAGCTTTCGTGGGCTAAAGCCCACTTCATCAGGTGCATGCAGTGGAAAATACAGTAGGAAGATATATATATACACAGAGAACATGAAAAAATGGGTGTTGCCATACCCACTATAATGAGACTGATCAGTTAAGGTGAGCTATTATCAGCAGGAGAAAAAAACCTTTTGTAGTGATAATCAGGATGGCCCATTTCCAACAGTTGACAAAAAGATGTGAGTAACAGTAGTGGGAAAAAATAAGCATGGGGAAATAGTTTTACTTTGTGTAATGACACATCCACTCCCAGTCTATATTCAAGCCTAATTGAATGGTGTCCAGTTTGAAAATTAATTCCAATTCAGCATTCTCTCGCTGGAGTTTGTTTCTGAAGTTTTTTTGTTGAAGAATTGCGACTTTTAGGTCTGTAATCGAGTGAACAGAGAGATTGAAGTGTTCTCCGGCTGGTTTTTGAATGTTATAATTCTTGAGATCTGATTTGTGTCCATTTATTCTTTTACGTAGAGACTGTCCGGTTTGGCCAATCTACATGGCAGAGGGGCATTGCTGGCACATGATGGCATATATCACATTGGTAGATGTGCAGGTGAACGAGCCTCTGATAGTGTGGCTGATGTTATTAGGCCCTGTGATGGTGTCCCCTGAATAGATATGTGGGCACAGTTGGCAACGGGCTTTGTTGCAAGGATAAGTTCCTGGGTTATTGGTTCTGTTGTGTGGTGTGTGGTTGCTGGTGAGTATTTGCTTCAGGTTGGGGGGCTGTCTGTAGGCAAGGACTGGCCTGTCTCCCAAGATCTGTGAGAGTGATGGGTCATCCTTCAGGATAGGTTGTAGATCCTTGATGATGTGCTGGAGAGGTTTTAGTTGGGGACTGAAGCGACGGCTAATGGTGTTCTGTTACTTTTTTTGTTGGGCCTGTCCTGTAGTAGGTAACTTCTGAGTACTCTTCTGGCTCTGTCAATCTGTTTCTTCAATTCAGCAGGTGGGTATTGTAGTTGTAAGAATGCTTGATAGAGAACTTGTAGGTGTTTGTCTCTGTCTGAGGGGTTCCAGATGATGAAGGTGTCATCAATGTAGCGCAAGTAGAGTAGGGACATTAGGGGACGAGAGCTGAGGAAGCGTTGTTCTAAGTCAGCCATAAAAATGTTGGCATACTGTGGGGCCATGTGGGTACTCATAGCAGTGCCATTATCGGGGATACTGTTCCTGATGGCTTGTAGTCTATCTTTGTGTGTTATGGTGGTATAGAGGGCTTCTACATCCATAGTGGCCAGGATGGTGTTTTCTGGAAGATCACCAATGGATGTAGTAACTCTCCCAGCCTCTAGCACAGCTCCTATATGCAGGTGGCTTCCTCCCACTGCTGAGTCACAAAAAATCCACTCCTTTAAGGCTATTAACATTCAAATATAAACAACAACTTTCCACCCCAGGCACAGCCCTTCCTTCAAGCAGGTCTATATTTCTTCTCTCATTTTTCTGCCTCAATCACAGCTCTTCCTTCCCAAACTCAATTGTCAGCCCTCCCAGATTATAATCAATCCTGACATCCCTTTATATGCAGGGTCACTGCCTCATCTCACTAACTGGCAACAGAGAGGGAACCCACATCCACCCGCTTCTATGGGCTACCAAGCCCTGTGATTCCTAGAGTAGCCAGGTTGTCTGCCCCCCACCCCCATTCCTCCTTCCCATGGTTTCCTAAACCATCAGCCTTCCTGGCTGTCCGTGTGCTCTGCTATAGAGTACTGATTCCAAGGGCTCCTCTTTCTGGACTCTCTCTTTACTTGCATTTCCCTCTCTGAAGTCTCTCCCTAACCCTCAGTCTTGGGCTCCAATTCCTTATCCCCACCCCCAAATAGGGTAACTAGAGCCCTCCTGTCTGGGGCTATGCTTCATTTCTGGCAGGATTCTTTAGCCTTCTGCTCTAAACCCAGAAAGACTCCAGTGACTGAGCTCAGTGCAGTCTTTTACCATTATAGTCACCTGACTGAGGCACCTGGACCCCATTCCTAGGTTGGCCTGCTGATCCCATGAACACCTGTTCTTAAAGGGGCTGTGACTTGGAACAGGGGTTGGGTGGTCTTGGGTCCTACTGCATTTAAAGGGGATGTGTCACCTTTCTACTGGCACAATCTAGTCCTAGGTATATGGGAGTTTTGCTGTTATCTTCTACATAAGCAGGTCCCTCAGTCTACTCATTCCATAAATATATATTGTAAATGAAGTTAATACCTTGCTGTTGTAATGTAATAGTCAGCATTTCTTGACAATTATTATTATTACAAATATTCTAACGTGTAATTTAGTTTAGTGTTTAGGCATACTACAAGAGATGGTTGGAAATGTTCAAATTTCTGAATTTTTCAAAGAGGAGAAGGACACATTTTTCACAATTTTATTTTGTCCCTCCCTTCAAGTGGCTACCATAGAACCAGCACTAGCTGAGCACTTGTAAACAAAATAGCTATTTTATTTCATGTCTTTATTGTAATGTATATTTCCCAGAAGATATTATGGCATGTGGACAGGGCCACCCAGGGTGGAGGGAAGTTTTCCCCAAGCTCCTTATTTGAGAGGGCCCTCAAACCAAGCGACATTGTGACCTCATGACCAGCATCTGAGCCAAATTTGAGTGTGTGACATTGCAACCTGACATGTGAGATTGCAGCATCCCTCAAACCTTCCCTCAACATTTTTGCACCCTTGGTTTTTTAGGAAGGGGGGGAAGGGCTGAGCTTCAGATTTTCCCCAAGGCTCCCACAAACCTCTGTGTGGCCCTGCATGAGGATATTCTAGATACCCACCTGTCCCAGATATGTTCTGAGCCAAAAGTCAAAGGCCAAGTGTTCCCATCAGTGTGCGTATATAGGGGCACTTCTGAGACATAGTAATGCTTTTCATTAGGCAAATACATTTTACATTTTCACATAAAAGCCATGGACACGTCAGTTATGCAGAAATGTATATCTAAAATTAGATAAATTGCAAATATGAATATGGAAGGATTTTCAAAAGCACTCAGTGCAGGCCTAACTCTGCTCCCATAAAAGTCAACAGGAGTTTTACCGTTAACTTCAGTGCGGACTGGAATAAGGCCAGCACTGAGAGCTTTGGAAAATCCAACCCTGAATATATTTTTTATTCTTAGACTAGTGTAATCATATTTTTATAATTAATTTTCTCTCTGCAATGATCCTCACACAGAATGTAACACAAAACAAAACCAGACATTGTGTAGGGCCCATCCACGCAATGTACAAATTGCTCCCATTGCCCACTGAGCTCAATGGCAATTGAGACCACTCATTCCTCGTAGGAGGTACTCAGAATGGTGTCACAGTGCTGTCAGATGCAATTATATAGGTTGCTGCACCACCTTAACTATGTCAACCAGTAAGATATCTCCTTCCATTAAATCCACATTATTTGCCCCCTTCTTCATTCCTTGTGCACTTGAAACTTTCAGGGCCAGATCCTCAAAAGTATTTAGGTGCCTAACTTCCACTGAAATCAATGGAAATTGGAGGATCTAAGCCCCAATGACTTTCAATGTTACTTAAAGGCAAGTTTGGGGTGTGCAAGTAATATAGGTCCTAAAATAGAAGGTAAGCAATCTGCTTGTTACTTTAAATGGCCTACTGTTTAAAAGTGTTTTACAAAGATCAATTTAAATTTGAAAACAATATGAAGATACCTTATATGCCAGGAACAGTCTCTTAAAGTACTCTATTTAGAGAGAAAAAACCCTCAGTTCTCTT
Organism: Eretmochelys imbricata; assembly: GCF_965152235.1. Taxonomy (NCBI): domain Eukaryota; kingdom Metazoa; phylum Chordata; order Testudines; family Cheloniidae; genus Eretmochelys; species Eretmochelys imbricata. The sequence continues at coordinate 177,692,412 of NC_135572.1, read as the reverse complement.
TGCCTCTGAATAAGATATGACGACCATGCAATTCAGTAATATAAATACTCTCTCTTAACCTAGTTTGGCAATGCAATTAGATTGACCTCTCCTACACACAGTAATTGAGGGTGGGGGGAAGCTTTCCACAGACTAAACAGAAGCATAACCTAGTTTTTAATCAATACTCATATTCCCAATGGCTATGTATTTCAGTTCAGAACATTATAATTAAATATAATGATGAACAGCAATTCTGTATGAATGAAAGGACAACACACTCTTATATGTATGTGCAGTACAATATATTTACTGTTAAGAACAAAAAATGTCTTAAGAAAAAATGGAATAAACACATATCCCTGAAACTTAGAGATGCCTGCGAAAGGCTGAGATCAATAAAAGTATTGGCAATTAAACATTTTATTGGGGAAATTCTTTGTAGTTTCATAGTAAAACTCAGATGAGTGTAATTAAGCAGAGAAAACTTTATGGCAAACAGCATTACAATATTTTAGTGTACAAAGAAATTTAAGAGCAGACAAATATAAGACATCCAGAAGAAACTCTGCTCCCCTACATGTACAAGTGGTCTCACTGATATCTAGGGAATCTACTCATATGAGTAAGATGAGCAGGAGTTAACCATAAAAATACAGGAATTTTGGTCCTGTCCTTTTAAACATACAGGTCATTCACAAAAGATTAATATAGTATTTCAAGCTGGAGCAGCAACATTTACAAGTTAACATACAGTCTACCATTCTACCTGTGGGCAGTATGTAAAATTGCTTTTCAACTAGAATTGCTTTTCAAAAATAGGAAGATTCAGGAAATATTTTTGCATTTCCAATAACATCACTTCACAATAACAGATAAAACTGCAATTTCCTCTGAGAATGGGAGGGAAAAAATCCTTATACTCTTCTGTTAAAAACTGAGAGAGAAAACTGCATGAAGATGCTATGAGAACAAGGATATCCTCCTTCTAATCCTCAGTGATTAGTAGTGTATCTCCACTGATGCTACTTTGCATAAAAATATCCTTTTGCCCTTGACTTTATCTCAGGCTAAAGTTAATGGGGCAACTACATCCATTGGCTTAAACAGAGTTACACGAAGGATGAATTTTAGTCCTTGTGAAGAAAAGCCTCAATGACTATCGATATAGATGGCTCTACAGTTAATATCAGCAAAGAAAATTGTAATTGTAGGGAATAAACCCAGACCTTGGCAGCAATCCCTAAATACATTGCTTGGATTATACATGAATTCAAGGTCAAATGCCTATGCAAAATACAAAGAATGAATACAGTTTTCATAATAACTCAGACTTTTGTAATTTGAAAAGGAAAAAGGAAGGTATATAGGTATTATTCTCAGGCAAATTTGTAGAAATAAGAAAACTAATTAAATAATATTGTGTTATTATGTACATGTAAAAATCATATAATGGATTCCTATATTAACTACTTGCAGCTGTCAAACTGCAGTTTGGGATTTAGAGCAGAAGATGGAAAGATCAGAAGGCGATATTTTCTTCTCAAGAGCATTTTTGGCTATAGTTTGTATGAAGACACAATGCAAAATAAGCGCACTGTCCTGCAAAACCCATACTCACAAGGGTTTGCAGGATTAGGCCCTAACGTGCAATGTGTTACATATCCCATACAAGGCAAATTAATCTACATGACTATAATAGCTATTCTTCTATAGAACCTACACAAGGACCAGTTTAAATAAACATATGACGAACAGCCTATTCTGGAGTTCTCTAAGAAGATTTAGAAAGTCAAATGCACAGAAGCTGTACTTTACCATAATGATGCAAATTACATCATCCATACCACTTAGCAAGAACAAGCTTATGTTATATAATAATAACTCACCAATGCTATACTCAGAAGAACTAGTCACTACATTGGTATTTCTTTTGATATACACCCGGATATATAATGCATAAAAGCGGTGATAACTTTAAGCAATTAGTCCATTCCTTAGGATAGAGGAATAAGGCCACACCTACAGAATGGGGGAACTATATCCTGGAAAGCAGCGACTCTGAAAAGATGTTAGCAGTCATTGTTGAAAAGTAGTTCAACATATGGGTCCAGTGCAATGCTGTGTCAGGAAGGGCTAATGCTGTCTTTGGACATATAAACAGAGGAGTGGTGAGTAGGAATATGGAGGTTCTTTTACCTCTGTATGTAGAGCACTGGTGAGACTAGTGCCGGAATACTGCTTACAGTGCTGGTGCCCACATTTTAAAAGGGATGTTGAAAAATTGGAGAGAATGCCAAAAAGAGCCACAAAATTGCTGGAGTATAGGGAAAAGTCTTCCAGTGCAAGACTTAAAGAGCTCAATCTGTTTAGCTTGTCAAAAAGAAGACTGAGCGGGATTCATGCCTTCAGAAATAAAAATACCAGGTATTAAAGGGGTCTTTAATATAGTGGAGAAATGAATAACAAGAACCAGTGGCTGGAAGCTGAAACCAGACAAATTCAAATGAGAAATAGGGGACAAATTTTTAACAGTGGGGGTGATTAACCACTGAAACAGGCAACCAAGGGAAGTGATAGATTCTCCATCTTTTGATATCCTCAGATCAGGACTGGATGCCTTTCTGGAAGAGATGTTTTAGCCCAAAAAGTTATTAGGCTCAATACAGAGGGTAATTGGGTGAAATTTAATGGCCTGTGAGATACAGGAGGTCAGACTAGATGATCTAATAATCCTTTCTAATGATCTCTAATCTGTTAGAGTCTAAGAATCTCTGTTATGGATATTTGATCTAATTTGTGTCCTATTGGATTGTTTCTTCTGAGAGTCCTTTCTCTAATCAGAACCCCGACAGGAACTGCTGCAGTTTAAGTGAGGGAACAGAAGGTTTCCTCCTAATATAAAAAGCAAATACGACTGGCTTATTTTTATTTGCCAACACATTCTTTTACACTGAAGACTGCAAATACACAATTGTTATGGTAGCTTTGCCCATTACTGAGCAGTCTGAATCTGAATCATTTCCCCACTGTCAGAAAACATGCTTACGGCATGAACAGGGGCTCTACTATCCCAGTCTATCTTGCTGTTTGACATACAGTAATAAATATACATGCCTGCCCTAGTTTGTACAGATGATCAGCAGGGTTTGAATCTAGGACATGCAGCCCTATATCATAGATCTTTACCAGGTGAATTAAAGGAGCAACTCTGTTAGTGACAGTAGTAAACTTATTTGCGGGTGGACCAGCCGCTAGAGGAGAATACTAAACATGGTTTCAATGAGTGATGTTCATCTAATTCTATGCACAATTATCTGCAGTTGAACCCTGGACCACCTTTGTTCGCTCTTCTAGTTACTAAACCACATTGCCTCCCCTACTTAATGCTCTGGAGAAGATGGAATTTTCACTGAACTGTGAACCCTACTTGGCACAAGAAATGTCCCTGGATGTTCCTCAAAATGTGTCACAAAATGAACTCCCTTTGTCTGCTCAGATCATGTCAGTATAATTCCCTCCTTATGGCTGTGATTTTTAGCCTTGTTTCTAGAAAGGAGGCTCCTTTTTCCTGGATTTGGTATTCTCACATTATTATTGTGTGATATTTGTCTTTGATCCTAGGAAAAACTCATCATTTTCTATGCTGGGAGTGCAGGGAGGGGCAGTTACAATTTCTTTACATTTTGTCATATTTTTACCTATATGTGGGCCTGATCCTGCATTTCTTGTGTACCAAAATATCTTCTATTGACTTACTTGAAGTTTCTAAATCCAACAGTAATGCAGGTCGAGGCCATATGTAGTAATTACCTTAATAAAAGCATTCAGTTTGGATGCATAAACAGCAGACCGGAATTAAATGTATCTGATCAGATTACTTGCTGGAAGAGTGTTTTTTCTAGCACTCACAGGCTAAGACATGGAGAAAAGCAGAATGTCCATTTAATACTGAATTTTCCTTTATATCCTTTGAGTCATTCTGATTGCATCTGCATTTGTGTTATGCAGAAGTTACGCCACTGAAAACAGTGTAAATGAGAGCAGAATCTAGTCCAATTATTTAAAAGATAATTTGAGAGTTTATCTGTGTTGACTGACAACTTCAGGACACTATTTTTAACAGTATTGTCCTGTTTCTTGCCCTAACAGTAGGCCAGACGTACATGCTCTCGTGGTTCAAACAACAAGTAGATCCAGCCTCTTGAAGTTCCCTACTGCATGGGAGAATCCTGAGGTGATATATGGCTGTTGTAGCTCTTCATTGCTTACACCTAATCTGAACAGTTAGATGGCACAAGTGATGAGATCTGGTATTGTGTATACTATGACTCCCACAGTTGGTAACGCAGGTGAAGCTGAATTAGTGGTAGTAATGGGGTGGGGAATTTTTTGAAGATGTCCCATGTCCATGGGGCCTAAAAGTTTTGAAACAGATTTAAGTTTTGTAGTGTTAGGTTTCCAGTATTACTGATATTCTATGGTGCCATATCACCACTATGACATATATACCTCTGCCATTATCTAGCTATCTTTTTTTCATGGATTCATACATCTTAAGGCCAGACAGGGCCATTATGGGCATTTAGTCTGACCTTTTGCACAACACAGACCCCAACATATCACTTAATGATTCCTCCATCAAACCCAATAAATTCTAGTTGAAGTAGACAATATCTTTTAGAAAGCTATCCAATCTTTATTTTAAAAAGGGGATCCATCACATCCCTTTATACCTTCTTTCACTGGTTAGTTACCCTCACTCAACAATTTGCACCTTGAATTTGTCCAGGTTCAATTTCCAGGCATTGACTCTTGTTATATCTTTGATATCATAACAAGCTTTTTATTATCTTTTTCCCCTGTAGGTGTATATTTATTGTTACAGGCAGTTTTATGTACACCCACACAAGCAGTGTTTTGCTACATTGCGGAGTTATGCTTAAAGAAAAACATACTTTGCCAACATCCTAAAGAATAATAATTTGGCTGCAAAATAGGACTTTTATTATTCAGTCAGGAGTTATAAACACTGGCAATTTTAAAAGAGATTAGAGGGTGCGTGGGAGGGAGGGGAATGAAATCAGTGTAATGTTAAATGTTCAGGTCCAGAATTTCTGGAAAATAATGGCAGGTTATTATTTCTTGGTGTTGTAAGCTTAGAAGAAGGCCCTATTCACCATGCAGGAGAGTCAAGGCTGCATATCATTTCATGTTCTGTAAAGGTTATGATACACCAGCTAGAATCAACAGAGAGTCAAACTGCAAATTTGGATTACAGAGCTGAAAATAATTAAGCAATAATGATGGAGACAAAGGGAATTTTCTGGGACTTAATGATCTGCTGGGAGGAGCGGAGGTCATTCATGCTACTATTAGCTGAACATCAGGAAGAAACGTGTTACTATTTTTTCTGGCCATTGCATGGACCAAATGCAATGCCATCCTGTTGCAACCCCCAGATAAAGTGTGTCCTCAACACTGCTCAGTCAGATTACCTTAGTTACCACTGGACATACTCTGGTGCACTGAAGGTCCCAGCCTGTGGTGAAGCCATCCCAGCCCACACAATAAAAAGACGACTTTCTTGCCATGTTGCTACTGAACAGAAGTAAATAGGTTAGATCAGGTGTCTTCACAAAGCCTTCCTGCTGCACAGCATGGGGGATTCAGAGTCACCGCTACACCTCAAGTATGTGAGAAATTGTACAAAATGAAACCGCCCCTCAGGAGAGAGAAAAATCAGGATCATTCTCTATCTGGATGGAGGGTCTCAGCAGCAGCTCCTTCCTTGTGGGGCTCCTAACCACTTATTTTTCATCACCTGCAGCAAGGAGACCTGTTGTGAGCATTTTTCTCAACCCCACCTATGGGGAATTTCTAATGAATGCAGTTTTGTGAAGGTCAGCACTGTTACCCCCACATGGAAAGGAATGGATACCAAGAGTACCTGAAACCCTGGGTCTGGGAGATCCTACTCCAGAAGGTTCCTCTCAACTCCTCCAGACACTAATGTACTGTTCTGGGGAAAGGGTGTCACTGAAAGAGGAGGGGCTATAGATTTTCTACCCAACTGCCAAACTTCTTTCAATCCTTAGCAGTACCAAGAGGGAGCCAGATTTTTACTTAATCTAGTACTCCTTCAGACTTCTGCCACAAATGAAGTTGGCAATAGCCTCCTTGACTACACAATCTTGATTCATCCTCTGAGAAATGGGTCCTCTGGAAAAAAAAATGTATGACCATGTAATTAAAGACTATCTTAATTTGGCAATCTTGTGTATGCATTAAGGATTCACATTTCCTAACTTTTGAGTACTTAACCTTCCAAACTTAAGAGCAGTCAGATATTCCTAATATTCTTTTAATGTAGTTTTTCCTATGTAATATTTACATAGGATGGACTTTGAAGTCTCTGGCAGTAGAGAACTCCCTCTGGGGAAGTGTGATGGGGTGTCCACACACAAGCCCTGAGTGGGTTAATATGGGCCAGATGCTGCACCTGGAAGGGAACCAGGACTTGATAAGGCCTAATGGCAGATGAAACCCCACTGAGGGAGGATCTAGGATAGGAATATAAATCCAGACAGTGAGAGCAAGAGGGCTGCAGAGAGGTGGTCTACAGTCACTACCTAGAGGGAAAGGGAGCTGGCTAGGGACAAGGAGGTGATCCAAGGAGAGAGTAAATCCTGGGGTTCTGTCCTGGACTAGGAAGTCTTACAAAAGGCCTAGAGGGATGAAGTAGCCAGCAGGGGCAGAGGAAGCTCCTGGGATGAACCCAGAGATAGCTAAGGAGATAGAGAAGTGGAGTTTGAAGGAGCCCAGGGAAACAGCAACAGGTCTGAGATTGAGCAGACCTAAGGTTTCTAGTCATAGACCGAGGCTGGAACCTGGAGTACTGGAAGGGCCAGGGTTCCCCTACCAGCTACTGGCAAAGTGACACAGGACCTGGAGAATTGGGATGGATGACTGCCTGAAACAGCATCCAGGCAGCTTGTCTGGTGGGACTTTGTTACCCCATAAGGTGGGTAATATAGAGTCACCTGTTTGAAGGGCTGAGTCACAAAGAGGGAGCACCCAAAGTCACAGAGAGAGATAGACAGGCAGACAGCCACTATGTGAGTAACCAACAGCTTTCTCCTCATGTGGCTCCCCATTCTAATTCCACAGACCAACTATAAGTGCATCTGGAATGAATGGGTCCCTTTACAGGAAGGTATTAATTTCATTAGGAGAGCTACATCAGGGACACAAATGGTTTGGGAGTTAAAAACTAAGCTCCCTGCCTTGGGCTACCAATGTATCAGTGCTGACAGGGGAGGAAATGTTTCCCCCTCAGATGGGAGAGAAGGGAAAGAGTGTCCCTCAGTTGTACAATGCTCCCAAAATTCTGTACCAAATCCAGGGTTGAATGGTGAACAGGAAATAAGGGATAGAGCCTCACAGTCTAGTCTGTTCAATCCAATCTCTGTGGGATCAGAAAGATGAGGACAGAAAAATACCATTGAGCAGCTGCCTCATTCATTGAGCCCCATCCATCCTGTGTTTTGCAATATTACAAAGATTAAACGTGCACTGACTGAAGCAATGGGAAAGAGGAGGTGTTCAAGACCAGTGGGGTCCCTGTTGGGGCCCTCACATATTTCATCACGGCAGATGATGTAAAAATGCTGTTATATCAGAAGCTCATGCCCAATTGCAATCTGGCAGTTCCATAACATTCTGACCTCTGGGAGCACCAGAAGTAGGTGAGCTTGGGGAGAGCTGGTGCAAGTTCATTCAAAAACTACATGGGGTCTGCAGAGGCAGGTATGAGAGGAGAGAAGACAGGGATAGTGAAGAGAGGAGAGGGATTGTGAGGAGAAGTCTCCGAAAGGGACTGCATATGGGAGTAGGAAGAACCATGAGGAATAGGGCAGAGAAGGAGAATCCATGTGGGGTTGCACAGAAGATCAGCTCCCCAAGAAATCACATTGAGCACATGGATGCATGAGGGATTTTGAAGAGTCAGAGAAGCCACCACAAGGAATTGGATGGAGGCAGAGTTGGCAAGAGTGATCATGGGGAGGAGGAAATCCATGAGTTATTCTGGACAAGGGAAAAACAGGAAGGCTCACAGGGACAATGAGTAGCAGAAGAAGCCATGAAGGATCATGCTGAGGAGGAGGAAAAGGAGCCATGAGGGATGATGCCTAGAGGAGAGGAATCCCCAAGCGATCATAGAGAGGAGGAAAGGAAGAGCAATGAGGGATCATGCCAAAGAGGGGGAGACACAAGGGATCCAACAAAGGGATTCCAGGAGGGACTGTGCTAAGCTGGAGTAGGAAGAGCCAGGAGGAGTCAAGTGGAGGAAGGCCACAAGGAACCATGTGTTTAGGTAGATGAAGCCCTCTGCCTCATCAGGCCCTTTCATGTTGAATTGTTTCTCCTTCTTCTTGAGGTAGATGAAAATTAGATGTTTGGTTGCTCTTCCTGAGGCAGAGAAAAAATGGCCCGGAATAGATCAGCTCTCCCATTTTTCATAATCTTCCATTATCTTCTGTCAGCTGATTCCCTTGTCAGCCTCAATAGGTGACCAGAGGCCCCAGGCAAGCAACTTTGTTGTCACGCAACCTCGCCTCTGCTAAATCAGTTTTCCTGGTTGGGAGCCAACATATCGTCTATAGCAATTACATTTCAATGATTGAAAATGCATGTTAAATTATTTCTATTGTTAGGCCTTTGCCCATACCCCTGTTGGAATTTTGTTCCAGCATGGAGTTGAAAGGACAGAGAAGACAACTGGCCCCACAATCAAACTGGTTTTCATCTTGGTAACAATACCTACAGTGGTCATAATTTGTAAATTGTCCAGAAAGAGTCCCCAAAGTCAAACAGATCATTACAGTAACTCCCCAAAATGAAATACTTTAGGTCAATGGAAAGATTTCTCGAATCATGCCTACAACAACTGGCTAGGGTCTCTTCATGATACAAACTAGCAGGTACCTGCCTGCAACAAAGCTGCCAGCAACTACTGTTGCACCTTATGGGCTGAAATAGTGTACCCAGGGCCTCCACACAGCTTGCATGGGGCTGGAGGATTGTTACAGACATGTAAATATGGAGGTATTGGTCCATTCCCCTCACTGCATTGTGCCTGTAACAGTATGGAAACGACTTCCCACAAGCACCCCCTTCTGGTCAGGTGTGTCTTTAGACAGTCCCAGCCCAGGTGTCAGGCCATACCCCCAGGGCTTCCTATCTGGAGGCAATGGTTTCGTCCTCTTAATCTGTTCTGGTCCCAGCTATCCAGCTGGGCCTCCTAACAGTTCAGTACCCTTCTGGTGGTTTACTACTGTCCAATTGTAGGCCCTTCTCTACTGGCCTATGGGGGCGGGGGGCAGTCCACTATTCCAGGTCCCAGCCCAGGGATCCTAAATATAGTAGCCAGGTACCACCATGTTCCTTTAGCAAAACTGTCTAAGCTCCTTGGACCATTTTCTTGTGGCTGCAGCCTTCACCAATGCCTTACCCTGAGGTCAGGGCTCTTCCAAGCTCCGGCCCAGCAGACAACCAGGAGCTCTTCCTCACTCCCCTGGTCCATACTAGCACCGAGCTATCCATGGTGCTGCAGTTGCCTGTGGCCAGCCAGGAGCACCATGTGTATTCCTCTATCTCCAGCAAGGAACTTCCTGTCTTTGGCTCTGCAGCTCCTTTCTATAGGACCCTCCTGTGCTCTGATTGGCTGCTCCTGCCGTCATTGTAGTCTGCTTGGAGGACTTCTCCACTGCTTCTTTCCTGGGAGGAGTGTGACCGAACCCCGAGGCCTTCAGCAGAGGGCCTCTGGGCCTAGTTTGTCCCATCACACTGCCACACAGTGGTGCAGATGTCTCCCTGTGCAGCCCCCACTCCACAACCTCACAGTGGAACATAAGGTCTTTGCACAAGCCCTGGGCACCAGGGGGATTTCACCCAGTGTATCCTGTATTTATTATATTACACACGTATAACTAGTTAAAAGCAATATTAAGGTTGCAAAGTCAAACTCTCAAAACTTCAGAAGTGCCAGAGTTAAAGCTGGCTTGTGCAACCCCGATTCAGCCCCCTTATGTGTATTCATTATGACACAGTCTTTAATGACATAATCACATACTATTTTTTCCACTGGACCCTCTGCCTCATTCAGTGCAAATGATGGACATGCTCTGGAGATGAATCGGGGCCCTTTGCACTGTCAGAGCTGCGCAATTCAGCCTGGATCTAAATGAGGCCCAGATTTTTTTTCATTTGCTTTGCCGTTGTGTCTTGTTAAAACAAGAGCAGTCTCGAGACCACAGGCCAGTATAGATTTTTCTCCAGAGGGAAGAGTTAGTTAGTAATTTTTAAACTAAATCTACTTGCCTAAGAAAGCAAAACAAATATTTTAAGAAAAATACTAGGATTGGTTTTCTGCTTGACTTAAGATGTCCAATGGCTACATGTCAACATTAATCTTGTGGAGCTATGGTTAATTAGTGAGATGGGGAGAGAGTTGATTGTGTGACGGGAGTGAATACTGTACTTCATGGGGAATTTGTAAGGAAGAAGAAAGTTTGGTAGTGTGGATTTTGGTTTGCACGGAAGGCATTTACAAATTATTTCCCCCTCTTTGAAAAGTGTCACAGAGTTCCCTCATTTCTTGCTATTTCATAGAATCATAGAATCATAGAATATCAGGGTTGGAAGGGACCTCAGGAGGTCATCTAGTCCAACCCCCTGCTCAAAGCAGGACCAATCCCCAATTAAATCATCCCAGCCAGGGCTTTGTCAAGCCTGACCTTAAAAACTTCTCAGGAAGGAGATTCTACCACCTCCCTAGGTAACGCATTCCAGTGTTTCACCACCCTCCTAGTGAAAAAGTTTTTCCTAATATCCAACCTAAACCTCCCCCACTGCAACTTTCCCACATGTCTGGTCTACACTTAAAATTTTACTTTGATGGTTAGGGGTGATGACTTTTTGCCAACATGGTTATTCTGGTAAAAGCCCTAATATACTGGTACATTCCAGTTACACCAGTATAAAGTGATTCACTTAACTGGATAAGACTGTAATTGGTGTAAGAGTTTCTTTGCTGGGGGGAGGTTGGGCAGTAGAATTAAAGCAGCAAAACTTAATGTAGACATGGCCTCAGTGAAAGTTAAGAAGAGCGTGTATGGGATTAGGAGAAGGATGGTGGGAGAAAGTGCAAGGAATAGAACTACTAGTGAAGAGGTGATAATAGGATGGCCTTAGAAAGGAACTGATAAATTAGATGTGTTTGTGGCACGGGTCTATATTTTGGTCAGAGCAGTGAAGTGCAATGAAAATCATGTGTTTAAACTATGAAATGTATTGCTATCCTGATTGTTTTTTCTCCCAGTGATTAACATCCTTTGAGATATTATGGTTTAGAGATTTTTTATTAAATGTTGAAATTAAATAGCATTAATAAAAAGAAACAGTCGATGCCTGCTCTGGTTAAGGTCAGTAACAAAACTCCCATCAACTGCAAGCGAAACTAGACTACACCCATGATACTTTTGTTTATTCTGTAATGTGAAGTCAAGATTAAGCTATTCTACAGACTTGTTGAGCCAAAGTCATCCCTGATGTAGCTCTGCTGGAGTCAGTGGAGTCAGAGAAGGGATGGATTTGGCCCATTCTCTTGTAGGGGAGGCTGACCTTATGTACAGCAAGAATGTAAATAAAAGTGATATTTTGGTTTGGTTTTGTTGTTTTTTTAAAATTACCGAATGCCATAATAATCTTTTGCCTAGCACTGAGGGGATTTTTGTTTTTTTCACAAAGCTCAGTAACATACAAACCAAGACTCTTTACATTGGACAGTTACATGCTGGAATATGTGTTTTGACATCTCTTTAGTAAAACAAGAATGGAGATCTTACAGTTGCACAGTGCTTTTTATCCAGCTGAATCTACAAAGGGTTTTGCAAGCTTATTGTACAAACTATATAGTAGATATAGTAGGTATCTCTTTGCCTAAGACTGAAATGCAGCCCTGGGGCAAAGCATGGCAGCCTTTAACAGCACACTGCAACACTAGACAAAGGCTTTGGGCACAGAATAAAGAAGAATACCATATTAATTTGAAACTGCCAGGGGAGTATAAGTAGGCAGAATACACAAATTGCCCACAGTGGAATTTAGCCAGAAAAGAGGTTAATAAATACCCATGCTCTTGCCAAAAGCATCATGGGATTTTAGTGAATCATCATTTTCATGCCTCATCCACAAAAGCTACTGGAGCAGTACAGAGCTCTTTAACACCACAAGGGGAGTTGGCTCAGTAGTGATTCAAAGGGAAGACTGACAGCACCTAAATGAATCACCATAAACACTGCTTACACCTCTTGGATTTTCCTTAGAGGTCTGCCATCCCAATACTGCTAGCCCAGCTTCATTTAACTTGTGAGCTCTCACAAGCTGACAGCTTGAGCTGGCTTTGCTGCAGTTCATACAAAATACAGAGGTTAATGAAACAAACGTGCTTTTTCACACTCATCCCTAGCTCCCTTCCATTTTCTGCGGGTGAATTAGCCAATTTTGAGGGCTTCTTTGGGATTTAATTGGTACACAGGCCTTGTTCTGGTCCTCCATATGGGGAAAAATTCACCTTCAAAGAATGAATTTGTTGCCCATCAGTAGTGGCAACATATTGACAAAATGTGTAGTGTAGAACTGATCATTTCCCTTTGCCATGTGGTCAAATATCTACAAATGAACACAGCTGCATATTGTAGTAATGAGTGTGCAAGCCCATAGGAACCCTTACCAACTAATATTTGCTAAAAGTATGGTCATATTGTCAATATTACATACTCTAGCTCTGTTATCCCTACAGTCAAACTTGCTGAGAGATTTCTCCATTTAATATGACCATTTTGTATCACTTTTCCCAAGCCATCTAAGTGGAATGAAGTTTTGAGCCTATGTTTTTGCAGAAGTCTGATGGATGATCTGTCCAAGTTTCCATTCTGTATTTGTCTTCTCCAGGTACAAATAAATGTATGGTATTCTATATTGTGTGGTTCTATTCAGGTTGGGCTTGGCATGAACCCTTTTAAATGGTTTACTTGTAAATGTTTCTGTAGGGACAGAAGATGGAAATACCAAATTCCAAGCAGTTTTCCAATCTGGAGCGGTACATGCTTTCTGGATGCTGATGCTGCAATGTACAGCATTCCTTCAAGTTCCAGTTCCTCCCTTCTCCCAAAGCACACCTAAGCAAAGAGAATCCTCTCCTCTCAGCCAGACAGTCCACAATAGGGGGTACCTAGCCACTAAGCAGCCTGCTAAGGAAATCTGCCTTCCATAATAACTGCACGAAAGGGAAGATTTGCCTAAGAACCAAGTGACAGTTTGAAATGCCCTTGTGCCTGTCAAGCTGCAGTGCAGAAAATGTTGCCTCACAGACAAAAGGGAAGAAAAATGCCACACAAACAGGTGAGAGTAAAAGCTTTACAATTCATGTCTTCCAGGTATAGGACAAAGAGATATACACTTCTCTTTAGGCATTCCCTGCCCTGCCCCCCTCTTGTTTAAGCATTTCATGCTGACCTGATTATGTCAGTGTCCTCTGATATTCTTTACAATAACTTCAGTCCATTGTAGTGACACTCCTGATGAGGACAACATTGAACTTAACAGTAGGGAGGCTTCAGATTCCTGGAAAAGGTTTCTGTTTCTGTGCTACTGTGAACTTTATGGATCAGGATTTGCTACCCTAACCGAAGAAGATGCCAATGTACTTGAGATCTGGAAACATACTATGCTTTGTCCATGAATATGAGGAAGAAAAGGCAGGCTTAACATGGTATTAACAAATCATTCCCCTGTGGCTTTTTTGTATTATTATTTTCTTCTCCCTCCTCAGGAGAATGTTTACATTAAATATGTCAGTGATAGAAATTAAATGTGTGTTTTTTATTCTTATAGGGGACAGCATAATTGTAAATAAGAACATTTTGAAACATCATATATATATATATATATATATATATATATATGTGTGTGTGTGTGTGTATGTTATGTCTATCAATTGATAATTTTCTGAAGACTTATATACTTAGCACTTAGAGTGATTTTCTTCCATAGATCGGAAAGTGCTTTACTAAGAAGGATAAACCCCAAATTTCACACAAGGAGAAGCTGAGATACATCATGCCTGGGGCACAGTCTACAATGGAATCCAGTTTCCTTATACTCACTGTTGGACCATGCTATCTCCTCTGATTTTCAAAAGCTCACATCAATTTACTTAAATCCAGAGACGTTATGAAATTTACTACTCCCTTAAATTTTCCCCTTTCATTTAAATAACATAATTTAAGTCCTGTGCAATCCTCTGTAAGAGGGTAACTATATAAATATATAGATTTTATAAATTAATTGTAGCAAGTCTGCAACAGAGACAAGTCTAATTCTGCCTTTTGAACAGAGCTTCTGGTAAGTGTAAAGAAACTAGAAAATTAAGACCAATGTTTTGTCTGATTTAACTTTTCTAGAATATGGAAAAAATTAAAGATAGGGCCCCGTTAGAAAAGATGCTGAGGACCCACAAGTCCTGTTAAGTGCTACTGGAGCAGTGGTACGCAGCGGCTATGACAACATTCAGGCCAGTAACAAAGGCTGTGGTCGAGATTTTCAAAGAAGTACAATTCCTTGAAATACTTTGAAAACATCAACCTATACCACTGCCTATTCCAGACATAGTGGTTGCCCTAAAAAAACCTTGACATTTACTGCTATAACTCTTTAAATATTATTTGTGAATTCTCCATACTAAGTTTTGGGAATATGTCCCCAAGCTAGCAAGGAAAGAGGCACATTGGAAGATTTTTCAGGATGCTCAGTGTAAAACTAATATGCAAGATCCTGTTTCTCATCTGAAAAAGAAAAAATTCCAGTGCCCCACTTAGTGGATAGATTGACGTATGTAAGAGGAAAAGAATTCCTTTGGATGAAAGATGCTGTGCACTTATCTGTACCGCAAGCAGCAAACAATATGGTGTTCCGAGTGACTCAGGAGCATAAAGCTATTTTGTAAAAATGAACCCCAGGTTAGGCATATTTCATCTCCTCCATAACTTCCATTCAGTAATTTTTTAATTTATAGCCAGGACACTTTTTTAAAAAATGAGTCACAGCATACAGGCTCAAATTAATGTATTTGAAAAAAGAAGGCAAACTATGTTCTTTCTGCTTCACGTGTTTTTAGCCAGAATCATGAGTAATATTTTCTGTTATCTGTCTTTTATTAGTGATGATGCATGAGGCAAGAACATACTTTGATCTCCATATTCTGTAACAAGTCCCATTGCTGAGAGGAAGGAATACCTTATTTTGACTAATAAGGAAAGAAATAGTGACATGAGAATGAGAAATACAGTATTTCTATGCCTTACCAAGTTCTCTCATTTATACAGTACAGTAATTTATCCAGTGGAGAGTAAGATGTCATCCATTACTGACGAGAAAATACCACTTCCCATGAGGGGTCAAGGAAAGGGTTTTCTCCAGCCATAGCCTACATAGCATAAGTGGTAGGCTCTGTAATATATTACTAGTACAGTATCACAGTAGTGCCCGTAATATCCTGAAAAAGAAAAGGAGTACTTGTGGCACCTTAGAGACTAACCAATTTATTTGAGCATAAGCTTTCGTGAGCTACAGCTCACTTCATGCTGTAGCTCACGAAAGCTCATGCTCAAATAAATTGGTTAGTCTCTAAGGTGCCACAAGTACTCCTTTTCTTTTTGCGAATACAGACTAACACGGCTGTTACTCTGAAACCCGTAATATACTGTGCACTGCCCAGCTAGAGAAGACAATGCAGTCCTGCCCCAACGTTATTTACCATTGTCACAAGGTGGTTGTGAGGATTAACTAGAGCTGGTAAAGCCCCTGAGAATGCCCAGTACTAAGCTACAGACACTGAAATCTAGGGGATATCTGAAGAAGATCACCAGCTTATCCCATCAGTCATAATTGTGCACAGGGCAAGTGGGGCTCTCTTAGAATCTAACACAGGAAAGCACCCCTATTCAGCACAAGTGCTTAAGCATATGTTTAACTTCCAGCATGTAAAGCAGGTGCCTCGGTGCTTTCCTGGCTCAGGACCTAAGGGACTGATCTGCAACCTACTCTCTCATATACGTAGCTCCGCAATACATACATATATACTATATAAACATGTATATAAAAAAAGTGTATGGACAAGATATAGTAGCAGAGCTAATAGCACTGCCCATTACTGAGGTAGCCTAACATGTTCCATTAGAAGACCCTGTTTTCAGCTGCTTATAACTTTAACTGTTCTGACTGAAATTTTCTATGCTGGCTGTCTGCCACAGGCTGAAAGTTTTTGAAAAATGTTAGCAAAACTATTCAGCCATTTCCGAGAATGAGGAAATGGGAAATAGGGAAAAATAACATAAGAACATAAGAATGGCCATACGGGGTCAGACCAAAAGTCCATCCAGTCCAGTATCCTGTCTACCGACAGTGGCCAATGCCAGGTGCCCCAGAGAGAGTGAACCTAACAGGTAATGATCTAGTGATCTCTCTCCTGCCCTCCATCTCCACCCTCTGACAAACAGAGGCTAGGGACACCATTCCTTACCCATCCTGGCTAATAGCCATTAATGGACTTAACCTCCATGAATTTATCCAGTTCTCTTTTAAACCCTGTTCTAGTCCTAGCCTTCACAACCTCCTCAGGCAAGGAGTTCCGCAGGTTGACTATGCGCTGAGTGAAGAAAAACTTCCTTTTATTTGTTTTAAACCTGCTGCCCATTAATTTCATTTGGTGGCCCCTAGTTCTTATATTATGGGAACAAGTAAATCACTTTTCCTTATTCACTTTCTCCATACCACTCATGATTTTCTATACCTCTATCATATCCCCCCTTTGTCTCCTCTTTTCCAAGCTGAAAAGTCCTAGCCTCTTTAATCTCTCCTCATATGGGACCCGTTCCAAACCCCTAATCATTTTAGTTGCCCTTTTCTGAACCTTTTCTAATGCCAGTATATCTTTTTTGAGATGAGGGGACCACATCTGTATGCAGTATTCAAGATGTGGACATATCATGGATGTATATAAGGGCAATAAGATATTCTCCATCTTATTCTCTATCCCTTTTTCAATTATTCCTAACATCCTATTTGCTTTTTTGACTGCCGCTGCACATTGCGTGGACGTCTTCAGAGAACTATCCACGATGACTCCAAGATCTTTCTCCTGATTAGTTGTAGCTAAATTAGCACCTATCATATTGTATGTATAGTTAGGGTTATTTTTTCCAATGTGCATTACTTTACATTTATCCACATTAAATTTAATTTGCCATTTTGTTGCCCAATCACTTAGTTTTATGAGATCTTTTTGAAGTTCTTCACAGTCTGCTTTGGTCTTAACTATCTTGAGCAGTTTAGTATCATCTGCAAACTTTGCCACCTCGCTGTTTACCCCTTTCTCCAGATCATTTATGAATACATTGTTTTGCTCATATTAAAAATCTCTGATAATCTTTTCTTTGAGAAGATATAGTGCTTCCATGTTTTGGAAGAGAGACTTGAAATTTGGCAGGATCATATTCTTTGTGTCAGCGAGGTTTATCTTTTGCCTACACCATGAATGGGATGGAAGAGGTCATACTTGGGGGGAAGGGGCAAGAGAGTCTGTGCCCACTAGAGTGCATGTCACTTCAGAGCCTGGAATGGAAAATTCCATGACTTATACTATAAATTCTCCTGACTAAATCTTAAGGGGGTCGCTGCTTGGGGGGGGATTCTGGGGGGTGTCAAGGCCAGCCATGGCACCAGCTGCCCAGGGACTGCTGCTCAGGTGGTCCCCAGGGTCAGCCACACTGGCCACTGCTCAGGTGGCCCTAGGGCTGGCTGCCTGGGGCTGTCTGAGCAGTGGCCCATGCAGCTGGGCCCGGGGCCACTCCAGCTGGTGGAGCTGGCTTCAGGGCCATCCCAGCAGCTGGCTGCAGAGCCACTCCAGCAGTGGCTGGTGTGGCTGTCACCAGAGCCTCCTGAGCAGCTGGCCTTAGAGCCAGCTGCTTAGGCAGACCTGCAGTCAGCCACACTGGCCCCCACAGAAGTCACAGAGGTTGTGGAAAGTCACAGAATCAATGACTTCCACGACCTCCATGACAAACATGCAGCCCTAGTTATGATACAGTCTTTAATTACTGGATCACATACTATTTTTTGTCACAAGACCCCTGCATCATTAAATGCACAAGACTTGAAAAAGTCCACTCAATGAACAACTATTCAATATTTTATTTTCCTCTTCGCTCTGTGGACCTCGGCCTTATTTACCGCACACTATTCAAATCCTGCTCTGAAGGCATAAATATTAATTTCTTCATGCACTTTTCTCTGGTGTTCATCACTATAGCATCTGAGTGCTTCACAAACATTAATAAAAAGAAAAGGAGTACTTGTGGCACCTTAGAGACTAACAAATTTATTTGAGCACAAGCTCTGAAAAAATCAGGTCTTTGGCGTTTCAAACTTTGCACCACTAATTTTAGGTGCCCAATATGAAACACTGAAGACCTGATTTTTGAGAGTCCCTTAGTATTATACTGTAGGTTATATATTCCCATTGACTTAAGTTGCAACTAAGTGCTCAGCACTTTTGCAGATCAGACCCCAAGATCTGAAGTCAGGCACCCTGAAAATGTGGGATACACAATTAATAACCAGTTTACTGTAAGTCACTTGCCCAGCATCATTTAGGAACGCTATTGCAGAGGCAGGGATAGAATACAGTTTTCCAGGGCAGCCTTCTACTGTCATACAGTGGCTGAGGATTTGGTCCAAAATCTCCATTCAGTAGCTGATTGGCAACACCACAGGTTAGGGGATATGGGAAGTGCTGAATGCTGGCACCACACACCACAGCTTTCCTGAGCCTAGAGCTGGCCTCCAGTTCCCTCCAATGCCTCTCCTGCATCCTCTCCGCAAGAGGGATCTTCCCGAGCACAGCCTCACAGAATGTGAAGCCTTGAACAAGATGAATGAGCTAGACTTTATGTCAGTTGGCCGGCCCACATAAATACTACTGAGATATGATTTTTTCAGGTCACTATACTTGTTTTCCACGCTTCCTATCTCAATTGCCAAACCAATTTTAAAAAAAATCAAAAGATGATGAATTACTTTGCTGGGCAGAAAAGACACTCCTGCTTGAACCACACCATTCATTTGGATATGGAGGATAGACAAGAGCCTTCTTTCACGGGCCAAGAGCACTGCCATTGGTCAAGCTCCTTGGGTGGTACAAAAACATAGCAAAACACACTGGATCAGCATAGAAGAGCATGATTTACATTTTCCACATTTCCTAAGAACTTTAGTGAACATCCTGGGTTGTGGCTGAATAGTGTTTAGAGGCAGTGCTGTGCAAAGGAGGCTTTTGTAATCATGGTAGGAAAGACTGAGCCTGCTGCTGCTTTGTGCAGGGTGGTCCCACTGTACAGAGCGAGTAAAACCTGAGGTTGCGCTTTAAACAGATACAAGAGGCCAAAAATACAGCCAAGTACTGGGTTAGCAGAGGCACTTTCCCTTTGTTCACGCCCCTTTTTTCTGCTAGATCACTTAAACCAGCTTTAGGTCCAGATTATGCTGGTATAAATACAGGAGCACTACAATGGAGCACCTGGACAATTATAATTACATGTTAGAGCATAACATAGTAACAATATTCAGATTGTCACCATTTTTTATTAACAGCATTTAGATCTCTACAAAATATATCAAAAGAAAAATGTCCAGTTTTCCAGTGCCTGAAGAGGAAAAACTTAAGCCACACATAAATCAAGCTTCAGTATAATCTTTTTTCTCATTACTCAGCATCACATCTTGGGAAAGTATTCACATTAAACATACCCAGAGGGCACCTTACCAAGAGTTAGATGTAAGAGCATGTCGGATATGGATGCCCAATTGAGCTTCTTATCCAATACCCATCGTCATAGCAACTATGCTGATAGGAATTAGCAAACTAATTCAGAAAAATAACCACCCCAGCCCAGAATTTTCACACCTTTGAAGTACTAAACTTGAACCAAACCCAAATATTGAGACAAACTGTTTTCCCTTCCAGTTTCTGAAGAGACAAGTGTCACGAGTAAGGCTGCAAGTCTGTCACGGAGGTCATGGATTCCGTGACTTTCCGGGACCTCTGTGACTTCTGCAGCAGTCGGTGCAGCTGGCCTGGGGGCCGCCTGAACAGCTTGGGCAGCCCCTGAACTAGCCGCACCGGCTGCTGCTGGGGCAGTCTTGGGCCGCTGCCCGCACACTCCCAGCAGCAGCAGAAGTTTGGGTGTGGGAGGAGGCTCTGGGCTGAGGCAAGGCGTTAGAGCATGGGAGGGGGGTTAGGGCTCTGGGCGGTGCTTACCTGATGGGGGGAGGGGCTCCCCAGAAGTGGTGACATGTCCCTCCCTGAGCCCCTAGGCAGAGGCATGGCGAGGCAGCTCTGTGCGCTGCCTCTGCCCACTGGCACCACCCTTACAGCTCACCATCCCCACAGCTCCCATTGCTGTGTCATTCCCTGCAGAGTGGGCACAGCCCGAGGAGCCCCCCTGGCCATGCCTCTGCCTAGGAGCTGAGGGACATGTTGCTGCTTCCGGGGAGCTGTGTGGAGCCTGGTAGGGAGCCTTCCAGCCCCGCCAACCTCCTCACCCCACCCCAGCAGCAGCGGGGGTCCCACCCCCACCCCAGAGCAGCTGCAGTGCCCCTGGGTGCCCCCAGGCAAGCCGCCCCCTCCCCCCGAGCACCCAGTTTTAGTTAGGGGTATATAGAACAAGTCCTGGACAGGTCATGGGCCATGAATTTTTGTTACTGCCTATGACCTGTCCATGACTTTTACTAAAAATACCCGTGACTAAAACGTAACCTTAATCATGAGTTATGACAAAGGCTGTTTCTCTTACCATGTCTGGAAGTGGAAACATCAGCATTCTTTGATAAAAGCCTTTTCCTGTGATATTTCTGGCCTCATTTTCAAGAAGCAGTGGTGGTCAAATCAGTGGTTGTGAATAATACTAATTACAAAGGTGGTCCTTTTTTCTGTTTGTAAATAAAGTTTTATATCTATTAATTTGTTAAGCATTTATCAAACAGTTTCGATGATCAACCTTCAGCCAATTGTATACACTGACTATTCAGTATATTGTGTGTGTGATTTGTAATGAAGGCTACATTCTCTGAACTCCCTGTTTGGATGACAGTGATTTTAAACCGTAAAATAACAACAAATAACTACTAATAAATAGAGAATCATTTAATTCTGGTGTTATTTTTCAGATGAGTAAGCATTTGTGCTAAAATTTGAAAAACTTGTGGGATTCAATAATCTTTTCACAAATACCCATTGGTTAACTACATACTTCTGAATAAGAAATATGATCCTATGAATAATACCAAAGTCAACCCATTTACTTAGATTACCTTTGCACATTTTTTTCAGTATTCAATCAGCATTACTTAAGGGGTTCAAATGAGCTTCCTAATTCCAAGTTTTTGAGTTGCATCCATCAGTACTTACTGGGACATCCAACCAACCAAGAAACTTTTCTTCTTTTTAATCTTCTAATAATCCTACTACAGCAATTTCACGCTCTAGTACATCTGCTTCCAAAAGACCTTTTTATTGTGTTTCTATGTCTAAACTAAAAAAAACATGGATGTTACAATTAATTCTTAATGCAGAAGAGCTTCTAAACTGAACAGAAGAAATTTCTCCAAGATGGCATCTACTCTGGCATGGTGATAGCATTTAGTGCTTACTTATCGTTCCTTTCTGAACTGGAAGACTAGTAGCTTATCTGCCTTCCTACATTTCTCATGCTGTAAACGTGTAGTGGAAGTCACTCACTCTAGATTTCACCTCAGTGTTTTGCAGCTCTCTCCTAAGAGCATCAATTATTCATTCATTCCAGCTTCTTTATATTCCTTTTCAGATAAGCTGTTTTATAGATACCTTTATGTGTTTGTAAAGACCAGGCCATGAACTGTCTTGCCTAATGGCATGGTAGGAGGCTGGCCTACTGGTTGAAGCAGAGGTGAACAGGCCTTGTGGCCAGAGACTGAATCAGGAGCCGAATCACCAAGCCCATGGAGTGAACCGAAGCTGAGAGAAAGAAATGAGGAGCCAAGGATTGGAGCCAGAGTATCAGATGGAGAATGGCTGGAGCCAGGAATGGAAACCAGGAACAGGGAGCCAGGGGAAGGAAACTAAGAGTCAGAGCTAGGAACAAGGGACAGGAAGCAGAACCAGAAACATAGCTACAGATGCTATTGAGCAGCCAGGAACCCAGCCCTGCTGCAGGGTTTAAGAATATCCTCCTGGAGTCTTTAGCCCCTCAGTAGGCCAGATTCATTAACTGAATCAGCTGAGGGCAACGATCTGGGTCTGGATTAAGTTGTGAGCCCCTGACAGTGCCTAATGTAATTTCCACCCAAATAACACTATTGCTAGTTTAAATACACCCTTTACTGCTTCCCACAGAGTACTCTAGAATATTTCATTGTAAGTAGCATCTCGGCCAGCGTTTACCAAAGCTGAATCTTTGTCTAATTGAGATAAGCATATCATATATGAAATATTTTCCCAAGTATTCCTCAATCCCAATGGCATTTTATTTCTTCCTCTTGTGAAGTCATAGCTATATGAAAAGGTGATTTATAATTATTGATGTTGCCTGTCTGATGATTTCCTAGTCAATAAATCTATAATCTCTTGGACATCTGAGAATTACCATGTTTAATGCTTGAGGAAGTAAACCCCAGTGAAGCTGTTGAATAAAGAGATAAAATACTTCTATTTTGTACAGAAAATTTTGCTCAGAGGTAAAATGCAACATAGTTTGAATTACTAAACTCTAATGCAGAGTCTGACTGATTCAAGATTCCTTCTCCCTTTTGTCTGCCTACTGTATGTTCCACTTCCTAGAAAATAGTGGCCTTTATTATTTCTACTTAAACAATACTTCCCTTCAGTTTTAACTGTTACACCCATAGAAATGAAGCATAAAAAACAAAGTATAACTTTGGCCTAACATTATGACTGGTGACATTTTGTGTGTCCAAGGTCTAAAGAAAGTTGATAATGAGAGAGTTTACAGTGTATACCCCTTCCACACTAAATACTTTACTCAAGAGGTTAAAAGTTCAAAGTTGAGTCAAAGTCTACACTGCCTCCACTCTTCCCTTTTAATTGTCTGAGGTCAGGAAGTTAATAATACCAGTAATCCCCAGTAGAGACCTCTTTCTCACTCTATGAACTTTAAACTTGTTCTGTTTTTTTCAAAGGGTAAAAAGTTCAGTGAAAACACAGTGGATTTTCCTCTAGTCTCCACCAATTCAACCTGAAGGGTTAAAAGTTTAACTGTAAAAGAGAAACCTTTGTTCTCTGAGCTACATTTAAAGAGTTCAATTATTATAAAGGTAAAGATTTCAAACACAAGCTAAAGTCCAAAGTGATTCAGTTCCATAATGATGAAAATACTGAAGTAAAAGGAAGTCCTTTGATCTGTTATCACTTACATCTGAAGTGATTGTCAAAATCTATTTTCTCTTCCGTTTGAACTTTGGAAGAGTAATGCAGCCACATGCGTCCCTAAGGCCAAATATATCTGTTAAACAGCAACAAACTGCATTTGTGAATTTGTCCTACTTTTCACTGGCAATGTCTTTTCCCCAAGTAAGTATTCATGGGAGGAAGGGTATTGTCTTTACTAGGACTTTTTGTACTGTTTACCTGGCACCAATGCGGCCCCATTAGTAGCATCAATGGTGGAAGCATCAAGTGTAAATCAGTCACAGGTTTTCTTACCACTTCCCTGTTTAACCTGTCTCTGAAGAGTAACAATCTTATTTACACCTTCAAGCAATAGTTTTGTTGGGTTCTGTAGAAATTACAATTAGCCAAGATTTGCAAAGTATTTATACCACACACTTTAGTTGAGAAGAACATAAAGAAGTTGAATGAACTGATTGCTCTTAAAAGAGTGTTAAACTACTGATGTGAAATCTAGAGACACTTACCAGCTGTATATGGTTTCATCATGACACATCATGTGTTTGCTTCACACTAGTGTGTCTAGTGGTGCTAGACAAAGAGTGTGAAAGTTCCAAGGGTAGACAAGGTATAGAAGTCTTTAAGTCTCCACTCATTTTGCTTAAACCAATAATCCAGGTAACTGTAAAGCAAGCTGCGTACAATTCCTGGTGCATTTGTCAATTTGGTGATTTGCTATACATTTTAAAGAGAGATGAATACAGTGATATCACTATGTTTACAGTTCATTTAAATGTTAAAATTTCCTTTTGATCTCTGAATTAACGGAATACAGCATAGACAGGGACTGTTTGATTACATTGTTAACCTCTAACAATATATATGTAAACACACAAAAACACAAACAGTTATCCATGATTATGTCCCTAAAGGTTGAATCTGCCTGCAGGATGCTTAACCCTCTCCGGCCATGTGTCACATTGGGTTTTGTCTGGGAGACCCTGTGAAGCTAGCCACTGAAGAAGTACCACTCAGGAGGTTCTGAGTGGTGGCTCCCCACAGCCCAACTGATTGGCCCATACCAGTGTATAAATCAGGAAGTCATCACAGGGAGCTGTCTGAGCCACAACATAGACTGCTTGCTTCCTTCCACTCCAGATCATGCCTTGCTGAAAACCCCAGACTCCGGCTTCTGACCCAAGTTTGACCCCGACTTTGCTACTGCCTTCTGTCTGCAGCTTGGTGCCAGATCCTGACTTCCTGGCATACTGACTCAGCTTGACACCAACTCCGCTACTTGTCTCCTGAATGCAACTTGGTAACTGACCTGAGCACTACCCACTGAGGTTACCCACAGCCCAGTCTTGAGAGTTTTCTCAGACCCTTCGGCTCCCCACATCCCACCTCTCCATAGAAGATGGAAGAGGTGGGCTTCCCTCCAATCAATGGGCCCCCGAGGGCCTGGGACCTGCAGTCACCCATTGGCAGGCAGAGAACCTCATGCTACAGACACAAGTACAGACCCTATCCAAGAAGTTAGCCTGGTCACAGGCCCAAGTGATGCAGCTCGCTGCCGAAGCATAGACCCTATGCTATCCCTCTGTCCCCACAGTTCTGACACTGGGGGTACTTGAACCAATGCAAGCTGCTCTTCCTGCTCCACCACAGAAAGCACCCCACAGACCAGACAAAGGTGAAACTAGTAGTCAACCCCCCTCGCTGGTAAAACACTCAACTAAGTTTCTCCCTGTTGGAGCAGAACAGCCCAATGCTGTCTTGCTCAGACGTCTTCCTGCAAGCCTTCTTGATGATCTTTGACAACCCACATCGCATCCACTCTGTGGAGGCTGCTCTCCTGGAGCTTCACCGAGGGCAAGGGCTTGCCATTTCCTACACCAGTTCTGGTGGGGACTCAGTGAGGAGCTAAAAGATGAGGTAGCCCACAATGAAAAGCCCTCCTACCTAGAGACCTTTATTGATCTTGCCCTGTGCATTGACTCTTGGCTCCATGACCAGAAGAAGAAAAGAAGGGATAATCCAATACCCTTATGTCCACCCATTACACCAAAGCCTATAGAACAAGTCCTGAAGCTATGCTGGACCTGGATTGCAGACGTCTGACCCCAAAGGAGAACAAATGCTGACATGCTGATGATAGTTGAATCTGTTTTTATTGTAGGATGCTAGGATGCACCCTTGCCTCCTGCCCAGCTTGAAAGAGGTCTAGACACAAACCAGCTGAAATCCAATAGGGGGATAGAACTCTGGGGATGCCCAGGCTGTATGTTCTAGAACTACCCCCAAGTAGAATCCAACCCAGAAACCAGAAGGGCTCCCCACATTTCCTATTGCCACTGAGATTGTAGCTCTTCCAGAAGGCAACTGATGATGATAGACTCCAGGGCTGCTACCAACTTTATAGGCGCCAAGGCAGCTTAAACCCTTCTGATCCCTTTCTAGCCAAAACCCATGCCAGACCCAGTAGAGACTATTAAAGGGTTGCTCCTATTATTGGGACTGGTGACTCAAGATACCATCCCCCTAGAGGCTGTAGTGGAAGGGTACCAGGAAATAATATGCTTTGATGTGATCCACTCACCATTTTTTCCAGTAATTATTGGCAATCCTTGATTGGAGCAGCAAGACCCATGTATTTTCTTGCAGTAGAAGAGCATTAGCTTCCCCTGCAAATATTGCCAGAAATCTTGCCTCCAACAAGTCAACCAATTCCTCCCTCAGTGATCCACACTCAGAGCCCCAGATAAGATCCTGGAAAGTAAGGCCCCAGACAGTGGGGGATAACCACAAGGGGGAGGCTCCAGACCAGAATCCTGGCCTCCCCAATAAGTACCAAGATTACCTAGATGTGTTTTAAAGGAAAATATGGATTCACTACCCCCACTGTCCAATAAACACTATGGATAGATATACACATCTGAACCAGAGCTGGAGGCACTGTGCATGTTTATCCAGGAAAATCTCATAGAAGGGCTTCATTTGGCCACTCAACTCCAGCAGGAGCACCAGTCCTCTTTGTGTGAAAAACAAAGTGTGTCAGTATGCCTCTTCATAAACTATTATGCACTGAATGATAACCAATACCACCTGCCCCTCATCCTGGAATTGTTGGACCACCTGTTGAGTGCCAGGATCATCACTAAACTAGATCTTCAGGGAGCATACAATCTAGTGCGCATAAGGCTTGGGGACAAATGAAAGACTGGCTTTTTGTACCCAATATGGGCATTTTGAATACCTAGTAATGCTGTTTGGCTTAATCAATGCACCTGCAACATTTCAACTTTTGTAAGCATGTTGAGGGACATCCTGGACCAATACTTGATCATCTACATGGATGTGTCCAAAGTGGCCTTCAGGCCAGTACTCTTGCAGAAACTCAGTCTTCAGTCATTATACACCCTTTTGCATACTACTCTCAAAGACTCACCCCCACAGAAATAGTGGACAAAATGCTACTTGTCATCAAAACTGCTTTTGAAGAATGGCATCACCACCTTGGGGAGCTTTGCACTTGGGGCAGGTCCTTACCAACAATAAGAACCTTGAGTACCTCTGCAAGGCCTGAACTTTGAACCAAATGCAGTTAAGGTGGGCCTTGTTCACCTACTGCACCAAGATGCCCTTGGCACCTTAGATCCCTTGGCACCTGAGTTCCCCTGGAGACTCCAGCTAGGCCTTGGTCATCCCCCTTGACTTCATTATGGAACTCTCAGAATCCAATGGACACACAGTAGGGTCTTAATGGTCATGGACCGTCTTATTAAAATGGCTCATTTCATCTCCTGCACTCACCAGCCCTGTGCTGAGACTACTACACAATGCTGGTGCAAACCGTGGTTCATCTTCACAGATTTCGGACAACATAATTTCAGACTGAGGCCTACAGTTTACCTCTCACTTTTGGTGTGAAGTGCTCTGGGTACAGGACATCCATCTATCCACCTCCACCACATACTACCCCCAAACAGATGGACAAACTGAAAGGGTGAACCAATTATAGGAACAATACCTGAGATGTTCTGTGAACTATCACCAGGATAACTGGTCCACACTCCTGTTGTATGCAGTTTACTTATAACCATGCTGACCATGCCTTTCCAGGTTGGAGCCCCTTCTTTGTGAATTACAAGTTCTACCCGGTGCTACCCAGAACCCAGCCAGCACCGACTGAGTCCAACAGATCCATCTCATCCAGGAGGAGCTCAAGAACCACCTAAAAGACGTGAAGGCGGCTTACAAGAGACATCAATGACAGGAAGCTCCAGTGTTCCCAGCAGGCCAGAAGGCACAGCTCACTGCAAAGCAACTCCAGCTTAGTTGACCCTCCCGGAAACTGGACCACCAGTTCCTGGGACTCTTCCAGATATGGCAGCAGAGCAAGCCAGTTACCTTTAAACTACAACTTCCACAGTCCCCCAAAATACAAGCAATATTTCATATTTCCCTTCTAAAGCCCTATACTGAGAATCCCTGCCCTGACTAAACCACACCCCCATCTCCACTGGTTGAAATCCAGGGTCATGAGGACTAAGAAGTGCATTCCATCCTCGATTCCCAATGGACGTGTGGCCACATGTGCTATCTCATGGACTGGGCAGGCAATAGCCCTGAAGAGCACACCTGGGAACCTGCTTCCCATGTACACACCCCCCGACCTGGTGACAGAGTTATGTAGGACTCATCCTGACAAGCCTGAACTGGCACCACCACAAGGAGTTGTGGTGAGGGAGGATTAAGTAAGAACTTGTGTGACTAGAACCATGGCAGTTCTAGGCTGCCAACACTTCCATCAGAAACTCAGGCAGGATCTCTGCTGGGGAGCCCTGTGGAGCTAGATGGTGCAGGAAGTACTGCCCAGCCCGGCCTGAGTAGGCAGCTCCTGTGGTTCACTGAGTGACTCATGCTGGTATATAAACCAGCAAGCCATCACAGGGAGCTGTCTGAACAACACGTGCCTGCTTGCTTCAGCTCCAGACTTTGCCTTGCTGTGAACCCCAGACTCCAGCTCCTGACCCCAACTCATTCCCAGCTCTTCCACTTGCTTTTGGTCTGCAACTTGGCACCTGACCCTGACTTCCTGGTATCCTGACACAGCTCAACCCCACATCCATTAATGGTCTCCTAACCACAACTTGGTAACTGACCTGTGCATACAGGCTGCCCATGTCCTGGCCCTGACAGGAGGATCCTGATTCAAGTATCAACTACAACATCTGAGAAACAGTGTGTAAGTGTACATGCATTATTTCTGTAAGTCTGTAGCAAGATACCAACCAGGAATGGGGCAGCAAGGAAGGTTCTAGACAGTGCTTTACATTGAAGCATTAACAAAACCAGAATAGCATTAGGGACAATACTGTTTTCTTTATTCTAATAAAGTTTCTTGTACAGTGTAAAACAAGAGGACTTTGATTCTTTACCATCACCACATAATATACCAGAGAGAAGGTGGGCACCTGAAGTGATAATCAATTAAATCTTCTCTACTGTCAGGCCTCTTGCTGATAGATAATAATAAGAGGTACTTTGAAAAGTCAAAAGAATTATAAATAAAGGCCCAATTAATCCCTGGTGTAAATCCATTGAAGTCAGATTGACATCACTGAAGTAAATGGAATAACATCAGCAATGAATTTGGCCCACCATTCTTTTTTAATTCTAGTTTTGGTTATGAGTCTTGTGATGGAAGCCATCTTGCTGAAAAGCAATGTCATTTCTGATATCAGTAGCAGAGGTATTTTTTCAGAATTCACTTTTTAAGAATTGATTCAAACATTTTCTTCAGTTTTTGCCTATCTGGTTTCACAGTCCTCAAGTTTGATATCTGAGCAAACCTAGAGTCTCCGAATGCAAATGTATGAGCTTCACATGTTTACCTTGTATTATGTTAATGAAATGTTAATGAGGACATGCAAGACATCCTTGGAGACCAGCACATTTCCTGGAGATTGTAAATTTCCTAATATTGTGCCTTCTTAGAAAAAACTAATAATAATTTAATTTTCTGTCATGTCAGCATTTTTGGTTTCTGCTGCTCTACTTTTATAACCCAATTGCACCAATTTCCTTGGTTAAGAGTCTTTGTTCTGGAATCACAGGGCAATGATTTTCTCATTTTTCTGGTCTAAATTTAGTTTAACAATTCATTATCCAAGGGACATTGGGAAGAAATACACGTTAATTGATCATTTGTCTAGTTTAACACAGATTACAGTTACAGTTGTCAGTACAAACAAAGAATAATGCAGTTGTCTAACTCAATATGACCTTTGTTCATCTAAATATTTAGCTCACACTGGGAACATATTACATTCGTGCTCTGTGACTGATGAAGTTCAAGGTGTTGGTTTTGACTGATAAAACCTTATTTTGGATATGTTGGGTACGTAACTCAGAAACTACCCCATATGATATAGTAGAGACTGAGATCAAGTGAGGTACTCAAACTAACAGCTCCCTGGTTAAAATTGATGGATCCAATGACAGGGCATTTTCAAGAAAAAAGAACATCTAGAGTTTACACCACAACCTCACTTTGTTGTACAGAACCAGAAGTTTTGAGCTTTAGATCACTATTTATTCACTCAGGTTTTCCCTACAGGGGTTGGTTGATTGGAATCTGAGTGTGTTGAGTGGAGAAGGATACAGAAGATTTTATTTTGTTGTGAATGGAGATTTTGGTTGGTGTAGGGAGATGCACATTAATCCAATTTTCATCATAGTTGATTCTTACAGAGTTCTCATAGGACACGTTTGTGTTGAACAGACTTATGCACAGGTCTGTCTGGGGTCTGCTGGTTCATTAGAACTGGAAGTAGGCTTATTGACCATTTTTCAAAAAAATATCATGTAACTACTCCCATGTGACTTTTCTCAGCAAACATGGTTCAAATTCAAATATGTACCCACACACAACAAGTTCAGTATGTTAATGGATATCCACATGGAGCAAATAAAGTTTATATCTGATTTTGACAAAATATTTTTGTATGTTGCAATAGGGAGCATAACTTCGTATTACTGGAGGAGCTCCCTCTCTTAAAATCATCATTTCAAAGGGAGTCTGCTTTTGTAGATCCTTCAGTGCAACAATAACCACTCTGTAATTAGTCTTTGCTTCCCTAACACCGGTATACCCGATCTCAACTTCTACATATGCACCATTGTCTTTCATCATAATTTTTCCATACCATAGCCCTTTCACGCAACACCCTCACTTAAACAGACTTCTGTTGTATTCTAACCTCGAGCTATGAAATCAACTTGTTATTTAGACCTGTTATATAAAAAAAAACTTCATTCATGAAGTAATTTGCATGTTCTGTATATGCTTGGAGATTTTCTTTTTTTAGTAATGAAAATTTCTAGTGGATTTTAGCTACAAAGTTCAAATACAGGTGTGATAAAGGGCTTGGAGGGCCAGGTTACCAAGTGATCAGAGCTCTTGATTTCTAGCCCCTTGATCCTGACCTTAAGCTGGGGATTTTCAGTTTTCTTCCCATATCTGGGTCGAGGCCAGGGCTGGGCCTGAATTTTTGGCCCGAGGGTCACATCTGGGTGGGGAAATTGCATGCAGGGCCAAGGCAGGGGGTTGGGGTGTGGGAGGGAGTGCAGAGTGTATGGGGGGTGCAGTGTGCGGGAAAGGGTTGGGGCAGACGAGGGGAGTGGAGTGTACGAGGGGGCTTAGGGAAGGGGGTTGGAGTGCAGGGGGGGTGCGAGGTGAAGCAGGGGCCTCAGGGCATGCGGTTCGGGTGCAGGAGGGGTGCGGCAGGGGGCTCAGGGCAGGGAATTGGGGTGCGGGGTGCAGGAGGGGTTCAGGCTCCACATGGAGCTCTCTGCCCCCCCACCCCCGACCAGAGGCTGCAGGGACATGGTGCCAGCCCCTTCCAGGACCAGCACGGGGCCCGCGGCACCACAGGGGTGGCAATCACATGGGCCGGATCCAATGGCTGTAGTTTGCCCACCCCTTAAAGGGGTGTTGTACAGGGATCTGGGCCCTCCCTCAGCACTGTGTCCCAGCCCAGGACCCTGAGGAAAGTGACACTGGCAGGGTCCACCCTGCAGTGAATCTAAGTTGCTTCCCTGGCTACTTCCTACATATAGATCCATTCACTCTGATGCAATGTCCCTATAGTCCAAAACAGTGAATCACCTTACAACCAAAAAAGTCCAAAGGAACAGGGCCCTGCAAGAACTCTGCAAGGGGGTAGTTAGAGAAGAGATGTTTAGGGTCCTTACCCGCTGTGTGGACCCCTCTCAGCTCATTCTTCTGCCTGGCTTCCTGGAGAAAGATTCCTCTTTCCTACAGCCTATCTACTGCCCTTTGTCTGGGCTTCTGAGCTCCTTTTACCCTGCTCCTCCAGTCACAGCATGCTTAGCAGGTCTAGAGCAGCGGGGCTGCCTGGGGCCAGTATTGTCTTTTAACCCCTTTGGGCCCAGTGTGTGGTTTGTATAGCCCAACATAACAGGTCTTCAAATAGTTTCTTTACCCATCCCCATTATGATCACAGTAAGCCAAATTTTCATCTCACTTTCACGTGCACGCTCTCAATTCAATGGCAGCTACGAGCAGAATTTGGCCTCTATCCAAGCAACTATAAAGGTTATTTATTATGTGGATAACCAATGTGAAACCTCTCTGTCGTGAAGGGGTTAGTGGGGAAAGGAGTGGGCCAGAGATGACAGAGGACAGCCAATCTCATGTAAGCTATCAAGTAAGTTAATGTTGACCTCACATCTAGTGTAACCTTCTGCCAGGTGGAGTTGGCAGTAACAAGGGCTGGATTGAATCTCTAAGCTGGGGTTCCTCTTAACAATACAAAACAGAACTGGCTCAAACACCTATCCATTAATCTGGAAAAACTAACACCACCACAGGGCACCTTTAAGAGGCAATGCTTCCTTACTCACCAGCACTGAGTCTGTGTATAACAAAAGAAAACTTTTATTAAAAGGGAAAGGGAACCCAGCATTAATTTGGGAAAACACCACCACAACAATTCAAAAAGCATGTAATCATGGGCAACCACCAACCTCACAGTACACTGGGCAGTGTCCTTTGCCTCAGTTTCCCACCTTGCAGCGTGGAAGTCTGATGAATGAAAGTTCCTTTAAACACACCACCCCCATTTGCCTCCGCTGCAGCAGTTAGTTGTCCTTAGTGAAGACCAGAGTTCAGAGATGCACTCATGTGATTCCACTGGGTAGCAGGGAACCTCCATGCTGCTGCTTCTTCATTGTATTTCCCTGCAACACTATTCCCATACCAGATCTAAGGCTTAGCCTCCAGTAATCACTGAACAGAAACAAGGACTCTCAGTTGCCTCCAATCAGCTCTGTCTTTAATCACTGGAGAGGGGAGAAGAGGGGACTGTTAAATAGTGCCCAGGACTCTTCAAGCAGAGTCCACAACATTAGGAAGTAACACCTGTACCCACCTCCTCTCATTTTCACTTGGATTTGGCATCCCTGCCCCCTGGTTAGCAAGGGAGCTTCTGTTTAGTGACCCACTCTCTATAAGGGCAAGCTAAGTACAGTTCTGCTGCCCTTTATTCATACAATAAGGATAACAACATGGTCATTAACCTTGCATTCAAATTTATTTATTTTTTATTAAACCTAATGTTAAAATGATCTAATACACAGGTTAAGGAAAGAGTGTCTATACATCTGGGTATAATGCTTAAATTATCCAGAAGTACAAAGTTTGGTTTAAAAGTCATAAAATACATATACTACATAATCTGCAATATCCCAAATTAAGGTTAATAAATGTAGTGATACAGTTAAAATAGTAGCATCCAAATATTTGGGTACATCACTGATAAAAAATTATACTAAAAGTAGCTTGTGGAAAGCAAATATAGCAATGAATGTAGACCAGCGTTGAGCAACCTGCGACCCAAGGGCTGCACACAGCCTGTCAGGGTAATCTGCTGGCAGGCCATGAGACAGTTTGTTTACACTGACTGTCCGCAGGCACAGCTGCCCGCAGCTCCCAGTGGCCGCAGTTCACCATTCCCAGCCAATGGGAGCTACGAGAAGCGGCAGCCAGCAAGTCCCTGCAGCCCGCGGCTTCCTGCAGCTCCCATTGGCCGGGAACAGTGAACCGTGGCCACTGGGAGCTGTGGGCGGCCGTGCCTGCGGACGGTCAGTATAAACAAATTGTCTCGTGGCCTGCCAGCAGATTACTCTGATGGGCCGCGTTGCCCACAGGCTGTGGGTTACCCACCACTGATGTAGACTGTCCCTCAGTTATTGAGAATTTCGGATAGGTTGTCCCTCAGTAAATACAATCCATCAGAGAAGTATTTCAGTTACTTGTATTTTAAAATGAACTGTAACCCAAAACAGCCAAAATTGATCACTTTGGCCAAGCAACTCCATCTGCTGAACACCTAAGCAGAATAGGCACGTCTATGCAATACGGTCTGCACCTGAAGTCTTTTCCCTCAGTTTGTCAGATGACAAACTAGATGACAGGGGAGAACTCATTCAGACTCTGGCTTACATTAGCTCACATTTTGAGGGACAGAATCTCCCCTTCCTGTATTAGCTCCCGCCCCACAAGGGCAGAATCTGAGGTAACAGCCACCAGTAGAGTTCATGGCAGCACCTGTAAAAGCTGTGTCCCCATGGGACTAAGTAAGAAGAAGAGTTATGAGGCATTGGTCTCCAGATGGACCCCTGAGATCCATTGCTTCTAAGGACTGATCCCTTTGTTCTTTCAGCTAGGATCGTGAGAGGGGGGACTGGATGGGGAATGCTGCACCAGATGAAACAATCTGAGACAAATTTTGCAAATGAAAACACATGGCTTTTGCTCTCCCCTATGTAGAGAACACTCACATAGGGGACAATTTGGCCCATCTTTTGGATGGCATGGACATTCAAGCATACAAAGTTCCCTCTAAAGGGATAGTTCACTTAAAAGAACAGACTTATTAAACCAAAAGGTAAAGTAAGGAACAGCGACGAAATCTGTACATTTTCTTGTACAGAGGCAAGCAACTGTGAGATGATGATTATTTGTAAAACAAGGAGTCTTCTTAAACACATAAATCAACTTAATCCACATTTTTGTAACACGCCTGTGTGTCAACCAATTTCTTTCCATTACAACCAACCAATAAATATTGAAAGTTACCGCAGCAAAATGTTACAGGCAAATTTCTTACAACCTTGTCTGAAGACAATTCACTTCCATGAATTACTGGGTCATAACCACCATCGACATTCACAAGATTTGGGCACTAGTCAATGAAAAAAAAAACCTGCATCTTTTGACTATCCAAAAATATGAGCAAGTCATGTGGAAATAATTAATCATACAAAACTCATTAAAATTAAAAGTGTATTCTTAAATAGCTTCTTGATTGAGAACAAATGCCTCATTAATCTGGAACATATTGACTTAAGAACGCAAGTAATGTCAAAGAGAGAATAATGACTGACATGACACGGAACACAACATACTGTGTGTTCTCTATCTCAAAGGCTTACAAAGAACAGTCTTTACAAAGGTCAGTGGATGTGGTGAGTTGGAAAGGAAATCCACAGCCATTTGATGGTTTAAAATCAAACCATTTCATTGCTGAGCACTGTATAATACACAGGTTCTATGGCAGTCTTCAAAAATACTGCCCAATCAGCTATTGTTTTCAGCCGCCTCTACAGTCAGATGCCTCTGGGAACACTTCCTCTGTTCATCATTTTTAAAGAAATATTTAATTTTTAGAGATGCATCCTAGAAAGTGCCTCTCTCTTGGTATTAAAATACATGCTTCCAAATGATTCTGTAACTTAATATGTTTTTAAACTTTTAAAATTGAGATTTTCATAGTCATTTAGGGAAATTAACATTTTTATAGCTAAATACTTTTTATAGCTAAATACTGGCTTTGAAAATCACAGGCAAATTTTTTCTTAAAGTGTGATTGTAACACTCTTCTACTTTCTTGTCTTCTCCAGAGGTATACAGTGTTTAAGAGTGGTCTATCATGCCACTGCCCATGTGTTGCCATTGTCTGCTGTTGTAACAGACTATCTTTGGCATGAATTCTATATTGAAAGCCATAGTTCATGCTGTGCCTTCAAACAATGGCAACTAGAGCTGGTTGGGAATTTTTCATCACAATTGTTTTTCAATAGGAAAATTTTGATTTTGCTGAAATGTTTCAAATTCCCATGATGCACTGCAGTCTCCCTTCTTAGCTTTTGCAGTACATCATGGGAGGCATATGAGCATGGCTTATCATGGGAGACATAGTCTGACTAGGGAACCCAGCCCATAGATGAGAATGGGGGCATGAGGCACCCAAAGAACAATTCCCATGAGACACTGTGGCAGCCTAGGCAGAGGTAGATTAATGGTAAACTGAGCTAGCATGAAATGTTTTGATTTGGGAATATCTAGATATTTTATTTTGACCTAAAATGTCAAAATGAACCATTTCAACATTTCTGAATCCAAATTTTTTGTCCTCCATTCCACCAAAAATTTCAGAATTTTGACTTTGTTTTCATCCCAATGAGGACAAAAAACAAATGTCAAAATACTGGAATTTCCCACAGGATCACAATTCCAATTTTCATACAATTCTAGCAATGGCTACAGTTTAATAAAGACACACACAATATACCAATTGATCAGATTGTATCCATTTTCAGTAGATAATAGGTCCTCAATCCAGAAAGCACTAAAAATGTATTTATCTATTGAAATGAGTGGAACTACTCATGTGGTTTACATTAAGCCTAGACTAAGTGGTTTGGTGGATCAGGGCCTAAGCCCTGGTCTACACTAGGACTTTAGGTTGAATTTAGCAGCGTTAAATCGATGTAAACCTGCAGCCATCCACACGATGAAGCCCTTTATTTCGACTTAAAGGGCTCTTAAAATCGATTTCCTTACTCCACTCCTGACAAGTGGATTAGCGCTTAAATCGGCCTTGCCGGGTCGAATTTGGGGTACTGTGGACACAATTCGACAGTATTGGCCTCCGGGAGCTATCCCAGAGTGCTCCATTGTGGCCGCTCTGGACAACACTCTCAACTCAGATGCACTGGCCAGGTAGACAGGAAAAGAACCGCAAACTTTTTAATCTCATTTCCTGTTTGGCCAGCGTGGCAAGCTGCAGGTGACCATGCAGAGCTCATCAGCAGAGGTGACCATGATGGAGTCCCAGAATCGCAAAAGAGCTCCAGCATGGACTGAACGGGAGGTACGGGATCTGATCGCTGTATGGGGAGAGGAATCCGTGCTATCAGAACTCCGTTCCAGTTTTCGAAATGCCAAAACCTTTGTCAAAATCTCCCAGGGCATGAAGGATAGAGGCCATAACATGGACCTGAAGCAGTGCCGCGTGAAACTTAAGGATCTGAGGCAAGCCTACCAGAAAACCAGAGAGGCGAATGGCTGCTCCGGGTCAGAGCCCCAAACATGCTGCTTCTATGATGAGCTGCATGCCATTTTAGGGGGTTCAGCCACCACTACCCCAGCCGTGTTGTTTGACTCCTTCAATGGAGATGGAGGCAACACGGAAGCAAGTTTTGGGGACGAAGAAGAAGAAGAAGAATGATGATGATGATGAGGTTGTAGATAGCTCACAGCAAGCAAGTGGAGAAACTGGTTTTCCCGACAGCCAGGAACTGTTTCTCACCCTGGACCTGGAGCCAGTACCCCCCGAACCCACCCAAGGCTGCCTCCTGGACCCGGCAGGCGGAGAAGGGACCTCCGGTGAGTGTACCTTTTAAAATACTATACATAGTTTAAAAGCAAGCATGTGAAAGGATTACTTTTCCCTGGCATTCACGGCTCTCCTGGATGTACTCCCAAAGCCTTTGCAAAAGGTTTCTGCGGAGGGCAGCCTTATTGCGTCCTCCATGGTAGGACGCTTTACCACTCCAGGCCAGTAACATGTACTCGGGAATCATTGTACAACAAAGCATTGCAGTGTATGTTTGCTGGAGTTCAAACAACATCCATTCTTTATCTCTCTGTGTTATCCTCAGGAGAGTGAGATATCATTCATGGTCACCTGGTTGAAATAGGGTGCTTTTCTTCAGGGGACGCTCAGAGGAGTCTGTTCCTGCTGGGCTGTTTACCTGTGGCTGAACAGAAATGTTCCCCGCTGTTAGCCACGGGGAGGGGGGAGGGTTGAGGGGGTAGCCACGCGGTAGGGGGAGGCAAAATGCGACCTTGTAACGAAAGCACATGTGCTATGTATGTAATGTTAACAGCAAGGTTTACCCTGAAAGAGTGTAGCCACTGTTTTATAAAATGTGTCTTTTTAAAATACCACTGTCCCTTTTTTTTTCTCCACCAGCTGCATGTGTTTCAGTGATCACAGGATCTTCTCCTTCCCAGAGGCTAGTGAAGATTAGAAACAAAAAAAAACGCTCTCGTGATGAAATGTTTTCTGAGCTCATGCTGTCCTCCCACACTGACAGAGCACAGACGAATGCCTGGAGGCAAATAATGTCAGAGTGCAGAAAAGCACAAAATGACCGGGAGGAGAGGTGGCGGGCTGAAGAGAGTAAGTGGCAGGTTGAAGAGAGTAAGTAGCTGGCTGAAGACAGGGCTGAAGCTCA
Source organism: Eretmochelys imbricata (assembly GCF_965152235.1). NCBI lineage: Eukaryota > Metazoa > Chordata > Testudines > Cheloniidae > Eretmochelys > Eretmochelys imbricata. Next base: position 177,654,257 of record NC_135572.1, on the reverse strand, counting down.
AATGTGGCGGCAGCGTGATGAGAGGAGGCAGGATTCAATGCTGAGGCTGCTGGAGGACCAAACCAGTATGCTCCAGTGTATGGTTGAGCTGCAGCAAAGGCAGCTGGAGCATAGATTGCCACTACATCCCCTGTGTAACCAACCGCCCTCCTCCCCAAGTTCCATAGCCTCCACACCCAGACGCCCAAGAATGCGGTGGGGGGGCCACCGGCCAACCAGCCACTCTGCCACAGAGGATTGCCCAAAAAAAGGAAGGCTGGCATTCAATAAATTTTAAAGTTGTAAAATTTTAAAGTGCTGTGTGGCATTTTCCTTCCTTTCCTTCCCTCCACCACCCCTCCTGGGCTACCTTGGTAGTCGTCTCCCTATTTGTGTGATGAATGAATAAAGAATGCATGAATGTGAAGCAACAATGACTTTATTGCCTCTGCAAGCAATGATTAAAGGGAAGAGGGGAGGGTGGTTAGCTTGCAGGGAAGTAGAGTGAACCAAGGGGCGGGGGGTTTCATCAAGGAGAAACAAAAAGAACTTTCACACCGTAGCCTAGCCAGTCATGAAACTGGTTTTCAAAGCTTCTCTGATGCGTACCGCGCCCTCCTGTGCTCTTCTAACCGCCCTGGTGTCTGGCTGCGCGTAACCAGCAGCCAGGTGATTTGCCTCAACCTCCCACCTTGCCATAAACGTCTCCCCCTTACTCTCACAGATATTGTGGAGCACACAGCAAGCAGTAATAACAGTGGGAATATTGGTTTCGCTGAGGTCTAAGTGAGTCAGTAAACTGCGCCAGCGTGCCTTTAAACGTCCAAATGCACATTCTACCACCATTCTGCACTTGCTCAGCCTGTAGTTGAATAGCTCCTGACTACTGTCCAGGCTGCCTGTGTACGGCTTCATAAGCCATGGCATTAAGGAGTAGGCTGGGTCCCCAAAGATAACTATAGGCATTTCAACATCCCCAACAGTTATTTTCTGGTCTGGGAATAAAGTCCCTTCCTGCAGCTTTTGAAACAGACCAGAGTTCCTGAAGATGCGAGCATCATGTACCTTTCCCGGCCATCCCACATTGATGTTGGTGAAATGTCCCTTGTGATCCACCAGTGCTTGCAGCATTATTGAAAAGTACCCCTTGCGGTTTATGTACTCGCCGACTTGGTGCTCCGGTGCCAAGATAGGGATATGGGTTCCGTCTATGGCCCCACCACAGTTAGGGAATCCCATTGCAGCAAAGCCATCCACTATGACCTGCACATTTCCCAGGGTCACTACCCTTGATATCAGATCTTTGATTGCGTGGGCTACCTGCATCACAGCAGCTCCAACAGTAGATTTGCCCACTCCACATTGATTCCCAACTGACCGGTAGCTGTCTGACATTGCAAGCTTCCACAGGACTATCGCCATTCGCTTCTCAACTGCGACGGCTGCTCTCATCTTGGTATTCATGCGCTTCAGGGCAGGGGAAAGCAAGTCACAAAGTTCCATGAAAGTGCCCCTACACATTTGAAAGTTTCTCAGCCACTGGGAATCATCCCAGACCTGCAACACTATGCGGTCCCACCAGTCTGTGCTTGTTTCCCGAGCCCAGAATCGGCGTTCCACAGCATGAACCTGCCCCATTAGCACCATGATGCATGCATTGGCAGGGCCCATACTTTGAGAGAAATCTGTGTCCATGTCCTGATTACTCACGTGACCGTGCTGACGTTGGCTCCTCGCCCAGTATCACTCTGCCAGGTTCTGGTGCTGCATATACTGCTAGATAATACGTGTGGTGTTTAATGTGCTCCTAATTGCCAAAGTGAGCTGAGCGGCCTCCATGCTTGCCTTGGTATGGCGTCCGCACAGAGAAAAGGTGCGGAACGATTGTCTGCCATTGCTCTGACGGAGGGAGGGGCGACTGACGACATGGCTTACAGGGTTGGCTTCAGGGAGCTAAAATCAACAAAGGGGGTGGCTTTACATCAAGGAGTATTTCAGGCAGGACTTCACAGAGGGCTCCAATAAGAAATGGTGCACCTAAGTTATTGTTCTTATTGGAACAATGAGGTTAGTCTGGCCTCTGATTGATACATGGCTAGATTTACCTTGCTGCACCTTCTCTGTGAGTGACTGCAGTGTGACCTAGAGGAATGAGTCCCCTAGATGTGGTGGGGGGGGAAGCAAATGAGTACAAAACAAATCTGGTCTATTTCTTGTTTTGATTCACTCCATCTATCTTTTACATCTTTGGCTGGCAGCAGACGGTGCAGAAGGACTGCAAGCCATCCACATCTCATAGCTGCCCGGCAGAAGATGATGTAATAGGACTGCTAGCAATCCGTATTGCCTGCCTGCTCACCATAAGACGGTTCAATAGGACTGACTGCAGGACTAAAGAGAATGACCTGGTCGAGTCACTCCAAATTTAGTCCCTGCGCCCATGTCTGCCCAGGCGCTCCATGGAGCACCTTGGACATGACGAGGACGGCTACCAGTCGTACTGTACTGTCTGCTGCCACAAGGCAATGGGTTGCTACTACCGTGTAGCAATGCAGTACCACGTCTGCCAGCACCCAGGAGACACAGGGTGACGGTTACCTGAGCGGGCTCCATGCTTGCCGTGGTATGGCGTCTGCACAGGTAACTCAGGAAAAAAGGCGCAAAACAATTGTCTGCCCTTGCTTTCACGGAGGGAGGGAGGGAGGGAACGGGGGGGCCTGATGATATGTACCCAGAACCACCGGTGACAATGTTTTAGCCCCATCAGGCATTGGGATCTCAACCCAGAATTCCAATGGGCAGCGGAGACTGCGGGAACTGTGGGATAGCCACCCACAGTGCAACACTCCGGAAGTCGACGCTAGTCTCGGTACTGTGGAAGCACTCCGCCGAGTTAATGCACTTAGAGCATTTTCTGTGGGGACACACACACTCGAATATATAAAACCGATTTCTAAAAAACCGACTTCTGTAAATTCGACCTGATTTCGTAGTATAGACATACCCTTAGACTTCAAATTTTTAAATAAATTTGCTCCAGCCACAGTTGGGTTCTTTTGAGTTCACTTCTTACAAATATTTGGGCAATCAAGTTTTAATGGTATGAATTTTTGTGGTAAACAATTTTCAAACTCACACAGGCATGTGTATTTCATGTAAGAAGCAGCTGGCCAATCAGGGAACAAAAGCAGTACCATGCAATTTACTAATTACACTTAACCAAACATGGCTTCAATAGTGAACACTGACCATCAAAAACTTGCAGAAAACACAAATGAATTTTAATGTATTCAAGTAATACTATGTCAGATAATTTTGAACAAACGTATTTAAAGATATTGCAGTCTGTCCATGAAAAGAAAGAGTACTTAATTTGGTCAGTGTAGCCTAATTGCAAATTAGTCACACAACTGTTTGGAATGTTGATATTGCAGAAGTAAGGGATTATTATTAATTATTGTTATTATGTTTAATATTTAGTTATGCTTTTAAAAATGATGTTTAAAATATATTACAACAATAATAGTACAATTGGACTGTGGTCTTTATTCCTGTTACTATTTATTATTAATTCAGCTTGTAGTACTTTATGCTCTTTCACCATTGTAGTTCCCATTGTGATCAGGATCAAACACCATATGTAGAGCTCATATTTACAAATGTAGAGGTTGCTGTGCTACTGAGAGTATGAATGCTATGTGGGGCTCAATGCCAGTCTCAGTTTGTTTCTGGCTGTGTTTCCCCAGGACTATAAATTACTCTTCACAAATTTAGACTGTGATCTTACAATGTGATCCATTTTCATGGACCCCTATGCCGGCACAGAGTCCCATTGTAGTCAATAGGGCTCTGCATGAGTGCAGCAATCTGCCCACATCAGACTGCAGGACTTGGACTTTAAATTCTTCCCTAAGGCTTTGATAGAAAAAAAATCAGAGAATGATGGATGCCCTTCTGGAAGGTATGCTTTAGTCATACACAAGTTATTGGGCTCAGTATAGGGGTGACTGGATGAAATGCTATGTCCTGGAATATCCAGGAGACTATGAATCAGTAATTGTTCCTTCACTTGTATCAATATAACCCCTCTGGTATCCTGTCACCATGCTCCAACCACACAGTGCTACTAGCTAGTGGCAGAGACAGCCAACGCAGGGATTGCAGCAACGAGGAAGGAGTGGGGAAAATAGGGCCCAGCCAGAGCCACTCCTCCTCCTAGTATGCACCTAGACCCAGAACAGTGCAAGGGAGACCATTCCATGTGCTGGGGGAATTAGGATCTAGATGGTGTTTGCCCTCCCCCCCCCCCCCCCACCACCACCATGTGGACTTGGGAGAAAGTTGCAGAGGAGCCAGCCAGGGTATATCTACAGTGCAGCTGGCAGTATGCCTCTGGGTACACAGACATGCTCTAGCTATACTGAAGTTTCAAGTTAGTGCACTAAAAATAGCAGTGTATGTGACAGATTTAGGTTACCAATCTGCCTGAGGCATCAGATGATCAGGCTGAGGCCTCAGGATAGTTAGGGGAGGAGATGAAGGAGCACACCAAGGAACTAAATTTTAAAGCTTTATTAATAAAATAACAGCGGTGAGTGCTAGGTGCTCCCCATGTCACTCAGGGGAAGAAAGAAAGCGTTAGTGCCTGTGCCCTAACCCACTTTCATACTCACACATGCACAACCTGAGGCTGGCCAAGCCTGGGTGTAATGTCAGAAGAAGAGGGGGAAGGGTGGACAAGAGTTCTGTCCTCTGCACAGGCCGTCCAGGATCCGCTGTTGATCTCGGATTTGCTTCAGCTCTCAGGAGGGTTTTCAGTCCTAGGGTCTTTTGGGGGCATTTTGTTCAGGGACCTCTGTCTCCCATGCTCTTTCTATCAGTCCAAGCCAGCTTTCCACGGCTTCCCCAGCTTTCCCCAAAACACACTGGCTTCAGGGACGTGAGACTGTTGTTTTCCCACTTGCTGGCCTTCACTGTCTCACTGGTTTTCGCAGCCCCTGCAGTTCTGTTCAGCTGAATCCTCCTTTCTCATGGCTGGTTGGGGTTGGCATCCAGGCCCCCGTCTTTCTTGGCAGGCAGCTGAGAGTCGGTTGTGTGCTGTGGCCTTGGGCTGGAGTCAGCATCTTATCTTCGGACCTAGCTGGAGCGTCGAGTTAACCCATTCCCTTCCTCCCCCTTCGGCCTCTCACAACCTGCAAAGGAACCTTTTGCTCCACACTCACACCTTCAACCCCTCCCAAAATCCTTTCCCATGCTTATGCATATATAGGCGTTAGTGATATACAATGGTGGTGCTTACCGAGGAGACCCCATGGAGGGCAATTTTACTGTGACTATGACATGTGGACATTGAGGCCTGGGTAGCAGCATGGGTTAGCCATGCAAGTATAATCCCCCCACCCTCTGGGTACAAACTTGGGTGGCTAACCTGTGCCATTGCCTGTGCCTAAATGTCCACACTGGTGTTTTTAGTGTGCTAGCTTGAGTAGAGCTAGCCTATGTCTCTCTGTCCTGGCCTGGGAGACACACTTCCAGCTTCAGTGTAGACATACCCCAAGAGACTCCAGCCAGAAGGGGCAAGGACCTTTGGTCCTTTGGAGAACTTTCTAGAGTTTTGACTGTATTCCTCTGCCCTTTGTTGATTGGCTGTTTTCACCAACCCTCTCAGTCTCGTCACCTCAGCATCACTCCTCCTAGGCCACGTCCATACGTACAGCGCTAGTGTAGACGCACTATGCCATCCGCATTAAGAAAACACACACCCCAGCAAGCAGCATAAGCTATGTCAGTGGGAGAAGCTGTCCTGCTGACATTGTCCTTTGCACACTAGTGCTTATGTTGGTGTAATTTATGTCACTGGGGAGGGGGTGGAATATTCGCACCCAAGTGACATAAGTTTTGCCGACACAGGCAGTAGTGTAGACATAGACCTACTCTCCTCCTCTTCAATGTCCTCTCTCCCTTTGCCTTAGCTGATCCCCTCCTAAGCAAAAGAAAAAAGAATGGAACTAACATCATGTTTGCCGCTATCTCAGGGATCGGCAACCTTTGGCACGCAGCCCACCAGGGTAAGCCCCTTGGTGGGCTGGGCCAGTTTGTTTACCTGCCACTTCTGCAGGTTCAGCTGATGGCAGCTCCCACTGGCCTCAGTTCACCTCTCCAAGCCAATGGGGGCTGTGGGAAGCAGTGGCCAGCACATCCCTCAGCCTGAGCTGCTTCCTGCAGCCCCCGTTGGCCTGGAGTGGCGAACCACGGCCAGTGAAAGCTCCGACCAGCCAAACCTGTGGACGCGGCAGGAAAACAAACTGGCCCAGCCCAGCAGGGGGCTTACCCTGGTGGGCTGCGGGCCAAAGGTTGCCGATCCCTGTGCTATCACATTGTTCATTTTGCTGTGTGTTCTACCCCTTACCCTACACTGTGTCTTGTGTATTTAGACAGTAAGCTCTTCAAGACTGTCTTTTTGTTCTATGTTTTTACAATGCCTAGTACAAGGGGATCCGGTCCTTGACAAGGACCCATAAGTTTTATGATCATACAATTTATTATTAGCTTCGTTTTCTCTAACACCACCATACATATGTTTCTTCATATGTTTCTTGTGACCCAGACACTTATAGCACACTGGTGATACTATATTATTACTATTAACTTTGGGCCCAACTGAGGGAAGCACTTAAGCACATGCTTAAGTGCGTTCCAATTCAAGAAAGCATTTAAACACTTGCTTAAGTATTTGTCTTAATAGAAATGCTTTTCTGAATGAGGGTCCTTATTAACTTGATAAAATAATATTTCACAGTTATTTCCGTAATGATACTGCTGTGCACTCTCTCTTCCCCTGCTCATAGTTTACTGGGAGCCAGTAGCTCATAGTTTATTAAGATTTTTTTCACCACAGAACCCATCCTGCAGACACTAGTATACACGATTAAAAACTTCAGCTTCTGACAGTCCCTTCAACTGGACTACTCCTGTGAGTAAAGTTAAACTTGTGAATATGTGTTTGCAGGATCCGTGCTTCTTTCTTTTCCTTGCCACCTCTGAACCACTAATTATTTGGCTCTTTCCAACAGGTAATTTATTTCTGAGCTTTATGAGTCAAAATATTCTTTGACAAAACAATTGAATAAATTTACTATAAATTTCAGAGTTCAGGTATTTAAACAGCATGCTATTGCAATTAATTCCAAATGAATCATAAAGATGAAATCCATACTAGATTCTAGTCACGCTAGCTCCCTTGTGATTAAGCATTGGTCAACTTTTCCATCATATACGTGTACTTTTGGCTGAAAAAAAAAAAATCTGTTTTGCCCCTTTATCCAGTCAGCTGTCTCTCATATGACTTAGCCTGAAATATTCTTGTAATTTACTAACATTTAAAAAGAATCATCTGTGATATTTATAATCAATCCACCTCTGAGAGAGAGACAGACAGAGACACAGAGAGAGATCCTAGAACTAGATTCAAGACATTTTGTTTTCCTATAACAAACAAAAATAAAGAGGGGCAGGAAGCTGGTCTGCATATTTTCCCACTTCTCCTGAGTTTATGGTTAAAGTTAACCCGGATTTCAGAGCGTATGTGAATGTATTAATCCTTATCTATAAACTATGGACATTCCTTGGGAAAAGGCCCCTTGTGGCCCTGTGACAGAGTGCTGGGAGCCAGTAGCTGACCCAGTACTCTGGTCACTTAAGCATTTATTAGCTCCATCAGGAAAGGCCTAATGGAGGAGAGTACTTAATTGCTTAAACAGACTGGAGGTTGATAAGCTAAGGAGCTAATTTTCCCACCGGCTGGGGAGGCTAGTTAAAAGCACAGTGAGGAAGGGCTAGCAGAGCCCACGAAAAGCTAGGTCGCCGGCTGGTGAGATATTTTCCTCTTCCTGGAGAAAGGGCTGAGGGTTGAAGGACACTGCAGGCAGAGGTGCTGCACAGGTATTGTGAAAGAGACTTGGTGGTGGTAACATTAATAAAACGCACAGAGATACTGACAAGCAAGACACATCTAAGATTGTTTGTAAGGGATGCCAGGGTGGGAAAGGAACCTGCCTTGTCACAGGCCCACATTCTCCAAATGTTGGTTGAGCATAATATTGTATATAGCACATGTATCAGTCAAGTTACACAGAATATCCACAGAGCAATGGAGATGCACGGATTGCCAGAAAAGATCAGACCAGAACACTTCAGTGTGAGTTTTCCAATTTCACTCAGCTCTTTATCATTCTGTTAACATGCCTTTTTGGGGAGTGGAGTGGGGACTTGGGTATTGTGATTTTTTTTCATACACTACATCATTCCTTACAAATAACTTTCTTTTGGGTGGCACTTTATAATAATTGGTCTAATCTTTATTAATTCCTTTGGTGTTCATCATACTAACATTAATCATGAGCGGCTCATTTGATATTAATTTGGATGTCATACACCTGCATAGGAATTCCATTGTAATTCAACATTAATTTACTCTTCATGCCAATTTTGATTTAAAGATTAAGAGTTACACAAAAACCTCTTCTTGGCAATTACCTAAGTCTTTGACGCACCTGGCATATTTGGTTACGTGATCCATGAACACTGTTGTCTTATTCATTAAGACGATTCAGTTATAAATATTTGTATGTGGTCTGAACTGAGAAAGTACTGCAGCCTACATTAAAATACTTACAATTGCTTTCTCTAACTAATTAACATTACTGCATGTAAAGAGGTGGGCCACCCCATACATTCCCTTGTGGCCAGGAGTGGTACTGGGGCTATGCCTTGCCTTACTTTTCCTCAACTGGGCGTCAACAAATTTGCTTGTTCAGACCAGGGCAAGAGGAAGCCAAGCACACTAATTAATGTAAGTATGACTCCCTTTAATGATGTCCCATGAAAGGAGCACTTGAACAACAGTTCAAAGGCTTTACCTTCAGGGAGCTGGCCAAAGATCACCTCCCCTTGCTAGTTGTGTAGCTTCTAGTCTCTGGCCCCATAGACAGCTTCCTCTTTCTGTTTTAATAGAGGAGTCTTAGGTGGAGCAGGGAGCCTCCTTCATTATACCCAGGCTGTGAGTTCCTGATTGACCCTTATAGGAGTAGCATACTCCATCGCACTGCAGTATTAGTCGTATTCTTAATACTAAGAAAACCGTAAAGTTATAGTGACTGCTACATTGCAACAATTAAAAAAATAGATATTTTGCAGTTATTGAGTAACATTTTCAAAAGCACTTATGTCCCATTTTCAAAAGTTACTTCAGGACAGATTTTTAAAGGTGTTTAGGTGTCTAAAGATGGTGATAGACACCTAGGTGCTTTTGAAAATTCCACTATCTGCACCTTTAGAGACCTAACTACCTTGGACAATCTGTCTGTTAGGCACTTAGAAGCCTAAATCTTATTGATTTAGGCTTAGGCTCCTAAAATGCCTAAAATCTTTTTGAAAATGAGACTCAGGCTCCTAAGTCAATTTTACCCCAAATCCAAGTATCGACCACTTTAAAACTGCAATTATAATCTACATTTTTTGGTCATATATGGTGTCTCCTGACATTAAATCTCCACCTTTAATCCAGGGGCATTTAGCTTCTCTTCCCACCAACTGAGTACTTACTTCTCATTCCCCATGCACCAAAAATATATATGTGCCAAATCTTCTAGAAAAACTGAGTGGAGCTGATTGAAAAGTGTCACTGAAATCCTGAAAAATTTCAAAACCCCATTTAAAAAAGTGTCATTTTTGTAGCAGGTTTTTTTTTTTATTTTCAAAGATTGAAAAATTTCGATCCACTTCTGAATCACAGGGGCACACAAGGCTCAGTCGAATGCCCAGTGAAGTTAATGGGAGCCTTTACTCTGAATTCAGTGGCTTCCGGATTAGTCTCTTAGAACAATGCAGTTCAAATTCCCTGTGTACCACTACCGAAAGTTAATCAATGGACCTCTAGAATGGAGAGCTAGAACCTCAAAGTAGGTTTTGAACTTAGGTTCCTTTCATGTCCAGCGTGCTGTACTATCGAACACCACTGAGCCAGATAAAATGCTGAAAAGCACCTTCTATAATGGAGACAAAAAGGAGGAATAGCTTTGGAGTGGGAGTTTGGAGATAGATTCTCTGACACATACTTCTTGTGTGACCTGAAGCCAATCACTTAACCTCTCTCTCTCTCTCTCCCCCCCTCCTGCTTCCTCCCCCACCTCACTCTCTGGGTCAATTTTTGCCATCTAAAATGAAGAAAAATATAACATAGGACTTTGTGGCTTTCCAAAGGGGAGTAAGTGCCAACTGGGAACATCTACTTTCTGAACAAATTTATGATTAAAAGTCTCCATAATGAAAAGAGCCCAATGAATGCCAGCACTAGCTCATGTGGCAACTGGTAATCTTAGCAGACCAGGAAATCTGGTCCTGTTATGTTTTGCTAATATTTCTAGCGGACCCACCCAAAGCCTATTTTAAGAGGATTGGATAGCCATGTTTTCACATATGGTACAGCTAAATGCTCAAGACAGTAATACTCATCACTGAATGGTGAACGGGGTCTTAGTCCTTCCCAACTTTCAACTATACTTAGTACAGCTCCAATAAGCCAGATCCTGCCACGATCCCAGTCTATACCTGCCTGTAAACAGAACAAACCCTCATCACTGAGATTTCACTATATGATGCTCTTTAAATGCTTCTAATTTATATCTCCACCCTAGGATATATGAACAAACTTACAAGGAAGCCTGGGCAAAAGCTTTAACACACCATATGCACATCTAAATGCAGCTCAATCTGCTAACCTCTCTCAGTCTTTAAAAGAACTGCCATAGGATCTTCAATTATTTATAGCTATGTATCAGAAAAGGAATAATTGTCTTTTGGCTAGATTGCTTTTAAGCAACAGCAAAGTAAAATTATAATTATAGGAAGAGTGCAGAAAGAGTTCTACACTTTTGATCCCCCTCTGATAACCACTTAGGATAAATTATTTACACTACATCCAAATACACTACTACATCTTTAAAACCTAAATTTAACAAAACAAATGATTCTGTAGTTGAAAATACATTCATTTTCTCCCTGTACAACAAACATGCATTATCTTGGATCAATAAGACTATTTCTAAACCAGATTCTAGAAGTAAAGGTAGATGGATGATGGACTTAGATACTGGGAAATAATGACAGGGGGAAGTGGTATGGGGTACAATTTTCAAGAGCACCCAAGTAATTTGGAAGGACTAATAATTTGGAAGACTCAAGAGCCTATCTCCTATTGATTTTCCATGAGATTGAAGCTCATGCCTAAATCACTTTTAAAAATGGGACTTAGGCTCCAAAAATCACTTAGACACTTTTGAATATTTTCCTCTTGTTCTAGCATTCAATTCAACTTTATAACATTAAAAACGCTGCATAACTTTTTACAAAGTCCCACAAAGAATCTACACCACCCCTTGTAACATCACCTGATTTCTCAGTTGAGTGCCAAACAGAAACTGGCACTCACATATGTGGCATAGCAGTGTCTCTATGAGGCACCCTATTGACAAGCAATTATTAAGCACATTTCCTGGATAACAAAGCTTAACCCAGGTGATCCAAAACTATGCCTACTCCATATCATTAATGACCTTCACACAAGATGCAGAGTCAAACACAAATAGAAATTTATTTATATTGCACTCCTCCTAGCGAAGCACAGAATAGCTCTGCAATGGAAGGCTATTCTATTTCTTTCAATCCAGGAATGGTTAAAGGCACAAAAACTACAGCTCCACTGGAAACATCCTACTGAGTAGTAAAAAGTGAAGAATCATTGGCTACGTCTCCACTTGGAGCTAGGGGTGTGATTCCCGGCTTGACTAGACACACTCTCACCAAGCCAGTGTGCTAAAAATAGCAGCGTAGCCAGGAAGCACAGGCAGCGGAGAATGGTGGCACGGGCTCGCCGCCCCACATACGTGCCCATGGAGTCTTGGTAGGTTTGTAATCAGCATGGCTAGCCCATGCTGCTGTTGCTTGCTGCTGCTGCTCATGCTACCATGGCCATACTACTATTTTTAGCGCACTAACTTGATAAGAGCTAGCACAAGTATGTATGCTCAAGCTGGGAATCACTCCACTATCTCCATAGCCATAGTTTTAATGGCTTTGGGAAAAGACTATTGAATGTGGTTACTGTAAAGCAGAATGATTCCGCAAGAAAAATGCATGACACCCCGTCATATATAACAAGAACACTTAGCTCATTGTGAAAAGATAAGTATTCTAAGTCTATATTATTACATTTACACCTAATATCACTTTATTAAGAAAGTTAAGTACTATTATCATCACTTTATCGGTGGGGAAACTGAGGTTCAAAGTGGCAAAGCAACACTCCCGAAGTCACATAGCAGATGTGTAGCACAGCAGGAAACAGACCCCAGGTCTCCTGAGTCCCAGTCCAGTGCTCTCATCTAAATCATTCTGCTTCAGTAAGAATGAACATCCAGGATTTCACGTGGAAGCCAAATGGTATTATTCTTGTGTCCTCAACTGTGAAGTGTGTACAGTTGTTCTGATACTGAATTTTGGAAGCTTGTAATATTCTTTTGCCCCTACTCTGGTATCCAGTGAGAAGAAAATCTGAGGAGAAAAAAAAAAACTTAGCACACAAAAATAAGAATCATTGTAATATCTAATGTGGCATACCTCACTACTTAAAAAGAAAAGGAGTACTTGTGGCACCTTAGAGACTAACCAATTTATTTGAGCATAACCTTTCGTGAGCTACAGCTCACTTCATCGGATGCATACTGTGGAAACTGCAGAAGACATTATATACACAGAGACCATGAAACAATACTTCCTCCCACCCCACTCTCCTGCTGGTAATAGCCCATCCAAAGTGACCACTCTCTTTACAATGTGTATGATAATCAAGGTGGGCCATTTCCAGCACAAATCCAGGTTTTCTCACCCCCACCCCCCTTTATCCAAAAACCACACACACAAACTCACTCTCCTGCTGGCAATAGCTTATCCAAAGTGACCACTCTCCTTACAATGTGCATGATAATCAAGGTGGGCCATTTCCAGCACAAATCCGGGTTTTCTCACCCCACACACACACAAACTCACTCTCCTGGCAGGAGAGTGAGTTTGTGTGTGTGTGGGGTGAGAAAACCCGGATTTGTGCTGGAAATGGCCCACCTTGATTATCATACACATTGTAAAGAGAGTGGTCACTTTGGATGGGCTATTACCAGCAGGAGAGTGGGGTGGGAGGAAGTATTGTTTCATGGTCTCTGTGTATATAATGTCTTCTGCAGTTTCCACAGTATGCATCCGATGAAGTGAGCTGTAGCTCACGAAAGCTCATGCTCAAATAAATTGGTTAGTCTCTAAGGTGCCACAAGTCCTCCTTTTCTTTTTGCGAATACAGACTAACACGGCTGCTACTCTGAAACTTCTCAGTACTTAAGTTTATTTGACCATCACCTAGATATTTTTAACCTGTAGAGAACCACATATGTATTGCATATTTGCAAATGGTATTGTATTAATTTGCTGTGCTTTATTTGCCAATATTTGTTTTGCTTAAATGATTTTAATTACCATAAATGCAAACTTAATAAAGATACTTATAAAAATAAATAAAATGAGACTCAATCATCTGTATCAAAGGAGTGTTAATTCATGTTTGCGAAGGGCTTTGAGAACCCTGAAGGTAAGTGCAAAAGCTTTTCCTCAGGTGAGCTAAGAAGATACCACACAAGGGAAACGATGGCCAGTGAGAGTGCATGTATATCACCAGCAAACCTGCAGGAGGAGAAAACAAAGAACCAAGACATGCTGCCTAACTGAGCATAAGGTTGTAGTCCCAGTGAGGGATTTAGATGATGTCACAGACTTCAGGGGAAGGGCTTGAATGGTTTACAAACAGCAAGAAAACTGTTCTGAGTCTGAAATACATTTTAATCATGTAATCTCCCATCGTGTGGCATTATGCAGGAAGCCACTTGATCTTGGAGGTGACAGGGATCAGTCTCTTAGCGTGTGCTATTGCGTTAGCAGGAGATTACTGTGCATGTAGCAGACAAAGACAAGGATTGCTGCACACGTAGCTCAGGAGAGAAAGCAGGTTACGCAGCATGAGCCATAGAAAGGAAAAGATCCACGTACGCACAATAGAAGGAACACATGAGAAGCCCTGTGACTAATTCCAAGGCTGTCATCATCTGTGACACTAATGATCGTTTGTTTAAACTTAAAAATCACAGTAAATGTGCCTTGGAGAAAACAATCAGTGAACAGTAAAGGAATGAAATATAAAAGAGGAAATGTGTGTGTCATTTAAAAAACTATAAAGATGACAGTTTTTAAAAACAGATCATACAAAAAACTAAGCATTCACGGTTCACGATCAGTTTGTTATAACAACAAGGGCAAGACACCTGATTTGTTCAGATATGCAAAAACTCTTATGCTGAATTGATATATGACTGAAGTCTTTAAAACAAATTTGGGTAATCTGACTCCATTCCTTTCACTAGGTCTGAGTATGTGCCATCATTTTTCAGATCAATACCTAACAATGTTTCCAAGGCATCACAATATTCTTTTGGCAGTGTTACAAATAAGAAAGTGCCTTCTTTAAATCCCCACGTGTCCACGGTAGATTTTAGCCTTTAAATCCTTCAATCCTTTTACAGGAATAAGAAAGAACTGTGTCACCTACTGTACACTTAAGGCAAGAAAGGGAGGATGGATGCATTTGATAAGGAGGTTCATCCCTTTAGACCCTATGCCTTTTCCAGCTGAGATAAAAATTAGTAATATTTGGTTGCCTTCCCTACATGACAATGGCATCACCGTATGCATACATAATTCATAACAGAATGAGTGGAGAGATAATCCAGAAGTCACTGATTTGCATTTACCAGACATATGAAGTGCCAGATATTTATTTTTTCATTCATTCATTCATGTATTGATTTTAAAAAAAACCATGTTTTCAGCATTTAGGCTCTGTTATCACAGCCGTCCTTAATGCTCTTTTGTAATCTTGCCAGTTGAGCCTCAACTGAAAATGGTTATTGCTCTTTTTCCCCACCCTTAAAAGCATTCCTACTTCTTCCTTGGGGACTTTTCCAGCTAGTGATCTACCTCTGAACTTCTGTATTTAGCTTCTCTGAACCCTTTCTCAGTGTTTTTGCTACAGTTCATTACATTTATTTATTTACAAAGTCCATTTTGGTTTAGAAAGTGTTAGGTCTGTCAGTCTTTGTAAGGCAATGTAAAGGCTTTAATATTGTAGCTGGATTCCAGGATACTCTCTCATTATTACTTCTTGATTTATTGACTATATTTGAAAAGATCAAGCATAGTATATATTTAAATAATTGACAAAATACTATTAATCTTTTGGGCAATATACTTGCAGGCTTTATTTCCTCTCTGCCAGACTAATCAATTTCTTAGATACATCATTCATTATTATGACTTAACCCAGGTCTGGTCTGATCCACCTTCTGGTACAGTTTTGCAGTGGATGCTCTTCCATGATCGTGTCCTCTCCCTAGCTTGTATTTTTCCATTTCTGCTAGTCGAGCTATTACTGTTATGCCACTGATTAGCTACAATGTGAGCAACTTGCAGCAAGTAAAACCAGTGATAAGACCAGATATGCTTTCATAAATGCAAATGTGACATCCTAAGCAAACACCGTTGTATGCAAAGCTCTTTTGGTTCAAAGAGCAATATAGCTACAATGCTACAGAGTTCTGCAATTAAGAACCTGGAATCTGATTTTTCCCTGTATTGCAGGATTGGATTACTTGAACTAAACAGGAGTCCTCAATGGGAGTATTTCCATTAACTTCCACGTGCTTTGCATCAGGCTAATAGTGCCTTTAGTGGTAAAGTGATTATTATCCTCTCCTATTGGATGATGGTCCTTGCTCTAGTGAAACACACACAGAATATTGTAGCTAAAAAATAAGATACTGAAAAAGAGAAATTTAGGAAATGGCATGCACAATGAAAGGATAAAGAAACTATGTATCATCCCAGAATATGGATCTGGGTTAAATCCTGATGGTATTGAACTCACTGGAATTTTTCCCTTTGAGTTCACTCCTGAAGTCTTGTAGGTTGAAAGGTATCTGCAGGAGTAGCCCCTCCAACTTAACAATTGGAAATGAGGTGAGATTGCAAAGTCCATTCCTAGCTACCATAAATAGGACTTTTAATTGTTAGTTGCAAGAGGAATTGCTAAAGGAATGCAATTTTAAAAAATGTTGTCAACATTTGGTTTGTAAATAAAAACAACTGGCTTATTTTGTGTGGGTGCTTAACCAGCACAATAAAAAACAACTAGTCAATAAACATCAAGAAGAAAAATACAAGACAGACCATTAATCTGCCACTCCACTTAAAATATAGCTACCCATTTAGTCTCTGCATTGATGGCAGAGTGTTAGGGACTGATCTTTTGGACACTGAAATCAATGGGATGTGAAGCAACAGAATATTTTCATCTAATAATAAGAATTGCCAACAGGGAGTGAGTGGCATTAGACAATTAGAACTATCTATTTAAAGTGGAAATGGTGAATGTTAATTAAAAAAAAAAATCAAAACAATCTGCCTGCCAGCACCCTCCTGAGCAGGTCTGATCCATTGTGACGATCCAAGGCATAGTCCTGAAAATGAAATCAGACACACACATTAGTTAAGGTAAACAGATTTATTCCAGTTGGAAACTTGCACAGAATAAGGTCCAGAGGCAAGGGGAATTTAAAGTCTCTAAGAGGTCTCCATCCATCTTCATTTCCCTTAATTAAGCAGACCAAATCCCAGAGCAGGTGAAAATCTGGGGAAAATTTTCACCAACAATTTTGCCTTTTCTCCCCAGCCAACTCTACTGACCTTTGCTGATCATTGTTACCCCCAGTTTCCCCAATAGACCATCCCTCCAGCAAAGGCCAGTACACTCTAACCACATTTACTTAAAAACAAAAAAACCCAAACCTAACTGCTTCCCCAGCAGTATTCAGAGGGATCATATCACGCCGAGTAAGCAATCAAACTGCTCTTAAAATGTGTCTATTTTTCTGGCCTACATATGGTACCAGAAAACAGCCAGGCTATCAAGAGGCACTGAAATATTAAATCCTGTGGTCCACTATAAGATCAATACCAAAAATGTCTGGATCAACAGATGTGTTCCAAAGGTGTATACGAGCCAGGATATTAAACAGCCTTGTTGGGGTTATCTAAATGCAAGTTGCATTTGTCAAATATTATATGGCTAGTTTTGCTAAAAATAAATAAATAATAATCTAGAGCACTCTATAGAGTATTTGTTCCAGCCCCCAGATACATGATCTTTTATTGAACTAGCTTGATTATATTATCCTGTCCTATTGGATGATGGTCCTTGCTCTAGTGAAACACACAGAATACTGTAGCTAAAAAATAAGATACTGAAAAAGAGAGATTTAGGAAATGGAATGCACAATGAAAGGATAAAGAAACTATGTATCATCCCAGAATATGTATCTGGGGTTAAATCCTGACGGTATTGAAGTCACTGGAATTTTTCCCATTGAGTTCACTCCTGAAGTTAAGACTCAGCCTATTATATCACCTTCCGTTTGTCTCAAAGTACATTCTCTGTAGAGGGATGTGTGCCTCAGTATAGACACAGGTGAGCACCTAGCTGTACATTCATTTTAGAGTTGCCTTGTCCATATTTCAAGCAAAAGCATTATGCACTTTTTCTACATCTCAACAACTGTCACTTGCTGTTCTCCTCCACGCAACCTGCTGCTTGGTCTCTACCAGAATTGCTGTGGGCAAGCAGTGAAAAGATAAACTTCACAATTTTTTAGAAGAAAAATATACATTCTAGTATATAAAAATATGTCAGAAGCAAGGTTAAAAAAAAAACCACCTCAAGGGAACTTGACTGTAACGACATAAAATAGCCATACAACATTCTGAATGACAGAGAAATGCAGGTAGAAAATACCAGCTGACTTTACAAAAAAAAAAAAAAAAGGTGAATTTGGGTGCTCAAAATATAAAGTTAATACCACTGACTAGGGTCAAGTATAATAGCAGAGAGAACTTCCCCACACAGCTCTGCCATTGCAAATCTCTGAGTGATCCAGTACTTCCCGTTTTCTAAACGGATATTGATTACTGATTACAGCAAAACCCACAGTCAACTTTGCTTGTGAGCTAAAGCAGATTTGAACTCAGGACTTCTAAAAGTGAAAGTCTAGCATAAAGGAAAACAGAGTAAACAACAGATGTCAATGATTACAACACAATGCTCACCTCCATAATGAGGTTTAAGAGACATTAAATATCTACAGTTAAATTAATTTTTACAATTGTCTGAAGTAGACTACACTGAGAGACTAAAGAGGTTAAGGGGTGTCTGTAAACATACATTACCATTCCACTGAAATCAATGGGCTATGATTAAATGTTTGGCTCCCAGAGAATACACATACAAATAGTGTGAAACACCTTAAAATACATTTGTTGACAAATAATATTTTAAGACGATCTATGCAGATAGCACACATGGAAGGTGTTCTTATAAACATTAACAGTCTTAAAGATCCTGAGATACTTTCAAAGCATGCAAAGATGGGTCATTTAGTAAGGGAGACTCACCAGTGTCATTATCTTGTATGTTTCTTAAAACAGAGGCCCAGATCCTTTGCTGGAGTAAATCTATACAGATCCATTTACTTTGTTTATGAAATCTGAAGACCCCAAAGAGGACAGGTTGGTCCATTTGTCCTCCAGTTTGGCCTGGCTTGGAGAGTAGGCCAGAGGCACTAAGGGGCACAGGCAATACCTCTGAGCACTGAGCTGCTCAAGGAGGAGCAATACCTCCCTAAAACAAGACTCCTCCTGGTGTCCTACAGGAGTGCTATGCCTTCTTGCTGCATCCTACGTGGGCCAATGGCCGAATGCACAATTTGATCCTCTGACCTCCAAGCATACTAATTTGCCAGAGTTCCAGAAACTGATGTTAATGAAGGAAAATGCTCAGACCTACCATGATCCACTTATGGCATAATCCTCTCTTATTTCCCCAAAACAGATGCAGAACTGTAATTGAACAAGTTCTTGAATGTCCTATGAGTAACTTCCTTTCTAGATATGCTTTTGATGCCATTTGCTTCTTATTTAGTCTATCATAGACACCCAGTTCTCTTTGATTAATCACATATTGAGTTTTCATGTTGGTTGAAACAACCAACCAAAAACAATTGAGTTATGTTTGTTGCTGTTGACTGTGTCTAACACAAACATGCCCAATGACTTCAGTGGGCTTTGGATCAGGCCCTAGATAACTTAATAGGCATTCTCTACCTCTGATTGAATATTCTGTGATCTCAAAAAATAAATATGCAGGTGAACCTCCATTACATCCTAGTCAGTATTGCTGAATATCGAAAATGCACGTAACACAATAAGGTATGTACCGTAAGTCTAATGATGCAAAGAGAGTTTGAGACATTCTGTTAATGAAATTCAGTTTTTATTAAAGATTCCAGGAAAACTTCCCACAGTTCTCAATACCTACACTGAACTGCAATGACAAAGAGTTAGAGGACTCAGTTTTACTGAATAAACTTTGCTGATGTAAACAGTAAAAGATCACCCACTTCCCGAGAGTCCTATGGAAATAAATTATTAATTTCTATAGTCTTCAGCAAATGTGACACAGCAGGGCACTTTCAGAGCTAATTAAAGTGGTATATCTATTACCAATATAAATAAAATGTGCAAAACCTGTATGATTTCATGGCAAAGATTTGGTAACCTATGGATAGCAATGAAAGATGGTGCTACCCATCAATTATAAATGAAAACAAAGATCACTGTTTTGAACTTGCTGCACAATTGTAACCCAAGCTAAAGCAGGGCACTACTAGATAGCATTTGACCAGTGAATTCATATGACACATGCCAGGATGCTCTGCATATAAACTGAACTGATATGCTCTGGGGATACAATTACTCTATGATCCCAAAGTATATAACCTTGCACTGCTGAGAAGGGTTTCTCCAAAGGAAATAAAGAGAAATGATTCATCAACCACTCTACTCGGGCAATTATTTGAATTCTGATTCACTGCCCCCATTGTATATTCCCAGAACCAACATCTGCCTCTTTTGGAAATTTATTTAGGAGTGTAAAAACACAACAATTTTTTTGTAAGTTTATATAACCAGTTAATGAAGAGTGTTAGCACTGTATTGCACAGATTTTAGCACTGCAATGTTTTGCAAAAGCAGAGTATATTGATACAATTACTAAATATAAATTTCCTTTTATGGGAGTCATGTATTTTTTCTGAAGAACTTGTAGTCATTCTCAAGCATATATTTAGCACTGTTGAAATAGAGAAGTATAAGGGCTTTCTTACAGCTGGACTTAGGAGAATAAAACATGTCTGCACAATTTAAAACCAGTTTTGGAGAGCGTGGGAAATGTTGTTTCATCCCATTCAATAGCACTTTATAAGCAATTATTCTCAACACACATTCAAGATTCTGTTAAAATGTTTGAGCAATAATTCACATCCTCTATGCAAAGCCTGATTAGAGGTGCTTTGCATGAAACCCACACAGGTATTAGGCAACACAGAATCCTCCCTAAAATCCACAGGCAATCTCAACACATCCGCCCGGCTCCCAGAACCACTCAGTACTTTAGCAATAGCCATAGTCCATTACAGTCTGCCCCTCCATTCCCACCTAGTGCTTGGTTTGTGGCAAGTCCATCTGCACAGTTCATGTATCTCCTGGCCAAGTCCCCAACAACACTCCTGCATCCTACCCAGAAACCCACTTCCACAGTTCCCCATCCTAGTCTCTCCACTTCCTGCCCACCCCCCTATGCAGTACAATTGCTGTGGTTTCACTCTGATTTGCGCCTCCCAGAGCCACAGATTATGAGTCAGGAATTTTACCCTAAGGCCAACCTGTTTACACAGCTTTAAACTGCCTCAGTTCTGTGGATACAGCCACTTCTTCCCATGGTGCAGTAAACTCATCCGGTGGTTGTATCACCACAGTGGATGTAAGAAGAATAAGCTACTGCCCCAGGTGAAAAGACTTGGGGTCAAATTCAGCCACTGGTGTGAATGGATGCTCTTAGGTTTTTCCACCCAAAAAACCCAGCCATTCAGGTAACCTGAATGTTTGTTTGTCTGTTTAAATTAAAGGGAAATAAAACAAAAATGTCTAAAAAGTAAACTCTCTGTTAGATTGCACAATGTGAGCCACCTCTAACATCCTGCATCATTTATCCTCCACAAAATGGCAACTGTAGGTAAGCAAATGCCTGCAACATTTAAAGGCACAGCATGAGAAAACAATCTGCCATCGAAGCTACCAGCTACATACATCACAGCAGCAAATCCACTGAAGCCAATGGAGTTCTGTCTGCTTAATAATGATAGCAGCATTTGGCATTTCTACAGAGCCCTCTATCTGAAGCTCTCAAAGCACTTTACAGTCATTAATGAAATTGCTTCCACTACTCACTTTACTGAGGCACACAGAACTCTGACATGGACAGTAGTGATGGAAGATACCATTAAACCCCACTTTATCCCACAGCAGTTTGAAAAATGTGGTTCTTACTTTGCAAAACTTTCACATCAAAGCTCCAGAGAATTCTATACTACAAATTTTGGTTGAATTTCAGATTTTTTCTCCCTTTCTCAGTTCTTTCAAAAGGGAGTAGATTTAAGCCAATTTAATTTTGACTCAAATCAATTTTTAATCTCAGATTTCAAGTAATGAAAAATCCAAGATATTAAATCTCTCCACTCACCATAATCCCAAGTAAGTTGCTCCTTTGATGAAGGGAATCCTTATGAGCGCAAAGTTTTTCTCAGACAACTGTGAGGCAAGCCTTAGTAGGATTAAAAAACTATAATAAGATAACTCCTCAGAAATCAATAAACAAACATCTAATCGTGTAATGCACACCACTCAGCTTTTCTCTGTCAGGTGAAACATTTCTCAGTAACTGAATTTACTGCTGATCCTTTAGGAATGTTGATGATCCACACAGCTGCCTGGGATTAAAAACTGGAATATGATTCTGAATAAAAAGACGTGTGATCATGGTTCCTTAGCTTTTTATCTAAAAGGATTGTAATGAATTTCCACTTCATTCAGTGGCTGTCTATATTTTACTTACCAAAATATTTCAACTCTCTGGTGAAAGCATCAGTGACATAGACTCATAGAAATGTAGGGCTGCAAGAGACTTCAAGAAGTCATCTCGTCCAGCCCCTTGTGCTGTGGCAGGACCAAGTAAACCTAGACCATCCCTGTTTGTTCAACCTGTTTTTAAAAACCTGCAGTGATGGGGATCCCACAACCTCCCTTAGAAGCCTATTCCAGAGGTTAACTACCCTTAGAGTCAGAAATGATTAGGTGTCGCCCAATTTAAGTGGAACAACAGTAAAGGAAAAGGGAGCAGGCCTTTGCCAAGTTCACACTGAAAGCTCTTGGGCCTGATTTTCATCTCACTTATCATTGCTTTCACATCCACGTAACCCCATTCTTTAGTGTGAGAAGACAGTCAAACCCCTTGCTTTTCATTTCTAGCTCTTGTAATTGAGTGGGGAGTTGCAAGCAAAGCAAAATGCCATAGTTGCATCTCACTTTATGTCTACATTGCAATCGAACACCCGCAGCTGCCCTGTGTCAGCTGACTCAGGCTACAGGGCCAGAAAACTGAAGTGTCGATGTTCAGGCTGGGGCTGGAATCTGGCATCTGAGACTCCGTGAGGAGGGGAGGGGGCTCCAGCCAGACTGCTGGGGCTCCAGCCAGATGTCTGCACTGCTATTTTATAGCCCTGCAGCTTGAGCCCCGCAAGCACAAGTCAGCTGACCTGGGCTGGCTGCAGGTGTTTTATTGCAGTGTAGATGTACTCTCAGTGCTTCAGGCTACAGTGGCTCCTTCTCAAAGGAGTTTTGTTGTTTTTTTTCCTGGAAAAAGGAAACCAGGAGGATGAAACTGGTATGATTTGTACAATTAAGTTCTGTCTATAGAGTGAACATCCATTAAATCTGTGAACCTGTTCCACAGAAAATGTAATTCTTTAGCAAGACTATTTGTTCACCAGTTGTCCCTTTAAGGTGGTTCCTGCAGGTGTCACTTTTATAGGAAAGTTTCATTCCAGCAATTAGTCACGTTACTGTAAACTATTTTTGAAAATAGAGGTGGCAGATCCTCAGCTGGTGTAAATTGGCATAGCTGAATTGAAGTCAATAGAGTTATGCTAATTTACACCAGCTGGGGACTTGGCCTAGGAAATTTGTTCTTTTGCTATGTATTCCTTCAACATAAATTCATTTAAGAGAGCTGCACTGAAATTTGAAATGATTTTTAATGGAGGGAGAGAGGAGGCAATGTCAGCTAATAATCTTATTGGGTGCATTCTTTCAACAACCGATAATGGAGAGGCAAACATCTCTGAGGGCAGCAGCCAAATCTTGTCTTTGCATTCAGTCTAAGAAATACTCGCAATCACACTGTGTGTACCAGAGTTGTGTGACCAGCTCATTTTAACGCAAGAGTTGAACATAACTAATAAGAAACAAGTCTGATGTTTTTACAAACGAAGTCATGGCCTAGTTTTACTTCCTGACCTTAGGCAAATGATTGACATTGGAGCAGACTGTGACCTGCTTAGACTGGTTTAGTGTGTCAACTGCCACCTGGTTTTATGTCATTGAATATGTAATGAAGCTCACTAAATACGGCAGAGCTAACCTAGAAAACTGCACCAGTCTTGTTATATTTTGAGGTTGATTTCTTTTCAAATAAATTTAAATACCAACCTGAGTCATTCACTGTGAAAGTCTGTATATGATTCCCTGCGCTATCAGGAATGATTAAGGCCTCTAGCTGGCTACATAGTGCCACTTTGTCCTGCTTTTGTTTAATTGATCTCCTTGTTTGGAGCTGAAAATTTCTCTGTCATGCCAGAAACTTAGCTTTACTTTCTTTATGAAACAAAATACAGCTCCTTTTTAAAAACAAACCAATAAAGTCACCATTGCCAGCATCAGTAATCAGTCAATGTTGCTGCTTTTGAGTAGTAATTGTTAATATTAACAAATCTATTTTTACTAATAGCATTAGATCCATGTCAGGAAGTAGTGATCCTACTGCATGGTTTTCTGATTGCTACCAGGATAGATTGTAACTGATAGACACTGGACCATTCTGCCAGGGCTTTGGAGCTGTGCTCCGGCTCCGCTCCAGCTCCAGGCAAAAACCTGCAGCTCCACTGCTCCGGAGCTGCTCCGCGCTCCAGCTCTGGGCTCCGCTCCAAAGCCCTGCATTCTGTCACATTTTTGCACTGCCTTAGGAACAACTCTGGAAGGCACAGTCCAAACCAGGGCTCTCAGACACCTATTCATCCTTCAGCTCCCCACCTTTGTCATTTTAAAGATGGCTGAGACTTTGCCTACGTGGTAGGGTAATGCATTCTATGGTGGGTGGGAATTCTAAAGCACACTAATGGGTTGCACATGAATTGGTCTCTTTAGATAGACCCTGCTGGTACGCTTTAACATGGTGCTGTTTGAAACAGTACTACATTAAGGAACTGAGGAATCCTTTAGACCATCAGCTGGGTCTAAATGGACCAATTCAAGTACAACACATTACTGTGCTTTAGAAATCACACTCCTGTAGAGTGCATTACCACAACAGGTAGACAAGCCCTGAGGCATTTTAATGAACATACCACTGGTTCTACCGCAAACCAGGCAGGCTGTATTCGCTGTCTCTGCAATTGGTACCTGTCAACGGGCATAAGAGAGCCAACAGGAAGTGTGGCACTGCACAGCATCCCACAGGATGTGTGGTATAATAAGGATCTGACACATTGGAGTGCTGGCAAAACCTAACTTTTATTTCCTGGCCCCAGTCTGAGACATAGTTCACAGTCTCAAAAAGCAAATACTTCCATCACAAAATGGGTCATTTCCCACTGACTCCAGTGGCTATTATTACATATTGGATGTTTAAAACTTCCTGTTGCAGCTTAACCCTTTTTTTAATTTATTTTTTTCCCTGACTGAACAAATTCTAACAAATATAGTGATTTAACCTCATCTTTCTATGTTATTACAGCAGCAACAGGTCTCAGACTTTTAGCTGTTTCAGCAGCCTTCTGGATGTACTGGAAAGTAGTGGCCTTAGGTAATGCCCATGTTTTTATAAATGTGCAGACTTCTTCAGTATCTTGTTCCTGCTGCAAAGTTGGGTATGAACTCTGTGGGTCTGAATTTATCTCTTATTTTCCTTTTTATCTGTGTTAGGGGCTGGGATGTAGGCAGTCTTGCCTAGTAGTCAGAGCAGGAGTCCAAGTTGGGTAACAAAGCCAACAGTCAGCACCAGAATCAACTGCCAATTACCAGCGCCAGGGGTCAAGCCAGAGTGAGAACCAGGAATCGAAGCTGAGGGTCACAGCCAAGGTCAAATACTAACTGCCAGAGTCGGTTGAGGAGACATGATGGCTGAGGTCAGAGCCAGGACTGGTAACTGATGACTGGAGGCAAGGTAAAAGGGCAGGAACTAGAGAAAAGGCAAGGCTAAAGCACAGAGCAGGAGCATGGTAGGAACAAGAGCAAAGGTAGGGTGGGGCAGCAGCCGAGCAAGAATCAGGAACAAGGGTGGATGCAGGAGGCAGGCACAAGCAGGTTCCCATACAGCCACAACAGGAAATCACCTTGTCACTCAGACAAACTTCCTGTGCCACCTTCTCGCTTAAATAGTGTGGCTGGACCAACAGTGTAGCCAGGCGATCCTCCAATCAGGTCTCCCTTGGGTGGTGCCTTAGAGGAGCAACAGTCTTAAAAGCTTCTCAACCCACTACATTTCAAAAGACATTGGGTAGAAGCCAGGATGGCTCTAGACCTGAGACATCACAACCTGCATGTTCAATATTGTCCCAATCTTAGGAGTATCATGCATAATTGGCTTTGTTGTTGATTTCTCTCCTAAGCAGATGGTTTCCATTGTTGGAAGTTGACCCTGGGCTTTGTTCAAATGCAAGATTCTTTCTCACACTCTCCACTGCTCTGCACCAGCATTCCTGATTGTGCTCTGCTGCCTCAGATTAGGGTGTCACCAATGTACACTTTCACGCCGAGAGGCCGTCTAGCATCCGCAGCTATTGCCACTGCCAGACATATTCCAACAGGAAACCTCAAGAATATCTGCCAAACAGCACATTCAAAATGCAAACCTAGGAGCTTTCCGCATCCAGGGGAATCTGCCAAAATCCTGCCAACACATTTAATTTGCTAAAAAATATGGCTTCTTTCAGCCCAGCAAACATTTCAGTCCTGGTGAGGAAATAGAAATGTTCTGTTTTAACGTACTTGTTCAGTTTCTCAGGGGCAAAGCAGAATCTGAGTGAACCCAGTCTCTTGACTCGTCTATTCTATGAATTATGCCAGCTGCTATCACGAGTTTTCTTGCAAGGAATTTTCACGTTACTTTGCAGACAAAGTTGTTTAGATTTGGGCTTTGCTACAGACTGTTATGGAAAAAGATCAATGTCTTAAGAGGACATACTATGTTGAGTTTCAGCCTATATCATTCACTGAGTTTATGGAGGTGCTTAGACTGCTTTGTGCTAGTCTGTGAGTGGGAGCCTTGTCCTTACTTACTGGCCAAGTACTGACTCCATTGGTCATTGAGATTATCAGCATTTCTCTACAATTCTTAAATAAGATGTTGTGGCCCATGCTCAAGAAGCCAACTCTTGACCTTGACAAACTGGCTGTCAATTTGTGTCCCATTTCAGGGCCTGTTGTGGAGAAGTTTGATGTCTGGCAATTTTGGCAGATTCTTGATTCTTCAAATTACCTTGATCCTGGCCAACCTGGTATGGCGTAGAAACTACACTGGTAGTATTAGTTGGTGATTTCTTCTTGTTCAAGGCATGGGAAGATTAATGAGGTAACATTGGCTGCAGTGCATTTATACAGATGGCAATTCTACGACTCCATCATATCTGACCCAGACAGAGCAGGAGAATAAATTACGCAGGGCTTGTCTATCTGGTGTGGCAATGCGCTGGAGGGGGTCGATTTCTAAAGTGCACTAACATGTTGTGTACCAACTGGTCCATGTAGACCCTAGTGATGCACGCTAAAAGTTCCTTAGTGCACCTTAACGTAGTGCTGTTTGAAACAGTAATATGTTAAAGTGCACTAGGGAACTTTCAGTGCACACCACCAAGGTCTGCATGGACCAGTGAATGCACAACAGGTCAATGAACTTTAGAAATCACACACAAACCCCATAGCGCGCATCACTGCTCCATGTAGACAGCCTTTAGTGCCTAAATGAATCTGGGGCTAAGGTCAGAGTTAGCTGGTTGTCACTTAATCTAAATAAGACTGAGATAATCTCTGTGCTGGGGGGCGGGGGGGGGAGTACACGGATTAGTTGGCAGAACTTGTTTCTGATCCCCTGCATTGAGGGAGCAAAACCACTATTTGTAAAAGAGGTGAGCAACTCTGGAATGCTGGTAGATGCTGGGCTGGTCCTGAATGCCCCAGGAACAGCTTGTGATCAGAGCACTTTTTTTTCATCTCCACCTGGCAAGACAAGCCTTTTCTCACCTTGCCACAATTATTCATTCCTTAGTCACCCCTGGAGGGCTGCAAGCAGGTTTCAGGAGGCCTTCCAAGCAGGACCAGAATTAGACTTGCTGGAGCCCAGGGCAGAAAGCCAAAGCCCCATCGTATGGGGCCGAAGCCCGGGGCCCTGAGTTCCACCAACTGGAGCTGAAGCAGAAGCCTGAGCAACTTAGCTACACAGTGCTCCCTGTGGCATGGGGCCCCAGGCAACTATCCTGCTTGCTACCCCTTAATGCCGGCCCTGGCTTTTCTCTGCAGAAAACCAGTTGTGCCGGCACAGGTGGGCTGTGAAGCTTTCACAGCATGTCTGGGGGACCTCAGAAAGAAAAACGTTGAGAACCCTTGCTGTCAAGCGCTCTACATGGTACCTTGAGACCATTCAGAACTAATGCTGAATGCTGTGGCCAGCTTATTAAGTGGAGTTACACAATGGGAGCACACTAGAGCAGGACTAAAAGATCTGCCTTGGCTTCCAGTAATCTTCTGGGTGGAATTCAAGGTGCTGGGTTTTAATCTATAAAGCCTTCACCTCCACTCTCCATGAGATACTGCCACTGCTGAACTCATCTGAGATGCTCTAACTTAGATAAATGGGAAGACTCCAATGGCAGGGCATTTTCTGTGAGGAGTTCTCCATTTTGGAAATCATACCTCCCTTGGTCTGTCAGAATTTGTATTTCTCAGCCTTTCAGGAGTTCTACAAAGCTGTCTCTCTCTTTTCTCAGGCTGTTGAGGAAGGAGCAGGCTGAGGGCTGGGGTGGTTATATTTATATGCAGTCCTTTCCTATTAGTTGGTATTTTGTGTGGCCTAGTTGTCCAGACCACAGGATGGTACCTAGAACTATAATGAATAATTTTAATAAAATCAGGTGGCATGTCCTGCATCCTCCCATAACCATGTTTTGCATGCTTCCAGGAGACACCCTTTCCTTGGCATGTATCGTCATATAGTGCAGTTAACAAAATGTGGCAGAGGCAGATTGGAAGATTGGGCCAAAAGAAATCTGATGAGGTTCAATAAGGATAAGTGCAGGGTCCTGCACTTAGGACGGAAGAATCCAATGCACCGCTACAGACTAGGGACCGAATGGCTAGGCAGCAGTTCTGCGGAAAAGGACCTAGGGGTGACAGTGGACGAGAAGCTGGATATGAGTCAGCAGTGTGCCCTTGTTGCCAAGAAGGCCAATGGCATTTTGGGATGTATACGTAGGGGCATAGCGAGCAGATCGAGGGACGTGATCGTCCCCCTCTATTCGACATTGGTGAGGCCTCATCTGGAGTACTGTGTCCAGTTTTGGGCCCCACACTACAAGAAGGATGTGGATAAATTGGAGAGAGTCCAGCGAAGGGCAACAAAAATGATTAGGGGTCTAGAACACATGACTTATGAGGAGAGGCTGAGGGAGCTGGGATTGTTTAGCCTGCAGAAGAGAAGAATGAGGGGGGATTTGATAGCTGCTTTCAACTACCTGAAAGGGGGTTCCAAAGAGGATGGCTCTAGACTGTTCTCAATGGTAGCAGATGACAGAACGAGGAGTAATGGCTTCAAGTTGCAGTGGGGGAGGTTTAGATTGGATATTAGGAAAAACTTTTTCACTAAGAGGGTGGTGAAACACTGGAATGCGTTGCCTAGGGAGGTGGTGGAATCTCCTTCCTTGGAAGTTTTTAAGGTCAGGCTTGACAAAGCCCTGGCTGGGATGATTTAACTGGGAATTGGTCCTGCTTCGAGCGGGGGGTTGGACTAGATGACCTTCAGGGGTCCCTTCCAACCCTGATATTCTATGATTCTATGATTCTATGATTCAGATAGGCTATCAGAATTAGTATTCTGACTCTCTGTGGCATCTCCCTCTTGCCTAGCACCAGCACCTCACAGGAAAGCCCAAGACTGGTCTCTTTCCTCAATCTACAGTAAACCCTAAGTTTGTGGATATTTTGCACCTGTACTTCACTGGTTGTTCACGTGTGCCCAGGACTGGAATGTTTTCTCTCACTGTAGGCCTGATATAGAACAGGGTGGAGCAACTTAAAACCAAGACATTTTGTATCATTCATTTAAATCCCTTGATATTTTAAAAATATCTTGGACAGAAATCAGGTTGAGGCTTTGTCGAACTAATTTGAAAATTTGTGCTATGGCAACTTTAAATTATAATAGATAAGTAAATTATATATTTTAATGCCACTACCAGTAAAGTAGCTTAAACTTGACTTGCCCTGTCCCAGAAAACCCTTAAGCAGGTAGCTAGCATTACTGACATTAATAGTCCAGCTAAAATAAGCATGGTTATAGCCTAAGAAGGCTAAAATTGTAGGTTTATTAAAAACTTCTGAGTGGTGTAAAAATATTTTTTAACGTCAGAATAAAATGGGTCCCATGTCAACAGTGAAAAGTTATTTAGCCTTTCAATACATTTACAAAGACATTGTGAACTCTTTATACACACAAGCTGACATTTTGAAAAATAGGCTAAAGTTATATGATATCTGAGGAAGGCATTTTCAAAAAAAGATTTTTGAATCAGAAAATGAGATTTTTTTCCCTTCACCTAAGTGATTTCTAATCACAAATCCTGTTGACTTCAAACTGTAAACCCTGATGCAGGTGAATAGCCTGGTTGAAGCATTTCAATTTTCTTGACTTGTGGATGCTCAATATATTGGAGGGTGGTGTTGGTTGCCAATATAGCACAGAATATTTGGTTATCAAATCCTGAGGGACCCAGAGCCCTCACCCCCTGCCATCCTGCCACAGCTGTGGTGAGCTGTGGTGCTTAAACTGTATCCCCTTCACTATAAAAGATAGGGAGTGGCTGGCAGAGTGTGTGAGCTCTAGGACACTGGAATTTGCTCCCTACCTGGGTTTATCATCAGCCTGAATTTGATGACTTTCTGGGCCTGTTGCAAAAGACAGCTGTTTGATAGGGCTTTTGGAGAGGGCGGAGGTTGTGCTTCCTAGATGATGAAAGGGCTAGCTGGCTGGCTGAGATACTGTGGAACTGATTTGTTTAATGCTGCTGTGGTTTAATTTAGGGTTATGTCTATACTGCAGCAGGAGTGTGCCTTCCAACTAGGGTAGTCAGATATGTGCTAGCTCTCTTCGAGCTAGTGAGCAAAAAGTAACAGTATGGGCACTGCGGGATGAGTGGTGGGACCTAGCCTAGCTCCACAAGTACAAACCTACCTGATGCTCTGGGTCCATACTCTCGTGGGAGATGCATTCAGCTGCTGTGTAGACATACCCTTTTTCCAAACAGCTGATTCATTTTCCTTACTAATCCGGTCTCCCAAGAAATGAGGCCTTGCCCCTGTCCAATTACCCATGTTAAACCAGGCCTACAACCCTTAATTGCATTGATTGTATAATTAATGATGTTAGCGCTCCTAGTGCTTTGGAGAGGTGTCTGTTTTATTTTAAATCTAATAAACAAACATCAATTTTGTGTTTGAGTTTGTTGTCAAGGCTCAGGACTTGTCTTTTTCAGCATAGATGAGAATTTTAATTGCAAATGTTTTAATAGAAAATAAGATTTGTAAAATCTGAAATTCTACTCACACTTAGGAAACTATTTAAAGAAACAGGCACAAAACATCTTTCCCAACTTGAGACTATAAAATGGAAAGAAAGTAAAGAATTAGCAACAAGTAAGAGAAAAATCTGATTCAAATTTTAAAAATTGATTTATCATTTTTTCTTACATTGTGATATTTATCCACTCTGATCCAAAGCCCATTGCTTTGCTGGAACACTTCTGCCAAGCGGATGGGCTTTCTACGCCTTTGCCTGAATGCTCGACATTCACTATACTCAGGGCAGTTGCCACATCACCATTCCTTCTTAGGCATATCTGTTTTCCTTTTCTTTTTTATTTTCTATTTTTCCTCCGAGGAGATTTATAGTCACGGCCTCTGTGCCTCTTCCTAGAGCCTTTGTTTGCTTTTCTGTTAAGCAGCTGTTTGGCATATCTATTTTCCATTTGTAAGTGTCAGCTGCAAGCCTGCAGTCAGCTAAGCCCAAGCAGTGAGCTTCAGGGAGGCATAAAAATGGTGGAGAGATCTGGGGGATCCATTCTTGGGAAATGTTGAAATACCAGGTAAATAACTTTGTACCATCCATGGGTCGTGTCTGACAAAGAAAGCAAAAAATGTGAAGGTGGTAGTCTGCATTGTAAGCATTTGCTTGTCTTAAAAACAGATGAGAGCCTGATTGAAACATAGATGCAGCCAAACTTGGATGCATGACCCTTACATTCGGCTAAGTACTCTTTAGACAGGGAATTTCCCACACTTCACAGAAGAGCCCAAGAGAGTGGAAAAGAGAAGCAATATTAATTCATTGGATGGGGATTATTATTATTTCAGTAGCATCTCCAGTCAGGAGCCCCATTGTGTTAGGTGCTGTATAAACAAAATGAAATACAGCAGATGGTCAAAAAGCTTAAACACTTTCTAGACTCTACAATGCAGAAATCCACACAAATCCTTAAAAATCACTTTCTCTGGACCTATTAGATAGAAAAATGGGAATGTATTGATTTAAACCTATACAATGAAAAAGGCTCTGATCCTACAATTAGCCTACTCACAATAACATCTGAATGGAGCTCAATTGTCTTCAGTAGGACTTCAGAGAAGTGCAAGGGTATGTCCATGGGGCTCTGATTGCAGCATCAGTGCCATGGGACTTGTGCATGGGCATAATCTAATTTACACTGGTTCTGTAGAGAGACACCTAATTTATATTAGTGTAGTGAGTTTAGAATCAGGCCTTATATGGTTCATAAAAATCACTCATTGCTTAGTGAGTTTTATTGCTTAATCACTCATTGCTTAGCATGTTTTACCTAGGTATAAAAATGTGGGACCTGAAAGCATTCGCAAGTGTAATGCTCAATTTTTTTGTCTTAACAGTTTAAGTTCACCCTCTAAAATAATTTCATTTGATACACTCCATGTCATCTATGGAAACATTGCAAAGCTGCACTGAATAATAAAAATGTACTAGGGAATTATAAGTGGAGAAAAAGCATTATTAGAACACACAACCTTCCACACTAATGTCATGTTGCCCCTTTAGGCTTCAGCTTTTTTGCTTTAAAAATTATGAGAATTTGCAGGCATTGAAGAAGCCACCAGAGGACCTTCCCACAGGCCTCTCAGCACCGCAAATTAGAGAAAAATGGGATATTAGACAATAGGTTTGATCTTTCAAAGCATAGCTCCCACAGACCACTACACATTCTTGTGAAACAGAAATCAAGCATGCCTTGGCCCTGGTCCTGCAATGAGTCCCATGTCAGCAGACCCTTGCAGAATTCAGGCCGTTGTTTGCTCCCTTTGTAAGGAGTTATTTTCCAGGCCAAGGGTGTGTGTGCTGTATCAGGGAGTCTGTAACTCCAGCTACGGATCCTGACCTAGGTCTACTCCTGACTTTGCCCAGGTTAGATAAAAGAGGTATTCTATTGTTAAGGGTGGTGCTTAGTTTGGGGATTAATGCTGGGCCCCCTTCCTCCACAGGAGGAAGGGCGGGTGTTTGTGCAGAGGTGTGTGGCTGACACCTCTCCCCTGACACTGGGAATCCCCTACCTGTCAGATGACTGAGGAATGATGATGGGGTGAGCCTGTTGAGTATCTCCAGGCAAGAGCTGGAACCATACCTAGGCAGGAAACAGGATGAAGTACCCCCCAGCTGAAGAGCCTGGAATGAGGCATGGTGAGAGGTGCTGGAGCTGTACCTGGTGCTTTGAGGGACTGTTGGGACTTGGAAGACAACATATTGTTTGGACTGTGCTGGGGAATTCCAGATTATGGGGGTAGGACTTTTGTTATGATTTTCATGCATTGGACTTTGGTTTTAAGTTACCCCTGTAAGGACTATGTATGTGTGTGGAGAGTTTGGGTGCAGTCACTGGGGACTCTGCAAGAAAGTGGAAACTGAGGCAGGCACATCTGTCATGCTGCAGCCCACCACTAGAGGAAGCCCAGCTGGGCTTGCCTGCTCAGTCTGTTTTATCTTTAGTTAGCATGCCATCTAGAGGGAGAAATAAAACAAACGTGCCACCAATTGAACTGACTACCCTGTGCAACAACACTGGTACATGCTGGGAGGAATCTTGTTCTGGGATAAGGTAAAATCTCTTTGAGCTGATGTGTGAATGAGTCCCTTATTCAAGTCTGTTGTAAGAGACGGCTAAAGGGACCACACCTGAAAGAAACCCTCATGGAGTCTGCCCCCAGAAGACTAATATGCAGTGGTGGAGATACTGTGACCTAGTGTTTGGGGCGTGAGGAAGAGGGGGGGAGAGAGAAGAGAACATACAGAAAAAGACACACAAGGAGCAAGACACACCAGAAAAAAAAAAAGGGAGTAGCTGAAAGCACAGTGGCTGACACTGGAAGAAGGCTGCAGAGACATTCTGGGGGTGGGGGAGCAGGATGACAGAGTGCCCTGGGTGCTGTAAGCCAAAGAAGCGGTTTCCTGCAAGGATTCCTTCTGCACGTGATACTATACAGTTTTTGTAAATAAAACGAAACTGCAAAGAAAATACTAAACTCCAATGTCTGCTTCCAACTGGAATGTATCCAGGGCCCCAAATGTATTCAGTCAGGCCCCAAAGGGGCAACTGCACATTCTTCTATACTGTTGCACTATACAGTACTCTCATTACAGGACACTGGTGACTTTCCCCTTACACACCTGTGGGAGAAAGTAGGAGGCAGAGAGGAAAGAGGGCTCACTTTTACATGGAATTAAAAATATGCAGCCTGGATGCCAAATTTAATCTTTTAAATGCTTGGAGATGCAACCAGGGAAATTTCTTAGCTTTTCCTATCCATCCAGGCTTTGATGTCACCACAGTATCGGACGTAAGATTTTAGTACCGCCCATTGACTCTTTGATGGATAGTGGGTAGTCTGAGTGGTAGGGACAGAATCTATTTCCAGAGAAATGACAGTGTTTCAAGGCTCTAATTGTATTTCAAGAGCATAGCAAAGCAAGTGGAAGTTGTATAAACACACATCACAAGGTCAGTTTGTATTTTAAGCATCACACTTTTAATTACACAGGGGAAGACTGAAGCAGAAATTATATATACATATTTCCATTAAGAATAATAGGTGCAGAAAACTAACAAACAAAGTAATGCAAGTAGAATGAGCTCATTTGGGAAGAGCCAGATTGCAGTCAGGCCCTTGGCATGTTCACGAGAGAGGGGAAGGGACCCCAAGTATTTGCACCTTTGAGCCCTCTGCATACAAGGACTGCTCTTCGATTATGCTGCCAAAGCGAGTGGGGGAGGAGATAGAGGGAGGCAGGGCCCTGGCCCCTCTACAGCTGACAATCACATCCCTTTCCCCGCAAGCAAGTCAGTAACTTTAAAGGCACAACTGAGAGCAAAGTAAGGAAGTTATGCACACATTTCCCTTTATACTTGTACCAAATGACAAACGAACAGCAAAGAAGAAGAGGCCAAACAGAGCCCAGCAATGTACCACCACACAGTGATAGCTCAAGAAGAGTTCATGTGGTCTTTGCAAATTTCTATCGGGCTGCATTAATTAATTCTCACTAGGGTTGGGCAGAAAACAAATTGAGGCTTTGAAATTTGTTTTCAGTCCAAATTGGGACCAAACACCCTCTCTCTCTCACCTGCACCCCCCCAGAGATTAAGGCAGTCAGCTAGAGTGTTAGAAACCCTGCTCTGCCTGACTCAGATCTTGCCCATGGATCTCTCACATCCCAGGTGAGTACGATAGCCACTAGGCTATTCTAGGGTCTCTTTTGCTCCTCTCTGAATCCTCTTCTGGATCAGAGAAACCTTCTAGCCAAAAATTTCAAACAATATGTTTCCATGAAAAGTTTTGGTTTTCGCAAATCGGCATTTTGCTAGGGGCGAGAGTTCTGCTGCCTTTGCCAGTTCTACGCCAAGGCACGTTACTTCTAAAGGAAGTGAATTGTCTCAAGAATCCTCTGATGGTTTAAGCAACTAGTGGACTGGAGAAGCCGCTCTTTGGAGTTTTGATAGCAGTATTTGATAGAGACAAATGTACCTGGGAATTTAGGATCTGATACAGAACCAACTGAAGATGGCTTCAATGGGCTTTGGATCATACCCTAACTGCACTTTCCACTACAACTCCCACTGAATTCAACTGGAGCCAATATTACGCAGCACCTTTGAAAAATTACACCATTGTTAATAAAAGTGCCAATAATAATCAGTAAATAAAACTTAAAAGCCAAACTTGAGACACCTACTTTGGCAAAAGGTGTGCTGTATCTTTAAAAGTCTGCTAGTGTTCAGTCAGATCTAGCCATCTGGACCGATCATTTACCAGCAGGGAGATTTTGGGTAGCTTGTCATATCTCTGATGGGGAGATCTGACTTTGAGGCCCCAACATTGCAAGCTTTCCCACCTGGGCTCAGTGGCCTGTCTGTGCAGGGAAGCTTGCAGGATTGGAGCTGACGTACTGGAACTCTCCCCTCCCTTCAGTGCTGGCAGTTGAACTATATTTGTTAAAAAAAGTTTTACTGTTTTCTTGTGCGAGCGTACACTGAAATGTCGAACTGCTTGTAAAACCCACTGAAACATTAGATATCCCCTCATCTGTAGTAAACTGTTTTTATCACCATAAGCTCTTAGCAGCAGAAACTATATTTCTGAGTTCTGTACAGCCCCGAAAACACTGTAGGTGCCACACAAATAAGCAACGATCGTATTTTGCAAGATTTTACTCTAACATGCAAGCTGACATTTACTCACTTTATTACCATTTGCCTAATAATTCGGCACAGTCACGTGTAGAAGATCTTCTGCCTTCTCTCAGTTAACAGACTATTAAGCTTTCCCCTAAGAGTAATAAACTCTTGTAACATGGCAGGGCAGCAGTTCACTTTGGCACTTTTTTCAAAGTGCAAATTTGTGTTTCAGATCTGTGAACATTGCCCGAAACAACTTTTGCCAAGTTGATGCAAAGGAGACATTCACTTCAAAGGTCACTTTGAGCATTTCTCAAAGGAGGTGTGAATATATATATCTCGCATATAATTCAATCTAAAATGTTTTAACCTGTCTCCTTTAATTTTGACAAAAAATACTGTATATTTTAGTAAAGATACATATATAATCTGCAGAGGCTGTGAGCTGCTGAGCTAAGAGATATAGGGCCTCATCCTGCACTGAAGCCAATGGTAAACGCCTATTGACGTCAGTGTACAAGAGCAGGCCTCGAAAGACCAGTGCATGATCTGACCAAGTTATATCGCCAGCTGCACTGTTTTTCAGTATGAGTGACTATAAACAAAGGAGTTTGTGAGCAATCTCTCAGAAAAGCAGCGAAGTTTGTCTGCAAAGTATAAAAGCTACTGCTATTGTGTAAGGCCAGTTTTTAGTTAGTTACACAACGTGTGACCTTCTGGGAGCCACCCAGACCATTAAGGAGTTTGTTACCGCCTGCCCTGCAGCTTGAGAGTCTTTATGCTGTGCAGCTTTTGTTCAGATCCCTAACACCAGAAGTCTGCCCACAAGCACAATGTCTCAACTTGCTTCCAGCAGCCTAGTTACTCCCTTCCTCCCTAACCACCTTTCCACATCTCACCAAATCCATCCTGCCCAAGTTCCTAATTATCAGACACTTGGACTTTTCCCCCATGGTTCATTACACCTGAAGGTGTGAAACCAGCCCCTCAGTTATCAGCTCACTTTGGCACACACATTCCACACAGTTTGCACACTAGAGACCTACATGGGTAAAAATAAACAATGTATTTAACAGAAAACCCACAGATTGAAAGATGAAATAGGAAGAGCAAATATATGTTACAGAGAATACAAACAAATATGCAATCTCAGGCTTTACACTTAAGTATTAGATAAATTCCCTCTTCTAATGTAAGTTACCTATTGCCTTTGAACTGTTCCCCAGCATACCTACTAACAGTAGGGGGGATCCAGCATTCACGAAGCTTCCCGCTCAGTTTCTGGATGATAGCTTCAGTCTCAAACCTCCTTTTCAAAGCGTTTCCCCCACCCTTTCTGTCATGGTGGCTCGTGGTTAGTCAGAGTGGGGGAAATTCCCAGTTGCCTCAATATCTTTCCATTAACTCTAATGGCCCGCCCCCGGGTTGTGCAATGGATCATTACTTGAGTCCTGTTTTGTGTAAACACCTGGCTTGGGGGGTCTCCCTGCTATGAGGTGGAACAGAAGTTTATGAGCACAGTTCTCTATTTACATAAAATCAGTGTGTGTACACACTGATTATCACGTTTGAACATAAGCTTTCATAGATGATCTTACTGGGTACATTCTATAGTACAACAACATTGTATGCAATCTGTTGATTTGATGACTCATTCTTTGGTAGGGTTGCCAACCCTCCAGGATTGCCCTGGAGTCTCCAGGAATTGCAGATTAATCTTTAATTAGAGATTATGTCATATGAGGAAACCTCCAGGACTACCTCCAACCAAAATTGCCAACCCTATTCTTTGGGGTTCAAGTTCCCCTGTTCTTGCCTTGTGTTTCTGGACCCTGACTGTCTCACCCAGTAAAAACAAAAATCATAGCCGAGTGAGAGCATTTCCTTTCAGCAGGGAAATGAAAAGGTCTGAGCGTTCACAGTTTCATGGGCTTTGAGGCCAGAAAGGATCACTAGATCTAGTCTGACCTGAATAACACAGGCCATAGAATTTAATCCTGACTAAAGCACGTCTTCCACAAAGGCATGCAGTCTTGATTTGAAGACTTTAAACAAACTACCAAGGGAAATGGTGAAGTCCCCATCTCTTAAAGGATTAATCAGCCTCCCATTTATAGATTTTGAGCCCCACTGAAGGTCTGAAGCCCTGAAGAGCACATAGCAATACTAGGAAACTAAGGAGTTCCTATGCTGAACTGCATCAAAACAAGACTGATGCCTTCAGGTATTCATACAACATCTATAGCAGACTTTCAGGAATACATTTCAAGATCATCTACTGTGTAATTCAAAGTCAGCCTAAAAACCTGGTGGTCCAAAGCTTCTTTCTTCACAATAGCCATATCACCCATAATTTCAGTCTCTTTCCCCTCTCCTACAGGTAGTTTTCATTGTAAATTCCGCAAAAGACGTTTGTCTTAAGGCAAAGTCCAGTGCTATTTTTTTTTGACTTGCTCAGAGAAGACTACATTGCCAGCTGTCTTTTTTGACAAAGTAAGGGCCAGGACTGAATTGCATGCATCGCTGCTGCACATACAAGGTTGTGCTCCTCTGACAGTTAAAGAAGGCAAGCAAGATGGTGCCTGACGCCTCTGCATCATCTCCTCCACAGACGCC
Organism: Eretmochelys imbricata; assembly: GCF_965152235.1. Lineage (NCBI taxonomy): Eukaryota > Metazoa > Chordata > Testudines > Cheloniidae > Eretmochelys > Eretmochelys imbricata. Next base: position 177,615,270 of record NC_135572.1, on the reverse strand, counting down.
TGCTCATTTTTACATAGCTCTTGCTCATTTGGAGATCCAGATGCACTCTACCTTTCTGGCTGATATTCAGGGTCCAGTCTCAGACAAAAACCTAACAGCTGAGCAGTGTTGCTGCAGGTTTTGAAAGGAGTGGTAGAGGTTGAGGGAGAGAGCACTCGGGACTAACAAGCTGCTTGTATCCAGACATTACATGATACCCTAGACCACAATATCTAGGACACAGCTCTACATTTCCTTTGAATCTCTGTGGTTTCTCTCTCCCATTGGACTCAAATGTCAGCTTCTAGCAACACAACTTTTTACTAGAGATCCCAAACTATACTCTGAGGTGTTTGTGTTTTACAAACCTAGCTGGAATTTATTTTCTTTTTTTTTTTTTTAAATCTCAAGGGCAATTCAATCAATAACTTCTCTCCCCCTCTTCCCCCAAGAAAGTTTTGTATATATGCTATGTATACATACACGTATACCCAGAAAGCTGTGGTATGCTGACACTAGCAAATGCCCTTGTCTGGGAATATATACTGAACTCCTTTTTAATTGAAAAATCTCTTTTCTGCTGGTTTCACTGTGTGTACTCTGCCTTTTATGATTTTATAAATCCCTGTTTTCTGAATTGCATAGGGTACCAAATGTTCTGGTCAGACTAATCCAAAGGATCAGACCACCATCATCTTCCTTTGTTTCCAACTTAACTTCAAATCACATTCATAATCGCTCACTAACTTTACAAAGCTGCCTCTGAACTTATTCCACCCTATTTCTCTCACCTCCTCTTGCTCTTTCACCCACTCACTCAGTTTATTCTTCTCAGGTTTCATTATTCAGTTTCTTGCTCGTACATTTCTTTATATGATGAACGCTCTATTACTTGTATTGTTCCATCCAGATCTCTCTCTAAGGCATTTCTTTTCAGATTCTATCATAAAACCCCCCTCATCACTTTAATGGGCAATTGATTCTAAAACCCTCTCTCTTTCCAGTCTCCCTTCATCAAGCCTGCTCTACAGATGGGACATGTCTCTTCTCATACTCCAAGAATGAAATTTGTCCCCTGCAGAGGGGTCAGTCCCAGGCCTCTGTCCACCATCTAAGTTCCACTTATGCCTTCAAAAGAATTTCACCTCCAGTGACTTTCCCCCTTTAACTTGTTTCTTTCACAATAACTTTTGACAATGACCTCTACTAGATTCCTTCACCACCTCTAAGTTGTACCAGCACTTAATGTACTGTATGTGCCTGAACTGTTCTGTGTTTGTAATAGGCTGCAAATTCCTTGAAGCATGTCTCCTTATATTTTTGTATGGCACCAATCACACTGATGGTACTTAATAAAAAACTGCTATAGCCTGCAAGAGTACTTACTCTACACAACTGCTGGTTTAAACGTCTGCTGTTCTGCTGTCCATTTTCTTACTGAATTTTTCCTTTTTGATAAGAGTCATTGTTCTGATCTCTGATGTGTATGTACACACATTTTTCTCTCTTTGTAACATGTTGAACTTTTTATGATGGACTTTAAAGACAAATTATATTGCAGTGTACAAAAATTCCTTCCACATAAATTCACACACTTCAGACCGTTCTAGGTTAGCTGGGGACACAGTCTCTTAAAGGTTCTGCACTTTCACTTTCTTCATAGCAAGCTTTCTTTTTTAAACCCTAAAAATAATCTCAGAAAATAAAAACATTTGTTGGACCCTGCCTTAATCCAACAAAAGTAAAAAGAGGCTGTATTAGATGGGAAGCCCCATGTTTAGCTTGCCCTGTTTTATCTATAAGTATATCACAGATGATAAACAGAGGACTAAAAATATACTGTAATCCTGAAAACTGGAACAAAGCCTAAGTAAAAGGGCTGAGGAAAACATACTGAGGAAAGAAAGAAATCCTCACCAGGTTTCCACTAGCACAGTAGAAATAGAGCATTTCCACTATACGGGGGCATGAGGATTCCCAAACCAACTAGGGATTAGACCTGCTGTGTGATCATCAGGGCTGCAGTCAGTTTGTACAGGGTCCAGGTCAAAATTTAAAATAGCACTTTGACCCCATTTTAATTTATTCCCCAATGAGGGGAACCCTTTCCTCTCACACTTCTTCACCTTCTTCTTCCTTATAGCCATCCCCAGTTTGTTTTTTTAACCAGCTTGTTTAATTCATTTTATTTAATTGTTTTATGTTTTAAAAATATTTCCTCTCAACAGTATTTTTTTTTTTTTTTAAATCCAGTCACACTGTCTGACCGCAGGCAAGATGACCAAGATAGGGCCAGCATTGCAGAGAGATGATCAGGTAACAGATGCAGAGACAGCAAGCAGAAGAGGCCAGAATTCTGGAGTTTCTCTTTTGCTCTGTGGTTCCTTACTTGCTGAAGTCAGTTTAGTCATCTGGGGATTGCCAGCGCATAGCAGCAATGTGACCCTGGGATTCCCCCACCCCACAGGTTGTTGGTTTATCTAGTCTAAATATTTTAAAAGGTCAAATTTGCTGGTTTTGGTATAGCAGGCCTCATTCAGATGTAGAAGAGCAAGTTGTTTTGTTATCTAGCTGAGTTACTTATGGACCCCATGAATATAGAATCTGAGTACCTCATAATCTGCAATTGATTTAACCTCCCTGACACCCCTGTGAACCAGAGAAGTGCTATTATCCCCCTTTTACAGGTGGGAAAGTAAGGCACAGGGAGGCTGTGACTTGCGCATGATAACACAGGAAGTCTGTGGCAGAGACAGCAACTGAACCAGGGTCTCCCAGGTCCCAAACGAGTGCCCTCACAACTGGACCATTCTTCCTCCTATGGGTAAATTAGTTGTAATGTGGCTTTGTGCCAGAATGGTAAAAACAGCTTTAGCAGGAGTCAGGATGTGTCTCATAGTGATACCTAGGCCACAGCACTCAGTTTTTGGCACTAAAAAACTCCTCCGTGTACATATTTATATTGTGGTTTCTGTTTGACTTTATATTATTTCCCTTACCGGTCCCCCATTCCAAGAAGGGCTCAGCCAGTCATTGTACTGTGTACCAGGCACTTCCACCTTCCCTGGCAACAGAACCCCATGCTGCTTACGAGGAGGGAGTTGCAGAGAGAAATGATACATGTGGGTAGGGAGGGGATCAACAGCTGCCACTCGTGCAATAGCGGTGGAGGCAGGTGTGAACAGGGACCACTGCCCTCATGTGAGGTTGCATCTGCCAGTTTCAAGACAATACTATCCACATTCATTTGATCCCTGAAAACTCTTTTTGCAGCACCAGAGCCTGCTTAACCAGCTCGTCTGTTTGTATAGCAATAAAAAGCTACATACTCAGCCTAGAGAGCATGTAGATAACCTCATCACCCAATTCTTCCTCATCTCAAACTAGCAGAGTCACTGTCTCTTGATCTTGGGACTGCTCAGGAGGTCCCACACTCCCAGCATGGTCTTTGCCAAACTCCTGATCTGGCTCCTCATTCCATGTAGTGGATTGGAGTCATTGTTTGTCTTCTCCCTTCATCATCCTTAACAGTGGGCAACAGCATAGCTGACTGTGCTGAACAGTGAGCTCTAAGAAGTCTTCATTCATCCCTAGCCCATTACTGTTCCTGGGCCTTATTCTATTGCACCTTTAGGCCCCAACCTTTTTCTTTCTGCCAAGGTTTGTTGGACACCAGGTCATACACCAGGGTGTTCCCAATCAGAGTTTGGCTGCAACCATACCTCCTAGGCACCAGTGCACAGACATCTGCTTTTGGCCAGCAGATGGCATGCTCATAGGAAGTCTCCTTCTGCAATACCCTTGCTGTTAAAGGAGTTGAACAATGGCGTTGTTGATGCTTGTAAAATGATATGCAATGATAGGTCTGTGAAAAGCTATTTGTACAGGTAAAGCTCTTCTAGTAGCATCTAACTAGACAGTGATCAGACTCCAATGCCATTAGGATTATACCAACTCTTACCATCAACCATGGCAATGCATCAGTGAAGACAGGCACCAGGGAGGACCCCAGGATGGTTAGCTTCGCTCAGAATAACTCTTCTAAATAATGGTGCAAATGCTGGTCTACTTCAGCAGCCATTTTGTGTGTAAATAGGTTGTGTGTTACAGGTGTGCTAGGGAACCATGTGATGGCTCACAAGCCAAATTTTATTTGCGTAGGCTCAGAGTGTTTGTTGACCTTTAGAGCACAGTAGACAGGCGCCTCTACTTACACATGCATTTGTCGGATGATGCAAGGGGAGGAAATGCAATGAGAGGTATGGAGCAGTTTTGAGCAAGGAGTCACTTTACCTAAAGTACTAATTAGTTGTCTGTTCTATTTTGCGTAAGTGTGCTTAGCCTATACATTTTTGGCTAAGCACACTTCATAAACTGTAAAAATAAAACAAACAGCAGGAGATCTGGTATACCAGAAGGAAAAGGGAGAGACAGCAATGCCTCTGCAATACACTGACAGAGGGAGATGAAGAAAAAATAAAGTAGTGCAATTCTACCACAATGAACAAAGTTTCCAAATGCCAAGCAGATAAAGAGAAAACACAATAATGAAAGTTCTGTTGTGAATTACCTATACTTCAGGCAACCCTTTAAAGAGTGTATTCAGTGCGGGTACTGCTGCCTCTTCACGGATAATTATTTCTTCAGGGGTCAGGATTTTACCCTAAAGCTTCTTGTTCGTGTGTTCAATATGTACTCAAAACACAACTGAATAATATTACAGTGCCTAGCACCCTAGGGTCCTGTTCCATGACTGGGAATCCTAGGCACTATGGTAATACAACTAGTAAACAATATTAAGAAAACATTTGAGTTTCAGCAAGCCCTGCAATTGCTAGATTTCCAGATGGGAGGCTATGAGCAGCACAGGAAAAGTCTGAACCTACTCTAATTTATGTTTGTCAACACTGCTTCTGATTTCTTCCCTTTTAGCACAAGGCACCAAACTAAGCACTTTCCGTTGTCCTCTCCACTGACTAAGGAGCGCTTTTTTCCTGTATCTTCTTCCATGTTTCCCCTAACTTCTAAGTTCATCTCTGATCAATGATGTAGACTTCAAAAAGAAAATACCACATCTCTCTCTTATTTGTCTTATGTCCTTTCTGATGTTCTCTCCTTGAACTAATACTTTCTATCCAGTGGCCTTTGTAAAAAAAAAAAAAAAAAAAAAAAAAAAAGATAACATTGGTTTAAGAAAAGTGTGGATTTGCACTCCACACTCCTTTCTTTCTGCCTTGCTATGCAGCTTCCTGAAATATAAACAGATTCTGGGGTCAGACCCAGCTATAGGTCACCTCCTCTCTTCTCAGTGGGCAGCCATATCACAGTGCCTTAGGTTAATACTTACAGCTGGAGAATGCTAGGTATGGCATGCAGTCATGCATAATGCAGTACCTTTCCGAAGAAACATTCCCCTACCATTTTTTTGTCCAACAAAAACTATATTACGATATGTTTTTTTCTTTACCCTTCAGGTGGTATGGTCAGGTTTCCACACAGTTATAAAATTAGATGAGAGGACTCAAAGCAAGAGGAGTGGAGGAAAAAGTAACGTCTGAGTTGGCTTTGACTGGGATAAAACAGACCCCACCACCTGCAGGGATTACCTGACCCAAATCCTTTTAGGTTTCCAAACTTATTTACAAATAAACCAGTTTTTAGTACTGAGGGATTTTTTACCTGTGGATGGTTCTTCAGCTGGTGTAAACCAGGGTAAATTCCATTGACTTCGCATGAGCAGAGGAGCTGGCCTGCTGAGTTTTAGTTTTACCCGGGCTTCCCGGCTGTTGCTAGTTCTTTAATATTATGAAGTATTAATTCAAACACTAAGGGCCAGATACTCCCAAGTTGCTACACTGAATAGAAGAGCAAAGGGGGACAAAAAAGCCCCTTGAAATGTAGCCGACATGGCGAAGCAATGACACTGCAGCATGTTGTCCTGTGGCTCCAGAGAAAGTCAAAGTCATGGCTGTGAATCTGGAGGGGGGTAATGCTAGGTCAGCACCAAATTATGGTGAGATGGTATGAAATCTCAGTTCAGTTACTGCTAATTTGTGTAATCTGGGGCACAAATGGTACCTGCAAAATTAAAGGTGGGCCTAGATCTGAGTGGTTGCACCACCAACTACTCATTTTGCATCCACGCACAAAGATGAAGGATGGTCATGTAGTTAAAGGCACTGCACAAGTACTCAGGAAATCAGTCTTCTCTTCTCGGCTTTGCAACAGATTTCCTGTGTGATCTGGGGAAGTCACATGCTGGGCTATTTGCAGAAGATGGGAAAGGCTATTATGGGATTCTCAGAAAACAAAGGGACTTTTAAGAGCAGAATATGGATGGTACCTGTACTTTTAAAATATTTTCACTCTTCTCCCTCCAAACTGGGTAGGCACGCAGTCTAATCCTGAGTTCTCAGGTCACTGGGATTTTCAAAAAGCATAGTCTAGTGCTGTAGTTTCTGTGCATTACCAGGCTGCCAACTTCAGAATTGCCACTTCCTACCACCAACGGAAGGACACTTCACTGCTTCTCTCCTGTGTCACCTGTGATATAGTAAGGCATTACAAAAAGCACATCTGTCCGTGAAGAGACAGAAAAAGCCCACTCCTTTAAAAAAATAAATATATATCTTATACTTACAGCAGCTTTCTGTGCTGACGTTGCAAAAAGGGAATATGAAAACAGGAAGTTTCCTAAATACACAAGATCCTAAGCAATACCTTTGTGTGTCAGGACACTTCAAAGACTGCTTGTGTCGGGACAAACCGTTCCAGCCACCATGCTAAGTTCACATCTCACTCTCTCTGTCCTAGTATGATTTGTAAAAGCTGACAACTTGGAGACTGTCACCTTCCTGTGGGCACAGAGACCCAGGCAGGCAAATATCAGGAAACCACATAAATAGGACAGATACCTGAATGTCCCAGAGGCCATACATGAGTACTATGCTCCTGGGGGAATTTTGCACAACTACGCATGTGCAGAATTCATGTCCCCCACAGATTTCTTTGCTTCCCTGCAGAAAAATGACTTTCTGAAGGGAAAACAAAGGTAAGCCGCAAAAGCGGTCATGTGCCCCTCCCCAGCAATGCAGATGTGTCATTTTGGGCACCTGGAGCAGCTGGTGGAGAGGTAAATCACTGCAGGGGAAAAAGGCAGGGCTGAGGATGCCCTGTCTGGTGGCTCCCACCCTGTACCAGGCTCAGATGCTAGTCCTGGCTGGGGCGGATGGGACTTGCCCTTCCCCTAAAAGGAGCGGCCAGGTCCAGGTCAGACCCACCCCCAGAAACCTCCCTGGTTTCACCAGAGAGCTCTGCACACACACCTCCCACCCCCATCACTCCTCAGCCATGAGGGAAAGAATCATAATATGGGGAGCTGCTCCCCTATGTATCTGGTCCCTACCACACCCAAATCCCCCCCCACTGAGGTCCCCCACACTTGAACCCCCACCCCATTGAGTCTCACTTCCTGCTGTGGAACCCCCCCCCCCAACCCCATCCCCCTTCAACCAGACCCGCACTCCAACCCCCACCCTGACGAGCCCTCTGCACCCAGACCCCCAACCAGCAGCATCTGGACCCCCCATTCACCATGCCCCACTCCCCCAGCACCCCTATCTGCCCCCACTAATCCCCTACACCCAGACCCTCCTGCTGAGCCCCAAACACTTTCACCTGGACACCCCCCTGTCCTCGAGTCCCCTTGCCCCTGAACCTGGAATCCCCCAACGAGCCCCAATGCATCCAGATACCCCCATCCCGCACCCAAACCCCACACTGAGCCACCCACACCCCGACTGCCCCACATGGAACCCTCTCACCCCACACCTGGATCCCTTCCACACACTTGGATCTGGCAGGCTTGGCCTGCCTATCCACACCTGGTGCGGAAGGGCAGGGCCCCAAAGGCGTTTCCGGGGCAGACCTGGATCTTGCACTGTATCAGGGTTGGGTGAAGCCCCACCACTAAGCCCATGTCCTGGGCGGAGTGGGGGTGCTCCAGCATGGCTGTTGGGAACACAGACCACTGGCTGCACAGAGGTGGGAGATCACCCTTCAGCTTCCCCCGCATCCCTCCCAGGTCTGGGTGAAGGGGGATGAGATTTATTTATTGACAAATAGAATTTGTAGAAATTTAAAATATTTTGCGCACTTCTTTTCTGGCATAGAATTTCCTGAGTAGTAGTACTAGGTGTGATCACCACCTGTGGGGTTTTCTGTGGAACTGTTCAAAATAATTAGATCAGAGCAGACGAAAAATTAACTAACACCTCAGAGTGAACGGTAACTGATGTACCCCCAATCCCAAGGCCTCCCATCACCACCCTTCATTCTGTGACTCACACTGGAAGCATATACTCCAAGAATACTAACTTTGATCACAAATTGTAGCGTAAAGCTTATCTAATGGGCACAATTGCTGGGAAGTTTTAGTTTAGCATTTAGAAAATTTATTTTTCTCATGGAACCACTCAGAAATTTGGAAATAATAGCTATGAATTGAAGGTACCCAAAGTCTCAATGGCCGACCAGGTGCTGGATGCAGCAGGCGCTGTCCATACTGTGCTTTCTCGCTGGTGGTATGAGAATTAACAAGCATGGAAACCTTCTGTGCCCTGACACTGTACCTTCTAAATACTGTTTCAAAGGGATACACTTTTATAATGGTCAAAAACAAACAGGTTAGTGATGGATATTACCCCTACAGACTCCCCCCCCCCGATGCCTCAGTCAGTGTCAGAACAACAAGAAGGGCCACATCCTGCCCCTACTTGCTTTCCCCCACCATTTAGCTTGAATGAATCACAGTTTCACATGGAAAAACCTTGGTCTTGCTGCCTGGTTTAAGGTGAGCATATTTTACCAGAAACAAACAGCCCTGTGGAGTGTTCAGTGTGATAAAAGTGTTTGGAGGGAAGAGAAAACTTGTAGGGGTGTAGATATTATCAAAGATATTCTCTTTGATCACCGAGTGCTAGCAGCATTTTGTTCAGCAAGTCCAAATGTTTGTTCAAACCAGCAACAGAGCTCTGCATAGACTACCTATGCCCATTCAGAATCCTATTGATCTCCAGTTTCTTCCTACTTCAACATCAGACACCTTTTGTTTCGTGTGTTTAACCCCAGAGAAGTTATTGTACAAAGAAATTAAGATTTTCTTGTAGAGACTCCAAAAATTGAAAAAAAAATTCGCAATTAGGGTCACATAATTTGCCAGCAAAATTATCTACCTGCTCAATTAATGTCCTGGTAACACTACTGACTCCAGTGAAGCTCTGTGAGGGTACCAAAGCGCTTTGAGATCCTTCAGAACAAGAAGGCGTTACATGCAATAAGGGCCTGACCGCACTGTAATCTATGGAGTTTTGTATCAACTTCAATGGAAGAAGGATCTGTCCCGCCCCATCGCGTCATACTTTCCAGATGAAGTTTCCTGACAATCTTATGAACAGATATTTATCATCCTGTCTGGCAGTGCAGACAAAGAAAATGTCTAATCAATTAAAACTGAATCTGAATTACTTTCCTGCAGTTGTGCAACTCCACATACAGTACGTTTAAGAACAAGTTCTTCTAGTACTTGCTTAAAATTCTGTGGTGGAACACAATCTTCTGCACCCCTCAGTTATTGCTGTTCACAGTAACAATTACGGAGGACATTTACACATATCAGAATTAAAAATTATGTTGAATCTTAGGCTGAGAATCTTATCTGTTTTACTAACTCATTTCCACCAATTTTCATTGGTTTCTTACTGCATATTTTGTTGAAGAAAATGTGGGGTCCTTGAAATCCTGCAGTTACTTTTGGCTGATGAAAGTTTACATTACTAGTGTGGTGCTACTGGACCACGAAGACTCAAAACAGAAAGGACACATAGTAAAGTAGATTTAAAAACCATCAACACAATGCATTTTTCTCATTTATTCAAATTTTCTGCAGGAAGTAAACACTGAAAGATTTAAAAAAAACTTCACTCTGCAGTATGTACAGGTTTGTGACATCACATGAAGAAATTAATTTCTAATAAAAAATGAGACCAGTTATATTACTGAAAACACATCACAACAAACTTGGTTGCAGTAAACCCCAGAATTCTTATGTATGGCAATGAGAACTGTCATTCCATTGTTTTAAAATGGTGAAATACTCCTGGTACAATATTTCAATTATTTAAAATAGAGTTCAAAACGTATATGACCGATTACAATTGTGTGAGTTCTTTATGCTTTAAAAGTAGTTTTGAGGTTTTTTTCAAGACCCTTTTGATTTGAAGCACATTCTTTCACAAAGCTAAAATACCACAACAGAAGTCATGTCCAGAAATGGAATACTGTTGTGTGTTTTGATGAACTGACCTGACTTTAAGACATTTTTGCCAATGCACAGGGTCCCCCATGCACTTTTCATGCAGAAGGTAATCACAACTTTAAATAAAAGGTATTTTCTATACATTCTTCCAGACTTGCAACTGTATACTTACATGCAAAAGTTTTTAAATCTATGTGATCATATTTACACTTATACATGGAATATACATAACCAAAAACAAGATTAGAAGGTTTTTTCCTTTCCATTAGAATACAAAATATGTATTTTTCATTAAGGAAAACACTATTTACATCACCTTTTAAAAACCAATTTCAACATATTATATGTTTAACAAGTCAATTTATTTACATATATAAATATATATAATATATACTTACCAGTTTACTCCTCTGTAAAATGCTGCAGAGAACAAACTGGTAATATTTCACAGACGTCAATGAGAGCTGTAATACTCTTTTACTGACAACATTTAGCAGGGAAATTTTAAATCATTCATATCTTTTTTTTTAATCGTAAATTAAACATTTTAAAGTGTTATAAACAATAGATGGCTAAAACAAGTGAAAAATATGGCTGAATTCCATTTCAATCTTCTGATCTTCATAAACTGTTTCACCTGAAATGATGGTTTAGTCATATCAGTGGAAGCCTCCCTAACCTTTATTCTTTCTATGGTCACATGCACCTTAGCAGTTTATGCTTCTAAAACTGAGGCAGAAGAGAAACCAGAAATAGCAATTCTGCCCTCAGTCCTCCATACCTCATTTCCCATTGAGACTTAGTGCAATTCTCGGCTCTCTCCACCCCAGCTATCATATTCTACATGAATATTCTACACTCTTATCTAGCTGCAGTGCAAGCCCCTCTTCCTCCATGGTGCTGCAAACCTGGATTTTGTTAGTCAGGTCCCACAGCAGTATTCATCAAACTTGCAACCTCCTCCTAGACTACTATTCTCATCCATAGTATGATAATTTAAGCTCCTTCCATGCAGATCTGAAGAAGAAGGGTCAAGTTGCAACCCCAACCACTTCCTCTCCCACTTTTGTCCCCCACTCCCACAACTGGGAACCCTCTATTTGAGGAGTGGTAGTGGAGAAAGCCACCAACTGCGTACGCGTTGGAAGAAAGGGTCTACTAGTCATGGGGCTGAGGATTACTAAGGATAGAGCTGTGAGAAAGTGCAGAAACACAGAAACACAAGGCCTCTGTATGGATGATCTTAGTCTATCACTGATCCTTCAGAATCCATTGCTGGTGAAGCAAACCCTGCCCCTGCATGCTGTTTGATGGAACAATTAGGAAGAGAAACCCATAAGAAGAATTTTAGTGATCTCCCCCCCTGTAACTCCTGGGTGAGAGCTAACAGAGAGGGCTATCAGGCCTTTTAGGTTCAGCTAAACCCTTTCCAATTGGTTTCAGCTTGCCAATATGGATAGGGACAAACCAGGCTTTAAAATTTTCGTTGCTAGGCAAGAATCACATTGGTATTTGGGAAGCTAAAGTGGACAATAGTTTTGCCCCATCCACCAGTGGCTAACCAAACAGTATTAAGTAACCAGTTTAGCAGGAACTGTGTGCCAGAAGAGTGCCCTCACTTCTTTTCTAGGGTCTTACTGATCGTTGCAAATTCTGCCATGGGTGAGGTTTTTCTATCAACATGTTCTAAAATTATATTATGCTGTACTGTAATTTACTGACGTCTTAGAATTTTAGTTCTCTTTCATTAACCTCATCTAAAAGGAAAGCTAAATTGTTAACGGTTAAAACATTTTAACTTAAATGTCACATAAGCTTTAGAAAACAAGTTTAAAAACTATATATTATAAATAACAATAGACTACCATAGAATAAATACAAGGTAAGCACCCCCTAGGGGATTCTGTCTCACTTCTTGCTAGGGTTGGTTAGAAGACAGCGAAGTCTGATGTTCCCCCATTTTTCATCAGAATTTTGTTATGACAGAAGTTTTCCAATCACATCTACTTCACTCACATTCAAGCTGCCTCCTACTGTGTATGAAGTACGCAGTGCTCCTCAAGTAAACTACATCATTGTATTTATTCTAGTGACCATCTATTATTCTATGTTTCATAGCTATATACATGTAATTTCAAGAAAAATGATCACGTAAGACTCTAAGAGACATGTTTCATGGATGGAACAAAATGCCGTCTTTTTCTAATATTTATGTCAGGCTGATTCAAATAAAAAGATTCAACTCCAATGGAAATAATCTAAAATATAGTTTACCTTGTTAATTTCTATGACATTTTATTTGTTAGCAGGCCACTTATTATAAATGCTAACTATGAAAGACAAACAAAAAAACCTTTTTTTTTTTGTAATTTACTGCATAGCTGAAGTCAGGCTAGTGATAATGAAATTTAAAATAATATTAGACTCATGTGAAAGTTTTAAAATACATATCTCCTTCATACAGCTCAAGCATATATTAAGCTTTGCCCGGACAACATAAAAATGTATTTTTTATTCCCTCTATAAATCTCTATACCTTGTGGGATGTTTTGTATAGGGCACTGTTAAATATTTGTGTTCCCTAACACACTACAACTTTGATTATCTAGATAGTATCAGGATTTTGTTCATAACATAGGGAATTTTCAATGAAATAAGCAGCTATTGAGAACATGATCCAGTATTGGATAAATTAGGTTCAGCAGTACTTATGGTTATTAATACAGTTACTTTTGTTTTGGAGGAGTGGGGGGAGGTAATTCTTTGCATTTTTCAATGAATGTTTGGTGCTTCTTGGCATTCATGTGTGCCACTAGAAAAGCGTGCTGCTCAGCTTTTCCCACACAATGCTTTCAATGTATCTCAGCTTTGACCTACAACTCTCCACTACTCCAGTCCAAGGCTGATTTTGAAAAAATGCTGCCAACATTACAAAATGTTGGGTGGAGGCAGGGGAACAGAGGTGACAGGCCATTTCTGAGATGATATCCACTATGGAATAGAACAAAACCACCAATCTTATTTTCACACACACAGTGACACCTAACAAACTGTTCTGAATCTAGGTTTTCAGGGATGAAAGGCCAGCGTATTAACCACAGATCAGCTGCTCACAGAGTAATAAATATTTGCAGAATATGCAGTTACAGGAAGACCACCATGTTTTCCACCACTATCTCACAATTTCCACTGAAATATGGAATATGTGTTCTATAAATACCGTAACTGTTCTTTTAACAGGAAGCAACATGGTGCTGAAAAAACATTTTGCTTATGTGTTTCACAAACTGGTATCAATGGCAGTTTTCTGGCCACAGAAGACGGGTCTGTTTATTCCAAAATTACAAGATGCCTTTTTTACCTTCCCTTTATACGTCTGCATTTAAACTCCTAGTGGCACAACTGCATTGTAGACACATCCTACACTGACAGGAGGGGTTCTCCCATCAGTGAGAGGCGGTAGCTAAATTGATGGAAGAATTCTTCCTCTGACTTAGCCCTGTCTACACTGGAGGTCAGGTCATCTTAACTGTGTTGCTCAAAGGGTGTGGAATTGTCACACCCCTGAGACACATAATTGGGTCAACTTAATATTGACTGGTTTCAGAGTAACAGCCGTGTTAGTCTGTATTCGCAAAAAGAAAAGGAGGACTTGTGGCACCTTAGAGACTAACCAATTTATTTGAGCATAAGCTTTCGTGAGCTACAGCTCACTTCATCGGATGCATACTGTGGAAACTGCAGAAGACATTATATACACAGAGACCATGAAACAATACCTCCTCCCACCCCTTTAATATTGACTGTTGACTTGGCTTAAGACAGGGGAAGCAACAGGTAAAAGTGGACCAAAAAGACTTTTTTTTTTTTTTTTTTTTTAAAACAGTGTAGATGAAAATCTGCTTTTTATATAAAATGCTAGGAAAACCTAGAAAACAATCTTTAATCATAACCCCTATTTTATATGACTACTACTCCGGGTTCTGCAGAATGTTCTAGTCAAAAGCAAGTGGAAGGGGGGGGGGGAAAACCCCACCACACCATGATTCGGGGATAATCACAAAAATAATTAAATAATAAGAACACAAAATTTGGAAGCACTAAAAATTACATTTCAGTGCATTTGATTAATTAAACACTGACAGATTACTAACTCTACTCTACTACTACCCTGGATGGACTGTTCCATTTCTTAAAAAAAATTCTTAAAGTTTCACAAAACGTATTAAACACATATCAAAGGTTACACTGTCTCTATGCTTAAACCGCCAAAAAAAAGGGAATATACTACGTGGAAAGAATGAAATGCAGCAGAATGCATTACCACCACCTTGGCTGTATGCTTACTTTATTTTATACCTAAATACCTGTTGTTCCAAATAAGACTTCAGTCACAGACTATTCATAACTTACTTTGATGCATACAGAATTGTGTCTTGTACAGCTTATAACTCTCACAGTTTCCTTGTGACTATCTACGGTAAAGCAAACATATCTACATGTTTTTAAATATCACCAGAAAAACAAAGTTTCTCAAATGAAAATATGATTCAATAAGACCATGCTTTTCTCAAATCATGCTCAATTTATACAGTATTCCAGTTCATACTTTTTTTTTTATTTTATTAACACAGATTCAAACTCACTGACTATAAACTCATTGTGTTGGCTGTATATTTCACTCAGGTTCTTTTTTGATTGTTAGCACCTTTTCCAAGAGTCCATACACTTCTCCATTCACATTGTGTTGATGGGAGCTCTTATTCCCCATATGGCTATTGTAAGGGCTTCTTAAATTATGAAAAGGAATTTTAGGTTCTGTGTCAGGTAATAACTCCTCCTTTATTGTAACAGGAGTTGAATTTTCCGTAAATGAAGGTTCACTCCAAATGTCCTTATCATGTGCTTCTTGGCTATTAACAGAATTGCCTCCTTTCTGTAACATGTAATACAATATTGGATTGGTTTTGGTTAGTCTTGGGGAGTCTTTTTCATATTCACCCTTGTCCATTCCTGTGATAACCCATCTGATGGGGCCTTTTTCACTGGGTATGGGGCAAACACTAAATTGGTCAGATTCAGGTCTAGATACTGTACATCCCAAATGTTCAGAGAAGGGGGAACTAGCAGGACTCTTCACTGCTACTGGATACTGAAATGTCCTGTGATCTACACAACTGTTTGGTTGCACAGGATTTCCCATTAATGCATTTATTGAGGAAATGCTACATTCGGGTTTATTATTTGCTACATTATTTTTGTTTCCTTTCTTCTTGCCCTCTGTTACTGCATTATTCCTATGCTGTGAAAAATCTCTCTCTGAGTTTTCTGAGAGAAGCAGTTGTTTCAACACATTAAAGCCTTTACTATCTCTAGACCAACTCCTATTTTCACTTTCATTATTCGAACCATGACCTGCAGTATATTTAAATTCAAGATCGCTTCTGTTAAATTTCAGCTCTTGCTGGTTAAGCAAAGGCCGATACAATGTCTCTGCAGGAGACATGTGATTGTTTGAAGCATCAGTCACATTACTTTTTACCTTTTTTAATGGACTTTCTGAAGGCTCAGTATGAAATTTCCTCTTCTTAGGAATGGTGCAAAGGCTCTTTGAGTCTAGAAGTGTCAGTTCACTATTTCTGTGACTTCTGTCCAGATCATCAACGGGGTAACTATCTTGATTCTGTCTCAGCAATCGACTTAACAAGCCATTTTTTGAAAAAGAAAAATCTTCATGTGAAAGAGGCTCAGGTTTCAAGTCCTCAGATGCCGGAGAGGCACCTGTGTTTCTCTGCACTGAACGAGCTATTCCTTGAAATGTGTTACCCTTACTCTCTCTTATTGGCTGTGCATTTGGATTATGAGGAACATCTGATTCTTCACAAGGTTCAGTTTTTATTTTCACAGTCAATATTTGCTCACTCAAAGCCTTATCCACCTGTTCTTGTGAGCTTTCATCTTTTAAAAGCATCCTCTCTTTCTTTTCACTTTTACCTTTATTGGGGGTTCCCAGAAGCAACTGAAGGACAGTGCGTCTTTCAAGGAGATTTTCTATTTCTGAACTAGGAAGTCCTTGTTCAGTGGGTGTAGGATGACAATTGAATATTTTGTTGTTTTCTTCAAATTTACCTGATACATTTGTGAGCAAAGGACTATTCAATCTATCAATCAACCCTATAGGTTTATCTGTATTTACTGTTAGCAGCTGTTTGCTCGTTCTTTGCTCTTCACCTGACATGGAAGTCTGCATTCCACATTGAGCTAAGTTCTGCAACAGCTTGCTGGCACTGAAAGCTGCAGAATTTTGTGCACTTTCATTTCTGTTCATTTTAGTTCCTTGAAGTTCTTTATTTTTTGTAAGATCTATCAAATGTTTAGATGCTGGATTCATTAACCTCTCTGGCTGGACGCTGCAAGCATATGGTGGAGAATTATGTTTGACTGTTAGAGAAGATTGGTGGGAGAGATTTATAGGAGAGTCTGCTTTTGTAGAAATAAGCAAAGGTGGAGTGCTTAATGGAGTTCTTCGATTTGCACTGGAACTTTCTGTCACAGGAGTCCTCTTACCAGTTTGTACAGTAAATGTTGCCACATCAGCTGTACTGTGTGGTCCCTGAGAGTCTGTATTTTTCTCTTTATCTTCACTCTTATGCCCAAGTAATAACTGAAGCAGTGTTACTTTCTGATGTGGATTCAGTTTAGAACCTTTAGTAGTGTCTTTATCTTCTTTATTCTCCATACTGTTATCTAGACATGGAATTTTTGGATCCCAATTATGAAACAATGGCCGACTCAGATTATCTATAGAAGCAGGCTGTCCAGAATCTTGTTTGTCTGTCCTCTGTTTGAAAGATAAATCTATAGGAAGACAGTTAGAATGGGAACTTTCATCGTCACTGCTGTCATCTTCTGTAAAACTAGGATTGTTGTCTGAATACTCATCCACAGTAGTTGGTGTGCTACTGTCCTCAAAAATACCCGACCTCTCATTCTGCTCATGCCCTTTTGTTTGTTTAGTTGCATTCTGACTTTTAAGAAGATGTAACAGCAAACTGTTGCTGGGAGATGGTTTTAAATGGTTTCTTTCCAACGTATTTTTGTATCCTACATTTTTGGGAGGAGAATGAACGATTCCAATGGGGCTCTGAAATGGTGTCATATTGCTCTGGCTAGTTATTGTTTTTGCTGATGATCTCATTTGACCATTAAAATGGCTTGGCATTCCTTTTGACAGACTGAAATGGCCAAGGTCTTTCTGGGCACTTTCTTGTAATCTCGCCATAGCAGCAAGTCTCTCGCTTGCTACCTGATTTGCATTTTGTGCTTTTAAAGCATGTTCCCTGGAATACTGCTGCAAATGAGCTTCACTTGAAAGAAGTAAAGCTAGCTGACTACAAGCTACGCTGGGTTTAGGAGAAGCAGTAGGACTAGATCTTTTCTCTACCATGCTTGCAACTGCTTGTAATCTTGCAGCACATGACAGAGGCTCATTCATCACCTTGGGTCCATTCTGCCCTGTATGTGGAGATTCTATAAACCTCTCTTTAGGCAGGTTCGTTGTCACATCAGGCAGAGTGGTGTCCAGCTTTTGATCTTTTGCTTTTCTTTTCTTCAGCAGAGTCTTCAAGCGACTAGTTGCAACACCATAGCACCTTACATCTTTCTCCACTTGTAAAGAATCATGGCTGAGGGAATACCCTTGCTCCTTGAGGCTCTGCCTAATCTGTTGTGACAGAGCAACACTCTGCAGCCTAGAGCTGAAGGACTGAAGCAAAGAGGCAAGTAGTGTGCTATCCTGTTTGCCTTTAGGCACATTTTCAACCATGCCAGCTAACAAAGCTTCTTTTTTTCCATTCAAATCCACAATGGAATCAGACAACCGCCTTCTCTTTGCTGCATTCCAGTCTTCAGAAGACTGTAACAGTCTTGCTTTTTTGAGATGCAACATGCCAGATCCCTGATATGTATGTGTGTTAAGAACTGGACCATTACTTTGACAGTTGGGAAATATATTTCCAGAAATCTTAAAGTTTTGATCCTCTCCACTATGCCCAGTAGGCTTTTTGTCAACTGCAGTACCTGAGCCTCCCGCTGCCTGATGCATTAGTAATCCCTCTAGGTAAGTTAGAACAACAGAATCCTGGTGCATCTCAGAGCCAGGCTCTTCTCCATGAGTCATGTTCAATAAAAATATCCACAAAGGCTCTGCTTCTATTCACTTTAAAGACTAGAGTTTGGTGTGGCTGAATTGAGATGCAAGGTTAATAAATAATAGGTAGAAGTCTATAATTTTTTCACATAATCTGAACTAAAACAAATGTTACGTTCCATGCAGGCTTCTTCCAGCATATATTGCTTAAGAGCCAAATTTTCAGTCATATCAGTCTCTGTAGATATATAAAATATTTATGAAAGATGTCTAGAAGAATTACTTAGAACATGGTTCCAATGTAATGAAGTTCTACTAAACATTCATCTTCTTCACCTTTGTCCAGGACAGCAGCTTGTTTTTCATCCTTTTTCACCTCCATCATGCATGTCAAATTCCTAGAGCAAAGATAAATAAAAATGATCAGGAAAGATACAAGGGAGAGATCTAGAACATAAGATCTCAAATGGCACAGGACATTTAAAAAAAAAAAAGTAAGGTCCCATTTCCTAGATCATTGCAGGTAACTAGCAACACATGTAATAAATAGCCAAATTAAAGAAAAAACTAAAAAAGTATATAAAGCCTACACCTAAAATAAAGCAAATCCCTGAAATTACCCTAGAGAATGAAAATGTAGAGGAAACACAAACCCTCATGTGCCCAGGTATTAGAAAGAGTCATGAATACACCTCTAAGTATGTACTCTATGGCACAATACAAAAAAAGTAGCACAAAGGAAAATCCCAATGTATTTCAAAACTTCACAGTTTAAAAAAATTAAGTTGGCATATATTTCATAGTTCTATTATTTTTAGCAAATAAAGCTTACACAGAATATCCTGCACACTGTCAAATTAGGACATAAAACTAACTTTTAATGAGGATCAGTGGCAGAAGAGGGAAGCCTTAACCTTAACAGCCTTCATTTTGAATCTATATTGGATTTTTTTTTTGTTTTTGTTTTTAAATAGGTAGCTTCATTTTTTACATGTTTGCCCGGCAGACAGATGACACACTGGAGATTTAAAAGTAAAAAAAAAAAAAAAAAAATAATCGCTGTCATCCCAGACCAGGTGCCAATTAAATATCTTTTCCCTCCTTTCCCTGATGCTAAATAGTCTGCCTCAGTCTTTCATTAACATCCATCATATACTTAAATATCCATGTGGCCAATTCTCTGCCTCCCTCCAACTAGCAGAAATCTGAGCTGTGGCTCCCAAACTTTACTGGTTCAAGTACCATCTTCTTAAAAAAAATATTGTTAAATAAAGAGACGAAACATCAAGCTCACGTACCACCAGTGGTACACGTACCACAGTTTGAGAAGCCTGATCATGAGGTGCATATCACCCCTCCCATTATCAATGGGCACAACACAACAGATCCCTGCATTGCACTGAATACTGACAACTACACTCTTCTCAATACCTCCCCTCACCGCTCCCAACTAGCAGCAGTCACACTGGAGGTGGAATAGAAAAGCGGCTGGGGTCAAGTTCTGCATGCATGGATATTTGGAGGCATTTTACTTTTATATTAATTTCCAGGGAAGTGTCCCTTGATTTCTCAGCTTGATTTGAATATGTAGAGAAGCCTATTTGATTCTTTCATCAGTGAAAGTAGAAGATCATAAAATTCTTCTCTGGAAATCCCAGCAACGGCACTTGCACTGGAATCAGGGGAGACATTTTCAGTAACCTCTTAGGTCTACCGTTCCTAACTGTATTAGTCTGGTCACCAAGGGAATGGCTACTGTATGGACAATGCAACAGTTGGGATCACTGCACAGGCCTGATTATTCTCTCAAGTTATACCAGCGTACAACTCAAATGCTCAACAAATGCAAGTCAACTGTTGTAAGCGGAAGACTGATCAGGCTCTATGACTTCCTATAAATGCAGTGTGAATTCAAGTTTAAAGAACGAGGTTTGCTGTTGATTATATTGTGACCAGAATTACACCCAAGAGATACAGACATAGGTTAAAGGGACACCACAGTTCTAGAAATGTCAGTAGAACAGTTAAAAATGCATACTTTTTGTAACCTATATACTCAGGCTGTGCAAATCCTCAGTTTTCATATTTCAAGCAGTATAATGAATCCCTACAAATCAGTCATAAAAAAAATTACACACCAGCATTTTTACAATAATATCAAGTCTAAAGTCATCTAAAGATTACTGAAGTCTCAGCTTTGCTCTCAGAGATACAGACACACACTACCCATACTTTATAACAGAACTAACTACAGTTGTTTCTACGTTTAGTCAAGGATATGAACAAGACCTAAAGCAGGTTTCAGAGTAGCAGCCGCGTTAGTCTATATTCGCAAAAAGAAAAGGAGTACTAAATAAGTATGCTACGTTTGTATTCATCTAACTAAATGCTGTTTACTATGTTACAGCTTCTCCCAAACAACGAGCCCCGGGGCAGACTCTTGCCAAATATCACCTCAATGTGAATTAAAATCAGCAGTCCCTGAAAATCAGGGTTCCTAATGGGAACATCAAGTAGTTGGCAAATGCAATGCTAATAAACTATGGCTGTGTAATAGATGTGCTGAGTCAGGAGCTGACTCAGAACCCTGTCACTCAAATTCCCATCAATATAAAACTAACTGGGACCTAATTAGAGGATCAGTTAAAAGCGAAGATACAGCTGAAGGGCTAATTAGAGGGGGAAGCAACCCCAGCATGATAAACAAGGAGGAAGGAAGCCCTGAAAGGAGGAGGAGCTGAGAGCCTGAAGGAAGGTAGAGCTGGCTGCAGCTAAGACTGTTCCCTTTCCCAGAAGCAAGTGGAGGAGCTGGCTAGGACTTGTAAATATGCAAATAGCACTACAGGCGGTGGCCTGCTGGAACAGTATAATAAAGCATGGTGGTGGTGAAGACTACCTAGAGGGGGTGTGGTTTGCACTTAAGGCAAGAAAGGACTCACAGTGGATCACCCTGTGGGAAGCTAATTTCTTCAAATATTTGGGTATGCTGTGTATTCAGGGAGAAAAAATGGTTTACTCCTGCTGTGTTTGCACATTTCAGAAGAGAATCAGGAGTCCACAGAAGACTGAAGGCAGCATTTGGCCTAAGAGGATTCTTTTTAGAAATAATTTTACTTCTTTTACAACTAGAAAAATTGTATTCATCCTTGAATGGTTTAAACACACAAGTCCAACTATTCCTAAAGACTTATGATAATCCAAGTTAGCCCTGCTTTGGTATTTCAGGACAAATGACCTGAACAGTGTAAAACTTAAGGTATTATTAGAAAAGGAGGAATCCAGATTTTGTTTGCCTTGGAAAGGTTCTATGATGACTGAATGAATGAAATGTCATTGCCAAAATCAAGCGAGTGAAAGTTGAGGATGTTTTTAATTGTTAACATTTTGGAGAAAGACCTTTGTTAAAATTTCTGCATTCCCCCCAGCCCCCAATTAAAGGTATCAGAATTTACAATAAGCATATTCTAATCTTTTTAAGAGGACCTTAAGCAAAACCAGAGAAAACAAGACTATACGTTCTTGATATTTTTGAGATGAAAAAACAAAAACCCCACACACAAATGGGGGGGATGGGGGGAGGAAACCCAAATATTTTTAAACCTTCTTCAGATATCATACAAACTAATAAAGTGCAACATTGAAGAAATCCTTTGCAGGTAACTTTTAAATTAAATACTTTAGCTAATGTTTTATGCCAATTCTTGATTTAAATCAAATCTCTCCAGCTCTGAGTAATTAAACAAAGACATTGTATTTATGCAAATCCCTCAGGTGCATAAGAGCTCTGTGATAGTAGACAGTTTAGTTTACTCATAGAAACTGCACAAGAAGTGATTTTTTTTTAAATTACTCACAGCAGGAGAAATTGATAATTTAGAGAAACTGATACATTGATCAAAGTGGCCATTTGCTAAAGATTAAATCTGAAAAAAATACATAGAAGTATGAGGAATGAGGACTTCACCAGCTCTTTTAATAAGGCAATTAATTGGGGCAAGTGAAGAAACAGTTATGTAATATTGTACATCACTGTGTATGTTTTTATAACAGATAAAATGTGCTGAGCTAATCTGTCAAGAAAGTTAAGCTGGGTCTCGAAGTCAGGTGCAGAGGATGAAATACACTTTTCAATATTTCTGATGGGAAGCAGAGTAGCTAGTTGCCTTTTTTGGGTCTGGATCTAAAAGGTATTTGTCTCAAAACTGCAGATTTCAAGGCCTCTTTGTCTCACGTATTTTTGTTCCACTCTGCTCAATACTATGGCTATGTGGAAATTGAGATCAGGTTTAGATTTAATACACAAAGGTAGATCAGCAGCATTGATACACACATCGGAGATATGGGTTGAGAGATTTACAAAGTTCTTTTAAAGTTCATAATTATATATAAAGTTATTAATACACAGTATTACAGAAGCTTCGTACAGCAGCAAAGAGAAAGGCAGGATTGTATGAGACAAACTGGAAGAAAGAGGTAAAGGTAGAAAACAAAGAAACCTTCAGGAATGTGTTTATCCTTGAACAAACCAGTAACCTTACTGAAATGGATCCTTAACATATATGCACCTCTAGAGTTAGATACTGTAGTTAAATATTATGACAAACTAATGGATAAATTAAGCAAATATTCAGATAAGCAGACCAATTGTATTGTCTCTGAACTAAAAATATAATACTTTCCATTGCAACAAGATCCAAAAGATTAATTCACTATCTCTTGGGTATAGTGCGATTATCCACATTATTTTTTATGAATATGATGTGCACCTCTATTTGATTACTATCATGCTATCGGCTACAGGGGTGAAAAGGGTTAACTCAGTTCTGAGTAGTTTTTGCATATCTGCAGAAACCAAATCAAGGGCTGTAGATAGCCCAATTACCTGTGCTTAACAAACAGAACAGGTGTCAATTACTTTGACCTCTTAACCCCACTATGCTCTGGTCAGCAGGTTGGCTAGTAACCCAAGGAAAGGGGTGGGGTGGAAAGAGAAATCCAAGTGGGGAAAACGAAACAAAGGGGTAGGGGGGGAGAGAGGAGAGGGGTGTTAAAAGTCTTAGCCCTGAAGCTGAAAAGGGAGAGGCTGCAGAAAAGCAGAGGGAATCCCAGTCCTCAGAAGCAGAGAGGAAGGTCCATGGGAGTAACTAAGCCTGTCTAAATCTTGAAGGGAATGGTAAGCTTTAGATAGGACTAAAGTTTAAAAGCAATGGGTAAACCTACTTGGATCTGCTAAGGAAAAACTGTTGGTAAACAGAGGTGCTGTAACTTGAAGCAGCAGTATACAAGAGGGGTGAATTGTAGGATTCCACTCTGAGAAGAGTAGGTGCTGGGACTGTCACTTGAAAAGTGTGCCCAGGGGAGACTGGTTGGTGGGGACAAAGGTACGCCTACCCTGAATCATAGCAATAACTTTCAGGTGTCAACAGATTTGCTACCAGAGACTATACTTTTGGTGATTTCAAAAGATGGGAAAATAAAATCAAGTGACTAAAACATACTTTTAGGCTCTTTTGATAACAAGATACCACTGAAGCCGAAGGTAATTAATCTTCTGAGAACATCTTTTCAAAAGTTAAACCACTACTTTAGAGACAAAGGAACTTTCAAGACCCCATTAAAACAATGAAAAGTTATAAGAATGAATCTATTTCTAAACAGCAGTTTAAAACCTAATCTGAGACCATAAAGAATTGTCATTCTCCTATTTAGTTCACTATGTGCACATTGCATCTCCAGTCCAATGAATCAAATCCAGAATTCATTCCTGTGCCATTTTTCTATTCAGACATTTTAGCAACTACTGTAGTATCATCACTATCTCAGAATTGCATTTTAAACTAACAATTTCTAAGGGGTAGAGAATGAAAGTAAATTATATTGGACTAGATCATTGCAGTTGAAGGGCTACTCCTGTTCAGGGGTAGTCAAATTTGTTCTCATAGTGCTTCCTTGGAATTCTTTGCCTGGGTAACATGGAGATCTCTCCTCTCCACCTCTACTATGTCTCAGAGGAGTATAAATCTAGAGAAATCTGCAATGGCTGGAAGTATCCTTACAGGAATTCTCATAAAGAGAGTGGGTATCCAAACTATGGATGGGAAAAGAGCAAGTTAATGTGGTCACAGGCCACTGCACTTTCCAATTCTGGGACTCAAATGCAATTCCTTGGAACACACAAATAGACCAATTTAGCAAAAAGTAACAGACAGGACCCTCGGAAGGAAAACTACAGAAGGTGCAATTAACCTCAAAATCTTGCTGGTTATAAGGGTCAGTTTGGGCAGCAATCAGCTGGATCTATGACATACCTTTCTTAGCGCCCCACCCCAAAACCAAAAACTTCTAGTTCCTCAGTGTCCTGCTGTGCTAGACTCCCATTTGCAAAAAAACAACACAATTTCTCATCTATCTGCCTACTTATATGGCCATATCACCTTAGCATTGGAGCACCTCACAATCATTCATGGATTTTGTCTTCATAACAACTCTGAATTATGGATGAATTAGCTGAGGCACAGGTGAATTAACCTGACTTGCTAAAGGCCATACAGGAAGCTTGGCTGAGCCAGATATGAACCCAGGTCTCTTAAATCCCAGTCCAGTGTTTTAGCCACCAGACCAACATTCCTACCTATCTAAAAGGAGAGTTGCAGAAAGGTGAATAGACTTACCCAAGATCACACAACAGGCAAGTGGCAGGACTGGGAAAAGAATTTAGGAGTCCTAGTCCAATGCTGTACCCACCAGTCTTTCCTGAACAGTATGTTTTGCACAGGACTGGATGGGTGCCCCACCATTACTGGCAATACATGGCCTGATTCTCTGTGACTTTATGCATCATGCAGTAATTTACACTTCTGCAAAATGTTTTCAAAATACTACCATTTTGGTTTGGACTCACTTTGTGCAGATGTAAATGACTGCATAAGGATGCAACTGAAGAACCAGGCTCACCACCTTCAAATGTTTTTGTTTTTCTTTTCAATATGAAGTAACAATGAAATAAAGATGTGAAGCAACAGAGGTGAATTTAAATAAATAAGGATGAGGAAGTAAAGAAGGGGATTAGGAATTGATCATCAAGAACACAGAAACCGCTTAATGAAGGTGGGTTGCTTTAACACCTTATCATAGCAACATGCAAATATTAGACAGCTTGTAGGACGACTTTATAGACATGCTCAGACTTGCCTCTTTGAATTCTAGAACGATAAGACATCATCATTATCCATAGTCTAGAAAAGGGATAAGCCATTATGTGTTATATATGTATCACTGGGAGATCCCTCTGGTGACAAAATGGTGGAAGAGGAATAAAACCTTCTCCTCATTGTTTTGTTGAATTAATTCATAATGCTAAGATCATACTGTATAAGAGAAGGTTTGACAACTGGCTGGTACATGAAATTAAGCTACACACAGTTCTTGAAATTAATTTGGACTGTAACGCATTTTAATTTAAAATCAACCCATAAACATTCTTGATATTGATAACAAAAAAAGCTTATTGAACATAAAAGGGAGTAGAATAGGTTTCTCTTTCTCTTCCCCCCTCCAACCCCATACCCTCACATGCATATTTCCGTATTCAAACACTAGAACACACCAGGCCAGATACTCACATTAGTTCTTTATAATCAATTAAAATAATCCTCAAGAAAACTAATTCCAGTTCGGAGGACATCCTTGCTCAAGGAGTCGTCAAAATGTACCATTTCATCACAGCATGTGAACAGTTCAATATTTCAGTCACACAAAACTGACATGAACACAAAACTCCTGGCTAACACAACAAATGTTCTTGCCAGTGAGAACAAAAGTGACAGACTGTTCAATCAAATTCAGTAGCAGTAACCCAACACCTGAGAAACAGCACAAGGATGACTGCTCTGGCGGATGAAGCAGAACATAGGCCTCCTCACAAAATTTCCCCTCCTCCCATACGACAAGTTTGATCAGATTCCCAGGAGACAATGTCTCTCTCTCCTTCCCCCAAGTTCCACAGGGAAATTCTACGAGTCCAGGGATCCACAAGTGGGTCACTTCCCTGGCAATAAGGAGCTCTGGGAAGACATGTAATACAGAAAGGGGCAGGCCTACATTTCCACAGCCTGCCTGTCTCTGGGGTGGTGGTAGAGAGGGTGGAAAGCTATATGAGTGCTTCTGCATAATGAGTGAGAAGCCTGGGCAGGCATGTATAGGGAGGGTGCTGTGGGGGCAGGAAGAAGGATCAGGATAGATAGGAAAAAGAACCAGAAACCAGTCAGCGTAAAGATAAAAGGGAGAACTGTGGTCAGACCACAGGTTAATGCAACATCAGGTCTGTATACGTTATATACACACTAATTTTCCTCATTTATTACAATACCTTATGGTATTTCTCAAGTTACAGAGCTCAACAGGATACACCATGTATATTAGATACCTTTTGACTAGCATTGTGATCTTTAATAGCCACAGCTGTCAAGACCCTGATTTTACATTTCATCCGAATTAATATATCTCCTGCACCCAGGGGTCAAATTGTGTGAGTGAGAGTGAGAGTGTGTGTGGGGGGGTGGTATTCTCCCAAACACTGTCCACAAATTTATCTCCACCTGTGTGAACCATCAAAAGGAAAGACCTTACAAGCAACAGTTTGTGGAGAGGTTCAAAATATGAACATACAGCTCTCTGAGCAACACTGGGCTCTTTAGGCTTGGCTTCTTTACAACCAGTGAAAAGATAAGTGGTAGTATCTCTCAAATGTCATTTACTTCTGGTACCAAAGTGAGACTTCATTCATTCACAGTAGACTAATTGTGCAGATCTGTGATGGTCCTTCTCTTTCTTCTGAGATGAGGAATGAAACAGTTAACATTTAAATCAATCATCATCCATGGACACCTCACTGAGATGACTGGCACAGTTCACACCTCTATTGTTCTAGGCTCTCTGCAGACTCAGGTAGACATATTTGCATTAATTACATGGTCAACATTTTTGAAGTTTTCTTCACAATCATAAAAGCCAGAAGATTTTTTTTTTTTTAAGTTGAAAATGGAGTTTCTGGAAACCTTGGTAGCTGCCTGAGAGAGGTGCCAATACCTGGTACTACCACAAACCAGCTGATTCCAAGCCCTGCCTGCATCACAAAATATACTGCTGGGACATAGCACTTTTCTGAGGTGAATTGTATCTACTGAAAGAAACACTTCTAGTGTCTCCTGCACCATTAAAATACTGACCCATCTCAAACCTGTTTAAATGGATAGTTCATCTATCCACAAACCTAGAGAATACATATGTGTCATCCTTGGGTGAGGCAAATCCACCTTATTCACCAAGTTACACATATATAAACGTACAGTTCATACATTTAAGCCAATTTTTAGTTAACATACAGTCTCTCTCTCTCACACACACACACACACACACACACACACTTTTAAAACAAAGTCATACTAACACTAAACTAAATCAGACTATTTCTGAACCTTTCTAGGTTCTACCTATCTCTTCACTTCCAACACAACATCCAGAAATCTGTGGATGTCAGAACTTCTATTCTGCTGCATCTTGCAACAGAATGGAGCGTTTTCTTATGGAGACAATTCCAAATTATTTTGCAGATAATAACTAGACCAACCTGTCTCTCTGCTGCAGCACAGTTGTCACTCTGGGGCAATAAAAAGAGAGTGTCTTCTCTGCGTGAACTTGAGCCAGTTAAGGTTCTGGAAATGCTGAGGGATGGCACATACTAGAACCTGTGAATTATGCTGCTGCTGACCTCAACAGCAGTTATCCAAATTTTTACCCTCTTTACAACATATTACTGAAAGGCACCCTATGTGGGGCTACACCTTAGAAGCATTTAGTTGTTGCCTGCAATCCATGCTGGCAACAAAGTGTGTGTGGTTTTTGGAGGGGGGTGAGAAAACCTGGATTTGTGCTGGAAATGGCCCACCTTGATTATCATGCACATTGTAGGGAGAGTGGTCACTTTGGATAAGCTATTACCAGCAGGAGAGTGAGTTTGTGTGTGTGGTTTTTGGAGGGGGGTGAGGGGGTGAGAGAACCTGGATTTGTGCAGGAAATGGCCCACCTTGATTATCATACACATTGTGAAGAGAGTTGTCACTTTGGATGGGCTATTACCAGCAGGAGAGTGAGTTTGTGTGTGGGGGGGTGGAGGGTGAGAAAACCTGGATTTGTGCTGGAAATGGCCCAACTTGATGATCACTTTAGATAAGCTATTACCAGCAGGACAGTGGGGTGGGAGGAGGTATTGTTTCATGATCTCTGTGTATATATAATGTCTGCTGCAGTTTCCACGGTATGCATCCGATGAAGTGAGCTGTAGCTCACGAAAGCTCATGCTCAAATAAATTGGTTAGACTCTAAGGTGCCACAAGTACTCCTTTTCTTTTTGCGAATACAGACTAACACGGCTGTTACTCTGAAACCTGAGCAAAGTCTGAGGCATTGGTTTTGACCTACCAAGTCCCAGACGGTCTGGGTCCTGGCTTTCTCCTTCTGATATCATGACAGCTGTGAAAAGCTCAGGTGTCCTACCTAACGACGGCCTGGCTTAAATGGGAGCGGTTTGTTAGGAAGGGATGGATTCTCAGTTTTGGCACTCACTTCCCACAATGGATCATTCAGAGCCTGGAGTTAGTGACATTAGGAAATTGCCCTACATTCATTTGTTTTCCCAAGGCTTTCTATGGGGTGGGGGAGGATTTGACTGAAATTCAGTTGGAAGGATAAGCAGTAGGAATTTATTATAAATTTTGAATAAACCTACAGAGTTGCTGACTAGTATAACTCTCACATCTAACTACAGACAAATTAAATCAGAGAAAGTTTCTGTCACAAGCCTTCCACATTCAGAAAGTCAATTCTTTCCCCGTGGAAATACTACTGGTGGAATCAGGTACCCTTCTTCTATATGTTTAAATTTAGCATCTTTAACAACACACAAGTATCACAGGACCTCTTAAAACCCCTTAGCCATAGGTATAAATAAAGAAAATAATATGTAGTTTAAATAATATGCATTTTATTATATTTTATAAACACAATTGTCACCCTATGCCTGGCTATTTAAAGAAAAGTAAGCCCATACGAGTAATCTAGGATCTTCTAACCTGTAATGTTCTAATCTAGAAATTGATACGTTTGCAAAGTCTCTTGTCCATTATTCTGGCAGTCAAGGGAAATAGCCCTACCTATAATTTAAGTCACAAAGTCGGATTGAGTGTTTGACACCTAGAACTGTCCCTGTCAGCAACCTGCTTCTATTGGAGAAAAAAGAAAAAGTAAGGAAGAACATACTGAAGAATACCGAAAAATACAGAAGAGGTCACGGGGCGGCAGGGAAATAGAAAACCAAATCTCGACAGTGAAATATTCAACTGATCATTTTGACTGACAGCTGAAAGTGGAACTGTCTAATTCACACTTGAATACAAGACTGATGGCGAAAAAGGGATGGAGAGGTTTTTTTTTCCAATCCTATTCGATACTTATTTAATTTTAAATTTAAAATGAAAAAAAAAAAAAATCATCTCACCAGATTCTTATTGTCCTTAAACTTGTGACAACTAATTACCAATTCAGCATTTTACTTGCCAACACCCAAAGAATGAAACTTCATTCATATACAGTGAAGAAATCAATATTCTCCTCAGGACAGTCATGCCATTGAGGTTTGATCAATACTCACAGATGATGTGTTTCCACAGAACTCTGACCTCATACCTGCTGTAGAAAGATAGTGGCCAATTTCTCTATTGCAGGAAGTTTTACAATTCTCAGTAGTACTATTGGAATTGCTGGAATAGCTTTAAATGGTTGGTGACATTCACATTGAAAAGTAACCTCCCGTTGTAGGTTTTTCTTTCTTTTTCTTTAAATCATCATCATCAAATGCATGTGCATCAAGGCACACAATGCTTAGTAACCAAGGTAGTGTGACACCAGTTCATCCACTTTGAGACTAATGTTCTGATGTGGGTCATTTTCTTGAATGTTTTCCTCAAAACAGATTAGAACAATAAAAACAAACAAGCCATCATTTCATACTAATGGGAACAAGATAGGGCAGAATTCAGTGATCCTGTCTTTTACCACCATGATAAAATGAAAAATCCACTGCAATATCGTACCACCATCTTTAAACAATGGCCCCCATGTTAACTGGTACTATTAGTTTCTCAAACCACAAATGGCTTAGCATGGAGAAGACCTTGTACAATTTCTGTCAAGTGGGACAGGAACTATTTGCATTAGTAGAAAATCTCTACTACAAAGTAAAATTGATTTTTCTCCAGAGAAGTCATATTATTTACTGTAAATAAAGATGCAACCTGAAAGCCAACGCCATATAAAACTAAGCGGGAAATATTTCAGAGACTAACAACATACAGCAAGGAACATTATGGCAACTCCACCATAACTGTGCAAGAATGACTGTGAGAAGTGCTCACAACATGAATCCTAAATATTATTTGCACAGTTTAAAAGTAACACATATTGTACATGAATACAGCAAATAAATAAATAAATAAATAATATTCAAAACATCAAAAACTAGGCTGCAACCTCCTCACTTATGAACACAAGCTAGCTATAGCATCAGAATGTTTTTTGAGTAGTTGAATCACTACTTTAACATGAATAGAGAATGTTATTCTATATTCACTGCCACAAAGCTATGATTGAAGGGGTGGGGAAAGATGCTGGGGCTTAACTATCGTAAATGCTCAACACAAGGACATACTCTAAAGTAATTCCTCAAATTTTATGTTGATAAAAATGACAAGCATTTTAAGCAAAAAGATGATATGCTGTCACAAAGTTGTGGAAATAGCTCTTACCAGGATGTTTTATATCTGTCTTTCATGAATGCTAAAACAAGAAAATAATTGCAAAGCAACAAGAAAAGGCTATTTATCTTCACTGCTTGTTCCATTAAATGTCAAGAAAGTTCAGACAGGTACTCGGACTCATTTAAAACTATATAAAACAACAAAAAAAGTACATAGGCACTTACTGATCTCTGAAAAAAGTTTATGGTTGTGCATACATAAAACATTCCCCCCAAAGTAAAAAAAAAAAAGTCAAGGCAATATTTTGCTAATTAGAATCCCACAAACAACAATTTTTGGCTACCACTGCTTGTTAATAGGATTAGCGGGTGATCACCACCATTCCAACAATTTCACTGTACATACAACAAAAGTCATTTGTTCCAAAGCCTCAATCCTGCAAAGCACTTAAGCATGTGCTTAAGTCCCATTTAAGTACATACTAAAGTTAAGCATGTGCTCAAGTACTTTGCTGAACAGAGATGGACTTCTGAACTGCGGGGTCTATATGGACATTGAAGAAGTATCATCTATCTGAAAACCAACATAAAACTTAGCCGTATACAAAACTTAAGTAACAACAAAAACAAATCAATATGTTCGGGAGCTGTAGACGTTTTGTATGTAACAAAGACCACCTTCTACTGGAAAGAGGGGAATCCAATCATCAAACAGACAAAAAAATTTTTTTTTGAAGCGTTTTAGCATTCTTAAGACTAACAAAAAGCATGCACTGTCTAGAAAATATCTTCCAGATTACACAAATAAAAAACAAAAACAAACAAACAAAAACCTATTATTGTGTCAATCATACCAAGTTTCAAAGGTATGATTTTAAGACTATAAGCGGTCAGGAAAAAAACCTAAATGGAATAACTTCCTTTAATTTTTATATTGCAGTGGGACATCCTGTGAGGTTGGAATATAAAGCCTATTAAACTGAACTACGGTTTGTCCATCCCTAAAATAGATTTGACATACAAACAAGTACAAGTACAAGGTCAAGGTCACAGATCAGCAAGAAAGATTACAAAACAGGACTGATGTAACAGCTGGCATTTGTTCAAAGCTCCTGGTTTTGTTTTGTTTTTTAAGTCAACTTACAAGTGAAACACTACATTTTATTCATTCTGTACACTGTATTTTCAAAAAGATGTTCCCCATCTTTGTAGACCAATACCGTATGCCTGTTTTATCTGATATGGACTGTTATGAGGAAAACTAACAACAAAACTGAGGAAGAACAATTTATGTTGAACAAAAAAAGGGGGAGAGTGCCTTCTACCACCATTTTCCACTAACTACAACTGTCAATCAACATACATTAAAGCCCAACATTGGGGGAAAAAAATCCAACAGTCAAGATTCAAAAAGATCTAATATCCAGTTTCAGTCTGGAATTCCACTGACTTCTATGGGACTCCACATGGGTGCAAGGGTCTTTGCTTGTGAGACAGGACTTTTTTCCATACCACAATCTAAACCTAAATTAAAATGATAGTCTGCTTAGTTGCACACACTGAAGTCCCACCACTTGCACATCCATCTTCATGAACTGCATTCACCACATATATCTCACTATGAAAAAAGTGAGCAACTAAACACAAGGTCTATGTAGAACACAATCACAATAACCTTCTTCATAACAATGTCAATACTGCTGTACTGTGACAGCCTCCTTAATGCTGAGTGTTGAGCCAATAAGCAGATTAAACACAGTAGCAACTTATTAAAACTGCTGAAAATAGTTAGCCATGAAAGTCATCTACTGATTCATCCATCCACCAACCTATACATTCTCAATGCTTAAAAAACAAACAAAAGAATATTTAGCTTATAGGTCACATTCATAGACATACCTTTTGACACTTAAAGACAAAAATAAAAGACACATTGCCTTGTGCAACAAAGTCATGTGACATTTACTTTTTTAAATTGAGAGAGAGAGAGAGAGATGGGTGCAGATGCTTTCATAATGCGTAACTGCTTGAGGAAGAGTATAGCTTGTGCTTTTCTTTCGACCCAACACATATACAGCTCACTTGATGTCAACCTAGACATGATTGGGAGCAGTTTATATATAGACAGACATCTAGCTCTATAAATAGGATGATGTGTGTTAGTATAAAGCTTTTACTGGCACTCATTTGGGGTGACCTGCATAAGTCACTTGTAATTCAGGCATCTCAAACACTGCCAATAAAACCTTTATTCCATAATATGCTCTCAATTATTTTGTTTATGCCACATTTTAAACTGCTTTAGTCCCCTCCCTCTTTTTTTTAAATAAAGTTTTAAAATGTTTTATGGGTACTATATTTGTAGCACTCCACCTATCTGACCACATTGCCTTAGTTTATGATGTTCAGGCCTTGCAGTGAGGGTTTTTGTTTTTAATACCATGAGGGTTTACAAACAAACAAAACAAAAAATCTTTCACGTGAATCATGTCATATTTTTAAGCTATGGTATCTCATGAACCATTGGGACCAAGAAACAAATGTATATAATACTTCAAATCCTGGAATGTGAGCTCCTGAATGTAATGGTATAGGTGGGTCTAGCACTTACTATTATTCCTAAAATCTTAAATGGTCATTGAGTTTAAGACCAAAATGTGTCAGTTCTGGACCTCAGGACAATAATTCACACTTCCTTACCCCATCTGGAGTGAATGGGGGCAGGGGTGGGTGAAGGGACATTTGCATATAAAATTCAACACACACACACTCCCCACTCACCCCCAACCAAAACCAAAACCACCCACCATGACAATGAGTATCAGAGTCCCGGTCAACTGAGTAGGGCTCATGCAAAGGTGCTAAAAACAGCAGTGTAGATGTTCAGTCTTGGGCTAGAGTCCAGGCGGTGAGACCCTGCCCCCTCCCCAGGTTTCAGACCTGAGCCTGAACATCTACACTGCTATTTTTAGTCCTGTAAAGCAAGCCCTACTCAGCTGCCATGGTTTTTTTGTGTGTTTTTTTTGGCGCTGTGTACACACACCCAAAGTTATTTTCTTTGTAAAAGGCTGACTGAAAGCTGTACAGTGATTTGGAATGTTAGGAGTCATCCCAGCAGATCTTAGTAGGCAGAATACAAATAAGAGGGTCCAAGATACAAAAATAAATGCAATTTACTTAATTAAAAAAAAACCACACAACTTCTTTGCATTATGAAGCATAAAATTACTACCTACAGTATAACATAATCACATCTCTCTCACCCAGCCTAACTGACTGCATCTTACTTCCAGCTTAATCTGTCAGTGCCGAGATCCAGCGTGGCTCAAAGGTCTTGCTCCAGGTCCTTTTTGATACAGTCACCTTTCTTTTAATGTGCATATGATGGGTGTTTCCCAAGTCAACACGCCATTGTGGAGAGACTTCAGGTTTTTAAGTCAATACACTGTAATGCAATGGTACTATACATGGATAACTTTCATACATACAGGTGTTCTCTTACTGAATTATGCTAATTGTTGTTTCTTTTTGTCTCACTTTCCTTACAAAAATACGAACATGAAACTAATAAATGGATTTCGGTCCCGCTTCCACTGACTACAGGTGACTAGTGGATGCTATTATGAGGTTTCACAGAAGGTTTCACTATTGTGTTGATTGCCTTCAATGCCTTTCAAAAGAGAATGGTTTCACTACTATACAA
Organism: Eretmochelys imbricata; assembly: GCF_965152235.1. NCBI lineage: Eukaryota > Metazoa > Chordata > Testudines > Cheloniidae > Eretmochelys > Eretmochelys imbricata. The sequence continues at coordinate 177,580,313 of NC_135572.1, read as the reverse complement.
ATGGAGGCAGAACCCTTTTCGGGCTAATGCAGTTACAGAACATGCCTTATAGAACCAGAGCCAAGCTCACAGAACAGAGTCATTACAAATACACTTCATATTGGACAGGCAAAGTACAGTCCAATCAAACGGGTGCCGAAGGCAGCTAGTTACACCTACAGTCAGAAAAAAAAATTGTGTATTGCAAAAAAAATCCTCAGTTCAGTTCCTAACGAGCACCTGTCCATGCCCCCAAAACACAACAATACAATTATTAGTACTCATTGGCACTCTGGTGTTCTAAGGAAACGAAGGTCACTTCTCATCCCATTTCAGTCTTTGAACTATCATCCGATCCCTCCTTGTACAAAAGTGACAAAGACTAAACCTCTGACGTGGATCAAGTTACCACTCATTGCTTGAGAAAACAAGGAAGAAGGAGGAGAAGGAAACATACTTTTTCTTCAGAACCCTGATGGCAGAAACTCCTATGTTAAAGGAGACAGCCCTGGACCTTTGTCAAATCCATTTTAGAACAAAAAACAAACTAAATCAGAAAAGTAGAAAGTGAAGACAGGACAGGAAACATCCATTATTTCTATAGTAGTGAGAAAGAAATTCTGTTAATTTTGTATTAGCTCAATGAAAGGGAACCTTTCCTAGCCCTTACTGAGGTGTCAATAACTAACTAGAAGAGAATCCCCCATGCCTGGTTAATTTGGATGTATAAGTGGTCCATTCATGAGATCAAAGTCAGAACGCTCAGTACGAGAGGCAGTGAAGATAAACCCTACCTGTTTGTCCCTACTTCTTTCTCTGTCACGGTTTATTATCACTACTAGCCAGTGTCACCTACTCATCACCAGAGGGTCATCTTCAACTCCTCCATCCCCTGCCACATGTCCAGGTTGTTCCTTAACTTGACATTTCTTTATCCATCTCCAAGATGGAATCCTGTTTTTTCCCCATAGTTAAGACTTTTATGCATGCCTTTATCACCTACCGATTGAGGCCATGTCTACACCACCACTTATGTCAGCAAAACTCATGTTGCTCGGGGTGTGAACAAAAAAAAAAAAAAAAACAAAAAAACCCACCACTACCACCCTGACTGACGTAAGTTTCGCTGGCATAAGTGATCGTGTGCAGAGCGCTATGTCTGCTGGAGAGCCTCTTCTGCCAACATAAAACCACCTCCACGAGCAGTAGTAGCTATTATGTCGATGGGAGCGCTCTCTCCCATCAGCACAGAGTGGCTACATGAGCGATCTTACAGCGGCGCAGCTGCATCTATACAGCGTGCCACTGCAAGCTAACTAGCACAGGCATGGCCTAAGTTACTGCAACCTGCTCTTCTCTGGCCTCACTGGTATCATCAGGGCCCTCCCCTAGCACATCCCAAATGCAGCTGCTAAATTTATCTCTTACCATTTGCTCTGATCACATCTCACCTCACCACACACTCTTTTATTCCCTTTACTGGCTTCCCCGGTCCACCATACCAAGTTTTAATGTCTTGCTTTAATAGCTTTCTGGGCCTGGGTAACTCTTGCCCACTGACATATATGACTTCATCTCTTATCGCAGCCCTCTCCCTACACCCACTTTGCTTCACCAATGCCAACTTCATTGCAACAGAAACCTCTCCTACAAGAATTTCCATGACATGCTCCCTCCTTGCACAAGGATGACCTCCTAAGACTAGCCTGCCAAGCCACTGTGTTCTCCCCATTCATATCCTTCCCACAATACCCAAGAGAAATGAGTCAAATGAAACACACAACTGAACCAAAATGATGAAAATGAGTCTACGTGTTAACACATTGCTTGTCCTTCCTTGCCTGTCCTTTCTTACTGTTTGCTGCCCTCCCTCATCATGTCATGTATACATTTAGACTGTTAACATTTCAGAACAAATTTGTGTCTGTGAGGCACCTCGCATACCTATATTGTCAGACTGACCTCTGATAATTAAATGAAGTCCATGAACAAGACTAGCCCCTAGAATAGACTGATTTTTGTCCCTTCCTATTGCAAAGAAAGGATCTGGAGAGAACATGTTATTTATTGTTTAAAAAACAGCATAGTGATAGAAAGTGCTTCATAGACACATAAAAAGCCACATATGGTTCCTTCCTCCCCAAACCCAACAAACTAAAACTGATAACGCAATGAAAAGGGCAACAGAACATGGTGAGTGTTGATGAGGAGAGGAAAATGCCCTGGGGGGTTAACATAAAGGGGATTAGATCTCTCCCCTCCTCTTTGGTTAGTGCTATTAAAAAATATAGTGAAATTTCTCCCTCTGAGATTTCCCCCTCCGATTCCAATTTACTTTCACTCCTGAGATTACAAACAGAGGAGAGGCTAGAGGAAGAAAGGAAACACTGCTTATAGAGGAACTTTATTTTGAGAGTGGGTTGTTTGATATAATTTTTAAAACAATCATGAGAGCAAATGGTGCCAAAGTGGAGATTATAGATGAAAAAAAAAAAAAGTGAATTTTGAGGAGAGATTTAAAGGAAGAGAAAGGAAATCACCCTAGGGATCTAGTTAAATATAAACTAGGCCCTGGTTCAATGTAATAGAAAAGGCTTTGCAATATGCCTCTTAATCATCCTATAAACAGAACTAACCTTTCTGGCTCAAAACAAAAGGCTTCTAACTCAATGGAGTCCCCCTCCACCACTTTTTTTAAGTGAGAGAAGGCAGCCGCCATTGGCTCCAATTCTGACCTCATTTACTACAGATTTACCCCAGCGTAACACCACTAAAATAAATTCTATTTCTCTGAACTGACTCCAATATAAAACTGGGATCAGAACCTGGCCCACTGTAATGCAGGAAGCAGGACCCTAGGTGGTCACTCAACTGGATGTGCTATAATGACCCTCTTTTTGCTATGGGAGCAAAAGAAGCTTTAAAATAAAACTTTGTTCTTCTCTACCTGTAGTGGGGGGAGGGGGAGAAGAGAAAAGAGGGGAAGCCTGGCTTTTTCCCCCCCAAAGTTGACTTGGTATTCCTCTCCTAGCTCACATAGGCAGTGTTTCAGTCACAGCCTCTCTGAAGCTGAACAATTTGGTGTACCAAGAGTTGCTGCAAGTACTCCTGGGCTTTTCTTATGCTGGCAGATTTATGTGAAGAAGTCTCTCTGCCTTTGACATTTGCCTTGAACAACTCTGTTGCAAATGATCTCTAGCCCTAGAGAATGGCATTAATTATTACTATAATAATTTTTTGTAGCACCATAAATTCACACAGCACATTACAGAACACAGATGTGTCTCCAGCTCCAAAGAGCTTACAAACTAAGACAAGTCATGGGGACAACAGTTCAGGAAATAAACAGTCTGGCAGTAGGGAAGATGGGAGGAGGGTTTTCCTTACATGCTAGGTTTCAAAGAGGCATTTGAACGAAGGAAGAAAGAAGGTACTAGAAGATGAGAGAAGAGATACTATTCCACGTATATGGGAAAGTGTGATAAAGAGCATGAAGTCATGAGTGGAGGAAGGAGAAGAAGATGGAGCAGCAAGAAGCATGTGTAATGTGAGGGCAAAGATGTAAGTGGAAGCAAAATTATGTGGAGCTTATACTGTAAACTAGGATAAGAAACCTGAAACTGATGCACTACAATATGAAGCCCCTGGAGATATTCAAGGAGGATTTGTCGATGTTATAAGGAAATACCAGCATGGTTTTTGGGCTCTCTCTTCATAGTATAGGATTCCCTTCTCCACTATTGTAAAGGGGATTTCATTGATGGGGAGGATAGATAAAATGTTCCAACTCATCTGGACAATGAGCCACTTGCCGGGTGCAGTAATATGTAGTGGCCATTAATAGCATGGAATGATCAAAAGAAAGGAAGCTGTACTGAAGTTAATCTTCCCAGAACAAACCCTAAGAATGATAAAATTGATGCACTGGGATATGCAAATAAACATTGTACAAATCTAGTGACGCCAATAAATCCCTTCTTCAGTAAATCCTTTCCTTCTCTCCTCTACTGTGTGATTAGTTGCTGCCCATTTTGATCAAATTTTATCTAGTTAGTTTTTTTCATGTGAAGTTGGTTCAGCCACCTTTAATCTCAGTGATACATCTCAGATGACAACCAGAGAAACTGCACACGTAAATACAGAACTGCAAACAACAGATTCCATTATTCTCAAGTTATCCCATGGTGGGACACAGAAGGAACTTCAACTTTATATGATAGCCTCTACTTGCTATTTATAAAAAATGTTCATCCAGTGCCGTTTCCCGCAACTCTTCCATGAAATTATTTTCTTTGCCAAATGATAGCCACAGGAGTAAACATACACACTGAGAAAAATTCTCTAGATTAATTCGAACATTCTTAGCAGTCTACTTCTCTTCAACTGAAGGCACAAGAGGCATGAAAAAAGATGTTACTTTCCTCCACTTAGGTGAAGTGATGCCCGAAAGCCTTAACTATGAGAAAAAGATTTTGACAATAATACAGTATGTGTCTTTCTCTGCAAAAGAAAGCCAAAAACAAAACAACCCTGCTGTGATCGTTGCTTATGACACTGATCACAATTGTTTTACTCTTATCTTATGCACTTATCTTAAGTGTGTTGTATTAGCTGGTTATCTTGCATCATATATTTAAATTGTAGGCTCTGTGAGCAAGGGAATGTCTTTTTGTAATTTATTTGTACGAAGTCTGACAGTCTGGGCTTGATCCCTGATTGGGGTCTCCAGATACTACCAATAAACCAAAAAACAGTAATAGCTACACACATGGTCCTCATCATAGCAGTATCAGAGTGCTTCACAAACATCACTGAACATATCACCACAACTACCCTTTGAGGTCGGGCAGTGCTATTATCTCCACTTTACAGGTGGGGAACTGAGATAGAGGAAGATTAAAACGACCGGCCCAAGGTCACCCATGACCTCTGTTGCAGACTTGGGAACGGGACACAGATCTACTGAGTTTCAGTCAAGCACTTTAATTACAAGACTATCCTTCCTCCCCACTGATAGGTGCATACAGGGTGAAAACGTCACATCTGTTTAGTATCAGAAAATAGTGTATAACAGTTTATCTCCTCATCTATCCAGGATTGCAGGGGGAGACTGCAGTTACATGACTTGGAATAGACCCAGGACATTATAATAAATATCCTGATCTGACAATAAACAATGGGGGGTCTTTAATGACCAAATATAGTCCAGATCTAGGTTTTACACATCAGACAGCATATGCAGCAGTAGCATACTGCACAACTCTAAGCAGGGCAACTGGTCCAATACTGAATTGGCCACATCCTGGGGCAGGGACACTACTTCCTGCAGCACCCTAATTTTCCCTCAGAGATTCTCCCACCCTGGCTCAGCGGGGCCAAGCAAGGACCTGGCCCAAAGCCTTCCTGGCTTGTGAGAGCTGATGGGACAGCAGTACAGCTTCAGAAGACAGAATTTTGAAGCTCGTCATTGGTCCACTGTCTTGCTCCACATAGTCCCACTGAACTATGTATCAATACCGACTAATTTCTAAACGCAATGAATCCCTGTAGTTTTGGAATAAATCTCTCTCTCTCTCTCACACACACGTTACTTGTTGCTCCCTCCTACAAAAATTAAATTGGTCATACGGCTTCTACTCGCCACTTGATCTGGATCACCTGGAGTGCTTCTGGGAGTGGCTTGATTAGGCAGAGGAGAAGCAGATGGGGGAAGCCTTGATGGGCCATAGTGGAAAGGGACCTGATCTGAAGAAGCCAGATGATAAGACTACCTGATTTTTTTCCTTCACATTTAACAGCTTTGCTAATTCAGATCCAGGTTCTGGAACACTTCCTCACACAAAGTTGTATCTCACTCTGTAAGGAGCCCATTGATTTCACTGGGGCTGATATCAGGGAGAAAAAAGATACTACTCTGTGACCGGGCAGCAGAATCTAACCTTCAGAAATTAATCATCCCATGGGTATCGCGGAAGCCAAAGCATAGAAAGAATTTGTATTTTTTAATCAAACAATATTAACTTTTTTAAATGTGTGTTTTATTAAACTCTAGCAAAACTTCACCTATGGATAAAGAAATTGGTAAAACAGGCTTCAACGACACAAACATTCTTGTTTGGTCTTGAAAAAAAAAAGTGTGGCATTTTCTGAAGAGTGTTTTAATGTCTCTGTTGCTGGACCCCTTTACAAGTAGAATTTGTAGGCCCCTTACATGGCTTTTATCGCTTTAATGAAAGAAAACATTTAGAAAGGAATGCACCAAGTGCACGCCACTGGTTTAAAAAAAGCAAATACCAGAAGAAACTTCGGAATGGGAGGGGAGAAGGGGAAGGCCCAGAATTTGGTTCTGCTATCGGTCATTACTTATTATGGCTCAAATGGAAGAAAAGCACATTGAGAGTGAAGAAAAAAAATAATAGTTTGGAACTTTTGCATCCTTTAAGCACCAAAATTACTACTTAGAGAATAAGCTATTTCTAGATTTGCAAATGCTTTCATAAGAATACATAAACAAAGACAAATACAAACATAGGTGTCTGTGGCCATTTACACAATGTGGCCTTGTCTACACTAGAAAATTTATCATTTTTTAGCAGTGGGGCAACACAGGAACTACAAGTATAGACAAAGCTCAGTTGTTTTTACCACTGTCATAAAAGCCTGCTACTGTTGCCAACTCTCCAGGATTGTCCTGGAGTCTCAGGAATTAAATATTATGTCATGTGATGAAACCTCCAGGAATATGTTCTACCAAAAATTGGCAACTCTAAAGCCTGCAGATAATCTACACTAAGAAATTTTGTGTGTTTAAGTCCATAAAATGAGAGAGGACCCCAGGCTTGCTCCCCACCATCCAGATCATACTGCATGATCAAATATGATAAATTTTATGTTTAAACTAAAGTTAGTTAATTCAGAATGGATACAGCATCCAACAATTTTAAATAAGGCAAACAATATGAGAATTAATTGCAGTGGGAGTTAGGCACCTACACCTTAAAAATCTGGCCCTAGGTTTCAAAATAGAGAATATTAGTAACACCTGTATTTTTCAGGGAAGAATTACCCAGCATAATAGATGCAACAATTCCCCCAAAGAGTTTTAGCAATAGTCTCAGTTCAGTACATGGGGACATTAATTACACAACTGCCTCTAGCATTAATGTGAATTGAGCAGCTGCAGACACAACAACAAGATTATATTAATTGTTTACACACATTTCCGTTTGCTTAGGAAAGTTATGCAACAGGTCAACTTCCTCTGTTCTTTGTGCTGAAACATGGTAACAGAAGGGAAAGGGATGGAAATGGGGAACAGAAGTTTCACAATCTTGACTTGGGCATGCATAACACCCGTTGGAAGATGCATGAACTGTAAACCTCTCCCTTCCATTTCCATGATTTAATACTGCATTTACAGGCAACTCTGCATATTTTGAAAAGATATCTTTATGTATCTGAAGGGCAGGCTATACTAGATAGGTCCACACTGGACTCACTACTGATCTTGGCAATCTGTAAAGTCAGTAAAATCAGCATTTTGATTTAAAAAACCCAGATGCAAAAGATACAGTCACAAAATCCATTCCAGGCCAAGTTTTCCCACCACATTAACAGCAAAAGGAAATAGCTTTCAAACATATTAACATATTATATTGTACATCGAAAGTTTAAATTCTATAGATGTAGTCCTACATTCCAATTAAAAACCAAATCCACACCCCATCCTAAGCATACAGATTGTTCTGGATCCCATGACAGGTCATTTAGCATAAAAAGTGATGAACACAAAGGAAGCTTTTGCCTTTAAAAAACAAAAACATCTTCCTTCCTCTTGAACACAGAATATATACTATACCAAAAGCAGTGCTTATCCAAAAATAAAATAAAATAAATTATATATATATATTTGGAATAGTCAGAAAAATCTTTGCTGGTAGAGTTTTCAAGGTCTGACATGATTTTAATCTGAAATTTTCTTTTCCTCTAATCATTTATTTAAAGTCATAGGTTGATTTATTTATGAAGGAAAGTTATTTGCATTGAAATACTGTATTATTGCCCTGTATTTGTCTAACAAATGTATTCCTCCAAACTCAAAGCAAAACAGTTTTTCAATAACTGGTTAAAAATTGCTAAAAGTCATTGCAGAATGGAATAAGCTTTAAGTAAGAATTAACCAATTCTAAGGTGTTGTAGTAATTAAATATTGATTTTTTTAAAACTCTTGTAAATTTGGTCAGTTTCTTTTAACTTATGGTTTGAATGTAAATAACCTGTGTAACTTTTTAATTTTATTACAAAACATGTTTTTTATTGCTTTAAATTGACTACAAAAGGTGCTGGGAAAGAGAACATCCCATTCACAGAGTACTTTCCTTGTATAAATTAGTTTAGACTAAATAGTTTTAATTTCATTATGTGTTACTTAAATACAAACCATCACACTTAATTACAAACCATCACATCATATTGCCACTAGGTCCATGCCTCTTGAAGAAATTTTTAGTTTTCAAAGGGTCTATATGATAAATAACTTACATCCATAAGGCTACGTTCACACTCTTTGCAAGCTGTAAAATATAAACTCAAGGGTACTCTTGTATAAACATATTGCACATCTATAAAGTGTTAATCTTAAATCTACAAGGACATATGATGAAAGTAACTATTGTAATGCATGTCAATACTTCAGCATTTGGCATCTTTTAGGTCCCTGGTTTCCTTAAAGCAGATTGTTTACTTGTCATCTACTCGAACAACGTGTAGAGGGACAGTTTTAAAAGCCTCTCTCTGATAACTTGTATCTAGTGATAAAAAAAAAAAAAAAAATCAGCAAAAATAGATTTTCATTTCCCCATCAAGTTATTAGATTGGGTTTGCATCAAGATTTAAATGTCCTGGACAAGTCTTCCACCTGTCCTAAACTTAATTGGTTGAGACTGTTTGCATTACAAGGGCAGAAATACTTCAAATGTGAAATACTTCAAACATCCAAACAATCACTAATATAACAACTTCAGCAATGTTAAGAATGGAGCACTGAGTACAGCTCAATATGAAGCAGCCTGAATCTTATTAACAGATTGTTCTACACTTCCCATCAAACATACAATTGACATCAGCACAGCACCTAAAAAAAAACAAACAAAAAAACCCCCCACACCCAGAGAATCAACTAGGTAAAGTCTGTAACTGACATAGCAAATGAACAGCACTAACCTACATTTAAAAAAAAAAAAAAAAAAAAAAAAAGGTACAAATGTCTATGCAAATGAAAATAAACTACAGAGCACAAATACTACACAAGACTTTTTCCTAAGCCTCGCTCTAGTATAATATTAAACAGTATCATATACCCTATAATATATTCCTCTTGCTTTTCCTCCCTCTGCAGCACCAATACATTGGGCCAGTTCAATAAAAGGGGGGGGGGGGGAGAACCCATACTCAGCAGTTAACTAGAACAACAAATCAACAGTCACATCTTAGATTTTTCCCCATTCATTTGGATATTAAAAAAACCTCAACCTGGAATTGCATCTGTGCAGGCATGTTGCAACCAGTGACACAGATTTGTGTCACTCAGCGCTATATGTGAGTTTTTGTTATCAATCTGGTTACGTTACCAGTGAAGTACACAGCAAATTTGTCTTATTAGAATGGGCTTAGTTGATTGTAGTAAACAAAGCTGCAGACTCAATGCTCTCACAAACTTTCATTCATTCATTTCTTGTTCTTTACTTAAGCTTACAGCATGTGCCACAGAAAGAGCTGAATGTTAAATATGCCTGGAGTGTCACAATACGTAATACAATAAAACAGATTACAACCATACCTTTCTTTCACAGCAGTATTGCCAAGCACAGGTACACTGTAGCAATCAATTTGTTCTGCAGACAGTAAGGCTTTCATAGAATGCTAATGTAAAAATCTCTTTTCTTTCTCCTTCGACTTGACTCCCCAGTGCCTGGGTCCCGACCAATACAAGGAAGAGGGCGGAATGTCTTCTGCTGAGATAACCACAACTACTAATCAAGTATACGTGTACAAGGGCACAGGATTAAACCTCCACCAGGCTTGACTCAGGCACTGAGAGGCGCTAAACACATGCATAGCAAGGTCAGAATTAAACATGCACACGGACAAGTCTACTTGAGTGAACTATTCATCACACTTTACCACTGACGGCTTTTTACTTCAGGGGAGTAAAATTACATCCTGGTGAACTGATGAGATTTAGACATAAGAGCATCCAACAACAATTTTGTTTTCCTTGAAATGAGAACTAGTGAACCCTGCTCTCTGTAGTGAAAGACTGACTGTTTCAGAAACAAAATGTATATGGCAAACTGTTCTGAAGAAGATAAAATGGAATTATGCCATTAAGTTTAACACACATTTAATGTACTTTGGGGGAATTTTCTTTCTAAACTATTTATCTTTAATTTTTAGCATAATCAATGTAAGAATAAGAATTTCACTTTTGTCTAACATTGCAAAAGTCAAACAAGCTGTTCATTTACCTTGAAGTTTATTAGCATAGCAAAGTAACATCCAGATGCTCTCAAATATTGTCAGCAGTACTCATAACATATTTTCAAAATCATTTAATAGGTTTTTATTGGCTGGCATAGTTGGATATTGCATTACTCCTTTAAAATGGGCATGGCATTACCTTAGTCACATAGCCCTAAAGCTACTTTAAAAGTTCTCCTTTAAACATTCGTTTATTTTACTTTCCTTCCTTTCTTTTAAACTATTATAATATTTTACCACTACATGATATGAACACATATATAAACAAATATTTTTATTATAAATACGTGGGTGTGCACATCCGCACATTGTAAATTACTGAATCATCACCATACAAAGTCTGGGAAGAGAAATGTTAAAATTTAACAGCAGTTTATTTTCCCTTTAATTTTGCCTAGTTGCATTTGCTTTTTGGTATTTCTTTAGCAGTAAGACCGAGTATGTACGCACATTTATAAAATACATCAAGGCCACCACTATAAAACATTATTAACACGGCTTAACGAATATTGCTTCTCCTGTGGGATCTGTATTAAGAAGAAATAAATGTAAAAATACTCAAACACAACTCTGATGTTACCATTTGGTGCTTTACCACCTTTAAAATTAGCAAAATACTTTTGAAACATCAGTGGCTTCAATGAGATATAAAAAAAGAGAAGCATAATCAATACAGATGAGTTTGTCCTTGACATACTGACCGTGTCATCAGGCTATTGTCATGTGATATCATGTCATTTCCCCACCTGGCTCATGACCTTGTCCTTTAAATGACCCAAAGCTTCCCTCAAGTAGCAGGAGGCCCCTCCCCGCAGTCTCAGCAAGGTCGAATGGGTCAGCATGTCCTCATCTATAATCCACCACCATTTGTCAGCAGGGAGGCTGGAGGAGGCAGGCTTGCTACAAGGGGAGAATGCCCAATTAGGCAGCTGTCACACAAAGCATAGGCTGCAAAATTATCCCCTGTCAAAAGAAAGAGCAGCTGCGGGTGCCAATTACAGCAACCTTTCAACCCTTTAGGTACTGGAAACTACACAGAAGTAAATGAAGTACAATTAGTGATAACAAATCGATGAATTAGGACAGTAAATTAGAAGTTACTAGCAGGTGAGCTTAGGTCTCACATAATGTTAAGGGCATACTACACCCCAGGCAAGGGCAAGAATGTACAGATTTTACACAGTGTATCAGTTTTCTTCTATCCGTTTTTCTTGCATGAAGTCTCTTTTCCTCCATGATTTTATTCTTACATGCCTGCTGCCATAGAGCAAGTGCAGAATGCGGTGGGGGAGGGGAGGGAACCCAAGAAGAAAAGAAGTTGCATTTCCTACTCTTACCCTTTCATCTGGGCAAAGGCTGAGTTTCACTTCTCATAGGGAGGTCCCCACCAAGAGCAAGCACAATTTATCTATACTAAGAGTTAATTTCAGCCTGACATTTAATGTTCACAGCATCTGACATTCTACATTGAGGAGGTTTGTCCAGAAAGACCAGAACAACAATCCAAATTATAAATCCTCCATGTGTTATTTCATTTACATTTGAAAGCCCTTAAATCTCTATTTGAAGTGTCAACAACTGTGTTACACTTCAGATTAAGGGGGAAATATTTCTCCTTATTTCAGTTCTCCTTGAGGCAGCAACTGTGTATAAGCACAAAGAATGCTATCAGTCACGTTACTCCATGTTTGTTGGCAAAAAATTTCTTGCCTCATGTATAATATTTTTAAAAAGTTGGTAAACTGCCTAACTAACTTAAGTTTGTGGTTTAAGAGGACAGCAATTTGCAGCTGTGCATGAAAGCCAGGCTCTACAGGACACTAAATACTCATCCTTTCCTTCTCCTCCTCTCAAGTCTATTACAACAGCATTGTAGTAAATTTTTGGGCTATTTCCTACCCTACGGTCAAAAGGAAAAAAAGTAGGGGGTTAAGGAAGGGAGGAAGAAAGAAAAAAGGACAGAAAAAATATTGATGACTAATATAAAGCACCCCAGCACACTGTTAACAGTACTGAATCAGTATTTTGCACACGTATTTTGGACCAAACACAAAATCCAATAAAAAATTCCTATTCCAAGACATGTTATGTATTGTGCAAAAAAATTGAGTTTTAAGTTTAACTGCAGTTAGCTCTTTTTTATATTACAAATGAGCACTCTCTCCCTCCTCTCAAATATATCTTCCACAGGGCTTCTCCTTCATAATATTTTTCAGTGGTAGGGGAACTAGTCCAAATTTCTTAAGTTAACAGTTTTGAACACAAAAAGTCAAAACATTTATATACACACACTGAGAACCAGTTAAAAGAATAATACAGCAGCAGGAATGAATTCACTGATCTTTCAGAAAAAGTTTTATACTCTTGTTCTATAGCCGTGAGTAGCATTTCAGGGTAAAAAGAAAATAAGTTCCCTGATTTTTATAGTTCAGATACAGATCATCATTATATGCACATTATTGTCTTATTTGTAAATAGATGGATAATGTTCATTTGATAGCAATTAGAATATTTCTCATGAAGTTTGACATTTCTTTTTGAGTAACACATGGAAATCGCAGCGCAGTGAAAGAGTTAATGTCTTTAGAATTCAGTTTCCATCATACTTGGGTGACTCTCTCTTTAAATAATTTAAATCCTCTCCATCAACTACAAAGCTGTTTTGAAGCCATTTAGCTTTGTTCTTTACATGTGTTCTAATTAAGAAATGACCTTGTCATCACACACACCAGAAATCCTGGATTATTTCCTACAGCAAAAATCCACGAAGCCAAAAAACAGAAAGGAACACTTCTTCCTTTAGTGAGGAACTGAGGAAGTTGTTGGTTGGCTGGCTGAATGCTGAAGCAGTTTCACCGCATAATTTTGTTGTTGAATGTCACAGGGCGGGTTAGTGTGACCTTGAGCTGCATCAGCAGCACAGCAAGGGTCGAGATGCCTGCAGGCGCCCTTGTACTGGATTTGCAAGACAAAACCTTCAAACTGGCTGAAGGACATCTTAAATCTCTTCAAAGGTTTTCCGTACTAATCTGGGCTGCTCTTAGCAGGATCTGTGCCAGTGTGAGAGGCAAAATTAAAACCAAGGTCTTTGACAGAATATTGTCTCCTCTTAACCCTTCTCATGCAGAAGGCAATGTAGTGTAGGCATTCTAAAGACAGTTTAATAAGCAACAGATGCACACAGTTTAACCAGCTGCATTCCTTCAAAATTATGTAAGCAAGCATGCACTAAGGATGGTACGGTTATTAACAGTGAATATTCAGCAACCCCACTACACAGCATTCCCCTCCCCCCTCCTTAAACCTGAACTATGTTATTTTTCTGCTGCTCTTATATTTATTACAGGACACTGCAGTAACAATAAAAGAAAAGGAGTACTTGTGGCACCTTAGAAACTAACCAATTTATTTGAGCATGAACTTTCGTGAGCTACAGCTCACTTGATCGGATGCATACCGTGGAAACTGCAGCAGACTTTATATACACACAGAGAATATGAAACAATACCTCCTCCCACCCCGGGACAGTGGGGTGGGAGGAGGTATTGTTTCATATTCTCTGTGTGTATATAAAGTCTGCTGCAGTTTCCACGGTATGCATCCGATGAAGTGAGCTGTAGCTCACGAAAACTCATGCTCAAATAAATTGGTTAGTCTCTAAGGTGCCACAAGTACTCCTTTTCTTTTTGCGAATACAGACTAACACGGCTGTTACTCTGAAACCTGCAGTAACAATCTTATTCTCTCTGGGCCCAATCTTAAGAATTCAATAGGAGCAGAGGGTGCTCAGCACCTCAGAATCTGGCAACTCTATATCATGAAGGGCCTGATTCTCTTACAGTGGGAAAAGAGGACACCTGCCACAAGGACGGTGGAGGTGGGTAGTAGGTGAACTGCATGCAACAAAAATGTTTTTCTTCTCAGCCACCTTGTGCATTTGAGTACATACAGGGAAAGGCTGATTAAGACTTAAGGACTTGCAAGGTAGTAAGGAATCACTCAAGTAGGGGATGTCTACATGTGACAAGCCTGGTAGAGCTGGGAAGTGTACTTCGAGTAGACAAGAACAGTCAGCCTGCCTCAGTTTCACCAGGCTATCTGGCTGATGGCTCCCTTCAATTGGTTGACAAATAGGAGTTGTATTCACCAAGTGAATTTGTCAGTGTCATTTAAGAACTATCAACACTCTTACTAAAAAGAAGCATATTATTCAGAGATGTGTTTCTGCACAGAATCCTCTACTTCATTTTTTATCTGAAGAAATAAAAATGTTATAGGTACCCCAAAAAAAAAAATAAATAAAAGGCAGCTTTCTGTATCAGCGGATAGAAAACTACCTGGACTTTGGTGTATGTAAATGGAAAAAAAATGGCTTAACCACATAACCTACCTCACATTACAATGGCTGATTTGGTCAACAGTAACAATACAACTGTTGTAGGAAATTACAAGTAAAGCTGGGTCAAAAACAGACTCATCGTAGTTGTGAGAAATCACCATGACACTTTAGAAATGCCTTTTAACATTTACAACGTATAGGCCAGACAAGTCCTTGGGGAAGGAGAACTGGAAAAGGAGCCCACTAACACCAGCAGAGGGTGCTCCAGTTCTTCACTGGCTATGCACTTACAGTTTAATTTAATCTGCTATTGTACATTGTCTTTTAAAGTACTTGGCTCTACTATAGACAAGAAAGATATTTAAGTTTACTGAAAAGATAATATTGCTTTGGCAATTCTATCACAACTGTTACAGCACTACCCATCTACTGCTAAAATGGGCTCAATTGGTCACTCCTGTGAATGACAACTCTTCGCACAAAACAGCCTACTTCAACAGTCTGTTTTCAGATAAATATGAAGGAACTGTCAACATTTATCACCACAGAGGGAAGCTACACAGTGTGAAACACCTCATAGATCTCCCAAGTTTCAAACGTACTTATTTTGTTTGGGTGAAGTGCCACTATATTCATTGCTGTCAGAGGAGCCCCTAAGGATCACTGGCAGTTGGGCATCAGCACTTCCCAGACATGTGACTGTGGCCAGATTGGGGAATAAATGGTGGCATAAGATTGCCTTTGCAACCCTTCCCCATTTAGGGCCCTGCAGAAAGCACAGCTTGGCCAGAGCCAAGGATTAGGCCCACTGAATTTCTGCATTAACTCCTTCTCTGTCCTTTGTGCATTAGAAGAACACACAGGCAGCAAACACAGGTGAAAAAGAACTACTGGGTCATCAAGTCTAAATCTATCTCACTGCCATTGCAAGACTGTTTTCTACACT
Organism: Eretmochelys imbricata; assembly: GCF_965152235.1. NCBI lineage: Eukaryota > Metazoa > Chordata > Testudines > Cheloniidae > Eretmochelys > Eretmochelys imbricata. The sequence continues at coordinate 177,564,510 of NC_135572.1, read as the reverse complement.
TCATTTTTTAGTAATCTTTCTATTTTAACATTCATTAGGCAGGGACTAGGAGAGAATCCCTTAAGTCTATGTATTATAAGTCCCTCTAGAAGAAAGTACTACGATGCCTTTTATACCATAAGTATGCAGTGAAATGTAGTGCAGCATAAGTGGCCTCCCAAATTTTTCCTTCATGTAATTGAACTACACACAGTGGAGGCAGAAATGTTACTAGTTCCCTGACTATCGCCACCAAGTGTTGTGAAGCTCCTCAAAACAAAAACAAAAATGTGTTGCAATGACCTGGCTGAACAGGGTGCGTTAAAGACGCAATGAAAGCTTTTAAGTCAGGCAACAGATGCTGCCAAGTTTGAGAGAGAATGTAGTCATGCCAAACCCAGGAGCCAGAAAACAAAATGCAAGTTAATAGCTTCATTCTGGAGTTTTAGCACTCCAGTGAGAACGTCCAAAATCGGAATGTCTTTAGAACATCAAACAAGAGGTGGAATGCCTACATACACATACAGCACCTACATGCACATACCAAGAGTTACGGTGTGGCACTCGCTACACCCATATGCATGGAATTCAACCATACAGATACATTTATCCATCACAACTGTACCAAGTCAGGCAATCAGTCACCGGGCCTAAAATCTGTCATGCTTTGTCTCTGCAGAGGAACACCTTGTTCCAGAAAGTATGATTCTGTTGATCCACTTGGTTCTTCCCCCCACCTCGATCTGCTTTGTGATATTAGGCAAGACTATCATTGTGTATCCATGCATCATCCTTAATTCTGGCATTTTCTAATGGCTGAGTTCTTGATTTTGCAGCCATTTAACATTCTTTAAACATTGATGATTGTGTGTGCTGTCTATAATACACACATGAACACCCTCCCCTTTCTCCCCCCACCCCAGTTAATCAACCAAAAAGGAGATAGGGATTGTGGAACTCTCATCACAATTTATCCTCCTCTCAATTGGAACTCTACCAACTACAGAATTAAATCTACAAAAGCTAAAGTTCCCCTTTGTAAGCCACTGCACACTCTCATTTGAGATCCGCCTTATCAAAAAATGAACAATTTAAAAATTGTACTATGACCATGACATGGATCCTGTTGCACTGTGCAGTCTCAAACACTGTTGTTACTATCATAGTGCAGCACTGCATATTAGTCTTCCACAAAGACAACAGCCACGCATCATGCTGCTCACTATCAAACATCCTTTCACAGGTTTTAAAAATCATAATGCAGACAACAGTGATAAATTTGGTGGGGTGGGGTGGGGTTTGCTTTACAAAAAAGAAAAATCAGCTTTTCTAATTATGTGCCTTACAGACAATAGAAACAAAACACCTCCAAAAATGACTGAAGGATAAGAGACCAAGCTTATTTAGCTGCATGAGCACAGAAAGCTTTTACAGTAAACTTCTAATAAACACTTAATAGCTACTATGAGGATGCACATAATCCTTAGTAATAGAGGTAATGTCAGTTATTGTTGCTGCTTTAAGCTTGAATTTGTTTTTAGTAAACAGAGCATTATTGATTAAAAGTTGTAAAGATAGTTGTGAACCATTTGAAATAGATAGAAAAAGAAAAAGCATTTTTAACAGAAACAGCAGAATTTGGACTTTAGCGTAAGAATTTAAAACGAGCAACTTATCTGGGCTAAAGTCTTTGGATAACATCCATGTGCTTTTGTAGCCCCTCATCCCTCCACCCTTTTTTGTGGAGCGGTGGTGGTGGTAGAGTGTTAGTAAAAATGTACAGACTGTTTGAATCATGGTCCCTACTGAGCCCCATGGGTCTGCACCAGCGGGTCTCAACCTGCAGCCCATGAGCTGCTTGCAGCCCAATCAGCACAGTGCTGCAGCCCATGTGACATCCTCAGGGCCATACAGGTAGTACAGGATGTAGCCCACAATGGTAAATAGGTTGAGAACCACTGCACCAACCACCTCCAAAAAGGTGTTTTGCCAGAAGAGAGCAGATTTAAATTTGCACTTGGGGCTTTCATGGTGTCCCCCGGTGAGATATATTCAATTGAATCATTTCTTACACATGTTGCTACATCTCCACAGTTAGCATCACCATTTTTAGGGCTTTACTGGCTGATTAGACAGACACATGGACCTCACAATTACTTACACGGGCCTCATGATCATAGCGTCTTTGCACACATTAATGAATGTGTTTCCAGTTCATACAAGGACTTAAGCATTTGCTTACCTGTATGTACGTGAGCACTCCCACAAGTGTCAATGAGGACTTACTAGCTTACAGTTAAGCAAGTGCTTGAGTGTTTTGCTAAACCAGGGCCTTAACCCTTAATGCAGATTCTTCACATAGCTTCACTGGTTTACGTTAGTAAAATACAAAAGCACCACCACCTGTCAAGGGTTTCTCCTCATGGTCATTGTAAATATTCACAAGCATAGCTTTCTGGCTGTGTGCACAGCAGAGATGCACTTTTTTAAAAAAAAAATTCTACGAAAGAGATGTCTAAACTTTTTTTTAAAGAAATATTGAAAAACATCTTTTAAAATTGTGTTTGCTCTGCTCTCCCCTGCACCCCTTGTATGAGGCCTTGCTCAGCAAGTCTCGCAATATGAAACCTTGCAAGTCTCTATGATAGATGTCTCTCCCACTTAAAAAAAAAAATAAAAAATTCTGTCACTCCCCCACACACTCACACTCCTTGTAACAGAGAAGATCTGGTTTTGGGAAAGAAAAACCCAACATCTGATTGTTAAATATTAACTATCAAAAATAGTTTTAGCAGTACCTGACTGCCCAAATGAATATCAGAAACTTGAAGAAAAGTAATTTCTTAAATTGCATTACCCAAGCTTACATTTTAAAAAGACCGAAATAAATTGCTACCCTGAGGACACCTGACATGCTGTTATTACTCATACACCCACCATACAGTGGGACACTAGTGTCACTATAATCACTATAACGGGGAATCTATCAAACTGGAACATTAAATCCTGAACATTCACTATGTCTACTATGGTTGTCTTTACAATACTTTGCAATTGCCTTTGAAAACCAGGTAACTTGATTTCTTTCTGTAATGTATTCCCCCTAGATAGTCCCTGTGCAAAATACAGAGAAGCCCAGTGAATACAGAATGGAGATAAAATTATTTAGTTATGAAATGCAAAGACTGGAAATGTTTGGTGGGTGACCGTTTTATGTATTTTTTTAAATTTGGTATTCTATGTCCTTTAGCATAAGAAGTAAGAGTCTTGAGAACCGGACAGGCATAGTGAATCAATAAATCATGAGTGCACAGCTCCAGTAACAATCAACAGCAATACCGATGCCACAGGTCCAGCGTATGGTAAGCATGGGAGTAACAACAGAGGTGCCAAATGGCAACTGAAGAGTTTACTGTGATTCCTGGTGACAATATTCATTAGGGAATTCAGGTGTCAGTTTTCCCTCAAATGAGCTTCAGTTCATCTTTAGCCATTCCTATTCCTGTATTATATAATAATTTAAGCTTGTAGTGTCAGTGCTCATCTCCAGACAGCCGATGGCTTTTACTCAACAAAATTATGAACTTCTTTCTTGCACAGTGTGCCAAAGTGCATCTAAAAGGCAAAAGGTCTTGCCCTTATTTTATTGATTTTGCACTTTGAACCGTTTGAAGCAAGTTTCAAGGGCTTTTGGCTTGATTCCGCCATGCAACTTTGTCCTTAGTTAGCTCGATACTGAGTCAGTGGATCTCACACCCAAATTATTTAAACTGCACACAGCTAAGGCTAAGATTTAGTCACAGGTATTTTTAGTAAAAGTCATGGACAGGTCATAGGCAATAAACAAAAATTCACAGCCAGTGACCTGGCCATGACTTTTACTCTATAAATACCCCTGGCTAAAACTTAGCAGCTCCTGGGGCTGACTGCTAGACCCTGCACTGGCTGCGGGGGCTGATTGCCTCCAGCCACACCTGCTCCAAGGCCCCGGGGACCCCTGCTTCGTCCCGGGACTACTGGCCCCGGGGAGCACCCGTTACTCAGGCACTCCCCAGGGCCAGCCACCCCAGGGCTGCCTGAGCAGTGTCTGGCGTGGCTGGCCGCGGGGTGCCTGAGTAGCTGGCCCTGGGGCCAGTTGCTCTGGCAGCCCTGGGACCAGCCGAACCGGCCATTGCAGCTATGAAAGTCTCAGGGGTCATGGAAAGTCATGGAATCCATGACAGAATCACAGCCTTACACATAGCCAACTACAGCTAAGAATTTTAACGTTATTAGGCATCTTCATTCAACCTTAAAAAAAACAAAACAAAACACACAAGTGGTTACTTATCTAATATTCACCTTAGTTCTGGAAATGTAGCCTCCACTCCATACCATATTCAATCCAATCCTCCTCCCATTCACATAATTGAGAATCTTAGTGGGAGCAGGAGCTGGTAGTCAATCCAACTCTCAGTGCAGTCAGTTAGTTGAAAGGTTACAATTGATTACAATGGAAGAGGGGTCATGGCATTGATGATTAGCCCCACTCTAGGCTTTCTTGCATTGCTGCTGTCCACCTCCTATTCAGCGACATATATTCTAGCTTACAATACACATCAGGCTACTTCAAGTATTTGTCTTACAAAGATTTATAGCAGCCCAAGCTATATACAAATTAGGGAACTAAATGGGACATACTAGGTGCTGCCTACTAGATCTGAGGTCTTCTCTACCAAGCTGGTACAGTTGCTCAAAGATGTTCAACCACTGTTATAGTATAGGGGTGGGCAAACTTTTTCACTTGAGGGCCACATCTGGGTATAAAAATTGTATGGCAGGCCATGAATGCTCACGAAATTGGGGGTTGGGGTGTGGGCTTTGGGGTAGGGCCAGAAGCAAGGAATTCAAGGCATGGGAGGGGGTTGAGGTGCCGGGGAGGGGGTGTGAGAACTCTGGCTGGGGGTGTGGGCTCTAGTATGGGGCTGCAGTGAGGGGTTTGGGGTGCAGGAGGGTGCTTCAGGCTGGGACTGAGGAGTTCGGGAGGGGGTTCAGGGCTGGAATATGTGCGAGGGGGAGCGGGGGCATGCACTCAACTCAGGGCAGTGCTTACCTCAAGCAGCTCCTGGAAGCAGCATCATGTCGTTCCTATGCGGAGGTGCAGCCAGGCGGCTCTGTGCGCTGCCCCGTCCAGAGGCGCTACCCCTGCAGCTCCTAGAAGCAGTGGCATGCCCCCCCAACAGTTCCTATGTGAAGGCACAGCACCAGGTGCTTCCCCGGAGCCAGCCGCCTGAGCAGCAGCTGGTGCAGCTGGCCCCGGGGCAGCCTCTGAGACCATTGCTCCGGTGCTCCTCAGGGCTGTCCCTGGGACTGCCTGGTCAGTGGCCAATGGGAGCTGCGGGGGCGGCACTTGGGGTGGGTGCAGCGTGTGGAGAGCCCCCTGGCTGCCACTACATGTTGGAGCTGGAGTGGGACATGCCGCTGCTTCCGGGAGACAGGCAGCAAGCCACCAACCCTGACCCCTCTCCCCGATGGGGACCGAATTAAAAGGCCTGATGGGCTAGATGCGACCTGTAGTTTGCCCACCCCTGTTAAGTAGATCCTCAACCCCAAAATAAAAGGTTTATAAAGAATAATCTCAAAATAACAACATTCTTAAGTCATATTTTCTTTAACCTTTCACTAAAGCTGTGTGTATGAAGAAGTATTACTAGAAGGGTTGCGCACTTGTGATTACAAATTTTCTGAAACTGTTAGGATTTAAAAACAAACAACCACCCACACCACACCCCACAATACATGCAGACATTGTTCTGGACTAAACAACCCACTTCAAATAGCAATTGGCACAACTTCCTTAAAGCTCAGGACATTTTTTCAAGTGCTGTAACTAAAACCTTCAAGAAACTTACACAATTTTGTATTCAGTAACAGATTACAGTGATAGGACAGACATCTACCGTTCAAGGGATAGTCTCGGTCAGTGAGAAAATTCATCAAGTTGTGAAGAACTTCACTGCTCTATTGCCAATGAAGTTCAAGAATGAGAAAAACATTTTAAGATGTGTGAGCTGACCATCATATAAACTTTAATTTTACAGTAGATCAGCAAGCAGCAAATAATCCCTGTAAGCAGTGAAGATGATGCTATTAGGTAGATATTTTTGCAAGGACTAACTGTTTTCATGTTCCTCCGATATGTCAGCCACAGCAAAAACATCCTTCAACATCAAACAAATCTTTTCCCCTTTCGTTTGGGCAAACATAAGGAAGAGTTCACTCCCTTTACATCAGGGGTCCCCAACACTGTGCCCGGGGGGTGCCATGGTGCCCGCTGGGGCATTTGTGTGTGCCTACAGGACACCCCACTGCCGAAATGCCACCAAGAAACATTGCCATTCCCTGGCGGCATTTTGGCGGCGACACTTCTTGCCGCTGCCGCTTCTCAGCGGCAGTATTTTGGCGGCGGGGTGTCCAGCGTCCGCCACAGTCTTCTGGGAATAGCAATATGCTATTCCCACAAGAAAGGTTGGGAAGCACTGCTTTAGATGGTTACAATTTTACAGTGGGCCTTGCAGCATGTCCTGAAGATCATCAAAGCATATATATTACAGAAGGAGAAAACCTATTAGGAGGTCATTAGTATTGCCAGCAAGATTAAATTTAGTATACCACATATACTCGTTCATTAGCCCATTCGTTTATAAGCCAACCCCCCCGCCAAAGATGGATAGGTAAAAATAGTAAAAACTGCATGACCCTTTCATAAGCTGATCCTATATTTCAGGGGTTGGCAAACTTTGGCTCCCAGCCCATCAGGGTAAGCTGCTGATGGGTCGGGACGTTTTGTTTACCTGGAGTGTCCGCAGGCATGGAGCCCCTCAGCTCCCATTGGCTGGGAATGGCAAACCGTGGCCACAGGGAACTGAAGGGCTCCATGCCATCAGACGCTCCAGGTAAACAAAATGACAACGTATTAGGTGTTCAATGATTTCATAGAGTTTAAAATCAAGTTTTGGTGTAGACCTGTTTATAAGCCGACCCCCACTCTTTGATACGTCACTTTTTTTTTTAAAACCAAAAATATTCGGCTTATGAACAAGTATATACGGTAGTTTTTCCTTCTTTGAGGATTGCAATACCCAGCTCTTCGAATGCACTACTGCTGTCTTGCATCACACTGATTAGTAATAGAAGCATAGCCATCTGTAGGAAACACTTTAGGGCTTGTCTACATGGGGTGTTATAGCATATCCACACTACAACTTTTCCCAATGCAAGTTATGTCAGCATAAAGCCACCACAATTCATAGATCACTTCTGCACATGCATACTTGGTTCCTTCTATATCGTGGTGCACATGCTCACAAGGAGTGCTTGTTTAAATGTACAGTGCGGCACACCATGGATAGGCATCCCAGTGTGCAACTCGCCACTGTCCAGTGCATTGTCTTTTGGGAAGTATTGGCAATGCATGGTGGGCAGAACTAAGTCGTGCAGGGGTGACTGGGACTGTAATTTTCTCCACCACATAATGCAATCTCTAGCACATGAGATTTTCACAGGAGCAAAAACTAACAAACCTGCATGAGACTTGTCACTGTCTGCCATCTCCAACAGAAGCATGGAGCCTGCATGGTTCTGCACTGTTGCCAGGAGTGTTGCAAGCACAGAACACATGATTCTCTGGTACTTGAAGAGCCACAAGAAGAAACGTGGTGAATGTAACAATTTCCAAGAGGGCAGATTGCTGTGGAACATAGCAAGGATCAATTCATAATTGATGGTGCTGCTCACTGGGTGGCTGCAGATGGTGGAAAGCCATTTCAGGGCCCAAGAAACGAGCACTGACAGGTGGGATTGCATCGTAATGCAGGCATAGGATGATGAGTGGTGACTGAAAAGCTTCAGATATGCAAGGCGACATTCCTGGTTCTAGTGCTGAGCTTGCCCCAATCCTCCAGCACGGGGACACCACAATGAAAGCTGCACTGACAGTGGTGAAGCAAGTGGAATCAACTACAGAGATCACACTGTGGAAACTTGCTAGATTGCTACTGGTCAATGGAAAGTCATTTTGGAGTTGCAAAATCCACTATGGGGGGCCAATGTAATGCAAGTGTGTAGGGCCATTAATTGTTTCCTGCTACAGAGGACTGTGATTCTCAGCAAAATATAGGACATAATGGATGGATTTGCAGCAAGAGGGTTCCCAAATTGTGGTGGAACAATACATGGCACACACACCCCTTCTTAGCACCAGACCACCTTGTCACATAGTGCATCAAAAGAAAAAAGACTGCTTTTCTATGGTTAAGCAAGCGCTGGTGAACCACCAGGGACACTTCACTGACATCAATGTTGGCTGGTCAGAGAAGATGCATGATGTATGCATTTATAAGAATACAGGACTGTTCAGAAAGCTACAAGCAGGAACCTTCTTTCCTGACTGGCGGATTACCATTGGCAATGATGAAATGCCAATCACCACCCTGGGGAGGCACAGCTTACCCCTTACTCCCCTGGCTCACGAAGCTGTACACCAGCCACCTCCAGAGAACCAGGGAAAGATTCAACTACTGACTCAGCAGGTGAAGAACAGCTGAATGTGCTTTTGGTACATACTGATTTAACAATATTTACAGGAGTTTGTCACGTTCAAATTACTTTCATTTATGGTTGACTAATATTCAATAATTAACACAGGCATAAAAAAACTAAAAGGAATACGACTGCAGAAAAGCTGGCTAAATTAAAGTCATGACAGATACATCAGTCCTTCCTCTGCTACTCCCAAGTATGCATTAAACCCATAATAATATTAAAAAAAATCTCTCAAAAATATTCAATGTTTTGCATTACATAATTAATAATGGAAGAAATGGTTTGTAGAACAACACTAGTCACATCAAGAGAAGCGGTAAAATATCACTCTGTTTCACTATCTTATTGCCCCTCTGAATTAGTTTTGAGAAATCATGGCTGATCAGGAGGTACAGTACTGAGAGAAAGTAAATGTAGTATTATCTTCAAAAAGATATAGAAAATGGATCCTGACAATTGCCATTCTGTACATTTAACTTGTATACCACAAAATAGTTGGACCAATATTAAGCCTGACCCTGAAAGGCTTCAACTCTTGGTTAAATAATGGGTCTCTCAGGATCATGCCCATTAAAATGGAAAGGGGGGGGGGTGAGAGTAAGGAGGATAAAGAAACCATGCATAAAAGCCTAACAGATTTATAAAGAATTACTCATATTAGTAAACAAATCTGAAGCCTCTAATGATGGAAAAGCAAAAATGAAGGAAAAGCACTAATAGATATTCCAAAACTAAAAACTTAACCAAAAAGTCAGTTATAACTGCTAGATAAAAATCTAGCAAGTCTTTCCCATTCTTAATTTCTATAATATATCTATTGCAAAAATGTGGACCTTGTGCCTGAACATGACAAATATAAAATTCAAAATATCCTTAACTTTGAGGAAGTAGTGTCCAGAAACTATTTCTACAAAAACCTTATACTGCATGTTTTATATTCATAAACCAATTCTCTCAGTTGGTATACTGAAGGCCTTAAATTCAAATTTTTATCCTTCAAATTAGGTACAGTTCACTGAGATCGTATGCCAGCCAAGCTGACTGCTTAGAACTCACCAGAAAGTTGAGAATGAATGCTAGCTGCCATCCAGCTAGATGGAGGCATGCATACTAATGTCCTTGGATTGCTGCCACATTTTCCATGTATGTTTTATTATAGCTCATCTTAACATGTAAAACATATACCTTTGATTCTTTCAAAATTAGAACAAAAAAAGGCAGAAAGATTGTACTATAATATTACTAGTCCTAGGGTATCCAGACAACTTAACATGGTCATCTTAAGCTCTTTTGATAGATTTATTCCTTTTATTGTTACTTATCTGATCAAAAAGATAAAAATTATTTTTTGTTTTAGTAGTAAACTCTTTACAAATGCAGTGAGTAGATTTTCTTCACAACAATTTTTTCTAGTTACATTAATTCAATTGAGGTCAGGAAGTCTTCATGTTAATAAAATGGATTGTGCCAAAGTCAGAATTCCTATCTTCTCTATATTTCCAAACATGCCTACCAATGATAAGCTAAGACCTAACCATTTCAATAAAAATTCCAAGCAACCATAATACAGAACAGGGATAGGGCTTGATCATGAACAACGCTACTCAAATCAATAACATTGGGTTCAATTTTACATGAGAAAGGGCTTACAGGATTGAGCCCAAAAACACTTAAAAAGCAAATAACTACGTAATGCCAACAAAAACAATACTATTAAGCATATGAAATACTGGTATTCTCCCATTTCTTAAGTGGAGAACGTGAAGTCAAGTAATGCAAAGAAGAACATAAGAACAAGAACCATTTCAAAGAACAGGAAGGCTCTAATGGATAAGCAACTGGAGAGTATTTTTTTAGAAATTGCAATATAAAGTAATGCTAGCCCAGAAAATTTCTTTGAAGATGAGCTACCAGATGTGCAATGAGAACTAAACTCATGCTAAAAACTGGAAGACTATGACAACATGGAACACTTACAAAATATGCTTATATCAATGTTGCAAAATTGGCATAAAAGTTTACCACTCCAATACAAATTGTGTTGACCAGAATTTTGCCATAGCTACAGTGAAAACACCTACTTACACATCAAAAAAATTATTCACCCTAATTTTTCTAATCCTGCTAGTCTCTCTTCTATTACTAAACGTTTCTTGTTTTCTTAATACATAAAGCAATGTTGCGCATGTTAAAGGAATACTATTAAGCTATACTTTTTATTTATACACACACACACTTATATGGCAGCTCACATCACCTAGCCCCATGAGAACAGCAGCAGGAGTGGCTATATTGTCATGTACACCATATCCTGACCAAGTTTCCTACTTTCAGTAGGTGATTTGCCCCTTCTACCAAAGAAGCAGGGAGTTCAGCTCCCAAGCATCACAGGTCTCACTGGTCCCCTGGAGGCACATGACAACCCAGGCAATGTGTCTTCAGTCTGGTTTCAGGGCCTGCAGCGGTGTGGCTTTATTAGACTCATGCTAGGCTAGCCTGATCTTTCCATTCTACACTTGTCCATGAGACTCATGTAACAGGGGACAGTGGAGTTGTTAAGAAGTGTATTAAACTTTCCTGAAGATTGCTCCCAACCGCACAGGCAATGTGTGTCCTCACTGATCCCATCTCACCAGCTGTTACCCCCTACTCAGGCTTCAATCTTGGACCCCTCAGAGCACCCCGTGTAGTGTTTCAAGAAGAAAGATGCCATAGACAGCATACTAGACACAGTCGTTGCAGCAGCCTGTTTTGCTTTACCATTTGTTGACGTCAAGGGTTGTTCATGGCTGCTCATAACTTACTTTTCCCCCACCTCCACAAAAATAAATGTTGAAAAACAAACACTATCTAGGACAAACTTGACCATTTACCTGAACTTTGCAAGACAGTGATAAGAAAAGTTACAGTTAGTCAAATCTGGGACCTAGCATCCTTGATAGTATCCCCATCAATGTTTTTGCCTCTTGAATAACATGTTATAAAGCAATATAATCCCTGGTTGCATATTTGGAGACAATTAGCCTTCTTATAAGAAAGTTCAGCAATTCCAAGGAGGACTGTGTTAATGTTGGAATTTACAAGACTCAATAAGTTGAAAAGTGATTGGTTTAAGGAGTATTTACCCTCCCCCAGAGTTCAAGGGGAGTTCTATAGGGAGTTATGTTCAGGATCAGGCTCCTAGTTTATGTAAAAGCAAGCATGAAAAACACATAGGACAGTGCTTCTCAACCAGGGGTCCGGGGCCCCCTGGGGGGCCGCAAGAGGTTTCAGGGGGTTAGGATGACCAGGCAGCAGCAAATGTGAAAAATTGGGACAGGGTGAGGGGTAATAGGCACCTATATAAGAAAAAGCCCCAAATATCAGGGCTGTCCCTATAAAATTGGGACATCTGATCACCCTAGGGGGGTCCACCAAGCAGGACCAGTGTTAGACTTGCTGAGGCCCAGAGCAGAAAGCTGAAGTCCCACTGCATAGGGCTGAAGCGTGGAGCCCTGATCCCCATCACCTGGGGCTGGGGCTGAAGCAGAAGCCTGAAAAACTTAGCTTCACGATGCCTCCTATGGCATGGGACCCTGGGCAACTGCCCTGCTTGCTACCCTTAATGCTGGCCCTGGCTGCTGTATACAGAAAACCAGTTACCGTGGCTCTTCTGGGCCATGGAGTTGTTATAGCATGTTTGCGGGGCCTCAAAGGAAAAGGTTGAGAACCTCGACATAGAACAACACATAGGCAAAACCATAATTTAGCCAATTCTGGGTGTGGGTGTACACACACAAAGCTGTAGGTCGGGGGTAAACCAACCAAAAGATGAATTCGGTTTAAATTTAATTAATTCATTTCTGTGAATTAAGTGAAACATTATTAAGGCCACTTTAATTCTGAATGTGTGTCCCCACACAGGGGTTTAATGCAGTTCGATCTACTTTAAATTCACATCTCTAGTTGTTTTGGATTCAGTTTCCTACATGTCCCCAGAGTAGACAAGCCCTTTGACATAGAACAAGGAGGATACCTGATCTCAGGAAAATGTAATGGGGGCGGGGTGAGGGGAAGAAAGGAGGAGACATTGAATAATTTTGAAAAGCTACTAGATCACCTTTAAAGTCTTCTCTTTCCTGGTGAGAGGAAAAAAAAAAAAACTGATGACAAACTCCATGTAAATGTGTAAATTAGGCAAAACTTTTTCATGCTAAAGGTAATAAACGTGGTATCAGCTACCATGGAAGGTGACTGAAGCAGAGTTTACATGAGTTCAGAGACATTTAGATTACTTTTTGAGTTAACGATGGACTTTAATATTGCTTTGCTTTTTGTCAGTGCAAGTCAGATCTTTAATATTAAACTTAAAAAAAAAAAACTACCAAAACTTTTGCATTGAGGGGAGCGATTATGTACACAGTGTATTATACTGCAATTGTTAAAAAGATTAATCTCACAAAACACACACACTGATCTAATTTTAATTCCAAAAAGCAAGGATCTGCAGAAACACATCTAGCCTCTATCCTTACAGCAAACCCATCAGACAAGTGTGCAGTTATCGCCAAACTGAAGGATTTAAACCAAGGGTTCCTAAACCGGGGTCTTCTGCCCCAGTCCTATAGCTCCCTCTGTGCTTCTGAGCCGATCTCAGTTTAAATCCTCACCTCTGCCTGTTCTGTGCTGGGAGAAAGAGGAAAGTTCCCCAGCTAGCTTCCTCCCCTTTGTCCTTGCAATGAGCTGCATAAAAGGAATCAAGGCTGGGAGGCCATTCTATCAGTCTTTTTGACAACACACATCAAGCAGCCATGTTTATACCCTCCATTTTTGTGCTAACCTCAGACAGCCTCAGGAGGGTGGCTTGTGCTCTCAAAGGGTGCCATCATATTCTCAGTAATTTCCAAGAGGGCTGGTCCGGAGCAGAGGCTGGATCTGAATGGATTTTGGAGGAGATGCAGGGGAACAGAGGTATGATAGATTGATCAGAAAAGTGAAGTACTAGAAAGGATGGAGAGCTGGAGGATGGGGATTGGTGGGTAAATTAAAACAGAGCAGGAGGAGGAAGGAAAAGACAGAAAGGAAACAGCGAGGGACTGAAAGAACATGAGGGAAGATAGACCGAAGAGATTAAGTGAAAAAGAGACCCAGAAAATAAATGAAGAAAGAAAGCGAAGTACAGGGAGAGATAAGGTAAAAAGGCAGGAGCAATTAAGAGACAGCAAATTGAAATACTGTTATATAATAGAGAATGCAGCCATGCTGTAACAATACACCCAATATGCCATTTCCCCCGACCACACACACACACACACACACACACTCACTTTGAGGGCCAAGATCTGCAACCCTAGCTCCACCTGCTTTTGGTAGGCTAGCTTCTCTACTCCCCCATCAGGGAATGGAGCATATCAAATGCATGTCAGGGCAGGCCAGAGCACACAGCACTTTGCATGATCATTTGTTGAAGCAACCTAGCCACCTTTTCCCCTCAAGTCATTCACTCTTCTCAGTGGCACCAGGCGTAAACCCCGTGCTCAACATTTTGTAAGCTGGTCTAAATTTATTTGCCCCAGGTCACTTGGCACTTGCAACTCCAGTGCCATAGCCCAAGCTCCTATTGCAACACCAGTAAGGCTGAAGATCAGAAGAAGCCGAGCAGAACATTTATATTAAATATGGGTGAGTCCTGAATTTTGGCAAATAATTTGATAAAGAGCTCCTTGCTTGAGAACTAATGATTTAGTATACCATTAGGTCTTAAAATTCCAAAAGCACAGAGTTGAGGTTAACTCTGAATTGCCTTGTTTTACCAGATAAAAATCTGGCTGCCAATGTTACTTGAACTTTGTTGGGGCTTAGTTTAATTATGAAAGGGTTTAATTACATATTTTCACTATCATTCCAACTACACCTCTACCCCAATATAACGCGGTCCTTGAGAGACAACAACAAAAAAAATCTCACCACATTATAGGTGAGACTGCATTATATTGAATTTGCTTTGGCCCTCCCTGTTCCTTGTTCCCTGACCTCCCCCTCCAGAGACCCCCGTCCCTAATCACCCCTAGGACCCCATCCCCCTGCTCCCCATCTGCTCCGACTCCTATCTACACCCCCTGCCCAGCACTCACCAGCAGCGGGAAGCGGAGCAACGCGGCCCCAGCCCACACCGCTTTCATTGCCCCAGCCCCAGCCGTGTCGGGGGGAGAGCGGGAGGAGGAGCTGGGGAAAAGGTCCTGCACTCACCTGCAGTGGGGAGTGGAGCGCCACGGCTGGGAGCTGGTGGAGTGGAGCGGGCTGGGGCCGGGCTGCTCCGCTTCCACCGCTGTTGGTGACTTTGGGGGGGGGGGGGAAGGAATCTTTTCCCCCAAGCCCCCTCCCCCGAGCGATGGGGCTGGGGCCGGGGCTAGGGAAGCGGAGTAGGCTGCTCCCAGCCTCCCACTAATCTCCCGGGCCACTCTGGGACTGCGGGACCCCCAAAAGTGCCCCCCCACTGCTCCTGCCTCCCAGACCCTGATCAGGGGAGCCCATGACTGCTCCCTAGACCCTCTGCCCCTTATCCAACCCCTCGGCCCCGGCCCGGCACCCTTAACACGCTGCTCAGAGCAGCGTGTCGGAGCTTTACTGCGTTGTACGCAAACCCGCGTTATATCAGGTTGTGTTATATCGGGGTAGAGGTGTAGTTCTATATAGTATTACATGAGCTAGTACAAAGGAAATCAGCAAAACATAAGTGAAATAATTAAAAGAAAAAAATTGTCTATGTATGTTTTCAGTAACATTGAGGAGGTTCCCACAAGGACACAACAAACCTTCAGTAGATTGTGTCAGCTACGACTCAAATGTAACATTTTTATTACTACTAACATTCCCCAGACTTTACTGATTTTTCTAAAGATGATACAAGCTCCTGGGACTTAAACAAAGCAGCATTTTATTCTCTGACTAATTCTTCCATTGACCCAGCAGAGTCTATACCAGGGCTTACAGTAGCTTAACTATATTAAGGTGTTAGTTTTTCACATCTCTGAGTGATGTAGCTAGGTTGATCTAAATTTTAGGTGTAGACCAGGCCTCAGTGCCAACTTAGGCCTATTACATTCTTTTCAGCCAATGGGGGAGGCTACTTAAATTTTCAGGAAGCTGGAGATATTTTAATGGTTTGAAAGTCCTCCTTTCCCAGCAGGAAGGTGTCTCTCAAGGACTCACATGCAACCTTAGTCTCTCACACAAAGCTGAAAAAGAAAATACTGTGGGGATGTAAATTTGAACTGATCATATACAATGCTACTCCATCACCTTACCTCCCAGACAGCAATTTTAAAGGTATGAAGGATGAGGTAGACTAAAGAAATTAGAAGTGATGGAATGGATAACAGTCTGCTTGGGTCAAAATCACTTTGGGGAAGAAAGCTAATAGAGGTTCTTCAGGCTAGTGCTTAGGGTATGCTACAGACCCCCAGATCTGGATTTGGATATGGATAGCCACCTCTAACGTTTTTAGTGAAATAAAAACTACTGGGAGTTGTGTGATTATGGGAAACTTTGATATAGATTACAGGACAAGAGCTACTAATAATAGTAGGGCTCAGATTTTCCTGGCTGTGATCACCGACAGATTTCTTCACCGAACAAATCAGTCACTAAACCAACAAGAGGTGATGGCATTTTAGATCTGGTATTGGTGAGTAGTAGTGAGGACCTCAAAAGAACTGGTTGTAGGGAATAACCTTGGTTTGAGTCATCATGAGCTAATTCAGTTCAAACTAAATGGAAGGATAAAGACAAAATATATCTAGAACTAGGGTCCTTGCTTTCAAAAGGGCTAACTTGAAAAAATTAAGGGCATTAGTTAGGGAAGTGGACTGAATTGAAAAAATTCAAGGATCTGAATGAGGTGGCGGCGGCGGCTTGAAATTACTTTTTTGAAATTACTTGCCTGAGTCCCAAGCAAGGGGAAAAAAATTTGTAGGGAAGGGTTGCAGACCAACCTAGATGAGCAAGCATCTCAAACAGGTGATTAAAAGAAAGCCTACAAGGAATGGACAATGAGATGGATCAGAAAGACAAGTTACTTCTTGGAGGTCAGAAAGTGCAGGCATAAAGTGAGAACGGCCAATAGCCAGGCAGAGCTGGACCCTTGCAAAGGGAATTAAAACCGATAGTAAAAAAGGTTCTATAGCCATACAAATAAAAAGAAAGTGGCCCCTCTTCTTTCCTTGTTAAGCACTGAGGATGGGGTGGAGATTAAAGCTAATCTAGGCATGACCCAACACCTAAACAAAATACTTTAGACTTATTCAAAACTGAGGCAATTAAGAGCTTAAAGTTAGCGGCGGGGTGGCTAATGGGGATATGGAAGTAGAAATTACCACACCCAAGGTGGAAGTCAGACTCAATCAGTTTAATGGGACTAAACTGGGGGGCCCGGATAATCTCCATTCAAGAATATTGAAGGAACTGGCACATGAAGTTGCAGCCCAATAGCAATGGTTTCTATGAATCTGTAAACTCGGATGTTCTAAGAATTGCTAATATAGCTCCTATTGTTATGAAAAAGGGTGGGGGGGGGAGGAGAAGGAGGAGGAGGAGAAGTGACCCAGGAAGCTACAGGCCTGTTAGTTTGACCTCAATTGTATGCAATGTCTTGGAACAAATTTTGAAAGAGAAAATAGTTGAGAAGATAAAGGTGAATGGTAGCTAGGATAACACACAACATGATTTTACAAAAGGTAGATCATGTCAGACCAATCTGATCTCTTTCTTTGAGAAGATAACTGATTTTTTAGACAAAGAAAATGCAGTAGATCTAATCTACCTGGATTTCAGTAAGGCATTTGATACAGTTCCATATGGGAAACTATTAATTGATTGGAGAACATTGGGATTAATAGGAGAATTGAAAGGTGGATAAAGAACCGGTTAAAGGGGCAACTACAAATGGGTCAAACTGAAAGGTGAACTCTCAGGATGGAGAGAGGTTATGAGTGGAGTTCCTCAGGGATCAGTCTTGGGACCAATCTTATTTAACATTTTTATTACTGACTTTGGCACAAGAAGCAGGAGCATGCTAATAACTTTTTCAGATGATGCAAAGTTGGGAGGTTTTGCCAAGACGGAGGAGGACCAGAATATCAGACAAGATGATCTGGACAAACTTGTAAACTGGAGTAATAAGAAATGGGATAAAATTTAATAGTCCCTAAATACATGACTTTGTACTAACTACAAGAATTTTTTCTATTAACTGGGCACATATCCATTAGAGGAGACAGAGAAGGAGAAAGACTTAGATGTATGGATTGATCACAGGATGACTATGAGCCACTAATGTGATGAGGCAATGGAAAAGGTTAATGAAGTCCTATGGTGCATCAGGCAATGTATTTCCAGTAGAGGCAGGGAAAAGACAGTTACCTTTTCCATAACTGCTGTTCTTCGAGATGTGTTGCTCATGTCTATTCCACAATAGGTGTGCATGCTCGCTACGTGTGCCGGAAGTTTTTCCCCTAGCTGCACCCGTTGGGGGGGGGGGAAGGGGGAGAAGAGGAGGGCAGTGCCCCCCGCGATCCCTGGAGAGGCACCTGCCTGGCTCGGTATAGGGGGAGCTCCACGCTCCCCCCACCCTCAGTTCCTTCTTGCCAGACAACTCCAACAGAGGGGAAGGAGGATGGGATGTGGAATAGACATGAGCAACATCTCAAAGAACACCAGTTACAGAAAAGGTAACTGTCTTTTCTTCTTTGAGTGATTGCTCATGGTGTATTCCACAATGGGTGATTCGAAGCTATTTCTTTTGGAGGTGGGTAGGAGTTCACAAATTCCCAGGATGGAGGACAGCCCTGCCAAACCTGGTGTCATCCCTGGTTTGAGGGACGATCACAGTATGAGGTGAAAGTGTGAACTGAAGACCACGTGGCGGCCCTACAAATGTCCTGGAAGGGGACATGGGCCACGAAGGCAGCCGACGAGGCCTGTGCCCGAGTCGAGTGTGCCCTGACAATGGATGGCGGAGGGACACCCACCAGCTCATAGCAGGAGCGGATGCACGAAGTGATCCGATTAGAAAGCCACTGAGTGGAAATCGGCTGGCCCCTCACGCACTCAGTTGAGGCGATGAACAGTTGCAAGGACTTTCTGAATGGCTTGGTCCGCTCAAGGTAGAAAGCCAGAGTCTGCCGCACATCGAGCGTGTGGAGATGGCGCTCCCCACTGGACGTGTAAAGGCTTGGGGAAGAGGACTAGTAGAAAAATGTCCTGACCCATGTGGTAGGCGGAGACCACCTTTCGGAGGAACGCAGGGTGTGGGCAGAGCTGGACCTTATCCGTATGAAATACCGTGTATGGCAGCTCAGAAGTCAGGGCCCTGAGCTCCAAGACCCGCCTGGCCAATGTGATTGCAACCAGGAAGGCCACCTTCCACAGGAGGAGAGACCAGGAGCACGTGGCCAGTGGTTCAAACAGGAGCCCCAGACCCCAGCAGGTTTAGGTCTGCAGGACTAGGGGTCTAGAATATGGAAAAAGATGGTCCAAACCCTTAAGGAACCGGCCAGTCTTACCATGGAAAAATACCGTGTGCCCTTGCACTGGTGGATGGAAGGCCGATATGGCCGCCAGGTGCACCTTGACTGACGAGGGCGCCAGGCCCTGGGCCCTCAGATGGAGGGGATAATCAAGGATAAGCTGGATCAGGACAGCCACTGGGGAGACACCCTGGTCCGCCACCCACCTAGAGAACCGGGACCACTTCGCCAAATAAGCGCGGCAAGTGGAGGGTCATCTACTTTTGAGGAGGACGTGTTGAACCTGTTCTAAGCATGTCCTTTCCTCTTCGCCTAACCACTGAGCAGCCACGCCGTGAGGTGAAGCACCGTGAGGCTGGGATGGAGGAAGCGGCCCTGGTCCTGAGAGAGTGGGTCCGGGTGGAGCAGCAAACGCCATGGAGGAGCTACTACCACGCCTGCGAGGGTCCCATACCAATGCTACCTGGGCCACGCCGGGGCAATCAGGAGGACCCAGGCCTTGTCCATCTTTATGTTCTCTAGGACCCTGCTGATTAGGGGGAACAGGGGAAAAGGCATAGAGAAGCCGGCCTGACAAGGACATGAGAAAGGCAGCGCTCCGAGACAGCGCCCCTCCCCAGGCCTTCCCTGGAGCAGAACCGGGGGCATCGCCAGTTCTGCTGAGTCGCAAATAGGTCCACCTGGGGAGTTCCCCACCTTCGAAGAGCCGGTGGGCCACTTCCAGGTGGAGGGACCACTCGTGTTGTGAGGAAAAGTCCCTGCTCAAGCAATCTGCCCTCCTGTTCCGGGCGCCCGGTAGGTGGAAGGCCTTCAGGTGGATGTCGTGGGTCATACAGAAGTCCCACCGCCTGAGGACTTCGTGGCAGAGGATCGGGCCCTGCCTTGCCTGTTGATTTTGAACATAGAGGCCATTTTGTCCGTGAGGACCCTTACTACCTTGCCCTCCAGGTGCGAGCGGAAGGCCATGAACGCCAGCCGCACCTCCCTGAGCTCCTTGACATTTATATGTAGGGTCAGGTCTTGAGGCAAGCACAGGCCTTGGGTCTGAAAGTTCCCCACATGGGACCCCCAACCCAGGTCCGATGCATCGGACACCAGCTCCAACGATGGGGCCCTGTCCCTGAATGGGACCCGTTGGAGCATGTTGTTTGGGGCGGACCACCATCACAGGGAGGTGATCACAGAGTCCGGCACAGTGCGGACCTTGTCCATCCTGTCTGTGGCCTGGGAGAACTTCGAGGCCAACCAGAGCTGGAGGGGCCTCACCCTGAGTCTGGCGTGACGGACCACATATGTGCACGCCAACATGTGACCCAAGAGTTGCAGGCAAACTCTGGCTGTCGTCACCTGAAACCTTGTGATCAAGTCAATAAGACCTTTCAGGGTCTCGAATCTGTCTGGCAGGAGAGGTGCCCTGGCCGACACTGCGTCCAGGAGAGCCCCGATAAACTCTATGCATTGGACTGGGACTAATGTGGACTTGGTGTTGTTTACCAACAGGTGTTGCACCTTCCTGTTGCAGGTGGTAAACCTTTGACCAGACAATCGTCTAGATAGGGAAATATCTCGACCCCCCGCTGTCTGAGGTAGGCTGCTACCACCGACATGCATTTTATAAACACCCTGGGGGCAGTTGACAGACCAAATGGGAGAACACTGAATTGGTAATGATTCGGTACCAGCACGAAATGGGAGGAAGCACCTATGCCCCCTCAACTATGTGAGGAAGTATGCATCCTGTAGATCAAGGGCAGCATACCAGGCCCCGGGATCCAGGGAGACCATGAGGAACTTGAGCTTCACCATATACTGGTTCAGACTTCAGAGGTCCAGGATGGGCCTGAGCCCCCCTTTGGCCTTCGGGATAAGGAAATAACAGGAGTAATACCCCTTGCCCATGAACTCCTCAGGAACCATCTCTATTGCTGCTAGTCCTAGGAGCGGCCCCACCTCCTGCTCAAGCAGAGCTTCATGAGAGGGGTCCCCCCAAGAGAGGGATGGGGGGGATGGTTGGGTGGGGAGGAAGTAAACTGGAGGTCAAGACGCCGGCGATCGACGCCCGGGGCTGCAATGTCTTAGCGGAGACTTGGAGCAGGAACGGCGTCGACGACTGCACTGTGACTGACTGTGGTACTCTCTCCGAGACGAGGCCTGCCGTGGCCCCACCAATATTTGCTCCTTGAGGACAAGCGGTGCTGCGAGTCCCAGCCGGACAGAACCCAGACAGACACTCTGGTCAGCGTCAAGAGCAATCCACCTGGACTCTGCCCCGAGCGATCGCTGGGTGGTGATCGGCGTCGAGAACGTTCCCTCGACAGAGACCGGTACTGGGCCGCAGGCGACTGCAGAGATCCCAGCGGCGGCTTACCTCTGGAGCACAGGGCCAACATCAGTGGCACTCCAGGCACAGGCATGGACATAATGTCCCGGGCTGTCTGGAGGGTTTCAGGCGTGGACGGCATCTGGACATCCAGAGAGGCCTGTTTCGAAGGGGCCAGGCTACTCCACTCAACATGAGTCGGAAGCCTGGGGCCCAATGGGGTCGAGGACAGCCCAATATGGACCTAGCCTCCATCCCAGACTTGGATGGGGAGCAGTGCCAACTAGTCGATGGCACTGGAGGGTCACTGTGTATTGACGCTGCGGTGCTGGTTTGGAGCAGCGTGCCGGGGTCGGGGTCAGAGTCAGGGTTAGTGCCTACTCCATCAGGATGGCCCAGAGCTTAATGTCCCTTTCTCTTTTGGTCCGAGGCTTAAACAACTTGCAAATCTTGCACCTTTCACTGATATGGGTTTCTCCCAAGCAGCGCAAACAGTCTGTATGGAGGTCACTTCTTGGCACAGAACGCCTACAAGAGCCACACGACTTAAACCCCGGGGTGCAGGGCATGCCCTGGCCTGGGCCACGAACTAACTAAACAGCTAACTAACTACAGGTACTAACGCTGAACGAACGAACGAAAGAACGAACGAACGAACGATTCTGGGGACGAGCTACAGCAAAGCTGGAGCAGAGCAGTTCCAATGCACCTTCACTGTCGGCAAGAAGGAACTGAGGGTGGGGGGAAGCATGCAGCTCTCCCTTATACCGCACCAGGGGTCATGGGGGCCGCTCCCCCCCACTGGTACTGCTAGAGGAAAAACTTCCGACACCGATGCATGTGGCAAGCACGCACACCTATTGTGGAATACACATGAGCAATCACTCAAAAAAGTAGTGTTGGTACCATTATACAAGGCACGGTGAGACCTCATCTGGAATACTGTGTGCAATTCTGCTCTCCCATGTTTAAGAAAGATGAATTCAAACTGGAACAGGTGTAGAGAAGGACTAGGAGGATGATCAGAGGAATGGAAAACCTACCTTATGAGAAGAGACAAATAGCTTGGCTTGTTCAGCCTAACCAAAGAAGGCTGAGGGGATAGAAATTTGCTCTCTACAAATACATCAGAGGAATAAATACCAGGAAAGGAAAGGAGTTATTTAGGCTACATGCCAACGTGGACATAAGAACAAATTGATATAAACTGGCCATCAACAAGTTTAGGCTTGAAATTAGATGAAGGTTTCTAACCATCAGAGAAGTCAAGTTCTGGAACAGCTTTCCAAGAGGAGCAGTGGAGGCAAAAAAACTAACTGGCTTCAAGACTGAGAAAATGGTATAATGCAGGGGTTCTCAAACTTCATTGCACCGTGATCCCCGTCTGAGAACAAAAATTACAACATGACCCCAGGAGGGGGGACCGAAGCCTGAGCCCACCCAAGACCCACCGCCCTGGGTGGGGGGCCAAAGCCAAATTCCACCGCCCTGGGCGGGAGTCTCTAAGCTGAAGCCCAAGGGCTTCAACCCCAGATAGGGGGCCTGCAACCTAAGCCACGCCACCCAGGGCTCAAGCCCTTGGGCTTGGGCTAGGCCCCAGACCCCAGCAAGTTTAAGCCAGCCCTGGCAACCCCATTAAAACAGGGTCACAACCTACAGTTTGAGAACTTCTGGTCTAATGAAAGTAGCTACAGTGGCATGTAGTCCATCTGTGACTGCCAGCAGCAAATAACTCTAACAGCCAGAGATGGGACACTCGATGAGGTTGGCTCTGAGTTACTACAGAGAATTCTTTCCCAGGTGTCTGGCTGGTGGATCTTGCCCATATGCGCAGGGTCTAACTGATTGCCATATTTGAGGTTGGAAGGAATATTCCCTGGGTCAGACTGACAGAAACCCTGGGGGGTAGGGGGGTTGCCTTCCTCTGCAGCACAGGTCACTTGCAGGTTTAAACTAGGGTAAATGGTGGATTTTCTGTAACATGATGTGAGGACTTCAGTAACTCAGCCAGAGTGTAAAGGGTCACTATAGGAGTGGGTGGGTGACGTTCTGTGGGCTGCAATGTGCAGGAGGTCAGACTAGAGGATCATGATGGTCCCTTCTTACCTTGAACTCTATGAGCCAAATACATGTAGTAATAAAATTCACCCTTCTATCCAAAGAAAAGTCGCTTTCGTTTTAACAAACGTACATTAAAGAAAAATACCACATCATACCACACATTTCTCCCTATTTGTTTCTCCCCCTCCCTGTGTTGGATTTTTAGTTGGGGGGGGGGGGAAGGGATAGCTCAGTGGTATGAGCACTGGCCTGCTAAACCCAGGATTGTGAGTTCAATCCTTGAGGGGGCCATTTGGGATCTCGGGCAAAAATTGGGGATTGGTCCTGCTTTGAGCAGGGGGTTGGACTAGATGACCTCCTGAGGTCCCTTCCAACCTGGTATTCTATGATTCTATGTGTTGTCCCAAACGGCTCAGATCCAAAATTTAGTAACTAAAAACCCATGCAAACCTGCCTCTTTGTAGAGGCAAAAAGAGGAAACGAACAAGCCCTAGAACAATTCCTCATCTCTTTAGGCAAAGAAATGAGATGGGCCCGGCATTGCACCCTGTCAGCAAACTGACTCTGTCAGGCCAAGTTGTGGAGCTCTTCCCAGATTCAAGTGTCCTTCAGAGAACTTCCTGCCAAAGGCTACTTGACATTAAAATCTAGGGCAATTCAGGTCGAACATCCCAACCAACATTAATTTTCATGCTGGATCAAAAAGGCAGCCCAGTCTTTCAGCCTGAGTCAAAGCCATGTCGGGATGCAGTGACCAAGGCCAATAGCACCCAGAACCAGATAGGAAGCCAGTGCAGCAGTTGAAGAACCGCAGTTGTATGTTTACATCACACAACTCCATTTAAGAGGCAGGCAACTGCATTCTTCATGAACCCTGATCTATGCTACAAACTTATGTCGGTATAACTATGTCACTCTGAGGTGTAGAAAATCCATACCATGAGACATAGTTATACAGATCTAACCCCGAGTAGACAGTGCAACATCAACAGGAGGGCTTCTCCTGTCAACGTACCTACAACAATGGGACAAACTCTCCAACTGGCATAGGTAGCATCTTCACTAAGAGCCGTAGCTGCAGCACGGTAAGCATAGAGAAGCCCTTAGTCAAACTTCGAGGCTAAGCTTGAAGACTTCTCAGAATACCACATTTCTGTAGTCCAATGTGGAAGTTACAAAAGGCACAAAGGGCTGTAGTAAAGTCCGTATCCTAAAGAAAACAGTTGGCCTAATGAAAATTGAATAAGGCAAATTCTTAGACATGGACACTCCTGGAATTACAGAAGCAGAAAGGTGTTCAAGAGCAACCCCAGAGTGCAGAAGTCTTGAGGCAAAAAGGTGAAATGAAACACCCTCAGTTACAGGTGCAGAAACCACCCTACTACACTCCAAACAGCCTTTCCTCCAACCTCCTAGTAGTACCTGCATCTTCAGTTTCACCAGTTTGCTCTCACCCACATACCAATTTTGTCTACATAGTGCATGGACTCACCCTTCGCAGTATCTGGCTCTGAAGCAAATGAGACCTAGAGCTGCAGGTTGCCTTCATATTGACAGAAGAACAAGCCATATTGTCTCAATCTTCCACCAGACAGATCACTAAAAGTGTTTCAGAATCCCACTCACTGGAGCTCCATCTGACAGAGAATGGTTTGGGGCAATTCCTTCTCTCCAGAGAAGGATGAGATCATTTGAAACCCTGAGCCTGTAAGTTAATTTCTTTTTTCAATAAATAAAATCAGCGCTTCCCGACTGCTATACAGGGTAACCATTGTTGCAAGGCTGTTTTGTTAGTGTCATCACACCAAAAAGTCTTGCAGGAGGATCTGAGAGGAGAAGGAAGTGGCTTGATGGATTATTTAAGAGCTGGGCAGCACACAAGGAAGTGCAAAGATCTTGAGGGAGAAACCAACAAATGGGTATTTTAAGGCTGTCATCATTGTTTGAGCAAATACCAGCATGAAAGGGGTTGAAGGAAGCCCAAAATATCCAGACGATACCAGAGATACCTCAGAACAACTTAATCTTGTGCAGAAAGGAAAGCGTAGATAAAAAAAATTGAAAATTGGTTATGTAAGACAAACAATAGCGTTCTTCGAATGCAAAAATGAAAGAATTCAAAGTTAATGAACCCTATTCCTAGACTTGGGCTGATAAGTGACAGAGGGCCAGATTCCGATATCACTGTTTGTACTGGATTATTTTCCCAGGATTCCCAGTGATTCGAAAAGGTGTCACTCACTGAATAAGTCTGGCAGAATCTGGGTCAAATTAAGTACAGAGAATTGTAAGAAAGCCTCAAAACTCACTCTCAAGAGAGCTCCTGGAAAAATCCTGAGAGCTAGTTTATTCATACAATTACATCTTCCCCTGCAACTCCTGCCAATAGTCACAGCAGAATGGCAAGCCACGGAATGTGTTCTTGTGAAGAAAATACAGCCAGAATTCCAAGAATACTTGCTTATCAATCAATTGCCCAATGATATCAGAACAAATATTGGGAAGCTTCAAACTCTTGAGACTTCGCAGCATGAAAGAGCATTTTAAAGGAGAGAGAGAGATTGATTGATTGATTGGATTAATAATTAAAGAGTAAAAGATTACTCAATAACAAAAGGAAGGTTTCCAAAACAATCAGTATTTTTCCTTACATTTAAGTTTGGTTGCAGCCTACTGCTTTTCCCCATGTCCAAATGCCAGGAAATCACTTTCAATATTACATATAGCTATATTATGGTGTAAATGTAATATCAGAAGTTCCTTGCAACACCACTATTGTTGAGGGTCCATTTGTATTACTATAAAACAATTTTTTTTTTTCTTGCAGTGGTTCTATATATTAGCCTGAGCAACTAACACTGAACTAATATCTAGTACACAAACTGATTGCTATACTTGCCTCAAAACAGCATTATTGAAAATCAGTTGATATATAATTTTGAATATAACAGTTTTAAAAACCAATTTATAATCATGAAATGGACATTATATTTCAATAAAAGTACATTTGTAAACACGTTTAAAGTTGGAAAAACTACTAAGCAAAAATATTCAGATTATTTTTGTCAATTTGAAAAGTGAATCATATTTAAGAGCAGTAATTCAACAGATATGAAAGCGCCTGTTGATATGTCCATTTTGGTCATCTGTGAAACCAGCAGCACTGTACAATGTTCATTCCAAAGACATCTGTCATGTTTTAATATTATTTGTTTATGCAATACAGAGATCCTAAGGTCTAGCATCTGATATAAATAATCAAAAAAGGTTGAGCTACTAAACAAGTATTAAAAATAGGAGAGAGAGAGAGAGACTAATTTACAATCTGACACTTAATACATACTTGCTGGTGTCAAATGTTGCTTTTTTAAATAAGCTAACAGACACCAGAAGGCAACTAAAACATCAGTTTCCAAAAAAGAAAAAAACAAAAACAAAAACCCTACTGTTATTTAGACTGTCTTGGCTTCCAAGTAATGCAAGATAAAGTATTCAAACAGAAATAGTACGTCACCCACAATTGGTCACAAAAATACTATACCTGCAATACACTCCATCATATTCCTCAATTTAAACACACACACTTTTCACTCATATGCTCTCAGGTTATTATTGTAAGTAAGGAGGTGAGTCTCAGTCTCTCCCTTTAACAAGAAAGCTGTGTAAGCTATAGCATAACCTTACTAATTCACAGTTTCTAATTAGCATAAAAAAACCCTGGTGGCTTCTCCCCCCCCCAACTTGTGCTAAGCTGATGTCTTAATATGAACCCTTGTGGCCAAATGTGGCATTGGGGCAGCTGTGCCTCAGTTCCCCACCACTGTCCTCTGGCCTACTCCACCCAGACAACTTCAGAGAGTACTCCCCCTCCAGGGCCAGTCTTTTATCAGAGTCCAACAAAAATACACAAAAACCAAACCTCTAGTCCAGCTGGGCTCAGTTGGCAGCCATCTCGTCAAAGCAGCAGGGGCGCACCTTCAGACGGTCCCATGCCTCAATCCACCCCACAATGCAGGGGCTGGCCCATTCCTCCCCCACTGAGGGGTTCAGGCAGTTTCCTGGTAGGTCTTACCCCTGGAGAAGCCTGTCCCATCATTGCCCCTTTCTCCTTCTCAACTTTCTTTTAGGCTGCTTTTCAGGGAGCAGGAACTCCTAATCTCCACTCCTCAGGTTTTCCTCCCCACAACAAAGCTCACCCAGCTCTTTATGGAAACAAACCGTGCTCTCGCCCAGCTGGGCTTTATCTTTATTCTTGGCCTACACTCCAGGTGCAAGGTGGCAAGTTAATTGGCCCTTCAGGCCCATATTAAATCTTTTCACAGCTAGTGTAGGGTGAATTTTACCACCTCTGAGCAGTTTCAATCGGAGATGCTGTAATGGATCCTCTTAACTATAATTTCCCTTTTTGAAAATAATATTTACCTTACAATTTACTTTGAAGGTTTTAGTTAAAACTATCTGCAAAATAAAGTTTACGATATACATTCTGTGATTTTTTTTTTTTGCTGTTTTGTTGTGTATTTGTTCATATACTTACACAATACAGTAATCTGCAATGAACCTCGGTCTTTAGTCCAAGGTTCTGATGAAAAGGCCAGTTCCCTTGTTTAGCTCCAATTTGTGTGTCATGGGTGTTCTTGTACCACAAAAGGAAGGGGGGGAGGGGGAGAATAGTATTTCTTATGTTGTACTGTTGTAAGAGGAATAAGGATTTTTGTTCAGATTCACTGAGTATTGCTGCAACAATTTACAAAGCAGCATTTCAGCAGAAAATATGAAAGTATTTCCAGTACTTATAGTACAGTTAGACAACCTTTCAAACCACTTGTCAAAGAACTTGATGTTGGTATTTCTAGGCAAATTAAACTATATTGACTAAAGAGTTTTAAGTTATGTCCAGAGCATTTTAATAATTACTCAAAAAACAAAAACAAACAGCGGACAAGCTTGCTTTTGCCAAGGCTTGTTTATAAAACAACTCAATATACTAGACAGAAATTCTAACAAGGAAAGCTTTAAAAAAAAACAAAAACGGGTCTTACAGTCTATAACATGGATTGGTGCCTTCTAATACTGGGGGGGGGGGGGGGGAGGAGGTTATGAAATGGCTGTGATAGTTACTTTTTTTAAATGGCTAAAAATTTCAGAACATTTTTCCAGTGTTTTGGAACTTAGTATATATTACTGTATATGTTTATTTTTTTTAAAGAATTTATGTCATTCAAAATAATCCTTTGTTAAGTGCTACAACACTTTTTAGATTTCCATTTTAATACAACAATTAAATTAAAAGTTGGGTCTAAGTGTTAACTGTAGTGACTACTTCTATACAGATTTAATTTCTACAAATAAAATTTTGTCCTGCTTCCCAAGTTCTACATGCCTGGCTCCTGAACTAAACTTCCAATAAGAACAACCATAGGCTAGATTAGGGTTTTTACAAGAGCATGAACTGCAAATATTCTCTGGGTGGCTCTGGTCCCATTTCACCTAAATTCTTGAGGATTTCCTCTCCCCCACTCCTTTGCGATTAATTAGTCCCCTGCAAGCAGCTGAAATAAAACCCAGCAGCAAAAGAGGGGCAAGGGAAAGAAAAAACACAACTGTTCATAACATTGAGGTAGCCAGCTCTCTTTTAAGAAAACAGTATTCCTTCATTTATAAGAACCTGCTTTTTCTTTTCCTGCTGCTGCTCTCGGTGATCTGGTCTGCAGGCTCACCCTTCAAGGGTCCAAAAAAAAAAAAAAAAAAAAGGCCAGCTGATTATAGCCAAGGAGTCACTCCTCTCATGCCTCCTGGGAGGTCATTCCTAATTCAGAAAATGACTCAGTCATAGCTTTCAAACTTTCCTCTGCAAATGTAGAGAGTCTGCCAAAACAGGCAAAAGTTTTAATTTCACATTATTCAGTTTGCTTGACATTTTGAGTCAAAGTCAGAAATGACTAGTACACTGGCACAAATCAGACCTCTCCCCACTTATGCCACTTTAGACTCCTATTTACACCTGCTCTGCTTACATGTAAAGGAGTCTAAGGTATAGACAAGTGTAAAATTAAAGTAGCACACAACCCTATATTTAGAAACCAACTAGAGAAAATGTCTTTGTTTCCTTAATTTAAACCCAGGGTTACCTGGTTCACTTCATATTCTTGGAAATTAGAAAAGAAAAATACCCTTTATTCTATTTTGCATCTAATGAAGAAAATTCCTGGAGTGTACTGTCTAACATATGGTCTCATCTAGTCTTATCTACCCCTTAGGAAAGGCTTCAGCCACTTTTCCTTGGCATCTAATCCAGAGTATCATGGAGTGCGCTGTTAGGAAGACACCGATATTTTTGCTTAAATATTCCTTTTTGCTAATTTCAACCCAGTTCCTCTGGTTCTATTCCCCTGTACTCTACTAAGTAACTTCTGAACCTGCATGTTGTTAGCATGTGAAGCATGTGTTAGCACCCTGCATGTGAAGCTGTCAAATCTTGAACTCTGCATAAAGAGGAAATCTGTTCCTGTGGTCAAGATACTTGACTGGGACTCTGGAGATCTGGGTTCAATTCACAGTGTTGCCACTGGACCATGGGCAAATCACTTAATAGCTCTCTGTGCCTCAGTTCCACATCTGTATAATAGAAATACCACTACTACACACCCCCTCCTCTTTTGCCTTTCTTGTTTGTTTGGACTATACACTCTTTAGAGCAGGGACTCTTTTCTACTATGAGTTTGTACAGCACATACTCAGACCTGCTGACAGGGTGGAACAAAGGGGGAAAAAACTGCCCAGGGGCTGGGCAGTTTAAAAGGGCCCAGGGCCCCCAGCCACTGTTGATGGTGACTGGGAGCCCTGGGCCCTTTTAAACCGCCCAGGCAGGCTGCAGGGCTCCTAGGCACACGCGGGGTAGCAACCACTCACGGCCCCACGGGCTGGCGCGATTGGCCAACGCAGTCAGTCCCAGAAGTGATGAATTTGTCACTTCTGTCACGGGACCCGCATCCCATAAGGGATGGCCCTGGGGCTCAGAATTGCTGTCGGCGGGCCTGAAACTACTAGAATACTAAATAATAATTTAAAATGGGAAGTGTATTGTTAAATTTAAAGAAAAAGGAGTGTTCCATTTTCCTCAGATATATAAATCTGTGTATCCCTCATTATTACAGTGTGTCCCCGGCCCTCATTTATTCAATATTGCATCCCAAATTGAGAGGGATACCTGTCTGTTTCAGAGATCAAAATGAAGTGAGTCTTTCCAGGATTCATCTCCTCCCCCCACACGTACGTATACACACAGAAGTGCTCCAATATGTTCTGAAGTCTCTCCCTTAGATTGTCTTCTGGAACTAGCTCAAATCCCATGCTGCAGATTTTCCTATTGTGTCTGTTGACACCATTCATGAAAGCAAGGAAGAAATGAAGTCAGTCAGCCTCAAATTTTTCCAAAGTGTTCATATCCAACTATTTTACATTAAAATAGATGCCAAATCCAGCAAGGAAAGAAAGTCAACCATGTGCACAAGACCCAAGCAGTACATGCTGGCTGAGACCCATATCTTCCTACTGTATTCATGCCACTACACGATTGCTGTCACAGAAGGCACCATTCTGTATATATAGCTACCTTGCGCACACGCACACACACAAAAAGAGGTATTGTTAAAGCAGATTTTAGAAACAGGAGAAATTGTGAACATATCTGTCTATACCCATAAGCTAGTAGGTCTAAGGCTAGGTTAACCAGTCTTGACAACAGCCCTGCAACAGAACAAACATACCGTAGGCTTTAGGATATTAAGGATCTAAAGTTGGTGCCAGTTTTCTCCCTAGTGAATATACTTCAACCTACGATGCTTTGACCAGTGTTGAAAAATGTTTAAAATTGATATAGCTCAAAAAGGTGGCAGTTTTAAACATCAAAGCCTGTCTGTATATAATCTTTAAACACACACCTCAATTTATCACAAAAAGGTGCTGTACTTAAAAGCCTGTGGTGAGTACATATGAATCAGAAGAGAAATTGTTGCTGCATACATTCATTTTACACTGCATTTATAGAAGCAGAGTTGTGTTAGTATTGTACATCTTATTAAAAGAGACTACTCAGTGATGGCACAAATAAGCTTCATTTGATCCAATCCATAATGACAGTGGCATACAACTAGCTAGAATGTTCAATTTTGCTAACATGTCTTAAGATGTATATAAAAGCGACAGATTCAGACTCTCTTATTCACACTGAATAATCTGTAAATTGTCCCACCTTGTAAGGTACTACTGAACCAGTAGTAAGGTACTACTGAACTGAATATATACACACACTTATCTACATCACAAAAAATGGCAAAGGAGCAAATTATGTCTCGGGAGAACTTAGAACTGCCACTGGAGTGTAGACTGGAGTATCTGCAGCACACAAGGAAGCATGATTGTCCCAATTCAGTAAAGCGCCTAAGAACATGAGCAAGTCGAGTCCCTTTGATTTCAGACAGAGGTTCCCAGGCAGATGATGCCAGCTTTTCACATCCTGGATGTGTAGTGTGTGTTCAGTGCAGCAGCTCCCCAGGCACTCAGCACAGAAAGCAGTGTTATGATTCACTCCTGCTTGTGGGAAAGGAGACAGAAGGGACACACTGAACCACTCTGTCTCCAAGTACACCCAACTTGAGAGAGCCATATTTTACCCCAAGGCATTACTTCTAACCTCATTACTCCACTACTAGGCAGGAACACCTGTCTATTTTATAATACACTGAAACAGTTCACCAAAACAATCTCTTGCCTTAATAAAACACTTGCTCTCACAGGAACATACTAAAACCAAAATACTACTTTTCTCCCACATTTATGTTCCTGTGACAGCAGTAATAAGTGCCCCTCAGTAGACCAGTTGTTTATGTTATTCCTTTTTATAAGTCAGCACCACCAAGACCAATGTGTTTCAGTAAATTAAAAAATACACAACAAATTCTTCAAATTAAATACAGGGGATAGATGCTCAGCTGGTGTAAATCATGAAGCTCCACTGACTTCAAGGGTGTTATGCAGATTTACATCATTTGAAGATCCAGCTCTAGAAAATAGTGTAGTATACTGACTTATACTGAGGGAATGGACCTCATAGATCACATGAATGGTCAAAGTCCTTAGTATCAGTCTAATACAGCAGTTCTCAAAACTGTGGGTTGGGACCCCAAAGTGGGACACCAGGGCTGGCATTAGACTTGCAGTGGCCTGGGGCCAAAGCCCGAGCCCCACCAGCTGAGGCCAAAGCCCAAGCCCCAGGGCTTCAGCCCTGCATGGCGGGGCTCAGTTACAGGCTCCCCACCTGGGGCAGAAGCCCTTGGGCTTCAGTTTTGGCCCCACCAGGCTTTGGAATCAGCCGCCCCCTCCCCCTGTGCAGGGTTTGAGTAGGCTCAGGCTTCAGTCCTCCCTCTTGGGGTCACGCAGTAATTTTTGTTGTCAGAAGGGGGTCACAGTACAATGAAGTTTGAAAACCCCTGTTCTAACAGCATGAAAACACATGCTGCCTTCTGGCAAGTTGCCTGCTGGTTGCTATGCTAGCCCCACAAAGCCATTACACAACTGCATTTAAAATTGTTCTTGATTTTTCACTTATTTTCCCTCCACCCTTTCCTTAATGCAAACCAAACACAAGCAAATTCTGAAGAGTGAACAGCACATCTGGCAAATACAAGTGATTTTCAAAAACCTGCTGCCATACATATACATACATTCATACATACATGCCAAAAAAATAAATCTCATAACCCTCTTATGAATGAGGTGAGCAGGGGAGAAAAAACCTGAAAATGACAGACATGACAATACAATGTTCTTCCCCATTTAGGTGCCTCACTTGGAAATAAAAAAATAAAAAAAAAAAAAGCACCAGAATATGATGTAGGAATACTCTTGCATAAATAAGGACATAGACAGTGCCTTTATAGGTCAACTGAAGTCAATGAAGCAATGCTAATTTATACCCACCAAGAATCTGGCCCTTAGCTACATAAATTATAGTTTCATAGAAACTATATATTAGTAACTGACAAGATCTTTAGATAAAAAGGTGGGGAGGGAGGAACTAGCTTTATTTTAACAGATACACCAAGCTGTACATTCTGAAAAAATACTGTCCTGGAAAGTAAAGTATTTGTTTCTCAAGAATCTCTGAAGAACACAAAATTAATTTAATCCATCAAATCATGAAATGCCTTCAAACACAAACTCCTTTTGGCAGAATTGTTTCAAAAGTGCCAAGTAGTTTATCTATGCTAAATGACCTCTGTAATCCTGAAGAGGTCTATTCCCTTACTCGTTAGAAAACTATATGAAAACCATAAAAATAATATACCTTATACTCTATGAAGAGCAATGACAAACGTCATGTTAAGTTTTTCTGAAGTTTCCACAAAGTCAGCTTTACTATCGCTACAGTTTCAAATATGGGATGAGGTGGCAGTATGCCCTAATTCTCCCTAATGAGCATGCATGTGGTCATTTGATAGAGGTTTTAAATATAGAATCTAAATTAGGATTTGAGAAAAAATTGTTATGTGCTTGAATCTTCATCCCTGGGATACCAGGATAGCTGTCCAAGAACTGAAAAATTAATCCTCATCCATTAAAGCTGAGGGAGACAGTCAGTGCATTTCAAATTACCAGTCCCATCACCAGTAAAATATACCATCCCATTCCTTTCTCTTAGCTTCTCCCCACTCTATAAATTCATACTGGAACACAGCAACTACCATACAGTGGCACTTCTGCATTTTATGTCTCTTTTCTGAAACACTAACAAAGGCGCCTCTTGCTACAGTTCACCACAGCTTAATAGAGTTCACTAACTCCTCCACAGCATGTTCTCTTTTAAGGAGAGGTGGGGGAGGGAGGTGCTTTTTTTCTCCTTGAAAGTTTCTCCTCAGTCTCGAGCAGTTAGACACGCTACCCAAAGCGGGACGCGATCTCATGGCTGAATTAAGTCATGTGGGAGAAACAGAGGAGCTTGCAGCTCACATGTGCTAACTACTCTCCCACAGTCACAGAAAGGGCAGCAAAATGGACATTGATGACTTTCAAGCATCTTTTTAAGTCGGACAAAGGTGAATCCAGAGTCACAGTTTTTTCCCCACGTTCCTCTTCTCTGTCCTGCAGATCCACTTCCTCCCGCATGTTTCGAAACATTGCTTTAATAGCAAGAGGCAGAGAGAGAAATGCTTCTATTTGCATGATCATTGATTTCTGCCGAAGTGTTTCACCTGTATCAACCTTAAAACAGATTTCCTTAGTGGTAACTGTAATGATCAGAGAGTCCTGTTCTTCCTCCTCTAAAGGAAGCAGCACTGCTATTATGATGTTTTTCCACTTCCCAGGAAGCAAGAATGGTCTCTGAGGATATGAATTAGCCCCACCTACTTCCTTCTCATTCAGTACTGAAAGAAATTCAGGTTAACATTTGAAAAGAGGTTAATGTTTGGAGATACACAGGAGAACGGGGTAGGAGAAAAATGGGACAACACAAACTACAGGTAAATGATACTTCCTTGCCATATTCCCCTCCCCCCACTTTTCTAGAAAGGAAGTTTCTTTTGAAAAAGTAGCTGTGATGAGTCCTTCTTTAAGGATTTGATCTAAAGCCCACTAAAATTAACTTAAGTTTCCCACAAACTTTGATAGGAATTGGATCAGGCCCTGTAACAGAAATGGGCTTACTTTCTTGTAGCCTCTTGAAGCATTTTTCTGCCAAAACACCTCAGACAACAGCAGGTCCAGTTAGTATAACTGATAAACTAAACAAGGATTAGCTCAAAATAGCAGCCCTAGAAGTGGCAATATTATGCCTCAGCTTCACCTTGCCAACAAATAACCTTTAGGAAGCAGACAGGCAAAAGTGCTTGTATGTTAAATTCACACAATCCTTAATCCAACAAGTAAGAGAGACTTAAGGCTCTGAATCGCTTTTTACAAGCACAGCAACAATTTCCTTTGATGTCCAAAAAAGAGTCATGTAGCTGAAATGCGAAGAGTTTCAGTGCTCTTGGTATCTAATTGTGATGCGTTCATGCCGATTTCTCCAGGAAAGTTAAGCTCCAAAGCAACAGTTTTCCCAAAGGCATATGAGGGGCGACTGAAGAAGCTTGGACTCACACAGCTATTTTAATGCTAAAGTTTACTCAGATAAAGGCAAAACACAGTCAGTGTTTGCATAGTCAAGGCCCTGAATATGTTGGCTGCAGTAGTGCACTCTTCCCATGTGAAACTTCAGTCTGCTAACCCAAAACATTGTCTCAATTATAAATCCTAAACAAACCACAGGGAGCATGAAGAGGATTAGGAATTCCGTCTTTTGTACCACATTAAAAATATGACCCTAAGCAGTCAGAAAATTGTCCACTATCTGAAACACTCATGTGCCTATTAAGAGTGACTCCATCTCAATAAGCAGTCCCTCATCCCATGAGGATGATTCAGTAGAGAAGGGTTGTGGTGAAAAATGGAGCCCCGAAGCTAGAGATTTGGGAAGACCCGGCAGATCTGAAAACTATCAGAATTGTGAATCATAGTTAAGGACATGATTCTGTCACACATTCCGTGACTTTACAGGATCTCCATGACATCTACTGGGCCAGTCCTGAGGCTGCCAGAGCAGTGGCCAGCCCTAGAGCAGCAGCCCGGCAGCCAGCCCTGTAGCTCACAGGAGCAACAGCTGGGGTTGGGTCAGCCTCCCTGGGGCTGGAGCAGCAGTAGTCAGCCCCAGCCACAGGAGCAGCAGTGGGGCTAGAACAGCTTCAAGCCCTGGCCACGCTATGTTTTTCATCCACACACTCCCCAGGGTATTTTTAGTAAAAGTCAGGGACAGGTTGTGGGTTCCTGTGAATTTTTGTTATCGCCCATGACCTAGAACCTTGACCTTGCCCCAGGCATATGGGGAAAATACAGATAAGCACTTTAAGACTTACAAAGCATAAGCATAAATGCAATAGATAAGAGTCTAGCCTTTTTTTCCCCCCCCCCCATAAAGTTATTCAATTATTTTATGATTCAGAAGTCAGGATCAAAAGACATCCCTGTTTTTTGGGCCAAGTACCAGAGTAACACACCTGGTTCAGCCCCCTATCATTATTATAGCCTGAGACTAAGCTTTTTGGGTCATCATATATGTTAGCTCCTGCTCTATGGCTCAAGTTTAGTGTCAAAACAAACTAATCCACTGAAGTCTGAGAAAGCAAGAGTATGCCCCTTTGTGAAATGGTTAAGCCACGTCCTACATTTAGCAGATGGAACAGAAGGAGATGCAAGGACAAGGCCTTCATAAGGCTGCTTTGAAGAAGAGGGAAATGGTCATATCACATCTCTTGGCACTAAGGGTCCCTAGAAAGGTGGCTTCAAAAATGGAAACAGGGCTCTCCAAAATAACACCATGTGAAATTACTTCATAGAAAGGTTTGAGAGCAAGAAAATAATGGCATCTGTGTTCAAGAGCTCCACCAAAAAGGTCATGTCAAGCTTTCATTTTTGATGTTGTACTCCAAGGATAAACTTGAGTTCTAGAGACAACGGGCCTGATTCTCCAATGCCTCATACCTTGCGTTATCATTTTAACCTGTGCCTACTGAATGCAAAGGGACTGTAAAATGCTGCCATCCTGATTTGGTAATGTTTTTGAACTCACGCTGGTTGGGTGTAAATGACTACACAGGGTGCAAGGCAGTGGAGAGTTAGGCCCAGAGTCCAAACTGAACGAATGGCTAAGGGGGAAGCCAGCATCCACCTCTGCAGTGGTTCCTGGAAAGTAATCAGCTTCCCCAGTGCCAAGAGGACTTCAAGCAATCTCTACTCATCCTTAGGGTGGCACTGATGAGCAAGTCCAAAAGACTAAGTGAAAGAACTGAGTGTATTTAAACCAAACAGACTAGAAAAGAAAGGGAAATAAGCCTAAGAAGCTGCCATTTTTCTTACTCTGACCAAGAAACAGAGGGTTGACTGAAAGAGAAAGGGAATTAAGTCACTAAATTATGTAACTTAACTGTTTTTATATTTTTCTTTGTCTTTTCTGCTTAGACTGAGAGGAAAAGACATAAAAAAGAGGTTATTTGATTACCAAAACCTGACATCCAAGCACCAGGAGAGGAGAGAAAGAGGAAGAGAGTGGGCTAACTAGACTATTTATACTAATTATGACTGGCTGTTTTTGAACTTCCTTCAGTACTGATAGGTGGAGACATAAGACACTAGCTTTAATGGAGAGTTCTTTGGAGGATGGGAGATGAAGACAACATACCACAAACACTGTGGAATGGAAATAAATTTCTTCAATAAAGCAAGCTTCAGCAAACACCCTGAGGTCAAATAAAACTATTATTTGCTTTTCCAAAAACATTACATTCTCTAGCAGCTAAATAAAAATATTACAAAACCATTTTATGCAAAAAAAGTTTAACTTTAGCTTGACCTTCCATTTTAAGTAAACAAACCTTTCTAGCCAATAAGCTTCCCTCTGAACTCTGCAAGATGATAAGCAATACCTTAATTACATTTACATGACTTTGAAATTGTTCCAGACTGAAGTCAATTACTGCAAGGTCATAGAGTATGGAAAAAGTAAAATGAAGAGATACACACATGGGGCAGTTTACTCAAACAGGCTGTGGCAGTCTCTTCTCACCAATTATTTAGGGCCCATGATATCAACAAGCGCCTGCCTTTTCATCAATTACATGTAAGGAACAACGTTTTAAAAAGCTGAACTGTATAACACCGTATTTCCAATTTTTAGATCGGATTCAAAAAGGGAGACACTGGACAATTAAAATTGCTTTTAATGCGTAACGACCAATGTAAGCAAGATGAATATTTTATAACGTTCTAATTGAGAGCACAGAGAATATGAAGAGCAAGATGATGTTGGTTGCCAAATGTGCTGTGATTGTCACCAACACCACATCACTATTTTCAGTTATATGAAATGGGAATGTTTTGCACTGATTTATTTCGTAATGTAGGCAGTAGGAAAAGGCACTGTATTACCTTCATGCCATTGTAGCTCATGGATCACATAAGTGATGTTAGGTTTAGGAGTGAAATCCTATCAGAGGGAGTTTTACTATTGACTTCAATGGGGCCCAATATGTCACCCCTGAGGTTGAAGGAGAGAAAATATCCAGCACAGCCGTTGTCATTAAAATCTTTACTATTTTACCTAATTCAATTTACTACAGTATTTGTGCTATACTTACTATAGGAAATACCAAAATTACATATAAACAGCATCGTAAAGATTGTAACAGTGACCACTAAGTAGTATGAACAGAGTATGTTATTCTGTGGACCAGCAGAAGACTGATACCAAGTCCATCCCATTCCCAATCATATTTGCACTGAATAATGTGTTAGGTGTGATCAATAGCAATAAAATTACCTGAAATGTAGCACAATTACAATTTTTGTCTTTTATAGAAGCATTTTAAATTTTACAAAAATGTGAGAATATAAAAATCTCAAGTATTGCATTTGAGATCTAGCAACCGCACATCAATTCCCTGAAGCTGACAATGGTTTTTAGTAGTAAATTAGATGTCTCCATACAGCCTTAGTT
This sequence comes from Eretmochelys imbricata, assembly GCF_965152235.1. Lineage (NCBI taxonomy): Eukaryota > Metazoa > Chordata > Testudines > Cheloniidae > Eretmochelys > Eretmochelys imbricata. The sequence goes on along the minus strand of NC_135572.1, from coordinate 177,525,473 downwards.
TACTAGCCAAGCACTTTTACACAACTCTCAAGCCAACCTTCTGCAATTTAAGAATGATTTAGTACAAGTGAAGCAATGAGTATTATAAAATTTATGCTTGTTCACCTTCTCTCTCCCCACAGAGAAGGGCAAGATGCTTTTTCCATGTAAATATGTATGAGATCCAAATAATTTCAATAGATATTCCACGGAGAACAAGATGCTGAATACACCCATTTCAGCTCCATGTTACTGAATTAACTGCAAGATAATGATGCTGTCTTACCCCTCTTAAAAAAAGACAGTGAAAATATCTCCATGTTTTTCAACCAAAAGTCAAAGGAAAGAATTTCTCCCTCAAAAAAAATGAAGGGGGTACCACAAATTCAGTTAAGATGAGGACACCTTGTATGTGATAAAGCAAAACTCATTTTACATATCAGTTATAAATGCCCCAAAGATACTCTGAACACAGTTCCACAAGATTGATAGAGATTGGTATGTATCAGTAATATTTTATTCACCCCTTTTCCCCCCACCTGAACGACAGTAAGAAAATTATACTAGTTTGTGGGATGCTAGAAACTAAAATTTTAGGAAATGGACTAATTTTGTAACAGATAGAGTCAGAGCATTAATGGATGTATACTGTGATTTAGTTTCCCTTTTTTGTACAGCCATAACTACCATAGCTGGAATTGAGGGAATGGAACCAGTTAAAAACTCAAAACTTTAAGTATTCATTTACTTTAAGCCAGGGTAGTCTTAATCAAACAGAGAAAGATATTTCATTGTATTATTTCCCTTTAAGAAATTATTAAAGCTACCAGCAAGTTACCGTGACTCTCATTCATAGTCAATGATTTAATGTGGGGTGCTTATTTGTATAAAGCATGCTTTACATTGGTTTTGAAGCTACCCACATGTCATTTGGGCTGATGTCATATCTTACAGCATAACCTGATCTCTGCGTGACTTTAAAGAAGGATAACCACTTTTCACTATGTATGAACTCTGAACATCAAAAATACTTTTATTGCCTCAACAATTTAATAGTTTTATATCAATAGTGATGTTACTTTCCTGACCTCAGAAAGTCATAAAGATGACAAGAAACAATCAGACTTATTGTACCATTCATTTTATTTTAGGCTCGTAAGCAGACTTATGACACAGTTGGGAAAGCGATCCACAGGAGCAGGCAATGTAATAGCAAAAAAGAAAAAAAAAAAAAAAACGAACACACACATGCTATCTATCTATATTCTGGTCAAGTAACAAAGTGGAGAGGTTTAGGGGAGTATTATGAAGTTAAGTGTGAAGTCAGAGACATTTTTAAATGTAGAGAACCTCCTTACATTCAGCTTAATTTGTGTCTGAAAGATTATTACTGAGACAATTAACCACTGGACAAATACATTTTAAAAAAAAAAGTGATGGTTGTGAAGAAAAATCATGCACCACATGTCGAAACAAAGTAACTCATATAAAAGATTTTATACAATGAACAAGCATTACAGCTCAAGGTTTAAAATAAAACTTAAAAACAAATGTGCCCACACCCTGACCTATTTCAATTCAAGACACCTGCTTCAGAATCTCTGCAGTTTTTTTCTTGTTCTATAGTCAATGTTTATAACACTATAATAGCAGTTATACCTATTACAAAACACTTTACAGTTAAAACAAAGAACCACCAAGAAAGTACAATATTCAGCAACTGACATTTACTGCACTGGCCTTGGACTTCTAATCTTTACCAGACAGGCATACAATTCAATCCATCAGCTCATAAAGGTGTGCTTTCTTAACCTCTAAAACAGATGGGATTGGCTAGAAATGTCTGGCATGTCAAACTGCTAATCACTGTTGCCCTTTGCACAAAATAACCCACTTAAATTGAGGCATGGTTGCACTGTAACCGACATTAGTCTGTGGGAAACCCATTTAACTGTCACATACTCCTGCCACTCCTGCTCTCCCTTAATTAAGCCTAATGCCTTATGCTTTGACCTTTTGTTCTAGCCTATTAACCCTATCCAGTACAAGTTCACATATGTTAAACTAAAAACTTTGCTGTAAAATATTAAATGCCAAGCTACTGAAAGCATAAGGGTCATTTTTCTTAACCCTAAGGTTATAGACATCATATTATCAAATTCATTTAGCAGGCAAAATGGAAAATGGCAGTGATGTAAGGGTTAAATCCTAGAAGGTACTGCATAACCACTAACTAAAAACACTAACCCGCATTCACAGAAAAATACAGTTTCTTTTTCTTCTGTAATGAAGTATGGTATGCTCCCTAGAACAAAAAAGTGTCACTAAATCACTTTAAAAAAAAAAAATACTGCAATGTTTGCTCTCGCCCTCCATCCTTCCTCAAACTGCCCATTCTACGCTTTTTTTTTTTTAAACTGCATAATCCACTCTGATGGTAAATTACTGTATGGATGATCACTGAAGCCTGTAAAACAAATCACTATTTTAGTTTTAAGATGTCAATTTCTCCTCACTGACGGCAAATGTTGTGTCCGTCCTTGCTCACATTGGGTAATACTTTCCTCCTTCAATGGCCTCAGTGATATCTGTTGTACTACTTGCAGAGTAAGATACTACTCACCCCAACTGGTAGACTCTAGCCTTAAATGATTCACTTGCAATATCTTTAAGGTAGGGATTCTCAACCTTTTCCATGTCACATTCCTTGATGGTCTGTTGTGGGAAAGAGGATTGAGATGTATCTGGGGCTCACCCCTCTTTAAGCAATAGGGGAATAGACACCTTTCTTATTTAGTAGCATAACTTGTAGCCCACAGGTTGAGAGCTCTTGCTTTAAGGAATAAATCTGTTCTGGTATGCAGGATGATTGGTACTTCCCTACCACACGCAAATTACTTTTGCTTAAGAACTCAGAAGATCTTCTGGGAATTGCCCTAATGATCTAGAACTCTGATATCCAAAAAACCAATTCCAACGACAAGAACAAATGTCTGGTTCTAATGCAAGAGGTAGTTTCAGGGCAGAATACAGCACAACCGTTTGTAACAACTTGTAATGCAAGCTTGTGCATTGAAATAGGCTGAATACAAAAACCATCCATAACAAGACTGTTTGTACCACAATACAGAATGTGGTCACCTACTCAAAATTTGTATTGGTCTGCATGGGCAGAGAAAAAGCAATTTTAAACATATCAGGATATATGCTGTGCATAAACAGGTAATAAATATTCCCTCAAGTTTATCAAATAGCTACCTTTTTTTGACAAGTTGATATACTTAATGCACAACATTTATTTACAATTCAGACTTTTAGAACCCATGAAGGAAATATATTTTTGTGCTGCACAACCAACCACTTTCTTAAAAAAGAGAAAAGATAAGCACAGCTCTTTGAACAAAACCTTCAACCCACTTGTGATATATTCAAATACTCATTTCCACAAAAGCCACAGTTCTATTAAGCACAATACAGCATAAGGAACATCTGCTGTTGACAATAGTAATTCATAAATTTAAAGTGGCCACTTAAACCCATGTATTTTAATAGTAAATTTTATAACTCGGTGGTTTTGAGATCAGCAAAAGTCATAACTAACTTTTCAACAACCTTGCGTTGCCAAGATTACCAAGAAATACGAGAGCAAGTCAAGAGATCATCCTCTACACTCTTCTGAGTGGTTAAATGTAACAAACTAAAGAATCATGGACTGAGACCAGGTCCACACCAAAGAAGTCAGGTCAACCCAGCTATGTCTCTCAGAGGTGTGAAAAATCCACACTCCTGGGTGACAGTTAATCCAAACTAACCCCTGGTGTAGACAGCGCTAGGTCTACCGAAGCATTCTTCTTAATCAAGCTATCACCACTCAGGCAGGTGGATTAACTAGTAACAGAAGAACCCCTCCTGTCGCTGTAGCGAGTGTCTACACTGAAGTGCTACAGCAGCAGTATTCTAAGCGAAGATATATCCTGACTGATAGTCACATTTTGATTTCACTTGTGCTAGCTACTGCAAAAATCAAAGATACTGAATGGATTCTGAAACTCAAGTATCTAAAGTTTAACAACATGATGCAGATTTTCTGGCGATTATCCTTGGATATACTGTGTTAGTGCAGATGTTCTCAAACTGTAGTGCATCCACTACTGGTAGTATGTGGGCTGCAGTCAGGTGGTACATGGATTGGTTTATCAGAATAAGAATCCATTATAACCACACTGATTACAATTATGAAGTTGATAAGCCAGGTACTTTTGAGTTTTCAGTGTGGTCTTAAAATCTGAGTACAGCTCCGTTACTGCTTCTTTTTTGTTTGTTGGTTTGACATTGACATTGTCCTTTCCAAGTAAACACTCCTAAGAGTACTAAATATAAAACAAACAGACTACCCTGCAACCACTCCCTGCCCAATCATTTCATTTTTCTTCATGCTCATTAATGGCCTTATTCTGCAAATACTGCTACTGAATTCAATACTCAAGTGGTTAAAGTTATTCACATGCTTAAGTGTTTTCAGCATTGGGCCATAAAGCAGGCAATCTTTGGACAAGACTAAAGGGATGATTCCAATATACCAAAGGGAAACAGGATTTGAGAAATGGAGACAAAGTTAGCATATATCGACAAACTGATAGTGGCATTAAATGTCTGCAAACCATTTGCAATAAGTAGGATAATATTCATTAACCATTTTAAAATACCAGTCACTTCCCATATAAGCTCACCTGTCTCGTATTACATATATTATGGGTTGAGCTCATTTTATAGGAGGTTAAAAAATCATTTTTAAATTTGTATTTTATTTCCCCTCTCAGTCTTATAATGTGAGAAAACAGGATCCCTCCCTATCCAAGAATGACCTCCCAAACAAGTCTGGAAGATCTTAGGGCCCACTAGCCAGTTCCACACCAAAAAAATGCAACATCCAAAATGTATTATTTCTGCCTCTTGGGTATACATTGTATAAAAACTTCTCCATTTCTTGCTTTGGCGAGTTTTAACTTCAAAAAATAGATAGAATTATACAGGACATTTTAAGATTAAAAGTATACGGTAGAGAGTCATCCAACGGACAAATTTTTTTTTAATTAAATAATGATACTGTCAAGATAAAAAGAAAAGGAGGACTTGTGGCACCTTAGAGACTAACCAATTTATTTGAGCATAAGCTTTCGTGAGCTACAGCTCACTTCATTGGATGTCAAAGATAGTTAACCCAAAGAAAAGATTTACCTTCAGAATGTTCCAACCCGGAACGCCTATCCTTCAGGAGCCCAAGGGTACATTAGTTCTCCTGAACAATTCCATGCTCGATCTGAAGACAAAAAACACACACACACACACCATGAGTATCTGCATAACAGTCTTCTATCACAGCACCCAGGGATTGGTTTACTGTTAGGAAAGTTAACACGCTTCACTGAGTGTGTTAGATTTACACGTAATGCACGGTTTATGTCAGCAAAATAAACATAACTTTGAACTCCAGAAAGTAAGACCTCCCAGACAGGACCATTTTTGAAGTAAATACAGAAAAATGTATTACCCCACTACCCAGACAGTGTTTCTTCAACATAAAAACTATAATATCCATGTAAAACAGTGAACTTTGGATTCAGAGACAATAGCTCTTTGATTTTTTTTTTTTTAAACTTGGACTTGCTATACTAGGATTATGACTTAACACTTATTTCATATGCACAAATAACCAGAGGTCATGTTTTCTAAAAGTGCCCTTATTAAAATGAATATAGCAACAAGGAAAATATCAGTCCATAGCAGAACCTTTTACTTTATATAACGTATTGCATGTCCCAAAACATTCTAAAGACCAGGCAAAAAACCACCACACACAAAAGACTTTTAGTTTGGAGAAATTTGTTGACTTAAAACAAATCCACGGGCATGAAAAGCTGGTGGATAGTGAGATCACGATCCACCTCAAGCACTTTTGTAACTACTTCCCTCACTACCATTCCTTAAATGGACACATGATAAAACCCTCAAGTTTAGAGGTGGACCAAACCAGGTTTGGGGTTTTTTAATAAAGAACTTCTATAGTGCTTGTCACTAGAGCAACTAAGAATTTTGATTAAAAAGTGATACACATTATAGGTAATTTTAAATCTGCTGCTCCCACAACTATCACTACCAACATGCCTTAATAGACCAAAAGGGCTCTGTGTGCATCTTCTGTTTTAATCAATTTTAACTACTCTGAGATTACCTTTAAAAGCCATAGGAACTGGTTATCACCTACACCTTCAATGCACCCTGAAGCGAACAAGTAGCTAGTGTAGAAACCAGAGCATCTGTGCTGTGTGTACACAGTAGTTCCTTCTATTGCAGTGACACCCAGCTGTAATGTCCACCAACAGAAGCATGCTTCCAGATGAACTTCCAAGGAATTCTAAAGATGGCTGTAACAGTGCTATCTAACCAGGAGCAATAAAGTTGCAGATAGATGCCACAAGGGTCATCGACCAAGAGAAGAGCAAAGCATCAAGCTACAAATAAACTGGATGCCCTCTGGACCACTGCTGCCACCCAAATCCATAGGGAATGATGGATCTATTAGGACCACCATACTGTAAATCTTTTGGGCAAAAGCAGGTAATATTTTTCCATGCTTCTCCAAATAAACAAAAAGTTATTTGGCCTCGCTAAACAGAAGCGAGTCTCCATTTTTTGTTTTAATTAGGAAGAGAGATTAGGCTATCATTGGAGTCACAATAAAAAAAATTAATAAGTAAATGGTGGGTTTAGCCTGTGCTGCCAAAAAGCATTAAAAAACAGGGGTTCTGAGTCTTTCACTTCATTTTAACTTAAAAGTGCAAGGAGGACAGACAAGTGAGTACAAATTTGATCAAATACTAATTCTTATTAATGTAGTCACAGTAACAACATCCACCTTTCTCACAGACTATTATGACTCACAAATTGAGGAAAGGGGGTAAGACAGGAGGCGGAAGCAATGCTTCTTTAGAGGACGTTTGTCTTTTGAGACCATCTTAGCGCTCAGCAAGGTGTTTTCTTGAATAGATTTTTTCTTTATTGTAAATCTGAGCAGTCTTCTTCTGTATTGCCATCACCATCACATCAAAAGTTTCTTGTATACCAAAATAAAACAAAACTAGCAAAAGAAGCTAAGCTTTCTATGTAACTGCAAACCGTTTTGATGCCGTAACATACTGCTGGCTTCAAGAAAAGCCAGTGGCTAAGGATTGTGCTGTATTTTTTTCAAGGATGTACAAGAGGCTTCAAGTTTACAAAAGTTTAGAGAGAAGAGCACAAGCAATTCCATTTTGATACTTCTGGAAAGATGGAAGAAATTCCTACACTTGCCAAAATTCTGTTAAAAGCTTTAGGAAGAACAACTCCTTGAATTGGAAGATGGGTTGTGTATAGTTTCTGCAGGAATACTAAGTTTGACTGTTTTAAAATTACGGGCGGTCGAAAAGAAAAAATGAAAGATCTGAATATGGCAACCACTTGGGATAACACAGATAGAAATGCATTTCTATCTCTGTGAGAATCGGAGCCCACTTCATCCACAAAAGAAGTTCATTTCAATTTCTTCTTCAGCTCTGAAATTAAAAAGGGTAGTAGCCACAAACCTTAACATAGACATTGAAAAACAGACAATACGGAACATTAGTACCAATCAGTTGTCAAACGAAACTGAAGTACTATGTGCTTCCTATGGGCCAGACACTTTTACACAAAAATCCAATAAGATATTTTGTGGAACCTTCCAAATCTTCCCTTATTTGTTTCATGTAATCCTTGCCAAAAAACCAAACAAATACACACACCCCCACACACAAAGCAAAGCACTTGCTTATAAAATGCATTTATCTCACTTAATTTCACTCCTGCTCAAACTAGATATGTTTAAGGAAAACTAGGCTACAGTACTTCACACAAGGAAAGATTGTGTGTGTGCGCGCGCGCGCGTTCAGGAAGATCAACTTCAAAGAACTGATCTCCGACAGAATGCAGGCATTCTTCCAAACAGGCGGCAGCTTCTGGCTTTATTCTGATTATGTCTAGAACAAAAACTTTCCTTTTTCCTCTGTTGTAGACACAGACACATTTAGAAATAAAATATACATATAAAAATTGAGAACATGTCGTCTTTCTCAAGGTCACACTAATTAAATAACACCCTCCTTATAAAAGAAATAGGTTGGAATGTAAATTGTTGTTGGGACCTAACGGAAGACAAGGTTTCTTTCTTTCTTTGGCCAGAGGCAAGACAGAACCTCTTTCTCCTTCCTAGTTTGCCATGTTTACAAATCCTTAGCTTGCATCCTACTTCCTTAACCCGGAAGCCTAGATGCCTGGTACCCAAAAGAGGGGCAACAAAACACCAAATCGTATCATTCTCTCAAATTTCCTGGAATCCAAGTACCATAGTTCTGTCCACATTTCTGTGGGGATTCCCATAAATAAATACATCTCTACCAACGACATTCCTTTGAAATTTCAGTTGCTACATTCAGTTTCTTCTTGTAGCAAGGACCTTCTTACATATGAGAATATAAGGACTATTTCCTTCTCACATATAATGCAGACTCCCCATCTCAAGATGTTCTTCTCAAATTCAGTATTTTCAAACAGAACAAAATGTCCTTCAACAACAAATAAACTAAGGGAATATCAAGTAATCATTAAATGTGCGTTACGTACAATAAAAAAGTTTCTGAAACTAAGTCTTAATTTGGCCTTAAATTTTTGGTTTTTAAAACCAAAAGCTTCATATAACCCTAAATATTTCATACACTGGCCTCAAACTTTGTGTTTGTTTTTTCCTTCTTGATTAAAGTTTTCCTATCTGTTTAGTTATTCTGGTTGGTTTATATTCTATCCCTCCTGTTCAAATTTCACACTATACCTGTTCTCTTAGAAACTAGTAGAGGTAATTTTTCCACTCATCTATAACTCCCTATTAAACCCACAGTCATTAATGATTAATTTATATTTAGACACTTGGTCTCAGGATTGTAAAATATTAGCGGTTGATAGGGTTACAACCTGGCCCAGTACCTCTCTGTATTATCAGTCAGTTGCAAGTGGCCTCTTGCATGCTTCTAGGTCAACTGGAGCTGGCCAAAGTCTGATCAACATTCCCAGCTTTGGGTCTGTAAGGCACAGCCCCAGGCTCACAGCTGATCTGATGCCCTTCCTTGAAACATGGAACTCCACAGTCCAGCCATCCTAGACTCCAAAACCAGTGTCTCACAGCTCTCAAGCCCCCCAGTTGCTTACACACACTCCCCCAGAGCTCCACTCAGGCTAGGGCTTTCAGGGCTTCTACTCTAACTCATTTGGGAACAATGTGGGAGGACAGCATGGAACACAGGCTTAGCAAAAGGACTATCTTAACCACCATAACTTCACTGTTAAAGCACTTGAGATTTACAGATTTTTGAAAACAATCAAAGGTCCTGAGCTGCACTTTCCCCATGTCTGGTCTCGCCCCTTCTGTGAGGCAGAGGTCTATGAGCATTTCAGCATCTCTTGCCCTCTATCTAATATGTCCTTATTACACATGGCAATGGTCAGCCCACCTGGACAGAGCAGTACTCTGCTTTTAAAGTCTCTTGTCTCCTTATGTGTGCAACTGGAATACTTCAGCCTCCCCAGCCAGCTGTAGAAAAATAACTGTTCTATAGGGGTAGGTCAGTAGTTCAAAGTCAACAGCCTCAGAGCGTAATCCTGATGACTTCCCAGTGATAGTCCTTCAGTAAGGAGTCAAGCACCTACATAAGAACACCCATACTGTTCAGACTAATGGTTCATTTAGCCCAGTATCTTGTCTTCTAATAATAGCCAAAGCCAAGTGCTTCAGAGGGAATGGACAGAACAGACAACCATCAAATAGTCCATCCCCCGTCATCCACTCCCTGCTTCTGCAGTCAGAGGCTAGGGTCACCCAGAGAATGGGGCTGCATCCCTGACCATCTTGGCTAATAAACAGCCACTGATGGACCTGTCCTCCACAAACTTACCTAATTCTTTTTTGAACCCAGTTATAATATTGGCCTTCACATCTCCTGGCAACGAGTTCAACAGGTTGACTGTATGTCGTATGACAAAGTACCTTCTTTTCTTTGTTTTAATCCTGATGCCTATTAATTTCCTTGGATGAACCAAGGTTCTTGTATTATGTGAAGAGGTAAAGAACACTTCCTTATTTACTGTCTTTACACCAGTCATGATTTTATAGACCTCTATCATATTCCCCCTTACCGGTCTCTTTTCTGAGCTGAAAAGCCCCAGTCTTTTTAATCTGTCCTCAAATGGAAGTAGTTCTATACCCCCTAATCATTTTTGTTGCCTTTCTCCATACTTTCCCCACCAACACTTCCAATATATTTTATTTGAGATTGGAGCGACCACAACTGCATGTTTCCTGGGCAGGGCTACTATGTGAAATGCAGTTCCATAGGCTTGCTTGGGGAAAATTTAGACATATGTTCATATACATATGAATACAAATGGAGCTCAAACTATGAAGATTCCACAACCTCCCTATGAAATTTATTCCAGTGCATAACCACTCTGGCAGTTAGACAGCTTTTTCTAATGTCCAACATAAACCATCCTTGCCGCAATTGAAGACCTTTGCTTCTTCTCCTACCCTCAGAGGTTAAGGAGAACAGTTTTTCCTCCCTCCTTCTTGTAACAGTTTTCAAGTACATACAAGGTTATGTCCCCACTCGGTATTCTCTTGTCCAGAAGAAACAAACCCTTTTTTTTTTTCCTCCAATCTTCTCTCATAGGACACGTTTTCTAGACCTTTAATCATTTGTGTTACTATTCTCTGGACTTTCTTCAATTTGTCCACATCCTTCCTAAAATGTGGCACTCAAAACTGGACACAATACTCCAGCTGAGGCCTCATCAGCGCAGAGTAGAGCAGAAGAATTACTTCCCGTGTCTTGCTTACAACATTCCTGCTAATACATTCGAGAATTATGTTTGCTTTTTTTGCAACAGTGTTACGCTATTGACTCTCAGGTAGCTTGTGATCCACTGTAACCCCCAGATCCCTTTCTGCAGTGCTCCTTCCTAGGTAGTCATTTCCCATTTTGTATGCGTGCAACTGACTGTTCCTTCTTAAGTGGAGTACTTTGCATTTGTTCTTATTGAATTTCGTCCTATTTACACCAGATCATTTCTTCAGATCATTTTGAAGTTTAATCCGATCCTCCAAAGACTTTCAACCCCTCCCAGTTTCGTATGCTCTACAAACTTTATACATGTACTCTCTCTGCCATTATCTAAATCATTGATGAAGGTATTTAACAGAACCAGACGCAGAACGGATTCCTGCGGGACCCCACTCAGTATGCCCTTCCAGCATGACTGTGAACCACTGGTAACTACTCTCTGGGGATGATTTTCCAACCAAGCTATGCACCCACCTTACAGTTGCTCCATTTAGGTTGTTTATGAGAAGGTCACGCAAGACAGTATTAATGTTGGCCTGGTATTAAAATTTCTAGAAGCCTTCTTTTGTCAGACTACATTACTTATGCAAAAAGAGAACAAATTTTCTCTGCAAGGACAATATGATAAGCCATTATCTAGCAGGCATGTGTCTTTGTTTTAACAGATCCCATATTAAGCAGAAACTAAAGGGAAATAAGATCAGTATTTCTGTTCACTCAGGTTTGAACTCTGATGACCTTTAGTAAACCTCTCTTGTTTTAAATCAATTTTTGCCTTGGTGTCATTTGCAGAATGATAGATACAGCATAAAACAGTCAACATTTAAATAAGTCATTCAAGCTAACTAAATGAAGACACTCATCACCAATACTTCTTTACCTAGTACTGTTTTTAGTACCATAATAAATCAAATCTGTTTCTCTCCAAATGTTGATTTTTTTTTAAAAAAAGTCACCTTCAACCAAAAAAGAAAAAAACCCACAGAAATTTCCCTCTGAAAACATTGTATGTGTCATAATTATACGTAACCCTTCAGACAACTAGAAAAGTAATTCACCTGGGTTTGCCAGTTTAATTATATTGTGCATTTGACTTCACTTTGTATTTAGTGCACTCATGCTCTAAAACAACATGTACCAGGGGATCTCGCCCTCATTAGATAATGATAATAATAAAGGATTGCAGGCCAGTCCAAGAGAAAGGCAGGAGTTCCCATTCACTATTGAATGCCTGTTCACTATTTATCTCTTGCACAACCAAAACTTGCACATAAGTATGTGTGCTGAACTTATAGTCAAGCGCTCCTGTCAGTTAAATGTCAATTTCAATTCTGTCTCTCAGGCTGTACAAGAGAATGCTGAGAAGTTAACAAGAAGTTTGAGAGCACAGCAATGGGCCAGACAGTGAACTCTTGTATTTGCTTTGAATTTAGGTGTCCTGCATGAGAGCTCACTGCGTGAAATGTCAACTCTAGTTCTGGCAAATTTGCAGTTTTAATAAGTTTGTAAAATTCACTTTACAGCAAGTTTTCCCTTGAATGCCATTAAATCAGATGATTAACCACAAAACATTCTCACCTCTGACAACTTTTGTTTGTGAGATGGCTTACTGATGTGTCACATTCCAGTCTCTAGTCCAACAACCATTTAAGACAGCAATTGACTCGAGCACATTTTAAAAAAAAGTGGGCTTTGTGTCATAAATTCAAGGACAGATCACTCCCTTTTCAGAAGTGACTACATTTTTCCTTACCAAGTTCTGTGTGCTGTATTACAATTCTTTGCGAACAAACTCAATAAATGTATATATCTGATAGAATTTAACTGAGTCATGGCAGTATAAATTAACTGGCCAGTGTGTCATCAACTGAATACAGCACCCAAATACCCACAAAATATTCCCAGAATCAAACAATTCAAATAGAACTTTCTTTTGAAAAAGGTATCTTGCCACAAGAAGAGTGAAAGGAGTAATAAGTAGAACGAGTTAACTGCATACCAGCTGCCCTAACGCTGAATCATTCCCTAAGTCAGAAACTCCACAGTTCTTAGAACATCATCTCCATGTGTCGAGGATTTCCAGTACCACCCTGGTGCTTTCAGTTAAAAAAGAATAATAATAATAATAATAATAATGCATACCACCACACTCCAGGGAGACAAAGAGTACCCCACACAGCCACACAACATAGTACAGGTTTCAGAGTAGCAGCCCTGTTAGTCTGTATTTGCAAAAAGAAAAGGAGGACTTGTGGCACCTTAGAAACTAACATATTTATTTGAGCATAAGCTTTCGTGAGCTACGAAAGCTTATGCTCAAATAAATATGTCAGTCTCTAAGGTGCCACAAGTCCTCCTTTTCTTTTTGCAACATAGTATAGTGCACATCAGGGAAGTCTGATTGTCTAATTTATTATCTAATTTATTTATTTGTCTAATTTATTATCTTATGACCCAAAAGTACATTTCTGTACGTTTCAGTTTTGTTACTATTTGAGAGAAGTAAGGAAAACCCTCAATCACTATAATTTTGTAGGGGACAAAAGGCAACCTTGAAGGGCTTTGGGGACACCAAATATGTGACAAGTCCTGAAATACAAACCTTCAGCTTAAAAAGCAAAGGGATGCCCCCAGGGGCTGCACGTTACGGAAGGTAAATGGTGAGAAGGCAGCTTTTTGCGCCGGGGGTGGGAGAAGAGTTGTGTATCATACACAGCAGATGGGGTCGGTGGGGAGGGGCGGCGGGAATTCCTAACCCACAGTAAACTGTGGGCGCCTTTGGAAGGGGCGGGGAGAGGGAAATGAACAACAAGAGGGGCAAGCAGAAGGAAGCGTGGCCTTGCCTACTGCCGTGCAAGCAGCAAGAGGCGGCGATGGATGGGGGGGGGGGGGGGAAGACAGCGGGGTTGGGGGACCTGGTCTGACGCTTCTAGATCCCAGGGCTTGTTTCCCCGCCCCCCAGCCACGCAGCCCCGGGGAGCTGCTGGACGTGCAGCCCCCGCGCACGGAGTTCGCGCTGCCGGAGCCCTGCACCCTGGCAGAGGCCGGAGGGGGGGAAGGGGGGGAGGGAGGTTGCAGGAAAAAGCGGGGCGGCGGCCACAAACTTTGCCACGCTCCCAGCTACGCCCAAAGCCGCAATTTTGGGCCAAACTTTTCGCTTTCCTCACCCGCCCGAGGCTTGGGCAGGCAGCTAGAAAGGGGGGTGGGGGGAGGAAGGTGTCACCGGAAACAATCCCTCCCCGCCCAGCCAGCAGCAGCACCGGCTCCGCGGCCACCCCGGCATTGTTCCCAGCCGCCTCCCTCCCCGCGCGGCGGGGCCACCCCCAGCCCCGGGCCAGCCCCCCTCCCCGCGGGCCGGTGCCGCCACTCACCCCTGCCGCCAGCCCGGCGCCCCTCCGGCCCGCAGGCGGCTTGCGCGTCCCTCTGGCGCCCGCGGAGCCGCGTTCGCTGGGGCCGGGCTCCGGGGAGCGTTTCCAGGGCAGAGGGCTGCTGGGTGGGGGCCGGGGGCGAGCCTCCTCCCTGGGCTGCACGGCAAGCAGGGCAGCCTCCCCTGCCAGGCAGCGCGCATCCACACACACACAGCTCGCTGCCCGCCCTCCGCCCTGGCTCGCTCTGCTGCAATGGCTGGGAGGCTGACTTTCATCCTCCCCTCCCTCTCCACCCAGCTGAGCGCAGCCCAGTCCCTCCCCTCTCCATGCCGCTCAGCTCCTCTGCCAAGTTTCTGCTTAACCCTTTCCTGGCCCCTCCCGCCACCGCGAGGGAGGGGCGGAGAAAGGGAACTTCCCCTGCCTCCTGCTCAGCAGGGCTGCCACGCAAGCTGGCTCTGTTTGCGTAAGGGAGATGATAGGACACGGTGGTAAATGGCTCCCAGGGAATAAATCTTACCTGAAATGGAGCATCCAAAGAGAGGAAAGGCGTCCCTGGGAGTGAGACTGGAAAGGGCCAGTCCTGCCAACCCCCAGCACTCCAAAATCATGGAGCCAGGGCCCCCAAACCCCCTCAGATTGGTTAAAACAAATGAGTTTTTAGAAAATAATAAACTTGGGGTTCTTTCTCGTTGCCTTCTTGGTTTTGAGACTTTGGGGTTCCCCAATCACATGGCTTCAGAAGCTGGGATTGAAGGAAAGAAAACAAATATGGTGAGTTGCTCTATAAATTCTCCAGAGTTGACAATAGTGATGAAGGGAGCGCAGGAGATTAGAACTGCGTCCTTCCTTTCCCAAGTCCTGCCCACTGAACCAGCATTTTCACTGCTAGACGAAACTCTTGTTATTGGCCTTGAATCTTTGCCTTTAGTTCAAATATTTCAGTGAAGGGGTACTGTGGTAGTAACGCTCATCGCTAAGGTTGAGCAAAGCTTTGTGTTTAACTTATTCAGGGCTACCAAATATTTTGCGAAGTGCTGTCCAAACCTATGTGAAGAAGACACTTTCCCTGCCCCCCAAGGAATTACAATCTAATGTCTAATTTCTCTTGCTACAGGTATTCTAGTGCCGTTCTTGGAAAAAAGTTGAAGATAGATATGGGATATGCTGCTGCTTTATTTGTTTTATATATGTGCAAAACCACAAAATGTCTGACCTTGGTCACATCCTATCTATACAAACAGAGTGCTTGTGCTTAGAGTCTGCAAACATAACAAATGGGTTTATAAGTACTTTGCAGCACACTTTAAGATTTTTATGCACACAGCAAAAAACATGGTAATCCTTGCCTTTTCTAAATCAACACAACGTTTGCCTTTTTAAAAACAAAGTATTAAAGGAGGAAAGAAAACAATACATTCACAACTACATACAAGCAAATAACCATCAAAAACACAGGCAAACATTCTAGAGATAAAACAGACCCAAAAATACACATTTAAACAAAAACCACAAAGAAACTAACAAATGACTATATTCAAACTTTTTTTTAAATAAACAGACATATCTAATAATATAAC
This sequence comes from Eretmochelys imbricata, assembly GCF_965152235.1. Lineage (NCBI taxonomy): Eukaryota > Metazoa > Chordata > Testudines > Cheloniidae > Eretmochelys > Eretmochelys imbricata. Next base: position 177,509,585 of record NC_135572.1, on the reverse strand, counting down.
TATACAAATAGCATCTGGATTCCAGTTTAAAAAACAAAAGAGAGGGGCACATGGCTAAAGCCAAATATTTCAATCTACAGACTAATGAATGAAACAGGATGTTGAAATATTAAGCAAAATCTCTTGCACTTTGGAATGTAGGAATTGTGTACTAGCAGAACTCATAATGTATTAATTGACCTATTTTTTTAAGCCAATGAGAGATTTGGCGAACTTCATCATCTTGTGTTTTTAACCACATTTTTTAAGACGCACCAGTATTTTCTAAAGCATCATTGCATTTGCACATCAGAATGCCGGTAAAATCAGTCTCTGTATTATGAAGCATAAACTAATGTTATGGCTTGATCTTGCCTAACATTGCAAGAGAGTTTTGCCACTAATTTCCATGGGTGCAGGCCCTTAGGACAGGCCTAACAAAGAAAATAACAGAACGCCACTAGCCGTCACCTTCAGCCCCCAACTAAAACCCCTCCAACGCATTATTAAGGATCTACAACCTATCCTAAAGGATGACCCAACACTCTCACAAATCTTGGGAGACAGGCCAGTCCTTGCCTACAGACAGCCCCGCAACCTGAAGCAAATACTCACCAACAACCACATACCACACAACAGAACCACTAACCCAGGAACTTATCCTTGCAACAAAGCCCGTTGCCAATTGTGCCCACATATCTATTCAGGGGACACCATCACAGGGCCTAATAACATCAGCCACGCTATCAGAGGCTCGTTCACCTGCACATCCACCAATGTGATTTATGCCATCATGTGCCAGCAATGCCCCTCTGCCATGTACATTGGTCAAACTGGACAGTCTCTACGTAAAAGAATAAATGGACACAAATCAGATGTCAAGAATTATAACATTCATAAACCAGTCGGAGAACACTTCAATCTCTCTGGTCACGCAATCACAGACATGAAGGTCGCTATCTTAAAACAAAAAAACTTCAAATCCAGACTCCAGCGAGAAACTGCTGAATTGGAATTCATTTGCAAATTGGATACTATTAATTTAGGCTTAAATAGAGACTGGGAGTGGCTAAGTCATTATGCAAGGTAGCCTATTTCCTCTTGTTTTTTCCTACCCCCCCCCCCCCCCCGATGTTCTGGTTTAACTTGGATTTAAACTTGGAGAGTGGCCAGTTTGGATGAGCTATTACCAGCAGGAGAGTGAGTTTGTGTGTGTATGGGGGTGGGTTTTTGGAGGGGGGTGAGGGAGTGAGAGAACCTGGATTTGTGCAGGAAATGGCCTAACTTCATTATCATGCACATTGTGTAAAGAGTTGTCACTTTGGATGGGCTATCACCAGCAGGAGAGTGAATTTGTGTGGGGGGGTGGAGGGTGAGAAAACCTGGATTTGTGCTGGAAATGGCTTTTAGATAAGCTATTACCAGCAGGACAGTGGGGTGGGAGGAGGTATTGTTTCATATTCTCTGTGTATATATAGAGTCTGCTGCAGTTTCCACGGTATGCATCTGATGAAGTGAGCTGTAGCTCACGAAAGCTCATGCTCAAATAAATTCGTTAGTCTCTAAGGTGCCACAAGTACTCCTTTTCTTTTTGCGAATACAGACTAACACGGCTGTTACTCTGAAACCTGTGATTTTAAAGAAATTCTCTTTAGTTTTTAATTTCTTTAAAATTCTTTCTCTGAAAAATGCTTCAGTGCTAAGCAGTTGGACTATCCAGAGGAAAGGGAATTTTCTCATTACTGCAGCAATTTACCAGCTATTTCAATCAAGTATGTCTGTAGTAGCTACCTTTTCATTCTTAACCTTAGGGAATGTCTTGCACAGAGAAGGAACCTACAAAATGAGGAACTGTGAACAAGCAATAGTAAGAATGCTTATCTGAAATATTCTGTAATAGGACTTTTAGCAAAATATAAAATGAACAGGGCTTGGAAAGCATCTTTTTATGTGGCGCAATCAGCAGAGATTGTATTAAGTAGTGTTGTCATTTACAAACCAGTTTATTTTGAGTATTTTAAATCATATTTATACAAGGCTAGATTCTGACACCCTTACTCACACTGAGTTCTCATTGGGCAGTTCAAATGACGCTGCCAAATAAGGTACTACGCCATATGCATAAAGGTGGAAGAATCTAGCCCATAATGAAAAAATGAATCAGTCTGCCAGATTTTATCAAGCTATTTGTATATATTTATTGGTTCTTTCTATAGCTTGTCTTCAACTAAAGTCAAATACGTGTTCATTTCCCCAACGTAGACAGTGTACATGTGTGCATGTGTGATGTACACACGCAGTAGATAATCTAAATACATTTTTTTCATTACAGACAATGTGAAGGATAGAGGGCTACTTTTTCAATTTTTGCTTTAGGGGGCTTCTTCATTGTCAAATCATCTACAAGTCCAAGACTTTTTATGACAGCTAGAAAGCAGACTACTTTTGAATTGCTCTTGAAAGACATATATATTTACAGAAGTTACTGTTGAATTGCTTCCCAGAATTACAAGCACTTACTTTAAAGTTGTTGGTACTGTGCTTAACATTTGTGAAGTGTAAACTCATATTTGCCAAAGCCAGTGAGCCATTTCTACTTACATATTACATTTCTCACCAGAAATTTCAAAATAGATCAAAAGCAAACATGCCTCTGTATTACTAACCCCTTGAAAATCAAAATGTAATTGCATTTTTTACATTCTTGAAGTACAAATTTGATCTTTCTATTTAGCTATGTGAAAACAGTTTAAAAATTGTTGACTTATACATAACTTTCTATTTGATCACCTTTATGCTTAGGAAAATTACTTCCATAAATGGTTAACAAATCTACAATACAATTCCAACTAGAAAAAGATTGTCTGTCTGATGTTGAAATAAAATACATAAATGGATAACATCTTTTCCCACATGGACCGTATATTTGTAAAAGCAATCTTACAAAACTTCCAAACTCCCATGAGCTTCAACTGGAGCAGGATTAGGCTAGCCTAGCTTTAAACCGTGCTTGTGGCATGCTTGAGAAGTTAGATGGCTTCACAGAAATATATTTACACAAAAATTCTTATTCTAAAATAGTTTGTTAGGTTCATGGACAAATGATTAAATTCCATCCTTGATTCAGCCCAGTTCAATTCATACAATATGTCAGATTATCCACTTTTGGGAAGGTCCCTTAGAAAATCAGATCACCCAGTACTGCAGCCTGTACACAGGTGAAAATCACACTGACACATCTTATATATTGGATCACTGACTTAATGAGAGTTTTGCCTAAATAATAATACACAATAATAATAACAACACATGACGCTTATCTAGTGCTCGTCATCCGTATATCTCAAATAAGGAGATCAGAATCTATCTTCTAATCAGTAGTAATATCTATAATTAACTTAAATCTGTGGGAATTGCACTGGTGTAACTGGGGGCTGAATTTGGTTCAGAGAGATAATTTCTGTGTAGACATACCATTGTTCATACACTGCCTTGTGCATGTGAGTAGTAAGTCTATAATAATTGCAAATGAAAAGTAATTGGATCTTTATATAAGGGTATTTGCAAAGGGGAGTCACCAAACCTAAGTAAAAAAATATCAAAAGTGTGTGCCATTATAGACTACTTCAAAAAATGAACTTCAAAATGTCTTGAAAAAGTGAACCAAGTTATATTTCCGAAAAATTATAGAACTCTTTGTGTATTTACAGAAGTTCTGTGAATTCTTTTAACATTCGTATTGGCATTGCTTTTCAGACCAAATCCTTTTTACAAACATTATCTAGAAAAGTCATTCCACGAGAGGTACCCTCAGCACCTCAAGTCCCTGCCAATATTTACTCTCTTCTTTCTTCTTTCTTTTGTTTTCATAGTCTTCCATGTTTCTGGAATTTCTCTGTCAGCTGGATGGGCTATTCTAAAAAAATATTTCTCACTATTTCATTATCAGAAATCTCTGGATGATTAAAAAGTAGACTTCATATCATGACTCTTTGATCTAAGAGTAATAACCCAAGGACCTAAATGTTATAGCCTTTTCAATTACAAAAACATGTGAAGCCAGCTGTACCCTATAAACTCATGGAGGCATCATATGCCTTGCAACATGTGGTTGGTTTTGTCCAGGCCTGTATCTGTTTTGATTCACACACTAAGACTTGTTTGTGTTTATTTGCATGTTTGTGTATGTGTGTGTATGTGCATGCGCATGAGCATGTGTGTGCATGCCTACATCCTAAGTAGGAACTACCATTTCGTCCTTATATTTTGTGTCAGGAAATAATTAATAGGACTCTGTGTTTGTCACAGAGGTCAAGGAAGTCTTGGAATCCGTTACTTCCATGACCGCCAGGTACTTCTGCGGCGGCCAGTGTGGCTGACCCCAGGGCCGCCCAAGCAACTGGCTCCAGGGCCAGCTGCTCAGGTGGCCCCGGGGACAGCCACAGCGGCCGCTGGTGGAGCAGCTCCGCAGCCAGCCCAGGAGCCCTGCAGCGAGCCGCACCAGCTGCTACTGGAGCAGCCCCAGGGCCAGCCACACCGGCTGCTGCTGGGGCAGCCCTGGGCAGCTGGCCCCGGGGACTGCCAGAACAGCTGTCCCGGGGACGGCCAGAGCAGCCGCTCTCGGTGGACCCCAGCAGTGGTCCCAGCCAGAGCAGCCGCTGCTCAGCGGCCCTCAGCTGCTGGAGCCGCCCCAGCTCCCCCTTATTAGCAGCCCCCCAGCAGTTGGTCCTCCAGACGACCCCAGCAGCAGGCCCCAGCTCCCCCACAAGCAGAGGTCTCCCAGGGTGCCCCCCCTCCAAATTTTAATCAGGGATGTTTATAGTATAAGTCATGGACAGGTCACAGGCCATAAATTTTTGTTTATTGACTGTAACCTGTCCATAACTTTTACTAAAAATACCCATGACTAAATCGTAGCCTTATTAATAAATAATAACACTTCATGCCCCTGTAACACCTTTCATGTAAGAATCACAAAGAGCTGGACAAACATTACTTGATTAAGCTTAAATAATTATCCCTTAGAAATAAGCTTAAATAATTTCAACATATCCGGGTAGTAAATACTTGTTTTCTGTCTTTACCCATGGGAATACATCCCGTACTTGTAAAACTACTGCAGTCACTCTCCAAAAAATTCCTGAAAAATGTTGTATTTCCAAGAATGATGTTATAATACACTGACATATCACCATTATTGATAGTGTGAAGTGATGCCCAGAAGCAAAATAGTCTGGAGTTACTGCTTCCAGGGATGACATCAGAGAGCACCAGTATAGCAGGTATAAAAGTCTGGGTGAAAAAAACCATGGTATCCACGGGTTAATGGTATTGCTACATATGGAGATGTTCCAGTTTTTTATGACTGCATCTGCAACATCTTTAGTCTATGCATATTCTTTGTTGGACTTTGTCCTTACCCTGGTCTTCCTCAGTGTTTACTCAGGCAAAGATGTCACTCACATCAGTGAGAACAAACTGAGTAATAATCTAAGGATTTGGCCCTCTGTCAGACTAAACAGTTAGTGGTTATCAGAGTACAACACCATTGTTTCACAGTATCAGTTTGTTGGCTGGCTATCATCTGATCTGGATAACCCTTTGCATTGGTCCTTAAGTGAGACAAACCATGTTGTTGAAACTGTATGTTCTAAAATAAAATGAACACTATGTACAAATTATACATAAGGAAAGCTGGCAGCCAGTGCCCAACGATAAAAAGAATAAAGTTTGAGACATTAACATTAGGAATTAATTGAAAGGACAAACTAAGTGTTGTTCTCTGTGTTCAACTTTGAAAATAAACTATGCCGAAAGTAAATATTTCATAACATATACCTATGTTAATTACATATTAAATCAAGAAAATACATGAATATAAATGTTCCTAATTTAAGTGCTCTGACTCAGGAAATGAGAATGTTATGATACTGTTTACTCAGCTGTGCTGCATATCGTGTATATTTTATGTTATATCTTCAACTACACATATATTTATATATGACAGTTCACCTTTAAAGGAATAACAGAAATAGAAAATATAACATATGTGCAATGCAGCCAAGTTATTACTATGTACTGGGGATCGGCAATCTTTGGCCCGCGGCCTGCCAGGGTAAGCTCCCTGGTGGGCTGGGCCTGTTTGCTTACCTGCTGCATCCGCAGGTTCGGCCGATCGCAGCTCCCACTGACCACGGTTCGCTGCTCCAGACCAATGGGGGCTGCGGGAAGCGGTGGCCAGCACATCCCTCAGCCCGGGCCACTTCCCGCAGCCCCCATTGGCCTGGAGCAGCGAACCGGCCAGTGGGAGCTGCGATCAGCCATTCCTGAGGACACAGCGGGTAAACAAACTGGCCTGGCCCGCCAGGGGGCTTACCCTGGCGGGCCATGTGCCAAAGGTTGCCGATCCCTGCATGGACAATCATTTTCTCTCTACTGACTTTTGAACACTTATATTCGTAAATTTAAGTTTAAAGTAACTAAAGTTTTGGTGTTTTAATATCCCTGCTTGTTTTTCCTCAAAAAAAGAATTGAGAATTATTAAGTGTGAGGATCCAAGAACACCTGAGAAAAAGTAAGTAGGGCCTGTTCATGTGTGTGCAGAACACTCCCAGTTTCACTGAATAATTGAGAATGAGTGCACCTAGCAATCTCAGAAGACTGGGCCATAATAATTAGTGGTAAAATATCTCTGTCTGTAGGACCAGGCCTTGTGACCTTAAGAAAAGAACTAGTGAGTGGAAAAGTAAGAGATCCTCTCTCCCAAAGATTTTGTGGGAGTCAAAACCTCAGAGCCTGCTGAGTGCTGAAGCTAAGACCTATAAGGTTTTCCTGTCCAGTGATGAATGGGGATGACGACAGATAATTTTGTTTTCAAAAGCCTACAATTAATAACTTTGACAAATGCAGGAAAACAGACTAGAAGTGAAGATAAGATGCAGTATTACCTGAATATTGCTGACACCTCCCATAAACCCTGCATGCACTGACTGCACAGAGTACTTTTGAAAATCTGGACATATCATTTGGATACCTAAATGAGAGCTGAGCTCTTCTGAAATATCGTCCCAATTGTGGGTGCGGAATACTTAAGAAAACCTGGCCCTACATACATAAAACTAGTGATTTTGGCTACCTTAGATTGTCGGGCACTCAACATTTTGAAAATCAGAAGCACAGAACACTTCAAGTTGCCTTAAATTAGACACCCAAAAACTGAAGCACCCACTATCACTAGGCACTTCTGACAACATAGGCCATGTGTGGCTTTTTTGTTTGCCCGTTCGTTATTTTATTTATTTTTATTTTATAATCACATTCATGGTATAGATAGCAGATCCAATGGAATACCCCTCAGTGGGTTTATTAACATTCAATATTCAAGTTATATTAGGAGAAGATAGCCTTAGTAAATGTTAGATACATGACAAATCAGACTTTGATATTGTTGATCATAAGACTGTGATTTTGCACATCACATAAATCTGGCAGGACCAGGATAGTAGTCTGACTCACCAGAAGGCAACCGTTATATTCATACAGGGTGTGTCCCTCTGACAGGAGTGGGGAAATTTCTCTTGCTATTTTTCATACTGTTTGTCTTATCAAAGAACTGCTTTCACAAGATTACTCTTGCTTTAAAAACCCTTTAGTAAGCACGTGACTTATTTCCAAATATAAACTTCAACTGTTGCAGGCTGTGTCTAGAATTTCTAAATTTAATTTTGTAAAGATTGCAGCTTTTTTCTGTCTGATGTATAATGAAATAAAACAAAACACACTTGAGAACATTTTCAGTAGACAGTCAGGGTCTTGGATTCACAGCACACAGTCCTCCTGTCAAAGTTCTTCAAACATACTCCTAAATATACACATTGCTGCCCAAATGGCATCCACTACACAGAAGCCTCAGTGGCAGAGAGTTGTTTAACTGTAGAGTTGGGCAGAATATGGTAATTCCATTTCACAGAGGATTTTGAGATTTCAAATTTGGTTTTATTCCAGTATGGGCTATAGCTAACTTCCTTTTGCGGACGGCAAGATCTGGATCATTCTCCCAAACTATGCCTCCATACTTAAAAAGATAGTGTAGACATACCCATAGAGTAGTAGTACCTTTCTTCTATTACTTTGGCAGGTGACTCTGTCTAGTTGCCAAAGAGATATAGAAGAGTTTAGAACTGAATGATGTGTTTGCAACAAATAATTATTCATTTTTTATTTGTGATTTATTTATGAAAAGACCAACTCTTATTAATTTGTTCATTGTTCAGAATTATTTGACAAATGATTTGTGAGCTGATTGACTTCACCACACTTAGCTTCAGTCCCTAAATTAACATGTTTCAGCTCAGGGATGGCTCATGACCTATTCACCCAAACTATTTTTTCACTTATTTGCCATTTGTAATTAATTATAGATTCTGTTTGACTGATCACTTAAATCACATGATATTATTTCTTCTCCCTGACTGGATGATTTCCAGGCCTGCAAAAAACTTCAAAATCACCAAATGAACACTTTTGGTGTACAAAAAAAATCTGCAGGAGTATTCCCACCAGTCTCTAAGTCCACAAACAGAAAGTTGCTCATATGAATGTTTGAGGAAAGCTGGGGAAAGAGTCCATAAATACCACAGAAGCAAATTCACAGTTTTTATTGCAACAAATATTTATGGTTTTTTGAACTATCTCCCCAGTTGTTAGGAGGTTTCCTTCATTTCTTACAAGAAAGAGACAAGGTAAATATTAATTATAATTTCATGCTAATTGGTCTTCATTACACTGGACTGCACTCTTTTTTCAGAAGCAGAGGCTCCAACATGATTCAACGAGTGAATTCTTCTTACACTCACATGATTAAAAGACTGTACAAATTACTATCTGAAACACAAAGACTTCTGTTATCTACAATTTATACTTTTTTGTTTCTATTCTCACTCTCACTGAAAATTCTGCTGTCTTCCCCCAGGGCCAGATTTTGCACCATCCAGATGCAAGGAGGGGAAGAATTACGCATTGGATCACACAAGAGTTCTTCCTAGATAGCAAATTCCCCTTCCTCTTTTTTCATTAACTGAAATATGAACCAAAAAATCATCAAAACTTTAGAATTTCGACTAGATCCCTTCCTGGTTGAAAAATGGGTGGTTGAAGGGGAAATTTTCATGAAAATATTTTGTGATTTTTTTTTGTCAAAATTCAAAATTTTTGTGAAAACTCTAATTGCAAAAAAATCCAGCCTATCTATGCTGTTGATTGTGGTGGGCCTCAGAGATTTCTTTTAATGACCGTGATACTCTAAACACACCTGCTTTTGTTTTGGGGCAGAAACACCATCCTATAGCTTTACACTAGGTAGAAGAAAAGGATCCTGCCAAAGACATATGCTTTCAGTGATCAGAAAATAATCTTGTCTATGGATTCAGGTACAATCTATTAGATCAAAAACTTAACACATTTAATTTGGGTTGGGACTGATTTTTCTCTTTACTTTCCTCCTCTTCCCTCACTACAATACTCTTCAAATTTGCCCAATGATAAAGACCAGAATATCAGCAGGTAGAGGAGTAGTAGTAAATAGAAGTGTTATCTCTGAGCTGGCGCCATAATAAGTAAGAGATGAAACATGCACATAATTTTATCTATAATGATAGTGGAAAAAATAGATGTCCCTAAATGAACGATATTTTAGTCTGCATGGGCCTAATCTCATTTCACAGCAGCCATTGATTTTAGTGGGCGTAGCATCAAATCCCATATGCTCTGTCTTTGTATGTTTAAAATTCGTAATAAAATATAAATGAAATAATCTATTCCTAAAGGCAGATTTTCATTCTCCATCCATTCTCATTTTGCTAGATCTCAATGTTCTTCTTGAATGCCTGAGGGACTTTCTGTTTGCCACAGTCCTAAATTGGCTTGAATCATATTTATCCAACAGTTATCTGCAGTATATTTCCAAAGGTAATTTGTGGCCTTTTGCTGGTGCACTTATTTCTTGTGCTCCGCGGGGTTCCACTTTGGCCCTGCTCTTATTCAGCATTCGTAAACTGCCTTTATGCAGGATTATTCATTGGTATGATATTGGTTTTCATTTCTATGCCGACAAGGCACAGATCTATGTGTCAACTATGTGTGCAATTTCAAACTATGCTATTACCATATTGACAAGTTGGTGACTATAAAAGCCTATATGAGCATCAATTTTCTTTAGTTAAAATCAAACAAAGCAGAGTTGTTTATGACTGGCATTTGAACTTTTAACCCATCCGTGAAATTCAACTTAGGTTCATCGGTTAAAACCTTGTTTTGGTTTTTGATTGCAAGCTCTCCTTTAGTGTTGCATTCAGAAGATTAAGGCCTCCTATTACTTGAAATAAAAGTATTTTGCTTTGTATATTGCTCATTCATGCTTTTATCTTCCCTAGACTAGATTACTGTAATGCCTGCCTTGCTGATCTGCCAATGAGACTGTTTATCATATTTCATCTTGTATACCCAATTCTGCTTCCAGGGCACTATATTGTGCAGAGAAACAAATACATTATACATCTTGGCATCGACACACTGGTTATCTGTTACCCATGGGATCTACGTTAGCTATAATTGCTGATGACCTACAAAGTCTTTCATGAGAGGGCGCTGGTTGTATCTTGGATTTTATATTAAGATAGACTAATTAGGGGTCACATTCTGCCACCACTGAAGTCAATGAGAACTTTGCTACTGACTTCAATGAAAACAGGCTTATGCCCTATATGACCGTTGTTCTAAGTTCTTAAAGCTATGATATGAACAGCGGGAGGCACCTTTCTGCTCTTATGCCCTATGACTGCAGAATAAGTTCTTGCTCTGTATATGGTAAATTAGTTGTTATTTTACGCAATTTTTTTCTCAGCTGCAGTCTATATTTTGTGTACATTTTTCACACATTGACCCTAAGGATGCACTGCAAGATACATCTCATATGTGCTAGCTGTTGAAGAAAGTGGGTTAGATCTGGGTCTTTGCATGGAGTTGTATGTTTTGTCAGGGTTTGGGTTCTGTTGGCTGTCAGGGGTAAGCTGCTGTTTAATTTTATTTTGATTCTTTTAATTTATGGCAGGGGCACCTAGAGCCTTGGGTAAACATGCCTCTCTATTATAAATCTAAATAAATAAATTAATAAATAAATGATTTAAATAGGCAGTTTCTCCAATACCCTAATTCCTCTTGCCTATCACCTTAACTTTTGGATAGTCCTAATCAAATCAGTGGGAAATCTTCCCAAGTAAGGTACTATTCAAGGCGAGTAAGGGTATCAGAATCTGGGCCAAAGTGATTTAACACCATATGGAATGAAAGAAACTACCATATGTGACAGAGTTGTCAGTCCACCTTGTTGTGTCACCAGACAGGGCACGTGACTTGTTGATTGATTGATGAAGTTTGTAATATATAGTTACAAAAAGGTGTGTTAAGTTACAGTTGCATGGAGCTGAGGAGTGTTCCACCCTCAGCACTGACTTTCCTTGATTTTGTTGGTTTAAATAATATATTTAACATTTCTTTTCTATGAAAATAAAGTAGACCAAAATTTAAGTGCCTAAAGGCTTTAATTTAATTTAATTAATGTAAATTAAAATTTAAGGCTCCCAAATTCGTATTTAAGTACCTAAATAAATGTGAAAAGAAACAGACAATAGCAACCTGCCTGAGATCTTAGGGATCAGGAATGTTTATTTGTTAGTTGTTTTGGGGGAGACGGTGGGATTAGAGTGTCTCATCCAATTCCTTTTGAATTTACCATTTTCTTTGGATATCCAGGCAATTGCCCAGGATTATACCAGAGGGCACCCAAAATCATGAGTCTCTGTGGAAAATGGGAAAATTAACTTGTCTGTGTGTCAAAACCTCTGGAGAAAAGTACTCCACATAAATAAGAACATAACAGCGGCCATACTGGGTCAGCGGACAAAGGTCCATCTGGCCTAGTATCCTGTCTTCTGACAGTGGCCAATGCCAGGTGCCCCAAAGGGAATGAACAGAACAGGTAATCATCAAGTGATCCATCCCCTGTCACCTATTCCCAGCTTCTGGCAAACAGAGGCTAGGGACACCATCCCTGGCCATTCTGGCTAATAGCCATTGATGGACTGATGCTCCATGAACGTATCTAGTTCTTTTTTTAACTCTATTATGGTCTTGGCCTTCACAACATCCTCTGGCAAAGAGTTCCACAGACTGACTGTGCTTTGTGTGAAAAAATACTTCCTTTTGTTTGTTTTAAACCTACTGCCTATTGATTTCATTTGGTGACCCCTAGGTCTTGTGTTATGAGAAGGAGTAAATAACACTTCCTTATTTACTTTCTCCACACCAGTCATATCCATCCCTTAGTCATCTCTTTTCCAAGCTGGAAAGTCCCAGTCTTATTAAGCTCTCCTCATACCGAAGCTGTTCCAGACCCCTAATCATTTTGGTTGCCCTTTTCTGAAACTTTTCCAATTCCAGTATATCTTTTTTGAGATGGGGCGACCACATCTGCAAGCAATATTCAAGAAATAGTGCCCTTGGATTTTTATAGAGGCAGTATGATATTTTCTGTCTTATTATCTATTACTTCCTTAATGATTCCCAACGTTCTGTTTGATTTTTTGACAGCCGCTGCACATTGAGTGGATGTTTTCAGAGAACTATCCACAGACTCCAAGATTTCTTTCTTGAGTGGTAACAGCTAATTTAGACCCTGTCATTTTATATGTATTATATGGATTATGTTTTCTAATGTGCATCAGTTTGCATTTTTCAACATTTAATTTCATCTGCCATTTTGTTACCCAGTTACTCAGTTTTGAGAGATCCTTTTGTACCTCTTTGCAGTCTGCCTGCGACTTAACTGTCTTAAGTTGTTTTGTGTCATCTGCAAATTTTGCCACCTCACTGTTTACCACTTTTCCCAGATCATTTATGAATATGTTGAATAAGACTGGTCCCAGTACAGACTCCTGGGAGACACCACTAAGACTCTATTTTCAAACATTCACTCAATTAGTGTTTATTTTTTCAAATACCAGCTATACACATCCATACACAGAATTCTAATTTGAAACAGATCATGACATTACCCAGTTATCTCAGTCTCTGAAAGAAATAAGCACTGGCTCAAGCTTAGCCCAAGTAAGACAGACACGATGCTGGTGGCTAGGGGGAAGTATTTTTAATATCTTATAGAATCCAAGACAACTGATAGCTTGGAAGGTGTGTAGTCTTATCCCTGGTTAACCATTTTATTACATCAGTCTTATGACAAAGTTGCATGATGGTGAGTCAGGCTTATGCAGTCAGCTTGATTCTCAGATGCACACAGATGCTCAGGTTATAGCAGTGGCTAGAAAAAACAGTTCCATCTCCAGCTGGTTAAAAGACTAAACCCATTTCTCATGCACCAAGACCAGATCAGAGAGAGCTAGGTCTTTGCCTCTTCAAGGGTGGACTACTGCAATGCTCACTCCCTGAGGCTGATGGAAGAAGCCACAGAGAAGGTCCAGATGGTCTACCACACAGTTACACATATCTCCTATGCAGAACAGGTGAATGAGAACACATCACATCTGTACTCTGCTTACAATTGTGACTCTATTTTGTAATGGTCCAGTTCATGGTCCTGGTCTTCCTCTTCAGAAGCTTTAATGGGATAGGCCCCACCTACCTAAAAGACCATCTTTCTCTCTGTAAAACTCCAGCACTATTGCAATCAACAGATATGATACAACTGACAATACATAGGATGGTTCTCATGGAGAGAGGCACCCTGCTGGGGAACCCTTAGTCACCGGTAATCAAGATGAATTCCTGTCTCGTCTCATTCAGAACACTCTGCAAGACTCCTCTCTTTTCAGAATCTGTTTGCTGTAGGCCTTTCTTTAAAAGATGGCACTTCTCTGGCTAGCAAATCCTCCTGCTCCTTTAAACTCCTGAAGAAAAACACAAACTATGAAACAACAACCCACTGGAGTTGAAGTTTAGAATATGGTCCTACAGGGGGCTATGATAGGGTGTTTACCCTACATCAGCCTCAAAAGGGTTAATGAGGCTGAGAAGAGGGCCAATTAACTTGATAGGCCATCTCAGAGGGAAATTAGACTGGACAAGCAACTCCTGATTGGGAATTGAGCCCAGCTGAGAAGGAACAGGTAGGGCTACGATAAAATCAAAGCTGGCAACAGAAAGGGGCTGCAGTCACTTTCTAGGCTTAGATGGGAAAGGAAGAAACTATGGGGAGATTAGAGGCCCTGTGGTTCTGGCCCTGAGGGAAGGGTGTATCCAGAGGAGGGTGGGAAAAGATCCAGATAAAGGCAAAGTAGGAGCAGCCCAGGGAAACAATAGCAAGGTTTGGGACAGTGCAGATCTTGGCTGGTAGTTGTAGGGTCCTTGGGCTTGAACCCAGAAGAGTGGGTGGCCCTGGATTTCCCTTACCAGCCACTGGAAAAGTTGTACAGACCAGACTGTGGAGCAGCAGACTGCCTAAGATGATATTCTAGTAGGACTTGCCTACCCCAGAAGGAAAGGACTTTAGTGACCTGGCCAGAGGGCCAAATCACAAAGAGAGAGCACCCAGAGTTACAGAGAGAGAGAGGCACCAAGCTGCATGAATGAGTGACAGAAAGGGGCATTGGATGTGAGTGGAGCTAATACCCTGAGCAGCCAGGAGGAGGTGCCCCTAGTGCACTAGTCTGTGGACCCCGTGACAGGGTTATGCTGAAAATTAACACATTTTGATTCCAGTGATTTCCACACTGTAAGTACACATAGAGAGATTGATAGAGATTGAAAGTATCTAATTTACATCGTGCCCTACAAAATTTCACTTAAAAAAATGAAAGCTACTTTTAAGTAATAAGAACACACAAAATTCATTTTAGAAATATAAAACTATTTTGTTGTATACTGTAACTTAAATGGCATATTTCTTTTGTTGTCTTTTAATTTCTGGATTGAAAAGAACAGTTTTTTACAGCAAAGTTCAAAATCACTAAAATCTAGACTTTTTCTTAGCGACACAATATTAACTACAGTATGGAGGGAGAGAAGCAGTCTTATTGTACTAAGCAAAAAGTTTAAGCAGTGACTATCACTTTAATTGTTATTAGTGATTAAATTAAAGTACTTATGAATGTTAAGATTCATTCTGGTCCATGTTGAATATGAACATGGATATTCAATAGACTTCTATGTAGTAACCCAATTCTTAAGAAGTTGCCCCAATCTTTGAGCATCTTTGGTAATCAAAGACTTTGGCTGAGATCTGAGAGCAGAAAGAAATGTGGACCCTTTTACAACATTTTTACCTTTGAAGTCTCAGGTTAAAAGTACAGTTACTATTTGCTTGCACAAGGAAAAGAATGAAGGATAAGATTGTGAATTAAAATAACAGAGAAATGACAAATGTCTTGTATGAGATACATTTCCCCAGAAAGGACAGAGTGCCAATCTCTTTGAAAATCAATTACAGTAGCCATTATTTGGAGGTCAATTATAAGAGTGAAAATAAACATCTGTATTCTTTGTTTTTAACCACTTAAGTGGGAATAATGTGTTTTTTCTCTGGAGTTTCAGATAAACTTTGTTTCATCCTTGTGGTAGAAAATGTACATGTTATCCAATCGCAACAAATTCCCAGACTCAGCCCTGGTGTATCACATCTGACCTGTCCTCCATGCAAGCCTTTCATGGAAGCTTCTCTGTTATTCAAGATCACGCTACTCCCTCCCTTATATTTTTATAAGTGGAATTCAGTTCCATTCCTCCAGCGTGGAAAGAGGTCAAGAACTTTTATCTTCAGAGTCAGTTGCCAGTTCTGTTTAGTGAACCAGGCATCAGGGACTTCTAGTGCCACCAACACAGTTCAGTCAGACCCCTTTCTTCAGAAACATACCATATTATTATCCCAATGGCTGGACAGCCAGAGATGCATTTTTAGATTAATTCTCAGGGAGAAGTTACTGGCAATTTTCTCCCTTGAGACAGTCCACTGGCAACAAATTTTGCTGCTGCCATGACACGAGAATAACTAAGGTACTGCATAAAGGTCTGATCCTGTCTCTAAAGTCTGTGGCAATCCTGCCATTCTTATTAAAGTTAAGTTGACCGGAATATTCAGGCAAGCAACGGCTTCATAATCAGGCCTTATATATATATATGCACACTCATAAATGTACAGAACTGTGTGGAGGACAGTAATTTTATGTGAAGGATTTTGAGATTTCAAAATGTGTCTTTCTCTCAAATTGGAATTAAACTTGAGAATTTCAAAAATCTCTGGGATGGAAAATTCTGAACACATTTTCATTTCAGATCAATCTACATGGTTTTTTCCATTATGACTTTATAAATGTTATAATATATAAAATAGAAAATGAAAAACATTGAAATGAAAACTCATTTCAAAATGAAAAATGGAAACATTTTATTCTGAAAATATCAAAACAGAATGTTTAGAGACTGTCAAACCCTTCCCCCCCACCCCCCAGTTTTTCTCCAAAATAAAATTTTGGCACAAATCAGCGCAATTTCGCAAAGCATTTCTCTTTCAACAGAGCTGTATTTTCCAATGGAAAATGGTTCTGTCAAAACTTTTCCAACCAGTTCTATAAATTTGATAGTTGCCAGTGAAAATATTGATTTTATATAGTTCTATAAAAATGATTTCTGTTATCCCTGTGTCAGCCTGATCCAAAGTCAAAAGGGGATCTTTCCACTTACTTCAATTGCTTTGGATCAGGCCCACGGAATCTTTAATGCATTAAGATATTGTGATCAGCGCCACAAATGGCAAGTGCAATATTCCCACACAGAAATACCTAAGTGGGTTGTTTTTGTAATGTTGGTTCATTTTTTTTCTAGGATATTACCATACTTGGCAATACTGGGTTTAATTACACTTAAAATGATGAAATTGAATAGTCATCATTTTTAATGAGTAGATTCTATGCAGTTCGTCAGAGGTGCTGTTAAACCTAATCAGAAATTAGGCTGTAAAATTAATAGGCCTACATTCTGTAAAAAGTTATTTTATAAATTTGGAACTGCAGCAGATTTTGAATTTCATGTACTATAAAATTCAATTGTGTTGTAAGCCTCAGTTAAAACAAATACACAGTGAAATAGCAGGTATGCTATATTAGAACATTTAGTGGTTGTATTTTACATTAAAGGGGATTACCTTTTACTAAACCAGTGAATTATGTGAGTGTTTTAATTTTGATGTATATGCATACTGTGACCAAAAGCAACTGAATAAAATCCATGGGTTTAATCTTTTGTATAGTAAAACTTCTGGCTGGGGTAAGATGTAGAGTTATGAGCTTGACTCCCTGGTCTAAATGTGATTCTCCACCTCCTCAGATGGAAGAAAGAAGGTGATGGAAATTAATCACTCCAAAGTGGTGTCATTGCCTCCACCCAGACCCTTTAGAGTGACCCACATTGGGGTGAATGGAAGGGACAGGAATTGAACAGGCCAGGAAAGGGGATGGCAGGTTCAGGACAGGAGATGCACACCATCCCTCCTACCAGTCCTTAGCAGTTTGTCTAACAGGGGGAAAAAAGGAATAGAACCACTGGCCCATATACTTTTCTGTAGTGGGGAACACCCCATTTAGCAGGCTGATGAGAAAGAGCTGGTAATATGGTTCAGTAGGAGCTACACTGACAGGAAGCTATGGAGAGGTGTTAGTGGCCCAGAGACTGTATTGGCCCTAGGTCACCAGATCCTCTTCCCTAGCAGTCTCCCTACACACAGACAAGACACACAGAGTACGGGCCCTATGTCACACGCAGGGGATTAGCCTCCCCATCCTGACAGAGTGATGTGGGGAAAACTCCATGAGGGAATTTGGGGAGTTTTCCTCCCCGTTTAGTTCCCCTCCCAGGGTTTTTCAGCAGGAGTGGGTTATCTGGCTCTATGTATGCACTGTTATGTAACAATGAGGGCTGCCACCCATGATGAATGATAAAAGGACAGTAGTGAGTGCGTAGCTGATCCTTGTTCTCTGTTTAAAATGATAGACAAGGTGGGTGAGGTAATATCCTTTAGGGCAAGTCTACACTAAAAAATTAAGTAGACCTAAGGGCATGGCTACATTTAGAGCAGCACAGCTGCACCCAGGAAGCTGTGCCATTGCAGCACATGCAGTGAAGACAATCTGTGCAGATTGGAGAGAGCTCTCCCGTCAGTATAATAAAACCATCTCTGCTAGTAGCAGAAGCTGTGTTGGTGGGAGAAGCTCTCCCACCGACAAGCGGGGCTTATATTAGTGTAACGTTTATGCCACTCTGAGGGGTGGAATAGTCACACCACTGAGTGACACCAGTTTTGCCAACATAGGCTGTAGTGTAGCCATAGCCATGCTCAGAGTGTCACATCTAAATACAAGGTAGAACAGATTGTTTAACTTGAGTAGTTAACACATATTTCAAGGGACTGTTCAAGGTGAAGTGGCTCATTAATGCCCCTTCAGTCATAAGGACTAAAGAGGAGGGAGAAACAGCTCAGGAGTGCGTGTGGGGGTGTGTGTGTATGGGGGGGTTGTTAGTAAGTTATAACTTGTTATAATAAATCATAAATCCAGTGTCTTTATGCTAGAAAGTAAAAATCATGGACTGAAAAGTTATGAATTTAAGATGCCAGGCTCGTCTTTTGAAAGTGTCATGCAGGTTTCCTTTGAGAATGAGTACTTATAGATCAGATATAGAGTGATCATTTTGTGAAAAGTGTTCACCCACAGGTGACAGGGTATTTTTGTGTTTATCATTTTCTGTGCGAGTTCATTTGAGGGTGTAGTGATTGTCTGGTTTCACCACATAGTTGCTATTGGGGCAATTAGTGCACAGATTGTGATAGGCATGTGTAGGACCCAGGGACCTTGAAAGTTGTGTAATAGGGGTGTTGATCACTGTAGCAGTGGAAATATGCCAGCAAGTTTTGCATCTGCACCCATGGAAAAAAAATGCTTAGCACCCACTGACAGCCCCCCATCAGTGCCTCCCCCTGCCCCCCGAGCACCTGCCACTTGCTGTGGATCAGCTGTTCTGTGACATGCAGAAGACACTGGGGGAAAAGGGGGTGGAACGAGGTAGGAAGAGGCAGCGGTGGGGCCTTGGGGGAAGGGGTGCAGTAGGAGTGGGACCTGGGACAGAGCTAGGGGGAGCACCCCAGGCACATTAGAAAGTCGGTGCCTATGGTGTGTCCTGGTCTGTGGGGAGCTTGCTTCTGATGATGAGCTTGGAGAGGTTGGGTGCGGTTGTCTGAAGGCCAGAAGAGGGGTTCAGAAAATATTTTTTTCAGGTTGAGGTCCCCATCGAGTATAGAGTTAGTTGTTGGATAATGGCCCATATGCGTTCCAGTGTGGAATGGTAGGTGACAACTAGAGGTGTGAAGTCAGAGGGGGGTTTATTTCTGTATTGAAGCAGATTCACTTAAGGTATTTGGGTGGCCTGTACCATGATATGATCAACTTCTTTGGTGAAGTGTCCTTCTTTAGCAAAGCAAAGGTTTCGAGTATATTAAGGTATATATCCAGGACTTTCTCCTATGAGCATATTCTGTGGTATCTAAGTGTTAATGAACCATTTCACCTTGAATAGTCCCTTGAAATATGTGTTAATTACTTATGCTAAACAATCTGTTCATTCTTGTATTTAGCTGTGACACTCTGAGTAAGTTTTGCAGACCTGAAGAAGAGCTCAGTGTAAGCTTGAAAAAGCTTGACTCTTTCACCAACAGAAGTTGGTCCAGTAAAAGATATTACCTCACTCTAATATCCTGGAACTGACACAGCTACAAACACCATTGTATAAAATGATAGTTGCATTCCTAATAGTAATGTTCACTATTTTAACTTTCAGTAAATCCTACTCACTGACTTACGCATAGTTCTCCTAGTTAAACATAGTATATGTTTACAATAGAAAATTTGCAGTGCTGAATTTTCTCAAAAACATATATGAGTGGATAGATTAAATGGATAAGAGGATAAAAACAGATTAGGGAAAAAGCATTGTTTTGCAGGTAAGGCATTGGACTAGAACTCAGGAGAACTTTTCCTCAGCCTTTTCTTCTCCCTTTTTTTCTGTCTTGTCTCTAGACTCAGGCCTGGTCTACCCTGAGGGGGACACGGATCGATCTAAATTACACAACTTCAGCTACTTGAATTACAAATAACATCGGCTCTGCCAACGCTTCTCGCTCTGGTGGAGTTCCAGAGTCGACAGGAGAGTGCTTGGTGGTCGATTTATCACGTCTTCACTAGACATGATAAATCAACCCCCACTGGATTGATCCCTCCGGAGATAAGTGTAGATATGCCTACAGTAAAGTGGGATTGGGATTGGTGCAGAGATGGAATTAGTAGCAGAACCTAGAAGAAAATGGGATTGATGCAGAACAAGAAAATTCCATTTTCTTCTAGGTTCTGCTACTAATTCCATTTCTGCACCAATCCCAGGAAGAAAAGAAGGGTGTCTTGCCAACAGAAAAAGGGCTAAATCAGTAGAGAGACTAATTTTGAAACCTTATAAAGATTATTACAGTGAAAAACAAAACAAAAAAAATTATTTTTAAAAATGCTTTATGGTGTCCCTTTACATTAATTATCTTAGTGAATGAATTTAGTTTGCTTTTTACCATGAATGTGAAGCAATGCAAAACAAAGTGAAAACTTTTGAAAAAGTATTTGATAAAAGAATAAATCTGCTCAAGGAATACAGTTTCTTTCTATAATAATTGCACATTTAAGAGCCCATTGCTTTACTGGTGGCAATTCAGAGTAACAGCGCTTTGATTAATGCTGTCATCTTGTATCTACTACTATAGAAAATCATAGTTGTACAATTTTCAAAGTAAAATTAATTATGTAACATTTTTATACATTAAAACCACATAATTAATGCAGCTTTTATGTTGAATGATGCTTTAAGAAAAAAATCAAACTGATTTAGAACCAGTGATTGATTTACGAGGTAAAATTAAACAGCTAAATATATATAGTTTGGCTGTGTACCAGCTAAGTACATGTAGGTGGCATGAGAATTGCCTTAAGGGTAAACAGCAAGGAATGAGAAGGATTACTTACAGAGTGGGAGAAGGTGATATATCTAGAAGTAAAGGAGAAGATTTAAGAGAGAGAAATATATCAAGAAAAACTACCTCAAACAGAGAGGGAGAGAGCTATTAGTGTATAAAAAATAATCTCTGAAGGAAAGTAATAGAAGCTCCATTGCTTGAGAACTCTAAAGTTAGAGTGCATCGAACACTAGCAAATAAAGGGCTAGATTCTGATTCCTTTACTCTCACTAGACGTACCTTACGCTGAGTAGTCAGTAGGACTATTTGTTTAGTTATGTTTACTCATTTTTGGTCGTACCTATCAGAATTTGGCTTATAATGAAGGAAACAATTCTTCTAGCAAGGGACTGACTTTCTGACTTGCATTTCCTCTTTCTTTAATTTCTAGGGACCAGATTCTGATACCCTTACTCTCTCTCACATGTGCATATGGCATCTGCAGAGCAACATTCTATAAATGTCGTGGTAGGTCCATAAGCTATTTCAAGGCCTCCTCTGTGATATTGTGGATATCATCCAATTCACCCTTGAATCCATATTTG
The DNA here is from genome assembly GCF_965152235.1 of Eretmochelys imbricata. Lineage (NCBI taxonomy): Eukaryota > Metazoa > Chordata > Testudines > Cheloniidae > Eretmochelys > Eretmochelys imbricata. Next base: position 177,487,955 of record NC_135572.1, on the reverse strand, counting down.
GGGCACTGCATTATGAAGTGTTCAATGGTTTGGATGTTTTCATCATAGTTGCATGAAAATTTTCCTCTTCAGCATCAAGTAGCTGTATCTTCCATGGTTTGTTTGGATGTGGTTCAATGGGGTCCAAAGTCTGCATGGCAGGTTGAAACCAGGAGGGTGGCTTGTTGACTCAATAATAATGTTCTTGTTTGGAATGGTAGATGAGGTCCAGACACTTTTCCATTCCCTGGCCAAATCCAGAGACATGAGGTGGTCATGTGCAGAGGTGGCACTAGTGGGAGCTTGCAGGGGCTATAATCAACCCAAAATTTGTCTTAGCCCTCCTTCCCCCCCCCCCCCCGCCCCATAGCTGCCACTGCTGTCCAGCTGTCCAGTTCTGAAGGCAGAGTGGAGAAAGTGGCAGCTGCTGGCCAGACACCCAGCTCTGAAGGTGGAAGCACTGCCATCAGCAGCAGTTCATGAATAAGCCTGGGCGAGGGGACAGAGGGCCCGAGAGCACCCCAGCCCACGTCCTTGCCTGCCAGGATACACTGCTCAGGACAGGTGGAGAGTGCAGGGCTCCCCACTGACCTACTCTGGCCTGGGCTTCTGGGCCCCGCCCCTGGCGGTCGCTGCTCCCCAAGGGCTCTGCTGGCCCCAGAGTCAGGTCCCCCCGCCCTGGTGGGTGTTACCAATGGCAAGCAGACAAAGGGCAGTGGGGAGCTGAGGAACAGCCACGGCCAGGGGGAAAGACTTCGGGGGGGGAAGGGGGTGAGGAGAAGGTGGGGCCAGAATTTAGGAGGAGCAGGGGTGGGGACATGGAGAGGGGCGGTACCTCATGGATGGGGAGGCGCAGCCTCCCAAATTTCTTTCTAGGTCACCTCAGCCCCCCACCAGGAAGAGGCTGGCACTGTCCCTGGTCATGGTCTGATTCAGCTGTCTATCCACAGGTTGGGTATGATAGCTTCTTGTCTACACCAATGCACAGTACTCCGCAACTGAGTACATCAGGGCCAAGGCCAATGTTAGTAGCACTGAGGCAGTTAATCCCCAGCTTGTTCCTGCTAACTTTTGAATAATGTTGATATGAGTGTTGGATTTAGAGGCTACTTTCTTGAGCTGATCATGAAAGGTCAGTGTGCAGTCAAGAATGACACCGAGATATGCTGGTTTGGGTCAGAATGCAGTTTCACAGAAAAACTCGCCAGTGTTTTTGTGCGATTGTGTTCTCAAGGTGGAAAGTAAAGGCTACCAATATGCTGGGATTTTGTCTCAGCCACCACTTTTGGAAGTACTCCTCTATGATCTTAAGGTCAGATGTAAGGGTCACTTTAAGTTCTTTAAAGCTATGGGCCTGAGTTGCGAGTGCCAAATAATCAGCATACCCTTAGTCATATTGCATGGATTTCACTTCCCAAAAGATCCAGTCACTTCAGTGAGACTTTTGGTGCAGTTAGGTGATGCTCAGCTTGAGTAATGGTGTCAGAATTTGGCTCTCCTCTTCTATGGAATCCTAGTTCTAAAATTGGAGCATTTTGATGAAATGCCAAATTATCTGCGTCTGTTTTTTTTTTTAAGTATTTCAATATATCTTTCTCTTAAATTGATGTCTGAGTAAACAGTGATGAAATGATATTTATATACATGACAGATCTGGGAGAAAAGTGCCCCAGCAATATACTTTACTTCCTTTTCCAATATCTGTATCAGTTGATATATAGCTATATCAGCCCTGAATGGGGATGTTTCTAGGATTCCTCTAACAATGATCAGGGTCTAACAATGACCCTATATGGAGTCACATCTGATCATTGTTAGAGGAATCCTAGAAACATCCCCATTCAGGGCTAGTCTCGTTCAAAGAATGGGAGAGTATCTTAAATGAGCCCATGAGGGTTCTCCAGTAAGAGACACTGCCAGTAAAAAGAGAGCGATATTTTGCAAGCATGTTTGCACAATTCTATAAAGGCCAGAGCTAAAGCCCTTTGACATCAATGGCTCTTGCATTAAGCCCTAAAATGGGAAGCTCCACATATCTAGTTCCCCAGAAGATGGTCACGTGAAGTGACGTTGTTGTTCCCTTTCAGGCTGTAACAAATTTATTGTACTCAAGTAGTTATCAATGGTTCATGATCAAGCTGGAAGGACATATGGAGTGCAGTCCCGCAGGGATCTGTCCTTCATCTGCTTCTATTCAATAGCTTCATCAATGATTTGTATAAGGACATAGAGTACACTTATGAAGTCTGTGGATGATATCAAGCTGGGAGAGGTTGCAAGTCCTTTGGAGGACAGGATTAGAATTCAAAATGTTCTTGAGAAACTGGAGAAAATGGTCTGATATAAATAGGATGAAATGCAATAAGGACAAATGCAAAGTACTTCACTTCAGAAGGAATAATCAGTTACACACACACACACAATAGAAATGACTGCCTAGGAAGAAGCACTGCAGAAAAGGATCTGGGGGTTATAGTGGATCACAAACTAAATATGCATCAACAATGAAATAGTGTTGCAAAAAAAGTGAATATCACTCTGTGATGTATTAGCTGGAGTGCTGTAAGCAAGACAGGAGAAATAATTCTTCCACTCTACTCACAATGATAAGGCCTCAGTTAGAGTACTGTATCAAGTTTTGGGTACCACACTTTGGGAAAGATGTGGACAAATTAGAGAAAGTCCAGAGGAGAGCAACAACAATAATTAAAGATCTAGAAAACATGACCTCCAAGGAAAGATTGAAAAAATGGGTTTGTTTAGTCTGGAGAAGAGAAGACTAAGAGGGGACATGATAACCGTTTTTAAGTACATAAAAGATTATAAGGATCATTGTTCTCCTTAACCACTGCAGACAGGACAAGAAGCAATGGGCTTAAGTTTTGGCAAGGGAGATTTAGGTTAGACAGTAGGAAGAAAACTTCCTGTCAGGGTGGTTAAGCACTGGAACAAGTTACCTAGGGAGGTTGTGGAATTTCTGTCAGTAGAGGTTTTTAAGAACAGTTTAAACAAGGAAGGCAGCAAGCCAGTCCCTAGTATCAAAAAAGTTGAGAAACACTGCTCTAGATAATATTTAGTCCTGCCTCTGTGCAGAGGACTGGACTAGATGAACTATCAAAGTCCCTTCCAGTCCTACGTTTCTCTGATTCTATGAAACTTCTAATGCATGTTTAGGAATACTCTTCATTTCCTCCTGAATTGACAGTCATCACTTATATGTTTTGAAACAGAAGTATGGCAGATTGGAAAACAATTGGGAAAAGTGATGTCTTGACACCTAAGGTCTATCATGAGTGTACTATGCACATTACTGTGTCTTTCAACAAATAACTCTGTGAATCTCCTTTAATACTGACCTGAATTTCTTTATCATGAAATTCTTCATGAGCAATAATTTAATAAGGAAATTAAAGTAGAATAAGTAGATCCTGTTATTTTTCTATTTTCTTTTTCATTTTGTTTAACAATCTTATTTCTTCCCAAACCCATATCACTATCCGGTTCTCTATCATACTCTAGCTGTTTGAATAATTATCAGCTGCTTATTTTAGAATGTGGCCTCACACCCTTTGGTCCATCAATTATCTTCTGCCCAGGCAATCTGACCCTTTCCCCACCTAACCTCTCACATACATTTCACACCTGAGTTCAGACTTTTTCTTCTTGCAATGACTTCCTTTATGCTCATATCTTCTAACTTTAAATCTTATTATTTTGTGTTTAGTGTGTTTCAGCCACAGGACAACTGACTTTATTTTCTGGATGTTAGTGCATGTTGTATAGTCTTTATTTCACATGTAGGGAAATGTCATTATAAACCTAAAGAGGAAAAAAGAGACTAAGTGTATAGTACATCTGTAATGTTTATGGCTTACCCTCTGAAAAGGAAGTTCATAATCATCCAGTATTATCATATTTACCTGCACAGCTCATTGGGTGAGTAGCCAGCACTTTTAAATTTCTATACACACTGACAGATCTGTTCATCTACTGCTCAGACTGAAATATACCTATAATCTCCCCAATGGAAGACATGCCATTATGCACAACTTAACTAATATAAAGGAGAAGTCATATGTCGTGATCAAGGAAAATGTTAATAAGTCCAGAAAACAAAGAAATCTCTGACAATCATCACAAAAAGTATTGGCACTAAGAAATTAGCATTTGTATTGCAGATGGTGTATGCCTGTCCATACCTCATTTGTTATTTTATTATTGACCAAATGAAAGAATAAAATATTAAAACTGACCTGATGGCCCTGTGGCTGGAGTTTGCGCTCCTACAGGAGAGAACTTGGTTGAGTTTTTCATTCCCAGATTAGCTGAGATAGAGAATGTTTTTGGAGGTCACACACTCAGTTTCTGGGTTAAAGGATTGTGTCACATTTCTGTATCAACGCCAGTGGCCAGTCTTGTAGCAGTATCAGCTAATTGGGTTTTGAAGGGAGCCCTGTTCCATCACTCTGAGAGACATGGTTTTGAGGAGAATGTAAACTGACAAGAATACTCCACTGAGGACCTCAGACTGAGTGGGAAAGGCTGTACTGTACAAAGCTCCTGGGATAAGAAAGAGTTGTGCATATGTAAAAAGATGTAATCAAATAACATGCAAATACAAGATGCCAGACTTGCTCAGAATATTGGCAGTTGCAGTAGAGTTTTCCAGGATGGATATGGAAAATGAGCCATTTTCCCCATCCCTCACCACCAAGTCATATTGTAAGTATAAGGCTACATGCCTGTCTGTACTGTACCTGTCGTATGGATAAACAGAAGGCTTCCATATCCTCTGTTGCTGATCTGGCATCTTTAATGAGCACTACATTCAAAGAAACAACTTTTAAATAAAAATGGTTTGGTTACTAACTCACCCCTTCAAAATCTGTTAAAAGCAAGAATAAATTAAAACAAATAAATCTATTTTCTACTCAGCTCAGACTTCTAGAATTATGGCAAGTCACTGACCTTTGGATGACTGTTTCATGGTATAATTATGCACGGCAGTGCCAAATTGTCAGTCTGGACTTTAACCCACACTATTGGATGCACACAGCGGAAGAGGATGAAGGTTATTTGCAGTAGCTCCTGAGGTTGGAAACAAAAAATTAAAGGGTGAAATTCTGGCCCCATTGGTGTAATTGGAAGTTTTGCCACTGAGGTCAATGGGGACAGGATTTCAACCAAAAGTGGGTGTGAAGGCCAGAGACCGCCTGGCCATTATGTAGGTGCACAGTGAGCAGGGGAAGCGTTCTCCCTTCTTATGTGCCCTATGCAAGAGCCAGACAGAATTCTAGTTCCTGCATGCTGTGAAAGACAGGGACTGCCTGTTTCTCCAGAGATGCATGGGGGGAAAAGGAGGAAGCATGGCCATGGCTCCATCCACCTTCACATTAGCCACCAAGACTGGCTGATCTTATTAGAGCAATAGAGTGTAGTAGTGCTCTAGTAAGTACTGTACCTCCCTGAGGCAGAGTGCCTTCTGATGCTCCCCGGATGGCAGCGTGCCCCTGTACCTCCTCTTACCATGGGCTGTATTCTAAATGGCACAGGCTAACTCAGATACCACAGAGATGGGTGCATTATAAAATTTAAATATACAGATATCTCTTCCACACACCCTCCAAAAAAAACCCTGATAAATCTTTAATAAGATTTTTGCTCTGACTTCAGCCGATTTATATGTGAAAGGAAAATATTATCTGACTTCCTTCAGACTATATTCAACCTTCTTGTTGATGAATTACTTATGACACATTTATTAGCATAAAAATATTACTACCCTCACTACAGTTTGCTTCAATTTACTGCACAAGGGTTTTTCAGATGCGGGCTTTAAAAACCAAGGTCCTCTCTACTCCGTCTGATCATTAACAATCCCCTGGCACTTTTTGCAAGAAAAGAGGTTTGTCTTGGTTTATTTGGCTAAAGTTCTACCCCCTCTACACACGCACTGCTTTTCATTGTGCTGGTTGGTGCCAACTCTCCACTGCAGAAGCGGGTGCATTATAAATGTAGGGTAGGATTTTCAGCAGCAGACACTGTTAATTTAACTTTGCTGCCATTAAAATTGACAGTAAAAAAAGAATGAAAAGGGGGGGCCCCATGTGATGGGAGACGAGAGAATATAAATAGGGAGACACAGAGCTGTGAAGGGTCTTGCAGGTGAGGACAAGAAGTTTAAATTTGAACACTATCTGTTGCCCTTTATTATTATTACCATTATTATTTAAAGTTACCATTATTATTTAAAGAATGCGAATTTAGACACACATTACTTTCTTGTCTGTTTGATGCTGACTCAGTAGAATCTGCTAAATTTATCTGGGAAAATGTAAAGGTTTAAACATGGTGGGCCCAATCCTGTACTGTTTGCACATACAAAGAACCCCAAGTGAGTTCAGTGGGAGGTGGAGATGTGCAAGGAATGCAAGATCAGGCCCCTTTGTCATCATCTTCCCTCTACCACCAACACCACAATTAAAAAGTAGGTCTGAAAGGATGCACCAAGTTTTTGGGATTATATCTCTGCCTATATTAGAACATTTTGATGGAAGTGAGCTGGTTGAATAATTTGGTAAATTGCTGCGTGTGCTTTTTTTTCTTTCTTTCCTCTGTTGTTGGGTTTTTGCTGAGAGAAGAAAGAACAGGCAAGAGAGCATGGTATATACTATATGCATCACAGAAACTTATTGCTTATCTTTATTGCATTTGAGTAAATGTCCTTCTTTTGCTGTTGCCAAGTCAGCCATCATTTAGTTCTTCAGTGTACCCCTCAGCAGGCCCAGAAATCCAAATAGATTCAGAGTGCAGAAACAACAATAAAACTTAAAAACCAAACAAAAAATCAAAACACCCCATTACTGTATTGAAAGGGGGTAAACAAATAGTATCAGACAGATCCCTGCTATTTCTTGTAGAGCTTAGGTCTCAGTCCTGCACACACACACACACACACACACACACGTACCTTTACTCACATGAGTTACCATTCAGTTCAATCAGATAAAACTCAGAAACAGAGTTACTTATGCTCATCAGTGTTTGGAGTATTAGGTCCATAGAGACTAATAAAGTGAAAGCAATAGTCTATCTAATCTTGGTCAGTGCATTTTAAAATTTGTAGTTATCTGAATAAGGCATATTCACGTGAAAAAAGAAGAAACAGTCTCTTCTATTCTAAATTCCATCTGTACTGTGGGCCAAACTTTGATATTTTTTAAAAGCATCCATACACAGGCTCCAAGCACTCTGCCAATTATTTAAAATTACAAAAATAAAATGTATTATAATCAGCTCATCCCTTGTACCATCTCCATAAGAACTCCCACTTACCAAGGAGATGGCTGAAGTCTGTGCCAGTTCCAGGTTCCAAATAGTTTTAAGATGTAGCCCCATCTAGAACTCATGGCAATTGTCTTGTCTTGAATTGACAAAGGCAATGATGATGGTAGCAAGATCTACAATGAAAACAAAAGGCCATATCATCTGGCAAGGTGTAAAGAGTAAAATACCTTTTTGATCACTGCCACTTGATCTTCGAAACATAGCAGTTGGCTACCCGTGATAAACTCAGATTACCAGTGGCAGGTGAACACCCTCAAACTTAGAGATAGAAATAATCTTTGCTATCTCTTCTAGATGTTTCTCCCAGCATCACATCTATCTTGTCCAGACTGAGCCTCAACCAGCTCATATTCATCCATGCCCTACTATTGATCCCCACTATTGATCTCAATGGTACTATTTGAGGTATAAGGTACTGTGAAGGTACAGCAGTCTGGCCCTGTATCAGTATAATATTCCAGACTACAGAAATCTACTCACATACAAAACATAGATTTTAGGCCAAAATTCCAGGCACACAACACATGCTTCAAATATTGGATAGATACTTTGAAAAACAAAGTAAAACCTCATTGACCTAACACTTGGGTTTCAGATCAGTTCTGTTCAAATCAACCCCGTTATACTTAAACCAAGTTGCTTTTTAAAAGTCTTTTTTGTTATGTTACTTACTTATGATAACAAAGTGTTATATCGTGCCCCCACTCATTCAGCAAGGTGTACCTAATACATGAAATAGTTTATCATCATTAACATTACATTATTTAACCTTATGTGCTATATGAGATTGACTTGAATAAAGTCATATTAAGTCCTTTTTAAATTCAAATGTATTCTTTATAAACCTTTATGTACAATACACATTCTACTCAAGCAAATGTAATTTTAGCCACAGTAACAGAGTTGAGTCCCTACAGCTTCTCAAACTGACAAAATCACAGTGCACCTAATTTTTCCCTTTTTGTTCTCATTCTGTCCATACAGGGAACGACTCATTTTTCATATAAATAATGAAGAACTATGGTTCAAATTTTGCACAGAGAATAAACAAATAAACATCTACAATGGAGAAATTATGTGTACCACAGTTTTTCCTACACTATTTTTGATCTAAGAATACACTCAACATAAAAAATTACATATTCATAGGAATTTCAAACACACAGAAAAGTCTTACATTAAGATAGCTTTAAGAGTCTAAACTCAATCCACGTAAGCAAGGAAATATTAGCAAACAAGAACTACTTTTTATAGTCTTTTTCACCAACAGAAATTGGTCCAATAAAAGATATTACCTCACCCGCCTTTTCTCTCTAATATCCTTGGACTGACATGGTTACAGCAACAATGCTAGAACTATTATTGAAGTCTCTCTTTGTCTCTTTGATGGTTATCTTCACTTCAGTAGATCAGTCATCTAATGCATTAGGTGAGCTTGACACACAAATATTAAGTTATGGCTACATAGTTATCAAATGTTCTGTTGATAAATACTACCTAATCATAACTGATATGAACTCAATTAGCACATGAGAAACATCATTGTAGATGATGGATGGATTCCAAAATATTAAAGGGCAGACACACAAAGATGATGACTAGCCTGTGAAAAATTGCCAAATGCGGTGATTTTAGAACTCTCATCATTCTCTCTGTATCAGTTCAGTTTTTCATCAAAGCACCATGAAATATTCAAATATTGCTCAAGGTTTAGATTCTACATTTTGGTTTTTGCCATTACACTGAGGTTTTTAGAAACTATAGTTTTAAAGCTCTGAGAACACTGAAACCTTCTGACTCAACCTTAACTATGGTGCTGCAACCATTGTCTCCATAGTAAGATTATTATGAAAGCTACATCTTTAATATGAGGTGCTATCTCCATAAGTATTGCAAACTAAGGCCCTGCTCCTGCGTATGGATTCATCTGCATGGAGTCTGGTTGTAGTCAAAAGATCACTGCAGGAGCAAAGGTTCCATGCTAGTGCATCTCTTTGCAGGATCAGGGCGTTGGTCATAAAAATCTGCCGTGTCAAATTACACTGTAATACCTAGTGCAAAATGGGAACACCTGACCTCTGATTATGTGGATTAAAAATCAGATATTCAGGTCACAATCCTGCTTGTGGATAGTGTGACAAAGCTCTGTCCTTGCCTCCGTGGGTTCCACGTTTCCTGGCAGATTTCGCTAGCCTCAGAGGCTCACTGTGACCCTCCACGTAACCCTTCTTTCTCTAGAGACAAGGGTCACAGTCTACTGAGCCATTTTCATCATAAGCCAGCAAGGGAGGTGAGGAGAAGTTATCCTTCCTTGCACAGTTTCTGTTGTCTCCCAGTCTCAGTGACAAATCAGTGGGCAAAGGTGGCGGGGGGCTGGAGGGGAGCCCGAGCCCACCCTCTACTCCAGGCTCCAGCCCAGGGACCTTAATAGTATCAGCTGTGGTAGCTGACCTTTTAGAAACATGACATGTACAATTCCCTGGGCTACTTCCCCCACAGCAGCCCTCACTTCCTCAAGCTCCACTTCACCCTTACCTCAGGGCCTCCTTCCTTGTGCCTGATATGGTGTGTACTACTCAGCCTCTCCAACAGCACAACTTCCTCCCACAGCTCCTGACATGCACACCCACCTGACTGGCTGGGAGGCTTTTAACTAGCTTCAGCCAGCCCCTGATTGGCTTCAGGTATCCCAATCAACCTAGCATTTTCCCTGCCTTCTGGAAAGTTCTTAATTGGTCCCAGGTGTCTTAATTGACCTGGAGCAGCTTCCATTTCACTTAACCTAGTACCAGGGATTTGTTTAGCCTGGAGCTAATATATCTATCTCCCACTACTTTTCTATAGCCATCTGGCCTTGCCCCGTCACAATAGGCAGTTGCATCTTAATTTATTATCTTGGAAAAAGAGCTACCATCTTCCCTGGGAACTGACTAACTGTAGTGGAGACAATCTCTCTTCCATTAATTTGGGGGAAAGCATTGAAATATGAATGTTCCTTTTAGATACATTTCAATATATGTTTTAAAAGTATGTATATGCATGGATGAAAGTGTTTGTGTGTAAATATCATTTTGTTTAAATTAACTTTTTTTTTTTACTGAAAGACAAAATGTTATCCACTATTGTAAGTAAATATAGATAATATGCCTCTTTTACTCCCATTTATTACTCCCACTTTATCACACTAAAGCCTAGTCTACACTTAAAGTTTTATCAGTATAATTATTTTGGTTAGGAGAGTGATTTTTGCCAACATAGTTATATCAGGTAAATGCCCAAGTGAATACACAACTATACAGATGTAAAGGGGCCTTATACCAGGATAAGGTATTTAATTTCCCAAACTGTAATAAGCTATACCAGTATAAGCACCTCTCTACCAATAAAACTACATTCATTCTGGAGGGGGCAAGGGGAACAGTGTTGCTTTAACTATACCAGCATAGTTAAAAAGGCAAAACAAGTCTCTGTAGACAAGCCCATACTCTCTGTCTATCCCTCCAATTCCAGTATGGGGTATGGGTGAGGACAAATTTGAAAATCTTACTGAAAACAACAAAGAAGATTTCTCAAGCAAAGGACTTGGGTACATTTGCAAGTTACAGCGCAATAATGGAGCCCCGGGTGCACTAGCTCACTACCCGTCCACATTGGCAAGGCACGTAGAGCGCTCTGACTCTGCGGCTACAGCGCTGCTGGTACTCCACCTCGGCGAGTGGAATAATGTTTGCTGCACCCACACTGGAGAACCACGGCGCCAGTGTGAACGAGGTGTTGTTGCTTTACTGCACTCTGATCAGCCTCCGGAAATGTCCTATAATTCCCTTAAGTCAAGTGGCCACTCGTGTCATTGTTGTGAAATTGGCTGCAGGAATGCAGAAATGCCCTTTCAAAGCTCCATTTCTGACAGCCCAGTGCTTATCAGCTCCAAGAAAAAGCAAACATTTACTGTTTGCTTTGAGTGAGTGAGTGAGTGAGTGAGTGAGAGGCGGGGGGAGAAAGGGAGCCTGAACTTAGAAGACGGCATGCTGACACACTCTCAGCACCACAAAAACCCACTCTCTCTCCCCCCACATACACGCAACACACTCCCTGTCACACTCCACCCCACCCCACCCCCATTTGAAAAGCACGTTGCAGTCACTTGCATGCTGGGATAGCTGCCCATAATGCACCGCTCCCAATGCTACTGCAAGTGCCACAAATGTGGCCACGCCAGTGTGCTGTCAGCTGTCAGTGTGGATAGACTGCAGCGCTTTCCCTGCTGCCTCTATGAAGGCGGGTTTAACTCACAGTGCTCTACATCTGCAAGTTTAGCCATGCCCAAGAAGAGTAATAGAACAAGCTACTTCACTTCAGTGTGCCAATCCTATTTTGTACTAATCTTGTTTGTTAGTTTTCAGTACTCCTGCCAGAGAAACTTCCTTCGTTATTGTCAATGAGACATTTGAATTAAAGTATCGGGAGAGATGCTGGCTGGATGGGAAGCTTCTTTCCTGGCCTTGCCCTTGAAGAGGTGTGAGAGAGAGGGAGGAAGTGCAGGTAAGGAAAATTCTTCATAAGAACACAAGTCCTCAAGAAAAGTTGTATCTTTGATGTACAGCTTTCTCAGATCTCTGTGTGCACACCCTGCACCCAAACTGCTCCCTAGAGAGGGGATTAGCCTCAGAGGAGAGCAGGGAGTAGTGCTGCTCCTGCCTTGTTTCAGGAGTTTTACCAGTGGAAGCATAGCTCTAAATTCTGACCAGGACTGCCACTTTGGCTGTCCTTACCCACATTTAGATCTTTGCCTCCCAATTCTGGGTCCCTGGTTGGGCTGTTGGCAGTCTGTGCTCCTTGCTCCTGGGGAACTCTGTTTTCCTGGGGGTCTGATCGTGGGTTCTATCAGTGAACAGGGCAAACTTGTTCATAGATTCCACCTGCTTATGAAGAAAAAGAGAAAAAGCTAGTTTTAAACAACCAAATCTACTTACACCCACATGGAAGAATTAAACATAAGTTAAAATGTATACTTTAAAATGGGTTCAAGTTGGAGCATTTTTCCAAATGAAATCAATGTGAGAGTCTCTGTCTATCTCAGTTCTTAACAGTACCTTGACAGGAAAGATGGCAGCCACCATGAAGGAAACTCTGAGCCAGCAGCTGCCATGAAAACACTGGATCTTCACAGGTATTTGTTACATTTTTAAAAGTAAATATGAGCTATGCAGCCTTTGATAAACACTGCCATTTCCATTTAACAAGACTGCTTGCATTGAATACACAAACACATACAGTAACAAATAAATGTGTTAGTCTCTAGGGTGCCACAAGTACTCCTTTTCATTTTGCTAAATAGATATATTTGCTAATAGATATATCAATATAACCATTTTGTTTACTAGGGTTTCATTTCTCAGGGCTTTATTATTTTATGGTGTGCATTTTACTATACCGCCCTGACAGTGGTAGTGACAAGGAACTGCCACACAAAAAATTTGGACTGAGGATCAATCTTTGTCCTCTCTCTAGAAAAGCAGCGTGCTCACAGCCAGTACGTGGTGGAATGGTCTTTGCTGTTGCCACAGATCCCCACTGGCCAGTTAAAGCAGAAGCACCGACAGACTTTGGAGGGAGTTATATTCAGCCCTCCTCAAACAGACACATGGTGTCAGCTCCATTCAAAGCCTTGTAAGGAGAAAAGAAAGTAAGAAATTAGTGTATCTTGATGTACCCTCCAACCCCCGTCTTGTTTAACAAATGAAAGCACATTTTATTATGGTACAAACAAAACATATAAATGATCATCTCCATTTTTCACAGGTCAGCTTTCAGTGCTAATCTATCTCTTTGCATACAGAGAATTAATCCTTTTAGCTCATTTTTCCTCTAATGAGATTTATTTAAAATGGGCTTTATTTCCCCGTAGGTGTTATTTTACTGGTCTATTCCTTCAAAAGGCATTATTTAAAGTAGGCTATATTATTTAAAGTAGTCTCAATTATAATGTGCATATTTTTTGAAATTAGTAAGTGGCCCCATTTAAATTTAACTCCTGTAACCAAACCTTAAGTATAAGAACATAAGATAGGAGCTTTTCAGTTGTTTGCACTAATAATCTTAAATAAGCAGCTCATGGCTTATCTAAAACTTGTCAGTTCTGCACAAAAGACACAATCAGCAAGCCTTCAGACACTGAACTTTGAACCTGGCCTGGACTTTGCCCTAGTCAGCTTGGTAACAGGAAAGCAGACAGACAGACTTTGAACCAGGGTTCTAAAGGTGCTGTAAGGTTATGAGCAGAGTAACAGCTGCACTTTGCAACATGAACTTTGTACTTAGACATGGGAGCATTTAATCTCTATAACAGAGCTCTTTGTTTGATTACTTATTAACATCTCCTCCTTAAGTAGAGTTCTTTGTTTATGAAGATTTAAAGCATGTTTTTTTACTTGATGAATAGATATTAGTTATTAAAAAACAACAAAAAATAACAAAACTGTGTTAATGTTTATATATCTTCATGAGCATTGTGGATACTTGCTGTTTAAAATTTCTTGAAGAGTTCAGTTTTTGTAACCAGTACTAATGATAATAACAACTGCATTTTAATATAACATGTTTGGTCTTGAAAGAGTTTTGTAGACTATATATACAGAAATCATGTCTGGATGGAACATAGTAGGCATTCTGGGCCTGCAACAATGGGGTTTGTTTGTCGTATTTTTAGGAGAAAAAGTGAACCTATCTAATGGGCACTACAGGAGGCATTTAAAGTTGGCAGAATGTAGTTACCCAATTTAAATTATGCCTCAGGAAGACTCAGTTTTTCATTAGAAAAGGGACTTTAACCAGATGCACCACATAGATCATTCAGAGTCTGCCAATGCTTCTGGAAACATCTAGTTCACATGTTCAGAAGTTTGACCCAAACATTTGCATTCTCATGCTAACTTTACATCGTCTCATTAGCATATTAACTGCCTTCCTAATAACAAAACACCCATCACTATGGACAGGACATCATAATTGCTTTACTCATGATTAAGGGTAGTATGCAGTCTTTAAGGTCCTCAAGTTACAGCTCTTCGCTGTTGTTACGAATGACAGAAGTGTCAGTGCTTGACTTCCATGAATTTAACAGTAATGCATTCTAATCTGGACAGCATAAAATATACATTTATACTGTCACTATGGGTGGTCTTCATAAAAGGCCATATCCGGTGGCCCTTTACTACAGTGAGACTTTGATCAAGTCTGTCTGATAAGAGCTGAGTAAAGAATTCAGGATTTGACCCACATAAGACATTTGGGTTACTTGTACTGTGGTAGCCTGGTAAAAGCTGACCTGTGTATTTGGGTGTATATGTTACTTGGAACCCAAAACAGTTTCTAACACACCTTATGTGCATTCTAGATACTATCAATGAATGTTTGCATTGTGTGTATACATAGAGTAATAGAGTTACAAAGAGGACTAGTATCAGGGAGTAGCCATGTTAGTCTGTATCCCCCAGAACAACAAGGAGTCTGGTGGCACCTTAAAGACTAACAGATTTATTTGGGCATAAGCTTTCGTGGGTAAAAAACCACTTCTTCAGATGCATAGAGTGAAAATTACAGATGCCGCCATTATATAATGACACATGAAGAGAAGGGAGTTACCTCACAAGTGGAGAACCAGTGTTGACAGGGCCAATTCGATCAGGGTGGATGTAGTCCACTCCCAATAATAGTTGAGGAGGTGTCAATTCCAGGAGAGGCAAAGCTGCTTTTGTAATGAGCCAGCCACTCCCAGTCTCTATTCAAGCCCAAATTAATAAAGAAAGAAGACTGGGAATTTGAAGGTGTCCAGGGAGGCCTTTTAAATATAGCCAGAGTAAAGTAAGCACCTGATCTGGGCTTTGGCTTCAGATATTACAGAGCTTGTTATAGTGTCCTGGAAAGAAGAGTTCCATAAATTGTTACCTCCTTTGTACATCCCCTCAACACTGTGCCTTCAAAATTGTTCCTCCACAGACACCAGTATGAATTTTTCACCTTTTTCTTTCCTGTCTGTTCTAAGGTGGCTGGCATCTTTTTCTATTTTCTGTTCTTTCCCTATCATAGAACAAAATGATCCACAAAGGGAAGACGAAGGAAAGACCCAAAAGAAAGCAGCATAGTGCTGCAGAAGGAGGATAGGAGAGAAACTATGAATAAAGAGAGATATCCCCTTGTCTGAATCTGGGCTGCAGGCTAGGACTGGGAAACAATTAATCAGATGAGGTGGGTCAGCTCGTTAGGTTCTCCGAGGAAAAGCCCGTGGCTTTTTTATTTGAATTGATTTGTTTGCTTGCCAGGCTTAAGTCATTGATTTATAATATGAAAGACTCATAATTCCTACCTAATTCTATAATTTGATTTATGTTCACTGTGGAGTTATTTGTATTCTGTTAATATGACTATGGAGAACAGTTCTGTTAGCCCTTTCACAACAGCAAAGCAGGCTGGGATGCCTGCAAGAGTTTTATTTGTTGTTTTCTTTTGTTTGACTTGGAAACTGTGACTTTTTCTGTTCATAAGGGCCCTTATTACATTTATCCATGCCTTTGTCACAAGAATGATTGCTTTCCCTTTACGTGGGACCACCCTAAAAATCACTGCAAGATCAAGCTATTATTAATTCTTACTTCTAGTAACATCTACTGCATATTATTCTCTTTCCAAGCAGAACAGGCATAGATTTCTTGCCCCAAAGAGCTGACAGTCTTAAGACAGAAGGTACCAGCAAGAAATACACATCTATGTAGAATTTAGCTGTCCCTTTACTTAATAGAGTGGATCATCTGAAACATATGACAGCAGTGATCCAGAGTCTGTACTGCTTTCAGTTCATTTCTGGGTTGAGTTCTTGGTTGGCTTTAACAATAATGCCTTTTATTGTTTGGGTCGTGTACAACACATGAATGTTTGTTTGATTACACACAACTCACCAAGCAATCCAGATTGCTTTGTATGTGGACAGGTCAGTAATACAGAGTGATCTGAATCACTTGGTAAGTTGGGCACAATCATGGATTTTAACAGAGCCAAATGCAAAGTAATGCTTCTAGGATCAAAGGCCTAGATTCACAAAAGTACATAGGTGCCTAAACCTCTGAGTTAGGATGTAAATCCCAGTTTTAGGCTCCACTGATATTCACAAAACAGGAGAATGGGTTTGTGTGTGGGGGGGGTGGAGGGGCGTGGGGAGAAAACCTGGATTTGTGCTGGAAACGGCCCACCTTGATTATCATACACATTGTAAGGAGAGTGATCACTTTAGATAAGCTATTACCAGCAGGAGAGTGGGGTGGGGGGAGAGAAAACCTTTTGTAGTGATAAACACCCATTTTTTCATGGTTTGTCTGTACAAAAACATCTTCTGTATTTTCCACAGTATGCATCCAATGAAGTGAGCTGTAGCTCACGAAAGCTTATGCTCAAATAAATTGGTTAGTCTCTAAGGTGCCACAAGTCCTCCTTTTCTTTCTGCTGAACTCTGTGATGCCTAAACTCACTCAGCACCTAAGCGGTGGCCGGAAAATTTCCCAAGTACCTCTGGCCATGTGTGCTGCTGCCCCACTCTGGGGGCATGGATGCCTAAACCACAGAGCAATTCACAAATTGGGGAAGATAGGCATTCAATCACCAAAGTTGCATGTGGGGCCCAGTTCAGTAGGAAGCCTCTGAGCAAGCCTACCAGATAAGGCCCATCAAGCACATTCACACAAAAGAGCAGGAGGAGGAGTCCATGGCAGACCTCCCAGTGGGTTAGGGTGGTCACCTGAGATGTGGGAGACCCTCAGCTCAAGTTCCCCCTCCAAGTTCCCCCCTTCCCTAATGGGAAGAAGGAATTTGAACAAGGCTCCGCCACCTCTCAGGCGAATACTCTAACCAGTTGGCTATGGGATATTCTGATGTGAGGCTCCCTCAGCCTCTCCTGTTGAAACTGTTCTATTGTAGCTAACAAGATAACAAGATCCAATGGCTAGACACTGACGTCAGCAAAGTTTAAACTGGAAAAAAGATGAAAGTTCTAAGAGTAAAGGTAATGAGGCACTGGAACAGATTATCAAGGGATGCTGTAAATTTTCCAGTATTTGGAGGTTTTAAAATCAAGGACAGAATGTCTTTCCAAAAAATATGCTGTGGTTCAAGCAGGCTGGATGGGAATCACACAGTAAATTCTCCAGCCTGTGTTATTCAGGTAGTCAGACTAGATGATCATGATGATCCATTCCAACCCTTAAATCTATTAAATCTATTACATTAATATGTCTGAAACTTGGAGACTGTGGGCCTAATAACTAGTTTCATTTGACACTATAAGTCAGCAGTAATTCCACTGATTTCAGTGACACTGGTATAAAACTGGTGGGAGAAGGAACTTAGACACAGCCTCTCTCCTTGTGCTCTTACATCAATATAGGATGGACGTTATAGTTATTGTTGGATATTTGTATAACACTAGTGCTCAAAGGTCCCAATCAGGATAGGAGTTGTACAAACACATACAAACAGTCTCTTCTCCGAAGAGCTTTTATGCTGCTAATTTAATAGGATGACTTTTCCAGGACAATTTTTGGTGCTAAAATTGATTTACCATTAGGATAAATACCAGGAGCAAAAAGGATTGTGCTATTCCGAGTTGTACGGTTCTATTTACTTCGTACAAGAATTCCTCAATGCAACGGGTCTTTAAAAAAACAAACAAAAAAGATATCCCAACATTGCATTCAGTTTAAAGAAGAATGCTACTTTTTTTCTTTTCTTTTTAAAATAAAAACCTAAAGGAAGTTCTAAGGAATATATTTATTATAATATTTCTGTATGTTGTTAGCAAACACAGACATGCAGCACAGATACAGCGAGATTCTATTCCAGAACCACCAAGCACTCTTCCAAATAACTTCCTAAGCTCCCTCAGGTTCTTCTTAGGGAATGTCTACATTTTCATGCTGAATGTGTAATTCCCTGCTCGAGCAGACATACCTGCACTAGCTCTGACTGGGCTAGCATGCTAAAAATAGAGCATAGCCATGGTAGTGGGAGAGGCTAGTTGCCTGAGTACATCTAGCTTCTCAGACAGGTACATCCTGGGTGGCAAGTATCCTCTCCTGCTGCTCATGCTGTGGTGGAGTGCTAGAGATAGCATAGGTATGTCTCCTTGAGCTGGGAATTCCATCCTCAGTTTGAAGTATAGACATACCCTTACTCTCTATGAGCCCAGTACATATTGTTTATATAAAAATGAAGCTTAAGTAATTGCAGAGAACTCTGTTCTCTCACTGCTACACTAGGGATTTACATGCATAACTCCTGTTAATACTACTGAGAATTAGAAGCGGAAATCCCACATTCATAGAAACATTACTGGGGAAATGTCCATAATTAATATGTTACAAGATCCTAATTTTCAAAAAAGAATGGGTTTAAGTTATCTTAAGACCAGTTATATTAATACCAGTAAATCTCTAACTGCATATTTGCCAATGCAATGTCAGACCAATTTACAGATTTCATGACCTTTTAGATAAAATACTGGTTAAAAACCCTTAAGCAGTTACATCTTAACTATATTTAGAAGCTTTAACTGTGAATGTGCAAAAATGAAAACCACGTTTGGGGTTTTTTTTAAAAAAAACAAAAACATTTCTTTGTAGTGCATTGTTGTTAGAAATGTTAATGTTTAAGCACTGTTCTTTTGCACATTATGCCCAGGCAAAGTTATCCCAAAATGTAATACCTCTTATGTTACAAACAAAAATTACTGTGATGGGTTGGATCACAGAAACCCCCTGGGGTTGCCAACTGATGTGCCAAGACTACTTCTGCTCCTGCTTTCCTGCCCTGTCAGCTTTGGACTTCAGTGCCCTGCCTGGTTTGAGCCAGAGCCGCTAGCCTGCTGCAAACCCAGACCCAGGTCTGAACCATGTCCCCTAACAGCTGTAGGCTTACCTGAAAGCAGCTTACAGAAGTGTTCCTGTCCTTGACACTCAGATGCCCAACTCCCAGTGGGGTCCAAACCCCAAATAAATCCATTTAAACTCATAAATTGTTCTCCCTCTATAACACTGATAGAGAGATATGCACAGCTGTTCCCCCCCTCCCTCCCCCAGGTATTAATACATACTCTGGGTTAATTAATAAGTAAAAAGTGATTTTATTAAATACAGAAAGTAGGATTTAAGTGGTTCCAGGTAGTAACAGACAGAACAAAGTGAATTACCAAGCAAAATAAAATAAAACACACAAGTCTAAGTCTAGTACAGTAATAAAAATTGAATACAGATAAAATCTCACTCTTAGAGATGTTTCAATAAGTTTCTTTCACAGATTGGACACCTTCCTAGTCTGGACACAATCCTTTTCCCTGGTACAGCCCTTGTTCCAGCTCAGGTGGTAGCTCGGGGATTCCTCATGATGGCTGCCTCACTTTGTTCTGTTCCAGCCACTTATATCTCCAGCCACTTATATAAGGTGGGAACCTTTGTCCCTCTCTGGGTTCCCACCCCCTACTTCTCAATGGAAAAGCACCAGGTTAAAGATGGATTCCAGTTCAGGTGACATGATCACATGTCACTGTAAGACCCCCCCAAGCCTTCATTCCTCCCAGCCTGACTCACAGGAAGACCTGCCTGCAAACAGACCCATCCACAGTCAATTGTCCTGGTTGATGGGAGCCATCAAGATTCCAAACCACCATTAATGGCCCACACTTTGCATAATTACAATAGGCCCTCAGAGTTATATTTCGTATTTCTAGTTTCAGATACAAGAGTGATAGATTTATACAAATAGGATGACCACACTCAGTAAATTATAAGCTTTTAATGATACCTTTCAAGAGACCTTTTGCATGAAGCATATTTTAGTTACATTATATTCACACTCATCAGCATACTTGCATAAAATCACATAGAGTGCAACGTCACAACAAAACTAGGGGAATATGTGCAATATGAAAGATGTGGAATGGGGACTTTGTGACAAGTACGTGGAGGAGAGACAGAAGAAAGCTGTATGGCTGAAACATGAATAGTTTTAGCAAATTAGAGATTCTGTAATAGGATGAAGAATGCAAAATTAAATACAGCCAACAGAATTTGGTTTCAATATTATTTAAGATTTGTATCATGGGAAAAGACATTTTTAGGACAGTGGCTGATGAAACCACAGCACAACTGATAAATAGCACAAAAGTCATGCATAATGTATTATACAACACAGTATATTAAGTCAGCTCCAGAGTGTTAATATGTCATGAAACTTAATTCAGATATCACGAGTTATGCAAAAGAGATAGAGATGTGAAAACACACTCCTGTTTTTCAAAGGTGTCAGCCATTCCATGCAACCTTCTTTTCTTGTGGCCCAATCCAGCAGGAAACAGCAACAGCCCTCTCTGATGCCTCTGTAAGGGGACAATGTTGGGTGGCTATTTACATGGTCCCCTACCGAGGGAGGAAGTACAACATTCAGAAAGGGAGCAGACTCTTCTATGCAATAGGTCAGCATAGCAGCTGCATCCCCACAGCTGTGGATGTGCTTTCTGTTGCAAAAATACAATAGAATACAAACAGAAAGACTCTTCATTTTCTCTATTCACATTAAGACCCCAAATCCTGATCTTGGTGCTCTGGGGTGCTTGGTCCAGCGGTGCCCCTCTGATATCCCTGGGTACAGGCTGGGGTCTCCCCTTAGTTGATCAACAGATGGGGATAAATTTAATGAGCCTTGTGGCCTTCTCACACACAGTAGAAAGCTCCAATATGAAGCTGGTAGCCACAAATGGGGCCTATGAGGGTGCACAACAGCCCTCAAAATGGTGAGAAGTTCCTCATCCCCTATCTCCACACAGGCTCTGTTTCTTTGGGTATCTGACTGGTCTTCCCATCTCTGAGGCCTTCCATCTTCCTCTTCACAGGCTGCTTTATAGGCGTTACTGTAGCCAGGAGACTGTAGCAGCTTCGATGTAAAGTATGTCTACACAGTCCCGAGAACAGAAGCAAGCCTCCCAGCCTGGGTCCACAGACTTGAGCTGCTGGGGCTGACGCTCATGCTGTAAATGTAGCTGTGTAGAGAGCGCTTTGAAGGTGTGGTTCAGACTGGCGATCAGGCTCAGAAGCCTGCCCCCCATCGTAGGCTTCAGAGCTCCAGCCATGACTTCAAAGAACTGTCTACATAGCTATTTTAGAGCACTAGCACAAGCCCCGCTAGCCTGAAACTGTTGGCCTAGGGTGGGAGGTTTACTGCTGCGGGCTGTGTCGACATACTTTACAGAGGGGAAGCAACAGGTGGCATCCACTAACGGCTTTTGGAGATGACATGAGCTGCCAAGCTTAAAATGCTCTGAAAAAAAGTGGGTGGGTGGTTGGATGGTTTGGTTGGGGGTGGCGGGGGGAGGGTAGTCTGTCATAATCTGGAATGGGAGTAGCTGCTTTGGTAAGAATCTGCATTTTTCAGCAGAAAATGGATTTGCATGGAAAATTTTGGCCCGCACTATTACATGTTTCTGTAAAGGGCCCCAGAACAACAGGACTTCAAGAAGGAATGTGGCTTCATTGTCACTGAATAGCTCAACAGCCACAGCAGAGACCTGGAAGATTCATTTCCTTAATTAAGCAGCATGTGAAGGAGCTAAAGTGTCTAAACTCAAATTTGACCTAGAGTTAAATCAGTTAACATCATCTACTAGTGCAAACACAAAACTGTGGCAAGGTTGGCACTATTCCTTGATGAAAGGGTGAATAGTAAATGATTTGTTATTAATATGCCAAATACCAAATAAAGTTAATTTCTACCTTTGGATTTGATTAATTCAAGTTAAACATCATTTTCTATGGGACTTTTTATTTATTTCATATAAATGCTAACATACGATTAATCACTATAAAATACAAAGCACTGAAAAAAAAGTAGACATCTGATTGTCTCACACTCTTTATGGGTTTTGTGATTTTCAAAATGGACTAGCTGTACTCCAGCACTGGACTTAAAATTTCTGAGAGAGATTCAGCTATTTTAAAATTACAATTATATCAGTTTAAAGAAAAGGAGGACTTGTGGCACCTTAGAGACTAACCAATTTATTTGAGCATAAGCTTTCGTGAGCTACAGCTCACTTCATCGGATGCATTCATTCCATATTATATATACAGTATATGTGTGTGTGTGTGTGTGTGTGTGTGTGTGTGTGTGTGTGTGTGTATTACACGTGGCACAGATGCCCATAGTAGGTTGCCTATCATTTTCTATGATAAGACACTGTTTTTAGTTGCCTATAATTTTGTCAATCTGAAATTTTTGATGCCAGGTTGTCTTCCCCAGGGTGAATTTTTTTGAAAAATTTCAGCAAAAATAGTGCAGACATTTCCAAGGATGAGGTTAAAAGAAAATACATTGTTTTGCGCACGTTAAAAAATTCTTTACTATATTGTTTTTCTTCTAGCACTCCTATGCTTTGAGGCATAAAATTGAAATTTGATAGGAAGGTTGTCAAGAAGCTGCATTTTTGCTGCCCATGAAGATCAACGCATATTTGATCAAGTATTTGACCCATATTTGACCATATTAGCCCTAAAAATTGGTGTTTTAACATGCTTAGTAGAAACTTGTGAGTTGGGTAGCTAAATTCTCCATTGACTGGGCCAAAAGAAGAAGGCAGGGTATTAGGAAACATACTGAATGGAGGTGTCTGCCTCAGGCTTTTCTGTCCTTTCCACACTCTCCGCTCTACCCTCTTGTGGCACAAAAGCCCTCAGGCCCACTCCACAGCAAGGACAACCTTAATTCTGGGTTTTCCAACTT
Source organism: Eretmochelys imbricata (assembly GCF_965152235.1). Lineage (NCBI taxonomy): Eukaryota > Metazoa > Chordata > Testudines > Cheloniidae > Eretmochelys > Eretmochelys imbricata. The sequence continues at coordinate 177,464,816 of NC_135572.1, read as the reverse complement.
TTGATTGCTTGCCTTTGCAACCTTAACATTCCCTAACGTAATTTGTTGTATGTTTATGTGCACTGACGCACGCGCACACACAAACTTTTGGTAATATAATTAACGTTGTTCAAGTACTTCCTCAAAGTGCAAATGCTAGAAAGCAAAACAATAACCATCTCCAGGCACGAGCCTACTATCATCCAGACAATGGACCACCCCTCTTTAAACACATTTTATGTCGGTTCAACAATGCTATCATGCTTGTGTGCACATCACAGAAATGAACATCACGCTACAATATAAAATGTTACCTCCAACTTTTCTAATTTAATAAAAAAGATGATAAAATTGCCAGTCATACTATACACCAAACAAAAGAATGCACAGCTGATTGTGTACTCAGAATTTCTTACTGATTCAAAGCCACAGAACAAACTTTGACTGGATATATTTGCATTACAACTTTAAGATAAGCATTATCAGCTATGTAATATGCACTGCTGAACAAAACCTTGCACAAATATGTTCTGTTCATACATTTATAATATGTTATATAACGATGTGACAGGTCAGCATTAGGGTTCTGTCATATAGTTCTTTGATGTGGGACCATGCAACACTTAATTTATTATGCCTCTTTGACTAGCTCGCCCGCCTTTAGCCAACTAATCCATTTTTCATGGGATTTTCCTTATGTTCCAATTTTTAAGCAGCTTCACACAGTCACCATTTAAAAATAAAAGATCAACTTCAAAAATTCTATCTGCCTGAGGTCCAGGCTAGAGTATGATTCAGCTCCATCCCAATAATAGCTTTACTGTACATTAATATGTCATGCCTTTTCTTGTGCCCACGCAAATCCGGAAATAGGAGCTTTATACCATGGGAAAGGGGAGATTCTGCCTTCCTGAAGGGAACCAGCACTCACTTCTAGCCCTGGAAGGTCCCAAGATGTCAATATGGTATGGGGAAAAAATTACAATAGTCAATAAAATAAAGACACCAACAACCATGCACAGAGCAAGTGAGAGAACATGTGATGGTGTGGTATAAAGATTTGTTAATGCAACCTTCCAAAACTCATGTTAGTAATTTTTTTTTTAACCACAACTCCTGAAAAGAAAAAAAACCCATCCCAAACAAATCTTGCTGAATATCCTGAAATGATTCTCGGAATACAGTCTTAAGAAAACATTAATTCTAAATTCATGATTAATGCTAAACTGACATGGGGCTGGATTCTTTACCTTTCCTGAGCAATGCCTCAGTGAATGGGAGCGGGGGGCCACAGGAAGCTGGTTAAGACTCCCGGATCCAGTGCCAGCTGGGCTCAGGGGAAGTTAGAGCAGCTGGGGACTTGCTCTATTTTAAGCCACTGGTGTAAGGTCACCATTGAAAGATAGACATAGCAGGCTGAGCTCTTCCACCTCAGTGCTATGCCTCCTGCATCTCCATATATGGAAGAGGAGGCGGGATTGCTCCGTCTTCTCCATAAACCTTATGCCAGCGGAGTTCCCCCATGTAAGGGGATTGCTCTACTAGTTGGGTGTAGCGGGTATATTGTGTGCTGCTTGCATGATGCAGAGTAAACAAAGTGGAGCTGACAATTTGGCTCACAGCGTCCAATTGTCGGATAAGTAAAGGTTGCAGGATCCATTAAAAAAAATGAGCATGTTGTATGTTGATTTAGTATACAGTGCACTACACTATGGTGCATTATTTTGCTCTCTTAATCGTAGTACTTGTGGGTTTTATGCCTTATAGGATATTTCAATCCAGTAAAATGGGTGGATCATAATCACAAACTCTCCCCTCTGCCAATCATCCCAGCCTAAATGAAGAAAATGGCTGAAAGGTCAGCTCTGAAAGCTGGACGATAATTACATGCAGTAAATGGGTATCTTAATTATTTGGATTTCCAAAGCATTTTATTATTGAACTTTGTTTCATTTGGGGATCATTATAAAAATGCTTTTAGAATGTTATTAATTAATAAATCACTCTTTAGCCTTGCTGTGTTATTGTTACTAGGCCTTTAGCTTCTCTGAAGGGTTGATTTTTTTTCCTTTTTATACTTTGCTATCCAGGACTGTAATCATTAGATTTTCTGAAGCTTTCCTTTAGATGGGTCTTTTCTTTAACAGGTACAGTAGCAACCTATAATTTTTTCTTTGGTGATGAGGTCAGGCTGGGACAGGAGGTAGACTAGAAAGGAAGGTAATTACATTAATAATAATTATTAAAAAGAAGAAAAAATATCAAAAGGCAAAGCTGTAACAGTATTAACATGATCACTGTGAATTAACAGAAGCTGCCAAAGGCAGGAACTCAAGCTATTGGACCTGACTCTCCACTGCTTTGCATCTTGTATAATTTTTTGCATCTGTGCCGAGTGTGTGTAAAATATCTACCAGGTTAGAACGATAACATTTCATACCCACTTTGCACAGAGGTAAATGGCTACCGAAGATGCAAAGCAGATGAGAGTCTGGTGTATAGTGTCTCTTTTTAACTACTATTCCACTGTGAAAAGTGTTGGAATACTAGTCTGAACTCTACTTTGCCTACCATTTGTTGGTTATACTAGAAAGAAGCTCAGCAGTAAAGTGTAATTATGTTCCTAGAATGTCGGCAAAAAATAGATTAACCAGAACCTTAAATCCTGTCTAGGCCAGGTTGTAGTGATCTGAATTACTCACCCACATCTACTCTCAAACCTTACTTGTCACCAGTGCTTGAATTATGAGGAGAAAAGCTGGGGGGCCCTTGGGGATGGAGCTCCCCAGCACTGAATCCATCAGGATGAGCCGGGGCCAGAGGGGCAAGGGGACAGGGTGGTCAAGGGTAATGAGCTGCCTTGCTGTCACTGCAGCCTTGCAGAGCTCCTAACACCGGGACCCAACTTTCCCCTCCCAGTGGCAGAGGGAGCTCCCTGGATGAGCCCATGTATGTGGCGGAAGCAGCGGTTAAAGCTGGTGGCAATGTGATGCTAGGTCCCAGTGCTAGAGGCTCTGTGGAGCTGCAGGGGAAACATAGAAAGATGAATTGTTGGGAATCTTTAAAGAAGTGATAAAGGGTAGCCTGAAGAAATAAGCAGTTGCTGTCCAACTATAAAAGACTATTGGAAAAGCAGACATAAACTTACTGTGATAGATGGGGTCATTTTCAAGGGTAGTAAGGTGGTAATTCCAATGAGCCTCCGAAAAGAAATGCTGTAGAAGATCCAAGAGGGTCATTTAGGAACTGAGACGTGCAAACAACGAACATGAGAGGTGCTGTATCAACCACAGATCAATCACAACATTACTAATTTGGTAGGGAACTGCTTTTTGTGCTTGAAATACAAGCCATGCCAACAGGCAGAAACCCTGAGACCTCATCTAAGTTCCACAAAGGCCTTATGAGAAGGTAGGCACTAAATTATTTACCTGGAAATCAAAGGATTATTTAGTAGTCACAGATTATTATTCTCTGTATCCAGAAATTTGCACATTGAACAGTACTAATAGTAAGTCAGTGATAGCCGTCATGAAGGGAATCTTCTCCGGACATGGAATTCCCTGCCCCTAAATTCCACAGCAGAGAAACATGCTTTCCTCGGCACGCAAGAGATATAGCCCTGTACAGGCTCGCTCAGTCGTGGTGCATATTGCACTGATGTTGCTGCATCTGAGATCATCCACAGCCATAAAGGAGGGAGCAGGATTTGGTTTGTTTACCTTCCCACCAAAGCAAGGTCTGATTATAATGCAGGTAACAATAGGACTGAAGACATAGAATATCAGGGTTGGAAGGGACCTCAGGAGGTCATCTAGTCCAACCCCCTGCTCAAAGCAGGACCAATCACCAATTTTTGCCCCAGATCCCTAAATGGCCCCCTCAAGGATTGAACTCACAACCCTAGGTTTAGCAGACCAATGCTCAAACCACTGAGCTATCCCTCCATGAGGGCACGTTTTTCAGCGTGGGCTAGCTGCCCCAGTACAAGCCTGTTGGGGAACCTGGGAACCTTCTGGGATGGGTAGCCTGCGGTAAACTGTATGCCACCATGACTTCACTACTATTGTTGCCTGCATTGGCTAGATTAAAGGGAGGTGTGAATGCCTACCCATGTTACAATCACATCTTCACTTGCAATGTAGTTGTATCCTTTATTTCGATTGTGCTTATCAGCATAATATCTGTCCACCCTACAAACATTAATGAATTTAAGCTCATAGCACACCTAAGAGGTTGAAAAGTGGTATCTCTATTTTACAGAGGCTCAGAGAGATTAAGTGACTTGCCCACTGTCACACAGGCAGCCCATAACATTGTCAGAATTAGACCCCAGCTCTCTCAAGTCCCATCCAATGGCACAGGAGAGCAGAGTAGATTTTACAAGACACACATTGATGAGTGCCTGCCTTCACATCAAAGGGTAGAATTTAGCCCTAAGCAGCCATATAGGTGATAAGGCATGAAGGGAAGCATCAGTGCTGAAGGCCAAAGCTTTTGATCATTGGCTGCCAGTATGTTAGGGCATGGTTACATTTGCAAGTTAGAGCACATTAAAGCAGCCCCAGGCGCCCTAACTTCCGACCCATCCACACTGGCAAGGCACTTAGAGTCCCTGGACTCTGCAGCCGGAGCGTTCTTGGTAACCCACCTCCACAAGAAGCATAACGCTTGTTGCGCCTCAGTTGAAACGCCCCAGGATCAGTGTGAATGAGGTGTTGCATTACTGTGCTTTGATCAGCCTCCGGAAATGTCCCTTTAAGTCAAGTGGCCACTCTTGTCATTGTTTTGGAATCAGCTGTAGGAATGCGGATATGCTCTTTCAAAGCTCTGTTTCTGACAGCCGGCATGCTTATCTGCTCTGGAACAAAGCAAGCCATTAGTGTGGAATGTTGCTTTCTGTGAATGTGTGAGAGAGGTGCGGGGGAGGAGGTTCTGAACTTACAAGACAGTATGCTGACACACTCTCAGCTCCCCCTAAACCCTCTCTCTCTCCCCCCCATACACACAACACACTCCCTGTCACACTCCACCCCACCCCCCGCAATTGAAAAGCATGTTGCAGCCACTTGAACGCTGGGATAGCTATCACAATGCACTGCTCTTTGTGGCATTGCAAGAGCTGTTAATATGGCCACACCAGTGCGCTTCCAGCTGAGAGTGTAAACACTCGGCAGCGTTTTCCCCGCTACAGTCTCCGAAGGCTGGTTTAACTCCCAGCACTCTACAGCTGCAAGTGTAGCCATGCGCTTAGTTTTGGATCAGTGTTAACTTGTTCAGACATGTCAGGTCCATGCTTTGTATACCTTCCATGCTAAGCTTTTAGAAATATAGAGCTTTGCAAAGCAATAATACTCAGTGGTCCCACTGCCACTTTATACATTCAAAATTAGGGACAGATTCATCCCTACTTTAACACCATTGACCTCAGTGAACATTTGTCCCTTGAACTTTGAGTCTCAAGTACATATTCCTGTATTCTTTTGGTGGTTTTAGTACAATCGGAGAGGAGAACATGCCTCCAACGTACATCCGGTTTCCATTAGTGACAAAGATCAGTCTAACAGGAGAGTTGTACTTGGATACATGCATTTCACTGCATGTCAGCATCATAATGAGGATCTCTGCAATATCCCACTCCCTCATTTTCATTGCCTTGACTACTGTATGACTGGCTAGACACAGACAAATTACTATGAAAAAGCAGCAGCCCATAATTTCACTAACACAGAAAAAGAAATGCTAAGTAATCACATTCATCTACTAGGCATGCAGCTCTTGTACTTAATATATGTGAACATATCAATCCCTTCCCTATCCCTTTGGATACCCATTAACCAAGCAGTGCTGCAGCTTTCAGAACTGAGCTTTGGGGTTGCAATGCTTGCACACATGGGCCTCACTGATTTGGGAGACCTAGATATGTCAGGATTTTTTTTGGTTGGTTCTTTTTTAAATTAAGTTATTAGCCATTTACTTGGACAGAGAGAGAGAGAGAGAGAGAGCACAAGCACTGAAAGTGTAACCAATTGCTAGAGCTGAACATTTGTAATTGATTCTTCCAAATGATTATGAGTTATTCAGTGTCCCTACCCAATGATCCCAGGACTGACCTTTTGGATCCATAGCCACAAATCCCTCAATTTTGGGGAGAATCCCAGATAAGCTCATGGCAATGCTGATGGCTGCAGGGATTCATCCCTCTGGAAACAAGGCAGCAGAAAAACATGAAAAGCAATGTGCGGTCATCCTGGGACAAATCACAAGGGTCTCCTGCTTTCTAAGCCTTGCTGTCACACTGATACTCTCTATGGCCTTGGCCAAATTATTTAATCTTTCTGTCTTAGTGTCAGCGATTGGGGCATGGGTGGTCAGACCTAGGGGTCAGAACAAAAGCGGTCAGAAACCAGGAAGAGCACTGAGGGTCAGAGCCAGAAACCAGGAGTGAGAGACACAGGTCAGAGCCAAAAGTCTGACAGTATGTACCCTTGTCCATACCCTAAGGCACTATTCTAATAATCTTTATGCAAAATATGCCTTGTGTGGTATCAATGCTTTTTTTGCCTCTGTTTTCACTGACAAGGTCAGCTCCCAGACTGCTACGCTGGGCATCACAAAATGGGGAAGAGATGGCCAGCCCTCTGTGGAGATAGAGGTGGTTAGGGACTATTTAGAAAAGCTGGACGTGCACAAGTCCATGGGGCCGGACGAGTTGCATCCGAGAGTGCTGAAGGAATTGGCGGCTGTGATTGCAGAGCCATTGGCCATTATCTTTGAAAACTCGTGGCGAACCGGGGAAGTCCCGGATGACTGGAAAAAGGCTAATGTAGTGCCAATCTTTAAAAAAGGGAAGAAGGAGGATCCTGGGAACTACAGGCCAGTCAGCCTCACCTCAGTCCCTGGAAAAATCATGGAGCAGGTCCTCAAAGAATCAATCTTGAAGTACTTGCATGAGAGGAAAGTGATCAGGAACAGCCAGCATGGATTCACCAAGGGAAGGTCATGCCTGACTAATCTAATCGCCTTTTATCATGAGATTACTGGTTCTGTGGATGAAGGGAAAGCAGTGGATGTATTGTTTCTTGACTTTAGCAAAGCTTTTGACACGGTCTCCCACAGTATTCTTGTCAGCAAGTTAAGGAAGTATGGGCTGGATGAATGCACTATAGGGTGGGTAGAAAGCTGGCTAGATTGTCGGGCTCAACGGGTAGTGATCAATGGCTCCATGTCTAGTTGGCAGCCGGTGTCAAGTGGAGTGCCCCAGGGGTCGGTCCTGGGGCCGGTTTTGTTCAATATCTTCATAAATGATCTGGAGGATGGTGTGGATTGCACTCTCAGCAAATTTGCGGACGATACTAAACTGGGAGGAGTGGTAGATACGCTGGAGGGGAGGGATAGGATACAGAAGGACCTAGACAAATTGGAGGATTGGGCCAAAAGAAATCTGATGAGGTTCAATAAGGATAAGTGCAGGGTCCTGCACTTAGGACGGAAGAATCCAATGCACCGCTACAGACTAGGGACCGAATGGCTAGGCAGCAGTTCTGTGGAAAAGGACCTAGGGGTGACAGTGGACGAGAAGCTGGATATGAGTCAGCAGTGTGCCCTTGTTGCCAAGAAGGCCAATGGCATTTTGGGATGTATAAGTAGGGGCATAGCGAGCAGATCGAGGGACGTGATTGTCCCCCTCTATTCGACATTGGTGAGGCCTCATCTGGAGTACTGTGTCCAGTTTTGGGCCCCACACTACAAGAAGGATGTGGATAAATTGGAGAGAGTCCAGCGAAGGGCAACAAAAATGATTAGGGGTCTAGAACACATGACTTATGAGGAGAGGCTGAGGGAGCTGGGATTGTTTAGTCTGCAGAAGAGAAGAATGAGGGGGGATTTGATAGCTGCTTTCAACTACCTGAAAGGGGGTTCCAAAGAGGATGGCTCCAGACTGTTCTCAATGGTAGCAGATGACAGAACGAGGAGTAATGGTCTCAAGTTGCAGTGGGGGAGGTTTAGATTGGATATTAGGAAAAACTTTTTCACTAAGAGGGTGGTGAAACACTGGAATGCGTTGCCTAGGGAGGTGGTGGAATCTCCTTCCTTGGAAGTTTTTAAGGTCAGGCTTGACAAAGCCCTGGCTGGGATGATTTAACTGGGAATTGGTCCTGCTTCGAGCAGGGGGTTGGACTAGATGACCTTCAGGGGTCCCTTCCAACCCTGATATTCTATGATTCTATGATTCTATGATTTGAAAACTCATTTGCTTGTCATTAGTAGCCTGATAAAATGCATGTGGCAACACTGTGAAGTTATAAGATTCCACTGTGTAGTGTTATTAGCATGTGTTCCAAACTGAGGCTGGCAAACAGGTGTCTGTCTCAAACAAAGAAATATGCTTTTTGCTTAATTTGCATTTAAGCAGTAAACAAAGTCATCATGTAGAAAGGGAAACAAATGAAACTCAACCAGGTGAGCAGAAAGCAGCAGGGAACATCTTTCCATATAGACTCTGTGTCCTGATTCTCATCAGGAAATGTTTTTCAAGATGGGGACTGACACTATAAAAAAGGAGGGTCAAACACCCCAAGGCACCTCCCCTTCCCATCGCATTCACAGCACCAGATATGACAAAGGAAGCATCCACTGAACTTTGGGAGAAGGGGTCCTGACCTAAGAAGTTTGGTCAGTAAGGCTGCTAAAAGCATATGATGAGAAACTTTGCTTGAATCCGATATATTTTGCTAAGGGCTTGTCTACACATACAGGAGTGCAGCTGCAGTGCTTAGTGAAGATGCTACCTACACCAACAGAAAAGCTTCTCCCATTGGCGTAAGTACTTCACTTTCTTGAGAGGCCGTAGCTACACTGGCAGGAGAAGCCCTCCCATCAGCACAGCTCGGTCTATGCCAGGAGTTAGGTCCGTATAACTGACTTTCCACACCGCTGAGTGATGTAGTTATTCTGACATAAGTCTGTGTGAAGAAGCTTAAGTTAGACACCAGTAGCATTTTAACTTTATTTTCTTGTAACCATTTCTGACTTTTATGCTTCATTACTTGTGTTCTCTTGAAATCTCTCTCTTTGTAGCTAACAAACTTTTTCATTATTTTATCTTCCAGTGTGTTTAAACTGAAGTGTTTGGGGAAATCCATTTGGGGTGGCAAGTTCTGTGCATATTATTTGTATTAAAGAGATAATTGACTTTTATATAAACTTGTATTGTCCAGCAGAGGGCTGGGCAGTACAGGACATACATTTCTGGGGGAAAATCTAAGACTGGGAGTGCATTAGGGTCACCCTTCAGCATAACCCAGGCTGGTAAAAGCCAGGGTGTGGTTGGCTGGCTTCAGCACACACACAGACAGACACAGCTGGGGTGACTTGTATGCTGGAGGCTGTTTGTGAGCAATCCAAGCTGGAGGCCACAGAAGCAAAGCAGTGTAAAGGGCACCCCAGGTTACAGTGCCGGGGAGACATAGATATTCATTAGTCTGGATTGTACACTAGGATGACGTGCCAGAGTCAGGAACTGAGCAGGGCAGGAACAAGGCAGGCACAGGAGCACTCACAGCTGTGGGCATAAGCACTGAGCAGCCAGCCACCTGCTGCTGCTGGGCTTAAGCATGCCTGCTTGTTCCCCTCAGGCAATCAGGTGTGTTGGCCAATCAGGTGATTTTGCTGTAGCTCACCTGTGTTCATTAATATGCCTGGAGACTGAGCATAGCTAATCCCAGTCTCAGATGCAGGGCTTCATTCCTGACACTTAACTCTCCCAATCTGGAACATGTAGGGATAATACTTGATCCATCATGACAATTAGCTAATGTTTGTGAAGTGCAAAAATGGACCCCAAAATACACAAAACCTTCCATTAGCCAGGAGAGCATTCGATATTTGGGGGAAAACAGATGATATAGTCATATCATACGATGATGAAACATTTTACTAAAGTGTCTAAATATAACGTTATACATACAAGAAACAAAAAATGTAGGCCATACTTACAGAATGGGGAACTCTAAAGAAGAATTTTAGGGGTCCTGGTGGATAATCAGCTGCACATGAGCTCCAGTGTGATGCTGTGGCCAATAGGGCTAATTAAATCCCTTAATGTATAAACAGGGGAATCTCTAATAGGAGCAGGGAGGTTATATTACCTCTGGATTCGGCACTGGTGTAACTGCTACTTTATATTGTGTCTAGAACCAATTCAAGAAGCATGTTGGTAAGCTGCAGACAGTTCAGAGAAGAGGCATAAGAATGATTAAAGGACTGGAAAACATGCTTTATAATGATAGATTCAAGGAGCTCAATCTATTTAGTTTAACAAAAAGAAGATTAAGGGGTGATTTGATCATTGTTTATAAGTACCTACATGTGGAACCAATATTTGATAACAGTCTCTTTCATGTAGCAGAGAAAGATATAAAACAATTCAATGCCTGGATGTTGAAGCTAAACAAATTCAGGTGCAAATTTTTAACATTGACATTAATTAGCCATTGGAACAACTTAGCCGGGTTGTGGTGGATTCTCCATTACTGACAATTTTAAAATCAAGATTGGATATTTTTCTAAAAGATATGTTGTAGTTCAAATGCAATTAATTCAGGGAAGTTCTAAAGCCTCCATTATACACAAGGTCAGACTAGATGATCACAGTGGTCCCTTCTGGCCTTCTAATCTATGAATATACATGAAAACGTTGAAGTACAACTGAGTGACTAAGCAGTTGGATGTGCTCTGGAGCAAGCATCTCTGTTGCCGAATACTCCAATCATGTACTTTTAACTGAAGTACTCAAATGACTTTCGAAGATTTCTGCCTCCACGTCTTCTACACAGACTTAGAGTCAGACCTACAGGTAGTTTTGTAGGTCAGCCAATGCTTAATGTAACTCCAATGGGACCCAATGTTTCAAGGAAACATTTCTGAGCAGACCTGAAACCCAGAAGTGACAAGATTTGCCCCAGGCTAACAGAAGCACTGATCACAGGCATCCATAAGATAGAGCTTCAGTTCATATCTGAGGTATGACCTAATGATTATGGGCTGCTCACCTGACATTCTGAACAGTGAAATGGAAAATAAAGAGAAACAGCTAATAAAGGAAACTCAAATAAAAAAGACAAGCTATTTAAAACAGAAGTCTTTGTCTTCCAAGCCTCAAAGAATCTCACAGCATTTTTTAAAAAAATTAGGAATAATTCAGGCAAGAGGAAAATTTAGCTGACAAAACAGCAGAATAATGTCAGAGACCAGAAAGGGGGATGGAAGGAGAAACTGTAGCAACAGCTGCCAGAGAGGTCCTTCTTCATCAGCAATAAAAAAGGCAGTGAAGGTTGGAGGCAAGTACTGACCATTGTACAGCACCCCATCAGCAGATAAGCATGCATGACACACCAATGAGACTGTTTGACATTTACCTCTGAGAGTCCTGTCAGGCTGTGTGCTGGGAGCACAGATCCAGTAATGGAGATTGCTTACATTTTACAATATCTATCTTTGGAGACTCACATTTCCTGTCTTTATTCATTTCTTTTCTTTTCAATAACTCCATACACTTTTGCACTGATAGCTTGTTTCCTCTCACAACACAGATTATATACAGACCAGTAACAATAAATCTTACATTTATATAGTACTTTTCATCCAAAGGATCCCAAAGCACTTCAGGTAACATTTTGAAAAGTGCATTAGTGATGTAGATGCTTGAGTCCCATTCACTTTCAGTGAGGCTCCAAAGACACATAGGTGCTTTTGAAAATTTTACCCTTTGTCACTTGGAAGATTAGCTTGCACACATACAACACTGAACTTTGGCCACCTACCAGATGGAACACTTGAAGCTTTATGCAGTTCACAGTGGCATTAGATTAGCTTATGCTATCAATTATTCAGATAACATACGCAAAGTAGAAGTCATTTTAAAAGTCAGCATTTTCCAATCATTACCACATGGTCACTACAGTTATCTTCTTTATGATGTATAGGGGAAATCTGTGGTAATTGCATCTGTTCACAAATGCTGATATTTTTATTTATTTTAAAGACAGTAACCACGGCAATGCCCAAAAGGTACAAAAAAACTGGTTTGCCATCAAGTTATAGACCAGAGCACAAATAAAGCCAAAGATAATTATTTCATATTTATGCAAGTTATTTCTTAAAACAATACTTTAACACTCTCTTGCCTTTCTAATGCCATAATATCAATCTTACACAATCATTAAAAGAATATTTTAAAACAGCTATTAAAATATAAATTTCAATCAGTATGTAGGTAGTCTTTGTCCATATAGAAAGGAATCCACTAAGTAAGTGCATAAAATATATTCTCAGTTATACAGGTATATATATTTTAATTTGCAGGCAGACTAAGATATTCCATCCATGTGTCAAACTTGAAAGGAAAAGAAGGAAACCAAAGCACAAGACAAAGGTGAAAAAGGGAAGGGAGAGAAAAGCACCAATATGAACCTGTTGATTTCAGGCTTTCCATTATGTGTTCCTATGAAGTGTGGTTATGATTATAGCTGGTTGGGAATTTTTTATTCATTTTTTAAAATCTGAAATACTTTTTGTGGTAAAGAGTCAGTTTTGATAAATTTTTTGACTCAGTTTTTTTAAAATAGTTTAAAATATTCTTGAAATGAAATGGAAAATTCCAGTTTTTCAGTTAAAAACGACTGTTTTGAAAATTAAACTGATCACAGTACAAAAAAGCCTTTTTTAAATAAAAATGAAACATTTTTAAATATCAAAACAAAATGTTTCCTTTCACCTGAAACAATATTTTTTTTCAGATTTTCAGTTTATAAAAATTTGAGATTTTGACTCTTTTTGTCCCCTTTCAGGATGGGGAAAAATTTCAAACTCTTGAAAGTTTTTGTGAACATGGAAACCGGTTCCTGCCTTCCCTCCCCCCACCTCTAACAATGTAATAATGTCTTGCAAGATCTCCCAGGATTAGAACAATGGTTCCAAGTTGCAACAGGCCACATTTGGCAATTATGGAAAATGTCATTTTTCTCCATGACAAATGAGCATGCACATTCTATTGTCTGAGTGCATGGGCTTGAATCATCATTTTCAATGTTTTACTCTGTGAGGCACTCAGTTAGTGCTCTGATGAGTCCAGTATCAGAACATAGACGGAAGAACAGATGGCCTTTCCAGTGTATCAACATTATCTCTATACACATAAAAGCTATCTATAATAATGACAGTTAGTCCTATATTGTACTATCTTTACCAGCCACATGAAGGTGGACTTTGAGGAAGTCAAGCTGTACATTTTGAACTTGGATTTTGGATTCTCCACACAGTATAGCTGGGAGTGTTAGATCCAGAGATTTGGCTCAGAGCCATCTCTAGTCGATACACAGAATATTTGGGGGAATATAGGGATATGTGAGAAGGAAGTGGTTGAGTGATTACACCTCTAGCAGGTTGCAGAGGTTATCTGGTTACTTACTATTAGCCACATGTCCAGTAAAATCTATTTGGATTAAAATTTTGAATAAAACAAAAAAAAAATAAATATAAAAGAAAAGTGAAGTGGAAACTACTTTTTCCTGAGATCATCCCCATCCTCCAGGGAGTTGTTATTCCATTAGGCCCTGTGAATACACTTTAATAGTGTGTAGGAGCGGGTGAAGGAAAAACCCATAAGTTTTAAATTTGAACAAAATAATGAAGTTTACCAAGAATGGAGTTTTTGCTGCAAATTATTGTGAACAAAAATTAGACCTTCTACATGCAACTTCCTAGTTATAATAGTAGAAATATTTGATTTGTGTACTCTATCAATAATTGCTTTTCATCTGCTAAAAAACACCAAGTGATTTTAGCTGAAGGCAAGGTTATCTTGCCATCCTTGATTTGGGGCAATCAGACATCACAAAACAATTCCTGGGAGTAAACATTATAGTTTGAGACCTGCAAACAATACTAGAATTATAAATAATAGTATCACACATGAAAGAAAAAGAAACCAAAGGGATTTCTAGATGAGCCAAATCTGTGTTATGCCTCCGACTGAGTTATTGTATTTTCATGTGCCCTGCTTTTTAAACCAAGCCACATGTTCAGGCAGCTGCTTAGGACCATTTTAATTTCATTTTGGAACTAATATACACACTTCTTTCTATGTTGCTTCATTCTGATCCTTTATGCAATTCAATTCACATAACGAGCACAAAAGGAATAACAGAATTTGGTACACAGAAAAAAATGCTATAGTTTTAATTTTAAATTAATGAAGTTATCCAGCTGAAGATGTATACATCCCTCTGCTCCTCTAAATTCACCACCTACTAAAATGTCATGTATTTTAAATATTCATTCATGACAAGGTTTGTCTTTAGACAACAATGGGTCAAAATCCTCATCTGAAGTAAATGAGCAAATGTTAAAGTCTATGGAGCTAATGTGATTTGCACAAATATTTGATTGGGCTCAACATTTAGAAACAATCCATGATAATTGGAAAGTTCTTTTCTAAACAAAGAAGAAATTGCTGGACAATTACTACCTGAGATGCAATTTAGTTTTTTTCAGTTTAAGTTTTATACATCAATTAATACCAATGAACATTCATATGGAGTGAAATTCAACCCTGCACAGGGGCTCTAAGATCTATGCATTGCTTAAGTCCCACATAATTCTCCTATATTAAGGACTTATGTGGTATCCAGGACTTTTGCCATCCCTCTGTAAGGGATAAATTTCAAAAGTAAAGAATTCTTAATGCTATCTCAACATCATATTAATGTAAATAGCTGAAAAGGATTATATAGGAAGAAATCTTGCATCTCTGTGTATTCAGAACTAGTGCTGGTTGAAAAAAATTTGACAACATTTTTCTGTAAATAAAAGGTCATTTTGTCAAAACCAAAATATTTTGTAGAAAATATTTTGTCTGGGAGGTTTTTCAGGGCCAAGATGGAATGTCTAGGCACAGAGAGGGGCACAAGAATAGCCAATGGCCTGATGATTAAGGTATGTTCCTGGGATGCAGGAAGCTCAGTTTCATGTCCTTGCTCTGCCTGGGAGCAGAGATTTAAACCTGGGTCTCTATAGCCTTTACGTCCTAACCATCATACTATTAGCTATTCTGGAAAGGATGTCTCTCTTGCTCTCTCCCTATTGTTTTTTAAACAAAACATTTCTCAAGGTTTCATTTCTGTTCTGATGTGGAACATAAACAGATTTCTAAACCTCAAAATTTTTCATGAAATGGAATTCTTGTTTTCTGGCCAGCCCTATTTAGAACTGCAATTAACTTCTCTGCAGTTATGGATATGCAAGATTGGGCCCAGTATATAAATCGGCATTTTTCATCACTAAATTCTAGAGTCCTTTCAAGCACTGGTAAAAGTTTAAACATTTAAACACTCATTGGGAAATTTCAACGTACTTGCTCTTTTGAAAGACAGATATGATTCTGAGTCCTATTATGGTTATAATCAGTCATTTCAATTGGCGCAGTTGTAGCTCCTCTGTCAGAAATGTCAGAGTGGATTTATAGTTAAAAAAAAGTGCCCCTTAAAACAAAAAGGATCCTGTCTACTCCCCTCCCTACCCCCAACTCTGTACCAACACTTAACAGTAACCTTGTAATTCATGAACAACATACGCAGTGAAGTAAAGTTCTTCGAATTCTACAATGAAGGACAGCAGTAAAATCAAACACAGTTGAGTGCATAGAATTTCTCTGGGGGCAGGTAGAGAAGTACTGTAAGGTTACCACAAAAGGTACTATGGTAATTTCCACGTCCCTCCCTTTCTTTTCTTTCTTCTTTTAAATACACTAAAGCAAAAGTGACATTATTGTATATTATTGGGTAGCATCTCGTCACACAATATTTAAGGCTGAGTAGCAGTTTCTGTTTAATTTACAAAAAGAATTAGGCTTACTTCTAAACAACTCAGTGTGTTACATAGTGGAACAAATTCAGAGGGGAGTTGTCAGGGAATATAAATTAGAGTACTTTATTCTCATACTTCCATAGGCCCATTTTTATCTGCTTCCCATTATGTGAGGCGATATAGTCTAAACTGGTGTAACTTACATGCTGAGCAGCCAAAAGAAGGTGTAAGAACATGCAAGTCTAAGTAGGGGGTAACCTACATGCATTCTTATACCCTCCAGTTAATTCTCTTTCTTCCTGTACTGCTCTCTTTCAGCTCTTCAAGCTAAGAATTTTTACACCAACTTAGACCCCCTTAGTCTCACTGGGCCAAAATCAAAGGGATGAGAAATGGGAAAGTTACACATTATCTAGCTGGTGTGAGTCATTGACCAGGTATACACTAGAACAGTGGTGCCCAAACATTTCCTCTCACGCTCCCCCTTATCAGTAATGGAATGTGTCCATGCCCCCCTGGAGCCAGGAATGGAGTTGTGGCCAGGCCAGGGGTGGAGCAGTGGCCAGGGGGAGCTGGGGACAGTGCTGGGCAGGGCTGAGTGGTGCTCCCTCACCACCTCCCATGTGAGGACTAGCCTAGGCCCTGCTACCCCCCCAGACATTCCTCTACACCTCTCTAGGGGTGTATGCCACCCAGTTTGGGGACCCCTGCTCTAGAAACATTTGCCAGTACTGTCTCTCTCACCAACAGAAGTTGGTCCAATAAAAGATATTGCCTTACCCACCTTGTCTCTCTAGTATCCTGGGACTGACATGACAGCAACTACACTGCATGCCAGTAAAGTAATGTCATTTGTGGGTGTTTAAATTTGGTGACATTTCTAACCCTAGTGTAGATGTGGTTATACCAGCATAAAAATACTTTTGCCATATGCCTTATTTTGCTTATACCAAATTGGTATAAGCTACACCAGTAAACGCATTTTTTGTCAGTATAAACTGCTCTCTGATAGGAAGGTTTACTGGTATGACTATGCCAGCAAACCTTTTCTAGTGTTGATCTAGCCTAAGTCTTTGTAACATACATCCTGAGAGAGCCAAAAGAAGATGTACTTACACCAACAGATTTCCCTTTACACTTGATTTTCGCCAACTATATCTGGGATACAGGTCTATAATTATAGATAGATAGAGGGAGGGAGGGAGAGCCCTTGTACATTTTTAGGACAGATGCCAAGAAGAAGGAAAGAAATTCATGTCTTTTAAAAGTCACCATCCAGACTGGAAATAGTTGATGCAAAGTTCAGCACTGGTGCAATTCCAATGACTTGAACAATTAATTTGACCCATTATATTCTAAGACACTTGTAATTGAATAAACAAAACAAAAACCCCTCTGATATTTCCTACAACTTTGTTCTTTCCCTTCAACCCAGCATTGCATCAAACCAATGTGTGTGCCTCCCCAACCCCAAGAAATCCATTTGTTTGCAGCCCAGCCACTGCTTTAAGTCCTAAAATTCAGTGTCTCACTTTTAGCCACTCCACCCCTAAACCCCACAAATTGCTCTGATGGTTGGAGAGAAGGTGAGGGGACAGGAAATGTTTTGGTGCCTGTATCTGAGGAGGAAGAGAGAGCAATAATGGATTTTAAACAGGAGGTGAGGGAATCTGCAATGTCCTCTAGTCAGGACGATAATAAAGGGATCCAAATTCCACCTGAGGGGATAAAATTATTATTCCCTCAGAGATTTCAGTCAGCGTGAAGGAGCTCATTCATTGCTAAATGTGACACTAGAACATAAACAGTAAACATCACTGTAGCATTTCATCCTGACCGTGGTGAGGTAGATAGAACCCCAAGGCTTCCTTTGAAGATACAAGTTTGGCAACATTGTCTGAACCAGCCCTGCATATCCTACCACCATTCTTCTCTACTGGGCTAACTTCTGAAGTCTTCGGCCATGCTATGCTAATGCTGATGAAGTCAATGGGAGTTTGGACTGTGGTACATTGCACAAGGACTTCAGGATCTGGCCTGCAGTGCATGTATAACAGATTATGGTGGCATACCAGCAGAAAAAATGTGCAAATATGTTGTTTGCATTTCTTTGCATAAACTATTTCACACTGATACAGAACAGCATTTAAGATGCAGAAAAAGCATTACATAGGATGTCTCAGCCTGTCGTTCCAACCTGCCTTCAGTAAAACCACAATGCTAGTTTACAGCCAATTCATAAACTGTACCGCTTCTTTAAAAAACCGTAAAGCTTACATGTTCACGTCACTAATGAGATGAATTTAAAACTTACTTTTTGTTGAAATTCAGAGTCTAAGTAGGAGTTGTGGGGTTGTTTTTATCATAGTTCATTGTCATAACTGTTTTTTTGCATGAACAAAAACTCTGCTTTGATTTTTCAAGACAAAGAAATGTTTCATGAGTTCCTGTACAAGCAAAGATGGCTTGGGCTCATTATGGAAGTGCATCCAGTATTTACACTTTTAGAAGGCCAACTGATCACAGAATATGTTCTGCATAATACCAACTGACTGTTGTGCATGATAATAACATCATGAATAATGCTGTGAGTTTATCACAGAGGTCCCGAAAGTCATGGATTCCGTGACTTCAGTGACTTTTGCAGCGGCCAGTGCACCTGGCTCAGGGGCAGCTCTGGCAGCCCCTAAGCCAGTCGCATGAGCCACTGCTGGGGCAGTCTCAGACCACTGCGCTCCCTGCCCCCAGCAGCAGAGTTTGGGTGTGGGAGAGGGCAGGGGGTTGGGGCATGTGATGGGGTGAAGCGGGCTCTGGGCAACACTTACCTGGAGGACTCCCTGGAAGCGGCGACATCCCCCTCACTCAGCTCCTAGGCAGAGGCATGGCCAGGCAGCTCTGTGCACTGCCTCCACCAGCAGGGTGGCCGTGGTTCACAGCCAATGTGAGTTGTGAAGCCAGTGTTCTGGGCAGAGGCAGCATGCAGAGCTGCCTGGCCACGCCTCTGCCTAGGAGCTGAGTGAGGGGGATGTCGCCACTTCCAGGGAACCTCTCAGGGAAGCACCGTCCAGAGCCTGCCTCACCCCATCCCATGCCCCAACCTCCTCACCCCTCCCACACCCAAACTCTGCTGCTGCTGGCAGGGGAGGCATGGAGACAGGCAGGGAGCCTGCTGGCCCCACCAACGCCCCCCCCCCAGTACCAGTGGGGGTCCTGGGCCACACATCGTTGCCTGACACCCCTCCCCCCCGGCACCAGTGGGGGTCCCAGGCTGCGTGCTGCTGCCCACCCACCCCAGCACCCGGGCTGCCCTCCCCTCAGCACCTATGGTGCCCCCGGGTAGCTCCAGTGCAAGTTTTAGTCAGGGGTATACAGTAAAAGTCATGGACAGGTCACAGGCCATGAATTTTTGTATACTGCCCATGACCTGTCCGTGACTTTTACTAAAAATACCCGTGACTAAAACTTAGCCTTAATCATGAATTAATACTATAGCTTTTCCATGCAGCATATTTCTGAGGCAGAATTTTAAATTGTGTGGTGTGATTAGAAAGTTATCTATGTATTAATTATTGTGAAACACACAGGATCTGTCTAAAGGAACATTATTTCAAACACTCCATAGCACCTAGTATAGACTCAATATATCACCTTTACAATCATGTTAGCAGATCATGTTTTAATGGGTTTAAACTGCATCTGCACTAGCTAGTAAGGGGTGTTTGAAATCCTGTGAGCCAACTCAATTTTAAAATAGCAGTTTCTTTTGTCATCTAGACAGATGCACAGAGGGCCTTATCCAGTGCAAAATATCATATAACTTTTATGCACAAATCCCACAAATAACCAATAACCCACTCAAATAAAAAATGAAGCAGCCAACAACAAAACCCTCCTTGACATTGAAACTGCAGCTCTGTTGAAAGGAAGGGAAATGTTATGGTCATTGAATCTCCTAACCATCATTTCCAACAGCTCAATTGCCATATAAGCCTGCCAGTCTATGCTTTTTCCCTTCAGAATACCTAATGCAACATTCTGCAGCTGCTTGAGGAGATACTTGCCTCTCCAAATAGAGAGCAACCACTGTGGCTGGGGAGCATCTGTGGGCCAACCGCTGTGGAGTTCAATGTTGCCTAGATTGACCCTAAATGTCTTAGCATCTCTCATCACAGTGATATTGAGCCAAAGTCTACAGCTGTTAATCAAGCAAAGCTCGATGGGAGTTTTGCTCAATTAGGTGACAGGTTTTTAGAGGACTATAATGGAACATCAGAATCCATTCCACAGTTAAAACTGAAGTTAGCATCCATTACAAGGCCCATATTACACTTCCTCCCTCCCTCCCTCCCTTCCTCCAACTAATCTCTCCCCCTCAAAAATTCCTCTTTGAATTGTGTGTATCACATCTCATTGTTTATTATTATTTAACATTGTATTATTCTGGTTCCAACAGGCCATAACCAGTCTGGGACCTGCTGTGTTATGCTCCTGTGAGTAGACTCTACTAGGGAATCTGCAAATTCAGGAAAGGAATTTAAAATGTTTCAAAAATGTCTCAGTTAATTTTTTTAAAAATGCCCCTGCTTTTGTCTCATTGCATTTCCAGTATAGCATGGCCTGTGGAATCTAAATGTAGTTTGTTTTCTTGGTGTTTATGAGATGTGCCTTTCAGCATGTTCGATATTTGGTTTGTTTGGAAGGGGGTGCTTGCCAGGAGAAGGTGTGGGGGAAGATCAGAATGAACAGGGGATTACTAAGGGCTTGTCTTCACATACAGCGCCACAGTGACGCCGCTGCACTGGTGCAGCTGCACCACTGTAGCTTTAGTGAAGATGCTACTGTGCCAATGGGAGAGCTTCTCCTGTCGGCATAGTTAACCCACCTCCCCAAGAAGAGGTAGCTACGTCAAGAGGAGAAGCTCTCCCATTGACACAGCGCTGTCTACACTGGGGGTTAGATCGGTATAACTACGTTGCTCAGTGATACGGATTTTTCACACCCTATGGGTCTATTGTGTAGACTTGGCCTAAGAGAGCTATAGCATAAAAATCTGTATAATATGAACATTAAAAAATATAAAAATGTACCTGTTGCTGACTCCAGGCTTTGCTACATGAGCTGCTGACCGGAATCAGAGGAGACAGGGCTAAGAGGACATGGTAGGAAATACAGAGAGGCAGGAGTCCAGGAATGAAAAATATTGACTGCAGAAACGACTGTCTGAGGGGAATACTGAATGTTTCAAGATTGCACAAAATAAAAAATGAAGTGAAAAGAAAACAGCTAGATCAAGAAATAACTCTGTTACAGAAGATTCAAGAAAGACAACTGTGACAGTTTAGACAGGTGTCAAGAATGGACTCAGAAAGGTTACCATAAATGGCAACACATAACAGAGCACAAGGAACTAGAAATAGAGGAAGACCAAGGATGTGTTGTATATACATGGTCAAGACTGACAGATCAAAAAGGATTAAGGATAAATGAAGCCATGAAGCTGATACAAGACAAAAAGCGGTAGAAAGATTTCATTCAGCCCCATTGTCACTATTGAGTTGATGGACATGAACCGAAGAAGAAGAAGGCAAGGGTCCAGGAAATGATATGATGAGGGTGTAAGGAGTACAGGGAAACAGACTAGGAGCAACATAGGCAGGGTATCAGAGAATCATAGGACTGGAAGGGACCTCAAGAGATCATCTACTCCAGCCCCTTCACTCATGGCAGGACTAAATATTATCTAGACCATCCCTGACAGGTGTTTGTCTAACCTGTTCTTAAAAATCTCCATTATGGAGATTCCACTACCTCCCTAGGCAATTTATTCCAGAGCTTAACCATCCTGACAGGAAATTTTTCCTAATGTCCATCCTAAACCACCTTTGCTACAATTTAAGCTGAT
This sequence comes from Eretmochelys imbricata, assembly GCF_965152235.1. NCBI lineage: Eukaryota > Metazoa > Chordata > Testudines > Cheloniidae > Eretmochelys > Eretmochelys imbricata. Next base: position 177,443,068 of record NC_135572.1, on the reverse strand, counting down.
TGCTTCTTGTCCTATTCTCAGAGATTAAGGAGAACAATTTTCCTCCCTAGTCCTTGTAACAACCTTTTATATACTTGAAAACTGTTATCATGTCCCCTCTAAGTCTTCTCTTCTCCAGACTAAACAAACTCAATTTTTTCAATCTTCCCTCATTTTTGTTGCTCTTCTCTGGACTTTCTTCAGTTTGTCCACATCTTTCCTGAAATGTGGTGCCCACAACTGGACACTCCGAAGTGTAGTACTTTGCATTTGCCCTTACTGAATTTCATTATATTTATATCAGACCATTTCTCCAGTTTGTCCAGATCAGTGGTTCTCAAAGCCGGTTGGCTGCTTGTGCAGGGAAAGCCCCTGGCACGCCGGACCGGTTTGTTTACCTACCACGTCCACAGGTTCGGCCGATCGCGGCTGCCACTGGCCGTGGTTCGCTGCTCCAGGCCAATGGGAGCTTCAGGAAGGGCAGCCAGCATGTCCCGTGGCCCACACCACTTCCCGCAGCCCCCTTTGGCCTGGAGCGGCGAACCGCGGCCAGTGGGAGCCGCGATCGGCCAAACCTGTGGGCGCGGCAGCTAGACAAACTGGTCCTGTGCGCCAGGGGCTTTCCTTGCACAAGCAGTGGACCGGCTTTGAGAACCACTGGTCTAGATCATTTTGAATTTTAAAGCTATCCTCCAAAGCACTTGCAACCCCTCCCAGCGTGGATCATCTGCAAACTTTTTAAGTTTACTCTCTATGCCATTAGCTAAATCATTGATGAAGATATTGAACAGAACCAGACACAGAACTGATCCCTGCAGGACCACATTCATTATGTTCTTCCAGCTTGACTGTGAACCACTGATAACTACTTTCCGGGCATCCGATGAAGTGAGCTGTAGCTCACGAAAGCTTATGCTCAAATAAATTGGTTAGTCTCTAAGGTGCCACAAGTACTCCTTTTCTCTCTGGGAACGGTTTTCCAACCAGTTATGCACCCACCTTGTAGTAACTCCTTCTAGGTTGTATTTCCTTAGTTTGTTTATGAGGAGGTCATCTGAGACAGTATCAAAAACCTTATTAAAGTCAAGATATACCACATCTACCACTTCCCCCCATTCACAAGGCTTGTTACCCTGTCAAAGAACACTATTAGGTTGGTTTGGCATGATTTGTTCTTGACAAATCCATGCTAACTGTTACTTATCACCTTATTATCTTCTAGGTGTCTGCAAATTAATTGCTTAATTATTTGCTCCATTATCTTTCGGGTACAGAAGTTAAGATGATAGGTCTGTAATTCACTGACTTGTCCTTATTCCCATTTTTAAAGATTGGTACTATATTTGCCCTTTTCCAGTCCTCTGGAATCTCTCCTGTCTTCCATGACTTTCCAAAGATAATCACTAATGGCTCAGATATCTCCTCAGTCAGTTGCTTGAGTATTCTAGGATGCATTTCATCAGGCCCTGGTGACTTGAAGAAATCTAATTTGTCTAAGTAATTTTTAACTTGTTCTTTCACTATTTTAGCCTCTGACCCTATGTCATTTTGATTGGCATTCATTATGTTAGATGTCCAATTGCTACTAACCTTTTTGGTGAAAACTGAAACAAAAACGTAATTTAGCACTTATGCCATTTCCATATTTTCTGTTATTGTTTCCCCCTTCCCCCAACTGAGTAACAGGCCTACCTGTTAAGGAAATTGGGATATATGGAAGGGATGCATGGAAACATGCTCCATGGTCTCAAAATAGGAGGGATACAGGAGTAAGGAATACACTGATGAGGGCTTTAGATTTCCCTCATGTAAGAGGTGATGGAGTTCAGTGGAGAAGGGAAGGCATCAAAGGGAAACAGGGAAAGGCAGAAGGCCCAGTTCTCCACTTCTCTACAACAGTTTTATACCAGTGTAACTCAAAATGAATTCAGTGCAGCTACCCAGGCGAAAACTATAGTAATGGAATGAAGAAGGCTCAGTCTTGTATCCATATTAGAAAAAAAACCTGATCTGTTTTTTAAAGCTTCAGATACTCTAGCTGTAAAACTTTATGCACTTAAAGTTTTCCATTTGGAAAAATCTCCCCCCATTCCCTCATCCACTACCTCAATTTCCCTACCCAGTTAGAACTTCTCCTAAGCTCTTGCTAAAGTTGGCAGGAGAGAAGGCATTCTGTAATGGGCCTCACACAATCTGACAGAGCACAACTCCCTTCCCACACGCTTTACGCACCAATATAGTTTATACTCATTTAAAAACAGGGAAACACACAAAAAGGCCATTAGGAAAGAGGGAAGGTTGAAAGTGTGTTTCTATAAAGTCCAGCTAATAAAGTTAGAAATGAATAATGAGGTGCCAGGTCCCCTCTGCCATATAATCTTCACCCAACACAACTAACCCACTCAAACTAATCTTTTTTTAAAAAAATAAATCCTATTTAACCTCCAAAAGAGACAGTTAACATAGTCAAACATGTTTTCCTATTACTGTCATCCTTGCCTTCTTTCTTTGCTACCCCATGTGTGTTCAACAACACACCTGTTGTGTCTCTGCTCCTGCAAAATTCTAGCCCTTAATTACTTACATTGAATAGGAATATTCCATTCTCCTGTGTTTTTTGTTTGTTCTGGGCACTGGTGAATTAAGACCTAGACACTTTTATAATCAACCTAACTTTTTCTTGACATTTATTTTAAACCAAATCCTAATACCAAATTTCCAAAATCTCCAGATTGCAGAAGTATTTTCAAGCCCCATTTTAAGCATGAGTAAAACTGTTCCTTCTTTTTTTCCTCACAGATGGATTGTGTAACTGGCTATTTATTTGAATCTATTTTATATCTACACTCTGACTTATTGCCTTGAAACGTTTACACAAGCAAATGCCCCAATCCTGCAAAGACTTAAATTTAAGCACTGTTTGCCCATTGAAATAAACGAGATTACTCCCACTGTGTAAAAATAAGCACGTGAGTAACTCTTTGCAGGATCTGAGCCAAAGAGACTGTTTTATGGAAAATAATAAAGAGATGTAGTTGATGTTAACTCTATAGGCCAAATTCTGGCCTCAGAGATACATACACTTTTCTTAATGGGAGTAAGTTAACCCTGTGTAGACAGTCACATTCCCCCCAGGAGATCTGGGATTTAGATGCTAGTTGGCCTGCTGGGTTTTCCACCACCACAAAGGAGCACAAGACTTCCTGCCAGATCTTGAATGTATCATGGGGGACTAGAAAGCCACATACCCCTTCACTGCTGCAGAGGACAGACTCAGGTGTCAGGGAGAAGCTTAAGCCTGAGGCGAGGCGATGGAGGCAGCTTGGTGAGATTATAGAAAATTTGGGGTAATTTAGAAAAATTTGGATTAAACTGTTGAACTTTTTCTGATTTTCCAATCCTTACTCCTGACTCCCAATGATTTCAGTGGGGATTGTGTGCAGAATGCCTGTTCTGCAGGACCTGTGAGAACATGGATGCTTTCCACTGTGCTTCATAGTACATTACATTATTCATTACGTAGTGGTTTCATTTAATTTAATAGGGAGATCCTAATAGAATTGTACTGGCTAATTTCTTATGTCAGATTAATGTTCTAGACTAGAAATAGCTGTCTTACACAGATATCTTTATTAAAAGTAACATTACACACTGTTAAATCATGGCCTAAATTGGCACAGTTAAAATACATGTAACATGCGCTTTTTTTTTTATCTCTCTGACACAGGAATTAGCTATAAAGCTTAAAAAGCATGACAAGGACAAAATCAGGGAATACTTCAAAAGAGGGAGCAATAAAGTTATAAAAAGCCTTGTGATATAATGCTTTTTGGCTGCTTACTACCTGAAATTTATCTGCTTCACCCCAAAAAATCTGTGAAATGGGAAGGTGGGTGAAAAAGAAAGGAAAGGAAGAATAGGCAAGGCAATGAGTCATATTCTGATCTGCTTATTTAAAAGTAATAATCCTACCTTTTGTCCCCAGATATAGTCTTCAGGTGTATGTGGTGCACTGCATTGCCCTTAAAAATCATAATCTTTTTTTAAAATATGCACCCTAGCATTAATCATTTTCCACAATGGGGCTTGAATCCAGGTTTTACATGTGATCATTGGTATTCCATTGACAGAATAGGTAAAGTATTTATGTTTGACATCCGATTGACTTGGTATTTTGCCTCTGCTGGAGAGTAGGGCACTGATATTGCCTGGATTCATGCAAAGAAAATTGATTCAGCTCTTCATATTGATGCCTGAAGAACTACTGCCTTTGTTACGGTTTTGCACTTTGAGAGAAAAAACAAGGAAACAACCTAGTCCTACTGCTGTGAAGATTAAAAGGCTTCTTTCTCATTCACTCCATCATCTCTCCCCCCCATTATCTCTCCTCCCAAAAGATGTACTGCTGTTTTAAAAGTGCAACGCGCATTAATATTCTCTATTAACTACAAAAATCCTTCTCCCACTGAGTTCAATCAACTGCAAACCATCCATCCATGTCAATAGCACAGGATCAGGCCCTAATGCTCTATTCTGTAGTACAGTACTAGAGACATGAAGGGGATGCCTTTAAAACTAACCAACCCCAAAATGAGTAAAAACAAGCATCTATGGAGCATTATTGTTTTATATAGAACAGCAGAGGCACAGGAGAACGAACAATATAAACAGGGAGTGGGTTTTTCCTTGCATGTCTTACAATAGCTATGGTTCTTTAAAAAAAGAATAGGTAGAAAGATAAGACATGCATGCCTGATGCTGAAGAAAAGACTGTTTGTACCCAGTGCACTGGAGAAATTGTTCAAGAACAGTTCAGCCATGTCAAAATACGACCCTGTACTGCTGCCAAGGTCAACCAGACCTGTAGTCATCTGCTGAGTTAGTGCTAGTCAGAGAGGTCAAAGCTACTTGTGAATTGCATTAACCTTATGTACCTGATTTCCCCCCCTCCCCCCAAGATTTCTCAAAACTTTTGGCATGTGTGGGCCAAAATCTGAGCCATGGTTTAGAAGCCAAACTTTTTGCTGATGAATCAAGACTCTGACATGATATTTAACCCTTTGCAGGTACTAGTGCAGGGCCTATGCACTGCTTAAGATCTCAGTATAGGGCTGAAGTGGGACTTATATGGTACATGGATTCTGCACAAGGTTGAATTTCTTGCTCTTTTACACACACCTGGGACTGGGTGGCACAAAATACCCCAAAAGGAGATAACAGACCCATGACCCTATTCCCTGTCCACACCAGCCAGTGGAGCACTGTGTCTTTAAGGGCTGATTGAGCTCATAACTAAGACATGCACCTTCAGGATTACTGAAGAAAGTAAGGAAATGGGGGGGGGGGGGGAGAGAAGAACTAAATCCCAATTTGACCCTCATTTCCCCCACCCAGAGGTCAGGAAAGGTAAACCATTTACATCAGAATTCAGCCTCTTCTCTTGAGGCAACTCTAATGTTTACACAGCAGGAAAAAACTCTTAAAAAGTTTCATATCCATGGAAATTAATTGTACAGGTGCATCCTGGAAGGCACTTTACTTGGAGAAAGAGAGAAAACAATGGCATTAAGACATAGATTAAATGCATGATGTTAGTTACGCTTCCACTTATGTAACTATTAACTTATGTAACTTATGTAACTATTCCACTTGGCCTATTGGTAGTAATTGACACACGATGCTGAAAAGCAGTTTCAAACATCTGCTAAGGAATTATATTATTTCTCAAACACCATGCTAAAAATTACTTATTTCCAACAGTAATTTTACAGCAGTGTTATATTTAACAGCTAACTTACAGCATTCTGGAGGTTGTATAAAAATCATGGCCAAGTGACGTAAAAAAAATTAGGCAGTGGTTATAAGAAGTGGTTTAACACTAAGGGCTTGATCTGATTTTTAACATGGGAAGCACATATTGCCATGTACTTTGTATATTCACTTCTTGCCAATTTTCATGTGTTGCAGTTCTTCACGTGTAAAAGGTAGCTGGGAAATCTTTTAATTGAAATTTCAAATGGCATTTTTTTGGGGGGGAGGGGATTTTTTCTTCCATGTTTTGATAAGTTTTGCTCAAGAGCAACATCTGATTTGTAGAATACACTATAAAATAGAGTCACATACTGGCATGCAATATTGCAATGAGCAACTTCCAACTATGATATGATTAGAACAGTTCTCTCTAAATTATTCAAGGGAAGGTTCCCCTCCAGCTTTCCTGGCTGACAGAACTGCTGCCTTCAGACCTCGAGGGTCCTGTTTTTAGTTTCAGTTATTGCTTTAAACAAGCACACATATTAAATAGACAAGGTCTTTATATAGTGCAAATGGGCATAATTTTATTGAAGCCAATGGAGCAAGGCTGATTTATACTAGCTGAAGATCTGCCGTAGGATGTCTAGTCAACAGATGGACATCACCGTTAGTTGACTGGTCTAGTCTTTCCACTGGTTGAAAGATAAAAGAAGAGGATCTAGTTCTACACGTCTAGGGCCTGAATAGATGAAGTTACATTTTGCTTCCGTGCAAAGTGGCAGAAGACAATTTTTCAAAGTTTTCAGAACTTGAAGGCTGCATGCATTTTTTCACTTTAGGAGATGTGTATTCCTTTTTATTTAATAAGCGAGTTTTTCAAATTAATTTAAATTTCCAACATGGAAATAGCAGGTCTGAATTTGTTCTCATTTATGCCCTGGTACAGCAGGAGTTACTGGAGTTACACTGCTTTGGCGGTGGTGGTGAGGGAGAGAGCATAATGGTGCCCACTATTCATTACTAGACAAAACCTTTTTGAGCGGAATGCTCTGGCAAGCTTTACTTTCTTCAATTACTAGTGGTCTCAAGAACTCTTCTATGGTGACGAGGGCTTCTGAGTTTTCATTACTGTGCCAGCCAACATTTACTCATTGAGAATGTGTTTGTATATTTACTGGAACTACAGCTACTGTGCAAGGAAGTTATTGTCCTCCCTCCAGAGTGGTCTGGTTAGAGAGAGGAAGGAGTGATGCAAATATTCAGAATATTCTTGCTCATCTTTTTCCAGTGTGTCTTATGAGCATCCTCTGGCCCCTAGTGAAACATAATGGGAGCTGAGGGGGCTCAGCATCCTGCAGCATAATTCCCTAATAGTGTGTGCATACAATTCTCATTTACCTGGAACAATGGTTTCAAATGTTTACAAAGCTTCAGACAGACAGTGCCACTTCCAGAACTCCAGCTAGAACACACAGTTCTGCGTACTGTTTGACAGTGGAAGCTATGTCTGCAGGAATGTCATGTCTGGTAAGTCTGTTGCACGCTAGCCCTCCCACTTATACGTAATGCCCTCTAGTAAAGCATGCATCGGGGGAGTGGTGTGAAGAGTCTCCCCCATGTTGCATGTACTGCATAGAGGCTGCTCACAATTGTGGTCCTTGCTCTCAGAAAGAGCAGGGATTGCTTCCTCAAAACACCTTCAAACGTGCATGTTGCTGCAAGGGGGAAGGGTGTTGTAGGGAAATACACCTTCCACCGCAGCGCATGGAATTGGCCAGAAGCTGTAGCAGGAGTAGGCTGTGCTATTCTAAAAGATGGCTCTACCTGGGTATTCCCCCTCAATGCTTGGAAGCTATTAGGCACCATCCCTGAGACACAACAATTCCTCCCAGAGAATCCACTGGGGCTGCAAGTAGCTCTGCATTGCCCGCTACAACGAGCATTGCTTAAAAGCACAGTCCAGCCCTTTGTGTTCCAGGTGCTTCACAAAGTCATTGTTCCCACATAGCTCTTATCTTATATCAGATGTCGTAAGAGTCTTTTGCAAAAACCTTGAGTTTAACCCGTTCGTGGAGAGTTTTATATCAAGGACTCATCTTGATAATTCAATAAAAATGCATTTTTAACCACCTTTGGCATAAGAATATTTAACACTGGCTTATGTATTAAGGGTACTTTGAGATGCCTACATACCATTTGCATTAAGGTTTAAACAGATAAATGCTACTTTCTGCATGGACAGTTTTACATTCTTGGATAATTCATCAATTAAGAACATAAAACTCAGGGAAACCAGCTGGCTCACAGCCAGTCAATAGTTTGATGTCCCTCACGTATATGGTGTCCAGAGTTTGTCACCATCTCATTGATGTTCAGGGGCCTGAAGTGTGTAATGCGTTGGTAGCCTCAGGCCATTTCCTAGTCCACATCACAAAAAACCATCGTTACAACTGGTATCCTGCTGGTAGTCTCAACAGAGAGGCCAAGAACTGAATAGGCATGCAGAATGACCCTCTGACACTTAAAAGTGTTACCAGACCTCCAGGTCAAGGTTGAAGGAAAGGAAAGACTTGCATTGCCTCTTCCTGCATGTTATCCATTTAGTGGATAGACAAAATGCTTCATTCTCCAGAGCTATCCATTCAGACACGAAGATTTTCTTTAAAAAGCTTTTTGACAAATGAAGTAGCTTCCTATAGCTTTCCAGATTCTTACACTTGAGTGTCCCCTGAGGACCAGAGGCAAATATTCATGTTGATTTTGAGCTTGGAAAGTTTTTTAGGAACTTGTTTTCTATTTCTATGGGTAATGTCAATGTCATTTGCAGTGACTATACAATTAAAGCGTTTCTTTGTCTCTGTTCTTAGACACATACAATATGCATTTGGAAGGAAGAATTTGATTTGTTGATAAAGTTTCTGACACTAATATAGTCCCCAGTGTGGGGGTGCATTAGTAATTTCTTTAAAAATATAGCTCACATTTCATTAACCAATACTGCGTTTTAAAAGGCACAGATATGGTTGTAGTAGTAATAATATCATAGCGCATCGGAACCCTAGCCCTGGACCAGGATCCTATTACGCTAGATGTTAGAGACTGAAACTATGTGGGTGGTCAAAAGCACTTGTCATTCGACCTCTGTCTCACAATGCACCTAAGGGATGGAGGTACTCTGTGTATGCCCTCACATTATTTTGTTTTATTGCTTGTAAAATAGCATATACCGTACCCGTATCAGGCTGTCTGTATACCACACACTAGCTGTGTTTTATCTAGTTCCATAAAATAAATCAGATAAGAAAATCAAGTTCTTCTTCAGTAATATATCTGGTGATCATTCAGAACAGCAAAACAACATTACTGTATAAGGTATGGCACGTTAGGTGCCTAATACCTTTGAGGAGGAGAAAGTTGCCACTCTTTATGTTAAGTAATGCCTTATGTCAGCATGTAAATAACTTTGTAAGTAATTACTGAAGCATTCTCAAAAGAAGATTAATATATCTGATTTGTTCATCTAATTTAGGATAGAAAGATTTCGGATTGAAACCAAATATGAAAATATATTACTAACATTTATCAGTGCTATGTACTGGGGTGTATATATATAATTATATAGTTACATGGCTGGTATCTATGATGAGCTAAATCAGATAAGATGTTTAATATACAATCCTGTACTGTATGTTCCATGAGATTCCACTCATATCCCTATTTCTGTCAGTTGTAGCTTTGGTGGGAAATTAAAAGTTAATTTTGTCTTTGTCCTTTTGTCTTTTTCCTTATCAGTAGTGCCTACAAGGCATGCTAAAGTATGCTCAAAGTGACCTTCAGTTTACTCATATCATCCTGACACAAAGTGATTTAGTCTCCATACTTGTAATGTTCAGTGTTAAACACAAGAAACACATTCACTCACTAGCAAATATACTGTATTATACTCATACTAGAAACAATTTTCCTGTCCCATAAAAATTTTGAGATTTCAAAACCTTTTCAGTGCCACATCAGGATAAAGGGCTGTTGACATTTTTATTATTATTATTTGCACAACACCCAAAGGTGTGCTAGGTACTTCATAGGGTAGATACGCGATCAAGTTCCTGCCCCACGAGGCTTTAAAAAAAAAATCTTAGAATTTGGATAAGAGAAGGCACAAATGGACAAAAGGGAAGAACAAGGTAGGGATGCACAGAGCTACATAAATAAGACCTTGTGGAGACTGAAGTTAGTGTATATCATAAATCCCAATCCATTTGGGCATAGCTTTCAGAATACTACTAGTCCCATTGACTTCAATGGTCAAAACCCAAGACCATTAATTTCAGTGGGATGATTCATGTACTTACAGCTATGTATATGTTTAAGTACTCTGCTGCATTGGGACCCCAGAGAGCAGTTAAAGCATTTTTTAAAAAAATGAATATATTAATTAGTTCACTTCTTATAGGCTCCATGGTAAAGTGAGTCTTTAGAAAGGACTGCAGTGAAGTGTGGGTGGAAGCTTGGCAAATATGTTCCAGGCATGTACGGTAACATGGAAAAAAATGAAGAGATGATTGTATGAGAAGGAGCTAAAGGAGATATAGAGGCTGGTATCATTGGAGGAGGGTCAGAGGTGTTCCAGGATCAGTGGAATTGGAGTCAGAGGGCCCATGTTCCCCGGAAGAACTGTTATTGAAGGGACACGGAAAAACAGGGATAGTGTTAGGCTGGAAACAGCTCAGCCACATGGACGGAGCAGTGCACAGGGTTTAATAAAGTTCCACTTGTTCAACTTAACCTGCTTTCAGCTTCACTATGTGCTAATGAACCATGGTGAAGTCTCGGAGTTCTCTGAAGGGCAGCAGCTGGCAGTGTGAGCCAGGAAACTCAGTCTGGAGCCCCCCCGAGCTCTGGACACTGCAGACACAAGCATAACCCAATGATGGACCCGGTGTAGGGAGTAGGGTGACCAGACAGCAAGTGTGAAAAATCGGGACGGGGTGGTGGTGGGGGAGGTAATAGGAGCCTATATAAGAAAAAGACCCTAAAATTGGGACTGTCCCTATAAAATTGGGACATCTGGTCTCCCTAGGAGGGAGGTATTTGAACAGTACACAGATCTGGCCATGCAGGAGGATGATGACAGTAGAAAAGTACATTTATTACTTTATCTTACTGGGGAACAAGGCAGAGAGGTCTGCACCTTTCTGAAGCTCAGCACTGCCTCACAGCAGTCCTAGGAGCCCTGGAGACCTATTGCTCCCCAAAGCAGAATGAAACTGTGGAGCAACTCAGGTTTTTCACTAGAGACCAATATGAAGGGCGGGGGCGGGGGGGGGGGGGGGAATAGAGCCCTGTGTTACTCACACTGGCTTCTACATGCAATTTTGGGGACTTGACAGACTTCCTGATTCAGGACAGGATAGTCTGCAGCACTTAGGGTCACCACCTGTGGGAGTGGCTGCTCCAGGAAGGTAATCACATATTAGACCGCTACTTAGATATGGGGTGTGTGGTGAAAGCCTCAAGATAAAAGATGGAAGCCCTAGGAGGCACAACACCCCCAGAACCACATTCAGTGACACAATAGCAAAAGACAGCAGGTGGTTAGGGTTCCATATCCATAGCAAGATGCATTTACTGTGGGAGACTGCATGAGCGGATAAAGATGTGACCCACACTAGGGCAGGATTGCAAAGAATGTGGCAAGTTGAACCATTTTAGCAGTGTGTGCAAGAGCATAAAAAGTTCTGAGAAAGATTCACTTAGACTCGCACAAGAAGGGACTAGCACAACAGACAGCAGTGATCACATCACAATTCTCTCCTTGAGTAGGAGAGCATATCAGGTACAGGCTGTCAGGACAAGAAAGCAACAGGGACAATACCAACCTCTGTGCATACAACCATGTTAACATGGAAATATCCTGTGCAATATAAAAAAAAACAAACCCAAAAAAACAACAGACAGTACCAACTGAAGCTAGTGGTGGTGGATGGTAAGCACCACTGACCTCTCGAGGAAAACAGCCATATAAACCCTGGATTTTATTAGGGTGCAGCATCAGAATTTTATAGCTTCAGGGCAAGAAGCAAAAAGGGGAAGCCCCAGGGAGTATGGAGACAATTTTAAAAGCATATGTGGGATGTTTACAAAGGCAACGGATGACTCAGAGAAAAACTGTGACTGGAAGTAGACCCCGCAGTAGAACTGTGTGCTTTCCACAAAGGAAAATTCCAGTGGCACTGTGTAATCCAGTATGCAAAGAGCTGAAAAGTCTGCAGAACACAGGTATCATAATACCTGCAGAGCACCTGGATAAGCAGCATGGTGGTGGTAAAGAAGCCATCAGGTAAATTACACATTTGCATAGACCCAAAGCTACTGAACTAGGCATTGGAAAGATACCACTATCCACTGCCCCAGTTGATGACATGTAGCCAGAACTTTCCAAAGCCAGAATTTCCACAGTCCGTGATGTGAGGAACAGGTTTTGGCACATAAGCCTGGATGAAGAGTTCAGCATGCTGACAATGTTTGCAGCATCAACTGGTCATTACACATGGCTGTGCATGCCAATGGACATAAGCCCAGCACCAGAGGTGTTCTAGGGAATAGAATAATTGCAGATGATATCCTCATTGTAGGTGAAGAGATCAGTGATACAGAAGCTGAATGAGACAATGAAAGAAAATAAAAATCTTTCCTACAGTTATGCAGGGGCAAGAACATAAAACTCAATCCAGAAAAAATGCAACTGAGACAGCCTGAGGAGACTGAAAGCAGATTTCAACAAAATCAAGGCAGTCAGAAACATGCCAGCTCCAGTAGATGTGAAAGGGGTACAGTACTTCATAGAAATGGTACATTTTTGGTCCAATTTCTGTCCACACCTGGTTGCTGTAGTGGAACCCATACACCATCTTACAAGGCAGAATGTTGAGTCGGACTGCATAGATCACTAGCAGCTAGTATTTGACAATGGATCCCCCTGTCCTGAAGCACTACCAGGCAAGGAGATCCACTGACACTTCAATGTGATACACTAGAGAAAGGATTGAGTGTAGCTGTTTTGTAGGAGCAGCTGGTCACTTATGCCAGCAGAGCCCTGTCAGAGGCTGAACAGGGGTTTACCCAAATGGGGGAGGGGAGAAGGAGTTTTTGTCTGTGGTATTTGGAGTGGAGCAATTCCACCAGTACATCTCTGGCTACCTACTAATAGTGCAATCAGAACACAACCCCATAGAAACAATCATGGCAAACCCCTTATTAGTACTCCAAAGACATTGCATCACATGTTGATGCGTCTCCAGCACTGCCAGGTAGAATTCAGCTAACGTCCAGGACAATTACTGGTGTTATCTGACAGCCTGAGCAGGGCAAATATATCCAGCATCAGCGAGATGGGGTAAGGGGATCAGGACATTAAATCCATTAACTTGCTGTGCTGTCTCCCAGTTTCAACAGCAAAGTGGATGGAAATCAAAGAGGCTACCAGGAAAAGATGTCCAAATACAGGCAGTCAAGAAAGCAATACTAGTAGGTTGGCCAGAAGATAAAAATACCACTAGGAGCACAACCATATTTTCAAATTAAAGGTGAGCTGTGTGCAGGATAGAATCATATTTCAAGAACAGAGAGTTGGTGTTCCACCCTCATTATGTAAGGAGGTCATGCAAAAAACCCCAAAACATATGCCTCACACCCTGGCATTGACAGCTGTCTTAGATGAGAAGGAGGAGCCTCCGCCGAGAGGAGTCAAAAAAGGGGTGATTAGGGTGTGGACTAAAAGTAGTTGCAGGCACAGAGAGGGAAAGACTTTTAGAACACTAGAGATGTTGTGAAAAAAGAATGGGCAGGGTTCAGTGATGGAGGTGTTTCCTTTCATGATGGGCAATGGAAGTAGAAAAGAGAGTTCAAGAGCTTAGGAGCTCAGTTTTAGTTGTGTTGAGTTTGAGATGATGGGACATCCAGGAGAAGCCATCCTGGAGATGACATTAGAGGGGCAGGGAGAAATGCAAAACTGAACAGAAGGAAATAGACCAGGTATGGAGAGGAGAAGTTGAGACTCCTTGGTATACACATGTGAGAGGAAGAGATTTTCCAGGGATAAGGTGTAGGGCAGTGGTTCCCAAACTTGTTCCGCCGCTTGTGCAGGGAAAGCCCCTGGCTGGGCCGGGCCGGTTTGTTTACCTGTCGCGTCCGCAGGTTCGGCCGATTGCAGCTCCCAGTGGCCGCGGTTCACTGCCCCAGGCCAATGGGAGCTGCTGGAAGAGGCGGCCAGTACGTCCCTCGGCCCGCACCACTTCCAGCAGCTCCCATTGGCCTGGAGCAGTGAACTGCGGCCAGTGGGAGCTGTGATCGGCCGAACCTGTGGACGCGGCAGGTAAACAAACCGGCCCGGCTCGCCAAGGGCTTTCCCTGCACAAGCGGCGGAATGAGTTTGGGAACCACTGGGGTAGAGGAAGGAAAACATCATGCATATGCTAGTCATAGTAGTATGCAACTGACTAGCATGATGGAGATCCAGGAATTTTTATAAGGAATTCAGCAAAAAATAAGTATCTTCAATTCACATGAGCAGCTCAGGAAATGGTTGATCATAGAACACAGCTGGAAAATTGGCAATTCACAGTCTAGCTTGTGTTGCCACTGCTGCTGTTTCTCAATCCTTTAAATCTGCTGCCTTCATGTCCTCCCCTGTTGGCGCCACAGCTCCTTATTTCACCAGGCCAAGGCACATAGGTCAGCCACTTGTATGCCAATATAAAAAGGAATCAATTTTAATCCACCAAATAAGACCTTACCACTACCAGAGACCATTAAATGTTGCCGGACTGCTATCCTCCTTCATGTATTCCCCTGGCCTTGGCTACTGAAGCTTGTCTATTTAAAACAAACACATAGTAAGGAGAGAGGGAAAGAGAATGTGAAAATAAAAGACGTTTCTGTGTAATTCACTGAAGAAGTTGTTCGAGTACAGATTAACCATAAGTAAACAAGGCCTCACAGTGCAGGTATGGTCAGTGAATTCTTAGGCTATCATACCTGCAAGATCCAGATCAGAAAATTTTAGTTTTGGTTTTATTCACATTTTTAGTTTTTTCAGTTTTTTCAATTTTGCTTTTGTGTAAATTAGTATAATTTCCTCCTTTGGGAAAGATGGTCTTTATTTTCAATGGTTCTTTTTGGACTTACACATATAGAAGCCTACTCATTTTTGCATTTTATTAAATAACCTCAAAATATTTTGATACTGAATACTGATTTCAGAAAAACCATGGAAAAAAACTGGAAAAAAAATATGCCTCAATTTTTTTTTAAACTTATCTACTTTTCAACTGGCAACAGTGAGAAGTGAGTGTATGAAATAACTAGCAATGCCCACTCAATTCAAGATCTGCATTTAAGCTAAAGCAGCCAAGAATTCTTGTTTGTACATAGCCTGTTGTTAATGGACCATATCTATACCTGGTGTATAACTCTGCTGAAGTCAACAGGGTACTGTAGGGATGAATTTGGTCTATTTTTACAGATAGGTAACCTGCTTCTCCTTCTTTAAATAAAATATCTTATAGTAACAGCATTCACTTTGAGAGTTCACACACTTCATATGGTTTGTAAGGATCTCTTGTTATTTAGATCATGTACAATGACAAAGAAAGAAATCTGACAATTATTTTCAGTTTTATGTAGGATTTACATTCTGACTCAATAACAAAGGGAAAAGATCCTGGTACTGGAATGCTCTCTCTATACAGCAACCTTTAAAGAAGGATTCAGATTTAATTTTTAGGAAAGTACATTAGATATAAGCATAAGATATGTAAAGAAACCCAAAATAGTGCAAAAGGTAAATAAAAAAAAATCAAAGCTGACCTAAAAAGCATCACCTCATTTTATATTTTGTTCCACTTTATGTGGAAGTTTTTCCCTATCTTTTCCTCCACACCATCATTAGCCACCTATCTGGATATCCTTGTTGAAGCTATTGTCATTTGTAAAGATCTGATTTAATAGCAAAATTACAGTTTGGGATCTTTCAGCAAACACACAACTATTGGCTCTCACCAAATCACAAACAAAATATTCACTTTTGTTTCTTTATTACACACATAAATGGTCCCATTACAGACATAGAAGAGTATTGCAAACTAATCTGCAATAAGTTTGCCCCATTTGTTGGCTAATCAGAAATGCTAGGAATCCCTCCCTTGCATTCTCTTTTGTTCTTACCTTCCACCATCTCCTTCCCCTCCCATCCCCATTACTTTTTGTGACTTTATTTACTGCTTCTCTGTTTGCCTCTTCACCTTGCTGACCTACCTATCTCCAGCCCTCCACAGGTTAGACGCTTTCCTTCTCAAGCCTTTCCCTCCTAACTTTCCTTTTCCCTTTATCCAACTCTCTTGTTCTCTCTCACCTTGTTCTTTGCCACTTAGCCTTCTCTTGCTCTCACTGTTTTTCTCTTCTCTGGCGATCTCCCTCTGCCCTTCACTTTTCTTCTGCTCCTCTCTTTGCTTTCCTCCCTGCTGTCTGTTACTTTTCAGAGCTGCCCCATCATTTGGGTTCATGCACAGCCTATTTGTATTTTTTTCAGCCATCAGGACAGTCTCCAAATCAGTATCGTCCTGGAGCCAGGACTGTTACAGTGCTTCAAGCCACCTGTGACCTGACACATTAGTTCCCCCACCCCCCAGGAACAAAAGGACACGCAGCATAAATGAGGCAGGAAACCTTCTTAGCTGTAAACATCTACTATGTGTCAAATAGCGTTTTTTTATTTCTTCCATTTTTCAAAAGGTTACCTTGCAGAATACTGTCAATTTCAGACTTCTGATTCCCTCCTTGCTATGAAGCATCTCTCTACAGTGGTCTAGATATATATTATTTTCTCAAGGAAAGGGAGGTGATTTTCAAATGATAAGTAAGAACAGCAGAAGTCATTGTGTAAATCTAAGTGTGCGTCGTTTCTCCAACTGTACTGAGCATTTTAACTCCAGCTTGCCAATGAAGAGATTACTTTTGTTATTTTTCACACAGGCTTTTTTAAAAAAAACAAGGACTCAAAGGTCTTCTGAACTCTTCCTCTAATAATACCTTGATGGAGTTCTGTTTCTTTCTCTCAGAGCCGACGAAATTGAAAATCATACAAAAATGTCACAACTTAAATTTGTATGATTTTCTTCCTTTTAGAGCTTGACACATGCAAGGAAAAGGAAACCTATTTCACAATTTGTTAGAAGAAATACGGAATACAAAATTTCAGCATCATTACAGCAAATATTAAGTGTTGTTCTTTAGTTCTTCCAAGCAGACTTAGTGCTTGACCTCAAACGTGAGCGCTCTCTCTCTCTCGCACACACACACACACCAGCTGGAAAAATACTTTCTTCCCGAAGAATGCTGAAATTTATCATCCTCTAAACATTACATTCAGCTTTCATCCTTTTATATACATAACAATATTCCTACAGTCTTGTAAAGGTGTGGCCTGTCCCCTTAAGGGCCAGAGGCTTAAAGCTGGCCAGCCCTGTCTAATTAGTCCTGCCTGCTGCACCTCAGAGGAGTGTGGGACCATTAACTGGCTGAGGAGGGGCTGACTGATAAAAACAGCAGCAGGAAGCTAGAAGGGAAGGGAGGAAATACAAAGATCTTTAGGCAGGGAGGCCCAGGATAGACCCTGAGCAAGCAAAGAAAAGATTGCTAAGGTTTCTAGGCAGTGGAGAAGCCTGGGGCCTTATAGCAGAAGAAGCTGCTGGTAGAGGAAACGGAGAGCTAGTAAGACAGCCAGGGTGGGCTAAGAGGAAACTGGAAATTAACTGCTAAAGAAGCTCATAGCTGGTAACTAAGTGATCCTGACATTGCAGATATGAAAGGCCTGATTCTGATCTCACTAACTCTAGTTTTACATAGTGAAGTAACTCTTGATTTACAGTGAGATGAGATCAGGCCCCACATTTCCACCTGCAGGGAAGAACTTGAAGTCTGAGGAGAGTCAGAATTGTTCTGTTTCCTGGTGCTGTGCTCCTGACTGGCTTATAAATTTGTGCCTGTTGCCTCATTTGTATGCAGCTATTGGATCACCAATAGGGTGTTAAATGCAAGTTATAATTATTTGAACGTTGGCCCAGTGTGTCTAAAGACCATCTAAAACGGCAGGACAAAGACAATGGTTGAAAACTGAACTCCTCTGGCACAATGGCACTCTCAACAGTAAGAAGAAAAGGAGGACTTGTGGCACCTTAGAGACTAACAAATTTATTTGAGCATAAGCTTTCATGAGCTACAGCTCACTTCATCACTACATGCAGTGGAAAATACAGTGGGGAGATTTTATATACACAGAGAACATGAAACAGTGGGTGTTACCATACACACTATCACGAGAGTGATCAGGTAAGGTAAGCTCTTGTCAGCAGGAGAGCGGGGGTGGGGTGTGGGGTAACCTTTTGTAGTGATAATCAAGGTGGGCCATTTCCAGTAGTTGACAAGAACATCTGAGGAACAGTGGGGGGGGGGGAACATGGAGAAATAGTTTTACTTTGTGTAATGACCCATCCACTCCCAGTCTTTATTCAAGCCTAAGTTAATTGTATCCAGTTTGCAAATTAATTCCAATTCAGCAGTCTCTCTTTGGAATTAATTTGCAAACTGGATACAATTAACTTAGGCTTGAATAAAGACTGGGAGTGGATGTGTCATTACACAAAGTAAAACTATTTTCCCCATGTTTATTTCCCTCCCGCACCCCCCACTGTTCCTCACATGTTCTTGTCAATTGCTGGAAATGGCCCAACTTGATTATCACTACAGAAGGTTCCACTCCTCCCCCACTCTCCTGCTGGTAATAGCTCACCTTACCTGATCACTCTTGTTACAGTGTGTATGGTAACACCCATTGTTTCATGTCCTCTGTGTATATAAAATTTCCCCACTGTGTTTTCCACTGCATGCATCTGATGAAGTGAGCTGTAGCTCACGAAAGCTTATGCTCAAATAAATTTGTTAGGCTCTAAGGTGCCACAAGTACTCTTTTTCTTTTTGCGAATACAGACTAACACAGCTGCTACTCTGAAACCTGTAAACAGTAAGAGTAAAGCTTGTCTGTGTGGGAGTCAGAACTTTCTCTGGGCTGGTCTGAGCCTATCAACTGAACTACCCCAGGAACTAAGGTCCATCACCAACCCCACCACTTTCTGCTCCAAGTACAGGGTGCAAGGTCTTTGAGCTTGCCTTCTCTTACTTAGCAACAAATATATTGACATTAAAACATACTCACAGGCATCCTGTCAAAGCAAGACACTCCACTGCACACGCTTTTCCTTCCAGGGAGAGGATGAGAGAACTAACAATAAGTGACTGATGTGTAGCCATGTTGCTTAATGAACTACTGGAAAGCTCTCTGGGGATGAGTGCGGTATAAAACTTCCATAGAATAGAATATAACAACTGGCCTTTGGAACAGACACTGCAGCTCCTCTTTCATATATAAAAAGTTTGGTACATAGGGAAGATAATGATGATAATGAGCTGTTTCTACTAGGAAGAGTGACCATAGAAGAGAATAAACTATATTTATTTCTACTAGGAAATGGTGACCGTAGAAGAGAAAAATTGTAAGATACTGTTATCTGTCACTTAGCTGGGCATCAACAGGAAACGGGCTAAAAGACAGATGAGGTATCCTTTTAGTCATGTGTAACAGTGAGAATTTTAAAGGAATGTCAATAGGAATTAATATCTTTGCTAATAGCATGTTTACTTCAGAACTTGCGAGGGGTGGTTTAGTTTCGGGGTCTAAAGTCAAAGAGCTGCTATGGGTTTAGCATACTTCTTTTTCTTAACGAGAATAGTTCACTATCAATCTCTGCCCCATGTAGCTAAACTCTGAGATATAAGCATGAGATGTTCTAGCCCTAACTAATGCTTGTTTCTGAGTGCTCTACGAAAAGAGAGGGATTACTTGGTAGACTAATCAGACATGGTTTACTCTTCTATAGCTCATGGAGGAAAAGATTAAGGCCAAGATTTAAGTGGGAGCCTACATCCGTATATAAGCAGCTAAATAAATGGCCTGATATCCAAAAGTGCTGAGCTTCCATGCTCTTCAGTGGAGTGACCAGAGGATAATCTCGCCCTTTATGTCTCAGAATAAAAGAGCTTCCGAAAATTAAAGGTGTATTATTTTTTTAAGCATGTTATCATAAAGAAGAATTAGAAGCTTTGAAACAGTTAAGATTATATAAAAATACTTCCAAAGAACCATCTGAATCAACCCTTCAAACAAAGGGAAAGAGGAAGAACAGTAGAAAATTAAATGCAAATTTCTCTCCTATTTGCAGATTAATAATTCAAGAACTATATTTATTTATTCATACTAATTGACTGACAAAGTTGTGTAGTGGAATAATTGAAGAGAAACTAATTGTTGTCTCATTTTATTTTAATAATATATCCAAACCTTGGCTATACTGGAGACCTCTTCTTTAATGTGTCCTGATGGCAATCTGCACTGAGACATCATCAGGCTTTCAGGGACTTTAGCAGTTTGCTTCATGTCAGTGGGTGAACCTGCCTTCAGCTGCAGTGGGCCATAAAGTGTGGAGCTCCATTCCCCTTGAAATCAGTCGCTTCTCTTCCTGCTAGCTTGTTCTATTAAGCACCAGATTGTCATTTGTACTAAGGCCCCTTTATACCACTCTAGCAGTATACAAGGGCCTTAATGTAATTTACATAATATCTACTGAAGGATGCTTGAGCAAACTCAGGGTATGCATATAATGCAATCGCAGCTTGAGTAGACATACCTGGGCTAGCATCAGTGTATCTAGGTTGGGTCCTGGAGCAACACCACATTCTGTAGTGTGGGCAATATAGAGCTAGGTAATTACTCACCAGGTTAGTTCACGCTGAAGCAGGAGCTGCTGTGGCTTCACTGCTCCAATATAGTTTAAAGCTAGCTTGGGTATATCTACACAAGCTGCAGTCACCCCCTGAGATTGCAGTATAGACATATCCTGTGTGTCAGTGACAACAAGGCCCTCTGTCTTTATTAAAAATTTTATCAGCAAAAAATATTCAGCTGTGCTGCTATAGCATTTTAAGTGTATACAAGCCCTTGGTTTTGAAGACAAATTTCCTTTCAATCTCTTGCAAGGACTGACAAGCACACCTCGCCACATCCCGTCTTCCCCAGGAAATGCTAAAAGGCGTCTTCCAAAATAACCAGGGCCTGATTCCATAGACACTGACTCTGTAGGTGCTCCAGCCCCACCGGCAGCTAGCTCCTTCCCCTCCCCCCCTTCCAGCACCTCCTGGCCACCAGTGGCCCCACCAATCAACTCCTCCCCTTCCCTCCCAGCACCTCCCACCTGCCATGATCAGCTGTTCCGCAGAATGCAGGAGGCGCTGGGGGGAGGAGCGGGATGGGCTGCACTCAAGGGAGGGGGCAGAACTGGACAGTAAGAGGTAGGGTGGGGGCAGGAAGAGGCAGGACAGAGGTGGGGGGTTGGAGGCAGGGGTGAAGTGGGGGCAGGGCCTAGGGCAGAGTGGGGGTTGAGCACCCTCGGTGCAAGGAGAAAGCCGGTGCCTATACCTGATTCCCTGTAGCCCTGCCCCTTGTGTCATCATATACACCTGTGCAAAATTTGTGTAAAAAGCTACTGCATCAGAATACTGCCATTTTATATGCACTTTGCACAGATGTAAATGACATTTCAAAATTCTGGGCAACAGACAATCATGTTCTCTGTGTGCAGAGCCTTTCATCCTCTATGCTGTTCAGTACTGGAACCTATGGGATCCAGGCAGTGTGTATTCCTCCTCAGAAGCAATACCTGTCGCTCAGCCCAAACTCCTCCTTTTAAAAGCCTCGTTCTTTAGTAAGGCAACCCCTCTCTTCAGTCCTTTTGAGGAGTAGCAGCCACGTGCCCTTCCTGCCAAGAAAACATATTAACCCTTTCCTCCCCTTGCTGGTGGGGGTACAAACACGCTGTGATATGGCTTAATACTCATAATTTTTCTCCAGTAATTTTAAATGATACTTTAATAGGCAGAGCCCCATTCAACAGAACTCTACTGATTTACAACAGTTGTGGGCTTAGTCCTTCCTTTTAATGGATACTGCTAAATGGGAAATACGTTAGTACATTTTATCAATTGAGCGTAGAATAGTTTTGGGGAAGTATTTATTGTTGTTCTTGACACTAATACTGTAAATGCAATTTAAGAGGGAAAATGTATAACATTATTAGTTTATGATAATGTTGTCACTTCTCAGCTTGAACTCTGTCTTGAAATGGGCATTTGGGTCTCATGGAACAATAGATACAGGATGCTGGACGCAGGAATGAGCAGTAGCCTATTCAGAACTGACATTGCAAAAAACACCAAGACCCAGGGGCGGTGGTAAAATATGACGCAGAGGGATCTGGGGCCTGATGCTGTGACTCTTCCTTATGTAAGTAGGCCCTCCTCATTGGAATAATCCCACTGAAGGCGGTGGCGCTCGTCATAGGACTAAATTTTACTCACATGAGCAAGGGTTTGGCTCACACTTAACTGGTTTTCCAAAAGTCCTAGCACTGCTGTGGTTCACTGTAATGCACATGGCTCTAAAAGGTGAATGGAAAAATGTAAATAAGAATAAATTTAAAATACAGGCCAGATTTGGATCCCATTTACAATTCTAAGCCAGAGGAACACCACAGGCTTCAGTGGTATTGCTCCAAAGGTGCCAGCAGTATAAATGTGGGTAGAACGTGGCCTTGTACATGTCGACAAACATTAATAAAACACTTTAATACATAATATTATGTCCCCTGAAATGACAAGAACCAGTTCCTGCTTTTGCTGTGAATTAAATTAAAACTAATCTTGTTTATGAGCAGGACTTTTTTTTCTCCCCTAAGTGTAATTCTCCTGTCAGAAAATAAGGGAAATCATGTTGAATAGACAGTTCCAGGAAAAGTTTGTGGCAGTTGGTTGGTAATGGTGAAGGAGAACTGATTATGATAAAAAAAATTAAGTTGATAAGATAATATGAGCCCAGGCTTCAACATCTGAAGCTTTTTTGAGCTTTATGAAAAATTTAGAAGCATGGCAGCCAGCTGTGAAATTGGAATCCTGATACAGGTTTTACCATCTCTCTTGATGTAGGAATAGAGAATAATAAGAAACTGGTTCTTACATCAGAAGATAGTTCTTCTTTCTATGGGCTCATCCACAAGGGGACATTCAGAAAAGTGTAGGCAAATCAACCAATGGTATCAAGTCAATGCACATAAACTAAAGCACATTAAACCTCCATATGGGTGCTTTCACTCTGGAATAAAATGGCATTAGGCCTTGTCTACACTACAAAATTAAGGCCATGTCTACACTAACACTTAATTCAGTATAAGTTATATCAATCGGGCTGTGAATAAGCCACCCCCCTGAGCGATGTAAGTTACACTCATCTAAGTGCCGGTATGCACAGTACTACACAGACATTGTGTCATGCTAACTACAATGACCTAATCTCTGTTCCTCTCTTGGAGGTGGAGTTGTTAGGTCGGTGTTGTGGGAGACTTTGGGAGCAACATTGTAGCGTAGACACTTACAAAGTTAGGTTGATGTAAGCTGCCTTACGTCGACCTAACTCTGTAATGTAGACCAAGCCCTAGTTTGCTGTAACTCAATACTTCGGATTGTTGCAGGCCAAATCCTGAGGATTACATTACAGCAAAATGAATCCACTTTACTCCTGAATGAGTGCATCAATGTGAGGGTTTAACACGCTTCAATTTATGTGCATTGACTTGACATCTTCAATTGATTTGCCTTAATTTTCCTGAGTGTCCCCATGTAGATATGGTCTAAGTGTCCAATTACAAAGATCATCTGTGTAGGATGGTCACTCACACATTCTTGAAATACCAGACATTCAAGTATTTCTGAGAATGGCGTGACCCTGCCCCCCTCAGTGTGACCCCACATGCACTGTGAGCACGAGGTCACACCAGCAGGGGCAGAGCAGCATGCTTTTCATAGATACTAAGGTCAGAAGGGACCATTATGATCATCTAGTCCGACCTCCTCCACAACGCAGGCCACAGAATCTCACCCACCCACTCCTGCGAAAAACCTCTCACCTATGTCTGAGCTATTGAAGTCCTTAAATCGTGGTTTAAAGACCTCAAGGAGCAGAGAATCCTCCAGCAAGTGACCCATGCCCCATGCTACAGAGGAAGGTGAAAAAACTCCAGGGCCTTTTCCAATCTGCCCTTGAGGAAAATTCCTTCACGACCCCAAATATGGTGATCAGCTAAACCCTGAGCATATGCAGATTCACCAGCCAGATACTACAGAAAATTCTTTCCTGGGTAACTCAGATCCCATCCCATCTAACATCCCATCACAGGCCATTAGGCCTATTTACCATGAATATTTAAAGATCAATTAATTACCAAAATCATGTTATCCCATCATACCATCTCTTCCATAAACTTCATTAAGATGTCCCCCATCTCCTACCAGACCAAGTCTGGTTTTGTCTCAGTACTGGATAGGGGACAAACATTAGTAAAGCAGGCCAGTCCAGTTTTAAACCAGATGAATGCCCTGATTATCTATGTGCAAAACTCCCCCTGAAGTCCATGGGAGTCCCATGTACAGAACAAATGCAGAAGTTGGGCACAGAGTAGGACGCAATACCTGAAGTTTACTTTCATGAAACCCCGTAGGGGTAAATGTTATATTTTACAAGACAGAAATTTGAGCTGAAGGCACGATCTACCAGATCTACCACGTCTTCTACATATAGAAGGCACAATCGGAGGCATATTAGATGTATGTTTACCCTGCAATCGGAAGTGAGACTGTAGCTTGTGTAGACCAGCCTGAGCTAATCTACATAGCATGAGTACAGATAGCAGTGAAGCCACGGCAGCAATAGACTTGAGCACAGGCGAGTCACCCAGGTAAATATCCAGAATCCCAGGAGGAATTGAACAAGGGCTGCACTGCACTTGTTAGATTAAGCTAGTAGGGAGAGCCATCTCCAGCAGCTACCTATCAATTAACATCAGTTATGTTGTTTTATGGTAGCCATCCCCACGTAACCTACCACCCACTCGAGAACACAGAGAGCTCATCCAGTCCGAAAGAAACCATCCCTTGATGGCAGCAGCCTCACCAACTACTGCTCATTTTCCAATCTCCCTTTGTAAAGTGAGCTCATAGAGAAGCTAGCTAAAAATAACTACTGCCAGCTTCATGGATTCCCTCCCAGTTAGGTTTCAGACTGAAGGGAGATAATGATACCGCTCTTCCCTTGTGAGATGTTTTGAGATCTATGCATAGAAAGTGCTATATTAACTCCTGACGATTAACAGTTACCTACATGCAAGAAGGCTTTGTGCTAAATGCCCATGTTACCTGCAGCTACTTGAAGCATTCAGCACATAACTGTAGGGTTATTTCGTTTAAAACAGAACAAATAGATGTCAACTTTAAATTCCATGGGAATGTGGTTAAGATGCCTCAGAGACATGTTATAAGATGTATGAAATATAAGATAAATCTCTATGAGTGTCATATTTCATTACGCATTTATTCCTGGTGTTTTGTGTTAAACTTGGTTTTTTTATCACTGCTTTCTTGTTTTCACTGGTGGCATCGTTTGTCAAAGACTGTAACGGTTGCTGCTTTATTATAGAACTGTGTTACCGGGGAATGCTAATGAGGAGTTAAAAGCAGAACAAGAAGAATGACTCCTGAGATCAAGAAATACTGAATTTGTTCAAAAAAGTTAAACTCCACTCACATTCAAAATTTTGAGCTGAGTACCAATTGCATGACTTTTTTAGCAATTGTTTCTTGGTATTCTTTAAATATGCCATGTAATAAAATGACTATTACCACATTAACAATTCCCTTTTTTTAAATTTAGTGACAAAATTGTTTTCTACATTTCAGACGTTAGCATATATTTTACAGGACCATGACATTACTTATCTTTCTTCCTCCGATACTCTGCATGCAGCTGTGAAGATTTGTCACTATTGGTGGTTGATAATTCAGAACTGGTCAGGAATTTTCTGACAGAAAATATCCAAACTGAAACTGTTCATGGGAAAGGGTTGTTTCAGACAAATCTGATTAGAAAGTTTTTTGGAAAAAAGTTTTGAAATTGTCACCGTGCCCCATTTTGACACTTCTTGATTCAAGCCAACTTTACATTTTAAAATATTAGTTCATTTATATTTAAAAAGGTTAAAAAAAATCAGAGATCAAACCCAAACATTTTGATTGACCTGATTCACTTCTCCCTCCTGTCCTCCTGATTATAGTTTGGTTAAAATTTGAGATTGACTTTTCATCCCAATTCAGGACCGGGAAAAAAAATTGAAATTCTCAGAGAATGAGAGAACCATTTCCTGCCCAGTGCTATTGTTAAAACATTGGAAAAGTAAAGATACAAGAACCACAAAAACAACTGTCAGTGCCTGCAGTGTTTCCCTTTGATCAATGAGAACTCTCATTTTGTTTGTTTCATTACAGTGTGGATGTGGCTTGTTTAATAATTTTGAATAATCCTTAAATAGATATTTGTAAAATACTACCCCATGTATTATTATGGAGGTGCCACAGTGTCTCCCTGGTTCAATTTGTTTTGAGAAACTGCATTTTTGTGCATCATCTAGTGATTGCTCTCCAAATTCATAGTGCTTACTCTCTTGAATACACAATGAATTTTCTAAGACAGTACAGTTAAATCCTTTGAGTAGTTTATGGTTTCTTAAATAATGCTAAATTAGCTATTTTGGAACTATAAGAGACTTGTCAGGGCAGAGCTCCTCTCTGCTTCACTTTTTTAATTTCATTTCCATTGCTTGAGCCATACTTTTCTCCACTAGTAGCCAAGTGACATGTACTACCCCCGCCCCCTCAGACCTCACAGCTACAGCTCACTAGAGATCAGACATGCACTGGCCCTGCCATCTTTTCTCTGGTAACACCCTTATGTCAGCATTCAGGTACGGGGCTGACATAGGTGGTTATGCAAGTCTACTCCACCACTGGAAAATTCACAGATGAGAAATCAGTTTGAATTTCCAGCTGTTTGTTTTACAAGCAGTGCAAAACAAGTGGAATGGGGCCAAGGAGCTGCCCCAACCTGTGTATCATCTAATCCAATTTTGCATGTACTATGTAGGACTCTTGACAATATATAACTTAGCCATATACCTTAGTCTCTAAGGTGCCACAAGTACTCCTTTTCTTTTTGCGAATACAGACTAACACGGCTGCTACTCTGAAACCTAATAAACAGTGTGTGTTTCAGAGATGTTAGTATCTTAGCATAGCTACAGCTGTGAAAAGGGACTGGTGCTATTAGACACTCGGGGTACACTACATGGCAGCTGGGAACAAATCTCCCAGCCTAAGTAGACAGTCGCAGGCTATCTCTTCTGGAGTTAACATGCTAAAAATGATAGCATGGACATTGCAGCATAGGCAGCAGCTCAGGCTAGCTACACCAATACAAGTCTGATCCCCTGAGTCCAAGTTCAGGTGGCTAGCCTGTGCCACCACCTGGGTTGCAACATCCACACTGTCATTTTTAGCGTACTCGGTTGAGTGGTGCTAGCATAGGCCTGTCTATCTGGGCTGGGAGGCATGCTTCAAGCTGCAGTGTGTGTGTGTGTGTGTGTATATATACATATAATATCCAGTGTTTCACATTACAGTGCTCCAGATGTGTGGATCTGAGATCAGAAGCGAGCCCTTACTGCTGAATCTGGAGAGGGAGGTGAAAGGGAAGCAGCTGAGTTCCATATCAGGAGGTCCAGTCATGGCTCCTGTGGTAAGCTTGTCTCCCATTGGACCATTTTGCTGTGTTACAAAGTTGGCTCCTCACACACTTCAGAGAAAGCCAGAGTCATCTTGGAATAATGACACTTCCCTGTGAGATGCATTAATTCTATCCTTGAAGTGGGATTATCCTGCAAAAATTAGGGTATGTCTATGTAGAATTTATAGAAGTCAGTTTTGTAGAAAGTGGTTTTATACAGTTGATTGTCTGCGTCCCCACACAAGTGTTCTAAGTGCATGTAGTCGGCAGAGTGTGTTCACAGTACCGAGGCAACCGTCGACTTCCGGAACATTGCACTGTGGGTGGCTATCCCACAGTTCCCACAGTCTCCGCCGCCCATTTGAATTCTGGGTAGAAATCCCAGTGCCTGATGGGGCTACAACATTGTCACCGGTGGTTCTGGGTACATATCGTCAGGCCCCCGTTCCCTCCCTCCCTCCGTGAAAGCAAGGGCAGACAATCGTTTTGCGCCTTTTTTCTTGAGTTACCTGTGCAGACGCCATACCACTGCAAGCATGGAGCCCGCTCAGCTAACCATCACCGTATGTCTCCTGGGTGCTGGCAGACGCGGTACTGCATTGCTACACAGCAGCAGTTAATTGCCTTTTGGCAGCAGACAGTGTAGTATGGCTGGTAGCCGTCATCGACGTAGTCCTGGGTGCTCTTTTAATCAGGTGCCTGGGCAAACATGGGAGTGACTCAGCCAGGTCATTTCCCTTGTTTTGTCTCGTGGCGATTCAGTCCTACCGGCAGTGCACTGTCTTTTAACCTCCAGCCCTCAGAAGATGATGGCTAGTCGTCATACTGCACCGTCTTCTGCCGAGTACCCAGGAGATGATGATGGCTAGTGGTCGTACTGCACAGTCTGCTGCCAGCAAGATGTATAAAGATAGATGAAGTGGCTCAAAACAAGAAATAGACCAGATTTGTTTTGTATTCATTTTCTCCTCCCTCCCTCCTTTCCTCTGTGAAATCAACGGCCTGCTAAACCCAGTTTTGAGTTCTATCCTTGAGGTTTTGAGTTCTATCCTTGAGGGGGCCATTCAGTTTCTCACAAAGCCACCCCCTTTGTTGATTTTAATTCCCTGTAAGCCAACCCTGTATGCCATGTCATCAGTCGCCCCTCCCTCCGTCAGGGCAACGGCAGACAATCGTTCTGCGCCTTTTTTCTGTGCAGACGCCATACCACGGCAAGCATGGAGCCCGCTTAGATCACTTTGGCAATTAGGAGCACATTAAACACCACGCGCATTATCCAGCAGTATATGCAACACCAGAACCTGGCAAAGCGATACCGGGCGAGTAGGTGACGTCATGGACACAGACTTCTCTCAAAGCAGGGGCCCTGGCAATGTGGGCATCATGGTGCTAATGGGCCAGGTTCATGCGATGGAACGCTGATTCTGGGCTCGGGAAACAAGCACAGACTGGTGGGACCGCATAGCGTTGTGGGTCTGGGATGATTCCCAGTGGTTGAAAAACTTTTGCATGCGTAAGGGCACTTTCATGGAACTTTGTGACTTGCTTTCCCCTGCCCTGAAGCGCAAGAATACCAAGATGAGAGCAGCCCTCACAGTTGAGAAGCGAGTGGCAATAGCCCTGTGGAAGCTTGCAACGTCAGACAGCTATCAGTCAGTCGGGAATCAATTTGGAGTGGGCAAATCTACTGGGGGGGGCTGCTGTGATGCAAGTAGCCAACGCAATCAAAGATCTGCTGATATCAAGGGTATTGACCCTAGGAAATGTGCAGGTCATACTGGATGGCTTTGCTGCAATGGGATTCCCTAACTGTGGTGGGGCCATAGACGGAACCCATATCCCTATCTTGGCACCGGAGCACCAAGCCGGGGAGTACATAAACCGTAAGGGGTACTTTTCAATAGTGCTGCAAGCACTGGTGGATCACAAGGGACGTTTCACCAACATCAACGTGGGATGGCCGGGAAAGGTACATGACGCTCACATCTTCAGGAACTCTGGTCTGTTTCAAAAGCTGCAAGAAGGGACTTTATTCCTAGACCAGAAAAAAACTGTAGGGGACGCTGAAATGCCTATATGTATCCTTGGGGACCCAGCCTACCCCTTAATGCCATGGCTCTTGAAGCCGTACACAGGCAGCCTGGACAGTAGTCAGGAGCTGTTCAACTACAGGCTGAGCAAGTGCAGAATGGTGGTAGAATGTGCATTTGGACGTTTAAAAGTGCGCTGGTGCAGTTTACTGACTCGGTTAGACCGCAGCAAAACCAGTATTCCCACTGTTATTACTGCTTGCTGTGTGCTCCACAATATCTGTGAGAGTAAGGGGGAGACATTTATGGCAGGATGGGAGGTTGAGGCAAATCGCCTGGCTGCTGGTTTCGCACAGCCAGACACCAGGGCGGTTAGAAGAGCACAGGAGGGCCCGGTGCGCATCAGAGAAGCTTTGAAAACCAGTTTCATGACTGGACAGGCTACGGTGTGAAAGTTCTGTTTGTTTCTCCATGATGAAACCCACCGGCCCTTGGTTCACTCTACTTCCCTGTAAGCTAACCATGCTCCCCTCCTCCCTTTGATCACCGCTTGCAGAGGCAATAAAGTCATTGTTGCTTCACATTCATGCATTCTTTATTCATTCATCACACAAATAGGGGGATAACTACCAAGGTAGTCCAGGAGGGGTGGTGGAGGAGAGAAGCACCAGGAGGGGTGGTGGAGGAGGGAAGGACAAGGCCACACAGCACTTTAAAAGTTTAAAACTTTAAAACTTATTGAATGCCAGCCTTCTGTTGCTTGGGCAATCCTCTGGGGTGGGTGGAGTGGCCGGGTGGCAAGAGGCCCCCCCACCGCGTTCTTGGGCGTCTGGGTGAGGAGGCTATGGAACTTGGGGAGGAGGGTGGTTGGTTACACAGAGTCTGTAGCGGCGGTCTGTGCTCCTGCTGCCTTTCCTGCAGCTGAACCATACGCTGGAGTATATTGGTTTGATCCTCCAGCAGCCTCAGCATTGAATCCTGCCTCCTCTCATCACACTGCCGCCACATTTGAGCTTCAGACCTCTCTTCAGGCTGCCACTTACTTTCTTCAGCCCACCACTTACTCTCTTCAGCCTGCCACCTCTCCTCCCGGTCATATTGTGCTTTCCTGCACTCTGACATTGTCTGCCACCACGCATTTGTCTGTGCTATGTCAGTGTGGGAGGACAGCATGAGCTCAGAGAACATTTCATCACGAGTGCATTTTTTTCGCCTTCTAATCTTCACTAGCCTCTGGGAAGGAGAAGATCCTGTGATCATTGAAACACATGCAGCTGGTGGAGAAAAAAAAAAGAGGCAGTGGTATTTAAAAAGACACATTTTCTAGAACAATGGCTACACTCTTTCACGGTAAACCTTGATGTTAACATTACATACACAGCACATGTGCTTTTTGTTCCAAGGTCGCATTTTGCCTCCCCCACCACGTGGCTAGCCCCTCACCCCCCCCATGGCTAACAGTGGGGAACATTTCTGTTCAGCCACAGGCAAACAGCCCAGCAGGAATGGGCACCTCTGAATGTCCCCTTAAGAAAAGCACCCTATTTCAACCAGGTGACCATGAATGATATCACTCTCCTGAGGATAACACAGAGAGATAAAGAACGGATGTTGTTTAACTGCCAGCAAACATACACTGCAATGCTTTGTTCTACAGTGATTCCCGAGTACGTGCTACTGGCCTGGTGTGGTAAAGTGTCCTACCATGGTGGGTGGAATAAGGCTGCCCTCTCCAGAAACCTTTTGCAAAGGCTTTGGGAGTACATCCAGGAGAGCCACAAATGCCAGGGCAAATTAATCATTAAACATGCTTGCTTTTAAACCATGTATAGTATTTTAAAAGGTACACTCACCAGAGGTCCCTTCTCCGCCTGGCGGGTCCGGGAGGCAGCCTTGGGTGGGTTCGCGGGGGGACTGCCTCCAGGTCCAGGGTGAGAAACAGTTCCTGGCTGTCGGGAAAACCGGTTTCTCCACTTGCTTGCTGTGAGCTATCTACAACTTCATCATCATCATCTTCCTCGTCCCCAAAACCTGCTTCTGTGTTGCCTCCATCTCCACTGAAGGAGTCAAACAACACGGTTGGGGTAGTTGTGGCTGAACCCCGTAAAATGGCATGCAGCTCATCATAGAAGTGGCATGTTTGGGGCTCTGATCCGGAGAGGCCGTTTGCCTCTCTGGTTTTCTGGTAGGCTTGCCTCAGCTCCTTAAGTTTCACGCGACATTGCTTCGGGTCCCTGTTATGGCC
The DNA here is from genome assembly GCF_965152235.1 of Eretmochelys imbricata. Classification (NCBI taxonomy): domain Eukaryota; kingdom Metazoa; phylum Chordata; order Testudines; family Cheloniidae; genus Eretmochelys; species Eretmochelys imbricata. Next base: position 177,411,231 of record NC_135572.1, on the reverse strand, counting down.
TCTGTCCTTCATGCCCTGGGAGATTTTGACAAATGTTTTGGCATTTCGAAAACTGGAACGGAGTTCTGATAGCACGGATTCCTCTCCCCATACAGCGATCAGATCCCGTACCTCCCGTTCAGTCCATGCTGGAGCTCTTTTGCAATTCTGGGACTCCATCATGGTCACCTCTGCTGATGAGCTCTGCATGGTCACCTCTGCTGATGAGCTCTGGCCAGCGTGGCAAGCTGCAGGTGACCATGCAAACAGGAAATTGAAATTCAAAAGTTTGCGGGCCTTTTCCTGTCTACCTGGCCAGTGCATCTGAGTTGAGAGTGCTGTCCAGAGCGGTCACAATAGAGCACTCTGGGATAGCTCCCAGAGGCCAATACCGTCTAATTGCGTCCACAGTACCCCAAATTCGACCCGGCAAGGCCAATTTAAGCGCTAATCCACCTGTCAGAGGTGGATTAAAGAAATCGATTTTAAGAGCCCTTTAAGTCGAAAAAAAGGGCTTCATCGTGTGGACGGGTGCAGGTTTACATCGATTTAACGCTGCTAAATTCAACCTAAACTCCTAGTGTAGACCAGGGCTTAGACTATCTAGCATGCCTGTCACTGAAAAATTCAACAGAGTTTAACCTCCAGCAAAGGAACCGTTTTGATATTTTTAAACTTATTTTGTTCATGCCACAATTTATAAATTTAGTTTAAAACAAACAAACAGAAATCTACTATAAAGAATATGTTTCAAGCTATCCTCTGAACTGATAATGTGAGAGTATTCACCACTGTTTAATATTTATGTCTTTCCACCACATAGACAAAGCCAAAACAGAAATTTTGGAAAAGAAAGGGAAGTTTCTGTCTTGTGGAGAGAATCTTCTCTTCTTAATGTTGGTTGGTACCTTCATTCCTCTGCAGACAATAAAATCATGGTTACAAAGAAATACCCACCATAAAACATGTTGCCTTTTTGGGGAGGGAAATGCATATTTTAGAACTCTGTTGTGTAGAATTTTCAAGACAGGTATCGGAGTGTCTTAAAGGCTTGTTAATAGTATTTCAGTTCCTACTTAAAATAGTAAAAGTATTTTGACATATTTCTGGGAGTAGCCAACCCTGTTAGCTTCCACTTAAAGTGCAATTATTCAGGAATATTATAGATCATTATGTGGCTTTGGAGAAAAATCAGTATGTTATAAGTGGCCATTAGTGAAAGTGAAAATGGCAGTAGAACCCCTACAAAAGCACATGTGGTATTCCCATGAATACCAAATTAATTCATTATGATAGCACTATTAAAGTGTTAAACTATTTCTTACCTCATGACAAGACATTTATTTTTTATTGATGAAATATAAATACTTGCTTGTCATAGTTTACAGAAGTGTTATTTTAGAGGTGGGCTTGGGTGAAAATGTTGCAATTTTGACAATGGCTCTTTCGTTGCAACTCAGCTTTCCAGTGATAAAACCTCTCTTCCTTTTCTGTTGGACTGACACCTTGTAGTAACAGAACACTTTACACTTTCCAAGTTCCCGTTGTGACAGATTCAAGCTACAATAGCTCCCTTTCCCCCGCAATAAATAAATAAATACAAATCTTGCTCTGATTCTAGGGGTGGGAGGTGACTACAATAAAAATATGCCAATCTCAGATTGTATATTGCATAGGAGGCAAGAAACCAGCTCCCTCTGTTGCAAAGGTACTCAAAGGAGCAGGCAACAGATCAGCCCTCACATATACAAAAGCTCTCAGCTTTAGCAAAATAATGCAGTCTGTGCTGATGTCCTGTGTGCTTACACAGCAAAATTGCAGAATGTGCAAGTAACTGGCCCCAGCATCATAATAAATAAAAATACCTAGCTCTTATGTCGTACTTTTCATCAGTAGATCTCAACATGCCTTATGAAGTATCATTATCCTCAGTTTAGAGATGGGGGAGAATGAGGCACTGAGCGATGAAGTGAGTTACTCAGGATCTTGCAGCAGGCCAGTGGCTAAGCCAGCCATAGAACCCAGGTCTCCTGGGACACACTCACATGTGCCATATAATTTCTAGTGACAAAGGAACTTTAAAATCTTTGGAATCCTTTTTTGGGGCTGTTATCAGCATTTACTGGGCCAAAGCATTGTTGCCAACTTTTGTGAGTTTGTCATAAGTCTTACAATATTTGTAACTGCTCTTCAGTCGGGTTGGCAGAATTCAATTTTTATTTTTTTATAATTTTGACAAGTAACATTGCTATTTATTTTTAAAAAAATTTACCTATTTAAATTTTCACAGTTGTGCAAAATTAAGGGGTTTAGGAATTTTTCTATTTTTATTTACATTTTCACAGGAAGTCATTGGGGGAATTGGACAATGGCGGGGTCAGACAATTCTTTAATGACAGTAGACAGATCCAAAAAGTTAAAGCTTTATAGCCACTAAAACACAAGCTGTCAACTTCTCATGTCAAAATATAGAAAATAAATATAATTAAGTCAAACTCTAAAGTTCTCAAGCAGCATTTTTCTTGCTTTACCTATTTGTAAATTTCTATCAACAGAAAGTTTTTTTTCTTTCCGTGTATATGGTGAAATTAACATTTACCAACACTTACCAATGAAGACCTAATCCTTCAAAGCCAATCTGAAATCATGCTACTATATGAGAGATTCAGCTTTCATTTTAAAAAAAACAAAAACATATTACGTTTCAAGTTTCTCATAGCTGCAGAGAAAAGCTTGAAAATGCAAACCCCCAAGGGTCAAAAAATCAGAAGGTTTGGTTTCAAAAGAAACCAAATATTTATGTTTAAAATTGATATATTTAATCCAATTTCATGGATGTGGCGGGGCCTGTTTAATGATTTTTGAACACTTAATGTTGGCAATACTGCAAAATGTAAGAATGATTTCCACCGTACACCACCTTCCACTAACCTGTTTCACTGGCTCTTCCTTCCATCCCCTTGCACATGCTCACGCACGTGCGCACACACACACATAATATGCTGTTTCCCACTAACTATTATTTCTCCCCTCTGAGCAGGCACATTGCAATGACGAGGCCACAGCAGGCCTCACTTCTCCAATGCTATCTCACTCCCTTGCCTCCAGTTAAGGCTTCTCTCAGCTTCTAGTTCCTGAGTGAGTCAGGAGTACTCCGAACAGCTGCCTTGTCAGTCCCTTTGCCAGCTGCTTTCAGTGCCTGCTAGCCACCTGCTACATCAAGGCAATTGAAGGAAGTTGGTTTTGCTGCTTTCCTGCTGGTTTCCTACCTAGCCACAATGCCTGGAAGACTATAGGGCAGCAGGAGAGGTCCAGGATTGTTCCCCTTCCTTCACAAAGTAATTGAGTGTACCATAATGTGGGTAAGGAATAAGGCAGCTGCTGGGACCATCACCTTCCCCTCTGGTTTGAAAAGAAGCTTGCGATAAATGAGACACCAAAGGATCAGCAAGGTAGGATCAGATAGGCCTGCTGCGGGGAGCAGGAGAGCATCCTGGAGCAGGGGAGAGGATGGGGGGAAAAGGAGAGGAACAGTTATCTGGGTCTCTGCACCACATGGAGCAGTGCAAAGGATTTCCAGTGTCTGATTCCTCTGCACTGCCACTTGCTTCCAGACAAATATGAAAGTGCAATAGACACCTCCAGTTCTGTCCACGGTCCTCTTCCAGACTGAAGGGTGGGGTTCATTTTGGTTACTTCCACTACTATCTGATATAGACATGACATACAGGAGTGCTGGTTTTAAAAGGCTAATCATTTCCTGGCCCCTTTCACATAATTTTGGATAGCCTTACGGATGGTTACACACCATCAGGTGGCAGAGGTAAGTATCCACATTGACTCCACTGGCTTCTCTTACAGGTAGAGGTGGTCAAAAAACAAGGAAATGATTTCGTAAAAAAATTTAAAATGTCAAAGTTGTTTGCATTACACATGGCTCAAAATGGACCCATTTTATAAACTTTTTTGCATATTTTTAACCCAAGTGTCCATCAAAATCTTTAAAGTTTTTCATTTCTCAAAAACCCAGTTTTCAGGGGGAAAAATGGTTTTCGGTGAACAAAAAATTATCAGTAGTGATTTTGAAAATTATTTTGGTAAAAATCATGCTTACAAACTTTACAGAAAATTTCTCAAAGGGAAAGTGCTTATAATGTAGACAGTTTTTTTTCTGCAAAAAGCTCTTTTTTTAAAAAAAGGCCATTTTTCAGCAAATAGTCTTTGTGCAGAATTTCAACCAGCTCTCATTATATGCAAATGAGCAACTGAGTCAGTTGCAGCAGCCCTCAGGGGTACAATACTCTTAGGGCTAATTCTAGTGATGCCGCTGTCATAGCTTTTGTCTGATCTTAAGAAAATGGTATGCAGCACATTCTTTACTCTCCGTTACTCGTGCAATCATAAGCAAAACAACCCCCAGCTCAATCACCCGATTCTCCACCCCTTCTTGTTGCCCCACCTGACTGACTCAATCACTGGACACCCCCTACCTGACATCCCCCAAATCGCATCTTCTATTAGTGAAAGAGAACTCCACAACATTTTCTGAATTTTGAAAAATTTGACAAAAGAAAAAATGACTTTTTCACAATTTTTATGCTCTCTTTTAACACCAATTCTGATTCACGCTTCATAGCTCATTAGTAATGCAATGAAATGTATCCCAATAAAATCCTTACACCACACCATCCCATATACTGTACCATAGATTTAAGTTTTGAGATCTATGTTTAAGTGCTTAAAACTGATAGGTGAAATATGCATGTGTATGACAGTAGTTTCTTTGGAAACATTTTATAAAAGTAGTGTGTTTTAATGAGGGATTTGAATGGTGAGAGGCTTGTAGCTTGGGGTCATGGAAAATAGAAAAATGTCTTAGACATGAAAGGAAGACTAGGAAAAAGCATGGAGACCATCACCGCAGATACAGTCCACCTGCATAGCCTTGTAGCAATGAGAACCCCTTAGATATCTAATGATTTTTGCCTTTTGTGACAATTCTGTAAGAAACTTCAGTGTTGCCTTGGTCTGAATAAGTGTCTCAAAAGGGAATAGCTGGTTGTGAAATTTAGTAAAATTAGAGCCGTCTGTTCAAGGCCCACCCTGCATCCTTCTTGGGAGGGTTTGGAAGTACTTTGGCCTACTGAGGCCCCATAAGACTGATGATCAAGCTTTGGTATGCTTTTAGCATGCATGTAGGAATTTTTATTGTTTTTTGTATGTTTTCTCTGTAATGCTTTCACCTTAAGAATAAATGTACTTACTTATACAGAGCTGTGGGTAACTTACAACTGCTGGCAATTACGCTGTTCATAAGCTTTTGAAAGGAAAACAAAATGCAGATGCCGGTCTCTCTAGGCAGTCTGGCTTGGTTGGAACATCACTGCATAGGCAGGGAACTGTGCAGTCTGGAAAAACCCTGCTCAGGAGGGACAGAGAGGTGGGTCTCCACTCAAGAGAGGCAATGGCTGAGAAGCTGGGAACCTAGAGCAGGTGCCTTGAGGGACTATGGATGGGGAATACAGGTGCAGTTGCCCTGAAGTGTGACAGATATGACTGGGTTAAACTAAATACAAATAAGCAACTTTAAAAACTACCCTGCCTGCACCCATTAAATGCTGGTAGTTTCCAGACTCCCAGCCAAATAAATGTACGTAAGGTAATGTGTATCTAGTGTGTATTGTCAATGAATGGTTACCTGACAAAAGCACATTAATAATAATACATAGCTCTCATGTATTGCTTTTCATCATTAGATCTCAAAGCACTTTACAAAGGAGGTCAATATCATTAGCCCCATTTTATAGATACAGAAACTAAGGTGAAGTGACTTGTCTGAAGTCACCTAGTAGGCTAGTGGCAAAGGCAGGAGTAGAAACGGGTCTTCTAAGTCCCAGTCCAGGGTGTCATCCACTAGGCCACACTGGCTCTCCTTTGAGGCAGATTGTTCATAATTACAGCTAAGTACTGTAGAAAGTTCAAATCAGATTATAATGTTATGTATCTCATCTGTCATGGGTGTCAAAATTTTGCAGCTTTGTAGGGCACAATAGCAACTGAGAAGCTGCAAGGTTTAGTGGTTAGGAAATCGAGCTGGAAGTCAGGAGCTCCATTCCTGCTGTATGACTGTGGATAAGTCACTTCATTTCTCTATGCCTTTGTTTCCACTTTCACCCAGTCTGTCTTATTTATATAGACTAAAACCTCTTTGGATCAGGAATTGCCTTCTGCTATATGTTTTTATGGCAGTTAGCACAATGGGGTTCCCCTGAGGGCCTCCAGGCACACATGCAATATAAATAACTAATGAGAAATTTAAAAGAAGGAAAAACCTGTTACTGTGCACATGCAGTTTCTCATTTTTGAATAGGATTAACTCAGTTAACACATCATTTTGTAATATTTTAAAAATCAAGAAAGGCACCAAGCCAAAATAAGGAATAAGGGCTACGTTTTCAGCTTGGTGGGCAATGGATCAGATGTACCGACTTCTTTAACTCTAGCAGGATAGTACAGCTAATTTCGTGTACATTGTGCTGAAAAGGTAGTCTCACTTTATGCCAGCACGATGTTGAAAGAAAAATATATTTCATTACAATTAAAGAAATCCAAACAAACAACCTAGAAACCTAAGGCATGATACTTTCGATAGAATGTAATGAAGTATAATGCAATAGTACAGTGATTTTTTTGAAATTTGACTTGGAAAACAGTACACTCCCAGACCATAGCTCTGTTGCAATTGTAGCATAGATGGCTCCTGATTTGTGAGATTAACTGACCTATTTAAATGTATTTCCCTATTAAGAGGCTTGATTACCCAGGACTGGCCAATCTTATCCAACTCAGTATAGAAGCATCACCTCTTAACTGAGATGATAACATCCAGCTTGGGAGGGGTGATTTATTGCAACGTGATAAGGATGCCAGGAAGCAGCAAACATACAAAGGGGGAAAGGGGGAAAGGGGGGAAGGAAGGAAGGAAGGAAGCAAGCAAGCAAGCAGGTGTGAAACAGTGTTTGGAAATATCTGGCATTCAAAGACCTTGTTTGGGGAAGGTCTCGCGTATGTTAGTGAACAGTACATTTGGACTATTTCCTGCATATCCTAATAAGGAAAGAGCTTAATTGGGAATTAATGTAGCTTAAAACCAAAACATTTCCAAGGTTTTTGGAATTGCTAAGGAACATACCTAAGATCCCAGCTACACTAAAACGTAAATAAATGTTTTGTAACCAGGTCAAGAGACAACTCTGTAACTGACTCAGTTATAATTATAGTGTAGCTCAGGCCCTGACTCCATTCTAATTGTACAGTATGACGGGTTCTTGCATGAACTAAGTGTAGAAGTGCTTGGCTAGAGCAAGACCAATTCTAATATCATAAACATAACATTAAAAATCATAATTACAGACACTGCATTTAAGACCTGGGAATGTAACCAGCACAGGCTGATTTCTGATGACCTAGGAGTAATTGATTCAGTTCTGGGGTGTTTAATGAAGCGGCTGGACTATGTGGTTTGCAAAAACTGAAAATGTAGCTAATGAGTTGTGTGTTTCTTGTAGATGGTGGAAACATTTTTTTCAGGATTAAGGAAATAAAGAATAATACAGAAGAGAGCTTCACAGAACGGTTAACAGGCTAAGTTTGGAATCTCAGCCAGAGTGCACCTTTCGGGTTTCTGCAGTTTATATCTCTCTGAAATAGGCATCTGTTCACTGCATCAAAAGGAACAGTGTTTCTTCATATCCAAAACAATGTTTTTTAAATCTGTTTGCCAATACAATAGATTCTCTTTAGTTAAACACTTGCTTCAAAGAGCCAAGTAGTTCAATTATCACCCCAATTATAGCCTCCGTCCCCCATTTCCTATGTTTATCCTTCCCCTCAGTAACTTACAACTATGACCAGAGTTAATAATAATGCTGGGGCATTTGCTATATGCCTACAGCAGAACTTTGTCACTGTAGGCTGTTAATTCAGTATCTACTGAGGTTTGGTTTAGTAGTTCAATTATTCTTTCCATTTGATTTTCCTTTCTGTTTGTGGTTAGAATGCAATCCTTACCTGAAGCTTTGAAATATAGACATCCTTTTCCTGGTTACTATAGCTGTGTGCTCGCTCCTGTCCAGTAGTACTATTTAATGATAGATGTGATTCCCTTTGGCTACCGGTAATATGTTTGCATAGGAGAAATAATGACATGAGATGTCTAACTAGTGTTGTGATATTCTAAGACTGTGATACTAGCAGCTTTATTTCTCATCCCTAATAATCATTATTATTAGTATTGTAATACCACCTAAGAGTCCCATTATGGGACCCCATTATGCTAGACACTGGACAAACACAGAACAAAGCAACAGTCCCTGCCCCAAAAAAACTTAATTACAAATCTAATTCAGTCCTGTCTTATAATTAATGCTAAATGAATAATTTTCGTGTGTAAATTTCCTTAAACTTATTTATTACTTGAATTTATTAGAAAAAACATTTTGTTTAGGTCTATGGCTTTGGGCTTAATCAGGATTGGTCAAAAAAGCACAAAGTTGTGTTTCTATTCCTTGTTTGGATGAGTGAACAAGCACATCCCACATAAATACATGTGTGTGAGAATTTAAAATTCTATTTCCAAGAACACTCATGCATGTGACTTTGAAATTTGTTTGCTTTGAACATTTATACCAGTAAAACTTGATCACTCGAATATTCACAGATAAGAACTTTAAAAGGTTGTGAGACTGGCCAAAGCAGGATTAATTTTAAAATTCAAATTTTTGCAATCATTTTGCATTAGTTACCCATCTCTAGCTATGACAAATTTGCAGCTACTTAAACCCTCTCCCCATCTCCTGTTGTGGTATTGTGGACTGTGCTTTTAATGGGCAAAGCATAGTGAAACTCTTGATATAAACAGCTAGTTGGAACCAGAGCTCTTGCAAGTAATTTAAGCACTAAGATCCTGACCCTCAGTACTGTTTAGATGCCTAATTCCCACTGATTTCAGTGGGAGTTAGCTGTCTTTGAGGATCACTGAACACTACTCCTGTCATTTCCCTATGTCTTTAAAAAGAAAACTGATATAAGCTCTTGTGAGCATTTATTTTCTCTTCCCTTTTATTTCCCCCAAGAGCCCTCTTCTCTTTCTTCAGAGCCAGAGACAGGGCATATTTCTCCTAATGTTATCCACTAACTCTGTCCTCTCCTCTCTCAACTCCTGATTTCTCTTAGCACTTGTTTACATGGGGGAAATTGACCTCAATAGCTATTCGAAGTAGGCTAGTCTACAACAGCTGTTCTAGAATAGAGTGTCCACTTGGGGAGCTCTTCCAGAACAAGTCACTTTTACTTCAGAATAATTAGTGCACTTCCAAGGCAAAGTATTTATCTTGGAATAAAGTGACTTTTATTCAAGAATAAAGTGTCCAGATGGAGAGCTGATCTGGTCAATTTCCTTGTGTAAGCAAGCCCTGAGGCCCAGATACTCAAGAGATATTTAAGTTCCTAACTCCCATTGAAATCAATACCTTACAAGCTCCCCCTCCATCATCTTCAACTACTCTCTCTCTCTCCACTGCTTTAGAAACACACTGTCATTTCCCTATCATCCAAAAACTCTCATTTGACCCCAACTCCGTCTTCAATTGCCAACTCATATGTTCCTTCTCCTTGCCACCAAATGTATTGAATATACTATCTGCTCCCACTTTTGCAACTCTCTCCTTGATCCCCTTACATCCTCCTTTCTGCCCCCTCCATTGCACTGATGGCTCATTCTAAAGTCAACAATGATGTTTCCGTGGCCAAGTTTGAAAGCTTCCTTTCCATCTTTCTCAGTCTGACAGCACACTTTCTCCTCCTGCAAGCTGTTTCTTCTCTAGTCTTCAGAAAGTCTGTACTTTTCTTGTATTTATTCATGTCCGTTCCTCTGGGGACTCCTCCTGCTCCCCACTCTCCATAAGTATCTCTCTGAGCTTCCTCTTTTTGGCCTTCTCCTTTTCACTGTCTATACTTAGGCAACCTCATCTGTTTTCAGAGCTTTAACTGCATCTTCTAGAGTGATGACTTATTAGTCTACTTCTCCATCTTCACTTCTCCCCTCCTGTTCAGACTAACAACTTGGATCTCCAACTGCCTCTCTGACATAGCTTCCTGTTAAAGGGGGAAAAAAAGAACTGAAAGGCAAAGGAGGAGTGTGTGTGTGAGTTAAGATAAGAGACCCCTGTGCTTTCTGTCTCCCTAGGTTCGACCTCCTTATCCAGTGTCAGTCATCTGGTAGGATCCCTTCCCTTGCAAAGAAGACCCCTCCCACCCTGAATAATGAGGAGTCAATCAGTAAAGGTAAAAATCAAATAAAGTCTATTGAAGGGTTTATAACAGAGTGGGGCAAATAAGAAGGGGAATAAACAGCACATGATACAATACAGTGATTACCTCCAAACTCAACCCTAAAACAGATATAGATATATAAAAAACCTTCTTCCCAGATCAAAACGACAGCCGATGCTTGAGACCTCAATCCTCTGGCTAATGGTAAGCCTTTGGAGAGGATCTCTAAGGAGTCCCTTAATGTTTCCTCGAGACCACGGGCAAAGCAGGTGTTGCGTCCAGAACGGCGGCAGATGATGACAAAGGGTAAGTGTTGTATCATGTCTTCTCCTTCTCTCTTTCTTGCAGGTGAGGAAGCTGTTGCAGGAAAATCCCTATCCCTTCTATCACTAAGATGGATAGATGCCTGCAGGTAAGACCTGTGGCCCATGACCGTCACTGGCTGCCACTCAGATGGACAGCAGCTGAGCAGTGCTCGGGGCGGATTTATATAATTTGGCCCAGGAAACCCCGTTAGAAGAAGCAGAAAACCCCTTCTGAAAAACCCGGTAAAAGGCGGTAAAAACCAGTTCTATCCAGAAATTGTTTACCACTTCTGAAGAGAAATAAAAGAGCGGGAAAATAAATCTATAGCTCACATGGGCATAAAACTCCATTTTGGAACCAACATGGCTTCCTGTGATTACAGAACATATGAAAGCAAACCCAACCTAACATTCCTGAATGGCCTTCTGCCAGTACTAACTTAACCGAACAAATAGGGAAAATCACCTCTTCAATCCCCTTCCTTTCTCCTTTTCCCCTCTACATTGATACTACCACTAAGTCTTGACAATTTTTCCTCTACATCTGTCTGCCCTTCTCCATTGTCTCTGCAAACAACTATTGAGATTCTAATAAATTCTACCTCAGTCCACCCAAAGTATCACCTATTTCACCTGCTACTTGGGTCATACCCAGTCCCTCTTCAAGTCCCTTCTCTGACCCTTTGTATCAAATTTAAGTTCTTCATCATTGCCTTCAAGGCCTGGACTACTTAGTTCTTGCCTATACCTCCGCCTATTTCATTTAATCTCCCCACTGCTCTGCCCAAACCACTTGACTAACCGTCCCCTTTGTGACAGATTTCAGAGGGGTAACCGTGTTAGTCTGTATCAGTAAAAACAATGACGATTCCTTGAGGCACTTTAGAGACTAACATATTTATTTGGGCATATGCTTTTGTGGGCTATAACCCGCTTCATCAGATGCATGGAGTGAAAAATACAGTCAACAGGTATAAATATACAGCACATGAAAAGATGGGAGTTGCCTTACCAAGTGGGGGGTCAGTGCTAATGAGGCCAATTAAATTAGGGTGGATGTGGCCCATTCCCAACAGTTGACAAGAAGGTGTGAGTATCAGCAAAGGAAAAATTATTTTTTGTAGTGACCCAGCCACTCTCAGTCTTTGTTCAGACCTAATTTGATTGTGTCAAGTTTGCAAATTAATTCCAGTTCTGCAGTTTCTTGTTGAAATCTTTTTTTGAAGCTTTTTTTGTTGAAGAATGGCCACTTTAAAGTCTATTATTGAGTGTCCAGGAAGATTGAAGTGTTCTTCTACTGGTTTTTGAATGTTACAATTCTTGATGTCTGATTTGTGTCCATTTATTCTTTTGCGTAGAGACTCTGGTTTGGCCAATGTACATGGCTGAGGGGTATTGCTGGCACATGATGGCATATTTCACATTGTGAATGAGCCCCTGATTGCGTGGCTGATGTAGTTAGGTCCTATGATGGTGTCCCTTGAATAGATATGCGGACAGAGCTGGCAACAGGGTTTGTTACAGGGATTGGTTTCTGGGTTAGTGTTTCTGTGGTCTGGTGTGTAGCTGCCGGTGAGTATTGATTTGCTTCAGGTTAGGGGCCTGTCTGTAAGTGAAGACTGGCCTGTGGTCTGTGAGAGTGAGGGATCGTCCTTCAGGATAGGTTGTAGATCCTTGATGATGTGCTGGAGAGGTTTTGTGTCTTTTTGTGTCCTTCTCCCACTTTCATGTCCTTATATTCTATGAGGTGCTACAAATCTAGAACTTCTTCCTTGGCCAAGTCCAGCAAGCTTTCACTTATGCCTCCTTGAAACAATACTTTGAAATGACCTATGTACTCTAATTCCCACTCTTTGGACTTTAGAAATTAATAGTGATAATAAAGATAACTTACGGCACTAACCACATGCAAGCTAAACTTATTCACTTGTCTTTTTGTTGCATTCCTTCTTCTATAGCTTACTTATCAATTTCATTTTTGATTATAAGCTCCTGGGATAAGGGCCTTGTCTCTTGTGTGTGTGTCTGTAAAGCACCTAGCATACTTTGGGATGTATATAAATAACCATCAAAATGTCATGAAATTGAACTAATATTTAAAGCTTTGTGAAATTCATTTCCTCTGACTTCAATGTTCCATATGAAATCTGGCATGCAATACAGGAACAGGGAAAGTGGAAATAAACAAGACCATTCCACATACCTGCTATTGACTATCTGTTCATCGCTCTAACAAAATGGTACAGCCTGCCTCTCTTTGTAGAGGAGGTCTTTGACTTGATAGGGAGGTGGAATTGCATTTTTTTTTATTGCAGGGCTACAGAATTACTTTTGATTCTGCTTTTATTTCTTAGGAAGTATGGAATAAAACAAACATTTTTAGGTGGATTTATATGATACCAGTGAGATAATGTAGATGCAGGTAGATGCAGTGCTGCCAAACTCAAGCATCCAAAAATCAGGAGTCAATCCTCCCCGCCCTCCCAATAATTATGAATGACTTAAAAATCATGAATTTTAAAATAATAAGTTTGGGGTTTTTTTTATTTGCTTCTGGTTTTCAAGCCTTTATGGTTCACATGTTCAAGCTTTTCTCTCTGAATCCACGAGGGCTAGAAACTTACTTTAAAAAAACAAAACAAAACTGAGATTCTTACATAATCAGGAGTTCAGGCTTTAAGAAAAACACAAAACACTGAGAGATTTGTGATATCGCAAAAACATGGACAGCACGGAGACCCTGGTCTTTTAAATCACTCAATGGCTCCCTTGCCCAAGATCATCTGAAATTGTTCTTCATGATGGGATATTTTCTTTCAACTTAAAATGTGCATCTCATATTCATACTTTTCTCAACATGAAAGTGTAAAATGACTTTATTTTTAATTTTGTTTTTAAAATGCTGTTATATTTGTGATGTCGCCTGCATTCTTGTTTCAGACTTTCACCTGGAAGTGATTGTGTGACTTATGAGCCAAAATTGAAGGGAAAAGATACGTTGCTACTTACAATGTAGACAGTTTGCTGCTTTCTCTTCAGCACTGGCCTCTGAATAAATATACACAGTAGTGCTGTAAGCACCTTAAAGTGTGTTCCTTTAAAAAAAATATCATGGCATAAAAAGGGTTAACTTTAGACCCAGACAGTCCCCTGCTGATCTGGTAATGAGTAAGCAATGCAGCTGAATGTCAATAGCTTGTTGTGAACTTGGGTAACCCAGCTGAGCTCTGAGCTTGCCAAAGCTAGAGGCGGTAATCAGTTTGACCTCTGTGACCTTCCTGAGGCTGTTCTGTGTCCAGCATCTATAAGCCTGTTTACATAGACTACTATGTGCTGCTTGCTTGAACGTGAAACCCTTTTATAACAACTATGTCTGAGTCAGCTGTAGGAAGTAATCTAATATATTTTAGTCAATAGATATATGTTGTACAATATAGTATATGGCATTTGTTTCGAACTTGTAGAACCATCCCCTGGAAATCGTTTTAGGATTTCCAGGAACAGCTATGGTATCTGACCTTCAAGTGTTATTAAAAGAAATCAAAGGCAGTCTGTCAGAGCTTTGCATTTCTTAGTGGAGTTATATTTCATGAAGTGCATACACATTTCTGAGCTTCACAGGTTCTTTATTTCTTTACTTGTTTATCCTCTGGTAAGTCTCTATTAAGGGGGACTTACTCCTTTTACTGCCACTTGTTTATCCTCAAGGTTGTTGTTTTTTTTCCCTTCAGTTGAGAAGCACAGGGTCTCCCACACACTTCATATGTCTAGCTTCTTGGAGCTACAGCATATATTGTTTGGATAGCAATCTTCCAGTTGTTCATTTTCAGCATGGAAGCCCTTACTTAGCTGATTTTGTGCCTTATTGCCATAGTTTTTGACTCCAACTAAAAATCTACTTTGTCCCTCTATGAAATATCTAAATTGGTTCATGCAAAAAGTGCAAAGGATGGTGTGAATGGTGAATCTGTTATTAATCCTATTACTGAAGGATTAAACTGAAGTTCTGCATGAGCAGGAAAGGCTGATTTGACTGTTTAGAACTATAACTTGCTGCTTCTTTATGATTGCAACGTTTATTGCAGATCTCATTTGGTGATTTGCATATTTGGTCTCTGAGGAAATCAAGGTTAAATATAGAGAGAAGATCCTGCTGGCTTGAACTGGTAACATTATTATATACTTCAGCTCTGCTATAACTTATACACAATAATGACTGATTTTTAGTTTTTTGCCCAGCAATAACTACTACCTATAATACCCATACTGTTAGCATACGCTTTATACATGATCTTTACATGAACTGCACTGGTGAACCAAATAGATAAACATACCTTGTTTTTTCAGAGTACCCTTGTTTTTATAGGCTAAAAAGATAATGGAGGAGCAATAGCAATGTTAGCCATTTGCATTGCTTTTTCAATTTTTTTTTAACCAAAACACTATTATTACCCTTTCCTAGGCTATCCCATATGGTTGTATAAGCTTCTTCTTTTTTTTTTTAAACTCTTCTTGTTTCTATATTAGGATTTAGCATTCTGCTTCTTCTGTGATATTAAGAGAAGACCAATACATTATTAACATTAACATTAGTGTGAGACAACAGATGGCAAAGATTACTTGGAAAAAGTCTTCACATTAACATATTGTGGCCCTAATCCCATAGCAGGTTGGGGCGGTTTTGTGCTGCTCACAACTGATCAGTCCTCCCTGCATAGGGGAACCCTTAGGTAGCATAAAGCCACTATTGTGGCTCCTATGCTGTCTCCCTCCCAGCACTGCTGTAGGGGGTGTATTGGGATAAAGAGGAAATGGCCAATGTGTCCTATTCTCCCAGCAATCCCTCATTACTGGAATGGCTCCTTGAGGTGCTTGGCAGTTGTTGCAGGTTAGACCAGCTAATTTGCACCAGAGACAAATCAAACACCAGAATGGCCTGGGGTTTGGATGAGCATATAAATGGCTTAAATCCACTGTTCTACCACCTCCTGAACATTCTTGAACATTCCTTAGCCAAAGCTGAGGATCAGGGGCACTGTGCACAGCATTGTGTGTGTATACACACAGACTCATACTCAAATACATAGAAATATCAATTTTGCGCTCTCCTTGAGCCTACATTAAACGAATAAAACCAAAAATACGTACTGACCATTGAGTGACGGCACATACTGTATGTTTCCTACTTATTTTGATAAAATCTTGAACTAATGAATTCAGGATCTTAAAGTTTACAAGTCCATTAAAATTTGTATTAAGCAAATAAACAGACATTTTCTATTTAAGAGTAGACGTGGCATACTGCTGTAGCTAGGTAACATCACAACAGCAGCTTATGCCTTTTACTCTTGGTTTGGGGTTCTCTCTCTTTGTTTATCCTACACACCACTCTACCCACTCATTTCTTGAAGGGAAACAACTTTGTGTCAAAACCTCTGCCTCTGAAAGAATGTTTGTAGTCCTTCAGAGATTTATATGGAGGGCATTTTCACATGGACTGTTATTCCTGACAATGGGGTGTCACTGGTGCACTTCAAGGAAATATGTCATGGTGACTAAATGTTATGACATGTAACATGATTTGTTCTCCAGTGATCTTAAAATCTCCCCCTACAATTAAGTAGTGAAAATTTAAGCACACAATATCGTTGTCAAAATTTCTACAGCTTTGGGTCCAATCTTGGCCAGACTGAAGTCCTGTGTAAAACTTTTGTTGGTTAACCAAAGAGCACAATCCTGCTCATATTATTGAAAATTCGTGTATTTACTGAGAAAAGAACCTTAATTTTAGTTGCATTGTTTTCAGAATTGAAACCTGTATTCCTACAACCCCACAGTGCATGCAGGCTCATATGCAAACAGCCATAGTCAAGTTAAAGGCTGTGTTCTTAAATGAAAGAGTCTAGGTCTGATGGTAGTAGAGTGAAAAGGTAAATGACTTCATCATTGTCATAATGAGTATTGTTACACTGGATCAGCTATCCGAAATCAGTCTATGGGCGCCAACTCCTGCCCCCTAATAGCACACAGAGCCCTCAGATATAACAGTTTATAAATTGTGTTGGCAAGTACAAGAGCTAACTGGAATCTTAGGCAGGCTTTATATTTCAGAAAGTAATTTTTAATTTTTTTTTTAAAGTTCTGTTTTAGGCACCTATGCTGGTGTGAAAATTTGGTGCCCATGAAACTGAAGGCTTAAAACAGGGATCAGCCACCTTTGGTTTATTTACCTGCCGCGTCCACAGGTTCAGCCAATCACAGCTCCCACTGGCCGCGGTTCACCGTCCCAGGCCAATGGGGGCTGCGGGAAGTGGCGGCCATCGAACCACGACCCTTCAGTTTCATGGGCACCAAATTTTCACACCAGAATAAGTTCCTAAAACAGAACTTTTTTTAAAAAATTAAAAATTATTTTCTGAAATATAAAGCTTGCCTAAGATTCCAGTTAGCCCTTGTACTTGCCAACACAGTTTATAAAAGCATTATTTGAGGGCTCACTCTTTCTCTGATTCAAAATAAAAATCAGACTCCTGTCAACATGAGCAGGACCAGACCCGGAGGAAACAGAAACAGAAGCATAGAGGGATTCAGATGCTAACTGTTGACAATTTTGTAGCATGTTAGCCCAAAATAAAGGAATGTACTCTGACACATTTATATTTGCCTGTGGAGTACAAACAAGAGCTCATAGGCTCTGGATTACGATAGCTGTAATCTGCAATGTCACAAATAATCTTGTATCCAAGTGCGGAATGTGGACAGTTCATAATCTGCTGTCTGTAGTCAAATGTCTCCATAATTAAGTTTTTGTTGTCTGGTTTTATGGGGACTCAACACACAGGTATCAAGGTCCAGTTTGGCAGTTACGACTCTGGAGTGTGCAGCACAGCTCAGATGGGGAGATGCAAAGGCAGTTTTTGTAGTCCCCTGACCTGGGCCATCTTTGCACGGGGCATAATTTAGTTGCACACACTGCCAGTGGTCCCAAATGGCCAGTATGGTAGACAAGAATCAGTGGTACAAAGGGAAGTCCTGTAAATGTCTCCTTTCTTCCCCACAGCTATTACCCTTACACCAACAGCAGGGAGGTGGGTATCAGAGAAGCCCCTTTGGTACTGGGCCCAACAGCAGAGGCTGGAAAGATGACATGAATCCACTTTGGCCTTCCCACCTAGATGCAGAGAGTGTAACTCAAGCCTCCCCAATAGAGAAGCTCATCAATGTCAGTGGAGTTACAAAGGTGTAAAATGAGTTGAGTTTAGTCAGGCCCTCTGTCTCAAACACCACACGATGTGTGTGTAACTCTACAGGTTACTATCCATGTAAAGGTGCATGGGGAAAGTCTGAAACTCAAGCATAAGTGAGTTATGTAATTTTGTGTGAAGGGTATTTTACCCCAGCTGAAGTTCTGGTCCAAAATATTTAGATGTAGCCCAATGTCCAGTGTACTTTAAAAGCAGCCCTGGGAACTACAAGTTGTGGACTACAAACTGCAGCATGTTGGGAGAACTTCCTGGTTCCTGCCAGGATCTACCCTCTACCCCACCACCCATAGGCACTGACTCTGTGGGTGCTCCAGGGCTGGAGCACCCATGGGGAAAAATTAGCACCCACCAGCAGCTCCCAGCCCTGCCCACTCCCCACCCCAGCTCACCTCCACCTCCGCCTCCTCCCCTGAGCATGCCATCCCCGCTTCTCCTCCCAGCGCTTGCCGCCATGAAACAGCTGTTCTGCGGTGTAACGAGCTGTGGGAAGGAGGGGGGAAGAAGCAGGAATGTGGCACGCTCAGGTGAGGAGGTGGGGAAGAGGCGGGGCTGAGGCCAGGATTTGGGGAAGGAGTCCAATAGGGGCAGGGAGGGGGCAGAGTTGGGGCGGGGAACTTTGGGAAAGGGGGTGGGGCAGGGGTGGAGTCATGGCATGGCCGGGGGCGGGGGGCACAAGCACCCACCGGCGCCAGCAGAAGTTGGTGCCTATGCCACCACCCCGTTTCCCAGCACTGAGTGAGCTGGGAGCACATAGCAGGCAAGCAGAGAGGAGGCTGCTAGACTGTCATCTTGTTCTATGTTCTTTACAGAATAAAGCCTTGTTCCTGGTGGTTTGTCTGAGTGGGTCTGGTCTGAGTTGCACACACACACTGACACACAATGCAGCACACACAAAGGAGCCTCAGGCCAGTTTCCCAAAGTTGTGTAAAGAGTTTCAAGTCAGGCTTCCTCTATCTTTAACAACCTCATACTGAGCCAGTGAATGGGAGAGGGAGGTTATATTTTTTTAGTTATTGGTGCCATGACTTGGATAGGGGAAGTTTAATTTTTTTCACACAGTAAGGAAGTTGCCACACAAGAGAACCAGGACAGCATGGATTCACAGTTTGGAGCTCAGGGGGGTTGGCCTGACCCTGGTTTGGGGTGTCAGTGAAAGTGGAGACCCCCAATGGGTATTGTAGCCAGGAAACTCCCGCTACTTGAGGTGAAGATTTGGGGGTGGGGAGGAAATCTTGGGGAGGAACACGATAATGCCATATCTCCCTGCACAGCACCAAATCCCTGGGGTTCCTGTGTTCAGTGGTGGTGCAGATTGCAGGGTAGACATAGAGGACTGGATAAAACATATACAGTATCTGCTAGCAGCCACTGGCATTCCTGAGCCTTTAAAGTTCCCCACCCTTGTCAGATACCTGACTGGGGGTACCCATAAATTGATCCTTAACTTTCCACCTCTGGAGCAGTTTCCAGCCTGAGCTATTGAAGAGCTTAGAGCAGAGTACAGTGACTGCCATTTATCGCTGGTCCCCATGGCAGACTTTTATGAGAGACGCTAATGCTCTAGAGAGAAAGCCTCATCCTGTGACATCGAGTCAGAGGCCCTACTGCAGGTAGTAAAGGAGAAGCTCCGAGAGGGCCATCCTTTCTCTGATTGGGATTATAAATTGACACAGCAGTTCATGCGGGGCATCTGGCAGTGAGAAGTTCGGGACAGGTTGGCACCTATGCAGCCTCGCTACATGACATTCCAACAGCTGCAAGGAGAACTATGTCAGCTGGCCCAGAAGAGGAACATAGAGGGTGTAGTAAGAGGAGGCCCTGAAACAGAAATTCTTGTATCAGAGGCCCAGTCTGAGGCCTGAAGCCTGAACCAAAGTACTTCTAGGAGGTGATAAGCAAAGCTGGGCTGTGAGCCAGAGGCAGGTCCCACTCACAGAAGTTGGCAAGAAAAGGTTGTTAGAGGCACGTGAACACACACACATAAGGGCTAAGGAGAGGAACTTGTGCCAAGACGGTGGCAAGACACTCCATAGACATAACAAGGAACAGGCAGGTGCATCTTAAAGACAGGGTCAAAAGGACAACACGGTGGATAGATTCATTTGAACTATGATGAGTAATCTGTCCTGCAATGGTATAAAAGTAGGTCCCGGAGTGCATATCTTTGACCAGCCTAGGGGGCAGTGGAGTGTCCCGCCACTGTCTGAGCTGTGTCCATTGCCAGGGAGCACAAATTCATAGTATGCTCTGTAGAGTCTATAGGGAACTATTACTGTGATTCTTTTGACAATACACCTGGCTTGGCTTCCTTCGTACCTTACTAGAGTGTGTGGTTTTGGGGGGTTGTCTCGGGGTCTGCTGTGTTAGCTATCTGCGCAGAGCTGGGGTAGCACACAGAGAGAACGTGAAATCAGCTGACTGTTATCATCATCGAACAAGAGCGGAGCACCACACCGGTAGCCACCAACAACAGAGAGTAGAATGTATATGCCAGCCCGGAGGATAAATAGCATGCAACGAGCCGCCCTGTCAGATGGTGCTGTGCAGGCTGCTCCTGAGGTACCTCCATCCAGCCGTACTACAGATCATGTGATACTGGAGGCAGTGAAGGGCCTAACTGGGCTAGTCCAAGAACTGACTGTCCTCCAGAGGCAGAGCCATGAGAGAACAGGACAACTGGAGGCACACGTACTGTAGCAGGGTGCAGTAGCAAGGACGATGTCCCAAAATTCTAGATGGGGAAATGGTTAAGGTATCCCTGATGTTAGTTTTCATGGTGCGGAGGCCGTTTCATATGCCACTGTTGCGGACAAGAAAGCCACATAGCCCAGGGCTGCTGTCAGTCCCCTCAGCCACACCATATGTGGCCAGGGCAAGTCGAGGCTCCCTCTTCTTTAAACTGCTAAAGCTGAAAGTGAGGGGCAGGTGAAAGGTGTAGAGCTGGTAAGAAGTCCCCCCAGTGTGCACAACTTCCCAGCATACTCTACCAGTTGCAACCTCACATCCCAGCCTGGTGGGGCCCTTGAAGGAGGAAATTGTGGAAGTGAATGGTATCCTGTGCTAGGCTGTAATTGATCCAGGGTCTCAGCTTACAACCATCACAGAGGATTTCTGGAGGAACCACCCTACCCTGGGCAAGTTGTATCCCATGCCTGTAGATATCCTAATAGAGGCAACAGGTGGCCAAGGAGTCTCCCATCAAGGAGCAATCAAGTTAGATTTATCTTTTCTTGGCTGAACCTACAAGGGAGTCCCTGCCCTTCTGGTGCCTGGGACAAAGTACCACCAGGGAGTCCCCATGTTGTTAGGGACAAATGGCATCCGTTCCAGTTGGCAGGATTTAGCTAACCAGTGAGGGAACCAATTCCCAGCTTGCCTGAAAGGGAAGTCACCAACCTGGAAGGCAGCCTATAAGCAAGTGATCTCTGGCCAAGAGAGGCCATCCTTGAGACACCGGCAAACAGCCCATCTTGTTAAGAGCTGGAGAAGGAAGAAGTGTACCTGTGACGGCCCCCTAGGGTATAGGATGGGGCCCATACACTACAGTGACTCCTCACTTAACATTGTAGTTATGCTCCTGAAAAATGTGACTTTAAGTGAAACGATGCTAAGCAAATCCAATTTCTTCATAAGAATTAATGTAAATGGGGGGGTTAGGTTCCAGGGAATTTTTTTTCACCAGACAAAAAGCTCCCTCCGTCCTGAGCCCTGTCATGTCCCCACCCTGCTCTATATGGAGAAGGGGTAAGCAGGGGGCAGGAGCAGGGGGCAGGGGGACACCCTGACATTAGCCCACCCTCTTCTCCTCCCCCTGCACAGCAACGAGGAGGCTCCCAGGAGCAGCTCCAAGGCAGAGGGCAGGAGCAGCACATGGCAGTGGGGGATGGGACAGCTGAACTGCTGCAATTGATCACCTGCTGGGCGGCTGCTGCCCAGGGAACTTAGGGGAGCGGGGAGTTGATAGGGGGCTGCTGGTTCCAAGCCCCCACCAGCTAGCTCCAACAGGCTGCTCTTCCTGCAAGCAGTGGACAAAACAGGTGGCTGCCAAACAATGTTATAAGGGAGCATTGCACAACTTTAAATGAGCATATTCCCTAACTGATCAGCAATGTAAAAATGAAACAACATGAACCGGCATGATTTTAAGTGAGAAGTTCCTGTATTCTGGTAGAACCTGGTGCTAAGACTGACCTGCCAGAAGATCTGAGGGTGGAGGAAGACATAACAGATGTTGAACATGGGAAGGCTTATATTTATCTGCAGAGTGTGTCACGTTTCCCTCTGGTGTTATCCGGACTGGTGATCTGCTAGGTCACTCCAATCCTTGACTCTGGGAGCCAGCCTGCTGTGCTGTGAGAACCCCCACTTCTGGGCTGTTCATGCATAGCCTCTGGCATGTAAGCTGCTCCTTAGATTGTGCGACTGATTGATACTAGCCAATGTCTCCAGTCCCAGACACAACCCTAGAAACCTCCATCTTGCAGTGTCCAGTTATGCCTGCTGGACGCTGCAAGCTTATATGAGTTCGTCCATTTAATAAAGAAATTGATATGTACTAGGCTTTGTGACAAAGTTCCTCCTCTACCTTGGTGGGTCTTGCGCTTATTGGCGGATTTGCTCGCCTTGGAGCTTCATGGCAGCCGTCAGGTTGGCCGTTTTTCTGAACCCACAGTGCAGGTCGACTCCTCCTGTGTCTGACCAGGAGTTGAGAGGATTTGAGGGGAACCCGGGCCCACCCACTACTCCGGGTTCCAGCCCAGGGCCCTGTGGAATGCAGCTGTCTGGAGTGCCTCCTGGAACAGCTGTGCGACAGCTACAACTCCCTGGGCTACTTCCCCATGGCCTCCTCCCAACACCTTCTTTATCCTCACCATAGGCCCTTCCTCCTGGTGTCTGATAATGCTTGTACACCTCAGTCCTCCAACAGTCCGCGTTCTCACTCTCAGCTCCTAGTGCCTCTTGCTCCCAGCTGCTCACACGCACACCACAAACTGAAGTGAGCTCCTTTTTAAAACCTAGATGCCCTGATTAGCCTGCCTCAATTGATTCTCGCAGCTTCTTGAGGCTGCAGGTGTTCTAATCAGCCTGTCTTAATTGTCTCCAGAAGGTTTCTGATTGTTCTGGAACCTTCCCCATTGGGAAACGGAACGTCCCTCGCTTGCTCCTGAGCTATCTGCTTTCTATCCTTTCCTAAAGCCCCCTGGCCTGGATTTTTCTTACTTTTTGATTTTGCCTTAGTTTCCCGCCCCCCGGACCGGGCTGGACGCTTTTTTGATTTTTTGCCGTTTTTTTTTTCTTGCTGCTGTTTCAGTGCTGGTCGGCCTCCAGCTTGCCGCCAGCACCCCCCCCCCCACGCCTGCTTTCGGGTGCAGCTATTTGTCTCAGCTGAAACCCCCGGAGGAGGGGGAGAAGATTGCCGATTTTGCTATCCGGAGGGAGGAGTGGAAGCCCCCAGACCCAGCCGTTTTGCTGTCTGTTTGGAATTCCTTTCTTATCTCGGCCTGGCAGAAGCCTTGGTACACAGCCAACAAGCTGGAAAAGAAATCACCCAGGGAAACTACAAATCATCGTGAGGGGGGCCGTAAGACTGAGTAATTTTTTGAATTATACTCATGGTGGGGAGTTTTGACTGTGGTTTAATTGCGTTTGCGGCAGCACTGGGGGTGTGGCACGGAGCTGCCTCCCAATCCATCGGTGCGCACCCCCCTGTTGGATCATATTAAAGAAGTTCTGTATTAAAATCACAAATGAGTTTGATTCCCCATAGTTCAAATTCCAGGGTATTACTAATTAAGAGGTCTCTTGGTTTTTGGTACTGTTTCTCTCCCTCTATGTGTGAAACTTGCAAGCTGCTAACTCTGTTAGTACATTCTAAGACAGAGTCTGTTCTCAAAGCAATTCACAGAGAGAGAGACTCAAAACAATACTCTAACAACAGAAACAGCACCCAGAGACTCCCCGCCCTTTTGTTGTATTAACAATTGTGATTAAAATAGAGATAGAGGATGTATGTGGATGGGTGCTTGGTGTGGATAATAACTGAATGATCAGGGAGGTGCCAGCCTAAGAATCCAGTGTCCATCGGCTGAAGAAGGCATCAAGTGGAAATAACCAGAGGACCCCCCGGAGGGCAGACTGGAATCCACCCAACAGCCTCAAGAATGGGAGAACCAAAGAACAAGATAACATCTTGGAGCCGTCAGGAATGTGCTATCTGCTGATTGATTCAGCAACAGCATGATGAAGCAATTCCCATAGACTGACATAGGAAGAAATTCCTATAAAAATAGACTCTAAAAAGTGAGAACTTTGGGGTCTGATTCTGCAAACCAACTTCCAGGAGCATCAGATGAGCATCTGACAAGGCCCTGCTCCCTCCTCATGTCCAGGCCACCTGGCCAGTGGCTTGGCATGAGCAACTCTAAGGCTGGTAACTATGATAACAACCTTGCAGAACCTGTGTGTGTGTGTTTGTATGAATGAATGTGTGAATAAATATGAGATTGAATGGAATGTTATAGCTATAACTAACTGCTTACTATGTTTCTTTCTGTATTCACAATAAATGTGGTATTTTGCCTTTTTCCCTTTAATAAGATCCTGCTGGTTTTTAATTTATTGGTATAACACCCCCATCATTACTACAACTGTCACGGCCCCCTCGCCGTCAGTCCCTGCTGGCAATCTGCCATCTACCTTCGGATCCAGCTGTTTGCTCTGATCTTTGCCTTTCGGACCGGACATAACAGCCGACCAAACGAGATTCTTTGGACAAACGTGCATGGGTCTACACCCCCCCCCTTGTCCCCGGACTGCTTATTCCACAGCTTGCCCCTACCACTGGACCCCGATTTTTGTTATTCCCCCCCTCCCAGTCCAACCCATTTGGTACCCCGCCCCCCCGGCCTGCAGCCCAGCAGGGAGGAGCGGTTAATCTGCTTCCCCCTCCCCCCTCCTCCTTCCGGTGTCTCCCCGTCTCTCCCTGCTCACAATGGCGGGGAATGAGAGGGGCGAGGCCCCTTTACCAATATCAGTTGTTCCTCCCCCACCTCCCGCCCTACCCAACCCCCGACCCCCCCCCCCACTGTCAAAATACCTGCCACCGCCCCCGCTGGGGCACCGGCAGCAGGAGGCACTGGGGCGACTACTGCCACTGCTACATCCACCCCCCCCCCCCCAGATTCTAGGAACCCCCCCCAGCTGGCCGAAAAGGCCAGGGCGGGAAGACAGGAAAGGGCCCCGCTAAAACCACCAGGCCCTCCATGGCAGGGGCTGCCCCCACCGCTGTGGCGCCGTCATCGACCGTGGCGTCCCCCCCGCTGGTCCCTCCACCAGCTCTGCGAATGTCCCTCCCCCGGCCCCCAGGACGTATGCCCGGGCGATGGGAGGCTCCCCCCTGCCTGCCGCCTTGTCATCTCGCCCACCCACTGCCCCCGCTACCATCACCAGCAGCCGAGGCCCCTTCCCCACCTTGACCAGGAGGCATGGTGTCCGTTGCCTCCTGGTGCCCGCCTCGCCCCACGTGGAGACATACGTGCAGGCGTTGGCGAAGGTGGTAGGACCCACAGCTATTGTGGCGGCCTCCAAAATGTATGGGAAGGTCGTTTTTTTCTTAGCTTCAGAGGCTGCCACCCAGGAGGCTGTGGAGAGGGGCCTGGCGGTGGGGGGGGTGTTTGTCCCCCTAGAGGCACTAGAAGACCTGGGCGTTTGCCTCGTCCTCACCTCCGTTCCTCCCTTTTTACCCAATGCTGCCCTGTTACCCGCTCTCTCCACCCTGGGGAAACTTGTCTCTGTCATCAGCCCTCTCCCGTTGGGCTGCAAGGACCCCACCCTCTGTCACGTCCTTTCGTTCCGCCGGCAAGTGCAGCTTCTACTGCCGGCGGCGGTGCGTGACGGAGAGGCGCTCGAGGGGTCCTTCCTAGTCCCCTACCAAGGAGCCCGCTATCTGGTCTTTTACTCCACCGGAGAGGCCCGGTGCTACCTCTGCCGCTCAGCGGGGCATGTCCGCAGAGACTGCCCTTTGGCCCAGGGGGGAGGGGCACCCGAGACCCCCGAGACCCGGCAAGACATCTGCCCCATCGTTGCCGACGCCCCTGGCCGCCCAGCACCTGAAACCAACCCTCCTCCTACTCGATCCACCGCTGCTCCCGTCCGGGCCCAAGAAACACCTTCCCTACAACGCCCAGGCGAGCAGGGGAGTCCCACCCTTGCTATTACCAATCTGGTAGAGCCTATGGAGGAGGGTGTGGCAAAGATATTACCGGGTATAGGAGAGGGCCCGCCCCAAGGAGAACTCCCCGCCCCTCATGCTGCCTCACCGCTACCCCCCCAAACCCCTGAATCATCGCCTCTGCCCCCCGACACGATCCCCTGCTAACCAACCCCCAGACGACGCTATGGAGGGCTGGACCCTAGTCCAGGGGAAGCGAGGCAAGCAGAAGGCTCGAGCTCTGCTGCATCCATCCGACATGGAAGCCCCCTGGAAGACCAAGAAGGGAGGCACTGATACTGAGCCTTCCGCTATGGCCATGAGTGAGATCCATCCGCTGGTGTCGGGAGGGAAGACAGACTGGCATTGGAGGGCAGAATCCCCCCTCCACGGGAGACCCTCCCCTCCGAGACCCCCGAGGACGCCCCTTCTGCCCGGATACCTCCCGAACCCCCCGCGAACCCCGAGGCGACTGTTGAGGCGAGCCCTAGAGGAGAGGCCCCCGGGGTAGCAGGAGTTGGCCTCTCCTCCGTGTATGTGGAGATTGAGGCCCTAGACTTGACCCCGGTCACCCAGGGAGAAGATGATCTACTGCCGGCTGGCCTCGATCTGGGTAGCCTCACCCCAGCCCCCCTTTCCCCATGCTCCCTCCCCCTAATTGCCTTCCCGGGCGAGCGCACCGCAGAAGGTGGTCCACCACCTAATGCCATGGCTGCCAAGACCACCACGGAGCCAGCACCTAGCGTCACTGGGAGCCCCCTCCCTTACCCCTTAACCCTCGACTCTGCTCAGGAGGCACCTTCTTTTAGCTGCTCGCCTCATGAAGCCCAGAGCCTTACCTCTGCCCCCGCCCCCACCCCTGTCCCTGCCCAATTCCCCTCCTCCTGCAATGCTAATGCCGCCCCTGGGGTTATTTCTTTCCCGTCTTTTGCAGATTCCCCCCAGGGAGCAGTCTTCGCACTTTCTAGTCACGACCCATTAGGAGTTGCAATTTTTTCCCTGCCATCCCCTTCCACCCCAAGGCATGAAATGGATTTAATAACCCCAGCCTGTCAGACGCCCCGTCGGTGGTCCGCACCCTGTCTACCCGCCTTAGCAGACCACAAGGCTGCATTAAGAGCCCCACCAGGGAATACCCCGGAAATCGTAACCCCACCCCCCCATGAGCTGCGGCATGCACTACGGAAGTTCCTAGAACACACCCGTGGCGCCCTCAATAGGGTACAGCTGGCTCTTCAGCTATGGGGGGACTTTGACCAAATCCTCCAGGCCACAAGGGCCCTTATACAGGAGGGCAGGGGGCAAGGAAAGCGTGGTGCTGCAGCCTATGAGCAGGCCCGCAGCTTCCGAAATGATCTACTCATCCATGGGATGGGTCACGGGTTGCTGCGCAACCCGCCGGGGGCCACAAACACCCCCACCCCTCCACATGACGCCTCTTATTATTGCAACCCTGAATACCAGGGGCTGTAGGATGGCTCTCCGCAGGTCCCAGGTGCTCTCTTACCTTCGGGAAGGGGGGTACTCTGTAGTTTTCCTGCAGGAGACCCATACGGACCCGACCGCCGAGGACAGGTGGCGGCTGGAGTGGGGGGACGGGGTATACTTTAGCCACTTCACGACTTGGCAAGCTGGAGTGGCGACCCTGTTCTCCCCCAACTTACAGCCCGAGGTGCTAGGGGTCACTGAGGCCATGCTGGGCCACCTGCTGCACCTTCGAGTCCGTATGGAGGGGCTCATGGTTAATCTTGTTAACATGTATGCCCCGCAAATGAGCTCAAAGCGGCCACAATTCTATCAGCGGGTGTCCGACTTTCTCGGCACCCTAGATTCACACTAGTGCCTGGTCCTGGGAGGGGACTTTAACACCACCCTCGAGGAACGGGACCGCTCAGGGGCCGAGCCGAGCCCGGCCGCTGCGAATATTCTCCGAGGAATAGTTGAGCATCACTCCCTAGTGGACGTCTGGCGTGACCATCACCCAGATGACACTTCCACGTTCACTTTTGTCCGGGTGGAGGCCCATCGGTCACACCACTCTCGGTTGGACCGTATTTACTTATCCCGTTTCCATCTTTCAGAGGCCCACTCCTCCGCCGTTCAGCCGGCCCCATTCTCCAACCATCATTTAGTCACCATAACGGTCTCCCTCCATGCAGAGAGACCGGGACCGGCCTATTGGCACTTTAACAACAGCCTGTTGGAGGACGAGAGCTTTGTGATATCCTTCCGGGAGTTTTGGCTGGCCTGGCGAGAGCAATGGCGTGCCTTTCCCTCGGTGCAGCTATGGTGGGATCTCAGGAAGGTGAGCGCCAAGCTCTTCTGCCATGACTACACTCAGGGCACAAGCCGACGGAGAAATGCGGCGATAGAGCAGTTGGAACGGGAAGTCTTAGAGATGGAGAGGCGCCTGGCCGCCAACCCCAAGGACCCGTCCCTCTGCGGAGCGTGCCGGGAGAAGTGGGAGGAGCTCCGGGCCCTTGAGGACCACCGGGCCCGAGGTGCCTTCGTTCGGTCCCGCATCCGCCTCCTTCGGGAGATGGACCACGGCTCCCGCTTCTTCTATGCCCTGGAGAAAACGAGAGGGGCCAAGAAACACGTCACCTGCCTTCTTGCGGAAGACGGCACCCCCCTCACGGATCTAGAGGAGATGTGTGGGAGGGCCCGTGACTTCTACACAAGCCTTTTCTCCCCGGATCCGACCGATCCTGGCGCTTGTGGGGTGCTCTGGGAGGAACTCCCCACGGTCAGCGTGGGCGACCGAGACCGACTAGAGCTGCCTCTCAGCCTGGCCGAGTTCTCGGAAGCCCTCCGTCGCATGCCCACCAATAAATCTCTGGGCATGGATGGGCTGACCGTGGAGTTTTACCGCACGTTCTGGGACATCCTCTGCCCAGACCTAGTCACTGTCTGGGCTGAGTCCTTGCAGAGCGGGGTCCTCCCTCTGTCGTGCAGGCGAGCGGTGCTTGCCTTGCTGCCGAGGAAGGGGGACCTCCGCAATTTACGAAACTGGCGTCCCGTCTCACTCCTTAGCACGGATTACAAAATCGTAGCGAAAGCAATCTCGCTGCGGCTAGGGTCCATGATGGCGGACGTGATCTACCCAGACCAGACCTATACTGTCCCGGGTCGCAGCATTTTTGACAACCTATTTCTAGTCCGAGACCTTTGGAACTTGGGCGGAGAGATGGTCTATCGTTCGCCCTCCTGTCTCTTGATCAGGAGAAGGCGTTCGATAGAGTAGACCATGAGTACCTCCTGAGCACTCTGCAGGCGTTTGGATTCGGACCTCAGTTTTTGAGTTTTCTCTGGGTGCGTATGCCTCCGCGGAGTGTTTGGTTAGGCTCAACTGGACCCTGACTGAACCGGTCAGCTTCGGGCAAGGAGTGCGGCAGGGGTGCCCCTTCTCGGGCTAGTTGTACGCTCTGGCGATTGAGCCTTTCCTCTGTCTCCTCCACAGGAGGATGACAGGGTTGGTGCTGCGGGAGCCGGAGCTGCGGCTGGTCCTCTCGGCGTACGCCGATGACGTACTCCTCGTGGTCCAGGACCCGGGTGACTTGGCGCGAGTGGAGGCATGCCAGGCCATCTATTCGGCAGCCTCCTCCGCCTGAGTCAACTGGGTCAAGAGCTCTGGCTTGGCGGTGGGGGACTGGCGGCAGGTAAGCTCCCTCCCACCCGCGCTTCAGACCATCCACACTGCTCTATCTCGGCATTTATCTTTCCGCCATGCACCCTTCCCCGCCGGAGAACTGGCAAAATTGAGTGGGCAGGGTGATAGAGCGGATCCAGAAATGGACGAGGCTACTCCAATGTCTCTCCCTCCGAGGGAGAGCACTGGTGCTTAACCAACTAGTCCTGTTCACGCTCTGGTACCGGCTCAACACCCTGGCCCCGGCCCCGGGTTTCCTGACCCACCTCTGGAGATTGATTCTAGAGTTCTTTTGGTCAGGAATGCACTGGGCCCCTGTTGGAGTTCTTCATTTACCCCTGAAGGAAGGAGGGCAGGGCCTGAAGTGTCTGTACACTCAGGTCCGCGTTTTCCGCCTCCAGGCCCTGCAGAGGCTCTTTTATAGTGCAAGTAGTTCGGCGTGGAGCATACTGGCGCACGCCTTCCTGTGCCGCTTCCAAGGGGTCCAATACGACCGGCAGCTCTTTTATCTTTGTCCGAGAGGTTTTCCACGAGACCTCTCCGGGCTGCCGGTCTTCTACCAGGACCTCCTCCGGACCTGGAAACTGTTTCTAACGACCAGGTCTGTGGCAGCCACCGTGGGAGCAGATCTCCTCATGGAGCCCCTGCTGCACAATCCCCAACTCCGTGTGCAGGTGGCGGAGTCCCGCTCGGTGCGCCAGAGGTTGGTCCTGGCGGAAGTCACGAGGGTCGGAGACCTCCTGGACTACGACTGGAGAGACTGGCTGGATCCCCTGATGCTCGCTCGGCGCATGGGGCTCTCCAGCCCTCGTACGCCCCGGCGCGTACTTCAGGAGGTGAAGGCCGCCTTGACCCCCGCTGCTCGGGCTTATGTCAATCGAGCCTTGCACGAGGGCGCACCCCGCCCATCCTCTACCCCAGGCCCGCCGGACCTTTCCATTGGGCCCCTACCCTGCCGATCCCAACAAACCCCTCACCCTTTCACTGCAAGCCGGCTGCATGAACTGCAGCCGGTCAGTTTTCAAATTGCACCACAGAAATATTTATACACACTGACGCTTCACACCCTTCACGCCCACACCCTGGTGTCCCGCCCCAATACAAAGTGGCGGGACCTCCTGCCACCTTTGGAGAGTGAGCAACCCCGGTGGGCCAGCCTGTATTCCACCTTGGTCCCGAGGCCCGTCGGGGACATCAGTTGGCGGCTCCTTCACAGAGCTGTGAGCACGGGCATGTTTCTGACACGGTTTACCCCCATCCCGGATACTTGCCCTTTTTGTAATGTGAGGGAAACCCTGGCACACGTATATTTAGAGTGTGCCAGATTGCAGCCCCTTTTCTGACTCCTCACAAATATTTTATTGTGCTTCTGGCTTCATTTCTCCCCTCACCTTTTTATCTATACACTTCCCATCCGTGGCCCCACAAAGTCGCGGGATCTCCTGGTCAACCTCCTCCTAGCCTTGGCTAAAACAGCCATTTATAAAACCAGAGAGAGGAGGTTGGCCCATGAAACGTCCTGCGATTGTGGGGCCTTTTTCCGATACTCAGTACATTCACGTATCCGGGCGGAGTTCCTCTGGGCGGCGTCCACCGACTCCCTTGACGCCTTCGAGGAGCGGTGGGCGCTGTCCGGGGTTCTCTGCTCGGTGACCCCGTCCGGTTCCCTCCGTCTGACCCTTTGATTGAGGGGAAGAGCGAGAGACGCCAGCCCCAGCCGTTGCCGCTGTGGATACCATCATTACTGTCATCTAGGAGGGGTCCTATAATACATGGGTGTCTACCCCCCCCACCCCTAAACCACCCACCCCGCAGCCTTGCCCATCTTGCCAGGCACTCTCAGGAGAGGGATAATCGGTGACACTGGGCGCGGCACTAGGTAACTCGAGGGGGTGGAAGACCATGAGTGTCGAGGAAGCCCCCCCCGCTCTAGGCCACCAGGTAACTCAGGAGGGTGGAAGACCACAAGTGTCAAGGAAGCCCCCCCCACTCTGAGCCCAGGCTAGCCTGAACACTTCTCCCTCCTGAAAGCTGCTGTGTTATACCTTCTGTTTGCGTTGTTTTGTTGCATAGTTTGTTTTGTTTCCTTTGGTAATTCTTGTAAGTGTTACAAATAAACTTCTTTTCTGTTTCAAAAAAAAAAAAAAACAACCTTCCCTGTTACCTTACCCAGGAGAAAGGGACCTACTTAGCCTGGGCTAATATGTCTGCCTTCTATTACTCTCCTATAGCCATCTGGCCTGACCCTGTCACAGCTTGTTATCCCAAGGCGAGTCTCTGACATGCTTCAAACCAAATACACTACTTCAGGTAGAATAAACAAAGATTTATTAACTATAAAGATAGATTTTAAGTGATTATAAGTCAAAGCAGAACAAGTCAGATTTAGTCAAATGAAATAAAAGCAAAATGCATTCTAAGCTGATCTTAACACTTCCAGTGCCCTTACAAACTTAGATGCTTCTCACCACAGGCTGGCTGGTTGCCCTTCAGCCAGGTTCTCCCCTTTGATCAGCAGTTCAGTCGCTTGGTGGTAATGGTGTCTGTAGATGTAGGTGGAAGAGAGAGGAAGAGCATGGCAAATGTCTCTCCCTTTTATCATGTTCTTTCTTCTCTCTTGGCTTTGTCCCCCCTTCCCTCCCCTTTCAGAGTCAGATGAGCATTACTTCATCGCAGTCCCAAACTGACCAAAGGAACAGGGGTGACTCACTCGAGAGTCCAACAGATCCTTTTGTTGCTGCCTAGCCAGCGTCCTTTGTTCCTGAGAGGCTGGGCTGGGCTGGGCTTGTCCCATACATGCCCTGATGAGGTGTGAACTGCCTCTCTGGTCTTGGAGAAAGTTTTTGCCTGGGCTTGTTTTAAACCATGAAGACACATTTTCAGCCTTATAACTATATACATGAAATTATAACCTATAACATTACTATAACATTACTGTAACAACAATTACTATAACATCATTATAACAACAATGCTCAGTGCATCATGAGCCTTCGGAAGACATCCGACACGACAAACTTTGTATTGGATACCACACAATCATTTTACAAGGATGAAGATGGGGGTGCTGGGTGTTACAGAGTTACAGAGCATCACAGTGTAGGACAAACAAAAGCGGTAATAAAGAGGAACCAGCATCTAGCTATAGCTTCAGTAGTCTACAGCATGGCTAGTGTGAGCAGCGACTTGAAATATTCTCCAGGACAAACACTGAGGAAAGTGACACAGGCCAATGCTGCTGTGCCAGAAGTGGACCTGAGTCAGGTAGTTGTGCAGGACCCAGCTTAACTGAAGATATTGGAAGAATTGCTGAGGCAGAATGTAGACGTATTCTCTAAAAATGATCTCAACTTGGGCTGCACTTCCACAGTCAAGCATGAGATACCCCTGATTGGTACTATTCCTGTGAGGCAACCCTATTGGAGAATACCTCTGGCACGATAGTCTGGCAAACACTTTCAAGGGATAGCAGGTGCTGGAGGAATCAGACTGAATCAAAGCCCTTATGCATAACCAATGGTGGTGGCAAGGAAGAAAGAGGGTTCTATGTGAGTGTGTATTGACTACAGATAGTTGAATGCTAAAACCACTTGAGATGCATTTCCTCTGCTCCACATCAAAGAAGCCATGCATGCCCTAGGAGAAGCCAGATATTACTCCACACTGGATCTGACCTCAGTGTATTGGCAGCTGGAAATGGCAGAGGAGGATAAACCCAAAACCACATTCATCACCCCTATCGGGCTGTTTGAATGTAGTCGGATGCCTTTCGGTCTATAGAATGCCCTGGCTACCTTCCAGAGGCTGATGATGCATGTCTTGGGGGATTTAAACTTCTCAGCAGTACTGATTTACCTTGATGATGTCATAG
This sequence comes from Eretmochelys imbricata, assembly GCF_965152235.1. Classification (NCBI taxonomy): domain Eukaryota; kingdom Metazoa; phylum Chordata; order Testudines; family Cheloniidae; genus Eretmochelys; species Eretmochelys imbricata. Next base: position 177,377,621 of record NC_135572.1, on the reverse strand, counting down.
TGTTCTCCCGCACATTTGAGGAGCATCTGCAGTGCCTGGAGATGGTTTTTGATAGACTCTGTCAACACGGTCTCAAGCTGAAGCCCAGGAAGTGTCACTTGCTACGAGAATTCGGTATCTATTAGGATACCCTGGACACATAGTGCCTGCCCAAGGCATTGCAACAGATCCAAATAAGATACAGTAGGTGAGGGATTGGAAGACCCCTTTTAACAGGAAGGAACTGTTACAGTTTCTTCGATTCACTGGCTATTACAGGAGACATATCAAAGGCTACTCCAAACTGGCAGCCCCATTATTCACATTAACTGCAGGTGAAGCCCAGACCAGAATGAGAAATCAGAGGGGTCCCAGTAAGATATCCAGTTTTGTTTGGACAGAGGAATGTGACCAGGCTTTCACAGAGCTGAAGACAAAGCTAACTACTGCACCAATACTGAGATATTCTGATTACAGTTTACCATTCATACTCCAGACAGATGCATCCACAGAGGCGCTAGGAGCTGTACTGGCTCAGGTTCAGTCAGGGAAGGAGAGGGTCATAGCTTATGCCAGCAGGGGCTTAACTCCCTCAGAAAAAAAATATCGCACCCATAAACTGGAGTTCTTGGTATTAAAATGGACAGCTGCAGATAAATTTAGATACTGTCTACTAGGACACCAATTTGCAGTGCTGACTGACAACAATCCACTGACCTATGTTACTACTACTGCTAAATTGGATGCAACCAGTCAAAGGTGGATGGCAAAGCTGGCAGAGTTCAACTTTGGCATAAAGTACCGGCCAGGGAGAAGTAATGTCAATGCTGATGGTCTGTCTTAGTTACCCCTTAGTTACCCTGAGGAGGTGACTACAGTTCTGAATGCTGGATGCAATGTGTCCTCCATAGCAACCCAGGGTGAATGCCAAACGAATGCAATGGAGAGAGCTGAGCCGCTCCACAGGCCAGGCATAGAGTTAATCCTAGGCCTGTCCAAGGAAGAATTGAGGTGGCTGCAGGAAAAGGATGCCATAATCTCCTGAGTAAGGACCTACCTGCCAAGGCAATGGGCACCCAGTGCCCGGGAGAGGCAGAAGGAAGAAACACCAGTGCGGACTTTACTGAATCAATGGAAGCGATTGCAGCTGATAGAGGGGATCCTTTACAGGAGGACAACAATCCTGGGAGAGAGACAGATCCAGCAGGTGGTGCTGCCAGAGAAACTCAAGAGAGAAGTGTTCAAAACTCTGCACATGGACATGGAACACATGGGCATTGACCGTATGGTCAATATCATCCACACTTGCTGTTATTGGCCAGGCATGCAGTCCACCATCCAGGGCTGGTGGCTCTCTCGTGAAAGGTGCTGCCTAAGAAAGAGGTATCTCTGAAGGCTGAGCTCCACTTACCTCAATCTATACCAATAGGCCCCTGGAGCTAGTGTACCTTGACTTTCTCACCCTGGAACCATTACGGGGGGGATTCAGAATGTCTTTGTAATCACTGACCACTTCATTTTCTATGTTCAGGCATACCCTACTCAGGACCAGTGGGCATCTGCTGTGGCCAAGGAGATGTGGAAACAGTTCATCTGCCACTATAGCATCCCTGAAAGGATACGTACGGACCAGGGGAGAAATTTCAAAAGTAATCTCCTGGTCCAGCTTTGGAAACTGTTGAGGACTTCAAAGAGCAGAACCACGTCCTATCATCCTCAAGGGAATGGAACTACTGAGTAGTTCAACCAAACATGCATGAATATGCTGGGAACCCTGTGTCTGCACCAAAAGGCAAACTGGAAGGACTATGTTGAGCCCATGACTCATGCCTATAACTGCACCTGGCATAAGTCCACTGGATTTTTCCCATTCTTCTTAATGTTTGGGTGGCACCCAAGACTGAAGGTAGATTTGGCCCTGGGTTTCCCCCACCGAGGAGATGAGGGGATGGAGGTGGAGGAGTATGTCTCCTGGCTAAGGGAATGCCTAGAGAGAGCATATCATCAGGCTGCACAGGCATCTGGAGCTGCCAAACTTCACCAGAAGCAGTACTATGACCACCAGATGTGAGAAGCCCTGCTGACTCCTGTAGACAGGGTGCTAGTAGCCAGGGAGAAGAAAGGGAGACAGAAATTGGGAGACAGATGGGAACCAATTCTCTGTATCGTGATCAGAAGACAAGGGGACTTGCCTGTCTATGCTGTGCAACCAGAATCAAGAGTAGGGGAATGGGTGATACACTGTAACCGAATTACACCATGTATGTTTCTACCTATAGGTGCAGTCAATCAACCAGCAGGCAGGGAGGTACAAATGGAGGGAGCCAAGCCGGGACTTGAAGGAAACTTGCCATTGGAGACAGGGGCAGAGAAGGAACTTACTGGGGGCTCTTTAAATAGTCCAGGCTGCTACAGGGAAAAGAAAACCAGTAGGGGGATGATGTACACAGGGGACACCTGGGACATGGGGGATGTGCAGTGCAATGAAGGGGAGCCAGGGCTACACTGTACTGAGTCACAAGACCCAGACCCAGACCATTTTGACTCAGACCCACAGTACTCTGACCTGAAGGAGTCTGACCAAACCCTGGGGACCACGGAGGAGACCGACCAAACTGAGGAGAATCTGAACAAACTTCATTGGATTGGCAGACAGAGTGAGACCAGACTGGAGAGGTGCCCAGAGATAGTTCATCAGGTCCTTGGCACTCAACAAGACAGTGAAGAGCACCTATCTGGCACAATTTGGAACAGTGGGCTGCCTGATGCAAGAGGAGCAGAGACTGGGAGTTTGGCCAGTGCTGCTATGGGGCGACGTGCAGCAGAAAGCTCTTGGAAACATTTGAAAAAGGGGGTTGCATGCAATATTTGACCTGAGAGTTTTTGACTAAGGAAAGGGACAAGGTTGCCCTTTCTATAAGTGGGGGAAGGGTGTAGCCCAAGGTCCAGTGTACTTTAACAGCAACCTTGGGAACTACAAGTTGTGGACTACAAACTGCGGCATGTTGGGAGAATTGCTGTTTCCTGCCAGGATGTACCCTCTGCGCCCCCAGCCAGAGGTCTCAGCACTGACTGAGCTGGGAGCACATAGCAGGCAAGCAGAGAGGAGGCTGCTTCTTAATCCAGTTCTATGTTCTTTACAGAATAAAGCCTTGTTCCTGGTTTGTCTGAGTGGGTCTGGTCTGAGGTGAACACACTGACACACAACGCAGAGCACACAAAGGACCCTCAGTCCTAGTTTCCCAAAGTTGTGTAAAAAGTTACAAGGCAGGCTTCCCCTATCTTTAACAACCTCATACTGGGCCAGTGAACAGGAGAGGGGGTTACATAGATACCAAACTTCAGATAAAAATAATACTTAATGAATATAACCAATCTGAGTTAGAATTAAGATGTTTTTGTTGACAAGGATAATGTTTGGTTATTATGATTTGGGTAGCATAAATATGGTGTTCTTAATTGGTTATTGTCTTGTGTTGAAGTTCTGAGTTGTTTAAAATACGCAATAAGTATACTTTTGCCAATTAGCAACCTTGGTGAAGCTTAACTGTTTTTTTGAACTTAAGGGTCAATTTCTTCAGACTGTCTGAGGAACACTTGACTCAAGTTCAGATGGGGAGTAAAGGTGGCTTTAAACCATCATTGTTCTCTCCAAATCCTGGGGCTGCTGGCCTCTGACCTGACCCCTGGTGCCAGTAAAGCAACCTAAAGGGTGCTCTAACTTGCTGTCCCTTAAAATAGGGGAAAAAAGTCTGCACAGGTGCCCTGGTCACATCCCATTTCCCTAGGTCAAGGCCCCTTTGCTAATATTTGGTAAGGAGTGTTGTGTGGGAGCTGCCTTGGTGGCTCTACAGTACCCAAAAATTGTCATAGGTGAGAAAATGCTCAAGTTTTTAGGCTAATTAGATCACTCAAGGGATGTGGGATGAGTTTTTGGGGGTGGGAATAACAATGAAAAGTTGCTTTTCAGCTGGCTATTTCCATCTATTTTACACCTACTTCTGGAGTGAGAGCCAGATTAGTAGAGGGGACTGAATGGAATATGAAGCTGAAGACATTAAGTCAACTGCAGGAGTGACAACCCCTAGGGCAAGACATAATTGATGATACATGTTGCATGTTCCTTCATCCCTGTGCTAAAATAGAGTTAGTGAAAATAGTTGTTGGGTCCAAGCCCAGTAAGCAAGACTACCACATTATCCATTTCCAGAAATTTTATAAATATAGGACTTGCTTAACGTAGATTGCTTGTACAGTTTTAGACATGCTCAGAGGAAGGAGATTCAAGGTCAGCAGTCCCTGAAGGCTGTCCAAGTATTAAGTTGGCTATTTATAATGACTAGTCTGAGAGTTATAGTAGGCATAAGTTCTTAGACAGGTGGTTAATATCTGCATGGCCAGGGTACACCGAAGAGGTACTGGTTCTGTAGCAGCATCTATAGAGAAACACTATTCACTTGCTTTACATTTTATTTTATTGGCACTATTGTAGCTGCAGGCTTAACTAATGACTCCATACGCTTCAAAGAAAGAAAAGAACAATGAATTTCAATGCAACTCCAGTTTTTGGAAACTTCAAAAATTAATACAGTAATTTAATATTTAATAAAAGTTACTAATCAATTGACCCTTGAAGGGGTAGTATGTTTGAAAAAGAGCCGTGTGGTGGATTTAATTGCATTGCCAGGAGCACTACCTGAAGAAGAAATTCTTTATGCTGATACAACAAAGCTACCTTCACACTGGTTTCTGTGCATCTGTTCTTATATCTGAACATGAAAACATACAAATATACAAGGGAAGCTTATAGAAACTATAAGTACCACAGATCTTTTGAGAGAATTATAACTATTTGAAAAGTGTGAAATGTGTTGAATTCAGACAAACTTCCCACAGGTAGAGAGAGAGAGAGTGTACCTGCTGCTCTCCTCCTCAGTAATTTTATCTATTAGTGCGTTAAGTGCTGTACTTCTTGTACTGTGCTTTAAGTGGATGATATGTCCAAGAATGAAGCCACTCTGTAGAATAAACTCTAAGGACAATTTCATCTCGATTTAGTATTGAAAAGTAAGCTGTTTGGTGAACAGAGGCTCTTGGTGATGTGTGGGGAGAACTGATTTTCTAGAGGAGAAGTATCAAAAGGGGACATTTTCCTAAGTTCCTTTTTAGGTGCCTTTCATTTCAAGAGTTCAAGACAAAAATTCTGACGTGAGAAAATAATATGGAGATGAACAATAGCTGAATGTGTTACAAATAGTGGCAAAAATCAAACAGTACAAGACAGGAGTAATACAGCTTGAGCTGTCAATCCAGTGAGCAAGTCTCCTGAAGAAGCTGCAGTTGATGGCAAATCCCTGCTAATAGGCAATCACAACAAATGAGCCTTGAAGTCAGATATTGCTAGGGTGTCCTAAGATAAAGTTGCAGCCTCGGTAAAATTGTGCAATGAATAAGAACATCCTTGAACCAACTCTGAGTCATTATGTTTACATGGCCTGGGCATGGTGGACAATACTACCAAGTTTCTTATCCTGACTCTCTACCTTCAAAGGAGTCTCCTCAGTGCTTCTCTGCGTGATGGCCTCTTGGCTGACAAGGGTTAAACCAAACACACAGACCCTTTATACTGCTCTTCATGGGCACACTCCTGTGGCTCACTGACTGCAGTGGGACTCTAAACAGCCATCTGTCTGTGCAGAACAGCTTATGTGTTCTGGACCTTAGCTAGTATATGACAGTATGATGCTGGCAGACCAGGTGCCAGCTCTTGCCAAGTCTGTAGGTATCAGCTGAGCACTGACACATTCATAGCTGGAAACCAGCCCAGCTCACCTGTACGTTAGTATTGTTTGAGTCAGGTGTTGGATTTGTAAGGATTTGTTCAGTGATTAGACTCTCTAAAATGCTTGTAAGTTGCTACATGCATTAACCTTACTTATAATGTCTGTATCCCATGATATAAGGTTATGTGAAAGGTTTGTTTTATAATTGTAAAAATGCCTCCTCTGAACTTGTGAACTCAGACAGGAGGAGTGGTTCCCCCCATCCATCAAGAAAGACCATCAAAACTAAATGGACCATTGTAGGACAAAATCTTTGTTGATTGCCCCATCTACTCATGAAGAAGTTACATGCCAATGGTTTGAACTCTGGGGAAAGGGCATATAAAATGCTCATAAGGGGAAATAGTTTTCTCTTGGCTATTTGGCCTCTTACAAGGGCTGATGCTAAGAAACAAAAGCAGAGATCTCCAGGGTCAACCTGGATTAGCGCTAAAAGACATTCAGTGGACAGAATACTACATCTCTGTCACCGTTTGGAATCATAGACTGTAATTCATTTTTACTTATGTTGCCTGCTTTGACCTGTAAATAACTCTCTCATTTCTTTTTTCTAGTTAATAAATCCTTAGTTAGTTTAATATAGGATTGGATACGAACATTGTCTTTGCTGTGAGATCTAAGAGACAAATTGACCTGGGATAAGTGACTAGTCTCTTGAGACTGGGAGCAACCTGAATATTTTGTGATCTTTGGTGTAAGTGACCATTTATCACTAAGTCCAGCTTGCCTGGGTGGCAAGATAGACTGGAGAGTCTAAGGGGACTGTCTGTGACTCCATGTGACTCAATAATGATCCAGGATTTCACATTTGTAAATGGGGTTGGTGAAATCTAATTATAGAACACATCACCAGTTCGGGGTGTCTGCCCTGCTTTTTGACAGTCTGCCTTGAGGTTGGCACTCTCAGTTGTGAGCCACTCCAGACAGCACGACAGACAGAGTGGCAAAAGCTGTTTGAATCTATGGGCGAGTCCCTGGCCAGCTGAGGTTAGGCATATTACAGGAGTGGTAGTCTGTAGCCAAGTAAAAGGCATTCCGCTTATTTTAAGATCATATTGGCTCATGCACTCAGACACTACAATCTGTCACAATGAGTGTTGTTTAGAATCTTGGTCTGAATTATAAAGGCATTTATGGGTACATGTGCTTAGGAGAAGTTAAGAAGCAGACTCACTGTCTACAACAGAGCTCAATAATCAGAATTCTGATCAATGTAATGGGTTAGACAGAAAGTAGAAGAAATGCAGTAAGATAATGATTTAGCAGGATCCCTCTTAACATCCAAGAACACTAACATGCCTGAAAACAGGGAATACATTATTAATTAGTTAATGTTTGTAGAACACTTGGAAGATGGAAAGCACCAAGTATTCTTCATTATTTTTCAGTAAATATGTGCCTAGACAGTCTGTGTAATCAGGAGTCAAAATGCGGCAAATAGACAAAATGCTTAGAAATGCACAATATTTTAAAAGTAGAGATATTAACATGAGAAGAAGTGTTCATTCTGCTGGAGTAAATAGTGTGGTGATGTAGCTGGGTATCATTTGTTATCTATACAAGAACATAACAATTGTGCATGCCACTTTTACAGGTATGGACGAGTCAATGGGCCAATACTGAGCTGTCATTAAGGAGCACTAGGGAAAGCTTAGTGTGTAGGAGGACTGCAAAGGTGGCCTTGAACACCCCTTCTATCCCCTCCAATTTGCATTAGGAAGGCCCTCGAGTACCATTCAGAGCAGCCTAAAGAATGCTTTAAGTTTTGTGGGGTGCCTTTGTGGTTGTAGTGAGGCTTGGGCCACACCTTCTATATCCCAATCACACCCTCTGTGCCAGCTGCTCCACACCACCAGCGAATCCCTATAGACAGTAGAAATTCTTCTATAATCAGGGTAAGGGAGCAGTAGCTTTGCAGTGGAAAACTGCCTTGATGTAGCTGAGGTTCTGACTCAATAACTCTACCCTTAAAAAATTGTAATTTAAAGGCCCCATGTAGGGAAAGGAAAACTGTAATTTAAAATGGCAAGCTTTCGTTCTTGTACTTACACTGTGAGAGGAGAAGAAAGGGGGGCTATGATCACTGCTTGCCAAGAATTGTATGTGTATAGGGGGGTAGCTTTGAAGGAAAAGTAGCACAAGCTGCTGTAGACTCTTGCTCTCCCTACTCATCCTCACTTCCCCATCTGTTCTTTCCAAGTCTCTCAAGAGAACACCAAACTGAGTTAAAGTCAAACTGTCAAACCCATGGTGCCTGAGTGGGTTCAAAGTCATGCCAAGAGAGTACACCCATTCCATATTTCACTCAGCGAATGTTTATGTTTTGCACAGATTGTTAAAGATCCACGTATGGTTTAGGAAAGACTTGGAGACACACTGTTTAGGGTGCTTCTACGTTTTTGTAAAATTATTTCTCTTCCTTTTAAATTATTTTTACTGTGAGGGATTTCTTCATGATAACAAGATCATAGCTATCCAGAAGCCCAGGCTCTTTTGCTTCTGCCCATTGTTTGAAGTGATGTTCCCTCAGTTTACAACATCATATTTGGACGTTTATGAAGAATAAATGGACACAAATCAGACGTCAAGAATGATAACATTCAAAAACCAGTCGGAGAACACTTCAATCTCTTTGGTCACTCGATTACAGACCCAAAAGTGTCAATTCTTCAACAAAAAAAACTTCAAAAACAGACTCCAACGAGAGACTGCTGAATTGGAATTAATTTGCAAACTAGATACAATTAATTTAGGCTTGAATAGAGACTGTGTAATTACCCATCCACTCCCAAAGTAAAACTATTTCCCCATGTTTATTCCCCCCCTCCAACCCCCACTGTTCCTCAGATGTTCTTGTCAACTGCTGGTAATGGCCCACCTTGATTATCACTACAAAAGGTTCCCCCCTCCCCCTCTCTCCTGCTGGTAATAGCTCACCTTAAGCGATCACTCTGGTTACAGTGTGTATGGTAACACCCATTGTTTCATGTTCTCTGTGTATATAAATCTCTCCACTGTATTTTCCACTGAATGCATCTGATGAAATGATCTGTAGCTCACGAAAGCTTATGCTCACATAAATTGGTTAGTCTCTAAGGTGCCACAAGTACTCCTTTTCTTTTTGTGAATACAGACTAACCCGGCTGCTACTCTGAAACAGATAATTGCCACTCTTAGTGAGGGTTAGCCAATAAGAGCAGATGAGGTAAACAAGAAATCATGCCCATGCCAATGTCCTTGTAATCCTTAGCCCTAGAAAAAGAAAAACCACATATATGTTTACACAAGCTAGTAAAATTATTTCTAAGGGAAAGAGGCAAACAATTTCATAAGGCGTTTAGTGGGGCTAAGTCTTGTCATAAGCTGTTCAAAAGAAAAGCCCATCTTCTACCTTACTAAAACATCTACATTTTCAAAACATGACCTCTGCTTGTGTGGCTATCTTTTTCCACATGCAGTTATTTGTATGCAGTTTATTGTGCACTAATCTCTGTGATCAAATGATAAAATATACATATAAGGACAAAAAGAAAAGGAGTACTTGTGGCACCTTAGAGACTAACCAATTTATTTGAGCATGAGCTTTCGTGAGCTACAGCTCACTTCATCAGATGTATACCGTGGAAACTGCAGCAGACTTTATATATACACAGAGAATATGAAACAATACCTCCTCCCACCCCACTGTCCTGCTGGTAATAGCTTATCTAAAGTAATCGTCAGGTTAGGCCATTTCCAGCACAAATCCAGGTTTTCTCACCCTCCACCCCCCCACACAAATTCACTCTCCTGCTGGTGATAGCCCATCCAAAGTGACAACTCTTTACACAATGTGCATGATAATGAAGTTAGGCCATTTCCTGCACAAATCCAGGTTCTCTCACTCCCTCACCCCCCTCCAAAAACCACCCCCATACACACACAGACTCACTCTCCTGCTGGTAATAGCTCGTCCAAACTGACCACTCTCCAAGTTTAAATCCAAGTTAAACCAGAACATCTGGGGGGAGGGGGGGGTAGGAAAAAACAAGAGGAAATAGGCTACCTTGCATAATGACTTAGCCACTCCCAGTCTCTATTTAAGCCTAAATTAATAGTATCCAATTTGCAAATGAATTCCAATTCAGCAGTTTCTCGCTGGAGTCTGGATTTGAAGTTTTTTTGTTTTAAGATAGCGACCTTCATGTCTGTGATTGCGTGACCAGAGAGATTGAAGTGTTCTCCGACTGGTTTATGAATGTTATAATTCTTGACATCTGATTTGTGTCCATTTATTCTTTTACGTAGAGACTGTCCAGTTTGACCAATGTACATGGCAGAGGGGCATTGCTGGCACATGATGGCATAAATCACATTGGTGGATGTGCAGGTGAACGAGCCTCTGATAGTGTGACTGATGTTATTAGGCCCTGTGATGGTGTCCCCTGAATAGATATGTGGGCACAATTGGCAACGGGCTTTGTTGCAAGGATAAGTTCCTGGGTTAGTGGTTCTGTTGTGTGGTATGTGGTTGTTGGTGAGTATTTGCTTCAGGTTGCGGGGCTGTCTGTAGGCAAGGACTGGCCTGTCTCCCAAGATTTGTGAGAGTGTTGGGTCATCCTTTAGGATAGGTTGTAGATCCTTAATAATGCGTTGGAGGGGTTTTAGTTGGGGGCTGAAGGTGACGGCTAGTGGCGTTCTGTTATTTTCTTTGTTAGGCCTGTCCTGTAGTAGGTAACTTCTGGGAACTCTTCTGGCCCTATCAATCTGTTTCTTTACTTCCGCAGGTGGGTATTGTAGTTGTAAGAAAGCTTGACAGAGATCTTGTAGGTGTTTGTCTCTGTCTGAGGGGTTGGAGCAAATGTGGTTGTATCGCAGAGCTTGGCTGTAGACGATGGATCGTGTGGTGTGGTCAGGGTGAAAGCTGGAGGCATGCAGGTAGGAATAGCGGTCAGTAGGTTTCCGGTATAGGGTGGTGTTTATGTGACCATTGTTTATTAGCACTGTAGTGTCCAGGAAGTGGATCTCTTGTGTGGACTGGACCAGGCTGAGGTTGATGGTCCACTTCCTGGACACTACAGTGCTAATAAACAATGGTCACATAAACACCACCCTATACCGGAAACCTACTGACCGCTATTCCTACCTGCATGCCTCCAGCTTTCACCCTGACCACACCACACGATCCATCGTCTACAGCCAAGCTCTGCGATACAACCGCATTTGCTCCAACCCCTCAGACAGAGACAAACACCTACAAGATCTCTGTCAAGCTTTCTTACAACTACAATACCCACCTGCGGAAGTAAAGAAACAGATTGATAGGGCCAGAAGAGTTCCCAGAAGTTACCTACTACAGGACAGGCCTAACAAAGAAAATAACAGAACGCCACTAGCCGTCACCTTCAGCCCCCAACTAAAACCCCTCCAACGCATTATTAAGGATCTACAACCTATCCTAAAGGATGACCCAACACTCTCACAAATCTTGGGAGACAGGCCAGTCCTTGCCTACAGACAGCCCCGCAACCTGAAGCAAATACTCACCAACAACCACATACCACACAACAGAACCACTAACCCAGGAACTTATCCTTGCAACAAAGCCCGTTGCCAATTGTGCCCACATATCTATTCAGGGGACACCATCACAGGGCCTAATAACATCAGTCACACTATCAGAGGCTCGTTCACCTGCACATCCACCAATGTGATTTATGCCATCATGTGCCAGCAATGCCCCTCTGCCATGTACATTGGTCAAACTGGACAGTCTCTACGTAAAAGAATAAATGGACACAAATCAGATGTCAAGAATTATAACATTCATAAACCAGTCGGAGAACACTTCAATCTCTCTGGTCACGCAATCACAGACATGAAGGTCGCTATCTTAAAACAAAAAAACTTCAAATCCAGACTCCAGCGAGAAACTGCTGAATTGGAATTCATTTGCAAATTGGATACTATTAATTTAGGCTTAAATAGAGACTGGGAGTGGCTAAGTCATTATGCAAGGTAGCCTATTTCCTCTTGTTTTTTCCTACCCCCCCCTCCCCCCAGATGTTCTGGTTTAACTTGGATTTAAACTTGGAGAGTGGTCAGTTTGGACGAGCTATTACCAGCAGGAGAGTGAGTCTGTGTGTGTATGGGGGTGGTTTTTGGAGGGGGGTGAGGGAGTGAGAGAACCTGGATTTGTGCAGGAAATGGCCTAACTTCATTATCATGCACATTGTGTAAAGAGTTGTCACTTTGGATGGGCTATCACCAGCAGGAGAGTGAATTTGTGTGGGGGGGTGGAGGGTGAGAAAACCTGGATTTGTGCTGGAAATGGCCTAACCTGACGATTACTTTAGATAAGCTATTACCAGCAGGACAGTGGGGTGGGAGGAGGTATTGTTTCATATTCTCTGTGTATATATAAAGTCTGCTGCAGTTTCCACGGTATACATCTGATGAAGTGAGCTGTAGCTCACGAAAGCTCATGCTCAAATAAATTGGTTAGTCTCTAAGGTGCCACAAGTACTCCTTTTCTTTTTGCGAATACAGACTAACACGGCTGTTACTCTGAAACCTGACATATAAGGACAGATACTTGGCTGGTGTAAATTAGCTCCCTTGACTTCATTAGAGCTAAGGTATGCCAGTTAACAACAGCTCAGGATATGGCCCATACACTCCATTTTATCTGCAAATTAAGCACAAATGAATACTGTATCTAAATTTTATAACGTGTGTAAGGGATATTGAAGTCAGTGGGAAAACACCTATTGACTTCACTGGGCTTTAGAGCAGGCCTTTTGTGTGCAAATGGGACAATGTGTGGGAAGTTGCACTCATACACATAAAGACCAGTTAGACGAGGCTCCTTTGAAAATGTGGGGCCATATCCTCAGCTGGAAGAACTCAATGGAGTGATATTGATTTACACCCAGTGAGGATCTGGGCTCTAATATAGACCCTGATGCTTAAAGTTTCTCCACCCAAACAGACCCCTAGACCTGCAATGAGCTCTATTGACAACAATGGGACTTTGTGCAGATGCAGGGAGTATCCCTGAATGAAGCTGCTTGCAGAATATTCAGTACTGGAATGCAATCATAAAGTTAGTCCGGTGTGGAGGACAAGCTCAGGAATAGACTTTGAACGACAGAAGTTGGAAAGTTAGAGGTTTACTGAGTCTCTTTTTAGTGAAGTTATGATGTCCTTCATCACTTATTACATCTGTTTTTAAACCAGCCTTTTGCCACTATCAACACATTTTGCTTTAAAGAGGTAGATATAAATATCATCATGACTTATTATCCTAACCCTCTGTGTCAAGAGCAAGAAATTATAGGCAAGGGAGCATTTGTCTTTATCCTTTCCAGAGTGAATTAATCCACTTTACTACTCTTTGGAAACACAATTATTCATTTTATAAAAGAAAAAATTCTCTTCAGAATAGACTTAATTGCCAAAATATCTTTATAGGAAATGGAAATAACAGCCTTTAATTATGATCCCTGCTTTTAAAAGAAAGCAGCCATGCTTTATTTTAGGAAGGAACTTTCATCATATTTTTTGGTAACTTAGAAATAACATTTTATTTTTGATCAGAAGACAAAATATTCATTCAAACAAAATTTAATGAGACAAACCCTTTGGCGATTTCTAGCACAAACAGGTTTGCTTTTATGGAAAAATGCAAACTGATGCTAAATGATATGTCACTGGTTCTTATGTCATTCTGAAGTTTTGTTTGATTGCTTCAATGCAAAGTCAAGCTGCAGTACTTGGACTAGAGTTCAGAGAGAGAGAGAGGAGGTTTATTTATAAGTTTAACTTTGGCTACAGTTAAATTAAAACACAAATCACTTGGGTTTTTTTTCTTTGTAAGCTAAGGCTGCACTGCACTGCACTTCTTTTAGGTCCCAATCCTGTCATTGGTAAACATGTAAGCATCTTGCTGTAATAACCTGGGCCCCAATATTGCCAATCTGGCATTGACTATGAATGGCAAGATCGAGGATTTATGTTACAATGTGCCTTAAAACCAAGGGGTAACATTTTCAGACATGTCTAAATGACCCTCGTAGCCTAAGTCTTATTTTCAAAAGGCACTTAGGCCCAGTTTTGTTAAAGGTATTGAGGCATTGTTGTGCTCAATGTTACAACACCTACGTTTCATTTTCAAAAGGGAAAGTCAAAATCCCAGCCTCCTAAGTGCCCTTTTGGATATGAAATGATGGCTCCTTCGCAGCCTCCTTAGTTCCTAAGTAGCTTTAAAAACCTGGGCCTCAGGAGCCCAAGCCCATTGACTGTCAATGAGACTAAACACTCTGAAGAGCCCCACATCACTTTTGAAATGGAAGCTTAGGCTCCTAAGTCATTTATGAACATTTGACCTGAGGTGCTTTTATCCCTTTGTGTACATTGCTCTTCACCATGAAGTTGAATTTACACACCCCAATTGTGCTAAGAATGAGCCTTGAATCTTTTAACAAATTGTGGATTTTATTTTATCTTTTAAAAACAAAAACAAAAACCAACAACAGAAGTGGTAACCAACAGATTCTGAAAAATAATATAGCCAGCAGGAGTTCATTGTACCATGGAGATGTGGAGTGGAGCACAGAATGTAGGGTTCTTGGGGCAGAGACTGTCTTTATTCTCCGTTTGTACAGCACCTAGCACAATGGGACACTGCTTCATGACGGGCTCGTAGGTGGTTTCACCATACCAGCTCTAGTAATGGTAAGATAATTAGTTAAAATAACACTAGTATGTTCCCCACCACCACCAAAGACACACACGCTCCATCCTTATCAGTCGACATTGAAGGAAAAGAAGAAAGAGTGGGAAGGAGGTGAGGGGAGCAATGGATGGTTTTTAAACACTTTTTATCCACGACAAGCACACAGAGAATGTGTTTGTTTCATTGGTTATTTCTTTTGCATTACATCTGACACATCAGAAAGAACATGAGACATTTGTGAGCCTAAGACAAAAGTAAAATGGCAGTTGAAAATGATTCCTTGTGAAGGTTTATTTTGATTTTGTTACACGTGAGACTAGTCAACCAGACAGGCTTATTGTGACTTTGTTCAGTGACTTGAGACAATTTGCTGTCATTATCATTCGTGCTGCCAAAATTCATTAGGCTTGTAGTGATGCAGCATGGCTCCCTGCCGCCCCAGAGGGGGAGGAGCCCTTCCATGTGCTGAAGTGGGTGGAGCTAGGGAGCTCTGAGCCCGCCCCTCAGAGGGTGAGGCAGCGATCCGGAAGTATAAAAGCTCACCCTCTGAGCTCACTGGGGACCCAGCCCCCGGGGAGGCCAGACGCCTCCAGGTTGGCCCCCGACTGGGAAGCCCCCGTGGCCCAAGGTGCATGCCAGGACTTGCCCTGCGGCTGATACCCAGAGGAGTTGCCGGGCCTGCCACTTGCCCGCTACCCTGAGGAACCCATGGTGCTGGACACCTCAGAAGACACTGCCTGGACCCAGGTAGCCCAAGAGGGGGAATCAGGAATAACCTGGGGGCAGCTGACTGTAGTCTGGCTGAGGCACTGCCAGAGCCTATGATAGTGTGTTGCGGCCAGGAGCCCCACTGACACAGCAGCGGGTCGTTTGCTGCTGCTAGGGCCCCGGGCTGGGACACAGTGGAGTGGGAGGGCCTGTGTCTCCCCTGCCGCCCAACTCGTGGGTGGCAGTCTCCCCCTCTTCCAGGTCCTTTAGAGGCCTGGGCCTGCTAACATTGAACTGTTTGCTCAGCCCTGCCTGAGAGCCTGAGCACCTGACTTATTGTTGCCCTGCCCTGACCTAGGCATTGGGCTTACGGTGCTTGCTTCAGTTGCCATAAGGGCCCCCGAGGGAGACTCCCTCAGCCGGACTAATTTCCCCAAACATTATCTGTGTGTAGTGAGCCGGTGTGGCTCCCTACTGCCCCGAAGAGGGTTGAGACCCGGCTAGCCACTTTACAAGACTCAGGAACATCAACCAAAGCATGTCCTAGAAGGGGATGCTACCTACACTATTGCTGAGGAAATGTTAGCAGAATGGGCTGCATGATCAACCATTTATATCTGGTGGCACAAGCAACTGAAAGGCAAAGTATGTTGAACTGCAGTCTTTCTACATTGTCTCTTCCTAAGGCTGAATAGAGTATCTGCAGTAAAAGATTGTGATAAGACTTTAATCCAGCTCTGCACATTAAATTCCTGGCTCCCTCAAGGAGCAGTGCATTCACTGATATGGTGGTGGTTGGTTGCCAGCATGAGAGAAGCAGCAAGATTTCTATTGAACAGCACATCCAGCAGAATGTGCCTTTTTAATGGGAGCTAAAGCAGTTTTCTCCCCCCAGTGCTCAGCTGTGGAGAACGATAGTTGGGGGAAGTGGGGGAAGTCTGTTAGTTGGGGGAAGTGAGTCTCGCCTCCCTCACATAAGCTGCTTCAGAAAGATAGATTGTGATTTTGTCCAAGCTCCACACAGGATTTGAAGGTGAAGTCAAATAATTTGTACCCTCCCGATCCCAGAGGCTGCCAGAGAATGGTTTGGCCACTAACATCAATTCAACAGCCTCAGGCTTGCTCTGATTTATATTGGAAGGCTGTGTGCTCTGCCCACACCTGCTGGTATGCTCCCCATATGTCTTCTGTCCGGGGGATCAGGAGAGGGTTGTGAAGAGCTGGCTACATTGCCTTTGTACCAACTAGGGATTCCCCTGTGGGAAATCTTCAGCTACCCTACCAAGGCAGCTTTCCATCCCTTTTCCATTAGAGAGGCACAAAGGGGCAGTAGCACATTTAGGATGTTCAATCAAAGGCAATAGTCACAATTCTAGGGGTATCTACTGTAGTAAGAGAAAGTGGGTAGGATGGGCTCCCCAGGATTCAACCTGGAACTGGGGTACTACTGAACCCTCTGTCTCACCAGTCTGGGCTCCCTCTCACACTGTGTTGCTGTGATAAGCTGCAGACTGCTGCAAACCTTTACACAGGCAGGGACACACCCAGCTGCAGTTACATGAAGGCTTCTTCTCTACCACTCATGAACTGACAATAGAGAGGCTCCAGCCAGCTCCCCCACAGCTCCACAGCTTAGGACCCCAGAGCTGTACTGTCTTGCCGCAGTGAAAAGCCTGACCAGAGTAAGTTTATTACCCAGTCTGCCCCTCCCTCAGAGTGGTGAGGGAACTTTGTTCCTGAGCAGATTCCCCAAGCACTTATATCAAAACACTGTTTTAGATTAAAAAAAAAAAATTATTAACTACAGAAAGATAGATTTTAAGTGATTGTAAGTAATGAGTTTACAGATCCAAGCAGATCACCTGAAATATAAAACAAAAACACAATCTAAGCTTTATAAACTAGATAGGATTTGAATCAAGCAGTGTCTCACCCTGTTAGCTCGTACAAGCAGGTTATAGCTTTTGCATACACAGGCTGAACTTCTTCTGTCCTGCCTGGAACACCCTTACTCTGTTCAGTCTTTGTTCCTTAGTTGTTTTCAGGTTTGTGCTGTAGCAGGAGCGAGGCCCAGTGATGATGTTACTTCCCTATTTTATAGCTTCTTCCATGTGGAGGGAACTTCACTGTTGCAAACAAAGCCCCCAGCACAGTTTGTAGAAAAACACAGGCACCAAAAAGGAGTCCAGTATCACATGATTTAGTCACATGCCCTTGCATGCTTTGATGAGTCATAGCAGTCATTATTCATATTTTGGCTGAAGAGTCCACAGGAAAGCTTATCAGGTGAGGCTAAGCTTTTCCTGTGGTCCATTATTTTCACTGACTGGCCATTGCCTTGGGTAGTCCCTTCACAATGTGTTGGCTAGACTGGATGTAAACTACTCTGTGGGTGTTACCCAGGAGCAAACACACTTGAAATATAGATGCATGGTCATAACTCCAGATACATGCATACAAATAGGATAATGATATTCAGCAAACCATAACTTTTCCATTGACATTTCACATGACATATTTTGTACAAGACAGACTCCAAAGAGAAATTACCATTAACTTGGGTGGCTGGGTCGTTACACATATTGAATCTATTTCCCTATGTTAAGTATCCTCCTCACACCTTCTTATCAACTGTCTAAATGGGCCATCTTGATTATCACTATAAACTTCTTTTCTCCCACTGATAATAGCTCATCTTAATTAATTAGCCTCTTACAGTTTGTATGGCAACTTCCACCTTCTCTGTATGTGTATATGAAAGCTTATACCCTAATAAATTTGTTAGTCTCTAAGGTGCCACAAGTACTCCTTTTCTTTTTGAGGATACAGACTAACACGGCTGCTACTCTGAAACCCATAATTATATTATAATCATATCACTATAGTGAATATGGGGTGCCGAGTGTCACAGTGGGCATATACCCTTGTGATAAATATGCAGTGCTGCCCTTTGTGTCTGACAGTGGAGCTATCACTAGAAGTTGCCACCTGCTTGTAGTACACATAATGCTAGTTTCTGTGAAGCAATCTGATTTACTGAGCTGGAATCGATTAGAAAGGGGATTCTGATTCTCTAGTCCTTGCACCCTGTGTAGTCATTTACAGCTGTGCAACGTGAGTGTATAAAACCAGCAAATCAGGATGCACTGACTTTGCACAGGTGTAAATGACTGAATAAATGAAAGGCCATGGAGAATATGGCCTAGAGGCTATACTTTCTGGGACTCCCCCTTCATCAAACTCCATAGGATCTGGGGGGAAAGAGGATAATGCTCACATTTTCAAATGCAAATTATAAATAAAGGGCCAATCCAATGGCCCCAGTACAGTACACGTCTGGCGGTGCAACTACACTATTCAACAGCCCTAATCAGGCATCTGGGAGTTACAACAGGTCATGGCTGTCATACACTGTGCTTCAGTAATCCCAGTCAGCATAACAATTCCAAGGAAATTTAAACTGTTGATACAGCTTAGATCAGCTGTGAGATTGCTCTGTTCTGTGCTGCTGGTCCCAGTGATCGGGGGTGGGAAAGAAGGTGGCATAGTGTTTCACTTCAGTGCTATGCAAAGATCAAGTCACCATGTGTAAGGCATCCACTTGTGCTAGTCTAGCTATTGAATGGGTTTCTCACCCCTTCATAGGGAGCATAGGCTTCACTTTACATTCTCAAATTGAATCTCGCTTGGGTGAGGGAGACATTAGAGAAAAAAAGGATTTTCAAACTCCAGATGGTCTGGCAACTTCAGAAAACACCATGGTTTGTTCAACTACAATGTTGAACTATGATGTTCAGCTACCCCAGGGACACGGAAGATGCTACATGATTGGTGCTTTATACCTAAGGCAGAGAAGGATGCATTGTGGACAGATTTGAAAAGATTGCTTCATGTGCCATGGTAACCTGTAAAAAGTTAACATTTGGCGGCAACCACTGCTGTAGAACAACTATTGCCAAATGCTGACTTTTTAAGTGTCCATTGTACGTAAGGTTTCAGAGTAGCAGCCATGTTAGTCTGTATCCGCAAAAAGAAAAGGAGTACTTGTGGCACCTTAGCTGCTCACATAAATTTGTTAGTCTCTAAGGTGCCACAAGTACTCCTTTTCTTCGTTGTATGTAAGTGGATGTTTATTCAAGGGACATTTTCAGCAAGCAGCTTGCTTTTGAGAGCGGAGTCTGAAACAAGACATGAAAGTGTTACTTAAGATATTAAAATCTTGCTGGCTTGGCTTCTGCCATTTTACAGTAAAGGAAATGTTAATGTGTAATACAATTAACATTTAGGAGAGGCCTAGGATAGTGGTCCTTATAGCCCAAAGGTTGCTATTCAAGATAGGTGTTTTCATCGTGCAATTTAAGCCTCAAAAAATTATCTATCATTACACCTAATTTAACATTCTGAAGCTAATCATACAACAACCTACCCTTTCACAAGAGCTACACAATCTTACTTCGGCTTTAAGTTCTAATTACAAGATGAGGTTCCAACTGAAAATTTCAGCTGTAAACAAAATGACCTTCAATGACCATAGACTGGTGCATAATCTAAATAGATTTCCAGGCAAGAAACAGGAAGGGGGGGAAAAAACCAAAAAATCAACACTCAGCTCTTGTTTCTAGTCCCCTGAATTATCAGAGTAATAATAAAGACAAGTAGAATGTGAAAAAAAAAATGACAGCAGTGACTTTCATCCCTTTATTCCAGAAAGAGCAACAATAATCAGCAAAATGTTACTTATAGTTCAAATTCAGCTTTGTTCTCCTTTGATACTGGTAAAGATAAGTATTCTGTTCTTGTGCTATGTAAACAACATATTCCACTTCAGTCATGTTTTTCAGTTTCGAAAAAGTATTGCCTGGAGCTGCAATTCATAGCAAGACAATATTTCATATGGTTTGCAAGAGTCAGTTCTTGAGTACCATCCGTACCTTATGGCTAGATTCTGATCTTGGTTTACAGTGGTAAAAATTCACAGGAACTCTGGTTCAACCAAGATCATCTGGCCCACAATATATTGCTTTAGACATTATAAAATCCATCATCTGTCAAGTTTGCAGTCCAAGGCAAAACATACAATTTATGAAACTGAAGGGATTCATATGGGACCCTAATACAATAAACTGGCAACTGGCAATCCTGGAGGAACAAACCCAGAGACAACAAAGTCCAATAGTAACAAAGGATAGACTCTTAGAGTTTTTGTGCCCTCCTCCTCATTGTTTGACATGTGTATGGGCCAGTTTTGATTAAGAAACTCTACTAGATCAGCCCAATGGTCCAACTGATCCAGTATCATGTTACCAACAGTGGCCAGCAACAGATGCTTAGAGAAGATGGAAGAACCCCTGGAGTAGATAATTACCTGTCCTAGGGAAAGTTTTTTTCCCAACCCTCAAAAATTAGTGGCAATCTTATACCTTAAAGTAGAAATTCCTGATTTACCTTCTCTATCACTCATTCTTTTTCATACCTTAATTTGTCCTCTCTTATTCACCTCCTCTCTAAGGTAATCAATCCCATTCCTTTCAGTATATTTTCATGAGAGTTTTTTCATGCTAATCATGTCCTAATCATTTTCACCACACATCTCTGAGCCTCTTCTATTCCGCAATACACTTTTTGAGAGGGGGTGACCAGAACTGGACACGTGTGAAGGCATATTATTGATTTATATAATGCCATTATAATATTTTCCATTTATTCTTGCATTTTATTGGAAACATTAGAAGTGACAAACAAGGTTTTGTTTTTTAAATTAAGTAAAGCACCATTAGACTCTCCCTGCTCCCCCAGCATTCTAAAAAGAAATGACACTTACCTTTAACTTTGAAAGTCTCCTTCCTCCTTTTGCATTCAAATACTGAGCTGCATTTCCTATGTCTCAAACCATAATAAGACTGGACATCCTGTGCTGCACAGCATCCGCAAAATAGCAGCTGTCAATGAGGGACACGTACAACATGTACAATAAAGGAAATATTGAAGCAGTGACAAGTGTTTTAGAAGATTGCTTGGGATTTATTTTAAAATTGGTCTTTATTTCAGCCCAAGTTCTGATACCTACATTCACAGTGTCTAGCTCTTTACTCCTACTGGCTTCAGTGAGATCACTTGTGGAGTCAGGTGCCATGCAATGTGATTAAGGGTGCGACGAGGTGTACCTGGTCTTTGCGGCTGCCTACAGGCGGCCCTGCAGTCCTATCCACCCAGACCCGGTAAGCAATGATGTGGGAGGAACAGAGCAGTGACGCTGTGTCCTCCAGTCCTGCTCTTCCAAGGGCTAAAGAGGCTAGCACTAGCCAATCAGAGCCCTGCTGGCCCAGATCAAAGGAGTTGCTTGGCCTGAGCTGGTTGGTTCCTGGCTGGGAGCAGAGGAGGGAAGATGGGGGCTTCTCTCTGGTCGAAGGAGCCTGGCAGTCAGAGTTTATGGCTGGCTGAACTTTTGTAGCTGGGATTGAAGGGAAAGAAGAACCTGAGGACGCTGGCCCTCAGATAGGGACAGAGATAAAAGGGCTTATTAGGAAGAGCCCCAGGGACAATGCAGCAGATGATTGAAGTTGAGCAATATGTGACTGCTGTGTATAGGGTCTGGGGTTGGAACCTGGCATAATGGACAGGCCTGGGTTCCCCACTGGCTACAGGTAAAGTGGTGTAAATCCAAAAAAGGACACTGTTTAGTTAGAAGTTTGAAAAAAGGTCTGAATTTACAGAGGGCAGAGCTGGGCTGGAGACTGTATGGAGGGCAAATAGACTGTCTATTTGCTGGACTCTGTAATACCCCAGTAGGGTTCATTTGGACTTTGTGACCTGCCAAGGTCGCTCAGCAGCTGGGAGAGGGCACGAGGGATCAGAAAAGGACTGTGATAGGAGCCAGTATAGGACAGGCCATTAACCCATTCCATTCCACATCCAAAGTGGTATTTGACATTGCATCTACCAAGAGACAAATATGGAAACACAGTGAGCAACCAAATAATCAGATGAGGATAAGATCAGAGATAATTCACCACATCAGGCAGGGAAAGCAAAAGAACTGCGGTACCCCATATTACTTATGCTAAAGCAATCATAAATACAAAGCATCCAAACAGAAAAAGCTGTGGGTGTTATGGAGTGAGGCATTACAACAGCAAATGCCCATCATTTGAAACCACATACAGAAACTGAAAAAGGAGGAATCACTCTGCAAGTGCCTGCAGCTGGAGAAATTCTACCTGATCTGGCCAAAACAAGTTGATTCTCAGCATTGGCTGCCAACCACGGATATCAGCAAGGGATCTTGGAGGAACACTGAAGTTATCTCCACTAGTTTTGTACATCAGCAGGCAGAACAACTGGCAAATGGCTATTTAGGATCAAAACTACAGCTGAAGAATATCAGTGCTGCCAGCAAAATACTAACAGGGATCCAAGGGCTTAAGGATATTTTGTACAAAGGATATTTTAGTACCTGGCTGTAGAGACAGAGACCAAAGTGATACCAGACGATGACTACCATACTGCTCGGCTCAGGTGAGCCAGAAATATGAATGCAGAACTGTACAAAAAGATCAAACTGTGACTTACCACAACACCAATCTTAGAACACATGTAGACTTTTCAAAGACAATTTTGAGCCAGAAAAGATGAAAGCTATTGTTTCCATGTGATTGGGTATACAAACTGTATACTGGGTTGGCAGGGGTTAAAAGACACTAGTAGGCCCAGGTAGCCATGTCCCTCCAGCCCTTCAGAGCATGCTTCAGCTAGAGAAGGAGTTGAAAGGGGAACACGGAAGAGAGATGCTAGGGAGGAAGACAGACCTACCCTGAAGGCTTGTGACAAGGGTGCCAGAGAAGCCTCCCTGAGAGAGTAAGACTGTATGCTGAGCCCGGCTGAGGCTGCTGGTTTGGTTATCTTTTCTTTTTCTTTTCACCTTATCTGGGACTGAAAGCTAAGAGAGGAAAGCAGCGGTAGGACGTGACCAGGGAGGGTACCTCAGAGGGCACTTTTGCGGGGCCAGGCACTGTTGACCTTTCTAGGACCCTGGACTGGAGCCCATTGGAGTGGGTGGGTCTGGGCTCCCCTACCACTGCCCCTACTACAGGAGGGTCTTGAAGCACCTATATTCCTCACCACACCTCTGAGTAGAGAAGGACCAGGACTGTAAGACTGACACATGGGGAGGGGGCACTAACCACACTAACCATTAAGCCACATCATCCATCAAGGACTCTGTTACATACCACTTTTGATCTGAACAGTTACCCACAAATTTGGGGCCTTGCAGGTTGTTCCAGTTAGGTTAAGTGTGGCTTTCTGTTCCTTCTCTGACTCTGTTTTTCTGCTCTCTTACTTTCCCCTGCCCCATCTTACCCAAAACAATACTCAACAAAACTGTCCACCCACATACTTCTAATTCCCAGGCTGACTTATGTATGCCTCTGTTTTAGCTGGGGACTTCTAAAAAGGAGTTTAACTGTTTCCTATATGTATTTTGAATGAAGGATGGCAGCTACACCCAACCTCTGCAATGCCATTTTGTCCAGCCCCCAACACTATGAAACAAGTGCCTAATGCAAAGCCCACTGAAAGACTTCTATTGATTTCTGTGGGCTTTGGACCAGGCCCCAAATGCCCAAGTTCACAGATGTCAGCAAGTATGGACTCATGAACTACCTAACAGAATGCCTCCCAAGTCTCTTTTGGTGTATGCAAACCTCTGAGATGTTTAGCAGGAAAATATGCAGTTTTGACATGGCTATCACAACATGAAGAAGCCCTTGCAACCAACCACTTAGTTTATAGGGAAAAATGGTACTTTACAATATGTGCATGAGTCGGAGCTTGGAGAAACACTTCTACAAAAGGGGCAGCCAGTAGTGTTTGTATCAGGACTCTTTCTCCGAGTGAACAGGAGTGTACAGTTACACCAAGGAAGGAGGTCTTGTGATTGTATTTGCATGTGAAAAAAAGTGGTCTAATTAAGTAAAGAAGAGAATACATTTAAGTAGAATGGAAACTTAAGAATGGACTATAAGGTAGATAGAAAGTTGGCTAGATTGTCAGGCTCAACAGGTAGTGATCAATGGCTCCATGTCTAGTTGGCAGCCGGTATCAAGTGGAGTGCCCCAAGGGTTGGTCCTCAGGCCGGTTTTGTTCAATATCTTCATAAATGATCTGGAGGATGGTGTGGATTGCACCCTCCCAAGTTTGCAGATGACACTAAACTGGGAGGAGAGGTAGATATGCTGGAGGGTAGGGATAGGATACAGAGGGACCTAGACAAATTAGAGGTTTGGGCCAAAAGAAATCTGATGAGGTTCAACAAGGACAAGTGCAGAGTCCTGCACTTAGGACGGAAGAATCCCATGCACCACTACAGACTAGGGACCGAATAGATAGGCAGCAGTTCTGCAGAAAAGGACCTAGGGGTTACAGTGGACGAGAAGCAGGATATGAGTCAACAGTTTGCCCTTGTTGCCAAGAAGGCCAATGGCATTTTGGGATGTATATGTAGGAGCATTGCCAGCAGATCAAGGGACGTGATCGTTCCCCTCTATTCGACACTGGTGAGGCCTCATCTGGAGTACTGTGTCCAGCTTTGGGCCCCACACTACAAGAAGGATGTGGAAAAATTGGAAAGAGTCCAGCGGAGGGCAACAAAAATAATTAGGGGGACTGGACCACATGACTTATGAGGAGAGGCTGAGGGAACTGGGATTGTTTAGTCTGCAGAAGAGAAGAATGAGGGGGGATTTGATAGCTGCTTTCAACTACCTGAAAGGGGGTTCCAAAGAGGATGGATCTAGACTGTTCTCAGTAGCTGATGACAGAACAAGGAGTAATGGTCTCAAGTTGCAGTGGGGGAGATTTAGGTTGGATATTAGGAAAAACTTTTTCACTAGGAGGGTGGTGAAGCCCTGGAATGGGTTATCTAGGGAGGTGGTGGAATCTCCTTCCTTAGATATTTTTAAGGTCAGGCTTGACAAAGCCCTGGCTGGGATGATTTAGTTGGTTGATGATTTAGTTGGTTGATGATTGGTCCTGCTTTGAGCAGGGGGTTGGACTAGATGACCTCCTGAGGTCCCTTCCAACCCTGATATTCTATGATTCTGTGAAACACAAACCACACCCTCTCTCCGTACACCAGTCAGTTCAATGGCTAAGTCAAAGTGGCTGTCAAAATAACCCTAAAACAAACCAGAACTATTTTGTATTTCCTGAGTCATATTTTAAAATTCTCTTTAATACATTAGCTATATAGTAGATGATAAACACTCTGTGCTGCAGGAATACAAAACTCGTGTGGCATTATTTATATTATAGGACAATGACTTTTCCCCTCTGCACAAAGTTTTATACTCTGTTGACTTGAATCAGAAGTAGAAGATTGTAACAACTTCTTTTTGAAGGGAAAATATAAACCAACTTTTCAAAATAAGCTACATATGGTCTGAGAAGTATTAGTGGAGATATTTTTGTTTCATAAGAAATATCTGTTTTTGAATATATAGTTTTGCTAGTATTCTGCAATAGTAAGAAAAATAATACTTGCTATCATAATATCAGTAGGCAGATATTTAATGTCTTTCTTACAAACTAAAATGGACTGAGATAAAAACTGGCACATTTATAGATTCATAGATTTTTAGGTCAGAAGGGACCATTATGATCATCTAGTCTGACCTCCTGCAGAACGCAGGCCACAGAATTTCACCCACCACTCCTGCAAAAAACATAAGAATGAGATCGCAAAGTATGTAAACTTACCATCCAGTGTAGTACATTTACCAAATAAAGTATTGTAAACAGATTCCAGTTTCAAATCGGGCATTTTTTGTTACAGGAAAAGATGAAGATATGTCATCTGAAACAGAGTAAGCAAAAGAGGAGGGACAGAATTAGCATAGAAACATAATAATTCATTCACAAAGATATAAAAGTTGCTCATATCCATTACAGTGAAGGATCCAATTCTAGAAAGATTTATGCATGTAATTCTTATTGGTATTAATAGGAGTCATCCATGCAAAACATCTCTTCATCATTGGAGATCAAGCCCTTTAGAATTACCTAGAAAAAGAGGGGAAAGTGATGATTGTAATCTCCCTGGATTGAAGTAAATTTAATACCAAGTGAAATATGTATATGATACAATTAAATCACTTAAAAACCCCTCTAGAATAGAAAATTCTATGCTGGAGAATAGCTTAATCCTGGCACTTCAGCCTGGTCCATCCTAAAAGGAACCTTTATTGATTGTTCAGCAGTAGCAGAAACAAGAAACCATTACAACAAGAGAAAGATCGATGTTAAAAAGTTATTAGAAAGGCCATAAGCATATCTGTGTTATGTTTTTAAAAACAAGTGATCCATTAATTCAAAAGTACAACCCGATTACTGATATAACAAACTTAGTCTGGACAAATGTCTTTGCGAACATTATTAACAGCTCAGATTAGATTTTGTTTGGAAAAGGGATGAATAAAGCCGAATATAATGACAACATATTAGACTATGCAGGCCTTATTTGAGAAAGTGTGCAGTGAAAATGACATAAACATAGACCCAGAAAGCAAGAACAGAAAGTGCAGGATAATGGAGATTTGTATTTGGAATCATACCCGAGAGAGAGCGAGCAAGAGGGAGGAGTAGGTATCTAAGTATAAGACAGAGGAAATAATCATATTAATGAATGTTTCCCTACATAATCTCTCTCTCAATTCCTGTTTGTTTCTTTATTCTATTTTTGCTTAAACTCATTTCTATTCAGGTTCAATTAATAATAATGAGCCTTGAATTAATTTACGTATTGATTTACAAGGAGTGCTTTGATCATGTATGTAGTTGGAGCATTATTGTATATATTACAATATTAAGTAAAATCCAAGTTTAGCATCAGTAATATCTTTGTATTATTTCTCTATGCCACGGTTTTGTCAGTTCTATACATTAGTTATTAGTGTACAGTTGTGTATGCTCCACTTTTTTTTCAGCTGCAGCATAGTTTTGAATTCTGATGTGCTAACTCAACCTGCCCCTTAGTCTTGTTTCTCACAAAATGGCCTGCCTTGCATAAACATTGGTCCTGAGTCTTCTCTCATGTACATTAGTTTTACACCAGTGTAGCGCCATTATCTTCTATGGGATTACTTCTCATTTTTACAAGCATATGGCAGAGGAGTATCTGGCCCAGGAAGCAGAGAAAGTATACACAGTCAGTGGCTGGGGTATGTCTCCACAGCATTTTGGAGTGAGTGTCCCAATCTGGGTCAATAGACTTTGGCCAGCAGGGCTCATGCTAGCTCTCTAAAAATAGTTCTCCAGACCACACTTAAGTTGTGGTTTAGACAGGAGCTCATGCTCTGAAGCCTAAGGAGTGGGGTAAGCATGGCATATGACAAGTCATAGTTTCTATTTCCTCTACCTGAACTCCTATCCTGATTACTAGATCCTGAATGTGGCCAGCTGTATGTGTTGAGCCTGAAACCAGCTGTGACAGTCCTATGTTTGTTATGGTTGCTATCAAAAGTCAGTGTGGGCCTGTGGCCAGGCAACTGGACTGGGAGTCGGAATATCTGGTTTCTTTTCCTGGCTCTGTCACTGATCTACTGTGCAACCTTGGATACGTCACCTCACCTGTCCACCACCACCAATGTAGGGCAGTGGTTCCCAAACTTGTTCCGCTGCTTGTACAGGGAAGCCCCTGCCGGGCCGGGCCGGGCCAGTTTGTTTACCTGCCGCGTCCACAGGTCCGGCCAATCACAGCTCCCACTGGCTGCAGTTCGCAGCTCCAGGCCAATGGGAGCTGCTGGAAGCGGCGTGGGCCGAGGGACGTACTGGCTGCCGCTTCCAGAAGCTCCCATTGGCCTGGAGCAGCAAACCGCAGCCACTGGGAGCCGCGATTGGCCGAACCTGCAGACACGGCAGGTAAAGAAACTGGCCCGGCCCAGCAGGGGCTTTCCCGGCACAAGTGGTGGAACAAGTTTGGGAACCGCTGATGTAGGGAATGGCGATAAGAAAAGCCTGCCCTACTGTAGAGTCATGAACTATGGAACTCTATTGACCTTTCATTAAACAGAATATGAAACTAAGAGCTGGGTTCTTCAACATCACCCATGTTCCTGAGCATCATTATATGGCAAAAGCAATGTCAGTGATATTAAAGTTCTCAGTGTTGGATCTACCTAGTGAATCATCAGCACTAGATGCTGATGGTTATAGATGTTGTTTAAATGTCTCCCATCCAAATACTAATTTAGGTTGACACTGCTTAGCTCACGTATGCTAACAGAATGACACCATAAGGTGATAGTAATATTGTTGCCCCTTTTGAACTGAGTGGCTAGCCAAAAATTCAGAGTCTACTAGGTTGTTCTAGTTGGAAATAGACATTGATTGAGTCTGGTATTTTCTTTGTACATTCTTTGTAAATAAACAAAAACGCATCAAAGTCCTGCATCTCTAGATGCAGAAAGAATCAAGTAGCAGGAAACAAGAACGTCTTTTGTTCACACCACCAAAAGCACTCTTTTCAGCCTGCAAACCTGACCCAAGAACCTCTTCCCAGGTTTCTTCCAGAGTCAGCCACCATGCTTCCAGCTTTCAGGCTCTCTCTATCCATTCTTGTCTGACCTTGGTTTCAGGGTGGGAAGAGAGATGACACACCTACTTACCCAAAATCCTACTCAGCAAAAGCTCCTGCATAGGTTCACACACCTTTTGTCTTAGGTGGAGGCTACTGTTTTCAGTTATGTTAACTGAAGGGTGAGTTCACATCTGCCAGTCTCAATGGGGTTTTAACTCAACGTATAACAAGGTTTTACCCAGCTCATAACAATATTATCAACAAAATGCAGCATAAAAGCAACCCATTCCCTTCATTCTGAGTCAAACTCAGATGTCAGATATTCATTACTGAACATGCAATTAAAGGTGATCAGACCTAAATCTAAGTAGAAATTGACTAAAAATGTGGTGACGAACCTTTATTTTATCCTATGCATATATGCAGATGCTCATAATGATAAAAGTGAAAAATCAGTTTCTATCTGCATAGATAAAGAGATTGCTCTTGGCAGACTAGATTAATGCACCTGTCTAGACTAGCATAGAGGGAGAAGTGAGGAAAGGAAATAGATTTGGATTCTGCTGCATTTGAGGTAGTGGGATATGATTTCTGGGTTGGCAGATGGGCTAAGAATAATAACCACTGTAACACACCATAAGCTGTTACTGTGTGATATACCATACTAACTAAAAGATAGTTGCTTATTAGGCATAATGAACCTAAATTTTCATTGCTGGCAATGTTCCCTCTAATTTTTGACAGGCCATATGCTCAAAAAATTTCTTCTGTGCAAATTTTTGTGCGCGCGGTGTTGCCCCGTGTGCGTGGAGTGTAGGATCTGTGTGCGTGTGCACACGTGCACAGCTTAGAAGCAACAGTGGCTGTGAACCGTGTGCAATTACAATGAGGAGTTCTTGTGGCACCTTTGAGACTAACAAATTTATTTGGGCATAAACTTTCGGGGTCTAAGGTGCCACAAGGAATCCTCATTGTTTTTGCTGACACAGACTAACATGGCTACCCCTCTGAAACCTGTGCAATTAATTACTCTTGCGCAAAGTGAGTGTATTATGCTACCAAATCAGAATGTTTAACAGACACTTTGCATTGACTTTGCACTGGT
The DNA here is from genome assembly GCF_965152235.1 of Eretmochelys imbricata. Lineage (NCBI taxonomy): Eukaryota > Metazoa > Chordata > Testudines > Cheloniidae > Eretmochelys > Eretmochelys imbricata. Next base: position 177,347,697 of record NC_135572.1, on the reverse strand, counting down.
GTAAATAAGTTGTAGGGCAATGAAGAATTAAACTCAGTATATTTATTCTCTGAATTATGGTGTGGTATCCCGGGTGGCTAGCCCCTTTGAAGGAGAGATGGATACAGCCCCATGTGTAACACAATTAGCTAACCTTCCAGGTGGAGAAAATGTACAAAGTCACATTCCAGGCAGATCATGTGGCTGAATCAAGCCTGTGAGGTATAAATAAGAGAAGCCTGTAGAGAGTTAAAGGAATACTAAAGGTAGGAAGTCCTGGGAGGTGCTCCTTGGTATGAAGCAGGAGGGCAGTGTGAGCAGGTTTAAAGACACTGCTAGCACAGGAATACATAGCAGTATAGATGGTGAGGCACTGCTTAGGCAAGTAGAGTACAGATACGCAGAATCCTAGGGCATATACTCCACACAACTCTACATGCTCAGGCAGTGCCTCCCACATCTATGCTGCTATTGTCAGCAGTGCAATGTCCCATTGCCGCCCCCCCCCTCCCCTCCCCCCGGAGGAGTCTTTCTCCCCTTGATGTGGAAAACTCTGGCAGCAGGGAAAGGCTCTGGCGGAGGTGAGGCAGCAATGGAAGACTCTGGCAGTGGGGAACTGTCGAAGTCTTTCCCCACTGCCTCCCTATGTCAATCATTCACAGAGATGTGTAGCTGCATGTGCCCTGTATGTTACTGCAAGTGTAGACTAGGCAAAAGACTCTTCTTAGCAACCGTAGCCTGGGGAATGCCCAATACTAACTAGAAAGGCTGGAGCATAGGGAACAAATAGGTGAAGGAAAATCTTCAGCTGGAAGTTTTTCTTTTAAAATCTATGTTAATAAACAGGACCCCCGAAAGGGGTATTATTGGACATGTGAAAGCTTTTGTGAGATACTGGGGAGCCCACAAGGGGAAACTGAGGCTGCAGTGAGCATGATAGGTGGTGCTTGACATGTAGAAAATCCTCATGGGCTAAATGATAGTGATCTTGAACTAATGGACAAGCACAAAAACTTTGGCACAGCTTGCTATTGGCAGGGTCGTCTTTTTAATGTTGCTGTAGCCAAGATGGTGGTCATCATTAAACTGAAGAAAGAAAAAGGAATGGACAAATACAAACAAAATTAGATTAATTCATAAAAGTGTTAGTATATTTGGTATAGTACATTTAAAATACTAAATTATTTTTTTAGTAGTATTCCTTTTTAAATTGAAAACACCTCATCAAGTTTTGCCTGAAAATTGTCCCCTCACACCCCTTTCCCCGCCCCCTCCCCCCAAAAAAGCATCTGAAAACTTCTTAGTATTGGCCAACTTGTTTTAATTTTAAAAGTTTTGTTTTGTTTCTGTTTTAATATCCTGTGACTCCTCATAGCTCAACTGAGGATAATCAAGGTGAAATTATGAAGGGAATCTAATTATATGATAAAGGTCAATGGCAAGTTGTGTTAAGGCCTGGTTCTGACGGAGAATCCCGCTCTGTATTGTCAACACTGATTAACATAACACAAACTAACCTGTCACTTGGAAGGAAAATAGAAGATAACACAAAAATACTTGTTGAAATAAAAATGAGGTTCTGACTTAAACTATGAAGTCAAGGAAATGTAACAACATATTTAGCTCTAGTCCTCTTTTATATTTTTATGGCAGGGGTCACCAGGTGGTGCTGTTCCACACAGACTTACAAGTTTTTCTTAGTGTATGAGCAAGTTTTTAGTCTTGGAACAAACTATTGTGTTGCTGTTGTGTGATGTAGCTTCTCTGAGGGAGATGTGCCTAGAAGCTAAGGAGCTTAATCTCTACGTTAATCACTATAACAAGAGTCAATTATTGGGTAAAGTTGCTCCCTGGAATAGGGCATTCATGCAGGATGAGGATTCCTGGATGAAAGGATTGCCTGCATGCCATATGTAATCTCCTCTATTCCAGGACTGGTGCATATATGTAAATAAAACAAGTTACAGTAAGAATATATCCAGATTCCACATCATTGATTTCTCCTACAACTGGAAGCCAACCAACAAGGCCTTGGACATCTGCTACCACTCAGGAGTGGGGTGACAGTATGCTGAGTGGGTTATTTCACATACTGTATCATGTGTTCTACAAGCAATACCCAGGCAAAGAAGGACTGTGGCAGTACTAACTCAAAATTTCCTGGTTTCTTTAGAACCATAATATTACTATGTCATCCTTAATATTAACAAAGCTATTGTTGAGCTGACAATCTTACAAATCACAATCAACATGCTTATGTAGTCAAGCTCCAGCAGTTTGCAGGGGTAATGGTTACTTATGGGGAAAGTGATAAACATGCTCCTGTGAGGCCAAAACCTACATGTTTAACCATACCCATCAGCTAAGAGCTGAGGTTACAGGGACAATGAAAACTAAGGGAAAGATCAAATTTGGTGTTAAAATGGAGTCTATAGCTATTGTGCAATTGTTTCTGAGTGATGTATCAGAATGTAATCATGCTGTTCTCGTGATCTGAATTCCTGAAAATACATACCTGCACCTGAACTGAAATGAGACATCCTCTGGTGAGACAAAATGTGGCATATCTTGTGACCTTTGATCTCTAATATATAAATTTGAAACTTGAAGATATCTGAACCATCAATTTTAAAATACTTCCCATGCATTTTCAGCTGTTGCTACTTATAAATGGTTTGCTATTGGAAATATGTAGTATACCACTTTTCTACTTTCCAATTTATTTATTCTGTATGCCTAGTTGTAACTATAATTCTCCCTAAATGTGGCTTCATAAAACACCATGAGGTTCACAAAAAATTCAACTCTTTTCATGACTTTTAACCATGAAGTGGTTGTACATACTGTTATCATGGTGAGTAGGGCAGCGAGTGATTCAACTAGTGTGTCACTCTACATTTTAGTGCTGATACGATTTGGCAAAATGCACGGCACCTCTTTTTTGACCATTTAACTCGGTCAGTTGCGAGATCCTTTCACTTTCTGAATTGTAGGAACTAATACTTCTGTAACTTTTCAGTGATAGAAAAACATTTAGTACTAGTTGGAATTCCATAGCAGTTACAATAATTAGTATGCATAACCACTTCACATCAGTGATAAGGGTCAGATCCTCAGCTGGTAGAGAACAGTGGAGCTCCATTAAGAGAGTTATATTTATAGAATGATAGGTTCCAAGGCCAGAAGGGATCACTGTATGATCTAGTCTGACCACTTCTATAACACAGTCCATAGAATTTCCCCAAACTAATTCCTAGAGCATCTCTTGTAAAAAACCTCCAATCTTGATTTTAAAAATTGTAAATGATGGAGAACCCACCATGACCCTTCGTAAAATATTCCAATAATTAATTACTCTCACTGTTAAAAATTCACACCTTATTTCCAGTCTGAATTTGTCTATCTTCAACTTTCAGCCATTGGATTATGTTATACCTTTCTCTGGTAGACTGAAGAGCCCACGTAGGTACTTATAGAGCCCACGTAGGTACTTGTAATAAAAGTGATCCTGTAACTTTCTCTTTGTTAAGCTAAATTGATAGTCTCAAGGAGATAATCAGTATAAGGTATGTTTTCTGTTCCTTTAATCATTCTCGTGGCTCTTTGCTGAATCTCCTCCAATTTATCAACATATTTCTTGAATTTGGACACTGAATTCACTATTCTAGCACCAGTCACACCAGTGCCAAATACAGAGGTAAAATAGCTTCTCTATTCCTATTTGAGATTCCCCTGTTTATTCATTCAAAGATTGCATTAGCCCTTTTGGACACAGCATCACACTGGGAACTTATGTTCATCTGATTATCCACCACAACCCCCAAATCTTTATATCAGGGTAGCTATATCCCAGGATAGGGTCCCCCATCCTGTAAGTAAGGCCTACATTCTTTGTTCCTAGATGTACATATTTCAATTTAGTCATGTTAAAATGCATAATGTTTGCTTGCAACCGATTTACCAAGAGATCCAGATGTCTCTGTATAAGTGACCTGTCCTCCACTTTATTTACCATTTCCCCCAATTTTTGTGTCCTCTGCAAACTTTATCAGTGATTTTTTTTTCCAGCAAATTGATAAAAATAAATAGCATAAGGCCAAGAACTCATTCCTGTGGGACCCCACTAGAAACACACCTGTTCAATGATAATTTCCTGTTAACAGTTACATTTTGAGACCTTTCGGTTACCCAGCTTTTTAATCCATTTAATGTGTGCCATGTTAATTTTGTGTTTGAGTTTTTTTAATCAAAATGTCATCTGGTACCAAGTCAAATGCCTTATAGAAATCTAAGTTTATTAAATCAACAATGTTAGATTTATCAACCAAACTTGCAATCTCATCAGAAAAAGATGTCAGGTTAGTTTGACAGGATCTATTTTCCATTTCCGTAATCCCACGTTGATTGACATTAATGATATTACCCTCCTTTAGTTCTTTATTAATCAAGTCCCATTATCTTGCTTGGGATAGATGTCAGACTGACATGCCTATAATTATGTGGGTCATCCCATTTATTCTTTTTAAATATAGGCACAACATTAGCTTTCTTTCAATGTTCTGGAACTTCCCTAGTATTCCAAGAATTACTGAAAATCTACATTAAGTGTCCAGAGAGCTCCTCAACCAGCTCTTTTAAAACTCTTTGATTTAAGTTATCCAGACCTGCTGATATAGTAGCTGCTGTTTAACATCCTCCTGAGATACTAGTGAAATGGAAAGAGTGTTATCATATGATATATCATCTGATTTTTCCCCCAAAGACAGAACAGAAATATTTATTGAACACTTCCACCTTTACTGCATTATTTTTGATCATTCTACCATTTCCATCTAGTAACGGACTAATACCGTTGTTAGGATTCTTTTTGTTCCTAATATAATTTTAAAACTCCTTTTTATTGTCCTTAACTCTGCTGGCCATACGTTTTTCCTTGTCTCCCTTTGTTTTCCATATCAATTTTCTACAATTTATATTCACTTTGTTATATATATTTTATAGCTGTCTTCACTTCCCCTCTAAACCTGGTTGTGTTGGTTAACTAATACAGCCTTCTTCCTCGATTGTGGTATTATAGCTTTTTGGGCATCGAGTAAAGTACTCTTAAACAATTCCTAATTATCATTGACATTTTTCTGATTAAATTCTTCCTCCCATCTGATTTGGCTCATAATTGTTTTCACCATTGAAACGGGCTCTTTTAAAGCACGAAGCATGTATATTGCTGGTCTGGACTTTATTTTATTTGCATGTGCTCAAGTCAAGATTACTTGTAACTAAGTTATCATTAATTTTTGGTTCTGTGATCAGTTCCTCTTTATTTGTCAAGGCGAGGTCTAATATAGAATTCCTCCATGTTGGATGCCATACTTTTTGAGTTAGGAAATTGTCATCTGTACTATTTAGAAATTCCAAGGATGTTTTAGTACTGGCAGCATGAGACCTCCAGCATATGTTATTCAAATTGAAGTCCCACACAATCATACAGCTTTTCTCCCTACACATTATACATAGGGTGTAATGATCCAGGCATCCTGTTCCATCGTGTGATTTGGTGGTCTGTTGTAGACATCAACTAATACCCCATGTTGTGCTCTATTTATTAAGATATTGATCTGTACATTCAAGATCATTTTCTTCTGAGTTTTCAGAGATTCAGAAACCGGTAATGGCATGTTTGCAGACTGACATTCCCCCTCTCCTTTTGCCCACTACATCCACCCTAAATAGGTTATAATTACTACTTTACACTATCCAAAGATCTGGCCCTTATTCTGACATGATGTGATTACATATACCAATTATTGTGTTTTCTGTTGTATTTGATGTCAGTGGAGCTACATTGAATTATACCAACTGAGGATCTGTCCCCATACATTTAGCATTTGATACATAAAATTTCTCACAGGGTTTGCAATGCAGAATAAAGTACGTAAGAAGTAAGGTAAAATAAGCCAGGTACGTGAACTCCATTATCTATCCAATCAATGTATCCAATCTATCCAATAAAATTAAATAATAATACATAAAAATATTGCTTCAATTATTAAATCAAACATGTTTTAAAATATTTTCCCACTGTTCTGTAGATCTAACTGCAAAAATCAAACAGGAGTTGGCAGAGTATAATTCTCATAGTTGGAGAAAAGAAGGTTAAAAACCCCACCCATCTCTATCTAATCTTGGAGCATTAGGTTGATAAAGTGAAATAAAACATAATGCCCCAGAGGAGATACATCTCGAAGTCAGTTCATTCAGATACTGTAGAACTGTTCCAAGAAAGCTATCAAATATCTAACAAAAACCTATAAAAAATCACATCTTTGGTGTACAGACAACCAGTCTAAACTAGATAAGGTTGGAAAAGTCTGATCCTATTTTTGTAGTTGACAGGGAACCTAACTGCTGAATTTTCCTCCTACAAACACTGAGTGCAGTTTTAACTGAAGCTTATTAAGACTGAGTTTATTTAATCCATAATAAATTTATGTGTCAAGATTATGGTCGATTTGTTCATCAGAAGACACTGTGACAAGATAGGTTTCAGAGTAACAGCCGTGTTAGTCTGTATTCGCAAAAAGAAAAGGAGTACTTGTGGCACCTTAGAGACTAACCAATTTATTTGAGCATGAGCTTTCGTGAGCTACAGCTCACTTCATCGGATGTTTCATGGTCTCTGTGTGTATATAATGTCTTCTGCAGTTTCCACGGTATGCATCCGATGAAGTGAGCTGTAGCTCACAAAAGCTCATACTCAAATAAATTGGTTAGTCTCTAAGGTGCCACAAGTACTCCTTTTCTTTTTGTGACAAGATAATCCACTTTGCTGAAAATGTAATGGGTTAGGAATCTTACCAACTGCTCCAAATGTTTAACTCAGAATTTTTTGCTCATCATGATTTATAGGATATATAACGTAAGAAACATTAAGGATTTGATTTTTATCTCTCACCTGCATAAGGTCTTGACTAGGCTTGTATTGGAAGGTGGGTTGTTAGAAAGTGTTAGCAGAATGTTGTAAAAGTTTGGTGTAAGACAAGTCAGCATAGATTTTCACAGCTGGTTAAATTTAGGCTACCCAGTAGCCTTTAACTGAACTAGTTTAGCATATTTTAATGGTAACGGGCCTTGTCTACTCAAGGCTTTGAAAATCAGTTAGAACTAGTTAGTGAACACATCTTTAAACCCTACTCTAGGCAAAGCCTAAACATGAAGTAACTCCACTGAGATCAGTGGACCATATTCTTCTTTTACTGACATTAGTTTTATTGTGGTTTAACTTCAGTGAAGTTATTCCTGAGTTACATCTTTGCAAGTGAAAGGAACATCAGGCCTAAAAAGTTAAGCTGGTAAAAGTGAGATGAGAATCCGTTCCTGAATGTCTAACATGCCACACATTGGTCACCAGTTTATTTGAAAACTGGTTCAGGATGTGCTACATTGTGTAGTTTAGCACGTTACATTTTTTTTGAAAAAGAAAATATTAACACAGGATCCCAGGCTAGATCCTTGGTTCTGGCAGAGTTCAGTTTAGCATAGAACCTGAGGGGATGGGGAAGAAAGGTGGCTATGTGCTATCTTTACATCCAGGCATGCCCCTCAAGGTTTGGCTCCCAAGTCAACATAAAGCAGCCATAGAGCTGCTTTATTTCCATCTGCCTGTGCTGACCCTCAAGTAACTGAGCCAGCAAACTGGGGCTTGCCAAACAGCCAGGGCTTGAGCCATGGCCCCTTCCCCAGCCATGCCCCCTAAAGGAAGGGAATCCTTAAAAGGATGTTTGAGACAGCTTGAAGTTTGGTTTGTGCCATCGGAAGAGCAGAAAGAAGGCTTAGCAGGGCCAAGCATCTATATTTAGATGACTAATCAATATACTGGCACAGCGTCACCTATCATTAAACAGATGAAGACACTGACAAATTCTCCTGCCTTTTCACTTTTTTAGCCATTTATACCTGTGCAAAATGGATATACATGCTATGGCCTGTGCCAATGAGTTGATAAATCAGATCTAGTAGCTGTTTATACCCACTTCACACAGGTGTGAAAGACACAAGGTGCAAAGCTGTGAAGAATAAGGCCCTCCATTCAAGGAACTGAACGGAAACCTGTAATCTTCAGGTTTCAATGCAAATAACTCTGAAAACAATAAAATACCATGTCCTCACACACAAAATATATCAGCTACATAGATACCAAATACAGGGCTGGATCCATCTCCTTCCATAGTCAAAGACATAGCAGCGAGCTCTGGGAGAGTCCCCCCCTATAATTCTTTGTAGGTGCTGGATTTGCCCACTCACTAATCGGCTGTGGGGCCTGCCTTCCCATCTGCCAAAAATGTCAGGGATCCACAGGACAGTGTCATCCAGGTGGAGCACCGATGCCTATCCAATGGCTCTGACCATGCCCCTTCCCTCGCATCCTCTTGTTTCCTTGGTCATGGCTGCCTCTGGGACCTGTGGGAGAGGAGCCCCATGGAAAATCAACATGGGGGCAATGTTTTCTACCGAATCAACATGGGGGCAATGTTTTTCCCATACACCCCTTCCAAACAAGCTGACCCAGGCTCCATGCCCTTCCCCAGCACAGAACTCAAACCTGTGGAACATGCTCTGTGGGACCCAGAAAAGCCTGGAAATGGTGCCCCATTCAGTGCAGGAGTGGGCAGATCCAGGCATGGAAAATCTTTACCACACACAGATGGGGCGGTGAGGAAATATCCCATCCATTTTCTTTTAAAGCATAGTCTTAAATCTACAGTGTAGGGTATCATGAACGGTAATGATATAAGGCATCATTACAGAAGACATCACACACACAACTCTGCTGTTTGATTCTGCCCTCCAGTATGATTGTACTCCCCAACGTAGTAAAATCAGCAACATTTTTATAATAGTTACTAGAATCAAATATTTAGATTTCTATGGTGCTCTAATCTAGTTCAAAATTATTATTGTAGACTCTTTTGTTGTCCCTTTATGTCCAACATGCATCTATGAGTGTATGGGCAAAAGGGGGTGATTAGCTTGTAAATATGCAGTATTTTTATAATCACAGTTAAATTTTCATTTTTATAATACAAGAAATATATTTATCTCCTATATATATATATATGGAAACTATGTCTTTAGGAATAAAGACTAAACTATTTCCTAAGAGAAAATAGAGTAAACAGATCAAAAATACTGAGGAGAAACATGGGGTGAAATCCTGCCCCACTGAAGTCAATGGGGTTTTGTCATTGACTTCAATGAAGCCAGAATTTCACCTACCATGTTTTTTAAATTATTTTAAAAAAAAAAACACTTCTCCTGTAACGAAGCGAGAATTGTGGAGGGCTATATGGTCATTCTTTTTGTACTGGAAATATCAAAGCAGCTTTTTTGAGGCACACACTTTTAAATCTCAGATAAGGAATGGTGCTTCTGAGTATGATTAGGAAAAATGAGAGTAACATTTGAGTATTAAAGAGTAGTGTATTTAAGAATGCAACGTTCTGTGGTACCTATAGTCCACCATCTATTGGTAGAAATAAAGAGATCTGGTTCAGAGTTTTTCATCTCAATATAAGCTCCTGTTCACCAAGATACTAATCGCATGTCTAATTTCAAGCATGTGAGTATGCAATAGGGCTGGTCTTGTGTTGAAATTTAAGCATTAAGCACTTTGCTGAATTGGGGCCAGAGTGACAACCTCTTTCGGTTAATGCGGAAATGAATTTTGCTTTGAAACTCTGTCTCCAGATTTGTGACCACATTTGGGTGTGTTCAGGTTTCCCCATGGAATGCAGCAGGAATATCAGCAGTTCTTCTTCACTGCAGATTGTCAACTGTGCTCAAAACTCAGAATGAGCACTTAGCAGTGACAGCCTTGTCAGTCAGAATTTGAGTACTGTTGCTGATCAGCACGTGCAATTCGCATTTCCCTCAAGGGAAGCTGAGCGTGTGGCTAATGGCCTAGTGTACATATATTCTTTTGTGACGATGATTCAGCTCCTCTCCTTTTACCTTGAAGCTGTATATTTCCAAACACAAGTATTCAGTTTAAAGAGGTACCCAGAACCGTTAGGTCACTTTTTTTTTTTTTTTTAAAGAAATGTATGATATACCTTTTATAAATAGGGTAGTGGTTTAAAACCACAATAAAATTGCCAGATTTCAAGCAACCAGCTCCAGGACATTGTGCCTGGCCTCTGTGTGGGTGCACATGTAAAGGAGAACAAAATGACTGGGCCAAAGCTAGGCACGATAGCAAACCTCGTGCTCCCATGAATACAAGGGCTGCTTCTGGCTAGCACCGCTACCTATACCAAAGAGATGGGGATGTGACAGGAAGTGGGACATAGCTTAGCCCTTCTTGCACTAGCCAATGGAACTGAGTGAGCTCATGGGAGTTTATACTGAGCCCTCTGAAAATATGTCCAAGATTCTGAGCTCCCTGGGATGTCAGAGACAGATAGTGCCTGCCTCCGTAGGGGATCGTGTATTGCAGGCAGAATGCAGTCCTTGCTCTGAATGGAATTATGAACATTTCATCTGACCTTCAGCAACAGGAAAGTCAGCAGATATCAGAAATATATTAGGAAATCTACACACTGAAGATTTCTCATCTCTCTCTGACTTCTGGAAATACTTTAAAGGAAAAATATCACAGCTTGTTACAAATTTTGTGTTCCATTTTCAATTACAGTAGCTGACAAACATTTAAAAGCTAAAAATGAGTAACTACTCCAATGTAATGTAATATTCTTTACAAAAGATCACCTCAAATCTCATTCTGTTCAGTGTAGTTATCAGTTACTCTGCATGTCTCCTGCTTGGCCATTTATCTTCAGTGGCTGTGTCCCTGATCTATCTATTGGCATGTTGACAGGTAGGCCAGATGGAAACATGAAGAAGGAGAAAAAGAATTAAACTATGTATAAAAACTCAGTCCATTATGCCATTGCTAAAATATTTATAATAAAAGAACTAAGTCTAATGTGCTCATTTTTTTAATAACATTAAAGAATTCATGTTTAATTAAAAGTGATATATAAATCATCCTGTTTGCTAGAACTATTGACTGTGCTGTTCTCATTCTGCCAAACTTAATATAAAATTAATTGTTAATTTTCAAGCCAGTCGCTTACTCTTCTCCATCATATATGCTGATTGTTTAGATCTAAGTCAGTGAAATATTACCATTATAATGCACGTTTCTCCTCATATAGCCTTATACATATTCTGCTCAATTTTAAACCCTTTTTTCAGAAAGTGACCTGCATGAAGAGATTTTTGAGCTGTGTAATGGACAAGTTTGGCATCCTAGAAACTGGGGGAAGACCTTCAGCTGGTGTAAATTGTGTAGATCCATTATGCTGAGAGGTTTCAGTAAAGAAAAGTGCACTTAAAGAGAAAGTTTAAAAAAATGGGGCCAGATCTTCACCTCATGTAAACTGAAGACAGTGGAACCTCATGTATTTATATCAGTAGAGGATCTGGCCTGCAAATATTTATTCTCTCTTAGCATGCACTGTGGTACACTGAAAATACTAAATGTAAACCAAGTGTCATTTCAGAGAACTAGTATTCAAATAAACCTTTTCTAGTATTAACAATTATTTGACCTTCCTAAGCATAGCAAAATAAAAGAACTCTTTTATATACTCACATGCAGGCCTCTTAAATATTAAATGAGCCATGCACTAAACTTTTCTTGTGCACTAAACAGGCCTATAATATTTTAGACCTCTTTTGGAATCTAGGTTACTCTGACCTTGCATAAATGAATCTTGCATTTCACCAATTTTTCACATGCTTGTTCTGTCTTGGACAAACCTCAGAATCAAATAATCACCAGCTCCAAAGTAGATGATGATTAACTTAGGGAGTTCTTGGCTTCATCTTCAAGAAGGTTAACATGACCTCAAATGACAGAAGAATATTATGGATTTGTATTGTTGCATTTTATGCAGAGTTTTGTTATAATGGGTTCATTTAAGTGTGTTATTGTGAAGTCTCACCAAATAAACATCTCTCTGTCACTGCTTTCTTCAGACTTTGTTGAACCAATCTCCAATATTACAATAATCATCGGGTTGGCTCTCCTCTCCCTATAGCAATACTGGGCCAGATTCTGCCATCAGGCACACATTTCCCTTCTTCAGTAGGAGTTCTGTTGAAGGCAGAATCTGGCTAACTATAAATTCTGCCCCCACCACCTCTGTAATTGGCACCAACATCAAATGGGAAAAGGGTGTCTTTTGAAACTAAAGAGGAAAGGAAATGAAGATACAGAGCCAATTACTGTTGTCAGTTACATGTGTGGCAATCTATTAACTTCAGTAGAATTATTACACATCATGATATAGGGATTTATCCTGGCCTCCCACCCCCCCATTGAAGTCAATAGTAAATGTCCCATTGACTTTAGTGGGGCAGGATTAGGCCCAAGGTGAAAAATTAGATCAGATCTTGGCTCACATATTCCATTTAGGGTCTGATCTGATGTTTCCTGATGTCAATCAAAATACTCATTGACTTCAGTGGAAGTTAGATCATGTCCTTAATGAATTTAGGCCCTGATCCAACAAAGCACTTAGCCTTTGATTTAGCTAGGTACTTAAGCACAAACCTAATTTTAAGCATGTGAGTAGTTCCACTGAAGCCAGTGGGACAAATTTAAAATCACACATTTAAAATCAAGCACATGCTTAAGTGCTTTCCAGGATCAGGACTTCAGTGAAGGAATAGGAAAAAGAATGCAAAGGCCATCAGCTGCTTTCTATAGGTTACTGAAAATACTAATGAGCATTTCAATAAATAAACATGAAGACACAGCAAGATATTAAATGGTTTCTGAATTTCACTATCCTGTTAGATCTTTTCATAATTATTAATGATATGAAGGGCACTTTATTCTGCTCTGCTCACGTTCAGTGCACATATAAAATATGCAATATTCGCAGTTCTTGTCATCTTGGAAGCTGACATTGTTATTTCTTTTCCTTTTTTATACATTAGGAAAAGAATACAAAATGTGAAAATAAACCTCTGGGGGAAAAAAATTGAGATTGTTTGACAGCTAACAGGTGCTATTTGGATTTGTAGTGTTGTTTGTGCAGTATGACTGTCTAAAAGATTGTCTAGTAACATTCAAGTGCAGTAAAATCCACTTATAGAAAACTCTTACAGTTGAAAACCACTGAAAGTGGAATAGAATGAGAGTCCCAGATCATAACAATGCCTTTATTATACGCCAGTTACAATTCTGGTTATAGCAAACCTCCACTTACAAACTTATTAATAACAAAGTTATTGAGGAATCCACTGTACAGTGTAACGGTTTTTTGATGCATCTGCATGTGATTGAGATCTCCTGTAGGTCTAGAAATTGCAAAAGTTGTCAGAATCTTCCAAAAAAACAAACCCCTACTTCAATTTTTAAACTTTTGCTCATAGGAAAAGCACAGATTTCTGCATTTTTGAGCTTTGTTTCTATTCTGTCCATTTTTTCAACTAAATATAAAATGAAGCTCTAGGTTATATAAGGAGAACAACCCCTCTGACCTGGAAATACTGTGCTATAGTAGTTCCAAAGAGCATCTGCTCTACTTAAGAGTCTGACGTGGTGGTGGTGGTTGTCATTACATTTATTTGTATTGTAGTAACACTGAGGAGCCCCAGTCATGGACTGGGTGCCATTGTGCATTGAGACCCTATTTTCAGAAATTTGAAGCCATCCATTTAAAAAAAAAAAAAACCTGCTATGGCATGTAGAATCAGTCCCTGATCAGGTAACTTAAAACAGCAAAAAAGGATGAAGGAGAACAAAAACAGATAAAGGCTAGTAGTGAGAGAAAGAGAAAAGCGGTAGAGGGAGAGGGGATAGAGAAAGAGGAAAAGGAAATAAAAAAAAAAAAACAAATGCCCAACTGGGAATCAGGAAAGGAAATTAATCTACAGGCCATTTGTGGATTTGAGTCTTCATCCAGCAAAACCCAGAAGCATGTGTTTAAACCTGTGAGTAGGTCAATAGAAGTCAATGGGATTGCTCATGTCTTTGGAATTATGCATGTGCTTAAATGCATTGCTGGATTGGGACCCTTAATTTCAAACTCTTTGGAAAGTGCTTTAATGCTTTGATGAGTGCTATTATAAAAATGTCAATTGATAGATCAGATACATAGAAAGATGTATCAGACAAGTTAAAAGCAACCAAACTTATTTTTAAGAGAAAGTTGCTAAAATTTTGAATCCCCACTGCCCCTCCCTCCAGAATACATTTGGCAACATGTGCATGGTTTGCACCCAATAAGAGGTTATTTTAAAAATATGTTCATATGGGAATTAGGATACTGTTGGGCTCTGCATTCCCTGAAATTGTTTATCCCAAGTCAAAGTGCACAAGTTGAATACTGTGACATGCTATCAGTGCAGTTTTCAGGAACAAAGTAGACTGTACGATATTTCCAGCGAACACACTTAACAGAAATCACTGGTTTGGATTCACAGAAATGTTGGCACTGCTGTAATTTTGAAATGGCTTTGAGAAATGAAACGTGTAGGGTACTAATCAGCAGCACAGGCCAAGTCTTTTTGCTATTTCCCAAACAAAAATACTGATGTGCTGCAACTTAAAAAGTGGCATCTGTAACAGTAGCCACTGGAGTCCCTAGATACTAACCCCATCCATGTGACAAGGATGTATAACCTTTTGTAACTCTCACCCATCCCATTGCCTGGGACCGCAAATAAAGATCCGTCTCTTATGAGCAGTTCCACTTGTCAGCTCTTATTCCAGCTTCCAAAGTTGAGACGGGAAGATTTTGACTATGAATTGATTCATAAGACATGATTATTAATTAGCATTGTCAGCGTACACTGTAACATGGTACTGCGTCCATAAAGAAACCTTGGGTCCTTTAACACGGCACTGTGATAAGTTGGCCAGAGTAGCAGCAGCAGCAGAACTAAAGAATCCAGACAGTCTGGAGGGCTAGAGGTAGACTCTTCACTGTCAATTGATGAGGAAACAAAGCTGTCTTTGCCCTTTTGTTTCCTATCTTTGAAGCGACAACGTCCCCAATCCTGGAGACACTCAGGCTTACAGTTTTGCACACGCTTCTGAGCAGTCCCATTGGTTTCCAAAAAGAAAAGGAGGACTTGTGGCACCTTAGAGACTAACCAATTTATTTGAGCATAAGCTTTCGTGAGCTACAGCTTATGCTCAAATAAATTGGTTTCCAAGGAACTCCTGCATGCTTAATGTGAAGCAAGTGCATAAGTGTCTGTAGGGCTGGGGCCTTAGGGACTTGGTAAATCAAACACAAAATAATAGTAAGTCTTGCCTCATTCAGGGACCAACACTTTGTGGGGGTTTTTTAAAAGTATTAAGTACACACTATGATCCGATTCTGTACAATGGATTTTATAGACCACTGGAATGACAAGCTACAGCTGCTCCACTGTGCCTATGTAAAATGGGGAAGCTGGCTTCAACTAAGTCTGAAGATCACACATCTTGTATCCTGTAGCATTCCCTGGCCCCATGCTTTTATATCCTGCACTCCTAGGAATAAAAGTGCAAGCCGCTTAGGATGATATTAACATTCCGCCATGTTGCCCTTGGTGATCCATCCATAATAGATTGCAGACATTTAGGTTTGTCAAGTAGGCACTTCTCTCTGGCAGTATTAGCTTCTCCGATAGGAGCATCATAAGAATGGCCCTACTGGGTCAGACCAAAGGTCCATCTTGCCCAGTATCCTGTCTTCCAGCAGTGGCCAATGCCAGGTGCACCAGAGGGAATGAAAAGACCAGATAATCATCAAGTGATCCATTCCCTGTTGCCCATGCAGCATCTGGCTGTATCAATGGATGTTTATATCCTATAATGGATATATGCTCTGTTGTGACCTTCCTTTATGCCAGCTTTTATTTTAGCTTTCTTAGCTCTGTTTATCACATGGGCTGGCTGTAATATGTATTTAGAAGGGTGAGTTCAGAACAGGTTTTTCAAGAGGGGATTTATTTGTAAAAAGAAGGGCAATGATGCATCACAGAATGACACAATGGGCCAGTGATGCTGTCCTTAATTTAGCAAAGAGCTCCTTGAAAAAATTCCTCCCTTCACATGTGATAATCTATGCATCCCAGGGGCATGTGAGCTCACAGACAGGAAAGAGTGAGGAACTGGGAAATCTATTCATTTGTTTTCCCACTAAAATCAACGTTTTCTTCTAACTTTAACCCTGGAGGGAGGCAACACCATATAACAAACAAATTCATATTAAGTGCATTTGGTGGAAATATTTACAGTATCATTTGTTCGTGAAAAAGACACTGATAATATATCACTGAGTTCAGCTTGTGTAATCTGACTTGGGTGAAGATCTCGTAGGGGCTAAGAGTATCCTTCATAATGATTTTTTTTTTTTAAATAATCATACTCGGCCCTTTCCATATTTGCTCTTCCAAGTTGTTTTTATGAGTCTTGGGGAAAAATCATTTCTGTCGGAGATGATTTAGCAGTATCCACAAAGGGGTGATTCCATCAGAGGCAGGGTAATCACCCCAAACCCTCCTTTTAATTCGGTGACAGTCTTTTATCAAGAAAATCTGTCAATATATCTCTGAGATAAGCAATGGGGTGTGGACATAGCCTACAGACCAACTTGTCTGTAGAAGTAAGGATTCAATAACTTGTGCTTCATCAGTGAATCTAGTTGTATTTTAGAATCAGAGGATCTAGAATCAGTTATATAAAGTGGACTTTGTCAGGTCAGAAATCAAGCAAAGATATGTATTTGTTTAGGCTATTCCAAGAATTCACTTTTCTTTTTATGGTTGTTCTCTTTCCGCAAAGCATATCTGCAGAACGGTAGTTTCATATAAAATGTGAGGGGTTTGTTCAGGAAGTAAACATGTCCTGCTGGCCAAATCTGTTTTTGTAATGGTAACGTCACAGGTTGTTTGCTACTAGTACAGTATTTGTGCCAAGAGTTCCTGTATTAAACAGAGAGGTTAAAAGTAAGTCTTGCCTTGCAGCTGTTTTCAGTGAGCTTTGGCAAAAGTTCATAAGTGTATCCATAAACATACAGTGGCATTGCTATATAAGAACATTGATCAATGCTAGTTGCCTTATGATGATCTCATAACAATCTTGCATTGTGATTGTGACAGGAGCTGCAGATGTTCACATTCTTTGTTGGTTACTTTTAGCAGAACAGCTGTAAACGTCATTTTGCTTCAGGTTTATTTTAAAAGTTAATTTTCACTGTGCACATCCTTTCAGCTGATATCCTCATGACAGCACTTCCCCTCAAGAAAGTTATATGAAATGGTGTGAGGGGATACTGATTATTTTTCTGTTTTGGAGAAGTTGCTAGATTCATTTTGTTATGTAAATGATGTCCAGATACTATCATAAGAAGTCATGGGCTTCTTATAAATGTGTAATAAAACAAGTAAAATATTCTTTATACATACACATATATATATATTGTAAGGTGGTTATGAATCCAGATGATCAACTGCTTTTCCCTTGCAAAATGCAGGCACAAAAATCACAACGGATACATTAGATAGCAACTTTTAATGTGTCAGTAAGATAACAGTTTGAGGGCTTTTATGGCTATCAAAAACCATATGGTGCTTCATGGGTCACTCTTTCACTGGTAAAATAGAAATCTAATCAGAATTTATTATATTACTACTTCAGGTGCCCAGAGAAAGATATAATTCGTTACCCAATTTAGTATGTTGTTGTGGTACATTTTGAAGAAAAATGCTTTAGGTATTCACAATAGAAGTAACTGAAATGTAGTACCCTTTCCAAGCCATACCACAAGAGATGAGGGACATATCAGTATCTAGGTAGACAGATTAGATAGATAATTTAGCTGCATCTTTTAAAGGTGAACAAATTATTATTCTGTTCTGAAAGGGTTGGATAAAATCAAACCTTCTAGTTTCCCGTAAAGATGCTATCTCATCAAATAGACTCAGTGGATCAAATGCATCACTGGCCTTAGCAGATGCCCTTCCAAAGAAGTTGCACTCATCTTATGCCAGCAGTGTGTCTTTCATAATATGCCCATGAGCATTCAAAATATTTCTTTTAAATTATTTGAAACAAAATACTTTCAACACATTTTTAATTGGGACTTTTCTTTCTTCTGCATGTGAAAGTGACATTTGTGCCCTAATATTGCCATACTACTTTGAGCTCAAAGGTAAAATCTTATTAGGAACAGCCTAGAATGATGTGCAAATCAAGCTAAATCAGCCAGCACTATATTCAGCATCTATACTTGTGACAGGGTACACTGCCTATCCAGTTTTCATAAACCTACAGATACTTGATACATGGTCACCCAGCTAGGGCCAAACCCCACCGCTTTTCTCCTAGAAAAACCCAGTTTTCCTGGCAGATCTGTAACATAGGAAACCAGACCAGAAGGAGTTAAAGTACTGGGGAACTGAATGCACTGCAGCTCATTTAAACAGTTTTCTGATATATAAAAGAGGCAAAGGAAAAGTGGGCTAGTGTGTTTGGAAATGATAGTCAGGGGAGAGCAGAGAGGTCTAGTTTTCATCCTGGGTCGGTGAAAACTTGGTTTTTTCTGCTTTTTTTTTTTTTTTTTAATTGTTGGGGAGCTGGGGAACTCTGAAAATGAAAAGAGAACTTAGTTCTGTTTCCCTGTTGTTTATTGAGTTACTCTTACTGCGTGTGAGGGGAACTCATCTGTAACAACAAATAATGAAAATGGGAGTGCTATAAAAGTTAAGTATCAGGGGGTAGCCATGTTAGTCTGTATCCACAAAAACAACAAAAAGTCTGGTGGCACCTGAAAGACTAACAGATTTATTTGGGCATAAGCTTTCGTGGGTATCTGAAGAAGTGGTGTTTTACCCACGAAAGTTTATGCCCAAATAAATCTGTTAGTCTTTCAGGTGTAAAAGTTAAGACATTGGTTTTAATGAGAATCACTTAATTATTTGACAGGTTTCAGAGTAACAGCCGTGTTAGTCTGTATTCGCAAAAAGAAAAGGAGTACTTGTGGCACCTTAGAGACTAACCAATTTATTTGAGCATAAGCTTTCGTAAGTGAGCTGTAGCTCATGAAAGCTTATGCTCAAATAAATTGGTTAGTCTCTAAGGTGCCACAAGTACTCCTTTTCTTTTTTAATTATTTGAAAGGGAAAAGCTCATCATAAATCTGGCACTGTCCTGTCCATTGTCTGAAATGTGTGACAAAGTATAGTGGTGCTTCCTGGTCCCTGCTGAGCAACAGCTTAATTCCAACTCAGCTTCTTAATTCTCTTGTACAAGTAGGCAAAAGCTATGAGTGACTGTCTGGGAAGAAGGCTGGGTAGAATGCATTTGGGATTCTAGCCCTCCACTTCCAGGTGTCATAGAATATAACTTAACCCACATGCCAATCGGGAGTGTCCTTTTTTTGCTCCATCTATGTTAACTTATTTTTCTTTCTTTTTATGCAAACTAATCTGAGTGAAAGACTTTATTTTTTTTCTTTCCCAGCAAAGGAATGGAATTAATTGAAATCTGCATCAATTTGTGGCATTAAGTGACCTAACAGTAAAGGTAGGATGGCAATGTATTATTTATTGTGGCGGTGCATTCATAATGCTACGTTAGACGTCTCCAAGTCTCATATTTTTATTGTCTCAATACTAGTTTTAACCAGCTTGAAATTACTACCCAACATAAATCATTCTGTAGATGGCTGTTAGGTAGTTTGCTTGGATTTTAAACTAAAGAAATAACATTGTTTAGAGGGCACATACACGAATGGTCATATAGTCCATGGGATTAAATTTAAAACCAGCTAGAACTGAGGTGATGTTAGCAAAAACTATGCTGTTGAACTATGCTGACTTGCAAGGACATGTTTCTGCCTGTAGGGCTGACCCAATTGGGAAGGTGAGGCAATAGAAGGATGGGTACAGTGCAAGTGTTTCCACTACCCTCTAGCCACAGATGCTTAGACTTCTACAATCCAGGACTACAAACTGCTTAACATTCCTATTTACCAATGTTTAGTAAATCAAACAATTAATCTTTCTTTTAATTTTACAAGAACTTGGTTGAGGCAAACACAACTCATTCCACTTATACTCTTTGAAAATTATCTGCTGTGAAGGATTAGCTGCCACACTGAACAATAACGAAACTTGTGCTTCCAAATAAAGAGGTTAATTGGCTTCATAGAAAATGTGTATATAGCACATGGGACTAATATTGGTTTTGTGACGGCCCTGTGGTAGAGAAGCTAATGTTTCCAGTTTATTAGCTGTTATACAATAATCTGTCCTTGACCAATAATTATACTTACAGAACCATTGCTAATATATGTCATTATTATAACTGCTTAGTGTGTCATGTGCACCTGAAAAGAATCGATTCTGTTACCACGTACATTCGTGTTGCTGCTGCCCAGCTTCTTCTGTGTTGTCTTTGCTCTGTTTTCTAATTTTCATTGGCAGAGTCACAGAAGAATTGATGATCTTCCAATGTATATAGTCAGCATGTTTCAAATGACTGAAGTCCTGAATTCTCCTCCTGCTGCAATCAGGAGTTTTAGCAGTAGCTTCAGTAGGAGGAGGATCGTCATATGTGTACATGTCTCTAAGATATAAATGGATGCACACACGCATACTGGAACACATGAAGGCTAACAAACTTGCATTCTTGGAAATTGTGGTTGTGTGTGTGTATATAATATGTTTTATGGACATGCAAACACATCATAATCCTTCTGCTAAAGCTACTGGCAAAACTCTTGTCATCAGGATGGGAGACTTAGGGTATGTCCTCACGACCAATGTTAAAGTGCTGCCGTGGCTGGGAGAGAGTCCTGGGAGAGAGCTCTCCCAGCGCTGTAAAAAAAAATGACCCGCCATGAGGGGCGTGGCTACCAGCAGCTGGGGGCGTGGCTACATTGCCACTTTACAGCACTGAAACTTGCATCGCTCAGGGTGTGTTTTTTCACACCCCTGAGCAAGAAAGGTTCAGCGCTGTAAAGTGGCAGTGTAGACAAGGCCATATATTCCATTTGATATTCCTTACAAAAATACACTAAAAGAATGTTAGCGTTGCAAAGCAAGGAAATGAAAATAATCAGGAAATGACAAAATTGTGTTACCCATGTAACCTTAACTCTGCCTTTTGTAGCGATACTGGTGCAGGTCCATGGTTCAAGTTAAGTTATAATCTGCACAGAGTGTCAAAGTACATGGGTCGAGGTTCACGGAACTTTTAGTGTATGGTGCAGAGTCCACATGGTGACTTAGTGAGCAGCAGTCTGGGGTGGTGTACATGTACACCCTAGCTTGTCGCACATTAACTTCATGTGGACAAATCCTTAATCTACCTTTTCTGTTCACCTGGTTTAAGATTGCTTTTTCTCTGACTGGAAGTGCACACCCTGTCTCCTGCAGCAACACAACAGCTCCACTGTATGAACTTGAATCAAATACTCAGCATCTAGATGTCTCCTCTAAGTCCCAGTGCATCAACTCCCAAAGCTCTGGAAGCCCAGGGATAGAAGGACTGAAAGACACCAGGTCATTTCTGAGGACAGTGTTTAAAAAAAAAATTGCTGCCATCAAGCAACTTAACTGTTATTTTGTAATAACCGTCTTTGCCCTCAGTAAGAATCACATTATTTCTAAATAACATAAATACCAGATAGGATGTATACAGCTAGATAAAAAGGGGAAGTGAACTGACTGGTCAATACACTATACTATGACTATTTGAATATATGCATTTTTATGACCATTCCAAACCAGCAATGGTTCAATCAAATACAATCTGTCATGGTCTGTGCATGGTGGGGGAGGGGGGGGAAACACATTTGGCATGAATGGCAACTTATTTTTTTAGTCACTTAGAAGGTGTGGGTGTGTGTGGGTGGGTGGGTGTATGTGGGTATGCGTATATATATATAGAGAGAGAGAGAGAGAGAGTGGTTAAATAACACTAGATAATGAAAATTGATACAATTTTGCAGACATTTTAAAATTATGAGGTGGAAATGGATTTTCTTTCAGTTCTTTTCTGTTTAGATTGTTTCAGTTCCACTGAACACATTTGTTGACATTTCCCTTTATTTGTCCTCAGAGTTCTTGAGAAATATTTCTTTGTGAAAGTTAAGTGATAACGTCATCTTTGCTCAGCCTGCAAACCGCTCGCAACAGATACCTTATAAGGCTGCCGTCAGACATCCCACCACATCTCTTGTCAGGTGTCTAACAAAATACCTCCTTCCTCATTCAAAACTCTACCCTGCAAACGCGGTGTTACACTACGAAGCATGGTACATTCTCTTCAAATATTATTCTGGTAGTGTCCACAATGCAATTAGCATTTCCCACAAAGAACAGAAGTCGGTCCCTGTCCCAAATAGCTCATGTGGTATTCCTTACAAAAATACACTAAAAGAATGTTAGCGTTGCAAAGCCTAAAGACAGAGGGGCAAGGAGGCAAAGGAGACCAGAAGGGTAAAGGGATCAAATAAAGATACTCTTACTAGCTGATGGCTTCATGTGTCCCAAAGAGGTTTGCATTATTAAAGAAGGATTGTATTCTAAAAGCCAAGAGTTATAAGTGAATGACATACAATAGAATTTTCAAACAGAGAATAGCAGCCTTTGGTTGGAGATATTCTTCTAAGATCACAACAGTAAAAACCCTTAATACCTACTTATATTTTTGCAATTCGGAATGTGTCTATCATTAGCACTACACAGCCATCTTAATCACATTAGATCAAAGCTTTTGGGGCTGTTTCAATCTCCATATCTCTCAAGTGTCCTCATTTAATTGGGACATCCTGAACTTTCATAGTAAATAAAAGTTCCAGATGTCCCCAGACCAGCAGGCAAATTCTCACTTTCTGCTATTCTTCCATGTTGGCACTTTCCAGAGGGTAAAAAGAGGTCGGATGTCACAAGGACATAGAAATGTCAGATGCCATTCTGTCTAGATACAAAGATATTTTAAGCTTGGCTGCTTGAGCAGGGCTGCTTATTCGTTTAAATTTCTATTTTCAGTTGATTAAAACAAAGGAAAAGATTGTTTGGATTAATATACACAAGGCGCAGTTAATTAATTTTCACTTCAATAATAAGCTGCTCTGCTCCTCACTGTACAGTAGGAAGCAGTGCTGAAATGGAAGAGCACACCTTATATGTTATTTCTATCTCTATTTTTATCCACAAGTCCTGACAAGGATTTTGTAAGTTGTTTGAGGCATGAACTCTCTTTAAGTTCACAGTGTAAACTGCTTGGGTCAAGGACTTTCTTTTGTTGTGTGTTTGTACAGCTCTGAGCACAAAGGGGCCTGGCCCTGGTTGGGACCTAGTGGCATTATTGCCCTACTAAAAGTAATAATATAGATTTCTGTATGGATATAATGTATCTTATTATATCTACATGCATATAGGAGAAATTCAAGAAACTGATTCAAGGTGAGTCAGAGATTTTATAGAATACTCATAATTATCCTGTCCATGTGAATGTTAATTGTGACAGGTCAGAGTTCTTTGAATCCTGCATTACACAATGTGTGGTCATGTCCATCTGTGCTGTGCCAATTACTTCATTTTATAATTAATTTGTTGTGTGGAGTGCGATGGTATGATTAACTAACATGTTATATTATATAATCATTGAATGATAAATAAATTTAAATTGTAGGATTCTAGAAGTATAAGACTACTTAGTAGTAAGTAATAAGTATGTATTAGGTATCAAAGTAAGTAGGGCTGAAATGCAAGGCCTACAGGCTGAGGTGTGTAAGGTTTTCTTTGCTATACTAGGCCATAGGCTTAAGAAATGCTTGATATAAGTAAGTGACCCAAAGAATGACCCTATTCCACAAGATTACAGGAAAAGATGTATCAATAGGCGGTGTAGCAAGGCGGTGTGGTGCCCCTCCACCCTGCAGAGGGAAGAACCTCCCCAGACACCCCCCAGAGGTCAAGGCACAGGACAGGAAGTATAATAGCCCAGCCCCAGAGCTCCCTTGGGCCGTAGCCGCCGGAGAGGCAAGATGCCTGTGGCCTGGCTCCGGCTTGGGAGACCCCGGCAATCCGCGGCTGACCCGAGGACTGGCCGGACCGGCCAGTGCCGACTGGTGAACGGAGGAGCTGCCAAGCCTACCCGTCACCGGCTACCCAGAGGAACCCATGGTGCTGGAACCCTCCAAGGACACCACCCTGACCCAGGTATCCTGCGAGGGGGAGTCCAGAAGTAGCCCGGGGGCAGCTGACCAGCACCGCCAGAGCCTATGTCAGTGTGTTGCGGCCAGGATCCCCACTGACACAGCAGCGGGTCTTCTGCCACTGCTAGGGCCCTGGGCTGGGACGCAGTAGAGTGGGTGGGCCTGCGTCCCCCCTGCCACCCAACTCGCAAGTGGCAGTCTCCCCCTCTCCCCAGTCGCTCAGAGCCAGGAGCCTGGGGTTTGCTGTTCAACTGCTTGCTCAGCCCCTGCCTGAGGGCCTGAGCCACTGACTGTTTGCTTGCTGCCCTGCCCTGACCCAGGGCTCAGGCTTATATTGAACTATTTGCTCAGTCCCTGCCTGAGGGTCGGAGCTTCTGACCGTTTCTTTGCTGCCCACCTGGGCTTATATTGTACTGCTTACAGGGTCCTGCCTGAAGGTCTGGGCCATAGACTGGGTATACCCCAACCCAGCAGAGAAGGTGTAGCAAGGCGGTGTGGTACCCCGCCACCCCGCAGAGGGACGAGCCCCGGCCAAGTCCCCTTACAGGCGGTATTGTGAAAAATTACCTGTAAGTAATTTTGAGTACAAGATACCTGGTAGTCACATTTTTCTAACCCATGCACATTCACAGAGGGCTAGGAGTAGTCTGAATCACAAGATAAAAGGGCTCCCACATTGGGTAAAATGAGTTCCTTAGGGGAAAATGCCAGTAAGAACCATCCCTCTACTGATGTTCAATTGGCAAGGCAGTCATCAGAGCCTAAAAATATTGTTAAGGATGTGAGTATGACTATATTTGTAACTTGTGCCTAGGTCTTTATAGAATTTCTATATGCTTGGGTAATAACTTTAACTGTAATTTTAATGAAATTTGTAGAACAGATTAGACTTTGTACTTGAGAGTGTCTGTGTGTATCCTTGGTCTTTGTTCTCATAGAGATTCTAAATCTGAAGCAAGTAGCAGAGATGACTTACACTCTGAGCTTCAGACTGTAGCGACCAGAGCCGAACCGACGGTGGTATAATAATTACTAAATTAATTTTAAATAAAATAAAAGGCTAAAGTGTAAAATATCAGATCACAAAGGTCGCATTTCACCACTCCACCTCCACTTTGCCTGGATGTAAATAATTACACAAGGTGCAAGGCAGTGGGTAATAAAGCCCAGGGTGTTTGTTTAACTGACCACTTAACACAAGGCAGTGTTACTAGAAAATTATTGTATTGGTTCTTATACTATGGTCCCATTCAAAAGTTCTAAGTTTAGCCCTCAGACGTTAAAAGCAGTGTTCAACGATAGTTTTACCTGTATCTAGGGGTAATTATCTGTCATTCATGGATCTCTGTGACTTCAGTGTATGAGAGTTTTACCATTGACTTCAGTGGGAACAGAGGCCAATTCTGAATGTTTCTGAAAATCCCACCCCAAACTCCTTGTTCTCCAGCTTGATGGTCTGGAATTCCCTTGCTTGGTTTAGGATACAGACTGTTTCTCAAAAAGTAATTATTTTGGCAAAGAAACACACACGAGAAGGACTTCTTTGATCATTTAGTAGGCCCTTTCTACACAAACTAGATCTTTCTGCACCCATTTGTAGCTCCATGATACTGCTTTAATTTAGTTCTCTAGTTGTTCCTTTTGAGTACATATACTGGTCTGTTTAATTTCTTTCATGAATCATTTTAGAATCTCCAAATTCAGGATTCAAGCTTATTTTATTCTAATATTCCCATATGTTTACCTCTTGATCCTCCACATCTGGAGGAAGGGAGGTGGGCATGGTTTGTTTGTTATTTCTACTCTGGTTGTCAGCTAGTCTAATGTATAATTTGTTGTGGAATATGTGCTTAGAAATCCTCACTTTTTAGCACTAAATTATTCAATGCATCCTATCCATTAAATAGATCTGAAAGATGGTGAAGGTGATCAACGGCTAGACTCCATATCTTTTCCTGTCATGTGATCTAATGAAAAAAAAATCTTGCAGAGCTCTACTTAGTTTTGTTGTCCTACTGCTTTATATAGTGCTGCAAAGTTTGACCCCAAATACGTGATGTTTATTTTTTTTGGTCTGTGAAACTCCAGTTTAGTTGTGCTTGGCTCTCTTTTTGTGTGCATCTGAGCCTTTTTCAACTTTCCCACCACATTTCAAAACTCTTTGCTGAGAAATAATAATAAAAAAACCTAGTAAAACCTTTGTGGTTAAATATGTATTTAATCATATTCTCCTCAAGCACAAAGTCTTTGAATATTTGGGGTTAGAACTTAACTGCAAAAGGGAAAAAATATATATAAAAGGGCAAACTTAGTTTCTCTGAAGAATCCAATTTTCTTAGGTTTAAGTGACTAGATTGCTTGAATGGGGCACCTGATCACACATATGGTATGCATATCAAATGGCATGTTCACAGATTTTTACATATAGTTCTTTGCCATCCGTCTCTAAAATAATTACAAAACATGAGCTGCATTCAGAATAGGCCATAAAGTTAGTCCAGTGCAAGTATTGCCTTCCCAAATTATAAAGGTATTGCTGGACCTCCCATGTTAAGATCCATCACTGGCCTCTATAAGAATCATGTAGTCCCCCAACAGATAATAAGAAAGTTGAACCAAGCCTTAATGAACTACATGAAATGCCAGAAGTTATATTTAGACCAGAATGTAAAAAAGTGGCCTAGGTAAAGCTTCTAGTTGGATTTCCGGCAATCCCCTAAAGAATGTTTTAAATTTATTTATTTATTTATTCTTTCTTCCATCACCCTTTCTGAACACAATGGGTTGATATGACTCCATGGAATGACTCCATGCCATTACAAGAATGTCGCTCTTCACAGAAGATCCTATTGGTGGTTTAGTTTGCTTCAAATCAGTAAATGAGATGTTTTGTGGTGATGCTAGCAACTAAAATCCTGGTAATGACAAAAGCAGTGTGAAGAGTCTGAGACTGTCAGCCAGAAATTCACAGTTTTGAGGGGGAGGGGTTCTTTCTTGGACTCAAGTCAGCTTTCTCACACCACAGCTGGAATGGATTATTCTTGACCTTTCTTAAAAGCCTGATTGATTTTCTGGGTGTATCAGCCTCATCAAGGCTGTGTGGACAGCAAGAAAGTTATTACTACACTATGGTTCCAAAACTATGGTTTGGGATCAATTAGTAGGTCACGGAGTGTCTCTAGTAGGGTATGGCTCAGCCAAGCTACAATGTATTGCGCAGGATATGCTCTTCTAAAACTGCCACTATGCCACTGCTCCCTGACAATGTAACATTCTCCTCACCTTTCATGTGTCAAATAGTTGTTCATCTGTCTAAAATGCTGTTATGCGAGTCTCAAATAACCAGAGCCACTGACTTTTGAATAGTCCTTTTTCTTTTATACAGAACAGTAGTCTTCACCTGTGAAAACTGAAATTTTTTCCTTAAATTTTCCATTACTTTTCCATTATAACAGCCAGTTACTAAATAGTCTGCAAGGTGTTATATAGTACTGTTTTTCATTTAAGAATTCAGAAATTTTCACGGCTCAGTAAGGGAAGACTATGCGTGGAAAAGTAGATTGATTTAAATCAATCAACTTGAATCATGTTTTGTCTCCAATTCATTTCCTAAACAAAGATTGAGTCTCATTGGCTGGTAACCATTAACATATTGATTGGCACCTAATTATAGCCTTTACACTAAATTTGGTGGGTTGTGGTTTTCGTTAACCAGGAAGATACACTGTTTTTATTTAAGCAGTTATATAGCTTAACTTAAATTTATTCAGAGCTTTAATTTTTGCACTTTTCATTAAGTTAGAAATTATTTACGAAAGGAGAACTATTTTACTTCTGAATTATGTCAAGCTCTATTTGGATGGAAATTGAATTAAATGCACCAGCATCTAATTTTTATTAAAGAAGCTACAGCTATCAAAAGCTGACTTAGCACTTCAACAAACTGGCTCCAGATGATTAGCGAGTGACTTCCAATAGTTCAGCGCTTTGCCTTCCTTTAAAACTTGGCAGCAAATGTGCTGCCTAATAATTTTTTATTTAATTTAAATGATGTTAATAGATTTTAAATCTAGGCTTTTGACAACCTATACTATCTAAAATTTAATTGTAAATAGATTTTTTTTAATTGTTTTAAAATAAACTGAAATAACTCTCACAGATCTTGGGAGACAGGCCAGTCCTTGCTTACAGACAGGCCCCCAGCCTGAAACAAATACTCACCAGCAACCACACACCACACAACAGAACCACTAAGCCAGGAACCTCTCCTTGCAACAAAGCCCATTGCCAACTGTGTCCACATATCTATTCAGGTTTCAGAGTAGCAGTCGTGTTAGTCTGTATTCGCAAAAAGAAAAGGAGTACTTGTGGCACCTTAGAGACTAACAAATTTATTTGAGCATAAGTTTTCGTGAGCTACAACTCACTTCATCGGATGCATTCAGTGGAAAATGCAGTGGGGAGATTTATAAACACAGAGAACATGAAACAATGGGTGTTACCATATACACTGTAACAAAAGGGATCAGGTAAGGTGAGCTATTACCAGCAGGAGAGCGGGGGCGGGGGGTAGAAAGCTTTTGTAGTGATAATCAAGGTGGGCCATTTCCAGCAGTTGACAAGAACGTCTGAGGAACAGCGGTGGGTGGGGGAGAATAAACATGGGGAAATAGTTTTACTTTGTGTAATGACGCATCCACTCCCAGTCTTTATTCAAGCTGCAGTTAATTGTATCCAGTTTGCAAATTAATTCCAATTCAGCAGTCTCTCATTGGAGTCTTTTTTGGAAGTTTTTTTGTTGAAGTATTGCCACTTTTTGGTCTGTAATCGAGTGACCAGAGAGACTGAAGTGTTCTCCGACTGGTTTTTGAATGTTATAATTCTTGACGTCTGATTTGTGTCCATTTATTCTTTTACGTAGAGACTGTCCAGTTTGACCAATGTACATGGCAGAGGGGCATTGCTAGCACATGATGGCATATATCACATTGGTGGATGTGCAAGTGAACGAGCCTCTGATGGTGTGGCTGATGTGATTAGGTCCTATGATGGTGTCCCCTGAATAGATATGTGGACACAGTTGGCAACGGGCTTTGTTGCAAGGATAGGTTCCTGGGTTAGTGTTTTTGTAGTGTGGTGTGTGGTTGTTGGTGAGTATTTGCTTCAGGTTGGAGGGCTGTCTGTAAGCAAGGACTGGCCTGTCTCCCAAGATCTGTGAGAGTGATGGGTCATCCTTCAGGATAGGTTGTAGATCCTTGATGATGCGTTGGAGAGGTTTTAGTTGGGGGCTGAAGGTGATGGCTAGTGGCATTCCGTTATTTTCTTTGTTGGGCCTGTCCTGTAGTAGGTGACTTCTGGGTACTCTCCTGGCTCTGTCAATCTGTTTCTTCACTTCAGCAGGTGGGTATTGTAGTTGTAAGAATGCTTGATAGAGATCTTGTAGGTGTTTGTCTCTGTCTGAGGGGTTGGAGCAAATGCGGTTGTATCGTAGAGCTTGGCTGTAGACAATGGATCATGTGGAGTGGTCTGGATGAAAGCTGGAGGCATGTAGGTAGGAATAGTGGTCAGTAGGTTTCTGGTGTAGGGTGGTGTTTATGTGACCATTGCTTATTAGCACCATAGTGTCCAGGAAGTGGATCTCTTGTGTGGACTGGTCCAGGCTGAGGTTGATGGTGGGATGGAAATTGTTGAAATCATGGTGGAATTCCTCAAGGGCTTCTTTTCCATGGGTCCAGATGATGAAGATGTCATCAATGTAGCGCAAGTAGAGTAGGGGCATTCGGGGACTAGAGCTGAGGAAGCATTGTTTAAGTCAGCCATAAAAATCTTGGCATACTGTGGGGCCATGCGGGTACCCAAAGCAGTGCTGCTGATTTGAAGGTATACATTGTCTCCAAATGTGAAATAGTTATGGGTGAGGACAAAGTCACAAAGTTCAGCCACCAGGCTTGCCGTGACATTATCGGGGATACTGTTCCTGACGGCTTGTAGTCCATCTTTGTGTGGAATGTTGGTGTAGAGGGCTTCTACATCCATAGCGGCCAGGATAGTGTTGTCAGGAAGATCACCAATGGATTGTAGTTTCCTCAGGAAGTCAGTGGTGTCTCGAAGATAGCTGGGAGTGCTGGTAGCATAGGGCCTGAGGAGGGAGTCTACATAGCCAGACAATCCTGCTGTCAGGGTGCCAATGCCTGAGATGATGGGGCGCCCAGGATTTCCACGTTTATGGATCTTGGGTAGCAGATAGAATACCCCAGGTCGGAGTTCCAGGGGTATGTCTGTGCGGATTTGTTCTTGTGCTATTTCGGGGAGTTTCTTGAGCAAATGGTGTAGTTTCTTTTGGTAATCCTCAGTGGGATCAGAGGATAATGGCTTGTAGAAAGTGGTGTTGGAGAGCTGCCTAGCAGCCTCTTGTTCATATTCCGACCTATTCATGATGACGACAGCACCTCCTTTGTCAGCCTTTTTGATTATGATGTCAGAGTTGTTTCTGAGGCTGTGGATGGCATTGTGTTCTGCACGGCTGAGGTTATGGGGCAAGTGATGCTGCTTTTCAGGGGACACCATCATAGGGCCTAATCACATCAGCCATACTATCAGAGGCTTGTTCACCTGCACATCTACCAGTGTGATATATGCTATGTTTATTTAACAGAGGATTTTTCTGAGGCAGGTTGTATGGAATGAAGACCGTTTGGACATGTCATAGTTTCTCATTCCCCGGCATGCTGCACTATAAAGTAGTGTTGAAAGTATGCAGCTCTGATAAATCTTGAGTTTGGTTTTGGTGTTGTATTTTGATGATTTCCAAACTGTATTTAAGCTCCTGAAGGTGTTTCTGGCTTTATTGATTTTGTTCCAGATGTCCTGTCTTGTTCCACCGTCCTGGCTGATGGTGCTGCCCAAGTATGTGAATGTTTCTATATTGGTGAGAAGATAATCCTCTATCCATACTAGTGATGGTAAGGCAATATTAAAGGTCATGATATCTGTCTTATTGCGGTTGCTTTTCAGTCCAGTTTGCTGGCTGAATGCCTTGAGTCGAGTTTTTTCTTCTATATGGTGTTGGGTATGTGAGAGGAGAGCAACATCATCTGCAAAGTCCAGGTCTTCAAGGGATGAGAAGTGTCCATTTTATGCCTCTTGGCATGTCTTTTGTTGTACGCTGCATTACCCAGTTGATGGCAATGTTGAAGAGGATTGCAGAGATGACACACCCCTGATGTACTCCTATTTTGACTTCAAAACTGAGCTCACTGTGATCAATGCCCTTTCCAAAAATCAGCTTGCACCAAAGGGTCAGGTCGTAGTCATTGTCTGTGCAGAGTCCAAAGCCCAGCGGGTCCACCAAGGCTGGGGTAGTGGAGCAGGAACAGGGCGAGGGGTCAGGACCAGGGCAGGGAACCCAGAACCAGGAGCAATGTCAAGAAATGCAGCAGGGCCTGTTTGCAGCAGCAAGCAGGGGTCCACCTAATTGTACAGTATTTCCTCAAGGCCTTAAATAGCATGAATAAGGCAATCAGGGCCTCCATGGGCACGGCATCCAGTGAAGCCTGAGCCTACAAGGTTCCTAAGCTGCTGCCCCCTACTCCAGTCGAGCTGTAGAATGGTGGTGTGGAAACGGCATCCTCCTAAAAGCCACCAGCTGCAGGCTCTAGACCCTCAGGTTCTCACAACCCAATCATTCCATACATAGGACATTCAGAGGGGAAAATGCAGCCTGCATCTCTCTCACTACTGCACCCCTGCACAGCACCCAGGAAAAATCTGGCTGTATGTAGGTATCTCAAAGAGCTGACACGTACTGGGGTCCTGGTCCATGACTAGGCCTCCTAAGTGCGCTGGTATTTAAAGTGATAATACTGATGCTTCTCTGGGAACCCATCAGTTCATGAAGGATCAGTTTCCAGCTATTATAGATGCACACGAAAATCACCTCACAAGACCACAGTGGGATGAGTCTGCAAATAGCCTGCAGCAACAGCGTTAAGTGGTTCCACTCTTTTGAGTGGAATGTTAACTGTTACTCCTACTGATGATTAGTTAAATGTCAACAGTGTTAACTATTTCACTGCTGGTCATGTCAATATAAAGACCTAGCTATTTTGGGATCACAGGGGACGACTGGAATTTATAGAGCTCTTGAGAAGTGGGCCACCAGCCCTCCCTGCCCCCGTGAATTTTAACTCTGTGATAGCAATGGATTCCAGGGATATTACGTATAGCCCCAAATTAAACTCAGGGATGAAGTTTATGCCAACTACCAGGAAGGATTGTTCCTCTGAAAGTGTTATGGGAATCTGGAGCAGTCTGCCAAATGATAGGTTGAAGAAGGCAGCAGCATTAATACATGCACGGAAGGGAAAGGATGTTTATTTACAACCAATAATGTACCCATGTGCATATGGAAATTGCTAGAGTTACCTGCCAGAGAGTAGCAAGAGTACTTTCGGTAGACCTGTGCTTCTCTCTTGTTCAAGTTCTTTAGGCCCAAATCTTAGCTGTAAATCAACATAGCTCCATTGATTTCAGTGAGCCCATGATGATTTACATTTAGGATAAGCTCTTTTTTCTTTATGTATCTACATACTGACATAGGGGCTAGAAATCAGTCTTGGCCTTTCTAGGAGTCTTTAGTAGAACTGGATAGGAAATGGATTTTCCATCATGTTAAAATTTTTAAGATTTTGGGGAAAAAAAAAACAAAAAAACCCCAAAACTTGAACTTTTTCATGGAATTGAAATCCCAGAATATTTCATTTCAGAAATATGGTGTTTCCAAAATGAAATATGCTCTTTGGCTCTGGTAGGCTATAGCAGAGCCTGGGAGCCCCAGCAGCTGCTGACTGAAATTGAAATTGACAAAAATCATGTCACTGCTGCCCCCAAAAATGGTTTTCTCAGAATTTTTCTGAACAGCTCTACTTTTTAGTAAAGACCTCCTGGTTCCATTATAGTTACCAGATCTCACAGCCCTTTGAGCTTAATCATTTGGCTGTCCAAAGTTAATTTAATTACTCTGATATTCTGCAGTAACTGTCCTAAAGCTTGATTCTGTCACCATTATTCATACTGAGCGGTTCCTTACTCTGCAGACAGTCTAATTGACTTCAGAGAGTCCTCTCAGCTTCCTGGACCATTGTTGGGAAGCCCTGCCACTGAATAATCTAATTGCTAAACTGTTAAATCTTGAAAAATAACTGCTAACTATCCCAGTTTCAGGTCTTGCTGCCCTTCTGCATTCTGTGGAGAGACTTGAATGGAAAAGTGGAGGCAAAAAGAATTAACTGTATTTTAGGTCTTTTTCTTTATTGGCTTTGACTGTGTTGAAGATGACAGCGAAGGTCTGAGCCACTCAGAGCTGTCATTTCTGCAATTAAAAAGAAGTATTACCAAAAGAGTAGATTCATTGTTCAGGCTGGGATTGAATTACAGAACACGTTTAATTATCAGTCTTTCTTCTTAGTTGTTTTAATACATTATTCAGTTTCACAAAATATCCCTTTCCTTTACAACCATGGATGGAATAAAATGTGACACAATTTGTTTTCTTTTTTGCAAGTAGATGATGTACTCTAGCGGAGCAGGTCAACATGACCTCAGCTTTCGTTATATTATATAATACTACAATAGGGCCTTATCAGTCCCTCCCACTCTTTTGTGTGTTTGAAAATTAAAAAAAAGAAAAGAAACTAATATGGGTGAATAAACCTTAACCCTTAATAGCAAAATATATATGCAAATTTCTAGCAATTATTTGGCTATATTTCTTCCAAGAGAAAAAATTCCCAATTTTTTTGTAACTAGGGGCGAAAAGAGGGAAATAGATGGAAGCTGACAGTTGTTTTACTTTCAGACTATGTAGATGTTAACATTGGGTTCCTTCATTGCTCCTCAACCTCTTTACAATGTACTCTGAGGACAGCTTTTTGGATTTTAATCACAGACCCGGCTGTTTGTTTAAACTTAATTATCTAGAGTTACAGCAGACAGTCTTACTCCACTAGCTGAACATAAAGGGTCAGATTTACAGCTGGTGTAAATCAGTGTGACACCAGCAGGGGTTCTGATCCAATGTATTAATTACATGACAATGAACCTCTAAACATAAATGGACATGCCTAATTTGGAAATGGTTTCCTGACATCAACCACACAAGATAAAAATTCCAATTTTTAGATCAGGAGCTTGGCTCTTTAAACTACTGCAGGCCATTATTTATGTCAGCCACTATGAATTATACGTCCTTTGAATGAAGTATTTTGGGGATTAGCTGTTGTTGTTAAGGTACAACAGTATCTTTATCACAGTACATAAAGACATTATCCCAAGGAGTTTACATTTAAACGGAGTGGTCAATTTAAGATGCCCTGGGATAGCCAGAGAATGATGCTGAAAGGGACCTTTTATTTTCTCCACTAATCCCATTTACATGAATTAGCATTTGTGGGCTTTTGGGAAGAGTGACTCAGTTCTGGTTGATCAACCATTTAAGGCAGGCAAACCATGACCTAGGGGCTGCATCCAGCCCTTCAGATGTTTTAATCTGGACCTCAAGCTTCAGTCGGGGAGCAGGGTCTGGGGCTTGCCCCACTCCGCGCGGCTCCTGGAAGCAGCGACATGTTCCCTTCTCCCACCCTCCAGCTCCTATGTGTAGGGGCAGCCAGGAGGCTTCACATGCTGTCCCCGCCCCAAGCACTGCCCCCCCGCAGCTCCCAATAGGAGCTTCAGAGGTGATGCCTACAGACAGGGCAGCATGCAAAGATGCCTGGCCGTGCCTCTGCTGTTTGAGGTGAGTGCTTTCCAGAGCCTGCACCCCTGACTCCTCCTCGCTCCTAGCCCACAGCACCCTCCTGCACCCTGAACTTCTCACTTCTGGCCCTACCCCAGAGCCCACACCCCCAGCCGGAGCCATCACCCTCTCCTGCACTCCAATTCCCAATTTTGTGAGCATTCATGGCCCGCCATAAAACTTCCAAACCCCAACATTTGCCCACCCCTGATCTAAGGGGTAGTAGTTCCTGCAGCAACCTCATTCAAAACAAGTGTATTTGGTATCCAACACATCCAGAAATATAACCAGTTGTAAGATACCAGCACAGTCATTTAGGTTGGGTATTCTGTTACTCACTCATCTTTAGGTCACAACCTTAAAGTGGAACTTTCAGTTGGTTTGGATAAGAAAAGTGTCTCATAGAAAAGATCAGTAAGTATTCAGCATAGCTGGATGCATCAATTTGCTGCATGGTATTAATGAAGAACCTTCCATATTGCATGTTGTTACACTGAGCCAAATTGACTTGTGGAATATCTCCACTGAAGACAAATTATTTGTATTATAGGAGTGACTAAGACCTCATTTGAGATCAGGGGCTGATCTTGACGGGCACTGTGCAAACACATAATTGATCTGCCACCCCAGAAATCTATATCTAAGTAGGCAAAGAGAATTATTATCCCCATTTACAAATGGAGGCTGAAAACACTATGATTAAGCAATCACATGAGGCCAGTAATGTAGCTGAGAACAGAATCCAGATCTCCTGATGCTTAATGAATGGCTTTTACCACAAGACCATCCTTTCTCTCTAATATTAGGGGGTAGCCATGTTGGTCTGAATCCACAAAAACAACCAGGAGTCTGGTGGCACCTTAAAGACTAACAGAATGTTACTTACTTTGTAGAGTGAATGGGAGCTTTGTTGATTAACACTTTGTTTTTTGGATGCCACAGTTTGTAATATTAATCTAGCACTGGTCTCAATATGTGGAAAAATACCAGATCTGAACTAGTTATTTGTGTTTTCACAACTGCAAAAGAGAACTGGCCTACCAAATAGGCAGTTATATGTAACACTTCTGAGGAATACCCAGGGTTTTGAGGCACTTTGCGATCATCTGCCCTTAGCATGAGAAAGTCTCTTCTGTGTGCCTGCTGTAGATAAGCTCCCTGGCTCCACCAGCATCTGGCAACATAAGCACTGCCTTCCAAGCCTCATTGTCTCCCTACAGGCTCATATAGGCACACACCAACCCCCAGGTCCTCCAAGCATTCCACTGGGGTGCTCAGCCCCTGTGTCTGTGAACACTCACAGGACACTGATTTATTACTGCCAAATGAGTAGTGCACCCCAGCTTACAAGAGTCAATGTAGGGTTCCCACTCTATTTAACACACAGCATTTAGACTATATAGTGAGAACAAGAATAAGTTTTTTTTTATGATTACAGAGCAGAGAATCAAGTGATAAAGTAAAAATATGGGAAACAAATGGTTACATATAAAATAAAATTGTAACACGCTTTCTAGCACCTAAACTTAACTCTCCAGGCATTCCCCTAAGTCCTTTTCCCAGAGTTTTCAGCCAGGTTGGCCAAGATGCCCCTTTCATGAGATCAAGCCTGCTGGCAACTTGTCTTCACAGGTGGAAGTATCCTGGTGTATGTCTCAGCACCTCCAAATATACCATAACAGATTCCTGATGTTCATGTAAAAAATATCCCACCCATTTACCTCTTCCTGTTTTAATTTGCATCTGAAGTCACCACCAGCTCTTCATTAGCATTTGAGTTAGAATGCTAATAGATTTTTATTGTGAGATACACAACGGTCCACCAGAGAGATAAGTGTCTCCCATCTCCTGTCTGGAGAAGATTGTCCCAAGATACACTACCTTTGAGTGAGCTGCTTTGAAGTATAGGACCTAGAGAACACAATTTTCAGCATAAATACATAGCTCCTCACATTTTTCATACATTTCACAATGGTTATGGTGACCAGTGTGACTTATGCTTTCATACAGACCTTACATGACCCCATTTGGAGAACTCAGGGGGAATCCTTGTACCCTTATGTGCTTCTGTGCCCTCTGCCAATTGGCATCAAGAGGTCCTTGGGTCACATTATGTTCCATAAATCCATGTGACCTCTCTGCTGCTTCAGAACTCAAAACTATGTTGTCTACTTCATCTGCTGTTGGTACTACCACATGTTGTTAGACAGGCTCAGGGGTGCCCTCTGGATCTTCACATACTAAGTTTGAGGATGATTCTTTCAACCTACTAGAGACAATACTGCTTGTCTTGTGGATTTTCAAATACCGCCATCCATTCTTTCTCAGTGGTGTCTAGAAAAAAGGAAAACCCGGAACAGCAGATGTGGGTTTGGAAGAAGATTCTTAACTGCATCAATGCCAAGAAATTTTGAAGAGGTCATAATGTAGCTCAAACATAAACGTAGGGTGTGATTTTTTTTCCTGGGATAATCCTAGTAGAAATATTTCTTTAAGAAAAAAATGGTGGAAATAATTTTGCCTGGTACTGGAGAAATTGCTCAGAAGCAGTTCATTATTGAAAAGCTAGATTTTTTTTTCCACAAGAGTTCCGCACCCAACAGCTCCAATTTAAGCACTTAAATAAATGGCTAGATTACCAGAAGTGAGAACTGGGGACACTGAGAGCTCCTGGGTGCTGAGCACTATGTATAGATTGCATGGCCCTATGCACAGATCATTCCGTTGAGGCTATCAAAAAGGTGTCACCTGCTTTTTACTGAATTGGAGGGTATCTTGCCTTTTTTTTCCCCCATGCTCCTTGTAACCTGAAGGGTTTATTTAATTCTGTAGTTTGGTTTCAATTAAACACTTGAAATGTTGACTTTACAGAGCATGACTATAGTTAGAATAGCAGCAATATTGATTCTGCATCAGAGAGATTTGAATTATAAAATGTCTATCTAGGCTGTACAGTGGATCCAAAAGGTTTCTAGGGCCATTTAATGAATCCATAGCACTGAAGTAAGCCCATGGCCAGGAAACCTTGAATAGATAGTGCTCACTAAGTCTAATCACTTGTAAATTTTTTGCATGTATTTACAAAACTACACATTTTAAAATTCAGAGCACAACTCACTGTTACACAGACCTGGTATAATGACATCACAGTAGAATACAAAACAAATTGGTCATGCACTGTGACTTCCATGAACTGCATTCCAACACTTTGTAATTTATCAGTAAAAATAAAACAATACCCCTGAAAAATTGGATGGATCTTAGAGGATTTATATGCTTTAAGTCTAGACTGAAAAAGCAAACCTGTAACTGCTCAATCTAAAATATCTTAGGCTGTGAACTCTTTCAGACAGACTGACTGTTTAGTGCATTGTGCACTGCTTCACATACATTTGTTGCTAAGCCAATGAAAGGTACCTCTCAAATGCTGAAAAAAAAATAATTAAAACTTGAGAAATACTATATCTAAATTCTGAAGACTCAAAATATGTTGATCTGATCCAAGGTCAAGTAACAATCTGAATTGTTAAATTGTAGTCTGCCTGACAGAGAGATTCAGGCTATTCCTGAGCCTATAATGATGGCGTAAACCATTTGATCCAAGAGTTTGAGAGAAGCTCTAGCATGTCAGTAATTTTTGCTTTAAACCCAAGCCAAAATCAGGAAATACTGAGAATAAGACAGTTGAAAGATCAAACTTTTTTGAATTCCCCAAAAGTTTGAAGTTGGGGTTAATAGTCATTTGGGAGCAAAGGCTCGGGCTGGTACTTTGAAACAAAACAGTTTATCCATTCAGACCATAGTTATTCAACGCATTGTTTTAACTTTTCCCACACAACAGACATAATCAAATAGCCCACAGCAACTGCTTAGCTTATTCAAGCTGTTTCCTGCTTTCCTCCAGCTTAGCTGACCCTGTCTATTCTCATGCTGCCATGTGACTGCATTTGTTTCATCCTCTCTGGTTAATTAACTTAAGATGGATATTTTAGATAAATGTTTACTCTATATCGGGGTGGGCAAACTTTTTGGCCCAAGGACCACATCGGGGTTGCACAATCGTATGGAGGGCCGGGTAGGGAAGGCTGTGCCTCCCCAAACAGCCTGGCCCCTGCCCCCCATCCGCCCCCTCCCACTTCCTGTCCTCCTCAGAACCCCCAATCCATCCAACCCCCCCCTGCTCCTTGACCCCGACCGCCCCCTCCCAGAACCCCCTGCGCCTAACCGCCCCTGGGACCCCCCCCATCCAACCCCCCCATCTCCTGACTGTCACAACCCCTACCCACACTCCCGCCCCAACTGCCCCTGGGACCCCACCCCCTATCCAACTCCCACTGCTCCCCATCTCCTGACTGTCCACCCCGAACCCCCTCTCCATCCAACTGCTCCCTGTCCCCTGACTGCCCCTGGGGACCCCCTGTTCCCCCCGCCCCTTACCATGCCGGAGCCAGCCATGCCGCCGCACTGCCAGACAGGAGCGGCGGGCCAGAGCGCTGCCTGCCTGGCGGCATGGCTAGGGGGGACAGCAGGGGAGGGGATGGGGGCTAGCCTCTCCAGCGAGGAGCTCAGGGGCCAGGCAGGACAGTCCCGTGGGCCGGATGTGGCCCACGGGCCGTAGTTTGCCCACCTCTGCTCTATATCATTACTACTTCATACTGAGCCCAGCAGCTGACTGGCTGAGTAGTCCCCAGCCCAAGTTCACTCACTAACCCCCATAAAATGCTAGCTTATTTTCTCTGTTTGCTAGCTTGAAGGTCTTGAACTCAAAAATCTTTATTGCTTTTTCTAGTAAGTAACTCATTTCTCAGGTTTACTAATTTTCTTTTAAATCTCCTTTTTATGATGTTTGAGTGGTGGAAGCATTCAAGCTCAGTCACTAGTTTGCACTGATCTTCAAACTTTCCACTTCTCCCTCTGTATACAAACCCCCAGAGACCATGAGCTGATGTCTGGTAGAACCATTTCCCAATCTGAGGATCCGCATGCTCATTGAGCTCACACTGTATTATGTGATGGCCATATTCCATGCTTGGCCAGATGAGAGGCAATACATGTGGAAGAAAAAGTGGAATATTCAACCATCTGCTGTGTCTGGACTGTTTACAGGACTTGGAAACCTTGAGTTGTGGTAAAGTTTGGCATGTATGTCATTGAAACCTCAAGACAGAGAATCCACAGAGCTGCACTTTAGTTTTCCCTAGGGAAAGTGCAGAAGGACTGTTTTGGGACGCTGATGAATGTTATGGAGTGGAAATTCAGTCATAAGAACTAATGACTGTCTCACTGACAGTAAAACTCTGAAATTTAAGGGCTTTATTTCAAGTTTATTACAGAGGATCCAAACAATAATTCATTACCCTGTTTTTAGAATGAGCATTCTTCTTTCTGATAGATGAACTTCTATGAGGTTTATGCACCTTTTCACACCTATATGAGGGGTCATAAAAAGGGATTGATGTGTGGAGAGCTTTAGATTTCGATGTTTATTAAAAAAACATTGTACAGTTCTATATATATACACACACCCTACAGAAGGAAAAAAACCCTTTAATTCTTAGGCACAGCATCACTGTCATTGTAAATGGACCACACCATCAGCCAGTATAAAATGGCATAGCTTCATTCACTTCAAAGGAACAATGCAACTTACACCAGTTAAGAAGCTGTTTAATTCATACAGTAAAAGAGAGTCCTTACTGTTTGTGGGTATTATTTGTGGCACAGTTTTTGGAATTCTCCGTGGTTTGCGTTGGGTGAAGCTGGTCTCTTCTTGTTTTCCCTTTTGTTTTTTCTGGCCCCTTCATTCTGCGGCCCATATTAGAACAAGTCTTTTGTCATTGAAAATTAACAATATCAAAGTGGTGCCCTGACAGAATAGTGCAGATCAATGACCCAACAGCAGCTTGTTCCAGCTCAGTGGTGTACAGCTCATTTTAACTTCCACTCTCCACTGCTCAACCTCCTAAGGAGCAACCCCTTTTCCTGGTATATTAACTTCTGGAAACTTGTTAATCATTGTCATTGCAGTTCCTGGGCTGAGTTTTGTTGCTGAGCTCTGAATGCAGTTTCTCAAGTGCAGTGGCCCTCATCATGCTAAGAAACCTTTCTCTTTTTAAAAAAAAAAAAAAAAGTTGCTTGCTGTCAATAAAATTAGTGGCCCTAGTATGATGCTTCATGCCACTGTTGTAACATATTTGGTTGACAGCTAATGTTGTATGAAAACCAAGCAAACTGTCTGACAACAATGGACAATATCTTCAGCTGGTGTAAACAGACATACATTTGTTGACTTCCCTAATGCCATTTTTTACCAGCTGAAGATCTGGCCCAATAAATTGTAAAAGCTGCAAACAAATTCTGGGAAGCGCTCACTCATCCACTCACAGGGGAGGAAAAAATGTTTAGATTATACTTTACTGTAATCCTGAATTCATATTTGCTCCCTTTCTGATGATGATGATGATAATGTAACCTTTAAATGTAAGGCAACAGGACTAAAGTATCTTTTTGTAAGAGACAAGTAAAGCTCTAACATATTAACAATTTTAAATTCTGTCCTGAAATACATAATGAGATTTATGTAGGCATGTGTCTGAGATCAGAATTTGGCACTGTTGGCAAGTGTGTAAACCAAAGTCCTCCTGATTGCTTCTAGCAATTAGCAAACATTTTTTCTCAAGTGACTACTAAATACTGCACTTTGAATCGCTATTTTCTTTGTGGCTGCTCTTGAAGGGAAGCAGTCTTCATTAATGACAGGTTTCAGAGTAGCAGCCGTGTTAGTCTGTATTCTCAAAAAGAAAAGGAGTACTTGTGGCACCTTAGAGACTAACACATTTATTTGAGCATAAGCTTTCGTGTTGCATCCGATGAAGTGAGCTGTAGCTCACGAAAGCTTATGCTCAAATAAATTGGTTAGTCTCTAAGGTGCCACAAGTACTCCTAGTCTTCATTAACTAATTCACAAAGATGAAAAAGGTGTATTTATAAGCAACTTGAGCACCGAGGCAAGGATTCTGCAGTTTGCATGTTCTAAATAGGAGAAGTTTTCTTGTTACTGTCAAAAATACTAACAAAGTTTGGGGGTTGTTTGTTTGTTTTGTGGGAGGGTTTTTTTTTTTAGTAACAGCAGAATTCTTCACTGTAAGAGACTGTAACTGGAGCTGGCTGGAGAAAGGTCCTTTCGTGGAAGACTGGGAAATCCTCCATGAAAGCGGAATGAAATCCTGGAGTCCTAGATTCTAAGGCAGTCTACCAGGTGGGCTGTCCCAGAGCTATGGACCCTGAAATCTCTGGGGTTCCTGACTCCAAGGCAAGTCATGAGCTACCAAGGAAAAAGGTGGGCATTCTGGCAGGAAACAGGCAGAATTCAAAACCTGCCTGGGGTTGATTGGATCTTTGTCAAAACTAAACCATCTCTACAAAATGTTTTCATTTCCTGGAATCTGCAGATTCCAACAAAATGTTTTGCTGGAATTTTGCTGACCATCTCTAACGACATCTCTTCATTCTTAAATTAAAATGCATCAGGTGTTAAAAGCTGGCAG
Organism: Eretmochelys imbricata; assembly: GCF_965152235.1. NCBI lineage: Eukaryota > Metazoa > Chordata > Testudines > Cheloniidae > Eretmochelys > Eretmochelys imbricata. The sequence goes on along the minus strand of NC_135572.1, from coordinate 177,305,143 downwards.
AATTCTATGTTGTAAGAAATTACCACTTATCACAACTTTACAAATTTCAATACGCACTTTGAAAACAGATTGTTGGGGGGTTTTTTTGTTTTGTTTTTTAAGGAATATATTTTTTAAAAAGTGTACTGAGCAACAGTCACCTATTTTGTATTTTTTTGGTATTTAAAAAAAAAAAAGATTAAATGTCTTTGCCAATATTGGATTGTTGTTTTTCCTACCGGGATGAAATATGTGAAAGTTTTAATTTTTTTACAAAGTAAAATTCTGTCTTTTTGTTTGTGTTTTTGCTTATGGTGGATTGTAATTTAACTGGTTTTCTTAGCTGTGCCCCTTTTTTCTGTGTGCAGCTGTAGAGTCCTGGCTCTGATTCCTTTTGCTGGGCTCTCCACCGTCACAAATTCTTCATACAATTAAGGGAACACATTGACAAGCTCCAAAGAAAGTCCCATCCAGCACTCAGTGGTTTAGAAGAATGGTGCTGATTGCCAGTCAGGGAGGTGGGGAATGGAATTTCCAAGGCTAATGGGGGAGAAAACAAAAACTTATTAATTTTTCAAATTTGTTGCTTAAAAATTCAAATTAATTTTTCCCAAAAAACTTATGTTTAAGGTTCTGCTAAAGTTCAAATTACACAACTAGCTTCAGGAATAGCGTCGGCTCCTGAGATCATTGAAGTCAGTGGGGCTTCATGTGGACAAAAGAGTCTACCTGTATGGATCTGATTGTAGAACCAGGCTCAATAATGACTATCTAGGGTTCTACCGAACACTCAAGCATAAAAACTATCCCTTCTTAAAGACAAATTTGCTTCTCTGCCAGCTGTTTGTTGGAATCCCCTGTAGAAAGACCATTACTTGCATATGTTGTATTCCCCAAAAATTCCTGTGGCCAAAACCCCCAAACCAATCAAGGACAGAGGAATCCATCCCTGGCTTTAAACTGAGAATTTAAATAATAATCATATTTAAATATGTAGATATCATCAGCTGGATATGGAATCAAACTGCCCTTTTAATATGAAGGATGTTCTGTCACATCCAAAAACATAATTCACAGTAATATGATAGCAAAAATGTAAATGCATGTGGTTGCCTAGTATTTAATGCACCACACAGGTGTCATATTTCTTTCATATTCCCTACACAAATCATAAATTCTTCTTTCATGAGCTGAATTCCACGATGATGATAAATTTTCATGGCAAATAGGACTGCAACACCTCACTTCCTCATTAAGGCCTTGATTCAGCAAAGTATTTAAGCACATGCTTGGCTTCATGGTTAATGTTAAGTGCATTCTTAAATAGTTTGCTGAATTGGCTCCTAATTAGTTAATCATACCCAAAATACCTGATTTACCAGGATCATACAGAATGACACTCCAGCCCAGAGTATGTCCTTATTACAGTTGCCAGTTAAAATGTTAGATATTTCAGTAGGTCTACATTAGTAATTTTCACTAACTTTTTGATTTGTAAAGAACAAATGTGTATGCCCACACAAACCGGGGAGAATGATTAAGAGAAAATGATTAAGGTAAAAAAATGAAGACACATTGTGGGTTCAGTACATATAATAAACCTGAGCTTCATCAGCACTTCCAGGTTTTTTAACCAAGAAATATTGATTTATGTTTAGTATATTTTATGGCACTTTATAGCAATTTATAACACTTACATTAAGGAATAGATGGGCTAGGATAAAAGCCAATGTGGGCATGAAAAAGATGAAGTGCTGTCAGGAATAGCAACTTTCAAGTATCAGGTACAGCCCTTGTTTTTACACTTTATCTCACCTATTTAATATATGATGGTGGGGATTCATGATTAATTTTAAAACACAAAATCTAGAGTAAGAGACCTGCTTTAGAACAAGCCACCTGAGGCATATCTCTCTCCAGATGGCATTGCCTCCAAATAGGAAACCAAATGAAATACATTTTGAGACATTTATAACTAAATAATGAAGCTAGAATAACTGCAGCAAGAAAAACCCATAAAAAGGTATGGGCAATAATGGATTTTCATTTCCTAAAGGTAAGATGCATAGACAAACATAACCAACTTTTACCAGCAGACATATTGTTCTTGGAAATCAAGAGACCTTAGCTGAAACTTCAGTACAATAAGGTGCGGAGTGATTACTCTCATTTGTGCAATGAAATCCCTTGTTGCAATGTTTACCCAGGTATTATTAACGTAAAGATCAGAGAGGGTTTTTTTTTTCACCTGGATGTTGGAGACTTTCACACAAATATTCGGAACCTGCCTAAAACAAAAAGCAACTGTGAATCTGTAAAAATATCCATGAATAATTTTTCCAGCTATACACTCAGCCCTATTCTTGCCACAACTGTTTGTGAACAGTAGTCAGAGCTCTTCATTAAAATATGATCTGCTACCTGTGTTATTCAAAGTCTGTTTTTTCTTTTCTATATTATTTCCATTCTTTGGCATTCTTTCCTTTCTCTCTCAGTGATATCATGCTTATTTTCTTTCCCTCTCTTATGCAATCTAGCTTCCTCTTCTCTCTATCTTTAATCTATGTGGCTAGTTGCAACCTGCCCAGGCGCTCATTCCTCAGGAAGAAGACTTTGGATAGCTGCTGGTGTCTAGCATTGGAAATACCCTGAAAGCTCCAATTCATCAAGTATTTTTGGAACAGTGGTTGCTGGCTGCAACTGGACAGCGGTCATCAGTGGTGGATTAGTCAATGGGATCCATGCTCAGGGGCCCTGACCAATGCGGGGACCCCTGGAAAAATGCATGCCCCTGTGCTCCAGCCCGCTCTGCCAGCCTACCTGGCGCTCCTGCCGGGGAGTGGGGGAAGCCCCGACTCCATTTCCCTGCAGGAGCACTGGGCAGGTGGGGAAGCTTTTGCACCCTGACCCCATTTCTCGGGCAGGGGGAACTGCAGGCAGAAAGGGTAGGGAGGGCCCCCACTTGCTCTGTCCCAGAGCCTCACAAATCCCTAATCTGTCTCTGGTGGGCATACGCAGAGATGACATTTACCAGAGAGATCTGAGTGTAAGGGTCAACTAATACAACGAATAAAACAAATAAATGTACTGTTAGCTTATTCAAATCATGACTGATCAGTCTGGTAGCAAAGCACTTGAAAGGAGTGCAAGCATTTTGAGCCTTTTCCCAGATAGGATGAATCCCACAAGAGTCTTTGGCAACTAAGTGCCTTTGAGCCAGTACATTCTATTAGTGCAGTGTTGGAAAACTTGCTGCAGACGATGCATAGTGGTGTAACCTGACTGTAGAACTCCCTACAGCATTCTTCTCTAAAGGACTCTGAATTATGTCATATACATTACTGCAGTGCCCAGGTCTTTTCCTCATCTTTATGTAGACATTTTATTTCAGAACAGCAATAAGACGGGCTGAGGCACAACATAAAGGGTATATATTGTACTTCCAGTAAAATCTGCCTTTGAGCTAATGTTTAATGTGTGTACATGGACACACCAATAGATGTGTATAACATTAATTACTATTAGGGCTGTCGATTAATTGCAGTTAACTCGTAATTATCTCAAAAAATTAATCGTGATTAAAAAATTAATCACGATTAATTGCAGTTTTAATTGCACTGTTAAACAATAGAATACCAATTGAAACTTATTAAATATTTTGGATGTTTTTCTACATTTTCATATATATAGTATTGTGTTGTAATTGAAATCATAGTATTTAAATATTTGCACTGTAAAAATGAGTCAAGAAATAGTATTTTTCAATTCACCTCATACAAGTACTGTAGTGCAATCTGTTTATTGTGATAGTGCAACTTACAGATATAGATTTTTTTTTGTTACATAACTGCACTCAAAACCAAAAAAATATAAAACTTCAGAACCTCCAAGTCCACTCAGTCCTACTTCTTGTGCGGCCAATTGCTAAGCCAAACAAGTTTGTTTACATTTAAATGCTGCCTGCTTCTTATTTACAATGTCACCTGAAAGTGAGAACAAGCATTTGCATGGCACTTTTGTAGCTGACATTGCAAGATATTTACGTTCCAGATATGCTAAAATGTGTATGCCCCTTCATGCTTCAGCCACCATTCCAGAGGACATGCTTCCATGCTGATGACGCTCGTTTAAAAAAATGTGTTAATTAAATTTGTGACTGAACTCCTTGGGGGAGAACTGAATGTCCCCTGTTCTGTTTTACCCACGTTCTACCATATTTTTCATATGATAGAGCACATATTGTTCATTTTAAGAACACTTTCACTGCAGATTTGACAAAATGCAAAGAAGGTACCAATGTGAGATTTCTAAAAATAGCCACAGCACTCAACCCAAGGTTTAAGAATCTGAAGTACCTTCCAAAATCTGAGAGGGACGAGGTGTGGAACATGCTTTCAGAAGTCTTAAAAGAGCAACACTCAGATGCAGAAACTACAGAACCTGAACCACCGAAAAAAGAAAATCAACCCTCTGCTGGTGGCATCTGACTCAGATGATGAAAATGAACATATATCGGTCTGCACTGCTTTGGATTGTTATCAAGCAGAACCCGTCATCAGCATGGACGCATATCCCCTAGAATGGTGGTTGAAGCATGAATGGACATATGAATCTTTAGTGCATCTGGCACATAAATATCTTGCGATGCTGGCTACAACAGTGCCATGAGAACGCCTGTTCTCACTTTCAGGTGACATTGTAAATAAGAAGCAAGAAGCATTATCTCCAGCACATGTAAACAAACTTGTTTGGCTGAACAAGAAGTAGGACTGAGTAGACTTGCAGGCTCTAAAATTTTACACTGTTTTACTTTCACAGTTGCAGGTTTTTTTGTTCGTAATTCTACATTTGTAAGTTCAACTTTCATGATAAAGAGATTGCACTACAGTACTTGTATTCGGTGAATTGAAAAATACTATTTCTTTTGTTTTCTTACAGTACAAATTCTTGTAATCAAAAATAAATATAAAGTGAGCACTGTACACTTTGCATTCTGTGTTGTAATAAAAATCAATATATTTGAAATGTAGAAAACATCCAAAAGTATTTAAATAAATGGTATTCTATAATTTAACAACACAATTAATCGCATGATTAATTTTTTTAATCATGCAAGTAATTGCGATTAATTTTTTAAATCGCTTGACAGCCCTAATTACAATAATATCTAGGTATCTGAGGCCAGGGATTCTACAACAACGTATTTACTGAATACATTAAAATCAGATAAATACAGCTTGCATATTCGAATGTACTCATAAAAGCTGGAAAATTATTATTACAGTGGGTAGGTTTGTGCCCTGTTACTGCTAGCTGATCTCCAAGTCACAAGTACCACAGGGCCCATGCAGAACCACATTGACTTCAATGGGAGACTGTGTGGTAGCGGGGCACATCCACTCAGATCTGATTGCAGGATTGGAGCCCTGGGGTCACACGTCTCTTTGTGGTCACACGTGCAAGCCTTTTAAAAAAAATCTAATTTCTGCCATCAGCAAGGCCCTTTAAATCCAGATTGCATATTACAAATACCCATAGTTTGGAAACTTATAGGGAAACATATTCTTATGATCTTTCTGACAAATGTTTTTCCTTCTACTGATATTCAGCTTTGCATGCCTTTTTGCTGATGGATGGCAGCGGAGCCTAAGGCATGGTATAATAGCCAGAAACACACCACCTGCTGTACCCTATTCCTTCAATATTGCACTGTTTAATAACAAAAGGATCCTAAGTCCTTGGATGGCAATTCTGAAATGGAGCATAAATGTTCTGCACATAAGGAAAAGCTAAAGAGCACTGAATAATATTGCAATTGTGCAAAAGGAAATAGAAATAAATGTAATTTGCCTCAGTATCGAACAGTGAAAAACACAGATTTGTTTAGCGGAAATACAAAGTCGATATACAATATCGGGTGCACATTCACTGAAACAGAAGGAGGGTGGGGGTGGGGAAGGGCTCACTATGCAAAGCAACATCAGAAGAGCATGGCATTTGAATCTATAAATGTTGTATATAAAGGACCCAGTTCTGGGAGGTGTCAAATGTTGCTTGTAAAAGGTTGCACTCCTGCTGTTTTCAGTGGAAGTTAAGGATCCTCAGCACCTGTCAAGATTAGGTCCATCTATATCTAAATATGGGATGAATTCTTATCCAACCTGATTCGCTTTATACATTCAAATTCAATTTTTATTTTTTTATAATTTTGACAGATAATATTGATGTTTGTTTATAAGCATTTTAAAGATTTTTATTTATCAGATTAAATTTTCACGGTTGCAGGAAATTATGGGGTACAGGAAATTATGGGTGTCAGACAATTTATTTAATGACAGGCGATGCTGAGATTCAAAAAATTAAAGCTACCTAAATGGCACCCCTGCTCCAGATCCACGAACACCAGTATTGCATCATGCTTTATACACATTAAGTTAGGACTCTGAGTTCTCAAGCAGCTTTTTTTTTACTTTGCCAATCTATAAATTTCAGTTATTATTGATGAAAATCTTTTTTGTCTGGGTCCATATGGTGAAATAGATGTTTACTGACATCTACCAACAAAAATCTAATCCTGCCAAACCTATGTATCGTATTTATTAATCCAATCCTGATCCAAGCCTAGAAATTACATATTTGGTTAAAGTGGTAGAATCACAAAGAGAGGTGCTCAAATAGGCAGTGGTAATTGGTACAATAATAAATGCTTCCTCTGTCTGATCTTCAGTCCTTCCTAAGGAGTCTCTCCTAGCCTGACTTAATTAAGAGAAAACGTGACAGTTCTTGTAGCCTTTGACACCAAGCACTGACCTTTCCCTCGGTTGTTCATAACCCCCCTACTGACATCAAACATGCTCTTTACTGTACTAGTCCTTTATCCACCAGACATTCATAAACAAAACTGAATAATGTTCCTGAATGATAACTAAAATGCATGAAAGAAACTAGTTACGTTGCTATGAGAGATCAGTGAATAGTTCATAGGGAATAATTTATTTGACAAACTTGGCCTCTTTTTTTCTCTCTCTCTCTCTCTGTGAGCTGATTAGTTTTCTCAGATGTATTTATTTGAAAGTATTCACCCAATTTCTAAAAACAGTCGATAGATTGTTTACAATCAGGCTGTCATAAGTATTCAACATTTGAATTGATCGGATGGGAAAGTTGCATGATATTTTTTCATTTCGTGATTCAAGAGCATAACTTTTTGAACCAGGTTTCTGGTGCAAATACTTAACTTTCTGAGGTCAAAATTTGCTGCTTCAGTATATTCTCTAAAGTAGGCATAACATTCAGTTTTTGCTAATTTTGCTTCTAGTAAACTTGTTTCATAGAGTATTGATAGGAAGTAAATATAAAGAGGACAGATACAGCCAAAACAAACTCAATATTTCATTTTTTCAAATAGTCATGAAATAGTTTTTGAGGTATTCACCCAGGCTTAGCTTTTACTAAAACTGTGAGAAATGTGACTGTTGGGAAAGTATGGATATACCTACACACTTAAACACACTCGGTTGGAGTTTCAAAACATAAGAAGCCCAGGGTAGCTATCCCACTGTGCAACTCGCCACCCTCTAGCTCAGGGTGTTTGGGGAAGGGTTTGCAATGCCTCATGGGGGCAAACGAGTCACAGGGGGTGACTGGGAATATGGCTTCTAAGTCCCATGCTGCAGCTTTCTCCATCCCATAATTTTATCTGCATCCCACAATGTTTGGTGCCTCTTTTCAGAAGCCCTGCACACCTGTGTGTCTGCCATCTCTGTAAGAAGCATGGATCCTGCACAGCTCTGTGCTATTGTGATGAGTGTTGCGAGCCCAACGTGCCTGATCCTGCATCATTTGCAGAGTAGCCAGAGGAGCCAGGCGGTGGAACAAGATGATTCCTTGGAGGCTGCCTTGCTGTGGGACATAGAAAGAAACAATTTCCAGTTTGCTGGAGGCATTCATGGAGCAGCTGCAGATGGTGGATTGCGGGTTCTGGGCCCAAGAAACAAGCACTGATTAGTGGGATTGCATCATTATGCAGCTATGAGATGATGAGCAGTGGCTGCAGAACTGGTGGATGTGCAAGGCCACATTCCTGGAAGCGTGTGCAGAGCTTGCTCCAGCCCTCCGGCAGAGCAACACCACCATGACAGCTGCACTGACCAAGGAGAAGTGAGCAATGATCGCTGTGTGGAAGCTTGCAATGCCAGATTGCTACTGATAAGACAGGAATCAATTTGGAGCTGGGAAATCCACTGTGGGGGTTGCTCTGATGCAAGTGTGCAGGGCCATTAATCATGTCCTGTTATGAAGGACTGTGAGTCTGGGCAATATGTGGGACACAGTGGATGGTTTTGCAGCAATGGAGTTCCCGAATTGTGGTGAGCTAATAGATGGCACGCACATCCCTATTTTGGCACCAAACTACCTTGCTACAGAGTAAATCAATAGAAAGAGCTACTCTTCCATGGTAATGCAAGCACTGGTGGATCACTGGGGATATTTTACCTACATCAATGCAGGCTAGTCAGGGAAGGTGCATGACACTTGCATCTTCAAGAACACAGGCCTGTTCAGAAAGCTGCAAGCAGGGACTTTCTTTCTAGACCAGAAGATCACCATTGGGGATGTTGAAATGCCAATAATGATCCTAGGAGACCCAGCCTAGCCCTTACACTCATGGCTCCTGAAGCCGTACGCTGGCCGCCTCGGCAGCATCAAGGAGCGCTTTAACTGGCTCAGCAGGTGCAGAATGACAGTTGAATGTGTCTTTGGCCATTTGAAAGGCCATTGGAGCTGTCTACTCACAAGATTTGGCCTCAGGGGAAAAAACATCCCGATGATTATAGTTGTCTGCTGTGTACTTCATATCTGTGAAGCAAAGGGGAAAAGTTTCCACTGGGGTGGAGGGAGGAAGTGGAGTGGCTGTCTGCTGATGACTTGGAGCAGCCAGGTACTCGGGCTATAAGAAAAGCTCAGCATGGAGCTATTCAGCACGGAGCTATTCAGCACAGGAAGGCTTTGAAAGCCACTTCAATAATGAGCCACGGTAATGTGTGTTGCTGTAGCATGCTCTGCCTGGCATTTTTGTACCCCGTTATGAACCTTGCAATGAATGCTGTGTGTAGTAATGTAACATTGCAATAGCATCTATTGCTATTATCTGTGAATAGTGTCAGCCCAAGCCAGCATATGTTGCGAACTAATAAAGATGAATTAAGTGTCCATAACTAGAATTTTACTCCAAACCTATACAAACAAATTTATAACTGAATTAAACTTTATAGATACAGGGAAAAGAAACTTTGAAGGGAAAAGAACAGTCATTTTCATTTCACAAACACGTCCACCAACCCTGTGTCTCACAGGTCAGTGTTTGTACGGCTGTGATTGTCTGTATTGTCCTCCAGGGTGGAATGCTAGGAGTAGTACACCAGCCCTGGACAGCACATGGAATGTGGAGGGGGCATGTAGGGAGGTCCAGAAATGCAGTTCTCTATGGGCTGTAGAGGAGGCTGTCCTGAGGGTTCACTCTGGTGGCCTGTGACTATGACTCCTCTGAAGTATCCAAAGGGCTGGTGGTGGTGGGGTCACCACCAAGGGTGGTGCAGTTCTTTGTAAAAGCAGCAGGTCTGCAACTCTGCATCAGAACGACTGTTAGCCTCCCTTGCCTTCTGGTACGCCTGCCACAGCTCCTTGACTTTCACATGACACTGCTGAGGGACCCTCTTGTAGCCCTTCTCCTCCATGCCCAGCATGATATGCTTGTAGATATTGCCATTTCTACGGCTTGATGGGAGCGGTGCGTGCACATCCTTTTCTCCCCACAGACCCAGGAGAGCCACCACCTCCTGTGTACTCCAGGCAGGAGCATGTCTGCAGCATGGAGCCAGCATGAACAGCTGGGGAGTTGCTATATGAGCTCTCCACCCCGAGCAAACAGGAAGTGCAATTTCAAAAATGTGCAGAGCTTTAAAGGGGGAGGGGTGTGTACTGGTATACCTGGCTGCTGGGCAGTAGAGTTCCAAATGGTGACCAGAGAGGTCACGGTAGCACATTGTGGGATACCTCCTGGAGGCCACTAAAGTCGATGTGAGTAACTCAGTGTCTACACTGATATTGCATCGCCCTGACTATGTCAACCTCTCGTGGAGCATAGCAGGTGAGTTACATCAGTGGGAGTGACATTTTAGCATAGACACTGAAAGAGTTAAGTCCATGTAAACTGCCTTACGTCAACCTAACTCTGTAATGTAGACCAGGCCTCAGTCTTGCAACACTGTACCATCGTGTCACACTATAGTGACATAACTTTGTTCCATGGCATTGCATCAATAGTTGAAGATATTGCTATCTCTTTGCACAAAGATATAAATACTGTGAAGTCCTATTGCAACAGGGCAATATTCCAAGCTGAAACAAGATGGTAGCTCTAGGTCACTGTCTGGACTTTCATTACCTGTGACTGCAGGGGCTGAGAGTGAGGAACACTGAGACAGTAGCTAGTGTTGCTCTTTGACCCATCTTAGAGTGGCAAGGTCCCAGTGAGCTGTATGATACATCTGCCACTCTACTTTCTGCCTTTCTTCTCCATTCAATCTATGTATCTTAGCAAATGCATTTCACTGCCACAGTCTCCACTGTCATTATAGATTAACTGTGACACATGGAACTAAGCTCACTCTTGCACTGTATTGCTATTGCAATGGGTACCATGCCATAGCAAAATTTATTTAATGGTACTGCAGCACCCTTTCCACCTCCTCTTTCTCCTCTGAGTTGTACTGCTCACTGATGGCATTTCAGTTATGAGAATCATCACACCAAATTGCAGTTATGCTCACTTGAATACTGATGTCTGTAATTTAGTATTCTTCCTATTTCCTGTTGCTTGTGTCTCATCCTCCTTGCCTTTGTGTAACAACATTCTAGTACGTTCTGTTTTAATACCCTTTCATTGCCTTTTGTTTCTGAACGTTTCTATCTTTTGTGCTACTTATATTGTAAGTACATAGCTCTCTCCTAACTCAAGTGATCTGCTCATTCCCTTTATTACTTACCTAAAGTCTGCTGATCAGATCCTTTTTACACCAGAGGTGCATCCGTTGGCATATACTACAACAAAAGGTGGTGTTTTCCTTTGGCAGAAATGTCTTGTAGATGAGCCCTCTAATGTCAATATATCACCAATTTTACTTGCCCTCATTTTCATGGGCTCTTAAATATTTGTTTGGCCATTTTAAAGTTATGCCCATAAAAAGAGTACATTCTGAGTGCTTATAACCATTTTAAAAAACTTGCATAAATTAAAAGCCACTCAATTTAAAAATGTATTTTTGGCTGAAATATTTAATGTTGAGAAGTGGTTACTCAGCATTCAAAGTACGATAAGTACTTTTTTATAAGAATTTTTATTGCATAACAATTTTTTGAAATTATGATTTACACAATAAGCCCTAAGGGCTAGCCACTGCAGTTTATCAGCTCAATAATCAATGTTCTTAAGTCACTTCATTCAAATTTATGTAATCCACATTATTAAAAAGGTCAAAAATATATATTTACATCATAAAACTTAATGGCTCCTTTAAAGCTATTGTGATCTCCTGTGTCAAGTCTCGTATGCTTCCATGAAGGAGTTTTTTCCTCATAAAAATTCCTGCAAAAAACAAAGGAAATTAGTGCCAAAACCTTTAGTTAGGAGGTAACAAGTCATCGCAGATAAGTGCCTTTGACAAATTTTTGCATGAGAATATGGAGAGGCCTCAGGCAACTGGAGTGGGGTTTCCTTTGAGAATATGATGGGTGAGAACATCATGGTTTTTTATATATATATTTTTCTCCTCTGCTGACTAGTAATCATATTGGAGCAGGAAGATGTGCTGCTGCTGTGTGTGCTCTCTCTCTCTCTAATGGTTTCACTGTCTCTGGTCTGTGAAATGTATTTTTAATGACTATTAAGAATGCCTGGAGCCTGGGAGAGGTGTCTTTTGAAGTTTAAATTAAAAATAAATATATACTTAAGCCTTTTGGATTAGTAGTAACAGTGAAGTTATGAGTGTTTGAAAAATATAGACTGCATGTTTACAGAACACACTCGATGATGCTGTGAGTGAAGGAAACACCCATAAACATCATAGGATCTGGTCCCAAGGGATGGATTGTTTTCCACTGAGCTAGATCCTGAAACCTGTACTTATGAGTAGTCACATTTATTTCAGTGGAGCATAAATTAGCAGCACAGTAAAACAGAATGCTGCACACACACTCAATGTTGCATTAATGAACTGTTTAGCACTGCGTATTCAATTTATAAATCTGAAAAATAACACTAAGGTAGGAGTTAGGTAGGGCTAAGGGGCTATAATAGATAAAGAGAGAAAAAAGCAAATGATCAGCTTTATGTATGCTTCCTCCAATTAGTATTCCACATTACTCTGAATATATACTGTATACAGTACAACAGTTTGCCCCAAAGTCATTTATATAATTACAACCTTTTCTCTCTTTTCACCTTCAAAGTGAGATGTATTGTTGTTCTTGCTAGTTTCAGCCAGATCCCCCACTGTTTCATGAGGAACACTTTAGAACGATAACATTAATTTTTCTGCACTGTTAACATTTTGAAAGCTGTATTTTTTAACATGTTTGTGGTTTATAGGAAGTATTTTTTTATGTCAGTTGTCAGAATGAAATACAAATATTGCTGCAGTTTAAAATATGGCAATTCCAGGCTCTGCCCTGCTCTTTCAGAAGTGGATGGGAGTCTTGCTGTTGACCTGGATTAAAGCAATATTGGACTGTCAGAATTTGGATTGTGAGTTGCTAAGCACCCTTGGGTCTCGGGGAAGTCAATCAGAACTAAGGATCAGTCTTTCCTGCAGAAGACGCTCAGCACCTCACAAAATCAGCCCTTTAGTTCCTTTCCCTATAATTCCACAATATTTAAATTCTGCTACTGTTCTGCTAAGTGGTAAGTGGTAAGAGCTTATTTTTATTATTGGCTGAAGCAGGAAAAGTAAAGAAGCCAGCAATGGTAAATTCTCAAACTATCCTCGAAGACAGGTAGGAACCAAAATGGTGTGCAATTTCACTTGAGTAGAACCACTATTTTGCCATTCACTAAACATAGTAAGCCTAATTCTTCCGTTCATGCTGGTGTAATTTGAAGTCAGTGGAGTTACACCAGTACAAAACAAGTGCAGGTGAATGAAGAATCTGTCACTTTCTTTTTTTATTGCTTTGTCATGGATTCACAACCAGCACTGCATTGAAATTGATTCATTTTAATTATTAATTTTACTTAACATGAGAAGCCCAATTCAACTTTATCCCTAGGTCAAACTCAAAAGAAGAAACCTAGTTATAATTTTCTTCCACAGTTGTTTACTGTGCTGTATAGGATAAGCTGGTGGGTTAAATTCTCCTGGGTCATTTGTGAGAGTAATTCTGTGGAAGTGAATGGGTTTACTGTGTGAATAAGTCAAGCAGGAATGAGTACAGTGTGTAGTTATTTAAGTAATACTGGATTTCATGGTGGACTGATAAGAGGACCACAGAGCCTCTCATCTCTAGCCTTTTGGCTGTGTTCACACCTGTGTCAGGGGTGAAAGTAAGATAAAAGACTTACCAGTATAGGGGCCTGGCTCTGGGCCTCCAGAAGGGGCGAGGCCTTGGGTGGAAGGGGTGGGCTGCGGGGGGTCAGCCTCCCCTAGCCAGCCCTTCCACGCTGCCTGGCCCGCACCGCCCGGGGCTCCAGCGGCGATTTAAAGGGCCTGGGGCTCAGGCCGCTGCTGTGGTACCGGCAGTGGTGGCCTGGAGCCCCAGATCCTTTTAAAATCGCTGGGCCCCCATGCAGCTGCCCTGTTCTCCCCCCGCTCTCAGCGGCCCTACTGGCAGGGCTGCTGACGGCGGGGCGGGGCAAAAGGGGCAGCAACATTAAGGCGCTGCCGCAGCAGCACTTTAAAGAGGGTCCTCAAAGAGTTGTCGCAGCCATGCTTTTACGTTGCCTGTGTACGGGCTGGTACCAGTGGCCACTTCTTACTGGTACGGTGTACCGGCCCACTTTCACCTCTGACCTGTGTGGTAATGGCTGACAGTCATTTCCATCTGACATCTAAGTGTATGAAATGAGTGTAGTCTCAGGTTGGTTTACGGTAGACCAGGCGGGGCCTAAGGTGGCAAAACACTTTAACAAAAGTGTCTTAGGGCTTGTCTATACTGGCAAGTTTCTGCACAGTAAAGCTGCTTTTTGCGCTCAACCTGCGGATGTGTGCACGCTGCCAAGCTACTTTGTGCGTGGAAACTCCTCAGTTGCAGTGCTGCAAAAAAAAGCACCTCAACGAGAGTCATAAGGCTAGCTGCATAAAGGCTCCAGCGCTATATTGCGGTGTGAATACTTGATTGCTTTCTGCGCTGTCATTGGCCTCTGGAGCTGTCCCATAATGCCTCAAGTTACCGTTCTGCTCATTGTTTTGAACTCATCTGCCCTGGAGACATGCACCCTTCCCCTTTCAAAGCATCGTTTCTGCCAGCCCTTGTGTGCTGTGCTGATTTGCTCTGGGACACAAAGCAAACCATTAATGTGGAATGCTCATGTTGTTGAACACAGGGGCAGGTAGGGGTGTGTGTTTGTGTGTGTGTGTGTGTGTGGGAGAGACACACACACACACACACTCTGATGTCAGAGTTTCCTCCTCCCCCTGCCTCAGGACTGGTTGCTTTCTGCCGCTGTCTGAACTTATAAGACAGCATGCTGATGCACTCTCTGTCCTCCAAAACACACTGTCTCTCTCCCTCCCCACTCCATACACACACTACTCACCCCCCCAACTTCAGATGAAAAGCAGCTGAAAATGTAGTCGGATGCCCATGGAACAATGGGATTGGGAAACCTGCATCATGTGATGCTGTGCCTGCCCCATGAGGCATTGAAAACCCTTCCCAAAGCACCCTGCAGCTAGTTGCACAGTGGGATAGCTACCACAATATACTGCTGTCTACTGTCACAAGGAGCACAGTGTGGACCCGCAACAGCGGTTTAATTCCAGTGTTTTAATAAAAGTAGTATAACTTGCGGCACAGAAACTTGCCAGGGTAGACATACCCTTAGCAAAGAAAGCAAGGACAGAATGAGCCATGAGAATGTAGCTTCCTCCAGAGGTGTGCCCCCTTTAGAATGGAGTGTACTGCGGAAAGCTGTGAAGTGAAGCTTGTGTTGCTTGTGCTGTACCTTTTGTGTGGATAATGGGAGCATTTCAGGCCATATGTCAGTATAACCCTGTTGCACAGACATAGCCTACAGCAACTGAAGGGTTTTTTCCTTTGCTGTGGAACTCCTCCTCCCCAAATGACGGCAGCTAGGTTCATGGTCTTGTTCTGTCAACTTAGAGGCATCTACACTGGGGGCTAGGTCGATGTGACTACAGCGCTCAGGGGTGTGGATTTTTCACACGTCTGTGCATTGTAGCTATGTTGACCTAAATGTTAAGCGTGGACGAGGCCTCATTTGCCAGAGCTGTCAGGCTGGCACTTCTCAAACACTAACTTCATATGAAAAGCTCACTTTAAAAAAGCAAATGAATTATATAAGCTTGTAAAGTGGCAAGGCGATTCAGCAGTAAGCAGCAAGATATTTTTAGCTGGACTAATGCAGTATCAGTATAAATCAAAACAAGTAACCATACGATTACAAAGCATACAAAGATTAGAAGCATAACAAAAAGATTCCCCAACTGGGGGATCATAGAGCACCTATGTATGGAGTCCTGTTTTCCCAAAGGCTTTCCCCCTCTCTGTCTCTCCAGCATCCCATCTGACAGCTTTTCCCCTGAGCACCTGGGCCAGGGAGGGGAAAGTAAAGCTGGAGTTAACCCCTTGTCTTCTGGTTGGGGACCAGGTAGTTCTTCTCTTTCCCACCCTCACCCCGCACCTAGTCACAGAGCTATAATACTGAAATACAGTTTATGAACTGCAGAGCTCTAAAGGAACTTATTCAAACTGGATAACAGTTTATTTACAGCAGGAGCTCAAAAGGGCAGAAAAAGACAGCAGCACAATTTAAGTTCAGTGCGACACTTGCATGATGCGGAAAATAAATATCTCACAGAAAGGGATATCTGAAATTTAGATCACATTGAGATGCAAAGAAAGATGTGAAGAGCAGTAGAGGGCCTATAGTATTCCAATTAGATTCTTTTACTCACATAAACCAGTCTTGGACTGAAAATTAATCATATGATTTATAGAAGGAAAAAAACAAGCCAACTGAGCAATGAGAGTCAAATGAGATGGGAGGAAATGATAACAGAAAATT
The DNA here is from genome assembly GCF_965152235.1 of Eretmochelys imbricata. Lineage (NCBI taxonomy): Eukaryota > Metazoa > Chordata > Testudines > Cheloniidae > Eretmochelys > Eretmochelys imbricata. The sequence goes on along the minus strand of NC_135572.1, from coordinate 177,288,861 downwards.
TCTGGGAAGGCTCTTGCTGAAAAGAAAAGGAAAAAGTCATTTTGGATAAACATGCCGCCAGTTTAAAAAGTTATTGATTGGTTCCACCCATTTCTGCTTATAGACTAATTGTCTCTCTCCATAAACTACTTAAGATCATTGGCCTAAATGTTCAGAAAAGTGGCTAGTGGTTTTGAGTGCCACAAGTTATGTGCCCTAATGGTGTTCATGGTTATGAAAGTCCTTAATGGGCTTTGCACATGGGTTAGTTCATTGTAATTGGTTACAGGCACCCTGACATCAGCCCTGGGTTTAGATCACAAATAAGTGGGTAACCATTTCTCAGTCTAGTTCCCATCTGTGTACCTCCTAAACTACATTCCACACTTTAGTCATGAATACCATTCTTTTTGGGAAAGAAGAGCTCTGGCCTTGACCTGGCATTGCAGGGATGTAATATGTCAGGCTTAAAGTGCATTGGCAGATCAATGAGGAGAAGTTAGCATGGCAACAGCTTGAACTATACCTTGTTTGTACACTGCTAATAGTTGGAGCTGGCCAAAACATTTCATATGACACCTTTTTTGCTCAAAAATTCAGATTCAGGTGGACTGAAACATTTTGTGAATCTGGGTGAATTTGCTGCATTGTTTCTTTCAAAACCCCCCACCAAAATCAAAACATTTCATGTCAACATTTTCAAAATGAAACATTTTGATTTTTTTATTTTAGTTTGAAACTACTTGTCATTTAGAGTTGTAGTTCAATTTTATTTGAATTAAAACAACAGAATATGGTTGAGCTACATGTTTTGTTCGGCCTAAAACAATTTTTTGGTTGTGTTTCTTTGGTTCAGCCACCAAACCGAAATATCAGTTATTCACACAGTTCTAATGATAGTTCTTCACTTTCATGAGTACTCAAATCATTCATCCATTTCTTTTTATTTTAAAAAGGGCTGGCCTTGGGAACCTAATGCCATAGGATACAATCCTTTAAAAATAACCAACAGTATATTATAGTTACCAATAGTCCCGATTTCTCAGTGCCAGTCCTAGGTTTCTGCCTTGCACCTAGGCCAACGGCTAGTGACTCCTGCTTCTGCCAGCTCCTACAGATTAGCTGTACTGCTGGTTTCAGTGTATCTCTACTTTCTCTGTTGACTGTGCCATTCCCACTGTGCTTGCCTCTCACTGAAGCAGAGCTGAGGAGGCAGTTCAAGGGGCCAGGAAAGGGAGACAAGACAGTCACGAGTGCATGCTCTGTCCCTTAGCAGTGACCGATTTTCCACACTTCCCGAAAAGGGGATGGAGAGAAAGAAGTGGGTATTGCTAAGGGCAAACACAAGGAAAACACAAGGGGAAAGAAGAAAGGGCACCACAGGGCAATAGAGAAGAGAGTGAAGAGGGAGAGGCCCCACAAAAATGCTGTAGAAACAGGCCTATCATCTATCCCATGAGGACACCAGAAAGTGTAGACTTGCTGGCTACCTCTTGTACCCTAAACATCCCTCAAGAGATGTCTTTCCCCAAGGAAGATAAGAGATGGTTAAGATCTAGAGCCTCTCTGGCAATTGGGTGGTTTTGGGAGGAGAGCTTCAGGGCCTGGAAAGGAGACCATCAGAAGTTCTTGTTTACATCTTGGGCTGATTCTCAGTTATGCTATGATCCCTGTATGCTACCTTGGCATAAAGGCTTTGTGCTGACTCTGCTCCCAGCCAAGTTGCCCAGGGTCCTGGGGATTGTGCTAAAAGGATTTCAGTCCTTTGTGGAGACACACACCCAAAGAATAGTGATGAAAAACTGTACCTCCACCACTAGACCCCTCACTTGTCTAGTCCCACATGGGTCAATTCTCTCTAGTCCTGTTCAACGTCTACATGCAACCATTAGATGAAATAGTCAGAAGGCGGGGATTCAAGTGCCAGCAATGTGTAGATTACACATAGCTTTACTTATCGTTCATCACATATATGATCACACTACTGCTACCACCAAGATGGTGCAGTGCTTGGAAGAGACCAGCTTATGGATGAAGAAGGTGACCTGAGCAAGACAGAGATGGTTCTGATGGGCAGAGGAACATGCTTGGAAAGATTTGCAGCTGTAGTGTGTTCCTTCAACCAAAGGAGACTGCACAATTGGTTTGTAGCCACGGAGTGTTTCTGGATTTCTTGCTAATGCTGCAGCTTTCACATAGCAGGATACATGTGTAACTCACACAACCTCTGGGTGTGGTGCTCTGTCCCATCTAGTGTCACTGAGACTACTTAGAGAAAGAGATTAATGAGTCTGCTCTACAGCCTTAGCTAACAGGCATATGGCTTTTAGCTCATGCACTAAGAGACAGAGGTCCCAGGTTCGATCCCGCCCACTGAGGACTGGGGTCTGTGGGCATTACAAGTGACTGGGTTTCCTGGGACACTCCAAATAAAGTTCAGAGGCCCCTTTAGTAAAGGGTGCCTACACATGATTAACGCTTTCTACTTGTCCAATTAGGTATGAGACTTGGTCCCATGCTAACACTTGATAACCTGGCCTCAGTTATTCATACCTTCGTTACATCCTGGCTGGAATACAGTAATCTGAAAAACTGGGGCATGGAGACTTCAGCCTTCAGGAAGGAAAATCTAACTCGTACAGACTACTGCAATGTGTCTCCTCACCAACACAGGATCCTGAGAGCACATCAACCTATCCTCTATTCATTACACTGACATCCCGTAGAACATTGAGTCAAGTTCAAGGTCTTGGTCCTTATCTTCAAGATACTCAAAGGACTGCAGCCAGGATACCTAGAGCTCCTGGATGAAAACTGTGGCTGACAACTTGTCTCTTCAGGAAGAGCGGAACTTCCCAGCTTTGAATGGGGAAGGGCTGGGACATTGCCTTACTCTGGCCCCAGCCAGAAACACCTGCTCTGGTGCTGCCAGCTGTGCTAGCTCTGGGGGTCAGTTTATGCCTGTCCTCTGTGCAGATGAACTAGGGCTTCTAGCGCATTCTCCCTTCCTCTAGAGCTTCCTTGCAGCGGGAAGCATAATTTAGTCCTTAATTGATTTTTAGACTCATAATAGGAAATATTGTATTCATAGTCAAAAAGTGTCTAGACCAGAGGTGGGCAAACTACGGCCCGCGGGACCGTCCTGCCCGGTTCCTGAGCTCCCGGCTGGGGAGGCAGCCCCTGGCCCCTCCCCCGCTGTCCTCCCTCCCCTGCAGCCTCAGCGCACCGTCCCGCCAGCGCTCTGGCCCACCGCTCCTTCCGGGCAGCGCAGGTGGCGTGGCTGGCTCTGGCTGGGCAGCGGGACTGCGAGCTCCTGCTGCTTTGAGCAGCATGGTAAGGGGGCAGGGAGTGGGGGGGTTGGATAAGGGGAAGAGGGTCCTGGGGGGCAGTCAGGGGACAGGGAGTAGGGGGCAGTAGAATAGGTGTGGGAGTCCCAGGTGGGGCTGTCAGGGGGCAGGGGTGTGGATAGGGGTGGGGGCAGTCAGGGGACAGGGAGCAGGGGGAGGTTGGATGGGGCGGAGGTTCTGCAGGGGGTCAGGGGACGGAGAACGGGGGGGTTGGATAGGTGTGGGAGTCCCGGGGGCCTGTAAGGGGTAGGGGGTGTGGATAGGGGTTGGGGCAGTCAGGAGACAGGGAGCGGGGTGGGGGGGTTGGATAGGAGGTGGGGTCCTAGGGGGCAGTTAGGGGTGGGGGTCCCAGATGGGGGAAGTCAGGGGACAAGGTGCGGGGGGCTTGGATGGGTCAGGAGTTCTGAGGGGGGCAATCAGGGGGCAGGAAGTGGGAGGGGGCAGATAGGGGGCAGGGGCAGGCTGTTTGGGGAGGCACAGCCTTCCCTACCCAGCCCTCCATACAGTTTTGCAACCCCGATGTGGCCCTCGGGCCAAAAGGTTTGCCCACCCCTGATCCAGACCAACTGTCTGAGCCTAGTGCTGCTCCATAAATGCCCTCAACCCTGACCTGGAGTCATGGTCCTTTTTCCAAGTAAGGGATGATTAAATATTCATGCTGGTTAAATCCTGGCTAAACTGTTAATTGCTATGACAGTCTCATGGTCTGGGTGTATAAAACATCCTCACTGCATTTTCCACTTTATGCATCCGATGAAGTGAGCTGTAGCTCACAAAAGCTTATGCTCAAATAAATTGGTTAGTCTCTAAGGTGCCACAAACAAAAGTTTTCTTTTTCCCAAACAAAAGTTGTTTATCCCTTTCCTCCTCACACCCTCTGCATTTTAAAATGTTTGCTATAGGCAATGCGAGTGTGTCTCTCCTGCTCTGAAAATGAAACCTACTTCTTGCAAAAACATTTCACATATCAAGTTTTTCTTTTGGAAAGAATACTGGAAATTTTCCCATTTTGAAACCCAAAGGACAACAACATACCTGACTGATCATTGTTGTTGCTAACATGTCTTTGACTGCATTTTTGTATTTATCTTCTGTCCATACCAACTGCATCTCTATCAGTCAAAAATATCATCAGAGGGAATTCAGAAATATTGGTGATGGGAAGAATGAGTCATTCCTAAAACTATAGAGTTACTTTGTCAAACTTTCTGAATTTAGCACACAGATGCAGCCTGTAAGGCTCTCCCACTCCCCTTTCCACATCTCTACCTCTTCAAATGATTTTTCAAGGGAGCAATATGAACAAGAACTTAAAAATTGATTCAACTGAGCAGATTCATGCTTAAAGAAAAAATTGTATATCCCAACCACCTAAGTATAACGATATGCTGAACAAGCACCTAGCACAGACCAATAAATGAAAGGAAACTGAAAGGTCACTTGAGGTCATTATTTTCGCATACCTTTGAATAATGAGAGCATCACATGTCAGCCAGAGGAGAACAAAATGTTGCATTCTCTAGCTAAAGGTCATCACTTGTCATAGGTCACTTAAGGGAGGCCAGGAAATAACCTAAGAGGTTAGGATGAGTGCACAAAGAAAGGTCAACAAATGTCAATGAAAGCATGCAGCTGTTTTGAGATGAAACAACTGAGGCACCCTTTTGAGCTGACAGACTAAAAAAAATTATTTGCTGACTTTTTTTTTTAACAGTCAGTTTTATAGGACATTGACATTAATTCAGGGTTGGGTACGTTAGCCGTTTTAAAACAACAGTTTGGAAGTTAAGTGCAGCTATTTCCAAAGTATCATAACCACGATATTTCAAATAATTGATGTTGCAATGGACTTCTAGTACCAGATTCAGGCTTCAATCTTAGTCCTTGCATCATGCAATGTGATCACCATCACCACTGCACCAAGGCCTTCTGCAATTCTTGTCCTCTTAACTAGCTGCCACCCAGAATTGTCACTTCACACACAGAATGTAGTGGTGTATTTTTTTTGTTTGTTTTAATGTCATGGTTTTCTAAAGTGGTGACTTTAAGTCTGCCCCAACAATGACAATCCAGCTCTCTTGGGGAAAATTTGGAAATCTAGCTAAACATGGAGGCACCTGTCACTTCCGCATTAGGAGTTGCATCTTTGGTTATCTGATTTTTGCCTTCTCACCTGAATGGCTGCACAATACCATTTTTTCTGATGTTACTTCAAGTGTGGACCTGACAATAGCACTTCAAGGAATAGCAGAATGATGTCATAAGTGTTGTCAAGGTTCCTTCCCCACTCTGAACTCTAGGGTACAGATGTGGGGACCTGCATGAAAACCTCCTAAGCTTACTTTTACCAGCTTAGGTTAAAACTTCCCCAAGGTACAAATTAATTTTACCCTTTGCCCTTGGATTTCCACTGCCACCACCAAACTTTATCTGGGTTCCTGAAAAAAAGGAGTTTGGACACATCTTTCCCCCCAAAATCCTCCCAACCCTTGCACCCCACTTCCTGGGGAAGGTTTGGTAAAAATCCTCACCAATTTGCATAGGTGACCACAGACCCAAACCCTTGGATCTTAGCACAATGAAAAAGCATTCAGTTTCCTTACAAAAAGACTTCTAATAGAAGTAAAAAGAAAAGAATTACCTCTGTAAAATCAGGATGGTGAATACCTTACAGGGTAATTAGATTCAAAACATAGAGAATCCCTCTAGGCAAAACCTTAAGTTACAAAAAAGATACACAGACAGGAATATTCATTCTATTCAGCACAGCTATTTTCTCAGCCATTTAAAGAAATCATAATCTAACACATACCTAGCTAGATTACTTACTAAATTCTAAGACTCCATTCCTGTTCTGTCTCTGCAAAAGCATCACACAGACAGACACAGACCCTTTTGTTTTTCTCCCTCCTCCAAGCTTTTGAAAGTATCTTGTTTCCTCATTGGTCATTTTGGTCAGGTGCCAGCGAGGTTACTTTTAGCTTCTTAACCCTTTACAGGTGAGAGGATTTTTCCTCTGGCCAAGAGGGATTTTAAAGGGGTTTACCCTTCCCTTTATATTTATGACAAGTGTATAGTGGGTGAAGCTTAAAATTAGTTGTTTTAGGGACAGTACTTTCAGGAAGAGCAGCAGAGAAAAAGGCTACCATTGGCATCCACAGCAGATCAGACAGTTGAGCAGTACCTATGGGCAATCTTGTAGTCTGAATACACTGTCCTTTTATAGTCACTCATGAAAACATTGTAACATTATATAAAGGAGAGGAAATGTGCTCTAGAGATTAGAAAGCATTAAACTGGGAGTCCTGGGTTATATTTCCAGCTCTGCCCATTAGTCATCCAGTGAAGTAGATAGGGCAATTAACTTCTCTACGCTTCACTTTTGCCACGTGACAAATGAATATAATACCTACCCACACAGTTTTGTCGTGTGACTTAATTGGTAATGGTACACATTGAGATTTTTGGGTGATAATTGCCACAGAATTATACATATTGCTCATCTAGCAGTGAGAGCTGTTTCAGAGATAACACTTGAGTAGTCTCTGCTTTCCCAATTAACTCATTAATTAATGGGTAAGAAACCAGGGTTTATTAAAACTCAAGTATTTTTCCTAACCCATCACGCACTAACTTCCTCTTCATTAGACCTTGGCCACTTATTTGTAGAGAGCAGTTTATCTGAGAGCTTTGCCCTATATTTCTGCCTGGGAATTTTCCAGGAGCAGACTTTTGAGGGTTTTTTTTATGATTTTGGTATTGATCCTGCAAAGATGTAAGCACCTAACCTTACACTTTACTTAACACACTCTGGTTGAATTCCTGGCCCCACTGATGTTAATGGGAGTTTTGCTATTGATTTCAATGAAGACAGCATTTCACCCTGTGAGTTGTCCCATTGACTTGGGTAAAACTATTCACAGTACCTCAAGTTAAGCACCTGTATAAAACTTTGCAGAATTGGGCTCTAAATTCATAATTGTTTGAACACTTCATGTGACCATATTCTGATTTATGGAATGCTTAAAAGCTATTCACGTTCACTATGTCTTTGACTAATCTAAATCTGCTACGTTGTTCAAACTACAGCATAGAAGATTTAGATTGAATCTCAGGAAAGACTTCCTAACTGTAAGAACAGTAGAACAATGGAACAAACTGCGTGTGGAAGTCATGGAAGCTCCTTCACTGAGCTTTTCAAAAAGATACTAGATAGCCGTCTGCCTTGGATGGTCTAGACACAACAAATCCTGCATCTTGGCAGGGGGTTAGACTAGATGATCCTTGCTGTTCTTTCTAACCCTATGGTCCTATGATTCTATTAATTGTTCCTTGTTTGTGGCATTCTTTCTGCTGCCAAATTGGAATGACTGAATTGTAAACAGGGCAAATACATTGAGCACAAATATCAAATAAGCTATAACCATGTTTAAGTGAGTATTGGCATTTGGAATAGCCTTTCTCCAACATTCTTTGAAATGAAGTCCATTCCAATTCAAGGGTTGATAGACAAATGAATAAAAGAAATTTGAACATAGCCAAATCAAAAAGAGTTTGTGTTTGCAAAGATGGCCACAAATCATTTTTTGCCCATGAAACCAAGTTCTGATCCTACCCTCACTAAAGTCAGAGCAAGTAGCTTTATTGTTCTGAATATCTACAGAATTTTATACACCCCTAGCAAAAAGTGCCCCCTTAAAATTCACATTGCATGTTTATTTTCCTTTTCTATTCTATCCCACTCTTGTAAATCACTTTAAATGATCCAATTAAAAAACTATATGCACATCTTATGATCATATATCTTTTTAAACTTCTCAAATCAAAAGTTTTTTTTAATGAAATATAGTCTGTGAATCCAGCAAGTTCTAGATTCAGTTCCGCAGATATAAGATCTATTAAACCTAATTCTTATTCAACAGCATTTAAAAAAAGGAAGATGTCTTCAGGCTGCAGAGTGCTTACACTATTATGTTGCTCTGCCGTATTCAGCCACTCAAAAGGCAAAAGCCAATACCCTCCCATTGTCATTACTGATTTTATGGCGACTCTAGTGTGCATGCAGGGATAGGTTCTGTCTGGCAGGTTGCTCATGACTGTACAAGAAATACTGTATCTCAAGCACTGCAGAGCCGTTGAACTTACAAGTAAACTAATATAATACTAGATATAGGGAACTAGAGAGTATAAATGAAGTCAGTGACTTTAACGTGTAATACCAATCTATATGGAGGTCTTTGAACTTTCTTTAAAAAGTCATTTTTATGCCTGCTCTTTTTCTCATGATTTTTGTATCCCTGAACCCTTATAAAACGGTTGTATATTCAGTCCTGAACTAATCACATTTGTGATGAATGTGAAATGTTGAAGGTCCAATTGCACAAAAATTTAATACGGAAAGCAACAGGATGAAAGAGACTTTTTTTAAAAAAAGAGTTCATGATCCCCCATATGAATTGAGCATGTCATATTCATGTTACTGACTTCATTTATTTAATATGGCTCCAAATAATTGATACCAGTACAGCAATAAAAGTACAGAGACTTTACTGCCAGAATTACAATCAAGAAGAGCCTTCATTGCTGATTTCATCATGGGGCTGTTAGTCTGCTTGGAAAGAGCTGTGGTGAAAACGAGGCTGCAGCAAATGCCAATAAGATAATAAAAAACATGTGAAGACCATTGGCTGAGAGGGACGTAGCGAGGGAGTGATGTTGGGGTGGCAGGCAAATCACAAACAAAGCTCCTTCTACAAACTAAAAAGTAAATGGTGAGGATTTTTAGAGTGATGTACTGAATTCCAGACCATCCTGGGGGAAGATTTTGAGTCACATGGATCCAGTGGTTAACCAGTTGGTATCCTGAGTCTGACACTTACCATACCAAACATTGTGCATGCTCACTGTCACCTTGTCTTCCCTCACCACCTGTTCTCTCCTTTTGCTGTCTAATCATTGGCTTAGAACACAAGTTTTTTAGGGCGGGGACAGTCTTTTTATTACCTGTATGTACAGTGGCTAGTGCTATGGGGCCCTGATTGGGGCTTCTAGGCCCCACTGCAATATACATTAGTAATAATGTGGGCTCAAGACAGCCATGCAGGTGCAGAAGTGTGGGTGGTAAGGTGGATCCTAGTAAGCAATAGCTTGCATATCCATTTTAACCATCTGTTCTAGGACAGATATAAATCCTATTGCTGGCCCCGATCAGCTGATTAACTTTATCACAGGTGTGCCAGTATTTCACTAAAATTCATAATGGTGCAGGAGATTCATGTATTGATTTGGTGTACATCGACTCTTTTTTACTCTGCAAGACACATTGGAGATGGAAAACTACTACTGGAGAATTGATTTGAATGCAAACTATTGAGATATGAGAGTGGCAGGTGGTACAGATTCTCTCAAGGCAGTGAAAGAAGGGGAAGAACAAAAATGTAAAAGAGAACACTCACTGAATTGAAAATACTTCTGACCTGCTTACTGTTTTATCAGAACAAAAGGTATAGGATTTGACTCCTACAAGCTTCAGTCAGTTCTTCAAGCAGCCAACAAAAAGCAGTGGCCAAGTGAGGAAAGATACACATCACATTCTGTATTTGTGTTATGGGAACTGTGGATTGTAGTCTGAGTGGTTTGGTTTAGCAATGAAGGATGAAGACCATTCTGGAAGCTGACTTGTATGATAACTTAGCTCTTCTATGGCACTTCTTTATTTCATGTTCCATTGACGGAGGGACTGAATCACTATACACAGATTAGAAATTTGCTATCTGCAGTTATACTCTGAGAAGCTGATATCCTACATGCTCTAAAACAGTCCTCACCCCCTTCCTGAGGTATTAACTTTTTAGCAAAAAGTAAGGCAAAAAGTCCTGTCCAAACCTTCTCAGAGTTAAATTCATACATTTTAAGGCCAGAAGGGACCATCGTGATCATCTAATCTGACCTCTGTCTTAACATATGCCACAGAATTTTACCCAGTAATCTATGCTTCAAGTCTAGAACTTCTGTTTGAAGTATATATCCCTTAGAAAGATATCCAGTGGTGGCTTCAAGACTTCAGATGGTGGAGTATCTGCCCCATACCTCGGTAAGTCGCTCTAATGGTTAATTATCCTCTCTGTTAAAATTTTTGCTTATTTCTAATCTGAATTTGCCTACCCTCAGCTTCCAGCCATTGAATCTCGTTTCAGGGCTGGATTAATCTTTTGTGGGCCCCGGTGCCTAGACTGTGGCCCCGCCCATGCTTGGCCTCTTCCCCCCGAGGCACTGCCTGCCGCTTGCAGTGGGAGGGGGTGGAAAGGAGCAAGCGGGGGAGGGAGTGGAGAGGAATGGGGCCCTTCTCTGTGTGGGCCTGGCACCACTGTAAACTTGGTACTGCTCATTGTGCTTTTTGTTTGTTTTTTTGCCTTTCTTTTTTGTTTGTTTGTGGCTGTATTAAAGAGCCCTCTCCTAGGAGAAATCTCTTCCCTGTTTTGTCGGTATTGCAAACCATGATCGAGTAACCTCTTAACCATCTCCTAGGTTCTCTGTATTTCAGACTCCAGAGCTCTGTCCCAGAGCAGCCTTGCTTCCCTCCCTTTTTATTCCGACCCCTCCAGACTTGATGTTGCTGGCCTGTTTTTCAGGGGAGGTTAGCTTCAATCTCTGTCTTCAGCAGCATTTATCTGTCAGGTAAAACCTTCTGTTTTAGGATAAATTCTTGCAGAAAAGTGGATAAAATTTTCTCAGTCAATAGCTGCATTTCTATGGTGTACATCTCTGAGAACCATCCCTGCACAGATCCATACCCTTCCACCCCAACTTACACATTTTTTTAAAATGTACACAAATTTTGTATGAAACAGTGGAAAGTTGGAACACACATAATATATCTCACACAAAACAGTAAATGCAAGAAAATGAAAAGTTAGCCTCCGAGCAGTACATGTCCTGCACCTTACCACTATCATATACCATCAGCATAACCTTAATTCTGCCCCCTAAGGGGTGCCAGCCTCCCATCACTGCATTTACCAAACTATCCCTCCCAACACACCAGACTGTTACACTAAACACTCACAACTAATAGAATTGGGAGGGGGTAGTTTATGTGTGTAGAAAAGGCTGGTATTCTGCAATAAACAGCTACTGCCCCATAATGCGCAGCAAAAATCTCCCATTAAGTAGCACACCAGAAGGTGGCACAGAGGACACTAGGATGCCTTCCCACGGTGCAACACACATTTGCTGATGCAATCTGATGCTGAGGGAACACAGTGTCCCAGTACAAACAGCCAAGTGTGCCCTCTGCTGGCAGAACTTGTCAATAAAACCTGCTAGAGTAGACAAGATCAGGGTTTGTGGGGCATTGTGTGTACTTGAATGTTGATATAGCTGTCTGCCTTCATTCTTTGGAAGGGGGAGGGAAAGAAGTATATACTCCCCCACCCCTTTTAAAGTATGTTTTCTTCAATCCAAAATATGTATAGAAAAGTTTGTAGCAATCTAAGTAGGTGATTGAGGACAAACTGTCTTGGGGCCCAATTTGAACTCCGCTGAAGCTAATGGAAAGACTCCCATTAATTTGGTGAGTTTTGGACCAGGGCTTTAGTCATCAGTGAAAGTTATGCTAAAAGAAAGAGTGCAACACAAGATCAAATAAAAATAAGGCTTATTGCCCTTGCAAGTGCAATACTTGTGGCGACACCTATTCCTTCTCCAGCCATTAGAGCTGAAATGGTTGATTTACATTTGCATGCTGTTGAAATGTTTCATCAGCTTGTTGCTCCATTTTCATACGACAATTTAGCTATAGTACTCTTCAGTCTTCAAAGTTCCTTACAAATATGAACTAATTCCAACGTCCTGTGAGGTAAATGAATTCTTCCCACAAATAAAAGAGCTGCAGAAATATATGATAAAGGCAAAACCAGAACAGCTTCTCAAAGGTCTCTCTATGGCAAGTTCTTGGCCTATGACCATGCCTACTCCAGCTAGCCTCTGAGGAACTCACTCTGTGTATCAATAAGATGGCTAACCTCAAAACAGTATAATAGAGATTTAAGAGTCCGATGCAATTTCAGCATGAAAATGAGGGAAGTTGGGTTTGGAGTTATTGCTCTGGAAAGCAAAGATCCAGCTAACCCAAGCTACAATTGCCAGTAATGTATTGATTCAGTATGCCAGCTACAGCACTGATTATCTTCTGTCAGCTTCAAGCCTATGATTTCTATCTGTCAGCTTCAAGCCTATGATTTCTATCTACTGGAAGTGGAGAAAGGCATGTCAGGCTACGGCATGTCCCTTTCCCCCAAAACCCCAACCTGTTTCTGAACCATTTCATTGTAATTGGGACCTCTTCAAACAACCAGCACTTAGTTATTCAGAAATAAGTTTTCCAACAAGGGTTACCACATATTAATGAGGTCAATTGAGAGCATACCTGCAGACACAATGGTATTGACATTTTAACCTCTCTGGGCAGGATCTTGTCTTTCTAATCCATTGCCCTTTCCCCATTCGTAACAAAGGCAGTTGTACTCCTATAGAAATTTGTTTTAATTTCTTCTGCATTACGCATTTCTACGTCCTCATGTTACTATATGTTAGACTGGCTGTACACGAATGCCGTAGTTATATCATTTTTAGAAGACTAATTGTATTGCTTTTGCTAATGAATTATTGATGATATAATCATATAAATCCACTCTCCACACGGATGTTTTATTTTGCATTCTAATCTGAACATTTTGAATTTTTCATGTTTTGATCTGCCAGTGATCTTTGATATTGACCTGTTCATGGACATAGAGGTTGATGTTGCTCTCAATGTTCCTGTTTTTTAAACACTGCTAAATAGCGTGTATGTTTCAGTAGCATGCTAAAAGTCAGGCTCTGACTAATGCTTTCTTTTACAAACCCTGCACTTACTGTTTATTGACAGCCTCCAAGATAATTTCTGAGAACTGACCTGGATAGATTTGTAATCCTCACATGCTGGCTAGTATTCCTATGTATCCAGGTCTATTGTCTCAAATGACTTCATGGAGACTTCTAGTCTCACTTGCTCACTTGACTTCAGGGTACAAAATGATACACTTGAAGGAGCCAGAAAGGAATTTCTATATACACATTATAACCAGTATTGCACAATTAGTCAGGTGTATTATGGGGGAGGGAAGGTGTTACCTTAAGAACAAAGTATTAGCAATTGTGTGGGTGTATTATAAAAACCTAAAGACAGACTTTCTTTCTTGGCCATTAGTTGTTTACTATTTCATGGTATTTATCAGCTTAAATTGGAAGTCGTTTAAAATTCAAATGGCAAAAGTTCAGTAATTTGAAATTTTATTTCATATTCATTTTTGCTGTATAGTTCTTAGGGTTTTGTGGAATTGAGAGGGAGGTAGAATTTGCATTCAGAGTGAGAGACTTACGAACACATGAAAAAAATGGAAGGTTTAAGATTTTTGCAGGAGTTTTAGTAAACCCTATGCTAGGTCCACCAACTATATCACTTGCAAAGCTAGGTCCCAATCCTTCATGCACCAATGCTTACCTTCATGAATGTGAATAATCCCATTGGAATTACTTATGTGGGTAAGTGTTCACAGGATCAGGGGCTTAAGAGAGACTCTGAAGTTTACACCCACCATAGAGTATACACCTGCAGTATTAAATCCTGCTTTCCTGACAGAGCAATGGTTCTCAACAGAATGGAGATAGGGATTTTTTTTTAAATGCGGCATAAGCTTGGGAAAAGTTAAGTGGCACAGCAGTGAGTCCCTAGTGCTGAGTTACTGAGTCTTGTTGTAACAGTAGGAAAGGTTGTAACAGCAGAAAAGGCCACCAAGTCATCCCAGAAGTTCAGGTATGAAAGCACAGGTGAGAAGAAGTAGCAAGTGACCCAGTAGGACAGTACCTGAGAGACTTGGGATGAAATCCTAGTCCTGGTGTAGTTAATTGGAGTTTTGCCTTTTACTTCAGTGGGACCAGGATTTCATCCCCAGTGTCAGAGCCTATTGCTTTATTTCTACAAGAGGGAGTGACAGGTAACTGAGCTTTCCCTCCTCAAAAAGCTAGTCAGAGGGAAAAGAGCAGCTACGTGGGGAATGTGAAGATCTGATGGACCTCTTGGCCAAACCCTTGAAGATTTGCCCATTATTGCTCTCAATGCTTTGCCTTGTTTTCACAAACAAATGATTCCTGCTTCAGGGTATCCGGAAGTGCCATGAAGGAATTTCTACCTCTGTACACACGAGAACTAGCATTGCACAATTGGCAAGATGCATAGGGCCTGATCCTAAGTTCACTGAAATCCATGAGAAATTCCCATTGATTTCAATGGACTTTGGATCAGGCCGATAACGAGGAGGGGAGAGGGAGTGGTAACTTTATCTGAAGAAGAAAATATTGGCACCTACCAGAGGCAGGCTGCCAGGCAATGCTCTCTGAATTGATAGGGCAGCTCCTATATTCTAATTTGGAAGCTGCATATCCCAGCATGGACTACTTTTGTTGTTATGATCCTTTAAGTGCCTCAGGGGTCCTTTAAACATGATCAAAGACAAATGCAATTCCCATAATAATGCTGGTGGTTAAAGCAAGGTTCAGTTCTGAAATGGTGACTGTAAGATTGTCATTGTGAGCATCCATGCCTTTGTCTCAATGATTTCTTGAAATGTATTTAGTTTATAAGGAAACTACAGCATTTCTAATGGCAAATCTGCAAACTCAACCTGGAATTTGAAAGCCAGTCTGAATTCTTCCCTCCTTATTCATCATCGCAAATAATAGGGTGAACAGGAGAAGCTGTAACGTGATAATAAGGTTGCACTTATGTGATGTGGGGATAATTTGGCCTATAGCATCTTTGTTACTAGCAATAATGAATGAGAAGAGAAGAACCTAGCATGACTTTCAGTACCCAAAGTGAGTTTAAAGGGCAAACAGTTGAAAGGAGGAAAAAATCTGTAAACTGAGAATTTGATACAAATTTGTCACCTTAAAGACAATAAACAGAAACCCAGTGTAACTTTAAGTCACTTTTCAGAAAAGAGCAGCGCTCTAATACTTACTAAGTTGGTTCTTAGTTTTACTATTTGGAGAGTTAATTCACCAGTTGCATTTAAACAGCTGACTCAATCATTTTAAAAATAGTATCTCCCTGATCACTGAAGAAGCAAATTAATCAAGATAATTTTCTACTTAATTTTTATTCCCATTTTTCAGCTGTTTAACCTTCCTAATCCTGCACCTTTCCAGCACTTAACATCTGTTTGTCTAAGAGCACTAAAAATCAGCCCCTGCAGTTTAATCTATGCATCTCAACTGCAGAGGATTATCTTCTTCAGAATTTGTCAGATTAATAGGGGCACAATTATTTTTTGCTTCACTTGTATATTTTTGTGTATGTGAATTTTAATTTAATAAATTAAAAAATTATCAGAATACATTGTTTTATCTCCTAATTTTACACAATAGAATGTTGCCAAAATGGCTAAATATCTAGTGATTAGTCCAATATCTAGTCTAATACTCTATCATTTTAATGTGACAAGAGTCACATGTTAAATTTACATCTATCATTTAAAGGGGCTTGTTTAGAGGATTTATAGAAGCAGAATGAAGGGACATGCAATCAATGGCTTTATAGCTGATCAGAAACTCACCATGAGGTTACTGTTGGACAGATTAATGGTGAACTTTTAAGGATGATTTTTTTCTGTAACCTCTTGACCTTTGGAAAAACCCAAGTAACAGACGGTTGTGAGCTTCTGCAAATAAGTGAAATGTGAAAAACAGCAAACAAGGCTTCTTGAATGACCTGTCTATTAGGAGTTCCTTTCTTGTGCACAGATGGCCTAAATGAATCCTTGAAATGGGACTGTTGTTTTCTAACTAGCATCATTAAATAAAGCCCACATCATGTTGAGCTCATCCTAATGAGTAGGATTTGTTATCTAAAAGCTGTGCTGTTTGACCAGGAAGCAGTCCATGAGCTAATGTACAGTAAACAGAGCAAGATCTTAGAGGGAAGAGATCTGACAGGAATAATGTAATTCAGCCTTTAATGACTCAGGGGTTTAGGAAGTGTTTTTGAGGAGACTTCAATTTACAGTACTCTGCTCTCAGTTTGGAACAGCTGCATTGGCTCATCTTTTCACCCCCAGCAGCTGAAAGCCATTTTCTTATACCCTCCTAAAAGAATATCTTGCCTGAAAGAAATGTGTAACACACCTTGCCAAGAGTGGCAAATATTAATGTACATGCAAAAAACCCCACATGTCAGTTAGTCTTCTTAGCTGCAGTTCCTCAAGCAACCCGAGGCCCCAGAAACTCCTGGTCTGCTCCTCCAATACAGCTGCAGGAGTCTCATTGGGTGTCGGAGTTTGGAGTTGTGGATTCAAATCCCAGGTCTGTCTTGACTCTTGTATTCTTGGGGACATCATCTTGACCAAAAATTTCAAAAGCCACTACTAATGTTTCGGTGTCCAAATTTGGGAGTACTTAGTGCTGGATTTTTTTTTTTCTAGGCTTGCTGAGCACCTGCAGCTCCTTCCCATTGACGTCACTGGGAGTTGTACATTTCAATATCTCCAAAAATCAGATTTCAGTTAGAACAGAAGAGAAAGAACCAAGCTGCTTTTGAGGACAAATCAGTCCTGGACTTTCAAGTTAACTCAGGTTGGGATCCAAAACATGATCCATCTGCAGTCAGTGACCACCATTGAAAACACATCTCAGCATGTTTGTGCTGGATTTGTTCCACATAACCAGCCCTCTCTATCCTCAAGGGCAGATTGGTTCCTTCTTTTCTGTCCTTAAGAGCAGAGTATTTCCTACGCAGCTGGTCCAGCCTTTGCAGGAGAAGTCTGTAATTATAATCGTTTCCCTGAACCCATTGTCCCGCATCAAAAACTAAATTTTGTCAATTTCAAGCTCTCTGCTGTATTGATGAGAAGGGCTATTATTGTTTACTCACAAACATGCAGCTTCACAGAGCAGTCAGGCAAAGAAAGAAAAAAAACCTACATGTTTCTAATAAATCTTTGCCAATTCTGCACCATACTTATTTGCTTGTACATCATATCTACTTCCCATGCCTTTCATACGTTTGTGTCTCTAGATCATAAGCCCAGCAGGGAAGTGATTGTCTCTCTTCTGTGTCTCTACCGCACCCAGCACAATGGGGCCCCAAACCTGATGGAAGACTTTGGGCACTGTCATAAATATTTGACTACTGCTGCTAAAAATATTGTTAGTTATATTTCTATCAGCATCAGTTCTATAAACCACTTTAAGTTCCACATGTTATTATTAGATAGTTACACTGTTAGCTTTGCATCCTTTCATTATACAATAACAGCACCTTACTTTCCTCTTCAAACAGACGTACAGTCTGCTCCTACCTTCCTAGAGTTTGGTTTTTGGAACCCACAAAAATATTTTTTCAGGTTACAGGATACAAACAGCCCAGCACCAACACTCAGGTTGCCAACTTTCTATTTACAGAAAACCAAACTCCCCTGCCCTGCCCCTTCTCTGAGGTCCCGGCCCCTGCTCACTCCATCGCCCCTCCCTCTGTCGCTCACTCTCCCCCACCCTCGCTCACTCACTCATTTTCACTGGGCTGGGGTAGGGGGTTGGAGTGTGGGAGGGGGTACGGGCTCTGGGCTGGGAGTGCAGGTTCTGGGGTGGGGCCAGGGATGAGAGGTTTGGGGTCTAGGAGGGGGCTCTGGGCTGGGGCTGAGGGTTGGGGTGCAGGAGGGCATTTGCGGTGCAGGCTCCAGGCAGTGCTTACCTCAGGCAGCTCCTGGGAAGCAATGGCATGTCCCCCCTCCAGCTCCTAGGTGGAAGGGCCAGAGGGCTCTGCACTCTGCAGGCGCCATCCCCACAACTTCCACTGGCTCTGGTTCCTGGCCAATGGGAGCTGCGGAGCTGGCACTGGGAGCGGGGTCAACGTGCGAAGCTCCCGTGTCTGCTCCACGTGTAGGAGTCAGAGGGACATGTCGCTGCTTCCGGGAGCTGCACGGAGCCTGGCAGGGAGCCTGACAGCCCCGTGCCAACCTGAATTTTAATGGCCCGGTCAGCAGTGCTGACTGGAGCCACCAGCATCCCTTTTCAGGCCTTCCAGTCAAAAACTGGACACCTGGTAACCCCAACCAACACCTTAGAATCAAAGTATATTTTCTAAATTACACAATAGATTGTGATCTCTATTTAAAAATCTATTGTTATAGATGTATGGATAACTAGAGCTTTATGGTTCACTATACTGCAAACCCTGGGCACTTTAATACTTGGCAGTGGGTGTAGAATTCAGATTCTCCTGTTTCAAAAAGCATGAACTGCTGCCCTTTGAACTAAAGGAGAATCTCCATTAACTGTAAGAGCCCAGACTGCTTTGACAAGCTGCTGCGCATGTCTGATTTCACCTGGTAGAAGGCAGTGGTGCATTTAGCCAGTACATGGCAGTATTAATATCAGGAAGGCATGGAATTCTCTAGTGTTTGAAGCCAGTTTCCTCAGATTCTGTGGCATTAATAAATGCAGTGGGCCACTATATTTTTGGCATGTCCCAAAAATCTGCTTGTATAAGTGTTGGTACATTCTGCCATCTATTACTCATGTCTGTATTTGAGATAAAGTAATTCTCTGTGCACCTTCACTGCTGCCAAAAAGCAGTGCATCATAATGCAGAACAAATATTGCTGCAAGCTATATCCCATTTATTTATTTTTTATCTTTTAACCTGCTCATTGGGTTGTGCTTGGGAGTAAAGGGAGTCTGCAACTTCCTCTGTTTTCTAGGTAACTTCTGCTACCTATTTGTGTCAAGCTAACGGGAGAGACTGACTAAGCAAATCTCTGCTGAATTTACTCATATTTTTAGCATGGTATGTTGGAGCAGTATTTTGACATGGTAGCAAATAATATGTGGCAGGATAAAATGCATTGGCTATATGAATGGGTGAACTCAAAAGGTTTGGTTGCTTTGGGAAACCTTAAATGAACCTCTGACTCTTTGAGACAAAACTGCACTCCTCCAGAAACTTCTAGGCAGCCTGCCCATAAAAACCCAGCATGTGCCAATTTCCTCCTCCCTTCAAATTCCCAGAAGCACCGTTAGATCCCCAAATCACTTACTTGCAGAAAATGTGAGGTGTCCTGCTGACATTGCTTAAAGTAGAGGGAGGAGGTTGCAAGGAGTTGCAGACCTAGTAAAAAAAATAAATAAAATTTGAACCATGTCTCTGAGGGATGCACTTTAATCACTCTTTTACCAAAGGTGCTGCACCCACATTGACAGATCCTAGCATCTTTTTCAGACCACTTTAAGCTCTGACTACAGGTATGGAAACCTGCCTGAATGGTCTCAGGTTGCTGCATCAGTCAACTTTCCCAGCTTTTCAGTGTTTCCTCCCGTGTTGTAACCAAAAGTGAATGACAGAGTAATGCCCGAGGGAGAGAGCAGAGCTTACTCCCCTCATATGCTCTAGCGGTCAAAGGCATAATATAGACCCTAGGTTTCCCCTTTAACTGAGCCCAAGAACATTGGGAAGTGTGAATTAAGTAGCAGCACATGGCTTAGCAGAAAACTGCAAGATCTGCTAATTGTTGTCTGATCTTCAAAAGTGAAGTTTAGCTAACAGAGATTGGATCCCATTGTGCACTGTGAACCTGAAAACGGGCATGGATGGGTTGCCAGTGGTCAGAGATTGAATCCCATGGGAATGGAAAGGAGGGAGGGTTCAGATTGTGTTGTGTTTGGGGAGTAGCAATGGAAGGGTGGGGAGCTGGGGGGCTTGGATCAGGATGAGGTAAAAGTAGGTCAGATATTAAAAAGAGGGTAGAGAGGTAGTAGGAAGAAGAGGCAGAGACAGAATCCGATCTTGGAGCTGGAAGTAGTAATAGCAGGGAGTGGAATTAAGATACTTGGGTCAGGGGAGATTTATCCAAATGGAATGGGTTCAGTTTAGGGGAATAGGCAAAGCTTCAGGCCAATTCTTTCTTGGGCCAGTTTGCTTTCCCTAATTAGAAGCTAGGCTAAGTTATCTTTTCTTTGCAGCAATTAACACTTGTGGTTACTGCCAGACAATTTTGTAATGATTCAGGAAGATCATCCAACTTTGAAGAAGTTCCAGTATCTCTTTGTCATAGATGAAAGTTCATGTTTCAGCAAGGAACAAATTGCTCTAAAACACCATTAGACTAGCACTATACACAGTACATATTGTGCAGTATTTTAATGTTCTAGCAATAAATAAAATATGAAGCTTATCTCATCCATCTGATTTATATACTGTGTGTATGCGTGCATGTATGTATATATTCATAGGTATACACCACACATAGATACGCATGTGTGAGCATGCAGAGGAATATCAGCCTAGGAAAATAGAATACTGTGCTTTAATTCTGTGACTATGGGTCTTTGCTATAATAAGTAGTGCGTGTCAGTGAAACTCACACATTCAGCAACCTGGGAAGAAGCCCATGGCCTTCTCCAAGTTGCCATATAGAGAGGGCGGCTGTAAGAACAATCGCTACAATACCAATGAACAGCTTAGGTTTATTAGCAGAAGTCTGCCAGAGCACAGATTCTACACACTGGTATTTTTGTTGTATCTGGGTAGCAAAGGATGACAAGGCCACATTGAGCATAATCCTGCTGACCCGCAATCTTGTGTAAGTGGAGGTTGGAGTACTGCTCCAAGAGGTGAGGGAGCTAAGGAAGCAATAGTACATCACCTTGACAAGCTAATGTCTGCACATTTTATAAAGCATTTGAAGGCCCGTATTGCCCTCCACCTTTCACTAGAAAGATGCTATGATGTTTTAGGTGGCAACATTTTAGAGGCTGATATCAGCAGTGTTGCCTCAGTTTCTCACTGGTACACGATTCTAGCGAACAGTCATTTATAACAGGTGTGCTTTTGGTGCATTAGCTCTGGCTGTAAAGTGTAGAGAGGAAATATTTCATTCCAAATGAATCTCACATTAGGTAATAAGAGTACCAGATACAGATCAGAGGGAAGGTTGCACTGGTTTAAACATATGGTGTGATTTTAAAAATGACTTAGTTAAACTGGTGTTTAAACCAGGCTGTATGGACACTCATTTCTGTTAAAACCAGGCTTGTTTCAATTTAGCTTAAATTGATTAGGAAGTGGCTTAAACTAAACCAAATTAAGATATTCTTAATGTGAAATAAGAGGGTTTAAACAGGGGTTTGCATTGGTTTAACTAAATCTTTCTAAAAATCACACCATAAGTTTTAACCAGTACAATTTTCCTGTGTAGACAAGGCTTCAGCTACTGCTGTGAAATCCCACTGAAGTCTGTGGACATAACTGAGGGCAGAATGTGGCCTGTGACACTGAACCTAGAAACATAGCCATGTTAGAAAAGGATTGTCTGTTTAAGTAGATTTTGCTCAAACTGAAAAAAAAAAATCTTTAGGCAGAAATAAGCATAATTTTAGCTCCAAAGACAAATGTTTTAGAAAGTCCTTTGTGTGTGTGTGAAAGAAGGGGTTTAATGGACATTATTCTGCAACTTTAACTGGTGCTGCTGGCAATTACTAATACATGAAGTTTAATCATGTAAAATGACAAAACCTGGCGTTCTAGAACTTTAACAAAAGTAAATTCAGAATTCAGGGATAGGACATGATGAAGATACAAATCCATTGGACTCATGGTAGAGTTCTAGCAGCCGCGACGAAAGGAAGCATCCTGTTAAATAAAGAACCAAAAGACCTCACAGATAAGTGGAAGCCAAGCTACACAAAGTGAGACTACAAACATCTTAAAACCAGCCCACTGCTTTGAATGGGAACCAATGAAGGAGTAGTGTGCTATGTGTACTACTTAGACTCCTAAATAGCAAGATTGTGTCCCAAATGCAAATAGTGGAGGGTGATAACAGGAGGACTGGCATACAAAGAATTGCAGTAGTCTTGTCTGACACAAAATATGGAATAAAGTTTTAGCAAGTGGGCTACGAACAGCATAGATCTCAGTCTGGCTAGATTCCAAAGACAGTAGTAAGACATTTTAATTGCATGATTGATGGGGACTTCAAAAGAAACACAGAATCCACAATGACCCCAAGGTCACAAGCATTATCTGAGGGATAAAAAGAACTACTACAAATGGAAACTGCCATAGATGACACCTGAGACCTCTGCATCAGTGAACTAATCAATAGCAACTCAGTTTTTTGTCTGTGTTAAGTTTAACAAAATTTGAAGCTATCCATGATTGAATATCACAGAGGCAATTATACAAAACATCAAACTTCTTGTCGGATCTGCAGGGACTGAGAGGATATCCAAGTTTTGTCTGCATACAAATGACATTGCAAACCATGAGACTGAATAATGTTACATAGTGGAAGTGTATAAATAGAAATCAAAACTGAAACCTTGAAGGAATTGCACAGGAGCCATTCTAACCAATGAACCCCCAGTGCGTAAATTGAACTTATCAATATGTATAAAACAGCACTGGACAAACCAATGCAAACTTCCAAATGAAATTAAGGAAAGGCCTGCTAAATATTAACTAAACTGTAGATTCAACAGCCCTCACAAAGACATGTGCTGCGAGGGCCTGATTCTGAATCCTTTATTTATCTTAAGTACTACATTAACAGGCAGGTAGTCCCATTGAAATCAATGGGATTATCAAGGAGTAAGGTATTATATGAGATGTGTAAAGGCATCAGAATCTAGTCTTTTTTTAATAAACATAGGTCTCATTGCTGAGTTGGAACAATGTGATAATATCACAGGATGACCATAAACAATTAGAATTAATTGCCCAGTGCAATGAAATGTGAGGTGTAAAGAAATTCAAAAAGTTACACTACAAGGGCTTCCAACCTCTCATCTACCTTTAAAAATTAAAACAAGGCTTTCTTCTAAGATATAGACATAAAATTTAGTTAGGTCCCTTGTTAAAAGAATAAGAGTAATTATAAGTATCTTCAAGCCAGATGGAAGCTCACCTTGAAAAGCAAAGAACAGAAAAGAAGGAATAATAAGACAGACAGACCTCCAGAAGTGGGAGAACTTCCAGCCAAATCTTAGTGACAGCCAAAAAATCTAGGCCATTTTCAAAAACTAACTTGAGAATTAATAGTGATTTATTACTGAGAGAGCTGACATTAATTAAAGCAAATTTAGCAGTATCCTTATCACTTTGAGTTGATGTTATTACACCTAGCTGGAAACAGAATACAAATTACTTAGGAAAGGACCTTTAGCTCACCGAGTTTTTCTAGCGTATTTATGTCTCCTGACCATCTCAATACAGGACTTGAGTAAAATATGAATCGTCACATGAAAACCAGAGTGAGATGAAAAATCATCAAATTCTGAAGGCCCTGCAGAGAAGAATGGTAGTATAACGAACAAGAGAGGGCACTAGTGACCAAACGGTGTCAAACGGCACCAGCACTTAAAAATGAAAAAAGGGAATTTGTAATCTTAGACAGTTAAAATGAAAAATTTACATAAAATATCTCAATATTAAAACGTGATTGATCTTCCCAGTGATCAAAGCTCAGTTCTTAATCAATAGATCCTGACTCCCCAGATAACTCCACAATACGAAAAGCACAACCACCACCAAAACTGCAGTCCCTTTCTCCCAGTAAGACTTGGGCAAAAAAAACAAACTGAAACCCCAGAATCTTGCTTCTGCAATCCTGCTTAGTTTCAAGACATGACCCTTGCTATGCAGTTCATTGACCAGATATTCTGTATGCTTACATAGTTAAAGTTGATAGTATTACAGTTGTATAACGTAATTTTAGTATACAGCCCAGACTTCTACATTTGTGCCATTGTTCATTACTGCTGGAAATGGCCCACCTTGATTACCACTACAAAAGGTTTTTTTTCTCTCCTGCTGGTAATAGCTCACCTTACCTGATCACTCTCGTGATAGTGTGTATGGTAACACCCATTGTTTCATGTTCTCTGTGTATATAAAATCTCCCCACTGTATTTTCCACTGAATGCATCCGATGAAGTGAGCTGTAGCTCACGAAAGCTTATGCTCAAATACATTTGTTAGTCTCTAAGGTGCTACAAGTCCTCCTTTTCTTGTTGTAAAGTCAAGCATTCAAAAGTGAGGAAAAGCCAAAATTAAGGTTTCATGTACAACCTTAATGAATCCCCTTTGTGTGTCTGAATTATGATGCAGTCTTGAATTGCATGGTCACATACTTCTTTTTTTCCCAGAGGACCCCTATTTTCTTTAGTGCACGGGATGAATACAAATGGGAGCAGAATGAAAGTTGCTTGGGCAACCATAAATCTATCACTTCCTATGTTTTGAAGTTTTTTGCAACCTAAATAAAATTCTTTTAGTGCAGGTTTTTGTCTGTAATATTAACTACTTTGCTCGGGTATAGAATAGCACTGTAAGCATCAGCTTTAAAATACTTAGGTGCCATGGACCCACAGGTTCAAATCCCTGCAAAGCTGTCTCCTCCTTCCAAGTTAGGTAAATTGAGTTCTGTGTGGAAGGTGTACACATATTTTTCAGGCAAAACCTTTTTAAAAGTGACATCCTGCACCCATTCTCTCTGGATTTTAGATGTTGTGTCACTTTTAGTAAAAATAGAAGTTTTTCCCCGCCGTCACTGGCCGAAATATACCTCTTACTCTTAATGATGTTCTGTGCCCATTTGATTACAGTTGGCTGCATTTCAATGATGCACTATGTATCATTATTTTGTTTTAAAAGATTTTGTGTACACTTATCAGCCTGATGTTTAGATCCATGACAGCATTACTCACAGCCAGTGAAGAACCCAAATAAGTACAAAGAGGAATTTGCCGTATTAGCCAAAACAAATTGCTGTGATCTACATTTGTTATGCTCATACATTTTTGTTAGGGTGATGGTCTCTTAAGCCAGACTTGTTGGCTAAATACTTGACAGATATCAGGGATTTTATAGGCATGGCAAAAGTGCTTCCAAGGAAATGGATCAAGATGCTGAATAAAAAATAACTGAAGACCCTGAGAAAATCCCCGAGGAGCTTCAGCTTCACAGCTGTAAGCCTTTGTGTAATAGCCTTCCATTTAATTTTAAAACTCTCTTAGAATCATAGAATCATAGAATATCAGGGTTGGAAGGGACCTCAAGAGGTCATCTAGTCGAACCCCCTGCTCAAAGCAGGACCAATCCCCAATTAAATCATCCCAGCCAGGGCTTTGTCAAGCCTGACCTTAAAAACTTCTAAGGAAGGAGATTCTACCACCTCCATAGGTAACGCATTTCAGTGTTTCACCACCCTCCTAATGAAAAAGTTTTTCCTAATATCCAACCTAAACCTCCCCCACTGCAACTTGAGACCATTACTCCTTGTCCTGTCCTCTTCTACCACTGAGAATAGTCTAGAACCATCCTCTCTGCAACCACCTCTCAGGTAGTTGAAAGCAGCTATCAAATCCCCCCTCATTCTTCTCTTCTGCAGACTAAACAATCCCAGTTCCCTCAGCCTCTCCTCATAAGTCATGTGTTCCAGACCCCTAATCATTTTTGTTGCCCTTCGCTGGACTCTCTCCAATTTATCCACATCCTTCTTGTAGTGTGGGGCCCAAAACTGGACACAGTACTCCAGATGAGGCCTCACCAATGTCGAATAGAGGGGGACGATCACGTCCCTCGATCTGCTCGCTATGCCCCTACTTATACATCCCAAAATTCCATTGGCCTTCTTGACAACAAGGGCACACTGCTGACTCATATCCAGCTTCTCGTCCACTGTCACCCCTAGGTCCTTTTCCACAGAACTGCTGCCTAGCCATTCGGTCCCTAGTCTGTAGCTGTGCATTGGGTTCTTCCGTCCTAAGTGCAGGACCCTGCACTTATCCTTATTGAACCTCATCAGATTTCTTTTGGCCCAATCCTCCAATTTGTCTAGGTCCCTCTGTATCCTATCCCTGCCCTCCAGCGTATCTACCACTCCTCTCAGTTTAGTATCATCTGCAAATTTGCTGAGAGTGCAATCCACACCATCCTCCAGATCATTTATGAAGATATTGAACAAAACCGGCCCCAGGACCGACCCCTGGGGCACTCCACTTGACACTGGCTGCCAACTAGACATGGAGCCATTGATCACTACCCGTTGAGCCCGACAATCTAGCCAACTTTCTACCCACCTTATAGTGCATTCATCCAGCCCATACTTCTTTAACTTGCTGACAAGAATACTGTGGGAGACCATGTCAAAAGCTTTGCTAAAGTCAATGAGCAACACATCCACTGCTTTCCCCTCATCCACAGAGCCAGTTATCTCGTCATAGAAGGCAATTAGATTAATCAGGCATGACTTTCCCTTGGTGAATCCATGCTGACTGTTCCTGATCACTTTCCTCTCATGTAAGTGCTTCAGAATTGATTCCTTGAGGACCTGCTCCATGATTTTTCCAGGGACTGAGGTGAGGCTGACTGGTCTGTAGGATCCTCCTTCTTCCCTTTTTTAAAGATTGGCACTACATTAGCCTTTTTCCAGTCATCCGGGACTTCCCCTGTTCGCCACGAGTTTTCAAAGATAATGGCCAATGGCTCTGCAATCACAGCCGCCAATTCCTTTAGCACTCTCGGATGCAACTCGTCCGGCCCCATGGACTTGTGCACGTCCAGCTTTTCTAAATAGTGCCTAACCACCTCTTTCTCCACAGAGGGCTGGCCATCTATTCCCCATGTTGTGATGCCCAGCTCAGCAGTCTGGGAGCTGACCTTGTTCGTGAAGACAGAGGCAAAAAAAGCATTGAGTACATTAGCTTTTTCCACATCCTCTGCCACTAGGTTGCCTCCCTCATTCATTAAGAGGCCCACACTTTCCTTGGCTTTCTTCTTGTTGCCAACATACCTGAAGAAACCCTTCTTGTTACTCTTGACATCTCTCGCTAGCTACAGCTCCAGGTGTGATTTGGCCCTCCTGATTTCATTCCTACATGCCCGAGCAATATTTTTATACTCTTCCCTGGTCATATGTCCAACCTTCCACTTCTTGTAAGCTTCTTTTTTATGTTTAAGATCTGCTAGGATTTCACCGTTAAGCCAAGCTGGTCACCTGCCATATTTACTATTCTTTCAACACATCGGGATGGTTTGTCCCTGTAACCTCAACAAGGATTCCTTGAAATACAGCCAGCTCTCCTGGACTCCTTTCCCCTTCATGTTAGTCCCCCAGGGGATCCTATCCATCCGTTCCCTGAGGGAGTCGAAGTCTGCTTTCCTGAAGTCCAGGGTCCGTATCCTGCTGCTTACCTTTCTTCCCTGTGTCAGGATCCTGAACTCAACCAACTCATGGTCACTGCCTCCCAGATTCCCATCCACTTTTGCTTCCCCTACTAATTCTTCCCAGTTTGTGAGCAGCAGGTCAAGAAAAGCTCTCCCCCTAGTTGGCTCCTCTAGCACTTGCACCAGGAAATTGTCCCCTACGCTTTCCAAAAACTTCCTGGATTGTCTATGCACCGCTGTATTGCTCTCCCAGCAGATATCAGGAAAATTAAAGTCACCCATGAGAACCAGGGCGTGCGATCTAGTAGCTTCTGCGAGCTGCCGGAAGAAAGCCTCATCCACCTCATCCCCCTGGTCCGGTGGTCTATAGCAGACTCCCACCACTACATCACTCTTGTTGCTCACACTTCTAAACTTAATCCAGAGAAACTCAGGTTTTTCTGCAGTTTTGTACCAGAGCTCTGAGCAGTCATACTGCTCCCTTACATACAGTGCTACTCCCCCACCTTTTCTGCCCTGCCTGTCCTTCCTGAACAGTTTATAACCATCCATGACAGTACTCCAGTCATGTGAGTTATCCCACCAAGTCTCTGTTATTCCAATCACGTCATAATTCCTTGATATCATCAGGACCTCCAGTTCTCCCTGCTTGTTTCCAAGGCTTTGTGCATTTGTATATAAGCACTTGAGATAACATGCTGATCGCCCCTCATTCTCAGTATGAGGCAGGAGCCCTCCCCTCACAGACATTCCTGCCTGTGCTTCCTCCCGGTATCCCGCTTTCCCACTTACCTCAGGGCTTTGGTCTCCTTCCCCCGGTGAACCTAGTTTAAAGCCCTCCTCACTAGGTTAGCCAGCCTGCTCGCAAAGATGCTCTTCCCTCTCTTCGTAAGGTGGAGCCCGTCTCTGCCCAACACTTCTCCTTCATGGAAGGCCATCCCATGGTCAAAGAATCCAAAGCCTTCTCTCCGACACCACCTGCGTAGCCATTCGTTGACTTCCACGATTCGACGGACTATGAACTCATACTGGTTTAAAAAGGATGTCCTATGTAGATAGTTTAGAAGTAGTATGCACAGCAAGCCAATGTGAGAAGTAAATGCAGGAGTGAAGATATATTTTCAAAAACCAGGATGGCTTTGTGGTGACATTTTCTAGGGTCATGAAAGGTCACGCAATACGTCTTTGAAAAATTGTGCAGGTGTCGCTGCTGCCAACTTGTGACTATAGAGCAGCACGTGCCTGTTTCTCAGAGTGAAGGATTTAAGCCCCCTTTGCACTCCCTTTATTCTAGGACGACACTGGGGCCTGCCCAGCTCCTGGGGTAAATTGGAGCCATCTCAGGTCTCTGACTTTCATGGCCCCCTATGGGCACTAGGAAGCAAAGAACAGTCACAGTGCAGCAAAGCCCTGCCACACGTGTTGTTTGGCTCTTTGCAGCCAGACCTGGGAGTAGATCCCTTGTGCCAGTTCTACACCACCAAGGAGGCTTTTTGTGCAGGAGTTATTCTCAGGGGTCTATCTCTACCTACTGTAGGACTGTTTTATGACACCAGAGTGGTGTGAAAAGGCTGTAACATAATTAAGAATCAGAACTAGGGTGTGCATTGCAGAATATTAAGAAATATCAAAGTATAAAGAATTAATTTATTTCCAGCCAGTAGAGATATTTTAGTGCATGAGGGCATTAATATCTGATAGGGAGTAGTTTGAGTGTGGCTATATTTCAGATATAGAAAATAAATATTGCCACCACCTGTATCAAATTAGGATTAAATGATAAGTAGAAATCAAAAATGCTGATAAGATTTTTGGTCGACCTGAGGGAAAGAAGAGTTGTTTCATTATGAGAGATGACAGACAGGGGCATGGAGCGAAGCTGGCATTTTGTTCCAGTTGGGAAAGTCCTTAGTGTTCTATAATCCATACTTGAGTTTTCACCAGGCCCTAAGACAGTACAAAACAAAGCTGTCAGTCAAACTCAACCACTTTTTTTTTTTTGTGACCAAAATTACAGAACCAGTGGACAGAAGGGATTCAGACATAATAAATCTGGACATCAAAAAGTGTGTTTCCTACAATGCCTATGAAATTTTAACAAATTAATATACATTGGCTTGGCTGAGAGTTTAGTCATGTGGCACAAAAGCTGACTGAGAGAATGCAAACAAAGGGTAGGTAACAATAATCAGAAACCCATTGTGTGAAGGAGATGTCACATTCATTCACACAGATGAACCTGGCCTCTTTGGGTACGTCTACACTGCCGCTGGGAGCAAGATTCCCAACTCAAGTAGACAGATGTGCTAGCTCTGCTTGGGCTAGCGTACTAAAAATACCAGTGTAGCAAGGGATAGCATGGGTGGCTGCTCAAGCTAGTCACCAGAGTATGTACCCAGGGCAAGTTAGTACTCAGGCGGCGAGCCCAAGACACTGCCTATGCCACTCCTTGCAACACTATTAGCACTCTAGCTTAGACAGACTATGATGGTCTTCACTTGGGGGCTGATTGGTAGGGTAGTGTCACCTCGTAGTCAAGGCTTAGACCCATGACCTACAGGCATAGGCTCCAACTCCGTGGGTGCTCCAGGGCTGGAGCACCCGCGGGGGAAAATTGATGGGTGCTCTGCTCCCACTGGCAGCTCCCCACCCAGCCCCCCCCACCCCAGCTTGCCTCTGCTCCACCTCCTCCCCTGAGTGTGCCACTGTGTTCTGCTTCTCCCCGCTCCCTCCCAGCACTTGCGCCACGAGGGAGAGGGGAGGAGGAGGAACGCGGCGCGCTCGGGGAAGAGGCGGGGCCGGGGCAGGGATTTGGGGAGGGGTCCAATAGGGGCAGGGAAGGGGTGGAGTCAGGGTGGGGGGGCATGAGCACCCACCAGCACCAAGGAAAGTTGGCGCATGTGCCTACAGGAGATTGTTGGTAGGGGAGCCAGGGCACTCCCACTCCACCAGGTTCTGACCCAGGGCCCTTTGATGGCTATCAGTGATCTGACAGCTGAGGCTGCTTAAGACTGCCCTACCTGGGCCTCTCCCTATCGCGCCCCCTGCAATTGTCCAAAAGTCAACATACAGGTTAAGGCAGTGTGAAGGGTTCCCATTCACCACAAGGCACTTGCTGGTGATAGCGTGCAGCATAGTAGCTCTCTTCCTCTCTTTGGCGGTGTGATAGGGTATACCTACCTTGCACTGGACAGGAAGGGGTTAACCCCATATTGTGGGATGAGGAAGCCCTGCCCCCTCACACCTGCTGGGCATGCACCAGCTCGAACCATAGTATAAAAGGGAGCTTCCCAGTTCAGTCTGCCCTGAGTGTTGAAGAGAGAGGACATGTGCTGCTGATGCCTTCCTGGGAAGCTGCTGGAACACCACACAAAATAGGCCAGGGTGTGCTGAAACCCAGGTGAATACCCAGCTGCCTGTGGAAGCCCATGAGGGGAAGGAGTCATTGGGAACTTCACTAGCCAACTACCCCAGAGTACCTGTGGACTACAGCACATGAAGACAGGGTAGGAAGTAGCCCAAGGGAGCTAGACATCATAGAACTGGAACAGTCAGTGTGTTTTGGACAGATCCCTGCTGACCCAGTGGCAGATACACTTGCTGCTGATAGGGCCCTTGTCTGGGACCCCTTACCCTGGCCACCAACCCTCTCTGGGTAGTGGCCCACCCCCTGCCTGGCCACTAGGCCATACTGCCCCACTCAGAAGGGCAGCCCTATTGACTTCATCCCCTAGGGCCATACCACCCTGCCCCAAAGGGCAGTCCTACTGACTGGCTGCTAGGCCACACTGCCCTGCATAGGAGAGTTACCCTATTGGCTCTGGCCACTAGGCCATGCCACCTTGCTCAGAGGAGGGTGGTCTTATTTAGTCATTAGGCCATATTGCCCTGAATCCAAGGACAGTCCCTCTCACAGGGTATACCTGACTTGTGACAGTCAGTAACTGTCTCTTCCCATGCTATGGCCCACCTTCTTGGGCCAGCTCAGTCCAAGTGCTTTCCCCTATTGGGGTAGTCCAAGCAAAAAATAAAGGGGGTTATGAAAGTCCAGAGCTCATATGAGGGGGAGAAGGGAACGCTTCTCTCTCTCCCACAGCCTCTGTGGCAGGTCCTCCCTAACCTCCAGGAGGGGCCTTTGGGCAGTTGTTTTAGGGAGAGATTCTGCCTTTCCCTCCCCTCTCTCTGCCAGAGCTGCAAGTAGCAGATCTGCTCTCTTCCCCTAAATCAGCTGCTTCCCTGCCTTTTAACTCCTCTTCTAGCTGGAGCATTTCCTACAGGTGTGGCAGGGCAGGCCTAGATGGGCCCAGAGCAGTTCCTTAACCCTTTGTTGCCCAGCGTGCGGTTTGCACACCCCATCACACAGACACACATTAGTTCTGCTTACCAAAGCTGCGAAGTGTGCTTCCAGCTGCAGTGTAGATGCACTCTTTGTTAACAAGCTGGTACAAGAAGTAAATAGCACAATCCTTTAATGGATTTAAGAGAGCTATTGAGGATAGGGGATTGGATTTGCACTAATAACCACATGGTTGGATCCTTGATCAGTTAACTTCAGTTGGAGCACTGTGTAGGCACAGGGCTTGACTTTGATTTTTTGCAAGACCAGGGATTTGGGGAGTAAATATTTAAATTGAACCAGAGTATGGGCTACTGTACATATGGGGAAAGATCATCTGAAAGGCAGATATCTAATGGTAGGGAAATGCTTGGAAATCAGTATTTCCAAATGAGAACTGAGAATAATAGTAGATGGCAAAGGTTCTTTAGTATCTCTTCACATGCAGTTTAAAGAATATTAAATCACTAGGAGCCCACTCAAAATGTTAAATAAACATGTAGCGAGGAGCAGCCTTTGAGGCCTGCAGATCCATGGGACCCACCCCTCAATGATTGTTTGAGGACTCCTGACCCGTTTGCTTCTGCAGCTACCTGTGAAGCTATTGACTGTGTGAGAGCCACAGCAAGCGTCATCCCACTAAACCATTGGTTGCTAACATCACTGAGCCAACTTGATCCTCCCCTGAGCTGCCATTACAGACTCTAATGAGCAGAGAGCAGGAGCAAAGCAGCTCAGTGGAGGAACCACCACAGGCAGCTTGCCCAAGAAGCCATGCACAGACAGCTCCACTGACAGCAAAAGGTCAGTGGCCTTGAATATCAACCTCATCCCTTCTTGACTTGCCAGGAGACCAGTGTGGAGGAAAATCCTGTGAAGAAAACTGGACTTGCATGGCAAAGGAAAGAGCCTTTAAGTAACAGAGCTAGAGTACGGGGCAAAGGAAAGAAAGTAAAATTTGTAAAATGAGAATAATAGCACTTCCCTACTTCAGGGGTGTTATTTATGAGTATAATTTCATTAGTCTTGCATGGCATTCAGGTATTGTCAATGTGAGCACTATAGAAAAGTGAGAGAATAGATGGGGAGAAAATAGAAGAGGGGGAAATGACTGAGCAAGAGGTAAAGTGGAGTGAAGATGGGGAGATCTAGGAAGGAAAGAGCAGAAAATAGTATACAAGTTAGAAATGACATGGTGGTAAAACTGTATCAGAAGGAAAGAAGAGGGAATGGAGATATGAAAGTGGGGAGGTAGAGAAAAAGAAGGGACTAAAGATAAGGAAAAATACAGAGGAAACAAATGCAACTTTGAGCTTATTAAATTGTATTTCGTTTATCTGCATTCCTACATTTATTTTCTATAGGAGAATGGGCCATTGCATTGCAATGCAAGAT
The DNA here is from genome assembly GCF_965152235.1 of Eretmochelys imbricata. Lineage (NCBI taxonomy): Eukaryota > Metazoa > Chordata > Testudines > Cheloniidae > Eretmochelys > Eretmochelys imbricata. The sequence goes on along the minus strand of NC_135572.1, from coordinate 177,255,542 downwards.
CACCTTGTACTGATTTTTGTGCCAATAGGAAAAAAGCCAGCAGCATCACCATGAAGCAATGTCGTGATGTGAAGCCATAAACATTGTGTGATGGCACAAGGTATTGTACCACACCTTGAGGTCTCCTACAACTAACCTTGCTGCCCCGCCCCAAAATATTAAAGCCATTCCAGACCAAGAGTGCATGGGCTAACAGGGCACAGATGTGACAAATCCACTTTTGGGGGACTGAGATGCTATATATAAGCAGCTTTTTTCTTCTGCTGGATAATTGGTATGGATCTGAATAGCCATGTCATGTTCTCATGTGAATTCAGTGTAGCAACCATATTAAAAAAAACCCAGTGCATCTTGAGGGCCAGGGGCAGTGAGCAGAAGAGTGCATTAATTTTGCATCTGCATTGAGAGGTGTATTTCAAGACAGTTAAAAGTTTGGAAAGACAAATCTCCTTTATCCCTTCCTCAGTGGTTGCACAAATGGGTTAATTAACAATAAGTCACACTAATGCAGAGCACAAGATATTCTTCCAGCTTACGTTTCTATATGAAAAAATAATAAAATATTAAACCTGCAGGAATGAAAGATACAAGGTTCATAATTATTCTAATGAGAATGGCTGTCTTGCAGAAAATGCTGTTTCCTAAATCTAAGTTCTTATAAATAACTATTTTAACATATAAATCCTGAAAAATACCTCTCCTTCCTATTGATCTAGAGAAGTAAAGATCTGGAGGAAAGAATGAGGCAATGGGTGTCTCCAGGATGACTTGTACAACAAGCTGTAACTCTGTAATGTACTGTATTTACCCAAAATAAATATTACAAACATACAAAATTTCTCAAGATACCTGAAAGGAAGGTACCCACCTTATGGGTTAACTGCCTTCATAATATTTCTTCTGTATTCAGCATGTGTGATATAGAGATTTGCCAAAGAATCACCAGACATTTTGGTTTAAATTTTTTTACCAAAAATAACTTCAGAAATGTGCTTAATTTCATAATTCAGTTTAGGGGTTTAAGACACTGGCTGCTGGTTTTTAAAAGTTGGTTTTTGCATACTGTGTCCCTATGGGTGCATCAAAAGTATTGAAAATCCCATAAAATACAATCCACAATAACAGACAGTAGAAAGCTTCAGAAAAATCCCGAACAATGCATTATGTTGGTGATAGCAAATGCAAATTATTTCTACTAGGTAAATTCTGTGGTTTGTAGTAATGTGCAAGAAGTTAGACAAATATTTTTCAGAATTTTTCACCAATCCATCAGTTAGGCCTCAATGTTCCCCTCCTTTAAAAGAAAAGGGCCAAGAATACACAAACATCAGTGCCCTATTCAGTGCAGTCTGTGTAAGTTTCTCTCTTCTCCCCCTCCCCCAACAATTCTGTTATCTACTGCTTTGTGGGTTACAGAGAGAGGGAAAGAGGTTTTAGGGGCATTACTGAACGCTAAATAATACTCTACCACATTCACCTCTTAGTTCATCTTCGAATAGGGTAAGTGGCCAAATCCTCATAGGGTTGCCAACCCTCCTGGATTGGCCATGAGTCTCCTAGAATGGGCATTGATCTCCCAGTGGCTACTGAAACCAATCCAGGAGATCTAGACCCCTAAAAGTCCAGTAGGCAGCGCAGCAGGGCTAAGGCAGGCTCCCTAGCTGCCCTGGCTCCACACGACTCCCAGAAGTGGCCAGCAAGTCCCTCTAGCTCCTAGGCACAGGGGAGGCCAGGGGGTCTCTGCATGCTGCCCCTGCCCCAAGTGCTGACTCTGCAGCTCCAGTGCCTGCAGGCAGAGGCAGCACGCAGACCTGCCTGGCCACCCTTAAACCTAGGAGCCGGACATGCTGGCCGCTTCCTGGGAACTGCCCAAGGTACGCGCTGTCCAGCTGGAGCCACCACCCCAACCCCCTGTTCTAGCCCTGAGCCCCCCCTGCACCCCAACTCCCTGCCCCAGCCCTGAGCCCCCTCTCCCACCCAAACTCCCTCCCAGAGCCCTCAGCCTGCACCCCTCCCACACCCCAACACCTTGCGCCAGGCTCAGCCAGGAGCCCCCTCCCACACTCCGAGCCCCTCGGACCCAGCCCAGAGTCCGCATCCCCTCCCATACCCTAACCCCATGCCCTAGCCCGGTAAAAGTGAGTGAGGGTGGGGGAGAGTGAGTGATGGCGGGAGGGGGATGGAGTGAGTGGGGGTGGGGCCTCAGAGAAGGGGTAGGGCAAGGCCTTGGGGAAGGGGCTGGGCAAGGGCAGGGAAAGGGGGTTTGGGTTTGTGCAATTAGACAATTGACAGCCCTATCACATTCTCTATCCCAAAAAGGGAGGGGTTGGCAATGCTTCTCTTCTTAACTAGTATGCTCTTCTTTTTAATGGTCTCCCAAAATCCTCCCTCTCTCAACTTTAGGATCACCTGTCTCATGTCCTAGGTCACAGTCACTAGCTTAACTATGTTTTTTCTGAATACCACCCAAGATAGCTTTCCTGCCTTTACAGACTCCATTGACTTTCTCCATTCTAACAATGACCTATTTTCCACCTCACGCCTGTGTTTTTGGCCTGCTCTCTCCCCTATGACTCTCCCAAATTGGCAGTCATTCTCTCGCTTGTTCCACGTCATCTCTGTGGAATCATAGAATCATAGAATATCAGGGTTGGAAGGGACCCTTGAAGGTCATCTAGTCCAACCCCCTGCTCGAAGCAGGACCAATCCCCAGTTAAATCATCCCAGCCAGGGCTTTGTCAAGCCTGACCTTAAAAACTTCCAAGGAAGGAGATTCCACCACCTCCCTAGGCAATGCATTCCAGTGTTTCACCACCCTCTTAGTGAAAAAGTTTTTCCTAATATCCAATCTAAACCTCCCCCAATCCTGCCCCTCCCCCGCAAAACCTCTGAGTCACTACAGATCTTAAGTAGATCACTGGGCCAAAGTCATTGTTGTCTTGCATCTTTGGAGTCATTTGCACCAGTGTAAAGAGGGTGCAGAATGCTTAGCAATCAGAAGGGCAGTGTTTCACAGTCCCTTTGCACTGGTATAAATGACTCCCCAAGGTACAGGACGCTGACTCTAGTTGTCTCCATACAGGGCTTTTGTAGTACTGTATGTGAAGGATACTACAAAAAATTGGCATTGCATTTTTCTTGTTCATCTCACTGTCTTTTTCTTTTAACTTGCCTGCTTATGACAAGAGAGGGCCATTCAGATCCATTCTGTATTTTTATATTCACCTTTTGGAAATGGGAAAATCTAATATTCAGAGCTATAGAACAGTAAACATTACAGACTCTAATGAGATTTAAAAGTTTCTATATTTTGGTTTACCATTCCAGACTCAGGGACAAGATGGGTTAGATAATATCTTTTATTGGACCAACTTCTGCTGGTGAGAGAGACAAGCTTTCAGGCTACACAGAGCTCTTCCTCAGGTTTGGGAAATGTACTGAGTGTCACAGCTAAATACAAGGTCGAACAGATAGTTTAACATATTCTGAGGGACCCTTCAAGGTGAAGTTGCCCATTAACACCCCTGTAGACATATGACCACGGTTTTTAGTGTTTAGCAAAGTTATGAGTTTAAGCTCCCAGGCTTGTCTTGGAAGTGTTGTCAGCTTTCCTTTGAGGACTGATAGATCAGACGTAGAGTGATTGCTTTGTGAAAAGTGTTCACCCACAGACGCTGGATTTCTGGTTTATTACTATAATCTGTAATCCACTAGTGCCACCCGCTTTTGTCCTATGATGACTGCAGGGGTGTTATCAGGCCACTTCACCTTGAATGGTCCCTTAGGATAAATGCGAACACTCTGAGTACCTTTCCCAAACCTGAAGAAGAGCTCTGTGTAGCTCAAAAGCTTGTCTCTCACCAACAGAAGAAGTTGGTCCAATAAAAGATATTCCCTCACCCACCTTGTTTCTCTAATATCCTGGAACTGACACAGCTACAACAACACTGCATACCTCCCACACCCACACCGTCTCTGAGCTGATTATAGTGGCAAAGTAAAAGTCAAAGGAGATAAATAGTATGTGACAATAAGAGAATTGTAGGCAACTTTTAGTCAATTTCCTGGGCTGCACTTGGAGGTTACTAGCCATGGGATATAATGGTTTCTCTACACAATTACAGGTGAATTCACATTTATCTTTCAGTAAATATATGCAACCCTTAAATGGTAAAATTAGGGCTTACCTTAGATCAGTGTTGGACACATCTCTGAAAATCTTTCTGTTTATTGGCCCAGAATCTTGCAATCCTAGGAAGCCACAGTATTTCCTTTTTGCTATAGTAATCTCATTTCTGGAAACAATCATAATTTGGCAGTTGTAAGTTTTATTTAATTAGTAATTTATGACCTCTAATTTTCTCAAAGTACTTCACTCAGGCTGGAACTGCAAATTATATTATGCCAAAACCTGATCTCTGTTGCAGTATATGTAAAATGACTAAAATTATACATATTTAAGACATCTATTCTTCTACCAAGTGTTTATTAATAAAGGTTTCCTTGTAAGTAAAGTACTAACATAAATTAGAACATAGCAGATTTAATCATTTGAGGTTATTTTATTATACCTATTAGATAATCATTATACTATATTTCATCAATTGATATACAAGTGTGGTGTGTTTGTTTGTTTTCTTGTTTTTTTGTTTTTTTTCCCAAACAATAGCTGCATTCCATATCAGCTATGTATCTGAAATTACTGCATTTGCAGGCTTGGTAAAGAGGACTTCATAAATAATATCTCTTAAAAGTTCATTTTTTATCTTCCTTCCCAGCAACTGTTTGCAAGTTGCTTTGGGCTGTACATATACCCAAACTTGAATATGTGGAAACCTTTAAACCACATCACAGAGCAAATATTATTCCAGTTGTTTAAACACTTTTTTTATGTCATGTTTCCCTTCATTTTGTTCTGCTTTAAGTGTCCTAACATTGCACCAGGTTTAAAGGCAAAAGTTAAAACCATACTAGTGGGTTTAACGTGTAGTCATAGTCTGCAGAATACACACACACAAAAGCATTTGTCATTATGCTTGCGGAATAAAGGAAGTTGGTAAGCAGTAAGCTACTAGCACACAGGTCTGAAAAAAAAACACTAACAAATTTACACAATACTAGACTACTGTATTATTTGTCAGCACCATTGTCATGTTGTCCAAAGAGCTGTATTTCATTTGTACTTCCAAGTGTCCTGCAGTGAGAAACCTACATTTGACTCATGAGGTCTGCAAAAATAACACCAACTCTATCCGTATTAGCACTTTGTACTCCCTGGGCTAATTCACCACAGCCCTACTCCAACTTTATCCCATTTGATTTCAGTAGTATTAGGCCATGTCTACATTACATAATTCTGTTGACCTATCTTATGTTGGCATGCAGCCACCGCAGTTATTAATCACTTGTGTGTGTGCGTACTTTGTTCCTTGTGTTGGTGGTGCATGTCCTAACCAGGAACACTTGTACTGATTGTAGTGTCAGTGTGGGGCATTGTGGGATGGCTCCCGGCAGCCTGTAACAGTTGATGTAAGCAATGCAGTGTTTACACTGACACCCCATCGACCAAATTACATCAACTTTGCCTCTATACCACTCAGGGAGGTGGTGTTAATAAATCGGCATCGAGAGGCACTTACAGCAGCAGGAGCCAAATGTAAGTGAAGACACTGCCACAGTTAGGTCGTCACAAGGCAGCTTTCATCGACCCAGCCCTGTAGTGTAGACCAGGCCTTAGACTGGCATAAGAGGAATCAATGCAGTGATGAATCAGGCTCTGTTTCTAGCAACATACATCAGTTAATCTGCTAGATACTTTATTAAGAGACCTTGATTATTCCCTTATGCTGTGTGATAAAGCGGGGGGGGGGGAGGAGTCAAAAGGAAAAGTAATGTCCCAGTGGCTACATAAGAAGAATGAGTGCAGGTTTGTGACCTGCCCCTAATTCCCCGTTTCAGGAAAGCTCCTTTGTACTAACATTTTGCAATTTGGGCTCTGTGGGCTGGAGTGGGGATATACAGGTCTGTGTATGTACTGAGATGAGCAGGAAAGGAGTCACTTGTGGCATGAATCCTGGCAACAGTTTAAATACCATCTAAAGGACCAGTGAAAATGCACACTACTAAAAGAATCCTTTAATTTGTACTCCGTGATGTCTCCTGCTCTGAGGAGAGAGAAGGGGTTATAATGCAAATATGATGTTGGGAATTATTTGCAGACAGATGTCCAAGGCATAGAATTGAGAGTAAGTTGGATGGAAATGTCAGGGAAGTCAGCTTTTCTCATGGATCCTTAGGCTCCATGGAGTTAAGAGGTCTTCCTCTGATCTTCCCCACCCATATGGTTTATAGGATTTCCTGACTCTTCTTTCCACCTCCTTTCCAGCAAAATGCATAGTATTATTTAGCTCAAGTCTTTTTTTCTGGGGAAAAAAGTCACTTGTATATAATACTAGTGGCAAAAGATAGTTCTGGAGCAGCTGATGTTATATGTTTATTAAAACTTTACTTAGCTTGCCCTCACCTAGTTAAATTTCTTGCAGTCAGTTCTAACATGAATCTTTCTGCGGAAAGGTGGTCTTGTGGCTAAGGCACTGGATTAAGAGAGAGGAGAGCTGAGATCTATTCTCATATGTGCCATAGAACTCCTCTGTGGAGGTGAGGCGACACATTTAACCCCACTGCACCTCAGTTACCCCGTTTGGAAAATGAGACACTTGCATTCTTCCTGGGGCTATTGTGAGGCTAAAGTAATGTTTGCAAAGTACTTCAAGATGTTCAGATGAAAGGTGCTACATTGTTACTATAAGGGTAGATGGTGTATTTGGTTAATATACTAGCCCGCACTTCTGGAGATCTGACTTCAAATGTGAGCTCAGGGCACAAACAAAAATTAAGATGAGCTCAGCCTGGTCCCTACTAGATTTATTTTTTGTCCTTAGTACAATATCATTAACACATGGAAAGTGTTGGGCAACCTTAATAGGAAGTGCTTCGAGTCCCACTTTATTTTATTTATATATAAAGTGGGACAGGTAGCACTGCCTGTTAACACTTTCTATTATAAAACCCTGTTTTCAGTTGCTTTTAACATTGCTACATTTTAACCATTTGGGCTGAAATTTTCCATGTTGTCTGTCTGCCTCAGGCTGAATTAGTTTGGAAATTTTCAGCCAAAACCATTCAAACTTTTCCAAGAACAAAGCCAGGGAAAAATATATTATCTTGCCCAAACTAAAAAAATTCTGGCAACGTTTTCTTTGAGACTCAGCAGTTCTATAGACAAGGTTCTTTTACTTCCCAACCCTGATTCATTTTCAGATCAAGTTCACTGAATGAAGCAAGAGTTCTACGGCAACAATAGTATGTGGTCATGTAAATAAGTACTGTATCATAATATATGCACACAAAGGGCTGAATTAAGGGTATACAGACAACCTTTATTGTGACATTTCCTAACTTTTGAATACTTGCCTTTGCAGCCTTAATTGTCTTTTAATATGCTGGGGGCGGGGTGGGGGGGTGGAGTTTCTGAGTTATATATATATCTAGGTCAGACTAGATGATCTCTTCTGGCCTTAAAATCTGTGACTCTATTAATACATTTGCCACAATTTAGATAACTTTCAATCTGTTAACCTGTTAATCTCAGTCTGTTTTGGCAAGGTCTAAAACTGAGGTGTTCAGTAGAATATTGAGCAATATTCTTAGGTGGATTCATTGTAGATACTTTGATGTAACTGACAGAAGGATTTCTCACCTTGTATGCAAGGTTCCACACAAAACGATAGCTATGCATCCTAATCATGACCTGAACATCCCACACCTGCATCTCTTCCAAATAGCCAGTGACAACTAATTATGCTGCCAATTTGTGCCAAAGTTTTGATTGTTTTGTTACAAAGAGAGCTATTTACCAAGGACTAAGCTGATCCAGCCAAACTTATTTTCATTTGTGACTGAAGACAACAGCTGAATTCACGTGTCCAGAAGAGAGGCTATTTCATAAACCAAATATAGTACTTACCTCCTTGATAGCAGACAAGATTGCAGCCAGTAAATGTATTTCATGTCTATAGTTGCAAAACCAAAAACCACTATAGGAATGTGGTTGAAAAGAATGAAATAATTAAGATAAATGGAATGTCTTATTGCCTACAGCTGATAAATGAACTATGAGGGAAAATGGGCCAAGTGGGTGAACTCGTTAAAAATATATCATTGATGTAACTTTTGATATTATCTATGCTTACTGTAACTCATAATTTATGCTACCTTGACTCTGCAATATTTCCTTATTTATATATCTAGCACCTTCTCTTATTGCTCATGTCAGTAATTTTCTTCTTTTGTTTTAAGATGCTAATTTTTTTATTGAAGATAAATTGACTGTAACAAATGAAGTGTGAGCTGCTAAATTTTGCTTGTGGAACAAACTGAGTGCTTCAAAGCCCTTAATCTTGCAAACATTTAAGCATGAATTGAATTCTGTCCAGTGGGACTACTCCCATGTGTCAAGTTACTCATGTGCTTAAGTGTTTGTAGGACTGGATCATAACGTGCAGAAATGCACAATATCATCTGCGTTACCAAAATGCTTTTCCCACAGTGCCTAAATGTTACTCTTCTCAAAGGACAGTAGACAGCATGGATCAAAAGTCAGTGAGGTTGTATTTGGTAGAAGAATTTAGCCAAGTCTTTCTCCATTATACGTGTTTTAAACCAGCACTATTAATTCATACTGTTTATAGGCATTGCATTTACACTAAGGGCTTGTTCACATAGGATGTTACTGTGCAGCAAGCTGGTGGGATGTAGAATCATACCCTGGCTTACTGTGCAGTAATTTCCCATATAGACAAGCCCTAAGTTTAAAAGTGAGACAGGGACTGTCGCATACTATTTGTGCAACATCTAGCACAATGGGGTCCCAAACTTCTTGGGTTCTAGGTGTTAACATTTAAATTGTAGCAAACAATAATAAAATGTTAACCATTGGCCAATATTTTCAAAAATGACTAGTTACATTTTGTGTGCCCAGCATGAGGTGCCTTGAAAGGCCTGATATTCAAAGAGTGGATGCTCATCAATTTCTGAAAAACAGACCACAGCCCCTTAAGATGTCTCGGACTTGGCACCCCAAATCACCAGTGGCTTCTGAACATCTGGGCCAATCGTTTTAGTTGTTCCCTATATGAAAGAACCTCTCTGGCCTGCCACTGCTAGCTCTTGAGCTTGCAGTGCTGTAATCCTTTTAGAAGTGTGTACATTGTTATAAATGGGTCAGGACATTCTTTAAGCCAATACTTGCTCAATTCATGGGCTTGAAAGGGAAGTGGAAAGTGAAATCAGAATCTCTGAGACCAGAGATTCTCTCCCAGCAAATGATGAGACTTCTTTCTATTTTGAGTTTCCAACCCTATCAGGAGGAATCCTTGGGAATTAGGAATCCCTAGGATACCATTAACAACAGAGAATAGCAGCAGTTGCTGCAGCTAACATGGAGCTACAGGCTTTGCAGAAGGTGCTGGGAGGACTTCATTAAACTAAACAATGCAAGGTTTACTCTAAAAGACAGATGGGGCATCTGTGGAAATGATACAGTAATATATTTTAAATACCTGAGTCAATTCATTCAAAAAATACACATTGGCAGGAGGAGGGGAAGTAGTTTAATAATTTTAATGGCTATCACTTAAGAAAAGATTAAAGGTCTAATACATTAAAAAGAAAACTCTGCTGATGGTAATCAGTTTTGTGGCTTTTATGCATTTTTTTGTGCTGGAGGGGAGGGTGGAATGATGAGAATTAGAGAGATTCTTGCTTTCACAAAGGTGTTTTATTGCACATTGACAATTCTGGATTTAACTAGAAAATCCAATTGTTTCACGCTTTTTCCACAATCTGTTTTTTCCTATAATCAATCATGAGGTTACAGGATGCATTAAAATAAATTTGTGAACCACCATTCCTCTTCCTTTCTGTTGCCACTTGTCAGTGCTGATGCTGTCCTCTTCCTTCAATCTTTTTTGTTACAAAAAATAAGGACAAGAAAAATGTCTGAAAATAAATGAAGTGTTTTAAAGGTACTGCTAAAATATTGTCAAAATTATGATAAATCAGTTGAAATATTGGTGAATTTTTCATAAAGGAAGCACCAGTAACTCAAATGTTTTCATACATTTTGCAGATGGCTTCCTATTTTCTTGGTTTAATAGAGATTTCAGTAACAAAAGCGGTCTCCAAAAATGGTGGTTCTTGTTATTGTTTTGGACCAGCAATTGCTTTGTGATATTTAGCAAATAACCGCCAAAATCAAGAGCAATATTTTCATACCAGAGCAGAATGCAGAATAACTTTTTTATAAATATTCCCCATGCCACAATAAATATTGGTGTCAAGAAGTCATAATGTCCATAATCCTCACTTTACTACATCAGTGTGTCAGGTCTTTCTCACTTTCCTTTCCTCTGACCCGAAGTGTGGATTTTTATATCACTTTCTATACTTTGTTCTGGTTTCCTCAGGGGCAGCAGTCCTACTGGGCAGTACATAATCAGATTGACTAAAATTGCATCCTCTTTACCCCCCAAATTCAACACATTTCAAATTTACATCAGGTGCATGATAGGTAACAGCATGGGCTTTTCAAAAGTGCCCAACTTACTTAGGAGCACACATTGCTTTGGGTTCACCTTCTCCAGGAAAGAAGGTGTGGTCTTAACTTATTAGCTAACACATGCTAACTAACACAAGATAAATCCCTACTGAAGACACTGCAGTTTTAAAAGGTGTTAGCAGGTTGAGATAAAGACTATGGGGGGGGCTATTTTTAACTGTCAATCTGCTAATTTGTGTTAATTACCAGCTGCCTTTTCTTCATTCGTATTTTACCTCATGTTAATACTAGTTTGCAAATACAAGTTAAGAACACACCTGTGAGGGAAAATCTAGTAGGCCTAAACTTCTAGGCCTAAAACTTTGGTCAAGCTAACTGTGTATATGAAGCATAAGAAAAGAATGCGAAAAATTCCATTGAGGGGCAAATTGCAAACAGCACAGCTTAAGAAATGTAACCATAACTGCTAGAAGTTAGAAAAACCATTAACCGCAAAGAAAAACACCTGTTGATAACAGGAAAAGCTTGTTTTTGCTAAACTCCAAATAAGGCAAAGCTACTGTTGAAGCTTGCACTGTATGCCAAATAAGGAAAACGCTGTTGAAGGAAGTGGGTTTGGCAAATTGTGGTTTTCAGCAATATAAGCTCCTGTATTTCCGTTTACACCAGAGCAGCTCCGGCGGACTCTCCCTGTATGCACATGCTTGAATAAAGCTGGCTTCAGGCTTGTTCTGAACCAAACACAACGCATGGTGATTTTTCCATGACACACCTTTATTCTTAGTTAAAGGCAAGGCCTTTGACTTTCAGTGGAACTTGTGCTCCTAAGTGATATAGGCTCTTTTGAAAATTCCCCAGCAATGTTGGTTATAATGTAGATGAAAACAACTAACTAACTAAATAAATACATTGATTTCTTCAGCAGATTTGTATAGCCTTTCCTTGTGGGATGGGCTGAGTGCAGCTATCACTAATTAAATGCTTTACATAACATATGCAAATTCATACACGTTAACATGTAATATTCACAGAATCTGAATAATCAAAATTGCATATAAATATCCAAGACTCCAAGGTGTGGGCTCTTCCATATCTCCCCAAAACAGAGCTCACAATCTATGGGCTAGATTTGGTAAATAGATTCACCTGGACAGACCCCTGAACTTGCGAAGATCCCACTGATTTCAATGGGAGGTGCAATGGCCTACCCATGCAGATCCCTTTGCAGGATCTAACTCACCACACAGAATGTGTTGCAGGATTGGAGCTTAAATACAGTATCCGCATCTGTAGAGTCCTGCAAATCTGTGGATATCTGCTTTATATCTGTCGACCATGTTTGCGGTTGGGATGGCGATAAAAAATTTGTATCCACGCAGGGCCCTAAGCACTTGGGATTGACAGCTGAGAACAAATGAAATATGTATTTTGAAGGATGCTGGTGCCAATGTAACCAAACTAAGCATAAAAGGCAACACACATGTATTCAAGAGCTTGATGCTGTAGCCCTTACTCACATGACTAATCCTTGTCAGGGTTTGCAGGAACGAGCCTCAAGTTTGTAAGTGTCAGCATTTGATGACATTTGGCTTTTTGCTTATAAAGTTGTTCTGCTGACAGATAACCGAGGAATAGTGATGTGTATAGGGAGCTCTATTGATGGATGTAGTGAGACAGTGCCATTATAGATTGATGTCATTGCTATATGGTGGCCATTTTCTGTGGCATTTGTTCTCTGCCTCACATCCTGGGGCTTGTTTCTTTTTGTTGCTTTAGTTGCTTTTCATGAGCACAATATAAAGCGGTGAACAAATGTAAAATATTTGAACAAATATGGCTGTATAAGGTACTTAACTTTTTCCGGTTTATCTCACATCACTGTACAGTTATAATTGCCTTTTTACCTGCATACAGTGAAATCATTCAGAGTCTGACCACATATAATCTATAAAGTGCAGAACATGTAAATATTTATCAAACATAGCGTTCAGTGCAAAAACCGCATTAAACTTTATCAAATCCAATTTCATTTTAAAAAATACTAAGCCAGCATATTGAACTGATTTCTGGCACAACTGTAAGATGTTTTCCCCATTTACTGTCATTTTAATTCATTATATTAGTAGGCTATTTTTAAAAGAGCCCATTTATTTTGTACACTGCAGTTCGATAGATTAACATTTGGAAAACTAAAGATGGATTTACAGGAAACATAAGGAAAGTAGAAAAGAGTAGTGACTTGAGTTATCGTATCATATAATATATTGCAAGATCGGTATCATGCCATGTATTCTGCAGTGGAATTATTTTGTGTCATAATATCTTGTTTGCTGATGTATCCTGAGTAGAGCTGGCTGAAACGCAGGTTTTTCAGTTCATGAGAGATTTAACAATTTGGTTTCACTCCAATTCAGACGAAAACCAATTGTTTTGAAATTTCTAAGGAACCAGAAATCCTGTGGGGAAAGAGGGAATTGTTTCAGAAACACTGACACATGGTATTTCTAAAACAAAATGCACTTCTGGGGCCATCAGCTGCTGACTGGAATTGACATTGTCACGGTTCTCAGGGGTTCCAGGCTCCCAGTTCCATATCCAGGAGCATAGAAACCCTGAGACACCTCCCTCCCCTGGTTTTCTGGAATCCTTGCTTTGGAGCTGGAGCCATGTCCCAGCTAAAGTCAGAGTTCTCAGGGCTTCCAAGCTTCCAGCTCCACAGCTGGGAGTTTGGAACCCCTGGCATGGTCTGGCTGCCCCAGCCAGACCCAAGAGACCTGGGCTTCCCAGCGACCTGGCAGAGAACCAGGAAATTTTATTCTACCAGAAAATTTCTAACCAGCTCAAATCATGAGGATGATCTCATGCCAGGGCTCAATTCGATTAATAACCTTTACAGAATATGGTGTGAGCTAGTGGATAGATGACTGGACTGGTTATCACAAGACTCCGATTATGTTCCTGGCTCTGCCACTGACCTGTTGTGTTAACTTGGATAAGTCCCTTCCCCTCTCTGTGCGTTTACCTTCCACCCTTTGTTCTTCTTGTCTATTTAGATTGTAGGCTCTTTGGGGCAGGTATCGTCTTCCTTGTCATTGTTATAAGACAATCAGAGTAAAATGTAGCATAAGTTACATCTTTATTACTATAATTTTATTTGAACAAAATATCTGAAATAAAAATTCTGTTTGATTTATAAGGAAAAAAGGAGTTGCTAGAAAATATTAGGCCATGTTTACCACACAAAGTTTGGTTGACATAAGTTATGTTGGTGTATCACTACCCCAGTTAATGCATTGTGCGTGCACATGTATACTTGGCTCTGTGGGTCAGTGGTGTATTTACTCACCAGGAGTGCTTGTGTTGATGCACAGCATGGTGCACCATGGGTAGGTACCCCAGTGTGCAGCTTACCAACATCTGGTGCACTTTCTTTTAGGAAATTTTGATAAAGCATAGTGGGCAGAAATAAGTCAGGCAGGAGTGACTGGGAGCATGGGCATCATGCAACTCCCATCATGCAACTTTCTTCATCCCATAATTGTACCATATCCTATCATTTTTGTGCCTCACTTTAGAATCCCACAAATGAGGTGGCATTTTTCGCTGTCCACCATCACTGACAGAAGCATGGAGCCCACCTAGCTCTGCACTATTGTCATGAGCATTGCAAACACAGGCCCACTGATCCCCCAGTATTTGCAGAGCTACAGGAAGAAATGCAGCAATGGAGACATGATGATTTTGTGGAGGACAGTTTGCTGTTGGACATAAGGAAAAACCAATTCAAGATTGGTGGTGGTATCCAAGGAGTAGCTGCAGATGGTGAAGTGCTGATTCTGGGCCTGAGAAATGAGCACTTAGTGGGATCGCATCGTCATGCAGGTTTGGGCCAATGAGCAGCAGCCATATTCCTGGATCTGTGTGCTGAGCTCACCCCAGCCCTTCAGTGCAAGGATGTCAGCATGAGAGTTGCTCTGACAGCTGAGAAGTGAGTGGCAATTGCCATCTAGAGGCTTATAGCTTCAGATTGCAGCTGGTCCGTGGGAAATCATTTTGGAACTGGAAAATCCCTCAGTGGGGGCCATTGTCATGCAAGTGTGCAGGGCCATTAATAGCGTCCTGCAACGCAGGACTGTGACTCTCGGCAATGTACAGGACGTAGTGGATGGATTTGCAGCAGTGGGGTTCCTGAACTGCAGTGGGGTAATAGAGGGCACGCAGATCCCTGTTTTGGCACCGGTCCATCTTGTCACAGAGTACATCAACAGAAAGGGACTCTTTTCTATGCTTATGCAAGTGCTGATAGATCACCTGAGATGCATCACCTATATCAGTGTTGGCTATCCAGGGAATGTGCATGCTGCATGCATCTTTAAGAACACAGGACTGTTCAGAAAGCTACAAGCAGGGCCATTCTTTCCTGACTGATGGATTACCATTGGTGATGGTGAAATGCCAATAGTGATCCTGGGGGACGCAACCTAAACCTTACTCCCCTGGCTCAAGAAGCTATACACCGGACACCTCAACAACACTAAGGAAAGATTCTGTAACAGTCTTGGGCTTCATTAAATAAGAAACCAGTGAATGAGAAAGGAATAAAACTTTAATAAAACAAACTGAAGTGTGTCTCTGGTGAACTGCTGCACAAAGCTATGCGTTGTTCACAACCCACGCTTCCAGGACACATCTCCAAATTCCTATGTTCATAATACTGTCCCTTATGAAGGAACATCTCTAAACTATAATCTTCTACAATCCCCATGCCATGGAGTAAGAACGCTCTTACACCTCTGGACAGGCTACTCAGGTCTTGGGGCTTGGCACTGGGTGTTCGGTTAGGGAATGTCTACACTGCAATTAGACATCCGTGGCTGGCCCATGCCTGCTGACCTAGGCTCGTGGGGCTTGGGCTAAGGGGCTGTTTAATTGTGGTGTAGATGTTCAGGCTTGGGCTTCAGCCTGAGTTCTGAGACTCTCCGCCTTGCAGGATCCTAGAGCCCGGGACAGCTCAAGCCCGAATGTCTACACTGCAATTAAACAGCCCCGTAGCCTTAGCCCTGCAAGCCTGAGTCAGCTGACAGGGGTCAGGTGTGGGTTTTTAACTGCAGTGTAGACATTCCCTCAGGGCTTATCTACAGCTTTATACCCCTCTAAAGACTGATCTCAGTGAGTTGAGTTTACAGTAAAACTGAAATGTCTGGTCCTTGCTGTGTTTTTTACCTTGGGCTGACTCATGCATATTAATTACCACATGGTAAAAAACACACTTTTTTTAGCAGTGAGTCACAATTCTTCCCAGAGCTACTCCTGGGTTGGGGCAGTTCATGCACCAAGTCTTGCTCAAGGCTGTGCTTACAATCAAGCTCTAAATCTCCACACCTCTCCTTTTATTACTGTCTTTGGGCAGGAATGACATGCCCAAAGACAGTTATAAAAGGTTTTTACAACTACCATTTGCAGTAACAACTTTAGATGGATTGCACGCAGAAATACCTAAATTTCTCATGAGTGCTAAAATGAATGCAGCATTAATCAGAACCATCACAATGAATGTAAAGCATATTATAAAGACAGGATACATAATGTTACTAATATAAATTGTAAAGATGATTGTCTGCTTACACTCTGCTACAACGCTTTCTTACGCGATGGCTGCAGTGTGGCTACTAGTTTTGTTATAGGTCAAAAAATGTAATAGTTACCTCAGCAAGTGCAAGCAGCATGAGGAACTGTCAAGTGTTTAACGACAATCCAAAAGTCGCACACTGATGCAAAATAAATACTGGTATAATTTAACAGGCAATGTAAGGTCACCCTCCACCATTAAAAGATTCAGAATCAAGTTGGAACAGTTAATCTCTGCAAAAGACAATTTGACAATTACAGATTTAGGTTTCAATTTTTCAGAATGTTTGTAATTTTTCATTCACGTATCACCTCCTTTGACCTTTAAGGTAGCATGGGTCTTTGTCTGTACACGACAGGTGCAAATCTATGAGACGGTAAATGAAGTTTTTGGATTCGCTAGGCTCAATTTCTATGGGTGTTTCGAACCTGTATTGAAGTTATGTTCATCTGGTCTTGGAGGAAAAGGGCAATGTCCGAGTGACCAACTCTCAAAGAAGATAGAGACAGTGACAGTAGACAAGCTAACGGGTATATGTGGCAGGGTGCTGCTGGAGAAGCCCTTAATCAGCTCCTGCCGCTCAAGCCCCAATCAGGAAAAATGGATAGGGGCTAGGTGAACTGCCCTATGTTTGTCTGCTAACTGACCACACCTGCCAGCCTCATTAGCAGGAGCTATAAGGCTTGAAGGAAGTGAGAGAAATGGGGGTGGAGACTAGGAGTGGGAGGTCAGGCTCCGAGGGAGCCGGAGCCGCAGCCGGAGCCTCCGAGTCTGTTGCTGACCAGGCCTGTGGTAGGCCAAGCAGAAGCAAAAACCAATATGTAGTTGGAAACTGGTGTTGGGAAACTGATCACAAATAAAGAACATGGGTGTTGCACCAGACTGAAGTGTCCCTGATTCACAGAGGAGAGCGGCCAAGGGGCTGACTCCGGAGCGGCACTGTGGGTTCCCCTTTGCAGTATGATACCTTGTCAGCTATTAATCCTGGAGGACATTGAGTGAAAAATGAAAAAAGGAAGCACTGGGAAAAGATAGTCAAAGCATTGACACATCTATCATTCCAGCTGAAAGAGACACAGACTAAGAACAAGTGACCATGCATCAGTGACCCAAGGAATTATTTTGTATAGTTATACAAGGGAAGCAGAGAAGTCAAATCCACATTCTTTGTGAAAACAACTTTTTATAAGGGACAAGGTTTCCAGGCCCACTGTATTTGTTGCCATGATAAATACACTTACATTAAAAAAAAATTGTAAACCACACGCACACAAAAATCACATTTAAATAACAATTCAGATATTACCAAGAGCTTACAAAGTTCAAACCTACATTTCATCCTCCATGTCTTTTGTGAGGTCTACAGGTAAAAAGCAGTACAGAAAAAATTATGTAAGTGGACTTTCTCCTGGTCCCACAGACTATTTAATGACTTTTAGATTATAAACTCTTCTGGGGCAGACACTTTTCTCTTTGCACGGTGCACACTGAAGCTTTTAAGTGTAAGACCCGCCATAAAGAATAGAACTCAGATCCCCTGGCTCCCAGTCTAGCCTGCTACCCGCTAGACAGCTCTATCTCCCCTGCTCTTAAAATAGAGAGAAGGTCCAAAAACTGGCAGGCAGAATTGGAGAAACAAAGACGCAGAAGCCCTGAGCCATAATCTAGTATATTTTACTCCTCATTCTCACTAGTCCCATATTGACTTTTTTCTCCTCGTCCCCTCCCAAAAATTAATATCTGTAATATGAATACACAAACAAAAAACTTAATGCTATCTTTCCAAGGAGAGGACATATTCCACTGAGCATCAAAAAGCACAGTGGATACAATCCATGCAACCTCATTTCTACACCTCCTTAAAGACTCTGCTGTGCTACGCTAGGTCATATTACTTGTTCTGTCCCATTGTTAACAATAGAATGGAGAGACACACAAAGCAAGTTCATTTTCGGGCCTGGTCTGCACCAGAAAATGAGGTCAGTTTAACCACATAGGGCAGGGATGTGAAAATCCATACCCCTGACTGATGCAGTTAAGCTGATCGTATTCCCCATGTAGACAGCACTAGGTCAGTGGAAGAATTCTTCATCGACCTAGCTACTGCCTCTTGGGGAGGTGGATTACCTATGCTGACAAAAGAATCCCTCCCATCATCGTAGGTAGTGTCTACACTAAAATGCTACAGCAACACAGCTGTGCTGCTGTAGCGCTTTAAGTATAGACTAGCCCTCAGAGAATGGATACTCTGTGTTAGAATTGAACAATAGGAAACACAAGCAGAATTAGCATTTTAATGGGAAACAATAAGAGTCTGAAAGTTTCCTTAATTTGGCTATCCAGCACCATCTAAAAACTGCCTGCTTGAGAGAAAGCGAGAGAGCATTATACACAGATGTATAAGAAATTCAGCTTGTGTTTTAATAAGGGATAAACTGAAGTACTCAATGCAGCTGACCTTGCTTCAGACACATTTTCCTGATGCAAAATGCTGTAGTTTCAGACCCACTTTCACACATTCCATGAATAGATGTCATTACTCATTACCACTTTTATCATTGTAAGTGTTAAAACAATGAGGCGATAACAAGGGAGAAGGACAAAATAGGCTTTAAAGACCTTCTTTAAAAAGTATGTTATATAGGGTATTATGTGGCAGCTTGTTAGAAAGGAGGAAAAAGTAGCACAGGCTGGATCCTGAAAACTCTTCCTCACAGGAGCTGTCCTATTGGAATCCGAACTTCTCACTCTCTTATTCCTTTCCAAAACTTGGCGTAAGACACAGTGCCAGGGTTGAAGAGATAATGGACTGGATTCTGTGCCATTGACTTCAATGGGAGCTTTGCCACTGACTCCAGAAGGCGGGGGAGACAGAGGATCAAGCCCAGCATGTGCATCGTTACTGCTGTTTTGAAGTTGAATCAATACAATTTTTATTAGAACAATGAGGTACCTGGTGAGACATTCCAGAGACAATTTCCATATCTATTTGTAGCAAACCATCTACGGGTAGCTAGTGTGAAAAGAAAGGACCACATAGACTGGGGTGTGGAGATGGGTGAACGTCTGACATGCCAAATTATGGAGACTGAATTTAACTCATTATGGTCACCACTCATTAGCTTTGAAGAGAAAGTGTACGAATAGTTGAACTGTGGTCACAGGTGACGGTGAGGGTAAAAGTATTTGAGGATCTTTGGTCTCGTACTGCTTGCCCTATGTTGTGGATTGGCAGGGTACATTCTGAAACTCTTTAATCATTTTCTTTTTTAATAGAAAACTGGCAGTTCACAAATACTGAATTTTGCTATTTGCAAAGAAGCCGGCTTTTTGATAAATTGTATCAGTCAAAAGAACTCTGTCATCTAGCCAATTTCAGATTCAGATGAATAAGACTGGCAATTATTTGAACAATTTTGAAAGCAAGATATTCAGACCTAATAGTATGCTTCCTTTTGATAACCAATTCCTGCTCTATCTTTGTATTTGCAACACCATCCTCTATACAAATGACAATGCCGTGGCTTTTTATATGGATTTTTCTCATTTGATAAAACTGATTATCAGACACAACACCAAAACAAAATTAATCTGACAGTTACCTTCGGAGACTGCTCCATTGTGACCAGCATCACAATCAGAGGAAATGGAGAGCTTAGGCAATTTTACTATACTTCTCCAATCTATTGTATATGTGGGGAGGTGACAGCTAATTGATTCCAGTGTCCATTGAACCAAGTGGTGCTAAAGTTGGAGAACTGTGCTGTGTGACATCAAGGACTGGATCCTATTCCCATCAAAGTCAATGGCAGAACTTCTATTGACTTCAATGGGGGCAGAGGCTTAGGCCATAGCATTGCATTTTCTCTTATACGCCTGTTTATAGCCTAGAATCAGCATGGCACTTAACTTCTTTGCTTTAACTAACAATGGGATTATTCATGTGGTTAAGTGCTTTGCTGAATCAGGACCCATTAGGGGGGTTAAATGTTGGAATAACGTGAGATGAAATACAAACTAGAACATGATGCCACATGTGTGTTTCAAAATGCTTCCTTGAAGAAACATGGATATTGCATGTCCTCTTTCGATGTATCACATTAACCTTTGTACATTTTACAACACGAAGTCAAATGAATTTGCTGCTGCAAGGGCAAAACAGAGAGATATGTTGTCTGATGGTGAAGACAGTTTGATTTCCATAGACTGCTCATAGATTCATATATTTAAAAAGCCAGAAGGGATCATTATGATCATTTATTCTTATGGCCGGCATAACACAGGCCACAGAATCTCACCCAGTAACTTCTGCATCAAGCCCATAACTTCTGTTTGAGTGAGAGTGTATATTGCATGGCTCATCTACACCACAAATTAAGGTGTAACTGTAGCACTGACAGGCATACCTCACTTTAATCTAGTTTGGGCAGGTAGCAATAGCAGTGAAGACAGCACTGACTTCAGCTTAGGCTAGCCACCCCACTGTAAGCCCAGTGGGGACCTGGATACATAGGACAATCTCATCATACTTTGCGGTCTAGACATTCCCTTTGAAATATACTGATCATATAAGTGTAAATATGTAAACAGGCCTAGAATAAGTTTGATCATTTTTCCTAAATTCTTTAACTCTACAGGGATGGGATAGATTTTTTTTTCTTAAAAGAAAAACTGCACCTGGATTTTTTTTATTTTTTTTTTTTAATCCTCATGAATGGCTCCAAATCATCATCCCTGGGGCATTTGCTCTGAGAACAGGTACAGCGTGGATGGCATTCACTCCTTGGCTATTCTCTAGAAGGGTGATAGTTTGTGTGGCAGTTTCTGTAATGTGGACAGTGGTCAGCTCTGAACTGAGCCCAGTGAATTCATTTCACATGGACCACTGAATGGCCATCAGATAACACAGTTCTGTCACTGTGAACCTGGACCAGATTCACACTGACATAGAAGTGGAAAACTCTAATATATTAGTACCCCCTCAGAGGTTTGTAACTAAGGCCTGGTCTACAATAGAAAGAAGGTTGGCATAAATCACTTTGTCAACCAGTTGTGCACGTATCTAAGCTCAGATTTGTCTCTGGCCAATGTAAGCGCTCTGTTATGGTGACACAGTAACACCACCTCTG
The DNA here is from genome assembly GCF_965152235.1 of Eretmochelys imbricata. Taxonomy (NCBI): domain Eukaryota; kingdom Metazoa; phylum Chordata; order Testudines; family Cheloniidae; genus Eretmochelys; species Eretmochelys imbricata. The sequence continues at coordinate 177,234,166 of NC_135572.1, read as the reverse complement.
CGAACGGCATTGAGCCATGGTCGACAATGAGGTCAAAGCATTGTGAGTGTAGACTGTGCATGACCTATATTGACCCTAACAGTCCTCCAGCAGCTGTCCCACAATGCCTGACACTGACTGCTCTGCTCAAGAATTATGAACTCCACTGCTTAGGGGTCAGAGACATCTGAAGCTACACACACACTTTTAAAAAACCAGCACATTTTTGAAATGCCTTTTCCTGATTGCCCAGCTTGGTGAGCCCACCTAGCAGCTCTTCCTTGTCATGTGGAATTGCCCAACCAACCACACCAGTTACACACTTCTGTCTGAAGTAGACAGGAGGTATTGGATCTCCTGGTCTTGTGGGGTGACGAGACTGAGCAAGCACAGCTACAGAGCAGTCATAGAAACATGGACATCTACAAAAAGATTGCACAGGGGCATTGCTGGCACATGATGGCCTATATCACATTGGTAGATGTGCAGGTGAACGAGCCTCCCACACTATCAGAGGCTCGTTCACCTGCACATCTACCAATGTGATATAGGCCATCATGTGCCAGCAATGCCTCTCTGCCATGTACATTGGTCAAACTGGACAGTCTCTACGTAAAAGAATAAATGGACACAAATCAGATGTCAAGAATTATAACATTCATAAACCAGTCGGAGAACACTTCAATCTCTCTGGTCACGCAATTACAGACATGAAAGTTGCGATATTACAACAGAAAAACTTCAAATCCAAACTCCAGCAAGAGACTGCTGAATTGGAATTCATTTGCAAATTGGATACAATTAACTTAGGCTTGAATAGAGACTGGGAGTGGCTAAGTCATTATGCAAGGTAACCTATTTCCCCTTGTTTTTTCCTACCCCCCCCCCCCCCCGACGTTCTTGTTAAACCCTGGATTTGTGCTGGAAATGGCCCACCTTGATTATCATACACATTGTAAGGAGAGTGATCACTTTAGATAAGCTATTACCAGCAGGAGAGTGGGGTGCGGGGAGAGAAAACCTTTTGTAGTGATAATCACCCATTTTTTCATGGTTTGTGTGTATAAAAATGTCTTCTGTACTTTCCACAGTATGCATCCGATGAAGTGAGCTGTAGCTCACGAAAGCTTATGCTCAGATAAATTGGTTAGTCTCTAAGGTGCCACAAGTACTCCTTTTCTTTTTGCAAATACAGACTAACACGGCTGTTACTCTGAAACCTATAAATACAATGGTACATATGTGTGTTTTATCTGTAGTTGCTGCCTCTGGGGCCTTGAGAGGTGCCCCTCCTCACACACGGGCTCACCCCGATGAGGAGGAGGAGGAAGAAGGATTCAGAAGAATATGTTCAGTGAGATACTGCAAGCCAGTGCTGCAACAGATCATGAACAGAGGACCTGGAGGGTGAATACTGAAAATAGTATGGAGAAGGAAAGAGTGGACAGGAGAAAGGTCTAGGAGTCCCCTCAGGAAGAGGAAAGGGGCACGCACCAGAACATAATGGGGTTTCTCCGTCACAAACACAAATGCTGTAGGCTCTTGTGGAGCTACAGGTTCAACAAGCACAGGCTCACCTCACTTTGCAGTCAATGGAGAACTCCATTTTAGCACCCTACCCCACCTCACAACATTCCAGGTGGCAAAAAAGGCACAACCCTACCTCTACCACTCCAAGATGGGGAACGGTAAGGACAAACCTCGCTTCACATACACTGATGTAGGAGAGCTATGATTGACGTATGAGTAGCCAAAATGATCTGAAATGGACAGGAATGTTCTTTTGCCTTGTAAAGTTCTGTTCCGTTAATTTATTTCAGAAGTTTTCATTGTATTTGTTTGCACATTGTTTTTTTTTTTGTTTTTGTTTTGTTTTGCACTGGTTTTGGAACACAATAAAATTCTATTTTGGGGAAATTAAGTCATCTTTATTACTTCACAACATATGCTACAGACTGTCTCCTGCTACACAAAGCACTCACAACTTTTTATCATACAGGACAGCGGAACTCAGGATCAGTGACAAACACAGTGTAATAATCCATAAATATACAGCAAGCACCACACAATTCCTAACCGGCCCCCAAAGTGCAGGGACAGCTAAAGCACAGTAGACCACACTTCATTACTGTGGCTCACTGTTAAAATGCTGTTTTCAAGGCCTCCACCTGACACATAGCTCCACACTGAGCTCTTCTAGTAGTCCCTGTGTCTGGCTGGTCAAACTCAGCAAACAACCTCTCCACTCCACCAGCAACTATTCCCCTTGGCCTCACAGGCACAATGCAGGACACAACAGGCAGCTATCACCATGGTGATATTTTTGTCACTGAGCTCAAATCTTGTGAGTAAACAACTCCAACGTCCCTTCTGTCTTTCTGCATCTTTTAAGCCAGTAGTTGAATCTGTAGAGATATGTTTGTAGAAGATAATTTAGAGATGCTCCCTCAAAAGGGACAGTATTATGAACATATGAATTTGGAGATGTGCCTTGAAGGCAGGGATTGGGAAACACCACATGGCTGTGTACAGCAGTTCACCAGAGATGCTCTCCAATTTGTTTTATTAAAGTTTTATTTCTTTCTTATTCACTGGTTTGTTTTTTAATGAATCCCAAGATCATTACAGGGTTGTGGTCCTAGTTATCGTCTACGCCCTTTGATATATGTCATAACAGAAAACTGATAACGTTAAAAATAAATGGCCCAACAGTATACTGTCTCAATAGGAGGTAGAGAGTAGAACTGTGTATTCTTACCTGTAGTTCTGTTCTTTGCTCTCAGAGGCAGGAGTTCAGGAACTAGAGGTGCTGTGGGTGCGGCAGCACCCCCTGGCTTGAAGTGGTTTCCATCTTATACAGGGTTTACAGTGTGATTCAATGGCTTTCAGCACCCTCACTCTACAGATTGTTCCAATGCCACTGCTTAAAGGGAGTTATGATTGGGTCACATTGTTCTAGTGCAGTGTCCTCCCTCTTACACTTCAGAAGAAAGATGATTTACATGGAATGTTCATCCATGTAAGCATTTTTTTTTGTATGCAGTGGGCTATTCAAATGAGAATACATCACTAAGGAGTTGCATCTATTGTATGTTTAAATCAAACCAGTAATTCAGTATCTAAGTGACCAACACTTACAAGGTCTAAGATCGTTTGTTTTTTTTAATTGAAAATCTGCTGATTGTAGAAGCATAAAGAAGAATGGTAAGATATTTGAATAGTGTAATAGGCTCTGAATGGTAATTTATAATCTCTTTATTAACTGTGGGGCTATCAGGTGAAATTGTGACTGCATGAACCGACTTCTTTTTACAAGTGTATGTAACAAGCACATGCAAAATTTTAGAGCCAAAATATTATGCCTGAGGTTAAATATTTTAAATATTAGACTAATAAAGGGATAAACCTCTTTAAAGGGCACTTATATAAACTGATGTTCCTAAAAGATATAAAGTGGAAATGTAGTGTTTGCTGCACCGCCCACTGTTATGAATACAAGAGAAACAACAGGCAAAATATTTTTTGAAGCTCACTTTGAGACTATTTGAATAACAGACATTAGAGAGACTGTAATATCATTTGTTTTACCAATTATCTCTATCCCATTCACAAATGGGTTTGTGTGGTGGTAAATCTGCTAATCCTAGGAAAATATCAAATACTAGACTTGCTTTCTCAACTCAGTTCTTTGGTCTAAAAGGCTCTTATCCCTAACATATGAAAATTAGACATTTCATGATCTTTTGAATAAGTATGGTAGAGACTGTCTCAAAGAAGGGCCAGATAGTACAGTCCCTCTTCTGGCCAAACTCCTTACTGAGTTCAGTATCTAACTTCTGTTATTTATCATGCCCTAAGAGGTAACTTTTATTGACAGTGGACCCATAACATATTACCGCAGTGATCACATCCTTCAGGCAAATAGTCTTTGAGAGAGAGAGAAAGAAATAGCACCTCACTAAAATGTTCAATGGTTTTTTTATTTTGGGGCCAAGTTTTACCTCACACATTTCTTACTGGTAAATTTAATTCTATTAGGTCACAATCCTGCAATTGGTTCCATGTGGGTAGACATCATATCCTATGAAGCACTGAGCTTAATGGCACTCTACACAGGCATATGAGTCTGCCCTTATGGATCACTCTTTAGGTACAGGGCCTACAATTTCTTTCCTCCTGCACCTCCTTTTGTTTTGTTTTGTTTTTGCATGACAGCTTCAATGGCCTGCATAGAAACACCCCTTTCCTCCCACTCCGATCCTACCTATATAGTACAGGCTTAAATTCAGTGCTTTGTTACACCTCCACAAACCTACTGAGGTTGAGATATAAATGAGATCAGAATTTGGTCCTAAGATGTCAACGTGTTTCAGTTATGTGGGAGGGTAATGTCTGACTTTTTGTGGGAAGAGGAGGTGAGCATTTTCTGAGGTTGCAGCAGTAATAAGCTGAAATTCTTCTCTTGGTGTGTAGTACTTTTATGTCCAATTCAATCCTATAAAACATAATATATGTCTTAGAGAGTGACATATCTTTTTTTTCAGTACATTAAAATATTTAATTACACGGGTTGGTTAATTGAACCAGAAACTGCTTCAAAAATCTCTTTTTATCTTAAACCAAGCTCTGAACATTTGCGACTGCCCACAAGTCTCTAAACACTGGCCACATTCACACATTTTTGTGTGCAAAGGAATACAATTTTGTTTCTCGTTGAGTTGGTTTTTTCTCATTTAAAAGAGGAGGGGGTCCTCTAGCGGTGAACTACAAGTTTTACTCATAGGGTATGAGACTTGAGAACATTTGACTCTAGCTGTTTGAATGTTGCAAATCAGGATTCAGAAACATGCATTCAAACTGTAAACCATTGCTCGGCTTATCCATATTCATACCCATTGTTAAGTATAAGTCTCCAAAATTTGTGTGAACAGATTTTGTTCTTCCAAAGGTGTGGGAGATTTCTGTTTTTCTTATACATACCTCTATTTTCTGGAGAAGAATGTATTTAGGAGTGACCTTTTGGTAATCCTTATTCTCCTGTTGAAAAGAAAATTGCTACATAATCAGGGAGGAGAAGTAATATAATGTGGCTTTTGTGACCAACCAAACAACATCAATGGCCAAATGAAACAGCTTCCGAAATGGTTAATTCAAAACTAACCATCAATTAGTTACAAATAACAAATACAGTCACAAAAATGAGGATCAGTTCACAAATAATTCACCAGTAAAAAAAAATTAAATTAGCATTGAATGTTAGTTAGAACGAAGCATCTGACCAGCTCATGATGTGACACAACTTGAAGGAACACAGTGTACTTCAAAAGGGCATTTATATAACAGGATGTGATGTGATCACTTTTGTTTGGTTACCTTATTAGCTGCACACAAACATCAGTCAAGTAGTTTTAAGCAGCCCTGGGGATGTCTCAGCTTTTTGCTCTTGACTTCTCAGAATATTTCCAGTTTTTCATGTATGAATGAACTTGGCTCCTTTTTGCTATTTCAATTTGTTTTTCTCTTTCTCCAGCCCCATTTCAGATTGCAATTGTCTGCTAAGGAAGATGGGGACAGATGATAGGAGCTAGAAGCACAGTACCTGGCATGAAAAGCGATGGCTTCCTTTTTATTAGGGCTTGCTGGACAACAGTAATTACATTTTGTGAACAATGTTGAGGTTGCAACATTTGTTTTCATTTCTCATTCAAAATTTTAATGAAAAATGAGAGTGAAAGAGAGAGAGAGACTGACAGACAGACACCTCCATCCACCCTGGAATAGCTAAAAGCCCAGTTGTTGGGCTGTTCACCTGTTATGCTGGAGACCCAGGTTCAAGTTCCTTCTCCAAATTAGGATACTGATTTCAAACTAGACCTGTGAAATCTCCCCAATGAAATTTTCTTTGAAAAGATGCTTTTCTGTGAAAAGTTTCCATTTCAATTAATTGTAATTTTTCGATGTAAAAATGTTTAGTTGAAAAATTCCCAACCAGCTCCTTTGTTTATCTCTCTGGAATCTACATATTTTGAAAGTGTTACTTTAATCTGTGTGCCTCAGTTCCCAGTCTATAAAATGGCAATAATAGCATTTCCCTACCTCACAGAGATAGTCCCGGATTAACCAATGCACCCTGGGTGTACTTGCACAGGGCCCCTATCTGAGTGGAGGCCCCAACTACCAGATTTTGGTGGGTGGAATGGCAACCTGGCACACTGGGTTGTGACATCGCTCAAGTTTGGCCTGGCTGCCCCTCCATCATGATGTGGGGGGGAGGGCAGTAGGACAAATTTGAATCTAGGTGTGTGGATGGGGGCAGTTTCCATAGTTCACAGGACCTCAGAATTCTTTAGACCCAGCCACTGCATAGGGATGTTGTGAAGATAAATACATTTAAGATTATGAAGGGTTCAGATACTTTGGTAAAGGTGGAACGTATAATTACCTCAAATATATAAGTAGGTAGGAAAAGATAAGAAATTTATTGAACAAAATTATTCCATAAATTGTTTCTCAAGCTTCTCGAAGTGCTACAAAGAATAATTTTGCTGAGTTTGTAATAGACTTTGGAGTTTTTTCCAGAGCTTCGCTGAGCAGTCGACCATTGAAAGGATCCTGAAGTAGATTACAGTGCAAAGCATAGCCTGCGTCTGGGGTTCTGGGACCACGGTACAACAAGCCAGAGTATTGGAGAGGAGGAAGCAAGCTGTGATCCTGACTTTGTCACAGGCAGCATTATGAATGGAGGATACAGATGTCCTGAGAGTGCAAAGCTGGCTTCTGATTTCTTTCAGATTCTTTCTTAGAAAGGGTTTTCCCACGGTGAGGGATAACGATAATCTGGTGATGCTGTGGAAGTATGACTGGTGATGCTGGGCCCTCCTTTGCTGCAACTGAAAGACTGGCAGTGAGAATTCTCAACCTCACAACATATTTCAGTAACCCATAGGACAATACTTCATAACTTCCCATACAATGACAGCACATACAATCCAACAGGATATTAATGTTAGCAAATCAAGACTTTTAAAATGATATCTCATAAGGTATACTTTGTATAAAACATATCATACTTATATGAGAGTGGTAAATATGGGGATTCCAGGGTGCTACTTTGAGGTACACAGTGTCACACAACCACTCCCATATTTTTGAACCATTCCTTTACAGTAGGACTGATTTTCTTTTTTCAGTGGAAGGCTACCAGTCACCTAGCGGCAACTAGCAGATGGGAGATTAATTCTTCATTTCCCTTTGCATGGCCATTTCCACTAGAAAGCGCCAGGAGGACTACCCAAGGATCATGTGGTAATAAATAGTCAATAATTTGTAAAATGGATTATGAATTGCATTCCAGTACCCTTTTATGGCTGGACATGTCCACCATATATGCATGAATCTCCTCTTTCTTCACAATTTCTCCAAAATTTTTCCCCATTCAATCTATATCTGTCTGGTGTGAGGTACCATTGAAACTGTACTTTAAAGAAATTTTGTTTTATTGTGCTTGTGATGGGGTGTACCAACTCCCCACTGGCAATGCTTTGGGTCCAAGAGGCCACACCCCCACACCTCTGCTGGGCATGCTTCCATAGGACGGAGCATATAAAAGGAAGCAGCTCAGTTCAGTCTGGGCTGGCTGAGGAGGAGAGTGGTTGTATACTGCAGGCTCCTGCTTAGAAGCCACTGGGGCTCCAGACTGCCAAGACCAAGCACCCTGACTATGCCATGGGAAACCAGCTGATCATGAGAACTAAAGCGGATGATGAGCCAGTACCAGCCAAGGAGATACTAGAGCTGGAACAAAGGGCAAGAAGCAATCCAGGGGATGTGCTGGAGGAACATGGATACCTGAGCCCTGTAACAGGGTAACTGGTTTCAAAGGGCCCTGGGTTGGAATCTGGTGTAATAGGGTGGTCCCAGGTTCCCCTAACCTCTCTGCAGCAGAAGAGGTGACCCCATAGACTCTTGCCACTAGGTGATACTGCTGGCAAGGGAGGCAGCCCCCTGAGACTCTCACCACTGGGAAACCCAGCCACTAGGAGAGGTGCCCTCCCCTCCCACCCCCCTAGTCTCTCGGTGTTAGGCAACGCTGCACCCATGAGGGGCGAGCCCATATACTCTTGCCCACCGGGGCAATACAGCTGCTGAAGTAAGCGGCTACTTTTTGGACTCTTACTGCTAGGTGATGCTGATGGTGATGTAAACAGACCCTTCTTGGACCCGCACTGACCCCTCGACAGTACTATGAAGTCAGATTGCAGGTTCTCTCTTCTGGATCAAACCCCACTACTCTGTAGTAATTTGTTTGTCCAGGTCCATATACGACATGCTGGGAAAAGGACAACTTTTGTGAGGAAAGTTGTCTGCAAATATTGACATTAATTAGTTATTTTTTGTTTCCTAATTGACCAGATGCCATTGCTTCTATTAAAGTTAGCTTTCTCTAAAACAGATTTTCTAGAAGGTTGTGAAACATAACGCCTAACTTGAAAATGCTGTTACCAGGGGAGAATGGGTCAGCTGAAGATAATTTTGATCTCTAGATAAGGCTCTGTCTACACTAGAGACTTTACAGTAGCACAGATGCAGCTGCACTGCGGTAAGATCTCCTGTGTACCGCACTATGCTGATGGGAGACAACTCTCCTGTTGACACAATTAAACCAACCCCAACACGTGGCAGTAGCTATGTCAGCAGGGGAGCACCTCCCGCTGACATAGCACTGTCCACACCAGCACTTACGTTGGCATAACTTATGTCACTCAGAGGGGTGCACCCTGGCAACATAAGTTATACTGACAAAAGTGCTAGTATAGACATAGCCTATGTTAGAATAGTTTATTTGCTGAATAGCTGGCCAACCATTTGTATTCCATGGCTCTCCCGATCTTTGAAGTTCTCAGATTCGTGATTTGGGTTAAGACTTGGATTGTTTACAATGGGTGTCATTGGTGAGGGAAAAGAAATTATTTTATTCTAGCTCTATTTCACACCCATATAGAGTAGCCTTCAGTAAAGGATGTGTGTGAATTTCTGGCAGATGTGATTTTTTTTTTTTTTTTTTAAATCCATGGTAGCGGAGCAATGTTTACACTGCCACAATTTTCTTATTCTTGTTTGTTTGGGTTAGAACATCACTGCTTCTAGCTGACTAGCTTGATAGTACTGTGGAATATTTAGAACCGTGAATGGATCTGTACAAAGTATCTGCACTCACTCTTAGTCTTTTCTTATTCTGTATACAGTCTAACACCCTCTGTATTCCTGCTATGGTTTTATCTGAGATGATTACAGGAAGAGTTTGAAACAAGAAAGATATCCTTGGCAAACTGTTCATTTTGGCTGTGTCTGTTCTTCTCAACCAAGAAACCGCCCAATTCCTTTCTAAAAGCATGAATTAATCTATGTGAGGGTTATCAAAATGTTTCGTGTGCACATACTTTTCTCAAGACTCTTTTTTTTTTTTTCTTCTTCTTCTTCTGCTGACTTTCAGGCTTCAACCTGTTTTGGTATCAGGACATGAAATCTGATTTTTAACTTTATGGACCCCCAAAAGCTTAGGAAAATTACTCAAAGTATATTCAGCTTCACATCATCTAATGTAACTCTTAATACCATGGAGTGTTTTACATCCTAGCATTTCCATAAAAGAGGCAGTAACAAAGGTTAATTCATTTGTAACACTGAATTCCTTAGTATGTCTCTTTTTTGCTCAGTTTCCCTCTTGGACAATTCCTCTCCTTGATAGTTGTAGACTGAAATTATATGGCCACATAAGTCACTTTTGGCCAGCTATGTGTATTTAGTTCATTTTAATTTTTTCTTGTAAGTCACTTGCTCAGAGTAAGTGCACAAAATATTAAATGATGTGAATGTATGTCTCTGTTCTTTGTGCTGGGAAGATTTATTAACTGGGGATCCCTCTCCAATAACTTAAGGTTCTGAAGCAGTGTCAGATTTTACCCATCTATTTTTGGTAGCACTGAGCAAAGTATGGAAGGTTCTCCTGTGGCAGATCTGACGCTTTTGACTTGTAACACCTCCTGAGAGGATCCATGCAGATCATGGGTAGAAAAAAAGTCTTCTAGCTTTTAAGAACAGGGAAAATGAGGGTCTTCAAAGATTAGGAGTATATATTTGGCTCTAAGCACAAGTCTATTGCCTGCCACATTGACCAATATTATCTCATTGTTCTTTGTGCTCCCCTGTCAGCCTGTCTGTAATGTATTGATCTGTTTCACTTGTCTTGGACCTAGACCGTAAGCTCTTTAGAGCAGACATTTTTGTTTTGTTTGTACAGTGCCAGCTAGCACAATGGAGTCCTGATCTATGCCTGAATGTCCTATATGCTATTTCAATACAGTTAATAAATAACATTCCACGGGGGTGAAATGTGTAAAATGATGGCACATTTCATGTATAAAGTGAAGCGGGCAGATTATCTGCTTTCAGTGCCTACCACCCACCTAAAATGTGTGGTGTGTGTGTGTGGGGGGGTGTCACTGATTAACATTTTGTGGGGTTTTTTTTCTTTATTTTACCCTAAACAAGAAGCAGCTTTTATCAGGGGAAATAATCAGAGTGCATGGAAGATGCAGAAAATATGAAAAATGGTGCAAATGAAAAGCCTTTTTGTTTGTATCAAATGGAAAAAATTTCACTTTGAAAATATTTTCATCTACTTGGTGAAACTGTGCATCATTTGGCCATGAAAAATTGCACGAAACAAGAAATCACATATATTTCACATAGCTCTAATGAAGTTCACATGTTTGGGGGCAGGGGAGGAAAGAAACACTTTTCTGTTTTCATTTCTGTCTGGGTGTTCAGGTTAGGTTATAAGTTACATGAGGGATAGTGAGATACAGAAAGTTTGATGTTCCTATGCGTTAGGCAAAATATAAATGCTTTGTCTTAAAAGAACCAAAAGAAATGCATAGTTAATGAATCAGTACTTGAAAAGTGTTGTTGCAAAATGTCTTGGAGCCTGAAGGTTATCAGATAAAAACTATGGGAAGTGAAGGGTTTAGATAACAAATGATTTCAGATGATGCTCCCTCACTCTTTATATAGGGACATTTTTACTCCATTCAAAGGTGGCTCAGTACTTTTGTATAAATTATCTCTTCCCTTTTCAGCTAGCTGAGGGCTCCTGCTGCTGGGAACAGAAGAAACCTTTGCAAGAGCACAGCTGTTCATAGAAGGATTAAGGTAACACAGAATGATTTAGTGTCTTTGCTGTAAAAGAGAAGTTCATTTGTCATATTAAAAGGATTTCAGAGCAGAGCTTATTTCTGGTAATAAAATATCATCTTGCTGAAAACCTCGTTTAGACCTTTCATGCATATGGTTCTATTTATTAATCTAAACATTTGACTGACATATTAATTTTTAGATTATTTTTCTACACTGCTTGAAGAGTTTTGGCTGCAAAATGGAAAGTAAATCCAAAATATTCATCAATTATCCATCAGCATCATGGCAGAAATGCATCAGATTGCATTTTGAGAGAGCATGTTAAATACAGTATCTATAGTCTTCATGAATGATCCTTGATCAAATTAAATTCTACTTAGGGACTTGGGTTCAAAGTTCTTAATTTGAATAAAATACCCATCTGAGAATGTGGGTAATAGCTGAGCCTGAGAAGTTTCAGTATGCATGATAGACCCATTGGTTAAATACATACATGAATATGTATGCTGGACATCCTTAAAAACTTGTCATTTCCATTAAATACCTCAGTGTGTATACTATTCTCTATACTTCATGGCAAGCTAAACTGAAATTCTGAAGCATTTACATTTTAAAAATTAGTACAATCAGCCGGTGGCCCACGTGTTGATTTTGATATTGAATTCAATGTATTATTGCTGTCTTCACATTTTCAGTATTTGATATGCCACAGATGTTTGTGCTGACAGTGCCTAGCTGCATTGTATACCTTGTCAGGGAAAAAGCTGGAGAATCTAGCTGCCGGGGCTTTTGGCACGTGGGGAAATGATGGAGGCAGTTACCAGTTGTCAAGCTATTAATTCTGTATGGGTACCCACTGATGCAGACAGAATCATAGTGGTCAGGGCTGCAGCATTCAATGAGGTGCTGCACTGTGCATAGGGAGTCTCCATAGGTCACATGCTGCATGTATTCTGAACAAGCTAAGGGAGAAAATAGAGGAGAGGTATTTTATTTATCTTAGCTGGAGTTGTGGCCTCAGACAATACAGCCATTGGGCTGCATAATGTTGTGTGCTTTACACATGTTGTAGACTTAATTTTTGGCAATAAACACTGAGAAATGAGATTGAATCTTTATGCACATGATTTTGATAAAAATCAATATCACTCAAATCTATTGGGTCAGCTAAAACTCCCTTTGAGACTGTTTCTAATCCATTTGCATTGTTGCCCCTTTTCAACCCGTGCATTTAGTCAAAGTTCAGGGCCCTCTGGGGATGTTCCAGCCAGGGTAAAAGTTGATGATGGAATCTGGTATTTTCTTTGATTCAAGCCTGTTAATTTACAAGGAATATGCAAGGTCCTGCTTCTCTGAATGCAAAACAAAAGAATAGTTTCTTGGAGCTAGTCTACAGTAGAAGCGCTACAGTTGGCCCCCGTTGCATGTCTGGTGACTACACTCCATGCTGATGGGAAAGAGCTCTCCCGTCGGCATAATAAAACCACCTCCATGAGAGGCAGTAGCTATGTCAGTGGGAGAAGCTCTCCCCCCAACATAGCACTGTCCACGGTCGGTGGTTACACTGTTGGTGTAATTTATATTGCTCATGGGGTGTCTTCTTCACACCTTTGAGTGACATAAGTTCTACCGACATAACCTGTAGTGTAGACAAGGCCTTAGCTTACAGCCCCCAATCCTCTAGCTAGCACCAGATCGAAACAACTCTAGCTTTTTCCAGGGGGCTACACTGAGCTCACAGGCTGCTGCTTGGTTTCCTTGCCTCTCCATCTCTGGTTTTGTGTCTGAACCCCAGCTTATCTTTTACTTGCACATGGGCACACGCACGCAGTCAGAAGAATATTCAGTGGAACTCCCCAGCCACATGGTACTAATTTCTGGGCAGACTCTACTAGGTCTTGTTTTAGGTGTGGCCCCTTAACTGTCTGACAACTGTCTTAAGTGAAGGACATATTTATACATCAGTTTTAACAAGTTTTTAACTTAACTCATTCAAGGTTCAACCCAGCTCATAACAGCGTCACATTGTGCATTTTGTACTGGGTCAGAATGAGTATTTGAGTAAAATATTCACTGGGACTGGATCTCTTGAACGTGTGAGTGTGGATCTCATTGACTTTAAGTTGAGCCAATTTGTGAATCTGAACTTGAACCCTTGTAAGTTGGGTGGAGTGAGGGGGGCGGAATAAAGTTTTAAAAAAATAACCAGAAAAGCAGCTTAAACCTCTTTCTTGATACAAGACAAGGAAAAAGAGTGAGATATCACAGAGATGGGCACTAATATAGGAGCCTAAATAGATGGTCATATTTGCCTTCAAAAGTAAAATAGTCATCCCTCCCCCCTGCAGTGAATGTGCGAATCTTTGAACCACTAATGACTACAACTCAGCTGATTCTTTAGGTTTTATTCTGATGCATGGGGACAACTGGCTCCAGAGATGATCTGCTTGTGGTACTGCTAGGCTCATTTTGAGTTTTGTACACCTTCTGCTAAAGCATTTGGTACCGGTCACTGGTACTGCCAAAAACAGTAGAATGGATTGACCATTGGTCTGTCCTGATAAGGCAGTTCTTAAATTCTTAAAATTACTGAAACATTCTAGAAAAACGGCTGAAATATTTTTTTTTAAATCTCACAAGTTCACATGGTGAACTTTTTCTTACCACACACTTGTAAGATATGTGAATGAATTAGCTTGAAACTGTGAGATCTTTTAAGCCACATGTGGTTGTCCATAACCTGAGTGTGGCTCTCTTCTCAGTTGTATGTCATCCCTTCATAGATATGACAGCTGACTCAGGAAAAAAATGTGAAAAATTAAAACAATCATTTAGAGATACTTGGAAAGAAATGGGTCAACTGTGCACATGTGATGGAAGCCAGCTAATGTAAGTGAAAGCTTTTGCTTTGATGCTTCAGCTCATTTGTGAAATAGCTATTTTGATATCTGCATAAATTTGTGACTTACGATAAACATGTAGTTAATGGCCAATATTGTTTTTAAAAATGGAAGCCTAAATTAAGGACCCCTAGTCCATATTTAGGCACCTAAATAAGTGACCTGCTTTCCAAAAGTAGTCAGCACTGAGTAGCTCTTCTGAAGGAACTGCTAAGTGCTCAGTGAAAATATCATACCTCTTATCTAACTTTAGGCGAACATTTTTGAAAACCTTGGCCAGTGTTTCTCAATTTTTAACGTGTTTAATTCCCTTGTGGAATGGGTTTGAATACATAACGCACTGGGTCAGTGTGTGTTATGCAGCCTCTCTGTGCCTGATCCACAGCGTACTTGAGTTAAGTCAGCTCTTAAGTTCAAGCTGTAGAGACTCAAGTTTTTTATTCTGGAGGACCTGAGTTGAATCCCTGGGCTCAGCCAAAATGTTGGTTGTCATATACATCTACCTTGTCAGCATCACTTAATGTGGCAGCCACTATCTTTGCTGACACTAGGGACTGAAGTGGCGACCTCCAGAATTAGAAGCTTGTATGAAAGAGCCAGACTTCCTAGCTGACAGTTGTAACAGACTCTGATCCTCTGTGGATGAGGGCCAGAGGACACGTAACACACACTGACCAGTGGGTTACACATACACAACCTACTCTATGGAACTAGTGGATTGTTAGGTCTCCTATACCTGCATCTGTCTCTAGATTGCTGTTTGTAGCCTGGCTTCTTCACAACTTCCTTGGCCATACAATTCTTTCAGAGCAGTGCAGCCCTGTCAGGAGCCAGTTTCTTGTGTTGTCACCTTTCCATTCAGTAAACCCCCAACGGCTGGAGGTAACAGGCATAAGATTAATGCTGACTTGATCCACAGTTTAAGGTTCACAATCCTTCTGATGTTGGTGTGTTGGTGGTAGATGAATAGGGTGGGAAGAGAACCACTATACCTCAACCCTTCCCTTCTTGGCCCTATGAGTCCCTATCTGATGGTGCATATAATAATATTACTAAACAATTTATAGTGCTTTATTGGCCAGATTCTTTATTATAATCTACCACCTTCACTGATCCTTCAATAGCATAAAGCCCCCTCGATTGCTCTACTTCCATTCCAGAATCAATACAGTCTGACCACTCCCTCTTCCCCCCCAAAGTAGGCAGAGCTCTAGCTTTTAAATGCTCAGTACAGATAGTAAAAAATTAACCTTCATCTACTTTCCTAGAGATGTCATGGGTAAGTAACATTATTACTTAATTTTACAGAGACAGAAAGGGTGAAGTGAGTTGCTCAGACCCACACAGTAAGTCAGTGGTAGAGACAGGATTACAACTCAGGATCGCCTGATACCCACCCTAGTGCATTTTCCACCAGACCACACTTCTTTGCTGCCTGTTTAAGGAAAACAGAGTGGTCTAGTGGATAGAACAATGGCTTGGAAGTTAGGAGACCTGGGTTCTAGTCCTAGCTCTGCCATTGGCCTGCTAGGTGACCCATGAGCAGGTCATGTGCCTCAGTTTCCCCATCTTTAAATCAGGTAATGATCCTGACCTCCTTTTGTAAAGTGCTTTGAGACCTACTAATGAAAGACACATTAAAGGATTTAGGTATTATTATCCATAGATGGACTCCAAGGGATCCTGCTGTGGAGCCACTGTTTCTTCCACAGAAACTTTTTACTGCGTTCTTCATGCACTCCGTCTCTCTTCTGAGGTCTTGTTTTCACCAGCAAGTTAACATGACATATAGTTTACGTGTTCCCATTTACTCAACCCCCTCCCCCCCCACCCAAACCTCTCACTGGTGTAAGGTGACGTTAGCAACACAAACCAGCTGGCCTGACCGGGAGTATACTGCATGGCTCAGGTGAGTTCATCTTGTCAGCCCGTGTATGACCTCTTTGTAGTATTGATGGTGGTTAGTGCCAGGACATAACAATTGAGGGCAGATAGTTCTCCAGTGCCTTCCCACAATTCCCCTGGGTTCCTCTGCCTTGTCATCTCTTCTTGCCATCTCTCTTGCCTTGGGACTGGAAGTCACCTATCACTGCATATAGGCTTGCTGCTTCCTTACTTTCTCATATGACTTCCAGTACAAGAAACTGCTGGTGTCTGTTTTTGGTGCAGAGCTCTATTATTGGAGACTGGAGACCAAGAATTTAACATCTCTGCATACTGCCAGCTAACCGGAGACTGACAGGAATATACGTATAAATCTCTGGTGCAAGGCTATCAAGGCCCATATTTTGGCAGTAAAAACCAAAATGCCAATCTGCATGATATTTCAAATAAGCTGGTTGAGCAAAGAATCCAACAAATGGGACTCCAGTATCAGGAGAAAAACAAAGGGATTAAGATTCTTTACTGCAATGCCAAGGATGTAGCTCTGTTCTGGTAATTCCTTGAGGATGGACCCATTCTATGATGAGATAGTTCACATCATTAGCAGTACCCCTAGCACAAGCAACAATGTCATATGGGATGGACTTGCGGGTCAGGCAGATTGCTTGAAGCATATAGAACCAGAGGGTTGTGAGTTGGGGAAAGAGGAGGCCACCTTCACCTGCATGTCCTGGCACTGAAGGGGCAGAGTGAATTCCTCATACAGCTCCAAGGATGTGGCCTTGCTCATGGAAGTTTGGAGCCCACTGATGGTCATCCTAAGTCTGCATGACCATGTAGTCCCACTACTCAATACTTGTGGGTCTGGTCCATAACTGCAGGTCAGTATATGGGGATTCATCAGCTATCTCCATGCCTCCAGCTCTGTACACATCTTACACACTGTCTTTAAGAAAGCATGCCACCACTAACTCATGGTGACAACCTGCTGCTGAAATGCCCACCACTATATCTCTTGCCCTGCTTCTTCTTCCTCAACAAAATGAGATTTGCACTAGTACCTACATTGGGTACAGGTCATTCCTCTGAGTTGGGTGTATACCTTCCTGCTGATTAGAACAAGGGTCATAGACAGAAATTTGGAGCATGCCAAACCAAAACTTGTTCACTTTAATGAGTTGTCATTTCCACACAGGATCCCCAGAAGGGACAAACAAGTTCTTCTACAATACACCACAAAAGCACTAATAGAAGGGCGCAGTACAGTGACTCACTATGAACCATGGGATGTGCTCCCAAACTCACCCTACATGAGTAGAGCACAAATGTGAATGCAGGTCATGACAGCAACCCCCCTCCCCCCAGCATTCAGCTGTTACTCCATAGTATGGGTGCTGTCCCATGGTGACAGAGTACTCATAAAAAAGAGAGAAAATAGAATGAAATTGTCACACTGATTTATACCCTGTTGGGGATCTGATCCTCAAACAGGTGTTCAAAATAAATTTGGTGGATCTTTACTATTTTTGTTTTAAGAGGCAGTTTAAATAGAAATAAACTTAAACTGTGCTATTAGTGGGCCCTCACTCCCTTCAAAGGCTGAATACAATTGCTACTAAGTGAGAATTTTAAGTTATTTGAACACCAGCTATTCATTTGCAAGTCCTTTAAAGATTCTGATTTGCCTATTGGTCTGCTTAGATCTCCGAAGAAAAACTCTCCTTTTAGAACTACATACCTCCCAGGAAAAATCTGAAGAACCACTCCCATACCTAATAATTTGAGCTCCAACCTCATCATCCTGCTGCCTGTCTTCCATATCTTATTTGATCTATATTTTTCTGCAGAGTTAATAAATAATTGAAATTGTTGCTGCTTTTAACAGTACATTCCCAGTCAAAAACCTTAAGGGAAGGGAAACATGAAATAGCATAGAATAGTTCATCTGAAAAAAAAATCCAGTTTCAGACCCTAAAGATTTAATCAATCCCAATATAGATATTTCATTATTATTTTTCCTTCTCCTTTTGTCTGTGCTTTTGGTTCTTCTTAAACAGTACTTGATCTAAATATTTGCTGTTTGTAAGCAAAGCAGTACTTGAATTCTTTGGCATTTTTTCCCCTCTGTATTTTATCATGTGCAGTGATACATAGTACCTCTTGTTAAATTTCTGTCACCAGATTAAAAGGAAGGTTGATTTGATCTCCCTGTCTCTGGTGGGTTTAGGCTTGATGCAGCTCAAAGGTTTGGAAAAGAGTAGCTGGTAAAAAAGCAAACTACTACTTTGACTTCAACAATATAGCTGGGCAAAGATAATCATTTGCCAGTTCTGATTCTGAAAGAATAACAGAATAGTCAAAGAGTACAGCCAAGCATCGTAGTTTGGAAGCCAAGTTTGACTCCTACTGGAATCAATGGGAGCTGCTGCATGAACAAGTTGTGAAAATGTAAGTGCCTGAATGTGGACTTAGAAACCTAACTTTAAGCACTCATTTTTGAAAAATTGGCCAAGAGAAAGAAACCAAGTTAGTGTTATTGCAGCATAATTCACTTGGAATATATGGAAAGTCTTTTATGAGTCCACAGCAGATGGCACTGCTGAGACATAGGTTATTGTCTTCCTCAACATGCAACTATCACTCAGTGCAAAATGCACCAGGACAGAACTTCATATCCAGTTGCAGACTAGAAAAGAGACGTAATAAAGAGTGGTATTTTACTAAATTTATGTGTCTTTAAATAGTTATATGACAGTTAGGAAAAAGTAGGTCAAGTGCCACACAGCTCAATAAAGGAAGGATGATAGTTTGTATGTTTAAATTTTAAAATTTCAGGATGCTCTTTAAGTGATCAGAAAGAATTTGTATTAAAGCTATAGTATAGTAAAACTTGTTAATTATTGTAGCTACATGAATCGTGAGTTTCATTCATTCTTCAGAGATGATATTGTATATAAAATATAGAAATAGCAATAAAAGAATGCTAAGTTAGTATACAAAAATCATATTCTGTACATACCTCATGAAAAATAGCAATCACATTCTTTTTAGCTTTTCAAATGGCTTTTTCCCCCAGTTCCTTTGCCAGAGTGACAGCACTGGAAACTGAAGTCTTTGTCCCCAGAATTGACTAAAATCAATGGCTGATGGCTTTGCTAGTTTATCCATACTCTGCTGATCATTTTGCCTCAACCCTGTTTTGGAAAGACACCTTCTAGAGAGTATTGCTCAGTCTCTATGTATATCCTACCTTTGGCTTTCCTGCTAGGGCAGCTAGAAAGCGCAATGCCAATCATGATGGACTGAGTAGTTATTAAGTGCCAGCATAGTCAACATTAGTTTTTTGTGCTTATTCTACACATTTTTATGAACCAGTTGTATTTCCAAAGTATACTACCTATGGGAAAAATAATGTATTATACCTGTATGCTTTGAATGTATGCTAAGAACACTTAGAAGGAAAATTTTGAAAGCAGCCATATGGCATTATGTGAAACTACACAAATTACTGAAGACTTCAGGAGTTTCAGTAGGGACTTGAAGAAGAGGAAAGTCCAAGTAATCTTCTCAGAGATATTTCCAGTCCCACTGAGAGGAGGCAGAAGGCTGAAAATACTGGAGATGAACAGCTGGTTATGCAACAGGTATGAAGCTTGAAGGTTTAGGTTTTGTGTAACATTGGGCCACTTTCCAGTGAACTGAGCTGACTGCACCTCAAAGATAGGGGAGCTAATCTTCTGCATTGGAGACAAGCTGGAGCAAGCAGGAGGACATTAAACTAACCAGAGAGGATGCTAAAGAGACAAATGTAAGTACACATGCTTAAACTTATTACTCATACTCTGGATGTCATGAACACATTAGCCTTAGATGGTATGTGAAGAGAAGAAAAACTTCAGTTTTCTATACCAATACTCAGAGTGAGTAATAAGAAAAAAAAATGAAAATTTTCATAGATTAGAAGAATTTGATAAATTGACATTACTGACACCTGGTGGCACTATTTGCTTAGAAATGAAATATTTTTGACAGTTAATTATTCGAGCAGGTCAAAAAATTCTGTTTTATTTCTACACAAAATTTTAACAAAACACTTTCATTAAAGATATTTTGCCAGAACCATTCAAAGTCAAATTAAAATGTTCATTTCATTTGAAATTGAAATGTTGCTTTTGTTTCCAAAAAAGGGGGAATTGGGTGGGAGGGGCTACTTATTATTATTTTTTTTAACTTGAGGAAAAAGTTGAAAATAGAGATAGCGGGCATAAACAAAACAAGATTTCTCCTACCACCTCCCTGTTTTTAATTTTTTCCCTCCTTTAGCAGTGTCATACTTCAGGACAACTCTACCTGTATTCCCCCGCTGTGGACCCTCTAGGCTCCCAGTTCCTCAGCTGTCACCTCTCTTGAGTATAGACCTGCATCTCTCTCATTGCTGAGGGTGTTCAGTTTCTCACCTACACCATGATATCCACAGCAAGCTAGACTGCCTAGACAGGCCGCATCCGTACTTTGCTTTCTCTGCAAAGGCTATGAACAGCTGGAATTGCCAGCAATTATAAGTTACCACATAGCTCTGAATAAGCAAGCACATTCATTCTTAAGGTGAAAGCATTACAGAGAAAACCCATTAAAAACAATACAAGTTCCTACGTGTATGATAAAAGCTTACCAGAGGTCACCCGTCAGTCGCAAGGGGCCTTATTAGGACAAAGTCCTTCCAACCTTTCCATGGGAGGATTGGGTACACCCTTGGACAGAATGCCCTGTCTATTTGCTGGGTCACAAAGAAGGTCTTGAGTCTGAGTTTAAACTCAGAATTTGTATCCAAAAATCCTTTCTTTATCTGCTGGTTCCTGGAGAATCCAGTTTGAACTAGTGTATATGTGAACTTCTCCAGGTAGGGGTACCTCTCTGGAGGTGTTTAACCTGAGTGAATTTGTCTAATCACACCCCACTGTTCTTAATTCCTGGAGGAGCTGTGATCACCCTCCCCTATTGGATTACATACAATCCCTAGCCCACAATGATACATAAAGTTCATATCGTAAAATCTCCCACACAGACTGTGGGAAATTGCTGTCTCTGTCATGATCAGCATTTATTCAATAGAAAGATTAATACCTGCATGCTCTTTACATTGAATGGAGATGGCAGGTGAAAGCATCATCAGGTAGCTGCACAGTCAGAGGTAGCACAGTAAAGAAAAATAAAACTAAAGGGACAAAATAATTTTGGGTGTAACACTGACAGATTGAACCCTCCCCCCCCTTTCAGGGTGCCACCAGTTGTGCTGGGGTCCCACTGAGCCCACCGGTCCTACCAGCCTGGGTTTCCCTTGCACTGGGTTGCTATGCCAGGCTCTCAAGCCCCTTTCCAGCACACACCCAGGCTAGGTCATACCCAGCTGCAGACACAGGCTGAAATCAGCTGTGTAGAAGGATTCAGCTAGGGGAATGGCCAGCACTCTAGTGCACACCACTGAGCTGGCCACCGCTGTGGCTGCTTCCCCAATCAGCCTAGCTTGGCTGCTTTTAACCCCTGCTTATTGGAGTGGGGCAGCCACCCCACTACAGTTACTGACGTGTAATTGGTATTATTGAGCTCAAAAAAGGAGACACATCAGCGAATGGTACTCCATGAGGCAGTACTCTATGACTGCCATTATTTAAGACACTATAGCAATGACAGAGTGCTGCCTCTGAGAGATATAAACTTAAAAAAAAGATTCGGACTCTGTAAACCCTTCATATTCATGGGTTTAGCAGAAAGACTCTTTAGCTAGATTAGACCCAATTCAGCAAAACATTTAAGCACATGCTTAAAATTAAGCACACGAGTAGTCACACTGAAGTCAATTACTCACATATGTAAAGTTAAGCACGGCCATAAGTGTTTTGCTGAATTGGACCTATCATGTGTTCTGTCACCTTGCAGGACTATGTTCTGGCTAATATGAGTGGGCAGATCGTTGTTTCTATTTCATTCTGTTTAGGTTCTTCTAATATACTTGTGACCAGTGGCGGATTAGCCAATGGGCCGATGGGGCCTGTGCTCAAGGGCCCCGGCCAATTGGGGGACCCTGGAAAAATGGGTACCCTGCTCCCAGCAGACCTCTGATGCGGGCTGGCAGAAGCCCAGAGCCCTGGCAGAAGTGCCGGTGGGGCGGGGGAAGCCGCCATGTCCTGACCCCACTCTCCAGCAAAAGAAGCCCCCACACTCCAACCCTGTGCCCCAGCAGAAGCGCTGAGTGGGGGAAGCCCTAGCGCCTGGACACTGGCTGTGGCCACGGGACTGGAGGAGCTCTGGCTCCCTGCTGTGGGGCAGAGGGACAGAGCTTCTACGGTCTTGGGGCTGCAGTGGAGGGGGGAAGAAAGGAGCAAATGGGTTGCGGGGGGGGCAGAATGGTGTGGGACCATGGATGGAACAGGGGTGGGGCCACGGGGAGAAGGGGCAGAACTGTGTGGGGCTGTGGCAGGACCGTAGGCAGAAGGGGTAGAATGGGGGTGGGACCACAGGCGGAAGGGGTGGGGAGAGTCTCTGTCACACACAAACACACAAACTTGCTCTGTCTCAAGGCCCCACAAAACCTTAATCTGCCTCTGCTTGCGACTATGGTATCTGAGTGCTTCAATAATGCCAGAACTGCTCAAGTGTATGGCACAGGGCCTAGTACTGCTATAGTTGAAGGAAATTCTTCTTTAGTTCAAATGCTGCAAGCCTGAGTGCTTTAGAGAAGAAAGTTCTGTGCAGCTAGATAGTGATGATCATGTAGCCCTATTTAACAGGCATTCTATCATGAGTGACATGGCCAGATCTGATTATTCATGAACTATTTATTAAGCACTAGCAGAATGCTGAGTACTTTAAAAACTCAAAAGCAAGACACAGTCCTTGTCTCAAGGATTTTATTAAAGTATCTGAGACAGGGACAAAACACTTGAAAGATTAATTATGCCTGCGGTGACTTGCACAAGATGGTGGTGGGTGCAATCTTGCAGTGTCCATCGGTGATAATATGGTTTGTGGAAGTGCATTTTAAGTCAGAATGGATTAAGAGGTAAAGGTGGTTATATGATGTAGGAGAAGAGCGACACACTTCCAGGAAAAGGGAGGCTGGTTTGGAAGAAAGCATGAAGAGGAGAGTGGGATAAGGATGACAAGAAAGGGGTTAGAAGGAATGCTTGGATGAGCCAAGAGAACATTTTCCCATTTATTTTGCATTAGCTAAGTGATTTTTTAATGCCTAATAAAATCCAGGTGTAATAATTAGTTTATGAAATACTAATAGTAACTACTTCAATGTATTCATATTAGCTATTTTTAAAGAGCACATGCTAATTTTGGGCACTAATTAAGAGTTAGCATGTGATTTTGATATGTATTTAATGACTTATCTACAGTTGATGCTTCTTACTGCTGACTGCAAATGTAGATTCAGAAGATACAATTAAAATAAGTTACCCTCTTATGGGGGAAATCTTGTCAGATGGAGCCTAATTAATAATGTTCTTTGAGGGTTTGCAAGGAGATCTGAGATGATTTGACTTTGCATCTTAATAAAAAATTGTTGGCAGTGTTAAGAGTCCCTTTGGTTGTTAAGATTATGTTAATATTGTAACCTTTGAAAGGCAAGGACATGCTGTTGCAAACAAGACACAAAAGAAAGGGAACTAGTCACAATATTTGGAAAAAAATGTAATGTTTCCATTTCGTAACTAGTTTGTCTTTTCATTCTGTGAACCAAAATAAGGTATTTCAAAATTCTTCCTCAGTTTCATGGTGAAGATATGAAGCAAGAAATATGACTAAATGGATTTATTTACTCCTCAAAACCTGGTAAGATGAAGAGAGAGATCAGAGCAGAGGAATTAATGTGTAATTCATGCCAATGTAACAGTCTGCTGAGGATACCCAGATCTGTGATCCACAGTTTTACCTCTCTGCCTCAACAAGTGTGAGCTTTGCTGGAGATTAAACTGTGTCAGCTCCCTGCCACATCAGTCTGTCTTCCTCACCAGCAAACTCCTCAAGGCTCTCCCAGCCCTAACCTTGCTTGAGAGGTAACAATGAGTGAACTCCAGCCCCTGAGCAACTCAGAGATGTATTTCAGCAATGCACGGGCCCATCACTGAACGTTCACAGCTGATATTAAGTTCACTGCTCTTTTAAAGAGTCAAGGCATTACAGCTTATTAACTTAGCTGGGGTAAACAGACCGTTTCCTTCAACCACACCACTGAGTTGGTTTATAGTGGAAATAAAACATGTTAATTAACAAAAGGGTATAGGTTAAGGGATAGCAAACAGAAGGAATAAAGATAGCAATGGTTACAAACAAAAATAAAAATATGCTTTCGAATGACTAAGGCCTAACTTATCAAGCTACAGTCTTTGTTCAAGATAGTTTCTTCATTAATCTTCCTTTGCCAGCAATAGCTGGCTAACTCTTAGCCAGAATCTCCACAGTCCAAGGCCCTGTTTTTCCTTGTCTCCTCAGGTAAAGAATCATCCAAAATCTTTCTGTGTCCTTACATCTCACAGTCTGCCTTTGTTTCAAGGGTCAGATTGGTCCCCTGAGTTTCAGTCTCCTATCTCCATCAGTGGAGCTAACTCCATAAAGATTAATTTGTGCCGTATGGTGATGTTCAAATCTGATGTTTCCTGTTGCAATTTTATGATGTAAATGTTCTTTTCCTGCACCCTTCAATATCAATTAATAGTAGCCCATTACATTTGGCCATACCTGGTTTGAGGTGTTGGCCTCTTTCCCTTGTGGGGAGAAAACCTGTTTATCAACTCCCCCTGACAAACTTGGTTTAAACATCTTTTAGTCACAGACTTTAAAGCATAATATCAGTGTGTATTCATAATTCTGCATACAGCATCGTCATACATATTTCACAATGGTATTACTGACCAGTGTGATGTTAGTTTTCAAAAGATACCTCACAAGGCATATTGTATACAACTATCATTGCAGCAGTCTGTAGGGTGTGAATCCAGTGGAGTCTGAGGTCACAGACAAGAGAGAGGGTCAATGAACAGAGCAAAACTGGAACAAAGAAACCCAATAGGTAGTAGTAAAAATGAACACTAATATAGTGCTCTTCATCTTGAAAATCTTTTTCATGTAGTAAGGCTAACCTCAAGCCAACTGCTGCGTCCTACCCAAGCTTAGCAATCAGTTGTCAGGCAGAGTATGAGATACATACAAATGCCTGTTACTTACACCCTGTAAACACACACTGTGTACTGCAGTAATATTAGTAAGTGATTAGTCACACCATATTCAGATATGTTGTAATTACTACATATTGAATGTTTCCTAAATTTAACACTGGTCAAGGTGTAGTAATTGTGGAATTCTCTCTTGTCCCAGATCACAAAAAAATGCATGAACCCATGGCCTAATTATCCAGCTTCAAGGGTTTAAATTTAGAATGGTGGGGAGGCATATCATTTGACTCAGCAAGGGATAAGTAATTTGACTACAAGCAACTTATAGTGGAAGCTAGAAAGTGGAAGCTAGTGCTGCTGCTGCCTTTCTGGAAGAGCCCCGGAACTGGCAAGACTGTCTACACTACGGAATTAGGTCGAATTTATAGAAGTCGTTTTTTTAGAAATCGGTTTTATATATTCGAGTGTGTGTGTGTCCCCACAGAAAATGCTCTAAGTGCATTAAGTGCATTAACTCGGCGGAGTGCTTCCACAGTACCGAGGCAAGCATCGATTTCCGGAGTGTTGCACTGTGGGTAGCTATCCCACAGTTCCCGCAGTCTCTGCTGTCCATTGGAATTCTGGATTGAGATCCCAATGCCTGATGGGGCTAAAACATTGTCGCGGGTGGTTCTGGGTACATATCGTCAGGCCCCTGTTCCCTCCCACACTCCGTGAAAGCAAGGGCAGACAATTGTTTCGTGCCTTTTTTCCTGAGTTACCTGTGCAGATGCCATACCACGGCAAGCATGGAGCCCGCTCAGGTAACCGTCACCGTATGTCTCCTGGGTGCTGGCAGACATGGTACTGCATTGCTACACAGTAGCAGCAACCCATTGCCTTCTGGCAGCAGAAGGTGCAATACGACTGGTAGCCGTCATCGTGATGTCCGAGGTGCTCCTG
This sequence comes from Eretmochelys imbricata, assembly GCF_965152235.1. Lineage (NCBI taxonomy): Eukaryota > Metazoa > Chordata > Testudines > Cheloniidae > Eretmochelys > Eretmochelys imbricata. Next base: position 177,208,086 of record NC_135572.1, on the reverse strand, counting down.
GCCATGTCGGCCAGGAGCTCCTGGGCAGACATGGGCGCAGGGACTAAATTTGGAGTGACTTAACCAGGTCATTCTCTTTAGTCCTGCAGTCAGTCCTATTGAACCATCTTACGGTGAGCAGGCAGACGATATGGATTGCTAGCAGTCGTACTGTACCATCTTCTGCTGGGCAGGCAAGAGATGAGGATGGCTAGCAGTCGTATTGCACCATCTTCTGCCGAGCAGCCATGAGATGTGGATGGCTTGCAGTCCTTCTGCACCATCTGCTGCCAGCCAAAGATGTAAAAGATAGATGGAGTGGATCAAAACAAGAAATAGACCAGATTTGTTTTGTACTCATTTGTTCCCCCCCCCCCCGTCAAGGGTACTCATTCCTCTAGGTCACACTGCAGTCACTCACAGAGAAGGTGCAGCGAGGTAAATCTAGCCATGTATCAATCAGAGGCCAGACTAACCTCATTGCTCCAATAAGAACAATAACTTAGGTGCACCATTTCTTATTGGAACCCTCCGTGAAGTCCTGCCTGAAATACTCTTTGATGTAAAGCCACCCCCTTTGTTGATTTTAGCTCCCTGAAACCAACCCTGTAAGCCGTGTCCTCAGTCGCCCCTCCCTGCGTCAGAGCAACAGCAAACAATCGTGCATCTGAGTTGAGAGTGCTGTCCAGAGCAGTCACAATGGAGCACTCTGATGGGGCTAAAACATTGTCACGGGTGGTTCTGGGTACATATCGTCAGGGCCCCGTTCCCTCCCTCCCTCCGTGAAAGCAAGGGCAGACAATCGTTTCACGCCTTTTTTCCTGAGTTACCTGTGCAGACGCCATACCACGGCAAGCATGGAGCCCGCTCAGGTAACCGTCACCCTATGTCTCCTGGGTGCTGGCAGACATGGTACTGCATTGCTACACAGCAGCATCAACCCCTTGCCTTGTGGCAGCAGACGGTACAGTACGACTGGTAGCCATCATCGTGATGTCCGAGGTGTCGTCAGTCGCCCCTCCCTCCATCAGAGCAACGGCAGACAATCGTTCTGCGCCTTTTTTCTGTGCGGACGCCATACCAAGGCAAGCATGGAGGCCGCTCAGCTCACTTTGGCAATTAGGAGCACATTAAACACCACACGTATTATCCAGCAGTATATGCAGCATCAGAACCTGGCAGAGCGATACTGGGCGAGGAGCCAACGTCAGCGCGGTCACGAGAGTGATCAGGACATGGACACAGATTTCTCTCAAAGCATGGGCCCTGCCAATGTATGCATCATGGTGCTAATGGGGCAGGTTCATGCTGTGGAACGCCGATTCTGGGCTCGGGAAACAAGCACAGACTGGTGGGACCGCATAGCGTTGCAGGTCTGGGACGATTCCCAGTGGCTGCGAAACTTTCGCATGCATAAGGGCACTTTCATGGAACTTTGTGACTTGCTTTCCCCTGCCCTGAACTGCATGAATACCAAGATGAGAGCAGCCCTCACAGTTGAAAAGAGAGTGGCGATAGCCCTGTGGAAGCTTGCAACGCCAGACAGCTACTGGTCAGTTGGAAATCAATTTGGAGTGGGCAAATCTACTGTTGGGGCTGCTGTAATGCAAGTAGCCCACGCAATCAAAGATCTGCTGATATCAAGGGTAGTGACCCTGGGAAATGTGCAGGTCATAGTGGATGGCTTTGCTGCAATGAGATTCCCAAACTGTGGTGGGGCCATAGACGGAACCCATATCCCTATCTTGGCACAAGAGCACCAAGCCGGCGAGTACATAAACCACAAGGCGTACTTTTCAATAATGCTGCAAGCTCTGGTGGATCACAAGGGACGTTTCACCAACATCAACGTGGGATGGCCGGGAAAGGTACATGACGCTCACATCTTCAGGAACTCTGGTCTGTTTCAAAAGCTGCAGGAAGGGACTTTATTCCCAGACCAGAAAATAACTGTTGGGGACGTTGAAATGCCTATATGTATCCTTGGGGACCCAGCCTACCTCTTAACGCCATGGCTCATGAAGCCGTACACAGGCAGCCTGGACAGTAGTTAGGAGCTGTTCAACTACAGGCTGAGCAAGTGCAGAATGGTGGTAGAATGTGCATTTGGACGTTTAAAGGTGCGCTGGCGCAGTTTACTGACTCGCTTAGACCTCAGCGAAACCAATATTCCCACTGTTATTACTGCTTGCTGTGTGCTCCACAATATCTGTGAGAGTAAGGGGGAGACGTTTATGGCGGGGTGGGAGGTTGAGGCAAATCGCCTGGCTGCTGGTTATGCGCAGCCGGATGCCAGGGTGGTTAGAAGAGCACAGGAGGGCGCAGTATGCATCAGAGAAGCTTTGAAAACCAGTTTCATGACTGGCCAGGCTATGGTGTGAAAGTTCTCTTTGTTTCTCCTTGATGAAACTCCCCGCCCCTTGGTTCACTCTACTTCCCTGCAAGCTAACCACCCTCCCCTCCTCCCTTTAATCATTGCTTGCAGAGGCAATAAAGTCATTGCTGCTTCACATTCATGCATTCTTTATTCATTCATCACACAAATAGGGGGACAACTACCAAGGTAGCCCAGGAGGGGTGGTGGAGGAGGGAAGGAAAATGCCACACAGCACTTTAAAAGTTTACAACTTTAAAATTTATTGAATGCCAGCCTTCTTTTTTTGGGGGCAATCCTCTGTGGCAGAGTGGCTGGTTGGCCGGTGGCCCCCCCACCGCGTTCTTGGGCGTCTGGGTGTGGAGGCTGTGGAACTTGGGGAGGAGGGTGGTTGGTTACACAGGGGCTGTAGTGGCAGTCTGTGCTCCAGCTGCCTTTGCTGCAGCTCAACCATACACTGGAGCATAGTGGTTTGGTCCTCCAGCAGCCTCAGCATTGAATCCTGCCTCCTCTCATCACGCTGCCGCCACATTTGAGCTTCAGCCCTGTCTTCAGCCCGCCACTTACTCTCTTCAGCCCACCACCTCTCCTCCCAGTCATTTTGTGCTTTCCTGCACTCTGACATTATTTGCCTCCACGCATTCGTCTGTGCTCTGTCAGTGTGGGAGGACTGCATGAGCTCAGAGAACATTTCATCATGAGTGCGTTTTTTTTTCTTTCTAATCTTCACTAGCCTCTGGGAAGGAGAAGATCCTTTGATCATTGAAACACATGCAGCTGGTGGAGAAAAAAAAAGGGACAGCGGTATTTAAAAAGACACATTTTATAAAACAGTGGCTACACTCTTTCAGGGTAAACCTTGCTGTTAACATTACATACATAGCACATGTGCTTTCGTTACAAGGTCACATTTTGCCTTCCCCCACCGTGTGGCTACCCCCTCAACCCTCCCCCCTCCCCGTGGCTAACAGCGGGGAACATTTCTGTTCAGCCGCAGGCAAACAGCTCAGCAGGAACGGGCTCCTCTGAATGTCCCCTGAAGAAAAGCACCCTATTTCAACCAGGAGACCATGAATGATATCACTCTCCTGAGGATAACACAGAGAGATAAAGAACGGATGTTGTTTGAACGCCAGCAAACATACACTGCAATGCTTTGTTGTACAATGATTCCCGAGTACGTGTTACTGGCCTGGAGTGGCAAAGTGTCCTACCATGAAGGACGCAATAAGGCTGCCCTCCCCAGAAACCTTTTGCAAAGGCTTTGGGAGTACATCCAGGAGAGCTGCGAATGCCAGGGCAAATTAATCCTTTCACATGCTTGCTTTTAAACCATGTATAGTATTTTAAAAGGTACACTCACCGGAGGTCCCTTCTCCACCTGCCGGGTCCAGGAGGCAGCCTTGGGTGGGTTCGGGGGGTACTGGCTCCAGATACAGGTCATCATCATCATCATCTTCTTCGTCCCCAAAACCTGCTTCCATGTTGCCTCCATCTCCATTGAAGGAGTCAGACAACACGGTTGGGGTAGTGGTGGCTGAACCCCCTAAAATGGCATGCAGCTCATCATAGAAGCGGCATGTCTGGGGCTCTGACCCGGAGCGGCCATTCGCCCCTCTGGTTTTCTGGTAGGCTTGCCTCAGCTCCTTAAGTTTCATGTGGCACTGTTTCAGGACCCTGTTATGGCCTCTGTCCTTCATGCCCTGGGAGATTTTGACAAAGGTTTTGGCATTTCGAAAACTGGAACGGAGTTCTGATAGCACGGATTCCTCTCCCCATACAGCGATCAGATCCCGTACCTCCCGTTCAGTCCATCCTGGAGCTCTTTTGCGATTCTGGGACTCCATCATGGTCACCTCTGCTGATGAGCTCTGCATGGTCACCTGCAGCTTGCCACGCTGCCCAAACAGGAAATGAGATTCAAAAGTTCGCAGTTCTTTTCCTGTCTACCTGGCCAGTGCATCTGAGTTGAGAGTGCTGTCAGAGCGGTCACAATGGAGCACTCTGGGATAGCTCCCGGAGGCCAATACCGTCGAATTGTGTCCACAGTACCTCAAATTCAACCCGGCAAGGCCGATTTAAGCACTAATCCACTTGTCAGGGGTGGAGTATGGAAGTCGATTTTAAGAGCCCTTTAAGTCGAAGTAAAGGGCTTCATCGTGTGGATGGGTGCAGGGTGCTGCTAAATTCGACCTAAAGTCCTAGTGTAGACCAGGGCTGTGTGTCAGTGAACCTGGGATATTTAGTTAGACACTAAAGACTTCTGTGCGTGTGCTTGATTCATAAGCATTTCCCCATATTCTGAGTAATCAAAATGCCTCTGCTCTTACTCTTTCTCCTTCTTAATCTCATTTTATTTTAATACTGAAAATTTTGGAACAAATTCTTCTCTATGATGCTCTGGGCAACTACCAGTGACTTCAGTGTGAATCGCGTCTGACATCACAATTTGGGCCTTAGGTAGCCAGATTTTCAGGAGTGCTGTGCTTCAATTTCCATGGACTTTAATGGAAGCTGTGGATGAACAATCCTTTTCATGTACCTAGTAATATCTGAGCTAATCACAGTTTTCATTTTAAAATGAAGAGTACATTTGTAGGCCTTTTCACTGTGAAGATGGGTTACATTCTGAAAGCAATCACTTAGTCTAACATAGCTTCACAGGGCCACCCAAAAAAGGAGAGCCTGGATCTGGGAGTTCCTTTTGTGCCTTAGTATTGAAGGTATCTCCGAAACAGTGGATGAATTTCATGCTCTGCCATGTGCAATGCAATATTTAGGCATGAGAGGGTGAGTTGAGGATAATTTAAACTAAATATTCTGTTTTAAACCCAGAAAAGTAAGACTTTTCAGTAAAGTCAGATGACCCTTCACATTACGATAAAGTAATATTCATTCTTCAAATATCACTACGTAGAGTTACTAAATTGTAACTTGTAGCAGTTCAGATCCCTTATGCTTATAAAATGTCACCAGAGACAAATGTTAGTGTGATAAAAGTTCCGATTTTTGTCTGTTGTGCCATCTGTTGCTGAAGTTATCGTGGTTCATGGCAGCACTGATTGGCTCACTGAAAATCATTGTGGCCAGGGGGGAAAGTGATAGCTTCAGTTAAACAAAATATTGACAAATATTTAAGATACCGTAATTTTATCTATTCAGATTGTCATTTAGCTTTCTGGTGATTGCTGAAGAGGTGATTTCATATCTGATAAAACTTCATTCTTTATCTGAATATTATCTATTTTCAGAAGTCTAGTCACTTGCGTTTAAAGGTCTACAAGTATTTTGCATATGGAGTGGGCTGGGACATCTGTTCATGATTATGAAATTGTATGAACGAAATTAATTTAACATTCAATTGCAGCAAGGTGAAAATATACAGCTTTGTCTGCCTTAATTATAATTAACTTATTTATCATACTTGACCAGTAACTACATATATCTATTTTACAAAAATAGCCACAACATAGTTAGAGATAATATAATGTGCTGCTCCTCTACTAATGCGTAATATAACGTCATTGCCATATTTAATGTATCATGCGCTAGAGGAATTTCAGATTCTCCTTTTTTGGGGTTGGGGGGAATTATTGTAAAGACATTATTGTGAAGAATTATTGTAAAGACATTCTACTTTTCAAACCATGTTCTCTTCTCTATGTCTTTACATGTACAATCCTTGACAATATTTGATGTCTTGAGTCAATTCAAAAATCTTCACTGGTCCCTGTAGGAATAGGGTGGTGTGCCCCTTTAAGGTCCTGGGGCCAGCCAACCATGTTGAATAATCAGATGCATCTGAGGAGGGGATAGGTGTTCCCTATGAAGATCCAGACCTGTCATTAAGGCTGGGGAAGCAGGATCAGCAGGCAGTTCACTGGGAGAGGCTGCCGGAGTCCTCTGGGAGGCCATGGTAACCTGCTGGAGAAAAGGAGCCTCCAAGAAGAGAGATTTGGGAGGCAGTGGTCAGCCAAAAGAGCAGAGAAGATTTCATCAGAGCTTCAGGAGTAGCGACAAAGAGAATGCAGAAGCAGTGCCCAGTAAATGGGCAGAATTTGTTTTCTTGTGTTTAGTAAGCACATGGTGGGACTATTGTTGAATGTCAGCATGGAAGAGGAACCTTAGTAGTGGCAGAAGATCCTCTGATTAAGATTCCTACTCCACTGGACGTTGTCAGATTTGGACTCCAAAGACTTTATTTTTGGAATTGAAAGACTTGTATTTGTCTTAATAAATGAGCCCGGGAAAGAGTGTTATTGAAATGAGGAGTTTGTGACGTTTCTGTTCAAGAGCGTGAGGAAGGGGAAACTGAGGCAGAGCAACACACTGCCAGGTCTTGCAGCAAAGGAGCATTACTAGATAGGGCATCTATTTTGGAAGGCCATCATAGTCCGATAGTGTTCTTCCTATTTAGTCTTCACTGGTTTTTGGCAATGTGTTTTTTAAAGCATATAAGAGAATTTGATAGGCATGTTCCTATTCTATATGGCATATGCATCTATTGTTTTCCTTGGAGAATAATTTTGTAGGGCTCCCATTCCATGCAAAAGACTGTAATATCTAACTTCTAAACCAGTATCTGTGCTGTGGCTCAAATGTAAAAGTTGTTTGCCTTGTCTGTAGAAGATCATGTTTTCTAATGTGTTGTGGAAATGGACCATTTGCAGAGGTTGCAAAGGTGACAACAGGTGTACCAACATATGCAAGAAAAAAAAGAAACCCACACAAAAAACCCTACACAACAACACAGATGTCTAATTTCCAGCACCAGCAGGGGATCACATGTTCCACTATGAAGAAATAGCCGCACAGAACTAGGAAGTGCCTTGAGCTCAGATATAGGCATTTTCTCCTAAGCCTTCCATTGGCAGGCTGCAGCTTGAGTTCATCTCCCCACTAAATGCAGAATCTCCCAGGATTTAGTTACACCTGCAGAGAGCAGTAACATCCATGAAGAGGCCCAGTACCTTCACATAGCTCCCATGACAGCATGACTTCATCCTAGTTGTGCGGCCATGTTGTCACAGCTGGAGGCTGAAATGAATCTCTATTCTCAAGTGGACTCGTCGGTTCAACCAGCAGTAACTTGTGGGTAGATTTTTGATCAAACCTACATCCAGGCTTGAGGGGATCCTGCTCCCCAGCATCTTCCCCTCCTTTAGCTCTGTTGTCTTCCTCCTTCTGAGCCACAGAGCACATATCACAGAAAAGGGCTACTGCCATGTGATGGGATGATGAGTAAAAAGATTGCTGTTCTGTCTTTAATTTGGATTTGAGACACTTCCAGGGCATATTACTGTATTTCCAATCCTGGGTGTTCAAAAATCTTGAATCAGGCCCCCAAAATAATGACTGATTTTAAAAAAATACATTTTGTATTCTTCTGTGTGTAATGTTTTGGGGGGTTGGGGGCAACCACAGTGTATTTGGATCACATTTTTAAGCTTTATGTCTGGCAACCGTGAGGGCTAGAAATTTACTATTTGTTTTTTAAATCGAAACCTAGATTCTCATGTAGTCACAGGACTCCAGGAGCTGCGGCTTTAAGAAAAACATCAAATTCCATTAGACTCATGCTAAAATTACATGAATTGGCAACATTTAATTATAAATAATTTCCTGTAGTCCTCATAATGTGTGAGGGCTGTACAAACATAAAAGAAGGCTTGGTTCAAGCTCCTTAAGGACTGACATTAAAATATATATGTGTGTATATAACGTAAATGATTACTGTGTATTGGACGGTAGCATATAGCCCAATCTTGGGATAAAAGACTCTCTAAGATAGGACTACTCTTGCAGTGCAATATTATGGTGCATATCTAGGCCTTGCTCAAATAGAGGAATGATTTCAAAATCTTGTACACGTGAATTTTCATCTGTATAGTCTCAAGGGGAGGAAGAATGGCCTTGTGGTTAAAGAAGATGACTGGGAGTGAAAATAGTGTCGTTCATTTTGGTTCTACTCGATTCACTGCATGGCTGTAGGAAAAATTGTTGAAAAAAATTAACAAAATATTTTCAAAGGTCTTGGCCATAAATTATTTACCTTCTCACTGATCTAAAGAGTAAGCTAAACCTTTCAGTTATAGCCATTTGTTATAAAGAGAATATCTGTTATCCATCCTTTGAGATTAAAAATGTAAGTTCCCAAAGCAGAAATCAATGGAGACGCTGGTGTAAAAAAATTCTAAAAACATTGCTTATGAATGTTTTCAAATATGGGCATGTTTCTTTAGATGAAAACTTATTTTAAGCAAAATTAGTACTATTTCATTTTAACACCATACTTGCAGAATCCAGAAACAAATTTCAAGTTTCATCTCTTATCTCCCTTTTTACTATCATCTTGGAAATGTCTCATTTAAAAAAAAAAAGAAAAAAAGTGTACTGGGTTTACCCTTAACCAGATCTTTGTCTGAAATAGCTTAACATTTCCCAACTTTCTGATATGTCAGGGGTTGACAGCTTTCAGCACGTGGCCCATCAGGGTAATCCGCTGGTGGGCTGTGAGACATTTTGTTTACGTTGACCTCCTGCAGGCATGGCCCCCCACAGCTCCCAGTGGCCACGGGTATGCATTCAACTTTGATACTGTGTTCACCCTTCAGAAATCTATACAGAATCGGAGGGTCCCATCGGGCTTCAGAACCAACATGATGGGACTGCGCCACTTCCTCTGCGACTGTTCCACAACTCCCAGCTCTATCATCGCTTGGACTTCCTTTTCAACAATTTCTCGTGTCTGTCACAGGAGCAGGTGAATGGTCTCTCGAACCACCTCCCCGGGATTCATCTGAATGGTGTGGTGGACGACGCTAGTCTGGCCTGGGAGGGTGGTAAAAGTTGCATTAAAGGTATCCAACAGACACCGAGCCTGTTTCTGTTGTTTCAAGGAGAGGGTGTCCCGCAGTTGAGGCGCCTCAGTCTTAGCCATATCTGGGACCTGGGAACCTAAGGCTGGGTCGGGTGGGCGAGGGGTAACTAGCAGTCCATCCCATGCACGCCAAGGCTTCAGAAGGTTCACGTAATAAATCTGCTTTTTGCTTCTTCTGTCTAGTTTGTAGCCCCACCCACTGGACCACGTCATAAGGGCCCTGCCATCGGGGAAGCAGTTTTGACTCCTCAGAGGGGAGGAGGAAGCGTACTTGGTCGCCGGGCTTAAAGGTTCAGTCTCGGGCTCCTTCGTTATAGCACCATTCCTGGGTCCCTTGCGCCACCTGGAGATTCTCCTGCATGAGGGCCCCTTCCAGAGCCAGTTAGTCCAGCAATTGCAGCACATATTGGAGAAGCCCCTGTGAAGCAGAAGAGATGCACTCCCAGGCCTCTCTCATCAGATCCAGTACCCTGCAGGGTTGTCGGCTGTACAGGAGTTCAAAGGGGGAGAACTTAGTGGACGACTGGGGTACTTCGTGGATGGCTAGCAGCAACGGCGGGAGCAACTGGTCCCACTGCTGCAATTCTTGTGGAGGGAACTTCCTCAACATACCCTTCAAAGTCCTGTTAAAGCGCTCGACGATTTTTACACTAATGTCTGCAGCTTCCTAATAGCCAACAGGGCACACACCTGACAGAGCAGCCAGGAAGTGAAATTAGTCCTTGATTGGTGAAGAGTTCCTGGGGAAGCCCCACGCAGGCAAAGACCTTCATCAGTTCTGCTGCAATGGTGAGGGCACTGGTGTTTTGCAGTGGAATAGGTGTGGGGGAAGCAGGTGGCATAGTCCATTAGGACAAGGATATGACAGAATCCAGTCTTGCTCTCTGGGACGGGTCCCACCAGGTCCATGGCGACTTGCTCGAAGGGAACACCTACCATGGGCACAGGGACCAAGGGTGCTTTTGGCACCCCTGGGCCAGCAGCCAACTAGCATTCGGGGCATGCGCAGCAATAGTCTCTTACCTCCTGATGGACTCCTGGCCAGTAGAAGTGAGATAGGACTCAGGCCAGGGTCTTTTCTTGCCCCAAATGGCTGGCCACGGGGATGTCATGAGTAAGCTTCAAAACGCCTTTCCAATGACACCGGGAAATGACCAGCTGGGTCCGAACCTCCTGGGTTTGTGGGTCTCATTCCACTCAGTAGAAGACATCTGCTACGAGTTTGAATCAGGGCCATTGCACTGCTCTTTGGGAGTCGGTCATGGCCCTGCTAAGGCGGGCCACCTGATCATAGGCATGACCATGTGTAGGGTCATCCCGCGGGTCTTGAGGGAAGTCGGATGTGGGGTTGTTGAGGGGCCTTCCCCCAGGATATCTGGAGGCAGAGTTGGGATCCCGGACTTGGGGTCTTCTTCTTCTTGCCTCCCCTCCTCATTTTGAAGGAATCCCCCTTCAAAGAGTGATGTAGTGGTGGGAGTCTGCTATAGACCACCGGACCAGGGGGATGAGGTAGATGAGGCTTTCTTCCGGCAACTCGCGGAAGCTACTAGATCGCACGCCCTGGTTCTCATGGATGACTTTAATTTTCCTGATATCTGCTGGGAGAGCAATACAGCGGTGCATAGACAATCCAGGAAGTTTTTGGAAAGCGTAGGGGACAATTTCCTGGTGCAAGTGCTAGAGGAGCCAACTAGGGGGAGAGCTTTTCTTGACCTGCTGCTCACAAACCAGGAAGAATTAGTAGGGGAAGCAAAAGTGGATGGGAATCTGGGAGGCAGTGACCATGAGTTGGTTGAGTTCAGGATCCTGACACAGGGAAGAAAGGTAAGCAGCAGGATACGGACCCTGCACTTCAGAAAAGCAGACTTCGACTCCCTCAGGGAACAGATGGGTAGGATCCTCTGGGGGACTAACATGAAGGGGAAAGGAGTCCAGGAGAGCTGGCTGTATTTCAAGGAATCTCTGTTGAGGTTACAGGGACAAACCATCCCGATGTGTCGAAAGAATAGTAAGTATGGCAGGCGACCAGCTTGGCTTAACGGTGAAATCCTAGCAGATCTTAAGCATAAAAAAGAAGCTTACAAGAAGTGGAAGGTTGGACATATGACCAGGGAAGAGTATAAAAATATTGCTCGGGCATGTAGGAATGAAATCAGGAGGGCCAAATCGCACCTGGAGCTGCAGCTAGCGAGAGATGTTAAGAGTAACAAGAAGGATTTCTTCAGGTATGTTGGCAACAAGAAGAAAGCCAAGGAAAGTGTGGGCCCCTAAATGAATGAGGGAGGCAACCTAGTGACGGAGGATGTGGAAAAAGCTAATGTACTCAATGCTTTTTTTGCCTCTGTCTTCACGAACAAGGTCAGCTCCCAGACTGCTGTGCTGGGCATCACAACATGGGGAATAGATGGCCAGCCCTCTGTGGAGAAAGAGGTGGTTAGGGACTATTTAGAAAAACTGGACGTGCACAAGTCCATGAGGCCGGATGAGTTGCATCCGAGAGTGCTAAAGAAACTGGCGGCTGTGATTGCAGAGCCATTGGCCATTATCTTTGAAAACTCGTGGCAAACGGGGGAAGTCCCGGATGACTGGAAAAAGGCTAATGTAGTGCCAATCTTTAAAAAAGGGAAGAAGGAGGATCCTGGGAACTACAGGCCAGTAAGCCTCACTTCAGTCCCCGGAAAAATCATGGAGCAGGTCCTCAAAGAATCAATCCTGAAGCACTTACATGAGAGGAAAGTGATCAGGAACAGTCAGCATGGATTCACCAAGGGAAGGTCATGCCTGACTAATCTAATCGCCTTCTATGATGAGATTACTGGTTCTGTGGATGAAGGGAAAGCAGTGGATGTATTGTATCTTGACTTTAGCAAAGCTTTTGACACGGTCTCCCACAGTATTCTTGTCAGCAAGTTAAGGAAGTATGGGCTGGATGAATGCACTATAAGGTGGGTAGAAAGTTGGCTAGATTGTCGGGCTCAACGGGTAGTGATCAATGGCTCCATGTCTAGTTGGAAGCCGGTGTCAAGTGGAGTGCCCCAGGGGTCGGTCCTGGGGCCGGTTTTGTTCAATATCATCATAAATGATCTGGAGGATGGTGTGGATTGCACTCTCAGCAAATTTGTGGATGATACTAAACTGAGAGGAGTGGTAGATACGCTGGAGGGCAGGGATAGGATACAGAGGGACCTAGACAAATTGGAGGATTGGGCCAAAAGAAATCTGATGAGGTTCAAAAAGGATAAGTGCAGGGTCCTGCACTTAGGACGGAAGAACCCAATGCACAGCTACAGACTAGGGACCGAATGGCTAGGCAGCAGTTCTGCGGAAAAGGACCTGGGGTGACAGTGGACGAGAAGCTGGATATGAGCCAGCAGTGTGCCCTTGTTGTCAAGAAGGCCAATGGCATTTTGGGATGTATAAGTAGGGGCATAGCGAGCAGATCGAGGGACGTGATCGTCCCCCTCTATTTGACATTGGTGAGGCCTCATCTGGAGTACTGTGTCCAGTTTTGGGCCCCACACTACAAGAAGGATGTGGATAAATTGGAGAGAGTCCAGCAAAGGGCAACAAAAATGATTAGGGGTCTGGAACACATGAGTTATGAGGAGAGGCTGAGGGAACTGGGATTGTTCAGTCTGCAGAAGAGAAGAATGAGGGGGGTTTGATAACTGCTTTCAACTACCTGAGAGGTAGTTCCAGAGAGGATGGTTCTAGACTATTCTCAGTGGTGGAAGAGGACAGAACAAGGAGTAATGGTCTCAAGTTGCAGTGGGGGAGGTTTAGGTTGGATATTAGGAAAAACTTTTTCACTAGGAGGGTGGTGAAACACTGGAATGCGTTGCCTAGGGAGGTGGTGGAATCTCCTTCCTTAGAAGTTTTTAAGGTCAGGCTTGACAAAGCCCTGGCTGGGATGATTTAATTGGGTATGGGTCCTGCTTTTGAGCAGGGGGTTAGACTAGATGACCTCCTGAGGTCCCTTCCAACCCTGATATTCTATGATTCTATGATTCTATGATTCTTCAGCCTCAGTGTCCCCGTGTCCAGCGGGGTCTCCCTCTAGGGCCACCTGGGTAGGAGGAGGTACCCCGAGACTGGCCTCCCTCAGCAAGTCACTAAAGCCCAGCCAGTCTCGGCCAAGGATGACAGTATAGGCAAGAGTGTGGGCCAACACCATTGTCATTTCCTCCATCACACCATTTATTGTCAGGAGTACCCTGACACGGGGGTATGCTCTTACATCCCCATGGATATACTGGAGTCTGATCTCCCTCTCTGTCACTCTAGGGTTGGAAATGACCCCTTGCTGGATGAGAGTCTGCCCACACCCCGAGTCTAGGAGGGCCACGACTCGTCTCGGCCCCACTCCTGCAGGCATTGTCAGCATCGGGGTGGACTGCTTGCAGTCATGGGACTCTCCTGTACAGACCTGGAGGAAACTGCAGTCCATCTCAGGACATTCCCATTGTAAATGCCCAAAATGGCCGCGGGAGAAACAATGTCCCACTTCTGGATGTCCTGGCCGAGGTGGCGTCTCTGGGGGAGGGCTTCAGTGAGAGTCCCAGTCTGCCTTGCCAGGGAGCTCGGGGTGTCCATGAAACCTAGTTCTGGATTGCCGAGGAATGTCCCGGGCTTGGCCATCAGGGTTGCAGACCCCTGGTTGGTGTTTGGACTTGGGTCTGGGTCGGTGTGGGGCCCATGATCCAGGTTCCTGGACCGATAAGGATCTCTGTGGCCAGGAAGCCTTCCATCAAGGTGACCACCGCACTCAAGGTTGTTGGGCAGTGGTGGTGTACCCGACCCCTACTGTGGAGTGGGAGCACCTGGATGAACTGCTCTAGGGCAACCTGTTTAGCAAATTCACTCGCCAAGCGTTGCTCTGGAAGAAGCCATCACCAGCAGAGGTCTTTAATTGCCTGGGATATGATGCAGGGCCAAGCACCCGATGGGTAGTTCATCATCTGGAACTGCCAACGGAAGGTCTCTGGCATGAGGTCGAGGACATCTAAGATGGCTGACTTCACCCACCCGTAGTCTCATGTCTCATCCAGAGGAAGCTCCCGATAGGCAGTCTGCGCCATCCCAGTCAAGTAGGTGGCCAGAAAAGTGGCCCACTGCTCTTGGGACCACCCCAGCACTACTGCAAACCACTCAGTGGTGATAAGGAATGCCTCTGGGTTGTCCTCAGGTCCCATCTTGGAGAGTCTATGGGCACTGAGGGAGCAGGGAGATTCCCTGCAGTCCCAGCCAGGGCCGGACTAGGTCGAGGCAGCAGAGTTGCGAGTTGCTTGACACACTGTTGCTGTTGCTCTCTGTGCTGGGCCGCCTGCTCCCGGAATAACTGCTGCTGCTGGGCCCCCAGATGCTGCACCAGTTGCTATTGCTGCTGCTGCTGGCTCTCAGCCAGATATTTAATGAGCTTCTCAAACTCAGTTTTTCCTCTTTTTTTTTTCTTTTCGGGTTCCTGACGGCAGGCTGCTGCAGCGGCACCCCTTACTGCAAGGGTCAGGCCAATGCTCACATTCTCCACCAAGTGTAGTCCGTTTGAGGGAATGGCCCCTCCTGCATACTACTTCTCTGGGAAGTCGCCTGGCTTGGGGAATCAGCAGGGTGATGGGAAACGTGAGCGTTGGTCTGTGATCAGGGCCGAAAAACAAACACAGTTACAGAGCCGAGGCCCTGGGTCAGGGCAGGACAGCAAAGATTCTGAGGACTCAGGCTGAGCCACAGAACAGTCATGCCTCCTAGCTCTAGCAGAGGGCCGACAAGTGCAGGTTTCTTGCCTAAGAGAGGGGGTGACTGTCACCCATAGATTGGGGTGGCAGGGGGGACGCAGGTCCACCGAGTCCATTGTGTCCCGGCCCAGGGGCCTAGCAGTGCAGAGCGGTCTACCACTAAGTCAGCAGAAATCCTGACCACAACACACTGGCTCACTCGCTGGCAGCATTGCAGCCAGACAGGGGTCGGCGACCCCTGGGCCACTTCCCAACTCCCACTTGGGGCATACCTGGCTCTATAGAGGGTCGTCCTGGTCGTTGGGGAAGAGGGCCTCTGTCAGGGCTTGCAGCTCCTCCATGTTCGGGTTTGTAAATGGCCCTGGTGGTCAGTCTCAGCTTCCTCAGGGTCTGTCGCAGCCTCCCGGCTTGGGAGCTTGCAGGAAGCATTTGGCTCCTCCGAAAGCTGGGCCCCAACTGAGTTCTCCAGACCGCCTTTTATACTTCCTGTCCTTCCCACTGACTTCTTGCGGGAGGGTTGAGCATGGCGTGGGTCCACCCACTAGGGTTCAGTGAGGGGCCCCTCCCCCTCTGGGTCTGTGGATGGCCAATCTGCTTCACTACACCTGGGTAGTGGGACTTGGTACCCTTGTCTCTCAGATCCTGGGAGGCAAGGTAGCTGGTAACACCAGGAGTTAAAGAGTAGGGTCCCCTTCTGCCAGTGAATGTGGGGATAATGGGTGACAAGTCAGGGAATATTTAGAATGACAGGAGCATGAGGGGCCTGAATTAATCTAAATCAGAGGGTCTCCTGGTGCCCATGGAGGGTGATAACCATTATTGGCAAGGTCTGGTGGGTTACAGGTCCTGAGGAGAGAAGAGAACCATCAATAGTCTCAAACAGATCTAGAAAGTGCTTGCATATGGTGGGAACCACATGGGTCTTAGCAAATTTAAGTCCATAAAGTTACCTGAGGCCCCAAGTCAACTAGGGCCTCTAGGGGGATCTTGGAGCTTACCAATAGTCAAATTAATAGAGGTATTCAGAGTTGCATCAGAAATTGACTTGGTGATCCTGCTGTGCCAACTGTGGCCCATCGGCACTGGGAACTACAGGAGAGGGGAGCAAACCAGCTCAGCCTAGACTCCTCCCAAGGTTAATAGGAATGGCATATACAAGATTCCGTCAAAAATTGGCTGTCCACAAAAAGTGCTTTCCCTATTTAAGGAACTCCTTCATATCATATCCAGTATGAAAACGAAACATTATCTGAGTTTAGCATTGATTCTAGCATGAAGCAAGACTGTATCTTAGTGCTTTGGCATCTTCTTCTCTGTTCTTCTTCAGTATGCTTTTTGAAGTGATCGATTTGGACTACTAATTGAATCGAGGATAGATGGTAGCTTGTTCAGCATCAGATGATTTCAGAGCCAAAGGCATGCCACCCAGCTCACTATTTGGGATCAACTCTTTGCAGATGCATTTGTCTCTAACTCACCCGATGAATTGCTGATCATGATGAATAAGTTCCCTGATGCATTATCAAGTTTGGCATGATAATCAGTATCAAGAAAACAGTTGTCATGTCACAGGGCACCAACTTTCCACCTAAAATCTTCTACATCAATAATGAAGCTCTGGACAATGTGGATCACTTCTGCTATATTGGCTCAACTCTAACCAGCTCACTTAGCCTTGATAGAGAACTTGATGTGAGAATTGGCAAAGCCTCTGTCACCTTTGGCAAACTTACCTCATGGGTCTGGAACAACAAGCTGTTGCTAATGCTGAACACAAAGGTGTCCATTTATCAGGCTTGTGTCCTCAGTACCCTCCTTTATGGCTGTGAAAGCTGGGTCATGTACTCCCAACAGGAGCAGAGATTGAACAGCTTCCACCTTCGCTGTCTCAGAAAAATCCTTGGAGTCACTTGGGACCAACGGATGACTAACAACAATATCCTTGAGAGAACTGGCTTACAGTCTATACAAACTACGCTGGATGCTCGCAGGTTTTGCTGGCTGGGACACATGGAACTTATGCCTCCAGATCATCTGACAAAGTCTGTGCTCTATGGCCAACTCAAGAACTGCCCGCGAACCCAGAGGAAGTCCAAAGCTCCAATACAGTGACAAGATCAAGCAAGGTCTAAAGAAATTCAGCATTCCTACTGACAGCTGGGAGAACCCTGCTCACAACCACTCAGTCTGGAGAAGCCAGGGCAAGGCTGGTTCAGTCATCATGGAGAGCCCAAGCTGAGGTCCGCAGGTAAGCCAGGAAGCAGAGTATGCTCCAACTTCTATCTGGCGAGTGGACATGTAGCACCAAGCACCATTGACTGACTGATTTTTGTCGTGTTTCCTTACATCTGTCAAGATGTTGGATGGCCATAACCATGTTCCATTTTAACATTTTAAATAAGTTTAATTGGGACATTTTCCCCCTGACCTTGAGATCTAGTGATGTAAAAACTATATAAGAGCTAGGTATTTCACTGAAAGCAAATCCATATCCACACGATTCCTTTCCATACTCCTATACCAGATTTTCATAATCAAGTATCAGGAACCATGGCTTGCACCAAACCCAGTCTCTGGGCAACATAATAAATGCAGCTGGTTTACACTGCTGGACTGGCTACATCACCTGACTAGTGGGAAGAGTCAGAAGACCAGCTCTTAAACCTGAACCACCAATAGTTTGTGGCTTCTCAGACCTTTTGCACATGGCTGTGATAGTTCAGGTCTTGGATCCAGCCCTAGCCCTACATCAGTCCACTCCACTCCTGATAATCCAGCTCTGACCCTCAGCTTAGATTCCTGACTTCTGATTTTGCCTCTAGCATCTGGCCTCTGACTCTGACCCTGAGCTCTTATTCCTAGCTACCAACTCCCACTCTAGCCAATAGGAATGACTATCCACAACCTAATCTCTGACACTAGAAAGCCATCTAGAAATTGAAAAACTTAAAAATTGTATAGATGTGTATTTTCAAAATGTCACACATACAACACACACGGTGGAGTTCTTTTAGTTGCATCCTATAATTATGGAATGTTTTTGTGCTCATTCATTTAGAAAGAGAGAAATCATCTGGTCTCCTTTTGACTACAAAAACAGGATTCATACTACAACATCTATTGATTAAGAGGTAAGAAGTGAAAATTATCATGACATAATTGAATGCAGTGTTTTAATTACAGGTGATCTGAAATTTTTGAGGACTGGTGCAGTTATCTTAAAACTGTATGCTGCCTTAAATCATGGCTTAAGGAAAAGAAATCCATTCCTTTGCTTTTCTAGATTCTCTGTCCTTTTTAATTACCGTTTCATATGATAAAATAACTGCTAAACTAATGATTACAGGTTTATAGCTCCCATACGTCAATTTTCTCCAGGCTGGCTGTGATATAAACTACTTTTCTGTGAACTCCTGAATGCTGCTACTTTAAGATAGGTCAACAGTTGAATGTTTAGTCGTGTTTTAACACATTTTAATGAATGCAATTGCAAACACTAGTTGTGTGTTATGTTTAGTACTAGGCTGAAGCCCACAGTGAAGTTTCATAGAGTTAAATGTGTCAGCCAAAGAACGTTTGTGTTCTGGAACAAATATTTGTGGAGTGTCTGCACTGGATTTTACACTTCTGTTAAAGAATGTGTGATAAAACATAATTAAATTCAAGGGCAGATATACCCTTTGTGTCTCATCCTATTGTTGGCAATGAACTTGGTACTGTGGGAGTTGAGGCCCTGATTTTACAAGCTGTTCTGTTTAGTGGATTAACATTAGAGTCAGTGGGATTCACTTTCACAAGTAGGGCTTAGAGAGAGTAGTGGTGTTTGGTGTGTTCTCACAAGTGCTGGGCGGAGAACAGTAATTCCATTTCATGGAGGATTTAGAGATTTCAAAATCTAGTTTTGAATACTCTCATGAACCAAAATTAGCATTCTCTACCCAGTGCTTCTGGGAGCCCTGGCTCTGGGGTAGTCCATCAGTGGACTGCGCCAGTACCAGGGACCCTAGAAGCCCAGCTGCCAAGAAGCTTGGGAGCCTGGAAACCTTGGGACCAGTGCTGCTGGGGATACATAAGCCTGGGATCCAGGACTTTGAGGATCCTGGCTTCCTATCAGAACACCAAGAGAGCTGTGGCCCCTTTTTTATCTGAGCGACTAATCCAAGTTTGCAGTTGGGAGCAGAATATGATGATGATGGAATCTGGTGTTTTCTATGATGCAATCTTGTTTATTTACAAGGAATGTACAAAGTCTTACTTCTGCAAAAACAGAAAGAAACAAAGACAAAAGGAGTAGTTTCTTGGCTTGCATCCCCAAGACTCTTTAGCAAGCACCAGACCAAACATTCTCTCTTTAGCTTCTTCCAGGTCACACCGTGCTTACAGACTTCTGCTTGGAGTCCTTCAAGCTGTGCATTGTTTCTGTCTCTCCCCTCTCTCAGGTTCTCTGTTCTGTTCCCCTCTTCCACCAAACACACATTCACCCTCACCCAAAACAAAACTTAGTGAAAAACCCTCTTCCCATACAATTCAAAACTCCTGGGAGGCTTCACTTGCTTTTTTGTCTGAGTGGGGGTTTGTGGTTAATTTACCTGTAACATTTATATTAATTGAAGTGCTTGGTCACACCTATCACTCTCAATGAGGTTTTAACTCTCTCTCTCACACACACACTCACACACACGTGCGCGGTTCCACTCAGCTCATAACAAAGCTGTTGAGAAGGTACGCAAGAAACCTGGCAAGAATCCAAGAGGGGTTTCACCAGAAACCTGCCTGGTTTCGGTAGAAATGTTTGTGAAAGATTATAATTTAGGGAGGCTTCCTCATAAGGGACAGTATTATGAATATAGGAATTTTGAGACATGATTGGAAGCAGGGGATGGAGAACACCGTGTAGCTGTGTACACTGGTTTGCCACAGACACACTCTAGTTTTTTTAATAAAGTTTTATTCTTGTCTCATTCACTGATTTTTTGTTTAATGAACCTCAAAATTATTACATAGTGTCAGAAGTCACAAGTTGGAAAGAGACTGCCGTAATTTTGAGTTTAACTCCTGGATTTGAAACTGAAAGCAGAGGAAAGGGGAACACATGAAGCAGCAAAATAGAGAAGAACAAAGACTTTTGTATGCATTTTATGAGCACAATAATAGCCTAACTAGCTGAAGAAGGGAAGAAAGCCAAAAATGGTTGTGTTACAACTTCCATCCAGTCTGCAATTGTCTAGCAATGTTGCAGAGAACTGGAAAACATTCAGACAGAAATTTGAATTGGATTTAGCAGCCATAGGGGCAGAGGAGAAAAATGATAAAGAGTAAATCATCAGTCTTCCTGCATGTTTTTGAGGAGGAAGCATTGGATATTTATAACAACTTTAAGTTTGAAGAAGGTAAAAAGCATGAAGTTAAGTAAAATACTGATTACAGTTGAGGAATATTGAATGCCAAAATAAAGGAGACTTTGAGAGACACATTTTTTACATACATGCAAAAATCTGATGACACTGTAGAGCAATATGTCACATAGTTAAGGATACTCTGTAACACCTGTGACTTTGGTGAGTTGACAGAGTTTCTGGCTGGAGACAGAATCATTTGTGGCATTAAAGACAATGTGTTAAGAGAGAAAATGCTCCGTGAAGGAGATTTAACTTTAGAAAAAGCTCTCCAGGTATGAAGATCAGCAGAAACTGTGAAAGCACAAGCCAAAGAGCTGAATTCACCAGAAGGGGTTATTCATGTACTAAATTCAAAAGAATATAGCCCAAAAGGTCAAATCAAAAAGTGGAACCACCTGCTCT
Organism: Eretmochelys imbricata; assembly: GCF_965152235.1. NCBI lineage: Eukaryota > Metazoa > Chordata > Testudines > Cheloniidae > Eretmochelys > Eretmochelys imbricata. The sequence continues at coordinate 177,187,320 of NC_135572.1, read as the reverse complement.
GAAAATCAATGTGGAGAGTAGGGGGCTGGGTTCAGAGCGTTATGTGGAAGGTGTGGATTGCAGCATGGCCCAAAACAGTGTTTTGCCTTTGGGGAAACCGTCATAAATATGGAAAATAATCATTTTGCAAAATGCTGGGGATCCAAAATGCTATGTGTGTGTTACTGAAATATGTTGTGAGATTGGAATATCCACAACCAGTCTTTCAAGTACAACAATGGAGTAGCCAAACAGCGTTAATGGCTCACCAACACCCATCAAGGAAAGAATCCACTATTCTAGGAACTGTATACAATGGAGACTTCTCAGAGAGAGCACATACAAAATGGAGGCTGCTTGATCCATGTCATAGCAACAGATTTTTCCAGCAAGCTAGTATAAAACTATAAAAGTGGGGAAGTGACATCATGATTTGGCTTCACTTCCCCCACAACTCAACACCTGGAAACACATCTGGAGGACAAAGACTTTGAACTGGGGTGGGTGGTCCCAGGGTGTAAAAGAGTCCCAGGCTGTGTATGAAGGAACTGTAACCCATTTGTACCATCTGTCAGGGTGAGACACTGCTAGATTCAAATCCAGCTTAGTTTGTAGAACAAAGCCTGTGAATTTACCTTTATTTCTTAGGTAACCAACTTTGATCTCTTCACTTGCTACTTATAATCACTTAAAAATGTATCTTTCTGTAATTAATAAATCTGTTTTATATTTTACCTATAACAGTGTATTTTGACTGAAGTGCTTAGGAAATCTTAACTCAGTTTACAAAGGCTAATGTGTGTCCTCTCCACATTAAGGGAGGAGCAGACTGGGTAATGAACTTACACTAGTCAGGCTTCTGACCAGTGCAAGACAGTACAGTTCTGGGATGCCAGGCGGGGGAGCTGAGAGGAATTGGCTGGAGCCTCTCTATTGTTGGTTCATGAATGGCTGGTGAAAGCACTCATGTAACTCAGTTGGGTGTCCCCCTGTCTGTGGATGTCTGTGTAAGTGCAGCACCTGTTTGTGGATTGGAAACAGCTTCACAGAGCAAGAGGGATAGCCCTGGCTGGGGACAGAGGGCTAAGCAGTACCACAGTCCAGGTTGCACTCTGGAAACCCCATCACAAACCCTAAGATCATTACAGTTTCCAGTGGAACTTTCTCAGAATTGACACAGTCCTGCAGAAAGTTCCAATTTTGACAAATTGGCAAATTCTGATGAAAAAATGTTTTGCTGAAATTTGTCCAACCAGCTCTAAATCTTATTCTGGTTTGTAACTCATACCAACACAGCAAAAGCACTGCTGACTCTAGGTTCATAAAAGGTTCATTTGCTTTAACAATTTCTATTTTTCCCAAGACCTGCCATTTTGGTTTCTTTAATTCTTGAAGAATTTTGCTTTTAATGTCCTAAATGGACAATTCAGAAATTGGAAGCAATGAAATAGACCTTGGACCACTTTCCATACGCTGCATCACTTGAAACTTTTGCTGCAAATGTTGCTTTCTCAGTAGAACATGAGCCTTTCAGAAATATTTTTAAAGATAGAAAAATACATCAATAAGACCACACAAACTCTTTTTTATATTTTTCAGCTAGTTACAAAGCATTAAGAAGAACATTTAAAATGTTGCTTTTTAACACAATTTTGGTAAACTGATCATTCTTTTGGATATAAAACTTTTTTGCATACCATAGTGGCATTTAATAATGCTTTCTCCCATGTTAATAGTATTGATTCATTCCGGTACTCAGCTTTGGCTACTGAAGTCAGAGAACTGAACTATGCTGAACTATGAAGACTTGCCCTTGTTTCTTTTAAATGATTTTCCACATCTGTATTACTCTGATTAATTAGTGCAAAGGTGTTGCATCTTGAGGCCCAGAATGATGTTGCTAAAGTGAAGCAGCATTCAACAGACGGTACTGTCACCATTTCAAATGCTCTTTAGCAGTTGAAAAGTATTACCTAATACTGATTACAGAAAACAAAAGAAAACTAAAAATTCTCCTGCATGAGATGGCTTTGGAACCATTTAGCGTGAAAGAGAGACATCCTGCCTCAGAGCTGGGGACTGGACTACAGGACCTATAAAGGTCCCTTCCAGTCCTACATTTCTATGATTCTATCAGGAAGTGCAGAAAGAGGAGCTGAGGCCTCAGAAACAAATAAATGGTTGTTTTGTAAAACTGAGACTGTGTGGACTGCCATCCATTTCTATCCGAGGCCCCAGTCAGAACTGTTGCTTCTTCAGGGACACAGCAGAGGGTCCTTTCTGCAGTGGTTGGGCAGGTTCACTCCCATCTCCAACCTCAGGCTTGAAATATTAGACTCATCAAGGAGATGCACATGGACTCCTCAAAATGGACAAGGGTTTGAAGAGGGTTCAATGAACTCATTACCAACAGACACCATCCCAGCAAGTGGAAATGCACAGATGCTCTTGAAGAAAATGGATCAACCTTTTTCTTGTTGAAAATGCTTTCCTCTGGAAGAGAGTTGCAGGCCATGTTGCTATCACATTACCCAATACAAACAACCCTTCCATTCTGGGCATGCTCCAGCCACACCCCTTTCTCTTATATATCACAGTTCTGTAAAGCAGAAGACTACCAACTAAGCAAGGTGGAGCCTGCTGTTTGATCACCGACTATAGATACACAAAGCCTATGGGTCTGAGTTGACCTTCATATTTTGAACTGGGTCATATTTCTGAAGCAGTGCTGGGAGGCAGGGTATGTGTTGTGGGGAGATAGTGGCAAAGCCATTGACTTTGTGTTAGGCTGACTAAGACTGGGAGCTGAAATGGTGACACAATAGAAGAAACTTTTGGAAATTTGTGTAAGGGGTGCCCCCAGTTATTAGGAGTGGTCTTATAGAGGTGAAGGTTTATGGATGGGATCCCTATGTGCCTGAAGATAGGGCTCTGGATCCTCCAGTCTATCTAAAACTGTTATTAAAGCTCTTTTTTTAATATGCGGTGAAGATTAGCACATGAAATTACACAGCGTAGTTGCACAAAGCACGATACTGCTGTAGGAGTGCAACCACCATTTATTAGCTAAATTTCTTTCTTTATTTCTTGGCTTTGATCTGGTTCTGAGGAAACCAGGTATTTTTCCAAACCCACACCTGCCCAGATATTTCTCTGTCGCTTACATGGGAAATGTGGCCCCTCAATTTTAATTGGCAAATAGTGAAGGGGCGGATTTCTCTCTGGTATGAGAATGTGTATCTATCAAAAAACTGTTTGTTACCATAAGGGCAGGTTTACACTGGTGCAGAATTCCCCTTCAAGCTATGTCTGAAATGCTTCCCCTTTCCCAAACTGGTTATTCATTTGGCTTATTTTTATTTATTTATTTTTGTGTGTGTATGTGTGGGTGTAGCAGAGAATCTTGCCCTGTGTGTGTGTGTAATCTATATTTAACTTTTTTTGAAAAGCCAGGATAATGACAGACCAGCTCAGTCATGTGTGTTCAGATTCCACCTACCTTCCCCCATATGCAGACTAATTGTAAGCAATGAAGTAGCACAACGTATAAAATGGTCAAACTTAGCCTGTGATATCTATCAAAACATCAATATTAGAAAAAAGGCAGTATATCATAACTTGACCATTCAAACTAATGTAGCCACTCTCTAGGGTTCATATACATACAAGTTTACAATTAAGAAACCAAATTAACTCTAATAGTCCCTTTCTCTCTCTCAGTCGTCTATTTAAATGATCAACCCATTTCTTAATATGGCTCTTTTGACAGACTTCGCCCCTTTTACAGCTACTATATACGACTTGCCCAACCTTAGCTTTTTTACATGTGAAATAATTTGAAATCGAATTAAATGTGGCATTTCCAGAAAGGACAACAAGCCAAATTTTCATTTGTATAAATTGGATTTCTCTGTATACATATCAAACTCCACTCAGCTAATCACAGCTTGTGTCTTCAGTTTTAGGGTTGTTTGTGATTAACATAATGGGATCCTACATTATTAGAAATCCAGAACAAAAACTGAGTAACTTAATTCACTTTACATTTAGGTTAGCAAAAAGAAAAGGAGGACTTGTGGCACCTTAGAGACTAACCAATTTATTTGAGCATAAGTTTTTGTGAGCTACAGCTCACTTCATCGGATGCATTCAGTGGAAAATACAGTGGGGAGATTTATATACACAGAGAACATGAAACAATGGGTGTTACCATACACACTGTAATCAGAGTGATCACTTAAGGTGAGCTATCATCAGCAGGAGAGTGGGGGGTGGGGGAAAACCTTTTGTAGTGATAATCAAGGTGGGCCATTTCCAGCAGTTGACAAGAATGTCTGAGGAACAGGGGGGTGGAGGGGGGGATAAACATGGGGAAATAGTTTTACTTTGTGTAATGACCCATCCGCTCCGAGTCTCTATTCAAGCCTAAGTTAATTGTATCCAGTTTGCAAATTAATTCCAATTCAGCAGTCTCTTGTTGGAGTCTGTTTCTGAAGTTTTTTTGTTGAAGTATTGCAACTTTTAGGTCTGTAATCGAGTGACCAGAGAGATTGAAGTGTTCTCCGACTGGTTTTTGAATGTTATAATTCTTGACGTCTGATTTCTGTTCATTTATTCTTTTACATAGAGACGGTCCAGTTTGACCAATGTACATGGCAGAGGGGCATTGCTGGCACATAATGGCATATATCACATTGATGTAGATGTGCAGGTGAACGAGACTCTGATGGTGTGGCTGACATGATTAGGCCCTATGATGGTGTCCCCTGAATAGATATGTGGACACAGTTGGCAACGGGCTTTGTTGCAAGGATAGCTTCCTGGGTTAGTGGTTCTGTTGTGTGGTGTGTGGTTGCTGGTGAGTATGCAAGGACTGGCCTGTCTCCCAAGATCTGTGAGAGTGATGGGTTATCCTTCAGGATAGGTTGTAGATCCTTGATGATGCGTTGGAGAGGTTTTAGTTGGGGGCTGAAGGTGATGGCTAGTGGCGTTCTGTTATTTTCTTTGTTGGGCCTGTCCTGTAGTACGTGACTTCTGGGTACTCTTCTGGCTCTGTCAATCTGTTTCATCACTTCAGCAGGTGGGTACTGTAGTTGTAAGAATGCTTGATAGAGATCATGTAGGTGTTTGTCTCTGTCTGAGGGGTTGGAGCAAATGTGGTTGTATCATAGAGCTTGGCTGTAGACAATGGATCATGTGGTGTGGTCTGGATGAAAGCTGGAGGCATGTAGGTAGGAATAGCAGTCAGTAGGTTTCTGAATTGGAATTAGTTTGCAAACTGGATACAATTAATTTAGGCTTGAATAGAGACTGGGAGTGGATCAGTCATTACACAAAGTAAAACTATTTCCCCATGTTTATCCCCCCACACCCCCCATTGTTCCTCAGACATTCTTGTCAACTGCTGGAAATGGCCCACCTTGATTATCACTACAAAAGGTTCCCTCCCCCCCGGCTCTCCGCCCTCCCCCACCCCCGTTCTCCTGCTGGTAATAGCTCGCCTTAAGTGATCACTCTGGTTACAGTGTGTATGGTAACACCCATTGTTTCGTGTTCTCTATGTATATAAATCTCCCCACTGTATTTTCCACTGAATGCATCCGATGAAGTGAGCTGTTGCTCATGAAAGCTTATGCTCAAATAAATTGGTTAGTCTCTAAGGTGCCACAAGTCCTCCTTTTCTTTTTGTGAATACAGACTAACACGGCTGCTACTCTGAAACCTGTAATTTAGGTTAGGTAATTCTTAACCCTATATATATATATATTACATATATATATGTAAGCAGAGTCAGGATGAGCTCCACCCTGACATCTGGTGGTGAGGTGTGGCAAGTTGTGGAAAAGAACTTCAGGGGCCGATCTCATTTGCATAGGCACACCCACCCTGCCTAGTATGAGGCCATAGCTGCCCAAATGGTCACTTTGGCTGCTGTGGGATCCCCAGTGTCTCTGTTATTGGGGCAGGAAAAATAAATTGTTATTACCCTGATTATGGGAATCAAGGACAGTGGAACTGTACTTGGCCTTTTGTTATAATGGAGGGGCTCGCCATCAACTAAGGAGCACTCGCTAGGCAAGTGACATGGGTTCCAAAACTCTGTGAATTGAGAGAGGCTGGAAATGGGTATTGATACTTGGTGGCATAGGCCCCCTGGTGAGGACCTTACATGCTAATTGCACTTCCTCCTCTCTCCACTGTGGAATATCAGAGCTAATTTTGATTCTATTAGGAGTCTAGTTACAGGCTGCTGAGCTGAATTCGCTTTGGGTTAATGGTGCACCAGCACTGAGGCTCCCCTACTACAAGCTGAAATCACAAAAGGGCTAAAGTTACTAAGAGCTGAAATCACTGAGTGATGTGTTAAGTAGTGGGGGAGCCTGAAGATATATGGTGGAACAATTTGTGGGACGGCGAGTGGAGCGGCTGGTGGAGCAGAGCAGTTTGTTGGATGCCTAGAGCAGCCCATGGGGCGGCTGGCAGAGCGGAGCCCCATGGAGAGGTGGGGCCATCAGCTTTGGACCACGTAAGGTGCCCCTTAACCCCCCCCCCATCTCCACCCAGGTTGGGAGGTAAAACTCTGCAGATAAACTTTTGAACTCTGGGGCTGCCCTGACCAGGGACAGAGACTTTTGGGACTTTGGGTGATTTTGGGTTGCTGGACTCAAGAACCAAAGGGAAAGGACATGCCCCAATTTGCTTGGGGTGGGTTTTTTTTGCTCATGGGTTGTGTTATGAATCCTGTTTGTGGTGTTTCCCCAACATAATGCCACATGGTTTCTCTCTGTTATTAAAAGGCTTTTTGTTACACTCAGACTATGTGCTTGCGAGAGGGCAAGTATTGCCTCTTGGAGGCGCCCAGCGGGGGTGGTATATAATTGTCCCAGGTCACTGGGTGGGGGTTCGAGCCGGTTTTGCACTGTGTTATTGGAATGGAACTCCTAGATACTGAACCCTGCCCTTGTTGCTGCCAACTCTGACAGGCTGAAGGGTTACGTGTGTATATATATATATATATATATATATACATATAGGCTAATTTTAAATTGTATATTATATGTATATACAAGAAAATGTAAAAGCAGTACTTGACCCAAAATGCTTACAGTCTTGGGACAGAGTCAACAGAGGTTAGAGGTAAGGAATCAACTAAAACTATTTATCATATATGGTACTGAAGACAACCAGAAGTTATTTAAAAATGTCACCACGCATGTACAATGTTACACATACTTTTTTTTTTTAAGATCACAACCTTTATGAAGCAGTTACTCCACTGCTTCACTCTGGGTCTCCAAAGCATTGAAGCGGAGAAATCAGGTATGTGTAGAAATCAAACAGTCTTCCTCTAATTCAACTCCAGTTAAAAACAGCTAGAGCAGAGGACTATTACAAACGTTCTCCTTGTCAGAGTAGAGTACAACATATTGTACCTTTACTCAGAGCCACTAAACACTGCAGAAATGTTGTTTTGCAAAACTGTATGTAATTATGTAAAATACATTTTATTCAAACAGCTACACAATCCAACTACAATAGAATGTATGCATACATATAAAGGTTAAAAGGAAAATAGCAATTTTCAGTAACTTTTTAATAAACTAAACAATTCAAATACCTTTCCATCTACCCATTAGAATAACAACAGAATTGAATTAATCCACCAGTCAGTCAACTTTAAATATATTAAATAAATAATTTTTATTAGTATCCACTAACAACTATATTCTTGCTCTTATACATCTAAACATTAAAAGGTAAAATGTAAGATTAAAAAACCAGACATAACTGTAAAAAGAAAAGGAGTACTTGTCGCACCTTAGAGACTAACAAATTTATTTGAGCATAAGCTACAGCTCACTTCATCGGATGGTAGTCTCTAAGGTGCCACAAGTACTCCTTTTCTTTTTGCGAATACAGACTAACATGGCTGCTACTCTGAAACCAAACATAACCGTAGCTGCTATATACTCCATTAATTGCAATAGTCACTGATTTGCTGCAGCCTTCCTCGTGGGAAAGTATGAAATCCAAGGTTAGCAAGGTCAGATATTATGCAAGCTGCTTTTGGTTGGTGGAGTATTTGTATAATTGTATGCTAATGCCTCATTTTCAGCTCAGAGCATTAGTTATGAAGTTTAGTATTAGTGATTCCAATTTGTACATATTTCCTCCAAATCATCTACATTTCTATTCTGCTTCCTACAGTTTCAGTGCTTGCAAAAAATTCCTAGATGGATCATGATGACACTAATGCAGACTTGGTATCATCAGAAGCAGAAGCTGTTGCCATCTTCTGAACAGTAGCAGTAGATTAGGTGATGTCACCCACTTGCTCTTTCCATGTGATTCAGATATGTCATCATCGTGGATACTGGCTTGGAGGGTAGAGGGGTGAGAAAGAGAGGGGAGCAGGATCTGTAACTGAAAGTAACCATAGAAAACAGTGATTGCACTCTAGTTCTTTTGGGAGAGGCACAAGAATGAGCTAACAGAGCAGGCTTTTCAGGTGGCCTCTTATAGTTACTCAGTACACAGATTCATGCTAACTCATGTCAAGCTAGCTCACCAAAAACAGAAGCGTGGATGTTGTGGCTCTGGTGAAGACTTAGGCCTGGTCTACACTACGAGTTTATGTCGGATTTAGCAGCGTTAAATCCGAATTAACCCTGCACCCGTCCACACAACGAAGCCATTTTTTCGATATAAAGGGCTCTTAAAACTGATTTCTGTACTCGTCCCGAACGAGGGGATTAGTGCTGAAATCGACATCATCACTTCAAATTAAGGTTAGTGTGGACGCAATTCAAAGGTATTGGCCCCCGGGAGCTATCCCACAGTGCACCATTGTGATCGCTCTGGACAGCACTCTGAACTCGGATGCACTGGCCAGGTGTACAGGAAAAGCCCTGGGAACTTTTGAATCTCATTTCCTGTTTGGCCAGGCGAGCTCATCAGCACAGGTGACCATGCAGTCCCAGAATCAAAAAAGAGCTCCAGCATGGACCGAACGGGAGGTACTGGATCTGATCGCTGTATGGAGAGAGGAATCCGTTCTATCAGAACTACGTTCCAAAAGACGAAATGCCAAAACATTTCAAAAAATCTCAGAGGCCATGAGGGACAGAGGCTACATCAGGGACGCAACACAGTGCCGTATGAAACTTAAGCTTACCAGAAAACCAAAGAATCAAACTGACGCTCTGGGATAGAGCCCCAGACATGCCGCTTCTACGCTGAGCTTCATGCAATTCTAGGGGGGGCCGCCACCACTACCCCACCCCTGTCCGTGGACTCTGATGATGGGGTACTCTCCATCATGGCTGAGGATTTTGCAGATGGGGAATATGAGGAGGAGGAGGATGAGCTTGGGGAGAGCACACAGCACACCGTTCTCCCTGACAGCCAGGATCTTTTTATCACCCTGTCTGAAATACCCTCCCAACCCAACGAAGCCAGAGAAGGGACCTCTGGTGAGTGTACCTTTTCACTTTTATAATACATGTTATAAAAGCAAGCGTTTTTTAATGATTAAGTAGCCCTGAGGACTTGGGATGCATTCATGGCCAGTATAGCTACTGGAAAAGTCTGTTAACATGTCTGGGGATGGAGTGGAAATCCTTCAGGGACATCTCCATGAAGGTCTCCTGGAGGTACTCTAAAAGCCTTTGCAGAAGGTTTCTGGGGAGAGTAGCCTTATTCCGTCCTCCATGGTAGGACACTTTACCATGCCATGCTAGTAGCAAATAATCTGATATTGCATGACAAAGCCTGGCAGCGTATGGTCCCGGTGTTTGCTGGCATTCAAGCAACATCCGTTCTTTATCTCTCTGCGTTATCCTCAGGAGAGTGATATCATTCATGGTAACCTAGTTGAAATAGGGGAATTTGATTAAGGGGACATTCAGAGGTGCCCGTTCCTACTGGGCTGTTTGCCTGTGGCTGAAAAGAAATCCTCCCCGCAGTTATCCACGTGGTGGGGGGGGAGGGAGCATTGGTGCTGAGCTGTTCGCGTTTGGCTAGCAGGGATCTTTCCTGATACCAGCCACGCAGTGGGGTGAGGGGTAAAGTAATCATCCCAGAGAATTGGATGGGGTGAGGGGGTTAGTTTGGTTTTTGCTACTGCACGTTAACAGGAAAACTGCAGCACTAAATGGCCAACTCAACGGGCTTTGCCTGGTATGGGAAAGGAGGGGGCTGCTGTTATGAAGGTTGCAGAAGCCGAAAGACTATGGCTTACCATGGCCGCCTGCAAGCTGAATTCTGTTGCCCAGCTCTGCGTGTGTGATCTCTAACACCAAAGCCGCAGGCAGTCAATATAAGATGCAAAATGCGACCTTGTACCAAAATCACATGTGCTACGTAATGTGAATAGTGTTGTTCACCGTGAAAGAGTACAGCCATTGTTCTGTAAAATGTATCTTTTTAAATACTTCACTCCCTTTTTTTCCTTTAGCAGCTGCAAATGTTTCAAGCCTCCCTCCTCCGTCCCAAAAGCTAACTCAGATAAGGTGGCGAAAAAAACGCACGCACGATGAAATGTTCTCTGAGCTCATGCAGTCCATCCAGCACTGACAGAGCGGTGTGGAGGGACACAATAGCAGAGTACAGGATGGTGGCTGATGAACGTGAGGAGAGGTGGCAGAAGGAAGATCAGAGGAGGCATGAGGAAACGCTGGGGCTACTGCAGGATCAAACGAACATGCTCCGGCGTCTGGTGGAGGTTCATGAATGGCAGCAGGATCACAGACTGATGCTGCAGCCCCTGCTTAACCTCCCTCCGTCCTCCCCAAGTTCCATAGCCTCCTCACCCAGATGCCCAAGAATGCCGTGGGGGAGGCTCCAGGCACCCAACCACTCCACCCCAGTGGACAGCCCAAGCAACAGAAGGCTGGCATTCAACAAGTTTTAAAGTGGCCTTTTCCTTCCCTCGTACCCTCCTCCCACACCCCACCCGGGTTACCTTGTGAGTTATCTCCCTATTTTTATAATCAATTAATAAAGAATACATATTTTTTAAATGATAGTGACTTTATTTCCTTTACAAGCAAGCTGTGATCGAAGGTGGGAGAGCGGGTGGCTTACAGGAAATTAGAGTCAACCAAGGGGGTGGGTTTTCATCAAGGAGAAACAAACAGAAGTGTCACACAGTACCCTGGCCATTCATGAAACTGGTTTTCAAAGCTTCTCTAATGTGCACCTGTCAAGGTTCCTCCCCCACTCTGAACTCTAGGGTACAGATGTGGGGACCTGCATGAAAAACCTCCTAAGCTTATCTTTACCAGCTTAGGTCAAAACTTCCCCAAGGTACAAAATATTCCACCCGTTGTCCTTGGACTGGCCGCTACCACCACCAAACTAATACTGGTTACTGGGGAAGAGCTGTTTGGACGCGTCCTTCCCCCCAAAATACTTTCCAAAACCTTGCACCCCACTTCCTGGACAAGGTTTGGTAAAAAGCCTCACCAATTTGCCTAGGTGACTACAGACCCAGACCCTTGGATCTTAAGAACAATGAACAATCCTCCCAACACTTGCACCCCCCCTTTCCTGGGAAATGTTGGATAAAAAGCCTCACCAATTTGCATAGGTGACCACAGACCCAAACCCTTGGATCTGAGAACAATGAAAAAGCATTCAGTTTTTTACAAGAAGACTTTTAATAAAAAATAGAAGTAAATAGAAATAAAGAAATCCCCCCTGTAAAATCAGGATGGTAGATCTTACAGGGTAATTAGATTAAAAAACATAGAGAACCCCTCTAGGCAAAACCTTAAGTTACGAAAAAGATACACAGACAGAAATAGTTATTCTATTCAGCACAATTCTTTTCTCAGCCATTTAAAGAAATCATAATCTAACACATACCTAGCTAGATTACTTACTAAAAGTTCTAAGACTCCATTCCTGGTCTATCCCCGGCCAAGACCCAGCATACAGACAGACACAGACCCTTTGTTTCTCTCCCTCCTCCCAGCTTTTGAAAGTATCTTGTCTCCTCATTGGTCATTTTGGTCAGGTGCCAGTGAGGTTACCTTTAGCTTCTTAACCCTTTACAGGTGAGAGGAGCTTTCCCCTGGCCAGGAGGGATTTCAAAGGGGTTTACCCTTCCCTTTATATTTATGACACGCCCCCCAAATCTCAGCTAGGGTTAAACACTGGCTGGGATTTCTTCCTGGAGCTCTAGGAAAAACAGAGTTAATAAGACACATGCATCTCTAAATATACTACCAAGTACATAAAGACTAACAATATTTTCCACATCTCAAGGACGATTTTAACCAGTTGATTCTGGGAAACTTTCACGGGAGAGTGCATCAGCCACTTTGTTAGAAGCTCCTGAGATGTGTTGGATGTCAAAATCAAAATCTTGGAGAGCTAAACTCCACCGAAGAAGTTTTTTGTTAGTTTCCTTGACGGTGTGAAGCCACTTCAGTGCAGCATGGTCGGTTTGCAGGTGGAAACGCCGTCCCCAAACATATGGGCGTAGCTTTTCCAGAGCATAGACAATGGCGTAACATTCTTTTTCAGTGACTGACCAGTTGCTTTCCCTCTCAGACAGTTTTTTGCTGAGAAACACTACAGGGTGGAATTCTTGATCAGGTCCTTTCTGCATTAAAACTGCTCCCACACCACGCTCGGACGCATCTGTGGTTACTAGGAACGGTTTGTCAAAGTCTGGGGCCCTTAGTACAGGGTCAGACATGAGTGTCGCTTTAAGCTTGTTAAAGGCCTTCTGACACTTTTCGGTCCACTGAACAGCATTTGGCTGTTTCTTTTTGGTTAGGTCTGTCAGTGGGGCAGCGATTTGGCTGTAGTGCAGTACAAATCGTCTGTAATAACAGGCCAAGCCTAAGAAGGATTGAACCTGTTTCTTTGACTTTGGGACAGGCCACTTTTGGATAGCATCCACTTTGGCCTGTAGGGGGCTGATAGTTCCTTGACCCACCTGGTGTCCAAGGTAAGTCACTCTGTTTAGGCCTATTTGACACTTCTTAGCCTTAACAGTTAGTCCTGCCTCCCTTATGCGCTCAAGGACTTTGTGTAGATGTTCCAGGTGGTCTGCCCAGGAATCCGAAAATATGGCCACATCGTCAAGGTAGGCGACTGCATATTCTCCTAATCCCGGTAGGAGACCATCTACAAGTCTTTGGAAAGTGGCGGGTGCATTTCGCAGCCCGAAAGGGAGTACATTAAATTCATACAGCCCGAGATGTGTGATGAAGGCTGACCTTTCCTTGGCAGATTCATCTAGCGGTACCTGCCAGTACCCCTTGGTTAAGTCCAAGGTAGAGATGAACTGGGCCCGTCCCAGTTTCTCTAATAGTTCATCTGTGCGTGGCATTGGATAGTTGTCTGGGCGAGTTACAGCATTTAGCTTACGGTAGTCCACGCAAAAACGTATTTCCCCATCTGGTTTGGGAACTAGAACCACTGGAGATGCCCATGCACTTTCAGAGGGGCGGATTACACCCATCTGTAACATATCCTGGATCTCCCGTTCTATAGCAGTTTTAGCTTGAGGAGACACCCGGTAAGGTTGGACCCTAATTGGGTGAGCATTACCTGTGTCAATGGAGTGGTATGCCCGTTCAGTCAGTCCTGGGGTGGCTGAGAACGTTGGCGCGTAGCTAGTGCACAGCTCCTGGATCTGCTGTCGCTGCATACGCCCAAGGGTCATGGAGAGGTTCACCTCTTCCACACCACCAGCACATTTCCCTTCGTAGTAGACACCTTCAGGCCACTCAGCGTCGTCTCCTCCCTGGGCTGTAAACTGACAAACCTTTAATTCTCTGGAATAAAAGGGCTTTAGAGAATTAATATGGTACACCTTAGGCTTCCGGTTGGAGGTGGGGAATGCTATGAGATAATTAACAGCTCCCAGGCGCTCCTGGACCATGAATGGCCCTTCCCACGATGCTTCCATTTTATGGGCCTGGAGTGCCTTTAAGACCATGACCTGGTCTCCTACTTTGAAGGAACGCTCTCTGGCATGTTTATCATACCAGGCTTTTTGCTCTTTTTGAGCATCCTGTAAGTTTTCTGTAGCAAGGGCTAAAGAGGTTCGGAAGGTGTTTTGTAGGTTGGTTACAAAGTCCAGAATGTTAGTTCCTGGAGAAGGTGTAAATCCCTCCCATTGCTGCTTCACCAACTGCAATGGCCCCTTAACCTCACGGCCATATACAAGTTCAAATGGGGAAAACCCTAAACTGGGATGTGGTACAGCTCTGTAGGCAAAGAGCAACTGCTGCAATACTAGGTCCCAATCATTGGAGTGCTCATTTACGAATTTACGTATCATGGCCCCCAAAGTTCCATTAAACTTCTCCACCATGCCATTTGTTTGATGGTGGTAAGGAGTGGCAACCAAGTGATTTACCCCATGAGCTTCCCAAAGGTTTTTCATAGTTCCTGCCAGGAAATTAGTCCCTGCATCTGTGAGGATGTCGGAGGGCCAACCTACCCTGGCAAAAATGTCTGCTAGTGCCTGGCACACACTTTTAGCCCTGGTGTTGCTTAGAGCTACTGCTTCCGGCCATCGGGTGGCAAAATCCATGAAAGTCAGTATGTACTGCTTTCCTCTGGGTGTCTTTTTCGGAAAAGGACCCAGAATATCCAGAGCTACTTGCTGAAATGGAACTTCAATGATGGGGAGTGGTTGTAGAGGGGCTTTGACCTGGTCTTGGGGTTTTCCCACTCTTTGGCACACCTCACAAGACTGGACATAGGTAGAAACATCCTTGCCCATTCCCTCCCAGTGGAATGACCCCCCCAAACGGTCTTTGGTCCTGTTCACCCCAGCATGGCCACTAGGGTGATCATGGGCTAAGCTCAAGAGCTTGGCCCAGTATTTAGTTGGAACTACCAACTGTCTCTGAGGATGCCAGTCTTCCTGGTGTCCACTAGAAAGAGTTTCCTTGTATAAAAGTCCTCTTTCTACAACAAACCTGGATCGATTAGAAGAGCTGAGAGGCGGTGGGTTGCTCCGTGCCGCCGTCCAAGCTCTCTGGAGGCTTTCATCTGCTTCCTGTTCGGTCTGGAACTGTTCCCTTGATGCTGGAGACATCAGTCCCTCATTGGATTGTGGACCTAGGCTTGGTCCCTCTGGAAGCGATATAGGGGATGGAGCTGTTTCTGTTGACTGTGAACCGCTCTCCGCTGGTGCACTATGTTGGGATTCAGGCTCCGGCTGAGCCTCTTGTGTAGGGTTATCGGCTGCTGCCAGTTCAGGTTCGGTGGGGCCCTCTGGTGTTGAGGTTGCAAGTACTGGATTCAGTGCTGACACGGGGTCTGGTGTTGGTTGTTCGGCTGGTTCCGGTTCTGGGACTGGTTCCGTCTGGGTCTCTGGGACTGGATCCACTACTGCTGTTGCAGACATTGGCCTGGGGTCCAGGTCCATCACCTCTGACCGGGTACTGATAGAAGTTTCCGGAACAGAGCTAGGCCTCACGGCTTGTTTAGCCTGGCTGCGGGTGACCGTTCCCACCCTCTTGGCCTGCTTCACATGCTTGGCCAAGTCTTCCCCCAACAGCATGGGGATGGGATAATCATCATAGACTGCAAAAGTCCACATTCCTGACCAGCCCTTGTACTGGACAGGCAACTTGGCTGTAGGCAAATTGAAAGAGTTGGACTTGAAGGGTTGAATCGTCACTTGGATCTCTGGGTTGATTAAATTGGGGTCCACTAAGGAAGCATGGATAGCTGACACTTGTGCTCCGGTGTCCCTCCACGCGGTGACCTTCTTCCCGCCCACACTCACAGTTTCCCTCCGCTCCAAGGGTATCTGGGAGGTATCTGGGCCTGTGGACCTCTGGTGTGATTCCGGTGCAAAGAACTGTAATCTGTTGGGGTTCTTGGGGCAGTTGGCCTTTACATGCCCCAGCTCGTTACATTTAAAACATCATCCAGCTGACGGGTCACTGGGGCGAGGAGGGTTGCTGGAGAACGGGGTGGCAGGACGATAAGGGGTCTGGAGGGTTCTTTGGGAGGTAGGTGGGGCCTTGGGCGGCCCCCGGTAATAGGGTGTGGTCTGGGGTGGTCCCTTCTGGTCTCCGCTCCAACTGCGACCAGTTTTCTTCTTCTCTGCCACCTCCACCCATCTGGCTCCAATCTCTCCTGCCTCGATTACAGTTTTGGGCTTCCCGTCTAGGAAGTATCTTTCTATTTCCTCAGGAACACCCTCTAAGAATTGTTCCATTTGCATTAGGAAGGGCAAATTTACTGGAGAGTCAACACTTGCTCCTGATATCCAGGCATCCCAATGTTTCACAATGTGGTAGGCATGTCGGGTAAATGACATGTCTGGTTTCCACCTTAGGGCTCTGAACCTCCGACGAGACTGCTCGGGTGTTATCCCCATTCTGACTCTCACCTTGGATTTAAACAGTTCATACTTGTTCATGTGTTCTTTAGGCATTTCAGCTGCCACCTCAGCTAAGGGTCCACTGAGCTGCGGCCTCAGCTCTACCATGTATTGGTCAGTAGAGATGTTGTACCCAAGGCAGGCTCTTTCGAAGTTTTCTAAGAAGGCCTCAGTATCATCACCTGCCTTGTAGGTGGGGAGTTTTCTGGGATGGGAAGTGGTACCTGGAGAAGGATTGCTAGGGTTTGTTGGTATATTCTGCTGGGCCTTTATCCTCTCCACCTCCTCCACATGCTTCCTCTCTTTTTCCTTCTCCTCCAGCTCTTTGGCCCTTGCTTCCATTTCTTTGTCCCTTGCTTCCATTTTCAGCCGCATGAGTTCTATCTGTCTTTCATGTTCCCTTTGTTTTTCCGCAGCCTGAAATCTGGCTAATTCCAGCTTTTGTCGAGCCGTGGATTTTGTCATTCTAACCTCTCTGTTTTTAACTAACTTTACACCCAAGGTTTAGAAATAAACAAACAAAACTTGGCTGTAAAATTTTGCTGTGCTGGAATAGAATATCTATTCTCTGATAGTGATTGTCATCCTACAGAAAAAGACAATTCCCTTGTCTCTGCTCTGGGCCCAAATTAAAGCAAAAAACTTCCAACTACTTGGAAACCTGCTTATCCAGCCCAAAGAAAAAGCAAATGGGTAGAACACACACCCCCTATTTACTTTTAGGAAGAAAAGAAAAAAAAAAAACTCTGGGTTAGAAGACTGTGAATTTCCCTGCAGGAGTTAAGTACCCTGCCTCCAGGCAAAGAAAACCTGCAATTCACAAAGATAATCCCTTTTTGTCTCTGCTTGGCCACAAAGCAGAGAAAAAAAAGCTGCTTTCAGTTTCAGCTGCTTTCTGGACTTCCTTTCCAAAGGAAAAAAAAAATTTCCTTTTTAAAATCTGTATTTCTAGTTCAAAAAATCTCAACTGGATCTCAAAATGATTTCAGGTTAATCCCACCACTATGCCAGCATGTCAAGGTTCCTCCCCCACTCTGAACTCTAGGGTACAGATGTGGGGACCTGCATGAAAAACCTCCTAAGCTTATCTTTACCAGCTTAGGTCAAAACTTCCCCAAGGTACAAAATATTCCACCCGTTGTCCTTGGACTGGCCGCTACCACCACCAAACTAATACTGGTTACTGGGGAAGAGCTGTTTGGACGCGTCCTTCCCCCCAAAATACTTCCCAAAACCTTGCACCCCACTTCCTGGACAAGGTTTGGTAAAAAGCCTCACCAATTTGCCTAGGTGACTACAGACCCAGACCCTTGGATCTTAAGAACAATGAACAATCCTCCCAACACTTGCACCCCCCCTTTCCTGGGAAATGTTGGATAAAAAGCCTCACCAATTTGCATAGGTGACCACAGACCCAAACCCTTGGATCTGAGAACAATGAAAAAGCATTCAGTTTTTTACAAGAAGACTTTTAATAAAAAATAGAAGTAAATAGAAATAAAGAAATCCCCCCTGTAAAATCAGGATGGTAGATATCTTACAGGGTAATTAGATTAAAAAACATAGAGAACCCCTCTAGGCAAAACCTTAAGTTACGAAAAAGATACACAGACAGAAATAGTTATTCTATTCAGCACAATTCTTTTCTCAGCCATTTAAAGAAATCATAATCTAACACATACCTAGCTAGATTACTTACTAAAAGTTCTAAGACTCCATTCCTGGTCTATCCCCGGCCAAGACCCAGCATACAGACAGACACAGACCCTTTGTTTCTCTCCCTCCTCCCAGCTTTTGAAAGTATCTTGTCTCCTCATTGGTCATTTTGGTCAGGTGCCAGCGAGGTTACCTTTAGCTTCTTAACCCTTTACAGGTGAGAGGAGCTTTCCCCTGGCCAGGAAGGATTTCAAAGGGGTTTACCCTTCCCTTTATATTTATGACAGCACCGCTTCCTGCTGTGCTCTTCTAATTGCCCTGGTGTCTGGCTGTGCGTATTCAGCGGCCAGGCGATTTGCATCAACCTCCCACCCCACCAAAAAACGTCTCTCCCTTACTGTCACAGAGATTGTGGAGCACACAACAAGCAGCAATAACAATGGGAATATTCGCAAAAAGAAAAGGAGTACTTGTGGCACCTTAGAGACTAACCAATTTATTTGAGCATGAGCTTTCGTGAGCTACAGCTCACTTCATCAGATGCATACCGTGGAAACTGCAGCAGACTTTATATATACACAGAGAATATGAAACAACACCTCCTCCCACCCCACTGTCCTGCTGGTAATAGCTTATCTAAAGTAATCATCAGGTTAGGCCATTTCCAGCACAAATTTGTGCTGGAAATGGCCTAACCTGATGATTACTTTAGATAAGCTATTACCAGCAGGACAGTGGGGTGGGAGGAGGTGTTGTTTCATATTCTCTGTGTATATATAAAGTCTGCTGCAGTTTCCACGGTATGCATCTGATGAAGTGAGCTGTAGCTCACGAAAGCTCATGCTCAAATAAATTGGTTAGTCTCTAAGGTGCCACAAGTACTCCTTTTCTTTTTGCGAATACAGACTAACACGGCTGTTACTCTGAAATGGGAATATTGGTTTCGCTGAGGTTTGACCAAGTCAGTAAACTGCACCAGTGACCCTTTAAACGTCCAAATGTACACTCTACCACCATTCTGCACTTGCTGAGCCTATAGTTGAACAGCTCCTAACTACTGTCCAGGGTGCCTGTGTATGGCTTCATGAGCCAGGGCATTAAGGGGTAGGCTGGGTCCCCAAGCATAACTATAGGCATTTCAACATCCCCAACAGTTATTTTCTGGTCTGGGAAGTAAATCCCTTCCTGCAGCTGTTTAAACAGACCAGAGTTCCTGAAGACACGAGCATCATGAACCTTTCCCAGCCATCCCACGTTGATATCGGTGAAACATCCCTTGTGATCCACCAGTGCTTGCAGCACCATTGAAAAGTACCCCTTGCGGTTTATGTACTGGCTGCCCTGGTGGTCCGGTCCCAAGATAGGGATATGCGTTCTGTCTATAGCCCCACCACAGTTAGGGAATCCCATTGCAGCAAAGTCATGTAGTATGACCTGCACATTTTCCAGAGTCACTACCTTTGATAGCAGCAGCTCAATGATTGTGTTGGCTACTTGCATCACAGCAACCCCCACAGTAGATTTTCCCACTCCAGATTGATTGCCAACTGACCGGTAGCTGTCTGGTGTTGCAAGCTTCCAAAGGGCTATTGCCACTCGCTTTTGAACTGTGAGGGCTGCTCTCATCTTGGTATTCTTCCACTTCAGGGCAGGGCAAAGCAAGTCACAAAGTTCCATGAAAGTGCCCTTACACATGCGAAAGTTTAGGAGCTACTGGGAATCATCCCAGACCTGCAACACTCTGCGGTCCCACCACTCTGTGCTTGTTTCCCGTGCCCAGAATTGGTGTTCCACAGCATGAGCCTGCCCCATTAACACCATGATCTCCAAATTGCAGGGGAACGCGGTTTTAGAGAAAAGTGTGTTCATGTCCTCATCAACGCGCTGCCATCGCCTCCTTGCCTGGTTTCTCAGGTGCTGGTTGTGTATACACTGCACGATAATGCGCGAGGTGTTTACAATGGTCATAACTGCTGTGGTGAGCTGAACGGGCTCCATGCTTGCTGTGCTATGGCATTTGCTCCTGCTCAGGCAATCCAGGGAAAAGGACGCAAAACGATTGTTTGCCTTTGCTCTGGCAGAGGGAGGGGTGACTGACAACATGGCTTACAGGGTTGGCTTACAGGGAATTAAAATCAACAAAGAGGGTGGCTTTGTGAGAAACAGAATGGCCCCCTCAAGGATAGAACTCAAAACCGGGTTTAGCAGGCCATTGATTTCACGGAGGGAGGGAGGAGAAAATGAATACAAAAAAAATCTGGTCTATTTCTTGTTTTGATCCACTTCATCTATCTTTATACATCTTTCTGGCAGCAGATTGTGCAGTACGACAGCTAGCCGTCGTCATCTGCTGGATGCTTGGCAGAAGGCGGTGCAGTATGACTGCTGGCCATCATCTTCTGCTGGCTGCAGATTAAAAGACAGTGCACTGCCAGTAGGACTGAATCGCCATGAGACAAAACTTAAAAGGGAAATGACCTGGCTGAGTCACTCCCATGTTTGCCCAGGCACCCCGACCTCATCGAGGTCGGTTAAAAGAGCACCCTGGACTACGTCGACGACGTCTACCAGTCATACTGCACTGTCTGCTGCCAAAAGGCAATAAACTGCTGTTGTGTAGCAATGCAGTACCACATCTGCCAGCACCCAGGAGACATACGGTGACAGTGAGCTGAGCGGGCTCCATGCTTGCCGTGGTATGGCGTCTGCACAGGTAACTCAAGAAAAAAGGCGCAAAATGATTGTCTGCCATTGCTTTCACAGAGGGAGGGAGGGAAGGGGGGGCCTGACGATTTGTACCCAGAACCACCCACAACAATGTTGTAGCCCCATCAGGCACTGGGATTTCTATCCAGAATTCAAATGGGTGGCGGAGACTGCAGGAACTGTGGGATAGCTACCCACAGTGCAACGCTCCGGAAGTCGACGGTTGCCTCGGTACTGTGGACGCACTCCGCTAACTAAATGCACTTAGAGCATTTGTGTGGGGACACACACAATTGACTGTGTAAAAATGCTTTCTACAAAATCGACTTCTATAAATTCGACCTAATTTCGTAGTGTAGACAAGGCCTTAGGCTAGCCACCCGTCCAAAGCTCAAACTCAGGGAATCAGGTGGACTTGAGAGCCTGAACTGCTGCCTAAACTGCAATGACTACACTTTTATTTTTAGCGCCTGGGCTGGGAGGCTTGTTCCCAGCTGCAGTGTAGAGATACCCTGAGGGACTTAAAGAAGATATTCTTAGTGGAGTCAGAGGGAGAACATGAACCCCAGGAAGTTGAAGCTTTTTTCCCCAAAAAATGTTGTCTAGGCAATCCTTCAAACCAATCCCAGGCTGCACTGAAGATGACTTCTGTGGCTTATGCAACAAAGACTCCAACTCAGGAGACTCTGGTACATACTCCAGATCCAAAACTGGACCTCCACTCAATCCCTCCAGTAAAGTTCCAGAGATTGGCATAGCACGAATGGCTGGAGACACCTTTCAAACCAAGGGAACTTGAACCCAGACCTCTGATCCATCTATACACTCCCTGGAACTATGACAGTTTTTCTTCTTTCTCTTCTACTATGGCACCAAGCCACCCAGCACAAAAATCTACTCTTGAGTTCCTTTTACCCATATGCTTGAGGATGGAGGATCCCCAAGTAAGATGTGTTAAAGAGAAGCTATAAGTTTACCGTTAATATGCAAGTCAGTTCATCGTCTACTGAAAATACCTGTCAGCCACCCTATCTGCCAGTGTCTGGCTAACAAGAAAAGTAAAGCACTCAGAATTGAGAGCTGTGTGTTCATTTTCAAGCCAGACTACTAAACTCACCATAAGGGGCCTCAAGGATCTGTAAAAATGACAGGCTTGTAATTTGTAAGTTGCTTGCTCCTCTGTCTTAGTGTTTATTTGGAAAACTAATTGATGAATTGTTTGTTTTGTGAAGTTTTGTGGTCTCCCACCTTTGTACTTTTCCCCAACAAACTTCTCCCTTATTGACTTGCCCTTGGTATTTTCACTGTGTATTTTCTGCCTGGCTGTCTCACTGACTCCTTGGAATAGTGTTTGAGCTGTGTGGTATATTGAACTTGTTCTAAGAGGCAGGGTCACATTAGTTGTACCTGCCTTAATGAGAATTACATGGTAGTTGATGAAACTAGATCCAGTTGCCAGTGAAGAGTGAATCCCACAAGACTAATACCTCACAAACCAATGAACCCAGCCCCCTTGAAATTTTTGCTTAGTACAGCCAGTTCAGTCCTGATCCCATTTTAAGTCAATGAATCCTTGCCCCCACCAACAGCTTCACTGCATAGTGACCTTCACAATTATGGTGTCATAGTAGTGCCCTATCTACTGTAACTCAGATACTGTAACAATCTGTGGCATCTCTTCATAAGTGTTGACTTTTAAATTAAATGGTGAATTTGGTACCACCAAAGTTTGTCTCTAGAATGGCTTTCCCTGGCAACAATCAAATGTGTAATAGTGCCCATTGGATAAATAAAACTTTTGAAGGTTTCCTGTAAAATGTTCTTCCAAACAGAGTACTAAAGCTCCCAAAGATCATCAATGAAAGGTCCCTACTGAGTATCAAATGCCACTGAAGATTATTTGTCAAGCAATATGACTAACATCACACTTTGATCTCATCTCATTGGGCTCCAGTTTATTTAATGTGTCACACTTTGTCTTATATTTCACCTCAGCTGTTCATGTTTTAACATTTAAATGCCTTGCTTCCACTACATCTGATACTGTAGTAGTGCAGTAATCTGAGATTACTGTTAGGTGGCTTTCTTTTTATATATCTTACTTGTTGAGGAAGAGTCATTGTAAAGTTTGTCAACAAGATCAGCTTTAAGTGTCTTGCATATTAAACTGTTTTCATTTGGAGTATTCAATTCCATTGTGGATGGAAATGTCATTACAATTTAGGTAATAGATCTTGTGACTCCCGCTGTACACTTAGGGTCAAATACTGTATGTGGTGTGTTCATGGAGAATGCAGCTGTACATTCAGTCAGATACTGACCTACGTCAATGCACAGAACGCCCATTCACATCAAGAACATGACTGTCAACAGGAGTTCTCTGTATGGATCAAGAGCAATATGTGGCTTTTACAGTAGAACATTCAATTGTTTTTTCTTTGAGTAAGTTGACCAACCCAATTTCAGTCATTTTATATTTTCCCCTTTTATTCCATTTTAAACTAAAATGCAGATTTGTTCACCCAAAGCAGGAGATGGGCACAAACTACTTAGATAAGAGATGTCAAATCAGAGATATGAAAGTGATCTGTAAGTAATTCATATTTTTGCTGCAAAGTCTGAGTGAGGAAGCCTTATCAGTTAAAATCATAACAGAAAAATGGAAATGAAAGGGTTTTCTTTTCCTCAGATACCTACTGACTCACAAAGGTCTTGTTGCATCTGTCAGTTAATGCTGTGGAGATATCTCAGATCGTGAGCTGAAAAATGGTAGAAACATTTTTTGTTATTCCGGAAACAAAGATTTTATGTTGGAATACTTTTCAATATACATGCCAAGGATAAATTATATTATGGGCTCGAACCTATACATACATTAATATGTTCAAGTCGTCTTATCATTTTTTTTTAAATTGTAAGCTCAGTAGAAAACCATAAGCACGACTCTACAGCTTGTATAGAAAAATGACAGGTGTTTCCACGCCTGGCTGTGGGAGGGTTGAGGATAGTTTATCAGGAAAATTGAAATGCATATGTCCCTTGCATGTGGTGCAATCTGCACCAATCGCTAGCTCCAGCTTGGGTGCTCACTAATTGGATGTTACGCTAAATCAGACCCAGTGGGTTTATTTGACTTTTACCTTTTGTCTTGGGGTTTTAAGATTTTAACTTTTTTTCTCTTGGAGAATAACACTTATCAAATTCTGCAACATACAACACCTAAAATAAAAAAGACAAAATTTAACACAGCCTTTCTTCTGTAGAGACACTTGAGACAGGCTGGTAACTCTGCCTTGCAATGTTATTATGAACTGAATACAATGAAACATGTTAATAATGACGTTATATGGGAGCAAGGACTTAGTTCCTCAATCCTTGTCATGGTGGACTGTGGGAGACTAGGCAAGTAGAAATTAAGGATGTGTCACAAGCAGAAAACATGGCTGTTTGCACAATGCCTAGCACAGTGGGATCTTGGTCCATGACCAGGGCTCCTAGGCATTATGGTAATACAAATAATAGTGGCATTTAAAACTAGTCCTACTGGTCTTATTTGGAATCTTATCTCAGGATTATGAGATGTTGGTGGATAGTGACCCTATTTATCCATTCATGCTGTCAAATGTAAAGTTATTGGCTAATGAAGCAGTTGCCGTTAATAATTTAATTAAGGAAGAGGCCCTGATCCTGCATGTATGACAGAGACTTGGTTAGGGGATACTGTAGGCTGTTCTATTTGATTCAACAGAAATCCAGAGAAGACTGGGAAGATGAGTGCCAAATGAAATTCACTGTTGACTAGAGCTGGGCAGGAACTGCATTTTCCATGTCACAGAAAATTTTATGATTTTTGAAAAGTTCTTGGTTACAAAACAGAGCAAAAACTGAATATTTCCCACAAAACAAAATTCTGGCCAAAAAATTCATTTTCAGTCAATCAACACGTTTTGTTTTGATTTGATTTTGATATTTTAACATTTTTAACATATTTTATGAAATAAAATTTCAGATACAAAAGTTGTTTTGAAACATTCCATTCTAAAAATGTCAAAACAAAGTATTTCAACTTCATCAAAATCCTTTTCCATTCCCAGCCTCCCCCACCCCTGCCCCACCCAAAATGAAATGTTGTAAAACGCAACACATTTCCTTAACAAGTTTTGCTTTTCATGAACTGGAATTTTCTGATGGAAAGACATTCAGTCGGAAATTTTGCAACCAGCTCTACTGTTGGCAAATGCCAGGTAATGCACATTGGAAGGACAATTATGAATGGCTCAGACACTTTGCTGAGCTCTAAATGAACTGTAACCATTCAGAAAAAGGCATGGATGTCAATGTGGATAGCTCAATGAAAATATCTCACCAATGTGAAAGTGCGGTCAAGTTTGGGGCACCACACTTTATCTGTAAAAAGTTGTTATAAAGAGGCTGGTGATCGATTTCTCTCCGTGTCCACTGAGAGTGGGACAAGAAGTAATCAGCTTAGTTTGCTTCAAGGAAGATTTATGTTAGAAATTAGGAAAAACTTTCTAACTATAGACACTGGAACAGGTTACCAGAGGATCTTGTGGAGTCCCTGTCACTTAAGGTTTTTAAGAACAGGTTAGTCATCTGCCAGGGATAGTCCAGGTATATTTAATCCTGCCTCAGTGCATGTGTGGGGTGGATTCAATGACCTCCTGAGGCCCACTACATTTCAGCCTACATTTCTATGAAAGCAAATAAAACATAAGGCTGTGTAAACTTAGACGACTGCAGTCCAGATTTGCAGAATTACTGAACACCTGCAACTTTCATTGAAGTCAACTGGAGATATGTGTGCTCAGCTCCTCTGAAAATCAGGCATTGCTACAATGAATTGGTGGATTTATATGATAAAGTGGGATGCAGTCATTTACATAGGCTAGATCATTTCAATTGCATGGATTGTTCTTGTTATCCTACGTTTTGATTATTTAGTTAAAGAATTGATTGCTCAAGGTCATACAATGAATTAAAAACTCAGAAACAGAGACCCTGAAAGCTGTGACTTGCTTTCCCTTGCTTTAACCATTAGACCACCTAAATCAAGAAACAGCTAAACTAGGCTATGGGTTGAAACAATCTTGTTGGAAATTTCAGGGAGCATTGAAGTGATTGTTTAGCTCAAGAAGTTTTTGTTGGAGATGGCCATTGTATATAAGGAAACCTATGCTAAGGTGTTTGTGTTTTTGAGATGTCTGAGGTAAGCATGCGGATGAGGCTCCAGGCAGAGATGTGCTAGATAGCTATGGACTGTATTGTTTAGGATTTTAAATGCTTAACAATGCCAGTGATGTGGAACTTTTCAACAGTACAAATGACAGTTAGATGTCTAACTCCCATTGACTTTCAGTTGATCTCCTATGTAGGCAGGCAATGTAAGCATTCGGAGAAATGTGTTTGTGGCTGCTCAGACCAGTAAGCAAATGTAATGCTGCTGCTGCAGTCCTATTTGTTTCCTGTGAATCAGAAACAAACAATGATCTTTATTTACTTCTCTTTCTGTGCACTAATATCAATAAGGTCAGCTACAAGTCACAACACTGGGATTGTGCAAGCTAAATGATCAATGCAGACTAGCAGGGGGAGTTCATACACTGGTTCTGTTTTTGTTAGGGAGTCCTGCTTAAGAAGCAATATTATAAAGAAAATTCTCAGTAAAAGATTATTGGATGTAATTCCTTTTGTTCTGTGATTAAGTGTAAATTCCAACCTCGCATTAAATGTACTCAATATAGAACATTTGTTGTAAATGGCACACAAAATTCAGTTCCATCTGTTTTTCAGCGGTGCCATATGTATTACGGAATCATAATTTGCATTGCTATGATGCAGACTGTCAGCATTTAAATTATAAATTCAGAAGTGTATTAATCAGGTGTATATAAAAAACTATCATGACCACTCTGTATAGAAATGATTTCTAATTTTTTAATTATTTTACAAAATGTGAGTTTAGGTTATCCTACTCATGCATTAAAATGGGGCACAAATTGAAGTTTATGTAAAACGTTTTCTTTGGGGGCCCATTCCTGCTTTGATGGTGCATGAGGAAAGTGTTTTGGTATGTGATTTGCAGAGGGGCAGCTGTGCTCCCATGTGTGTTTGTGAGTAGAGGGGTATTGTGCTGTTTGGGTGGGGCAACTGCATATCAGGTGGTTGAGGCAGCTTGGTAGACAGATTACACAATGTACGGGAGCAGGGGCCCTAGGGCAGGGTGAGATGACAGACTCATACATTTAGATGTTTGAAAACTATTAAATTATCATTTTAATTTTTTAAAAATGTTTACATTGTACATATACATGATTGAAAATTATGTTCATAACACCATACACCAACACAATACACAAGTGTGGTTGAGAAGAAAGCTGTTAAAATATATTAAAAATAATAAATGACAGCCCAATATACTTAAGCACGTGGATTTATGGGGAAATTATGTACTGAACTGAAGGACAAAGAGCTTGGTCTTGTCTTTTGGGCACAACAATACAACAGATTTTTTTTTATAAAGAAACAAACTACCACTGCTCATGTGGAGCCAATCCTTGATTGAGCATGAAATCTGAATCACAGCTCTTAACCCTAAATAGGCACCTTTGGATCACTGTCAAATCTCATTATTTGGCTTGCATAATACTTGCTGCCTATTCTACGGTAAATGCTTTGTTAAATACTATTTTAAAAATATATAAATTGCCTAGGCCACCTGCAATGATGGGCAAAACATTTTAAACTGCGACTAATATCTCAGATCAGCAAATCTTAGAAGACCAAATGTTAACAAATTGCAAAACCACCCCCACAAAAGCTAAAATAAAATAAGGAAAGAAAATAAACAAGCAAAAATATTAGACTGAAATAATCAGATGCTAAGGAAAATAACTGGGCCTACGCTGGCTCTGTGAGGTGGGGGAAGCTTGCTTTGTCGCTGCTACTGCTATGTGAATTTTTATGGTGCTGGCCATAGAACAGATATACAGTAAAATTATCCCTACCCCAATGAGTTTACAGTCTAAATGAAAACCCAAAGCCTTGTGACAATGGTAGAGAATCACAAAAAGAATCACTTTCTTCCAACACTGATTTAAGAACTTTGTTAGATTACGGAAAATTGTATTTTCCCTAAAACTACTCTTCCTCCTCTTCACAGCCAAGCTTTTGCCTAGAACTTTCCCCAGCTCTCTTTTGTCCAGCTTCAGGATATATATTTAAATAAGCCATACATATATCCTCACATAAGGTTTTAGAAGTATGAGTGTGGGTGTGGGGTTGGGGTAAAAGCTGAAGAGGAAGAGGAGGAGGGGGATAGTAATTTGAATGACTGTGTAGGGTGGGAGGTGAGCCTGTGAGGGTGTAACAAGGATTGAATTCGGGGAAAAAATCTAGTGATATTAGTGCTGCCTTCTCTTGTGAATTTATCATGAGTTTCACATTATTTGATGTTTTTCTTAAAGCCTCAGCTTTTGGAGTCATGTTTTTATATCAGCAACTCAGCTTTTATTTTTAACAACAGGTTTCAGAGTAACAGCCGTGTTAGTCTGTATTCGCAAAAAGAAAAGGAGTACTTGTGGCACCTTAGAGACTAAATGGTTAGTCTCTAAGGTGCCACAAGTACTCCTTTTATTTTTAACTACGTAAGTTTCTAGTTCTTCCGGTTGCAGAGAACACTTGAAATTGTGAACCCTAAAGGCTGAACAATCAGAAGACAAATAAAAAGAAACTCTAATTCATTTTTTAAAAATCTCATGATTTTTGGGACCTGACAATTTTTCAATTCTTGTGGTTGGCAATCCTTGTGCTTCTCCTGCAAACTCTGCTCACTTGAGATCAGTGGCATAGTGGTTTAAAAAAACATGTGGGTAAACTAACATAAACTCCATATTTCCTAAATGAGAAGTGGGTAAACTCAGCTCACTTGCATTTACCCTCAATTGCATTATTGTTTGAGATGCCAAAATGAGGCACTGCTCACAGCATATATGATATGATCAAATGGGCTCAGCGGGACCTGACTCTCTCTTGATAGGTTTCAGATACACCATAGACACAAATAAGCATGTGTCTTGGGCCACAGAACCCAGTATCATATGATGAGGTGAGAATCTCAGCTTTCATTTTAAACAAATTGTTTCTAGCCCTTATGATTGTGAGGAAAACTTGACCCAAATATGACTAATGCAGTGCTGTCTGCTTGAGCCTGCAGAGAGAGTATGGAAGAAGCAGGAGCAGCTGCCACTAGAGCATACCTGGTCCCACATCCCCTGTCAGTGCAGACTCTGTCCCTACTGCTCTCCAGGTTTGGGAAGGCACATTGGCAAGGTAGTGCTTGGATGCTCCACTGCACTCTGCAGATAGACACTGACTCTTGCTAAGAACTCTGTTCTCTCCCACTGGTTTCTTGGCTCCAACAGTGGTATCCCTCCAATTGTGACACCAAAATGAAAAGACAGTCACGGTACATGTTTCAGATCTGTGATCCTCCCTCTCCTTTCTTATGTTTTTTTAGCAGTGAAATTGTTAACAGTGTTGAGATTTAACTCAAGAGCCGCAGGATGATGATTTAACAATGCAAAGAGAAAAATGGGGTGCTTCACATCTCTCAGCTCTTGTTTCAGGCTTTCTGCAGATGCAGGCAGATACTAAGTTGACTACATTTGTTTCATGTTTTTTTACGATTTTGTCTGCATCCACACGTGGGAAGCCTTTTTTTCTAATGAAAGTAGAGATTCTGGAGAACAAGATGACCTCTTAAGAAGTTGCCAAGTATGACCTGACCAAATTCATGCCATGAGGGAGGAGAGGGGAGAGAATGGAGGAATGAAATAACATAAATACCTGGATGTGGCAGGGAGAGATGAGCTTCTATTACTGCTAGATAGGAGGAGGAATCATAGGGGACAGGAAGGACACGAAGGGCATGTCTACACTGCTCTTCTTCTGTTGGCCGTGACCGTCCCCACCAGGAGCGCTTCCACTAACTGAAGAGGGGCAGTGTGGGTCAGGGCTCACAGCTCTGTGCAGCTCCCACCCAGGAGCTGCCTGGCTTCTGGACTCCCTGAGCTGGGAGCAGGGTGCCTCCTGTCAGAAGTTCTAGCTGCCCCCTTTTCTTGTCAATTTCACATCTCCATGCTGGAGCCCTGAAATTGACAAGATAGCCAACAGCTAATGTAAGTTAACACAATGTATACACAGACACTGCCTCACTTACATGGGCAGCACAGGGCTATAGTGTGTACATTGATATAATTAGGTCAACATAATCTGTGGACCTAACTGTGTAGTGTAGACTAGGCCTATGACTAGGAAGTTGGTTGAAGCTAATCTGTTGCTGCTGAAGAGTAAAAGGGAGGCCAGTAGTGCTAGTGGAAGAGGGGAAGGAAGGTTACAGGAATGACTGGGTAGGAATTCCTCCTCTTGTGCAGCAACAGCTGGAGAGGATGGGTAGTAACACTAATGACTAGGTAAAAGCTCAACTGCTGCCCTGGAAGAGGAGGACACTGACACTGGTGACGGGGTAGTGAGGGGAGAGAGCTGAAGTCCTGCTGCTCTTCTTGGGCTGAGTAAGTAAGAGGAGGAATTGGAAGGGAAGGGGCAAGAAGGGTGTAACACGAGTGAGGGGGAGACAGACCCCTGTATTGCTGCCAGGGCTCAGGGAGAAGGCAGAATGTAAGCGCACTAGTGATTAGAGAGGGAGGAGGAGAGCTATTAGCCTGGGGAGGGTGGACACTATATTATGCTTGTACAGTGTCTAGGACAATGTGGTCCTGATCCACAAGTGCGGATCCCAGGCACTGTGACAATACAATAAGACATATTATCACGGGCGATTAGGTGGCAGCAAGAGAAGGAGGGATCAGAGTGGGAAGGGAGGCCAGCAACCCTGGCCCCTCGGTGAGGAAGTTGCTGCTGTTGGAAAGAGGCAGCTGGGCAGGGAGGGCAGGAGCACGAGGTAGGGGGTAGGCAGAGGGAGAGCCGTAGTACTCGTGAGGAGCGGGAGGCAGAGGAGGCGTGGGGCGGAGGGAAGACAGGGCCGCTGGTTACTGGCGGGGGAGAGGGAGGAGCGTGGGGGGAGGAGGGCGGCAGCGGGGGGAGGCGGAGGAGGGGCGGGGCAGGGCAGGGCAGCGGGGCGGGGGCGGGAGCCGAGCAGGCGGTGGTTGGCTGCGGGGCTGGGCGGGGCGGGCTGCGAGCCGGGGGCGGAGCTGGCGGCACATTCCAGGGCCCGGGCCGGGCTGGGTGGCGGGCAGGGGCCGGGCCTGAGCCGACCCGCTTCTTTCCGTCCCAGGGCGGCACGTCCGCGTCGCGCCGAGTCGGGCTCCCCCCCGCGTCCTCCCCGACTCTGGGCCCGGCACCTGCCCCTCCGCTGCCCGCGCCGCCTCCTCCTGCTGCTGCTGCTGCTCTGCGCCGCGCCGGGGGGACGCGGCCAGCGGCGCCGGGCCGGGGCCATGACCGTGGAGCAGAACGTGCTGCAGCAGAGCAAAGCCCAGAAGGTACCGACCGTGCAGCCCGCCCGCCCGCGGCCCTCCGCGGGGACCGGCCCAGCCCGCGCCGCCGGGGGAAGCCCTGCTGCGGCCGCTGGGCTACGCGAGGGCCCGGCTTTGGAGCCGGAACGCGGGGCGGGGCGGGGGTTTCTCCCGGGCGCTTCGCGCTGTGACCTTAGCAGGGAGCCAGCTGGGCGGCGGCGGCGGGCTGGGCTGGGTCGGAGTGGTGGGGGTGCGAGCTGGGCTGGGACTGGGGTTGGGTGCTTGCTGGACTGGGGGCCCTTTGGGGGTGGGGGCCATGGCTGCTGTGAGCGCTGTATAATATCGCATGATGTCTCTTCTCCATTAGGTCCTACCTGCCCCGCCCCATGAATTTTTCTCTCTCACCAGGACATATGTGGGGTGTAGCCATTCACCCAGCGCCCATTGTAAACAACTCGCCCCTCCCTCCTCCCCAACCCTTTTCGCTGTGCCCTCCCCTGCACACCATCTCCTCTATTCCCCCCCAAATCAATCAGCGTTTCCCTCTCTTCCCTCCAGTCCTTCCCTGAGAAGATCTTTAGAGCAGATCTCCCCAGGCCTTCATAGTTCTGGAGTGTTTTCCTTTTGTATGTTGCTTGAACATGAAAGTTATGAACAAAAACTGTTTGTCTAATTATGTAAGGATGTGAAACCAGTACCTTTCAGTGAGTGGATCCCTCTAGTTGGAGCATGCTTTTATAGTAACCAAGGTGCCGTTCGTCATGCCTGAGGAGAAGTGGACTGTCACAATTATAACTTTTGAATTCCTTTATGTAGATGTAGTTAGAATGTGCAGCTTCCCTCAGGATGTGCTCAGATGTGATGAGTGGAGTTCCTAAATAGCCTGTGGTACACATGTAAAAGAATAGTAGCTTGTGCTGAGCCTCTAGTAAAATCACCTCCCGCCTTCATTGTGCAGTGTGCTCTGGAGTGCAAGGTCATGTTGCTTCCATTCACTTCAAAGGTAGCTGTATTTCAGTCGTGGTACAGGTATGCCGGGTACAGTCTTCAAACTCCCTCATAAGTAGTCCTGTTGAACTCATGGGATACTTATCTAAGAAAAAAATATTCACATGACTAAGGATTGTAGGATAATACCAATATTTTATAATGTGCCTGGTAATTCTCAGAGGAGAAAGGTGCTATGCTGTACATATAAAATACAGGATACAAGGTGTTACTTAAATGTAAAATACAAATACTGATATCAGTAGATATTTAAAGCGGAAGCTATTCTGAGCATATAACAATGGAGTAATAAAATGATTGTAAAATATATTTGGAGGTCTTATTAAAATTGAAGATTGTATAGTTAGTGACTTTATCAATTTCATTTTTCCATTTGGATTTAAGCAGCTGGTGGTGATGTGGAACCTTTCTGCTGAAAATTGGTATGGTCTGTTGCTGTTCATTGGCTAACATGAAATGAGTTGGTGACTGTCTCCACTACAGACCTTACAGCAGCACAGCTGTACCACTGCAGGGTCCCTGGTGTAGTGACAGGAGAGACCTCTCCCATTGGCATAATAAAACCATGCCCAGCGAGTGGCAGTAGCTATATGGGCGGGAGAGCATCTCCTGCCAATATAGCACTGTCCACACTGGCTCTTCTGTCTGTAAAATTTACGTTGGTGTGGGGGTGGGTTTTTTTCACACCCCTGACCGGCAAAAGTTTTACTGACAAAAATGCTAGTGTAGACATAGCCTTACTTAAGGTTAAGTAAAGCTATGTCTACACTTTCTCTTACCAGTGTAACTTTGTCGGGGGGCGGGGCTGGTATATTTAACCAAAATTGTCGTACCAGTAAAACTCTGGTATGGATGTGGCTATACAAGTATAAAAGTATGTACTGGTATAGTTATTCTCACCTTCCCATGTGGGAAAAACTACACCAGTATAACTGTCCTTAGTGTGGGGTTGTGCTGCTTTTTCTGTATTGGCATCGTTAAAGTAGTACTTCTTTCTAATTTAGATAAGCCCTTCAAGAGAGGTGCCCACTTCTAAAGATTGCTGTCACAATTAGCAATAATTTGCACTTTTGTTGGCAGTTTCAGCAGGGAGGGGAAAGGCTGAATGGACATGGACTAAATTTATCTTCTCATTCCTGAAGTGTTCAATACCCATTTAAATTCAAGTGTGCTAACAAGCTCCTGTTGCAAAGTCTTGCTGCCAGAGCCTGTGTTTTGTAACTAGTGGAGAACTTCGTTTTCTACTACTGCAAGTATGACACCTTTCGTGACCAGACAGTTAACTGAAAATGCTATTATTGGTGAGGTGTACTTGAATAGCCCTTAATTATTGTATTGGAGCTTGGTTATAGACACGTAATATCTGGTAGGTCTGGATGCTTACATTTCGTTCTGTCGATTATGTTTGACAGATAATCAAAACAATCATGGAGCCGGTCTGTGCTAGAAAATTAAGTCAGCCTAGCTACCTGGCTAGGGGTTGTGAAAAATTCACACCTCTGAGAGGTGTAGTAAAGTCAATTGAAGTCCCAGTGTAGTCATCGCTTGGTTGACAGAGGAATTCTATTGAAAGTACCTACCACATCTCAGAGAGGTGGATTTACTACACAGGTTGAAGAACCCCTTCTGTTTGTGCAGTAAGTGTATGTGCTGAAGCACTACAGCTGTGTCGTTTTAGGGTTTCTAGTGTAGACCTAGCTGGGGCTGTCAGATAGACCAGTGGGCAATGGTCTGTAGCTGAGGATTCCTTTCTCTTTTCCCCTTTGGAAGTGGCTGGTTGTGATTACATTTCAACTAGTGACCCAACTTTGGGGGGGGTGGGGGGGGAGGGGAGAGTTGAATTAGCAAGAACTCTAATACTAAAATCTTGCTGCTGCTGGTAGTTTATTATTTGCACCGCTCCAAAGAGCATACAGTAATACTGTTTGCATTGTATCATCTGAGTAAACTAATAAACCTCTGCAGTTCAAAGAGGATTCAGAGTTCATTAATTTTTCAAGCCAAAAAACTGATGCAAAAGCATATTAATTTAAAATTATTTTAGTTTTAATATCTAGCAATATTTATCAGCTATATGTAACATTAAAAATCTCCCTTATGCTACATTTTCTATGACTTGCTTTCTCTGAAATGTATGTGAAAAAACAACCTTTAGTTCAGGTTGCAAATTTTGTCTTCCAAGTGACAGCTCCAAATCTTAATGGATACAATCAAGAGTTTACATGCTGATAGATTTAAACAAATAATAAGCCAAATAATATGTTACAGAAAATATACTAGCAAATTATGTAAAATATTAAAATGGACTAATACCTTATCTAAACTGGGAAAATTTACAAAAATTCCTACTGGTTTAGCTGAACTGGAGCTAAACATGGTGGGAGTTTGTTTTATTGGGGGAGGGGAGTGGAGAGTGCTTTTTTTGTTTGTAGGCAAGGACTGAAAGTCTCTCATGACTGTCCTCTGTTAGTGCAGAGAAACTACATATAAGGTACAAATGTATTATTAGCTTTCCAAGAGATGACTTTGAGTCAGCAGAATACCCTTACTCATCATAACTGTGGTTTTCAGTAACTAATTAATCAGGATCTCTTTCTGTTACTGAGGAAGTATTTAGCAGCTCTTGTAATACTTTAAAATACGGGTTTATTTTGGTACAATGCTGTATAGTTAACTTGAAAGCTTGGTTCACTCGGGCTAGGAGCCTGATCTGCACTTAAAAGTTTTGCTGGCATAATTATGTCATTTAGGAATGTGAAAAAAAAATCTTACCCCTTACCGACATAGCTATGTTGGCAGAAGCACTAGTGTAGACATAGTTACACTGGCAAAACAAATTTTGCTCGTATAAGTTTTGTCTACACTCAGAGATTTTGCTGGTAAAGCTATACTGGCAAATCCTTTCTAGTATAGACAAGACCTAATATTGTTTTCCTTACTTAGAAAATCTGGGTCTGTTTAAAATTGGATATTTATTTCTTTTATTGGGCATCTTGACTTTTGTGTTGTTCACGTTTTGCTCTCTATCTCTTGAATCAAAGAATAACCAGGATCATATTATCAGTCTTGTTGCTGTGTCCAACTTGGGAATCTGTAACATTGTTCAGTATTTATGGGGTCATCTGTAATGTCCATGTTTATATATAAGTATTTTAATAAACATAAATAGGCTGGTAGCTTTTTGATTTTTGTCCAGAGGTATTCCCAATATTTGTTAACTTTTGGCTCCTATCTGACTCTTATCCTCTTTTCCTTCCAGTAAAATGTTGATTTTGGTCAGGCTTCTTGTTGAGAAGGTAAAGAATTCTTATTGTTTGATTCCACACAGTTGGCCGCTCAGTTTCGTAGATGTGTCTTCAAGTTGTCTTTCCAAAGGAACGCAGTTGTAATCTGTCACTCTTGCTGTGGAGAGCCTCCAGTCCCTTAGACATTGTGTACACCACCAAAACTCAGATGCACAGTTTTCCAATGATAGAAAATGAGAAGCAATAGTGTACACACATCATATGTCTCTTCACAACTGTGTCACTTAACTCCACTGAAGTGTAAGTTATAGCTGACCTCCTGTCTAATAAGAAATGGCTCTAGATCACTAATTCATTTTACACTGGCCTCTGAACAGCCAACACATGGTACCAATTTGCAGTGGTTATCCTGGTTTGTGTGCCAATCAGAGAAGGACTGGATGGTGGTTGTGTGAGGTGTTTTTTTTTTAAATAAACAGCTTGTTTTATTTATGCTGCAGTTCCTCTTATCATTGCTGCTGAACTGTCTGAATTTTGCCAGTGTAGTTGTGATCATAATAGAATAAAATTAGAGGTGGCAGTTCATCTCATCTTTGAGAAATATCCTGTATTAAGGATATGTAGCACTGACTTTTTAAATGATATATAGCACGCTCCTAGGAAAAAGACAACTTGCTTTTTTTCTTTTCGCATCTTCCATAGGTTAAAATGTCTTTCCCTTAAATGCCCTTTTCCAGACTTTTGGTTTGTGGTTTGCAGGTGGCCTGCGGAAAGTTGGCTGGTCATGTGATTTTTGGCTCTTCCTGTTTCCTGCTACTAAATTGCATTGAATAACAGCTGAAATGTTATATTACTCCCTAATACTACTTTTCCATGTTGTAGTTGTCATGAGAATATTATGGGGGTGGGGCAGAGAAATGGTCCATGCAGTCATGAAAGGGAGGGGAGATTATCTGAAGGACCATTTTCCTAAGTTGTGGTCTACTCTCTAAAAATATTTAGGAAGTGCTGTACAACTTTTTCCACAATTCATGGTTTTAAGACCAACAACCACTGAAATAATGGTACTGTGAACATGAACTTGAACTCTTGCTATTGCGACCAGTTTGCTGTGTGCCGGCATCAGCTTCAGATATTAAAAATATTTGTCGTGAATTCGTCATAAAAGCATGTTTGGAGGGAATGCTGTGTATTGCGTTGGTGTTGACTATTTTTAAAATACTTGATGAGTGTATAAAGCTTTATTTTGTGTCACTTATGTTTGAACACAGACCCTGCTCATTATTTACAACAGCAGGTAAAACTCAATTTTATGAAAGTCTGATCAATACAAAACATCTTTTGCCCTTCTCCTCCTCCCTCTCTCCCGCCTCCCCCCCCCTCCCCCGCCAGCCTAATAAGTTATTGAATATTTCCTGGATTTTATGGTCATGTTGTAAAAGGCAGACAAAAAACCTTTGTGAAATTGGGATTTATATTTATTAAGTCGGTGGACCATATTATAACTTTACTATTAAATGCATGTTTTAAGGACCTACTCTAAACCTCATTGAACTCAATGGCAATGCCCTCAGTGACTTCATGACGTATTATTTGTGTTGTGGTAGCATCTATGAGCCACAGTCATGATGCAGGACCCCATTGTACTAGGCATTGTTCAAACCCATAACAGACAGTTCCTGCCTCAAAGACCTTACTTGAATTGCTTTTTGGATCAAATCCAAGTTCAAAATATACAAATGTACAAGGTGTCTTTAACTAATAAACTTGTTTTTAGTTCTTTTTATAATTCCAAAATGGCTTGATTTACATTTTTAAAAAGAAAAATATTTATGGCTATAATAACATTTATCAAGGTTTATAAAAAAGAATCACAACTTTGCATTAAAAGGTTAAAACACATTTTCAAAAACACATTATTTTAAGTGCTCCTAACAATCTGTATATATTGGACCATTTAAAAGTGATCTGCAAAGGTAGGGGGGGAGAGAGGACAACTGAGCTTTTGTGTAATATATAATGAACCTGAAAGCGCAGGGGTGTTTAAAAAAAAATTAACTTTCTGCCTTTTTAAAAAAATTAGATATTCTGTTCTTGTCTGCCATGGAAGAAATGGAAACTAATCTACTTTTGTTTATGTAGTTTACTTTTTGTACTTCAGTTATTAAGGGTCATACATTTACTATGGTGAGGAGTTCTTCTGACTTAGGTGGAATTGATTATCATAGTTTTATTACTAGTCAATAGTGAGAAGTTAATGTTTGCAGGATTGGGCTACGCTAGTTAGTTTCACTTTCTATTCTCCTGCACTAATAAGTACAGTTATGCAGTGTATGGATATCAGTTCAGGGAAAGGTTTAAATGAAAGCAAGCCATGTCTTTTCTTGAAAACGAAACTTAAAATTTTTTGTTTTTTAAAAAGTGGAGTTTTTCAAAACTAAGCTACTGCACCAGCAGACATGTTAAGAAGGACCTGTGTTCCTTGGTCTGTGAGTTGAGGGCACTCAGCATCCCGTAGAACCTATCTCTAACTTTATGTTAAAGGGTATTATTCCAGCATCACAATGTGAATAATAGCCATGTTATTAGGAAGATGGTACAGTGCAGAAAAGTTACTGTAATAGTAATAAATTCCAAAGTGAATTGGAAATGTTCAGGCTAGACAGTTCTTCTTTATTGTTTGTTATAAAATAGGACTATTCCTGTTAAAGTGCTACTTGGTGTACTTAAAAATAAAGCAGCCACTATCTTAATGGAATGAAATATTGAACTCTGAGTGAAAATGTTGTTAAAATGCTTATTGAGTGACAACTGATTACCATACATCATCTCTCAGAGGTTTATGTGAATAATATGTATGGTAGATTTTTGATCTGATTCAATTACTGTATATGTATTATAGCCTTCAAAGATCTAGGTAAAAAAGGATGAGGTAGGATTAAGCATGAAAGGCTGATACAATAGCAGCATTAACTTCAGTGTTTTTTTTTATTTTTGCATATAGTAGAAGTGAAAGTGATCATGTCGGGTTGTTCAAGAAATGTGTAGCTTCCTTCATCACTACCTTTGCAGACGTTTTTAAAAAAGACTCTGGTCTCGAAGTGATGTATAGCTGTGAGGTTGAAAAAAGAATACAACTGCATGTTTAGCTACTGAATGGTAATCAGTAATTGGAGTACACTTACCCCCCTTTTTTGGGCAGGGGGTAAAGGCCTGGTTCTTCTCTCTCTCTCCTCCCCATGGTGGTTTGTAGGTTAGAAATTGTGAACACTTTCAGTATTCCTATATGAAGAGTTTTATGTTCTGAGGAGCAAATACCATGTTTCTTAACGCTAGTTCAAATTCTTAGTTTCTGACAGTATATATGTTGGTAACTTGTTATGTTTCAAAAGAATGTATTTTTAACATTGGGAAGTTGGAACCATTTTGTACTAAAACTTGCTTTAAATCATATCTTCTTTAGCTAAAAAATAAATGGGTCTCCAAAGCAGCTGTGCCGTGCCAGGGCCAAGCAAAACTCAGCTAAATTGTTGTATTCTTTGAGCATTCCTAATCCTGGCACTTGTTCATTTTCCAGAATTTGGAGAACTTGTTAGTATAGCAAAGCTTGCAACAAATCAATTAAGTCCTATTCCTGAAGTTAAATCTCCTAAGACCCCAGTTCTCCTCTTGTTAAACTCAATAGCAAAATTATAGCTGACTGTGATAGGGGAAGGTATTAAGATTGTTGAAAAGATAAATAGGGGTCTGGTGTGGTGACTAGGAGACTGATTATTTCACAAATGTCTGTGCGAGGCATTGTGAATTCTGTCCTGTGCACTACAGATCGGCTCTTCGTGGGTATTGCTGCGTTCAAAAATCACAAATTAAGCCCCCAGATATAGTTGTCTTAAAATTTATTGGTTTATTTTTATTTGCCTTCTGGTTATTGAAACATTAGAGGTCACATATTTGGCCTTTACTTTGAAAAGGTGAGTGTTGAAACTTTGTTTAAACAAAGCTGGTGTTCTCGCATGAATCCAAGAGTTGAAGCTTTGAGGAAAAAATACCAGTATTGAGAGAGTTTACAGCACTGAATAATTTACCTCATTTGTGAGGGTAGCTATTCTGGGTGAGGATAGAGATTCTGTATGGAATCCTAGTAATTTATAGTACAAAGTCATTGGAATTGGAGTAACAGAGTGATCAGATTAATATTGGAAATTCACATCGGACATTTAACTTCTGTGTCTGAACTGCTTTTCTTAAAAGCAACAAAAATATTAGTCTTTTTTTTCTGATGCAAATCTTTTGACTTCATATGCCTTGATCAAAACAATGCTGCTTTTATTCTAGGTTGCTAAATTAACTGCAACTGAGAAGTTGTGGTGAATAAAATGTGTCTTTTAAAAGAGTTTCTTTGTTAATATGATAGAAAATAAACAGCACTTTATTTTACTCATTTAAATGTACAAATGTCTCAGTATGACAGGTTTCAAGTCAAGACAGACTGACATACCTCAGATGTTCTTTTGAACTTGAACGCTTCTGATTTTTTTTCTTAAGTGTCAAACTAATAATCCTGTGTGCGTTTTCAAGAAGTATATTGGGTTCTTACGTTTGAGAGGAGAATAATTTATTTGGCAGATGGTCTTCAGAGACCACACAGCTTTAAGGGCTTGATCCAAAGCCCATTGAAGTCAGAGGACCTGTGAATCTGACTTTAGTCATCTAGATTTGGTGCAAATTCATGCAAGTTAATCCTTGTGATGTGATACCATGCATAGGTTTCTGTGAATCCTTCATACATATTCAATAGTCAGTTATAGTTCGTTGCTGGAGAATAGTATAATAAGTACTGCTGTGAAATACAGGGAGTCCAGCTGGATTAATTTGTCTTTCTGGTTCACTCTCTGAGACTGTAAAGTATCAGTCTGAATTATTATGAAAAATCTAATTTGTATACATTCTTTGGTGAATAGCAAATGCTCTAGTTAAATTTGCTATAGTTAAATTTTGTTTCTGTTATAATCCTTTTTTGCACAGACTTCATATGAAGTCATGAAAAGTTCAGCTTTTAGGACAAAACTTTCCATGCTTGTTTTCTATCTAAAAGTTTTAATTTTTTTCTTTAAATTTCAGCAATATCCTTTTTTAGCTATGTGTTACTTTCAAGTTACCAAGTTGAATGTTAAAATTAGTGAGCTTTTTGCTACAGTAGATTTGAAGAAGAAATTTTTGTATTGCTCTGGCTCATTTGAAAATTACATGGAAGTTCAGCACAATATCTCTTTAAATCAGTAAATGATGCATAGTACATGTATTCAGAATTTGGGAAGTACACACATTTCAAACGTGCAGTTGCCTATAACATCTCTTTGTTATCCTCAGCTGAGAGTGTCTTGTGAAGTTCCCTACTCCTTTCAGCCACAGAAGGTGGTCCTGAGTCTACTCTTTGGTAGGGTTACCATATTTGAACATTCAAAAAAGAGGACACTTCACGGGAGAGGGGTGGTATTTGCTTGCGCCGCCCTCCGGCTCCGCCTCAACTCCACCCCTTCCCTGCCCTGCTTCCAACCCCTTTCCCAAAGTCGGAGCCCCAACTCTGCCCCCTCACTACCCCATTGGACCCCTTTCCCAAATCCCCGCCTCGGCCTCTGAGCGCTCTGCGTTCCCCTTTCTCCCCCCTCCCTCCCAGCCGCACGAAACAGCTGTTTCACGGTGCAAGTGCTGGGAGCTAGGGGGAAAAAGTGGGCACTCTCTCGACTGATCAACATTCACTTTCTTTCTTGAATGATCAACTCTTCTTTGGGAAAAAATAATAATGGCAAAATCCCAGATGTTTTTAGATACTTAAAGACTCCTCCCAGATGGCGATTTTAAGAACCAAAAAGCCGGACATGTCCAGGAAAATATGGACATATGGTAACCCTACCTCTTTGGCCCCTCTCAACCCATCTGGGAGTTAGCATTAGGGTTTTTTGCTCCCTTGCTGACTTCATGGAGGCATTGATGCATTTCTTCTAAGTGATGTGCTTTATG
The DNA here is from genome assembly GCF_965152235.1 of Eretmochelys imbricata. Classification (NCBI taxonomy): domain Eukaryota; kingdom Metazoa; phylum Chordata; order Testudines; family Cheloniidae; genus Eretmochelys; species Eretmochelys imbricata. Next base: position 177,145,849 of record NC_135572.1, on the reverse strand, counting down.
AAATGTGCAGTCTGGGAAGCACCAGGTGTAAATATTAAGGAGAGAATATGTCCTGTTTCAACACATCACAGTAACCTTAATTCTAACCTTTAAGTTGAGGTCTGTGCTCTTTTTCCCTACTCAGTAAGAATGCCCACAGTTTGAATTATTAAATTAAAAATAAGTGTTTGCTTTAAGAGAAAATAGTCTCTAACTATTTTTAATGTATAAAAACGTTTTTAACTAGCTTTGGGATTATTTGCAAAATTTAGTGTCACACTTTCCTTCTCTGCAGAGTCCCACTCCTTTTTCCAGTTTCCTTTTCCTTTCTCCAAAGTGTTTCCTCATTTGTTTGTCTTCTCTGTAACTTCTGAGGCTACTTCATCTGTTCTTGAAGGACCATATCACTTTTTTGCCTACGCATGCATGTTTTGTTTGCCTGTATTGCGTTCTTTCTACTGTTTTCTTCCCCCACAGCTTTTCCCTCACTTCTGTGGCCTCCCTTTGCAGAAGTTCTTTGATTCTGGCATCTTAAATCTCTTTATTCTCTTCTTAAAAAAAAAAAAAAAAAAAAAAAAAATCAGATACTAGAATTAAAGGATCCTCCTCACCCTTTTATTTCCTTCCCTTGACTGTCCTGGTACCTTCAGTAATCAAATTTCCATTGGGGAGTTTTAAAGGGGCCTTTCAACCTGAAAGATTTTTCTTTATTGTAGGACCCAAGCCAAAGAGTGTCCTTAACTCCCATTGACTATAGTGCACCAACTTGCAGGATTGGTCTATAATTCAGTCCCAGGAAAACCTGTGCAATGAAGGGTAAAACATTCTAGTGTTTGTGGTTACTGATTGCTATAGAAGGGTATGGTTGTCTAAGCATTTATTCATTTTTGAGTGCTTTAACTATGCGTTTCCTAGTTTTCCATTGCTTGTTTACAAGATTTATGTAAGATTTTTATCATTAAGTTACTGATATGTTTTCTCAACCTTTTTAACAAATATTTTTGGTTGGGGAATTTACTTGATTTTTTTTTTTAAAGTAAGCAATATTTCAAACCTTCCCAGGGAGTAACTGAAGAATGGGACAGGACACCTTATAGAGGCTGCAACTTTCTGCACAGTAGTGGGACCAGGTGAACTTGGCCACTAGGCATTCTTGTGGAGCTTAGGAGCTCTGTCTGGCCCTGGCTTCCTGGTCAGCATTTTCATAAGTAGGCTTCTCACTATCCTTCTGCTCTCTCAGGGTCAGCACTTTGATTCCTACTCTTCTTTCCATCTTTGCATTCCTTTAGCTTTTCAGAGAGCCACAGGGTCTGCAGACTTAGCAGATTAACAGAAACTATAGACTCAAGGTTATATTTTACTGATGTCTTTAGAAACCCTGCAAGGAGGAAAATCTGAGAGTGGGAGCAGGAATCAAGGAATGGGGACACTGAAGTAGAGAACAAATAACTTGGTGAAGTTGGCTGGAAGCCAGAGATCCAGAGGCCTGCAGGATTCCATGTGGATAGCCAAAGTTAAGGGTAGGAGGAAACTCTCTGAGAAGTTTAGGATATCAGTAGTGTTACAGGAATTCTGAACCCAGGGAAGTCTGTCCAGTTGTCTGTGGTCAGCTCCTCTGATGTGCTGCTGCTGGTGGCTACCACCTCCTTTGAATCATTTGTATACATAATGGTGCTATTAGAAGTTACGGATTCCATGATTTATCCATCTTTAGCCACATTATTTTTCCCTTCCTTTCTCTAGGATTAAAGAAGTTGTGTTACAATGAGGGAAGATACAACCTGTACCCTCTGGGAGTGTGATAATTCTGTCACTACTTCTTAGTGTAGGTGGAGTATGTGTGGAAGGTGGGAGGGAGTGCTGTGTCTGCTTCATTATCTTCCTGTGTAGTAAAGTAGAAAGATTCTGCTACCTATTGGCTTCTCCATGCAGAATGCTGAAGATTGTATTGCCGTATGTCCTGTGAAGGTGAAAGCGATGAAAAAGCTATCGCTGAAGTACAGTAGCATCTCTGTTCTTGCCTCTATGGGGACCTTGTTGGAAGAAGGCTGTTGGGAAGGGAAGGGGAGAGAGGGAGGACAGTTGTCTTCTGTTTGTGTACATGTCAAGTAACCTGTGAAATGAGAACTCTTCTCACATATAGAGTTTTCCACACTCCACTGGTTCATCTCAGTGAATAGAATTGCAGCATGCAAATTGACTGGAGAGGAAGGATGACAACAAGTTACGATCTCAGATATCACAGCGCGACTGAAGAGTGACTTGAGCTATTGACATGGCCTGATAATGATAACAATCATGGACAACAATTTTTTTTTTTACAAGTTTAGCTTAGTGACAACCTAATATTTTCAAATGTATATGCTCAAGGTTTCGATGAGCATTATCTGTATGGAAAGTTAGAATTATCTGTATGATTCGATTACAATCATTCAAGTGGAAAAAAAATCATTAATAAAATGAACTAGAAAGTGCCCTTTCAGCATCATTCTATCAATTTTCTCAACAGATTTTTTAAAAAACTGTGAGATGAGGAGCTTTTACTCTAGCCTTGGGTGCAAATCTCGGTGCATCCTTAATAATGGACATACTACCTGTGCCTCCATAATGTTCTAATATCATTGCATATGTTAAGATTATTAATTAATGAAATCAAAGCTACTCAATGACCTTCACAGACAAAGCCTCCTGCAGGTAGTCCGTAATGTTTCAGTACTCTTCCTGCAGAGATGTTACATGTGTCAGTGATGTCTTAGTGTTTGGCAGTAGATTCTTTTCCAAATCCTAGAAATGAGAACTGGTTTCAAACAAAGAAAAACCCCCACAACCCAACTTGTTAAGTAACTTAGTGTACTGTGTTCTTCCCTTCTCGTATAAAATTGTTCTCTTGAGTCAGTGCCTGCTTATTAACAGACCTTTTTTAAAAACACCTGGAAAGGTTAAAAATAACACCCTGGGGATACAGTAGGATTAATAATCATTTTAATTAAACAAACAAAGTGGTTAACTTTGTCTAAAAAAAGGCCGCCTTTAAAGCTTTTACAGAAGGACCAGAGAAGTTCAAGTGAAACAGTCAACAAATCACATTTATGTAAATGCGTCACTAGTACTAGGGGAGAAAAAAAATGTGATCTCATCGTTATAAAGACATCCTCTGTATGTAACAAAGAAAAAACTGCAGAAACCTTAATTTATGCTGCACAGTATGTAGGATTTTTTCTGTAGCAGAAATCTGAGTTTAGTGTATTCTCTTTTGTGAAACATTGTTTAAGTTGGAATATTTCATTTTCCTGCATGCTCACAGAAAAGCTTCACTTGCCTGAGGAACATAAGGTTGGTACAGCAAGCTGAGGTGAGGTCAGTACAGTGGTGTCTTTAAAGATTCTCATTGTTGACAGTAACACTGATAGTGTTTGTCATAAGGGATCTCAGCATTTAAAAAGCTGTTGAATAATACGTCAATAAGCCACTTTAGTGTTTACATTAGGAGGCACTTCGGGCATACCCTTGAGTGTGGTGTTTAGTCTTGTGTCTTCAGCCACTGAAAAGTGGACCACTACTAATGCACACTCTGGAGTGGTTTATTGGTGTTAGGCCTATTATTTTTACACTTAATTAAAAGAGATTGCAGGGTTTATGGAAAAATAACAGAAGTAGGGAAAAGGTGCTAAAACATCTTTACTCAGCTTTTTTGAATATGTTTATTTAAACACTCTCTCTCTCTCTCTCTCTCTGTCTTGGTACAGTTTCCTGGACTCCTCAAGAAACCTAGCTGACCTTGCAAAAACAGATTTTCTTAACAGCCACTTTCAGCTTGCTTTCTTTAAAAAATAAATAAATAAATAAATAAAGGGGGGGGGGAATGGAACAAAATCAACTAACCCGTTTACACTGGAAAATGGGTTAAAAGTGGTTTGAAGGATAAGAAGCTGCTGCTGAAAAGGTAGCTTGAAACTTCAGGGGAAGGGGCATTTTAAAATATATCTCCTTTTCTCCTTTAGTTTCTCACTACCCCCCCCCCAAGTGCCTCTGTCTGCCTCCCATCCCCATAACATGACCTGTCTTTGACCCTACCCACTTGAAACTTGCCCATTACTCAATAAGTATAATCGACGTTGGAAATTTTCTCTGTGTGAGTGATAAAACTCTAGCTGTGTTGGTGTGTGACTGTGACAGCATAAAAAAAGACCCATTCAGCCAATCGGAATGCAGAATGAGGCAACTGGTGTTCCAGCTAGATTCTTGCATAGATTATTTACATGCCTGGATTTAATGCTCAATTTAGAAAGTGTTTCTGTAAACCTGTATCATCCTTTGAATAAAAAACAACCTAAAATCTTGTGGACTTCATAAGAATATCCGTACTTGATGGTACAAAGATACTTTTGCTAATGGTTAATCATAAGTTACCTAAGAATATAAAACACAAATAAGACAGAGACACTTCCCCAGAAGCAAAGCTTCGCTTGATTCAGTTGAATGCTAACGGAAATTCATTTTAGAACAAATGAGACTGAAGGTAAGTCATTTTACTTTACCAACACATTTTGTGTATTAAACGATATCGTGTGAGTAGAACCAGTATTTATTATTATCTTCTTGACACTGGGCCCAGTGTTGCTGCCATGAAAGTCAGTGGTGACACTGAAGTTGATTTCAACAAGAGCTAGAGTGACCTGTAAGAATTAAATAACTTCTAATAATTTGGGTTACTTTCAAAAATATTAACAAGTAACAGAACTATCAAATTGCTGAGTTTAATCTTCATGTGTGTTATGTATATACAGTCCCTTATCTTCTAAAAACTTTAGATTCATGGCCTCTACTGTGGAGATGTGAGCAAAATAGAACAGAAAATCCTTCAGAGAAAGAAGTGCTTCTGTTGCCCCAGAAACTCCTGAAGATTCTCCAAGAGAGAACAATATGATGATGCCTCTGTGAATCTGAAACCATGGGGTTATGGGAAGGGCTGCTGTGTGTAGCATCTCCCCCAATTCTTCATCTCCTAATAACTTCTAGGTTACACACATAAGAGTGCTGTTTCTTCCCTTTTCCTCTGTAAGAGCCTTTCTCCCTCCCCACCCATGGGGTGTTGAAGGCTAGCTCTAAGGGTTTGTCTACAGTGTAAAAACAAAAGCAAAACAACCCCCAAACATGGCAGCGAGTCTCGGAGTGTGGGTCTACAGCAGTGGTTCTCAGCCTATTAATCATTGTGGGCTACAGGTTGAAAACTACAGTGCCCCTTCCCCTTAAAGCCCCCACCATAGTTCCCTACGCCCAGCACCCCCCACCCAGAGACCCCTCCACAGCGCAGGGCTGGGCAGCTGGGAGCGACGGGGCACAGGGCTGGGAGCGGAGCGCTCAGTGTGGGCCAGCAGTCAGCCCTGCCACCTGCCAGACCAGTGTGACAGCTGTGTACCAATTAGGCCGTGGGTTGAGAACCACTGGTTTACACACTTGGGCTTACGCTAGGGTGCAAAAAATAACAGTGTAAATGTTCACTCTCAGGCTGGAGCTAGAACGCTGAGACCCACCCTCCTTGTCAGGTTCTAGAGCCCATGTGGGAACGCCTAGCCTGGTAGGTCTAGTGCTGTGGTGCAAGCCTGAGTCTGTAGACCTGGGTTCTGAGATTTGCTGCTGTGGCTTTTTTTGACAGTGTATATGTACCCTAAGTTACTAGGTTATGGAAGTGTGACAGAGCCATCTTATAATGGAAGTGGGGCTTAGATAGTCTGACAGGTATGCCTAGCTCTGTGTAGAACCTGGGCCATCATGCAGTTTTAGGGGCTCAAACTCCCTTCCCCTTGTGTGGGGTTTTGGGAGGCAGAGAGTACAAAACATCCCCTCCCTGCCCCTTGCTAGGATGGTTTAGAGGAAAGTCCACATCAGGGAACAGAAAACACTGCAAGTTCACTAAACAGGTCTTCCTCACAGAGAATGATTTGGCTTACAATATTTAGGTAACAGTTGATTTCCTCCCCCCGACCCCCATAGAACTACTTGCTTTGTGCATCATGTTTTATGTAATTTCTGAGATAGACATTTGTAGTTGGAAAGCTCACTAATTCAGTCCTTTTTAAAAATCTCATTGTTTACAGCTCTTCAATGCACTGGTAACTTGAATTAAAACATACAAAACCAATCACATTTTGCTTTGTTTTAAGACACTAAATGAGAAGTCATGCCAAGCAATCAAAGCCTAAAATATTTAGGATGCTATATAGAAACAGTTATGAAATAGAAAAACAAAAAATCAGTCAGTTCTTCACAAAGGGAAAGTGACTCTGTGTGGTGGTCAGCAAAAATATGGAAAAGTAAACTAATTCAGTATTAAGGCCAAGACTATAACAGGGTTCAAAAAAGACCTAGATAAATTCATGGAGGATAGGTCCATCAATGGCTATTAGCCAGGATGGACAGGGATGGTGTCCCTAGCCTCTGTTTGCCAGAAGATGGGAATGGGTGACGGGATGGATCACCCATCACTTACCTGCTCTGTTCGCTCCCTCTGGAGCACCTGGCATTGGCCATCGTCGGAAGACGGGATACTGGACTAGATGGACCCAATTTGGTCTGACCTAGTATGGCTGTTCTTAGTCATCTGCTGTTTTATTAATACATGTTAAAAAAACATTCTTTTTAAAGCTTATGGAGGACTGGTTGACTCCAAACGTTGATAATGGATTTTAACACCCTTTTCCCACCGTCTCCAAATTGAATACAACCCATGCTGTTGTGGACTGGTAGTTCCAGTGACTTTCCTGCTGCCTATTTGAAATAAGTTTGGTCTCAGGCCAGTTCCAAGTGGATAAATGTCTGCCTTGCACAAACCATAACTGTAATTGGCATTTTTTGGCAGTCCTAGCAGAGAAGCCAAGGATTGAACTCCCCTTTTGCCACGCAGGTGATCCTTTCAGGGAGGGTTTGAGGCATATTGGGAGAGTTATGGCATTATTATTTGGTAAAAACTTATTTTCATTTGATCAGATGCTGCTTTAGTAGCTCCTTACTGGATACGCTTCACGGCATTAAATAAGGGGTTTCTCTTAAAGCAGGGGGTGGATGCCTTGTGTTGTGAGGGCTCTCATTTCAGTACCTTTCTAGAGTATGGAAGGCAATTTTTTTTTTAAACTTGGCTTCCTGCCATCACACATACTGTATTTTTGATATAAGAAGTAGCCTTAAAACACGAGTGATGATAAAGCACGTGGCAGCAACAAAGCATTTTGATCTGCCCAAATATCTATTGCTTATTAACATGGTTTGCCTAGTATCTTCGTGGATAGGTTTCATTTATTAGTCATGTAAGCAAGCTACCGGTTTGGAACCTGACCAGTAAATAAAAGCTTACTATTTTGTTGGAAAGTACAGAGATGTAGCCTTGATCTTAACTGTTCCCAGGAGAAATAATTAACGTTGCAGAGATGACATTCTCTGTGGTAACTGAGGGTCTTTTGTGTGTCCATTCTGCATAATTTCCCTATATCTTTGTTTAATTATTTGTTTATAGCAGAAACTAAAAGCCCCTTTATAGATTAGAGGAATGTAATCTTCTAATCAGTCAGTACTTTTCTCATTACAGCAACAGCATCACATGATGAGACCAGTTCATGAGCTAATTGGCTGGGGGCAGTTCCAGTAACAGCTGCATTTAAAATCAATTCCTATTAGAGTAAAAGAAATTCTAATTTAGAATAAATGTAGGGGGCCAAGTCCTGGATTCTTTATTCTGATAGTTTTTCCTGTTTAAGTCAATAATGCTGTACTTGTGAGTCAAGTAAGCAGGGTTTGGTTTCTGTATTGTTTGAAGGAATTTGAGATAAAATACCATTCTTGAGCATGTTTCAGAGTAACAGCCGTGTTAGTCTGTATTCGCAAAAAGAAAAGGAGGACTTGTGGCACCTTAGAGACTAACCAATTTATTTGAGCATGAGCTTTTGTGAGCTACAGCTAGTAGCTTACGAAAGCTCATGCTCAAATAAATTGGTTCGTCTCTAAGGTGCCACAAGTCCTCCTTTTATTCTTGAGCATGTTTGTTTTGTTTTTTGTGTGACTTAAAAAAATATCCCTAGCACTGATAAATGCTCAAGTATTTGTCCCATGAGAGGGAAGAAATTCTCCTCATGAGTTTTGAACACTTACTTTTCTTTGAATGAAATGTTGAATCCAAAAGTGCTGAATGTTATATTCTACGTTAGGCCCTACTTCTCATTACTAATGTTTGAGGCCGTCTGCTTCATCACCAGGAATATAACTGTCTTTGTGGGCCTTTGAAACAAAGGCACATGAAGTGTCTTAAATGACCGGTGTGCACTTGCAGTATGAAAATTTTAAAATTGGAAGTGTTATGAATAGAGCTGGGATATTTGGAGATACAACTACTAAAAAAAAAAAAAAAAGCGAGGCTAAAATTTATTTTTTCCTCTGAACCAGTTCAGTAGTTCAGAATGGAAGCAGACATAGGAGGTTTGTCATGAAATATGGTGGTGTAAATTACAGTTGAGCTTTGGCACCTGATGGTGGTTAAGTTATCTGAGTTTATAGCACTGTTTGGGATTATAGTCTCTTCCTCAGCTGTGTGCAACTAAGGGTAGTGCCGATCCTGTCTCGCTTTACTTGTCCAGGCTCCGCCAGTGGGACGGTATAGCCAGATAACGTTAACTAGACATTTCCTTACATGGAGGCGTGGCTGGCTGGAAAGGGCAAAGATGTGGAATATGGGGACACAGAATTATGAAGGAAAAGGTTGGCGTGAAGCCAGAAAAATAGAAAACGTCTGAGTTAACAGCAGTGACTTTAGACTAGGTAGTCACACTCAACAGGTGTTGTATATGCAGCACTGTAGGTACACGTGGTGCTCTACCAATAGACACAGTTACAGGCTCGAGCTCTGAATAATTGACCATCTAAATTTGACATAACACAGCATGGGGTGGCAAACACGTGGAACAGGGTGTGAATATGGGCAGATGTGAGGCTTGCATAAGAAATGTAGTAGGCCTATACTTACCATTGGTTCCAATTTAATATATCTGTATGAAGGCGGTGTCCAGGATGGAAGTCTGTCATGAAAGGCTAATAAAAAAAGTGAATTTTGATCAGGGTTTTGAAGGATTAGAACGAGTCTTGTAGTCTTGCAGGCATTAGGGAGGAAAGACACACAGATTGCTTTGTGGGAGGAGGAGATACATAGCTTGTCTGTGCTAGCATTTTTAGTTATACTTGTAGCTCAGCTTAACTGAATCAGTTATTTTAAGTGTAGATATTCCTCAGAAATGTGTGAATGCTAAGGGCTTGTCTGTACTTGAAATGCTACAGCAGCACAGCTGCTGCGTAGACATTACCTACCTCAGTGGGCGGGGTTCTCCTGTCAGTGGAGGTAATCCAGCTCCTCGTGAGGCACTAGCAATCCTTTCATTGACCTAGTGCTGTCTATACCGGGGGTTAGGTCGACTAAACTACATCATTCAGGGGTGTGGGATTTTTCACATCTCTGGGAGACATAGCTGTGCCAATGTAAGGTCCCAGTGTAGACCAGCCCTAATACAAACACTTGCCAGTGTTGGTTCTGGATCATGACTTACTCTACACTGTGTGCGATCTTTTTCTGTTGGTGAACTGTGACCAGGCGCAAACATTGATGAGTTTTTGTAGTAGCATTTACATGTGTTTGAGTGTCTGCACTAAATTATGCAATGATGTTTGCATGGCCAAAAACGCTAGTATAGACATGCCCAAAGGAAACATCAATATGAGTAAAAATGGCAGGGCACAGTTGGGGTAGTACTTAACTTTCATACAAAGCTTCAGTGCATATATTTCAAAGTATTTCATAAGTTGTACTGAAAATGTTAAGAGTTGTGCAAACTAGGCATTCTGATGGAGCTGTTAGTAATCAAATCAATCTGGAAATTCATTTTCTGAGGTTGATGGAGAAAAATAATGCTGGGGCAGCATATCTCAATTGATTAACAAAAGCACACGTGAAGGATTTATCTGTTTTTCCGTTGTTTCTCTAGTGTGTTTTTTGTAACTGTACTTTATATATGTTGGTGGAGGACTCAAAAGCACTGAAATTCGAGAACATGCATTTTCCTCATTTTAATGGTGATAAAGGATTAATACTAGAATGGAAAGCTACATTGAGACCAAAGGGAGCATGGATGTAGGTAAGGTTGTATCTTCTTGTCTCATGCAGTTTGCTGGATTTTTTTCTTTTGTTTGCTAAAGTGTTTGTTCAGATTTCTAATTTGTATCAAAGGAAATGGAGCAAAACTACCAAAGTAAAATATCTCTGAGATATTTGATGGAGGAGCACAACTGTTATTTGGATATGATAGAGAAAGAGAAGACAGGCTTAATATTTGGAGTGAAAAGCACATGAACACAGGTGATGATTTTACTACTTTACATAGGGGAGAGCAAATCTATAGTAAAGCAACCATGGAAAAATAACAAGTGAATCCATACATGCAGTTCAGGTGAAACTTTTTCCCCTCCCCCCTGCACCCCCCCCCCCCATTTGAGTGTGAATGGGATGACTTTCCTGTAGTAAATTCTAGTGGATGAAACAAAAGGCTGTTTAATGTAATTGCTGAATATGTTGTGGTGTTTTATAAAACCTTTTTGAGTTGTTTGTCAAAAATAGTAAAGTGATTTTTAAAGTTTTGATTTTGCCCAGTTTACTCCCTAACTCCCCAGATGGAATTGAATATGAGGACATAGAAAGTATAATAATGCCAAATTACTTTGAGACGAGAATTTCCCCCTTCACCACCCTCCATGCCATTGTCTTGTCCAGTTTTGAGGCTGTCTGACAAGCCCTGTCAGTCTTGAAGGTGAATGAGCATTCTGTCAGCTCAGCTGCCACTGTAACAGACTTTTCTCATCCCAGGAAGTGCTCTGTAAATTTGTGGTTAAATAGTAAGAACACTATGAACTTTGAGATGCAATGTATTTAAAGTACAAATAGTTGCCAAATTCTCACCATTTATATGAGAACCCTTTTGTTCTAAAAGTTAGCAATGTGTATTCATCATGGATATGTAAAGTAGGGGGAGGTAAATAAGTAGGACCCTACCAAATTCACTGTCATAGGATTTTAAAAATAGTCAGTTTCATGGTTTCAGAGGTTTATATCTGAAATTTCATGGTATTGTAACCGTGGGGATCCTGACCCAAAAGTGGGTTGTGGAGTGGGTGTCGTAAGACTATTGTAGGGGGATTGTGTTGCCACCCTTACTTTTGTGGTGCTGCTGGCGGGGTGCTGCCTTCAGAGCTGGGCAGCTGGAGAGCAGCGACTGCTGGCTGGGTGCCCAGCTGTAAAGCCAGCTCCACCTTCAATAGTGGCGTAGAAGTCAGGGTCATAGGGCGGGGGGAAGAGAGGGGGGGTTATGTCCCTGTTTTCCCAGAAGCCTCCTTCCCGGGTCGGGGACTGACCGGCTCCCTCACTTCTGTGCTGCCTTCGGAAATGGGCTCCCAACCAGCAGCCGCAGTTTCATGCACCCATGGGAGGTTCCCAGAGGTGGGTCTGACCTGGCTCTGGGAGCCGCCTATGCAGGGGAAGAGGAAGTCACATCCCTCTTCAGGCTGGGCTAGCAGCTGGAGCCCAGTGCATGTAGGACCCCCTCAGCTGAAGCATTCCCAGCCTTGCCCCTCCCTGACAATAGCTACATTTCACGGGGAGATCAGATTTCACGGTCCGTGATGCTGATTTCATGGTCAGTGAATTTGATAGGGCCCTAGTCATAGGTACAGAGGATATTGTTAAGGATTTTGTTATCTTATCAGTAGGTGGGATGTTACTGGTTCTAGCTATATTGTCCATTATAAGTAAGGCTACAATTTAGTCACGGGTATTTTTAGTAAAAGTCATGGACAGGTCATGGGCAATAAACAAAATTTCACTGCCTGTGACTTATCCATGACTTATATTAATAAGGCCTGTGATTATATCTTTGGGGGTGGGGGTGGGGAAGAGGGTGTGGTTGTGGGGGGTGCCTGGGACCAGTGGCTCCAGCTGCCTGGGGCCAGCAGATCCTGGAGCCAGCTGCTTGGGCGGCCCTGGGGTTAGCCCCCTGGCCTCTGCAGAGGTCGAGGAAAGCTTCAGAATCTGTGACTTCCGCAACCTCCGTGACAGACATGGAGCCCTAATTATAAGTGAAGGCCAAAAGATTTAAACCTAAGTACCTAAACTTGTGTTCTTAAATCCAGATATAGGAACTTAAGTGACCCCCCCGGCAACCCCAAAACAAACAATGCTAAGCACCTCTAGCTTCTATTGCTTTCCACAGGATTTGTGAGCATTCAGTAACTTTGAAAACAATCAGGTATTTTTTTATTTAGGTGAATAAATAAGGATTTAAGAGGAGCTATAAGAATCCATTTTTTTTAAAGCCTTTTACTTAGGGCATGGCTACATTTGCAGATGTAGCGTGCTTTGAGTTAAACCCGCCTTCGGAGAGCGCAATAGGGAAAGCGCTGCCGTCTGTCCACACTGACAGGAACAAGTGCACTGGCGTGGCCACATTTGCAGCACTTGCAGCGACATTGGGAGCGGTGCATTATGGGCAGCTATCCCACAGAGCACCTCTTCCCATTCTGGCGCTGTGGCGTGTGGGAAGGGGACAGAGGGGGCCGGGCATTCTGGGTCCTGTCCCAAAGCCCTGTGATGCATCGGTTCGCATGCTAGCAATCCCTGTGCTTCTGTCCACATTTGGCGCCATCTTTCAACATTTTTTGTACTGCGCGCTCTGTCTTCCCTTTTGGTCTGCGGGAATGGAGCCCAAACTGCTGATGAGTCTTGCCAGCACATCATGTTTGGCAGTAGAGTTGTTCCTTATGATCCAAAGTGACAGTGAGGGCTCTGACGATGTGTTACCCGAGGCAATAGCATATGACACGAATTTGCTTGTGGCATTCACGGACATGCTCATCACCGTGGAATGCTGCGTTTGGACACAGGAAACAAGCACTGAGTGGTGGGATCACATCGTCATGCAAGTCTGGGATAACGAGCAGTGGCTGCAGAACTTTCAGATGAGAAAAGCCACTTTCATGGGACTGTGTGTGGAGCTTGCCCGCACCCTGTGGCGCACGGACACGAGATTGAGAACTGCCCTGATGGTGGAGAAGCAGGTGGCTATTGCAATCTGGAAGCTGGCAACTCCAGACAGCTACCGATTGGTCGCTAACCAGTTTGGAGTGGGGAAATCAACCGTTGGAATTGTGTTGATGCAAGTTTGCAGGGCCATTAATCACATCCTACTCAGAAGAACTGTGACTCCAGGTAATGTGCATGACATTGTGGATGGCTTTGCACAAATTGGTTTCCCTAACTGCGGAGGGGCGATAGATGGGACATATATTTCAATTCTGGCACCAGCACACCTAGCCTGCAAGTACATTAATCAGAAGGGGCATTTCTCTATGGTTCTCCAGGCGCTTGTGAATCACCGTGGGCATTTCATTGACATTAATGCAGGCTGGCCCGGAAAGGTGCATGACACACACATCTTTCCAAACACTGGCCTATTCAGGAAGCTGTAAGCCGGGACTTTTTTCCCAGACTGGAAGATCACTGTAGGGGAAGTCGAAATGGCCATTGTGATCTTTGGAGACCCCGCTTACCCTTCAATGCCGTGGCTCATGAAACCTTAAACAGGGAGCCCTGACAGCAGCATGGAGAAGTTCAACAACTTGCTGAGCCGGTGCAGAATGACTGTGGAGTGTGCTTTGGCCGTTCAAAGGGCCGCTGGCACTCTCTGTATGGGAAGCTGGACCTGATGATGACAGCATCCCCGCCATTATATCAGTGTGCTGTACCATAACATTTATGAAGGGAAGGGTGAATGATTCACTCAGGCATGGACCACAGAGGTTCAACACCTGGAGGCTGAATTTGAACAGCCAGAGAGCAGGGCTGTTAAAGGGGCCCAGTGTGGGGCTGCAAGAATTAGGGATGCCTTGAGGGAGCAATTTGAGGCTGAAAGCCACCAGTAATGTCTGGTGCCCTGCACGGGAGTGAAGTGCAGTGGTTCCAATGTTAGTAGGAATCTGTGTTTGCTGTGCTGACTTGCGGTGCCTGTTTCTTTCCTGGGCTAAGGTATCTTTTTTACTTTATGCAATAATAAAGAATGTTTTCAAAACCAAAAAATCCATTTATTGAAAAGAGAATTCTTTTAGTGAAAAGAAACCCAACTGCTTGGGAAAGAGAAAGGGCCAAGGGAGTGGGGTGGGGAATGGTACAATCACAGATTTGCGTACGTCCTGTTACCATACTCGGCCTTCCTGTCTGGAGTGCTGTGCAATGACTGCTGCGCTTCAGGATGGCTATACTGCATGGTGATGGGGGTTGAGTGCAGTAGGTAAGGGTCAAAGTTTTCAGGGCTGAGTGGTGAAGCTACAGGTGTTGGAGGCAGCTGGTGGTGGTAAGAACCCGAATGTTGGGGAAGGTGGGTCGGAGGTGACATGGGGGTACAAGGGAAAGAGTTTTGGGACAAGGGCTGCGGGGGGGTCGGGCATGGTAGTGCTCCACCTGCATGGCTACGAGCACCTGGATTGAGTCCGCTTGGTGCTCCATTATGCTTATCAGCCGATCCGTGCTTTGCTGCCAGAGCACCGTGCTTTTATGCCGGTGCTTCTCATTCTGCTGGCGGATCCTCCTTTCACTGTCCCACCACTCCTGCACTTTTTGATTTTCATTACTTGAATGCTGCATTACTTAATGCAACATGTCTTCCTTGCTTCTAAACTCTTTCTGATTCTTTGAAGTCTTTCGGCCAGTGATAACACGGATGGCTGCATCTGATGAAGTGAGCTGTAGCTCACGAAAGCTTATGCTCAAATAAATTGGTTAGTCTCTAAGGTGCCACAAGTACTCTTTTTTTCTTTTTGAGATCTCTGTTGCATTTTGCCTTTACAGATGCAACCTTCTTAACAGAGGCAGCATTGTTCACACCAGACAGAGCAATGATTCCCCTGTACTTAAGGGCAAGCACAGTCTACACAATAGCATCATTTGCCTGTCCCAAAGTGAGCGCAAATAACCCACGGGAGCCCCAAAATGGTGAGTAAGCACAGGGTCAAGCCTGACTGACTGTTTCACAGCTGTACTGTCTCCTCTGGGTTTCTGTGCTTTGGAGAGAGCCAACAGTGGCAGGGGGCCCCTATACTGAACACTGTATCTACATGTTCCACAGGAGTTGGTCCTGGAAGATATCTCGCTGCTGAGGGTGACCTGGGAATCAAGGGATGGTCGTCTACCGCAGTGCGGCTTCCGCCCTTGCCTGTGTACAACAAAGGTCCCCCGCCTCTCATGGCACAGTGGTGCAGACAAGTTAGCCTTACTGGGACAAGGAACACAGTGTCTCTCCTGAGAAACCTGTGCAATCGCATTGCCCAAGTTCTGGATGAGACCTTTGAAGAGATCACAGAGGCCGATTACCGCGATGTGAGAGAGCACATCAACGCCCTGTTTCACATCTAGGCATGCATGCAGCCCCAGCCCTAACCCTCCTCACCCCAAGAGCCTGTACCGAATAACTTCCTTCTCAAAATAAAAGCCGCTTACTGGGAACCTCCTCTGGTGTTTGTCCTTCCCCAAGCACCGGCCGCCGCATCTGGCTACCTTCCTCTTGGCTTGAGAACAGCTCCTGGCTGCATGCATCGTGGGATTCCGGGGTGCCTTCCTCTGCCTCAGCACCTTTGCTTCTACTTTGCTGCTCCTCCTCCTCCTCCCACCTTGTTGAACTGGGCTCTGAAGTGTCCATGGTAGTGGTTGTTGGAGTGGAGGTGGGGTCGGCCTCAAGTATCGTGTCCAGCTCTTTGTAGAAAGAGCAGGTTGCAGGGGCAGCACTGGAGTGGCTGTGCGCCTCGCAGGCTTTGCTGTAGGCATTCTGCAGCTCCTTCACTTTAACCCTCACTTCAGAGCGTCCTGGTCATGGCCCTTTTCCATCAAGTCCCTTGATTTCTGCCTGAAAATATCGTAATTCCTACCGCTGGAGCACAGCTGGGACTGGACAGCTTCCTTCCCCCGCAACACTGATGAGGTCCAGCACCTCGGCATTGCTCCATACTGGGGAGTGCCTGGTGCATGGAGGCATGGTCACCTGGAAAGATTTGCTCAGCCAGGCGTGGAGTGCTCTCAGAAAACAGGAAGGAGATTTTCAACGTTCCCAGAGAATTTAAAGGATGGGTCTGACGGTTGGTCACCTGAGGGCAGGGCAGTAGAGTTCAAAGTGATGACCAGAGTGGCTAGAACAGGCATTGTGGGGCACTTCTGGAGGCCGATCAGAGCGCATTAATAGACCAGGGCGTCCACTCTGGTGCTGCGGTGCTCCAGCAGGGGCACACAAAACATTATTCCACTCACTGAGGAGGAGTACCAGGAGCGGACCAGCTGCGGAGTCAGAGCGCTCTACATGCCTTGCCAGTGTGGATGGGTAGTGAGCTAGTGCGACCCGGGCTCCTTCAATGCGCTGTAACTTGCAAGTGTAGCCAAGCCTTTAGAGTAGGCAATGCAGCTAGAACAAGTAGTATCATATCCATCCAAAAATCTCAGTGACTATAGGACCCAGTCCTGCTGCCCCAGCTGTCCTTTGCAAACTTCCCCAATTTAATGTAGCAATGATGTTGAGGAGTGGTTTATGTTGTAATCATTTCCCATGTTTTTGATCCCACACGTTGTTAGATCACAACTGTCCTGGAAACCCCTCACCAATTAGAGTGGTTTTATAATCACATTTTCAAATTATTCTTGTTTTTTTCTGTCCTTTGCTGCTGTGTGAGTGGCACACAAATAGGGTAAACTGACTATTCGGTGGGAAAACAACTAAATCCATTGTATACATGGTGCTGTCAAAGGCACAGAAAAAAAAAAAGCGGGGGGAGGGATTTCCCCTCCAATATTTTAATTAATCATAGGTCTTGTGACAACAGTAGGTTTTGAAAAAAATTCAAACAAATTTGATTGTGTCCCTTAATCTTAATACATAGAGACCTGTGAAATTCTTTTTATTTTTTTAAAATTTTCATTTTATTTTTCAGGAATTTTTGTTTTATCCGTTAAAATGTTTTATTTCTCTGTAAATGTAATAAATACCGCAGTTGACTGTAGGTAAATAAAAATAGTGTATAAATCCTAGTTTAGCTATACTATCATAGTATAATTAATCATTATTCCAGGGTACTGAAAGGTTTTAGGAATTAAAAACAAGCACAGAACAGTATTCTGCATTTTCTTTTTTCGTGATTTGTGAACTGTTGCTTACAATCAGTGTATTCTTGGGTGGGTGGAGTTCTCAGTTTACACTAACTGTAGGGCACATGAGACACTAAATAATGATACTGGATAAACTGGCATTTTGGCACATGAGCCCAAACAGTATGTCAGTAGCATCTAGATACATCAGAATGATTCTTATACGCTTTTTGCTCAGTTTCAGGTACCATAATAACACACATACCTTTTTGATATCTGTTAGCAGTGGCGCATTTTTAATAGTCCTTGATGATACTTGTATTTAGGATGGTCATGTGGCTATCTCCAGTGGATTACACAATAAGCTAAATGAAGCTAGTAATTTAATTGCTGCATTTTCTGATATTTGTTTGACCATCTTATCAAGTAAGTTTTGAATAGTCACTTTTGCCTGTCGGATGCTCAGTCTTCTGTGTCTGGCTCCATGGCAGCAATACTGTTTTCATCTGAGGCCTCTACAGCGATTCTTAATAGCACAACACTTCACATGAACATCAGTACTCTTTTATGAGCAAGAGTGCCCAAGCCTTTTTGATTTAATCTAATTGTGTAATGAAATCTGGTATTTGTGCACAATGTGCCTTCACAAAGCTGCACTGAAACTTTACATCTTCCAGGATCGTTAGGAGGGCTTTCATAATGGGCTGGCTTCTTCAGATCAAAGAAAGCTAACAAAGCACAGAACTGAACCAGGAGTTCCACCTGGTTATTGCTTGCTGGGTATATAAGAAAGCAGACAGCTCAGGGTGGTTTACCTTTTAGGAATTGCAGAAAGGCAGACTTCAGTGTCTTGAGAATGAAAACTGTCTTAAATCTTGCCACTGTGAATTTGTCAGTTAACTGATCGACAAATCCATTTCCAACTAAATGGAGTTTCTGTGCCCAACATGTCATATGCAAAACTTCAAGAGCACTGAAACACTTTATTATATACACTGCTGAGTCACTCAGTGGCAAGCACATCAGAATGCTATGTTGTAGCTGTTCAACATATCCATAAATGCCTGGGAACATGTGGCTGCATTGGCAGTTTCAAGAAATAAGACTGCAGCCTGGTGAATGTTTTCTGTCTCTGTAGCACCAAAATAAAACTACAGAGACACACCTTCCTGCACTGTCTGACATTTTGTCACAAATCTCAGCCGGATGCTTGCCTATGACGGCACCTCATCCTTTGTTGCCTGTCCAGCTTGTGGAAGATATTCCAGCCTGAAGCAGTCAGAACTTGGAAGGTCACTGGCTCCTAAAATAGGATAAAAGGACACTAGTTTGAAACAATATATTGGAAAATGCTTAAAAGTCGTCAACATTTCCAGTTGTCTTCATATTAGTTTAATAATTAGTTAAATGGTTTCAGGGGAAAAAAGCCGCAAAGTTAACTCACCTGATGCGTAGTGATTCAAGTACTTTCGAACTGAAGGATGGTCAAGCTTCTGTAGTGGGTGTTGCTGCTGGCACACATTGGAACTGCATCCTCTACGAATGCAGTTTTTTCTTTGGCTTTCTTGGCACTTTGCAGTGTTTCACCATTTGTAGCTTGGCATGTTCTTTTGCTTATATCCGTGACTGTACAGGTTTTTTTCTCCTGTGACTGACAGATCAACAGTCTGTAACGAGCCTGTCTTTTTACTCCCATTGCAGCTGACAGTTGGAAAATCTGCACATCGTGTCGCTATCAGCAACATATGTCCTTTCATGCTTAAATTTTTTGCTATGTTTAATTATGACAGGTGGCTTCGGATTTTAAAACACAACATCTCTGAGGGCAAAACCTGTGAATTTCCATGAGGTGTTTGAACAACTCTTGCTATAAATACATTTGCACAGGTGCAAACCTGCCTTGAGACACTCACCAACCACCACCGCAGTTAGCTGTCCCAATGTATCCTGGATAGCTCCTTAGGGTTCCCTCCTTGAAATTTAGCCCATACTGCAGACCCCAAATAAGCCTCATCTCTCCATCCCAACTTAGTGACATGGGACACCCTGAATGGTCCCAGCCTCTGTTGCTTCCTTCAGCTCCCCCCTCCCATTTTAACCCCCCGATATTCCCTCGGACCCCTTCCCCCCCCCCCTTAACTATTTCCCCTATCTTCATGCCAGGCATCCCTCCCCTCCCCTATCCTTCCTTATATATTGTCCCTTGCTTGGGAAATTGAGAAGTCCTTCAGGGAGGTTACAGTGTGAGTCCTCACTACTCTCACCCTGCAGCAATGGCTCCTGTCCTTGGGGGGTTGTCCCCAGCTCCCCGCTCTGGGCGTTGTGAGCTGGTGCAGGAGTTTGCAGTGCTGTTGAGGTGTAGCCTGACAGCCCTTCCCTGATGACAGAGAGGTGGCCAAGCCAAATTTGAGTGAGTGGTGCTGACACACCTTATGCTAGTCACAACATATGGAACAGGGAGTTGGGCCCAGCCCTATGAGATATGAGCTATGTTCTTTTTGTTTTGTTTTTATGTTGCCTGACATTCCCAAAATATATGGGGCTGCCATAGAATTGTAGGACTGGAAGGGACCTCGAGAGGTCATCTAGTCCAGTCCCCTGCACTCATGGCAGGACTAGCTACTATCTAGACCATCCCTGACAGGTGTTTATCTGACCTGCTCTTATAAATCTTCATTATGGAGATTACACGACCTCCCTAGGCAATTTATTCCAGTGCTTAACCACCCTGCCAAGAAGTTTTTCTTAATGTCCAACCTAAACCTCCCTTGATGCAATTTAAGCCCATTGCTTCTTGTCCTATCCTCAGAGGTTAATGAGAATTTTTTCACCCTCCTTCTTGTAACAACCTTTTCTGTATTTGAAAACTGTTATCACGTCCCCCCTGTCTTCTCTTTTCCAGACTGAAAAAAACGGGTTTGTTTAATCTTTCCTCATACGTCACATTTTCTAGATCTTTAATAATTTTTGTTGCTCTTCTCTGGACTTCCTCCACTTTGCACATTTCAAGAAAGAGGAACAATCCAGAACCGGACGTAATACTCCAGCTGAGGCTTAATCAACAGGGAATAAAGCAGAAGAATTACTTCTTGTGTCTTGCTTTCAACACTCCTGCTAATACATCCCAGTTTGTTCAGATCATTTTGAATTTTAATCGTATCCTCCAAAGCACTTGCAGCCACTCCCGGCTTGATATCGTAACACAAACTTTCCATGTATGGAATACATAAATTCTGGAAATTTCAGTGTAAAAGTAGAATTAGGCAGACCAAAATAGAATTTGAAGAGCAGTTAGCAAAAGACACAAACTAACAAAAAAACTTAAGTACATCAGAAGCAGGAAGCTTGACAAATAATTAGTGTGGCCACTGAATGATTGAGGTGGTAAAGGAACACTCAAAGAAAACAAGGCCATTGTGGAGAAGCTAAATGAATTATCTGCATCGGTCTTCATTGCAGAGAATGTGAGGGAGATTCCCACACTTGAACCATTTTTTTTAGGTGACACATCTGAAGAACTGTTCCAGACTGAGGTGTCAGTAGAGGTGGCTCTGAAACAGATTTCATAAATTAAACATAACTAAATCACAGGACCAGATGGTATTCACCCGAGAGTTCTGAAGGAGTTCAGATATGAAATCGCAGAACTACCAACTGCGATATGTAACCCATCACTTAAATCAGCATCCGTACTAGATGACCAGAGGATAGCTGGCTTTTAAAAAAGGCTTTAGAGGTGGTCCTGGCCATTACAGGCTGGTAAACCTAACTTCAGTACCAGTCAATTTTTTTAAACTGTAGTAAAGAACAGAATTATCGGACCCCTAAATGAACACACTGCTGGGGAAATGTAAACATGGCTTTCAAAAAGGGAAATTGTGCCTCAGCAATCTTAGTATTCTTTGAGGGGGTCAACAAGGGTGATTCAGTGGATATAGTGTACCTGAACTTGCAGAAAGCCTTTGACAAGGTCCCTCACCAAAGGCTCTTAAGCAGAATAAGCATTCATGGGATAAGAGAGAAGGTCCTCTTGTGAATCAGCAGCTGATTAAAAGATAAGTAACACAGGGCAGGAATAAATGGTCCGTTATCACAGTGGAGCAAGATAAATAGCAGGGCCCCTAAAGACCTGTACTGGGACCAGTGCAGTTCAACATATTCATAAATGATCTGAAAAAAAGAGCTTAACAGTGAGGTGGCAAAGTTTGCAGATAGTACAAAACTACTCAAGATAGTTAATTCCAAAGCTGACTGTGAAGAGTTACAAAGGGATCTCACAAAACTGGGTGACTAGGCAACAAAGTGGCAGATGAAATTTCAATGCTGATAAATGCAAAGCAATGCACAGTGGAAAACATAATCCCAAGTATCTGTGCAAAATGATGGGGTCTAAACTAGCTATTATCACTCAGATTTTGGAGACATCGTGGATTGTTCTCAATGTGCATCAGCAGTGTAAGGGAAAAAAAGGGGGGGGGCGAACAATGTTTGGAATCATTAGGAAAGGGATAACTAATAGAACATAATCATAATATCACTATACAATTCTGGTTGTCCTGTCTCAAAACAAGATGTATGAGAATTGGAAAAAGTACAGAGAAGGGCAATAAAAATGATTTAAGAGTATGGAACAACCTCCATATGAAGAGAGATGAAAAAGACTGGGACTGTACAGCTTAGAAAAGAGATGACTAAGGGGGATATGCTAGAGGTCTCTCAAATCCTGAATGGTGTGGAGAAAATGAATAAGGAAGCTTTTATTTACCCCTTCACATACCATAGAAACCATGGGTCACCCAAATGAAATGAACAGGCAGCAAGTTTTAAAGAAACAAAAAGAAGTACTTCTTCACATGGTGCAGCCGAGGTGTGGAACTCTGCCAGAGAATGTTGTGAAGTCCAAAATTATAACCGGGTTCAAAAAAGAACTAGACAAGTTGATGGAAGATAGGTCTGTCAGTGCCTATTATCCAAAATGGTCAAGGATGCAACCCCGTGTTCTGGGTGTCCCTAGGACTCTGACTGCCAAAAGTTGGACTGGACAATAGGGGATGAATCACTTAATTGCAGTGTTCTGTCAATTCCATCTGAAGCATCTGGCACCAGCCACTATAGGAAGACAGCATCCTGGGCTAGATGAACCACTGGTCAGACCCAGGATAGGTATTCTTATGTTCTTATACTGAACAACTGGCCTATCTCCGCTTATTAGGACATGAAATAGTACCTTTCAGTGTAGTGTTACTTTGGGTATTCAGTAGTTTAGAATTATCTATCCAAACGGTTTTTGATTTCCTGGATACAGCTATTTACAAAGATGAGATAATGATATGTACACCCTTGTATCAATGTGTGTACTGCATGTACAGATTTGTACTGCATGAATGAAATACTTGGATGGGTTTTATGTGTTTACATCTTGTGAAATTTTAAAACCAAACTCTATTAGAAAGTTAACTTGAAAAAGGAATATTTAACCGTATCCCCAATATTTATTGTTACAGAGAAGTATTTTGGAATTACTTGGCAAGACACTCACTGTTCATGTATTGTTACATTTTGAAAATGACTGCATTTAATTTTCATTATAGCAAGTGCATTTTTTTCAAACCCTATACTTTACTAGACCTTCTCTTACACACATAATCACCGTTTTGATTTCAGGATGTGGTCAACAAAATTAGGAACAAAAAACGTCTTGCAAATGCCAGGAAATATTTCCTTCCTTTTCCATCTCCCAGAACAGAAATGTAATTCGTTAGTTTAGAGCAGTGGCCTATAATCTTGAAGTTTCACTAAATCATCACAATGAAACTTTAAGAGCCATTATGATCCATGTTTTTCACACTGTCAGAATTAAGGTATAATTTTTTGGGATGAGTGGAGAAAAAGAAAACAGGTGTTTTTGTTTTGTTTTTTTGTTGGAAAGCTATGAAAAACCCATTTTAAAATTGTACATATTTGTGCTATCATGAAACTAAAAATACCATGTGTTTAAAAGTTACTTCATGAGTGTAGCCATTCTTGAGAGAAGGTTAACCCAGGTTTTCTTTAACTTAGTTATTAGTTGTTTTCATTAGCTCTTTAGATTATCAGATTATATTGGCAGATATGCAAATGTCCAGTGCACTTTGTTATGATGTTCACTGCTAGAAGGGGATTGATATTGTTAGCTTAAGAGCCAGAGTAAAACTTAGAAGGGAAAATGGGAGACACTGCTGATTTAGGATGCTTTGTCTTACTCCACAGTACTGCTGTGTTTATCAGTGCATTGGTGCAAAAATAAAATAAAATAAATTTAGTTCCACACTAGGAGACAAATAGTGAGATGAATTTCTGAGCTCTGACAATTAAAATGGTTAAGATTTAAAACTTGTTGCATATGCAAAGTAAATTCTTGAGGGATGAGTGCATTTGTGATGTCTGAAATAATTAGTTAAGAAATAAAGAAGTTATTATTTAATTAAAATTACTTTCTGAGCATGTTCAATAGACATTGTTTTTCTTACATACTTTAAATCCCCAGTCATGTAATTGACTCCATACAGGAGGACTGTGGCAGCCTTATGGAGCCCCTTTGAAGCCCGTGAGGCTCCATACAGGTGCAAAGGTCTGCTCACATGGATCCAGTTGCAGGATTGGCATGGAGGTGGTTTACAGTGAACACAGACAGTAGATAATTGGGTCTCCAAAGCTCATTGCTGAGACCATTCGCAGCTAGCCAGCCAGTCATTCCCTCTGTTACATAACCTACTTACTCCTCAGCACCCTTAAAAGCAGTATGGGAAGGGCCACCAAGGGGAGTTGTGGTTTTGTGTCAGAAGCCAGTGGATGCAATCTGAAATTTCACACATGCTCCCTGACTTTCTGGAGTGCACAGCATGAGAGCAGGAAAATGCGTAAAGGAATATGCAATCTGTCTTTGTGCATAAAAAATATTCTTTTGTATCTCTAAAAGAAATACAGATACCTAGACAACTTTTTACTGATGTATTAAGGTGCATAAATGATGGGGAAAACTAAAATATATGATCCCTCATGCTAACTCTCCTACCTTCTAGATATGTATACAATATATATCTTTCTGTAATTTACAAGGGTACACTATTTTAGACCAAATTAAAGTAACACAATTATTTTGCCATTATGTAGACATTATTCTGACCATTTATTTATTTTTTACAGCACCAGCAGACATTTTTGAATCAGCTGAGGGAGATCACTGGTATCAATGACATCCAAGTACTGCAACAGGCCTTGAAGGTATGGTGGATTTTTAATGAATATCTAACTAATGGGAAGCAGCACGTGCACATGCTGTAAGTTAGCCTCCTGTGATGTCACTGTCTAGCTCTACTAAAGATCTGAACAACATTCTTCAGTGTAAGGAGGCAAGACCTAATAATTCCTTATGTGAAAAATAAATTGGAAACTTTTTTTTTTGGTGTGTGGTCAGGCAGAGGGGGTAGTGCTTGGA
The DNA here is from genome assembly GCF_965152235.1 of Eretmochelys imbricata. Taxonomy (NCBI): domain Eukaryota; kingdom Metazoa; phylum Chordata; order Testudines; family Cheloniidae; genus Eretmochelys; species Eretmochelys imbricata. The sequence continues at coordinate 177,121,193 of NC_135572.1, read as the reverse complement.
TGTCGTATCCATCTAATCAAAAAAGAGCAGTAAAGGTAGCATCCTGATTCATTCCTATGGCATTTCCCTTTTAGTGGAAAAATGACACAATACCTATTAATGGCTTCTTGTGTAATTTGAAAGAACAAAATTGATATCTGGTTAGATATTAATATCAATTGATGTGTTGGGTGGGGTGTGTTTAAAAAGAAGGAAAATATTCTCTAGCCATCTCTCAGATCACTGTTAACATCCCTGCTATTTTATGATGCACCCAAAAAAAAAAAATCGTGAGAGGATTATTATATATATGTAGTGTGTGTGTGTGTGTGTGTGTGTGTAATATATATATTTATTTCCCAATGGTGTTTTTTTACCTTAGAAATATCAGGAGTATGAAGTGTGGTCTTCCCTGGTTGTGTGTTGGTGGACCTCTGAAGTGTCTGGGCAGATTTTCAGGGAATGAATCTTTAACAAAATATTTATTCAGCCAAAATGTTAATTAGGCACTGAATTTGAAGACACTGATGTCAACAAAAACTAAAAACTAAAGCATCTCAGGCCTCATCTGCACAGTTTGTGCACAGTCTGACTGTTGGCTAAGGATTTGCTAGGTGGTGGCTTTTTGTTTTGTTTTGTTTAAGCTATGTAATTAGTGACTCTACCGTCCCACTGTAGAGTCAAAACAGTTATATCCCTTATAATTTATATATCTTCTTCCCCTTTCCATGCTGGAACAGCTGTACTGGTATAAGATACCCCTATGCTAATATAACTGCATCCTCAGGGTGGGTTAAATACATTGGTTTAGTTAAAGCAATACAACTTTTCTAATGTAGACAAGACCCTTCAGCAGATTGAATAAGGATCTCTTCCTGTCTTAATTTGTCCTCATTTGCTCTCTTTTGACTCTTGTGATAACATCATTTCACTAGTTCTCCAGGTGTCATAAATTCTTGCAGAGCAAACAAGACCTGAATTTTTTGGGGGGTGGGGGTGCGGCAGGAGTAGAAACCGCCACGCTTCTTTCCCATACAACGAAGCAAAATTCCCCTTCCCTCAAGCTTACCTTTCAATTTATTATACAAAAATACACACACAACCTTTTCCTTCCTTCTCCAAGAAAAAATCGAAAGATGGGGGGGTGGGGGAGGGAAGGGGCTGCATTTTTAACATCTGTGTGTGTATGTCTGTTACTCCTGGTTAAATTTAGACTAGAGGAAAGGTCAACAATAGAATACCTGTAGCCTTAAAAATAAAAGGCCAGATCCTCAGGTAGCATAACTTGGCTTAGTTCTGTTGAAGCCAATGAAGCTAGATGAGCCAAATTACACTAGATGAGAATGCCATCTGAAATTTATAATTTACAGTGCCTTTTTAACTATAATGAAGAGTAATTACAGAAGAAACGTGTTGACTGCTCTGTCATTTATAATTGGAAGTAGACATTATGCCCACAACATTATTTGATTAGAAACTAGCCAAGTATATAAAATAAAAGTCTGAAGAGTTAAAATGATTTTAGGTTGTGGCTTTCTAACCAGAATTTCATGCGGAAAAAATGAAGTGCAGTTGGTTGTATGACAGTTGAAGTTGATCATAACAAACTCATTCTGGCCTACTGTTTAAATTAAAGAGACTTCATTTTTTTTTTTTTTTCTGTTGACATTTAAAGGACAGCAATGGGAACTTGGAATTAGCGGTGACTTTCCTTACGACAAAGAATGCCAAGGTTCCTCAGCAGGAGGAAGCAACTTACTATCAAACAGCACTTCCTGGCAATGACAGATACATCAGTGTGGGCAGCCAGGCAGACACAAGTAGGTATTTCTTTCTCTGTATAAACTATTTTAAAAGCAAAGAAACTGAGAACTTGACTGTACAAGATTTACCATCAGTTCTGCTTGTAAATTCCCTAACTTCACATTTCCTAGGTTTTCAGTTGCTCCTGTTTGTTTCAGCATAAATTTTACTTTCTTCAGTTACTTCTCTTGATTTTTTTTTTTTTGTTTTCCTTTTTGCTATTAGTTAGAAATTGAACTGGACCTACAACATATTTTTTCCCATTGTTGGGTTCCTGGTTGGGGCATGCCAGTTCAAGAAGGGTAAGTAGCTTTAAAGAGAGGCAAAAGTCCACAAACACAGGAGTACTTCAAACCTGAATAAAAATAAATATTAAAGCTATAAATACAATGTTATAGAAGTTACCACATATGCATTTTAAGGACCCTATATTGATAGTCAGTGGTGTCCATGAGGTAACTGATAACAGCAGGTGTTAAGCATGCTTTCTGCCTCTCAGGATTAACTCCCAAGTTTAAGAAGTTGGCAGTTGTCTCTTGAAAAAGATAAACCATTAAAAATGGTTAAGATTGTTTCATACGGGAGGCATTATTTTCTGATTATTCCCTTATTGTGTTGACCTTTTTCTTACGTTAAGAGTGTACAGTGTATTTTCAGTCTTGGAGAGGACACTCGTCTTGCCTCCTTATAAATGCTTTATGTTCACATATTTCAGCATTTGCTACCTAAAGGAGAAATTATTCTCTAAAGAGATAAGAGAAATAACGTGGAAGAAACAGAGTATATTGAATGGTGTATAATAGATTTGAGTTCTATAGTAACTTCTGAATTTTCTGTTAATATTGTTTTTGTGTTTCTAATCTCTTCTAAACACAAACCTAAAATTGAAATTTTAAAATTCTTTGCACCAGACCCCCAAGCGGTGGAAATCTGCATGCCTTCATTGAAGTCAATGGAATTCTGCTTTAGAAGAGCATGGGCTTTTGCTCTTAGTTTTTATTTCAGGAAGTGGTGGTAACATAAGACATTTTTGTTCAGGGTTAGGGTTTCATATTATTTTAAGCAGACATTATCCATTAGAAAATCTAGTTTTGTCTCTAACAACTTGGAGTTGGAAGAGTAGATTTATATAATTTTAAAGCTTATTTATGTTTTGGAATAACTGAGCTAGTTTAGGTTTTCAGCAGTACAGTGCAGAAAAGTGTATTTAATCTTCTCTGTTTCTGATCTCCCTTCATAAAATTTATCAGATATGCTGTGGAAAATTAGAATTTCCTAAGAATAAATTAAATATGAAAATATTGTGTAACTAAAGTAATTTAGGTCTGGGTAAAGTCAGAAAAGCTTCTGTACCAAAATGGTGCATACTTAACATATCAGCTTCCTGTATGGATCCAGTATTACATCTGCATACTTTTCTGAGATACAGGAATTTGCTACTGCTATATTTATGACTGTGTTATTCCAGAGCAAGTACCGATATGGGATAATGAGTTGGATTCTGTTGTTGTTCATGTTTCATTAACTACTCTACTGATGGAAAGAAGTCCAGTTGCAGAGCCACATTCTGCCCTCATTTATACCCCATGTAACCTTACTGGAGACAAGAGGGTTGTATAGGATGTAACAGAGGGTATAATATGGCCCACAGAATGCACGAAATAGAGCACATTATGAGTTTGAAATCCATGTTTAATTTGCAGCACTGATCATTAGAAAAAATAAATATTTATGGCTGTGAAACTGATTAAAAATTGAAAGATAATCTAGAAGTAAGAACCATTGTGGAGTAAAAACACTAACATTTTGGAGACTGACGTCCCTTATGTTATCTGCTGCTGACTGTTCAAGTTCATTGGCATCAAAGCTAGAGAACCCTTAATTCCTTGCAGGCTAGCTTTAGGTCACAGAATGAATGTATTTGGGAGTCTCATCCTAGTTTATTTCTGTACATGAGAAAACCACTAAACAATTCAGCCTACTTTGGCTGTCTCTGATGAAGAGAAATCCCTGACTGGGATAGCAGAACTCTTGCATATCAGAAGAGAGGAGACTTTGCAGAACTTTGAGAAACTTTGTAAGCTACATTATTCTCTGCTCAGTCCACTCTCTGCCGATAAGTACCTTTATCGCATCCACTAAATTTGTTCAGTTTTTTTATAAATAGAAAAAGCTCAAAACAAATCACCAGGACAATCTGTTGCAATCAGAGTATGGTGGGGGTGGGAATAGGACAGTGGTTGATTTGAGAGGAGAATGGAAGCAAATGTGGGTTAAGACAAAATACGAAAACACAATAACATGATTACTTTAACCTTCATCATTCCATTCCATGAAGAGGGATGTTGATGCCACTTAAATCTGCAACACTGTGTAAAACTGATGAGTGTCTTGCTATTTAAATGTGTTGAACCCCATTATATACCCCACCAAGGTGTAATTATCTCAAGATAAACTCATCACATCATGCCTTATTGCTTGATCATTGACATTCATTTGAAATTTTAAGATGTCATGAGTCATCTAGATGCAGAGTGCTATAATTTCTCAGCCATCCAGACTGGGGATAAGAGGTCAATAGATAAATATCGGAAACTCAGTCCCTTACCAGGGAACAAAAAATATCCGTTTGTTGAGGCTTTTGAGTGCATGTCAAGCAAAAAGGCATTGTTGGCTTATTCTTGAGGTTATTGGCTTAACTGGATCTATGCTATTGAAAGATGCTTACTTAGTAAAGAATAAAATATCTGCTTGAGCTACCAAGTACATTATCCAACATGGAAGGAAGTGTTAGGAAACTGAAGTTCCTCAAGAGTAGTAGGTTTTCTGTCCCGACCCTGTTTATAGCAAATTATTGGCTTGTCAGCAATTGGAAAAGCTATTAATTGAATGTTCGATTGTTAAGATTTTAAAACCATGACTAGTTAATGAAAATAAAGAACGTTTCCACTCCTACCTCCAACAATGCTTTATATTTCATAAATTTGATAATTTACTACTTATCCGAAATTAATTCAGTATTAAACACAAAAGCCACATATTACAGAAGTCTTAATACAACCTTCACTTGTGCATGTCCCAACACCTGCATGTGCAGTTTTCTAGCACCAACAGCTGCATATACAGTTGATTTGATCCCCATTATGTGCAAGTGGTAGTTGTCGGTTTGTGTGTATGCAAATAGAAACCATGGCATGAAAACTTGTTAAATGTTGGGGTTGTTGCAATACACCTGTACAAAAATTCTGATCTAGAGGTTTTGGCTGTCATGTGGATCCCAGGCATTACAAAAGAGACCTGGCAGTTTTTTGCAGAAGGAGCACTGCGCCTATAACAACACACAAACCTAGGGAAGTACAGAAGTGTTAAATAATGCTGTGCCATTATAGAGCACTTGAAGCACTTTCTACCTGAAGTTCAGTCCTTTTAGTAGCATGACTTAAAACAGCTCACCTCAATTTATTTTTGTCTGGGGATGTTAGTCAGGATTGTTACATTGTTAAACATAGTATTTATTTTCTCCTTTTTAATTGAGAAACTTAAAGAATCCAGGGCTAGAGAAGGAAGAAGCAGTGAAAGGGGGAGAAATTCATTTTCGAAAAATATTGTCTTTGGGTCAGACCTCAGCCAAGCCTGACAGAAATAACCACACGCCCCTCTGTTCTAAAGTAAAGGAATTTCACCCCCCCATGCCACTAAAATTGTATCAAATTCAAGTCCTGAAATATTTCATGGTCTTCTGCAGTTTCCACGGTATGCATCCGATGAAGTGAGCTGAAGCTCACGAAAGCTCATGCTCAAATAAATTGGTTAGTCTCTAAGGTGCCACAAGTCCTCCTTTTCTTTTTGCGAATACAGACTAACACGGCTGTTACTCTGAAACATTTCATGTATAGAAATTATTCTTCTCTGTAACTCTTAAGCTCCCCTGGCAGAGACAATCTTATGAGTGTAAAAGTCCCTTGTACATTTATGGAACTATATTAACTAGAGCAGAGGTGGGCAAACTACGGCCTATGGGCCCCTCCTGCCTTGCCCCTGAGCTCCTGGCCCTGGAGGCTAGTCCCTGGCCCTCCCCTGCTCTTCCCCTTTTCCTGCAGCCTCAGCTCACTGCGCACCGGCGCAATACTCTGGGCGGCGGGGCTGCGAGCTGCTGGGGCAGTGCAGCTGCAGAGCCTGGCCTGACTCGCTCCAGCTGCTGGTGCTCCAAGTAGCGCAGTAAGGGGGCAGGGAACGGGGGGGTTGGATAGAGGGCAGGGGAGTTCAGGGGAGGGGGCAGGGGTGTGCATAGGGGTCTGGGCGGTCAGAGGGTGGGGAATGGGGGTTGAATGGGGGCAGGGGTCCTGGGGGGGCAGTCAGGAAGGAGGGGGGGGTTGGATGGGGCAGCGGGGGGCAGTCAGGGGACAGGGAGCGGGGGAGGGGAGGTGGATGGGGCAGGGATCTGGGGGGGCAGTCAGGAATGAGAGGAGGAGTTGGATGGGGCAGCGGGGGGCAGTCAGGGGACAGGGAGCGGTGGGGGAGGGGGCAGGGGTTCTGGGGGCCTCTCAGGGAACTGGGCAGGTTGGATGGGGCAGCCGTCCCAGGGGCAGCTGTCAGGGGGGGCATGTGATATGGGGTGGGGACTGGGCCACACCTGGTTCTTTGGGGAAGCACAACCTCCCCTAACTGGCCCTCCATACAATTTCCAAAACCTGATGCATGTTATGATGATCACTGCTGGAAGGGGATTGATATTGTTAGTTTAAGAGCCAGAGTAAAACTTAAAAGGGGAAATGGGAGAGACTGCTGATTTACCCTCAGGCCAAAAAGTTTGCCCGCCCCTGAACTAGAGGGTCACAGGCTTTGTTGCTTCTATAGGCTGAGCTCCCTGCACACACTTAGGGGCTCCTTGCAATCCTCTTTTTTCCCATAAACTACATGTGTGCCAAACGCTTCTCCCTCTCTATTTCAGGGACCCCCTGCAACTCCACTGCTTTGTTGTCATGCCAAGGGCTGTATGTCCCTTGATTCCTCCCTCTGGCACATGCCATGGGCTCTGTGTGCCCCACCCAATACCATTGCTCTCATTCTCTCCCTGTGTTGGGCTCAGTGTTCACCACCATTTACCCATATCCCTCCACCATTCTTGCTTATCTTCTTTCTGTTTGGAAGATGAGTCATTCTGGATGTCAAAATTTAAACTATATTGGGATGATGGGATGGACTGAGATGAGGATTGGCGTTATGCTGGATGGTGTTTGTGGTTGCCATCAATTGGTTCTTTGATCTGTAGACAATAGTAAAGCTGTTAGAAGGTGCTGAGTCTGCAAACTGGATCCCAGAGGCTCCTCATTCACCTATTTCCCACTTCTGGTTTTCTGATTTTCATCAAAATCAATAGGGTACTGCCCATTGGTGCTCACAACATTCCCTGGAACTGTGGAATTGATTGGATGGGACATTCAAAAGGTAACACTTTAAGAACAAAGAAATCCCATGAAGTTGAGTCTAGGACAGTGGTGGTCAAACTATGGCCCAGGGGCCGCATCTGGTCCTCCAGATGTTTTAATCCGGCCCTTGAGCTCCTGCCGGGGAGCAGGATCCGGGGCTTGCCCTGCTCTGGCGCTCCAGCCAGGGAGTAGGGTTGGGGCTTGTCCCAGTCTGCACGGCTCCTGGAAGCAGCGCATGTGCCCCCCCTCTGGCTCGTAGGTATAGGGGCATCCAGGGGGCTCTGCATGCTGCCCAGGCACTGACCCCGCAGCTCCCATTGGCTGGGAACTGTGGCCAATGGGAGCTGCTGGGGCGGTGCCTGCAGATGGGGCAGCGCCTCTGTGGAGGAGCCAGATGGGGGACATGCTGCTGCTTCTGGGATCCGCTTGAGGTAAGCATGGCCCGGAGCCTGCACCTCTGAGCCCTCCCATGCGCCTGCCCCAGCCCTGATTCCCCTCCTGCCCTTGAACCCCTCGGCCCCAGCCCGGAGCACCCTCCTGCACCCCCCAGCCCCTCATCGCTAGCTCGCACCCCCGAGCCCACACAAGAAACTCCCTGAAAAAGCACAAGATCAAATCCGCACAGTAGATATTCTGTCTACTACCCAAGATCCATAAACCTGGAAATCCTGGGCGCCCCATCATCTCAGGCATTGGCACCCTGACAGCAGGATTGTCTGGCTATGTAGACTCCCTCCTCAGGCCCTACGCTACCAGCACTCCCAGCTACCTTCGAGACACCACTGACTTCCTGAGGAAACTACGATCCATCGGTGATCTTCATGATAACACCATCCTGGCCACTATGGATGTAGAAACCCTCTACACCAACATTCCACACAAAGATGGACTACAAGCCATCAAGAACACTATCCCCGATAATGTCACGGCTAACCTGGTGGCTGAACTTTGTGACTTTGTCCTTACCCACAACTGTTTTACATTTGGGGACAATGTATACCTTCAAATCAGCGGCACTGCTATGGGTACCCGCAAGGCCCCACAGTGTGCCAACATTTTTATGGCTGACTTAGAACAAAGCTTCCTCAGCTCTCGTCCCCTAACGCCCCTACTCTACTTGCGCTATATTGATGACGTCTTCATCATCTGGACCCATGGAAAAGAAGCCCTTGAGGAATTCCACCATGACTTCAACAATTTCCATCCCACCATCAACCTCAGCCTGGTCCAGTCCACACAAGAGATCCACTTCCTGGACACTACAGTGCTAATAAACGATGGTCACATAAACACCACCCTATACCGGAAACCTACTGACCGCTATTCCTACCTACATGCCTCCAGCTTTCACCCTGACCACACCACACGATCCATTGTCTACAGCCAAGCTCTGCGATACAACCTCATTTGCTCCAACCCCTCAGACAGAGACAAACACCTACAAGATCTCTATCAAGCATTCTTACAACTACAGTACCCACCTGTGGAAGTGAAGAAACAGATTGATAGAGCCAGAAGAGTTCCCAGAAGTCATCTACTGCAGGACAGGCCTAACAAAGAAAATAACAGAACGCCACTAGCCGTCACCTTCAGCCCCCAACTAAAACCCGTCCAACGCATTATTAAGGATCTACAACCTATCCTGAAGGATGACCCAACACTCTCACAAATCTTGGGAGACAGGCCAGTCCTTGCCTACAGACAGCCCCCCAACCTGAAGCAAATACCCACCAGCAACCACATACTACACAACAGAACCACTAACCCAGGAACCTATCCTTGCAACAAAGCCCGTTGCCAACTGTGCCCACATATCTATTCAGGGGACACCATCACAGGGCCTGATAACATCAGCCACACTATCAGAGGCTCGTTCACCTGCACATCCACCAATGTGATATATGCCATCATGTGCCAGCAATGCCCCTCTGCCATGTACATTGGTCAAACTGGACAGTCTCTACATAAAAGAATAAATGGACACAAATCAGATGTCAAGAATTACAACATTCATAAACCAGTCGGAGAACACCTCAATCTCTCTGGTCACGCGATTACAGACATGAAAGTTGTGATATTACAACAAAAAAACTTCAAAACCAGACTCCAGCGAGAGACTGTTGAATTGGAATTTATTTGCAAATTGGATACAATTAACTTAGACTTGAATAGAGACTAGGAGTGGCTAAGTCATTATGCAAGGTAACCTATTTCCCCTTGTTTTTTCTTACACTCCCCCTCAAACGTTCTTGTTAAACCCTGGATTTGTGCTGGAAATGGCCCACCTTGATTATCATACACATTGTAAGGAGAGTGATCACTTTAGATAAGCTATTACCAGCAGGAGAGTGGGGTGGGGGGAGGTATTTTTTCATGCTTTGTGCGTATAAAAAGATCTTCTACCACTTTCCACAGTATGCATCCGATGAAGTGAGCTGTAGCTCACGAAAGCTTATGCTCAAATTGGTTAGTCTCTAAGATGCCACAAGTACTCCATTTCTTTTTGTGAATACAGACTAACACGGCTGTTACTCTGAAACCTTTCATAGCCTGCTCACTCTTCCAGGTTCCTCCCATTTGCTTTTTCTTTTCAGCGCCATTGATTTCACTCTGGTAAAATCTTTGACATTAGGAACTCAAATAATGCAATAATTGTCTCTTAAAAACACAAAACTTGTTAAACTAGAGTATGAATAGTTTATTTTAAATCTGATGGGAACTTCCTGAATAAGCAAACTGAGTATATGAGTTGGAAAAAAATGGACCAGTGGTGTGGTTATTAGCATAAGTGAAATGTTTTCACTTATTATGGGAGGGTTTCAAACACCGGACCTTGGGCATCACAGATACACACTGGTGCCTAGATTAAAAAACAAAACCAAACTAAAAACTATATCAAAAGCAAGAGCAAGTTCTAACTGTAGTTCCACTGTTCATCTTTGTACGCTAATTGTGACTAGAGGTCACTAGTGTACCCAGCTAGACCTTTTAAAGATCATGTCCCCTTCCTCCCCATTCAAAACTAATCTTTCTGAACAGCAGATATAGCATTCTTGAGTCTTTGACTCAAACTGATGTTTCAATGCCATTGGCATAACTCTGAGGAGCTGCTTTGCTTATTAACAAAATTAAGAGGTGATTTTATTGTGGGACAAAACAACAGCATCCTATTTGGCTGCAAAGTTTGAGAATAAATTCAGTGCTTCTTACAGGGTCGTTTGTAAGGGGTTGGTCCAAAGGTGACTTGATTATGGTGTATAAATACCTTCATGGGGAGAAAACACTGTGTCCTAACGAGCTCTTTAATCTAGCAGAGAAAGGTATAACAAGAACCAATGGCTGGAATTTAAAGCCAGACAAATTGAAATCAGAAATAAAACATATTTTTCACAGTGAGAGTGAATAACTATTGGAACAAACTGCCAAGGGAAGTGTTGGATTCTTTATCTCTTGAAATGCTCAGATCAAGACTGGATGCTATTCTGGAAGATATGCTTTAGTCAAACACAAGTTAGTAGGGCCAAATCTGGAGTAACTGGGTGAAATTCTACATATGGCCTGTGTTATATGGGTCAGACCAGATGATCTAATGGTCTCTTCTACTTTAAAATCTATGAATCAATAGTAATCCAGACAAGGGTGACCAGATGTCCCGATTTTGGGATCTTTTTCTTATGTAGGCTCCTATAACCCCCCCCGTCCTGATTTTTCACACTTGCTGTCTGGTCACCCTAATCCAGACACAAGCCCTCATTGTAGGTATTTCAGTTCAGAAACTTTCGCTCCAAAATCTAAATTCCTACTTAATCAGTCAAAGGATCAGCTTTTAAAATGAGTAGGTTCATCATGTTCCAGTAGAAGTCGCTATTCAATAACCACAAGCCACTGGTTCTGTGTTGCAGCACTCTGTAAACTCCTAGATCGACAGAACATCATAGATCAAAGGAACAATCAGCCAATTTAACCAATGATTATACAAAATTCAAAGTTAGCTACCTTGGGCCCTTTCATTTTCAAGGTATTGCACCAAAAGACTTCAGTCCACTTAAGAATTAACTAGCTACAAAATATGAATCCAATTTTTTTAAAAAAACAAGATTGTTTGAATTTTTCTTGGGAGGACACCATGCATGCTTGGAGCATCAGGAATCATTATATAGAGAACAATCAGAACAGATGTCCTCGAAGTACATTAGAAAAGGAAGTTTAGGTAACATCAATTTTTAACTATGGGTTCTGCTGTTCCCATTTAGATATCCAGTGACCCAAATTAGTTACAGTGACTGTGTATATGATGAGAGATAAGTAATAGGTAATAACTGCTTGTTTAGAGAGAAATGCATACGAACACATGAGATGTGAGTACAATTTATAAAAGAAAATCATATAGCGCCTGAGCTAAAGCCTTTTGAAACCAATTGGAGCATTTCTGTTGACATCAGTGGGCTTGGGATTAGGCACCTATAAAGTAAAGCTGTTTGGTGATGTGTAACTACATGTCATCTTTAAAAATACTTTTCACTACCAAAATTTTTAGAAACAAAGCGTAGATGGGGATTCTCCTTTTTGTTTTAATACTATATGATCAACTTCTGTTCTTAGTACAATTAGCAGTAATGCAATTAACAGTAAATTTTTGTGATGTCGTTCTTAGCATTTAGGCTAATAGTACATGTTAGTACACATTTAAAATATTAAAAATATGCTTTCCATAAACCAGAAAAAGGAAAAAAATACAATTCTGGCAAAGTGTCAATTGACTTTGACCTTGAAATATTTTGGCAGCCTTTGCTTTTTTTAGCAATGGGAACTTATGTCTGGACTCGATGGAGGGTAGTTTGCACTGATAAAACTACTGTGTGTTTTGTCTTAGATGCTGTTTGTGTGTGTGTGTGTGTGTGTGTGTGTGCGCAAAGAAAATGAGATTTCCAAGTTTATATTTTTCACTTTAAATATTGACTTTTAATTTTTGTATAAGATGCAGATAACTCAAAGATTTTCTTATCAACCCCAATGAAAAAGGAATGGCTGCAGAAGCCTCCACCTCTCCGAAGAAGTGACTAACATAATCCTACATTCACCTAATTAATGGGGATGCCCATTTATTCGAACCTGCTTTCCTCCAATATACCCCAAACTAACCTTTCACCATCCTTTATCAGTTGTGATCAATACCAGCACTCTGCAACTGGAAATATAGGAAACTTCCAGTGAGATTGCAGGGTTGCTAAGTGACTACCAGCAAATGGGTGGGAAATGCAGAACGACAGATACTTATAAATTATAGACCTGTAACTTCATTAAATGGTTTTGGCGATGATAGAAACTGAAATTGTTACTTTTTTAATTTTTTTGAATAACAAATGAATCAGAGCTCTAAATCAATATGCTGCCCATTGGATAACACTCCCAACTGCTTCACTGCTGGCCTCTTCTTTGGAATTTTTATTAATGTATTTTTTTAATCTATAATCAGTGAAGTGTTCCTACTCCAGCTCTGAATGGCCAAGTCTCTCAGTTTGCAGGTGTGGTACCATATTTGTAAATTGCCAGGTTTTTTGTCTGAATTGGCATGTACAGAATACTAAAATCCATAATGCGTCGAGTGTTGCTTCCTTATCAGCTGAGTGTATCATTTCATAATGTATTTAGCCCCCTCTGGAGTGAGATTTACAATCCTGAGACTCTAAATGTTCTTAAAAAAAAAAAAAAAAAAAAAAAATCAATTCAGGAACCGTTTCCAAGCATCACAAAGATACTTAAAGTAAAATGAGTTACTTTGCTGTTGTTCTTGCTATTGTTTATTACTAGAGTGCTATAGTTAAGTGTATTGCTTTACAGGTAAGAAGACGTGGTTGCTGACCCTAAGGGCTCAATATCTAAATTAAACTGAATTTCAACCAAATAACACAGACCTTGGTGGAAGCTGGTGAGGAGGAATGCAGTGGGAGAAGGGCCAGTGCTCTGTCTAATTTCTGAAGATATGAGAAAAGAACTGTCGTTTTGATATCAACAATCCTTCCTTAGCTGCCACTTCTATTTGGTATTGGTGTGTAGCTATGGAAATGATTGTAACATCACACACTCAGTGTATTATTTTGATTCAACAGAAAGTATCCACAGCTATATAAGACTGGGAAAATAATGGATACTGACTCCACCGCAGGCCAATCTATCAGGAGAAGGCTAAAAAGAGAAGCTCTTGGGAATGAGTTACGAAGGCTAGGCAGTGAAAGGGGACATGTAAACAAATTGCCTCACCTCCTTTCCTCTAAAACTCCCAAGTTTGTAGCTCTCCATTCTGTCACCCACCTCTCATCTGCTTTTAACATTGCTTTTAGGCTGGAGTAACCCCTGGCATAGCTGCTTTTTCTGACTTTGCTCTGGCCCTTAAGAACAGGAAAGAAAGTGAAAGTGGCACTGTAATGGCTCTGGGTTTGACATCACAGAGGTACACATATAAGGGTCATCTTTGTACAAAATAATGCGTTCCTTCCTTCTTTCCTGTGCCCCCCCTCCCGCTGCCTTGCAGAGTGGGATTTTCAGCCATGGGAAGTCTGATACCTTCAGTCCTCTGTCCTTCTAGCAGTCTTGCACAGCTGGCCGTCATTCCCATTAGCCTGACTGCTCTGGGAAGAGTTTCTCTGCTTGACTGGAATGCATAATTGAGCAGTGGGGGGCCGCTACAGAGAATATACTTTCTCTTCTGAGTAAAGAGGAGTTTCTACTGCTACATACAGTAGGTTGGGAAGCTTACATAAGTTATGTTTGCTGGCAGCCGATAACTTTTTTTTTTTTTTTTTTGGTGGGGTCTGCGGTTGTAGTGAAAGTAAGAAATAGGCCCCTAACGTTTTTGTTCATTTGGTAAAAGAAAAGAGGCTGGATGGATTGCCAAAGTGGGGACTCTTATTTTGTATTTCAATATCTGATCGTTTTTCTTTGTTTTTGGAAATTTAATGTTGTGGTGGATGCTTCTACTAATCAGACTGAAGGAAATTCAACATGTTTAGTTTCAAACTAAAAATGTGTGAGAGGGAGAATGGGAGGAAAAAGGGAGGGAAGGGAAGATTTAGCCTAATAAGGTGCTGACTCCTCGCTTAGGTCTTAATCCTGCAAATGCCTATGTATGTAATTACCTTACCTACATCACTAATCTAATTGTGTGTGTGTGTGTGTGTACAATATACACACAAGCATTTGCAGGGCTTTTGTCTGTGTTTTGGGGACGTTCAGCACACATTGCTCCATATGCCATAATAGTGACTGTTCTCTTTGAAGATAGCCTTTAAGGAAAATCTATTTTCATCAAATGTAATTTGGAAAAAGCAGTATCTTGGCCTTGATAAAGACAGTTACAACACTGAACTTAAAAGCAGTAGTAGAGAAGGGACTTTGCAGGAAGCTATAGGTTTGCAGAACCAGTCCTACATTGATGGGTAATTTGATGGAGACCACTTGGGAAACAGGAAGACTTTGGAAAAGGGAAAAATGCTCTTTGTAGAGCATTAGTTACAAAGGAGCAAGTGTTGTGTTTTTCTTTTTCTTCCTTCTTTTAATGATCAAGTAGGAGAGGGAGTAGGTAGTGAAGACGTTAAGATTAGTGGTGGAAAGCAAGCCAAAGAAGTGAATTTTGAGGAGGAATTTGAACGTGGTTTAGCAGTCCACACTGGTTTTATGTCCTCTACAGTAAGATTTATTTTTCATTCTGTTTCACTTTTAATTTTGAGAAAGATAGTTTTGCTTTTCAGATGTGATTGATCTCACTGGAGATGATAAAGATGATCTTCAGAGGGCAATTGCCTTGAGTTTGGAGGAATCAAACAGGGCATTCAGGGAGACTGGAATAACAGATGAGGAGCAAGCCATTAGCAGGTAAACAAACAACTTACATAAAGCAGAAATAAAATTTTAAAATAATCAGAGATTGGCCTGTGTTGATTTTTTTTTTTTTTTCTTCCCCCTTCTATCTAATAAAGAAGAACTTGTTAATTTTCATCTGTTGTGCTGCTGATACGTCTGGCTTCAGGAGTGTTGGTTTACTGCACTGTACGCTTTCTGTTGAAAAACCAGCCCTCTATTTTTAGGGTAGAAATTAATAGTATATTTCATGGCTGCACATTTGCTTAAATACCTAGGACCAGTTTGAAAGGAGAGACCTTTGATCAATTTTTGCTCAAATCAAACCTAAAACTGAAAGACATTTCTATGATGTATTTGGGAAAGAGTTGAAAAGCAAAATATGGTTAAGAAGCTAAGCACTACTTCGTATGCTTGCAATGTTCATTATTACAATAACACTTTCTCACTTCTGTGACAGAAAAGCATAATTTTGTTAGTGTTCTTAAATTTTAACAGAAACAAGAGCTACCACGTTACAGGTGGCAACATGTTTTTTGTTACAAGACTTGTTTCTGTTTTAGAGGGTCAGAATTTTGAAAAACATTCACATTTTGGACTGAAATTTTCTAGACCTGGTTTTGCCAAAGGTGGAAGGGTGGGAGAAGATTTGGTGGTGTGGTTTTTTTGGTTTAATTTTTTAGCAAAAATTTTTTAAATGGGAACATAAATTGTGACCTCTTTTGTGAACAGCAGTAGAGCTGAAATGACAGAGTCTTGAAAGTTGCAATTAGCTGTGGATATAGTTCTCACTGCAAGCTGTGCATGGCTTTTCTTTGGAGGAAAGTAGCTTTGATTTGACCCAAGTTATGAGTGTTTGAAAATGAGATACTGCCCACTTGCAATAGTTATTTGGTAATCTTGTTAAGTGTGCACCCAACTTGGGGGTGTGCTGTGCATTCCTGTGGTTCCCACAGAAAGTTAAGCTGCTCTAGCTGTTGCTTTATTCTTCAAAATGGCCGTTTACCCTAAGTCTGAGATGAGTTGGAGCTTGGAGATCCACCACAACAACTGTTCTGCTTAGCACATTGTGTTTAGCAAAGTCAGGGATATAATGAAAAGGCTTCCTCTCTGAAGTGTAATTTTCCACCTTTCCCTACAATATTTTTCTTTGAAAAATAGAAGCTGTGTTAATTGCAAAAGTAAACATGCCCATTAGAGAGAGCCTTCCAGCTGTGTGGGAAGAACTATTTAGTGACTAGTCCTCTCATTATTAGACTAGTATAAAATGTCTTACATTCCTTAGGAAGACAGGAGGGGCTGAGACAAGAGCGAGATTTGCACCTGGTAGTTACTTAATGTGGCTGGTGATATTGTTCTTCAGGTTTCAGTTTATGTATATTCTGTCATAATTTGTACTAAAATAGTAATTTATGAGAAGACCGCTAAAGCTGTTTTTCTCTAATTTCATATGAGAAGTTCACTCGTGAACTTTTAGTTAGACTGTTTTCATAATTGTGTCTGAAGGTTTGGTGCATCTTGCAGGACGACTTCCTTTTTTTGTTTTTGCTTTGGCCTCTATTCAGGACCTTTTCTCTTGCTTTTGAAGGGTCTTCTAGATTTAGACCTTTTTCTTTTTACCCATAGTCCCTTTTCCACACTACAAAGATTGCCAAAAGTGGCCTTTTTAATCTTCTGATCTACAAGTAAATACTGCAAATGTTTTAGTATTTTTCTCTGGTGGCAGAAACTAACAAACCAATATGCCATTTTATTTGTATCACACATACAAGAAGCATATAGGATCTCTCTGGTCAATCATATACAGCCTTACCAAAATAAAATAAATAGTGTTTGTTTATACTATCAACATGCTTATCTTTTAATTATAGATGTCTGTATTCATGTAACATTAAATTTGAATCACAAGTCAAATACAGAAATTTTGACACTTAGGGTTTACAGAAATAGTATGGTCAATTTATGACAGGATTTTAGGTTTTGTTTTTTGTATGTATAGAAAGCCTAACACAAATAGGTTTATTTTCTCCTTGGATACTAACATTCATTCCTTTGATGTTTGTTGGCAGCTTTGCTCTGTTCTGAAAACCAGAAAGTGAAACTGATTAAAAAAAAAATGGAAACAAGGTCAAAAGCAGTAGTCTGCCTTTGTTTATTAGGCTAAGGGAAAGACAAAAGTCAAATAAAAACTGGAGTGGCAAGAAAGAAAACTGGAAAAAATCAGTTTTAATAATTGAAGGATATATGTATGCTCACTATGGGGAAGATTTTCAAAGGCACAAATGACAGACGTCAAATGAGTTTGCTAGGGGTGGAGTTAAGGTTTCTATGGGAACATTATGGATTGATTGATTTTCTGTGATCACTATATTCATGAAACATTACAGTAGTTTTTTTTTTTTTTTTTTTTTTTTGCATTAAATTGATATTTTTTAGGACTGGTCAGTTCGAGGTTATTGAGAGAAGTGCAACCCAGATGGCCATGCGTGCACACAAACTGTTACCATTGAGGAATATTGATTCTGTTATTTTAAAGTAAAAATGTCTTTTTCTTCCTGGCTGAATCTCTCCATAAAGCATTTAAGTCCAGTGCATTAACATGACAAAGCTCACCCAGTTGTTTTCTCTCAAACATTCCTGCAATATAGGTTTTGATTTTATAGGACATATGATAGCAACTCCATTGTGGTCCACAAATTGTTTGGCCATAGCTGCCTCTAAGGAAGAAGCAAGCCTAGAGTATCCAGAACTCAGTCACCTGTCCCGATACTAAAATGATCCAAATATACTGCTCTTTGAATATTAATGACCTTAAGATTTCTCAGCCCACTAATGTGTTCTGTTATCAAACAGGCAGCTGTCCTTACTAGAATTTCTATAACTTACTTCCTCATCTGCTATATCGTTTAAAACTTGATGGTTTCAAACAAAGTGTAAATATGAGTAAAATAATTAGGATTGTAATAATATGAGCAAGTAAATAACTGCCATATTTAATGGCAATGGTAGAAAGGGATAGGGTCATTCTAGATATCAAGCTCTTTAACTCTAGAAAGTATTTCCAAATAGGGTCCAATATTTTGGCCCTTTCCCAGACAGAATGCCCACTGACGATAGTGGGACTTCTGGTTGGCTAAAGAGTGCAAGATTATACCCAAATTTACTTGTTAAAACTAAGAAGGTCCTTTTTCCTACACGGTGAGTCATGTCTAAAAATGCATCAAGAGATTCATGGATTGATGCATGTCTTGGTCTTGCTCTTCCAGTTAAATAATAACTTTTTTGGTTGTTGGCACCATTCTTGGGAGCCATTTTCAGTTCCATATGCTGTGTTTTTGAAGAGGGTTGATGATACCCAGAGCCAAAAGTAAGACATCCTCCTCCCAATTATCTTGACAGATCACTTCCACATGTCAAAGACAATGTGTGAGAGAGATTCTTTCTCATAAGTCCCACAGCATATTACGTATATGAGAATGGCCTCGTATCAAGCTTCCTTTGCTTAACCTTTGGCAGCAATTTCAAGATGACAGTTGGGAGGCTGAGAGGGTCCAGTATATCCCATCAAGTAATTTATGTTGAATAGCTGTTTTACTGAGCCATAACTGGTTCTTGCACACTCTAATTAAGGTTGTTGAGAACTATTTTCATGTCAAAAACGGATTAAGGAATTAGAAAGCTAACTTTCATACTGTGACATGAATTTGTTGAGGCTGATGTTTGAGTCTCGGGTTATTGACTATAAAAGCACTGTAATTTGAGGGCAGATAGTGTTAGGCCTAATCCTCTCCCAGCAGATGATTCATTTCTAACTAGGAAAATTTGCCACAAGGCTGGTGAAAGTCAGCTTTAGTAATAAAGCTTTATCTAAACTGAGCTAAGACCTATAGGTGATCAGATTGATGAACCCTCTACTATTAAAGGAAGAGAGAATTCTAAAAAGAAAAATCATTAAAAATGAACTGAATACATAAATGGTACTGGTCTTTGGCTAAACCTATGGTGTCAGAACTATTGTAAGTAGGTTAAAAGATCAGGGGATGCCAGTTTCACTCACCTGTGCCAGGGAATGGATCGCCGTAGTTGGGCAGGTGTCAGAATTCCACTACTCTGCCTGGGGTTTCTGCCTGGGAAGACCAGTCTTACAGTCCAGCTGGAGCTCTGTATGAACCCTGTGTGCAAAGGCTGCTTAGGAAATTCACAGTAGGGTACTCTGCCCTTTTCTTGGTTGGGCTGAGCAGATCTCTCTCAAACTGTATTACACATTCTGACAATTGTTGACCAAAATCAGTTGTAAACCAGAGTTTAGGTTGTACTTGCTGTTCAATAAATTGTTTTAAACTGATGTGATAGTTGCTTTGAAGTTCTCTTTAATGCCACCATCAAATAGCTGATCTTCTCCCAAAGTGTAGCTATCTCCTAACACTATCAAAGAAATGCCAGTGATGGGGGAAGCAAATTTTAAAAAAAAAATTGTTCCTTTATCTTTCAGGTTTTCTCAAGAGGCAATACTGATTTTTTGCTAATATGGGAAGTAATTTGTTTTAGTTAATAGCCAAATTGAAAGGTAAAATGCCTGCCCTATGGTGCCCTATATAGCAAGATCTCAGTGATTTGAACTCAGTGGGGTTCATGAGCTTTTGCTCCAGCTTTTGTTATGCTTCTGTATATGTGATGAATTCCTTGCATCTGAACAATATGTTTCTTACAAGGAATGTAGTAAAATCTTGAATATGCCAACTACTCTGTATGGGAGCAGTTTAAGATTTTCTGGGTAGAGGAGTGGGTTTTTCCTAATCTACAAGGTACACTTGAGCTACATAAGGCAATGAATCCACTGACAGGATGTGGAAATGGGGATCCAGAAACATGGATTCCATTATCTGCTTGTCATTGGTATGCTGCATGATCTTGAGTGAGCTAGGTAAATTTCCTTCATTGCAGTTTCTCATCAGTAAAATGGTGGTGATATTCTTTATAAAGCACAGTGATAAGTATGGATGAAAAATGACTACTTGCAGATTCTCAAACTACTTCTGTTTCCCACTTTGTTGTTGTCCACCTAAACAATTAGGACCCAGTTTTAAGATTGGTCTTTGACTTTTTAAAATTAATTTCCTTTATTTAGTGGAATTAAAAGTTATGAAAGCTTACTCCATTCATAAGCATAACTATGTAATGCCATTTATAGTGGAAAATCAGCTACAATACTGCATCTGCAAATAAAGTACCATCTTATTTTCCAAGGTGCATTGTGGCACATTTAAAAAAAAAAAGTGTTTGAGTCAAGAATAAATCTGACAAGTTACCAAATGGTTAGTAGTTATTTCTGTGTGGATATTTGAAGGTGTGACTACATATTATACCGTTATCTTACTGTTGTTGTTTTACTTTTAATTTTTTTCATTTCTCTTTCTGCTTTCTAAGAGTTCTAGAAGCCAGTATAGCAGAAAATAAAGCAAGTTTGAAAAGGACACATCCAGAAGTATGGAGTGATTCTCCAAACCCCTATGATCGAAAAAGGCAAGACAGTTGTCCAGTTGGATTAAAGAATGTTGGCAACACATGCTGGTTTAGTGCTGTTATTCAGGTAAGTGCGTTTGCTGATTAGCTGTACTTTCTGTTGTAATATAACTTGTATAAAACTGACTGGCGGTGATGGACAGTATCTAAACTTACTTTCCCTCTCTATTCTTAAAGGTAAGGAATGAGATATAGTTAAGCATTATCTGTTTACCATAAGCCTATAAATGTTCATACTGGCTTTAGTGCGGTATGTATAGTGAATTACTGATCTGATTTGGATACGTGAGGTGTCAAAGTAAGTTACAAAACTTGTTAATGATGAAGGGCGTGATTTTTTTCAAAGGTAATGAGGGCCTGTAGCTCACACTTACTATTTTGGCAGCTTCTGGTGCTCAAAGTATTTGAAAATCAAGGAATAAATATTTTAAATAAAATTTTATGTGCAAATGACTTAGAGGTGGGAGGAGGAGAGTGGCTGACTAACCTTTGTTGTTGTAGTTCTACTGATTTAGGACATTGCAATCCCACCACCCAACAATGGACTGTTTGTAGGGTAACCACAAAGTTGGGGTAAGAGGCAGAGATAAGATCTTTGGAAGAGAGGAGAAAAGGCCAGTGTAGCCATAGTCATTCTGTCTTAAATTAGTCTGGCTAGCCCAGCTAATATACGTATACTGTGGTACTGGGTAAAGTGTTTGTTTGTACAGCTGGTATGAAGACTTAATTATTCGTTTGGCATAATTATGTATGCAAAATGTTTTTCACTTTGCAACAAGGTGAAAAGAATTCAAGTGCCTTAATTAGGAATTGAGATTTTTGCTCATTTGGTTTTAACTCCAAAAAGCAGTAAAAGCAGTTTTCAGTAGCCAGAATTGGTATACCAGGTTTAAATTTTGAGTGGAATCATTTAGAGTAAGCTATTAAGAAATAGGTTAAATATGTGAAGTAAATTAGACTGTAGATAATTTCTCAAGGGAAGTAAAATCTCATCACTGAAAATGATCAAGGCAAGATTAGAATAGGAGTGAATTGTATTTCTGTAGAAATCTGTCAGTTCTATCCTGTGGTGATTCAAGAAGATGGACTACATGACCTAAAAGACCTTTTGCTAGTCTAAATAATCTTGAATCTATACAGGAAGGGCCAAATTTTGCCATCCATACTCACAGTAATACGTTACTCCTCGAGCAGTCCTGCTCAGTTCAGAACTATTTGAGAAGTAAAGTACTACTCAAGGTGAATAAGTATACCGCAGCATGTCTCTGAACTAATGAAATGTTGTGTTAGACTCATATCAGATATTCTTTATGCATAATGCTTATGAAGACTTAAAAATTTTTTAACTAAATGGCTAAAGGGAAAATCAGTCCATCTTTAAATGATTGTGGATATCTTGAAAATATGTATCTATTAGCTGTTGAATATTGTGAAAATAACTGAGATCTAATTGGGAGAGAGAAGTTTCTTAATTATACTTTGCATACTGTATGTTTAAGTTGTAAGACCACTCCTGCATCTTAAGACATTAAACTAGATCATAGAATCATAGAAGATTAGGGTTGGAAGAGACCTCAGGAGGTCTAGTCCGACCCCCTGCTCAAATCAGGACCAACCTCAACTAAATCATCCCAGCGAGGGCTTTGTCAAGCGGGCCTTAAAAACCTATAAGGATGGAGATTCTACCACCTCACTAGGTAACCCATTCCAATGCTTCACCACCCTCCTAATGAAAGAGTTTTTCCGAATATCCAACTTAGACCTCTCCCACTGCAACTTGGATATTCCTCTTTATCTCAGGTTTCAGAGTAGCAGCCGTGTTGGTCTGTATCCTCAAAAAGAAAAGCAGGACTTGTGGCACCTTAGAGAACCAATTAATTTGAACATAAGCTTTCGTAAGCTACAGCTCACTTCATCGGATGCATTCAGTGGAAAATATAGTGGGGAGATTTGTATACACAGAGAACATGAAAGAATTGGTGTTACCATACACACTGTAACGAGAGTGATCAGGTAAGGTGAGCTATTACCAGCAGGAGAACAGGGGGAGAAAACCTTTCGTAGTGATAACCAAGGTGGGCCATTTCCAGCAGTTGACAGGAATGTCTGAGGAACAGTAGGGGTTGGGGAGAATAAACATGGGGAAATAGTTTTACTTTGTGTAATGACTCATCCACTCCCAGTCTTTATTCAAGCCTAAGTTAATTGTATCCAGTTGCAAATTAATTCCAATTCAGCAGTCTCTCCTTGGAGTCTGTTTTTGAAGTTTTTTGGTTGAAGAATTGCCACTCTTAGGTCTGTGATCGAGTGACCAAAGAGATTGAAGTGTTCTCCGACGGGTTTTTGAATGTTATAATTCTTGACGTCTGATTTGTGTCCATTTATTCTTTTACATAGAGACTGTCCAGTTTGACCAATGTACGTGGCAGAGGGGCATTGCTGGCACACGATGGCATATATCACATTGGTAGATGTGCAGGTGAATGAGCCTCTGATATTGTGGCTGATGTGATTAGGCCCTATGATGGTGTCTCCTGAATAGATATGTGGACACAGTTGGCAACGGGCTTTGTTGCAAGGATAGGTTCCTGGGTTAGTGGTTCTGTTGTGTGGTGTGTGGTTGCTGGTGAGTATTTGCTTCAGGTTGGGGGGTTTTTTGTAAGCAAGGACTGGCCTGTCTCCCAAGATCTGTGAGAGTGATGTGTCATCCTTCAGGATAGGTTGTAGATCCTTGATGATGCGTTGGAGAGATTTTAGTTGGGGGCTGAAGGTGATGGCTAGTGGTGTTCTGTTATTTTCTTTGTTGGGCCTGTCCTGTAGCAGGTGACTTCTGGGTACTCTTCTGGCTCTGTCAATCTGTTTCTTCCCTTTAGCAGGTGGGTGAGGAAGTTGTAAGAATGCTTGATAGAGATCTTGTAGGTGTTTGTCTCTGTCTGAGGGGTTGGAGCAAATGCGCTTGTATCATAGAGCTTGGCTGTAGATAATGGATCATGTGGTGTGGTCTGGATGAAAGCTGGAGGCATGTAGGTAGGCATAGCGGTCAGTAGGTTTCCAGTATAGGGTGGTGACCGCTGTGCCTGCCTACCTACCTACACAAATTAACTTAGGCTTGAATAAAGACTGGGAGTGGATGGGTCATTACACAAAGTAAAACTATTTCTGCATGTTGCTCAGACGTTCTTGTCAACTACTGGAAATGGCCCACCTTGATTATCACTACGAAAGGTTTTTTCCCCCTGTTCTCCTGCTGGTAATAGCTCACCTTACCTGATCATTCTCATTACAGTGTCTATAGTAACACCCATTGTTTCATGTTCTCTGTGTATATAAATCTCCCCACTGTATTTTCCACTGAACACATCAGATGAAGTGAGCTGTAGCTTACGAAACTTATGCTCAAATAAAGAGAGGGAGGACTTGGGGCACCTTAGAGACTAACCAATTTTTCTCAGTTTTTGATGAATTTCTATTATACGGATGCTGTCAGGCTAAAAAGTATTGTTTTAAATAAATTACTTAAATTAGCAGAGCTGCAGATAGTACCTCAGTCTGTAAAACTAAACAAATTTAAAAAAATTCTGCCAAACTATTCTATTATTCATTGTCTGTTTTGTTCTTTATGTGTGTTCTTCTCTCAGTTTTAATAGTGAAAATGGACCAGTTAGTTTCAAATTTGTTTATAGTCGTGTTCTTCCCAGGGGTCTCATGCCATAGCAAAATGTTGAAAGGCCTGAGTTTTATGTATCTAGCTAAATTTTTATTAACACCCAATTTTCACAGATACAGTCCAGTGGCCCCTCTTGGTCATGCACCAGATTGTTTTTGGAGGAATCCTGCTGCTGATCCCTGAGTATTTAAAGCAGGGTAGATTTGATTTAAATCAAATTGATTCAAATCAAAAGTCAGGAAAACTCAATTTAATCATGGATTTCTACTTAAAGTGCATTCCTGTTGGTTGTTATAACCTTAATACATATTCACCACTCTCAGCTAGATGTAGCTTTCATTTTTAGAAGGTACACACTATACATTTTTTAAGTGATTTATTTTGAAAACTTTTCAGATTAGTTTTACAGCTATATCAGAAAATGAGTGATTGTTTGGTTATTTCATTGACCACGGGTAATTGAAGCAGATATTTATAAAGTCATTGGGATGTGAACTATCTCCAATTCAACAGGTTAATCATTAATATTTGGAGGATTTTCTTGCCATGCTGTATTAAGAGAAGAATGTCACCAGACAGACATTGAAATTGTTTTATTTAACAAAAACAACAACGTTGTATATTCTGGATTTTTTCTTCAACAGCAAACATATATTTTAACAAAACAAGCATATGAATTTTTTAGTTTAGTTAAATATTCAAGTTTTTTAAAATCAGGTTTGTTTTTGTTAAAATTGTTTAACTAAAATAGGTAAATGAAATATTTTTTTCAAAAACAAATTAAATAGACTATGTCAGCCAGGTCAACGTGATAAACTTAAAATATTAGCTTCTGCAGCGAAGTCAGTCATCCTTACCTTCATTCTCCTGTTCATAATCTGGTAAAGAAAAACAAGCTTTCCTGCTTTTTCAGGTCCCAGACGATTTCTCAATTTGGAATGAATTAGTCCAAAGGAAGAAAATATTCTTTTTACACTGGCAGAAGAAGCTACTGCTATTTAAAAGTGAGATTATCACTTCAGCAGTCTTTGAATCCAAGTGCTTAAGTGACTTCCACCAGTTCGCTGGTGTGACTTTCTTTAAAACATCAGCAAACATATATTTCTTGAACAGTTCACCCTTTGCTCTGAAGTTTATTATCGTTGGCATTATGGAGGGATGATTGCTGGATGTCCATGTCATAGCCAACTCCTCTTCTTCGGCAGTTAAGATTTGACCCTGGTACTGAGTATTGAGAATATTTGCAAGAAAATGAGCTGCAGATAGTGCTTCTCTGATTCTTTTTTTTAATGCTTGTAATTTAACTGTCATTGCACATTTCTCTTTTTAACATCTCACTTAGTTCCTTCCAAATTTCAACAGCATCAGCAATAAAACATCTATTTCCCTGCATTCTGTTCTAGGCTACAGAAATAAGCTTCAGGGTACTCAGCATGTGTTCAACATTTCTCTTAAACCCAATGTTAAGAACTTTGGCTGTGACAGTGCCATCTATTTTTTCACCATTTTGTTCACAAATTGTCATCAGATTAGGCCAGTTCTCGATATAGTGCTCAACACAGTCCACTCCTGACTTCCATCGCAGGTCTTGTGGGAGAGTTAGCTTGGTTCCTCCGGCTTTTTTCAGAACAGCTGCTACTAAGTGGTTGTTACAGAAGTATGTTTCAATTTCAACATCAGTGTGCCAGAAATAAAGGCTAAAGTCTTTGGCTAGGAGGTGCATCAAATGAGCACTGCAACCATATGTTATTAGCTTGGGACTCCCTTCTAAGTAATTTCTTCCCATCTTGGATACATTTGCAGCATAGTGTGTGACCAAGCTGCGTACTAGACATTTGAATTTTTTTTCACAGTTTGTTATAGCTTTTATTGCTACTTCTTGTAAGTATTCTGTTGTGTGTGCGTTTCCTGATGTATCAGTTGTTTCTGTAAGGAAGGCCTTCCCTTCTTCTGTTGTCAGACAAGCATATACAACAGGGTCATTGTGGACATTGCTCCACCCATCAAGACTCAGGTTAACAATTTCACCCTGTAGACCTTCTGATCAATTTCTTTCATACACTTTATCCAGTGATTTGCCTGCAACATCTGCTCTGTTGGGTGGACTGTATCATGGTCTTAATGACTGAACCACGGTAATGAAGTGTGGGTTTTCAATCGTACGGAAAGGAGAATTTGTTGCATAAACAAACGGGGCAATTTTTTTCATCAGTTAAGTCTTTTTTGTAATCTGCTGATTATCACAAACTTATCTATGGTTCTTTCTGGATGATGAAGATTTTTCTTTTGTTACAGGTGATATACTGTGACTGACATATATGATGTGACTGAAACACTATCATAGGCAGATAGCTCTGAAACTATAGAAAATTATGGTGATCTTGAAGGTGGAGAGTCTTCAGAATCCTGTAGGTTGAGGATGGATTCTCCTAAACAAAATAAGTCAATGCAGCTATTTAATTATTATTACCATACTGCTCGTTTAGTATTACTCATTGCATTCACTGACAGTACTACATTAAAGGTGAAATTGTAAAAAGATGATCTGCCTATTTCAACTATTTATTTTTTATCATAACTGCATCTAAAATGATAGTACCATAGAGTAACAACTGTACTTTTTGCTCAAACGTGAGAATTCAAGAATAGTCCAGAAGGAAGACGGGCAGTCCTTAAAGAAGTATGAAATAAAAAAAAAGTTTACCAACCTGAAGATCCTGTATGTTCAGACATATTCCTTTCATCATCTTCAACGCAGCTTCCTTCTGAGAAGGAACACTTCTCATGATGATGTTTCATTAGGGCAACCAGGCCATGCATTTCTTTGTTGCACTGTTTGCACTTTGCACGTATGCCTGTCTTACCCACAGGTAGAGGAACTTCTTCATTTAAATATTCCCGAACTGGGTCTCTTTTACAGCCTGCTGCCATTGTAGATTTTTCCTTCTAGGGAGCAAATGGTATAGTAAATCTTAAATCGATGAAGGCTATACTCAGAAAGACCTCAAGACTTCAGAAATATGCTGCTCAAACAGTTTCACTTTTGTTTCTGCTGCCTGTCCCTCCTTTCTCACATTTATCTCCAGAATTCTCCTTGTCCAGATCTATTCCCCCAATGATCTTCTATTCATTGAACTTTTTGAAACTTTGCACTTTTAGCGAGAGATAAGGGACGGACTCTGTGTACACAGATTTTCAGAGGGACAATAGGGTTGAGGTCTGTTATTTCTCACCTCTTATTTATTTATTTTACAATATTTTTGCTGTTAACAAGCATATTATATCTGGAGACACAAATCCACACTTTGAGAACTGCAAAATTTAGCATCTCTGATGGTATCTTCTAGACCAGGGGTCTCAAATATGCAGCCCACAGGGTTATGTCCTGCAGCCTGCCAAGCTTTCTATGTCCCCCCCTTCTCCGCAGAGTTATTTCCTGCGGGCTGCCAAGTTGCCTTCCCCACGCTTCCCTCCCCCCAGTGCGCCACATCCCCACTCCTCTGCCTATATCCATGCGCTTTCCGCCGCCAAACAGCTGCTTTCCGGGGGCGAGGAGCAAGGAGCTGCAAGCTCAGTGGAAGAGGTGGGACAGGGGCAGGGATCTGGGGAAGGGGTTGGAATAGGGGCAGGGAGGGGGCGGAGTTGGGGGGGGGCTTTGGGGAAGGGGGTTGGAATTGGGGCAGGGAAGGGATGGGAAGAGGAGAGGCATGGTCAGGGCCTCATGGAAGGGGTGGAGTGCGGGTGGGGGCAGAGGGGTGGCTTTTGTACCTTTTTATATGGAAAGGTGTCAGTGATGTCCCTCGTGGTGGTTCAAGTTTGAGATCCCTGTTCTAGACTGAGTACTGAGTTCTACTGGGTAGCTAGAAAGATTAACCTAAATAATCTATACAGAAGCCCCTGGAATCCCATAAAATTGGGTCCCTAATCCATGAACTATTGGAACTCATTTACGAAACTTTTCTTAAACATTACATGAATATATTGTCTCATACTATAGAATTATAATTTATAATCTCTATTCCATGATGAGATATCTTTGAGCTATAATGTATCTTAATTAAAACTATCTTTAGATAGCTTTTTTCTTCCAAAAAGCATTTATCAAAAAATCCAATTTTAAATTAATTAATTGATTTTTATCCACCCTGGTTTAAAGCTTCTGGATTCTGAACAGAGTCCAGGCATTGCCCTAGTCTTGGGGTCCCTAAGCATATTCTTTGGATGCAGACCTGCTGTCTAGCAACCTATTCTACAGTCTTTGCAATCAAATTACCTTGCCCCTTGAATCAGGGTGAGTGTGAGGGACCAGCAGTATTGCTTAAGTTCTGGTCCATCCCAGAACTCCTGATAGTATGAGCCTTCTGGTTTCCTTCTTCAAGGGTCCACGTGGTGAGGTAGCATATAACAGAGACACTTTGCCCAGAATTTTAACGTTATTGCTCTTTACTTGATCCTATGAGAAATACACAGACCTAACAAAAATTAACATACACACGTTCCTGCCTTAGTTTCCTCACCCCTCCAAGGCATTCTTTTGGCAGGTGTCAGGGTTGTCTGGGGCTGTCCAGTGTCCTTCTGTTGCAGTGTATTACTGGGGGGGGGGGGGGCTGTGACCATCAAGACTATACGGGGTACAAAAAAGAACTAGATAAATTCATGATGGGGGAGGATAGGTCCATCAATGGTTATTGGCCAGGATGGGCAGGAATGGTGTCCCTAGCCTCTGTTTGCCAGAAGCTGGGAATGCGCGACAGGGGGATGGATCACTTGATGATTACCTGGTCTGTTAATTCCCTCTGTGGCATCTGGCATTAGCCACTGTCGGAAGACAAGATACTGGGCTAAATGATACCTTTGGTCTGACCCAGTATGGCCATTCTTATATTCTTTCTTCCTCAGCTCAGCTTTTCTTATCTTGCTCAGTTAAAGTCCTTCCCCTCTCTTGCCCAAACTTCCTGTAAGATCTTTTATAACTTCCTGATTAGTCACCAGTTTGTTAGTTTTGCTTGATAAGCTTCCACTGCTCCAGGCTGCATGCAGACCAGCTTGGTCCAACTTGTTTTCCATGTTAGCACTCTCCTTAGCAGAACTAATTGTGGTCAGAGTACAGTCATTAAGGTTAAATACTCCCCATTGTCTTCAGTCTGGCAATAGCAGCATCCACCTTTATATGGGGGCATTCAGCGAGCACAATTTTCATAGCAGAAATTTTATAAAACTTCATAATATCACCCAGAATTCATAAATAGTACAAGAAAAATCCCCAAATCATCACAGCAATACTGTAG
Source organism: Eretmochelys imbricata (assembly GCF_965152235.1). Classification (NCBI taxonomy): domain Eukaryota; kingdom Metazoa; phylum Chordata; order Testudines; family Cheloniidae; genus Eretmochelys; species Eretmochelys imbricata. Next base: position 177,091,647 of record NC_135572.1, on the reverse strand, counting down.
GTTTAAAAAAAAAAAAAAAGCCCACCACTCTTGGAAACATTTATCTTGACACAATGTTGTTTTAACCCAAAACTCAAATTGTGAAAGAAACTTGACTTGGTAGTTCTTTAATTTGTTGCTTTGCCATTATCTCATTCACAGATTCCTGTCAGATTTTCAAGAAGATTGACTTTAGCATTCTTTAAATGTTTTTTTTCTAATTTGATACAAAAAGTCAAACATTTCTAAGAAACCTTTATGTATAGTTTAGGTTTTGGTCCATCAGCCAATGGAAACACTGAACTGTGACTAGAGAGTTTAGAAGTTTATGCTAGACCTATGATCTCATGTTAGCTTCACTCAGTGTGTTATTTTATACCTTGAAGCGGGATTATAAAAGGACTGGCCAGTTTTTTATGGTCACTACTTGTATTGTGTGAAATTCTATAGCATTCAAAATTACAGTGTTACACCTTGATAAATTGTATATTTACTGTTCATAATTAAAAAAAGTAATCAAAATAAAATTATTCTCCTCGTGTATGTTTTCATAATCTTTTTGATTTGAAAAAGTAGGTTATGTTTTGCCTGTCAACTAGAGAGAGAATTATGTTTCAGACAACCATACTAGTATACTCCGTGTAGGTTAATTTTGGACATTATCTAATTCGGTATTTATTTAACCACAGGATAGACAGACTCCTTGGGTTGCATCAACTATAAAAATATTTCAGGCCTTTTTTAGGATCATTTTGAAACCTGATACATTTGATTAGAGGTCAGCAATATCTAGTGTTGCCTACGTGAGTCACAATAATATACTATGCAACATAGTCCAAAACAAACTGAAAATAAATGCAAAAACCAGTGGTGCATTTTTCTGTTCTGTTCTGCACTATAGCGAAGCTTATAAAAATACATTTAACATTTCAATGTACAGTCTCTTATGCAATATTGCTTGGCTTCTACTTGTCAATTTTGATTTGAACATATGATCGACTAGTTCCAGTTCCATTTGAGGAGTGAAGTTACTTAGAGCAGCCATTTATAGAGTGGCAGCAAAAAACCTGTTACAAGAAGCAAACATTTCTAGAAGTGGCCTTTATTATGTATTGTGTTGAAGCATGTCTTTTTTTTTTTTTAACTGTGAGTAAGGAAGTGGAGTTTTCTCAATTTTTATTTAAAGACCAAACTTCAGTTAAATAAAGTTCTGTAAACAAAATCAAATTAAGTAATTTTTAATAATGTACTATAGCTTTAAAATACATTCAGAAAGCTATTTAAGGATCCCATATCAAAATAGAATACATGTTTAGATCTCTAAAGACTACCAATGAATCCATATTAAAACAAAGTGGTTGTAAAATGAGTTTTCCCTTCACTTACTTGCCAAGACATAGTTCAAGCCCTCAGGAATTCTTCCTCCTCAAGTACACTTGAGAATCACTAACATGAGAAGTATTAAGAAATGTATGTGGATTCTTTTGTACAAGTTTAGAAATATTAACTTGGTAGGAGAAGTGCAGAAATTTGAGAGCTTAGAATATGTTTTTAAAACATTCATAATTGTAAGTGTACGGATTTATTCTGTTAATGAAATAATATCCTAAGCTACTCATATAAATGCTAAATAATAGCTTGGTGGTGGCTGCTATTTGTTGTGATGTTGCACTCCACATGCTTTATGAAAGTGAATGATGTAACTGAAATATGCTTTATGCAAACGGTTTCTTATAATCTACTGAGTGTGTTCACCTTATTTGTATGCATGTATTATTCTTGTACCTGAAGAATATGAAGAATAAGTCTGAGTTCTGTGACAAAGCTCTGTCCTTGTCTCCGTGCGTTCCACGTTTCTTGGCAGATTTCAATAGCCTCAGAGGCTCACTGACCCTCCATGTAACCCTTCTCTCTCTAGAGACAAGGGTCACAGTGTACTGAGCCATTTTCATCATAAGCCAGGAAGGGAGGTAAGGAGAAGCTATTCTCCCTTGCACAGTTTCTGTTGTCTCCCAGTCTCAGTGATTAATCAGGGAGTGGGCAAAGGGGGGAGCCCGGGCCTGCCCAACCTCTACTCTGGGCTCCAGCCCAGGGACCCTGATAGTATCAGCTATGGTAGCTGACCTTTTAGAAACAGGACACATACAATTCCCTGGGCTACTTCCCCACAGCAGCCCCCACTTCCTCAGGCTCCACTTCACCCTTACCTGAGGGTCTCCTTCCTTGTGCCTGATATGGGGTGTACTGCTCAGCCTCTCCAACAGCACAGCTTCCTCCCACAACTCCTGATGTCCGCACCCACCTGACCAACTGGGAAGCTTTTAACTAATTTCAGCCAGATTAGCTTCAGGTGTCCCAATCAACCTAGCATTCTCCCTGCCTTCTTGAAAGTTCTTAATTGGCCCCAGGTGTCTTAATTGACCTGGAGTAGCTGCCATTTAACTTGTCCTGGTACCAGGGATTTGTTTCGCCTGGAGCTAATATATCTATCTCCCACTACTTTTCTATAGCCATATGGCCTTGCCCCGTCACAGTTCCTTTTGTAATTATGCAAAGTGTGGGCCATTAATGGTGGTTTATAATCTAGATGGTTCCCATTGACTAGGACAATTGGTTGTAAATGGTTTATTTACCTGCAAGCCTTCCTGTGTACCTGTGGGCCAGCCGATGGTTAATGAAGAATGAGGTCTTTCAGGAACATGTGACCATGTCACCTGATAATGAAATCCATCTTAAATCTAGTACTTTTCCATTTAGAAGGCGGGGTGAGGACCCAGAGAGACAAAATTCCCGCCTTGTGTCAAAGCTATAAAAGGGGGTGGAGCAGGACAGAGAGGGAGGCCAGTCATGAGAACCCCTAGTTAACACCTAAGATTTGTGCTGGAACTAACAAGGACTATACTGGGGAAAGGATTGGGCCCAGACTAGGAATAAGTCTAGTCTGTGAAAGAAGCTTAATGGAACATATGAGGGTGAGATATTACCTGTAGTCAGTTTCTTAATGTATTAGGCTTAGACTTGGGTGTTTTTGCTTTATTTTGCTTGGTGACTTTGTTCTGTCTGTTATTACTTGAAACCATTTAAATCCTACTTTATAAAATCCTTTTATTTATTAATGAACCCAGAGTAAGTGATTAATACCTGTGGGTGCGTTCATATCTCTATATCAGTGTTATAGAGGGCGGACAATTTATGAGTTTACCCTGTATAAGCTTCATACAGAGCAAAACAGATTTATTTGGGGTTTGGATCTCATTGGGAGCTGGGTATCTGGGTGCTGAAGGCAAGTAACCTGCTGAGCTGTTTTCACTTAAAGCTTGCAGCTTTTGGGTCCAGAGTCTGGGTCCGTGTTGCAGCAGGCCTGTGTGTCTGGCTCACCAAGGCAGGGTTCTGAACTCCCATGCTGGCAGAGAAAATGGGCTCAGAGGTAATCTCAGCACATCAGGTGACAGTCCCAGGGGGAACCCTGTGACCGAACCATCAAATTTGTATTCTGGTAGAACCGAGGGGTGCCAGTCAGGATTGGGGCCCCATTATCCTAGATGCTATACAAACATATAGAAAAACTGGGTCCCTGGCCCAGTCTACAACCTACAGCCCTGATCTTGCAAACACTTACGCATGAGTAGCCCCACTGAGCTCAGTGGGTCATTCGTCTATGTTAAGTAGAGCATGTGCCTAATAGTTTGCAGAATTAGGGCATAATTTAAGAAAGAGTGATCCTAATAGATACTAAGAAGGAAAGTGGGGCAATGGAGAGGTTAAGGGTACAATGATACAGAGTATCAGTGGTTGCTACTGTCGGGTCCATAAGCTTGCTGTGTGTGCAATGTGTTGATTCTAAGGCATTTAATTTACATAATATTACACAGACACAATCCTACATTAATCATTGTGTCAGAGCAGCAGTTGACTAATGTGTAGTAAATAAGGCCTAGGGCTGCACCTTGTTCAGTGTTCACAAAACAACATACTCAACAGCTGCTCACTCAGTGAGCACCATCCAGTCTCTGTAGTGAATCAGAGAGGGTCCTACACAACAAATAGTATATGCACGTATGTCACATGTGCCACATGAGCTGCATGTTAGACAATGTGTATTTCTTTTACACTTAGTTCTGTGGCATTTCCCTAGCTTTGAGAATATTGGGATATGGGCGTTGGAATTTAGTCAATTTTCATGGTTTGCCAAAACTATGGTTTACAATAAATTCTGAGACAGTTCCAAATTATATTTCTCACTCCTCTTTGAACTACATCAATGTTCTTGTTTTGGGGTGGGTTTAATTAGATGGGGAAAAGCTAAATGGAAAGAAAAGGGAAGGGAGAGGGGACTTGAAGAGGAGGGGAGAGGGTGACAGGACAGGGAAAGAGGGGTAGTTGTGCAGTGACGCTGAGGTAACGACTGTGAGGGAGAAGTTTGGAAAAAAACTGTCAGTTAGCATGGTCTCTGAGCAAAGCTGTCCATGCTTTCAACAACATACATCACCAGACACTTGGTTAAACCCATTATTTCCATTTGGAGCTTGTCTGTTTTGTTTCTCAGCCAGATTCTATTTTAACTGCCTAAACTTTGTCCCTGTGGAGTCGGACCTTAAAATACTATTTTTAAATGAAATAGTAGCCGTAAGACTTATTAACTTGCAGATTCTTTGTTTTTGACTATTCTTACCTCTTTCTAGTTTCTAGCATTCCACTGTGATAGTGTTCTTTTGTGGGGGCTATTCCTTCCTTTATGCCTAAGGCGACTGTTTCATCTTTAGCAGGAGATATTGCCTAGCTTTTTTCTCTGTCTTGTCACATGCTCTAGACTTTTTTTTTTAAAATTACAATGCTAAAGATTTTTGGTCATCTGAGTCATTATTTGAGGGGAGGGATAGCTTAGTGGTTTGAGCATTGGCCTGCTCAACCCAGGGTTGTGAGTTCAATCCTTGAGGGGGCCATTTAGGGATCTGGGGCAAAAATTGGGGATTGGTCCAGCTTTGAGCAAGGGGTTGGACTAGATGACCTCCTGAGGTCCCTTCCAACCCTGATATTCTATGATTTATCATGTGAGAGGGATATCCCACTAACCCAGCCTTACTCTTCTCATAAACAATCATTAATACTGCCTGTGCTACCATTTGTCTAATAGCACAATTGTGTGTCCATACTGGAACATGTGTGAGTGATGTCAGGGTGCTGCTGCCTTTTAATTATATGTCAGCGTGGAGTGTCCTGTTAGTAGTTCTTGCCAACAATCCTGTTTGCTCATCATGCTCATTTGTAACAGTGCTCTCTGGTTTTCTGTTAAGTTCTCCTTTCCCTTGGTATGGGTACTCTTGACCCTTCTTTGTGCTAGGTTTTGTTTTCTTTCTCTAGTTCAGTTTGTCATGTACTTATTTAATGTGTCCTCCAAAAGAAGCAGAAAAGATTCAAACTTTGTTGCCAATTCTGTTTGCTTCTTTTCAGCTACTTTCCATGTGTCCCCTATATCTTTCATGCTTTGAATGCTCAGTAGCTTCTTTATTGCTCAGAGACTTCTTGGTGTTTGTGTATTTTTCGCTGTGATAGGTCTGACAATATCCTGCAATTTTCTGGACAAATCGTATTGAACTACGTTAAAATATCTAAGGAGGTCATTGTATTAAGAATGTGAATGGGTTTATGTATTATAATGGGATGGTATGTGACTTCTTATATGGGGGAGACAGCACTCATGTAAACACTGGGAAGTTTTATGTGCTTCAAAGGACTCCTGTTTTGAAACACTGAACCAAACAAGATGTAATTTTTTGTGGAGTGGTTTTAATAGGAAATATTTGGGAAGAGGGGAATGCAAGTTACTCATTTCTGGAGTCATCCTTTTGAAGCTACAAGACTGGCTGATTACCTATTAAAGGTCTCTTCAAAGGCCAAAACTAGATAAACGAGGGACTCTCTAACTTGTGGAGGAGCTAGTTCTGAGAAAAAGTGGTTATGAACTGGTGACCACAATTAAAAACTCTGTGTGGGTTTGAAGGACCAATCATTAACCAGAACCATTGCTGAAGTTTGGGGATGATCTCTGGTAAGCCTGTCAGGGTGCGTGTAGGTCCTTTTATTGTTTTTAATGTTTTCTCTGTAATGCTTTTATCTTGAGAATAAAAGCGCTTGCTTAGAAGGAGCTGTTTGGTAACTTATGACTGCGGCAATCACATTGTTGTTAGCCTCTGAAGAGAAAACAAAGTGCAGGTTAGGCAGTCCTTCCTGGGGAGTTATCACAATATAATCAGGGGAAATACCCATGTCAGGAGGGACAAGAGACTCATGACTCCACCCAAGAGAGGTGACTACTGAAGAGCGTGAAGCCTAGAGTGGTTACCCTTGCTGAACCACTAAAGGGAAATGCAGGCGAAGTTGCCCTGACCTGGGATTTCACCATATTTCCCCTCTGCTTTAATTTTTCTTTTTTCTATCAAACAATCCAACTGCCCTGATCCAATTCTCCGTGCTCTAACTTTGCTGCTAGAAGCTACCAATTGCTAGGCAGCATGTTCACTCTTCCTCAGGTTTCCTATGCAACTTGTTGCCATGGTGCTCCCTGTCAGTGTAGGCATATCTGGCAGAGAGCCACCATTCCCAGCTCAGATATGTAATACATATTTTCAAATTAATTAGAACTTTATACAGCAGGTAGCTTGAAGACCTAACATGTTTGTCATGATGTTTGGGGTACAACCCAGACCAGTAAGGGTGTGTCTCAACACTTGCCCTGCAACCCTGAGTTCCTCACAGTGCTTTGCTGCTCTAGCATCAAAGGGTGTTACCGAAGAATGGACTCTATTTAGGCTCAACATGATAGAGAACTCAGAGAATCAGGTTTTATCTTGATTGACAAATAGAGGGAAACCTAGTTAGCAACATGTATATTTAGATCATCTAACACTTACCACTGTGAAAGATTCTTTTGGTGATTTATTTTTTTAGAAGCTCTCACACCTCCATTATTTCCAACTCATCTTTGAAATTTCTGCTGGAGAACTCTGGCTAGGGAAGTGTCTTTTCCTGATCCCCTGAAATTCAGTTCAGTTTTAGCTGAGAAGTAAGCTAGTAAAAATCACTATTTGCTGCCTTTTGTTTGCATGGCTCATGAGAACTTCTGCTGCATGCCAAAATCTATGAACATGAATATTCCAAAGAGCTGGGCCATTTCAAAAAGTAGCAGTAGAAGGCATCGCACTGGTAATACTTGAGAGCTGCCAGAGGAGCTGTAGTGAGAAGCTAAACCTGACAGTTGGCCTTAGCACCCCCCCTTCCCCCGGCAATAGAAAAACAACATGGTGCCTGGCTCAGGAGCTCTCCCAGTGTCAGGGGAGAGAGGGCCACTGCTTTTCCCCATGCCCCAGCATGTTGTGTCAGTAGCACAGCCTTCTGCTATTGTCAGTGGCATATTTCAAGCAGCAGAAGTGTGTTACTTGCTGAAACTTCAGGATTCAATCCCTGATGATGCATGATTGTGTAGTTAGTACAGTAGTACATATTAGAATTTGTTTTTACCTTTTTTCCTTTGAAAGAACCCTAAGAAATTATTATTTTTAAATAATAGCGATATCAAAATATGTTCACACTGCGCTAAGCCAAACACTCAAAAATTAAGATATTGTTGTCTATGCCAGTGCTACTGAAAGTGGTGGTCCGCGGACCGGTGCCGGTCTGCTAGCCGTCAGCTGCCGGTCTGCGTGCACATTGGAAAAAAAATTGCCGGTCCCCCCACATCAGATAGCTTGAGAAGCACTGGTCTATGCAACCTTAATTCGTCCCCCATGTCTATATGCATTATGATGTAGTTATACCATTTTTTCCCTCAGGGCCTCTGCCTCATTCAATGCACAGGATCGATGTGCAAGGGGACAGAATTATGATTGCCCAGACGATCATAAATCTGGCATTTCTGAACTTTAACTGTTGGACTGTGCAACCAAATTTTAATTTTAACCTAAATTTTTTTAGTAGGAAATTTATAGCATCTCAGTACTGTTTATGATCTGTTCCTTTGATGCTTCTTGTAGGGTATGTCTAATCCTGGACTAATCAACCTCATGGCAGTTTGACAAACCTTTTTAACAGAGGGTTTAGTAAATTAATTTGTTTTACTGCAACTTAGTTAACCCTTACTTTAGCTATTCAAGTTTACCAAGGCCAAGAGTAACTTCCTGTTGCTCTGTCTACTCTTAAATAGCATGCTTTTCAAGCCCTCTTGTTGAAATCTTTTCTCACCCTTATTTTGCCAAGTAAAGAGCTTAATCCAAACCCCATTGATGTCCACGGGAATTGTTCCATTAACTTCAGTGGGTTTGGGTCAGGTTTAAAGTGGATAAATAGTTTAAAAACACAGAACAAAAACACACAACTCTTTGCCTTAGTTGTTGGGAGGAGTGTACTCCATTATGGACAGGGTTTCCGTACAATATTATTTCTTGCTATTAGAGTAGTTTCTTTTGTAATGATAATATTGACCCTAATGGTGTGCATCTTTTACTCAAGTAAAACCAAGCTTGCTGAAATTTTTTTCAAAATGTCAAAGATTTGGGTAAATTGAATTAAAGTTAAAAGGGGGCAAAACTAATCTACTGGAGTATTAGCAGTACCAAGTTGTCTCAAGCAAAATACCTTCATTAATAACCAGCATCGATCAAGCTCTAACCAAGTTGTAATAATTTATTCTCTTAGAGTAGAAATAATATCTGATTTTTAAAGATGTCATCAGGCATGCTACTCAAGAGTGTTTTTGATACTGCACAAAACACAATCTCTGACACGATCTCTTCTCTGTGGTACTAAAATCTAAACAGTGAAAACTACACAGACATTAAGTACCCTGGATGAGCTGAGGAAGCCTATTACAGTGATGAAATACTTTTATTAAATATGTAAAAGCACTTCCTATATGTAGAATATATTGCATATTAGTTAATGTATAATAAGTACTGTAATCTAAGTGAAGAACTTTGCAAAAATCCATGATGGGTATCTCTCTCTCTCTCTTTGTGAAGGTGTGTTATTAACCCAACTTGAAAAACGTCCATGATTTTGGGTTTCAGCTAAGTTAAACTCTTCTACATTTTCCCCCAGCCTACATCTGAGTTAATTTTGTATTTTTTTCTCTCTCTAAATGATTCCAGCAATGAAATGGGCATATTGTGAAATGCTGACAGTTTCATTCCACATATCTGCCAGGGCTATTTTAATTGCTTAGACTTTATCATTGAAACAATGGATGTCTCATTTATTTTCTGTTTTCATCACTTTAGTAAGCAGTTTGGTTTTCTGTAACCATTATAATGTTGCCAGTATCCATTGTTTTATAGGTGGTATATTTGCACTTGTGCTACACAGAGAACCTCTCACCAAATTACGCTATTATTTTGTAGCATCTCACTGATTGGTCAAGCACCAGTATTCAAAATCGCTTCAACCTCTGAATTTGAGAGAAAATGACCTATATGAGAGATTCCTTTGACACTTAAGTTACCCTTTCCTAACTGAGTTTTAAAAATACATAAATTATTAAGTTATATGTAACTTGCAATGTGGGAAATGAAAGTTAAATAAAATTTTACCAGTCTTTTCTTAGATTTATCTCTCTTTTTTTCCCCTAAAGAAAGAAACTAAAATAGTTGGTAGCCAAATATTTTCAAATAGTAGTCATACATTTGGCATTGAAGCAACTTGCTGGCAATCTGCAGGCAGAATTTGAAAGGTTCCTTTCAGAAAGTGTCTGTCTGAAATTACATAAAACAGCCTGTTGATGGTCCTGCATCTAGAGGCATCTTTCTGCTCGTACCCAGAAAGAATTATTTGGTTTTTGTTGTTTACTCGTATAATGGCAACTGGTACCTAAACAATAGTGAAGAATCTGTTCATGGTTTAGTTATATACTTGTTTGCTGCTTTAATGTGTTCACTCGTCTCTACACATCAATAATTTAATGCAATATTGAGGTAGATACTTATTAATCCTTAGAGTATGGAGGATATAGATGTTCAGTGTTACACACTGAAGGCTGTGTTGTGTACAATTGGCATTATGTGTATTCCTTTAACACCTACAGACCATTCATAAAATCAGAATCCCCATTATATTGCCTGCTCTAGAAAAATACAACAAAAAGGTGGTCCATATCCAAAATAGGGTCTTACAATAAGTTTTTTTTTAGGATTTTTCTATTTCTCTTGAATCACTAAAGCAAGTTTCATCTTGCTCCCTTGTGAAGTGCTGGATGATGCCTCTCCGTTTCTTCCCATTTTCCATCAGCTGGGAGCCTTAGCTTACCTGCCTTCTTTAGAATTCTAATAGTCTCATCTCTGTAACTGCTAATACTGGTTGCTTTCTGTTGTTTCTTGCTGGTTCCTAGGAGTAGAGGGAGACTATATTGGCAGGCAACAGGGATGAGATGTGCCTGTGGCAGGACAGGTCAGCACTTGACCCACCCAGAAGTCCTGCCCTATTTTCCCAGTAGCTAGAAACCCTTTCTGGCAGGCTTATTGCTCTCTGATGGCTCTGCTGTAATTTCTCAGGTGATAGGAAATCCACTAATTTCCAACGAGTTCGAATACTGCACTTTGTATTTTACTGCAGAAAATAAAATACACAAATATATTAAAAAATGTAATAGTGTTAAGTCCTTTTGGAATGAATGGGATTTTCAATATTCATTGTAATGTTTTTGTGCTAAGCATTACTATATACTGAGAAACTTTTTGCAGTACTTTGCAAAGAACACAAACTCAATAGTAAGAATATTTGATTTAGTTTGATTTAAATTCCCAAAAAAGGAGGATTATTTTTAGTTACCCACTAAAAATTAAACTCATAAGACGTGAAATATCACCCCCTGGACTAATGCCTTCTCATCAAGGATTCAGCTTTTTAGAGCAAATACTTCATTGTTATGGGTTTAGGGCTATATATAGAAATGAATGTAGCTGCCTTCTATTGAAATATTCTTAAAAATCATTCATGGTTAAGTGAGTCAATTTATTTTAAAGATTCCTTTTCATCATTGTTAATCACTTGTATAGCTTTTTGGGAGTTATTCCTCCCCCGTTCTACACTTCGCAGTTAATTCTCTCCATGTTGTTTGCATGACAAGTACTTGAATGCAAAACTTATGGTGACAAAGAAGGCTCTACCCTAATTTATGTGATTAAAAATGTGTGGCAGAGAAGAAAAGGTTTAAGTAAGCACTCCACTTGTGCACTGTCTGGGTTTAGTGTGGGGATCATTAGCGATTATAGGAAAAGAAAAATTATTACAATAAATTATGTGAATCATCTTCATAGTAACTTTTTTTACATTAGCGCTTGATAGTGGTGGTGAAATGTATACTAAAATATCAATAGTTTTTTTTTTACTTTATTAAATAACTTCCAATTCCATTGTTGCTAACTTTAAGAAATAAAATGGTTGCTTAAACCAACCGGGATTTTCTGCTGCATAGAAAATATATGCTACTTGTTCTACCTGGGCAATGAAATCATAATGTTGTAATTTATATTTATGGCCTCACAGTAGTCATCTTGGTTCCTGCTTGTCATGTCATAAAATAAGAATGTAACTTCACAGGAGAAAACTGAATCGTATCCTATGCTGGTGTCCAGTGGTGTGGGAGAGGACCTTTGGAACCTCTTCTTGACATCCTTCCTTCATGAAAACAATAGTGCATGATAAGTATAGGTGTGTCCTAGGGCGTGACCAAGCTGACATGTTTGTGCTGCGTCATATCACCAGGAGGCCGTGGTGTGAGCTAGCTAGCGTTCATGCTGCCATCATTAAGCACTTGGCAAGAGATGGTTGTGCACAGGTTGCTCCTGATCAGAAAAGCATGAAAGTGCACCCTAGAATCCAGAGCTCAGCTACGTTTTGTCTCCAGGACGGTCTCTCTGTTTGTACCAGCTAGGGAATGTGCAACCGGCCTATAAAGGAAATTCACGCATCTGTCATATGAGTGGGAGGGGGGATGATAAAACGTTGCTTTTTACGTCACACTTTAAAGATTATAAACGCTGTCTGTCTGGTTGGATGAGGGACAAAAAAGTGATTTTTGTTTGTTTTTGTTTTTAATGATTTGACATTCCAGAAAAGAGAACTGAGGTAATTTTAGTGATTTTTTTTTTTCTAAATGTCGTCTTGGCCTAGTGCAAGACTTTGTCTGCAGTCATTTCCATTCTGAGGTTGCCCATTCTTCGTCCTGTGCATTTTCAGTTTGCCAGGAAATTGTATTGTCGTTGTTTTTCTTCACACGGTACTGAATGCCATATTGAAATGAATATAGTGCAAAGAAAATTCACGAAAAGAAGAACACAAGGGAATCTAGTGATTCAAGAAGCCAGGGGGGAAATTGGGGATTTAGACAAGTCCTCAAATTTCATGTCTGAATCCCAACATCTCAGTAGTTTGGGAATATTCTGATTGGATATTTGGATGATTTAGGCTTGTCACTAATAGAAATATTCACTAAATAACTCTGATCCTATGGAAGAGGAATAACGCCTTCCTGCTTTGTGGTCAGGACCCACGAGAGAGATAAGAAATGTAATCAAAAGCATAACAGGATGGTACAAATCAAACTTGAGTGATTGTTTTTTTATTTTGGGATATCAATGAAAACCCTCCATTAATAGTAAGATTTGGATGCTGATTGATTCTCTGCTCTATTTTAGGAGATCAGTTGTTCAACTTGAGCTCATGTAGTTGTGGGTTTTTTGTGGGTTTTTTGTTTTTGTTTTGTTTGTTTTTTTAAAAGGACCATATTTATTATATCTTACAATTTGTAGCTTGTAGCGAACCATATTTTATTATGGCCTGATTGCATGATCTCATCTCATATGGATATTTATTGCTTATGTGAAACAGATAAGAATTTGCAGTGTGTATTGCTGATGGTCTTGGATATAAGTAAGACTGAATGGTATAGGTATGTTCAATTACCGGGTTTTGGTGGCTTGATATTTAGATTTGTGAGGAAATTTAGATTTATGGGAAACCTGTATTTTTTTCTTTTGGAGAAAAATGGTTGGGCTCAGAAGTACTCTCCTGGACAGTTGCATGCAGACTTGGCCAAATTCTTTACTCCTATAAATTGGTACAAGTCTACAAGTCAGTTTACACCAGCAGAGAATTTGACTCAGTAACTGCAGTACAGATGTTCCTTACCTTACTAGTTCTAATATTCAAGGCAACAGTCAATATGGCATAAAATTTGGAGCCCCGTTACTTGCCTTTTGGTACGTAATGCTTTTAGGCCTAGTTTCTACCATCCTTCCTCACATGGCATTAATATTTTACTCTGAACAGGTTGTCATAGGACTATTCAAGTAGTAAAATACTGCTCTAGGTGAGTAAATGACTCTTCCTGAGTACGTATGGGCTGCTGTTAAATAAGCTGTGAACATGTTTTGGACTTCGATACCTAAATACTTTGTATGAAAAATTTCTGACAACCCTGAATAAATCTGTTCTAAAAAACATAGTGGACAAAGTGCATAAAATAAGTTGTTACACAGATGTTTCTATATTCGTCTAGGAGTAGAAGTAGACACTTAGCTTAGTAAAGTGTCAAATACTCAGTTGATACTTCAAAACCACTAGTTTACCAGAAGCTTGTTAATCCCAGCGAAGTGGTGGGTTCAGTTTTATGTCAAAACATCTGCTTGTGTATAACTTTCTCTGGGGGGGGAGGAAGTGTACTTACGTACTTGAATTTGGCCAGCTCAGCTGCTTGGCTGCATGATAGCACTTGAATTAGTCATGGGAAAAGGCCAGTCTTTGAATGTTATCTGTCAACTGATTTATTTTGTACATATAATAGTGTTGTAACTTATTTGATGAAAAGCCCATCAACAAAATGCATTACATCATCTGAAATGTAGCTTTGCATCATTCCTCTTGAGTTGCTAGAAAGAAGAATAAATTAATATTTCAACTTCCTAGCTTTGAAGGGTATAGACAATATACCTGATGGATTTAATCATCCTTGTTTGAGTGGGAAGAAAAGGAGATGCTTAAAGGTGACTGCCAGGGAAAAAATGGGTTGCTTTTTTGGCTCTTGTATAAAGAGATTCTGAACGGCTTTTTATTGTTTGTTAACCTTAGAAATGCTAGGAATGTCCTCTGTTGAAGGATTTAAGGGTGTAAAAAGGATTTTAATCTTAGAAATAGCTCTTTTAACCCTTTATTGAAGAGAGGATGTTGGAACTTGACCAAAATGATCTTTTCTCCAAACTGTTTAAGGTAAAAAAACCCTCAGTTTTAAATTATCCGAATAAGAATAAAGTGCCATCACAATCAGGTTTCACTTCCTTGCTCTGTGATGTAATATAATCCTGCTAATTCTCAGTGGTCCATACAGTTTTAGGTTGCCTACCCCATGTAGAACCAGTTGCAAGATCTTAGATGCTTGTTGGGTAGACAATATGACTTTCTAAAGTAATTCAGTAAAACACCAGCAGAAAAATCCAACATTTAGGGGATTCTTTGTAGATCATGAAGAAACAAAGGGCACAAGAACTCCCCACCATTGCCCCCTTCTTGCAGATCAACTTTAACTTACCAGGGTCCAGATTCTGCTACTCGTACTTACAGTTAGTAGTACCTTATTCCACAACTCGTCCTATTGAAATGAATAGGACTGTGAGTTAGAGTAGCAGAATCTTGCCCTAGGTGGTCTTTAGGGAGCTGTAGCTCTTTAGCTCTGTTATAGCAGCTCACTGGATTTGGGAGACCTCAATTAAATTCCCAGCTCCACCACAGACTTCTTTGTGTGTGATGTTGGACAAGCCACTGAGAGTATGTGTACACTGAAGTGGGGGAAAAAAGTCTTAGCGCTTGGGTCAACTGATTCGGGCTTGTAGGGCTCATGCTGGGCGGTTAAAAATAGCAGTGTAGATGTTTCCACTCTGAAACGTGCTGCCAGTCTCTTCCCCTCCTCCCCCCTCCAACCCCCTCAGGTAGACATACCTTCTGTCACTCTGTGCCTGAAATCCCCATTTGTAAATTGTGGATACTAATACTTTCCTACCTCACAGGGGCGTTGTGTGGATACGTACATGAAAGATTGAGGTGTACAGGTACTGTGGTGATGGGGGACATATGAATATCTTACATTTATGTTAAATATTGTAAGAGCTGAACCCCTATCTTCATGGAATAATTTCTGTTAGTTTGTAAATCTGTTAGTTTGTAAGATTATATAAATCTTAGAAATCACATACAAATGACTCTTATTTTTAAAGACTCCAGAATATATATAAAAGAAATCATATACAAATGACCTTTTTTTACACTGCCATTTGTCAATACACATTTTTCTCTCTACTGTAAATATGGCAAGCGAAGTTTTCAATCTAAATAACGTGTGTAAGAAGAACTTCAGAATGGCATGTATCTAACAATGAATTTATTTTGCTAAGGCACATTTGAAAGATTTTGTTTTCCCCTGCAAAAGCATTTGAATATTTCTTTTTTAATATTTCAGTCATTATTTAACCTGCTGGAGTTTCGAAGACTAGTTTTGAACTACAGTCCACCTGCAAGCGCTCAAGATTTGCCCCGAAACCAAAAGGTAAAATTAGAAACCTATATTTCCAGTGACTAACATGGCATTTCTGTAGTAACTTCAGTTTCATACTGTGTGTGACTGCTAGTTGTTAGTAATTTCAAAGGCACTAAATATATTTACTTTGTGCTTTTTGTAGGAAGGGGAGATTGGAGGCATTGTAAATTCATGGTAGAATGGAGGGCTGGAAGTTAGGAGATCTGGATTTACTACGCTTGGAAGGCTTCAATAGCATAGTTATACAGGCATACTATACTAGCAAAACATTTCCAGTATGGATGCAGCTGATAGCAGCAAAATTTCACTTTTGTTGTTGCAAGTTAATTCCACCACCCCGTGCAAATAAGCTAGACTGGCCAAAGCACAGTTTTGCCTGTATAACTGCATCCACACGAGGGGCTTTTGCCAACACAACTGTGTAGATCACAGATCGCGTCTCATCACACCCCTTAACTAATATAGCTATGCCAGCAACAGTTTGTAGCCTAGACCTGGCTACACTCACTGTTTAATATTGGGCCTGATTTTCACAGATCTTAATTATCCACAGATCCTCCTTTTGAAATTAAGTACTGTACTATTTACTGATTCATCCTCTCTCAACAGACTTGGGAGGCAGGCTGGTTTTGTGCCTGTGGCTCTAGAATGGGACTTAGGATTGAATTCCTAGCTTTGCCTCAGACTTCCTGTGTGACCTTGAGTGAATTACTTAATCTTCTGTGACTCAGTCCACAGTATGACAAAATAGGGATAATAACTTCCTTGCTCCTGGGTGTGTTTGAGAGCATAAATTCATAGGTACTTGGGATGCTCAGATTCTACAGCGATGTGAGATAGGAGCAAGCAAAGCCTGGAGATGTTCATGGCCTGATTTTCAGAGGTTGGTCAACTATAAGTCACGGCATCTCTGAGTCTTTTGAGTAAGACCACAAGACGGTGCGCAACTGGTACCATGTAGGCTGTAGTAGGAACTTATTAAGGCGGGGTAAGGGGACAATGTATTCCATTAATTGAAAGAGGTGTGATCGCAACATAGCTTTCCACAGCCAAATAGCTGTCCTAAAATATTTTTCTTTGCACATTTATCCACTGATCTCTGTCTAGCATCTCAACATCAGTTACATTACCTGTCTTACTGGCAACTACACATACTCTTGAGTTCCTTGTCTTGGTTTTCTAGCACTTAAAATATATTAGGTGGCATCAAGTAAATGAGCTTCAGTTGTTGCCATTGGAGAAGAATCTCCTACACAGCGGTTAGCACTTGCAGTATTATACAGATTCCATTTCCAAACATACTATCTTGTAGACACTCTGACCATGTCAGACTTTGTCAGACTAATGATGCATGGAATAGCACAATGTCAGCCAAACGTATGGGCTTGAGTGTAGGCATCTTGGCAGCTGGTATACTGGAGATTCAGATTGGGTTGGTGAGAGCAAGAATCCTTAGTAAGGGTCTATATTGCCCTTCTATGTTTAATGGTAACTTATGTTTTATAGACCACCTTCCACCCTGAGGGGAATGAATAAAGTAAATTGATGTACATGCATCTCTTTATCTACCACTGGAAAGTGGCCACCTCTGTGCTGAAATGCTTTTTGTTCTCATAGCAATGCAATTATTTGATGCGAAGGGATCATATCCAATTGAAACTGCAGGGAGAATTCAAGAAAATTACTGGTTAACACTTGGACAGATATCAGAGCAAAGACCCTTGCTTTTAGGATGCATCTTCACTAGGAAAAAGGTGTTTTCTTAAGTCATGTTAGCTAACCTGGTAACCTAAGCTACGTCTACACTAGCACTTATGTCAGCAAAATTTTTGTCATTCAAGGGTGTGAAAAAATACACTCCTGAGTGACATAAGTTTTGTCTGCATAAGCACTTGTGTGTACAGTGCTATGTCAGCAGGAGACGCTCTCCTGTCGACGTAGCTTCCGCTGATCGTTGAGTTGGTTTTATTATGTCGACGGGAGAGCTCTCTCCCATCAGCGTAACGCAGCTACATGAGCACTTTTACAGCAGCACAGCTGTATCGGTACAGCTGTGCCAGTCTAAGCTAGTAAGTACACATGGCCTGAGACAAGATAAAATCTTAGTGAAATGAGGCACGGTATAGTTTAACATTGGCTAGCAATTGAGGTGAACTGTTTATCTTCGTTAGGATTGTATCTTGTGTTAGCTACCATGTGTTAGCTAGCACGAGTTAAGAATGCACCATTTTTTCCCCTAGTGCAGACAAGGCCTTATTGACTACAAAGTTTCAAAATCTTTGTTTTATGTCTCTTCATGCTCTGATGAACTGAGAGTAGGGTTGGATGCCAGGAACTCCTCAGTTTAATTTTGGCTTTGCTTTTGACTTCTCTGTGGGTGGGTGTGCTTGGATAAGTTACTTAAACTTTGTTTTCAACTTTTCTCACTGGTGAAAGAGCTGTACTATATAAAGGAAAGTTTGCACCATAGGCAGTACCATTTCCTGCAGCCACGAACTATTTCTTCAACACTGTTCCCATCCCGGTATTTAACTGATATCA
Source organism: Eretmochelys imbricata (assembly GCF_965152235.1). Taxonomy (NCBI): domain Eukaryota; kingdom Metazoa; phylum Chordata; order Testudines; family Cheloniidae; genus Eretmochelys; species Eretmochelys imbricata. Next base: position 177,073,553 of record NC_135572.1, on the reverse strand, counting down.
CTCAGTTCAACAAACAAATCTGATAGAACCACACTAAGTGGGTTGGCTCCAGGCCACTTGCTCATAGTCAAGGAGATATGCATTATAGCTTTTCGCTGCTGGTGTAACTTTGGGAGAAACATAAGCTACTGTAACCACATGGTACCATATTTTGGCCTGTAGAGTAGGGCATAGTATTACGGATTATGAGGGAGACGACATAGTAATGTTAAATCCATATTTTTGTGACCACATATTTGAATTTGAAACTAAAACAAAGAAGGTAGTGGTATGATGGTCACATTTACATAAAATAGTCATTTTTCAAGTGCACATCGATAGAAGCATACTGGAATAATTTAAATAGTAGATTTAATCTATTGTAAAAGCTTTAGCATAACTTGAAAATTTGTGGTAGTTCAATTTTAATCAAATTTATAATGCACTACATTATAAATACAGTTGTTTTTTTAAAACTAATTTATTTCAGCATAACTACTGGCAGGTTAAATTACACCTCTACCCCAATATAACGTGACCTGATACAACACAAATTCGGATATAATGCTGTAAAGCAGCGCTCCGGGGGGGCGGGGCTGCGCGCTCTGGTGGATCAAAGCAAGTTCGATATAACGCGGTTTCATCTATAACACGGTAAGATTTTTTGGCTCCTGAGAACAGCGTTATATTGGGGTAGAGGTGTATTTGAATTTTACAAATTGCTATAGACAAAGAAAATGTATAAATTATTTTTCTATAAATTCTTTCTGAATAGTTTTTCTGCTAAACACAATTCTGTTTCGGTTGTAGACACAAACTCTTCAAAATTTAGTTTACACTGTGCTAAATGAGCGTTGTCTTATAGACATTCACTGTTCTCCCTTGTTGTAATGCAAAAATTTGTTGTGGACCTGTATTTATAGTGTTAGGAACTGTACAGTATTTGCTAGAAGATTCTAGACTGTGATTGGTCAGGTATTGCTAATTTTTGGTGTCATGGTAGTGCCTAGAAATTCTGGTCACTGTGTTCATAAACATTATGAAAAGATTGTTTCTGTCTCAGAGTTTACAGTTTGTCCCCCATTCTGCACAGGCTTATACACTGAGAGTTCCTCTTAAAGCCAGTGGGGCTATTCCCTTTGGCTAAAGTTAAACATGTGTCTAAGTCTCTGCAGAATTGGAGTCTCTGTGATTGTATGACAAAGGACTGCTGTCTGCATGAGTACCCCTAACAAGTCAGAAGTAGGAATGAGATGAGCATTTCAGTTAGGCCTAAAACTCTTCAGAATGTTGTCAGAATTTTAAAACCGCGCCACCTTCCTCCTACCCAATGCTTTCCTGGAAGATACTACATGCAGTCTAGTCTAAAATACAAACTATGAAAAGATGAACATTAAAATTGAAACTTCCTGGTAGAAGAATACCACTGTGTGAAATTCTGTCCACCTGAACAATTTAAGACTCTAAAATGGAAGAAAACTAAATTGCTAGGAACACCTAAATAAAAATCTGATTTAAATTTAAAAAGCCAGTTTTAAAAGTTTAAAAAACATTATTTTTATTAATATTGGAAAGAAGTGTGTATTAAATTAAATGAAGGTTCTATGAATATTGCTCTTTTTGACTTTCTGTGAAGTAGGCTGGAAGAGCAGGTAAATCTACTTGGAGGCCTATATGAATATGAAAGGTATTTAACATGCACGCAGAATATATTCATAATCATTATTCCTACTTTAAAATTTGTGAGACACAATTTTTATACACATTGCTCTTAAACATACCAGGTAGCATTCCACAGAACTGCCTAAACAAGTCCGTTCTTTGTTTGTTTAGACTGCAGTTGTTTGTTACAGAGCGATCAATACCAGTTTGACAAGCAGGCTTGACATCTATACCATGTTAGGGTGTTGGTACATTTAATTTATATTTGGAATAAGTAGTCTTTGTCCTTCCTAATTAACGAGCATCATTCATGAGCAGTATCTTGTACCCTTTCAGAAGCCAGAGAGGTGTGGCTAGTGTTGTACAGTAGTACCTGTAACCTGGCTTAAATTAAACCTTTGCATTTCAATTCACTTGATTTTGATTTTGCAGGCTGGAAATATTTCTAGGCTCCCCTTATTATTTTTGTTTCTCTCCTGAAATTAGAAAGAGAACTACATATTACCATACAGGTATTTTTAATAGGATTGGAGGAGAGAGAGCAGGTCATTATGTAAGGGATCTTACACCTAATTCCATCAAGGGAAGCAGTAATAATGCACACTATCTTTGCAAATTTGTGGCCCACCTAAAGCACACGTATTCCAGGGAGTTTGCTGAAACAGTGAGTTCATCAGAAGCGGATGGACAAAAAATCTGAGTAGAACTGATATAGGATTGTTCCAGCTTTGTTTCCTAGGGTTTTTGTAGTTTAGTTCTAAATATGTCTAGTGATGGGGTTTCTGCTACTTTCTTTGGGATGCTTTTACAGACTGATCATTTAAACTGATAAATCTCACTGCTGGAAGATTTTAAGTTCTTTTTCTTAGATTTAATCTCATTACTCTTGTTTGTCTCTTCTTGGACCCACTCTTCCTCCCCCTCCTTAGTGTGCCTACACACTAAATATTTCTAGGCAATTATATTATCATCACACCCCATCCTCAGTTAGCCAACATACTTTTTAATCACAGTGTAAAGTAAATGGTATAGTTAGCAAATGGTAGTTAGTACAGGAATAGTTAATATTCAAGCAAACATGGATTACAGTTGATCTCATGTAGAAGTTCACTTTATAAAATGAAATGCTATTGAGCTGAAAGATCATTAGATAGTATAATTTTTCCCCTGGTGTTAACTGTAAATTGAGAATATCATCTTGAACCTTATAGTTAGTCATGGAAGGATTACATTTTTATTGGTAATTGTCAGTAAACATTGATTTTATCATACACACACAAACTGATGAAAAAAATTTTCATCCGTGATAACAGAAATTTACAGATGGGCAAAACAAGAAAAATGCTGCTTGAAAACTTTAATTAGAATAAAAATCCAGCAAGTTAGACTTTTGAATTAGGCTTGTTACAAATGGACTAGCGAATGAATAGCAAAAATAGGTATGCTTTGTTGATTTAAGGATATTTATTTTCTATATTTTGACACAGTGTTGACAGTTTGTGTTTTAAGTGTATAAAGGTTTAACAATTAAATCTGAACATCTACTGTCATTAAATAATTGTATAATGATACTATAATTTCCTGCAACTGTTAAAAAATGTAAATTGGTTAAAAAAATTCGTCAACATAAAATTGATATCTGTCAGTTACCAAAAAAAAAAATCAAAATCAAATTCTGTAAGCCTATTTATAGTATTAAACACAACCCCACGCTTCCACCACTTACACTGTTCAGCTATGCCTGATGTCTGAAGGCTAAATAGCCATTAAAGTCTAGTTTCTAAGGGCTTGTCTACACCTATGGTGTTGCAGTGGCACAGCTGCACCATTGTAGCGCTTAGTGAAGACGCTACCTAGGCTGATGTGAGAGCTTCGCCAACTTTCAGAGTCCGTGGCTATGTCCATAAGAGTAGCCCTCCTGTTGAAATAGCACTGTGTATACCAGGAGTTTGGTCAGCGTAACTGCGTCACTCAGGGGTATGAATTTTCCGCACCTCTAGTGACATAGTCATACCGACATAAATTCATAGTGTAGACCAGGGCTTAGAAGCTAAATTTCACTACTCAAGTTTGACTGCATTTTTTGCTGGAGTGCTTTTTTTGGGTGGAGGGGGAATCCACATTCCACGTAACAGCACGAGTCAAACAAAAGCCATGTGGCACAGCATGAGCAATGCATGAGTAAGTTTGCATCCAGTATGGCAGCAGACTGAATATTAGTACGTGTGTAATATGCTCCCAGTTTACACACTATCTTTATAGTTACAAGATTGATAAAGTACTTCATGGAAAATTGTTGAATGTTTGTTTTTATTCTTTTTTAAATACAGGAACATAGGAATTTGCCTTTCATGCGTGAATTGAGGTATCTCTTTGCACTTCTCGTTGGTTCAAAGAGAAAATATGTTGATCCATCTAGAGCAGTTGAAATTCTTAAAGATGCATTCAAATCAAATGATTCTCAGCAGGTAATATTTATTATAATTATATTTAAAATTGGATCTCCCTATGATCTCTGAACAGTAGTAAATATTTAACCTAAATAAAAAGCAAAATATACTATGTTCATAGTTGGTGACCATAAGATTTCTAATTCTCCTTTATTCACTTAATTGTTGTCCACGTGCAATGTTCTATGATCTCATTGGAGTGCTGCTTTGAGACACATGGTCTAAATCCATTTTCCAAATGGAAGGAAGTTTGTGGCAGAGTGTGCCTGACATAATCCATGCTTTTAAATTAACCCTCCCCTGCCACACTCAAACAAAAAAAACAACTTCAAAGCAGTGATATATATTACTTTACAAAGATTTTTACGAGAACCATGCTCTTGAGTTCCAACCTCATGTGTAAGATCCAGAAGTTAAATGGAGTTAGTAGTCTTTGGCAGAGCCTTACTCATGGGGAGCGCATTAGAGCCCTGAACTGGACTATTTTTAATCCCACTTCCGTCCCATTCCACAATACCCGCTTCCGCTATTATGGCAGTGGGTCCTGCGGGACCTGTAGGATCCTGGTCCCGCTGCAGGGCTCTACAGCACATCTCAATTATTAATCTTGGATCCCCAGATGGGAGGAATGGGCTAGATATTGATTCATTTGGAGAGTTTTGGTACTTCATTTTGTTCTAAATCATAGCTATTACATTTTACTGTTTCCAAGTAGTTTGTTTCTACTTAAATCTGTCATTTTATCCACATGGACTTGGTGGCTAAATCATTTGCTTACGGTACACTGAGTTCAGCGTTCCACGTGGATAGCATCAATCGCCACATGTCACATACCAAAGGACTTAGAGATGTATTGGAGCACGGGGGGTGCATGAGATCTCTGAGATCTGCCTAAGTATTAGGGATGTCTGGATTGTACTGACTGTTGAGGAACACATTCTGGGAGCCAAGATTGGAAAACCATTGTCGCATGGCCTTGAAACACTTGGATTTTGGAGTTCTTGTCGGTGTGGAAGCCACTGTGCTGCACTTAATAGTGTTAAAGAATACACATAAATATGTATTAATCATTGTTTATTTTCTTAACAGCAAGATGTGAGTGAATTCACGCATAAACTATTAGATTGGTTAGAAGATGCCTTCCAAATTAAAGCTGAAGAGGAGAGGTAAGGGGTTTTTGATATGCAAAAATGTATATTCATATAAATCTTCATCTAATTTCCTATCCTAAAGAACATTTAAACTGTTTTTTAAAAGACAACTGACTCCTCTGTCCTTTCCATCAACCAATGACCCATATTATGAAAATGAAATTTTAAAAAAGGAGATGACTTGGGTCCTGTCTACACTGGAAGAAATAGGGCTTATAATATGTAATAAGTCCAGCTCTACTAGTGGTAGCAGTGGTGTAAGTTGTAAGGTGGTTATGGCTCAGGAATTTTTATCACTTTTTATCTAATCATGTTCAAAGGCATTGTTCATTTTTGCACTGGACACTTTTTATCTTTCAGGCATAGATGCAAATTGGCTATTTTGTTGATTGTAAATTTTTAGGACTGATAAAAAGAATTAGTGGACACTGAATGTCGATGAGAATTTTCTTGTTTTAACTACTGTAATGGCCCAGTCCAATTCCTGATTGTAAGACTTCCGTTGAACTCAATGACAGCTGGATCTGACCTTAACTTTAGGGTATATTTGTTTTCTGGTTAGTATTAATCCCTTCCCCCTTCCTGAAAACGTATTCATTTTGTTGCTGGGACAGATAACATCTTATTGTACTTCAGTTAAAAGCTGATTTTTCTAAATGCAGATATGTTTCTTTCTAGGTACTCTCAGTAAGTTTTATTTATTTTGCTATCTTATCTTTTTCATCTTAGGAAACGTAGGGAACTTGGTATGAAAATAGAAAAATATTAAGGAACTAAAATGCATCATGGCCAATCAATTGGGTTTTGTCTTCAAAGAAAATTTGTTTTTAAATACAGTAGTTTAAATACTTTCAAAACTTCTTCCGATTTCTTCTCACAAAAGCTAACTATTCACTGTGTCACTGTACATTCTTTTTCTTTTGAACAATTAAATTTTTAGGAGGGTGGAGGGAACTCACTCGTACATGGTTATGTATGTTTACAAGTTTACAATGACTTCAATTCTGAGTTTGGATATGCATGGAACTTCCCAGAATAAAATATACTTACTTTGTGAATACATTTCACCATTGTGAATATATAAATCCTTAGATTACCATGAGCAGATGAAAGTACAAAACTTGACATTTACAATAATTAAAAATGAATTATGCCACTATATAGATTTACGTAATAAATGCAAATGCTTCTTACATTTTGTAACTGTTGGTTTACGTGGCTTTGGTCTTACAGTTGCATATTTCATTTTTTTAGGGATGGAGAGAAGCCAAAGAACCCAATGGTAGAGTTGTTTTATGGACGATTTCTAGCAGTGGGTGTGCTTGAAGGTATGCATTTTATTGTAGTTGAACTAGAAAAGATGTCAGTTAAAATTTTTTAAATATACATCTAGTTAAACAAATGAACTGTATAATTGCACGCATTTTCTAAATGATGCCTTACTCCACAGAATACATCTTTAAAATATGTACCATAGCATAAGTTCCCTTTAAGCCGCGCAGCTGCATGGCCCCGCAACAGCCTATCAAGGGCTGTGCAAGCACTCAGAGCTGTGGTGGGGAGAGGCGCCTTTCCCCCAGGCCCAGATCTGCCGTGGCGGGGGGAGGTGCCTCTCCTCCACCTCAGCCCTGGAGCTGCCACAACCAGGCAGAGGTGGGGAGAGACACTCTTCCCCAGCCCCGGAGCTGCTGCGGCCAGAGAGAGGCACCTCTGCCCCAGCCTTGGAGCTGCCGGGGAGCAGCATCTCTCCCCAGGCTGCTGCGGGGAGAGAGGGCTGGGGGAAGTCCTCTCTCCCTGCTTCGGCCTCAGGGCAACCTGCACTGCAAACCCCTCATACCTGTTCCCACCCCAGAGCCCACATCTTCAGCTGGAGCCTCACCCCCCTGCATCCCAACCCTCTGCTCCAGCCCTGAGCCCCTTCCTGCACCATGAAACCCACATCCCACCCCTGAGCCCACACCCGCAGACAGAGCCCACAGCCCAACCCTCTGCCCCAGCCCTAAGCTACCTCCCACACTCCGAACCCCTTGGCCCCACCCCCACCACACATCACCTCCATATTGGTGCACATAACAAAATTTGTTCTGCACATGCATGGGAAAAATTTGACCACAACTGTGACCAGTTTTTTCATAGAAAAAGCAAGGACATGGATAGTGGGGTTTTTTGTTTTGGTTTTGGTTTTGGGTTTTTTTAAAACTAATATTAGGAAGACTTCAGATAATTTCCAGTCAAGGTGTGTGGGTGTGTGTGTGTTCAGGTGCAGCACAATTTAGGTAGAGTTGAGTGTAAACACTCCTGAGAACTGGCAAATACTTCCTACTAGGCTACAGAAAATCCTGTTCCTGCATGTGTTTGCAAGTGAGCTGTTCTCTCTATGAAACATGTAGCAGTTTAAAATTTCTAATACTTTGAAGATTATGATGTTCCACTTTTACAGAAATCACTCTGAAAAACATTTCAACCAAATTTAAAGAGACTTCCCGGTTGTGTGTCTACCTGGAACATCCTCCCTCCTGCTTCATTCTTTTTTCAAATCTATCCTACAAACTCATTACTTTGAGCTAACATTCCAACTCATATCTGCACTCACGCACTCTCATTCATGTTTTCTACATCGGAACATGGCAAGGTTACAAAACCAAAGGAGCAGAAGTAAAGCAATGGGTCATAAATCATGACTCTTGTAATGACTGACATAAAGTATGCCTAAATAAATACATGTAAAATAAAATTCTTTTCTTCCTTTTTGGTGTTACCCATTATTACTCTCCCTGTCTCCATAGCAGGATGTCTTTACAGATTTGTATAAATTACTGTAGCATTCTCAGGGCAGAAGTCTTAGCTTGTCCTCTTCTTATTGCCTAATTCTACAGAACATTTATACCAATAGTTCTTCATCCCATTAGTAGTCCCATTGACTCTGGGACTATACAGGTAAGTAAGAACTATTGAATTAGTTTCCTGGTTCGGGCTCTTACATTTCACCTGTAAATGCTATGCACATCGGGAGTGCTACATCAATAATACGTAAAACTAGTTGTTAAAGTAACATACATGTAGGAACTAAAATATGTAGTAGATTTTAGTGGTTGAGGAGCAAAAAAATAGTCTTTCACTTTAATATTCTATCCAGATCATTTTTCCTCCAAAGTAACTTATTTTCATGCATCCGATTGATTTGTTCAATACCAGTATATAATCTGGAACTTGCAAATGTAGTACCTATCTTTGTTCCCCTTTTTAAAGAAGACTTGATGAATTATGCACCAGTCAGCCAAACTTCGATACCTGGAAAGATACTGGAACAAATTATTAAACAATCCGCTTCTAAGCACGAAGAGAATAAGAGGGTTATAAGGAATAGCCAGCGTGTATTTGTCAAGAACAAATCATGCCAAACCAACCTAATTTCTTTCTCTGACAGGGTTACTGGCCTCTAGTGGATAGGAGGAAAGCAGTAGATGTGATACCTTGATTTTTAGTAAGGCTTTTGACCCAGTCTCGCATGACATTCTCGTAAGCAAACTAGGGAAACGTGTTTTAGATGAAATTACACAAGTTGGGTGCACAACTGGTTGAAAGACCATATTCAAAGAATAGTTATCAATGGCTTGTTGTCAAACAGAGAGGTTGTATCTAGTGGAGTCCCGCAGGGGGTCAGTCCTGGGTCTGATACTGTTCAGCATTTTCATTTATGACTTAGGTAATAGAGTGGGGAGAGTGCTTATAAAATTTGCACTATACATTCTAGGATGCAATACAGACAGTGAGGGGTTATCACCACCTGCCCTGCAACCTTGGGTGCCTCATAGTGCTTTGCTGCTATTACTCCCAAACTTGGGCCCCTTACAAACAGCCAAAGAGCATGCAGGTCACACTCTGAGAATGTGTATAGCTGCAGCCTGCCAGTGACTTCTGTCACACACTGTCTTCCACCAGCCTTGGTTACCATTTGCATGGTGACCCCCCACACACTCCCAATTCCAGATACCTCTCCCCTCTACCCCTACCAAATGTGTTCTCCGCTATCCAGCCGTCTCCAGTTATTAGAGGTCCATTGCCCCTATAAGAGGTCATTGTACAACAGTTTACTACTTTGGTTGGAGACAATTCAGTTTAAACACAAAACTGGATTAGCTTTGATTTTAAAGAATAAAACAAGTTTATTTAACTACAAAGAGAGATTTTAAGTGGGTACAAATATAAGGCATTCAAGTCAGAAATGGTTACAAGAGAAATAAATATAAAACACTTTATAGTAACTCAAATTTAACAAACTAGAGTGTTCAAGGTGACATTCTGACCAAATGTTTCTAGCAACAGGCTGGAACTCCTCCCAAAATCCAAAGGCTGTTTTTTCTGTCTTTTCATGTGAGATAGAGAGAGAGAATACTTAGGGTATTTTTGCCTCTCACTTTTATAGTCCCGTCACCCTTTGAAATGCGTTTTCATGAGGGTTACCTCTAGATAAAGTTCCTTCAGGCTATGGGGATGGAGACTTGGGGTCTCATGGTGAAGGAGGTTCTATGGTGTTCGCTAAAATGAAAATCAATCTGTTTCTGCCCCCCTTCGCTGCCAAAGAATTGCCACTTGACCAGTTATTATCAATCAACTTTGATGACCCTTGGCTAGATGTGTCAGCATGTCTTTTGTCTTCAAGAAACTGGTTTATCCAGTCCACAGAAATGTCTGGTAAACACATTTCAGTCATAACTTCAGCTTATGTTCATAACTGTACATATAATGTTGCTACACATGTTTCAGCACGGTATTATTGACCAGCAAGCTAAGCTATTAGTTTTCAAATGATGTTTTACAAGGCATATTTTGTACAAAGACTATCACAATGGTGTGTACAGTGTGACTACAGGGATGCATTATTTGCAAATGACACCAAGCTGGGAGGGGTTGTAGACACTTTGGAGGGCAGGCGTAGAATTCAAAATGACCTTGAAAAATTAGATAGTTGGTCTGCAGTTAGCAAGATGAAATTCAGTAAAGACAAGTGCAAAGTACTTCTCTTAGGAAAGAAAAATCAAATGCACAGCTGCAAATTGGGGAATAACTAGGCATTTGTGCTGCTGAAAAGTATCTGGGGGTTATAGCAGATCACAAATTGAATGTGAGTCAACAATGTGGTGCAGCTGTAGAAAAGACTAATATCATTCCGGGTATATTAATAGGAATAGCATATATAAGATGCAGGAGGTAATTGTGCTGCTCTTCTCAGTGCTGGCAAGGTCTCAGCAGTCTCTGGTTCTGGGTGCCACACTTTAGGAACAATGTGGACAAATTGGAGAGAGTCCAGAGGGGAGCAACAAAAATAATAAAAGGTTTAGAAAATCTGACCTATGAAGAAAGATTTAAAAAGCTGGGCTTGTTTAGTCTTGTGAAAAGTGAACTGAGGGAACGCCTGATACCATTTTTCAGATATGTTAAAGGATGCAATAAAGAGGTCTGTGATCAGTTGTTCTCCATGTTTACTAAAGGGTAAGACAAAAAAAGTAATGGGCTTACCCTGCAGCAAGGGAGATTTAGGTGAGGTATTAGGAAAAATGTTCTAACTGTAAGGGTGGTTGGTTAAGCTCTGGAATAGTCCTTCAAGGGAGGTTGTGGACTCCTCATCATAGGAGGTTTTTAACAAGTTAGGCAAACACCTTTCAGGGAGGGTCTAGGTTTACTTGGTCCTTCCTCTGCACAGGAGGCTGGACTTAATGACCTCTCAAGGTCCCTTCCAGCTCTGCGTTTTTGATTCTCTGATCCTAACACATGACTGACTAGACGCTTAAATGACAAATGTTTATGCATAAAACCTTAATTGTTAATACCTCTCTCCTGCCAAGGTAAGAAATTTGAAAACACAGAAATGTTTGGCCAGTACCCACTCCAGGTTAATGGCTTTAAAGATCTGCATGAGTGCCTAGAAGCTGCCATGATTGAAGGGGAGATTGAATCTTTACATTCAGAAAATTCTGGAAAGTCTGGCCAGGAGGTGAGTTAAATGTTGGGTTCCTGTAGGGGCTAATAGTGCCTCTTTATGGTGATGTAAATCCAGGGCAAGATTATTAACCAAGAGTGCAGATCCCCAGAGAGCACTGTGCTGGTGATCACGCAGGCTGCAGCTGTAGTGGTGTAAGCCAAGCCTAAATCAAGCCTGTGTGGTATGCACTGTGTTTGTAAGGAGTGCAAATGGCTACTGCTCACCGGACAGATCAAATAGAAGGAGTCAATTCAGCATCGGGCCCTGGAGAAGCATATGGTGATGCAAAAAATTGCTGCATCTGCTATGTCGTGCAGTCCTGAGTGAGCACCATGTCTCCAGTGTGGCTGGAGATGTCCCTCTGCAGACTTATGGGTCCACCTTCATCTTTCTGAGATGGCATTGAGGGTCACATGACCAACATTTTTCGCATGGGCTACCCTGCTTTTGCTAGAACACAGTTGCCAGAGTAGACAATTATAGTGGTGAAGTAGCACAGGCTGTAACAATGCTCATTTGCATAACCCCTCCCTGTCATAGTTGACTCAATCCTCATTTGCATACTGAATCACTGTATCATAGAGAACATGCACAGGCTAAGCTGTGCTGGGTTCCTTTTGACTATTTAGGCAATGGATTTGGGTGCCTTGCTATTTGCTCCTGCAGATTTTAAGCTCCTGCATGACCTAATGAGCTGACATTTTTCAGGTAACAATTTTGGTCTGAATTTAGTGTACAGATGACACACGTGTACAATGTTGTTCGTAGTACAATTATAAAAATGTGGTTTTTGCCAGGTATTGACATTTTTTTCTTTCTTCTGACAATTTATCATCTTCAGAAGAGTCTAACACACTACATAATAACTGCATATCTATCTAGTCTGGGACTAGCCTGTTTGCAATATGTCAGTAGAACTTAACTCTGACCTAAGATTTAAAAAAAAAAAAAAAAAAAAAAAGACAAGTCAACACTCCATTATTTGGGGTGGGCTGGATTATTTAGAAATTTATTTTTTATTTGAATAAATTAGGATGTAAATGTTTTCAGTATGCAGGCAAAAGTAGAAGGGGATGAGATGATTCTTTTTTTGCATCCCCCATAATGGTTAAGCCACATTCTCTCAGTTTATGTATTTTCACTATCATGTCACACCTATCTCAAGAATGTGAAATCCTTCCTAAAAGGATTGTGTTGTCTCCTTAGTTCAGATGTAGTCTTTCCTTTCGTGTAAATATGTTACAATAACAAAACATTATTACCTTTAAAGTGGTGTCAAAATATACATTAGCTTTTAATTACAAAGCATAACAGCATAATAAAAGCATTCTCCAATTTGTAGCTGTAATTTCTGTCAGAGTGTGGGGGAGTCAGGGCCCTGCACCCCACTCTTCCTGCGATTCACCATGACTCTCAGCCAGCCAGTAAAACGGAAAGTTTATTGTATGATAGGAACACAGTCCCAAACAGAGCTTGTTGGTACAACCAGGACCCCGCATTCAGGTCCTTATGCGGGGCAGGGAGCTTAGACCCCAGCCTTGGGGTTCCCTCCATTTCCCCAGTCCTCTCCCAACTCAAAACCCCCTCTAGCTGTCTCACCCAGCCTCCCCCTGGCTCCTCCTTCAGCCTTTGTCCAGCGTCCCAGCAAAAGGTGTTGCCTCACCCAAACCCCCCTCCTGGCTCAGGTTACATGCTCAGGTATCGTCCCTCCAATGAAGCCATCCCCTGCTATCCCATCCCCAATGCAGAAAGTCCCAGTAAAACTCCCCTGCAACATTCCCAGGTCAATCCGCCACACTCCCTGCTCCGTCACATTTTCCAATTGGCTAATACTGTCAAAAGTTTTAAAATTTCTCTTCTGCACTTATTCCTTTTACTATCAACTGCTGTTTGTTTCACCTTTGCCTACAGATCCCACATTCGTGTTGTTTTCTTTTCGGATGACATTTTCTGTTTGTGCAGGTGACCAGAATAAAAAAATAAAACAAATACAACTTCAGCATAAATTCAACATTTTTATGATAAGGCTGTAGGGTAACACCTTTCCTGAAGCAGACAAACATACAAACAAAGACTTTGCTAAAGTATCTCGGTGCAATATGAAGCACAATTTTTTTATGAAAGTCAGTCTGCTTTTTGTGTGTGGTGAACACGGTGGACACCACACCTTTAAGATTGTGTATACGTGCACACGGGCATGCGCACACAGTTGAAATGGAGCAGTTTAATTATAATCTGTTAGTTACAAATTCCAGGGTTCAGTGGTTTTTGAAATCGACTATATGAATGTTGACAAATTGTAGAAAACCGAGAAGAATGTTCTTGATTGTCCGTCTTTGCATCTTGTAAAGTTAAGACACTGGATTTTAATTTCTACATGAAGGCAGAAGCAAAAACAGCCATGTAGCATATTCTAAAGAATTGTTGACAGTGGTAAAACCAGAAAGACAATATCCAAATCTCAGCAAAGAAGAATATTGCTGCACAATTACCAATCTAAGATGACAGCAGATGTACAGTAAATTAGTCCTAGTTCCCATGGAGGGTATTAAATATTAAAAATAGCCAACAAATCTTTAAGGTGTTGGAAATATTGCAGACGGCTGAATTTCTCATAGCTTTAACAAAGGACATAGCACTTCAGAAAAAAACCTCAGGTTGCTATTTGCCATTGGTGATGTAAGGAAACAAAACTTGGCTGCCATAAGAGCCTGGAAGGTCACTAAACTTATATGGTTACAAACACTGGCAATTCATATCTACTCTCAAAGTGATGGCAGGTTTTAATTCTGTACTAAACTGATGGGATGTGAAAGATACTGAGAACTCTGGTTTACCTTGTGTGTTCCACCCAGGTAATCCTGTTGGTAACAATTGGGCTCTAATGATCTCAAGTTTGAATAGAAACAGTCAGTCTTACTTAAACTAAAGATGAAAGGTGGGGGAACCATACAAAGTTGACACTGATCCATTGTCGAAATCTTTTTTTTTTTTTTTTACCCACGGGGTTGGAATCATTATTGTAACTGTATGACCAAACAATTGCAGTATGGTTGAAAAGAATTTACTGTGTGCTTCTTTTGTTTGTTTTTTCAGCACTGGTTCACTGAACTTCCTCCTGTCTTAACTTTTGAGCTCTCAAGATTTGAGTTTAACCAGGCTTTGGGAAGGCCAGAGAAGATCCACAACAAATTAGAATTTCCTCCAATTTTATATCTGGACAGGTACGGTATAATGTAGTCATCGGTATCTTAAAGTGTGTTTACAGATTAAATCACACAGAATTGGTTAAACTGCCAGTTTTTCTTACACTGGGTTAACTCATAGTAATCATAGAACTGGAAGGGACCTCAAGAGGTCATCTAGTCCAGTCCCCTGCACTTGTGCAGGACTAATTATCTAGACCAGTAGTGGGCAACCTGCCACCCGTCAGGGTAATGCGCTGGCAGGCCGCGAGGCAGTCTGTGTTGATGATCCGCTGGCCGCCACTTTCCGCAGCTCCCATTGGCTGGGAATGGCGAAGCATGGTCACTGGGAGCTGCGGGCGGCCGTGCCTGCGGACAGTCAATGTAAACACTGTCTCACAGCCTGCCAGCGGATTACCCTGATGCCCACCACTGATCTAGACCATTCCTGACAGGTGTTTGTCTAACCTGCTCTTAAAAATCTCCAATGATGGAGATTCCACAGTCTCCCTAGGCAATTTATTCCAGTGCTTAACCACCCTGACAGGGAGTTTTTCCTAATGTCCAACCTAAACCTCCCTTGCTGGAATTTAACTCCATTGTAATGTTACATTGTAAAGAGCATTGCTTAATTGTTAATGGTTTGTAATAATCATTTTAGTAGGTTCATGCAACTGACAAAAGTTGTAGGTATATTGCTATTTATATTACTGAAACACACTCCATGCTACAGCTTTTGACCCAGTTTATAACTAGTTACTTAAATGATTAGTCTGAACAGTGTTATTCCATAGTGTTTCAAATACTATTTCCCCAATGTTTAAGATGTGCACATGGAATACGTTACTGCACAGACTGTTAAGCCAGTTAGGAGCACTTGAGGGATATGTCCACACTGCCGAAAAAAGGGTGCTGTACTAGTTTACAGAGTGCTGGGTGAAATACTGTTAGCTGATGATGATGTGGTATAAACCAACCATGTTTGTGAGGACAGACCATTTTCATGACTAACTATCAAAAAGCATGTTGAGAAGTAGTTACGATATATTTGTATTTGTTGTGTGGACAGAGTTTTAGAGCTTGGGAATCAGACTTTTCTGAAAGTTTTATAATGCCAAATATGATGCCAAAGATTAGCATAAGCTTGTATTTTGTATAAGTAATTCAAGTCAGAATGAAATTAATTAAAAAATATTCTTCTGATTAATAGTGGACAAACAAATGTAAATGTCTTAAGCCTGTTCCACGTTTAATTTAGGTGGATATAGGTTCTTAAGGCTGTGAAAAATACATACTCCTGAATGCTATGGTTAATCCAACTAGACCTCCGGGGAGCACATGGGTAGGTTGATGGAAGAATTGTTCTGTTGACCTAGCTACCTTTGCTCAAAGAGGTAAATTAACTACATTGACAGGAAAAAACCCTTCTGATGATGTAGGAAGTGCCTATGCTACGGTGCTGCAGTAGTGTAGCTGCAATGCTGAAGCTACGCTGTTGTAGGGCCTATGGTGTAGACATGGCCTTATCATTAGTCTCTTCTTTTACATGTGTGTTTTAATGCATCGTAAGTGGACAAAAAATGATTTTAGTGAATCAAACTCAGTTGTTAGTGAATGTGCATGACAGTTAATAGAGTTCAGTGTCACTACTGAAATGCAGAAGGGTGATTCCTTGTCTACCATTTTGTTTTCACAGATACATGCACAAAAACAGAGAAATTACAAGAATTAAACGGGATGAGATCAAGAGACTTAAAGAGTATCTCACAGTGTTACAGCAGAGATTAGAACGGTACTACAGATGATTTTTCCAAACATAAGTGCAAGTGACATTGAATTGTAGGCTGTACAGATCAGAATAATTCATGGTATATAATTAAGTGTTCCGAAGTTCCTCTTAGACCTTTGTTCCATTCCACTTGCAACTTCTGTGGAATGTTTGTTTAAGCAAAATAATTAAATGCATGGAATTTATTATGGCAGGTTTATTTTACTTAATTGTAGTCTGCCAAAAATTCCATTTTGTATGAGTGCCATGATATTTATACATTTCTATGGTTAACAGATATTTAAGCTATGGTTCTGGTCCTAAACGATTCCCCCTGGTAGATGTCCTACAGTATGCATTGGAGTTTGCATCAAGTAAACCTGTCTGCACTTCTCCAATTGATGATATTGATGCTAGTGCTCCCCCTAGTGGTACTGTAACAACACAGACGATACCAAGGTAAAAATGAGATCTCATTTGTGTGTGTTCTTTATTTAGCGTTTCTGGTTTTAGGTGTTTGTTTTTAGGCAAATTATGGATCACTTTTAAGGAATGAAGTTTGCCTCCAGTATGAGGAATGACTAGGAGGAGGGAGAGGAGTTGTTTTTTTTAATATTTTTGTCCAATAATAGTAAAAATGAGCCCTCTTAAAAGCCAGAGCTCCTAACTAATATGGGAAGTTCTAGGATTTGCTCCTCCTCCTCATGAATATTTTTCAGTAATAACAAAAATACTATATATTGAGTATTTTTGTTATGTATTTATAAAAACCTATTCTCAAATTTTGTTTTGGTGAAGATTTGTCAATTTTAAACTAAAACCAGAAGCCATATTGCTGTGTATTGTGAATTATCTCTAAGAAAAATTTATCTTAGTGATAGAATTATGTGACCCTATGAGCTCATCTGTTCTGTTAATGTCTGATTCTAGTTATAAAACTTAAACTTTTCTAAAAACTGAATTATTATAGTTTGAGTGACAGTTGCAATTCTAAAATGAATACAAGATTTTATAGGTGTATAAATTATACATCACTGGAAAAATATATTATCAGAATCCATATGCGTGTGTTGAATGGCTCCAACTGTTGCTTTAATCCAGCAATGATCTGCATTTCTAAATTTCTGTCATATGCTATTTGCTCTTCTTGTGCTTCATTACTTAAAATTGCTGTTTGATCATGTTGGTTTAGGTAAGTGTCGGAATACCATGCTGACAGAGGTCAAATTCTGCCCTTATTTCCACCCCATTGAAGTAAATGGATTTGAGAGATTTGCAGATGAGAATCGAACATGGCACTGTGACAATGAATCAGTGCTTTCATACCAACCGATTCATTGGGATAGTAGGTCCCAATCCAGCAAAGCAACTAAAGACTTGCGTAACTTGCGAGTATCCCTGCTGAAGTAAATGGATCAAAAGTTTTCTTTTTAAAAGTGCTGAAGTGCTTTGCTGGTACTGCTCTGATCATCATGAATATAGAAACTTCCTATTAATAAAATAGGTGACAGACTCCAGCAAGGGAACACTGTTTGCCTGAATTACACTACAGAAAGTGCTTTGCTGTTTAAAATTGTGCTGTGTACTGAGATCATTTTGTGAGAAGAGAGTATTGTGACTTTTAGGCCCATATGTTAGAAACATTAAAAACACAAATCAGATTAGCATACCTTCAACTATAAGCGTTCCCTGAGTTCTCCAAATCACAATATACTCCAGTCAATCTCAAATAACCTCATGAGGCATAATCCCAAGTAAATAGATCTGTTTTGCTATGAAGGTTAACTAATTTGGGCTCTGTCATATGTACAAATCTGGAAACTAAGCACAAATTTTTTAGCCGACGCCGAAATGGGGAGGCATAAGGGCAAAAGTGGTCTCTGGGGCTGTGTATAAACTTGGTTGTTTTTTAATTTCCCACCATTGCTACCAAAGGACATAGTAGTAGTTACTCCTGGTGTAATTCTGTGCCAAAAAATTCAAAATTCTGTCCACAACATTTTAAAATTCTACATTATTTTGCATATCTTACTTTTCAAAATAACACAGTATTATCACACCAGTTTCAATTATTTTGGTAATTTATTTCAAAGTACCCGTCAGCACATATATCTGTAACAATACACACAACAAAAAAGTTTCAGGAAATGTTTTTTGACAAATGGATTCCTTACTAGACTTATTAATCCAAAACTGAGTAATAATTCATTTAAACTACAATACTGAACCGTATTTCCCACCCCTCTCCAAAGCAATGCAAAGCCTTGGGGAAGTCAGGGGTAACAGAGGAGCTGAGGGAGAGGGAAGTAATGGCTGGGCAGGAGCTTGGAGGGTTATTGGATATGGGTGGGAGAAGTATGGAACAGTTTGGGGGTTTTTTGCATGGGAGGGATTGTTTGGGAGTAGGGGAGCTTCCCCCAGGCAGACACTGGCTGACCCCTAGCTTCTCCCATTCAGTCAGGCACATCTGCCCCGTCCCCATCTATCCCTGCACGCCCTCTCACCTCATCCCCATGTGTCCCTTCAGTCCCATTCAGCCACCCTCTCTCATCCTATACCTACGTGGCCCTCACCCCCCACTGCCATTCAGCCTCTGCCTCAATGCTATCACCCCACTAGCTCGTGTGCCCCTTCCCCAGTCTGTCGTCCCGTGTCGTTCCCCACCCCCCCCCCACCACCACCACTAGCCCTTCTGGTCCCCAGTCTATGTGACCTCCCAGCAACCCTGTGTGCCCTGTTCTCTCCGTCCTCCCATATCTTATGCCTCCTCGCCTAGCCCCATGGGCATGGTGCTGTGAGGAAAGTAGCCTCTGCCCCCTCTCTCTCTGCAGCTGCCTGCTCAGGCCCTGAGCTGGCTGACCTCTCTTCTGGTACCACAGCAGCCCTTGCTGGGAGAAAGGTGTAATTGCAGCGTCTCCCCAGCAGAATGTATTATTCTGTGCGGGGAGGAATCTGCAGGGAACATGGATTCTTCATGTGCGCAGTGGTGCAGAATTCCCCTAGGAGTAAATAGCAGCAGTGTTAACGCAGATGTTTACTCTTGTCACAGGAGCTTGTGCTCACTAGAGCTCCCATTGTTGCTCGCACTGTTGGATTAATATCAGTTTAGCAATGGTGGAAATCCGAAGAAAAAGTCTACTGTGGACAAGGTGTAAGGAAACCAGTACTTAATTTGTGGACTGTATTGCTTTAACCTGATAACTGTTAGCTTTAAAGTGTTTAAAATTGCTCAGATTAAAAAACAAAAATGATTAGGGATTGGTTGGTTTATATTTCAGCTACAAGTGTCTGTGAAGTCAGTTTCTGTATAGCTTGTGTATAGGAAGTTTGAAGTCTCTTGTTTCATATTTTAAATAAATACAGCACAACAGAACAACAGGGGCCTTCATCTTCAGAGATACCAAGCACATCACCTGTCCAAAGATCAGTAATACACAAACCATTCACACAGTCCCGAATTCCTCCAGACCTGCCAATGCATCCAGCACCAAGACACATAACGGAAGAAGAGCTTTCAGTGTTAGAGGGCTGTTTACATCGTTGGAGGACTGAAGTAGAAAATGACACTAGAGGTACTCTGAGAAAGTAGAGACTACAGTTGCTTTTGAAAAGGGTTACTGAAAATGTTTTGCTTCTGGAGGAAGAAAATAAGTGTGTTTGACTTCAATCACTTTTCCTAATTCTTACTGAATTTACATTTGTCTTCAACAGACAGATGAAGTAAAAACATCTATTATTAACGAAAATATCAGTCTGTCTCAGATGGTAAAGCATTGACGTCTAGCCCCAAACCTTGCCTTTTCACATTGGAATTGGGCTTGTACCCTATGCAGGCTTTGCTGTGCTGTGTGATATGGAGGGGTGGGAGGGGAAGAGAAGTGATACTTGCACTGGTAGATTTTTCCATCATTGTCCTGTAGCTGTCAGTGTGACAGGCAGTTTAAAGAGTTATGCCAGCTTGTGACTGGGCCTTTTGTGGGTGCACAACCTGGGACATCTCTTGGGACTCTTTTGGGAGAGCGCAGTGAGCTTCTTTGCAAAAGCTACTTACAGTTGCAGGGCCTTTGTTTGGGAGAGTGCATGGATTGCTCCCTTGGTGTGGGGCACAAGGAAGGGCACTAACTGTTCAAACAAGGGCAGGAACAAAGTAAAGCCACTTTCTTGCCCATAGAGAGCGCCTGGTATCTTATGAGGAGCAGGCTGCATTGTCCCTGGGATTGTGGCATTTGTATTCAGTTCTGAGAAACCAGTGTCTGGCATGTGAGTGGTTAACATTAATTTTTAAATAAGATTAGAAATATTTATCCTTATTTGAGCCTTGGAAAAAGTGAAGATGTAGCATATTGTAGAAGCATATAGATAACTCATAGTGGTGGCATAGAAGGATATGACTTTTTTCTTATTCCCTTAGACTTGCAGGAAAGCATATCTAGAATACATCGGACAATTGAATTGATGTACTCTGACAAATCAATGGTCCAGGTAAGTAAAATGTCCACATGAGATCATAAGAAAAAATAGATCATTTTAATCTTTTTAATGAAAGATGTTTCTTTAAGTCAGTTTTTAAAAAAAAAAAAAAAAAGCAGTGTATAATGTGTTGAGGTCCTTAATCAGAAGATCAGAGAGTTTTGTAGACCCTAAATACACACCACTAAGTCAAAGAATAATTCTGTAATACCTATTTTACAGGGAAGTCAGGTATTAGAAATGAAGTGACTTAACCAATGTTGTGATACAAATGTGTGGCAAAACCCAGAATACCTGATTCTATGCAGCTGTGTTGACTGTAATTTTAGCATTGCATAATAGAAGCTATTTAGGCTGTTGAGTGAGGTACTTCCAATTAAGATAAGAGACCATTTTAAAAAGAGGAAAAAATATTTGAATAAAAATACAGGAAACCTATTTCCTATATGTTTATATTTCATCTTCATTTCTTATTCATTTTACTTTGAAAGTTCTACAATATGACTCAGAATTTCACCTCTATTTAACACTTGATTAAACACCCCTTAACTACAGGTATTTGGAACTACCTATATAAATCCATATTAAGCAAGAGTTATTTTAATTCTATCCTGATTAAGCATCAGTCAGTCTTTTTACTATCATGCTAAACCATTTTCTTGGGGGACAAAGCTTGTTAAGTGATATATTTTGTACTGTGATCAGCAATGTTAAGCCATCATAATATATAGTAGCGGCTCCTTCAGTAGTCTTGTATCCAATTAATCCTCTTTCCATGTGTGTGTTTTTGGGGTTTTTTTATGTGTGGTTTTTAACTATTAACATTGGTACCCATTTGTGGGTATGGCAAATTACAGACATAAGACCATGCTTCCAGGCTCCAAAGAGCTTACAGGCAAAATTCAAGGTAAATGTACCAAAGTTAGGAAAGGAAAAGGAGGGATGAGGTCTACAACTGAAGAATTATCTGTCCATCATTTCTTTTGTCGCAACAAGGAAGAGAGGAAAATTTATTTGATCCAGTTTACGAGAAGGGCCTATAGGTGACAGGGGAGTGCTTCATGAGCATCCTTCTGCTAGTCTTATGGAAGCCCTCTTGTGGTGTTTGGTGGAGGGCAGCCACCAAGGTGCAGAAGGGTTTGTGACAAAGTTCCTCCTCTGCCTTGGTGGGTCCTGCGCTTTTTGGCAGATTTGCTCACCTCAGAGGTTCACAGCAGCTCTCAGTTTGGCTGCTCTGCTAGAGGCTCAAACCTGCTGTTCATTAAGCTAACCTCATCCCTGGCCAGCATGGGGGAAACGGAGAACAATCTCCTCAGTCTCTGTTGTCCCACCTAGTGGGTCAGGGACAGTCCGGATCCAGATTAGACCTTCCCTTCTGGTGTTGCTCACAGACGAGGTCAACTCCTCCTGTGTCCAATCAGGAGTTGGGAGGATGGGGGGAAGCCGGGCCTGCCCTCTACACCGGGTTCCAGCCCAGGGCCCTGTGGATAGCAGCTGTCTACAATGTCTCCTGTATCAGCTGCATGACAGCTACAACTCCCTGGGCTGTTTTCCCCCTGGCTTCCCCCTAGCACCGTCTTTATTCTCACCACAGGATCTTCCTCGTGAAGCCTGATCACGTTTGTACTCCTCAGTCCTCCAGCAGCACGCCTCCTCAGTCGCTGCCCCTTGCATGCCCTCCACTAACTGATGGGAGGTCCCTTTTAAACCAGTCCTGATTAGTCTGCTTGCTATAATGCATTCTAGTATGTTCTTAATTGGCTCCAAATGTCTTAAGTAGCTTGCCTTAATTGGTTCTAGCAGGTTCCTGATTGCTCTAATGCAGCCCCTGCTCTGGTCAGTCAGGGAACAGCAACCTGCTTCTCCAGTGGCCAGTAGATTGGCCCTTGACTCTTCTCCTACAGCCCTCTGGCCTGGAGGGAGGCAGGAGGCTGCTTCTTCAGCTGCTGCTAGGCCTTGGGCTCTCACTGCTGCTGCTCCAGCTACTCCCCTAGCTGGCCAGACAACCCTCCACTTCTCTGCTACCAGGCTGCTGAACCGCACACACACACACCCCGCTCCCAGTTGTTGCTGCTCCTGCTGCAGCCCTTGCGAGGGGCCTGCTGGCCCACTCCCCAGAGGAGGGGAGTGAGGGGCCCCAACTGTTGCTACTGCTGCTGTGGACACCACCACCACCTGCGAGGGGTCCTTCCTGCCTGGCCACCAGACTCACTGCTGGAGCCTTGAGGAGGAAGAAGAGGACCATCTGCTGCTGGGGGAGCACGCAGAGACTCTGCAGACCACTGTGGAGGGGGTCTTCAAGGACTGAGTAATTTTCAAACTCTGCTCTTGTGGTGGGGGTCTTGACTGTGTTTGTGGGATCACGCGGGGGCGTGGCGTAGAGCCTGCCCCCTTGTCCATCTATGTCTCCCCCCCGCCCTCACCACCATCGCTGTCCCCTCCACCACCCCCACTGGCTGCTTACCATCTGCCTCAGCTCCTGCCTCTAGGACTCAGCTGCTTACCTGGCTTGCTGTGCCCTTTTGCCACCATTTGGGCCTGAAGCAGCAGCCAGCATAAACAGACTTTCTTTTGCAAGCACAAGGGGGCGCACGTGCCTCCGCCTCTCCCCTCCCACCACCACCCTGGACTGACATCCTACCCACCCCCGCAGCTGTCTCTCCCTCTCACCTCACAGCCCTTTGCCCCAGCCCCTCAGCTTGTTTGTTTGCCTTTTCCCTCTGCAGTTTTGATTGTTTGTTTGCCCCGCCCCAGCCGCTAAAGCTAGCCCCTTAGTTTCCCTGTCCTACCCCCAGCCTGGTTGCTCCCTGCCCTGCACCGTGGTTCCTCTGCCCTGACTGGCCCTTTGCTCTGTGCACCCATGCCCCCTCCCGTGCACTTGTGCCCCTCCCCTGTTTCAGTTTGAACCCCTGTCTCACTGCACTCCTCCCAGTGCTATTATAGCCCCCCATCCCCTAGTGCAGCTAGAGGAGCCCGAATCCCATCCTGATGTCAGCCTGCTGCCACTCAGCTCGCTGCCGGTCTGGGGTTCCGTCCGCCGGCTCCTGCCAGCCAGGGTCCCGGCTGCCAGCCCCGCTCACCCCACTGCTGGTCTGGGATCCCGGCCCTACCCATGTAGAGTGGGTACCTACCTTCTCCCTGGTTCTAGCCCATTCTCTTCCTCTTTCTCTCTGCACTGAGCTGTGGGTGGGAGTGCGCTGAGCACAGGGCTGGGGGTGAAGGAGCAGGCTGGGGGTTGGGGTTTAGGGTCTGGCCAGGAGCTAGAATGAGGGAGGGGGCTCAGGGTTGGGGCAGGAGGTTTGGGTGTGGAGTGCTTACCTGGGCAGCTCCCATTTGGTGCGAGGGGTGCAGGAGCTCCCGTTTGGTGCGAGGGGTGGGGGTGAGAATGTGGGGGGTGCAAGAGTCAGGGCATAGGGAGGCTGGGTATGTGTGGGGGGTGCAGGAGTCAGGGCATGGGGTGTGGGGGGGTGCTTGAGTAAAGGCTGGGGTCGTGGGGGGTGCAGGGAGCAGGGCAGGAGACTGGGGGGGTGAGGGGTGCCGGGATCAGGGCAGAGGGCTGGGGGGGAGTGTGTATGTGAGGACGGTGCAGGAGTCAGGGCAGAGGGCTGGGGGCATGTGAGGGGGGGTGCTGGAGTCTGGGTATGGGGTGTGGGGGGTGCTGGAGTCAAGGCTGGGGTTGTGGGGGGGTGCAGGGATCAGGGCAGAGGGTTGGGGCTGTATGGGAGGTGCAGAGGTCAGGGCAGAGGGTTGGGTGTGTGTGAGGGGGTGCAGGAGTCAAGGTAGAGGGCTGGGTGTGTGTGAGGGGGTGCAGGAGTCTGCATGGGGGGCTGGGTGTGTGTGAGGGGGTGCAGGAGTCGGCATGGGGGGCTGGGTGTGTGTGAGGGGGTGCAGGGGTCAGGGCAGAGGGCTAGGGGTGTGGGTGTGGGCTAGGGTTGTGGGGGTGCTCCCAGCCCCCTGCCCAGAGCAGCTTATGGCAGGGGGTTGGAGGGGATATGCCCTGATTCCACCCCTCCTCCCCGGGGCAGCGAGTGCGCTGCAGCTCTGCTTTTCCCCCTCCCTTGCAAGGGCCATCAGCTGATCAGCTGCAGGGAGAGAGAGGAGGAGGGGCAGGCACCCAGCATGGTGGGGAAAGGGGGGACCTTGCCTGCCCTGCAGCAGCCGGCAGGACCAAGCTTCTTCACCCTACATGTGCGTTGGGGTGGGGGGCGGAGAAGAGCGGGCCGGGGCTGGCAGGATTTTTAATGGCATGCTGGGGTCCCGGCCTGGGTTCAGCAGTGGGCTGAGCGGGGGCCGGCAGCTGGGACCCGGCAGGCAGCAGCGTGCCATTAAAAATCGGTTTGTGTGCAGTCTTTGGCATGCGTGCCATAGGTCGCCGACCCCTGCTTTAAGGGAACTGTGTTATTGAGTAACCAGTGAGGTATAATAGAAGTTAATTTGGGCTGGCTTGGTAAATCTAAATATTGGAATATCCACCAGCTTTGGGGATTGCCCCATTCTTTGCAGTTCACCCTAACTGAGTGACCCCTGGGCCTCCAGTCACAACATTGTTATGTATAAAGGGAGTCACGTAAGAGAGCTTGGGCAGGGCAATAGTGCAAGAGCTTCTGTTTTCAAGAAGCCGTGCTGAGTAGAAGAATACCCGCTTGACAGAGGCAGCTTGCTGGTATAATGCTTCTAAAAATGTGAGGAGGAAAAAAATAAAGGCCCCCTATTAACAGGGGGGCCTAATTTAAGCATTCTTCTAATTTTAAAAAATATGGAGTGGTATTCATATTAGCAAGATGCCCTATTGATGGGAGAAAGCAAACCATCATAGACATAAAATGTGAGTCAGCCCGTATGTGGAATGTGACATGGGAAGAAAACCAGTTCCTTATAGTGCATTATACTGAATGTATCATTAATTTAATATCTTCTTAGGTATTAGCTAATAGCTAATTAGAGTTAGGGAAGTGCTAGATAAATAACTTAACAGAGCCTAGGGAAATTCAAGGATGTGTATCTGAGATAGACACATTAAAAAATGTGTTCCTCAAGTGAGTTTTCCTAATATACCGTATAGTTTTGAGAGGGTACCCTAGAACGGACACACCACTACTTAAGTAATTTTTGCTTTCTCCTCCACACTGGTACTTATGGAATTGCTGATTGATGTCTTCCCTGTTTGTTTACTTTAGGAAAACATAGCAAATCAACTGTGTTCCTTCCAATAAGAGGTATTCAATCAACTTACATTTTTCCTAGAGGTACATTAAAGCTTTAGTACAGTGTTTGTAATAAATATCGGCAGCTCAGTGCTGATATTCAGACTTTCCAGCAGACCTACCTAGATAGTGTCCCTTAAAGTTCCTCCTCACAGGCAGGATTTGTTAAGGTCTACGATATAACAAAGAGGATACATGCTGCAGGTCATCTAGCAGTAACATTTGGTAATTTGAAGGCTCACTGCTAAGTGCAACTATTAATTTTTTGGGACTGTAAGTTAGTTAGCAGTAAAGGCACCTAAGCTTTCTAAGAAGGTCTTCAGATGTCCAACCGCAATTCCAAATAATCTGTGGTTTGTTGACTTCTGTGTGACATGAAGAAACACCTGCCTGGTCATTCACTTCTAGATGGCTACAATTTATTAGCCAACAAGCATTACATTGGAGCAAGGAGGATAATTTGGTGAAAAAGAGTAAAAAGGTTCTTATAGTCAAGACCCAGCCAATATATTGGGGCTCAGGTGTCATTTTATTTCCTTGAAAATATGTAATTCCATATCCAAGGAAGATGAAGATGCCACATTGATTTGTTGGTACCTGATGTGCCACTACACCCATTGCTTAATCTAAAGCAGCGGTGTGTGCATCAAAGGTTTAAAATAACTTGAGGTTCTGGAGGCTGCACAGATACCCAACCAGCTTAGTATCATATTCTGGGAGTAGGGGTTGCCCCACAACACTGCTGTTCTTCGGAGCTGTCCTGACACAGTGAGGAGGAGGCTGATCTTTATAGTTGATTCAGCTGCCAACTTTTGAGTCTGGGCTATGGGAGTATAAAGGCATTTTGTTTTTCTTTTGTAGACTGCTTATGTGAGGGTACTTTTATAATAATCTTTTATTATTAATAGTGAGTTTCCAGTTTCTACAATCATTCCTTTTTAGGTCATAGTTCGAGGTTTGAGAGATTTCTGGATTCCATAAAACCAATTTCCTTGGAAGGATGGAACTGTGGTATTTGTTTTCTGTTTTGATAACCAGTGAACGTTGTAATATATATTCTGACTATATAAAAAACAAGACTTCTGAAACATTACATTAAAGCTAAAAATCGTATGGGGAAACTGCAGTGGTCTATAAAGCCCTAGCAAAATTATCTTGTGACATTTATAGCTTAAATTCCTTTCTTGCCTTACCACCTTGACCAGGAAGGCCAAATAAATGGATTTATCAAAAGTTAATTGACATTTCTTCAAACTATATGAATACATGCCTTGTGAAACTAGAAATCTAAGTTTGTAATGGTCCTTTATTCCTATGGGAGTTCATTCCTCAGTGTTGGACTGGCCCCTGAGAAAGTTGCTGCACAGGTGAATTTTATCTTTACTGTAGAAAGCTGCCTTGTCTAAGTGGAGTTGTCAGTCTTGCTCTTCATCCTGGTTCTTTAGGTGATCTTTTAGATATCGTTGTCCCAGGCCATTGAGTGTCTTGAAGGTAGGGACTAAGACCTTGGACATTTGGCATAATATTCTTTATGGGATGGCCGTGTAGAGAGTGGAAGAGAGGTTTCATGGGCTTATGGTAGTCATGTTGCCGAGCAGACATATTGCAATATTCTGTGCTTGACAGTTTCGTAAAGGGTGATGTCTACATTGCTCAGATGGGTTACGTTGCTGTAGTCCAGATAGGAGATGCATAACTGAGGCCAGGTTATTGGGCTCCAGATTGGGATTAAGTTTTCTAGACAGGCAGAGATAGTAGAAAGCATTACTTGTAGACACTGCTACATGAGAGTTTACTGTCAGTGAGAGTGCTCCTGGATCTCTTAAACTAGAATCTGAATTGAATTGACCGTGTGTGCATGTGCGTACGCATCTTCAACCACAGGAGACTGCAACATGGATGCAAACTTCAAAATGCTTTCCTCTTTCCACCACCATAATCTCTGTCTTGCTTGGGTTCGACCTCAATTGTCTGTTGTTCACCCATTAGCTGATCTTGTCCAAGGCCTGGACTATTGTGGTGCTAATAGTGTGGTAATGTGGGATTCAGGAAAGGTAGAGCTGTGTATCTGAATTTTCTGGTACTTGAGTCTG
This sequence comes from Eretmochelys imbricata, assembly GCF_965152235.1. NCBI lineage: Eukaryota > Metazoa > Chordata > Testudines > Cheloniidae > Eretmochelys > Eretmochelys imbricata. The sequence goes on along the minus strand of NC_135572.1, from coordinate 177,045,608 downwards.
TCGTCTTATCAGTTCACTTAATGGCTGCATATATATGTTGAATGGGATAGTAGAGAGAAGATTTCTCAAATTGGGCACCCAAAATCTCTAGTCATATCTGAAAATGTCGGTCATTCATGCTTTTTCAATTATCAGGATTACTCCATTCCATTCTCCTTCATTATTTCTTCCACTACGTCAGTGTTTTTATGCTGCCTTGTTAGCTCAGTTTGATGCAGGGAGGAAACAAGAGGGTGATAGGGGGGTGGGTACACAATTTTGAAAGTTTCCCTTCCTGGGGATGCCTCTCTTGTTACACACATTGGTAGTTACCACATGAAAGTTTAATGCTAATTACATACTTTGTGTGTTGCTGTGTACCATTAATCGCTTCTTGATATAATGGTTTATTGTGAGATACAGCTACTGGTACAGAATTCAGTTGTTAGCACTATACATCTCTCTCTTCATGGAAGGCTGCAATTAACATTCCTTGATCAGACTAAACAGTTCTGGCAGCTAGTTTGGCAGCAATAAAGAGGGATTGAAGTTAACCCAATTAGCACAATTTTATTTAAAACTCAATTAAAACCTCAGTCCCAATGGGTTGTACTGTGCTATGCTTGTGGTGGGGAATGTCATCAGAAAGGCGTACAGAGGCTCCCCCCCTTCCCCCCAGCCCCATTAGTCTTTCTAATTAATCTGCATACTCATATTCCTTTTTAAAAAATGCTACCAAACCAGTTTGGTAACTCAGCTGTATTTGAACAATGTTACCCACCGAGGACACTCATTTCACAGGACTGCCAAGATTCTTTCAGCTGGGGTTGCCAGCACTAAGGAGCTTTACAGAGGGCAATGTTCATGTCTCAGGGACAGATGCAACCTTTGCTCCTTTTCCACTTTTCCTGCTGGCTAGTTGTGAAGCAGCCTTACAGTTTCAGGGAGTTTGCATAGCCTCGTAGCTCAAAGAAACTGATATACAGTAGAACTTTGGGAATGGAGGTTATTTGTAACTCTGAAATGTTCATAACTGAACAGAAACATTACGGTTGTTCTTTCAAAAGTTTACAACTGAATGATGATTTAATACAGCTTTGAAACTTTACTCTGAAGAAGAAAAATGCTACTTTTAACCATCTTAATTTAAATGAAACAAGCACAGAAAGTTTCCTTACCTTCTCAAATCTGCTTTTAATCTTGTCAAATCTTTCCCTTTATTTTTTTTTAGTAGTTTACGTTTAACACAGTAGTGTACTGTATTTGTGTTGGGGTTGTTTTGTTTTTGTTTTTTTGTCTCTTCTGCTGTCTGTGTACTTCCAGTTCCAAATGAGGTGCGTGGTTGACTGGTCAGTTCGTAACTCTGCTGTTCATAACTCTGAGGTCTACTGTTTTGAGAATGGTAGGCCGGAATATTAGGGGCAAGTAAAAACCCTGTAATTACTTCAGGGAACATTCCAATATCCCTAATCATTGTCATAAGTGATCTTATTTTTTTATCATGACGATAACACAAATATTAAACTTAAAGTCTACTGCTGCAGTAGTATAGCTTTCAAGATGTGTGCAACAAGAATCCAGCAGACATTCTCCTACACAGATCTTCACTCTAGGCTTTAGTTCTTTATAGTAATAAACCTGAAAGATAGCTTAAATTTTTAATATCAGCCTGGCTTATTAGCACTCAAGATTGCTGTATGAATAGCATTGGGATCTCTTCCTCTTCATTTTGTTTTTCTTATATTGCTTGCCTTAGATTAAAAAGCCACTCATTAACATTTTCAGTCCTTCTAAAAATCTCTTTTGTATTAAGGATAATAGTAATATTTAATGCTATTTTTATAGAATTGATATTTTTTTCCCTTGAACTTTTTTAAAGAAAAACACCTTTACCATTTTTAAAGGTCTTTTAAGGTAGAGTGGATCATTCTTCCTTCTCTACTCTTATAGTCTGTAACACTTCTCATCTCTACTGCAAAAAGTCTTCAAATTCTGTCATAGGTGTTGCCAGAAGATGGTCACTAGCTAGCATCCTATGTCCCTAATGTGTTTAGAGTCTTATTGCTAACTTATTTGATCCTTGTATTCTACTGATCTAGAAAACCAAGGCAGATTTCTTGGAGAACCCCTCTTGGCCTTACTCACAGGTTTTTTGGTTATTTACAGCCACTGAAGGCAAGGTAGACTGTGTAGTCCAATAAGGCATCACTGGGAACAGAGGTTAATGTGTGTTGGTGACTGGTAAAAACTTAGACTTGTCTCCACATCTGCTGCAAATCTTTGTATCAATACTTTCATTGATTAGGAGCTAAAGTTCATGCTCTTAGACACTGAGGAAAGTGCAAGGATGTATACTTGTTGGCATGGTCTGGCCTAGACATTGATATGAAGTCCCTCTTCTGTTATCTCAAAATGAGGGGAGGACCCTCCACCTGGCCATGCTTCTCTCTATCTAGCAGTTTCTTCACTGACTGAACATAATAAGAATGCAGCTGTTTTCTTGTATGCTCCTAATTATTATAGGTCTGTTGGTACTCTCAAGATGTACTCTTTTTTAAAATGTAAGTGTTCAACTTTATGATGTACACGGAAATGAAGTGACTGAATTATCACTGATTTTATTAAACCACCAATATATTACTGTTAATTTACATGGCCCTTTGCAAACTTAGGTATAATGCATTCCTTGTCCCAAAGAGTTAACAAGTCCAAGTAAAGCAAGACAGACACACTGGAGGGAAAGACATGAGATAATAGTTAATGATATGCAGAATGTAGGAATGATAAGAAGGGAGGAGGGATTGCTTGAAGAGTTGGACGCTAAATGAGGGGGGAGAGGGTGAGCACCTGGCATACAATAACAGGAAGTCAGTTCTGTGCATCGAAGGCTGGAGCAGAAGAGTAAGATCACAGGGTTGGGATGAATCCAGGAAGCGAAAGCATGTGGAGGGTGGGGTGGGAAAATAAAAACAGATGTGCAGACTGCCAAGATGATGACTTTCCTTTTTTCTTTTCTTTACTGTTTTGTGTTAATTGGGAGATGGTAGAATCCAGTGAAAACTTTAAGTGATTTTATGTATTTTGCCAGATGTTTTAGTATAGGTTGACTGTATATTTTACCTGGCTGTTTTTTCTTCTAATTTTATTGTTTTGTTCTGTTATAAGACGCTTAGATGCCTATCAACAAATGGCTTATTAATGTATTAAATAGGGTATCTTCTCTGTGTCAACCATTTGAGTACTAAAATTGGCCATCTTTGACAGGCAGATGGCCTCTGTTCTCTTAATTATTTACTCAGATGACAATAACTGGTGCATTGAGTGCACCAATTATTATATAAGGAAACCATTCATTTATGTAGTTTGTTAGTGATGCAGTCAACATGATCAGACAATTAGAACCTAAACTCAGTATATTGTTTGACTTATTATTTGTCTCTGCTGCAGCATGCTTGTATTTATGCTTTGGAAAGACTTGGTTAAACCGGGAAACATGTGACTCAGCTGCTAGATGGGTTTTTTTTTAACGTTAAGCTTTTTAACAGTATGTAGTCTAGAGTTTGAAGTTTGCTACTTTCAGATTTGAGAAAAGGAAGGTTGAATTCATAGTTTGTGGCTGATTGCTTGAAGTTCCAGACATGGTACTTGAACTTGGCAGTGGTAGAAGAATCGTGATGTTTGCATGATGAGTTGTAGTCACTCTGGGATGGAGCTGATCTAAACGGTCTGTGTGTCTGTACTGTACACTGGAGAATGAAAAAGAACATGCTCTGAGGAAGACATCTATTGTCTTTAGTCGATTGCTTTTGAAAAGTTTGTAGTGACTATCTGAGTGGTGCTTGACCCAGGTAAATTGTCAGTTAGGAAAATAAAGCTGTAGTCTCCTTATAACCCATGTTACTTTGTCTGATTTTTTCAAGTGTCCAGATCAGTATTCCGAGCACAGCTCGCTACTCTCCCACATCTGGAATCCATATAGAGGCCATCACTTGCAGAGGAGGTGGTTACTTACTGTAACTGGAGGTTCTTCTAGATGTGTGGTCCCTATTTAGATTCCAGTACCTGCCCTCCATCCCCTTACTGGTAAGTGGGACTGGCATTAATACACAAGACTTGGATGCACCACACAGCCAACGCGTGATGTACAACCGATGCTACTATGAACAGTTCTGGCACCAGTGCTTGGCACGCATGCACACGCACATCTGGAATCCAAATAGGGATCCCACATCTTGAAGAATCTCCAGTTATAGTAAGTAACCTCCTCCTACTGTAATGGCAACAACATTTAAATTATGCTTTCTTTCTGTTAGGTTCCTTATCGGTTACATGCTGTACTCGTTCACGAAGGCCAAGCTAACGCAGGACACTACTGGGCATACATTTATGACCACCACCAGAGGAGATGGATGAAATATAATGACATTTCTGTGACAAAGTCAACTTGGGAGGAGTTGGAACGTGACTCTTTTGGTGGTTACAGGAATGCCAGTGCATACTGTTTAATGTATATCAATGATAAGGAACAGTTCTTGATACAAGGTAATGTCTGGGGCATATTTTCAGCATGAAATACAGTATGTGGAAGTTGTGCTCAAGGTGTTGACTTCCTGAGTGATTCTGTTGCTTTATTGAATATCTGAACTATGGCTAATTAAATTTCAAGTTTTTAAATTCTGCTATAATTATAACTTGTATATAATACTTTATTTACATGTGAAGTAATAGTCATATGATTATTTTAATTCCTATTGTTGACTAAAATGTTACATATGCATTTTTGTTGAATACAAAGAAAACTAAGCAACCTCCCCCAAAAAAATCCCCATGTTCCTGTGGAGTTCAGTACAAATGCAACAATGATATCCTGCTTTTATACGATTTTACAAGTGAACATTGCTTAATTGTAGATCAGCTAAAGAATATTGTAGGTGTTTAGATAAAGCGCTGTCCAAGTTATAGCCCTAAAGATGGGGTTGCTATGTGGAGTGATGTCAGAATCTTTAGTGTTTAAAGAAATGAGTAGAAAGTGAATTGTTTAATTCTGCTCATAGGTATCAATGTTTATAGTTTTCTAGAGGGCAAAAAATACTGCCCATCTTTTGAGTAGTAAGTATCATAAGGTCACAGTACGAAGTGCTTCCACATTATTAAAATAGCAAAATAAAATGTTTACCAAATGAAGACGTCATGGTAAGGGCATACGTTTATCACAACACAAGAGAGTAAAACCAAAAAAGTTAAACGTTAAAAGCTGTAGAATAGGTCACTTTTACATGTTCTCAGGAATATTTTTCTTGCCTTCAGCCACTTAATATACTTTTTTATGGAGTGTAAAAACAAAAACAAAAAAAAAAAACTGAGACTTGTAGCAAATTATCAAAATGAGCACTTCATAGCTAACTTACATTTTGAGTTCTTCCTTGTGAAAATCAAAACAAAGGAACACAGCAGGAACCTGTTTATTCGACCCTGCCTTAACCGGCTCTCTGCATTTACTGAACAACCAGGACTCCAGGGCCAGAAACAACCGTTAGATGGCACTGCAGCATTGCATTTTCCAGTTAATCTGTAGTTTTGATTATCTCATCTGGCCCCAGTTGGCCAGTCCCAATTAGACCGGCTAAAACTTATGTAGTTTGAAATTTCTCTCTTCAGATAACACTTCTTGGGAACACATCCCTTGTTGCATTAAATCATGTCCAACCAGAAAGCAATGACTAGGGAGTATATGCATATACTTCCACAGGAATACAAATGTTCACTGCAAAGGTACATGACAGAAAGCAGTCCCACTGCTCGCCGTTCTTGTCTGGTCACGATAGACAAGTGTATATTATGAATAAATTGTGGTGATGGACCATGTGTTCCTCAATCCTATTTTTTATAACTAGTTTGTAGTTTAAATCGTAGTTCAAAAATGTTGTAGAAGAAAATATATATTCTCCTCCGCTGTCCCCTCTTGTAGCCACAGATGGTGTAGACTGACTGTTCAGTGGAGATTGGCTGTTCATCTGACAGGAAAGACAGGAGAGTTTCTTATGCCTATAGTGCTATGGCACTTGGGGCCTTCACTGTTCTCTCCACACCCAGACATGAGCGAATTGGTCCCAGAAATCAAAGGACTACTTGTTACAGGTTACATGGATCTTCAAAACCTCACTGTGTAGAATGAGAATACCATGAAGAACTTGGATTTTTGGTTACAACTTAGTGACAAGTTTCTAAGCCTTAAAAATGTAAAGCAATATAAATCTATCTTCATAAGGTAAAAAGTTAGAAATTTCACTTATTTTTAAATGAGAACTAAGATTAGCCTCAACATTTCTAGATCCCCAGATTCATAAGGGGCCTCTCGCCACAGTCTTCATTGGCTCCAACTTGTGGCTCTGCCAGTCTAAAAGTTCTAACTCTAACTAAGACCAAGTGGAATGGAAAGCAATTGGTCCCTTACGTAATTTTGCTGTGAACGTTTTGATTCATAGGCTGCACACAGCCCCAGAGGTTTGGCTTTCTAGGTGGTAATGAGCTTATGGTGCCTAAGTGCAAGACTTAAATTGCAGAAGCAATATGCTTCATGAACTCCACCTCCAGGTGAGTAAGCTTCCTGCATATGACAAATGATAAACTGAGAAGCATGCATAAATGTGAGACAACTTGTCTAATTTTGCTGGTATATTGTGTGCTTTCAAGAATGCTCATTCTGAACGCCTTTCATCCACGTGTATCCCTGTCGCCTTTCATTATTCTGTGAAACATATAAACTATGTGGTTTTACAGAAGAATTTAATAAGGAAACGGGTCAGATGCTGCTTGGAATGGATACGTTGCCTCCTGATTTAAAGGACTATGTCAAGGAAGACAATAAGCGGTTTGAAAAGGAACTAGAAGAATGGGATGCAGAACTTGCTCAGAAAGTACAACAGGAAAAGTTGTTAGCATCTCAGACACCCAGGATGCCAGCACCCTCCTCTGCTCCAGGTTGGTCTGCATACGTTTTTTATGTTGGGGGGGGACAAAAATAAAGCTTTGCATGCGCTAGTGCCAGCTGTAAACTGTCCTATCTTTGAAGATACTGAACTGTTTTTCTTCACATCTGAATTGTTTTCAGCAGAAGTTCTATAAAGTAACCACATCTGAAGTTTGGTTGGTTTTTAAATGGGCATTGGTTTCTGTTGGGGGTTTTCTTTTCTCATTAAAATAAAAAAAAAAAAAATATTTAAAAAAAAAAAAGCATCCTGGATGGTCTTACCAATGTTGAGTACTTTCTGCCCTTGTGAAGTTCCAGTACCACCTCAGCTGAAGGCATTCTTCAAAACTGAAAATGTGCCCTGATTTTTCAAAAGGGCGGAGTAGTTAGCCGCTTCTGTTGGCCTTTTATTTTAAGAAATTGGTATTTCCAGAGTAGTTTCCCTTGCTCCTTACTCTAAATTTTCCTGGTACTCAGATACTCTAGATTTACAGTAATGCAAGAGCAGAAGTTATCCGTAAGGAGAGGGAGCAATTGTGTGGTATATGGGATATTTATTGTAGTAATGGAATTAAATTAAGAAATAGGAAACCTTAGGCTGATTACCAGGAAAATACTGAGAATGTTAGGGATGGTGTGGTGGACTCCAAAGAATAGTGATGGAAACTCCACTGCTTGGGACTTACCTGACCTGAACAGACAATTGGTGAACTACTTTTTCAGACGGTCCCCCACTGACATAGAGAAAGAGACTAGGTAAGGTTAATAGGCTATGTCCATTTCTAGCTTTGATGGTTCTACAGTGTAATACTTAAGATGACTAGATGCGGTTGGATAGCGGGAGACTGTCATTCATACATTCTTGTCACTCTTGGATCATTAAAGATGGTATGCTCATTTAGTAGTGACAGACACACACACATCATAGTTTGGCCAAATGGATCCAGAAAATTGGTGTACTGATAATGTTAAACTGCATTTTTTTTATTCCAAAGAGTGATTTCATCTTCTAAATGTCTTGTTTTTCAGTTACTTGGAACAACCTAGTTTTTGTTCTCTGTATTAGTGATACAAAACATTTAATGAATTTCTCTTGAAATTTACGAGCAGGTGTTTATCCTGTTTTTGTTTTACTAACTGAAAGCAATAAGCAAGTCTGTTTCATTTTCCTTAGTGAAGATTCTACGTTTAAATGGAAAGGAATTTGTTTTGTCTTAGTTGTTTGAAAAGTAAAATGTATTGATTGTAATGTATGTTTATTTTGCAATGTAAACCTTTTAGATTTAAACTGTTAGCTATTTTAGGCCACAGTCCCACAAGGAGATTCAGGAAGAACCTTACACTCATGCACAGCCCGAGGCTCAACATGGGTACTGTGTTCTGCTTGAGCAGGGCTTACAGGCAATTCAAATATGTTAAATATGATTTTAAACTTTTTTTAATCCTAAAACAGTTCACTAAGCTCTTCCAGTGTTTTCTTAAACTAGAAAAGATGGGACTAATTTTGAACATGGATCTAAAGCAGATTTGTGTGAATTATTTGTCATAACTTGCATTTTTGTGCAAATTTCTTTAGCACTTACTTGTTAATCCAAATAATATGGATAGACTTAGCTATGTTAAGAAATGGAATTGCTTATCTTACATTTTTTGTCACTAAGTTCAAGCAGGAGAACCAGAATATTTAGAGCAGCCATCAAGAACTGATCTCTCAAAGCATTTGAAAGAAGATTCTGTACGAGCAATCACTAAAGCATTAGCTGAACAGGAAGATGGAAGTCCTGAAACTGTCATGCAAACGGTGAGGATATTTTCAAGATTTTAATACCCCTTCTTTTGTTATCTTGCAAGTGGCAGGTATTATAATATCTGATAAAAGAGAAAATTGTTCCCTCGAAGAGAGCATTAACCTTTTCTTAACCTTTATACGCTATTCAGAAGAAATGGAGTATACCTAAAGGCTGATGATAGGGTAAAACTAGTGACATACATACATTGTATGTAGTTATCATACTTCTTTATGGAGTACAGTATGTTGTTTCTTAAATAATGGTCACGCGTCTGTGTCCACCTACAATTAATAATTTTCTTGTTATGGGAGTATATTAAGTAGTATTCCTCCCAGAACACTAAAAGATATTAAGGGTTTTTTTAAAATTTGAGTCGTCAGTATCCCTGAAAGGTTTCATCAGTTGATGTAGCTTTTAAGGTTAAGCATTGTATTTATGGAGGATATATGTAGAGGTAGTTGAATACTTGAGGGGAGGCATGAATATCCTGCTTCAATTCTGTTTGAGCTAGGATCCTATTCTAGGAGTTAGTATTTGAATTCACATGTCTTCGAATCAGGTCTTCATGATTCATCACATGTATATATTTAACTTAGAATACATATGTTACGCCAGCCAGAATATTGGGTAATTACTTTTTATGTGAATCCTCCAAAGACTTCCAGTACTTCACTTCAGATAGTCTTCAAGTAATTTTGAGTACTGAATAGAAGTGCAAATAGTAAGGCTGCTTCACGAATTATGAAGCTAAAATTCAATGAATTATACGTTCAGCAAATATTCTTTGACCAACTGTAGGTATAAGTATTTGATCAAATATGTTTGCATAAATAGAAATACATTTTGAAAGCACAAGCAACTTTATTAGAATAATTATTTTTTTAAATCAAAATAATGTAATGTGTCAGTTTATTATTTATTTCCCCAGTTTGGCTTGCTAAGTCATCGTGGAGCAGTGTATGAACAACAAAAATAAATAAAACAAAACTGTGGCCTGAGTCCTAATTGTCCAGAGCTAAACAAGCCCACCTAGTCCCAGGAACTAACAGGCAAGCATATATACCAGTAAATGCTCATATTTCACATCAAGAATTAGGATACTTCTGTGGATCGAGTACACTTGGAAATGGAATCCTGGATTGGTGCTTAATCAAAGCAGAAGTGTGTTTCTCCTGTCTCTCAACCATTGTGATGTCAAGAGAGCAGAGACACTGCTGAGTTGTGGTTAAAATCAATGGGAAACTAATCTAACTCTTGACACCTAGAAATACTGGTGACAGTATGTCTTGTTTAATGTTTAACTGGCCGCCTGTGTTCTCAGAGAAAATAATCTGTCATGATTAACAGAGCCTAAATCAGAAAAATCAATGCCAACATAGCAAAACAGACTGGGAAAATTATATGTTGTGCCTTGTACCTATTTGTGTTACCCCAAAATGAGGATGTGAAAGTCCTCAACGATGTCCTCCCTACCCTTGTCTTCTACCTTGGGGTCTGCTGGCTTCCCTCCAGGTACGCCAGGATAGATGCATACTAGCTTGGTTGCAGGGAACAAAATACATCAGTTTAGGCCTGTCACATGGAATGAACAGTCCCAGTGAGTTACAAGATTGTGGTTGAGGGGAGGAATTAACTGTAGGAGAGGCAGAAATTTTATTGTATGTTTGAGAAACCTAGATGTCTCCATGTTAAGTCGGTAACAAAGTTTTTCTTCAAGTAGTGTCTCTGTAGCTGCTCCATTTCAGGCACTCCTGCACCTTTGATCAGAGGTTTTTGGTTCCAGTGCCCATTCGGCCTTTATGCTCTCTATACATACTCGTGTCCCGTACCAAAGTTATATAGGGCTGCACAGACGAACTGCCCTCAGTTCCTACTTGACCACCTTTAGTCTAAGATGGAGTGCTGCACATGCCTGCTTCTACTACCTGCCTTAGTGTTACATACGTCGTAGTTGTATATAGTTGTACACTGTTTGTTTTAGGGCTTCTGTCTTTCCCTTTTGCTCGTGTTTTCCCAACTTGCAGGGTCATTTCGGACTTGTATTTTCTGAGGTATGCCGGGATCACCAGGCAAGGGAGAAGACTTATGCTATCTTGGCCACCTTGAGGTCCCAGTTACCGAAAGCATCCAGGGCTGAGGCCCCTGCTTCCATGTCTGCAGTACTGAAAGCTTTGCAGTCTAAGTTGATGGTATTGACAAGGAGCAGGCGTATTAAATCTTTCTCAAAGATGTCTCAGTCACCAGATACCTCAGGCACCAGGAAGAGTGCTGTTGAGGCTCCAAGTATTTCTGGTATCATGAAGATGTCTAAGACTGCTTCTAAAAGTCATCCCTCTGCCAAGAAGGACTCAATACTGAAGACCACCTCTGTTTCTGGTGGTCATGTCCATGCAAGCAGACAAGTGCCATCAGATTCTTTGGTATCCTCACTATTTAATTCGGTGCTCCGGACTGTTATATCTGAGTCTATGCTTGGATGTGCTCATTCCTCAATGCAGACGAGTCAGGTATCTACCTCGGTGCTGATATCAACCTCCAGAGTTCCTCCATTACCAGAGGAGTTCAGATACTCACGAGACCTCTTCATCTCCAATGAACCAGAGTCTCCAATGCTTACTGGTACCACGCATCTCTCATTACTGAGGTCTTCTGGGTCACTCTCTAGTCATTTCTCATTGTGATACTCTACTTCTCTGACTTACACTATCCAAGGAGAACAATTATCATCTCCATTAGAATGTGTGGAAGAGGAATCTGATTTGATTCACAGCTTTCTGTTTAAGTGTTTCACGTTTATTCAAAGAGAGTTTGCTCTCCTCCGCACTTGGAGAGAAGGGAAGATAGATGTTCCCCACCTTCCTACAGCTGGAGGGGCAGGAGGCAAGGGCTGACAAGGATGTAGCATCTTGCACAAATATTTCTTGATGAGGCTATAATGCCTCCAACACTTTCCATGGCAGATGACTTTCCGGAGTTCTAGGAGCTGATGAAACAAACTGCTCTTCTGCACTTCCTCACAAGGGATTTGGACTCCCACTATAAACCCCTGGATATTTTACATTCCTCAACTTCAACATGTGTGGCACTTCCAATTAATGAGGCTCTTCTAGAGCCAGCCAAGACTGTCCGGCAAACTCCTGCCACAGCACCCCCTGCATGCAAACATACTAGCAAAAAATACCATATGTTCTGGTCATGGATTCAGAATTTTTATTTTCACATGTGACACGAAATTTCTTGGTTGTGGATGTAGTTAGAGGGTGGGAGGCAATACAAAACCAATGCTATCCCATTTAACAAGGACCAGAAGCATCTTGATCTTTTTAGTCACAAAAACTACTCCTTTGCAACACTACAGTTCAGGATAGTAAATCGTCAGGTGTTCATGTCAAAATATCACTATCTGAATTACAGCAAATTTAGTATCTTTATTAAATATTTTCCACAGGACCACAGTGAACAATTTAAGACCATCGTAAATTAAGATCTGGCAAAGTAGTCTTTACAGACTTCCTTGGATACAGCCGATAGTGTAGTCTGTTCCATCTCCACCGTGATGCAACAAGCACCAGGGCTCCAGCTGTGCAGCTTCCACAGGGAGGTACAGCCTACTGTAGAGGGTCATAAGTTATTTTCAGGCTTTACAGACAGCCTCTTCACACTTTGAAGGATTCGAGGGCCACTCTTAGGCCTGGTCTACACTGGGCGGGGAGGGGCGAGCTAAGTCAGTCTAAGTTACTCAACTTCAGCTACGAAAATAGCGTAGCTGAAGTCGATGTACTTAGAGCTACTTATCTCAGTGTCTTCATCTTTGACTGCTGACGCTCCCCTGTCAACTCCGCCTACGCTCCTCGCTCCGGTGGAGTACCAGAGTCGACGGGAGAGCACTTGGAGGTCGTTTTATCATGTCTTCACTACATGCGTAGACATGTCCTTAGATCCCTTGGGATCTATACACCTATAAATGAAAGGAAATTTAGCAGGTGTTAGATGGCCCAAAGATCTTGCAGAGTTTACTTTTCTACTTTCTGTAGACGACCTTAACCTTGGGCCAAGAGACCAAGATATTCCAAAAAGAAAACTACTGCTGACAGAGCTACTTCATCCCAGCCATCTGCGGTGGCTAAGCTCCAGTTTTGATGGCTTGGTCAGGAGTCTGAACCACCCCCTCCACAGAAACTTGCTGTTGCACTGTCCTGTCCTCCCCTGACTCGGATACTGCCTTTCCCAATTCCATCCTGCATGGGCAACAGTAACATCTGATAAATGGGTTTTGGAAGTCATAACAGGTGGTTATTCCATCCATTTTACCTCCACACCTCCCTCCCACCCACTTCCCCTTCTCTGTTCAGGGACCCAACGCACAATCAGTTGCTGAGAGCGGATGTCATCTCCCTTCTATGCTTAGGGGTCATAGACTGAGGTCCAATCCAGCATAGGGGAGAAGGGGTCCCCAAAAAGAACAGAGGATGGAGACCAATATCAGATCTCAGACTTCTAAACAGCAGCGTCAAACAGATTATCCCTAGCTGACAGTTGAATGGGATAGATTTTATAGGACTTTCTCTAGATGCCAAGATAGCCAAGGCTTACTTACCTATGAACATGTTCACAAACCTGAAAATCTTGTCTGAAGGACTCTAAGTCCTCAACCTTGACAAGAAATTGTCTTCAGCTGTAGGGTCATATGGCAGCTTGTGTCTTCATTAATCCAACATGCCAGATGACATCTCCAGTGTTTACAGAGATGGTTGAGGACCACTGACACACCAAACGAGCACAGTCTAGATAGACAGGTCTCTGTTCTCATTGCGTTCCAGACTCGCTCAATATGTGGAAGAATCTTTCCAAGATCTGTATGGCAGTTCCTTTTTTTCAAGCTCCTCTGACCATTATCACTTCAGATGCATCTCTCTAGGGATAGGGAGCTGATCTCAAATCACACATCATCCAGGGCAAGTGGTCTCCCCAAGTGGGTTTTCTGCACATCAACATTCTGGAACTGAGACCAGGCAGGAGGGTATGCTCCCTCTTCCTTCCACTGATCAGAGCCAGATCCGTCACGATCATAATGTACAATGCGACCTGCATGTTCTACATCAGTTGTCAGGGCGGGACATGTTCCCCTTCACTCTGTGCTGAAGTGATAAAACTCTGGAATTGGTGCATAGTTAACCAGATAGTCATCTCATCATCTTCCCTTCCAGGTATTAAGAACCCCATGGCTGACTACCTCAGCAGATGCTTCTCTCGGAGTTACAAGTGGGAGTTGGATTCAGGAGTCCTCAGCAAGATATATTTAACATGGGGGTTTCCAGAAGTGGACTTTATTGCACTGCAGCCAATGCAAAGCGCAGTAAGTTTTGTTTGAAAAGGGGGACCTGAACCCAATCACTAGGAGATTCCTTCCTCATCTCATGGATGAAGGGCTTCCTTTTTATGCATATTGGCTAATACCGTTGCTCTTGAAAATTCGAAGTCAAACAAGACAAAGTTGTCACGTTTGTGCTGACTTGACCATGAAAAGTTTGATGTCCTTATGTCATTAGACTTACTTCTCGTCCACCACTGCGACTTCTGATCAGTTCTTGTTTGTTGTCTCAGGGCACTGGTCAGACACTTCATCCCAGTCTGGAATTTCTCTGGCTCCAGGCATGACTCCTCAATGGTTCTCTGGATTAAAGACTACCCGTTCAACAGAAGTGCAACAGGTGTTATTAAACAGTAGAAAGGAATCCATGTGACATGCTTAACTTCAAAAATGAAGGAGATACTACCTCTGGCAGACCCATTGACCAATTTCTCCTGCCCGCTCTCTTGCTTCGTTGTCCTGGACTACCTTTTTGGAATTAAAAAGATCAGGTCTTCCTATGAGCTTCATCAAGGTTCACTGAGTAGCTGTAACAGCCTTTTGTTCCCTCATCAAAGGTTTTTCGGTGTTTGCTCACCCCACGATATCAAGATTTCTCAGAGATGTGGTTAATCTTTTCCCTCAAATTAGAGAACTTACTCCAGTATGGGACTTAAACCTGACTGACAGTTACCTTATGAATTACCCTTGTGAGCCATTAGCCATGTGTTCATTGCTTCACCTATAGCTGAAAACAGTTTTTTTTTGTTTTTGTTTTTTTTTCTGATGGCCTTCACTTCTGCCTGGAGGGTCAGAGAACTGGAGGTTTTAATGACAGACCCTCCTCCATTTCCTGTGTTCTTCAAGGAAAAGGTCTTGTTCCGACCACATCCAAAATATTCCTCTAAGGTATCTTCCAATGTTCTTATTAACCAGACCATTCATCTCCCAGACTGCTTGTTTCAATTGCAGACCAATCCAAAAGATCTGCAATCTCTATTCACAAAAAGAAAAGGAGTACTTGTGGCACCTTGGAGACTAACAAATTTATTTGAGCATAAGCTTTTGTGAGCTACAGCTCACTTCATCGGATACAGACTAACACGGCTACTACTCTGAAACCAATCTCTATCCAGAAATTTTCAAGATGAAGATCTGGGTGTGTCATCTTATGTTACGACTTTGCCAACATCAACCTTATTCTAGAGCATTAGCTCATTCTACAAGGTTATAACCTACTTTCATGGCATTACTGAAGAATGTTCCAATTGCTGAAGTGTGCAGAGCTGCAACCTGGACTTCAGTACATACTTCCTCCAACCACTGTGCTTTGGTTCATGTCTCTAGATCAGACAGCGTAGTTGTCAATGCAGTTTTGTCTTCAGTATTAGACTATGTTACAAAGCTCCCTCCTCCTTGTCAGAATACTGCTTGGGAGTCACCTGAAGTGGAGCACCCATAGGGACACTACGAAGGGAGAGAGGTTACTCACCTTGTGCAGTAACTGAACTTCTTCAAGATGTGTCCCCATATGGGTACTCCACTACCTGCCCTCCTCTTCTCCTTCTGAGTTTTTTTCTGCAGGACTTTGCAGCAGAAAAGAACTGAGGATGATTTGTCTGTTCCGCTCTGAATATCCTCAGTGTGGGGCACAAGGATGTATAGGGTACATGCATGAGCCGAACAAGACCTGCTACCAAAAGTCTCTGATTAAAGGTGCAGGGGTACACATGCCTCTGAAATGGCGCACATGTAGGGACGCACATCGCTAAGAACTCCGGTTACTGCACAAGGTGAGTAACCTCTCTATGCTCAGAAAGAGGCAAAGTTAAGGCTCCTTGTGCCCCCTTTAGCTTGTATTTGGACGGTATTTGAACCCCTTTATAAAAGTATTTGGACAATATTAAGTATTTAATAACATTTTTCTGAAATTTTCTGCCACAAATTAAGCAACTTTTCAGTATAAATACCTTGTTTAGTAACACTGTGCACTGTCTTCTAAACAACTAGGTCCTAAAAACAGGTTTTAATTGGTGCAAACATACTTTTATTAGCTGGTTTCAGTAATCTTCTGTTACATAAGCGTGTGCAGTTCAGACAGACCCATACTGTCTTCTTTTCCTTTCTTCATTTTCCCTTCTCTTCACAGCCATCTTCCCATTCCTTTAATTTGCTCCCTTTCTCATATTAACCTTCTCACCCAAGCTCTTCCCCCAGCTTAAAAAAAGAAAACCCAGACCCAGCAAAACTTGTGACAAGCCATGTGCCAGTCACCACCACAATCATTTACTTGTTCTACTTATGTCCCCTGCCCTTTTTTCTGTTCCTGAGTTTCCAGTGGTAAGCTCTTCAGGACCAGAACTCCATCGTCTTGTGTGTTTATACAGTGTCTGTCTGGGACAATGGGGCCTGTTCCTTATTGGGACTTCTGGGTGCTAATAGAATATAAATTATTATTATTCTAGTTCTTACAGCAGAATATAGACGTTAGAGGATTTTGTTTCTGTGGCACATGATTGCCACGTGACTCTAATCCAAGCAAATTGTCAGATGGCATAAACTGTGATAGCTCTGTTGAAGTCAGTGCAGCCAACCATGACAGTTTGATTTCAGTGGTGCTAGGACAGTTTATACCAGCTGAGGATCTGCCCCTTAGTTTCAAAAAATTTGTCACAAGAACACATTAGATCACTTTAGTGCTACAGTAACAGAGAAGGTATAAGCATTAGAATGACACATAATTTTACAGCAAAAAGGAAAATCACTTTTCTAAAAAGGTGTTAAGACAAATTGAAGGCCAAGACTTGTGGAAACATTGAGTGTAAAATTCACTACTTAAGATTTTTCATACCTTTGAATTTCTTTCAAAAATCCAAATAGTGGGAGAGAATGCAGGTGGTCTAGTACCATAAAGTATAGCAAATCCCAGCAAGACAGATTGTTTTACTTATCAGTCTATCATTTTGTTTTTTCTTTTCTCTTCTTTTTTCTGACTTTTTCATACTGATGATGATTTTCTCCTGCAGAGCTCTGATAACACCCCAGCTCAACCAGCTCCTAACCAGCGTGTTGTAGAGGTGGCGA
The DNA here is from genome assembly GCF_965152235.1 of Eretmochelys imbricata. NCBI lineage: Eukaryota > Metazoa > Chordata > Testudines > Cheloniidae > Eretmochelys > Eretmochelys imbricata. The sequence goes on along the minus strand of NC_135572.1, from coordinate 177,028,435 downwards.
TTCCTGATGTAGGGACTTTTGTGATTGAGTCAGAGGAGGGGGGTTATGACGATGAGGTACCTTTGATTGCAGTCTTGTGCACAGTTGCTACACTAGTATTTTCTTTTGCTGCCTGGTGTGAGAATTTTTTGGCATGTTTGCACATTGTGGCGCTTAACAGATATCTGCATAACTGAAAGCTTAGCAATTTGTGTTAATGATCTCTTGAAATTCACAACAAAAATTTACAGAAAAGAGCAGCAGTTACCCTAATTGGGCACATTTTTTATGTGGTATGAAATGATTATAGGAAGGCACATATATTTGTACCTTTGAGCTATTGGAAGTTTAGTATTATCTTAGGCTAAGTGTAGTCTATGAAATATATTTATGAACGACTATCTTACAGTTTTTAAAAAAAATTGTAATAACAAATGACGTTCTGAATTTCCTTGTTTTTGAATAAAGTTAAGGTTCAAACTACATCTCTTATCTGCCAAGCTTAGACATTTTAGATTCAGAGGAGCAAATTGTCCTACAGATACAAGCTGAAATATTTAGACACAGAGGCATGAGTTAAGGACAGATTAGCAGCCAACTGTGTTTCCTGGCTCTTGACTTTTCAATTGTATTTCCTTTTATGCTAGGGCTCCAACTTACAATGGTAACAGTTAAAGAAGAAAAGCTTAATGAAAAAGGGAAATACTAGAAATGTTTAAAAATTCTCATTTATTTCACAATTGCATTCCTATGACATGACTAATGGAAAAGCAGATTAAGGGTTAAATTGTTCCTTGTGGTGCAACTTAAACTTCAGCTCTGGAGGAGTAGACCAGAAAGGCATAGAACCTCAGACCTACCCCTCTGCAAAACCATTTCCTTCCTGCTTTTCCCTTTGCTCCAGAAGGATAGTAGTTTTTTGCTGGCCTAGATGTGTGGGAATGCAGAGCCAGGGGTCCACCCCATACCCCACTACTTCCTGTCTGTTTGCTCAGAGAGGGGACATAGCTGGTGCATGGTGCCTGCTTACTCAAGGCACCTGGGCCTATGTTCTGAGTAACTCATGGAACCATGTATTGGTGGGTTACATCTCTGTGCAGCAGTGAGTAGGTCAAGTCATATTCTACTCCTCAATTGTGAGAAACTTTAATTGGCAGAATGGGGTGGAGAACAAAACTTAAATTGGTACTGTTGTATTTGTGAGACGTCAGACCCACTGTGATCTGAATGCAGCAGTTATATATCTGTGTCCTGTGACCTTATGTCCTACATGATGCAGCTCTAAAGAAAGTTCTTACGATACCCTGACTAGCTCCAAGGGAATTGTTGTTAATGTTCACCTTTAAGGACATTCACAACTTGGCCCCTCCCTACTTATCTGCCTTTGTCTTACAGCACTGCCATCCCACATCCCCTTCTTTTCAGTGGTGCTGATCTTGTGTCCATTTGTTTGCTGCTTCCGTAAATGTAGTTGTGCTTTTTTACATGCTGCCCTTACATATGGGATGTCCTCCCTGAACTATTCCCAAAGCTCTCTGCCCTCTCTCCATAAAGACTCACTTTTGTTGTGATGCCTGCCAGAAATTAGCCAGCCAATGATGCCTAGACTGAGGGGTATTTGGAAACAGAGCTGTTCATTTGTTTGTATATAAGCAGGAAAAAGACCTTTCAAGTAACTTGAAAGTGTCAATCGGAGTATATAAATAACTTGTGTGACTGCATAATCTTACTGGTTTTACCTTTGTCTTCCCTTCCCACTTCCCTCCTGTTGGTTTAAATTTGTTGCTTCTTAATTCAGATTATCGTAAACCCTTCAGGGTAGGGACCATGTCATCTTGTGTGTTTGTACAGCACCTAGCACAATGGGATCCTGATTTTTAAGATATAATTATGTAGTAATGCAGTTATTTAATTATGAAGTATCTGGAAAAAAGGCAAAATGATAAAAATAAAAATTTGTAGTATTGAGCATCATAAACATTGTGAATGGATTTTTTTATTTGAAATAATAGAAACTTGCTAGTAAGACAGGCTCTCTTAGGTTAGTACTAATTCATTTTGCAGTATTTGTGGAATAACAGTGTTGAACAGTCTCTTCTTTCCTTGGACATTTTGCTCATGTAATTCTTAAATTGCTTTCAGTGCATTGGGAATAATTATTAGTACTTACTTTATTCTAATGTAAACATCTGTTAGATCATATATGGCTGTTGCTTTGGTAGAAGTAAAGAAAAATGGTATTCTTTTGCAGAACGTAAACGCTAACACTGAAGCATTTGCCATTCCATTGTATGCATGCAGTAGGTTGTTCGTTGTTGCATGAGTCTAAAGGCATATTGACTTAAATCATTAAAATATTAATCATTCAAAACTTTTACCTTAAATCCCCTGTGGCAGGTCATGCTGACCCCGAACATGCAAGGTATTATCATGGCTATAGGTAAAGCCAGGAATGTTTATGACAGGTGTGGGCCAGAAGCAGGGTTCTTTAAGGTACAACTAATGTTTCAATCTTTACTTTTCCTCTGATTTTTTTTTATTATTGGAATACTTTTTCCTATTAATGCATATTATGATTGTTCTGGCATTTGTCTGTTTTCTTTTTCTTACCTTCAGTCCACAGTTAGTAATACTTTTTGTCCTGACAGAAGCATATAGAAATCTTACTAGGGGTGTGTGTTAACAATAAAGCCTTCTGATACCACTAGTCACAGCTTCTGACATTTTCTAAGAAAGATAATATTAAGGCTAGCTGTGTGAACTTGAACAATGATGGCATTTGTCTACATTTACAACACTGCAGCAGCGCCACTGTAGTGTTTCAGTGGAGACATTACCTACACCGATGGGAGACCTTCTCCTCTTGGCATAGGTACTCCACCTCCCCAATAGGCATTACCTATGTCGATGGGAAAAGCCTTCCTGTCAACATAGCACTGTCTACACTGGGGGTTGGGTCATTAGAACTACATCACTTAGGGGGGTGAATAATCCACACCCCTTAGCAACATAGTTATACCGACATAAATTCCTTGTGTAGACCAAGCCTAAATGCAAACTTCCACTAGCATGTCTCTGAGAACTCCAGCATTTTCACACGGGAACATCTCTGTGTTCACCAAAGCTTTTCAGAGAAATGTTATTCTGACTCTTGTCCTCCATAAAATAACAAGCTGAATTGTTTGGTTTGGTTTATTTGTTAGTGTCAGTATTATCCCTTTTGTATAGTGTAATTTATTATGGGGAGATATTGTTTGGGGTGCCCATTCTTTAACTTTTCAAAGTAACATTACATTTAGAAAACCATACCCAGATGTTATTAGTTTTCCTTAATATGTAAATTTTCTGAATTGCTAATGCATAAGATTTTGAATCATCAGTGTGCCAGTGGAAGAGCCACCAGGAAATAGTGCAGAATCTCCCCCCCCCCCCCCAAGTGAGAATGTGTGTTTATGGTACCTTAAAAGGAAAAAAATGGAACTTGAAATGTTTTTTTACCTTGGGGAGTGTGTGTGTGTTAACATTTGTTTTAAATATGTATAATTTCTGGTGAGACAGATACAGCCTTCTATACTCTTACCATATATAGTGAGTTAGTTTGGTTAGAAAGTGTGGTGGGAGTTTTCTTTTTCCTACCTGATAGAGCTGGCCAGGAATTTTTCAATTAAACATTTTTCATTGGAAAATGCGGATTCATCAAAACAACTTTTTTATGGGAAAAGGTCATTGCAATGCATTTCCTGTTTTTTGAAAAATTCAAATGAAAAGTGCCACTTTTTGGTTTGAAATGACTTTTAGTTTTGAAGTTCTATTTAATGCATAGTAAGAAATATATATGGGAAAAGGTCATAATGGAAACAAAATATTTTGTTTGATCTGATTTGAAATTTTGTTCAGTTCACACAAACTTTAGAGATTACTATTTTTTGTACTGATTTGATATGCGGAAAATATTTTAAATCTCAAAAATTCCCATGGGATGAGAGAACCATTTCACACTCAGCTCTATTCTGCTTACCTTTCTGGGGTTGGCGATGGTGTACTTGTATATAAAAACCATACGTACGATATTTTCAGTTAATACTTTGGCTTAAATGCGCAATTTGATAGTGAAGTGGCTGACTCAGTGCTCAGTTTCCTAACTTGAAGAATATTAAGTGCAACTTCACGTTACTTCAGCGTGGTTTTCCATAGTCTCTTAGCTGCTCTGTGCTTAATAAAATTATATGCCATTTTATGTTTTGCATGGTATTTTACGTATAATAGTGCTTACAAAGATAATTTTCTGTTTTTTCTTTAGTTTGCTTTCGGATATGTTTGCTTTACTATTCTTGTTGAAACATATTTGAAATGAGTCACTCTTTCTAAACTGAAACCTGAAGTCTTTATAGGGTAGTTGTCTTAGTTTTCAGAATCTAGCAAATCATATTCTTCAGGATTTTTGTATATAGCTTGCTTTGAGAAATTGAAAGAATCTTTCTCTGATAATTGTACCGTAATCCCGTTTTCTGTATATTGTATAAAGAAAAAATTATTATTTTGCTCAGCATATAAGAATCTTAGAACTCAGATAAGATGCCTGTTACTGTCCTAGGTCAAGTCAAAAATGTATATGGAAACAGTTCTTTTCTTCTGTTGGTAGACTGTCTGTAAAGTGGTATATATCAAGTGCTTTTGTCTCAGGCCTTGTCCATGCTAGAAAGGGTTGGCTGGTGTAACTATTCCACTATAACTGTACCAGCAAACAGTCCTATTGGAGGTGCTTTTTGGCTGGTATAGTTACCTTGACTTAATTAGACCTTTATTTTGGTCCTGATAATCGATCCTTTCAGTTGAGATCATGCAAAGCTTGTCAATAGTATTTTGGTATGTCCAAGGAAAAGAATAAAATTGAACACATAGACACACACACAGACATACACCTCTGCATTCCACTAGGCTAGTTAAAATCCCACCCTTGAAAACGAGATGAGGGCTTTCTCCGGTCTTCACATGCCTCTAAATGTATAGCATTTCACCTATGCATTGAGTGTCTTGGAAGGAACAAGAAGGAAACCCTTGAATTCCTAAGTAGAAAGAGGAACTACCTGCAATATCCAGTTTATTCTGTGAAAAAAGACTGTTATGTTTGTTAAATGTTAGTTAAAGTTTTGGAAACTGGTAGAAACCTGTATAGAAGAAGAGATTTTAATTATGTGAAAGAAATGGTGATAAGTCTTGCAGAGATGAGTAGCTTTGCCAAGTGTCTGGGAAGAAAGGAATTTGGAGTATGAAACTGGATGTTTATTACTGAGTGCTTTGAAACTGCCTGTTGTTTTTCTGTTGTGTTCCAGATTTGTTACAGTGTTAATATACATTATCTTACATAGAGGCATTGTATACATTCACTCTAGTTCAAGTTGACATTTGTTTACCATAGTGCTTGACCATTTTTTGTACCTTTAGAAAAAAATCTTGAAATACAGTAAGATCCGTCACCATTTCCCTCAGCGATTTGTCTTTTGTTCTACACAGTGGTCAGAGTCCATAATTAAGTAGTTAATGAGCACAATTGAAAAGTTTTCAGGAAAACTAGAATTTCTGTGTTAAAAAAAAATAGTGCCTGCAAAGATGGAAAAGTATTTCTTGTGACACTAGCGTAAAGGAAAAACAGTGTAAAATACTAAATGTTTATACTGTTAAGGCCTTATAAGGCAGGATAGAAACTTGTTTTAAGTATTTGTTTTCAGTAGAAATCAGATAGTTAGGTTCTTAGTGTAAACCATTTCCATCACGCTTAAATATATTTTTAAAAAGCTTTACACGTTCATTAAACATTCTCTGAAAATAAATTTTGCATTTTAACCGTGGGCAAAAACTATTTTTCAACATGAAAGCTTTCAGAATAATTCACGGGCTAAAATGGCTGCAATTGTCCTGTACAGCTTCTGGCTGTAGATACATATAGTAGGTATCTTTACCTTGGGTAAAAAGATGGGACAGTGGGAGAAGTGGTTGGATAGTAAAAAGCTAAATCTTCCCTGAGGAGGTGAGAAAATGATGTTGAAGTTCTGCCCATATGCCAGTGATAGCTGATCAGAGAGAGAGGAACAACCTCGGTTTTGTTTTTAAATGTTAAATGACTCCCATTACAAGGGTACTTTGGGAATATGTTTAAGTGGGACAGGGCTGGGGGATTACTAAGCATCTTGTAGCATGGCCAGCAATATGAGGATGTTAACTTCACAGAAATAAAAATAATTCACTTGTCAAGGGCTAACTAGAAAAAAAACTGATATTTTTGGTTAAATTATGTAGGCAATTAAATTGGAGTATGCACGGCTACTAAAATTGGCTCAGGATGATCCACCACCTGAATGTGATTACCGTTTGCATCATGCAGTTGTCTATTTCATGCAAAACGAGGCACCAAAGAAAATAATTGAGAGAACATTACTGGAGCAGTTTGGAGATCACAATCTGAGCTTTGATGAAAGGTAATGGGAAAATGAGATGTGCTAATCTTATACTATTAAATTTTTTATTCAGAGGATACAATATTTAACTCTGCTTTATGTATTGTATGTATAACATGGGTATTAGGTATCCATCATGAACAATATATTTGCCTAGCCACCACTTCAGAATGGTTTTCCTTTACACAATGTTGCAATTTTCAACATGAAATATTACTTTTAAGAAATACATAATTAAATTGTGAAACTATTTGCTGCAATATATCAGTGCAGCCAAGAACTTAGTAGCATTCAGGATAGAATTAAATATTTATGTGGATAATGGGAACATCCATGGTTAAATTAGATAGAGTAACATTAAAGAGAAATCCTTATGTTTGATGGCATAAATCAATCGATGATTAGGAAGAGATGTTCACTATGGGTGTAATATTCCATAGTTTACCATTACATGTTCTTGTTCCTTTCTCTGAAACAACTTGTACTGGTCACGGTAAAAACAAAAAAACAGCACACCCAGGCTAGATGGACAGCTTGTCTAATTCACTATGGCAATTTTCTGTGCTCCACCCTAACTATTACCAACTGTTCACCTATTTAAAAACACAAACTGAAAGAATATAGTACTGCACTCTGAATCCTTCACAGTACCAGCACTTGAAGCTTCAGATCCTAATGCTCTAAGATTGTTTTAAAAAAATAGTTACAAGTTCAGGGAGGTTTAAGTCACCTGATTTTTAACTTTTTTAAAAAACTGATAGGGCATTTTGGTAGAGGAAGAAAGTTAAAATATAGTGATTGATTGATTTACATATTTGTAAAGTAATTATGAGAAAGTCCTGTACCCTCTGCCTGTGAATACATGGCAAGGAACTCAAGAAGTATACAGGAAATCACACTTCCTGTCTGTACTTTTGTCAAAGTTGTAGTGCTCTAATAATGTTTACTTGCAGTATTTTAGGCTAATATCTCTGCAGTGTTAGCATGTGTCTGTGAGTTTTCAGTTACCACCAATTAATTTTTTTGCAACTCTTCTTTCTTTGTTTTTAAGGTGCCGCAACATAATGAAAGTGGCTCAAGCCAAACTTGAAATGATAAAGCCTGATGAAGTAAACATGGAGGAGTATGAGGCCAGTATTTTTTCTTTCCTAATAAATTGTAACAGAGAATAATTATCTACTAAAATTCAGAAAAGATCTTTTGTTCATTTACAGTGCACAGTTTATCTTGTTAACCAAATTTCCCAAGTTCATGCCATAACATGTATAGATCAGCTGCTGAAAGACCCTTTATTTTTGGGGAGGACAAATTTGACTAGGACCATAATTAAAAGACAGTTTATTGGTCTTGGCCAACTCCCTAATGACTTGATATCATTAACAGCACCCCGTGGTTTCAGTGTGAATTAATTGGCTTTTCCGACAAGAAGTCGGCATCTAGTAAAATAGCATGGGTGGTATCAGGTCAGTAGGACCTGGCTACCGTTTATCTCCAGCTGGTATGCCGTCATTCCCAATGTATTGGCGAGAATCAGATTCATGTACATCCTGTCTCACACCGAGACTACTTGCAGATTAATCTCTCGCCATCCTCCTCCCCCCAAAACCCTTGAATTTTGAAGTACTTGATCAATACATTCTGACTTTAAAATGCTGACAAATACTACTCAAGAATGAAACTTTTACAAGTCATTTCTGAGAAACTAGTCACATTCCAGCTAAATATCAAGTGACGTCTGTTTAGCAAAGCATTTAATCACGTTTGAAGTTATGCATGTGCTTTAAATGAATTGGGGCCTAAATCCTTCAGATGCACTTCTTTTCCCACACAGGTCCCCATGCCTCACTTAAACCTCATCTTTTTGCCAATAGAGCCAAACAGAAGGCAATTTTCCCCCCTCACCTAACCAATGGAAGACAGAGATGCTCTGCGCCCCTTCACCAGCCTAAAGGCCTGAAATAGGCTAGGTGGCCTTTCTGTGTGCTTTCCCTCCCCAGAGTAGGGGAAGGATTGGAGGATTCACAGCGTGGCAGGTTCTTTGCCACACTTCTTTTTCTGTTCTGGGTTCAAGTTCCTTCCCACTCCTGCATAACTTCACATAGATGTACACTACAGATCTTGGCTGTGTCACACCTGGGTGCCACCTCTCCCCCTTTCACATGTGTTAAACATCTTTTTCTGCTAAATTGGGACAGGAGAGATATCTATATCTGCAAAGGTAAAATTAGGATTTATCATATATAGACAGTAAATGTTTCATGGAACCTCATGCAGGCTCTTCGTGTTGGGGGGAATTTTACCATAAATGGATATCTGGCGAGCCATGCTGGGGTTGGAGTTCTGTCCCTTGCAGGCAATTAAGAGCTGCCATTCTAACCGACTGGAATAGAAACATGCTTCAGATTGGAAGTAAAACATTCATTTGCCTATAGAATATTGGAAAAATAACTCCAGTACAAACCACATTGCTTTTGGCTTGCAGTATTGTAACATTTTGCTTCCCCTGTTTATAGATTAAAATTAGAGCCTGATTTTTACTTACACGCACGTGCGCACGCACGCACACACACGGATCTGATGACATAATCCCAAACGTCTCAGTTGCTCCATACAGCCCATATATATATGGTCATGTAAATACTTGGTCATATGGTCATGTAAATACTTCAGCATACTCCATACAGCCCATATATATATGGTCATGTAAATACTTCAGCATGACAGAAGTCCAAAACATAGATAATCCTATTTTGGTCGTTCTCCTTCACACTCCCAGGAGATGAAAAGGACATTTTACAATGCTGCCAGGAATTTCCCTTAGACTGCTGTATTTGTTCCTTTCAAATGGCAATGAATTCTATAAACATAATCCTATGGAATTTTTGTTTTGTCACTTTACCAACTTTTAAAATTTTCTTTTTCTCTTTGTGTCACAAATATTTAGACAGTTAGATGTTTTTTCTTTTTATGTGAAAAATATTTTCCAAATTCTTTGATTTATCCCTCATACCATTCATGAGTCCTTATTATATGTATGCAATGCTGTGTGAAGAGGGCAAAATGTATCTCTCCTTTGTATGAATGAACATTCTTAATACACTTTCTTATGTGCAGAGATGGCATCAAGAATATAGAAATTACAGAGAAACAACCATGTATCTCATGGTAGGATTGGAACTTTTTCAAAAAAAGAGGTAAGAAGAGACATTATAGAATTCAGACTGCGGGGTTACTTTAAATTGGTTACATTAAATACTCAGTTTCTGAGGGGGGGAAAGCAATGTAAACGATAAACCAAATGTATGGAAAAATAATAAATGTAAAAGAAATATAATTTGTAAGTGTATTGCAAATACACCATTCTTTTTCAGAAAAGACCAATATTGCTTTGAGTATATTAGAATGGGCAGCTGTATATATTTGATAATTTGTTGCATAAATTAAAATGACACAATACAGAAGAACCACCCATAAATATAATCATCTCCACTATCCTCAATAATTTGGGGGGGGGAAGTGAGGGGCAACTGGCTTTCCAAAATGCCCGGTAGGTTAGTAAATGTAACCTCTGAAGACCAAAGTGGAGAGCAATTTCCAAAGTCAAGGATCTCTTACTAAGAATCACCTGCCAGCATCGCCCTTTTATTATACAGAGGGGGCTTGAGCATTTAAGCTTATTTTGAGAACTTGGTGAAAGAGGGAATAAGGCCTAACAAATTACAACCTGCATTCAGAGTTATTCTGTCACATTGATCCAAAACTGGACTTTGCACAGGGTTTATGTGGATAAATAAGGATGATGGTAAAACATGCTCAACCCAAAGAAAGTCCTGCAAAGATGAAAAGAATATTGAGTATGCACTTAACCATCCTGAAGTGACTCAAAGCTCAGATCTGGTCACAGTACTAGTACATGCAGTCACTGAACCCAAAATCTGTGTAGAGTACCTACTTTGGATGAGGTCTGCTCTGCCATAAAGAAATTGCAAAGCAGGCATGATGCTGGATCTGATGTCATAACCCCGAACTTCTCAGTTGCTCCATTCAGCCCATAAGTGTAGCATTACACCAACCTTTTTCCCCCCAGATTTGTACAGGGAAGGTACCAGCAGAGTAGAAGGAAGGGATCATCATCCCACTTTGTAAGGGGTAATGCCTATGTGGTGAGTTAGGAGACACAGGCCCATAACCTTGCTTTCTGTTACCGGAAAAGTTTTTATGCATGTCCTACTCACCCAGCTCCAGGCTAATGTTGTGAAACGCCATCACCCAGGGCAGTCAGATATCACTGCTGGATGATCTACAATGGACATTGTACTTGCTCTTCATTTTTATCTGAGATCCATCAAGAATTCAGTCGTCCTTTGACAGCAGCATATGGAGACTTAGTCAGCCTTCAATTCTGTTAATTGAGCTGCCCTCCGGAAGGCCCACAAGGCACTGATGTTCCCAATATCATCCTGAGGTGAATTAAAGATCTACGTAATAACTCAGGGACACAGGTGCAATGGAGGACCCCTAGGTCTAACAGAGTTTACAGTAGATCCCAGGTGAAGCAGGGATGTGTCTTGGCCCCAGCGCCATTCTGCCAGACAATAGATTGGCTCTTTGAGCAAGTCTCCACAAATAACAGTATAATTGTCAGTTTAACTTCTTTTACCAACCTGGATTATGCAGATGATATCCTCTTCAGACAGCTTGCATATGACGTGAAAGACAGGATTGCTTCCGCTAAAGGGCAGCTGCCCTTGGGCAAAATCAAAAATCCAGTGTCAGGGCAAAAGTCGTGATTCAAGACATCTGTGCTGCCGGAAGTAGTGGATGATTTCAGCTCTCTAGGCAATAATTTGTCGTCAGATGGGCGCAGCCAACCAGACATCCTCAGGATAGACCGTTTAGCAGCCTCAGCCATGAAAGACCTCTGTAGGGTCTGGAGACAAAAGAAGGTGAAAGTATATAAAAAGTACAGATTTATCAGACCTTTGTACTGCTGATCCTCTTACGGATCTGAAACATGGGTGGTGCTTAAACAAGACAGCAGCAGGCATTTCATATGTGTGTTAGTGGCAACTACTGGCCATAAGATAGTTTGATTTTTAGCAGTAACATGGACGTATTATTGAGAACTGGCCTTGAGAGGTTTGAAGTCATCAGCGATTACTACCACAAGAACTTTTTGGTCATATACCCCATCCTGGAGATAGTCCCAGCACATGGAGCCCTGAAGATCAGACTTGAGGTCAGGAGGGGACATTGCCCAGGCATGGACTGGTGGTGGCCACAGAGCCATCCATGCTTAACTTGGTTGAGCCAGGATTAAAATTGTGTGTTGAGACATTTTATGTCTTAGCCAGAGTCCCACTCCCTGAGAATCTTAAAGCATGTTTCGGTAGGACTAACACAGCAAATGTCTTGCCTGTACAATGTTCCCATCATTGAGATCCATTGAGCTGTTGCATGGTGTTCTCTCAATACTTTTACTTTGCATTACTATCTGGATACCATGGTCTTAAATGGATGTCTAGCTTGGAAGAGTAACATAAGTCACTTCATAAAGAACTTCTCTGCCCTCCTTCCACCTGGGCTTGATTGATTGATACGGCTTGTATTGCTTGGTTGATCACCTATGGCTATCTCAAAGGAGGAGTGAATACTAACTAGGAATTGTCATTCCTTGAAGCACTTGCTTCTGTGTATGTATGCTCTCTGTTTGCCTCTCTTTCTCCTCTGAATTTCATGGATATGTCCTTGAACTCTGAAGTTTGAGAGAGAATGGATGGGGACAGTGCCTGTACCACCACTATATAATTTCAGGCACAGTGTTTAGTGCTATAAGAGGGCATTGATGCTATCCACAATCACCATGGCTTTCCTTAATCTTCTGAAACTGCAGTACTAGGACACATCTCATTCTTGTGAATGTGAAAAACACAACCCCCTCAGCCAACTCCTTTTTATTGCAAGTAATCTTTCTCTTTCAGTTTATTTTCCATTCCATAAACTGCCATTCCAAATAGACTTTACAGTCAGAGGGGACCATCGTGATCATCTAGTCTCACCTCCTGCACATGGCAGGCCACAGAACCTCACCCATCCACTCCTGTAGTAGACCCCTAACCTCTGGCTGAATTACTGAAATCCTCAAATCATGATTTAAAGACTTCAAGTTCTAGAGAATCCACCATTTACCTAGTTTAAACCTGCAAGTGGTCTATGTCTCATGTAGCAGAGGAAGAAGAAAATCCCCCGAGGTCTCTGCCAATCTGACCTGGGGGAAAATTCATTCCTAACCCCAAATATGGTGATCAGTTAGATGCTGAGCATGTGGGCAAGATCCACCAGGAAGATACCTGGGGAAGAATTCTCTGTAATAACTCAGAACCCTCCCCATCTAGTGTCCTGTCTCCAGATGTTGGGGATTTTTGAAGCTGGCAGTCAGCAATGGGCCTCATGCCGTCATAGGCCATCTCATTATACTATCCCCTTTGTAAACTTATCAAGCTCAGTCTTAAAGCCAGTTAGGTTTTTTGCCCCCACTGCTCCCCTTGGAAGGCTGTTCCAGAACTTCACTTCTCTGATAGTTAGAAGTCTTTGTCTAATTTCAATCCTAAACTTATTGATAGACAGTTTATATCCATTTGTTTTTGTGTCCACATTGGTACTTAGCTTAAATAGCTCCCCTCCCTCCCTGGTATTTATCCCTCTGATGTGTTTATAGAGAGCAGTTCTATCTCCCCTCAGCCTTCTTTTGGTTAGGCTAAACAAGCTAAGCTCCTTGTGTCTCCTCTCATAAAGTAGGTTTTCCATTCCTCTGATCATCCTCCTAGCCCTTCTCTGCACCTGTTCCAGTTTGAATTCATCCTTCTTAAACTTGGGAGACCAGAACGGCACACAGTATTTCGGATGAGTTCTCACCAGTGCCTTGTATAATAGTACTAGCACTTCCCTGCCTCTACTGGAAATACCTCGCCTGATGCATCCTAGGACTACATTAACCTCTTTCATGGCCGCATCACCTTGGTGGTTTAGTCATCCTGTGATCAACCAATACATCTAGCTCTTTCTCCTTTGTCACTTCCAACTGATAAGTCCCCAGTTATAGCAAAAAGTCTTGTAGTTGGTTCCTAAATTCATGATCTTGCACTTTGCACTATTAAATGTCATCCCATTTCTATTATTCCAGTTTACAAGGTCATCCAGATATTCTTGTATCATATTCCAGTCCTCCTCTGTATTGGTAATACTTCCCAACTTTGCGATATCCACAGGTTTTAATAGCACATTCCCACTTTTTGTGCCAAGGTCAGTAGTAAAAATGTTAAATAAGATTGGTCCCAAGACCAGTCCCTAAGGAACTCCACTATCTTCGCAGATGACACAAAGCTTGGAGGTATTGCTGATACAGAGGAGGACCGGACTATCCTACAAGGAAGTCTGGATGACCTTGTAACCTGAAGTAATAGAAATGGGATGGAATGTAATAGTGCAAGGTCATGCATTTAGGGATTAACAGCAAGAATTTTTGCTATAACATCCAAATTTGTGAGTTGCTCCACTGTGAAGGCCCTGGTATATCCTTGCATGTGTTCTGTATGATTTTCATGTGTATGTAATGTTAAAAGTACAGAAAATGTCCAAAGAAGAGCTAGCCTCCTATGCTCACTAGTATAGCTGCAGCAAATACACCTCGGTGCTCTGTTTCTCTGAAACTTTTTTTATTGAGGCTTTCACCTTAAGCTGTTCACTTGTACAAAAATTATTTTTTTCTTTACATGAGTACTCATTTCGAGGCATCTTTAGAGGGTACATGCCTTCATTTTCTCTTTCTGTTTCTCTAACTCAGACTATGCCAAAGTTTCCTAATGTATTCACTAGAAGTGAAAGATGAAACACTCGCTAATCCTTTTTGACAACCAGTGTCAAAGAAGTGAGGTCTGTTTTGTCTATCATCAAATTTTGTTGTCGGGTTCTTTAGTATTCATCCCCCTGACAGTAATGTACATATCTCTGTCATTATTTTAGATTAAGGTGAAAATTGCCAGTAGACTACTGATACAAATATTTGCTTTTGGGGAGACCATGCCAGTCACACATCTGTGAACATTTCCATCAGTCTAAATACAAGTGGTAATTTGGGGACATTATAATTAATGTACCTGAAAATAAGTTTTCTCTTAGAAGGTCACACTTGAAAAATGAAATCACACTATTCCACACCCAATTTGCAAAGGTTTAAATGGCTACACAAATTGCAGGATAGTGAAGAATCAGACCAAATGTGTCACAAATGTGTAGAAGAAAACTGTTTTCCTGTGTATATAAGGCCTAATTCATAGCCATTTGAAGTCAATGGAAAACCTCCCATTGATTTCAGCTTTGGATCCAGCTTATGGTTGCAACAGAAAGTTGTACTGATGTGCATTGAGGAGAAAATGTCCTAATCAATACCAAGGGAAACCATATCAAGTGTGAGTGTTTGAATGCTTTTTTTATTGTATTGTCCTTTGAAAAGATACAGAAACAAATGATACCTACCTGTACAAGGGCATTATAAATCTGATGTGTGTATATATATTTTTTGTGTGTGTTTTAGTTATATGGAAGCCTTGCTTTACCTTATCTATGCTTACCAGAATAACAAAGAACTCTTGTCCAAAGGCCTGTATAGAGGGCATGATGAAGAGCTGATATCCCATTACAGAAGAGAATGTTTGCTAGTAAGTGGAATATGACCCTAATTTTGAAGTTGTTGCACGTGTAAAATAGTAGACAACCTCAGGTAATTGTTATGCAAAGTTGCAATTAAAAAACCCTTTGTATATTAATGTAACCAGTTAAGGGCATCCCTCCCCTTGTGAGAACAGGGCCGACAATGGAGAAGGAAGCAATGTAGAATATGAGGATTAAAAGGAAAACTTATAATTTCTGTTGTTCCTACAGAGTATGTAGCTGCCTGTTTTACTGGGGCATTATGATGAACCTGTCCACTGCTACACATATTGTGGCAAAGAATAGTGGTACACCCTAGTTTTGGACAGCAAACGGCCACATTGCCACAGTGCGACAAGTTGACAGGAGACTAATGCTAGAAAAGGCAGCAGTAGAAATAGGTTTTTCTCTCTCCTCCAGCCCCCGCCCCCAACTTGATTTTAATCAGCCACAGGAAGAAGTAGCAACAGAGGGAGTGGGCATCTAGCCTTCGGCAGGGATGGCTAAAACAATTACGAGTAGTCAGGCCCCCGTTCACGGGTCTGTTAGAGGGAAGAATAGCCTAAGACCTGACCTGTTTAGTGAAGAATTTGCAAGATTGCCCTGACTTAAAACTTGTGATATGGTCACTGCTGCTTTTCAAATTTGTTTTTTTTTGTGTGAGGAATAAATCTTTTTTTAAAAAGCTGATACTTCGTGAAACATGAAATGCTAAGTACTTAAAAGTTTTCCTTTTTTATGATGTTGCATGAAGAAACTAAATGAACATGCTGCGGCACTCTTTGAGTCTGGAGACGATCAGGAAGTAAATAATGGGCTGATCATTATGAATGAGCTCATTGTCCCATGCTTGCCATTACTGCTGGTGGATGAAACGGAAGAAAAGGATATTGCTGCTGTGGAAGATATGAGAAACCGCTGGTGTTCGTATCTTGGACAAGAAATGGAACGTAAGTCATATGTATTTAGGGTGACCAGAGGTTCTGATTTTTATAGTGACAGTCCCGATATTTGCAGCTTTGCCTAATATAGGCACCTATTACCCCCCACTCCCGGTCCCCATTTTTCACACTTGCTATCTAGTCACCCTATATGTATTTCTTAACTTGAAAGGCTCCTCCACACACACAGTGCTGTAGACAAAATGACTCTGATCTTGAAGTCAGATATAGCTTATGTCTATCTTCAAGTTCTGTCTTATCTTATCAAAATCTTTTGTTCCTTTGAAATATGCTTTGAAATCCACAGGTGACAAGTGTTATTGTGTTGGGCCCTAAAAGAGCTAAGTATGGTATGACGTTTGTTTAGAGGTGGAAAAGGTTTCACATTCATACCATTGCATATTTAATTTTTGTTTGTGTATTCCTGATGATCTTGAGACTATTTTAGTCTAGTATTCAGCACGGTCATACTGAATGACTCATTTACTTATTCCTAGTTGAAGCCTAGAGTACTAAGGAAAGGTGTTTGTAACAAAGTGAAACTAACTAAAAGAGGAAGTTGGTGCTATGGAGCAATTTTTCACTTTATTGCTCCTATGGCCAGTAAGTTCTTATATTGACTTTTTTTATATATATATTTGCAGCTAATTTGCAAGAAAAGCTGACAGACTTCCTGCCAAAACTTCTAGATTGCTCTACGGAGATTAAAGGTTTCAATGATCCACCAAAGTTACCTTCCTATTCCACACACGAACTGTGTGAGCGATATGCCCGAATCATGTTGTCACTCAGTCGAACTCCAGCCGATGGAAGATAAACTCTGCAAACCTTCATAAGCACATTATATAAACTTTTTTAGTTCTTAACCCTTGCCTACCTGTCACAGGGTTTGCTTGTTGCTGCTATAGTTTTTAACTTTTTTTATTTTAATAATTGCAAAAGACAAAATGGCTGTACAGACATTAGCCAGACTACAAACAGTTAAAGCTGAGAATCGCATGGGGCTCGGTTTTTGTTTCAACCAGAATTGATGCAACATTACAAAACTGCTTTTTTGCCACCTGTCTGTTACAGTATTACTTTGCTTTTATCTTAATATCCTTTACTTTATCAACGGCTTTCTATTCAGTCTGGATCATTCTGTGACTGCAACTCTTTTAACTGTCCAGTGCTGTGTAAATACATGGTACTTGATAGCTTGTAAATGAAATGGAAGAATAAAGTTTTATTTATGGCTACTCCTGTGTTTGCAAGCAGATACATTGTATATTAGTGTATTATATAGCTATTTTTTTAGACCAGAAACGGATGCAATATGTTGATGGGTCATTAAGTTCATAGGCATGGTTCTTCAGGATTTACAGCTAATTTCTTTAGAGATGGTCACTGATTACTGTATATCAGCACATTGGAAATCTGTCACAGTATTATTACACACCTTTTTGTATATTCCTTACTGATCTGTATAATACTGCATCTGAACACATTTATTTTGAAGCCGCATTGGGTTTAAAGTGAAGTTAGATGCTTGCTTCTGAAACAAAAATTAATTGCACCTTTCTTCTATTCATAGGAGACCCTTTTTTAAAAAAACAAAAACTATTTTCCATAGGACTAGAAGCTATATTAGATACAGCAGGTGCTCAGATTTCTTTTGAAAGACTTGATTGAGTAGAGTCAATTAAATGGAGGATTTGTAATTGTGAAATATGTATGACTCTAGAATCCATCACAGATACTCCTATTTTTTGTTTTATAAGGTTTGTGTTTTAATTATGTAAACTGCACACTACTCTAGCTCAGAAATGTAACTTTCCACTAACTCTTGCTGTGAAGTTGGTTGCTCATACTGTTATAGTAAAGGATTTCAGAAATACTATATCTGCGCTAATTTACTTTCTCTCAGAAGTAAATGAAGAACTTTGTAGAGTGTGTTTTGTAGAACTGAAATACTGTCTGATTTTAATGAAGAAACTCGATTTATTTTGTGAAAAGGAGTTAATGCATCCTTAGGTAATCCTGTTACCTGAAAATATTTTGATTCCTCATCTTTATAGAGAACATTTTGTGCTAGAACAGTAAAAGATGTAAATATTTGTGTGTATGTGTTTATTGGAGCGACACCCAATAGTACTGTTGTTGGTTCTATATTGTCTTTTTCTTTTACGACTAATAAAATAGTGAAAAGGGGAGGGAAGAGTGGATAAAGCTCAAAAATTGCCGATCTGGCAGTATAACGGGTCTCACTTTGGACCTCACAAAAATAAGTGGTTTAGTCTATCCTTAAATCTCATCAACAGCCTGCAGACTACTTATTTATTACTTTTTTGGGATGGCCCTGTTATTTTGTATTAGACTGAAGTATGTGAAATGTTGGCACATTGGTTCAAAATCTGTTAAAGGATTTTTCTCTGCGGTCTTCAAAAATATATCAAAAACAATATTAACTATTTTCAAAAATATGCAAAATAGTAACACTACAATAGTGCCCGGAAGCCAAGTAGTAATTCTTGTTCCAGGAAAGAACAAATATAAAAGTCTGAAACTCTGCATATTGTCTCACACAGCAATTAAGGACAGTGTTGAAGAGTTACAGGCATGTGCACTTAGCAGGTGAAAATGTGATTTCAACGGGTGTGATGATGGTTATCTATCTGTAGCACGTTCCATCTGAAGGTGTGACTCAATTTTATATTTATTTACTTACTTACAGTAACTGTGTTTAAACCTAGAGCTTTTGGCAGATTTAAGCAAAGCTGGTAAACTTACATCTTCAGTAACATAGATAAAAGTGAACCAGGGATTATATTTAATAATATAATCCATTATCAAGATGTTGAGCTTCCTTTATAATATATAAACAAGGCCTGAATGAGATTCAAACTGTTCTAATTTTCTCCCCATTTTCCTCCATTTGGGAGAAAAGCTCTTTTTGCTAAATCTTCAAATATCCACAGCTTCAGTGGAGGGCTGAGGAATCTCCCTATCCAGTCCTCCATCAAAAATAGAGAAGACAAGACAGTCCATCTTTTAAAAATGAAAAGCAGGGGGAATCCCTGTATTTGGGAGAAAAGGAGACTTTCAAAATCCTTTTATACATAAGAAAGAAGCAAAGGTAAAACCTAAGTGTCTTTCCTTTGGTGAGTTATCTACAATGTTTCCCAACTCAGTTTTTCAGCTCTTCACTGAAATACCTCATGCCTTTGGGTGTAGCATAGTCCATACTTTGTGTGCATCTGGTGAAGTGAGCTGTAGCTCACGAAAGCTTATGCTCAGATATATTTGTTAATCTCTAAGGTGCCACAAGTACTCCTTTTCTTTTTGCGGATACAGACTAACATGGCTGCTACTCTAAAACTGTGTGTTTCAATTTCACTAGGAAAAGTTTTGAAATACAATTAGTTTATGTTGTTGAAGAAAAATCCTGTTTTGGATACTTGTTAAGTTAATAAAGTATTTTGGAATCTTGATCCAAAAGATCCATAGAGTCAAAAGCATTTTCTCATACCTTATGTGAATTTAAAACTGTAGCAATTATAGGTATTGTGTGGAAAATATGGAACTTCTGCACTGCGAAAGTCATACGGTGCAGAAACCTGAGGGGAGTTGCATGTTCTTTGGCTGCATAGAACTTAGACAAACTTTTTTGGTGAACCCTAAAATATGTAAAAACATTCTGCAGGGTAATACTAGTTTCATGAATGATACATATAGAAATAGTGGGACATTCTCACTGCACCACATTAATCATTGGACTGTGACCAAATCTTCTCAATTCATAACTACACATGCATAGAACGGGGTAAAGGAAGTGAACCCAAGCTCTTTACCAGAGTACCTGTAGATATAATTACATACAAGCCATTTTTTGCTGTCATATAAAACTAAGGCCTCGGTAGATTTTATCCAAATCTGAGTAAAGGAAGTGCTTGTCAATTTACTGTTCCTGGTACTGATCTTTGTCTGTCTAAGCCATCATGTTGCCACCATTACGTTAAAATCAACGGCAAAATGCCATTGTCTATCATTAGTCAATGCTGTTGCCACAGGACCAGCCAGTACCACTGCTAGTACCAGTGCCTTGGAAGAAGAAGAAAATGAATTTGAAGAAGTGGAAAAGTTGGATCTGGAATGAATCCATGCCCCTGGCAGAAATGTTCATCTTGAAATCATATCAGATGTCAGTAAGGAAGATACAAAACCTCACTACTGTATCACCTTTGCATTCATGCACTTTTTTAACTGCAGTGCTTCATTGACAATGTAAACAGCTTTGTTCTAGGGCACATCACCTGTCATCTCCTTCTTCAGTTCTGCTACTTGTGAAAATGAAAAAATTGCTGATGCTTGTATTATGCCTAAATAGTCTCACACTCTCCATTTGTTTGTAGCGTAGTATGAGAATATGCACATAAAAATGCTACTTTTTTTAAAAGTCCTAGTGTAGTTTGAAATTCAACTGTTACAACACTTTTTTCAAAGTTTATTTTTGTGGTTTTGCTGGATGAATTTAATGAATATGTTCTACTTTGTGCAAAATCTACCTTAAACTTTTGGGAGGGAAGCTCGTTGAATTCAAGACCTGTATCTTAAAGTCAGATATGGGGCTTCCTAAAAATATAATTAATCTAACTATAAAATCTAAATCTAAAATCTAATTATGATCACCATACAAAATGATCAAACTCTAAGGCTATCCTTTTTTAATCACTTGGCTCCTCAAAGGAATTTGAGGAGCTGAGCAAGAAATACCTCAGATTTCCTTATCCACCAGAAGATTTAAAATTTTCTATGTAAAATAAAACATTACCATAAATATTATCTTCCAGTTCCAACTAAGAGCATGGTTCTTTTATTTCTTGTGCAGAAAAAACTCCCCTTTGGTTCAAATTCAGAAGGGACATAAAGGTTAGACTCCCTAATGTATCAGTAACTCTGTGTAAGTTGGTTTAATATGCACATTGGGATGCAGAGGAAGGTGTAAATTACACCCACTTATCATTGTGTTACTTGCTGCTCTCCTCTCTTCTGGCTCTTTAGTATATGTGTTGCATCAGCATAGACTACCTTCAGCCATGTGGACCAAATTCAGAGGTGGTATGAAATGGCAGAAACTTAAGCATGTATGTATAGTGTCCTAAATAGTAACACAGTGTTTTCAAGAGCTGGGGTTTGGGGACTCAACTAGTCACCGTTTCCTAGTACTGTGGGTTTGATCAGATACATGATTTCCCTATTTAGCATTAAAAAAGTCTAATCATCCCATGGTTCTCTCTCCCCAACATAATTTAAATATAAATTTATCTATGTGCTTTTGTCTTTAAATGATCCAGAATGCTTATCAACAGTCCAGTCCTGTTCTTCAACCACAACAACTTGATTCTGTTTGTTGGAGTTCTCTTATCTTTCATCCTTCCCACTTCCCCTTAGGAACGGTCACTTGTTTGTTTTTTCTCTCTGATTTAATAGACTTCCACAGCCAAGTAATAGTTAATCTGGAAAGGAAAGGGATGGCTTGCTAGCCTTTAATATATACTAGCTTTGACTGACTGACGGGAGGTGGTGGAGGGGAGCGATTAAGTTTATCAGTACTGACCAAACAGAATTAACAGTGAGTAATTTCTCACTTACAGCATTGTTTCCCGAAGTTTCATTTTGTAAGGGGTGTGACTGTGTGGATACTTAAGGTTAAGGAAGAGATTGATTGCACTTAAGCGGGAAAGAATACTGTGGTTTCAAATGGTCATCCATCTACCAACATTGTACTAAGGGACAATGCAAGAGCCATTCACTTTGAAGTTATTTCTCCAATACCTTGCTGAACTCACTGGACTGGTTTTCAGTGGCAAGGCCAAAAGGACTGGGAAACTGAGCCCTGGTCACAAGGAAATTAGGTTGGTATAACTACACTGCTCAGGGGTGCGAAAAATCCACACCCTGAGTGATGCAGTTAAATCAGTCTAACCGTCGGTATAGAGAGCACTAGCTACGGCCTCTCGGGGAGGTGGAGTACTGACCCCAGTGGGAGAAGCCCTGTTCGCGTAAGTAGTATCTCCCTGAAATCCTACAGCAATGCAGCTGCAGCATTTTACGGGCATGTCTACACTTGCCTCCGGAGCAATCAATCCAGCAGGGGTCACTTTATCACATCTAGTGAAGATGTGATAAATTGACCGCCAAGCACTCTCCCGTCGACTCGGTACTCCACCAGAGTGAGAGGTGCAGGTGGAGTCGATGGGGGAGCATCAACAGTCGACTTACCGCAGTGAAGACACTGCAGTAAGTAGATCTGAGTACATCAACTTCAGCTACACTATTCGCATAGCTGAAGTTACGTAACTTAGATCTATCGCCCCCTGAGTTTAGACCAGGCCTAAGTGTAGACGAGTCCTGATACAAAGGACTCCTGGCTGGATATAAATGACACTTTCTGGGGAGGAAGCAGTTTAGGGAAGAGGATAAAGGGAATCCTTTCAAAGGTCGCTGCCAAGGTATGCCAAGCCTCTAGGTGAGATGGATCTGTGTACAGTGTTTTGAAAAGCGTTTTTCTCGTATACCATGCTTTGTTCCCACTGTTTCAGATTACATAAATCTTTGGTTTAAGAAGGCTGGCTGGTCACTGTATTGACCACTGCTCTGAAGATCCCAAAGGGCGCAACTGTAGGTGCTGAACCCAGTCAGGTCTGCTGAGGTAAGCACGGTTGATCACAGGGTGCTGTAGTCCAGGCCCGGGGCTACCAGAGTGGAAGAATTGTGGGATTCCACCTCAGGAGAGGTGAAGGCACAAGGCTCAATACTGCAGAGGGCTCAGGGGTATGGCTAGCCCTGAAACAGTGGCAGTATCATCACTGGGAGAGGCAAGGTAGGTGAAGTAATCTCTTTTATTTGACCAACTTTTGTTGGTCAAAGGTACATGCTTTTGAGCATGTTGGAGCTCTTCAGGTCTGGGGAGGATAGTGTTTAAGCTAAATATAAGTTGAGACAGATTTTTAAGCATAAAGGGTTCACACATGTTATAGGAGACCACTTAAAAGGAAGTGGGTAATTAAGGGTTAGTATGTCATGAGTCGTGTTTGCAAATTGTTGTAAGGAGCCATAAAACCAGTGTCTCTGAGTCCATGGATTTTAGTTTCAGCAGAGTTGTGAATTTAATTTCCCAGGCTCACCTTTTGAAGGTGGTATGCAAGTTTCCTTTGAGGACCATGTCATCGTTGACATCTGAGTTAGCACCCACTGGGATGAATGGGGCGGTTCAATGGGACACTGGGATGAATGGGGCAGTTCTCGCTCTCTGCAGTCTGACAGATGATGCTGCATCAGTTAACCTCAACAGCATGATCTGAATGATTCTTCATTGTCATAAGAACTACAGATTTAAAAAAAACACCGAAGAAAGAAAGCTGAGATCCTGGAGAACAATTGAGAAGTGTGTATGAGCCCTTTGCACCACTTAATTTGGGAAACACTGCCTTTGAGCTATGGCTCTGATTCAATAATGTACTTAAAAGCCAAGCCTAATGTCAAGCATGTGAGTAGTCCCTTTGGCTTCAGTGTCACTACTCAAGGTAAACACCTTGCTGAATCGCAGCATACATTGAATTACTTCATTCACCAGTAAAATGAAGCTATTTGAAAACAGAAGGTAGCTTGGGTGAAAGTGATCAAGCCATGATAGAATTCATGATTCTATGGAAAGGTTAGAGGGAAAACAGCACAATAAAGATAATGGATTTCAAGAAGGTAGATGTTAGCAAACTCAGGGAGTTGGTAGGTAAAATCCCACGGGAAGCAAGTCTAAGGGGAAAAACCGTTCAAGAGAGTTGACAGTTTTTCAGAGAGACACTTTTAAGGGCATGAGCAAACTATCCACTGTGTAGAAAAGATATGAAGTATGGCAAGAGATCATCCCTGGCTTAAGTAGGAGATCTTCAATTATATGAAAGTCAAGAAAGAGTCCTACCAAAAATGGATTTAGGTCAAATTACAAAGGATGAATATAAACAAATAACACAAGTATGTAGGGACAAAATTTTAAAAGGCCAAGGCACAAAACAAGATTAAACTAGCTAAAAACATAAAGGGTAACAAGAAAACATTCTGCAAATACATTAGAAGCAACAGGAAGACCAAGGACAGGGTATGCTTTGACCTGAACGTTGTAATTCTTATGCATTAGAAATCAACCAGATGGAAGGAGGAGGATCCGGGGAACTACAAGCCAGTCAGCCTTACCTCAGTCCCTGGAAAAATCATGGAGCAGGTCCTCAAGGAATCAATTCTGAAGCACTTAGAGGAGAGGAAAGTGATCAGGAACAGTCAGCATGGATTCATCATGGGCAAGTCATGCCTGACTAACCTAATTGCCTTCTATGATGAGATAACTGGCTCTGTAGATGAGGGGAAAGCAGTGGATGTGTTGTTATTCCTTGACTTTAGCAAAGCTTTTGATATGGTCTCCCACAGTATTCTTGCAAGCAAGTTAAAGAAGTATGGGCTGGATGAATTGACTATAAGGTGGATAGAAAGCTGGCTAGATTGTCGGGCTCAATGGGTAGTGATCAATGGCTCCATGTCTAGTTGGCAGCCAGTATCGAGCGGAGTGCCCCAAGGGTCGGTCCTGGGGCTGGTTTTGTTCAATATCTTCATAAATGATCTGGAGGATGGTGTGGACTGCATCCTCAGCAAGTTTGCAGATGACTCTAAACTGGGAGGAGTGGTAGATATGCTGGAGGGTAGGGATAGGCTACAGAGGGACCTAGACAAATTCGAGGATTTAGCCAAAAGAAATCTGAGGTTCAACAAGGACAAGTGCAGAGTCCTGCACTTAGGACGGAAGAATGTCATGCACTGCTACAGACTTGGGACCAAATGGCTAGGCAGAAGTTCTGCAGAAAAGGACCTTGGGGTTATAGTGGACGAGAAGCTGGATATGAGTCAACAGTGTGCCCGTGTTGCCAAGAAGCCTAACGGCATTTTGGGATGTATAAGTAGAGGCGTATAAGTAGAGGCATATCAGCAGATCGAGGGACATGATCGTTCCCCTCTATTCGACATTGGTGAGGCCTCATCTGGAGTACTGTGTCCAGTTTTGGGCCCCACACTACAAGAAGGATGTGGAAAAATTGGAAAGAGTCCAGCGGAGGGCAACAAAAATTATTAGGGGGCTGGAGCACATGACACATGAGGTGAGGCTGAGGGAACTGGGATTGTTTGGTCTGCAGAAGAGAAGAATGAGGGGAGATTTGATAGCTGCTTTCAACTACCAGAAAGGGGGTTCCAAAGAGGATGGATCCAGGCTGTTCAGTGGTAGCAGATGACAGAACAAGGAGTAATGGTCTCAAGTTGCAGTGGGGAAGGTTTAGGTTGGATGTTGGGACAAACTTGTTCACTAGGAGGGTGGTGAAGCACTGGAATGCGTTGCCTAGGGAGGTGGTGGAGTCTCCTTCCTTTTAGGTTTTTAAAGTCAGGCTTGACAAAGCCCTCGCTGGGATGATTTAGTTGGGGATTGGTCCTGCTTTGAGCAGGGGGTTGGACTAGATGACCTCCTGAGGTCCCTTCCAACCCTGATATTCTGTGATTCTATGATAAATGAGGCTAGCACAAAACAAAATGCTGTTTAAATAGGCAAAACTTTAGGATCATTGTCAGGGAGATTAAAAATAAATTGTTTGTATGCTACACTGTCAACTGTGTCACTATAATTACATATAAAGACTCCCATGTCAGATTTGGTGGGTGAAAAAAAAACTACATATCCGAATTAATCCGTGCTTAACAAGCTTTAAAATGGTTACATCCTACTTAGGCAAACATTCAGAAGTAAAGTAATTTAGCAGGACACCAGTGGCCAGATGCAAGACCAACAAGAATGTCTTTAAACCATTTTAAAAAAAAACGATGAGTCCTTGTGGCACCTTAGAGACTAACAAATTTATTTGGGCATAAGCTTTTGTGGGCTAGAACCCACTTCATCAGATACATGGAGTGAAAAATACAGTAAGCAGAATATATATTATAGCAAATGAAAAGATGGGAGTTGTCTTACCAAGTGAGGGGGGGGTCAGTGCTAACGAGTCAATTCAATTAAGGTAGAAGTGGCCTATTCTCAACAGTTGACAAGAAGGGGTGAATACCAAGGGAGGGAAAATTACTTTTGTAGTGCTAATGAGGCCAATGCAATCAAGGTGGCCCATTTCCAACAGTTGATAAGGAAGAGTGAGTATTAGTAGAGGGGAAATTACCTTTTGTATTGACCCATCCACTCCCAGTCTTTATTCAGGCCTAATTTGATGGTGTCCACTTTGCAAATTAATTCCAGTTCTGCAGTTTCTCGTTGGAGTCTATTTTTGAAGGGTTTTTTTGTTGAAGAATTGCCACTTTTAAGTCTGTTGTTGATTGTCCAGGGAGATTGAAGTGTTCTCCGACTGGTTTTTGAATGTTACAATTCTTGATATCTGAGTTGTGTCCATTTATTCTTTTGCACAGAGACTGACTGGTTTGGAGTGTGACCAACTTTAGTATATGTTTAATCAATTGAATTATTTTAAAATGTAGCAGCAGTGAGGCCCAGATTCTGCTCCATTTCCATGAGGTTTTAAGTCTCAAGAGTAATAGAGCAGGTGTAGTTTTACTTTGCAAATAATTAGAAGGTCTTAAGGCTAAAAGGACCTTTATGACCATCTAATCTGATTTTATGCAAAACACAGGCCATAGAATTTCACCCAGTAATTTCTGTATCAGGCTCATAATTTCTGGTTGGGTTAGAGAATATATTTGAGAAAGACATCCCATCTTGGTTTAAAGACTTTAAGAGATGGATAATCCCTAAGTAAGTTGTTCCAATGTGCAATTACCATCACTTAAAAAAATTGTGCCTTATTTCCAGTCACAATTTGTCTGGTTTCAGTCTTGAACCATAGGATCTTGTTAAGGCTTTGCCAGATTGAAACAAACTAACACAGATATCAGAAAATTTCTCCCCGTGCAGGTGTAGACTGTGATCAAGTCACCTTCTAATCTTTTCTTTCACCAGAAGCTCAGTCTTTTTAGCATAAGTTTCTTATACTGTAAAGGTTTTCCAGACTTTAAATCATTCTTGTGGCTCTTTTCTGAACCCTTTCAGCATTTCCACCATTCTTTTTGAAGTGTGGACACCAGAATTGGACACAGTGTTTTGGTAATAGGTTCATATAATGCCTCAAGTTACCCTTATTTTTTAAAATTTTGAAGGGGTATCTCCCCTTTGATTGGAACAATTTGCAACCCAGTTTATAGCCTTCTGGGGTCTGATTTGTGCTTCACGTTTTAATGTACTCCTAGATGTGCCGCTTCCTACCATAACAATTAGGTGATCGGGGTTTTTTTTAATAAAAATTTAAAAAGAGAAAAAGAACTAATAAAGAGGAGACTTTAACCCAGCTTTTCAGGCATGGGATTTACTATGCCAGAGAAGCTCCAGCAGAGGCCCTGAGGTGACACAATGGGTCTGTCTATCCTAGAGCTGGAAGGGGTAAATTTCAGCTCAAGGAGACACCCCTGTGCTAGCTCTCATTGAACTATTTGTAGGAATCTAGTAGCTGTGGTGGCAGGAGGGACTAGCCTCCTGGCGTATGTACCTGTGATCTCAGGCAGCCAGCCCCTCCTGCCATGCCTACTGCCATAGTGATACACCGATTTTCAGTTTGCTAGCTTGATCAGAGCTAGCACCGGTATGTCACTTCATGCTAGAATTACACCCAATGTTTGAATCCGAAGAGTTAACACAAATGAGGGATTTGGGCACAAGAGGTACTTTGACAGACGGTTTTGAGCATGAAACATTTCATGACAACATTGCCATCCCCAAACATCCAGTATCTTCAGGGTTATTTTATTTTAGTGAATGTAAGTTGAATTCTTTGCCTTCTGGTTTCTAAGCCTTTTTGATACACTAGCTTCATATTTTCCAGGATTTCTCAGCAACCAGGAAGCCTAGAAACTTTTTTTAAAATGAAAGCTGAGATTTTCACACAATTCTTTCTAGCAGGTAGGATTTAGATGGGGGGTTTCATTCCCCAGATCCATGTTACGGAAGCTTACCATATTCTTCCAACTTCTCCTCATAGTTCACTGGAGATGAGACCGCATATGCTGACAACTAATAACCTAAGGGATTCTAAACACGGTTGCTTTTGCTGAATCTGCAACTTCCCCAGTGTCTTTAGCCAAACTGCTGATTTCTGGATCCCCACTGGCTACTTACAGCTCACACCCATGTAATTTGTAAATTGCAAGCAGTCTGCACTACCCCCCCGCCCCAGTCCAGTTGGCCTTTTAGCTGTAGTAAGCAATAATGTGCCAGGGTTAAATCAAACCCAGAGAGTGCACATACAGAGTAACTCTGTTAAGTTCAGAGCTTTTATTTGCATGTTTCTGTGGGAAAATAGACCCCTCTGTGCAGAAACCCAGAGCATTTTTAATTATACATTAAATGTTCATTTGAATATGTTGGGAACAGATTCTCAACTGGTGTAAACAGTCATAATGCTGTTGTATTCACTGGCACGACCCCAGCTTACATCAGTTGAGGAGCTTGTCTGTCGTTTGAAAATGACTACTTATTTACCCAACAGACAATAATAGGCCTTCTAGAATTCATAGTCACAGAAATGTAGAACTGGAGGGGACCACACTTTCTCTCCCACTTCTCACCCACCCGCACTGAGGCAGGACCACATAAACCTAGACCATCGCTGACAAATGTTTGTCTAACCTTATTCTTTAAAATCTCTGATGAGAAATATATGACTTCCCTTGGTAACCTATTCCAGTAGTTAACTATCCTTATAGTTAGAAAGTTTCCCTGATATCAAACCTAAATTTCCCTTGCTGCAGATTAAGCCCATTACTCCATGTCCACTTAACGTAAGATGAGAACAATTGATCACTGTTCTCTTTATAACAGCCCTTAGGACGCTATCATGTCCTCCCTCAGGGTATGTCTGCACTGCAATAAAAAACCCACAGCACCAAGTCTCAGAGCCTGGGGTTGGCTGACTCAGGGTCACGTGGCTGAGGCTGCAGGACTGAAAAAAGCAGTGTAGATGTTTGGGCTGGGGCTGGAGCCTGGGCTCTGAGACCCACCCCATCCTGGGTAAACATACTCTGTCTTTTTTTCCCCTCAAGACTAAACTTGCCAAGTTTATTTCTAAACCTTTCATCATTTTTGTTGCTCTCCTCTGGACTCTCTCCAGTTTCTCCACATCTTTCTTAAATTGTTGTGCCTACTATGAAACATACATAATGTATTGCGGCAGATCCATATTTGGATTCCTTATTTGTGAAATGGTTTGCAGAGCCAGGCTGAAATACATTGACTTGATCCCATCAAGGGCAATAATGAAGCTCCCTTTGTCTGAGAGCGGGATCAATTTAATTATCTGTCCTCTAAATCTGGATGATCTGTTTTGTTTTTAAATTGGATTTTTGACTTAGTTTTGTGTCTTCAAAGGAGTTGACATGAACTATTATGTTAACACCAGCTTCTATGCCTCTGTGCTAACCCACTGATCAAGAAAGGCCCCTGTCCTTTAACCAGTTATGCATGGGTGAATCCCTATGCCTGCATGCAACCCCATTGAAATAAAACAAATGGGGCTTCATTTTGGTGCAAGACGCCTCCCGGGCTGTGTCAGTTGCAGGATTGGGGCTATAATGCATAAACATTTTAAGCAATAAAATGTCTTTTGCAGCCTCTGCACTCCAAGCATTTCTAACAGACACAATAAATGTAAAAAGAACTCTTGTTTTAAGTGAGAGCACTGTAGACTGATGTCCTGGTTTTATTTCAGAGGATGTGTACAGCATGGACAAAGGCAGTGTAAGCTGCCACTCTGTGCCCAGCCAATGTGCAACACCTTTCTTTGGAAAAAGAAAAGGAGGACTTGTGGCACCTTAGAGACTAACAAATTTATTTGATCACAAGCTTTCGTGAGCTACAGCTCACTTCATCGGATGCATTCAGTGTGCATCCGATGAAGTGAGCTGTAGCTCACGAAAGCTTGTGCTCAAATAAATTTGTTAGTCTCTAAGGTGCCACAAGTCCTCCTTTTCTTTTTGCGAATACAGACTAACACAACTGCTACTCTGAAACCTTTCTTTGGAAAGGCTCCTCCAGGGCTAACCGACTTATTCACTCCTTGGTGCCTCCACTGAGACTACCAACAGGACTATCCATCAGTGCCAACTGCGATGGTGATCTTTACGGTGTGGAACCCCATTTCCACTAAAAGCAAGACCTCCCATGTAAGCCACCATACAGTTAAGTAAAGGCTTGCAGTTAGCAACCTGGGTTGTATTTGGAGCTGGAGTGGTGAAACAGTTGAAAATCTTTCTCTTTGCCAATCTCTATCTCCGCCTATTCCCCCCCGAACACACACACCTTTTCGTCTGCCAGAGCCCAGATTTGTTTGGGCAAGCTTCAAAGCTCATCTTCTCTTTCAGGTGACTCTGGTGGCTGAGGAAGATACAGCCCATTGGTGGTCAGATGTGGGTGTGTCATACTAATGGGGTCTTGTGCTTTTGTTTGTGCAGTTCATTGTGTTTTGTGGACTCTGTTCTTCGTTTTGTGTATGTAAATTATTCTAAAGTCCTTAGAGCTGAAGAAAGGTGCTTAAGTCTATTATAAGCAAAATTTTAAAATAAATTTGGAGGGTTGTGAAAACGAAATCAGAATTTTCTTTTGTATTATGCCAGATAGTGGCCATTTAATTAAAATTAAAGTATTTAAACCTTATTTTATTATGGGCAACAGGACGTGTCACTGTTTCATCCACTAAAACAGTCTTCTCCAAGACTTGCCTAGTCTGAGACTCCACTGATATAGTGCCTAACATTTGTTGTGATTCCTTGGGACATCAGTCCAGCTGCTCGCATTCTGGCTGGCACAGTATCTAAAGCGGATCTCTTGTCAGGGTACATATTAATAATTTGTCTCATGTTGTACACAGTGTGCCAGTAGTCTTCAAGGGTTAGTGTGGAATATTAACGAAACTCAGTGAAAGTTTCAGTGGGTTTTTTTAGGTTAGCACTTATGGTATCAAAAACCAGGCTGCTTCTGCAACAGGAATTTGAATATTTTTAACTATTGCTGCGTAATACCTGGGAGAAGAGTTTACAATGTATTTTAGGGTATGACTGTGATGGGGAGCACCAACCTTCAGTATTCATAGAACACTTCGGGCCTGTATCCTCCCTACTCCAAGTGGATCCCTGGGTAAAATTCCGCTACTCCTGCTACTACAGATGCCCGTACACCCCTCGGAGAGAGCTGTCAAGGTTGAGTTTTCTTTCTGGTGCTGTATTTTATTTGCCAGCAATGACTGTTCAGAAATGGCTGGTGGTTAAATCAGCAGAAGAGAGAGAAGGAGCAGCCAATGAAAGGAACTTTACTGATGGAAAGTACAACATCTGTGTGGCATTTTCGGGGGGTATTCAGTTGCTGAAACCTCTTTCATTCTGTGGTGGTTAGTGGTAGGCTATCGGTAGTGTTGGTAAGATTTCTCAGTCTGGCTAGCCTCTCATTCCTAACTGAATCCTGTACACTTGTTTTGTCTTCTGATAAAATATTTGGGCTGAAATTCTGTTTTTGCCATCATTTTCAACGGAGAAAATTTTACCCCTAAAATTTACCACAGAATGGTTTAACATATGTTTATGTCCTGGCGATGTAGTGCACAAGGTCAATAATTTAGAAACATAGGTATTAACAACACTGCAAAAATACACACCCACACTGCTGTTGATTATAAATTCTACAAAAACAGGGTAAACATCTGACACAACTATCCTCTCAATTTTCTGCTTTTCAGAACGTTCAGGATATACAGGCAGTCATGTAATGCTCTCCATGCCTCTTTCACATTATCAAAGCCACTCCACTGATGCACAAACAGGATTTTTGGTAGGGTTGAAAATATATTCCATGAAGACTTTGCCAGGTGACTCAAGTAATCAGGGCCAGGAAGCACACACAGTAAGTCCTGTCTCTTTGGAGATGACCACACTTTTGTAGCCAATTAGTGAAATGTTGCTTCTCTTTGCTATCAGAGCCTTTGTTGTTCTCAAAGAGGAATATAGGAAATGGCTGGGAATTTTTGCCAATATCTGCACCAGCCTCACTCACTCAGGCAGATTTTCTTCAGATCCAAGGCAGTTATCCTAAATCTATGGAATTTCTGTTTGGGGTTTTTTTGCATGAGTCCAAATGTACTCCTATAGTTTTGCTATGATATCCAACATTAAGAGTCAGTAATACTACTTAGCTCTTACATTGCACTCTTCATCTGAGCGTCTCAAAGGACCCACAAGGAAAGTTGTTTAAAAATAAGTGCATTAATTGGACGGCTTTTCTTCTTCTTGTGTAAATATATAAAACTTTTGTGATCCATCATTCACCATGCTCCCTAACCTCCGAATATTACAATACCCGGCAGGATCTGTTTATTTTTTACATAAGCCAGAGGAAAGTGGCTACTGTTTTTTGTTATCCTTTCTGGGGGTTCTAAAAATCCCCTATCTAACACTTGAGGATGGCTAATGCCATAGTAATTCTGGGACTGTGGATCCAGTTAAAGCCTGAAGAAATTTGATCACTCACTTAGATAAGGTTTCTTGTTTCTAACCATGAGTTGATGATTCCTTATCTAGAACCTCTGTTGCTGAAACTGCATTATTGCTCTGGGAAGAGTCTCAGGTTTTTAACCTCTAGTTTAGAGAAATCCTACACACCATTTCATATCTCAGTCTCTCCTCTTTCCATGTGTACATGAAGAATTGTGCCGTGAGTCTGGAATCAGAGTTATTTCTCAGAAGGATCTCCAAAGGGATCTGTTTAAACTTAGGGACAATTTCAAAAGACCATGAATGAGATTTTTCAAGTTCTCAGAACCCACAACTGGGACCAGATTATTTCCAAAGACTTCAGCTCTTATTTAGGCATCCAAGTATGGGCTTGATGTTCAAAAACACTGAGCATCCAGCAGCTCCCATTGTGACACTTATCAGATTTTCAAAAGAGCTCAAAACACAATGTGCCTAGCACTTCTGAAGATATAACCATTTATTTTGATGGAGCTGTGCTGTTTTGAGAAATCTGTCCCATAGAATCATTTGAAGATGCTTGTCTGTCTGTACACAAGTCACACATAGCAAGGGCTAGTACAGCTCCTATTGCCCAACACCAATGGATTTGTTCATAGTGATCCTGGGAATTCTATGCTACCTCCTATCCAAGCAGGAAATTATCCTTTAGGATCTGCCTTACTCATATGATGAAAAGGACTCTTCCAGTTGCAGTTCTGTGGAGCAAGAGTGACATCCAGTGGCTAACAGGTTAGTTTTCTACCAGGAGATCCCAAAAAAGTAACTACCTTGTTTTGGGTGTTTGAAGATCAATTAATTATAGTAGGTAACAAAAACTACTCCTTTTCTGTAAGCAGATGTGTAGTACAGAGCTGTGTTCTGGTGTGTCCCTGTCTGCTTAATAACAGATGGTCTGATGCTGCATTGCCTCTTCATTAGAAATTAATGGGAGTGACACATGAATGCTTTTAATGTTGTTGCACTCTTGAATGAATAACAAAGCCTTTGATTAAATAACATCTAGTGTGCTTTTAAATTAATTTTTACTTGTTCAGCATTTAACCCCGTACTAGCAAGTACATTAGATCTGACAAAAGATGCTTTCAGAATCCCCTGGACAACAATGTACCCTTTGTGTTCTGATATGTCAGTTCTGCATCTAGCCATACTCAAGTTAATTAGGGTTTTACTCCACTTACTGAAGACAGTTTCTTCATGTAAATAGGGCAGCATCGCCCTTTTTTTCAAGCAAAAATAGCATAGATTGGAAACAAGCTCTTGAGATTAAGGTGTTGATTATAACCTATAAAGCTCTAAATGGTTTGTGTGCTGGGGTTATGAGAGAGCATTTCTGCCCCAGAGTGGTACTGTGGCAGTTGTGATTATTGGAATCACCCAAGGTAATATTTCCCCGATTTAAAGGGAGACGGAGGTTGGCAGCATGGCATTCTTAGTAAGGGATTGTTGGCTTTGGAATTCACTTCTTGCCTTGATTTGCCAGTGGATATGGTGTCTGTAAGGAGAAGCTAATACATGCACCTAGCTCCCAGGAAGTTGATTGGGCCTCCTGGAACTACGGAGCGCCCATTGGGAGAGTTTGTTCTCGGTCATTCGAGAATAACTGATTCTTAAAATATATCTGACATATTTCGTATTGTGAATTTTATCACACCCTGAGGTTTTATCACAGCGCTTTAACGTGGCTGTGTAGTCGTGGCACCAGCACGGGAGGAGAGCTCTGTCTACACTGCCACTTTACAGCGCTGAAATTTGCAGTGCTCGGGGGGGGGGGGGTTCACACCCCGAGCGATAAAGTTGCAGCGCTGGAAATTGACAGTATAGACACGGCCTTACTCACTCTCACTGACTATAGAGGGAGTGGCAGGCAGTCCGTTCCTTCCAATATCAGGCCTGTGCTACTGTACAGGAAAATACAGGGAGAAGATGTTTACGCTACTACACAGGTACACTTTTAAAATATTATTTGAGCTATTTTAAAATAAGGAAAAGCTCTCCATGAAGCTACGTGAGTGAAGGAGTGAAATTGCTGCTGTTTGTTGTTCACACAATATTTTACTGTTCACCGTTTGCAGGAAATGAGGTCTTTATTAGGGATGTATTTGATCAGAGGTGGCAACTCCAAAGTTAAGGTTGCAAATGAATTCCTACTAGGGCTGTCAATTAATCACAGTTAACTCATGTGATTAACTCAAAAAAATTAATTGAGATTTAGAAAATTAATCACAATCGTAGTTTTAATCGCACTGTTAAACAAGAGAACACCAATTGAAATTTATTAAATATTTTTGGATGTTTTTCTGAATTTTCAAGTGCATTGATTTCAATTACAACACAGAATACAAAGTGTACATGGCTCACTTTATATTATTTTTTATTACAAATATTTGCACTGTAAAAATGATAAACAAAAGAATTATTTTTCAGTTCACCTCCTGTAATTACTGTAGTGCAATCTCTCTATCATGAAAATGCAACTTACAAATGTAGATTTATTTTTTTTGTAACTGCATTCAAAAACAAAACAGTGTAAACCTTCAGAGCCTACAAGTCCACTCAGTCCTACTTCTTGTTCATCTAATAGCTAGGACAAACAAGTTTATTTACATTTTCAGGAGACAATGCTGCCCACTTCTTATTTACAATGTCATCTGAAAGTGAAAACAGGCATTCACATGGCACTTTCGTAGCCAGCATTGCAAGGTACGTACGTGCCAGTTATGCTAAAATTCATATGCCCCTTCATGCTTTGGCCACCATTCCAGAGGACATGCTTCCATGCTGATGATGCTCCTTAAAAAAATAATGCATTAATTAAATTTGTGTCTGAACTCCTTGGGGAAGAATTGTATGTCTCCTGCTCTGTTTTACTCGCATTCTGCATATATTTCATATTATAGTAGTCTCAGCTGATGACTCGGCACATTGTTCATTTTAAGAACACTTTCACAGCAGATTTGACAAAATGCAAGGAAGGTACCAATGTGAGATTTCTAAAGATAGCTACAGCACACGACCCAAGGTTTAAGAATCTGAAGTGCCTTCCAAAATCTGAGCGGGATGAGGTGTGGAGCATGCTTTCAGAAGTCTTAAAAGAGCAACAATCCGATGAAGAAACTACAGAACCTGAACCACCAAAAAAGAAAATCAACCTTCTGCTGGTGGCATCTGACTCAGATAATGAAAATGAACATGTGTTGGTCCGCACTGCTTTGGACAGTTATCAGGCAGAACCTGTCATCAGCCTGGATGCATGTCCTCTGGAATGGTGGTCGAAACATGAAGGGACATATGACTCTTTAGCACATCTGGCATGTAAATATCTTGTGACGCCAGCTGCAACAATGCCATGTGAATACCTGTTCTCACTTTCAGGTGACATTGTGAACAAGAAGCAGGCAGCATTATCTCCTGCAAATGTAAACAAACTTGTTTGAGCGATTGGTTGAACAAAAAATAGGACTGAGTGGACTTTTAGGCTCAAAAGTTTGACATTGGCTTATTTTTGAATGCAGTTATTTTTTGTACATAATTCTACATTTGAAACTGCCACTTTCATGATAGAGATGGCACTACAGTACTTGTATAAGGTGAATTGAAAAATACTATTTTGTTTTTTACAGTACAAATATTTGTAATCAAAAATATAAAGTGAGCACTGTACACCTTGTATTCTGTTGAATACAACTGAAATCAATATATTTGAAAATGTAGAACACATCCAAAAATATTTAAATCAATGGTATTCTATTTTTTAATTGCACGATTATTTGCGATTAATTTTTTTAATCATTTGACAGCCCTAATTCCTACTGCAGTCCATAAAATACGGATCCTCTCTTCTTCTGCCCCTTTCATTCTAAAATCCACATACATAATATCACCCTCACATCTAGTATGTGAGGTCTGTGGCTGAAGTAGAATTTGTCTATCAAATTTGAATTTGTTCTGCCTAGGATATACAGCCACTGAAAAATAGAGGTGATCAGCACACCAAGTTTTTTGGTTTTCATTTTTTTAATGGAGGAAAATTTAGAACTTAATTTACTGAATTCATCTAGTTTAAAATTTAGAGCACAGACCGAAGATTAGCTAGTTAATTAGACTCTTTAATTAGGTGTTGAAAGTTATTAATATTTTAAATAGGTACTTCAGCAGCTGCTGAGCTAATTTCAGCTGAATGTTCGTTCCAGACGTGGGGTGGGAAGCAGAAGGCAGGGGTGATTCACTCCTGATGAGTGGAAATGGAGAAAGAGGGTGACATTTTAGGAGAGACCTAGTTTGCTATGGCATCAGAGGCTCAGGGAAGCAAGCTGGGGTCAGGCTGTTGGTGCTCGGACTCTATAGCCTGAGCATGTAACACTGGGCAGTAAAGTTCTCTCCTACAACAGTGCTCGCCTACTGCATTGCTTATTGCTAATGAAACACTGCCTAGCTCTCCAGCACAGGACATGGGATAAAGAAAGAGAGCGATGCTACCACCTTCTCCCTGCAGCCTCTCCCCACTATGCTTGATGTGCTCCCCTTTCCTCTTGCTATTTCATTTGTTACTTGGCTTTTCTGTGACACCTATCATCATAGTGTCTGATCACTGCACAAATGTTAAGGTTGCGGGAGAGTGGGAGCTGTACCCACGGGGCTGTGGGCTAGTCTGGTGTGGGGGGTTTCTGTCTCTTCTGTTGAGGATGTTCTACTTTGCATAAATAATTAAATAGTCATTTGAGCAAGTACTTGGGTCTCCCACCTCCCAGGTGAGTGCCCTTAACCACCAGGCTATAGTGTCATTGTCTGTCTGTCTCTCTCTCTCTCTCTCTCTCTCTCTCTCCCTCCTTCGCCCAGTGACTATTTGCCACTGTGTCCTCAAGCTATTTGCAAAAAGAACAGGAGGACTTGTGGCACCTTCGAGACTAACAAATTTATTTGTACTCTTGTTCTTTTTGTGGATACAGACTAACACGGCTGCTACTCTGAAACCAAGCTATTTGGTGAATCTATCCCTTTCTTTCCTTTCCTTTTTTTTTAAATACCTAGAAACAAAATTTGTGTGCGTGTATATTTTAACACTATGCCCTTCCCAAACAGCCCTCTTCTGCCCTCTCATTCAATTGGAGCTGCACCTATAAAAGCAAAGGCAGATTTAAGCCCTAAGTGTCTTCCCTTTTCAAATGTTCAGTTTTTCATGCACCACTGAGAAAGTTACAAAACAAAACCCAAGCCCCGAGTTGCTGACACTGAATCATTTTGCTGTTGAAATTTATCTGTGGATGTGGAATGCTGCACCTTAGTGAGTGTTTACTTTTTGCCCGTAGTAAATGGTCTTCCATAGCTAAACCATTGGTAAGTCAAGCCAATTACTTAGTGACTGGAATGCTGAGCATTTTGAACTCACAGAAGCACCTGCACACTTGTTATGGCAGTCACTGAAAGTAGGTATTCAAAAGACTTTATTAAAATAACTGCATATGTTGTGCTTACTAAATTCCCCACTACCTTCTTGATCCAGGATGTCCTGCACGCTGTGTAATATTTTAAATTCTTGCACTTACTAACAGAGACTGCTAACTGCATGCCTTCTGGGGCCATATCATCATATTCTACCCCTTTGGTATATGAACAATTGGAATCTTTACAACAGCGTTCGGTTCAAGACGTATTCCAGCCCCAATCATGTCCCTGTGGTTAGAAGGGAGAGTGTCACTCTATTGCTACTGACATATTTAACACTTGTCACACCTACCCCTCAAGGTGCTTTCCCAAAGTGTAACATCATTGTCCCCATTTTTACATATGGGCATGCCAAAGCATCTAGAGAGAAATGGCATACCAAAACTGAAACATGGCATGCAAAATGGGAATGGAAGTCAGACCTCCTAACACCCATTCCTTTGACCTCTCTATTCCCCAGTGATCCCTTATTTATTTATTTATTTGCAGGCAATGCATCTAATTGGAGCTGTGAAAACATTTTTGGTGAACCCTATAACTAGGTAATAAACCCCAAAGCTAGCCCTGGTTCCCAGAATTCTGAGCAAACTGATTGATGCCTAGACATACTAATGATTGATGCATGAGAAATACTTATCGAGAGTTAGTTTTTGGTGGAAACCCATTGGTTTCAACCTGAAATGAAGCAAAATGTAGTTATTTTGGGCAAGTTTCAGTTTGAGATTTTGGATTTGTCTGAATGTGGCACATGGGGGCTGGCAAACCAATCAAAGTGGTCCCTGCTTAATCTTGACAAAACTAGGTGCTTTGATTATGGACTTCCATGCCCCGGTGACTATTTTGAGTTGTGATTTAATTTGTTTTCTGGGTCTGGACTGAGAGCTGACCTAGCTGGAGGGCTAGGCCATCAAAGCTGCAGACCATTGTGGAACCAGGACACAAGGGGTACAAGAGAGGAAGAGTCCCTACAGTGCCACATCCTGACCTG
Organism: Eretmochelys imbricata; assembly: GCF_965152235.1. NCBI lineage: Eukaryota > Metazoa > Chordata > Testudines > Cheloniidae > Eretmochelys > Eretmochelys imbricata. Next base: position 176,989,280 of record NC_135572.1, on the reverse strand, counting down.
AGCAGTGCTTCACTGGTACCTATGTTTCCTGCTGTTAGTTATCCTCAAGCTATTTAACACTGGCTCTGTTTTCCTTCTAATGTAGAGGATGGGGGAAATGCAATTATCTGACTCCTCTGCACCAAGCCTATCTTCCATCTGGGGCTTCTGCCTGTAACCATCTAGAATGAGTGTGGATAGAGCCATCTCAAACTATGATAAACACGTATTTACATTAACTGTTAAATATCTCTGTGCTCTATATTGTTTCAAATTGTATTATACATAGTTAGAAAAATCTCAGCAAGGTATCTTGTAACAAGAGTTATGAAAACGTAACCTCTCTGTCCTTAGAAACTACTTGTCACAAGATGCACCTTTCGGAAATGGGTTTTCCTTTCAGAGATGGGTTTATTGCTCTCCAGGCTTGATGCGTGCACATCATGGATGGAATTCAGCCTGGGAGTAATTGAGCATGGCATTCACTCTGTAATAGGGTGGAATTTTAGACTTGCACTTGCTTGTATTGCAGTGTTATCAGCATCAACAATATCAGAATTATTGCTCTCTAGTACAGTACAGCCTAAAGGCTCCATAGTGTGAGGCACTCTATACAAACACATACGTGGTCAGAGACAATCCCTGTCCTGAACATTCTACGACGTAACTAGACAACACAGGTGAAGAATGGGGCAAAGGACGTACAGTTAACCTCTGTGCCTTGGCTACTTGTCCAAGTACTCTCACAGGTAATGAGTAATAGAGCAGGGAATTGAACTCAATTCTTCTGAGCCCCCAAATTCCACAGAAATTATCTGAATAGTGTGTCCCTACCAGTCATGGAAAGATCAGCTCCAAGAATTATAAGATGTTAAAAAAATCAGCAACACAACAATCTGATTCATTTCCAGTCTTTGGGCTTGCTTTTCCTATGGGTTACTGACACCAGAGAGCAGTTGCTCAAAGCCTAGGAGTCAGCAGAAATATGTTCTCTTTCATTCTTCCACTAGTTCATGCCCATTATTTATAAACTGATGCCTGATCCGCAAAGGAGAAAATCAATTGCACTATATATCCAGTGGAAGACAAAAAGCTTTAGAGACTTGTCAATACACTTTAAGCATTACCTCATGGTTGTGGGTTGCTGTATGAGTATGGATGTTAAGTATTTTGTTGCTCTATATGCTAGTTACTAGGCTCTCTGTCCCAGCGTGTGTGGTCCTTTACAAACACTGTCACTCCAAGAATGAGTAAAAGGGAGCTTTCCGAGACACCAGGTTGGTTTTTTTAATTCCTAAATAATGGTGGTGGTTTTTAAAAGTTCCTTGCTTTAAAATGTAATTACAAAAATGAGAAGTATCAAAATAAGTTTCTTTCGATAAGGGTCAGCTGCAACAAAGTATCAGGTGTTATATGTAGTTTACACAAACATCAGAATATTAGTGATGCTATTCTATTTGGTCTGAGAGCATCTAGAATGTAAATAACTAAATCTATGTTCCTGCTTTGATTAATTAGCAACTTCCTTTTTTTTTTTTTTTTTTTAAAAAAAAAAGGTATTTTAAGGAAATGGTTGCTCTGAACAGTACTCCAGTATATATAAAGTATTGTTGAAAACTGATACTTATGTTGCTATTGCATTGTAAGTGAAAAATATGCTGTAGGTAAACATATCATTACAGTCATTGAATGTGTCTGGTGTACAGAATTCCAGACAGGGTGTGGTCCCTGGTAAACAAAAGAGACAAAACTGGGAGTCAAAATGTGTGGAAGGCTTTTTGTGTCTCTAGTCTGTGTTTTTCTTTATTAAAATCTGCACATCTAAAGTGCATTACAGTTGGATTAAACCTCTTTCTTTCCATGACTGCAATATATATCGTTCTTTGTATGAATGACTCTAGCATCTCAGATAGCAGTGCATGACAACATTTAATGGTGATTACTATTTCACTCAGACAAAACTCCTGTTGCAATCAGCGGAAAGTTTGCCTGTGTCATGACTATTGCCACAACAGGACAGCATAACCATATTGAGCCCAAGCCTCTCCTTTAAGCCTTAAAAGGGGTGGAATGAGAAGGCAGATTTGAAGCTGGAGTCACTGCTGTCTCGCTATGCTGAGAGCAAGACTGGTGCTGGAGCAGATCTAGGTAGGGGAAGCAGTCAGGAAAAGTGAGGAGGCTAGGATCTGAAGGAGAGAGCTTTAGAATCATAGAATATCAGGGTTGGAAGGGACCTCAGGAGGTCACCTAGTCCAACCCCCTACTCAAAGCAGGACCAATCCCCAATTTTTGCCCTGATCCCTAAATGGCCCCCTCAAGGATTGAACTCACAACCCTGGGTTTAGCAGGCCAATGCTCAAATCACTGAGCTATCCCTCCCCCTAGAAGGCCAAGGATCTGCATACTGGAGGAATTTGCATCAATGGGTCTGTGGCATTGCTACATGGGACACCCAGCTTCCTCCCATGACTAGATTGCTGCTATAGTGTTGAGATGCTATGAAGGGGAATTTCTCCTGCCTCCAGCACCATTAACTTATGATGCTACTGCTGACGCTGGGGGGCATGGCTCAGGAGCTTCAGATTTGCCCTCCTATTCCAAATGATCGGGGGGAGGGAAGTAGAAGCCAATTTGTGTGTGTGTGTGTTTGTGTAACTTACTATTTAGTGTCTGTCTTCTCCCACAAAACTCCCCTTACCCTGAGAGCCTCCTCTAAGATTCAGCCCCCCTCTGCAGTGCACATGTGATTCAGGGCTGGGAAGTTCTTTAAGAATGAATATTTGTAAGGATTTTTTAAAGAAATTTATTAGCAGCATCAGAGGGATCCATATGAGGTTTAGAAAATGTATCAGAAGTCTTTGTTTCTCATAATTGCTTTGTGAACATCTTCTGTTTAATGTATAATAGTATCATTTCTTTTAGGAAAATTAAAATGAGAAAATAAGCATTTGGAGCAAACTTGTCAAAAGCCTCTAAATCAGCAGTTCTCAAAGTGGGTTGGGACCCCAAAGTGGGTTGCAACCCCATTTTAATGGGGTTACCAGGGCTGGCATTAGACTTTTTGGGGCCCAGGGCTAAAGTCAAATCCCAAGGGTTTCAGCCCTGGGTGGTGGAGCTCAGGTCACAGGGCCCCTGTCTGGAGCTGAAGACCTTGAGCTTCAGCTTTGGCCCCTCTGCCCAGAGCCCCAGGCAGTGGGGCTTAGGCAGGCTCAGGCTTCAGTCCCCCCTCCTGGGGTCATGTAGTAATTTTTGTTGTCAGAAGGGGGTCACGGTGCAATGAAGTTTGAGAACTCCTACTCTAAGTCCCATTTTCAGAAGTTACTTAGATACTTAGGGACTTGAGTTCTATTGAATTTCAAAGAGTTAGGCTCGTAAAAGCCTATGTCACCTTTGAAAATGCATCATAGGGGAGCTTTTTCAAAAGACCCTTGGTTCCCTTTTCAAAGGTCGTATTGGCCTCCTAAGTCATCTAGGTGCTTTTGTATATAGGACTCAAGTCACTTAGGCACTTTTGAAAGTGTTATCCTGTGAGAACTGCTGTAAAGAGAATGGGGGAAGTAAGGATGAGAGAGAATGTTGACTATAGTGTCGGCCTAGGAAATATTTTATATTTCCTTACTAATTTAGGCTTGTTTTTTTCAAAGAAGCCTCAGTGAGTTAGACATGTAAATCTCACTGAAATTCAGCAGCAGCTGGGCGCCTAACTCCTTTAGGCACCTTTGAAAATTCTGCCCCAAATATCTTAACGGACAAGGAAATGATTGGGGGGGAAGGGGAAACAACCTAAAAGCTATATTCTCCTCCTACCCCAAACAAGTACAAGAACTATGTAAACTTATGCTAGATCCAAACATAACTCTATTAAGTGGGTTTGCCAGCTTTTATATGGTGTGCACAGTTTAATGGAAACAGTTTGTTTAGCTCTCTTCATAGCATTAAGGAAAGGTGGGGGAGCCATAACTTATTGTCTGTGCAATATATTTAAATATTGATTTTTTTAAAAGAGAAACGAGCACTTGAGTAAGTGACAGGCTTAACACATATTAAATATTGGCATTTCAAAGGCGCCATGAGGGTGCTTTTAAGAGCCCATGGAATTTTATTAAGTAGGCTTCAGAAACTGCACTGTGCGCCATGAGATATTTGGGTATGGGTTCACAGAGCTGCTGTGACTGTTGCTTTTAAGAAATGTAACCTTTAGTTAGAATGTTGTAAGTTTGAAGGATTCTTGGGGAAACAGGACGTTTGGAGCAGATAAAGGAGCGGAATCTAGCCCTGCGATCTTCCTGAAAGCATCTGTTGATCAGCTGTGTCGAAATGAGTGTCTCCTGACAACCCAGGCAGCCCAGTTGTCAAACTTGTTTGCTTCAAGTAGGGCACTTGTGTGTTCACAGTTGGGAGAGAAAATAAGGTGCACAAATACTTCAGTAGGTGCCATTTTTAGCTTCCAGGTACAGAAATGCTTGCTAGTTTTGAAAATTGAGACCACAGAAAGCTAGTTATTCCCCTCTCCTCCTCAACGCTCTTTGTCCTCTGGTACTTGGAGTGGTTTGTGCAATGCTAAGGCTGTTCATTGTTAAAATAGCACTGCTACAAGTCAGGATCTGTTGGCAATTTCTACTGTAAACTAGTCTTGGAAAAGTTTATTGAAGGCCTTTGAAATTCTCTTAAGATTGAAACCGTACACACAGGCATGTCCCTCCTCCCACCCCCGGGTCCCTTTTGATTTGTTTGTCGGCCCCTAAGGAGTTTTCTGGTGTCACATTATTTAATTATCAAACTTTGAGTATCTGATTTTCTACCCTCTGTTTTCTCCTCAGTTACCATCCCTTCCCTGTTATTGGCTCCCTTTTGACATCAAGGTACAGAGAAGAGAGCCTTTTGGATAAGGACTGAGTTTGGCATTGTTTAGTTATGAACCCAAAACTCCCATAAGATTTTTTTTTTTTTAAATATCAAATTTGTTGACGCTTTTTTTCAAATAAGTTTGGCCAAGCACAGCTAAGCTCCCTCCTTTCCTGCTGCCTGTCCCAGGTACTATGTTCATGGTTTGGTGTATGGTTGGCCTGCTGCCTTTTTCCATCCCTTCCTCGATCTTAAAGGGGCAGCCAAGGGGTCAACAACTCCATGCTGACCTTTTGGAAGAGGTGCGAGGAGTAGCCTGCTTCCACCCGCTGCTGTTCTTTGGTATCTTCTGGTGAATGCAGCCTGATTGCCGCCCCACTGTTTCTGCAGAATCAGGAGTGGAAGTACTCCTCTTCTTTCTGGATACACTGAGTCTTCAATGGGGAGATACACCCCATCAGATAGAATATTAGGTTTAAGAAAGTAAGGAAACTAGCAAAAACCTGCTCACTTTGCACCTCCCCCCCATAGGATGCATGTATTTTTAATTTGGAATTAAACTGAACGTTGGCCTTGTGTATGGCCTTTAGCCATACAATACCTCTGGGAATGTATCTGTAAGATACAGTATATATCAGACCTGGGTAATTTACAAAACTATTTAGTCTGAAAGAGCTTTAACTTAATTATGGTAGTACAGAATAATTAGTAGAAAACTAGAATCCAATTTAATCTAAAGAATGGCTGTTCTGAGGCTTTACCTCATCTATAGGCTTTCAAGGCTTTTAGTATCCTGACAAGCAATCTGTCAAGGGAGGAATGTTGAGTGCACTTGTTTTTTTACTTCAATTCCTTCCTTACAGCAGCTCAAGTGACTCCACTGGAACTGTGGCATTTATCACTGACAAAATTAGGTCGGAAAAGAGCATAAAGGTACCAAACTAAAAAGGGATATAAATTCATCCTTAAAAGAAAAACAAATTCTCACATTGCAAACTGGGGGTTAATGCTGCTCTTTCACATAAGGTAAGAGTTTTCCTTAGGGGATTTCCAGCTGGGTTTACAACATATATGGCATAACTGTACTTATACATAGGTTTATATATGGTATAACTATACTTCATTGTTTCCTAGAAAAAGAAATAAATACTTGTGTCAAGCTGTGTGATTTGGAGTTGCTAAAGGGAAGAACTTTTTCCTTCCCAAATGTAAATAATTACTGATTAGGAAGCAATTTGCACAAAGATTGGGCATATGCTATGGGCCCAATGCTGGGAAGTGCTGAGCATCCTTAGCTAATAGCGACAGCAGTGGAAATTACTGTCCTCATCACCTTACAGGGTGATTGTATGTATTACTCATGATGACGGGTATGATAGCATGGCTAGGAGATCTAGAGAAAGTGAGATAATATTAGCTGCTAAGTAGCAATTAGAGAAGGAAATGTTATAATCTTTGATACAATAGACATGTAATATTTTATTTCAACATGCATACTGTAACCATTAATTTATGTAAGGTCTAGGACTTTTCCAATGGGTATCCCTACTGAAAATATGGAAGTGTTTGTTTAAAAAAACAAGGGTTTATATAGAAAGAGTTGAATGCACACAAGTAGCACAGCATGGCTTTCACTCACATTGACATTCTGAAAAGAAATGCTTTTGGTTTCATTAGCCTACAGGATCTATTTGCTCTTCAGCACATATAAATTACTTTGATCTCCTGCTCAATGGGCGTTCTTTTTTCAAATGCCTTTGTAAGTAAATAGGACAGTAAATATTGTGGCAAGATTAAACAATGTGGGGACATTGTCTCCTTGAAAAGGTAAAATTAGAAAGTGATCCCTGTAGTTTTTTATGTATTAAACACAAACATTTTGGATATATAGTGATTGATGGATAGTTTTTTTTTAAACCCCCTCTTATATAATCTAAAAATTCTCCTTTTAAAAAGGGATTGTCTGGACCAGACCAAATTGCTCTAAATCTATCATATGTCGGTACCATTGAGTCTCTGGATTGGCGTGACACTCAACCACTTGGAAAGGCAGGAAGGTAGTACAGGTGACAGCTCAGTTTCTGAAGCATTCTTTTCTGACAATAATGTGTTCCAGTGCAGCTCTTGGCACACAGGTTGTGGAGACTGGGCTCCAGTGTTTAACTTTCCTGTCACAGTTAATTTTCATTGGGGCTACTCATGTGAGCAAAGTTCAGCGCAGAGCAGGGTATGTCCTGACCAGGAAGGGAAACTTATAAGAGCAGCAAGAACTTCATAGAACTATGTCCACTGGACTGTAATAGTAAGAAGAGCCGGCACAGGTGGGCAATGAGTCCTAAAATAATTAAATACAACATCAGTGAAACACACACAAGTCTAAACCATGGAACCATTAAGTCTGGTGAGTGTCAGTTTGAGGTGATGAATTGGAATGTGCATTCCATTCCTCAACATGTTAAATGTCTGAATAAACCCTTCACCAAAACTCCCCATCAGCTGTCCAAAACCCTGAGCCTGTAATGAACTTGGTGTGGGCACAGCTGGGCCGAAGAGTAGGTCAAAGGGTAGCAACAAATTCTGTCCTGTTTTGAATCTAAACTAAAGTAGACATTTTCTAAATGAATATCTTTGTTGAATCAAGGTCCTGTTTTCCACAGCTCTGTGCCTTTAACAGGTCTTTATTTAGCAAGGTTCTGAAGTTGTACAAAATACACTTGATGTGGATGGCAGGGAACATTCTTTATGTAAAAACAGCTCTTCTCTTGTCAGGTCACTTTCCTGTAGTAACTTAACTTTTGATTCTCTGGAAACTGATTTTAATAAGATTTCCCCCTGCCCCTCCCCAAGTTATCAAATATTCATGTAAAAGGGATTGCCTGTTTTTTCTGGACATGTCCTGGAGCACTGAAGCAGGATTAAAAGAATCTATCTATTTTAAGGATAATTGCAGTAGTCTTGCAGATCTCCTAGTAAAATCAAATTCACAAAGAAGAGGACTTTCTCAGGTTAATTAACCAAATTATTTTATTAAGATTTTAGCCTGATTGCTGGAGTATTTAATTTGCCAGCATCTAAAGAATGACCAGATCTGCATATGGCAAGAAAATTGCTGAGGTAATAAGAACAAGACTTTCTTAATGTCCTTGTAAATAACAAGGAAAATGCTAAAGATTTGCCTGGGAGCCAATGCAAAAGATAAAATTGGTGTAATGTGCTGACCTCATTATTTTCTGCCCAGTAACCTTGCAGTAAAGTTTCAGTTCAGATGGAGCTTTTTTGTAGACCTACCAGAAAGCAATGTGAATAATGAACTGTCATCTTTTGTTGAACGAAACAAGGGATACATTTGGGTTTTATGTATGTCCAATGGTGGGAAATGGATCTATGCTTAGACACACTCTCTCAGTAAAATTTGTTGTGAGCATCTAGGTTTTCTTGATAAGATATAGATACTTTTTAAAATCTGAATAACAAATATTTTGCAACACATAAGCTTTTGGAGACTCAATGTCCTCCTTCATTTGACCAAAATGGCTGCAACTATTAATCTCTGTAGACCTAATAAACAGAAATCTTACAACAAATAAATCAACAAAGCAAGCCAGAACTCTGGTCTTGGCAGGAACGAGCAGATTTTCAACAGTTGATTTAAATTGTTTTGAAAGTTGTGTGTGTTTACACACCAAAATATTTTTAAAAGAAGTTATTAAGGTTGCAAAGTCAAGCACTCCTAAATTAGGAAAACAGGCCTGTGTTGTTTGCCTTCTTTGAGTGTATACATTGTGATTAGAGCTGGATGGGAATTTTTTGATGAAATGTCGTTTTTGTTTTTGTTGGGTTTTTTTGGAGGGGGGGGAGTTTATATGATGTTTGATGTAACTCTCATGGAGAAGTTCTCAGGTCAAGATGGAAGTGCGTGTATGTGGGTGCACATGAGCCCCGTCTTTTTTCATGGCCCCCCTGGAATTTGAACTTAGACCTCTTACCTCTGAGGTGAATGTCTTAATGACAGGGGTAGGTATCTCTCCCAAATTTTTTCACAAAAAACAGAAGGTCTAAGTTTTGTCCTGATGCAGAACTGGAATTATTAATATCAGAATCTATTACCTTCTGATTTTTTTTTTCACATTTAGGGTGAAGCTGCCTGCCTCTAATTAGTATGTGATCATTTAGGTTTAAAATTTGACCTTAAATACACACAGACATTCAGGCCTCCCTATTCATAGCCTGGAGTGGACTCTGCTTTGCCCAGTTCTATCCCCCCTGTGGAGGGGAATTGCTCCTCTATTCTTCTCTATCCCCCTTCCCACAGAAAGAGGACAGATAACTGCCACACTTGCATTCTGCCTCAATGCTCCCTCTATATTTCCCTCCTTTCCCCCTTCAGTCTTCTACATATCCTATTTTCAAAGGCATTCAGATACACTACAGTGATGAGGGTGGTATAACGACATATATGTGTAAATAGACTTCTCCCTCTCAGTCCATCGACTGCTCCCTGCATTCCCATGAATCCTCAGTGCTGTTCTTTTTCCTGACATGTACCCACTCCCTGCTGCCTTCACTCCTGGCAGATCCACATTCTCCTGGCCTGTGCCAGGCCTAGGATTGAGTACTGCAGAAAGGGATCTGGGGTTCATAGTGGATCACAAGCTAAATATGAGTCAACAGTGTAACACTGTTGCAAAAAAAGTGAACATCATTCTGGGATTTATTAGTAGGAGTATTGTAAGCAAGACACCACAAGTAATTCTTCCTCTCTACTCCATGCTGATTGGGCCTCAGCTGGAGTATTGTGTCCAGTCCGGGTGCAACATTTCAGGAAAGATACGGACAAATTGGAGAAAGTCCAGAGCAGAGCAACAAAAATGATTAAAGGTCTAGAAATCATGACCTATGAGGGAAGATTGAAAAAATTGGGTTTTAGTCTGGAGAAGAGAAGACTGAGAGGGGATGTGATAACAGTTTTCAAGTACATAAAAGGTTATTACAAGGAGGAGGGAGAAAATTTTTTCTTCTTAATCTCTGAGGATAGGACAAGAAGCAATGGGCTTAAATTGCAGCAAGGGAGGTTTAGGCTGCCAGGAGGTTTTTTCCTAATGTCCAAGGTGGTTAAGCACTAGAATAAATTGCATAGGGAGGTTGTGGAATCTCCATTATTGGGGATTTCTAAGAGCAGGTTGGACAAACACCTATCAGGGATGGTCTAGATAATACTTTTTAGTCCTGCCTTGAGTGCAGGGGACTGGACTAGATGACTCTTGAGGTCCCTTCCAGTTCTATGATTCTATGGTGAATAAGGTGCCACCATCTTCTCGAAGAGTAACCTGGCTCCAACCTCATTGGAAACAATGGGAGGTGGTGGCCATCCTTGCTAGGAGCAGCCTGGCTTTTACCTACAACGGTTGAAGGGACTTAATGCCTATCTTGCTGAGGGCTGCCTCTGGCTTTAGTCCCATTGACAGTAATGGGAGATGGTGGTCATTTTGAATAAGTAAAGAGGGGAATTTAATTGAAGGTAGAAATTTAGAAAACCATGAGAACCGTTTATTTTGTTTTTAAAAACTGTGCAACTCCTAAGACTAGGCAATATTGCAACTGTAAAAGTCAGGTAATACTTATCCTGCTTTCTCGTAGGAATGCTGTGAGGATTAATCAATCTATATACAATACTTTGAATGTACAAAATGTTGTAAGAAAATGCTAAGTAATCTGAAACATCAGTCCTTAGATTTGTTAAATTGGGTGCCCACTCAGTGATAAACCCAACATTTATTGAGACTTTTGCAAATGTTGGCCTTAATCTATTTGAATCCCAATATAATAGTTATACTGTTGTGAAGATTGTGTGTGAGGCACCCAAATACAACAGTGATGTTGAGTGTTCCATGAAGAAAATAATCAATCATTGTCAAAGTGTATTTTGAACATCACATTACTCATATATATGTAAAAGCTCTGTCCTAAATTAATTACGTTGTTAAGGTTGCAAAGGGAAGCACTCAAAGGGTAGGAAACGCCAAAACTAAGGTTGCCTTGTCTCCATGTATACACCTATACAGTCTTTGCAAACAGGCTTTAATTGATGATCACACTGTATTTTTTTCCACAGCACCCCTGCTTCATTCAATGCACAGAATGGACAGTGCTCACTGAATGGGTATCTAGTCAAATTTTCTTTCAGACTAGAAATAAGGTGCACATCATTCATTGTGTGACACCGGGCCTTAGTTACTGCATACCATCCAAATTCTGATCTGAGTACAGAGTAGGTTATATGACTTGTATGTCTTACTCTAACCTTAGAGGGGTGACTAACAATAAGAGTAATGTGCTGGATTTATCATACATCTGATAGGTAACCTGGTTTAGCATTAGGAGTACACGTAATCCATTACACCAAGATAGTATGATATTCAGGGTGGCAGAGGATGTCTAATTTGCTAATAATTTCCTTTTAGCAATGACTCAAGCTTTCTGGAGGTTATTTTTTACATAGACTAGATAGCTATTCCTTTTAAATTATCCATATGATCTACTTTAAAAAAACCAGTGGGTCTCATGATAAGTTCATGTCTGTTCAGTTCTATCTCTGACTTCATTACAAGGCATTGGACATCTGACGAATTCCACTTTGGCGCGATTTCAGGGAATTGTTCACAAGTAGGAGCCAAAGTTTAAATTTGTGTTGGAGCATAGGATTCAGACTACTTCATTTTTTAAAACCCCTCATGCAAATCTTTGCTTCTCTGTTGTTTGTGTTATGGTGTCAGATGGGCTCCAAAACTTAGGCCTGGATCCAGTGACTTGACTTCAGTGGTTTCAGAGGCATAGGTTTACAGGAAGAGTACACAAAATTCAGTGAAGAAATGTTCTGAATTTTTAAATTATTTAAGGAAAAGGAGTTTTGCAACCCAAACATTGCAGACTTGTGCTAATGCCTAAAAATGGACTAGAAAAAAAAGAAACTGACAAGCTGTTTTCATTTTCAAACTGAAGTATAATAAAAGAATACACAGTGAACGGTGAAAAGTATATTTGCTTTTTAAATTTGCTTTAAATATATAGTGTGGAGTTCATCAAGCTGGTAAGGCAACATTATCTTTAATATATGAGTTTTAAACTGTTATAACATGTATGTGTATCTATTAAAGCTGCTTTGCAATTTTCCACAAGCCTATAATGGTGGAATCCATTTTTACAATTGTCCTGTAGCTTTAGCTGAAGAAGATATTGTAATGCTGGGATTTATCATACTTTGGTATATTCTGATTGGTTATAAATATTCTTGATGTCCTGCTTTTTGCCCAGTGCTCCTGGAGCAGGGAAGAGATACATTTGTGATTTAAAATAATAATAATAAAATCCTGAGGGAAAGTCTGCATCTTCATCAGTACAAGGTCAGAAATCTCCTTTCCTCTTCAGGATGGCAGGCCCTTACAAATTTAGCAGCTGATTTTGAAAGGTATTAAGCACTTGCAGCTGCCATTGACTTCCAATGGAGTTCTGAGTGCTCAGCACTTCAGTAAAACAGGCTCTTCTGTTTCAGTGCTGCAGGCTGTTAATCACATTGCTGTAAGGTACTGAATGCCCTCAATTCCTATTGACTTGAGTGGGAGCTGCCCAGAAGGCTGTGGGATTGAGTTGTCATTAAATGGAGAAATCTTCCCCTGTCTTTTCCACCTCCACCCTAACACATGGGTGATGCATTAAGTCCCTTCCCTCACTGGTTTTCCTAGTTTACACTAGTGCTTGAGAAAGCCCTAAATCTCACATGGAGACACTGAACCTTTCAGTCGGCAAGCAAGCCCCCAAATATGCTCTATTGACAGGCTTGGATCCTCCTTCCCTAAGGAAGGATTAATTTCTCCACCTCAAAACCACGTCAGAACTGGGAGACTATGGTCCCTGCTCCCCTGATCAGTGCTTTTAACCAGCTGCCCTCCATTCAGAATTTTAATTGGAAGTGCTGTGTGCAGGTACAGCAGAACCCCATTTATCCAATCTAACTGGGACCAGGGCCAGATCAGATGAGCAAAAATTCAGATAATGGAAAAGTGCGAGGCTGTAGCGCCATCTGGTGGCCACAGGAGAGACCACCCACTTCTGGACCTTTGTGTGCGGGTTGTTCGATTAACATCGAGGGTCGGATAAATGGGGTTCTACTGTATTACATTTTAAGCTCTTAGGGGCCCGATTCTGCTCTCACTGAAGTCAGGGGAAAAATCATACCCTGTGTGATGAGGGGATATTACACTTGACCCCAGAGCCTTAGAATAGTTGTTATAAGCAAGCCTCCAAAGCAGATATACATTTGTATCTGTTTATTTGTTAAACCTGGGCATCCTCAAATAAAGTTGCCTTTATTTTGGACTGTGTTGGGGTGCTGCTAGAAAGAAAGTGGTAGTCTCTATGTATAAACTATTAGAATCTTCAAATATCTGCTAGCTTCAGGTTTTTTCCCATTATCATTACTTCACACACGAAATCTCCCCCAACGGAGCTCTCTTTTTTGGACATACTGGGCCTGCTTCTCTCTTGTCCTGGACTTTGTGTCATCATATTCACTTCTGTAGGTGTGGATGATTTTTGGAAATCATACCATTGGCCTCCTTGCCACATACCCCTCTTCTTATGATACATGATTTTTAATATTTTAAATTACTTTTATGTCGCTAGAAAATCTTGGTTTTTTTCCCGGTCAATAGCTGTTATATTTGGAAGCTGGTGAAGTGGTTCAGATAAAAATAGTTCTAGCTTGTGGTGTTGATATTGCCACATTTATTCACCAATCAACTGCCTTCTCTAATTGCAGCGTAACACTTCTGGTAGTTTATCATACAGCATTGTGCAACATCAGTCTATGGACTTTTCCTGACCTCTTCAGACGTGTGACTTTTCTTTGAACTCCTACCTTTCAGTTCCACTGACCTTGTTGCTCATTTATAACTGGTGTGCTGTTTATCACTCCCAAGCTTACAAATATTGCTGGGGAAAAGTCTTGAAGTGCAATCATTCATAGTATAGGCTCTTTGTATTTGGACTTCCCAGTTTCCATATAGTGTAACTGATAGGGAGAGATTAGTTACAAAGCTGTAATTCTGTTGAGTACTGTTATACTGTACTATAAACTGTATAGTGATGCTCAAGAGGTTTCAGATCCTCAGAGCTCTGAGATTAAGTTAGAGTCTACACTCTCTCTCTGTCAATATCCATTTTATAATAGTTTTTCTTGTAAGCTAGGTGTAACATATTGGTTTTTCTCTAGGTTATTAAACTATCTGTCGTATTAATCCTTTCAATGCCATGGCAGCTGTTAACTAGTGCCAGACAGAAACCAGATGTGATACAAATAGACATAAATGTGCATTCTAAAATGCTCTAAAGAAATCTTATATTCTGATTGGTACCTAGATCTTGGAACATCAGAATAAATCAAACTGCTTTTGCTTATAAAATTGTATTGTAAATAATAATTATCCCCTGTCAAAAGTAATGTATGTGGGCCAATTAGAATGCAAGAGTTTCTGATGTTTGCATGTTTTAATCCAGTCAAAGCTCAGTGTGTAATTTAAAATCAGACCAAACCTGGCCTTTTCTCTCCTGCATCATCTCCTCCCTTGTGTTATTTCTGCTCAGGATTTTATTTATTTATTTATTTTGGTTAATACTGCACAATATCATTTCTTCAGTAACTTTGTCTTGATGACCATGGCTTTAGCCTCCCCTATTTACTGCTTCTTCTTTTCCCTTCTTTTCACACCTCCTTTAAGCAATTCTTCATTTCTCTTATTCCATCCTCCTTTTCTCTCCCTCGTGCCTCACTTTTCCATCTGATCTCCTGTCCTCTCATGGGAAGCTTTCATAAGTTTAAATACAAAATCAAAAGATGTAAAGGATTTTTCATTCCGCAGTTTATTAGAGGAGCAAAGGTTATGCCTGTCTCAGAAATTCCTTCTTCATCTGGCTGCATGGAAGAATCCAGTGGTGCTTCCGGCTCTAATGGCCCTTTTTGGCCAAAGAATACTTGTTCTTTTAGATCCATTTGCTGTCATGTGGAAGCAGTAAGGAATCACTTTAAACTCCATTTGAAGTATGAAAGAATTTCTCTGTTGCAGCTAAGATCTCTTTTCAACACTTCATCCAAAAAAAAAAAAAAAAAAAAGCATAGTGGAAGAATTTAGAACAGGGAAGAGTTTAGAGAGTTGAAAACCCCAGACCAAGTGTATGGGATTGAATTATCTAGTTCTTTTGTTATTAGTAGAGCTGGTCAAAAATCAGAATTCCATGACACAAGACATTTCTATATTTGTTTTTGTCTGAATTTAGATGAAAAATTTAAAAAGTTAAATTTTTTTTGCAGAACTTAAAGTTCAGAAAATATGATTCAGAAATGTTGAAACATTTTGATCAAAAAAAAAAATTTTGACATTCTCAAATCAATTTTTTTTATTTTGTTGAACCAAATCAAAATGTTTAGTTTTGGCTTTCTTTGACATTGAACTGTGTCTGCCTGATCTGCCATGGTCCCTTATGGTGCCTCATGCTTCCTTATAGGCCAGGCTCTTTAGCTAGACTAAATCTCCCATGTTAGTTACACTGTGATTCTGGAATTCCCATGATGCACCATGGTAGTTCAACCAGAGTGAAGACCATGGGGCAACATGGGAGATTGCCCAAGTTCCCTGCCTATACTACATCCTAGGTGCAACTGCAATACAAATAAACAATAGTAGTTTTATGTGAGCTACTAAAGTATTTTCCCCAGTTTATAGATGAAGAAATTCAGGTGAAAAGGTTGAGAGACTTGCTAATGTTCCAACTAAATCTTTGACAGACCTCCTGAGAACTAATCCTATGCTTCAATCATAAACAAAAATATTTTGATCTGAGAATGTGTCAAAATAGTTCATTTTGTTCAAAATGTCACATTTCTGAATCAAGAATGTTCTGAATCTTTCCGTTCCAGCTGTTATTTTAAGTAGGGACTGTGTTTAACCTATTGACATCTAAAATTTCCCAGAATTTATCAGAAAGAAAAAAAAAAAGGATATGGGACAGAGTATAATCTAAATGCCAAAATAATATGGTACCTAAGTTTAGTTACATTGAAAGGCCCTGATTGTGCACACCATTACATGCATCCAGATCCCAGCGCAGAACCCAACTAAAGTCAGTCGGACTCTGTGTGGCTGGTGGGGTCCATCTGTACGCATCATTTTGCAGGACTGGGGCCTAAATAGGTTGAATTTATTGACTGTAACATTCAGCCAAAGGAAAGATTACGTTAACTCTTGTAGTGATCACCATTAAAAAGCTAGCAAGTGTGTACAGGGTACCACATGTGAAAACAAGTTTTCACACTTATCTCCTATCCAAAGAATAAGGAAATACAGTGAAATATTGCAGTAACAATTGGCAATGTATGAACACATCTGGGGTACCATAGAAATTATAAATATTTAATTTGGACAGACTTAATCATTAGAAAATGCTGTAGCATTTATTTGACCTTAACCTAATAGATGATACAGAAATACAGGCTTCAATCATGCACAGAGCCCCACTCATGTGTAGGGGACCATTTGTGTGGCAGATTGGGGTCATATACTGTATGTATCCTCCATTACTGGCCAGCTGGTGTTCAAAGGGTTAAAAATGTGAGTCTGGGATTCTGTCATCATCATTCAGACAGGAACAGGTACGGTAGCACAGTGTCTTTATATTCTAAATTACTACTTAAATTAGAAAATGCAAATCTCGGTGTGTGTTACGAAGGAATAACATGAACGATGTGAACCACTGATCACTAGATCTATTGGCTTCTTAAAGCTGCTATAGTTTAAACAGCTTTTCATAAAGAGTCTGAACCTCCACATATATTAAAATAACACAATTGAAGTCCCAAAATAGGAAGTATAACTTAATCTCAGAGATTGAGAGAAGATTATTCTGGCTAATTATAGGTTGACTAGTTGGTTGTTATGCAATTTTTGAGAAGTCCTCACTGACTGTGATTGGAAGCTCTTCTTGATTTGGATAGTTCTTTATGGTTGTGATCATTGCATACAGCAGTTCTTTTGTTTTATTAGACACATTATTGCACAATAGATTAAGACAAATCCTTCATTGCCTGGGTTTAATATATTAGTTGATTGCTTTTTTGTAAACATGAATGATGCAGAGAGAGGAGTATTTCTTCTGTTTTTCAGGGAAAGTAATATGATAGTCTGTCACCAAAAAATTGCTATTTTTTCTCTGAGAGAGGGCTGGGTTTTTGTTTGCAGGCATTTACATGATCCAATAAGGATTTTATTTCGTTGTGTAAATGGCCCTCTACTTGAGGGCTGATTTCACAACTCACTGCCTCTGTAGTAACAAATGATCCTCTATCTCAAAACTGTGCATGAGTGTTTTAAAGCTACCAGCTTGACATGAAATTATTTTTCCTTAGAAACTCGGAGGACACTTTAAAACGTGCACTTTTTTTTTTAAATGGTCAGGACATAGTCTGACTAATAAAATGTTCTTAAGAAATACTAATCTCCACACACATTTTGTTCTTTTAGGGGTTTAGCATTAGCTTCCTTTACATTCCCGGAAATGTAAACCCTGTGGAATTATCCTTTTGAGTCTGCAGAAGGAAAAATTAGGACAATTAAGTCACTTGTCTTTTTAGCGAATTTTTTTCTCAGTGGGTTATGAAAAATTAAATAATCAAAATTGGGCTATAAATAATGCACTGGACTCATTCTGCTGGGAGGTACAATGTTGTTCTCAGTAGGAAGAGAATTTATACTGTAAATAAAATGAGCTCATTCTGTTATCCAGGGAGAGAAGAGGCAAAGAGGAAGGAGTGACTAACACAAACAGCACAGTGGTAAGTTCCAACCTTATTTTATTTATCAAACCCAGTCTTGTTTCTGAAGCTCCATACCTTTTTAAATAGGAATGATCTTGGCATGTGTAAGGGAATTTAATTGAGTATATTCCCTATCTGGCAATATATATATATATATATATATATATATATATATATATTTTATGCATTTCAGGTAATTTGCAATAGACACCCTCACCCGCTCCCCAAAGAAGGTAAAAACTGGACCATTGGTTGTAGCAGGTGGTGACACTGTGTTTTCACTTCGTTTCTATAATGTTCTTTAAATTTAAAATTTAGAAAAAAGTCTTGCAGTGTAGTGACAGGAGAATGCCGACAGCTTAGTTCCCTTGAAATCGTAAAAACACCTCATGACATGAATGCAATTTAGCCTCTTAATATTCTCCTTTACAGTGCTCTCTCTGATCTCTTTGCTTCCGATGTACTTTCAACCCCATTATAAATGCCTTAAGGTCCAACTTGATAACACTCATAAGCCAGAGTGCTCTGAACCGCTGGAAAACTATCAGAATGGTCTGCAAATTCATGCATCTGAATGTTCACAAATCCTTGAGACATCTAGCTTTCTCCTAAAGCCTGCCTGTAATTTCATATTACATTATAGCCCCAGTGTTTGGAATTATGACTACAAGTTAAGGACTAATTTTTGGCAGACCTTTCCTTTTGGGTAGTGCCAAAGGGTGCACTTTAAGAGACAAAAATGCATTTGGAAGGCTGGTATCTGTTGATCATCTTTCCTTGAGCAGTGATTTAGGGGTATATCTATAGCTGGGGTTTGGCACTTTGTGGCTAATTTTCAAATTGGATAACTGTGAAAAGGGGTTAATTTTCATCTAGAGCATGTGTATAATTAGAACTGCTCTTCTTCTCTCCAACCCCTCAATCATGGCTGAAAGCTGAGATTTCTTCGAAGACAAAAGGAACAAAATAGCAATGATCAGTAACATGCTGTAAAATCTCACACTGTGTTTGATTAGAAAGAAATATAATAGATGTGTCTGTGCGTTTGAGAACTGTGTGCGCACTGGTAAAGAGTAGGAGTATTAAACTGCACAGAGACTTTTTTCAATAGCATAAATGTTCCTATTGAGTCATAGCTGATTATAGGCTCCATCCTGTAGTTTATGCTCAAACAAAACTCCCGTTGACTCCAGTCTGCAGGATGATGCCAGTAGATTTTATGACTATTTAAATCACAGATCAAACATTCTCTAAACGAGCTTGCAGAGTCAAGGAAGGCTTTATAGGTCCTCTGAGACATTAACAGGAGAAGAGTGGTCCAGGGTAATGCCTATGTGTTAAGGTGCATATCTGCATGTTCATATGTGCACATTATTTGGCCTAACAACATTACACAACCTCAAAGATTATTCCATCATATGTCAAGAGCAATCTGCATGGAAGATATTTGAGATGGAGCCTTTTCAGTCAGAATATGGATGTGTAATAGTTCAGGTTTTGCCATTTATGTGTGTGTCCATTTTAGAGCCATTCTGAATGGATGTAGGTGTAGCCATATTTTATACAGAGTTAGGAAATTCCCTTTTCCCCCTAAAACCTAAATTTAGTGATACCATAAATTCTTCCCTAAAAATGACTACATGCTCTCTAACAACTTTATCATTGTTCTGTTTTATGGCCAAATCAAGTTGTAAGTTTGCATGAGGGGGAAGTCTAGGTTGGATATTAGGAAACATTATTTCACTAGGAGAGTGGTGAAACACTGGAATGGGTTACCTAAGGAGGTGGTGGAATCTCCATCCTTTGAGATTTTTAAGGCCCAGCTTGACAAAGCCCTGGCTGAGATGATTTAGTTAGCGTTGGTCCAGCTTTGAGCAGGGGGTTGGACTAGATGACCTCCTGAGGTCTCTTCCAACCCTAATCTTCTATGATTCTATGACCAAAATATTTGAGTTGTTTGTATCTATGAATGCATCTCCTACAAAATTTGTAACGCATGAGGTAAGCGTTTAAAAACCTTAAATTTATGTAAGGCCCCTTGCCTAGTTATAGGTAGAGAGGATCAAACCTGAGACTTCTGGCTCTTAATGCATGAGCCTCTATTGCCTAAGGTCTCTAGCCAAGGCTATAGCAAGCTTATAGGTTGGTGCTCTCTTGGGTTAGTTGCTACTTCTTTTTGAAGTTTTCCTGTTTTGTAACTTTGTAGGAATGTACACATTATGCCATCCATGTGTCTTGGGTTGGGACACCTCTGGGCTTTATGTCATACTTTCCCACAGTTGAAACATGTCAGTGGGCGCTGGTCCTTAGAAGGAGGTGGTCTCCCCTGTGTCTCTGGCTGTGTCTGAATTGAAATGAGCTGCTTAGGTTGGATATTTTCCTTCTTTCTGATAGGTTGGGAGAAGCAAAATTGACTTTGTGCTATTTGCAGCACAGCTACCTGATCCTTCAGGTTCTTCAATTGCTTTTGCACATCCATTTCTCTGGTGGTCACTGTCTCTTCATTAGAGAGACAAGGTCGGTGAGGTAATATCTTTTATTGGACCAACAACAAAAGTTGGTCCAATAAAAGATATTCCCTCACCCACCTTGTCTCTCTAACATTCTGGGACCGACATGGCTACAACAGTACTGTATGCTGTCTCTTCATGACTTTTGGATGCATTTGCCTTGGGCTGTGATATAGGAGCCAACAAAAGCCTCCTTCACTCTCTTTTTGCTCTCTGACTTCCTTTAATAGTGCCAGGAAGGTGGGTGGGTTTTCCAACCTCTCTCTCAAGCGTAGGTTAAGTAGATGATCATTGTAGAGGGTACCCCACAATACCTGAGAGAGCTGGGCATGGTTCACTTGTTTTGGAGGTATATCTTTTTTCAGAGTCACACATACTATCGATTTCTTCAGTTTCAACAGGGACTCTGACATTTTTTCTCCCAGATGTTGTTCTCAACTGATAGTCCATATCCTCACAACTCTCAATGGTTCCATAGGTGCTCTTTCATACAGCTAGGTAATGCTGTATGGTGGCTTCAGGATTGCTGATTCTGAGTGCTCTTGCCACATCGGATGTAGAACCTCTTAAGCACTCTGCAGTCCTCTTTTCTCCATTAGAGGACTGCCACGCTCGGACTATCTTCGTGACCTGCTTCATCCAGCTCTCAAAATCCTCCTCCCGTGAAGCAGTAAGTCATTGTCCAGAAAATGTCCTCAATCATCTATAGCACCTGCTGTCACAGGCCGGTGAACTGCACTTCTACACAAGCTAGCCCACTAGCTGCAACCAGCTGTCAGGTGTGGACGTAGAGGAAACGTCCTTTGACATCAAGTCTTTCAAATCTCTGAAGGTCTTTCTTTCCTGTGCCAATAAGGACTGTAATTTGGCATTAAAATCCACAGGTGCAGGGCTATCTGGTATTTAGTGTTGCTACTCCCCTTGGTGGCAATTCTTCACCTGCAAGCACCTCTTCTGGCACTCAAGTGGCATCCAGGATTAACGCATTGAGGCTCTGTGTTGTAGAACTAGTGACTCTGCTTCTCACTGTAAGTTTTCTCCAGATTTTTACAGCACTGAGAACTTTCACTATTTGATCATCCCCAGTGTCACAAGGGATTCCTGTCACTAAAAAAGCATCTCTCTGGCTCCAAGCCTTCTGCTTTGCTTCAGTCTGCAAGCCAGAGACTTCCCCAGTAGATGGCACTGGTTTGTTGTTCATGGGCAGAACAAGGCTTTAACGTAGTGATTGTCCCACTAGAAGGCGCTGGTTCACTATTCACCAGCAGAACAAGGCCTCATGCACTAGCTGTCCTTATTCCTCAAACTTCACTTGTAATTTAAAATCCCAGCAGTGCCTCCATTTTGTAATCCACTCCCGAGACCCAGCTGCATGTAGCCTTCTTCCTTTTCTCCTCAGGGTATGGGTCCTGGGGTCACTAATAAAGGCATCCAATGCCTCCACCCAAGGAAACCCCTCCTAGTGCACAGAACACAGGGGCCAGTCCCTTGAGAAAATATTCAACCCCCAATCTCATACAGAGGAGTGTCAGTCAGAGCACCCAAAAATGAATAGCCATCCCAATTCCCAAAGTAATAAAACAAAACCCGGGGCATTATTAGGTGTGAGGAATGCAGATAGGAGACAATGGAAAAGGGGATTACAATAATAAAAGACAAAACAATACATAAACTCTACCCCTCCCAACATTTATAGCCAGTGCATAACTAGGCACATAGTGAGGTTAGGCTCAGTCTTTGATGGGTGGTGCTAAGCTGAAATCAGTGGCTATCTTAAAAGATGATATCAGAATAAACAAATGGGTGTTTTTACAGAGTGTCCACGCCAAGGACAGTAAGATGGTCCTTGTGGCACTCTGGTCTGGATTCAAATGTGCTGTTAGGCTGGCTCTTGGTAGCTCAACCATGACGCTCTTCCCTGCTTCCTTGGTATCTGGTCTTTTAATGCACAAGCCTCTATTGCCATAACTGCCCAAATGACTTAGTCAAGGCTGCAGCAGGGTCATCTATTTCTAGAGGGGGGAGGACTAGTAGAAGGGGGTGGATCATCACACCGAGCAGGCATGGTTTACATTTATTAGTATTTATTATTGGTATTGCAGTACTACCTGGAGACCACAGCTGAAATCTGGGTCCCATTGTGCTAGTTACTCTACAAATGCATAGTAAGAGACAATCCTTGCCCTGAACATCTTTCAATCTAATTAGACAAGACAGACAAATGATGGGGGAAAGAAAATTCTATTATCCCCATTTTACAGATGGGGAGCTGAGGCACAGAGAGATTGGGCACCAGATTTTCCAGAGCTCATTGTGCACAGTTGGGAAAGATTTTCAAAAGAGCTCAACTCCTAATGAATGACCAAAATTAATGGCCAGGTTTTCAAGAGCTCAGCAGGTTAGGTACTGAGTGATTTTTGAAAATCTAGCCATAACTTCCACAATGAGCATGGGTGTTGATGTTCTTTAAAAATGTAGCCTTTATTTTAGTACTTAAATGGGGGTGGGTGGGTGAGCATTTCTGGAAAATCTGGTGCCAATTGTGGATGTCATGCACTTGAAGAACTGATCATAGGTGACTTGACCAATCATCACCCTTCTTTTATTCTTTAGCATAATCACTGGATGGTTAAAGAATTTTTTTTGAGGCCAAGGAATCCTAAGAATTAAGAGGCAGCTGAGATCTGTCCCTTAACATAGTTTAAAGAATAGTATATTTAATAACAAGTATAGTTTTGGCTTCCTAATTTTTGTCTTGTCATTTCTGTTTGTGTGTGTGTGTTTGACCTTTCTTCATTTAGATTTAAATTGCACCTGTTGTGTTTTTTTTTTTTTTGAAGCGAGCAATCACAGGTGTTAGAGGACCTGATCTAGCAAAATTTACTTATGCACATAAAGATTGCAGAATTGGATCCAAAATGTGAAAAGCAAAGGTTTTAATGTAGCTTTTTAAAAAATAAAATATTTGTAGACTTAGTTTTGAGGAGAATAAAGTTTCCAGGCTCCAGATTGCACTGTGAATTAGTTATTCATAAAAGAAATTGATGACCTGAGGGCCTTTCCAGACAGGCAATGTAAAGTATTATTTTTCCTTATATAAATAGCTTGTTAGACTTTTTAAATGTCAAAGTGGTAAAAGCTCTCCAAATTGGAAATACTATAATAGACATTTGTCATTTATTTTTAAATGACAAGTAATCTTGTTTCATTAGGCAGAGGTCGTCTTGTGTCTGCTCCTTGTCTGACTTTCGTTGTTTCAAAACAAAAATATAGTTTTGGAAATAAAGGACATGACTTGAGTTGAAATGTTTCTCAAACCTTAAAACTCATTGTATTTTCCTCCCTTTGCCACTGTATATATGGTTGGACACTAAACTGCAAATAGCTTTCCAGTCAAAAAAATAATTAGCCACTGGACATCTATTCTGTTCTCTATAGGCTAATGGTGCAGGTCTCCCAGGAACCTTTTCTAGTTATCTAATCATTTTATGGTACTTATCTGGCTCCCATCATTGTAGTATGCGAGTTCCTCGCAACCCTTAATGTGTTTATCATCACGGCACCTATGTATTATGAATGGGGAACTAAGGTGCAGAGACTTTTGGCCCAGATCCTCAAAGGTACTTAGGCACCAAATTCCCATTGAAACAATGTCAGTGGCTTAGTTGGCTTAAGGTGAGACAGGAAGTCTCTGAAGCAGTGGATTGAACCTGTGGCTCCAGAGTCCCAGGCTAGCACTCTAGCCAGTGGATCATCCTTCTTTCTCATCATTTACTGTCTTTGAAACAGTAACTTTGGATTTGTAAATTTTAAAGATGAAAATGCTGGTTGGGTGAGATCATTGGAAATAGATTAGGTTCGAACAATAATCCTTTTCAAAACCATAAATCCACTGATTTCTGTCATCATTGCATGCTCTTTGCTCATCTTCGTATCAATGGAATGCTGTTCAAACCAGTTATTGAACTGAATGCTTCTTACCTTTCAAATAATTTAATTTCAACTTCTTGTTGACAGACACGACAGTTGTATGTATTCTGAAGGTATAGTTTCTTGACCACCAATGACTACAAAAGAACTATGGGTCTAAATTTCACCAAGACATTCTGTTTGCCATTTGGCAATGAAGAGATACAGTTCTCCAGATCTGTTTTTTCTAGAAGATTCACTCAAGAATATTTCAGGTTTACCATTAAGTTTGTCCTATATGAAAATGGCTTTATTGTCTCCATAGAGAGGAACCAAAAACAGAGAAGAGCCAGATAGAGAAGGCTACCTTAATTCTTAAAATCTAAACTCTCTTCTCTGAGTCATTTAATGAAACCATGCACTGTAATCCGAGTGAGGGTTACTGGCAGTAACTATCTGGCAACGTCTAGTCCTCACATCTGAAAGGTAAACTGCTCCAAAGTATTAAATGGAAAAAATTCAGTGGCACGTCTCAATTCCGGTGCTTTGAATTTTTCTCTTATCCTGTTGGGTGAATTCTATTTTATGGTATTGAGTTTCCATAAAAAATATCACTTCCTCCTATAAGACAGGTGGGATTTTAAATGGCTTGGTCCATACAGGCTGTATCACTTTGAAAACGTAAAGCAGTGTGTGAATGGTATGGCTTTCTGTGCTCAAAAGTGACTCTAAAAACAACATTGAGGGAATGTTATATTTGTGTGCACTGACCAAGTTTGCTGCAGAAATCACTGAGACACGTAAAAAGATTTTTTCCCCGAAGTGCCAGCATTACAAGAAGGGAGAGGGAGGCCTATCATTAGTTTGATATATTAATATCTGCCAGGATAGTGCTCTGTGGGGGCCAGTTGTACAGCCTGCTATGTATGAATCATAGAATATCAGGGTTGGGAGGGACCTCAGGAGGTCATCTAGTCCAACCCCCTGCTCAAAGCAGGACCAATCCCCAATTAAATCATCCCAGCCAGAGCTTTGTCAAGCCTGACCTTAAAAACTTCTAAGGAAGGAGATTCTACCACCTCCCTAGGTAACACATTCCAGTGTTTCACCACCCTCCTAGTGAAAAAGTTTTTCCTAATATCCTACCTAAACCTCCCCCACTGCAACTTGAGACCGTTACTCCTTGTCCTGTCATCTTCTACCACTGAGAATAGTCTAGAACCATCCTCTCTGCAACCACCTCTCAGGTAGTTGAAAGCAGCTATCAAATCCCCCCTCATTCTTCTCTTCTGCAGACTAAACAATCCCAGTTCCCTCAGCCTCTCCTTATAAGTCATGTGTTCCAGACCCCTAATCATTTTTGTTGCCCTTCGCTGGACTCTCTCCAATTTATCCACATCCTTCTTGTAGTGTGGGGCCCAAAACTGGACACAGTACTCCAGATGAGGCCTCACCAATGTCGAATAGAGGGGAACGATCACGTCCCCCGATCTGCTGGCTATGCCCCTACTTATACATCCCAAAATGCCATTGGCCTTCTTGGCAACAAGGGCACACTGTTGACTCAAATCCAGCTTCTCATCCACTGTCACCCCTAGGTCCTTTTCCGCAGAACTGCTGCCTAGCCATTCGGTCCCTAGTCTGTAGCGGTGCTTTGGATTCTTCTGTCCTAAGTGCAGGACCCTGCACTTATCCTTGTTGAACTTCATCAGATTTCTTTTGGCCCAATCTTCCAATTTGTCTAGGTCCCTCTGTATCCTATCCCTACCTGCCACTGTATCTACCACTCCTCCTAGTTTAGTATCATCCGCAAATTTGCTGAGAGTGCAATCCACACCATCCTCCAGATCATTTATGAAGATACTGAACAAAACTGGCCCCAGGACCGACCCTTGGGGCACTCCACTTGATACCGGCTGCCATCTAGACATGGAGCCATTAATCACTACCTGTTGAGCCCGACAATCTAGCCAACTTTCTACCCACCTTATAGTGCATTCATCCAGCCCATACTTCTTTAACTTGCTGACAAGAATACTGTGGGAGACCATGTCGAAAGCTTTGCTAAAGTCAAGAAACAATACATCCACTGCTTTCCCTTCATCCACAGAACCAGTAATCTCATCATAGAAGGTGATTAGATTAGTCAGGCATGACCTTCCCTTGGTGAATCCATGCTGACTGTTCCTGATCACTTTCCTCTCGTGTAAGTGCTTCAGGATAGATTCCTTGAGGACCTGCTCCATGATTTTTCTGGGGACTGGGGTGAGGCTGACTGGCCTGTAGTTCCCAGGATCCTCCTCCTTCCCTTTTTTAAAGATTGACACTACATTAGCCTTTTTCCAGTCATCCGGGACGTCCCCCGTTCGCCACGAGTTTTCAAAGATAATGGCCAATGGCTCTGCAATCACAGCCGCCAATTCCGTTAGCGCACTCGGATGCAACGCATCCGGCCCCATGGACTTGTGCATGCCCAGCTTTTCTAAATAGTCCCTAATGACCTCTTTCTCCACAGAGGGCTGGCCACCTATGCCCCATGCTGTGTTGCCCAGCGCAGCAGTCTGGGAGCTGACCTTGTTCGTGAAGACAGAGGCAAAGAAAGCATTGAGTACATTAGCTTTTTCCACATCCTCTGTCACTAGGTTGCCTCCCTCATTCAGTAAGGGGCCCACACTTTCCTTGGCTTTCTCCTTGTTGCCAACATACCTGAAGAAACCCTTCTTGTTACTCTTAACATCCCTCGCTAGCTGCAACTCCAGGTGTGATTTGGCCCTCCTGATTTCATTCCTACATGCCCGAGCAATATTTTTATACTCTTCCCTGGTCATCTGTCCAATCTTCCACTTCTTGTAAGCTTCTTTTTTATGTTTAAGATCCGCAAGGATTTCACCGTTAAGCCAAGCTGGTCTCCTGCCATATTTACTATTCTTTCAACACATCGGGATGGTTTGTCCCTGTAACCTCAACAGGGATTCCTTGAAATACAGCCAGGTCTCCTGGACTCCTTTCCCCCTCATGTTGTTCTCCCAGGGGATCCTACCCATCAGTTCCCTGAGGGAGTCGAAGTCTGCTTTCCTGAAGTCCAGGGTCCATATTCTGCTACTTACCTTTCTTCCCTGTGTCAGGATCCTGAAGTCGACCAACTCATGGTCACTGCCTCCCAGATTCCCATCCACTTTTGCTTCCCCTACTAATTCTTCCCGGTTTGTGAGCAGCAGGTCAAGAAAAGCTCCCCCCCTAGTTGGCTCCTCCAGCACTTGCACCAGGAAATTGTCCCCTACATTTTCCAAAAACTTCCTGGATTGTCTATGCACTGCTGTAGTGCTCTCCCAGCAGATATCAGGATGATTAAAGTCACCCATGAGAACCAGGGCGTGCGATCTAGTAGCTTCTGTGAGTTGCCGGCAGAAAGCCTCATCCCCCTGGTCCGGTGGTCTATAGCAGACTCCCACCACTACGTCACTCTTGTTGCTCACACTTCTAAACTTAATCCAGAGACAGGTTTTTCTGCAGTTTCATCCCGGAGCTCTGAGCAGTCATACTACTCCCTTACATACAGTGCTACTCCCCCACCTTTTCTGCCCTGCCTGTCCTTCCTGAACAGTTTATAACCATCCATGACACTACTCCAATCATGTGAGTTATCCCACCAAGTCTCTGTTATTCCAATCACGTCATAATTCCTTGACATCACTAGGACCTCCAGTTCACCCTGCTTGTTTCCAAGGCTTTGTGCATTTGTATATAGGCACTTGAGATAACCTGCTGATCGCCCCTCATTCTCAGTATGAGGTAGGAGCCCTCCCCTCACAGATGATCCTGCCTGTGCTTCCTCCCAGTATCCCGCTTGCCCACTTACCTCAGGGCTTTGGTTTCCTTCCCCCGGTGAACCTAGTTTAAAGCCCTCCTCACTAGGTTAGCTAGCCTGCTCACAAAGATGCTCTTCCCTCTCTTCGTTAGGTGGAGCCCGTCTCTGCCCAGCACTCCTCCTTCATGGAACACCATCCCATGGTCAAAGAATCCAAAGCCTTCTCTCCGACACCACCTGCGTAGCCATTCGTTGACTTCCACGATTCGACGGTCTCTACACCGGCCTTTTCCTTCCACGGGGAGGATGGACGAGAACACCACTTGGCCTCAAACTCCTTTATCCTTCTTCCCAGAGCCACGTAGTCCGCAGTGATCCGCTCAAGGTCATTCTTGGCATTGGTGCCCACATGGAGAAGCAGGAAGGGGTAGCGATCTGAGGGCTTAATGAGTCTCAGCAATCTCTCCGTCACATCGCAAATCTTAGCCCCCGGCAAGCAGCAGACTTCTCTGTTTTCCCGGTCAGGGCGGCAATCTTCAGGAGTCTGTGGAGAGCTCCCAGAGCCTGGGATGTAATTACAGGTTTCAGAGTAACAGCCGTGTTAGTCTGTATTCGCAAAAAGAAAAAGGAGTACTTGTGGCACCTTAGAGACTAACCAATTTATTTGAGCATGAGCTTTCGTGAGCTACAGCTCACTTCATCAGATGCATACCGTGGAAACTGCAGCAGACTTTATATATACACAGAGAATATGAAACAATATCTCCTCCCACCCCACTGTCCTGCTGGTAATAGCTTATCTAAAGTAATCATCAGGTTAGGCCATTTCCAGCACAAATCCAGGTTTTCTCACCCTCCACCCCCCCACACAAATTCACTCTCCTGCTGGTGATAGCCCATCCAAAGTGACAACTCTTTACATAATGTGCATGATAATCAAGTTAGGCCATTTCCTGCACAAATCCAGGTTCTCTCACTCCCTCACCCCCCTCCAAAAACCCACCCCCATACACACACAAACTCACTCTCCTGCTGGTAATAGCTCATCCATGTAATTATCATCATCATGTAATTAGTACATGTAGCCCATGTCCTGGACCACCCTTAGTACTCCGGAACAATGCAATATGCTTATTCCTCCCTCTCAAGTGACTCGCCTTAGGACTGCTGGGACCTCAGGTCTTTGGTCCTTCTCTCCTTTCATCAGAGCATAAGTGACCCTTGTGCTGCACCTCTTTGACTGCTGGAAGTTGACTTCCCATAGCTATTTCCCCTCCCCTGAATGCTATGCCTGTACACATCAGTGCACATCCGGGGTTCTGAGCAAGATGACAGCCATCTGCAACCTGCA
The DNA here is from genome assembly GCF_965152235.1 of Eretmochelys imbricata. NCBI lineage: Eukaryota > Metazoa > Chordata > Testudines > Cheloniidae > Eretmochelys > Eretmochelys imbricata. The sequence goes on along the minus strand of NC_135572.1, from coordinate 176,960,016 downwards.
TTTGGTTCCTCTGGCATGTCAGTGCAGTCCCCACCTTGGGTAACTTCTCCTCTCTGGGCTGGCCCCCTTAAGCTCTGTATTTTTGCAACACAGGTTGGACAGACCTTTGAGACTCTGTGGGGACCTTCTCTTTTCTGAACCCTCCTGAGAGACTCCCTGCTAAATTTCACCACACAAATATTTGCATTTGTCATTTTTCCCTGGCTGCCGCTTCTGGGCTGGTACCTGAGGGAGCTGGTGCTCAAAAAAATAAAATACAATTTTGAAAAATTCTGCAGACCAAATTATGCTGTGGGTGGACCTCAGTGTTCTGGTGTATGGACCTCAGTGTAGTGGCTACACAAGGGTCACTGAAGACATGATTTGGCATGTAAAATGTTTTACAGGTGAAACGGACTCTTGATCCAGACTGAATTTGCAAGGTGGTTAGTTGTGTTTTCTTTCGTTTTTGTTGTTTGTTTGTTTTTTAAATGTCTTGTTCACCAAGCATGTTTGATGTGGAAATTAAGGGACAATAAACATGGAACCCTTCGCTGGCATTTTTGTAGTAACTGATCAGAGCAGAAAGATACTAAGTATTCATCATCCCTTCCTCACACGTTGTGTACATTTTGTCTACTTATTTTGTAAACTATTCGGGAAAGAAACCTGGTCAACTTTATGTATGTGAAGCACCTAGCACAATGTTGGGCACTATATAAATCCCCTCAAAACCACAGTGAGATGACTAAGACTAAGATGTCTACATGGACATTCAGTCTGTGGCAAGCTGGGATGAAAATCTGTCTCCCACTAGCCTGCTGCATCCCCGTGCTAAACATCTCACAGTGAACTTTGATCTTGCCAACAGTCTCTTATTGCACAGGACGTTCCTTATTTTTTCATCTCTGTAAAACAAGATCAGGAGTGTCTAAGTGCTGCAAAAAGAAACAAGAAATACCCCGGGTGAGGAGTACTTATTATATTGTCATTGTTATCAATATTATTAATATTAATAATGTTAATAATAATAACTGGTATGAGGGGCTAGTCATCCTGAGTACGTGCCTCACATCTTGGGTAGGTACATATTTGAACTGTGCTACCCTCGATTTTAGCCCACTAGCCTGCTCAGAGATAACACATGTAGGTCTACCTATCCTGAGGAATTACACCTTGAGCCTGGTGTATAGAGTAGCAGTGAGGGGTAGATTTAAACCCCAGGTTGCTGAGAACTAAGTGTTCGTATAGACAAGCCCCCTATATTATAATCCATGTTATACAGTGGAGAAATTGAGTGAGAGACTTTCCCTGAAGCCACACAGTTATTCGCAGTAATACAGAGGATTAGAATTCACAAACTGCCCTGCTCTGAGTTCCATACTCAATCCAGTAAATAATGCTGCCCTTCGTTAAGGTTGAAATATAACTTTAAGTGACTGTCCTGCCATTGATTAAATGTGTGTTTAGGAAGCTTGTACTCTTCCACAGCTGGTTTGATTTATGTCCAGTAATTTTACCACTTTATATTACATAGAAAGGGAGTGGGGAGCTGAGATGCTCCATAATTTATATCCACAGAAACTAGTTGCCATTTTTTCCCTTTAAAACTTTTATAGTGTTAGATTTGAGTTTGGCGAAAATGTACTAATACTGTTATTTTCTTAGGTGATATTATTCTTCCGAGAGGTTTTTTAAAATCTAATTTACACCCAAATCATCAGATTCTGCTGAAATAATGTATGGCTTATTTGTATTATTCTTTCCAAATAGTCTTGCTCATAAAAGCTTCTGCTGTCCGCAAAATCTTTAGTTTTGATGCAACAACACAAATTCTGGCTCCCTGACGGTACCTTTATTCTGCACTACACAGGGACCTCTGTCTTTCTGATCTGCAGGTCGATGCATTTAAATGCAAAGGCAGGTTTCCCATAGCATTTCATCATATGACTTAGGTGGGCAGATGGCTATTCTATGGGTTCTTGTCCTGTTGCATTTCTCACATGCTTGTTGCTTAGGCTGGTCTGTCTTTATTCTTGCCCCTATCCCAGAAGATTATTTCAGAGAAGGGAATTGGGTCTGAGGCCATTGTAAGTATTCTGGTGGCTCTAATATTTCAAATATTGCCCTGGTGGACAAAGTCCCTCATCATAGCCCCAAAGGTGATATGTGGATTTGGCTGAGACACAGGAATATTTTGTCATGCTGGCTGCAGCTCTGATCTATCTACATCCATTAAGGCATAGGACTTAGTGTCAGTAGTCAAGTTATTGAAGCTGCAAGGAAAATCTTGCAAGGTATAAAGGCTTTGAGATATTTTCACAGTAGGTACCACCCTTATACAGGGTGAGGTTTTGTCTTCCAGTATTCTTCAATGGTGTGACACTCATTTACATCAGTTGAGGATCTGGCCTGGAATCCATACTATCTAGAGATGCTCTTGAGAAGGGCGGTTTCATGGTGGAGATTTTTTTGTTTTTAATTTTAATTGGTCAGATTTTGGTTTTGCAAAACCAAACTCCAAACATGAGTGGACTAGTCCAGGGTTCCATTTTATCTTATTTGCCAGAGTTTGACAATTCTGATTTTGACCTATCTCTACCAATAACAAATGCTGATAAGGACAACGCAGATTTATTTTATATGCTGTTCACTCTCCCATTCTGAGAGTTTTCAGAGTAACAGCCGTGTTAGTCTGTATTCGCAAAAAGAAAAGGAGTACTTGTGGCACCTTAGAGACTAACCAATTTATTTGAGCATGAGCTTTCGTGAGCTACAGCTCACTTCATCGGATGCATACCGTGGAAACTCTCCCATTCTGTTTTTCTTCTGGAACAGAGCGAGAGGGTTTAAGGGTGATCCTAAATATTAAGTTAGCTTGTGACTCCAGAATTTTTGTAACTGTCTAGTACCTTTCATATATTAGTAAATTATATTAACTCTTGGTATTGAAATTCAACATGACTGCCAATTTCCAGTAACAATTGCCAAATTTGTTAATGTCCTGGAATTTCTCAGTAGTTAGCATAGTTGAATTGTGAAGCATTCTTGGTTTCTTGTGTGAACCCAGAAGAGTTCATTGTTCTCTTGATTATATTGAGTAATTATTTTTTTTAAAAAGTTTTGCTTAAAAACTTGGAGTAGTTTTGTGAACTTATTTTAGGTTCAGGTGATGCTCTATGAATGTTGTTTTTGTTTCTTTTTGTAACTGTTGATTCTGTTCTCTATGGCTTCCATTCCTCCTCTAGAGAGACAAATTTTAAATGCCCCAAAATAAAATGTGGTAATTTATCAGCAAATAACAAAACAAAACAAAACACTCCCCCATTCAATTACCTTTAAATATAATTGATAGAATTAGATCCATATTGAAATATAGAAAAATAACTATTTGCATCCTCTTTTAGTTTCTAATAATATTGTTACTCTCCACCCTTGTTTAACTAGTCCCCTGTTTTTTCTTACTAGTGAGAGGAGAAAAGACAATGATGTGTCTTGGTAAATATTTATTATAAACTATAATTTATCTGGTGATGTGTCTTTAAAGATTTTATACTGCTATTTCAGTGTGAGAGTTCTTATTGCTGCCAGTAGAGGGCAGGGCAACATGGAAAACTTAGATCATTTATCCTTACGGTTGTATGCAAAACATTTGAACATGCAGCCAAAGCACTGTGTGCTTTATTTTGTTCCTGGCAGGTAATAGCAGCAGCTTTGTAAGTCCAGTGACAGAGCCGTCAAGTTTTTTTTTACTTAAAAATATTATGGGATGGCTATGGGAAGGGGGAAAGAGTGACCCTGAAGAATTAGCACTGCCATTGAAGAGTAGGTCTGTTACATAGTTCTGTATGCCAGAGCTTCATATTTGTGTCTATGCCACTTGAACACTTTGGGATTTATAGGGTGATCAGATAGCAAGTGTAAAAAATCAGGACGGGGGTGGAGGGTAATAGGTACCAATATAAGAAAAAGCCTCCAAAATCGGGACTGTCCGTATAAAATCAGGACACCCTAGAGGTTTGGGAAACCCATTTAAGGTTTTCCATAGTTTATCCTGTTTGTTTTTTTCACTTGGTGGAGGAATTGGCTGGTGATAGAGTGATGAATATGTAAAGGGGAAAGATGCCCATGCTAGGTGTGCAAAGTACCTGGCACAGTGCCACTGAAGAGTGCCCAGAAAAGGTGGAGTCGAGAAACCTGCAGTGTGACTATTTAATGTTCGATTCATGTTCGTTTTAATCATGGTCTGCAACCATAAAGGCTAGACATACAATATTTAAAGAATAAATAAGTGTTCAGATTCTGGAGCACAATTCTGTGGCCAGGTGGTGAATGCCACAGCAAATTCCATGATGCAGAATCACTGAGTATGTGTGGCCCTGTACCTTAGTGCCACCAAAAGCCTAATGAAAACCACTTGCTGCACCAAATTCCCCTCCCCCCACCACGCGCTCCAGAACACAACCAGCCTGCTGATCTCTCATGCGCTCAAGAAGCATACAGAGGGCAGGCCACAGGACATATCTCTCCTGCTGTGCGTAGTCCATTGGCTGCTGGCACTGTGGGGCACATTTTGAAATTGACCCAAGCTGCATTAAGAGCTGATCTAAAGCATTGTTAGAGGAAGCCATTTGTAGTGCGCAATAAGTTGCCCTACAAAATCCAGGAACTGTGCTGCTTATTCTTGAGCACCCCCTCCTGGCATTTTTAGCTATTTTCATAAATAGAGAGATAAAGTGCTCTCACAACACTGTGCATTCTTCGTCCTGCCTGAAGTGCAAGTGTGTGTGACGTACTAGCTCAAGTCCTGTAGTCATGCCAACCTTTCAGTGAACCCCATCTCCTCTCCCTGTGTCGCGCCCCTTTTGTATGCAGCTGCTACACACACCGGATTGCTGGTGCCCATGCATAGAGGGAGCCACAGTCGTCCCCGTTGTTTAGAGCAGATTACTGCCACTTTGGGTAGCTCCTGCGTAATTTCCACCACTTCCCACTGGTGTGTACCACAAAACAGATGGAACAACAATGTCCCCAAAGTGCAGCTGCTTAGACTTTTACTAAGAAGACAATGGGGTTGAGTTAACTATCTACAGTATAAAACGTTCAAGAGAGATGAATTACTTAGGGTGGAGATTAATGGGATGAAAATGAAGCAAAATCAGCTTTTCTTGCTTTGCAATGTAAATTTTCCTGACAGTAAGATTTTATCATATTGTGGCGTTACTCCCAAAAGGGAAGCAGTTAAAGTCTCTGTTGGTTGAGACATTAATAACTAGAGTGGAAAAACTCCTTGAGTCCTCATTGGGAATGAACCTAAACTCACAGGGAGATGAATTAGGTGACTGAGTGGATCTTTTTCTATTTAATTTCAGTTATAAAGCATGATATTTAACCAGCCCTCTCTCCTGCTCTAGAAATTATTTCATACTAACATTGATGTTCAATCCCTTTTTTATAAGAAGAGAGAACAAAGCTCACTGGCAGTGTGAAACTAAGCAGCCCTGGATTGAGGTTTGAAGATGGGAAATAAAATGGCATTGTCTTAAACTGTATGCCCCATGCTTGGCAGATAAGAGGTGACAAATCCATGAGAAGGTTTTGTATGAGAAGGTTAGCTCTCTTCCTGAGTAGGCAGACTCTTATTTTCAATGATTTTTATTGTTTAAGCAATCTTGGGTTTATAAAAACCAGATTTATATATTTATCCCACCAAAGTCCATTGATGCTTTAGTTGTGAAGGAAAGGGAAACTTTCTCACACTCACGGAGCAGCACTGGTACGTGTCAGCGAAGACTGCAGGTTCGTTCTTCTGAGACCACATTGTTTAGTTGCTGGTGTAGATGTGCATATTGGCTGACTGGCCAGCCCTGAAAACATCATTCTCCTGCAAGGGTATGTGGCTCTTAGCTAAGAGTAAGATCCCCTTAATCATATTGAACAGTCCCATTGAAGTTAGCAGGGCTACTTTTGGAGTAAGGTGATTCCCAGCATAAGGATATCAGACTCTGGCTATAAATCATATTTTTAAAACTGTGCTTTTGTTTTTATTTTCTGTTGTCTTGCCATGTTGGTAGCTGAATCATATACCGAATAAAAATAGAGTTTTTAAATGTGGCAGAACAAAGAAGAAACCCATCAGAATAGAATGCAATTGGTTTATTTGTCCCACAAAGAATGCTGTCTTTTACAGGTACAGTCCTGGTACCTTGCATAGTTGTTAGGCAGCCCTGGCTGGCACTAGCCAAGACTTGTACTTTTAACTCCTCTTCTTTACATATATTTTTCCACACCTGCTCATGATGAGTATATATGTCTTTTGCTGCTATGTAATAGTGAATAGCCATTTGTACAGCTATAAAACAAGAACTGCACCTTGAACTGGCTGACAGAAAGTGTAGATCAGTGATAATACTAGTACATTTTCCACTTTATATGACATTTTATACATCCTGAAAGAGGCTAAACAGACCACTTTTGACTCTGTCAGCTAGCTGTGTTGCCTGCCAGTTCCCCTTCTCTAACGGGGTCAGCTCATTGTTTTGCTGGTCTTGAGTGGTACTGTCTTCACTTTAATTATCCAAGTACCATGGGTACAGTTAACAAATATCCTTGTACCTTCATACTAGTAGGTAAGATATTGGTTCTGACAGTATTCCTCATTATACTGTATGCACAGAGAATAGCTGCATAAACCAGATGTCTTTCCCACTAGTAAAAAAAAAAAAAAAAAAGGTAAATAAAATGTAATGCCTATCAGATGATATCAAAGAAATACGGTGGAACGTTCATTGTGATCAGCTGTTACTCCTTGAGAGTAGGTTAAGCTGGGAACCTTCTCCAGGATATAAAATGGTGTTTCCAGAGGAGGTCTGGTCTAGGAGTGGAGTGTGGTGAAGAAAAGAACTGCAGTCACTGGGTTTTGGTTCCAGTAAGAGAATCCAGTGTGGACGTAGGACTTTGATTTATTTTCATTCTCTGCATTTGCTTCCTTTGAGCAATAAATTTCAAAATGTTGATTATTTTTCTTGTTCAAAATTTTTAAATTGACAAAAATATTAAATGTTGAAAATTTTGCAAAAATTTCCTTTAGCTCTCGTAGCTAATCACTTGTTATATAACTTTGTATCCCCGGAGTCCTTGCAGTACTCACGCTCTGACCGCTGGGATCCAGAGAACCCTCTTCACAGTCTTTTTTTAAAGTGGCATTTTCATTTATCCCTGAAAAATGTCCTTGGTAAATAAGGCACAAGCTCCCTCAGGTGATTGCTGTTTAGCCTGGGTTCAGAGTTTATTAAGCACAATCCATAATAACCTCAGCTGTGGAGGGAAATGCCTGCTGTCCCACATTTTGATACTTAGATTGTAAGCTTTCTGGGGCAGGGACTGTCCTTTTGTTCTGTGTTTGTACAGCACCTAGCACAGTGAGGTGCTGCTCCATAACTACGGTTGCTCGGTGCTCCAGTAAGCCAAATAATACTACTACTGTGGTCACTACAGGTTCCAAGCAATTTCACTCCATGCTCTCAAAACCATGTTGCCTCAGTTAGCTGCCTATTGGATTACCTAAGTGTATATGAAAAGATATAATTTACAAAGGACACTAAATTTGTGGCTCTGGAGATGTCTTTTCTTCCATGAAATTGTTATACCAACATCTCCAAGCTGGCAAACAATCCACCTGGTTTAATTCTGAAATTCAGAAAAAGATAAAAGTCTGCAGTCATCAGACAGAGATGGTTCAGGTGCTCCATATGACCTTCTAAGGAGTTGGGCAGATGATAGGAAGCATGCATCCAAACACTTGGATATTTATGGGAAACTCTTTGTTTTGGAAACCATTTGAGTAATGGATTTTTTTAATGGATGTTAATATAAGTTACCAAAGGCTATGCCTGTGTTGCTTTGTTCACTATACTAACCCCTTTCCATGTGCTCCTTATTTATGCACGCCTGTGTCCCCATTAAAACTTCCTTAAGGATACACCTGCCGAAGCTTTACTTGGGCTCATTGCACTCGGGACATTAAATGCTGTACGTTACATGCTTTCTTACAACTCTTTGCTCTGAACTTCCAGGAGAAACTTAGGAGCACAGAAAACCACCAATGGCCAGAAATATCAACCAAGCTTTTGAGATTCAAAAATGTTTGCTTACGTTTTTTGGGGAGGCTCTGATTTTATCCAGCCCTGTTCACTCATCTCTTGTAATAACTGAATGTGAGAAACCTACAAGGATGCTCATTAAACAACTTTGGGCTGACTTTCTTCTTCACTGAAACTCTCCAAGATTCCCTTCACCAAAGGGCATCCATTTAACTCTAGCAAACCCCTATCAAAGTCTCCACACACCATGGGGCTGCTTATAAGAAACTAGCTGTTCACTTTATTGCAGGGCTCAAGAAACATAAATCTTCTATTACTGCATTTAACACCTTAAATAAATCATGTATGGTAAATATGTAGTGTATATGTTCAAATGAACTTCCCTCAAAAAGCAGACTGCATGAGATCATGTACTCAATGCCCCCTGGTACAATTATCAGTTTCTGTTCAGTAGTTGAAGCCCAGAACTGAAGGCTGGAATATGAAAGCTGAATTACTTGTTGCATACAAAAAAAAACAACCATTACTCTGGGTCATCGTTGAGGTCACTGACAGCCCAGACTGGGGGAGTTCAAGTTTTGTTTCATGGCAGCAGCTAGCCTCTGGCTTTACATGAGAACTGCAGTTCCCACTACGGGCGTTTGCTTATATTAGCACAAACAAAAGTATGTTCTTTGATTTATATATGTGTTGGTGTACACACACACACTTTTAAAATAATCCTTTATAGATAACAATCCCAAGCAAGCACCTATTGTAAACTGTTCAGTGAAGAGACTGATATTCACATTTTTACAGTGTCAATTGCATTAATAAAATCTAAGATCTGTGTTCAGAAAAAACCCTCTGAATTCCAAGCACTGCTTTTCTGTAATTATTAGATCCTGTCTTGTCAGACTGTAGCCCAGCTTTTATCATTGTCCCTGGGCAGAATAGCACAACACTTGGGCACTTGACCTCCCTATAAAAGCTAAAACAGGCAAAAGCAATAAATAATCCACTCCAAAGGCCACTTGAAAAGAGTATTGCACTTTATTTTTATAGGACTGAACATGGGGTCTACTTCCGAATCAGTAAAGCAGTGGATGAGATTTCTGGAAACAATGGTTTTATATTCTGTTAGTTTTTTCCTCAATTAAAATTGCATCTTTCAATGGCATTGTTTGAAAAAAAAAATGCCCCCTTTTTTTTTTTTTAAACACTGGAAGTCAGCGGGGCTTCAAACTTGATGCTAGTTAAATCCTGTCATTTAAAATAATTAGTTAAATTAACATTATTTTAAATCACCATTAAAGATATATGGTATATACATTGACTGTATTTAAAAATTTTTTATCTGATTTCCAGTTCTTTTTAAACGGGGGAAGCGGATTCGTTCTTCCCTACCTTACATCATCAAACTGAGTCTCTTGCAGGGAAAGAAGGGTTTGATCCAGAGCTTGCTATGTCAGGGGGGGAATCTTTCCATCAACTAGATAGACTCTTGGGCTTTGGTAAGATACCAGCTCTACTTATTGAATGAAGATACTAAAAGAATAGTTTGGGATTTAACATTTTTTTGGAGAATTTTATTCAGAGGCCCTGACTCTGCAATGATCTCCTCATGAACCCTCAGTGCCTTCACTGGCACTCTGCATGGAACTCACTGTAGAATCTGGGCCATAATGTGAAGTAAGTGTGTGTGTGTGTAATATGTGTATAAATCACATGGTGGTGGTGTATGAAGGTTTTATCAGAATGAGTGTGGAATGACTATATCACTCACACCCTATTGGGTACCAGATATAGTGACCTATAAGGGAAAAGTAAATGATGGAAAACCTCTAAGAGTTACCTAAAATGTTTTTTTTTTAACACATAACAATAATGTCACTTGTTTAACATCAGACAAACTAGGGCCTTCAAGGGTTAAAGGCAAAAGCTGTGAATCTTCCATTCCTAATAGTATAAACCAGTTTCTAGCTCTTCTGGGTTCTGACCAGAGCTGGTTAGGAACTCCCACCCCTCCTAAAAAAAAAAAAAAAAATTTTCTCCCCATTTTTATCCAAAGGAAATTCGAGTTTTTCAGTTTTTTGGCATCTTGAAACTGAAAAAAATTGGCTGGATGGACAAAAAATTGCTTACCCCTTTTTTTTTTTTTTTGCCCAACTGGCTAAAATCTTCATTTTTTGGCTACTGAAAGTGAAATATATATTTTTTTTTAAAAAATTTTTTTAACCAGCTCAAGCTCTCCGTAGTAGACCTTCAACTTTCAGCTGGTCTGAGTCTGAATATTACATACCCTGTAATTTGGGCCTCTGTAACTTGGGCATGAACTTCCTTCTTCATCAGGGGAAAAGAAATATTTCTTGGGTAGGTTGCCATTTTTTGGGAGGAGGTTTAGGAGCGAGGGGACAAATAGTGGCCGTTTGGATTATTAAAAGTAATCCGTGCGGAGATAGATTAGTGGCCAGAATGCAGGGGAACAGTCAAAGATGTTTGGAAAAGTCAATTCATATCATAGATATTATCAACTCTTCCTTACACGACATGAGTTGCTGCCTGTGCTAACCCTCTTGTTTGTAGCATGCTAGCTCAAGCCAAGCGACCGCATTTCTGTTGATCTGTGCTGGGAAGCACATTCCCAGCTGCAGTGTGGATGTGGCCTAAAGCCTAAAGATTCTGGTCCATGCTCCACCCCCGCTCCATTGTGCCAATGGTACAAGTGAGCTGGAAGCTGCCTGAACAGGTCCCTGAGACGCTAGCTCCACCTGCTGCAGGGGGACACGATTGAAAACTAGTTGCGGTAGATTAGAACAGCCCTAAAGTTCCTGTGATTTATATGGGGCAGAGGTAGGAGCTGAGCCTGGGGGCTGATGGAGCGCAAAGACTATGCGCAGCCGCCTTCACCCCACACTCGTGTACTGCATGAACACACCTTGGGCTAACCCCAGCGCTGGGTCCATTATCTGTCTATAGTTATATACTTTTTTCAATTGAATGTTAAGGATGACCCATAACCTGAATCTCTTATCTGGACTCCTTGGAACTTTGGTGGATTGGATAAAATGCAATCCAAATCTGAACCCATTTTACACAATTAAAACCTTGATTACTTTGCCCAACCATTTTTAGTAAACTGTTTAGATATCTAAAGTAGTCCATATAATCCCTGGAGTTTTCCTTTGTGTTTAAAAGGATTAAACTAGTAAGGTTCAGACAAATATCCAGCTTTGATATGCACCTAATTACTGCTTTAACAGGCTTACTGTCTTATCAAGTATTTATTTGCAAGGATTTCAGTCTATACAGAATTGACAGGTTGGTGTAGGGCTGATTTATTCATTTAAAATTTCTCTCAGTTATTGACTATGCAAAAGTTTCCACTAATGAGAATTTTCCCCATTGTGCATCATTAATACATTAAGTACACTTCAAATTTTTCCAGTAATGATACAATGAGAATTGCTTAGCTGATTTAAATGACACAGATGTAGTAGTAATTATACATTGTACATGTGTGACAAACACAATTAATTTGCTGATTACCTAAAACAAAAGTAAACTTTTATTATAGTAATTTACTCTAATTTAGACAGAGCCATTTTCTTTGTGTTATATTTATGCATTTGAGAAACTTACAAAGAGACATGTAATTAGACCTGTTTCATCCATGGCTGACTGTCTTTTAACCAGAAGTCTTATGTGAATAGCTTAAAGAGACACTATCAAATTACACAAATCATGGTGGTTTTTTTTAAATGAATGTATTTATTTTACTAGTAATGTCTTTAGATTATTCAAAATGAGAGGTTTTTTTAACAAACTGAATTTACAGTATTTTAAGTCATTTTTGCTAGACTGCTTGCATTGCACTTGGCTTGAACAATGAAATTAAGATAGTCTTTTTCAATCATTCACCCGATGAAGTGAGCTTTAGCTCACGAAAGCTTATACTCAAATAAATTTGTTAGTCTCTAAGGTGCCACAAGTCCTCCTTTTCTTTTTGCAGATACAGACTAACATGGCTGCTACTCTGAAACCTGTCATTAAAATGTTAGAAACTTCTTTTAATCCAAACCTAAATTTTAGGCATTTAACAGCCTGTAAATATTCATGTTAAGAGATTATTTGCCTATCAAATACTAAACAAAGGGTTTTTTTCTGCTGCATGTAACATTACTAGGAGTCACCAGATAGATAGTGCATTTACAGATAGTCTTCAAGTTCTGTTTAACACACAATAGGCTGACACATCTGGTAGAAATGTTTGTTATTCGTGGTGTAATTCTTTATATTGGCCGTATCACCAGTAATATAAAAGATACAGACCCTTATTTTGACAGGAAAAAGACTTTCAATTAATTTTAAAGTGATAAATACATTTTTATGACCTACTCTAATGGTGGTTGGATATCTCAGAATAAAGAAAAACGATAGCTCTGTTTTAATTGGAGTGCTTGGGAGGAATGGAAATTGACTTCTAAATTGTCTCTGGATTACCAGTGGTGAACATAATAGGGATATGCAATCTGAATTTAAAAAAAAATCCCAGATGTTGCAAATACTCAGCTTGATTCACCATTCTGTTATTCCAGGCTTTGACTGAATCAGGAGAATTACTTGTTATTCTCAGGAAAGGATAATCTTGTAGCACAATGCAGAATAAAGCCTATAGCCTTTTATTCAACAATCCTGAATGTTCAGAAATATAATTGGAAAATGGGTGCTAGGCTATATGCTTTATATTTTGACCCTTCTCATGCACCCTGGGGAATTCCTGTACCCTCCCTTGAGGTCACTTTCCTAGGTTCCCCTCTTTCCTAACATGCCCATGGAAATCCTTCATTCTTTTGACTTGACTTTACGGGTAGATGGGCGGCTTGAATCCTAGCTCTTTTCAATTAAAGTGGTCTGCGCTCCTCTGCCATGTCACCTTTAGGTTGGTGTGGCTGCTGCTCTCCCAAGTCCATCTGAGTTATGTTTATTGGGCTCGATCAATTGGAGAGGTGATGGTAACAAGTTGCTGCATTTATATTGTCAATGGGACAATTTGTAGTGCTTAGTGTTAGGACAACACAATGTAACATCAGCAGATTGCTCTGTTGATGCTGCAGCTATCCAAGGCTGAGCAGACGGCTGTATGTTTTCTACTGAACATTAGAGCCCTGATCTTGCATGGAGTTCCTCAGGGACACAGGATTCTGCTTTCATGGAGCTCATTGCATGATCAGGTCCCCGTCTCTGTATGCGTTGATCTATATCTTCCACCAACAGCAGTGGACCTTATGTTAGCGCTTAGATACTTGAACATTTGCACATCACCAGTTAGAATTCGCTCTGTTTAAACCAGCATATGCTGTCCAGTACTTATTTTTATTGATTCAAGATGCTAGTAAATCAAATTTGAATTCAAAGTTGCAGAATCCAAATAAAATCTTACCATGACATTTGGGTCTATGTCAACCCATTTTTTTATGGATATAATATTTAGCTGATGGATACCACAGAAGAAGGGAACAGGTTCTACTCAGCGACTATGACAAAGTGTGTGTTTGGTGTGTATTGTTGAACAGGAACGGCTGTGTCGTGTCCACCTCATTTTTTCCTGTTAAAATCAAATCAAGGTTTGTGACTTGGTTGTTTCCATCTTCCCCAGTCTTGCAATATTTGGGAATATATTTTAAGCTAAACTTCATTTGAGTGAGGTTGCTGATGGGGTTTTGGCTAGAAAGCAGCTATCTTCATGGTACTGCTGTGATCAAGGTTATGGCTGCCCTTGTCGCTTGTGATGAATGGTCAGTGTAAAAGCATAGTTTTCTGGTTACGCAGCTCTGTGTGATGATTGTTTTCTGTGCCTTATTTTGGGGAAGGAAATGGGGTTGTATCTACTCTGCCCTGGAGGTTCTCATTTAGATGCTTAGCTGCATATCTGCAGTCGCCTCGACCGAATGGCCAAAAGGGTAGAGAAATGCTGCAGTGTGCTGAGGATATTGGGTGGGGGGTGAATTGGTTGTGAAGGCTGGGGTCTCTCAATTCCTCTGGTATTGGACAGCGGGTGATGAGGCAGCAAAATTGTATGTTGTGAAGAATAGGCCCAGCTAGCAATGTAGTATGCACCTTTCTCAACTGTTGTCTTGTCCCACCATTCCCTATCCCGCTATTTATCTGATTATTTACCAGTTACATATTATCCAAATCCTAGATATGTGAACTTTCTAAAGCAGAGCCTCTCTCTATGCTCTTTTTAAAAATAGAGTGCCTAGTACAATGGGGCCTTTGTAGTAAGAAAATCCTATTTGAATAAATGTTTTATGTATTGATGTATTTTATAATTATGATTTAATATGCCCTGCCAGCCACTCTTTTTGATTTCAAGGCTGGAGTAGACCAGAATAGTCCTTATGGCTGAGTATGGTCACCTTTTGTTTTAGGATAAGATTTCATTACAGTATTTGCTATAAGGTCTTGCTTCTTATCTGCATTGCAAACTAAATTGTGTAAGGTTCTTTTGTAATTCCTTTAGTAACCATATAATCCTTTCCAAAAGGTCTCTGTAAAATTGGTTGGTGTGAGTGAGGAATGTATGCATAGTTAAAAATAAGTGAAAAGCCCATCACAAATGTCCAGATAGTCAAGAAAAAGTGAGAGACTTGGAAACTTGGAAACACCAGGAGACAATCAAAAAAACATCCATTGTATCCAATGCAAAACATTTTAGCAGCATTGACAACCTCAGAGGTGAGGCAGGCACCCCCAAAGGCGAGACAACAAATTGGAGATAACGATGGGAAGCCCAACAAAACCATCAAATGATAATAGCAGAAAACCCCAAGATTAACACCATTTAAGGACTAAGGATTACAGGATGACATTGCAAAATGTATGGACTCAAATGGGAATTTACAATTATAAATATGGGGTGTTTTGCCATGACACTCTGATTTCAGTCCTGCAAAGCCTCAGATCGCAACCGACAGAACCCAACTCCTCACTTGTACCAAATCTAACTGGCCATTAGTTTGACTTGAGCTACGACAGACTAGTAAATATTAAGCCCATCTGCAGGACCTGCGTGTGTGTGTGATTGAATGCATATGCTAACTGTTATATTTTCAATAGACGTGACATATTGTCTTTTCCCCTCAAAAGATCCTGTGTACTTTTTTTTAAGCATAACACCTACATCCCTGTTTGGAGTCCATAGACGCTACTGCAATATCTAAGCAATATCAATTTCTAGTTTTGATTCCCTGGGGCATACCTTAATAGTTTCTTACAGATACAGTGTGTTCACGAGCAAGGATTCCTTCTCTTCAGTTGATGGTGTTTAATGCATGGTGGTTGTTCAGTTAAATAACTATTATTGGTGATTTACTTAAGAAAGAGGCAGCCAACTCTGCAAGTGTCACTGAGATTTAGTAGGTTGATACTGCAAGATCAGTTTCAGTTCTGCTGGTGCGAGTCAGGTACTCAATATAATATTAACTAAAGGGAGGTTGTCAGTGAGATGTTGTGGCTGTATTATCTGCATTTGACCTAACCTGCAGGGAGTAGGTCCCACCCCACAGTTGTATGAAGTAGTGTATGTCCATCCACGTACTTAGCCCCAGGAAGGAGTTAATATGGAACTAGGTTTGGGGTGTATCTTTTACCCACTTCCCTTCAGAATCCCTGTGTAAAATTTCACATAATTGGCCACCTACATTTAAGGGGAAAAGAAATTTGTATCCATTTTAGAACATAAGTCTAATTATGGAGCTGCTGCCATGCATGGCTACAATAGCATAAATACTCTTGCTTGCTTTATGTTAATGTTGGGAGTAGGGGAGTGTGTGTGTTTTGTATAGGTATGTATATATACAGTAGTTCAAGAACAATTTCCAATTTATTTTTAAATGTACAAAATAGTGATTTTTTTAAATATAAAATTTACTCTTTTATGCCTTCAAAAACAAACCTGGAATTATTCTTGAACTATTTGCCTTTGTTACCGAAGGGGTTTTGTGGGTCATTTGGAAAAATGACAGATTTTTTTCCCATTGTATAATTGTTTTGTTAGCAGTTTTTGTTATAGAAATAAAGTAATGAACAGATCTGTTAAGGTCAAGATTTTCTGTTGCAATATTTTTCTCTTTATTTTTATTTGAAGTTCTCATTTCCCCATCCCCGGCAACACACACTATTTTGTTGTCAAAAAAGTCACCAATTCTATGGCAGGAAAAAAGTGTTTATTTTTCATTTGGGCTTTTGAAAACAATTTTACTCCATTCCAGCCCCTTCCTTGCTGAAACTAATCTCAAAATAATTTTACAGGGAAAACTGGCTTTGCAAACATTTTCTGTACTTCCACCATTTGCAGATGTCATTTTCTTGCAATCGTGCTCCATGCCCTGAAATATTTTAAGTGCTCAGTCATAAGGATAAATTCTCTGCCCCTTTGCACTACCCCACTGATGCAAAGGGACTGGAAAGCTGCTGGATCTCTCCTTTTGGGAATTCTTCCACCATCATGCCATCTATTCCTCCCTTCCTGACTGTTGTTCTTAACTTTAAAATCTCAGCGTTAAAATGAATTGCTTGCCTCACATTAAGTTTCTTTGCTTTAATCTTGGTTGCACCTTTCCCTACTCACCTTCTTTACCACTAAAGTCACTGGGAGCTGTAGGTCCTTCAGCACATCTGAAAATCAGAGACATGGTGGATATGTCTATACCGCAATTACATACCCGTGGCTGGCCCATGTCTGCTAACTCAGGTTCTTGGGACTTGGCTAAGGGGCTGTTTAACTGTGGTGTAGATGTTCCGGTTCAGGCTCCAGCCTGAGCTCTGGGACCCTCCCACCTTGCAGTGTCCTAGAGCCCAGGCTCCAGCCCAAGCCTGGACATCTATACTGCAACTAAACAGCTCCTTTGCCTGAGCCCCTCAAGCTTGAGTTCATTGGTATGGGCCAGCTTCAGGTGTCTAATTGCATTGTCAACCTACCCAATGCCTCAAGTTGAGCAACCAAAAAATGAGCCACACAAAATCAGTGGCCATATGTGACAAATTTTGCCTGTAGGAGACTTGCTTAGAGTCACACGGTACATAATTGGTGGTCCTGACAATCAGTCCTTTGTCCTAGCCACGACACCCTATTGCCACCAAATGTAAAGGAATCTGGGATTGTAACAAATGCAATTTTCTATGACTGCATGTGCGAGTGGGACTGCTTAGCAGTCACTCAGTGGCAAGAAATCAAACTCTAAGTAGCTAGTTGAGGGTTAGATGGTATAAGGTGCAAATAGTTACAGGGAATCCATGAAATCAGGTAACAATTCTTATATTGAACATACAATTGACTGTGTCTATATGATTATACTTGTGCCTCGATATCACAGTGATTGATGGCTTAGAAATAAAGGTGAAGAATTAAATGAATTTTTGTGTATTTCGTTTCTAGTTAGGTGAATATATAGGCACAAATCTTTATTATGCCATTGAGGATCTCTCTCTGCTGCTGGGCTAATGCACAATGTGTCTTGTGTGGTTTTGATTGTCAATCAAAATGTGAAATTATGTTCTAATGTCACTGAAACTACTTGCAGCTGTGCTGTGGTTGGCAAAATAGTGGGGGTGGGCTCACGCAATGTAAACTGAGTAGCCTGACCCTATGACAGTTTATATGTCCTCCTATATTAACTAATGATTTATAAAAGACTATCAGTTTTGTAAGCTTGCAAAATAAATAAAACTAATTTTGGCAGGAGGAATGGTCAGATGCATTCCTCAACGTCTTCAGTTTCAACCAGGTACGGGAGGGGGGGTGGGAAGCCAGGAGAGACTATAAATAGCTTCAGAAATATTTTACTGTTTGCTTTTCAGTCTAGAGGTAGGATGTTTGGGGACTGATTGTGCAACTTTACCATTGGATCACAAGAAACTAAGTAGAGGGGATAATTATTATACAATTATGCAACAGTGTAGTGAGGTCCAGACTCACCGGCACAGCGCATCTTGCTGGTCGTCTTGGGAATTAGTTCTCCAGCGTATGGAGCGCCTCCTCCTGGCTGGTGTCTCACCTGCCGCTGGCCCCATGTCCCTCCCGGGCCCCAGTGTCCCTTTTCCTCAGGGTTCTGCCCCTAGTAGTAACCCAAAGTCTGGGTCACCCTTCCCAGGGGAACCCTCAACCCTCTACCCCCACCTTGCCTCAGTGGCTACTGCCAGTCATCATCTGACCCCCACTCATTGGGCCAGACTGCAGTCTGTAAACCACTCATCATTGGCAAGGGGGGTTTGGACCGGCTGCCTCTGCCTACCCCAGCCTACACCTCTGCAGCCCCAGTATCTCTGCAGGCCTTGCACAAGGCCTGCAGCCTGGGGAGTTACCAGACTGGAGCTCCCCAGCTCCTCTTGCCCTTCCCCAGCACTTCTCTACCTCTGGTACCCTGCTCCCAGGCAGCTAGGTCCTTCTCTCTGCACCACTAGAGAGAGACTGACCTAGCTCCCCCCTGAGCCCTTATAGCAGGGTCAGGTGTGGCCTGACTGGGCGTGGCCCCAGCTGTGGCTGCTTCCCCAATCAGCCTAGCCTTTCATAGGAGTGGGGTAACTGCCCTGCTCCAACCAGGTCTTCAATTTTCTTACTGCTATATCATCTTCTGTTTTTAAATGACCCAAACTCTGTAACTTCAGCCTGATTCTTCATCACATGAGGTCTTCAGATCAAGACTGGGGTGAAATCCTGATCCCAATGAAGTTAATGGCAAAACTCCATGTTTTTTTTAAAGAATAGGCACTAGCTCAGCTAAAGATTTTGGGTCTGATGCAGGAATTGCTGACTGAAATTGTATGGCATGTGTTGCACAGGTCCGATGAAATTATCATCATGTTCCTCTTGGTCCTTAAAATCTATGACTCTGTTTAACTGTCTAGTCTTCTTTGCGGCCCAGATTCAGCAAGGAACTGAGGCATATATAAATAGTGTCATTGAAATAAATGGGCCTGTTCAAGTGTGTTACTCACATTACCTTACCTGAATTGGAGCTTTATGCCCCAATGGTTGTCATCTGGCCTTCGTTCAGAGATAGACAGAGACTTCTGTGTTCTTGACTCAGTACACCCCAGGCACCTTTAGCCTTCTCTGCGTCCAGCATTTGGTTTCTTTTTAGAGTGTCAGCAGCTAAGTACCCAAGAAAGTAGCCCAATTTAAGTTGAGCTCAGTGAACTGGTTATTAGCAATTTACAGAGCAGTGAGCAAAACAGAAATCTAAGAGTATGTCTATACTGCACTGTAAGCCCAGTCGAGTCCACTTACCCTGTGTTAGAAAACCCAGAGCCTGAGCATCTATGTTGATTGTTAACCCTAAGTTAAGAACTTTTGAGCCTGGGCCTCTAGCATCCACACTGCAGCACACAGACTGAATCAAACCAGATGGTTTAGCTCCCTCGCAAAATGTTGCTGCTCTAATCCATTGATCGTGGTGCACTGTGGGAACACTTGATTGTCCACCCTAAATGTTAATGGAAGTTTGAACAGCCCACCAACACTTCCTGCCAGGCAGCCATTTTGGTCTGTGCAGTCCCAGCTCCCAGAGCCAGCAACGTGGAGGAGGCACCTTTTAAAGAACTTCTTGTTTACGCTTTCACTCCTGTGTCAGGAAAAAGGCAGAGCTTCCATGAGACGCTGGTGGACATTTCAGCAGCATGTTCTGACCGACCAAGTCCAACATAGTGAGGGGTTACTGAAAACCGGATTCAGCGTATGTGGGGTTCTGCTAATCACAAAGGACCAGACACTTATCCCCAGGTCAATATGAGTCTCAGATCTTACCCAATAATCACACGGATGCCAATCCTTTAATAACTAAGACTATAGGTTTAATAATAAAGAATAAGAAAGAGGAGAGTTGCAAATAGTTAAAAGATAAATATGCATACAAGTGACTTTTAGTGTTCACAGTTCAGGATCGCAGCAGTGATGGAATATACTGCTGGCTTGTGAAAGTCTTTCTGGAATCATCCCAACAGTCAGAATCCAAAGGCAGTTTAGATGTAAAGTCTGTTAGTCTTTCCAAGCATCTTCCAGGTTATTCCAAATAATTATTTGGAAGATCTCCATCTTACCACTTATACTTTACTCCATGTTCAAAGTTTAAGCAAATTAGAGATGGCAGGATCAGGCCTGGAGATTTCCTTTATAGCTCTGTAGCAAGCTGACAAGCCTCTTGTCACAGCAGGACCTTCCCCCAAGGAAGAATAGGCAGTGCAGATTGTCCGTGGACAATTGCTTTGAAGCTAATCTATTTCCTATGCATACACAGGTAACCTAGTTGCATTCATTCATAAAGGGAATTAACCATTATAGAATAGATAATTAAGCTGAATACAAGGTAGATAATATTATTAGTTTCCTGCAGTATCTTGTATTTTTTTATTTTAAGATTAACTGAACCATCTGCATGCATAATATAAGGCAGTTACGACATGAAAGGGAATTAGCATTTACAAGCTAAGCTGGTTACACAGTTAAACTTCTAACAAGACAAAAGGTAAACAGAGACAAATACATTTAGCACCTACCCTTGATTTCTATTACTACAAATAAATGAGTAAATGATTGCTAGTCTAGTACATCTCTTTGAAATTCACATATAAGTAGATTGTCTTGATTACATTTCAGTGCCTCTTGCTATGCTGTTATGGGTCATACCCGGGTTAACTGGTCTGTCAGTGTCACACATGCACTTGGTTTGAGCAGAGGCATCCACAGGGCAGGGCTCAATTTGGAGGGCTGCATATTATACAATAATTATTCAATTATTATTATACATATTATGCAAAATTGCCCTGCCCAGCTGCTCATGGGGCATGATTGCATGGGTGACCCAGCCATGGAATTTTCCATGCTGTTTCTGGACTGCATCCAAGCTACTACTTAAGGGACTCAGGCTGTGGTGTGGGTGACGCAGCAGAAGCTGGTACTCTTGCTGCCATTCATGGTATCAGCCACTCATACAGCGTTTTCTGCTAAGTGCTGTCCTCCTCCCTTAGCCACCGTTCCTGTTCCAGGAACTGTGAAGCAAGTGCCTTCTCCCATGCTGAAATCCGTTCCTCTAGCCATAGTCCCTCTGTTTCTGGTACTGGGCCTGCTTGTTGGCCCTGTCCAGAACTTCAACCATAAATTCATCACAGAAATGTTTCCTCTTGGAATGGTCTGTGAAGGTATTCTGGCCCAGGCTTCTGCTGCAATGTGGGTGAGCTGTGGAGATACTGTACCCAGTAGAGATGGAGGGGCCTGTAACAAGACAAGACACGGGTTATTGTCTCAAATAGCTCAGTGTAGGAGCACAGAAAAAAAAATCTTTGTGGAATTTCAATGACATCAAATGTTACTTTTCCAAACTGAACTTCAGCATATTGTGAGAGGGACGCTTCAGTCAACAGAAACTCTCAGGAAACAGTCTGAGTAGCTGCAGTGACGATAGTAAGTTAAAAATTCAAAGCTGTTTTTTGTTTTCTAAAAATTGCAGCACCACTTGGCACTTGTCCCCTGCCCCCAACCCATCAGTGGCTGTGCTACAAAAGCTTTTTCTATCATTTCAGGCCTCTCTCATTTTGGAGGATATAACTGTTTTTGTGGTGCCCAATTGGCAAAGGGAGATGTTATTCCAAGCTGCTGGTTGGCAACCAAATATTCAAATGTATAGTGACTGAACAGCACATCTGTGAGTGGTGTGGGCTAGTCCGCTACTGAGATGGCCCTGGGAAATACGTCCCTCCCTGAAATGTGACTACTTATCTGGAATTCTTGCCGCAGGAGAAGTTTGCAGCTATCAATACCCGGGATTGGGTCAGATTTCATGAGAGAATCAACAGGATGCTGCATTGGCTTCCCCACGGCTTACCTTGTTATGGCTGCAAGCAAACTCACAGAACTTCAAAGTTTTCCTCCTCCCCATCCCCAACATATTTCTGGACAAAATTTCAATCCTTGGTCAAACTGGACATAAATGATTTTGTCACCTATGGACTGCCTGGGCTACCTCTAGCTGAAATGGACTAGATACGTAAATGGAACACATTTCCGCTCCCCCCAACCCCAGTTCACTGTTTTCACGTGGCTCATCACACTGCTGAATGGTTATAGAGCAGTATACTTACAGGCATGGCAATGTAACATTATTAGTTTTAAGAAACAAGAAAGGTTCTAGCAAAAATCTGTGCTTTCTAAGTAAATTCACTTTCAAAGTGTTTTTACTGTTTGCATTCCTGGTAATAATTTTAAACTGCCCATGGTGGGGATGCGGTGGGAGCCAAGCCACCAGGATATAATCTGTCATTAGCCAATACAAGAAGCCCCAGCTAGCAGTGTGTAACTGCTGCATTGGTTCATAGAGCGGAAATCCCTCCCATTACTGTATTAGAAAACATTAAAATGAAGCCAGAAACTAACAGGGCTCAGAGGGTTCTGTCCCTTCTGTGACTTCTGCAGGCTCTGCAGTGGGCTGTTCCTTGTGGGAGACGGAGCATCAAACAGCTCCTCTTACTATGGCCCAGAACGTGCTGCTCCAAAGTCACCCCTGGAACAGGTTTCAGCAACAGGCACTTCGGTGTCTTCACTCAGTGCCTGAAGCTGGTTCCCATCAGTACCCATGCTGGATTCTGGGGCCAGCAGGACACCACCCCAGCTGACCAATTCATCATGCACCACCGTTGACTCCATGCTCAGCACAGTGCCCGTCACCCGGTCAAACTCCTCATAAAATAGGCATGAGGTCGGCGAGTTGCCCAAGGTGCGGGTCTGATCCCTGGTTTTCTTGTACTCAGTGTTGAGCCACTTAATCCGGTCCCTGAACTGGCCACCAGTCTGGTATATTTGCAGTGCTGCCAGCTGCTTTGCTATTTGCAGATCTGTTTGGTCATTTTGGTCAACTCTGATACTTTTACTAAAGTCCACTCTTTTGCTGGCCATGCCAGATGCTTATCCAAATCTGTCTGGGCTCCTGTGACCATGAAGCAGCATGCTTTTCAAAAGACTACTTCTGATCATTCTCCATTGCAAACATAGAAGGCTCTCTGATGGGGTGTGTGTGTGCGCAGCTCAGTGGTCAGAAGACAATGGAAGGGTTAAACACTGACTCACCGAGCTGCTGCCATATGTCAAGGGAGGTTGCTTCCACTTACCTAGTGTCAAATGGAGATCTGGGTTAGGGAGGACAAAGGAAGTTGGCGTATGGTATTGTGGGATACCTTTTGTTGGTCAGTCAGAACCTAAGTAAACGGGGGCTGTGTCTGCACTATAAAGCAATAGGGCTCTGAAAGCGAAGAGGGCTTTAAGTAACTGCTAATAGAGAAACCTCCACAGTAATGAATTACATGGACTTTCCAATCAGATCTAAAGTTCCAATTTTGTGCTTAAATAACCTTGGCAGTGTTAATTTAGGCCTCAATTCAGCAAAGCATTTAAGCACATGCTTATGTTCCATTGAAGTAATGGGATTTAAACACATTTCTAAAGTTTAGCGCATTTAAGTGTTTTACTGAATAGGGATCAGCTACAGAGTTGGAGTTTTAATGACCAAATCTCTCCCCTATTTCTATACTAGAGAGTTCTAGCATAGAAATGGCTTTCACTTTGTTCTCATTTCATATAAAATTGGGATCTGTCGGATGTATGTTCATAAGGTTGAATGTTTGGAACAGCCCATTCAAACAAATTCTTCTGAATAATCTACCTGATATATATAAAAATATGAAAAAGTTCCTAGGCTTTCCTTTTCAGATCTGAAAGGGATTAAGACCCTCTTACTATGTGAATCCCTTAACTGTTTGGGAATTCTTAGAGAGAGAAAGAGGGAAGATAGTGATTGCCCCCTGACATCTAAATTGCATATTAGGCCACTGACATACAGTGCAGGAGCAGCCAGGAGAAAAAAGTTATACCATTTTCTTAACCCATTTTAAATCTCTGTAGTACATTAATAGCATCATTTCCTCTCCTAATATGAACCATGGAGTGCGGGGGGGGGGGAGGAGCTGCTGCTTTAGTCATGTTCTTTTGAGTAATTCACCTACCACCTACATACTAGCAATCTCCACAGTTCCTGATTTAAAGTTCGGGGAAGCTTAGGGTTGTAGCCGGATAATTCACCTCCAAGTTGGAAACCCCTAATATCCCTAAGCTCTGTGGGAACTATTTAGGCACCTGAATAATAGATATATTATATTAGGTGTTTATTTTTTCTTTACAACAATATGATCAAGATTTAAAATCAAGGAGCAAAAAATCTTGATGGGATAAAAAGACACCCAGACTACACCCAGAATTTTTTCAGACCACTCTAAATTGTTCAGTCAGGTCTCATTGTCTGTTCCTAAAGGTGCCCCCCCACCATGTATAATTTTAAAAAAGTCTGTATCTGAAAGAGGTTTGTCTTTGAACATGAGCATATGGATGCAAAGTTCTGAGATTCTGGAAAAATGCAGCTTTAATTTAATAGATTGGCAAGCTATTCAAAAGCCAGTATTGTGCTTTCTTTAGGGTAATCCATCATCTTAAAAGGTAAGGTGTCTAAATGTGGCAATACCAAATCTGAATCCCAAACCCCTCATCCCCAATCCCCTTTGATTTTCCAACTTCAGAAAGTTTTCAGTGATTAGCAACTGCTAACTTCAGCTCTGTACAGAGACCCAAGTCCAATAAGAAACATCCTTCTTGTTAGCCATGCTTAAAAATTCAGTCAAATGGCTGAAAGTGAGAAAGCTAAACTATATCCCAAAGTGGTTTACGAAAAAATAGTACTAACCTCTACTGGTGTCTGCAGAATACACAACAAGTTGCATGGCTATCTGAAAAAACTAGGCCTCTCATTAATCAGCCTAAATCCCTTTAAAATTAAGGTACAGAACAGATATATTTATTTTATATAAGTTAACATGGTGTGTTGCTGCAGTGATTGTAGGCATGTCAAAGAGAAAACAGCCAGGTATTAGGAGTAGAGGATCAACATTTTTTTTGGAAATTGTGACGGAAAAGGAAAAGGAATTGACTCATTTAACTTGTTTGCAATGTATTGATCATCAGCAAGGTTTTTGATTCTGCTTGTCATTCTCTGTTGTGAATATGGTCACAAAGTGTTTTTCCATTGAGTGTTTTAGTATTTTGCAGAAAAACATCAGTCTTTCATCAAGAATAAATTGGTATTTTTACACCTTGTCACGGGGCGCAGACTCACCCGGCAGGGCCTCCTGCTGTTCGTCTCGGGGAATTAGCGTTCCAGCCACTGGAGCGCCCTCTTCAGGCCGGTGTCTCGCCACCCCTGGCCCCCGTGTCCATCCAGGACCCCGGTACCCTTGTCTTGGGTGCTGCCCCCTGGCAATACCTAACAGTTCTGGGTCTCCCCCTCCCAGGGGAACCCCCCGCCCACTATCCCTACCTTGCCTCAGTCGTAGCCTCCTGCCAGTCACCAGCTAGCCCCTGCGTCCTGGGGCAGACTGCAGTATGAGCCATTCATCACAAGCAAGGTTGGGTTTGGACCGGGTGCCTCTGGTTACCCATGGGCTGCCCCCTGCAACTCCGGTATCTAATAGGCCTTACAGGCCTGCAGCCTGGTACTTTCCTAGGCCGGAGCTCCCCACCTCCATTGGCCTTTCCCCAGCCCAGCTTCAAACTAGGTCCTGCTCGGCACCTTGCAGCCAGGCCCTTCCGAGGTCCCTTCCAACCCTGATATTCTATGATTCTCCCTGCAGAGAGACTCTCTCCCTGGGCTTCTGGCTCACAGCCTTTATAGAGCCAGCTGGGCCCTGATTGAGGCATGGCCCCCAGCTGCCGCCACTTCCCCCAATCAGCTGGGGTTTTGCTTCCTTCCCCAGCCGCAGCCCTCTGCAGGGCTTTTCCAACCCCTGCAGGGCTGGAGGGGGTGCTCACCCCGCTACACACCTATTAAACAATGGAACAGAAAGGACCAATCATACAGTGGCAACTTCTCACTGAGTCTAATCTCCAGTGGATGTGCAAAAAATAATAAATCAAGTACATCTACAGTTAATTTTTTCTCATCAGAGTTGCACCAAATAGAGATCAGGGTGAAAGGAAGCTGAAAAATAACCATCTATTAGAATTACTATCTTAAGTGAAAGCTTCACGTAAGTAGTCAAAAAACAGAACTGGAAAGGAAACCGACTTTTTTGTAGCTGGGTATCTATCACGGTTCTTCCAGCAGAAGTTTTCCACCTCTAATACTGGAACAGTAACATGGTATCTGGCAGTGAGAATGGAGCACCAATTTGCATCAGTTAGATTTTTAATCACCTGCTGATAATATACAAATAGTTTTCATCTCTGGCATACAGCAGCCGATTTAAATTTTTTAAATGTTATTACTTGTGCTCCCCCATTGGAGAGCTGGGGAGAGGAAAATCTGATTATTAAAACATCCTCCAGCTATAACTTCTGATTAGCCTCAAAATGAAATTAATTGGATGGTCAGGTCTGATATGTGAGAGAGTTTTAGCAGGATTTTCTCATAGTACTCAATTTCAACAAAGCTTTTGACACTCTCAGTAGCTGTACCTCCTGAGCAGCTCAGAATTGTGTGTCTCAAGTTCCATTTGTAATATGGGTAAGTTCTCAGTGGTGGCCTCGTGGGGAGAGAAGGTATTCATAACGAAGGGGTAGTATTTCAGAGAGACATTGTGGGAGGCTGGTATTCTGGGAGAGATGTTTCAGTCAGGGCCATTTACTCCTCCAACTGCTCTAAGTGGATGGTAACAATTTGTAAGAAACTAGAGTCAAGCTAATAACCTTAGAACTGCATGAAGCTCAGTAATAGTAGATATTGAGAATAAAGGTCATTTAAAAATGAAATGTTAACTCCTCATACAAAAACTCCACTGTTGGATGATTCTAAAAGTATGAAGGTAAGTCAAGAATATAGTATCTTCAAGAATCCCAAAGGAGGAGAATCTGAAGCGAAAAAAAAAAGTCAGTTGCAGAAAAGTTATGATGAGGGGAAAGAACAATGTAAGGCTCAATGAAGGCCAGGGTCACCCATGTCTAGGGTGGATGAGTGTAATCAATATTACCTATATTTGATTGTAACATAAATTTGATAGGATTTGCTGAAACAAAACTTCCCATTGGGACCCACTCCAAAATAGATTTTGAAAGGATTACCAGAATTGGTTATGCAAATGTAATTTTTTTTTGCTCTTGGAAAAAGCACCTCTTTTAAGCCTTTTCCAACATGGATATAATTGTGGAGAAAAATGTGGGATTTGGGTCAAGTCCTCAGAAGTGCTGAATGGCCAAAGCTCCCACTGACTTCTTTGAACGTTGCAGGTACTCGGCAGTTAGGGTTTGGTCTTTTACTGTGAATGGAAATGGGTGGTGTATGACAAATGGGTGGTGTATGAAATTCATGGTGTATGACAAGTAGTGAGGAGAGGCATAGAAGTAGCCTGAGTTTAGTACATTTTGGACTTGTTTTAGCAATTTGCCTTTATCTGTTGCGTAAATAACAAAACCATGAAAAAAAGTTTTTCTTGAGATTAAAACAATCCCCCATTAGGCTTATTAGACATATTTTGTCCTAAACCACTTTTATTCCTTTATCCTAATATTGGCATTTTCCTCTTGTGTAAACATTTGCTTTTGGCCTTGGTTTTGTTGGTTTGCCCATTTATTGTATATCCTTGTCTAGATTCAGATTTGCCCTGGTTTAAGTAAAGATGTGATTTTAAACCAATTTAGTGATACAAAACCCTGTGCAGACTCATTTTATTTGATTTATACCTGGCCTATATTGGTCTTTATTCCTCACCGATTTAAGCTAATTCACCATAAACCAGTTTTAAACTGAATTAAATGAGGCTGCACAGGCTTTTGTACCACATTAAATCAGTTTAAAAACTGGCTTAAAGTGCAATTTAAGCATACACAAGGCCATAGTGCTACTTGCCAAAAGGAATGCATGGCTACGCTAAACGCTGATTTTTTTTTTCTTTTCTATCTGATCTGAAATTCCTGCCATAAAATTGATAGGAGTGTAATTATATTGTTCCCTACAAAAATATCATTCCATAAGTGGAAAACAAGGAAAGGACAAAGGCTAATCTATACGTCCTTAATTTAATCTTCATTTGGAAATCTGATGTCTCGTGTTATTTCCTGCTTTTTCCTCCTTTTTTTGGATAGATTTTTCTACTTTCATTGCTTTGTTACTGAAAAGGGCTTTATTTATTATTTGTATTGCAGTAGTGTCTAGGGGGCAGGGCCCCATAGTAATAGGTGGTGTACAAACATATAAAAAAGGGCCATTTCCTGTCCAAAAGATCTTAGTCTCAGTAGAAGACTATGGATAATAAGTGGATATTAAAGCAGACGGGTGAATGGGGAGCACAAGAAAACAATGAGCCTTGGCTTTCCTTTTACCGACAGTTGCATTGGTCTCTGCCTGCCCTTCATTCTTTGAAAGGATGAATTCCACTCACCTTTCCTCAGTGCTGCCTTCTCCCCTTGCTGCATCCTCTGTCTTGCTGGGTCCTATCTAATCTATATGACCCCACCGTCACCAGAATATCAGAGTGCCACGTTACTCTCTCTCTTTTTTTTTTTTTTTTTTTTTTTACCTGGGCTTGCTATCCATGTGGGGTGCTTCTCTTCCTACCAGGCGACTCCTGAATCTTCTTTTCATTTCTGTCCAGAGGATTTGGTTAACAGATGTGTGTACTTATTTTCACCCATCTAGCTCTGCTTTTGGCTGCAGAGGAATAGCAATTTGTACATTTCTGAGTTGAATACTCTTCATGGGTAGATTATTTGGATAGACAAGAGGACAGGAAGTTACTTGTAGTAATTCAGCTAAACGATTGGATATGCATCTTTATTAACTTTCAGTATCATGACTGGTGTTTTATAGCCATTTACAAACACTGTGGTTCATTTGTGAAGTCAAATCTTGACAATAAAGATGAAGTAATCTGTTGGTATTCATGCACAACGGGAAGTAACATTTAAAACAGTACATGGCAATAGGAGTGTGACATTTGAGAGCATATGACTGATGGTCATGTGAGATGCAAAGGGATTTGAAGCCATGCTGATCATGTCAATTCCTACCCAAATCGCTGGAGAGCCTTTTGGGGGAATACCAACAGAAACAGACAAGATGTATATGTAACTGAGAGCTAGTTAAAGGTGTGTTACATTTCTCCTTCTCAGGTTGCTAAGCCTAGGTTATCATCAGTTGCATAACCTACATCTGTTATCTCGTTATCTCTCTCTCTCTCCTCTCTCTTTAAATTGAGTTCTGGGACCTGAACACCCACACCCTTCCATTTGAAATAAATGAAAATTAGGCCTCTAGTGCTAATATTAAAGGGCACACAATCACTCTCTTACCTCTACTGCCTGTTGCTATTTTTGAGCAGCATACCAAACTCTTGGTTCATTAGGAACCCTGGAGTTTGCAGGTGAAAAGAAAATTGTACTGAACAAATGAAAACTTGAAGAAATTACTCCTTTTGTTTTGGGGAATTACTCGATCTCAACAGAAGGGAGAAGAAAATCTTCTCCATGTCTGGATTTGTCATAGCTATAGATTATATAGATATAGGGAAGAGAAAGAGAGAGATTTTGCATATACATTGTTGCTTGTACACACCTCTCTCTAGCAAACCTTATGCTCCTTTTTTATCTCAAGCTCCATTCCCTCACACATGCACCTGGAAACTAATTGCAGTGTCCTTTTATTTACACAGTAATTCCCTCTAGTGGAGAAGAACACCAGTTGGGGCTAAATAGGTATTTCTTCATTCTGGGCCATTATTCTAATCTTTTGGACATAAATGAGTGTATCTCTGACTGCTTCATGAATTCAGAAGTACATATGCTTGATAGTCTTATGCTGGAAATACATAGCAGATTAATGATGAAGGGGTTGAATATTTAGGATCATGCCAAAGACTAGCAGTTTCAGATATGCTCATGGAAATGATTCAAGCAGGTTGAATCCTGCAAAATAACATTCACCTGAATTCCATACTGCTGAGTGATTAGACCAAATTGATGCCCCCCTTGCAATTTGATTCGTGAAGGGGATTGTCATACAAATACGTAAATTTACATCCAAACAAGGACACTTGCTAATGAACAATGTGTTTGTTCTTTTTCTATTTAAGAATTTCTGAAAACAGAAGACATTCCTTGTGAAGTAGTTAACCAATCAGTCACCACAGGTCACTGGCAACAAACCACAAATAGATAAAATGAGCTAGTTCACACAATCAAGAAAAAAAATCTCTGCAATTTTCTGACTTTATTGGGCGAAATCCTGCAGGCCCTCTGCACACAGTACTCCCAGTAAAGTCAATAAGAATTCTGCAGGCAGGGGCCTTGAAATCTCAATACCATACATCAAGCCATATATATATGCTGAACTTCCCCTCTATCTCTGGCCAGTTGACGTGCTCGGGGTGGTGGGGTTCCAGGCCATAACCCTGCCCACTTTAAAGTTGCTTCCTCCTACATCAGCACTAGCCTCACACAGTGCTTGTGCTCAGGGGAGTGCTGGAATCAGATTTTGTCCATCTTCTGTATGGGGTGTGTAAAGGAAGGCGGCTTCTTGTACTCTTTCCCACCATTAGGTACCTAGTCAGGGCTGGGCACAGTCTTGCTCTGAGCACACAAAGATCTATTCTTTTCCCAGTGAAAATCCAAGGAAAATCTCAAAGGCATGGAATTTCCCCTAGAAAATGTTTATTTTTTCAGATAGACCATTCTATTTTCTTCTCAGACGGGAGATGAAAGAGAGAGCAGACAATCCATCTGGATTTTTGGGTAGGGAAACCCTCACCCACTAGGCTATTAAATAAGACTCTAGATCTTTTCTGGATAGATTTTTCATACAGCAGTCTCTTCAACTTCTCTAATTCACCTTCTCTTCAGACAACACCTGTCACTTCTTTAGTTGCTGCTCTGAGCCTTTCCCCGAGTCTTTTCAGCTTCTCAGGGCATCTTCCTTCCTCACCACTCAATAAATATCCTTGATCTCCCATTTAACCATTATAGGCCTTCCCAGTTCCCCTCCATTACAAGTTACCTTTGGAGTTCAGCAGCCAGTGCTAATTGTTTCTTGGATGTCACATTCTTAGTGCATATCAGGATTAATCATATTTTTATGGTAAACTACATATCACTGCTTTAAATAGCAGTGACCAAGCTCTTTGATTGAAAAGTGCTTTTTATCACCACAGCTTCTCCGATTAAAATACTATTTGCTGTCCATAACTTACAGCCTTATTTAAAAGCTAAATACATTATTGTTGGATATTTAAAAGGACATGGGAGGTATTTTAGATAGTTCCTGCATTTTCTAAACTCAAATTTTCAGTTTTTCTATATTTCCTCAGCAAAAATATTTGTTTTTAATTTAAATGTATTTAAATTGGAAGCATTGCAGGGAAAGACAAATCCTAGGCAGCCATGTCCTTCCTTCAATACATTTTCAAAGCATTGTGCAGCTAAATCCCTAAACAATTCCCACTGGTGCTAATCGGAGTCACATAGCTAAATTTCTGATTGTTGTCTTAAACATGTCTTCATTAGGATCTCCTCCTCTCCATCCCTGGGCCAAGAAATCAAATCTGAAACATACAACAATTAAAGAAAGGAAATGTAGTTAATGCAAGCACTGTCTCTTTTCCTGACCTTGTAGCACCCAATTAACGAAGCACTTGTGGTATATAAGATCGTTTGCTTAGTGGGTGTGGGGTAGCATGCATTGTGTTGGGATATGTAAATAAGACAAGGTAAGGATGTTATGGAAGTATCTGAGATCAATCTCTGGATTTATTTTCTTGAAGCCTGTAATTATGTCAACTGTTAATACTGTGTTAGTCTAACTTGAATATCGCTGTCTCACTTTTGTGCTGGCAGATTTTGGGATCAAGTTATATACTAGAATGTAGAGCTCATGGGTAAATGTCCACATTGCAGTAGTTGCATGCTGAACTGTTAAACATCATGTCCTTACCATAATATATGTAGCCAAGGTCTCATTTCTGTGTATGTCTGGTGAGCATACAGGAGAAATGTAACGATCCCATGACATGTTTGGAAAGAACAGATGATACTTCCAGTGTCTTATCCACTATAACTTCTCTCAAGAAAACAGAAGCTGATGCCCAAAGCCACAGAGACAAAGGAACTGCCAGGATCAGACCCAAGTTCCATCTATTCTAGTATCCTGTCTCCATCAATGGATGGAGTCAGATGCTTCAGAGGACGGTGTAAGAACTCCACCATACGCACATGTGGAATAATTCATTCTCCACATTAGCTCTTACTTTGGTCTCTACTAGATATACATTGGCTTAAAACCCAAACCATATGGTTTCATATCCCACAGACAGAATTGTTGTCATTAATTATAACTATGGATATCCTTGCTCTCCGTAGAAATGTCCAGCCCCTTTTGAATCTTGCTCAACATCTTCTGTGCCAGAGAGGTCCACAATCTAATTGCACATTGTGTAAAAAAGTATTTCCTTTGTCAGTTTTGAGTTTTCCACCTTTTAATTGCATTGAATGTTTCCTTGTCTTCATGTAATGAGTAGACCTGGGTGAAATGCAGCCACCAAACCAAAAAATCAATTATTCACTCGCCTCTACTTATGACTCAATATGTGAGCTCTTGAGGAGTACACAATGAATGACAATTTTCCTAACATGGACAAGCCAACTCTGGCACTTCCTTGTTTAAACTGCTTAATTAGAGCTTCCGCCCTCCTGAGACCCCAGGTGCTTAAACATGTTCCTGCCCCAGAGCACACCTGGCTGTGGGAGCTCAGGGTTCTAGGTAAAGCTTCTGGGAACAATGTGGCTGTAAAGTAAGGAACACTGACCCAGCAAAGGAATTTCTAATACAGACACACTTTACTCTTAAAAAGCACAAAAGTTACAGATTTATGGAAAACAACATAAAGTTTTGAACATAGTCCCTCTAATCTGATCTCATCCTGTCTGTGAGACCTGGCTCTGATCAGCATCCTTAGATAAGGCAGAGTCCCTCCTGCCTTCTTCTCCCCTACCCCCAGTATGTGGCTGTGACGATCAGCATGAAGCACCTAGAATAGACTGGCCTTCTCAAAATTAGGCTGATTTTCAACACCAGCTGGATGTCTTAACCCAACATAGAGTGAAGGTCTCAGTAAAGAGTACAACCACAAAATGGTACTCACAAAACAAAATAGAGTTTACAGTTTGACCCAAACATACTCCCAATCTGTCACAATCATTAATATTTTTTTAAAACAGCAACTTGAACTGAATATGCATGTATTTATACCAGGAAAGCTATAATCTGTTAATTGTAGCCATTAAAATAAAACTTTACCATTTGAAAGATGCTATATAACTTCATACAGGTAATTGGAGTTACAAAATTTTCTGGATTTTTACATGAGAGATATGTTATGCCCAGCCAGATGGAATAATTTTGCAATAGGTGGAATTCTATAGCTAAATGCCTCACTTAACAGATTGTAAGAATCTTGTGTATATTCCAGTGTAAAATCTACATTAAAATGGAGTTAAGATTGGTACATAACAGTAAGGGAAAAATCATTACAGAGATGTTGCAATTATCCCCAAAACAAGCTTTGAAAATCCAGTAAATTCAGAGGTAAGGCTAAATTTAAAAAATATATTAAAGTATGGAAAAACAGTGAAAGTACCCAAACACCCTGGATTCTGGCATGCAATAAGCATACAATTAAAATAATTGTAAATGTATTTGTGGTTTCCGATTACATTAAATAGATTTTTAAAAACCCATTTGATATTTGTTCACCTCATGATGTCATGACAAAGCAGAGTTAAGTACTGCACATTACAGGTGAGTTCTCAGAAGAAAAACAAGATTTATTGAGATAAATAAAATCTTGGTTCGTTATTTATCCTTTTAATCTTTGTTATAAGAAAACCAACAGCTTTTTAAATGAAAGAGAAATATATGAAGAGACACCATACTTTGCAATCTTGAGCGACTATGGGGTAGCTATGTAAGGGGATGCCATGATCCTGTTTTCTTTGCACTGTAGTTTTAAACGTTAGGAGCCTATTTATTTAGCTTCCATCACTGCAGTATCTGAGCCTAACCCAAGTTTTCAACAAGAGAGGGATTGTGATGCCATGCAGGGAGTAGGAAGGTATAAGGTGTCCCATTTCTGTTCTGCCTGGGCTATCCACATTGTAGTTACAGAGGGGGTGAGAGAGTAGCTTTAGTAGGGCTTGTACTAGTTCTCCTGCACAGGTGTGGCAGGGAATGGTTGGAGCCTAGACCCACCCAATAGTCTGGCCAGCAGAACTGAGCCAGCATGGGGGTAGAACCAGTAGCCATTTATTCAACTCCTCATCCTGAATACAGCAAGGGGGAACCAAGGAATGAATTACGAGTCTACTCCAAGGTGCTGCCCCATACACAAAGCAGACTAAGGTGACAATCTACTTCAAGAACACCAAAGCAAATTTTTTATTTCCCACAGGGAAAGTCTACAGATCCATTCTAGTGTACCTGGGGCTGAGTAGCCCAGTTGGGTATAGTGGCTTACAATGGGAGCTGGTGCTGGGTAGACTAGCTGGGGTAGGGCATGGCAGCCTGCCCCGGGACCTGGGGCCAGGTAGTCTGGGCATTTCTGAACCCTTTCCTGCCAGCTTTGCTATTGATTGCCTGTATAATGTAGCTGCCAGGGAGGCCTGTCCCAACATGGTGCCATGGAAGCTACTGTTGCTCTAAGCAAGGGCCTGGTAGATCCTGCCTGCAGCTACTTGAAGCAGAATGAGCTGGCTGGATCTTCAGGAGCATGGCCACTTCCAGCCTCTCTTGACAGACAGGTCTGGTTCTGCCTTCAGAGAACTGTGACAAGAGGAATGACCAATTGTAATGGATCTGTGGACTTTCGTTGATAGAAAAAGTAGTTTTTGGGTAAATCAAGATACATCTTCCTATTTCAGGATGTGTGGTGGCTTCATTTTTAAATATGAGTTGAAATAATCAAGTGTGGATATTGCAAGTGCATGGATCACAGTGGCCAGGTCTGTGTTTGATAGGAAGGAGCACAATATTCTGTCCAGGCACAGATGGAAGTGGGCATTTTTTTACCACCATGTCTCTTTTGAGTATTCGGTTGTTTTGAGGAATCCAGAAAGGATTGCAAGGCTGTGGACCAGTCTAACAATTGGTGGGAAGATGCCCGCAGCTGTAGAAGATGATACATCAATGGTGATAGAGGAGTCAAGTTCTCCAAAATGCTCTTTTATCTTGTATCACTTCTGTCTTGCCTGGGTTCAGCTTTAGTCAGCTGTTCTTAATCCAGATGATAATTTTTGACTAGACACTGAATTACATGGGTAATGATGCTGTTCATATTTTGGGCAGAGAAGGAGGACCTGAGGCATTTCAGGATGATTGTTTTTATCCTTGCAGCTTTATGGAGGTGGGACAGCAGGATGAGTGAGTGTGCTTCCTGTATGTATGAACAGGGAAAGGTCGTCCACCGAAGCAACAAGTTCTGTTGGTCCTATGTGTTGTCCTGAAGGTTGACTGACAGGGAAATAGGATACCGGCAGGTGGACACCGAGCAGCGGCTCATGAGGTCTCTAACATTGAGCAATGTCGTCTTTTTAGTTTTGGTTTGAGTATTGTGTTTTAGGGTGTGTGGTAGATTACCCTCATCAAATGAGGTGTGGGCAATGGCTGTCAATAGGACTCCCACATTTTTTGTATTCTCTTTGACCACCCTGGAAGTACAAGGAACAGTGTTGTACATGGTGACACTGA
The DNA here is from genome assembly GCF_965152235.1 of Eretmochelys imbricata. NCBI lineage: Eukaryota > Metazoa > Chordata > Testudines > Cheloniidae > Eretmochelys > Eretmochelys imbricata. The sequence continues at coordinate 176,924,138 of NC_135572.1, read as the reverse complement.
TTGCTGTCATTCCTTCCCTGACTAGGGTGACAACATTTCCCTATGCTGAATATAGGACACCTGGTAAAATTACTTCCATTCGAGCAAGTTCAACAGCAATCAATCAGACCTATGCCGTACAAATGTTCAAATTAACGTCAAGTTGACTGAGCCCCCATTAAAAATAAATACTGGCCAGAGCCCAACCAGAGAGGTGGCTCAGCAGGGGAAGGTCCCTAGGAGACAGAGAAGCCCCGCACTCCCTGGAGGCAGGACCCAGGGCGGTGGGGAGAGGCAGGAGAAGAGGGTGCTAAGCCCCTGCCCGGGGGGCTGCTCTGGAGCCTGTAGGTTCAGGGTGGGAACAGGCTGGAAATCGCCTCCCTGACCGACTCCAGAGCTTAGCTGAGGGGCAGAGCGGCTTCCCCATGCCAGCGCTGTGTAGGGCTTTGGCACATGCAGGGCTCGGCTCCTCTTGGCCAATACCCCAGGCTGGAGGGTCTTCAGCTTTCCTGGCATGCCAGCCCAACCAGAGGCAATGAGGGAAGGAAGGAGCCTGTCCACCAGGCTGTTGGTGAGCTGAGCGCTCTGACCAGGGGCTGGTTCTCCTCACAGCGCTGGGAGTGGGACACGTGGGATATGGACACGTGGGACACGTGGGATATGGAGGAGCAGCAGGGCTGGGGAGGGTAAAGGGGGCAAAGCAGGGAGAAGACAGCGAGATGGGGAGCACATGAAGGGCTGATGGGTGGGCAGCAGAGGTAACATGTAGTTACCTAGCACTTGCCCACACTCTCTGGCTGCTGCAGTGCGGAGCCAGCACCAGCTGGAAACGGGATGGGGGCAGGGCCCTGCTGGCTGAGAGCTAGCACACAGTGGGGAGCTGCGCTGACAGACTGGCAGGGGGAGCAGCCTGGCCCTGCAGCTTCATCTCACCACCAGCCTTGCACCCACACCCTCATCATTGGCTACTGAACCTCCGCCCCCACTCACCACTGGACCTGTTCTGGACCTGTGAGGAGGCAGTCTGGGTTTACAAAACAATTTGTGGCCCAGAAAAGTTACACCTGAACATGCTTCCTCTGTGTCAGAAGATAAGTAGGCTTTTTGCTTGACTTCTAGGTAGGTAGTATGGTGAAGCAATTCTCTTTTTCATGGAGATTCTACATTAGTTTCTTTCTTTGTCATTTTCCTTAATCAAAGTAAGTCATCTAAAACTAAAGATACATGTTAAATTCTCTGTGCATGAAAAACACAACAGATACGTTCTGTGCCATGGACTGAAGATATGTGCATCCCCCCTTTCCAAAAAGGGGAACAAAATGTCACCAAAAGGTGAATTGAGTCGGTGACCGTATGGGACATCACAGTTGTCGTGCTGAGGTACTTGGAACTTACGGCACCAACCCACACTGTAGAGTTCCTGCTCGTGAGAGAGAGCAACAATAGACTTGTTTCATGGTATAATTTACAGCCATTTTGGTTCTAGTTTATGTCAAATCACTAAAAATACAGTCATCACCCATATCAATGTACCCATAACTACATGTATGAATACATGAAATTGGAGGAAATCTGTGGTATCTCAGGCAATTCTGTGTGATAGCTGTAGGAACTGCTTGACTTTTTTAATATGGGTCACTATAAATCACTCTTTATTTTATTTGTGAAAAGCACATTGTGTTCATATGATACTGTCTGCCTCTTTAAGAGGACAAAGGGACGGATGAATTCAGCACAAGAGATGAGAAGGTGGGATTGAGTAGGAAACAAAAGTATTAATTAAAATAAGGTAAAACAGATCTCAGAGCGAGAGGAACAAATAATGTGCTCACTGCAACTGTATGTGGTGGGTCCTTTGTCCAGCTTGCCAAAAGAAAAGGCTCCCTCAGCATTTGGAGATGGAGGGGAAAGAAAGGGATGAGTTACTTGGATGGGGCAAGGCAGAATAGGAAGGGCAGCTCTCCCAAATCAGTGGAAGTGATTAAAGAATAATGACAACCTGCATGTACAATTTATTGCTGGGTTCTTCCTAGGGTGACCAGATAGCAAATGTGAAAATTTGGGGGGGGGGGGCAGGGCAGGGTAATAGGTTGCCTATATAAGACAAAGCCCCTAACAGTGGGATGTCTGGTCACCAGAGTTCTTCCAGATATTTTAGGTGAATAAAGTTGTGGCCTAATAGAATGCCATCCATTGCCTCCTGGCTTACTTCCGGAAGGGCCTGACAATGGCAGGTTTGAAAACTATTTTTAAACTGTTTTTAACATAAATATGTACAGAAAATACACTATTTAAAAATAAAGGACAGTAAACCAGTATTTTATATGCATTCTATTTACAAATAATTAAATGAAAGTAAGCACATTTTAAATGTTTGTGTGCAGTATTCATAAATACTGTGTAAAATTATGTATAACTGAATGACATTTAGGAGGATTGGGCAGTTTTTCTGATATTAAAAAAAAAACTGAGGATTTAGTCTTGCAGCAATGCATGTAAAGAGGTGTAATTTTTTAGACATAAAATTTAAAATGGAAATGCATAGTTTCCTCCTTTTAAATATTTTACTAGAATTAATAGCCCTTTAACTACATTTATTTATTTTGTCCAAGAAAACCTGTTTCACAGTCACTATTGTGTATATAAAAAAGTTGATATTCTCTCTGGATATACATGGCTGGCTGATTTAGTAAAAGACATAATGATGGAAATCCTTTGATATATTTTACTCCCTGGCTTACTTTCTCTCTCTCAATCGGTGTTATACTGCTACCATCACAATAGTATGTGAATTCCTTCCACATAAAATCAATAGGAATAGTGAAATCCTCAGTGAAGTTCATAGATCTTCTGGCACTTTTCCCTTTTCAGGATACAGGGGATATATAACAATGGAATACAGGTTTATAGCAGTTATTAAAAATGGAAAAGACCTATTCAACCATTGTGTCAAACTCCTTGTGAAAGCCAGGATGTAAGCACCTACATCATATTTAGACACGAGACCCCATAATTCTCATTAACTACAACAGCTGTAGGGGCTTCCAAGCATCCCTAAAAATCAGGACATTTGCTTATTTAGGTACTTAATGTTCCAATCCTGCAATTAGCTCCAGAGGTATAGGAGTCCTCGAGCATGGAGCTCATTACAGGAACAGGGCTTAGAGGTGGATGTAGCTGCCTAACTTTAGGAAGCTAAGTCTGAACATTTTGGTTATTGTTCCCATATATCAAATATATATTCCAGATGATTAAAATGGACAGAGCTTTAGTACGTGTGTGCAAGGAAACATCATTAATTGTTGTAGTTTGGACTGTGGGAGTGCTTAGAGGCCTTGGTCAGGGACTGGGGTCTATTGTGCTAGGTGCTGTACAAACACATATCAAAAAGACCTTATCTCACCCAAATAGCTTACAATTTAAGTATATTGCAAGAGACGAAAACTGACTGCAACAAAGGGATGCAAGAGGCAAGCAAAAGGTGCAGTTGAGAATATTATGATCAGTGCATCAAGCAATAGCCACAAGTAGTAACATTTAAGTTGTAAACAGGGGAATGACATATTTTATGCATATCTTCTAGGGGGGAAGTAATTTGGCTCTAGATATAATTGTTTATATTGTCCAATGCTTTTCTAATTGTCGGTTGCTTTTTTACTATACATCTATTCCTTCAATCTCTGATGTACACATTGATTATTTTGGTAAAGTTTCTTTCTTAATCTAAAATTTCCTTTTATAGTTCTGATTTGAGAACTTATTTATGCATGTAACTGAAAGAAGAATTTGGCATGTTCAATACTACAAAAGAAAAACATACGTGATTATAAACTCACTTTTAGTGTTATTTTTTCCCTCTGGTGGTTTTGATTTTGTTGATGTATAAATACTAGATTTCAGATACACTCCTCTAAAAGAAACTTTAAATTAGTGGAAATGTACTTTACATCTTTTTTTCCCCTTAAATCAAGACCACTTTGAGGTTCTGAAGAGTTGATATATAGGGGGGAGGGATAGCTCAGTGGTTTGAGCATTGGCCTGCTAAACCCAGGGTTGTGAGTTCAATCCTTGAGGGGGCCATTTAGGGATCTGGGCAAAAATTGGGGATTGGTCCTGCTTTGAGCAGGGGGTTGGACTAGATGACCACCTGAGGTCCCTTCCAACCCTGATATTCTATGATATCTTAAAATAGATGCACATGATTGTTCTGCTATCCAGGAGTACCTTGCAAGGATGTGCCATATGATGTCATAGCCTAGACATCATCCTAAACTGAGTGGACAAATTAATAGTTTGCTTGGAGATCTAGAGCCACTGGAGTTTGAATCCTGGATAGATAAAAGTATAAAGAAGACCCCCAACTGATTATTGCCTGATTATCGGTTTGACTAGAGAAATATGCATCAGTTAATGTAGTTGTAGCTATTCATATTTTTAAGAATATCTTTTATTTTTAGCTTTTGAAACTATTACTTTATAGAACAAGTAGCAATTTCTCATGGGATTTTACCATTTGATATAGCTAATGTTCTTTCCGTGCTGTTGTTGACTTTTTAAAAAATAAATTCTAATAACGTATTTTACGCAGCATTAACGCTTAGAATACCAATACGACACAGGAGTTAAGTACAACACTGGGAAACAAGCATTGTATCTGCAAGGAACTTTTGTTCTCAACATTTTAAAATGGGCACGTGATACCTAAATACTTCTTATTCTTCTGTAATATTATTGTATGTAGTGTGAAATAGTTATTTTAAATCAAGGCCTGTCAAACACATACTGAAAAGTTTTCAACTTCCCTGAAGAACTAAACAATCTTTTCTCATTATCTGGAGCATTATCTGTACCAAATGTAGGGAGCAATCAGAGTGCCTATGTAATGTTATCTAGCTATTTAAGGAAAAATAGAGACATTTAAAAGGGCAGCTACCACACAAATAAATAGACAAGTTTTATAGGAAGAAAATGAGTACTTGTGGCACCTTAGAGACTAACAAATTTATTTGAACATAAGCTTTTGTGAGCTATAGCTCACTTTCATTATTTATACTTAATATACAATAAGGTATATAGTAACTGTGCAGTTATTGTAGGAGTGCTTTTTGTGATGAAAGCACTACAAAAATCAATGCACACTGCATTTATCATACTGTAGGAATTATCTTTCCATTGGTGACATTTTTCTTTAAAAAAACAATTGAAACTCAAAGCTGCATTAAGCCTGCATTTTCAGACTTCGAAAGCATGCGATCATAATGAGATGGAAAAGAACTATGCTAACATAGAGCCCCACCTTTCTTAGGCAAGGTACGATCCCCCAATATAGATCAGATATTAAAATATGAAATAATGTTTAAAATATAAAACTGAAGTGCAGGTTTTTGTTAATTAGTGTTTTCAGCATCACTGGGTGTCCACACTCTAAGCATCCACAAACTTAGAATGATCTATAACTGCAAAGGCAAAACTTGGAGAATGAGGGCACCAACTGTAAAACAATTTTCTTCCCACTACTAGCGAATCATTAAAAATGCAGGTTTACTTTACTTTCAAATTCAGTATACTTACATATTTTTGTAAGCCGTCTACTCGGAAATTTTATAAATAGGAAATCAACATCACCCTGAAAAACCAAACTTCTCCTTCTTGTCGCCATATGCTGCATGTTTTCCCCCCAGGTTTTTGTATACTCTGTATGCTGGAGAATGGTTTCTTTTCTTTTCATGTTGCTCTGTCGGCAGTCATAACAGCTATTCTCTTCATGAATATGTAAATCCATGCATAAAATCACAAAAATTAGCATGGCAGTTCCCACAATAGAACTTGCTCAATTATGTCCGTCTAATACATGAAAAGTGATGATTTAATCTTTTGAATCTATGAGTGGTTTCAGGTATTTATTACAAGAGATGCTATAATTACAGAATGCCCAAATACACAAGCTAGATGCATGCACATGCTGGATGATCACCACGCTTTTAATAAGAACTTGGCATCTGATGTGTGGCTATGATGGAGTGCGTGCAGAATCACTTACAGGCTCTTACTGTGATGTTTGGTGACAGGAGGAAAAATGCCCTAGGTCTGTAATACAATTTCATTTCTAGACTGAGATTTGTTTGGATTTGAAGATATATTTTTGATTTCTTAGTAACTGACTAAAAAATGTTGGATAGATAAATAAGAGGAGGCGGTGATCGTATTCACTGTGTGTTCTTAACTCATGTAGTATGTTGGGAACGAGTTGGGGGAGAAAAAAACAATTGATGCATTTTATTATTTAAATAAGCAGGCGTGCCCATGCATATTTATATGACGCGCATGCCTATGCGCCGCTCTGTGAATAGTGGCACTGCGGCTTGAATGTAGTAATTAGGATGATGTAATTATAATAAAACAAAGGAAGCCTTCGCTGATAATTTTTACAGTGGAAACATTACAGACGTATGTGTATTCCGTACACCGTAAATGAACCTGAACTGCTGTCAGGGGCTGGAAGGACAGTGTGGCCAGTGCACCTATTGTGTCAATGCTGTAAAAAGCAGCTTACCGATTGGCCACTGTCTGCAGCACATAATACTGACTGGTTATAAAGGACTTGTCTGGGGAAAGCCTGTAGGTACTCCATTGTCTGGCAAAGTTGATATGACTGCATTCTTTTTGCAGGAGGTCAGGCAGCTGAACTGTAAAAGCTGCACAGATTCATTCTCTCTCTCTCTCTCTCTCTCTCTCCATTCAGCATTTTTATTTCATGCCCTGATCTGTTTGCATAGTTAAAAAGAATGCTAATTAAGATCCCTTGTCTTAAACAGAAAATAATGACTCGGACGTAAAAAGAAACCTGATAAGTTTAAAAAATGTTTGGGTTCAACTGCGAAATCAGTCACGGTTCTAGGGAAAAGTGAAGATTTTTTTTTTTTGGTAATCAAGGTAAACAAAGAAGAGTTGTTTTATTTTTCTCTCTTTTTTTTAAATGAACGCTGTTCTATTACTGCAGGTTAGATAATGTTTTATTTCAGGAAGTGTGCTAGCTACATAATTTAGAAGTACACAAATCAGCTGCATTTCAGTGCTTACTAATCCTTTTTAGGATGTAATTCGGTGAAAGAACTGCTTTTTAAAAAAATTTCTTTTCTGTATTATAGACGGATCTAACAACGCAGTCTGGGCTCCGTGCCAAGGGCTGGTATTTCACAGCAGCGACCGCCTTACAGATGAGCTGTGGGAAGCAGGAGGGAGATTCTCTTAGGGTGCCACTACTATGGAGACACAGCTGGGCTGAACAAGATTTGCTTCAAACGACAACAAGAGAGACAGAAAGTGTCTGGTTCGACCGCTGCCCAAGCAGGCAGTAACCAGAAGAGCTAGCAGCCAATCCGGCCATGCTGCACTGTTCGAAACCAGCTCCACATCTCAGCCAATCAGTGACATCATTGGTGAGAAACTCATTTACATCATGCAGTAATGAACTTTGTTTAACGTATCCTTTTTTTCCCTGAGATTAGGTCCCTCCATTAATTATTCTGCCAGCATAATTTGAATCGCTATGCAAAACAGGGCTACATTTTCCCTGATTTTTTTTTTTAAACTGTGTGCTGTCTCTGCAGGTAACCATGGGCACGGTTCCATTTCTTTTTTTGGTGCGACTAAGCATTTAAAATAGCCTTTCATTGTTAATATTGGGCATATAATTTCTTTTTTTAACATATTTGTCTCCTTGTATTCCTTACCTAGTGTGGCATTGCTTCCTCCATTAATGTCTGACATCACCTTGCCTAATCTTGAAAGGTAAAGAGGGTGCTGTAGCATGGAGTTTGCATCTTTAGCCGCAATCAGCATCTGAGTACTTATTTTAATGCTTCAGAATTCACATTGGAGTGGCCATTTTAGAAACCAGGCTTTCTCTGAAGGCTTTTACATGCATCTGTCACAACTGAGTGAAGTTCAGCACTGTTATGTTTCATTTTCTGCCACTTTCAGCCAAGATGTTATTTTACTAATGAATAGAACTGAGGTCATTTCGGAGAAAATTTCACCCCCTTCCTCCCACCTCAGCACAATGCACCTGATTTGCATCCATATACCAGAATAAATGAATACCAGAGCCAGTATGAAAGGAAGTTAAGGGAGAGCTTGCATACTGCTTCAGGGTATATAGCAGCAAAGCGAAATATAGAGTTTTTGTTTAGCTATAACCTTTTGTATTTAACAGTTGCATAGGAATAGAGAAAATATTTGATCTTAGCCCGCAACAATACTTTCTAGCTAGCATTCTATATCATTAAATAGTTTGTATCTTTTTTTTTAACATGCACATTTTCCTGAGCTGCGTTCATTTATAAATGAAAAACGTTTGGGGATCCAAGATTGTGTTGAACCCTTGGATTTAGTTCTTTGTGGGTAAAGTAATTTGTTATGCAAGTGATTTAAAAGCAGCCCAGAATAGCAGGGAATTTAGAGTTTTCAGACGTCATAATCTAGTGAAGAAAATTTTTGTTCTACCGTGTCCTAGTAGCTGTAACAGGATCAGACATAAGACAATTCAATATTATCTTATTAAATTAATGCTGTATCTGTTGCCAGTGGGCTTCAAGAAGTCATCAATCTCCAGAAAAGCAAAGTTTTTTATTATTATTTATTTATTTAAAACTAGCAACATACTCAAATACTTCTGCTAGAACATGATTTTTTTAAAATCAGGAGAACGCACAATTTGTGGCTTCAGTTGTATGGTGAACCATGTAGTCACTTTCAAAAGAATGCAGGGATTTAAACACTAAACCTTGATTCTTTCAAAGCCTGATGCATTCCATCATCCCATCATCAGTATTCTGTGTGCGGCTGTCCTGATACAGCCACTAGCTCCCCTGCTGCAGATCCTGTAATTTGAATCATGCGTAATAATATATTATCCTACTGGGGGCCTTCTTTCAGTAGGAGAGTGGTTTTATACATTCTGCTATAAGAGAACTCTTGGCTCTTTGCCATCTCATAGCCATTATTCATGCAGGCAATCAAGATGGTCTTCCTTAAGGAATAACATCTGCACGACTGCATGTGCCAAAAATATGCAACCTCCCCCACATTATAAATTAGGCTTCCTTGGAAGCAGGACTACTTGAAAATACAAAAGAATGAAAAACTGAGATTTAAAGGAATTCATCAAGAGTGTACTGGGTGTGCCATTTGATGAAATCCAGGAACAGAGACTATCAGTGTGGTTAATGGGGAGAGAGGGATAAAAAACCCTACAAAACTAGAGGTTGTCCTTTAGCTCTCCCTTAACTTTTTCAGTCTAGTGTTACATGCTTAGTTGCCAATTATTACATTTTGCAAATGTGAAGGATACTCTGCTGACAGACTGGTTTTCCAGATAATATGCCTATGATATTTGGTCAGTTGGGACTGTATATGTATTTCCCAAGGTGGGAATCTAGTGTAATTTGATACATTCAACAGGATGTTTGGCCAGTTTGTAGTGAGAGAAGAAAGGTGGTACAGAAAAGAGGCAAAGGTTATGGAAAATACTGAGGTTTCAACGTGAGGGAATGAGTGGCATGAATCCAGAATTCCAGCATATCTGAAAAATTAGAAGCTTAGGGAAGGGCTTATAGAACTGCCCCTCATCCACTTCAGTTTGTAGGAGAGTTACTTACATAGCACAGTACTTGTAAAAATTTGTTATCGGGGGATAAAACACCAATCCCACTAGACTTCACCATCTCAGTGTGAAATGCTGTGAGGCACAACATATCTGGGAACACCACCTCTTACCTCTTCACTTATCCTCATTCCTAGGCACAACCTCCTTCAACCACATTAAGGAGAGAGAGAGAGAGAGAATGTGCCTTTAAAAATTCTTCAACAGTTATTTCTTTTGCATATTTTTAAAAAAAGTGTTTTGACAGTTTCTGCTTTTCTCAATGGAGACAACAGGATCTTTATTTTAAGCATGTGGGAGAAGAGGAGGAAATAAGACTGATTTTAACTAGTTGAACTTGCCCTGTAGGTTACATCTGTTTGTCTGCAGAATAATACTGTAGCAATAGCCAATCCACCAAAACTGTGTCTTGTTGCATTACTGTAGTCTAGTTTGAAGCTAGATTAATTTTAAGGATTAATTAAATTTTGGCTAACCCTGGCTCACCTCTGGTTTCACTTCAAGGAACAATATCTTGCCAGCTTCTCATCCATCAGTGCCCTGTATCTCTCCTCTACCAGGGGAGATGGAGGTTCTTGCTGTCATTCGCTCCTCTTCCTTCCTTCCTTCAAGAAATAAATATTAAAAGCGATATAGTTAAAAATCAAACTAAATGTTGCTGATTTAATATTTAAGAACATGCTTTCTTGTGGGACTAGGGAAAATGATTGAAGGAATATGGCTGGAGTGGTGATCTGAACATGTAAGTGCCTTTGGAACTAACAGTGAATTGTGCCCACTGTCTCAGCACTTGTGTGCCTTCCAGGATTTTGTCAAATTTAAAATGCAGTAATAAAAAGACTGCTTTTTTTTAAAAGGCCATATCCTGTCCTTAATATGGTCCAGAGATCAACTAAGTGTTTGACCAAACATGTCTTGTGCTGCTGCACCATCACTCTTGCCAGACTGCCGGAAAGCAAGCTCCAAAGGCATTGACACTCCATTGAGAACATCCCGCAAACAATCCTGGAGTTTTTAGCCCTAGGAACCAACAGGAAGAGCAACCCAGGAGAACATAATGATCTTCACTGGACATAGGACAGATAATCTCTCCAGTAACAAGTGGCATGGGGCATGAACAGGTAGACAGAACAAAATGTGGAGCACTGGTTTTAAGCTCATAATAGCTCTCACTATTCAAGAGAAGAGATGCTTCATTCTGTTATGGGTGCAGTATTGGCTGCAGACTGCACATGTTTCTTTTCTGCTCCTTTTCAAATATATATTATGTCTATTATTGTTCTTTGGTGTTTCTGCATGTCGATAGAAATCATGACAACATGTATGTTCTACATGATTCCTTTAAATGGATGATTTAATTTTCATCTTCAAAATCTCTACATCAGGAAGAAATGGACATTGAGGTCTCTTACCTTTGCTGCTGAATAAAATAGCACATAGATTTCTTTTTTTTTGCACTTGAGCTCAGAGCTTTCATGATCAAAACAGTGGAGCTGGATGACTCAGAGGATTGCTAAAGTGGATAAAATGGCTGCATTTAATCATTTCTACCATGTTAGATTTTTCACCGTTTGAGAAAGATTTCCCATTTCCTAGACCAGGGAATACTGGCAACACCAGTAGAAACTTATAAAGCATGATCATTGAAGAACTTGTCACCTCTCGGTCATGGGTTTGAGACCAGACTTGGTTGGCGGTGTCTGGATACATACTTTTTAATTGGTATCATACGTGTTTGTTTGTTTGTTTGTTTTTTAAATCTCAGTTCTGTTCCTGGTAGAGAGGAGTCCATATTAGAAAACCACCATCAAGGGTGGCACTAGTTGGTAACCTGGCTAGGAGTCCAAGCAGGAGGCCAACAACTCAGAGAAGGATAATGAATTATCCTTGTAGGTGGTTCCTCCAAAACAAGGAGAGACCTATGATGGGGAAGCTTTCACTGTTTTTTTCCTAGAATGCATTTGTTCTGTGGATAGTTGATGTCATTCTCCAGGGCTGTCAGTCTGTTACTTTTCATGAGCAGTAAATTGATTTTTTTTAAATACAAGAAAAATCAAGACGAGGACTCCCCACCCCCCTCTGCTCATAGGTAAAATGCATTTAACTATGAGTAGTGCATTCAAAGTGCAGAAGCAGAAAGCTGTGCAGGATTCAAGCTGCCCAGATGGGTCTGTTCTAATATTATGAAGTAGTCCAAGTGTATATTTCACTTTACTCTATAAATGTTCTTTGAGTCTGGAATGCTCCGTATTCTATTTTTAGTAGTAGTAAGATGCATCCCTGTTTAAGTCCATGCAGGGAAAGGCTTAGTTGGGAAAAATGTTAAAACTGAATCTCAATATGGTCATGGGTAAACAACAAGTATCCAAGAGTAATTCTACATAGACCAAGGATGGGATTTTCAAAAATGTATAGTGTTAGCCTAGCACTTCTCCCATTAAGTTAAATGGCAGTACAGTTAGGCTAATGCTGAGCCCTTTTGAAAATCCCACCCTTCATGCTCCTGACAGGGAAGTTTCACTGAAGTAGGAGGAAGTAAGTCTCTCTCCCCTTTTCTGTGGTTTTTCTGAATCCCCAGGGAGTTTACAGTTTACACTTGGGACTTTCATTAGGGGAATAGGAAATACATGTACTGGTGCACATGTCTGTTTATTTCCTATGATTAGATAATTTCTTCTTTTATTGTTGTTTTAATTTTCATGCTGGGGGTCAGACTTGTACCACCTTTGGTGAATCTCTGAGATACAGAAAGGCTGTTAAATAATGGAAAGCTATAAAGGGATATGGTAGCCATAGTGTTTTAGATGGCTAATAAAAGGTAAGAAACATGGTTTACTTATCTGAGTTTGTAGTGAACGCTTATCCAAATAGCAATCTCTCACAATTTGAGCAAGCTCAATCAATTTCATAAAGCCACTAAAAAGGAAATACTGTCTCAGGGAATTCTGGGAAATGTAATTTTGGGCTTTCTTGTATAAATTGCCAGGTAATTTTTCTGTGCAATCTGGAGAAATTGTGGGAAAGAGCTAGAAAGAAAATATCTGACTAAGAAAACTACAGGTATGTGAGACTAAAGGCCAGAAGGAAAATCCCTTGGTCCCAGACAGCCCTTTTCCATGTTTGAGCTTTTTTTGCATCAGTTTGCAATGTCTTCCTCTCTGTGAACATTGCATTTTCTGAAGCTTTCTTGTCACCGCCATGCTCATTTTTATAAGATTCATATTGTCTGAAAGAATATTTTAGTGAAAATCTAACTTTTCATCATTTAAAATGAGAGAGAAATATTTTTCTTTAAAAAATCCTCAGTCCAATAGTTAAGTCGTCCCCCCCCCCCAAAGGCTTTTGAAGCTCTTACTTTACCCCTCAGCCACCTATGAAATTAGTCTTTAATACTCTGTAATCACACACTGTCATCTACTTTGTTGGAAAATGTCTTTAGGAGGATTTCATTTGTCATATACTGGGGGGAAACTGTCAGATTGGAAAAAAAAGGCTTATTCAAGAGAAAGGAGGGAAAGCTGTCTCTGAAGGTGGTAAAAGGACTAATTTAAGGTAACATCTGTTGCAAATTTTAAATCCTCATGGCTCTAAAAATGGGGGATTTCTTTTTAAAAAAAATGAGCAAGTTAATCAAAAAGTCTTGAAAGTGATTTTAAAACAAGGTCTAAATTTGCATAGTAGCTCCATAAAAATAAAACAGCGCCTCAGAAGCATATTTGCCTCTAAACAAAAAAGAGGCAAACAAAATGGCAGGAATTATATATTGCAATTACATCTACACAGATGGTCAAATAAAGCATGTTAATCTAAGGCCAGGTCTACACTACAGACCTATATCGGTATAACTATGTCGCTCAAGGATGTGAAAAATCCACACTCCTGAGTGATGTAGTTATACTGACCTAACCCCCTCCCTCCCCCCCAGTGTAGACAGCACTGTGTCAATGGGAGAGCTTCTCCCATCGACTTAGCTACTGCATCTCAGGGAGGTGGATCAACTATGCTGATGGGAGACGCTTTCCCGTCTGCATAGGGGCATCTTCACTGAAGTGCTACAGCAGTGTAGCTGCACCGCTATAGTGCTCTACATGAAGAGAAGCCCCAAGTATCTTAACCATTGAAGAGCTGAGGGAAGAGCCTTGTGGAAGTGCAGGAGGAAACCAGGCAGCCCTTGCTGATGGATGCAGCCTGCAAATATGTGGCCTACATCTACTAGTTGGTCACACTGGCAAATGGGAGAGTCAGGCTGTCATAACCATACAGATAAGGGTAGCCTAAAATTCCTCCTTACCTGTAAGGGGTTAAGAAGGTCAAATAACCTGGTTAGCACCTGACCAAAAGGACCAATGGGGAAAGGAGATACTTTCAAATGGGGGTGGGGGCGGGAAGCGGGCTTTGTTTGTGCTCTGTGTGTGTGTGTGTGTGTGTGTTCTCTGGGGAAGCATCAGGTCATAAAACTCCTTCTCCTAAAATAAATCTCAATATCGCAAAAAGAGTAAGTAAATAAGGCAAGGCACATTAGATTATCTTTTATTTTAGCCTGTGAATTTTCCCTGTGCTAAGAGGGAGGTTTATCTCTGTTTTTTGTAACTTTAAAGTTTTGCCTAGAGAGGAATCCTCTGTGTTTTGAATCTGATTACCCTGTAAAATTACCTTCCATCCTGATTTTACAGAGGTGCTTCTTTTACTTTTTTTTCTTTATTATAATGTTCTGGTTTTTTTAAGAATCTGGTTTACCTATTTGGTTGGTATATTATTCTCAAGCCTCCCCAGGAAAGGGGGTGAAGAGGCTTGGGGGATATTTTGGGGAAACAGGAACTCCAAGGGGTCCTTTTCCTGAGTCTTCGTCTAACTCACTTGGTGGTGGCAGCAGTACCCATCCAAGGACAAGGAAGGATTTGTGCCTTGGGGAAGTTTTTAACCTAAGCTGGTAGAAATAAGCTTAGTGGGTCTTTCATGCGGGTCCCCACATCTGTACCCTACAGTTCAGAGTGGGGAGGGAACCCTGACACAGGCCCTGCCTATTGTCATTAGCAGTACATCTGATCACTCCACATGGGAAACAACTGAACTTTTCTCAGTTGACTTGAATGCTGGTATATGTAGTGTTAATGTCAATCCCACTACATACAGATTACCAGTTTTCCAGATAGTGTGGATGTTAGCAGCATTCAAAGCAAATAGAAGTTAGTAAAAATGGATTGAAAAACCCCCCATGTCTAAGTTTTAGAGCATGAGGGTGTTTTTGAATGTTTAAAATTACAAAACAGGAGAATAGTCTTACTTTTCTCTATTTGTTGTCTTTTTTTCTGTCCTCCCATACCCTGATGTTTACCCAGAAAACTGTGAAGTTAATGTTTTGCATCTATGCTTAGTGATTTTTTTTAATGTTTAAAAAAAAAAAAACCACCACACTGATAAATTCCCAGGAAACTTTAAACAAAATAACTGAAAACCAAGGGCCTTGAGAATAGCACAAGACAGACCCAGAATTTCTGAGTGTCTGTACATTGGGTCCCCAAGTAAAACCAACTTGTTTGCTGATCAGGTTGTTTCTTGTCTTTATTTTCAGCCAGGCCTTGGTAAAGTGTTCCCTGAAAGTCAAGGTACAGTCCAGTGTAAAACCTAGATACTCAGACTTTGGATCATGATCCAGCCTGTGTTCATTCAGAAATGTTTGTTGGCCTTTATGTGACATAGATGGAAGCATAAAGGAAACTGTCTTTTTAATGTTATGTTTAAGTCTCCATCTTTTACAATAACGGGCCATATCTTTCATGTCAGCATTGAGAGCGATTTCTAGATGACTGCAGTCCCGGTCCTGTACCGCCAGGCAGATGATGTCTGTGTAAATAGAATGCCTGGCAGTGGTATTTGTAAAATCATTTATGAAGGGGTTGAAAAATGTTGCTGTTAAAACTGAGTGTTTGGGGACATCCAGGAGCTGTTTTTTGTCCAACTGAAACTTGTAACTGGCAACCTGTTAGCAATACTTCCACAGTCATGAACACCCACTTCAGTAGGACCAATGACAGTTTGCACAGTAGGCCTGTATGCCAGATTGTATCATATGCACAGTACTACTTTCACCTGTCTTCTGCCTGGTCTGGAAGCTGTTCTCAATGTAAGTGGTGAGTGCCAGCACTTGATCACAGACACGGTGACTTGGTCTTGACCTACGCTCAAATTAGCAGAGAAATGGGCCAGTAATTTGTTGCCAGTCTTTGGTCTTTCTCAGATTTTGGCAAGGTTATTACTTTTGCTCTGTGCCAGATAGTGGGTATTTTGTTTTCCTGGATGACTGTAGATAGAAAGATCTAGGAAGATTTTTATTGGAACTCACAGAAGGTATGGTTTCTCCAGTTTTGCCAAGGATAGGATGATGATGACTATGTGGGGAGTTTTTTAATACACTGCTTATTGCTTGGAGTGGATGATTGTGCCAGTGGTCCAGGGGAGGTCAAGGAAATCATTTTGCTTCCTTCTGACAGAATGAAAAGTACTCTGTTGTTTTGGGTCACGGATAAGATTAAGGTCATGGAGCAAGGTCCAATCCAAAACGCCAACTCCATTTTGATTGACTCCCTCTATCTCCGGGTAATGTGGTGCCTATTAAAATATCCAACATAGATGGCAAGCGGCGGGAGCTTACGGAGAACATTTGGGGTTAACCAGGGTTGGTTAGGGGGCTTCTACGCATTTGCCACTCTGAAATGACTTTCACAATGTCACAGAAGTCTGAATTAGATAAGAATGGGTCCATGTCAGCCAGACCTATTCAAGCATAGGTAGCACAACCATATTTTTTATGTAGAGAGTAACTTACAAGGTCACAACCTTTTAATGTTAAGGTGATTGGCAGAAAGGGAGTTGATACATGTTTCATGAAGGCAGAATTACCTCTACATTATGTTTGGAGACTAAGAATTGGAGAAAGGAGAAACCTTTGACATTTAGCCACAGGATTTTCAAGAATGGGCCACTGGCCAAGATTTCTTGATTATGGTTAAGATTGTTGAGAGAGCTTGAGAGTCCATGCTGGCCAAGATCTGGAAGACTTGGTAGCAAGTAAACCTCTATGGCTAAATGACAAGGTCTAACAGACTGTTGGCACCAAATAGATATTCTTCAGAAAATGGAACTGCAACCCTCAGTCTTCCAGGCATAAGTCAATCTCTAACTAATGGGAGTTAGAAAGAAATTTTCATCGGAGGCAGGTTATTCCATAACTGCTTCTCCAGGATTTCTTAAGTCTTCCATTGGAACAGGTGGTGGTTTGATTTGGCTGAAACTCTAGTGATCAGCTTTATCAAATGCTGAAGAGAGGTCCAGTAAGATGAATATGGCTACACTTCCATTCTTTATGGATAGGAGGAGGCTGCTATGGCCTGAAACATAACAGAGAGGGACCCACAATTCTGCAACTGACAAGTAGCTGTGGAGACTGTTTCGTCTTCCTCCCCACCACGCCTTCTTGATTAGCTTCTGCCATCTTTTTCACCCATTTCTCCCATGGAACTTCAATGTTCTATGGTTATTCTTGGTAGAAGAACTCAACTAACTGATGATTTAAGTGAGAATGATTTTAGTCATTACAAGGCTTAATTTAAAATATTTCATATGGTAGCACATACTTACATTCTTGGAAGCAAATTCAATCTAGTACCCATGCAAAACAGGCTATGTTTGTGTAAATACTTTAAAAAAACCCCACTTACAGTTAAAACACTTCTACAAAATTGAAATTATTCCTTGGTCATCTTGTCCTGCAAAATATGGATTTAGTCCTTTGATTATGAGAGTGCTGTATACCTGAAAAATATTTACAGTGTAAACAGCACCTAAGCACCAGTTAATGCTGGAAACAAGATGCTGAGGATTTGGCAATCTGTTTGTTTGTAGACTCTATTTCCATATGGAGAGTTGCTGGACGGCAAGGTGGGGCTGGAGGTACAAAAGAAGATAGGCATGGTGATGCTGAGCATCACTGCGCCTAGCTTTTAGCTGCTGTGACAAAGTTCCTCCTCTACCTTGGTGGATCTTGCGCTTATTGGCGGATTTGCTCGCCTTGGAGCTTCATGGGAGCCCTTAGTTTGGCCGTTTTCATGAATTCACAGTCCAGGTCAGCTCTTCCTGTGTCTGACCAGGAGTTGGGAGGTTTGGGGGAACCCGGGCCCGCCCTCTACTCTGGGCTCTAGCCCAGGGCCCTGTGGAATGCAACTGCCTAGAGTGCCTCCTGGAACAGCTGTGCGACAGTTACAACTCCCTGGGCTACTTCCCCATGGCCTCCTCCCAACACCTTCTTTATCCTCACCATAGGACCTTCCTCCTGGTGTCTGATAATGCTTGTACTCCTCAGTCCTCCAACAGTATGCTTTCTCACTCTCAGCTCCTAGTGCCTCTTGCTCCCAGCTCCTCACACATGCACCACAAACTGAAGTGAGCTCCTTTTTAAAACCCAGGTGCCCTGATTAGCCTGCCTTAATTGATTCTAGCAGCTTCTTGATTGGCTGCAGGTGTTCTAATCAGCTTGTCTGTCTTAATTGTCTCCAGAAGGTTCCTGATTGATCTGGAAACTTCCCTGTTACCTTACCCAGGGAAAAGGGACCTACTTAGCCTGGGGCTAATATATCTGCCTTCTATTACTCTCCTATAGCCATCTGGCCCGACCCTGTCACACTGCCTAGAATCACTGCAATCCACAAAGCTTGAGTTAGGCACCTTGGCTCCCCACACAGTGACTCCCATACAATGAATGGGGTAAGATAGGTGCCACAAAAGCCAGCATGCCAGGTGGGAAGCTGCCAAAGCTAGCCAATGGGAGATGCTGACAAGAAGGGTGTGTCCTAAGCCCTATCCCTCTCACAGAGATAGGAACCTAAATTCAGACGGCACGGAGATAACTATCTCTGTTTGTGAGTCACAGCTGTGAACCTGATGATGGCATTAGCTTCCTATGCCATTGGAGGAAGAGGAGGAGGTGGTGGTTCCACCCAGTTTATAACTGTTAGTCCAGTGGTTAGAGCACTCACCTGGGATGTGGGAAACCCAGGTTCTGTCTCTGCCAGAGGGGGAGAAAAGATTTGAATGGGGGTCTCCCACCTCTCAGGAGAATGCTCTAACCACTGGGCTATGGATAAATACTTAAATAGGTATTGGGCCAGAGAGTGAGGATGACTCTGTAGTCCACCAGTTAGGACACCCATATGGGAGGGTCCAGGTTCCCAGCTCCCATCACTCTTTCATTAGTTATACACAGTGGAACAGCTTCAACAGGAGAGACTGAGGGCAACCCACATCAGAATATCCCATAGCTCAGAGTTAGAGTGCTCTCCTGAGAGGTGGGAGATCCCTGTTCAAATCCTTTGGCGGGGGGGGGGGGGGAATTGAACATGGATCTACCACATCTCAGGTGAGTGAGCCAATCACAGGATTGGCAGGCATTTTATATATCACAGTGAAGACTAAAACATAGACTTAGGCGTCTAACTCCTTTTGTGCCTCCAGTCTATTGTGTTTTAGTGTTAGGAATCAGTGCTATGCTTTCTCTAGTTTTGGGGAACGGTCAGTGATTATAAACATGGATGAAAAATGGCTGGATAGGTTTCTGTGCATTAGTATTTAGGAGTTTTGATGTAAAATATACCTTTTGGTCAAGATACTGTTCCTGTAAATTGCTGGTGGAGTGGTAGTAGTTACTGTGAAACTTGGTGTATTTTTGTTTGATTGTTATGTTAAACATACACTATTTTTGTTTGCTGGTTATGTTAAACTCAGATTTATGAACCAATTTTGGAGAAGATGTCAACATACCTTCAGTATTTATACATTTTGTGATGTTATAGGGCACCTATTTGCATAATCTCATGGGTTTGGCTCAACTGAAGCAAGGACCATTCCTGAGTAAATACTGCTACTTCAGTTTGAATTGTGCCTAATATTGCTCAAAGCAGCTTGAAGTTTTAGTGTTACCCATCTCTTTCTTATATCCATCTACCTGTTGTCTCTTGCCCTATACTAATATTGTAAGGTCTTTGATACAGACGCCATCTTTTTGTTATATGCATACATACAGTGCTGAGAACAATGAGGCCCTGATTCCTCAGGTGCTATAACAATACAAATAATAAATGATGTATGACATTGTGCCATATCTGTGAGCCAGTCATAGATTTCTGAGGGCCAACTCACACTTCAGCACCAAATTTTCAAAAGAGCTAGGCATACTTGGGGGAGTTGCTTTTGAAAACCTGGCAACTAATTTTGATGCTGAAGCAGGAGCTGAATTCTTTTGGAAGCAGGGCCATGATTGTATGTGCTGAACCCTTCTGAAAACTGCAGTCTGACTGAGATGAGTAAAGGAAGGAATAGGATCCTTATGCCTATTCTCTACCCCTGGGCTAAAATCAGAACTTTACAAATGCCTGAGAACAGGAAGTGAAGTAGTGGAATAGCCTATTGGTCCAACTAACCAGGTATCTTGCCACTGACAGGGGGCCTATTCTTGATGCTTCAGAGAAAGGAGAACACCCTTTCTCTTCTATAATACATCATACTAATTGTGTATTTGTAACCCATGTCTGCTTGGTGTGGCACTCTGTCCCCCTCTAGTGGCACCTAGCCCAGCTAGAGATTGATAAATCTGCTACAGACTTAGCTAACAACCCTGTGGCTTTTAGCTCATGCAATCGAGGCTCATACACTAAGCTTCAGAGGTCTCAGGTTCAATCCCACCTGCTGATGACTGGGGTCTGTCAGCATTACATATTCATCTGTCATTAGTCCTGAAGGTATGTATGGAGACGAGCTTATACCTTGAAGCATGAGCACTAATAATTCTTGTAATTTTTCTCCTAGCTAGTGTAATCACAGATGCCATTGTTAGCCACAGAAAAGAAAAAGTTCTAATATTTTCTTGAATCACACTTCATTATTTAGTCATGAAGAGTCGGGGGTAGGATGGGGGTGGATTCCACTTTCTAAGGAGGGGGGGAATAATCAAACCATGTAAAATGAAAATTTGTAAGAATGAAGTAAATTATTTCAGGCCAAGATGTTGTATTCTAAGTTTCAGTTAGAACCGAACTGAACAGCTAAGTTATAAAATTCTCCAAAGTGGGAGTTAATAGAAAGAGTAACTGACCTTTTAACTTTAGCAGCATTGCTGGGTGATGATATAATGGGCATGGTCCATGGTGTCTGAAAGAGTTATGAAGACTATTTCAGTAGTGTTGGCAGAACTGACAGCCTCCTAGCTATAAATTACAGTGCTGTTGCCTTACTTTTAAGATAGTTAGCTGAAAATGGACACATTGCCTTTCTCCATCTGCTGTCTAGTTGGAGTTCTTAGGGTGTAG
Source organism: Eretmochelys imbricata (assembly GCF_965152235.1). Lineage (NCBI taxonomy): Eukaryota > Metazoa > Chordata > Testudines > Cheloniidae > Eretmochelys > Eretmochelys imbricata. Next base: position 176,903,138 of record NC_135572.1, on the reverse strand, counting down.
AAGGAGTTCACTTTCAGGGATGTTTGGGAATGGATTGGCAGGCTGGGTCCTGATACATAATTAATTAGAAGCATGGCAGCCATGCTGCTGTTAGTTAATCTAGAGCTAGCAGAGCAGGATGGATTGGAGTATCCTCCTATCTTCCCAAAAGCTGTGCCATGTTTGGATTTAGGGTTCCTTTGATGCCTGTGGAAGCATATTGCCATACCACTTACCCTGTGGGAATACCTATATATTTAGATTGTTTTCTGCCCCACTTATTCTCTGCTGCTGATTCTTTGCCTAGTTGTTTGTGGGGTACTCAGAGGGAGAAAAAGAGAGCTTCCAGACAGTCCAGAAGAGTTGTAATCTAGTTTCTTTTAGAGGCTAAACTACAGTATCCCTTTAAGAAAGTAAAGCGTGGTAGAATATTAAAATCCTGTAGTAAAGACTGCTGTTTTAGAAGAGTTAGTTGGTGATTATGATTATTGACTGATGCAAACCTGAGCAATTCCCAGACCAGTGCATTTACTTAATGCTTTGGGGTTTCTAATATAAAATATTTTATAGTACAGAGAAAACCTTTTTGCCGAGCTCTACTTTTGAAGTTGTGTATCTTTGCGTACATTTGTGTCAGATTAGGCACTGTGCTACACATAATAGTTGCCCTATACTTTTTAAGCAGTTGAAAAGGAAACTCTAAATTGTCCTACAGAGGAATCTGTACATTTATATATGTGGACACACCATCTACAGGAAGATCAAAGAGCTGTAAAGACATTTTCATCAGTGGTCTTTTTTTTATGTCCTATCTTGTGTGACAAATCAAATAACAGTACAATTTATGTTCCCAGGGGAGTGAGCAATCTTCCTCTCAGAGGTGGGGTGAGTATGCCTGTCTGACAGATTAACCAAAAAGGAAGAAATATTATTCACAAATGGAATCTAGCGAATGCAAGGTGCTGAAGCACATGTTTCCATTCTGTGGCATTTCAGTAAGGTTTGGGTGAGAACAGAGATGTTTTGTAATGAGATGCATGTGGTGGCGGAGAATGGCTTTTCTGTTTCTCTGTTTGCTTCCTTGACATACCTGCATAACCTTCCCTTGACAAGCGAAGAGTAATTGACTTTATGTAATTCACTAACCTTTTAACAACAGTTTGAAAAACAGAGAAATCATTACATATATGTATTTATCAAATATAGCTTATAGGCATCCCCCTTATGGTGCCCAGGGGTTAACTCCTGCCCCCCCAAAAGAAATAATAATACAAGAGGACTATCTTTGAATATAACTGCCCAACCATCAGCTAAGCCTCACCCCAACAACCCGATAAAAGAGAGAGAGAGAAACAGGCTTTGCACTGTGTCTGGAAGGTTAGTAAATCTAGCAGACCAAAAGGGGAAGCAAGTTCCAGAGTTGAGGACCACTCACAGAGTGCACCCTGCAGGCATCCCCTTCTCATTCATATTGATGGCCAATTATGGCATTAAGTCATGGGGGGAGAGGCAATCTCATGTAACCAGGTCCCAAATCATTTAACCTTCATAGGCTAAAACCAACACTGTATTCTACACAGATACAAGCTGGGAACCAGTGCAGATCCCGGAGCTCTGTTTTACATCCAACTGAATGTAAGAAGCAGGTCATAGCACTCTGCAGTAGTTTCAGCCTCTGAATGGACCTTGTGTTGAGCTCCTTAGAATCCAGAGGTGTTAAGGAAAGCTGGGCAAATAATGGATTTTTCATTTTTCTGTCAATTCTAAAAAGTCAAAAAAATCCCTGTTTTTAATTCAAACCAAAAATGAAATATTATTAAATTTTTGGCAAATAAATTTTTTTTAAAAAAATCATTTTCAGCTGAACAAAACATTGCATTTGACCGCCCCCCCCAAAAAAATTTAATTTTGATTGAGCATTTTTTAGTTTTTAATTATTTACAATAAAATTAAAGGCAATTTCAAAAGTTGTTTTGAATTGAAAAATCAAAATGTTTCCTTTCAATAATTGTTCTAGTTTTTTCCAACCAAAACAATTAAGTGCAACTGGCACAAATTTCCAAAATGTTTCATTGTTTTCAAATCTGCATTTTTCAGCCTACAAAAGCTTGGTTGAAATTTCCCCCCCAGGTCTAGTGACTAGCTGTCTGTTGACTATTTACTTAATATGTTTATTTGCAGGGCCTGATGATAACTGATATTTTCTATGATTTCTTTAGACAGTTTTTTTGCATCTGTCACTTCTGAAGTGCCTCTTATTGATATATGTTGTATTGTATTTAAATATGTTAAACCTTTTTAATAAATTCAAGCTTCTGTAGCAGCCTTCCCTGCCCAACAACCATCTCCTTATTATTATTGCTATTGTTTTTAACATTCATATTATGATAGCATCCACAGGCTCACTCAGAAACTAGGCTCAAATGTGCTAGGCACTGTACAAAACATAAGAAGACACTCTCCTTGTCCTGATGCCAGAAAGAAAGCATGGTTCAAATTTCTTGTTCAAGGTCCAGACTCCAGAGAAAATAATACAATAATAACGATGATGATAATAAAGAAATAAAAAGATTTCACAGTCCGTTCAAAAGCGTCTGGCAGTCCGGATTTGGCCCACGGTCCACCTATTGACTACCCCAATCTAGGCGTTCCTTTTAAGTCTGTCCCACAGCAGTATCAAGGAATGAACATTTGCCTACTTCATTACTTACAAATATTGCGTATTTTAAAATGTTTGCACTGGCTTTTCATCTACTATTAGTGTCACAATAGAACACTTATTTTCTTCCGCTTGATAAGAGACCAGTAATGCTGAGGAAGAAGATGGCCGGTTCTGTTTGTGGTACGTATATACAGGCAATACTGACACCTACCAGTAGCTGCAAAATTCTGATCTTTTATATTGAAAGAGCTTTTCTACCCACAGCAATAATCACAAATCACTTAAGTGTGGGGTTATAAAAGGAGAATACTAAGTCCTGCTTGAAAACAGTAAAGCAGACAGAGCCACCCACGAGCAAAAATGTAGGGTTGATTTATCTTCTAATATCGAACCTTCTGAACTATATTAAGAGGCTATTATCTAAAAAGTGCTGCTTAGGGATATTGATTGGGCTCAAGAGTCCCAATCATCTGAGGAAGATCTATCTTTTGAAATTCAGTCAGTGCCAAACTTACGAATTTATCCTCTATCTGGTTTGGTGGGGTGGTAAGGTGAAAGAGGGATGAGTTAAAGGGGACAAACCTGTAAATTAATCAATTTGCCAGTTCTTTTCAGATTCTTTGTGAACTGCCTAGCAAACAAAGCTATTTTACAGAGGCTGTCTCACAGTTCTGTCTTCAGCCTATTTAAACTAAGAGTTGTACATTTACCTAAGACTGTACTTTAAACACTTCAGCCTATTGCTAATGTCCTTCCGATTAAATTTGGTGAATAACTTCAACAGTTTCTCAGTGTGTAATTTCAACTTGATCCTGCCCTTTCCATCCAATCTAGGGTAGTTACACAAGTTCCTAAGGAAGCTGCAAGTCACTCTTCTTCAAATAGATTCCATTGAGTTCATGACTCATTGTTAAAATAGAATACCAAGCAGGAAGAATAGCAGCATGACTATAGATTTATTTTCCACTTAGGGCATCTCAAAACGGGCAAGTTATTGTGAAATAAACTACAGTGAGAATGTAAAGTGTAATAGCTATTCCTAACTCCCCATGTGGACAATCTTATTCTTCACTTCTGCAGTTTAGCTTAATCCACTTCCAAAATGGATTAAACTAAACCTCACAAAAACACTCTTCGTGTAGAATAAAAGTCTCTAATGGGGAGTTAGTGCAGAATAGTGATTCAGATAAGCTTTAGAAAACAAAATTTAGTAATGTGCAGAACACATTTATCTCCTAAATTCCACCTTTCCATGCCACAGGCTTATGTAGAATGTTAGGAGAAAGTGCTCCTACAAGGTAACCTAGATCATGGTAACAAACAAGTTTATCTTCTATAGAGAAAAGTTTTTGAAGCTCCCTATAGATAGCAAAAAGTTTTCTTTATAAAGTGGCTTCTGAGGAAGTTACTAGACAGAGAGAGAAAGAGGAGTTTATTTCTTTAGGCTGTTTCAGCTTGTCTATTTTTTCCCATCCTACTTGTCTGAAGTAAGAGGTCACTGTCCTCTTCCTACACATAGACAAGTCCCAGACCTGGGAAATGTCCTCAGTTACCTGTATCAAACATGCTTATCATACCTCATCAGGACTGTAAATCTGCAAAGATTTGCACTCTTCTCTTGTCTTCTTTACAACACTACACAACGTGCCCTTTTGTATTAGCTGAAACATCTGATGCACAGACCAATCCTAAAAGACTTATTCTTTAAACTTATGTGGTTTCAAAAAATGCTTGTCCTGGGGCATTTTTCCTGCTAACAGAAATTCCAATATAATGTTATGGGTAGAAACATAGAAAAATAGTATCTGAAAGTATACAACTCTATACAACACTTTCTGTAGCATATGGATTCTACATGGAATTTACCCGACTTGTAAGCTTTCAATGAACTGTATATAATTATACAATGAATAACAGCCTTTCCATTCAATTCCACTGATAGAAAGATAACTCACCTGAGGAATTGCCCAGGGGAGTGCTGTCAAAAATTGCTGATTTTCGTAACACACCTGGCATGGCCCTTGTTTCTTGTATAGCACCAACAATGCATTAATTGCTTTTACAGACAAGTATAACTCTTGAGAGCTATTGCAAGAGCAAATGCAATTTGGTAGCTGTTTCATGGCCAACATGACAGAGATGGGATTGTGGGACACTTTCAGGCATTGTTGTCTTCTAGCGCGGGGGTTACTATTCTTACTTGTGCATGATTACCTATTTGCTTTCTCTTTATTGTTCATTTTAGGGCTTTTATTGACTTTATATGAACCCTTTTATGGCTAGGTGATAGAAAAGATGTAATCCGTAAATAAAATTATGTAATATAAAATTTGTTGATGTAACGCAGTTTAAGTAATACATATTTCCGTTGTATGTGTTGTAAGCTCCAAACTTGTTTTGATCTTTCTAAAATTAAAAAGTTATCAAACGTTAGCATCTCCTAATAAATATTTAATGTATATCTATATATTTTAAATCACAAGCTAAGCAAAGTCTAGTGTGGACAGCACTGGGAGTAAAACCTATATGTCTGCAGGAAATGATCTTGTTGATGGACATTAAGGATTGATAGTAGCAGGTTGCCAAGAGAACAATAGGATGTTGTCCCAAAATATATGCTCTAGTTCAAACAGGATTAATTCAGGAAAGTTCGATGGCTGGTGTCATACAGGTGGCCAGACAAGGGGATCACAGTGATCCCTTCTGGCTTTATAATCTAAGATCCAAGTCCATCCTATTTACTCTATGCAGTTTGTAGGGCAGAAGAGAGGTCTTAAAACTGGTTGGAGAGGGAGATGAGATAAAATGGATTTCTGCCACTTGAGAAAAAGGGATTATAGATGTGCTGAATTTCGATACCCTGAATCTCCCTGGGAGCTTCATGCAGGGAGTACCAAGGGAAACCTCTACCGTGGGCAACATACTGAAAAGGAACAACCTCTTGAATTTAAACCAGGAGAAGAAGGCCTTGGAGAAGTGCTGAAATTCTTTTATTACCCAGAGATTTACGTAATGTGGTTTACATGTTACTAGAAAGAAGAGGAAATGCATATCCTCTGTTAGTATTTCAAGACAAGTTTTGTGCTTTGTCTATATTATGACTCCTTTCTAATGTTCTTGTATATTTGTGAAATATATCCATATACATATTGGTAGAATGGTAAAAAGGTTTAATCACACTGAGTTTTGGGATGGGTACTACCCATGAGTCTTTCACATGTACAGCTGCGGTTTAAGCCTCCTCCCTCTTCTCTCCCAGGTGTGTGGTATCACTGATATTTGGAGCAGCTTCTCCACTCTCCTTAAGCAGGTTCAGTCCCAGTTTCTTTTCCTTGGTGCCTGATGCCTCTACTCAGAGTGACTCCCCATTGTAGTATATATACAGGAGTGCTGTGACTTTAGAACTCAATGCTAATCCTACAAGCTGGCAAGGAATGTAAGTCCCTATACATGGGACAATAAAGTAAATTAAGCAAAGGAATGACGCACCAAAAATAACAGTATATCAGATAGGGGAACTTTATGGGAACAGGAAAATAGGATCTGGGGAAAGAAGGAGTTAAGGTTAGCTGCAAATTAATCAACATGTATAACTGAGCCAATCCCCTCATCTCCTAACACTCTCAAACACCTCCAGCTCCCTCCCAGGCAATTTCACAAGGTGGATGGTACGACTAAGGTCATATGTCCTGAGATGGAGTGTTGCAATGCTGTGGCAGTGGCCAGCTTAAATAAAAATCCTCTTACTTTTTTTTCACCCATATGTGAGGCACGGTCCTCTCATATCTCCAACCAGGCTCAGTGGTTCCCTGGTCTGGAATCCTCCTGTGGCCTCAGCTGGCTCTTGATAGCCAATGCTGGGTTGGATCTCTCTCGCTATGCTTCTGGTCACCACAGGTACAGTGCTCAGGTTGCCTGTGCCATGCAGCTTCTCAGAGTGCAAAAAACCTCCTTTCAGAGGGAGAGGAGACTTAGCAGGGACTCCATGAGCTGCCCTGCCCCTCTTCCAGCTTTCATACTTAGGACTGGTCTATACCTAAAATGTAAGTTGGCCTAGCTACATCACTCAGTGCTGTAGGTGTCAGGAGTTTAAAGTTAATATCTCAATCCCAAGTAGGACCGGAAGGCTATATCCCATTGGAAAGGAAGGATTGGTCTGTAGCTCAACTAGACAGAATGATGGTGGAGAAATTGCACTTTTCATGGAGGCTGAATAAAGCTGAGTTTGCTTATGTACAGTGTACATGTGTAATTCTGATCTTTTTGTAAAGATTAAAGATTTTTAAGCTCTTACAGGAGGATGGATAAGGAGGATCAGCGCTGTGTCCATGAAACAGTTTGTTACAAAATATTTTTTAAAATATAAAGTTGTCCTTAAGCCCTCACCTCTTTCTGGATCTGCCTTTGGACTGGCACACAGGATTGCTATGCAGAAGTACTGTCTTTGTGTATAGCAAGGTGTTTGGCTTGCAGCTTGAGTATGACTTCCTTGCTCAAACAATGAGACAGTCCTACCATCAGATGATCACTTTTGCCTTGAAGTGCTTTTGCAAAACTCAGCATTAACCCTAAGGCAGCTTTTAGACTAGTGGAAACAAATTGTGTTCCACATGGTGGAGACTGAAGCTGAAGGTCAAAAGTTAATTTCAGGTTCCTGCGGCAAATTGTTTTTGATCCGATTGCTGCTTAGGAGACCTGCAGTACTTTCATTTGTGTTGGGTGTTGTAGCAATGGATGACATCCAACAAAAATATCCTGAAACATTCACCAAAATCATTTACTTGTATGTAACTTATGACATTGTGTTTGTTCCTTTTGTATTTGAAAAAATATTGTGAAGAGATCTATTTTGTTTTGTAGGGTAAAAAGGGAGAAGGGAAGCATAAGGTGAAATGATGGAGCATCTTTCTTGGACAGGAAAATGAACAATAATGAACTGGAGGAGAGAGTTGGAGTGAAGGAAGAACAGTGACTTCCCACCAAGTTTCCTAAATTTCCACCATAAAATAGAATGAAGCAAAGAAATAGCAGCAGGGCCAGAATTAGTGAAATTAGTAATCAGTGTGGCCATAGTGAGGGTTTTCCCTATGATTTCTGGGTCCTCCTAATTCATCCTGTCCTACATCGGTGCTGACTTTGTTTTCCCTGGGGTTGCTCCATGCCCGCTCCACCCCAAGGCCCTGCCCCCACCCTGTCCCTTTCCCCAAGGCCCCGCCCTCACTCTGCCTCTTCCTGCCCCCTCCCTGTTCCACCTCCTGCCCTCAAGGCCCTGCTCTTCTTCTTCCTGCCACGTTGTCCCCTCCCTGAGGCTCACTGCTCTCCACCCTCCTCTAAGCTCCTCCCTGAGCCGCCAATCAGCTGTTTGGTGGCACTGCCAATCAGCTGTGCCTGGTGGGTGCTGAGCACCCACTATTTTTTTCCTTAGGTGCTTCAGGGCTGGATCACCCACAGGGTAGGGACCTATGCTGTCCTATTGCCTCTAATTCAGTCCCTCTAGTTAAAACAAATGAGACAAGTTAAAGAATAAACAAGTGCCATTAGTCAAAACAGACCAGTGCTGATGCAGAAGGCTGTAGTTGTGGTTGATAATAGTGGGTTCCATAAATTCATGAATTTGTTTTATGGGCATTGTGAAGGAGAGTGATTCTTCTGTCATGTGGTTTTTATTTTTGTGTTTGTGTGTGCCTTGTTCAGTTCATTTCTTTTAGCGTTACATAATCACTGGTAGTTTTGTAGAAAGTTTTATTTTGGCTATTTGCATAAGGACTTACAAGCCCATTTTCTGTTGCTGGGGAAGGCTTCAGAACACCCTAATTTGCAGCATAAAAAAAATACCAAATGTACTATGATTATTGACAAATTTTTGGCAGTTTCAGCCCAGAATCCATGGACTTAATGGACATGGAAGACTGAATTACTCACTTTCCCACACAGGTAGTCTCTTTGTGACAAGTCAGCATCACATTAGCAGATTGGTATAGGAATCTGTGCACTGTTGCTGCCTGTACCATAATTCTTCCATGGATAGAAAAATTAATTCTCCAGGACTCTGTCTGGTACTAATTATTAACTCTGAATAAACTGACTTTTTTGTTTTGTTTTGGAGTTGCAAGACTGGAAGGAGCCAATTACAAAGGAGATGCAGCAAAAGCCTATACCAAAGATGAGGTGTCTCCATTATAGTCTTCTGAATTTGAATGATTTAATATGTGACATTTTGTTTGCTAATATGGAAAGCACAAAATGCATCTGCCTCTATCCCAGCCTCCACAGCCTTTAAATATACCCAAGCTTCCCAATGTAGATCTAGAGGTTTTTTTAAAATTAATCTACACATTTTCCTATTTACTAAAGTCACAAACTTTCAATATTTGCCAACAAAAGGGTACATGGATAGATGATAGCACAATTTAGTAATCAAATCCTTGCCTTAAATAAGTTTCAATTCACTTACTATCACTAAAAGTGTTTGGTTCTCTGTCCCTTTTTCAATTTTCTACTTACCTAGTTATTCCTAATGCACTTAATAATGCATTGTCTGTATCTGAGCAATTCTTTATATATTTATTTGCGTTGAGCTGTCTTATATAGTAGGGCCTGGTTCTACTGCTCTTTCTCACCTTGAGCAGTACCTTACTATACAATTAGTGAACTGAATTGAATGAGAATTACTTGTGTAGTAAGGAGGTGTTCAAAGTGAGTATGGGTGGCAGAGTTGGGTCTTTAGTGATTTGATAAAGGTGTTTTGAAAGGTGGATAAGCTAGTAGATTTTCCATAGAGGACCTATCATTTGTAGTTTGTAAAATAAAAGCTGAGTATTTTCAGTTTAGAAAAGTTGAGTGCCATACATACCTGCAAGTTACTGTTAATGGGTTTTTACTTTCAATATAAAATACAGCTAAAATATATATTTGCAGTTTTTTTTGAAGTCTCCAAGTACCAGCTGTTTTCTCTGAAATCAGATAAACTATGCCTCTCTTTACATTTGTAGCATGTTTGTATAAGTTATGGAGAAAAGTGGCTTGTAGATATATAGATATAATATATATGCATGGCAGTTGTAGTCATCTGTTACTTTTTGCACAGTGGAACACCTAATTCCTTTATCCAGATTTTTTCCATGCCGATGGGCAGACATGTCTTTTCATTTATTAGAGCTGCCTCCTTCCTCTGGAATCCATTTAGGTTATAACTGAGTACTTGAAAGCTTTCATTGCTAACAGTGTCTGTTTCGAAACTTGATGGACTGGTATTCGGAGCTAAGCAGGTAGTGTTCCTTTTGAATTCAAGTCAAGTTGAGGACAATTTTGAAGTGGGCTTGTATGGCACTTGTTAGCTCTGCAAAACTGCAGCTTAGCCTGTGTCATATACAGCTGAGTATTTTCATTTGTCTTTGCTTTCTTTTAAAAATGGTGATTGACTCCCCTTTTCTCATGGTTGGTTTGACTCTCCTTAGCACCAGCTCTCTAAAAACATTGCATTCGCTTTTTAAGTATTTGTAACAGGAAATTTTGAATTGACGTGGTGGGAAGCAGTAAATACAAAACCTTTACTATTAAGAGTTGATGGGCATATAAAGATCATCAATGTTTGTGATTTAGCTCAGATTTGTTTAGGGTTTTTGTTTTTTTCTTTAAAAAAAAAGTTTCCATTGGAAAAAGGTGGGGTTTATCTTTCTATGCAAAGTAGGTAATACAGAGGCTGAAAACTATATTGAAAAGGTCTGTAAACCCAGTGTGCTAGAGCTATCCACATTGGGGCACTCCATTGTCCGTCCCCACCAGTATCCAATTAAAAAAACATGGTGAGCTCTTCATTCATGCACATGGTACCCTATGGTTTGAAATGGTAAGTTCTGTTAAGTTTCCACCTGTAAATATTTGGTTCCATTCTTTCTCTCTATATATAATGTAATGTAAAAACATAGGCCCCCGTCTTCAAATGTCAATACCTAAAGTTAGGGATCAAAATTGATAGTTAAGTACTTAACAAAAGTGATTGGATTTAAAGAAATGCTTAACACTCACAGATGCCTTTGTAGTTAATGGTGTCTACTCACATGAGTGAGGGTTTGCCAGCGTAGCCCTATGTTTGTCATGACTCCACCAACTGTACCTTTACAGAAGCTCAAAATAAAATTCTTCTAATAAGGCTCTTTTAACTCATTCAGCAAGGATTCCAAAATGAATCCATGTGCACTAATTAATTCCTGAGCTTTAATACCTAGTTGGAAGCATGTAATAAGTACCTAAGCATTACTGGTATTTTTCTCTGCATGAAAATTGGATTTTTGTAGCCTTTCACAGGAAATTAATAAACTAACTTCTATGGAACTCGTATGGCACTTTTATTTATTTTTTTTTAAATGGTGTTTAGTGTTCAATTTAGTTCCCCTTTTTGGCTTTGAGGTGAATAATTAGTTTCATTCTATTGTATCTTTGTGGTGTATTTTTAATAACATCTACATTTTATTTTTGTTGCCATTAGTTGTGCTTCATTTCTTGGAGCTACAAAATTTATTATTGAACTGTGATAACTTGGCAATGTAATGAGGACACTGTCAGTGTATCTGCAATAGATGCTAGGTTCCTGCTCTGTTTTACTTGGGAGTAAGATGCAGGTAGTCCCTGCTTCTGGCATATGGGAATTCTGCACAATTCAATGATCCGAAAGATAGTTTGGCTGATGCAAGAGCTGTGGAACAGCGCTATAGCAGCTCTACCTTTGGGACCCATAAAACCCCTTAAAAGCATGAGCTACTTTTCCCTTGACTGACCTTTCATGGATCCTGTCTCCCTTTGCTCACTCTCCACCTGTGGAGGCAGCTACAGGTCTGCAGCTGCAGTAACCCTTGCAGAGATGACAGTATTCAGAGTAGCAGCTGTGTTAGTCTGTATTCCCCCCCCCCCCCCAAAAGGAGTACTTGTGGCACCTTAGAGACTAACCAATTTATATAAGCATAAGATTTCATGACCTACAGCTCACTTCATCAGATGCATTCAGTGGAAAATACAGTGGGGAGATTTATATACACAGAGAACATGAAACAATGGGTGCTACCATACACACTGTAACAAGAGTGATCAGGTAAGGTGAGCTATTACCAGCAGGAGACGGGGGTGGGGGAGAACCTTTTGTAGTGATAGTGACAGGCCCAACAAAGAAAATAACAGAATGCCACTAGCCATCACTAAAACCACTCCAACGCATTATCAAGGATCTACAGCCTATCCTGAAGGACGACTCATCACTCTCACAGATCTTGGAAGACAGGCCAGTCTTGCTTACAGACAGTCCCCCAACCTGAAGCATATACTCAGCAGCAATCACACACCACACAACAGAACCCCTAACCCAGGAACCTATCCTTGCAATAAAGCCCGTTGCCAACTGTGTCCATATAGCTATTCAGGGGACACCATCATAGGGCCTAATCACATCAGCCACACTATCAGAGGCTCGTTCACCTGCACATCTACCAATGTGATATATGCCATCATGTGCCAGCAATGCCTCTCTGCCATGTACATTGGTCAAACTGGACAGTCTCTATGAAAAAGAATAAATGGACAGAAATCAAACATCAAGAATTATAACATTCAAAAACCAGTCGGAGAACACTTCAATCTCTTTGGTCACTCGATTACAGACCTAAAAGTGGCAATTCTTCAACAAAAAAACTTCAAAAACAGACTCTAGTGAGAGACTGCTGAATTGGAATTAATTTGCAAACTAGATACAATTAACTTCGGCTTGAATAAAGACTGGGAGTGGATGTGTCATTACACAAAGTAAAACTATTTCCCCATGTTTATCTCCCCCCCCCCACTGTTCCTCACACCTTCTTGTCAACTGCTGGAATGGCCCACCTTGATTATCACTAAAAAAGGTCCCCCCCCCAGCCCCACTCTTCTGCTGGTAATAGCTCACCTTACCTGATCACTCTTGTTACAGCCTTTATGGTAACACCCACTGTTTCATGTTCTCTGTGTATATAAAATCTCCTCACTGTATTTTCCAGTGCATGCATCCAATGAAGTGAGCTGTAGCTCAAGAAAGCTTATGCTCAATAACTTCGTTAGTCTCTAAGGTGCCACAAGTACTCCTTTTCTCCTTGCAGAGATGGCATGTGGGGACAGAGAAGACCCATGGGAAAGAAAGAGAGGGAAGTGCATCCCTATGTATGTGACGATGCGTGCAGCCCCACCTGTTACAATTAACGTGCCTCCCCAGTTGGAGAAAATAAGCAAAGTCACATGACAGGCGGGTCATGTAGCTAAAATCAGGCCTTTTGGGATGGAGAAAAAAAACAGAAGCCTCTGGAGATCCAAGGGGGTGATGAGAGAGAGAAGGCAGACAGTCTAGCTTTCCTTCCTGCTTGAATCATAAACCAGCCCAGGAAGGAGGGCTGTGGAATCCCTTAACCAGAGGGAAGCTGGAGTTGCAAGTTCAAGGACTTGGACAGGAAGAGACTTGGGGAAATAGACTCTCCATAGAAACCAGGGCCATAGTGGGACCTACAGAGCTCCCTCGCGCGCAGATAACTGTAGGGGGAACCAGGAACCTGAAACCCTGGATCCAAGATGAAACTGGAAACCCCAGGGGGGAAGAGTTTGGGCCACAAAGGGACAAAATAGACTGTTTCTCCTAAGGACATAATCAATTGAATTCCAGGAAGGGAAACTTTCAGTAGTCTGGACTGTGAACATGTTACTGGGTGGATACTTTACTGAGAGAATGAGGAGGGGACTGTGGGTGGGGTGCTTGCAGTGCAAGGCCATGCCATGAGATGAGGAGACAGGACCCTGCTACAGGGTATGCATTTGTGTATGGAGGGACTTGTAGGTAATTGGGACTAGCTGCAGTATGGAGGAGTCCATCCACCCTGGCTGACAAGTGTCTTTTGGAGCTTTTAGCTGATATATTGTTGGGACTGCGTGACTCCTGTATGTGTTCAGAGGCTCTCTGACAGCATTCTCAGAGTCTTGGGAAGTTGAGAACAGGTTCATGATTCTGTAGAGTTACTCTGGATCCATGCCACAGGATTCCCATTTTGCTCCTTGGTTGCAAAGTCAAGCTAGCTCCAGGTGGCCAGTCAGGATTTTCCTAGTACTGTACATCTGACTTCTTAAAAATAATCATTAAGTAGCAACAAGTGAAATGGCACACTTCATATTACAGGAACCTGAGGAAAGCATTGCAATTGCTAAGATCAATACAATATGAAGCTAATTTTCAACATGATTGTTTGGAAGATTGTTAAATTATACATGCATGTAATATGTGGTGGAAGAACTCAGACTTTAAGCTTCTGATAATACTGAAAGTGAATCTCTTAAAGGATGGAATAACATGAATGGCTTTAAAGCTGTGTTGCACAAGGAGGACTGACAGCTAACACCCATCCATTTCTCTAAATAAACAGGCTTCTCAAATGTATTCCTGGAAAATCAAGAGCAGCATGCAACAGCTGCATTGTAACTGTTAACATTCCCAAAGGAGTGTTTAAAAAAGAAATTGATTTAAGGGAAAAAAAAACAATGACCACATGCAGTTTATCTTTTACAAAATGGTGAGTGTTTGAGTCCATTCTGAGTCAAAATATGCTAAATGGGATAAACTCTTGTTTTAGTCAACTTGGATCTAGTGACGGGAGCTGGATTAACAGCACTGGGAAATTGTCACCTCTATACTGAGCAGAATATCAGTAGGACAGCCTAACCCACACTACCTTTGAGCCTCAACTCTGTTGTAAGGGAATCATGTTTAAGGGTGTATGGATATGTAATAATCCACACATTCATGTGGTCATCAGCAGAGTTTAAATTTTTTACCTTCAGCACCAAAACAGAGATCTTCACCACTTGAATTACCTTTGCTTTACCAACTCAGTGTGTATTGCAAAGAGCAGCTGAAAAGTGCACATATTAAAAATAAGTAAATAAATAAAAATCCCCACAGCATGTTAGTTATGGTTCCAAAAGCTTCAGTTGTCAATAATGTTACTACAGTGCTTTAGACAAATATTAATATTTATTTGTATCACAGTAGCATCTAGAGCAGGGGTGGGCACATCTGGGTATGGAAATTGTATGGCGGGCCATGAATGCTCATGAAACTGGGGGTTGGGGTGTGGGAGGGGCTGAGGGCTCAGGCGGGGGGTGTGGGCTCTGGGGTGGGGCCAGAAAATGAGGATTTCAGGGTGTGCGTGGGGGCTCCAGGCTGGGCCAGGGGGTTGGAGTGCGGGGGGGGGGGTGAGGACTCCAGTTTGGGAGTACAGGCTCTGGGGTGGGGCTGGGGATGAGGGGTTGGGGATGCAGTAGGGTGCTCCGGGCTGGGACGAAGGGGTTTGGAGGGCGGGAGGGGGATCAGGGCAGGGGCAGGAGGTTGGGGCATGGGAGGAGGTCAGGGATGCAGGCTCCAGACAGTGCTTACATCAAGCAGGTCCCGGAAGCAGCAGCTTGTCCTCTCTCCAGCTCCTATGCGGAGGCACAGCCAGGCGGCTCAGCAAGCTTGCCCCATCCACAGGGACTGCCCCGCAGCTCCCATTGGCCATGGTTCCGGCCAATGGGACCTGCGGAGCCCCTTGGCTGACCCTGTGCATAGGAGCCGGAGGGGGGACATGCCGCTGCTTCCAGGAGCCGCATGGAGCCACAGCACACGTGGAGTGGGGCAAGCCCCCGGCTGGAATACTGGAGTGGGGCAAGTCCCAGACCCTGCTCCCTGGCAAGAGCTCAAGGGCCGGATTAAAATGTCTGAAGGCCGGATGTGGCCCCCGGGCTGTAGTTTGCCCACCCCTTATCTAGAGGCCCCAATCTGAAGCTGTACAAGCATATAACACAAAAGGACCCTCACAAAAGAGTTTATAATCTCACAGATCAGTACAACAAACAGACAGAAGGATCTCAAAGTAATAGTGAGACAATAGCATCAAAAGCAGCTGTCATAGTAGGATGAATGCTTCTACAGCCTATAACCAAGCCTTCTCAAGCATCCACACCTCCTCAAAAAGAAAGAGAACTTTCCTTTTATATTACCATAGCTGCCAGTACATGAACCTGTGTTCACTGCCATTTCCTTGAATAATCTTCTGTTCACTCTGAAGACACAAGTATTACTCACCATGCAAGCCAGATGTTTCTTCTATCACTATTAGGAGACAAGACTATATCTCTGTTCCCATAGTCTCCATCTGTACACTGCACAAGTCCTACCTCAAACCAGTAGTACTTTTTATCCAGACCAAGATTCCCCTGGATAGACTAGAACTCAATGGATGGGCCCATAATCCAATGATCAAGCTTTGTTTCCTGATGTTGTTTATTAAGTCTCCTGGTCCAATGAAAACACAGTCATTTTCTAAAACCATATTAAATATAGTCATGCCAACATCAGATGGGTGACATCTGGCTAATATAAAAACCCCACTGTCCCTTGTAAAATTATTCTGTGAAACCACAAAACTCCCTAAATTATTTGCTCTCATTTCTCTTTCTGTTATTATAGTGTGTTTTCGGGCTTCTTGTAAACCTCCATATGTTTCAATGCATTGTGTTCACTACAAGAACACCATTTTTACTGAACAGTGTCCAGTGAAAAATGAAGACTGTCTTGATGTATACGTTAGAATGTTAAATCTTTGTGTTGTGACATCAAGTTCAATACGTTCCAAGTGCACTAGTCACATGTTAGGCCCTACAGTGCTTTTAAGAACATAAAGTATCGATTGCCCATACCCTTTGGTCTGTTGATAAAATGCTTCTTTTCCCAAGCTGGAAAAGTAACTCCAACTGACAGATTCAAACTTGTTGAGTCTCATGGCTCCAAAACCAGCCATGTCTTTATTTTACCTTTTTTCCTCTTTCCTTTTTCTTCTTTGCTTTGCTTTTCTGCATCATCTTATGTGGAATAGTTTCGACAAATCCAGATCTTTGTACAAAATTATCTTTGTTTGCTGAACTCAGAAAACAATATAATATAAAATTCTGAATTGGAACCTACCACCCCTTCTCAGTTTTCCCAGTAACAACTTCTAGCTTGTCCGGTACAGGTGGTTGTATGTGGCCCCATTCCAAATAAATGCAGCCTATATTTTCATGGATTAAAACCTGTTGTGTTACAGATTTTTCACTTTCCAGTTGCATTGGTATTGGGGCATATGTAGACATGAAATTGCACATTCACGTACTCTGAAAAATTGCTGAGGAGACAGAATAACTTTGCCATAGTCAATATGCCCCCTTTCTTTTCTCCATTTCTCACATTCTTCTGTGTTTTATTACTTGTCTAATGGCAACTTGTCTATATGAGCATTATTTCACCCCTTGTTGAAGTGATTTCAGCTTGCAAACACTACAAAAATAATCTAAACAGTTTTGGAGATATCTGGCCTTACTAGTGTGACCTCAAAAGCAGTGCAACATAGCTTGTGAGTAGCAAGCTATTTGTATTTGAGCAAGATCTCTTTTGACTTTTTTCTTGCATATTCCCATTATGCTCTTCATTCTAAGTATCCACATGGAGACACAATAACTGAGTTCACTAGAATTTGATACTTTTGCCAGCTGTGACAATACCAATGTGTGGGTCTTACTTATTAGTCTTTGATTGATTGATTTGATTGTATTTGAGGTCCAGTCCAAAATCCATCAAAGTCAATGAGTCTCATACAATGGGTCAGACATATACTTCTCTGGAAATGTGTGAGATTAGATAGCACCACCCACTGTATTTCTCTCTCCACAACATGGGCAAAGTCAGTGCAAACTTCTCCTCCCTTCTACCAATGTGCCTCAATCCTGGTGGTTCTGGTGGGACCCATTTTAAGTGTGAGACGGTAGTTAAATTACAATGCCCTTTTTGTTATTAGCCCATCTGCTGGGATTCCCAGAAAGCATTACAACTTGTGCAAAGCATGATGGCTTTTCATGGTGTGGAAGCTAGACTGGGACTGTTAAACTATCTCACATAAGCCATGGAAAAGCCATTGATTTTTTTTGTAATGACTTTTAGCCATTACCAGCTTAGGATAGATTCAGATAAGTGATCTGGAGACAAAGGGCCTGAGTCATTCAGTTCTCCAAGTTCAGGACTCTCAAGAATGAAATATTTTACACAGTAGTGAAAATAATTCATGCTACCCTTGTGTTATGATTATCTTGTCTCTGGGAGAATGTGTAAGAAATGTCATTCTGATTTTTTTTTAAGTGCCAATATTTTCAAGGATACATGCCTAAAGTTAAACACCTAAATAAAAAGGATTTTAGAGTTAATAGCATCTGTAGGTCCCAGTGAGTTTGATCAGAGTTACAACAACAACAACAAAACTGGGCCATTTTGAATTAGGTGTCTAATTATGGATGTAAATGCCTAATTGTAGGCAGCCAAGTTTGAATATTTTCACCTAACGCTTTAATCAAGTTTCTATAATGTGTCAAGAAATTATGCCCAAACCTTAATTATAGAGAGGGTACTACCGCTGTACAATAACGTAGTCAGGTGAAAACTTTACTGAAAAATGTCATAAGCTTTTAAACACATTTGAGCAAACACACTGAGGGAATACTGTAATAAAGACAATGTGTAAAGTCCCATAAATAATGGACACTAAACATTGGCTTTATGTCTGGTGCCAAAATAAGGAAGCAAAATCCTTTGTTTTGGAACCCTAATGTACAAGGAGTATTCATAGTGTTTGAAGAAAAGCAGCTTCTGTTTTTCTAAAAACAAATGCCAGCATGACTTAATGCTGATTTAACCATAATGGCCAAATTTTACTCGCAGTAACACCTCTGTAAATCCAGAATAACTAACTCAAGACATCAGGGCAGTTTACACCAATATAAGTGAACGCAGGATTTTGCCAAACAAGTTTAATGTTTACTCCAGCCACCAAAGCTGAAAAAGTTCAAAGTTCAGTGTGCCACATTTTCAGCTGGTGTAAATTGGCAAATGTGATTTAAATGGAGCTACCCCAATTTACATCATCTGAGGATTAGCCCATAGTGTTCTTCATTAGCTTAAACTGCTCCCATGACAGAGGCCACTTTGCATCACACTTCACTCCTTTAATTAATTCCAAATTCATTGCCTTCTGATACACCAGAAAACTACTGCACGCTGAACTTGGTAACTACGCTAATTTCTACAAGGAGACTTCATTAAAGCATTTGAAGCACACACATTAATCTTCTAGATTTCTTATTGTATTCAGAGATTAATTTTATAAGGCGATGAGAGATTTATTTTTACACCTCTTTACATTACATTATGTAGAAGAGTCAAGTGCTGTAGTAACCAAAAACCTGCAGAGCTGGTACCCCGTTTCTCCTCCCTCCTTCTGGGGCAATTCAGATTTTTCTGTAATATCCATTTTAACACACTCTGGTTGAGAGCACTAGTCCTTATTCCCTCTGCTATTTGGATATTCAGCAGGGGTGTGAATTAGTTGAAATCTAGCACAAATGGGTGGAATACGAATGACCTCCCTCCCCCTACCCACTTCACAAACCCGTTTGTTTCGAATGGGGCTGTTCCCATATAAGCAGTGGTGTTTAAATTGGATAGACATGTTAGTCAAACTTGCCACATCCCAGAGCTTCAAAGCAAGTGCTGTAGGCACTGCACTAAATTAGAACCTCCCAATATACCCATTGTTCTCTTACTGCATCTTTCCTTGTGTCCACTGTGCTCTGTCGATGATGCCAGCCTTGAACACCATTTGTCTACTTCTTTGTTCTTTCTTCTCCACTGCCTCTGATAGATGGAAAGCCTTCCCAGAGCTAATCAGTAAGGCCACGACTTTCTTTAGACCCCCTTTGCTGTGACGCCTACAGGAAATCAATCAGCCAACTAATGATGACCAAGTTGAGGGGGAAACTCAGATGCATTCTTCTTCTTTATTAATAGTTAGGCTTGGAAAGATTAGATATTATCGGTAAAAGTCGGTAAACATCGATTTCAATGTATACACACAAATCGACAAAGATATTTCCATCGATAATTGAAATTTACAGATAGTCTAAGAAAAATGCTGCTTAAGAACTTAGCAGAGTTTGATTTAATGTGACATTGGCAATTTGTTTTAACAATTATAAAGCTTTAACTCTCATATAAAGCTTTTGAATCTCAATGTCTACTGTCATTAAATAATTATTTTGACACCCACCACCATTCCCTCAACTGTGAAGATTTAAATCAACAAACATCTAAAAATGTTTAAAAATAAATGTTGATATTAGCTGTTAACATTATTAAAAATTAAACAAATTCTGCCAAGCCTATTCACAGTTTTGAAAAATCTTCTCATATTTTGAACCCAACAAATTGTGATTCCCTCATCTTCCCTTCCCCATTCTCTCTGTAGTTTGTGGCACTTGCTGTTTCTCTTTTCAAATCAGATGGTACAGCTTTTGGAGGACGGGCCCTTTTCTTCATAACTCTGGCTCCTCCAACTTTTGTTCCTCAGCGTTCTTTCACTTCCTGATAACACCTGGAGCTCAGATTTGCTCTCAGATGCAGCTTGATTTCCCCACCTCCCCAACCACATTGTTTCTGCACCATCACCTTCATTTTTCTCAACTTTGAACTAGCATAACTTACAATTGGTCCAACCTCTCACCTGTAATCTGGCATTCAGAATAGAAGTGTGGTGTTCACCTTCTGCCAACCTTACTCAAGTTGAATGGTGCTTTATTCCTCTATAAATCCCACTGAGACTACATGTTGAGTAAGGTGCTGCACAATGTAATGTGGCAGAATCTGACCCAGGATATATACCAAAATGTCTTACAAATTGCTGAGAACAACAGTTGTAGCATGGGGCTCAATCCTGAAAGAGAGGAGCCCTCTGGCTGCAATCCAGCAAAGCACTTAAGTATTTGCTTAAAGTTAAGCACATGCTTAAGTGCTTTGCTGGACTGAGACCAGAGGGCTCAGTCCCTTGCAGAACCAAAACCATAGTTAGTGGTGCCTTCTATGACTGGGCAGGCTGGAGCTTGGGGCAACCCCGTACTGTGTTTAAATAAATCTAGGAACTAGAGGGCCTGAAAAAACAACAGGGGCTTGTCTGTAACCAGCAGCCTGAGTAAAGAAATCTCTGTATATCCATCACCCACAAGTACAATCTCCTCTCGACCATGAGAGAGACAATAAACTATTCCGTTATAGTCATTTTAGCAGACAGAGATTGTGTCACTTCCTCTTCCGCTACAATCTTATCTGGATTGATGAATAAAAGTGTGCCATTGGTGGTGACCAAAACATGTTCTTACACATGCTAGCTTTTGCTGAATTCTATCAGGAGATTTATGTTTTTTTAGGACTCCACCAACTGGTTCACATTACAGAAGAACTAGCCTTCATTATCTCCTGAAACTTAAACTAATGTTGTGAGGTGCCACAAAATTTGGTTTAATTTATTTTTTTCTTAAATAATTTTTGTCTGGCTTAGCACTGTGTGGCTTGACAGACAAGAAGTGGAAGAGCAGACACATTCTTGTGATACTCCCTATCCATAACTGAAAACAACATGAGGACTCTTTGGATGTTTATCTGTGATCAAAAGTCCTTATTTAGCCAAGACTTCTAGTGCTTTACCTGAGGCAGGTTTTGGTCCCTGGACTTTTTGTTTATATGTCTTTTCAAGCAAAAGGCCTTTGAATTTCCCTAAAATTCAATAAAATCAGTAGACAGAGGGAGCAAAAAATACAAACCCATACTATTCATCCTACGGTACAAATTGCTATTACGTTATAAAATATGGTGGACAGGATTTAAATTTTTCATTTTTTCTCTTCAATAGTTAGTTTATTTTTAATTAAATTGGCAAGACTTCAGTTATCTTAAGTAACTAAATAAATTATATATTCATTTAGAAGGCCTACACTTAGTACTTAGAGGCTTAGTACCAGTTGCACACATTTTGACAAATTTTAGGCAGAAAATGTCTCAGGGGAGTCCAGCTTTCTGTCTTTTAAAAGCTTTTATAATCACTTAGTCCAAAATGGTGATGGAGGCCAGAGTCTGAATCCATGGCATATTGCTATAATGCTGCATTAGCTTAATCCTTCATTTTCTTGTCAATTAAGGACTTATCTTTATTCACAGATTCTCTTATCTGTTGTTCTTAGTGTATTTTAATGCCAGTAGTTAAAATCCCTTTGTTTGTGGCAATAAGGCACCATTCAGTTTGTGAACTTTATAAAACCAGCTTCTGCCAATTTTGCTGTTTGAGAATAGCCGTAAAGAAGTGTTCCCACAGTAATTACTTATTCCAGAGATGTTCGCTAAAGAATGAAGTCCAGGGAAAGTGTATAAAACAATTGTACACCAACAGAGGCAAGTTTTACCAAGCACCTTCCCAGCATCTACAGAGCACTTACCAAAACACACACAAGAAAACCCCACAAGCCTTGCAAAATAGTACCAAAAAATCGGTTTTCTTTAATGCGGTTACATATAGTGACTTTACAAATATTGGCAATTACTTAAGGTAGTCACATTTAAATAAAAGCTTTGCAAAAAAGGTTGGGAAATGGCAGATAGAGAGGTAGGGGGGAAATTTTGAACACAGGTCTCAGTTGTCAGTCACTACCTGCTGTGACTAGCATGGGTAGTCTCACTCATTTCTAACACCCATTTATTCACATTGAAATAGGGACAGGAATGTTAAAATAACGAAGGAGGGAAACCTCAATAAAATGACAAATTAGGCAAAAACCAAGCTGTTTTTGTATTTTTTAATGAAATTTTATATCGTTTGGTTTAAAAAAAAAATCTTGACATTTATGGAAGCTCGAGATGGAAAGGAAAAGGGCATGCTATTTTCTTTCATTAACTGTGGAATGCTATTTTCCTTAATAAGAGATATTTCTGTTCATTTTATTTTATTTGTTGCAGCACCCATAAGACCCAGTCAGCATCGAGAGCCCATTGTGCAAAACTCTGTGAAGACTTCAGTAGGGCTAGTGTTTCACCCATGTTCCATGCACCAAATTTATTATGGTCTCAATTTACAAAAATGACTAGCACATTTGGGTGCTTCCGTTTTGAGACATCTTGAAAAGAGTGCAGATCCACCCCTCCTTTGAAAATCAGGGTGAATCTTGATGCTATTGTTGTCAGTTGAAGTTTTTCCCAAGCCCCTTTAAGTTGTTTCAAGTTGGACATCTAAAATCTACTCAGTTTTGAGAATTTAGGGTGACAATTGAAGAAGACAACTGACATACAAAGTCTATGTGTGTGGGAAGCTGGAGGGATACAATCAAATATTTACATTTTTGTACACATATACATTTGCATTTTTGTTTTGTTATAAATAAAGTAAGAGTTAGCTGTCCCCACTTGCTTTTCAGCCCAACCATCAAATGGCTTACCTCTTAGGGGAATCATGGCAGAGGTAGGCCTTAAGGAGAAGGGTCTTTATGATCACTTCTTCCTCATTATTAGGAGCAAAGGTTTAGGGGCAGTCTCTTTATCTTTCAGATGCTAATAGTGTTATGTGCCTGATCTTATTCATACAGTTAGTCCCATGTGAATAAGTGTGTGCCAGGTCAGGACCTTGTGTGAGAGTTTGACATTGGATACTCAAGGAAGTTTTTTCTACTGAAGACAAAGAACTGCAAGTTTTACATTTCTTGACATATATACACCTGGGTATTTTATTTATGAAATAAAAAAGAGGCATATCCTGTTCCTGTTTAAATCAATGACTCTATGTACATGAGGAAGACAAGCAGGATTTGTACCAAAGTTTGCAGCTGAAACTGGCAGCTACCATCTTGTTGAAAGTGACATTTTGTAAGAGCCCAATATCAGAGGCTGCAAACAATGTTATGCTTGGATTTAATAAGAGCTAGGACTCACTGTGCTCCATAATTCTACAGCTAAAGGAATGCATGTGGAATTTCTCCATGACTAGATCTTCGGTTACCTGCTGCAAACAGGAACATGCAAAAAATAAAATAAAATAAAATCCAAGATTCACTCTAGGATTAGAAAATATAAACATTTCCCCATAGTGCAAAGTATTTACCTTTTTCTGCATAACACAGGGATACGTGATACAAGCACCTTCTGGTAGCACCTTGAATTGTCTTGTTGACACAAATGGATTTTTCATTATTTTATTTCCATTTAAAAAAACATTTCAAGTATTGTGGATGTTTTTAGGGGAGGAAGGAGGGATAATAGAACAGGAGGGGTTTGTTTTTGTTTTTTTGGTTTTTTTTTTAAGTCAGAGGGATTGATGGAAGGGCAACTGAAGCCAGAATTTGGCTGACAGATTCTTTATTACTATTAATCATGCATGAATTGAAAGGAACAGAGCCTGACTTTCAGATCCCATACTGAGTGTGCAATGATGGCATTTGGAAAAAACTATGGTTCCGGCAGCATTTGCTCCGTTAATGGGGCAACTGAGTATTCTTTTCTAGCTTGGGAGTTCTCAGGTAGCACAAAGCCAACATACCCAATTCTTAGTGCCGCTTCTTACCACTCCCTTGACCTCAGGTGCCCAATGTATAAAGTTGGTGTAGCTGCAGACTGAACCTCAAATTTATACTTGTAAACTGGGCAAATGTGATACGGAGTCATTGCAAGGCAAAATGCCATTCTGCCCATTCAGTGGAATCCTCTTTCAGGATAGGGCATCACATATTAAGTTTAAATGCTGATTTAACAGTTCTATTTCTAATTGTCAAAATATTTTCCAAGCAGGATAATAATTGCATTACAACCTGGAAAACTGGGCTCCCTTATTATTTTTACAAATGATGAGCCATTATCCTGCCATTCATTTTAACTTGCAGCTTAATGGCAGGATATGACCTGCTGTCACTTTTCCACAAGATGGCAGCTGTCAGCAGGAGGATCATGGTTTAGAAATGAGTCTCACCATGTGAATGTCTACTATACTGCACTGAGCTAAGTGAGTATATTTTTCAGTAATGCCTGGTTTTTAGAGCTGCTATGTACCTGTCATAAAGACAGACAGAGCCTCTGTCTTTGTTGTGAACCAAAAGTGATCTCTTTAATCAATAGAGATTACTGAGAAAACGTATGACTGCTGGTTCCAACTGACCTGCATACTGAACCCTGAGCTCCACACTCGTCTGTCTGGTTGAACTCTGACTCTTACTTTGCATTCCACTTCTTGTTATTTAAAAGTGACATTTGCCTGCCAGAAATGCAACTCGAGCAATAGCTATAAAATATTGCCTAAGGATGAATATGCTACTGAGACGATTTCACAATTGAGTTAGCTTTCCTTTTGCAAGGAAAATACTTTACATAGCAGTTACTTGAAAACAAGGGCACTCTCTGTTTCCATTGCATTTTCCTGTTTTTATTTTAATTTTTTTGTAAACATTACTCTTGTGCCAAATCAGCCATATTGCTTTTCTTAAAAAAATCTGTGTGCTGTAGCATGTCTTGCTTGCTTGATTTCAATCTTTTGCCTGATTTTGAAATTAAGGCACAATTCTTTTTGATTACATAATGATGCATTACCCAGCCAGAATTGAAAGAGAAACAAAAACATCATAAATTGTGCATATGTAATTTTATCATTTTTCCACATTGCCTGTGCCATTATTTCTACAGTGCATTATGTTAATATTTTGTTGTAATGGAAGTTAGATTACAAAGTATAATCTTTCACTAGTATGTCACACTTTGGACTCCAGTAAATGGTCCTGTTCTGGTCTTTTAAGCAATCAACGTGACAAATGTTTAACTCAGAACTTTTGCTGATATACAGTGGATAATTTAATTGCCAGAAGTGATCGTTTATAAAGGATGATTCTTCTTCAGACAGCCGCCATCTTGTGGGGAAAATGATGTCAGGCCGCAACCTGCTATCAATCTTCCAGCAGAATTCCCACTGAAGTAAAGGAGAGGGTTTTAGCAAAATTGAGTGTGCAATGATGGCATTTGGAAAAAACTGATTCTCCAGCAACTCACCTTAATTAAATCTCTGAATTAAAGGTGATTTAATTCCCTTATTAAATAGCAAGGGGACACTAAGAATTAATTCTTCTTAAGTCCCCTTAAGTCCACTGCAAGCTAACTTCCCTCCACCCCACAAACAACTTACATCCTTCAGCAACATAAGTCATAACAGTAAGAGGAAAACTAAGAAAACACTAATTGATGTCTGGAAAGAAGATCACCAGTCAGCTACATCCAATGCAATGCAATCAACAAACAGCTACCTCACATGGCACAGCCCCAAACTGACAAACAGTAGTTCTTTGTCTTAAAACTAGTCAACACAAGATGTGTGGTTAATAAGCTCTTCACCACTGACAAGTTTATCAGCAAGTTGTTGAATCCGAACTGTCACAGAAACCGAGTAACCGAAACTGCAGGACTTGGTGTTCTACCTCCCTGGCACCCTCCACCCCTCATCACTACCACCACGAAATACTCTTTTCCCAACATATCCAGGCACAGGGAGAACAAATTTGGAGGTAGAGTAATCATTCTGTCCCTTTCTGGACTCGTGCAGGGAGAGATCACTCAAACCCAAATCTTTTAAGTGTGTCCTCTTAATGTGAAAGTCTAGAGAGGAGATTACCTTGGGCATTCTGCTAATCTCTAAACACCCAGTGCCAAGCACATTCTAGAGACACTAACAAAGAAGCAGGTAAAAGTTTCAAAAGCATTTAGAGATCTAAGTCCCATTTTCAAATGCTATTTAGGAGCTGTTGTCTCATTGACTTCCAATGAGACAAAGACTCCACTCATTCATTTCTGAAGATGAGATTTACATTCTTTGGAACACTTTATCCTTAGACTCATAAATTATTTAGGCGCCACTGAAAATAGGTTTTAGGCTCTGAGTCCTGAGTCAGTTGCTTTTGAAAATTTCACCTGTCTCTCATTGTCTTGGAAGACTTAAGCTCCAGCAGGGATGACACCTCTGATATGATAGGCCAAAGAGCATTTTCCCAGTTCTTCATGTTGGGTTTCTCACAGTTGCTTTCTGGATACACACACAGTCAGTCTGTGCTGCATTATTGGGCTGAATATAGATATAAGAAATGCAAAGAATTACCTTTCCATCCTTATTAGATCTCAGTATATTGTGCAATTATTTCTATATAAGCATGCAATTTTTGTGTATGTATAATGATACTCTGTATGTAACTTACTGTTTGTGTATGAGTTAATATTCACAACTTCATAAAAAGTACATAATTTATAATATAGTTCCCCATTATTGGATTACAATGGAAATACTTGTATTCCAATGGGTAGCGTCTCTGAAAGAAGCAGAATAAAATGAAATGTAAGTTTTAATTAGAGCATCAGGCATATATTATTGATTTCATTTTGTAGTTTTTATTTTTAACTATTCTAACTCAAGTACTTTTCTATCATCACAATAATGCCAGCCCGCTAGGGTAGAGGCATTCTCTTCAGGCCAGTAGAGGTTATAGTAACTTTACCCTGTGGTTCTTACAATGCAAATTTTGTCTAAGTACAGTATCTAGATCTCTTTTTAACAGTATTGGAGGCAAATGACTTTCCTATCATCAAAGATGTGAAATGGTGCCCAAAATGATGGCTAGCATAGTACTATGGAACACAGCCTGATTCTACAATTCTAGTTCTTCTTGGCCCTTCCCTCCTCAATCTTTCTTCGTCAGATTTAATCCTGCTGTGGATTTTGTTACACGTACATAAACATACAGGATATATATAGCCTAATATACAACCAATTAGTAAAACTATAGTTCTACATAGAGAATTATATGAGAGTATATCAGTGTAGATTTCCCAAGTTGGTAAAATTAAACTGTAAAGTTTATGGTTACTTTAACAAATAATATCCTGTAACTATGCAAAGTTCTTGCAGACTTTCTGCAGGATGTTTTCACCTCACAAATATTTTGGCATGTTATTAATACAATGACTTCACCCTTTTTCTTTATACAGGTTAATTTTATCAAGGTTTCCCTTTTGACCAAAGTTGCAGTTGGCTGATCATTTGTTGTATGTTTAAAAGCTGGCTAAAGCTAATGTTATTTTTATGAAGAGAGGTTCATAGCAGAACACCAAAAGATGAGGTAGTCTTTTTAGAATTCATTAATGTAGTGCCAAGTGTCTGTGGGGCTGTTATAAAGCTGCTATGCTATAAATGCACAAGACCTAGCACACTTTTTTTTTTTTGCTACTTAACTGAGCCCTTCAAAGAAAAATTCCAAACATAGGCCTCAGTCTTGTAGATACTTGTGCTGGTGCAAACCCATATGGTCAGTGCTAGTTCCGACTGAAGTCAGTTTCGCACTCAGTTAGACACAATTCAGGAAGGCACTTAAGCATATGTGTCAGTTTAAGCATATGAGCAGTCCCATAGAAGTCAATGAACTACTCTGTTTAAAGCTGTGACGGGTTCCCCAGGGGTGCAACCTGGAACTGGGGTACCGTTGAGCCTTCTGTCTTACCAACCTGAGCTCCCTCCCATACTCTGAAGCTGTGACAAGCTACAAACCTCTCCGGGTCCTGCACTTACACAGACATCCACAGGCAGGGATACACCCAGCTGAGTTACATGAATGTTTCTCCTAGCCCCTCATGAACTAACAATAGAGAGGTTGCAGCGAATTCCTTTCAGCTCCTCAGCCTAAGGCCCCAGAGCTGTACCATCTTGCCCTGGTCAGAAGCCTGACAAGTTTAAGGTTATTACGTAGTCTGCCCTTCCTCAATGTGTAGAGAACATGCACCAGCTCTTGTTCCTGAGCAGATTTCCCATGTACTTCAACCAAAGCCCACTGTTTAGGTAAAATATAAAAGAAAATGATTAACTACAGAAAGATAGATTTTAAGTGATTATAACTAATAAGTGTCCAGATCAAAGTTGGTTACCTAGGAAATGACACTTTGTGCTGCTGGCTCAGAAACTCTCTGTGGTGTTAGAATCCCATCCCAGAAATGCAAACAGGACTCACCAGCCCTATCCCTGCTGCAGGCCCGGAAGAGCCTGGATCTCTGAGAGCATATCCTTAACAGCACGGGGTGATGGCAACAGTTGCTGCCTATCCTAGCTTCGTGGCCAGTTGCCAGATCTGAACTTCCTTTTCCCTACACTTGCTTATCCTTAGTTTAAATAATGTGCACTACAGCTGGTCAAAATGTTTCAAATTTCATTCCCCCCCACACCCCAAAATCTTGGGGGAAAAAATCAGGGAAAAGATCAATGACTTCCCTCCTCCTCCCTTCACTTTTGTCCAACTCTAGAGCTGACTGAATTTTTTTGAATTTTGACTTTTAAAAGTTTCTGAATTTAAGAGAAGAGTTTTCAGATTCTTTCCCCCAGTTTTCCTTATTAGCTCTGTTATATGTATCTGATAAGTAATAAGTTAATGGAGTGTTTTTTTCAGATGGTATTGATAAAATTGTTGTCCATGGATGCATTTTTGTGAGAAAAAAAAATAAAGCTTTTTTCAAAGTCAGGGAAATATTATGAACCAAAATCAGCTGCCACATTTGTGGGCAGAAGGTATATTTAAATGCAGCATTGTCATTCTCTACCTCTTCAGTTCACCTTATTTTTATTGTCCCCCCATTATTGAAATAATAAAAAGCCACATTCTCAGCTGACTTCAGTCGAGCTATGCCAATTTGCACTAGCTGAGGATTTGTCCCAATATGAATATGAATGGCATATGTCTCTCTGTGTTAAATTTAATGAGATATTGCTGTGATTCCCTATGGTTGTACCACTCCTCAGGCATGTCTGATGTTAAGACTACAGAGGCACAGCTGATTTTGTACAACTTTCAGAAATTCTGAGTCTAAAGATAGACTCTCAGAAGTGTGGACTGTGAAAGCTGGAAATAACTGGAAAGATGTAAAATCTGACAGCAGCAGAGTAGTAGAGTTGTGCATGATTTGGAACCACAAATGCCTCCAATTTCAGAACGTACAGGGCTGTTAAAGGTGAATCTTTGAATTTTGTGGTGGCATTCAGAATTTAGGACAATGCCCCTCACCAGTCTGCAGTGGCAGCAGGAACGAGTCAGTGGTAGATGGAAGTTGTGTTTATCATGGACAGAATAGCTGGAAGGCCAAAGACATTAGTTTAGGCAGGCAAGGCAGCTAAAATAAAAGCTTTATAGCATGTTAGCAGATAAACTAAGTGATAAGAAATGCACATAGATCATTGCCATTGCCCACACTTTTGTATCAGATCCATTTTGGAAAGTTATAATTTACTCAAACACAAGTTACTGGGCTCAGTACAGGAGTTACTCAAACATGTCAGGTGTTGCTGGAGTTGATCTGCCACCACCTTTTCACACATCTTTATTAGAAAGGGGTTTTGAGTTTTATAGCATTCAGAGTACAGTATTAGGAAACATTTCCACAATACGCTTACCACATGATGAAAAGGATGGTTTGGAGGAATACACCAGTCACCAGGTATAGCCTGGGGGAGAAATTTAGAAGGAAATTGACTATAATCACAAGAGTTCCCCGACAGCAGCCCAGACAACTGTATCTCCCATGCATCTGTGGATAACTGTCTGCAATTCTAGCACTGCTCGTTTGCTTGTATGACTGCCTATGACTTGTCCTTCCATGTAAGATTGTGTGGAGGGGAAAGTCTCCTAAGCTGCATTGTGGAATGGGTTAAAATGCCCACTATACCTGATGTGGGTAATGGACACATTTATTTTCTATTTTATTTTGTTTTACTTATTGCATGGAGAGAGTAGGGACATCTTCCCCAAGTTCCAGAGACTGGAGCATTTTGGAGTGGGATGCATGCCTGGGCCAGCCATGATACCCACAGCAGTGCTACTATCAAAGGCAGCTCTCGGCATGCACAAATAGGGAGGAGGTGGGTTAGTCATTGCTGCTGTCATGGTACTCCTGTGATTTTAGTTTCAGCAACTCAGAAGTGCAAGGGAAGAAAACAAAATGATGTATTTGCCTGAGGTCAACTCTAGACTAGGAAAATAGGGCATGTTTTAAAACATGTTAGCTAACACATTTTAACGAAAATGATTGTAAGTAGGAGTTTGCACCTAGGGTAGCCAGGGCAAATTGTGTTTAAAAATGTTAGTTGATTGTGATTAATCTCAAACCTTACCCCTAGGATTGACCATAACTAGCTAACATGTTTTAAATATGACTTGTCTACACTTATGCATAGGGTTGTTTGAAATCATGTTAGTTAAAATGTGTTACCTAATATGCTTTAAAACACATCCCTTTTTCCTAGCCTAGGAATGACCAGAATGTGTTAGAATCATAAGAGCTGCCCTGAAGAATGCATCAATGGATGTATTTGGAGAATGTTGCCCAGCTAGAAGCAGCCTTGCAGTGGACTAAATGAGATGCACATGTCATAATGAATTCACTAATCTAATGAGAAACACTGTCATTACAGAGTCTCATCACTGGACACAAATCATGCTACCAATATTAAAAGATTCCTCAGGGTGTCCCAAAGATTTTCTTAGCTGGTCATAAACAAGGTCATCAAGGCACTTGCCCTCTCAACTTCTCAGTTGTGCTTTATTTTGCAGTGTAAATGCAAACAAACTAATTTAAATTTTCAGTCAGTGTGTGCTTACTTCTGTATTTTTGCTTGCACAAAGGCTTTAATATGGAACTATAATGATAACATAGACTTCCAAGCTCATTGCAATCCAACCCATGTCTCTGCCAAAATCTGTGAGGTTCCCAAGCAGTTAGATCATGGAATCTTTGTTGGCCAGGTGTGTGTGTGTGGGTGTGTGTTTCCCCCTGCAATGGGATTGTTTCATTGCCTGGGAAAATGACAAGAAGATATAATGCTCCTTTTTTCTCTCGCCATTTGCCCCTGGCTTGGACATATCCTGATCAGTATCTAATTTTACTCTTGTTTGAATAAATGAAACTCCTCCAAATAATTAGTGCAAACTTGACATATGCGTACTTGGAACCGCAATTTAATTCTGAGGGGCATATACTAGGGCAAATATCGGAACAATTTCTTCTTGTAGGACTTCGGAGTTCTTCTTTTACTGCCCAGGGACCTCTGATCAGTTCATGTGCTGTGGCAGTTTAACAAAGGAGGGAAGGACCTGGCATGCTGAGGAGAACTGAGCTTTCCTTTTCTGCTCCATGACGGTGTAACATCAAATTTGGAAAAAAGCTCTGTCATCTTATTAGTGTCCACTGGCCCACGTCACAGTGCTCTTCAGAGGTCTGAGCTCTCTCCATCTTCCAGAACATTCTTGCTTTGGACTGACTGACTCCCCTCAAGAACTCACCACTAGAGGGTACTGGCTGTTTGATTTTTAAAAGCACAATGCCCATTAGACACAAATGTTGCTCTGTGACACACAGTTAAACTGTAGTTCCCCAAAGATAAGATCTTAGATCAGACAGTCTCCATCCAGCCTTGGATATGTGAAATGTATATTTTGCTTGGTCACACCAAGACATTTTTCACTATATGAATAGAGAGAAAATTCCATTCATTCTGGAGACTGAAGCTGTGAGATACTTGTCAGCTATTATGTGGAATGGGATTAATTTCCACCTGGTTAAATTTTGTTGGTTAAAATTTTTTAAAAGAGCGGTTTGCAATTTTTTAAAAGCAGTATGTCATTACATGGTGCGTCCTGCTAGGATACTGACACCTGGGTTACTTTGATGCTACACATGAGTTTCAGCACTGACGCAAACATTCACCAAGTTCTGGAATCAAACCAGAATTTTTTTTCCAAATAAGTGGAATGAAATTAAATGCATGTACACTAGCAAGCATACATACAGAAATAGTTCCATAGTTTCATGTAAGAACTAAAGTTAAGCAATGAATAAATATAAAATTTTCAAACATTATATATATATTCATATTTTTATTTGTTGATCCTGTATTACAAACTCAAAATTTCCATTGCAGTCTGTGCAAGTTCTGGTGCACATGGAATACTGGATTTATATCAAAATGATACCCAAAAAGCCTACATTAAAAGAGAAAATTATTAAGGTTGTAAAGTCAAGCACTCAAAAATTAGGAAGTGCCAGAATTAAGGTTCCCTGTGCAAACTTAATTCATTTCCCCTTTGTGTATGCATTACAATATAGTCTGTAAATATGTGATAATATACTCTCTTTCCGCAGGATCCCATCTCCTTCAGTGCACAGGATGGACCTGCTCTGGGGATGAATCAGGACTGGGTAGTGAAGGAGACTGTTATCTACGTGATGCCTGCTGTATTTGCTGCAGAAGTTGGAAGGTGTGCACCTGTTGTGGGTCTGAGAGATGGTGGGCCTAAGCCCATGCATAGCTAAAAGCAATCCCCCTCAACAGAAGAGGTGGGCCAGTGAACTTAGGCCATATTGAAAGCTGTATAGTGAGTGAGTCAGGGGACTTCAGGAAGAGAAAGGAGGGTCTCAGGGTAAAGGAAGTTGATTGTTTCCGTGGAGGCTTGGAGGCTATCTCTGTCCCTGCCACAGAGTTTGTGTGTGAAGTTAGGCAGGTTGCTTAAACCAAACTCTTCATAAGTGGTTACTCATTGTTTGTTCCTCATTTTCTAGTTGCCCAATTTGATACCCAGGTATTTGATTTGCAGAAGTGCTGAGCAGTCACAGCTGCAACTGAAGCCAGTGGGAGCTGTGCTTTGAATATTTCAAGTGGTATGTAATGCTAAATACTCAGAAAAATCAGGTCCATGATGTCTCAAATTGGGCATCCAACGTTAGTGATTGCTTTTTACCTTAATCTCTTTGTGCCTCAGTTCCCCACCTGTAAAATGGGAATAATAATAACTCCTCATCTCACAATGGTGGTGTTGAAATAAATAAATGTTTATGACGCACTAAGATGCTCTGGTGATGAGTGCTATAGAAAAGTTCATGAGGAAATAAATATATCTGTTTTCAGGGGAGGGTTTGAATAGAGTGAAGTTAATAAGGCATGGGGCCAGACATTGAACAATGAGGAAAAAAAACCAAATATTGACCAGATGTTCAGTAAGTAAGCACCATCCGTCCTGTGCAGTGAATATGTGCAAAGTGGCCAAACTAAGGTTGAACAGGCATCCTTAATTCTGTCATTTTCTAACTTTTGAGTGTTTAAGTTTGCAATTTTAATAATATTTATGGATGTGGGTTTGTATTGGCAGGAAAAAAGTCACCAATAGTGTGATTTTTGCCATTCGTCCCCATCTTTTTTGTATGTCAATGACTCACACCACAATGGCGGCTCCTGCGGCTCCTGTCTTGCAGGGCTGGGTCTGGCTCCCTGCTCCAGGCCTTGTGACCAAGAGCGCAGGGTCACAATGCCACTCAGGTTTGGCCCAGGTGCCATTCCATCATGAGGAGGGACCAGACTGAATTTGAGCAGCTCTAAAATTGGTGTGCCAGGCTGAAATGTCTGGAATGGGAAGCTATGCCCAGCTGTGTGGATGCAGGAGCTGCCACTGCCATGCCTGAGGAGAGTGTGGGGCAGAGAGTAGCCCCCCCCATCTCTTTTTTCCCCACCCAGGCTGGTGGCAGAGGGTGCTGCTGTGGGTAGGTGGTGCCCCCTCATTTGTCAGGGCACTTTTTATCAAAAATCAGGAAGCAGTCAAGAAAACCATCTCAATTTACTAAATTTACCACAACTGCTCCCTGATTTTTGATTTAAAATGCTGTGACAAATCTGCAGCCCTCATATTCTTTCAATGTGGTAATTTATATGTAATACTAAAACTAAAAACATTGCTAGGGATGGCATTTTTTAGGGTTAACCCTGTTAAAATCCAGTGGTAACCCCCCAAATATTAATTGCTAAATGTTGCTTCATTTGGATTCTCACCTATATTGCTTGATAATTCACCCAAGGAATTAAAATTGAAACCTATCTCCTGGCACAAAAAGCAAGCAACGTGGTTGTCTGTGAGGCTTGGGGCGGGAAAGAGTCCATAGTCTCCAACCCAAGGCTTCAGACCTGCATTGTGTCCCTTCCAAAGTCACTGTGCCCATCCTGACCTCTGCGCCTTTTTTGAGGTGTTTTGGACCACGGTATCCTGATAAATGTTGATCCAGTGCCCCTTCCTTCATCCCCCAGTAGAGAACTGCATTTGGAGTAGGTTTGAATGCCCATCTACACAGCAACTCCACTTGTGCCCTCAGCCTTATCATGGGATGTAAGTTACAGGGAGGACTTAGTGGGCTCTCTTCTGCTAGATGGATTTCTCCACATTTGACCATTTAGTGGAAAAAAAAAAAAGAGGGCACCCAAAAGAGCTTACATGGAGACTGTACCACTCTACTGTGATACACAAATCAGTTTCCCTTAATGGATTCAGAGAATTCAGCTACCTTCTTCCCACTCCAACAATATAAATGTGGAGCACCCGTTCTCCCATATTTGTCATGTCCATATCCCAGAATGAAGCAAATTAATCGCACATTCGTTGAAGGTGTAATTCATAGTGCAGGTCAATCCATTTCAGTCATATGTGCTAGAATGCAAAAAATATATAACATTCATTTTGACTTCTGTGTAACTTGGTCTGAAATAACTTGTATTTTATATCATTCAAATATTTGTTTTTTGCATTATTCAAGTGTTTTTTTTAATAAAGCTGTGTAAGTGTTTTCCTCTCAATTCAGAGGTGTTATAAAGTGTGTTAGTGTAGTGAGCCTGAGGGGATGCTACTTTAAAAATTCATTCCGGTGTTGGCTTTAAAACTGACTTTTTTTCTCTCTCTGTACACGCTGGGATGTGCCTTCAATTTAAGTAGAGAGAGATGAAGGGCAAAAATTTTCAAAAGTGCCTAAGGGACTTACACACCTAAGTCTCACCCTCAAAAGTCTCATTCAGAGCTCATAACACTGCACATATCATTCAGCACTCGTCATTTCTGAAAATGGAACTTAGGCTTCTAAGTCACTTAGGCAGTTTTGAAACTTTGACCTGAGGGTTAAGACACCCCCAGAGGTCATTACATAGAGTAATTTCCTTATGTTTCAAGGACTAATAGAGAGAGATCTTGAACATTAGCTTGTATCTGGAAACGTTCCTGAAAGCTTCCAGAATTAATGTAATGAATATAAGAATGAGATTGACAGGAAGTATATCATAAATAGGCTTGGAAAAATTAGGTTTTTAATCAGTAAATGTTGATAAATATTGATTTCATTGTACATACATGAATCAATGAAAAAGTATTTCAATTGATAATAGTCAAAATTTACAGACAGGCCAAATAAGAAAATTGCTGCTTGGAAATTTATCAGAGTTTGATTTAAGGCTATTTGCTTTGTATATTTTGATGTAAAATTGACAATTAGTGTTTTAACAGTTATCAATCTTCAACTTTTTGAATCTCAACGTCTATTGCCATTAAATAATTATTAGCTGATTTCCCACCCACCCCTTTGCCTAACCATCATAATTTCCTACAACTGTGAAGATTTAAATAAATAAATAAAAATTGGAAAAAAGATGCTTAAAACCCACAATTCTATAAAAATTTTAAATAAAAGTCAAAAATGCTTACAAATAAACTGATATTGGGTGTTGAAATTATAAAAAAAAAAAAAAATGAAAATTGAATTCTATTGAGCCTGATCCTAACTCAGGTTAGAAAATTTCCATCAATCCCCAAGATTCAATATTGCAGTCTTTAAAAGGTACTCTATCCTGTGACCCACCGTGAGATCCCTCCTCTGAAGTCAATGCCACCATTATTGCTATTGTATCACTTTGTAGTGCTAACATTTTGGTTATTAAGCTAGTTGCAATGTGGATTTTCTGTTTTTCAGTGCGCACTGAAGGCAATGGCATTGCTGAACTAAGTGTGTTGGGGGGAGTATATACTAGTGTGCTGGTTTCATTTTAGGTTGGTCTTGTCTTGAGTGTGAATAGTGCCTTAACTAATGATGCCCTTGGTTTTTAGTGTTTGGGTTGTCGTGAGGAGGTACATTTGAGCAACCTTAACTCTGACTTAGTGAGGATTTTTTGTGGAGGAATATAAATATGGGGCTTGATCCTGCATATGTGCAGAAAGGGTGCATTATGAGAATCAGTGGATCTGAGGGGAGGTCACTCAGCTCGGAATACTGCACTTCTTGTAACCCTGGGAAGCTGGAAATTGAGCAACGTGGAACTGGCTGTACCGATGCTTCTAGCCAGAGTACCAGAACTGCTGGTCATTGTGGGCTGATCACCTAATTTCCATAACGGTGTTAAGGGCTGAGTCTCCAATGTACCAAGTTTTTCAGTCTCCACTCATTTTTGGATGCTGCCAGAACTCTCAAGTGTATTGGATTTGGGAGATGTTCCCTGTTTTGCTAAGGGAGGAACTCCCCCACTAAATACCTTGCAGCCTAAGGGAAAGTGCACTGCACCATGAGACCAGAGCTCAGATCTGCTAGCCTGCTGTGTACATCCTCCTGCACTTCACAGTTCTTATTACTGACTGAAGCCTCATACATGAACTTGAGAAGGCAATCAGGTACTAGTACCACAATTTCAAAATGTAAGTTAGCAGAGAGGTTAGTCATCACTTCGTGCAGAGCTGGGAATAGAATCAAGGTTTCTGAGAGGGAAAATCAAAGTCTTATTCACTCAGCCTTGCTGCGTTGCAGAATGAATGTGACTGTGTGCTCTGGCTATCCTGTTTGTAATCACCACACTCCCAAGGAAAGGGATCAAAGCCAGAATTCATGGTCTCCAATATTTTACTACTATTTAGCAAATAGTTGTGCAACCCACTGGCAAAGTGTCTGTCAAGTTCTCCTCTACTGGCTGGTCCAGTAGGATATAGCAATTGTTCCGGCAGCCGATGAGATTAGAGATCTATGCTGGGGAGTGAAGGGCCAGGGTTCACACTCTGATGACCATTGTCCTTCTATTGATTGTGATAGAATTTGTTTTATCCAGCTTTGTGAAATGGTTTATCTAATTCACACACTGAGAAAGCATATTTTAAAACAGGTTACATAGTGCAAAACAATATTATTTGTACCTTATCACAAGACACACAACAAAGTACAGATGTTCCATATTTCAGATATTTGTCACTCATTTTGATTGCTGATGTCACACTCTGTAGCATTTGAGGGATTCATAGAATTTTAAGGTCAGAAGGGACCTTATGATCACTTAGTCTGACCTCATGATAGGTCACAGAACCTCACACAGTAATTTCTGCATCAAGCACATAACTAATATCTGAGCTACAGCACATATTTTAGAATGATATCCAGTCTTGATTCAAAGACTTCAAGTGATGGAGAATCCACCACATCCCCCGGAAAATAATTCCAATGTTTAATTGACCCCACTGTTAAAAATGTGCATCTTCTAGTCTGAATTTGTCTAGTGTCAGCTTCCAGACATTGAATCTTTTGAGACCTTTTTCCACAAGACTTCTGAGCTGTCTAGGTATTTGTAGACTGTAATCACATTCCCTCTTTTGAGAGCAGTGTGTGCTGCACACCCATGTGGAAAGCACTCTGGTTGCCAGGGCTGTTTCCAATACCCGATACTGTATGCTCTTCACCATCAAATGTGGCTGCTATCTGCAGACCTACAGAGAATATGTATCCAACTCATGAGCTGTGCATCTGCCTGTTGGGTGAGGGAAGATCAAGTCTGTACTGGGCAATTCAGTATTTGAATTTCTGTGGGATTCTTCTGGATAAGAGAGACAACAATTGCTTTCCTTAGGTAAGCCTTCAAGAAAGTGCTTTTGGTCTGATTCTGGACTGTCTTGTCCATTGCATTACTCATTTAGAACAATAGAGATGAAAAGGCAAAATAAGGATGAAATACTAGAAGAGTAGTGTTTTACATGCATTTTGCACCAACTCTGCACGGGTGTAAATAGAAGCACTGATTTATATGAATACTTTTAAAACCCAGGTGCAGTTTGTAGAGTCCAGGGCTCCAGTTGTCCATGCCGGCTAAGATATGTTTGTGCATGAATGAAGAGGATGCTTTTATGCCTCTTTTCTACCTCCTCCTATTCAAGCTGTCCAGGGACTTAACTCCCAGCATGCCTTAGAGAAGCTTCACTCCCTCAAAACTGACACAGACCTTTCATTCCTTTTCTGGGAGCCAAGAAGCTCTGGAGCACAGTAGTGCTCTGGCTGTGCCTCATCCCCTGGCCACACCCTTTGGCACACTGCCTACATTGGGGAAATTGAAGGGGGTGGCATTTGGAACGAGTGTAGCTGTCTCTACATCAGCAAAGGAAAGCTTTACATTGGGTTTTTCTTCCAGTGAGGAGATCCACATTGCCTTTATGGCCTCTTTATGTTGCTGGAACCATGTAAAGCAGATTCAGGGCAATGGAATAATGATCCCAAGGGATTTATTTTCCTTGTTGTTAGCTTTTTTATTTGCTCTATTTCTTGGTGTTTGTTTTTTCTCCTTAGTTCTTCTGAGCCTCTAATAGAATGCTGAGAATTTTTCAGTGTCCTATTTCCCCGGCCTTCTTTCTCACCAGTCTTTGAGTCCCTGCATCACAGCTATTGTACCTCCAGTAACTGAGGCCTTATCTACACTAGAAAGCGATGCTGCTTTAATTTTATCACTATAGTTAAAGCAGTACAACCCCTAATGTGGCCTCTGGTTATACTGGTACAAAGGTGCCTTATGGTGATATAATTATGAGCACACTAGTGGTTGTACAGACTTAACCATTTTGGTTTAAAAAAAATCATCCCCCGCCCAAGCCAAAATAATTAAAGTGGTATAAAGACTGTGTAGATCAGGCTTCAGAGTATTGGGTGGAAACAGTGAGGCTTCTGTTATGTTAACTGATCTGAGGTTCTTCTCTCCATAACCTACCCCAGACTGCTTTGTTTTTGTAGCATTTCCATCCCCTAATAGTTTTGAGAATGACTGACCAGGAGAAGAAATCAATCGTGGTCTCCCATGTGGTGGTGGAAAACACTATTATTAAGCAACAGAGCTGGACCCAATAGGATCTTTATTGATTACTTGTTGGCATAGGTTAGCTAGTTGTATGTTGGTAAGCCTGGTGTGTAGCTCTTGATTTGTTTCTGAAATGTCTAAGGAATATGGATAGCAGTACTAATAAGAAGTAAATGTTTAATTAGTGGAAGAAACAATTGGCCTAAATTACTCTGAACTTTTAAAATGAGTCTTTCCCATCTCCTCTTTCTTAGTCCTCACCTTTTAGAAGCCTGCCTTGATGCAAGACATGTAGCTAGCTTTTGAGCAATGTATCCTTTCTTCTAGAGCAGAACACAAGTTTCATGTTCATGTCTTAAGTTTTTGTAATGATTTGTTTTTTTTAAAAAATGGCTAGATCTTTGCTGACTCTGCAGAGCCGCACCCAGTGTTGTACTGAAGTCCCCAGATAAACCAGTTTCTACTTTGATTCATTTCACTTAGCAACTGAAATGTAAGCCACAGCCTCTTGCCCCCGTGGAATCCTCTAAATGCAGCCTGCATAACAAAAGGTAAAGGGGCCCAGTCTGAGTTTAATTTCTGGATAACTGTTTATGGGAGCCTTTATAAAAGCATTCAGTTCAGGAATTGTCAAACATCCCTTATTCAGAAGCCATATAGTTGATTTGTAGTGTATGAGTTGCCATATTAAAATTAGATACCACAGAGAGGTTGGAGGGCAGTGGGATATAGAGCTTTTCTCCCTAGGTTGCCCATTCAAATCTGGCCTGAGTCAGTCGTTCACAAAAATTGTCACTGTTTAATTACCTGTGTGAAATGAGTTGGTGGCCTCAATTCAGTTCCTAGCGAGGTGTGCACATCCAAAAAGCAACCAACTGGCACTAATTGGCACCTTATCTAACCATCTGAGCAGGGAGCCAAAGGTCTGAATGGGGACAGATCTACCCACTCAACCTTAGAGACGTTCACTCTGGGTCAGAGTTGAAGGAATATTAGTAGGCTAGTATGTGGAAATCTGCCTTACAACTGGCCATATTAGACCTGTGTTATGGTGAGAGAACTCTGTTTTCTATGGCAGCATTCATAAACTCTAAAATCATTTCTAAAAACATGAAATTTCAGTGGGACATAAGTGTACAGAATTAATTTGCTAAATTGTAATTTGACATTTCAAGGCATAGAAAAGTAAAATTAAGCCCACTCCTGATTAGGGTTTAATGAATTGTGTGATGGGAGGGGGAAGAAGAAAGTTTTATTTAACTCACCTTTGTTGTGATGCCAGTAAAAAAACTTGACAACAGTTAGGTTGGTTGATGTGTTGATACCAATGCGTATCTTGCTGACCAATATTGTGTCTTTGTTTGCTTGTACACTCCCCCCTGTCTGTCAGTATCTATCTGTTATCTCTTGACTTCTGCTTAGATTATAAGCTTCTTGGGGAAGGCCTGTCTTTTTCATCTGCATTTATAAAGTATCAAGCACAATGGAGTCCTAGTCCATGGCTAAGGCTCCTAAATGCTATGGTAATACAAGTAGTTATTGTTTATTTATAAAAAATGGGGGAAATTTCAGATTCCTACAGGGACTTAAATATCTGGTGTGTGTGTTTGTATGCTCGGCAAATTTGTCCTCCTCTTGTCAGCAGGAAGAGTATTTTCTGCTGGTTGAACAATAAAATAAAATTGGTTTGTGAATAGATTTGTGGGGGTTTACTGTTCATTATGAGCAGATATAGAGGCAACCACTGGAAATGTTCCCAAATCAGAAACATTTCACAAAGTTTTGCACAAATGATTATTCATCTGAAACACTGTACCCAAAGTCTCTTGTTTGTTGCTCTCCTGTTTACAAAGTATGAATCATCCAATCAGGGAGTGGAAACAGAATCATGTAGCTCAAGTAACCAGCCACATCTCGTGAATAGTGAACAGTAATAGTGAGTAACCCATAGTCTTAAAGTTAGTTGGGCCATACTGTTCAGCAGATACCTTAGAAATATGGAATACATTCAGTGAAAATCAGCACTGGCTCACAAATAGTTTGATCAGCTCTAACACTAAGTCCTTGAGGCATAAGCTTAGTTCTCAGCTTGCTGATAAGAATGGAGCCTAGGAACTGCATATAGCATGTATATTTCCAAAAAGCCAAACTCATGTGATTGGGTTCATCATAGGCTTATATTACTGAAGTGTTGATGATGTTCCTCTAAGCTGCAGTTTATTATCTGTATAAAGTATCAAAGGAAACTAGGGTCACAACTACAACTGAAATGATAAAGTTCTGAAAATAATGCCCATTCCCAGCCATAAAACAATCTTCTCCTCCTCCCCCTCAGTGCTCTATCAGAGGATGATTCAGTGCTTGGTTAACTTACTGACTAAAACTGGAACACAGAAGGGAAGATAATGATTCTTATCCCCTGTGTGTAGAATTATCTTCTGTGGGAAATGGGAGGGTTTGAAGCCTGATAGCATTTGTAACATTGTCAGTG
Source organism: Eretmochelys imbricata (assembly GCF_965152235.1). Lineage (NCBI taxonomy): Eukaryota > Metazoa > Chordata > Testudines > Cheloniidae > Eretmochelys > Eretmochelys imbricata. The sequence continues at coordinate 176,861,122 of NC_135572.1, read as the reverse complement.
GGCCAGGGCAGAAAACTTACCATTTCCACCAAAACAATGCTCCTGTCTTTTCCAAAATAGTTTTTATGGTCCCAAAAACTCTTTAATTTCCTGACTGTGGAAAATGTAACTAGATGCAAACGCTGTATATCAGTCTAACATTTACCACTGTGGATGTTTGATGTCCCTCCCTGCATTCTCTAACAGGATGTACCCCAATGGTCACTGTGTCTGACTCTTAAAGCTAATCAAACAGCAAAGAGAGATGGTGAGATTTTTACCATAAGGGGCTGGAATGTGTTTGCTCCTCATGTAGCTGTCTTGGCTGGCACAAGGGGTTTTCTGTCTATCTCCTATGAAGTCCAGGTAAGGTCTAGACAGAACTGCTTCCCTTGTACTCAGGGGAGCTTTAGGCCTGTTCTCTCCATACTTCTGAAGAGGAGAAGATTGAGCCACGGTCTCCAATTCCCCTCTACACTGCAGCAGGACCAGCACACTTGAGGAGTAGCCTGTACTTCATAAATTAAAGTAGCAGTGTGCCGGTGAGGCCCATGGGATGGCGTGGGCTTTGCGCTTCTCCTTGTCTGGCTAATCATATATGGCGCAACCTAGTTTAAATGAATTAAAAATAAAATGATTAATGAAACCTAAACTCCGTTTCCTTTGAGCTGCCTGGTTCAAGGTGATACATGAAGAAGCAGAGATGTGATAGTCCCGGGGCTGGATTAAGGCATAGGCCCCAGCTCCTGGAGTTGCATGAGATCAAAATCTTAGTTCTCATAAAAAAATGTTTCTAGCCTTCATAGATGCAAAGAAAAGCTTAACACTGTGACCCGAGTGTAACTGGTGGCTGTTTGAGTGTGCAGCGAAATAGTAGCTCCAGACATAGGCGCAGGAACTAAGGGTGCGGCAGATGCCACAGAACCCCCAGGTTTCACAGTGAAAAGGTTGTAGGTGCTGAAAGAACGAAGCTAGCCTTATTTCCCAATTCGTGAGAATCCCAGAGCTGTGCCGCACCCCTGTGGTATGAGCGGGAATTGCACTTGTTCACAGTGCTTTTGAACAGGCCTGGTTTACGGTTTCGTTAGCTGGCTTTCAGCACCCCTGCTATAAAAAGTGTTCCAGCACCTCTGGCTGCAGGAGGTGTGAACTGCTCCTGTCATCTTATTTCTGAAATCTGTTCTCACCTCTGGAAGGGTGGGACCATGGTGTGGTGGCAGGCCTCATGTGGGCTTTCCCTGGCCCTGGAGGACTTTATTTCCACCTTGGGTAGTTTCCCTCTGTTTGGCTTTTGACACTGGAATTATACTGCCCATCTTGGGGCACCTAGGAAGATACAGTTCCACAGGGAATGATGGAATTCACAGTAGAACAACAAAAAATAAGCCCTATTGAGAATGTCTTTATTGTAAAAGAGCTGACTACATACTGTAGGCCTAAGCACGGACAATGTGTGTGAGAGCCGTTGCAGATGGGACATAACTGGTTACAAGCCTTTGAAGGTCATGAATACCAAAGAGGGAGAGGATTTACTTAAAGGGGTTCAAGGAAGAATAACTAGCAGTAGTAGATAAAATTAAGACAAGAAAAATGTGTGCTGCATACTGAGGAAAGCTTTCTGACATTAACACATTACACCCTGGAGAAGTGTCCCAAAGGGATGTGATGGAAATCCTATCACTTGAGAAGCTTAGGATTAGACTAAGTAAAATAGTAGAAAATATACTGGCAGGAAAGGGGAACAAGGTAAAGTGAGGGGTCTTGTACATTGCTAATATCTATTGTTCTTGGCTCTGTTAATGTTTCTTAACAAAAGCTTTGATCTTTGAGTAGAAGGTAACTATTAGCTTCTGTGGTTCACTTCCCTATGTTCCTCAATTGAGCAGTACAGCTTTGAGCCTTTTGTTTTTGTTTGATCAAAAAGCATCCCTAGAACTCACGTCACTGCTGGGACAGCAAAGGACCAAAGTCAAAAATCCACACTGCAAAAATGAACTGCTTCTGGATTACTGAGCAGGGCCTAATCTTACTCTTTGATCTTGTGTACCATAACAATAATTTGGTAGTCGTGTGACACCATGAAGTGGGGCTGCAAAGTGCCTGGCTGCATATAGCTTATGCCTGCTAAGTTTCTTGATGGGAAAAGCTTCTTTCCTCCCTGCCCCATTCCTTGTAATTTCCATAAGAAGCTTTATAATAAAGCTATTTAAAGGATGGCAATATGCATTCTCTTTCTGGCGCTTGAGATACTGTATGCAAAATTGCATGCCATGTTGCATCAGTACGCGGAAACCTGACTCTATTGTTCTCGTTGAAACTAATGGCAGAAACAAGTGGCAACTTTTGCCTTAGCACCTTTTCTCATCTCCCACATTTTCTCCCTTCACTTACACCCCCACACACCAACCATTTAACTGTATTTGTGTGCTCACCCAACGATGTGGAAAATGACATATGTCATCACTATAACTGAATGATATTTATGTTAGCACGCAATTGTGTTTTTCCTGAGGTGTATTTTGGGTATGGAAATTATTTGCCCTTAGATGCCATTTCAGTCCTATTTATCTCTGCTTTCAAAAAAAATCCCTTAATACTTTGTTTTCCTTTTTTCTTATTATGATCACTGGTGGCCCTACATATATCATCTTTACCTCTCATCCTCATTCTTGTTTTTCTTTCTTGTTACAGAACTTCTATTGTCCCTTTCAATCCATTCAGTTCATAATTTTAAAGAATTGTTTACATTTGTTGTATTTTAACTATTATCTCATAGATTTTAAATAATATTGTAAATATTTTGAAATAAGATGATTATATAGACTCTAAGTTTTTTATTATGTGTTCAAGATCCTCTTCATTTTTCCAAATGAAATAAGGTCTGTCTTCTAAAACCCTATTTCTCCACTCTGATAAACAGCAACTGCTTCCATTTGTCAGGGCTTTGTTACTGTTTGTTTATTTGCATTAGAGTAGAAGCTAGAGGGCCCAAATGAGATCAGAACCCCATTGTGCTAGTCACTGTCAAAACCTATGTTGAGAGAGTCTTTGTCCCAAACAGTTTTCAATCTAAATAAACAAGAAAGACAAGGGGTGAGAGAGAGAAGCATTATCCCCATTTTACAGATGGGGAGCTGAGATACTGAGAGATTAAGCAAAAAGAAAAGGAGTAGTTGTGGCACCTTAGAGACTAACAAATTTATTTGAGCATAAGCTTTAGCTGTAGCTCACAAAAGCTTATGCTCAAATAAATTTGTTAGTCTCTGAGGTGCCATAAGTCCTCCTTTTCTTTTTGCGAATACAGACTAACACGGCTGCTACTCTGAAACCTGAGAGATTAAGGTCATACAGGAATCTGTGGCTGAGCTGAGCATTGAATGCAAATATTCTCAATCCCAGGCAAGTGCCTGAACCCCAATGCCTTTCCTCTTCATCCTTCTTGCTTCTGATCCCTTCATCAGAGAACATAGCAAGTACTTTGAAATTCATAGGCTAAAAAGCCTAGATTCCCATTACCCATGAAATTCAAACAAGAACTTTAGTAAGTGGAGATCCTTATTATTATTTTTTGCACTGATGCATGGGATAGAGATCAGATGGATGAAATATAATTGCTGATAATTTGTTATCCATGTTCTATTTTTTGTTTAACTCCTGATTTTATTTAATGGAAGAGTGACCTATCAAATACTGGCTTGATGATTTCCAAGCACTTGTTTGTGCTGAATTAAGCACATTGCTAAACTTTGTACATTGCCACTGACAGTTAGGGATTGATTTTTGTCCATAGAGAGATGACTTTTTGTTTTCAAAAGAAATTGAAGTTGATTATTGGAGCATTCCATGGTAAGAGAGAGACTACTTTATGGATATCTTTCTACTGAGAACTCATTTTCAACTGAGTAACATCAGCAAGGTCAAGTTTTTCCTGGCACCAACAAAGAAGGGTTAATTGAAAAAAAAATTCACATGGACTTTCAGGGTAAATAAATAGGAATGAAAATTTCCAAGTTCTGATCAGGAGGTTTTGTTGGTTTGGGATTTTTTTTTTGGCTGTAGCTGGTTCAGCACAGAAGTGTCTCTATGTAAACGATAGTTTAACACTCTAGATTTTCATTTCTGGGAATGCAGGGTCACAGGTGGCACAGGTGATAAGTTTGACCATCCAGCTCTATCCTGTCTGTTTTATAAATATATATTAAAAAGCACTGAAACTTTTAGCATTAATTGCCAACGTTTGTTGAGAACAGAGGTAGGACTTGTCAAGAATGGCTGTGTCACAGCTCCAGTTGAGCTCCCATGGTGGGAGATTGATCAGGCTGCTGTGAAGGTATTCAGCTGCTGGATCCCACGTGTTTTAGGTCCCTAAAGTCTGAACAAAATCTAGACACTGCTGCTGTCTAGGAGCACACTTTGGGAGCAGATTGTCATTTAGTACCCTGTTCTGAGAGTTGCAACCATGCAGCCCATGGTCCAGACCCCTAGAACCAGACTCATCCCCACAACTTAAAAACATCCTCTCCCAGAACTCCAGCCATGTGGTTGTTCCAGGTTCCCAGGTTACCTCTTAAAGGGTAATGTGGTCAGTGTGACACATGAAACAAAGACTTTGCACAAGATTCTAAAACCATTGGTCTTTATTTAATTGCATGAGAAATATACAGATCTATACAAAAATAGCAACCCCTCCACCCCGCCTCAGTTTCCTCACTCCTCCAGAGCCTTCTTTGGGCTGGGTTCAAGGCCCTCTGGGATCATCCAGGGTCCTTCTGCTGCAGTGAATGGCTTGTGTTCTGAAAAACATGGTGCTTCCTTTTCCAGCTTGCCTCCTCTGACCTTGGCCAGTCTGTGTCCATCCCCTCTCCTCCTGTAAACTTCCTATGTCTGTCTGTCTCCCCCCCGCCCATAAGTGGTTTTAAATTCCTCCTTCATAGCCTCTGTCGCTCTGGCTGGTTTAGGAATTTTCTGCACTCTCCCCTTCCCCTTCCCTACAGACAAGCAGGAGGAAGTATCTTCTCCCAGCTCCAGTCCAACCCATTGTCATTCAGATGTTTCCACCTGGATAGAAGGTCTTGAGTTCTAATGACTCACCTTTGTCCCTGGTCTGCAGGGATGTGCTATAGCCTTAGTGCTCTGATTTCCAAAACTGCTCAGCACCAACAGCTCCCATTAAAATTATTGGAAATAATGCCTTGATATAATAGTTTAATTGCTGCTGTCTGGAGAGAGGTGCTGGGATTCATGTCTGTATCTGTTAAGGATAGAATAAAAGCAAAAAGCACAGGTTCAAACACTACAAATTCAGGGTAGGTGGGAACTGGCAGATTGGAATCAAATCCAGATCAAGGTCCAAATTTGACAACTGCTCTACTTCTATAATGGGTCAAATCAAAACTCTTGTAAGATTCTAGTGTCTAGGACGCAGTCTAGTGTTTAAGATACAGGCCTTGAATGATGCAAATTTTATTTTCAGGTGACAGATCATCTGTTTCAATCACTTCAGGGTTTTAAAATTTGACTGCCAGTAAAAAATTTATGTTCGGAGTGTTTATTTGTTTTGTATATGAGTGCTCCTAAAATAAGACAGACACGTGTGTCTCTGTATATGTGGGTGTCTGTGTATATATGTGCATGTATAACACACACATATCCCTGTATGTGCATGCATATCTGGTCTTTTCTTACATCATAAGAATGAAAAGGTCCCAAGCATCTGAATAACTGGAATAAATCCACAAATTCTGGAAAGAGAGATGGCTCTACAGAGTTTTGGGATGGTACATTCCAGCTTGTTTGTGAGGTGTGCAGACATCACAGAGCTCTCAGGTAAATGTCTCAGTGTCATGGCTACAGCTCCCTTTTGTCTCCCTGCACACCAAACTTTCACACTCTTTTACGTTCGTCTTTTTATTTAGTCATGCTCCCAAGATCAAAGTATCTCAAGAAACTATGCATTTGATTGGTCCTTCAGTGAGGTGCCATTTGACAGACCTGAAGCCACCTGTTTTCACCTGCTGCCAGCCACATTGTGGTAAAGCATTGTGGTTACTCCAAAACCTCTAGTCCTTCACCACATTATAACTGAAGAAAGTGCTAAGAAAAAGCTTCCTCTAAGTAAGACTTGTGTTTGTGAATTCTCCCTCCAAGTATCTCTAGGTGACTGCAGTCTCTAAACCTCCTTTCTTTGGATTCTTGTCCAGATATCTTACTTGATATACTCTTCATACATCTTGAAGCCTGAAGAAGTGGATTATCTCATTAACATGTTTTAGGGGCTTGGCTACTGATGATCAGGATTTAGATTGACCCTTTGATCATTTTGAGGACCCAGATTTTCCTTCTCCAGTTACTTCTGTAACACTATGTGATGATTATTCTGTGTCCTCTCCTTTTAACAATTGCAAGGCTATGACTAAACCTTTCTGCAGTTCTGAGAAATGCAAGAAAGAGTCCATAATAAAGTGGTTCTCAAATCTCTTGATCTGTGTTCCAGTAAATGGAAGAAAAATCATCCCTATAGCCCACCATATTCTACAGTCTTTTGAAAAGGATTGGCAGATTGGAATCAAATGGAAATCAAGATCCAGGAGAAAACAATAGGAAGTTTTGGGCTATGGTAGGGTGGGAAAGGAGGATAATATGATGTGAAATGCTGGGGTTGGGGCTTGTCAGTATTGCTGGGTAAGGACTACTGTGGTCAGAAGTATAATTGCTCCTTGTTCCACTTGGGGAAGTTTTAACAATGACAGGATCTTAATAAATGTGTCTTAATAAATGCACGATTCTGCCAGTTTTCTTTTCCCTCAATCTATGGGAAAAGAAATGTGACCCAGACAACACCTTTTTGTGTCCTACAGGCTGATCAGCACTTCTAAAAGCCAAAGAAATCAGCTAAGTAATATTACCAATATGTTCCCCTTCCTTTTGGTCTTTCCTAAGATCTTGATAATTCTGATCTCTTCGGTGAGAATTCACCTATTCCATTATTTAGACAACCTTCTGATGAAAGCCCATTTGTTCCTGAAGTAGTACAGAGGCTCCCAGAGCGTGCTTTGGTAAACCACTAGTCAGTGTGTGCTGTGTCCCCCCCATATACAAATTACGGAGGGCGTGAGTGTTTCAGCCCACAACTACTAAACCTGGCTCTTTAGCTCAAGCTTTCAGCTATCAAGGTCCCCATTCAGTCTCCTGGGTTGGGCAAGATCTCAAAAGAGCTCTTACTCATGGCATCTCCATGTGGGAATGTGCTTCTTTCCTTGAAATGAGGTTTCTTTAAATCAGTTCACACCATCTGAGAGGATAGAAGTCAAGAAACTACAGGTTTCAGAGTAACAGCCGTGTTAGTCTGTATTCGCAAAAAGAAAAGGAGTACTTGTGGCACCTTAGAGGCTAACCAATTTATTTGAGCATAAGCTTTCGTGAGGTACAGCTCACTTCATTGGATGCATACTGTGGAAAGTGTAGAAGATCTTTTATACACACAAAGCATGAAAAAGTACCTCCCCCGACCCCACTCTCCTGCTGGCAATAGCTTATATAAAGTGATCACTCTCCTTACAATGTGTATGATAATCAAGGTGGGCCATTTCCAGCACAAATCCAGGGTTTAACAAGAACGTCTGAGGGGGGGCGGGTTAGGAAAAAACAAGGGGAAATAGGTTACCTTGCATAATGACTTAGCCACTCCCAGTCTCTATTCAAGCTGAAGTTAAATGTATCCAATTTGCAAATGAATTCCAATTCAACAGTTTCTCGCTGAAGTCTGGATTTGAAGTTTTTTGTTGAAGATTGCAACTTTCATGTCTGTAATCTTGTGACCAGAGAGGTTGAAGTGTTCTCCGACTGGTTTATGAATGTTATAATTCTTGACATCTGATTTGTGTCCATTTATTCTTTTACGTAGAGACTGTCCAGTTTGACCAATGTACATGGCAGAGGGGCATTGCTGGCACATGATGGCATATATCACATTGGTGGATGTGCAGGTGAACGAGCCTCTGATAGTGTGGCTGATGTTATTAGGCCCTGTGATGGCGTCCCCTGAATAGATATGTGGGCACTGTTGGCAACGGGCTTTGTTGCAAGGATAGGTTCCTGGGTTAGTGGTTCTGTTGTGTGGTATGTGGTTGTTGGTGAGTATTTGCTTCAGGTTGGGGGTTGTCTGTAGGCAAGACAACCTGGCTGTCCTCCAAGATTTGTGAGAGTGTTGGGTCATCCTTCAGGATAGGTTGTAGATCCTTAATAATGCGTTGGAGGGGTTTTAGTTGGGGGCTGAAGGTGACGGCTAGTGGCGTTCTGTTATTTTCTTTGTTAGGCCTGTCCTGTAGTAGGTGACTTCTGGGAACTCTTCTGGCTCTATCAATCTGTTTCTTCACTTCCGCAGGTGGGTATTGTAGTTGTAAGAATGCTTGATAGAGATCTTGTAGGTGTTTGTCTCTGTCTGAGGGGTTGGAGCAAATGTGGTTGTATCGCAGAGCTTGGCTGTAGACGATGGATTGTGTGGTGTGGTCAGGGTGAAAGCTGGAGGCATGTAGGTAGGAATAGCGGTCAGTAGGTTTCCGGTATAGGGTGGTGTTTATGTGACCATCGTTTATTAGCACTGTAGTGTCCAGGAAATGGATCTCTTGTGTGGACTGGACCAGGCTGAGGTTGATGGTGGGATGGAAATTGTTGAAATCATGGTGGAATTCCTCAAGGGCTTCTTTTCCATGGGTCCAGATGATGATGATGTCATCAATATAGTGCAAGTAGAGTAGGGGCGTTAGGGGACGAGAGCTGAGGAAGCGTTGTTCTAAGTCAGCCATAAAAATGTTGGCATACTGTGGGGCCATGTGAGTACCCATAGCAGTGTCGCTGATCTGAAGGTATACATTGTCCCCAAATGTAAAATAGTTATGGGTAAGGACAAAGTCAGAAAGTTCAGCCACCAGGTTAGCCGTGACATTATCGGGGATAGTGTTCTTGACGGCTTGTAGTCCATCTTTATGTGGAATTTTGGTTTAGAGGGCTTCTACATCCATAGTGGCCAGGATGGTATTATCAGGGAGATCACTAATGGAGTACAGAAAGATTTTCCACCCTGAGAATTGCTATGGATTCTAGTCCTATGGGCTCAGCGACCAATCAGGGTCAGCATTCTTACCTTTTCTAGAGTCCCACTTTTCCCTTAGGTTTCAGAGTAGTAGCCATGTTAGTCTGTATCGACAAAAAGAAAAGGAGTACTTGTGGCACCTTAGAGACTAACAAATTTATTTGAGCATAAACTTTTGTGAGCTACAGCTCACTTCATCGGATCCATGTATCCGATGAAGTGAGCTGTAGCTCATGAAAGCTTATGCTCAAATAAATTTGTTAGTCTCTAAGGTGCCACAAGTACTCCTTTTCTTTTTACTTTTCCCTCAGTTACCTTGAGCTAAGAACTGATGGTCTGTTAAATCAGAAACTTCCTGCTTCTCTCTTTCAGATGCCTGAAATCCTAGTCAGACCTTTCCCCTGGCAACTATTTCAACTAGTTGAATGTTGGCAAACTGTTTTTAGATATTGGGTCTGCCTTTGCATCTTACTGAATTATTTTCTAGGCAGGATTGTGCTGCATACATCTCTCTTTTTCATCTCAGAAGCCAACCTCAATCAAAACCCAACTTCAGTAACCTTAACCAGCTTATTTCGCTACTGTCCTTTGCCCTGTGTTTTTGATCCTGATATGTCACTTTGTCTTCTTTCATTTTTTCCTGGACTGTGTACCCAGCCAGGGTCAACTGATTGCCAGTATAGGCCCTACACCATTGTCCAGCCTGATCTGTGTTATACATACACAATTGGGGGTGGAGGCCTCCTTCTGAATTAGATTGTGGCTGAAGCGGACTTTCTTGATTACATATTTCACTTTTACTCTTTTTTTATTCTTCTGCAAACATGGCTAAGCATGAATACTCTGCCTTGGACATGTTTGGCCTACTGAGGGAGCACTGTGCTAAGGTTTGAAAATCATGGGGATCTCAGTATGCTTTTGTAGCACAGACAAATGGTAGCCTGAAATTCACAGTCACGTTCTGCAGGCTCTCATTTCGGATTTTACAGCATTTCAACATTTATTAAGTTCATATAAGGTTTTTTTTTTCCTGTATTTTAATTAAGGAATTAGTACACATAATTTTACTGGCCACAGGGTAATGTTTTTTTTTCTGAAGTGTAAAGAATTAGCTGCTGGATTATTATCCAGGACCCAGTAAACATTTTTTTACTGGTTCTAATTTATGTGTGTTGATCTAATTGAGAAGGTGTGAATTTCATAAAATTCGGTTTATAATTGTGAAGGATGGGGAGAAGCAGGGTTTTAAGCACGAATGCATTGTGAATTAGATGCACAGCTTCTATTGTTATCAGTAGGAGCTGCATATCTAATCCACCAAGCGTGATACTGAAGAAAATGTACCCTGGGATGTCAGGTGTTAAGGGAGAATGGGCCTCTCACATTCTTTGCACTTACAAGCCTGCTGTAACCTTTTGACACTCTCTCTCTCTCTCTCTCTCTCTGTGTCTCTCTCTTTTTTTTTTTTTTTGAGTTTTGTTTCCTGAAAGGAAAAGGGGGCGGGGAAGGAGGGTTAAGAAGGCATATCGTGTGGAAGGTCCGTTTCAAAGTACTGTAGCTGAGTTGTAAACTTTCCCTTTTTGCTAGAATTAAATATCCATTTCCTGTTTGAAGAAGTCTGCATCATTAATGTAAAGTAATTCAGTTAAGAATTAGGACATTAATATCCTACTGAGGGCAAAGCCAAGAGAAGTATCAACAACTATAGAATTGGAATCGTTGTGCCCTGTTATGTATTGCTTATTGAAGATTTTTCTGTGTCTTGAGATGCACATATCTTAGTCCCCTATCCCCCTTCCCCTCCTCACTGCGATGAAGCTGATCTTTTGGAGTTGGAATTAAATGACATTCCCTTGCATGGAATTCAGGGGTGGGAGTGTTTAAGTAATCAGTTAGATGTATAAACCACCTTTGATCGCCAAGGATCCCAAGACACTTCACAAACTATGGTCCATGTGCTCTGTCCATTGCATAGCAAGAAGCAAAGGTCCTTTGAACTCAAACAAATTGGGCCATAAGTGCTGGATGGAGAGAGTGATTATGGGCTGGTTTCCTTCACCTGTTTGCTGTGTCTGAGTTAAAAAAAAGATTGGGGATGTCCTTGTGGAGGGAGAAACTTAGGAACATGTGTGAATATTCACCTCTCAAAGTGAAAGAACTTGCGTGGATAATTGCATTGAGCCGAACTATCCACAGAAATAAATGGTGGTTAATTAGTCTCCAACCTCCAGAAGTTTTGAGATAGAAAGGGAGGATATAGCCCTATACAGTCTATGGAAAGGAGTCACATCACACTTCACTGAGATACAGCCACATCTGGAATGGACCACGGCAGCTGGTTATATGTAAAGAGTTTTGGACAAGAAATGAAAAATATCATTACCCTGTGCAACGGTAAGAGGAACCCCTTACTTAAGTCAGTATTTGATTCTGTAAATTAAAAAGTGCCGTTTGGTCACAGGAGAGAGTATGGAGCCTTGCAGGATCCCCCCACAGAGCTGTGCAATCCTGGCTATCATCTTGGATTTGCTCCTCTGAAGAATGTGTCCCTATTACAGGTTTATAGCTTTCTTTACGAAAGCTTATTTTGAAATGTCTCATGTTGCCTTTGCTTAGCTGAAATGTGGCAGCAATGGAGAGGAGCCAGCGAAGAGGTAATGTTAGAGCCAGAAATCAGGAAAGGGAAGAACCATCAGCCAGGGAAATCAGCATTGCCAAGAGAAGCCATTATTCTATTATTATTTCCAATGTGTAGGCATTGTTTTAAGTTACATTAAAAACATCCTTTAAATGTCTCATTAGTTGTGTGGTATATTTTCCACATTAATCCTTCCAAAAGAAATGAGTGTGATACTACGATTTGTTTCCAAATGGAGTCTTTGGGGAGTGGCTTGGTTTAAGGTTTGTGTGTTAGGGGGAAACCTGAGATAAAAGGCAGTTCCTCAAATTTAGGATGTCTGAAAGATCACAGATGGGAGAACGTAGAATGGATTCTCCACTCCTTAAAACCTGCCAGAAACAATTGCCTTTGTCCCTCTTCCAGGAACCTCTTGTTTGCTAAGCTTAGTTTATAAAATCAAGGCCCTCCAGCCCCTTGCTGTATAATGGCTCGATCCTTGAAGCACTCCAGCATGTGTTGAACTTTATTTTTGAGGATAGTCTTATTAAACTCAACAGAAAGAACAATGTGCATAAAGTTACTCTCATGCTTGAGTGTTTCCAGAGTTATGCCCTAAATTTGCATGTGTCTCCCAGAGAGTATACATATATGCTGAAATTCAATAGCAGAACTTGGTTGAATTGCAATTGATGAGGGTTGGCTTAAGTAGCTGTCTTGCTTTAAATTACCTGGAAATCCTTACATGTGTGGGCATGCTGTGTGTATACCCTTAATTCAGCTGTACTACTGTACACAGTGCATCTACTGTGAACCATTGTTGAAGGGTTCTGCATATTAAATATTACTTATTCGTTCATAAATATTAAAGCTAGAAGGAATTATTATGGTAATATACTCTGACCTCCCACATGGTACAGGCAGAATGTGAAGAGAGATTAAGGTTATGTCTACACTATACACCACTTGTGGTGTCATGTAGCTTACATGTATCGACATGCTGCGGTGAAAAGGAGGTGGCGCCCACATGTGGTCGCTACTACATGGGTCAGTGAAAGGCTCTGGCTGAGGGGAGAAAAAGGTGTCCGTTTTCACGGCAGCAGGGAAGGACTCCAGGCAGAGGTGGATTTACAGTGAAACACAGGGTGCCCTGGCACAGGGCCCCCCCAACGACAGGGGGCCCCAGGGCTGGGCAGCTGCGGGGGGCAGAAGCTTGGTCCTGCCAGCCCCTGGGGCTACTGCTGTAGGCTCTGCACCCACTGGCAGCCAAGCTCTCTCCGCCCTGCCTCCTCTCCCGCTGAGGGTGCTGCGTTCCTGCCCCTCCCCACGCTTCCCCTGCTGCCAGATAGCTGTTTGCCGGTGCTCAGGTTGCTCTGGAAGGGAGGGAGAGGAGCGGGACTGCTGAGGAGGGGGGGACTGGGGGCAGGGCCTTGGGGAAGGGGATGAAATCGAGGCAGGGAGAAGCAAAGGCGGGGCCCCCGCACTCCCCCTACACATACCATCCCCCCATCCCCCTGCCCTGAGCTGCTCAGGGCAGGGGGCTTGGAGCACCCCCATGACCCCAGACCCTGCCCTGACTCCTGTACCCCCTCACACCTCCTAGCCCTCTGTCCTCCCTGACTCCTCCACCCCCATCACACATCCCCAACTCCACCCTGAGCACCAAATGGGAGCTCCCTGATTCCTGCACCCCCTCCTCAGACACTCCCAGCCCTGACTCCTGCACCCCTCACACACTCCCGGTCCCCTGCCCTCCTTGACTCCTGCACCCCCTCACACATCCCCAGACCCACCCTGAGCACCAAACAGGAGCTCCTGTACCACCCCCCATTCCCACCTGCACCCCTCACAGCAAATGGAAGCTGCCCCAGGTAAGCGCTCCACCCCAAACCCCTGTCCCAGCCCTGAGCCCCCTCCAGCATCCTAACTCCTGGCCATACCCTGTACTCCAACCCCCAGCCTGCTCCTGCACCCTAACTCCCTTCCAGACCCTGCACCCCCCTCACACTCTCCCAGCCCTGACTCCTGAACCCCCTCACACACCCCCAGCCACTTGCCCTCTGACTCCTGCACCCCCCACACATACCCCCCCATGCTTTGACTCCTGCACCCCTCCACATCCCCACCCCCACCCTGAGCACCAAACAGGAGCTCCTGCACCTCCCCCCACATTCCCATCTGCACCCCTCACACCAAATGGGAGCTGTCCAGGTAAGTGCTCCATACCCCAACCTCCCACCCCAACCCTGAGCCCTCCTGCATCCTAACTCCTGGCCAGACTCTGCATTGCAATGTTTTTTTACATTTTTTTAAATAAAGCGCTCTTATCCAAAGCACTTTACAATAATTAGCTAATGCTACAAACAATAGTTGGAAAGATCATTAAGTGGTCCGCTGAGACCCTCAGCAATTTTCAAGTGGTCTGTGAAAAAATAAGTTAGACTACAAAAACAATCAAGGTACCTCATTTTATTTTCATTTACTTCCTATTATTTAGAGAAGGAGGATGAAGAAAAAAAGAATGAAAAATGGGGGGGGGGGAAGGAAGATAAAAGATAATGTTCTTTTTCTCGTCTGGGTCCCAAGGAGGGGCCCCAAAAATGAAGCTGAGCACAGCGCCCCACTAACTCTAAATCAACCTCTGACTCCAGGGATGGGGACCTGCTGGAGCCTTTCCCTGCAGCTTCCTTTCTGCCAGAACCTTTCCCCTCCTCCCAGAGATGAAATGCTCCAGCAGCATGGAGTTGGAAGAGTCTTTCCCCGCTGTCTCCCCCCTCCTTTAGTCTTTCCCCACTGGGGGAGTCTTTTTTCGTGTAGTAAGGAAAGGCTCCAGTAGTGGGGAGGCAGCAGGATGTGTAGATGAGGAGTCATTGTTTGGTCAAGTAGAGTGTGTGTACTCAGATGCACATCTACTCCCTGTCTGTGATCTTCTTGCCGAAGCCATGCTCCACTGGCTACATTGCTATTTATACCAGTGCTGGAGGGTGTGGTTATGCGGATATGTACCAGTGTACAGTGAAGACATACCCTAAATGACTTCCCCAAAATCATAGTCTGTCTGTGGCACAGCCAAGAATTGAACCCAGGGTCAGACCAGTGTCTTAACCACAAGGCCATCTTTTCTTCCAAACAAAAGGTCCCACAATTTTTACTTCCCTGGGATTTAAACCTGATTTAGTTGACTAAATACTGACAGTGGGGAGGTCTGTGTATGAGACACAAGGAACTTGCAATCTTACAATCTAATGCCCTGAACCTCCAAGCTGATCCATGCAGGTGATTCTCTGAATTTACAGAGTGCCACTGACTATTTTGAGAGTTTTTAATAGGGATTTTAGTGGAGAATAATCCTTGTGCAGGACTTCAACTGGGAATGAATTTTTATGCCTCATCTTTACCTTCCCATTGTATGTATGTTTTTCTGGCTCTTTTTCCTGGTTTCTCACAACTGTCAATCTTTCACCTTACGAGTAGAGTGGAGTTTGGCTGAATTAACTTTCCTCAAACCAGGCACAAGTCTTGATTTGTGGAACTAGGAAGAGGTGCTTTGTGATGCACCCTGAGATTAAAGTGCATCACCCCTGCAGTGCATTAATCTTGCCTTCCCAGAAAGGGGGAGTCCTAGATCTGCTTTTGAAATCGGGACTCCTCCCTGGCTTTTCCAGGAAATCATCTCCCTGTCATTGGGCTGGCAGAATATGAATCTGAAGATCTTTTGGAAGTTTTCTTTCACACCAAGGAGTGTATTTTTCATGTGTGGGAATTAAGGTGCATCCTCTCCCCACCATGCGTTAAGAACTAGGAAACCATATTGAAGCACTTAAGTGTTTCAGAACTATTGTTTTATTAGTCATGGTAGAGTATTAGAATGAAAACGTGGATTCTGAACATAAAGTGGGAATGGGAGAATCCTGCCTTTCTGCTGCACCCGTTTGTTGGAATAGTTATAATGAATTTCATGCATTGAATAACATACTGATCTCTACAAACATGCTGTCCTTTCACAGTTAGATACAATATAGTCACTATTTAGACAATAAAACCATGTGCCTCCTTAAACAACCCAGTCACTCTGGCATTTTTGTGTGCCTTTCTATGTACTTTAAAGCAAACGTTACTTTCTCCTCTCTAACGCTTGCTTGATACATCTCACAAAATATTATTTTCTGATTTTTCATAAAGAAAACTTTATTTGCAGAAGTATTGTTGGGAGAGCAATTTAACGTTTCTTTGGTTGAATGGTGTTCTTCCTGCACATATGTAGTACTGGAAAATATTTTCCCACTTTCACAGGGTTTATTTGATTTTTTAAAAATATGTTTGGTTATGAAAGTTGTAATAAGCAGCTTTGGTACCCCTAACGGCACACCCCACACACTTATGTTGCGTGACCTAAGGTCACAAGTAATGGCTGCAAGCTAATTGATTGAGAAAGGCTTGTCTGACTGGGCCTCTTTGAGTCCTCCCTTTACATTCCTAAATTCTGTGAAGGAGGCACTGGCAGCTTAGCCTTGCGGGGGGGTGGGGGGGGGAGAGAAGAAAGGGAGGAAGTTTCTTCAAGTTGTGATTATGCGCAGAGTTTCCTTGTACTGAGCTTAGTTTTCTCCACCCACTACTTAGTGAGAACTCCTTAACTAGAAGACTAACAACTTAAAGCTTTATCCCTGTGAGTACCAGAAAAGTGATCTGAGTATTTATTAAACAGAGAGAACAAACTGCCTACTTCAGGCAGGGAGGAAGCGTATGGAAATTATATTAGAACTTCAGCAAAGTGCAGAGCTGCATAATACAGAAGCTGGGACTCAAATTGACAGGCTAATAAGCCAGCTCACTGAAGGGGGCTCTGTGTGGCAGCTCTGAGCTGCTGAGTGTTGGACAACTGTAGGCAAAATGTGAAATGGAACAGGGCAGAAAATAACACACTAACTTCAGGCAACTGTTGCTTTCTCATGGTGAGTCCAGATTTAAAACATTGTTTTAAATGTACCTATTGTTGTTTTTACAAACCCTTCTGTTTTAACAAAGCGACCCTTTTTGGAAACTCACTGTTTTGCAGATTATTTGTCCTGTGGTGTATGTTAATTCTGAACTGTACAAAATTGGGTAGGGGGTAGTACTTCCCTTGCTGCTTGTTCATGTGTTTGTCTTTTTCAGGAGGTGTGTCCCTTTTCTAAATCACATTGCTGTAGCTTCAGATTTGGTGAAAATAGCTGTGTGTAAGCAGCATCAGGTTTGAAGCAAACATATAGGGAACAACAATCTATATCAACAGTTCATGTAGTGTGAGCTTTGTGGCTTTTCTCCACTACTCCTTATTTTGCCGCCTTATCTTGAGAATGTATGGCACGGTCACTATGAAAAGAGCTTTGTGTTTGAATTCCTGGTGAGTCGAAGGGTCAGGGCCTGTAAGTTATCTGCCTGCCAGCAAGACTCATTGCTGTGCCCCCTTATTTTTCAAGCTAAAATAGAAAACCATATGTCCTCATCTTTTTTTAAATATATGTATTTTGAATCCAGGGTTTGCACGCTCTTTGTTGTGTGTGCTTTGTTCTTCTGACAGTCATATTTTTGGGGGATCCACTTTTCTTTTGTCCATATTTACTTCACTGTCTTGAGCTTTATTACAGCTTTTTGCATTCCTTTGTTGTGATACATGTAATTTTATCTTGTGGCAGCATTCAGCGGTTCTGACTTATGAAGGATTTTTATTTGTGAACATATTTCTGAAAATCTTAGCGAGATCTGAGATATTTTGATTTTATATAAGTTCCAAAATTGTATTCAAGACAAGGTTTTGTGGGATTGCTTGTTTTCGTTTTTATCTTGAGTGCTATAGGATTCTTTAGGAAATGTTGTTTCAAATATGTACTAACAAAATTATCCAATGTAATGGTAATAAACATAATCTAAGTCACAAGGTTATTTCAGTCATTGAGTTAGTCTGAATAAAAACAGTTTTATTAACAAGGCAACTGTATGTAACATTACAAGTTGAGAGTAACATTAGAAATATGTTTACAAAAATTGCTGAGTTGATAAAATATAGCCTAGTAAATCATCCGTGCAGTTCAAAGTTACTCTGTGTGTGATGTTCATTTAAAATGCCTGCTATTTGAAAAACAAACCTAACTCCTTTTCCATGGTAATGAAAGTACAATTATACAAAATGGGATTCAGCATAACCCTTTTTTAAAATTTATGGGCTTTGTTTTCAGAGAGTAAATTGCTAAATTTGGAAAGTACTGGAGAAGTCTTGGAACTATGAATTATTTATGTTGGGTTAAAGGGAAAACAATCCTTTAGCAGGATAATCTTATTGAATAATATAAAGAAGTTAGTTGAAATATTTACATAAAGGACAACAGTGTTTCTTATTTGTAGCATTTTCTTTTTTAAATTACTAAACTCATTTGGGAAAGAAAATAATATTTTGGAAGATGCCTGTTCTTAAAGATGGTGTTTCAGGTCTGAGTCAAAAGTGTTTGCCAAAGATGCAAACTCTGGAGAGCAAGCTCTTCCAAGCAGACAAGTTCACTGTCGTTCACCTGTTATGCTCATTCTTGTCTGCCAACCTAAAGATCTCCCATCTGCCCATCAGACTTGATAGTGTAAAACAAAAAAACAAAAACTGGTGGATTTTTTCTAAGAAATGTAAATGGCTCCAGCCAAGTATGGGAAAGAGCTTCTGAAATGTAAGGTAACGTTCTGCACAGATGCCATGCCTCATGTTCTTATAGTTGATTGGATTCCTATCTATTTTAGCTTGGGACTTAGGCCAAAGTCTCAGAACTGCCTGAAAGAGCAAGCATAGGTTGGGCCCTTAAACAGTGAATTTAAGTATATATTTTTTAAATGAATGGGGGAAAGGAATGTAGATTTGAGATCCTAAAAAACCCTTCCAAATGCTTACCATCTCAGTTAGCCTAAATAGATTATTTTTTTCTTGGCTGTGGGAAGATGGGGGAGAAACATGTTTTGAAATGTTTTCTTTACATTAAAAGCCCCCTGAAAGCTTTTCAGGTCCTCTAGAGAATACCATGCTTTTGGTGGTTAGAAAATAGGACAGAGTAGGGAATTGCGGGTTCCATTTCTATCTCTGCCAAAAAATTCTTGTGTGAGCTTGGGCAAGTCACCTAACTTTTCTGTGCTGCCATTTCCCCATCTGTGAAAAAGGGATACTTTCTCACATTCCATAATTAGTGTTTATAAAATATTTCAATGTCTTTTGATGAAAGGCACCATAGAAGTGCAAAGGGCTCATTATTTTTGCTGTTCTTGGAAATTTGTGGCAGTGACTCAGGTGATAAGAAGACAGTGTGGTTGAGTTCCCACTGACCAAAACAATCTATTGTTAGATTACACTGTATTATGGGGTACAGTACCGTACACAACACTATTGTATATATTTAATAGTGGTGTCTGTAGTTTGAAGAGAATGACTCCATGGACACAGGATAAAATGTGCTCATCTCAACTGTATGTAGTGGGTCCTTGTCCGGCTGGCTGGCTGAAAAGGGGTTGTTGCTCCTTTATGGGTTCCCTGTGAAACTGCTAGCAGAGAGGAGAAAATTTTACCCAGATGGAGTGGGTGGGAGCAGGAAGTAGATGGACCAGATCAGAGAGGGGGTCACTGCTCTTTCAGCTGACCGGAAGTGTGTGGTGGGTAATATTTATACTCCATATGATCACAGAAGCTGCCTTTCTCACTTAGATCAGGTGGCAATACCCACTCCCCTATGAAAGCTGAAAGAGGGCTGGATTCCTTCCTGGCCTGCTGTGGCCATTATGCCAGTCACCTGTTTTTCTTTGGGGACTGGGAAGGAATTTTCCTGTCACTGCTAGAGGGGCTGAGGCGGGGTGGGGTTTTTTGCCCCACTATGAAGCAGCTGTCTCAGTTCGGGGCAAATGCACCAGTATTTCCCCTTACTGGTTCAGCAAGAGGGCACCTATTTACAGACTTCTGGCTCCCCTGACTGTCACCTCTCTTGGGTGGAGACCTGCATCTCACTACCTCCTGATCAGGTTATCTCCAGGCTGCATCATTCCCTGACTCTTCTGTGATTTTTTCCAGCCCAAGACAGTCTGCCTAACCAGGCCTCCTTGCTTCTCCCCTCAGAGATGGTACGCCATGTAATTGCCAACAGTTTTAAGTTACCCCACAGCACTTCCTATGCAAGCCTACTGTTACTCTTAAGGTAAAAAGCATTAGAGAGAAAACACATTAAAACCAAGAAAAGAACCTAATAAGCTTACCAGAGACCATCCCAACCCTAACGTGGGCTCTGGTTGGGAGCAGTCCTTCACAGCTCCACCCAAGGGGTTTCCTTGTGGTTTCAAGTTGGGCACAGCTTCTCTGCGAACACACACTCACTCTCTGGGGGCCTCAGTAGGCCCAGTCCTTCCAACCCTTTGCTAAGGACTGGGGTCATCCATGGATCAGAAGTCCTGTCCATTTGCTGAATCCGGAAAAAAGCCCCGTACCTGTTTAAAACCAGGCTATTTATCAACCCCTCCCCCCCATTTGTCCCTGGAGAATCCAGTTTGAACTAGTATATGCACACCTCTCCAGGGGCTGAGAAAACTGATAACTAGAGAAATTACATTGGCATGTCCTAAATTACATACAATCTCAATTACACAAACAATTGCATTTTTAATAAATGGATCCAAAAGGCATTGAACTTAAGTCAGTAATGTTTCTTACTTCCATAAGGTTCATCCAGGATATTGTCATATCTGTCACAGAAGACACAGCAGGTTTGGGACCCAATGGGGTGGAGCAGAGGCGTTAGGTTATAAAGTTTCAACTCAGCATGTAAAACCTCTGGCAGATGTGCAGTGCAGGCACTTAGTATGGAAGGATTATAATTATCAGATACAATGTATTCCAAGGGGATTTAGCAGAAAACATCCCTTAATGGAGCTGAGGAAAGGTGGTTTGGGGCTTCTACATCTGGAACAGCAGGGAGCCAGCCACCCTTCCTTCTTTTATAGCCCCCTTAATCCTCATAGGCAGGGAAAGTGGCAGGATTCCAGCAGCGGGATAGCTAGGACCAGGTTGGGGATTATGTGGAAGTGGCTAAGGAAATGATGAAGACCTGCACTGTCCAATTTATCACTGGGTAATCCGAGATATTTTAAGAAATAATGTTGTGGCCTAATTAAACCACATTCATCACCTCCTATCATTCTTATGGCATGGTAGGACAATGCTTCCAGTCTGACACTAGTTTGAGAAATTAAAAAAACCAAAACCTTCATAGTGCTTTATATTTAATATATCTGTGATGGTAAGGTAGGAAGAGACTATTGTTATTTGGAACATGAGATAGAAAAGTGCAGATAGGGATTCCTTGTTTAATATTATTGTGTCTGAGGTAACTAGTGAGGAAGAGAACCCAGTAAAAGCTTTGTGAAAGGGTGTGTATATTTTTTCTTTCAGTAACACTTGCATACTTGAATATCAGAGAGAGAGAGAGAGAGCGCGCTGTATAGAGGGGTCTGTGTGGCAACTGAGGTAGTTTTAAGGTGAGTCAGGTAAAGATCGACACATTCTGCTGTTAAAGGGTCATGCACCAAAGAGGTGGCGCCAGGAGCAGGAGAGCTGCTGCTACTGAGAGGTGGAGCAGGTTAAGACAGGTATAATAGGAGAACTGTAGCATCTGGGATGTAGGGTGTGACACATCGCCAACCCCAAGTGTTCAAAAATCATAAGTCAGGCACCAGAAGTTATTAGATGGGCTTAGAAAAATCATGATTTAAAAATAAATAAGGGTTTCTTTTTATATCTGGTGGTGTCATAAGTGTCTGGCATCATGTTTTCAAGTTCTCTGTAATCAAGAGGGCTAGAAACTTACTTTTTACTTACCAGATTCTCACAGAATCACACTATTCCAGGGGACAGGGCTTTAAGAAAAACATCAAAATCATGAGACTCAACAAAATTGAGAGAGTTGGGAACACTGGAGTCAGGCAAGAAGCTCAGAGAATGAGCAGGAAACATCTGCTGGAGAACAGGCCCGATATCTTGAGGGAGACAATTCCTGTCAGTCACTGATAGGAGACAACCCCAAGAAAAGTCCGCTCTGGGCATGTGGAAGGGCCCAGTCACCTGATCTGTGGTAAAACAAACAAATATTGAGAATAACTGACTAGTGTGAAGAACAGAGGGAAAAGTGCCATGTTTCTTCTGATTTGTATGAAAACATTCCAGTTCATATCTTTTAAAGTTATATACCCTAGATAACATATCCATAAAACTTGAATCCTTCCACAATTACTGCCAGAACACTTCAGAGAAGTGGTAGTGAGGAAATCACTCTTTTCCAATTCATTTCCACTTGTGTTTGCTTTGTCCCAGTCCTGTTGGCAGTGAGTGCTGGGGAGAAGAGACATGGTAATGCAAGCTGTTGATTAACTCCAAAGACCAGCACCATCCGATAGCAAAAGAACTTTGAAACATCAACATTTTTTAAAGCCAAGCTCGACTTTGCTGCCAAAACTACCTTCAAGGATACATGCTATGTTCACAGCTTGACTCAGCACCCTCTGAAAATATTAAATCTATTTTTGTCTTGTGTCTATTATAAATTACTAATCCCTCACACTCAGTGGCACTCACATCTTCAATATTTCCACCATTCAGTGTAAAATCCCAGGGGCTGATGGTTAAAGTAGCATACCAACCTTATCTGATTAATCCATATGTAGTTAACAATTAGATGACAAATCTTCCATCTTCTTGCATCAGTGCAGTGATTTAGACCAGGGCAAAGTGGGTGTAAATCATTACCATTTGGATTTAGTAGTATTTTACACCCATTTACATCTGATCAGGAAAGTCCTCCATAAATGCTAAGCATGATTATTATTGCTAATATGATGAGTCTGTACTTAAATATGCAGTAGATGGGAATGTGTTTCCAGTAGAGGACTATGAATTAGGACTCCTACGTTGTGTTTCTGACTCTTACAGGTCCTCTATATAATCTTGGGCAACTCAGGTCACCTGTGTGTCTATTTATTCATCTGTAAAATGTATACAATAATAATAAATAATAATGTCCAGCTCTTCCATCAGCAGATCTGAAAGTGCTTTACAAAGGTCAATATCATAATCCCTATTTTACAGGTGGGGAAACTGAGGCATGGGGAGGTGAAATGACTTGACCAAGGTTATCCACTAGATTAGTGGCCAAGCTAGGAATAGAACCCAAGTTTCCTGAGTCCTGGTGCTTCATTATTTGAGCATTAAATAGAGTGGAGGAGGAGAGTGACTAGGGTAATGCTAACTCACTTAACATTTCTTTTTAATAAAAAAAGAAAAAAATAATGCAATAGAGACTAACAAATTTATTTGAGTATGAGCTTTTGTAAAGCTTATGCTCAAATAAATTTGTTAGTCTCTAAGGTGCCACAAGTACTCCTTTTCTTTTTGTGGATATAGACTAACATGGCTGCTACTTTGAAACCTGTCTGTATTTTTTATTGTTTTTGTTTTTCCTATGGGGTCAACTGGGCGAACAATGCCATGGAAAGGGGCCATTCCCTTCGCCGGTCCTCTTCCTACCCTGGAAAACACTTGCAGACAGGTTTCCAGGGATTCAGGGAATGATGCAACAGGAATGGCGTTCTCTCTTCTCCTATCTGTGTTCATGCTCCAGATCTGGCCACTGAAAAGGAGAAGAGTTTCTCTGTTACCATATCTACATAACCTTGCTTACCTGTCTGTCTCCCTTACACCCCTGCATCCCTTTGCCCATTGTGATGCTACAATCCCACCACTCAGTGAGCTGTATTCATTAGGTGGCAGAAGGAACAGAGGGTTGAATGTGGGGAATTCTTCTGTCACATTTCCATCAGTCTGAATTAGGTATTAGCCACCAGCGAGATTTCTATATGTTTTCAAAAGACTGTGTCTATAGGCCATGAGTTGGTCTAAAATCATGCTCCTAACTCCTTATGTCCATGCCTAAATAAGTGACCTGATTTTCAAAAGTGCTGAGCATGCAGCAGCTCACTTTTAAGTTGATTGCAGCTGCTGGATTCTTGACACTTCTAAAAATTATGCAACTCATTCAGGTGTCTGAATATGGATTTAGAAACTTCACTTTAGGCACCCATTGTTGGCTGAATTAAATGACCTCTTTGTTTAGAGTTTCACATAGATATTTTAATTGCCATATTTAATAAAGCTTTTTTCTTTGTTTCAGAGAAGGCGTGAGAGAGAGGCAGGCAAGTATGCTAAAAAGAGACAAAGGACCAAATGCTTGAGCAAGTTCTTGAAATAAAAAGTAGATGAGTTACTTGGTATATATAGGTTTCAGAGTAGCAGCCGTGTTAGTCTGTATCCACAAAAAAAAAAAGGAGGACTTGTGGCACCTTAGAGACCAACAAATTTATTTGAGCAAAGCTTATGCGCAAATAAATTTGTTGGTCTAAGGTGCCACAAGTCCTCCTTTTCTTTTTGGTGTATATAAAGAAACAAGAATGACATGTTTAGCACTGGTGAGAGAGTCACGTCTCTAATTTTGTTTTGATTTGGCTAGCATTTTGCCTATTAAGTTCAGATCCTCTTAAATCTTTCTGCTCTGTGTTAAATATTTACAGTTGCTATTGAGCTTGTGAAAGATGCATAACTACAGTTTGAGATTTGTAGATGTAATGCGATAGGAAGTCAGATATTAAGGTAAAAGAAAAAAAACTTTCATGTAGAAACTTTAGAACAGGAGACCTAGTCAGAACCGAGTTCTATTCCTTGCTCTGCCACACTCTGCATAAACATACGTTAACTAGGATAAAAGGTGGTCTTAAATGTTACTAGTTTTTTTTAATATATGCCTTTTAGCCTTGTCTGGAAATGTACTGAATATGACATTGGCCAAGTCCCATTAACCTCTCTGGGTTTCAGCTTTCTTGGTAAAGTGAGTAATATTTTATGCTTACCTGTTTCAAAAGACTGTTTTGAGACTTAAGTAATGTTTATCAAGTACTGTGTAATCCTCAGATGAAAGATGACTACTTCACACCTATATAGGCATTATATTTCACAATTAAATTGGCATAACTTTCTAACATATAAGGGGTTAGCTATCAAGTAAAATAATTGCTCTAATCCTGCATTACTTGAAGTCACTGACAAATACCACTGGATTTCAGTGGAAGTGAATTGAGACCATTCTCTAAATTGTTAACTTGCCACAGTGTGACCTGGGCTAAAGGGTGGTTTATTTACCAAATAAAGAAATTGGAAGCCTGTGACATTTGAGTGTCAGTTGTCTCTGACAGGCTATTTACAAATGTACTACTGGTGAATATCCTATTTTATATTTTTCTAAGTAGATATGCTAATGCCAGCAACAGGGAAGTCTTCAGAGTCTAGTTTTGGAAACTAAAGTTCATTTACTAGTAACTCTAGGAAGACAGACACAGCTATAGCAGAAAAGTTACAAGCAACTAGGGTGAATCATGCACTTTGATCTAGTTTATTACTCTGAAACAGCAGATTGTACTGTTTGCCCTGTAGCAACTTTTGCAGAAGCTTCACAGCTCATCACCCTATAGGTTGCTATGGGCACCAGCACAGAAAGAAAGAAAGAAAAAAAAAAAAACTCAGCAGAGACTGCTAAATAGATTTTAAACTAGTGTGTTAGTAGCACAAAATGTGACAGAATAGCCAAACCAAAAATATTTTCTATGTGCAAGATGGAAAAGTGGATTAAATTCTCATGATGTCCTTCTTAGCTATTCATTTAGTCAGAGTTTTCACAAGAGAGCAGCACTCTCAATTGGGGTCAAGTTTTCATAAGAGATCAGCTCCCATTTAGACACCAAAATAAATGGCCAGATTTCAAAAGTGCTCCACATTTTGGGTATTAAACTCTTAAAATCTGAGCAAAAAAGAGTCACAATGGGAGCTGGTAGGTGCTCAGCACTTTTGAAAAATTTGGTTCTTATTTAGGTTTCTAAATGGGAGATGAGCTCCTGTGAAAATCTGTCCCTAGTTATGGTTGCCGAGTCCCTGGAAATCTGGTCCTGAGCTCTTTAGAAAGTCTGGACCCACCTGTCTGGCCAGATTGTCTGGCCACCAAAGAACTAAGCTCCATTTCTACAACTTCTAGCATGCATATAGGTTCAGAATGCCAGTCTCTCTCCCTCTTCATGGCATCTAGAATTATAGTTTTTCTCCAGGCAGTCCTCCATCCCTCACATAACAGATGGTAACGCAGAAAGAGAAACAGGATTCTGTTAACATGACACAATTCTAGAGCCTGTCTGTAACTATTTTTTAGTATATTTCTAAATACCTTTTTTTGTGGGGAACAGGGAGGGCTCTGAACTAAAAGTTCCTTCTGTACATACTCTGCTCTCCTTCATCAAGACCCTTCTTTATGTCTGAAATACTTCTGGTTAGTTTGCCAGTGACATTGACAACCTGCCTTTGCCCAGATGGGTTGCTAGAGAGCAACACAAAGTTTTTCATTCCACAGAGCTGAGCATGCTCCCTTTGCAGCTCTCCCACTTCCAGTCTGCTCAGAAGCAAGGGACCAAAAAAAATTGCATTATTTTCCTGCATAAGCACCATGTTTTGATACCATTAGACTTTCCTGTACTTTATACATCACATACTGTTTTTTAAATATATAATTAAGTTTAATACTTAATGCAGCTACATAATATGCATTTAAAATACAATAAGCTGAAACTACATATGCATTAATAGGCCATTAAAGCCTGATCTTCACCCGTCAAAGTCAATGGATGTCTTTGGTGTCAGTACATGGATTGGCCCCTTAGAGTACAGTAGAACCTCAGATTTATGAACTAAGCCGTTAACCACACACCTCCATTTGGAACCAGAAGTACACAAACAGGGAGCAGCAAATACAGTACAGTACTGTGTTAAACGTAAACTACTAAAAAAAAATAAAAGGAAAGCAACATTTTTCTTCTGCCTAGTAAGTTTCAAAGCTGTATTAAGTCAATGTTCATTTATAAACTTTCGAAAGAACAACCATAACATTTTGTTCAGAGTTATAAGCATTTCAGAATTATGAACAATCTCCATTCCCGAGGTGTTCATAACTGAGGTTCTATGCATGCCTTCACTGCAATCAAACACGAGCAGCTGGCTCATGTCAGCTGACGAGGACTTGGCCTGTGGGGCTATAAAATGGCAGTGTAGCCATTCAGGCTTTAGCCTGGGCCTGAACATCTACACTTAATTTTATAGTCCCACAGCCCAAGGCCCAGATCAGTTGACATGAGCCAGCCACAGTGTTTTATTGCAATGTAGACATAGTACTTGTGCACATCTTAGCTGTATAGTGTTGCTAACCAGCTGAGAAGCATATGGACAGCCTAGTAATCCAGAGGGTCCTGTTTACTATAGGAAACACTTCCTTGTGCTTAGGCATCTCAACCTATCAAAAGTCTTCTGACTCTGGAGTCTCAGTTCCCTGCTACTGCACCTGTGGCCTCCCTTCACTACGTGCTGCTGGCATTAAGACAGGGTGAGTGCTACTGCAGCCAGCTCCTCTGCTTTTCTCCTTTCCCTCCAAAGTCATGCCCCACTCTGAGTACATAGAGTTTGTTGCCAGGAGGGGAGGCACTGACTCAGCTTCAAGCAACAGCATCAGATCAGCTTCCCACCTAATGTCACAGATGATGGGATGTGTGTGCATGGTAAGTAAATCATTCCTTGGTTTCAGTGGTATTGGTAGATGCTCAGCACCTCCGAAAATCAGGCTGCTTTTAGCACTTGGTCTTGCAAATAGTTAACCATGTATTTACCTTCACACACTGAGTAGTGCCATTGAAGTCAATGAAACAACTCACCTGTATCAAGTTAGACCTGTGCTTACCTGGGTACAGGATCAAGGTCTTGTTTAGGTACCTAGATAGGGATTTAAGAGCCTAACTTTACCAGTCTTTGTTTCCAAGTCTCCTGATTTCCTTTGCCAGTGATGAGATTTTGGCTGGGACTGGAGCCAGTCTCATGATGATGCAAGAAGTTCCAGCCCTCTGGTGAATTTGAGCCCTACCTGGAGGAAAAAGCTCTGTTGTAATTGCCTGCCTGGCTTACCCCACTGCCTGCCTCTTGGGGCAGAGCAACCAGAGCTGCTGCTGCAGGAAGAGCTCTCACTCCTTTTTCCTCCACTGGC
Organism: Eretmochelys imbricata; assembly: GCF_965152235.1. NCBI lineage: Eukaryota > Metazoa > Chordata > Testudines > Cheloniidae > Eretmochelys > Eretmochelys imbricata. Next base: position 176,833,272 of record NC_135572.1, on the reverse strand, counting down.
AGCAAATCAAAGCCATGCTTGCAGCAGGGAAAAGGGAGCTAAAGAGCTCAGACACTCAGGGCAGCTCTGCTCCCTCTTCCCTTTTGCTTCTGTGAGTAACGAATGGTGCCTCTACTCCCCAACATCCACTCCTTCCCTGCAGCACTGGCCCTGGGAAAGGGGAGTGGGTGAAGAGCCCCGGGAGCCACTCCTCCCCCAGCCTGGAAGCAGGAGAAGCGTCTGCTGCCACCCTTCCAGGCTTGGGAAAAGTGGGTGGAGAACTGCAGGAGGAGCAGAAATGAGGTTTGAGGGGTTGAACTGGAAGGGGCAGAACTGATGCAGGGACTAAGGTTACAGAATTGCTTTGGGGTAAACATTATTGGCCAGGGGATGGATAGGTGTGGCAGTCAGAGCTCCTGCAGAGGGGAACAAAATCTTTTAGATCTCTTGAGGCTGGCAAAACTACATACCTTAGTTTAAAAATTTAGACCCTTTTTAAACATTTTTAAAAACACTAAAAAGGAATACTTTAAATATGAACATTAGCAAATTTCTTTGATGGTTATTATTCTTTCATATTTTTCCTCAGTGGAAAAAGGGATAATATTTACCTTTAGTGTGGCGCCTCCTCCTAGCTGTTTTGGGAATTAGCTCATCAGATCGATGCCCATTCCTATGGTTGCATGCTATCCTCCGCCTCTCTCTCTCTGGTCTGCAGCCCCTCTCATATTCCAGGAATCGCTGTGTCCTCAGCCCTCCAATCAGGTCACTCAGCATTCCCCCTTTCTGGGATATATCAAAATCTTTCCTTCAGCAGCCCTAAGTAGTCTTTCCATTCACGGCCACATGTGCCAGTCCCTCAGTGGCTGGTAAGGGAACCTGGGTTCCAGTCCAGAGACCTTCAACCCAGCAGTCCTGGGCTTTACTCTCCCAGCCCTCACTGCTCCTTCCCTGGACTGCTTCCTACCACTCCTGGTTCCCCCCTTTCCCTGGGAGTACCAGCTCCAAACTCTCCTCCCTCTTCCTCTTCCCAGGGAGTGACTGCCCTTTCCCAGCAGCAGCCCAGCTCTGCTGCCAGGTTCCTGGCTTTATAGGCCCCACCTATTCCTGAACAGCTGAACCTGCTTGCAATCAATTCCCTGCTCCCTGGCTCTTCCTCCAGGTAAAGCCTATGGAGTTAATAGGTCTACCTGGCCACCTTGGCCCCTTCCCATCCTGTGTGGGGTGGACACCCCATCACAGATAGTCTCTAAAGGAGAGTGGAACTGTTTAACATTATGTATGTTCAATTTTGTTATCGATCCTTGATTTAGATATTTAACCATACATCTCCAAGTCATATGCGGGGGGGGGGGGCAAGACTGGAATCAATTTTACGTCTTTAAATTTGGCTAAAATGTAAAGATGCAGCTGAATTTTATTATTATTATTATTTTAATGTTATAGTTGAGTAAAATGTGGTGGTGTTTGTAGCTGGTTTTGCAGAAAGAAATCCTGACTGATAGGTTTTGGTTTGGTAAAATCTTAACTTAAGGTGGGATATACAGGACACCCGAGTTGTCGGTAAACCAAATGGGTGGCTGTTGCCTGTGGCTATTACATTAAATTGACTGGAGGGAAACACTGCTCATACCCACTGACAGAAAAAAAGTCTGCAATAAAGACATATGGTATTTCATGTGAAATCAGTTTCGTACATTATATTATGATCATAGTGAAAGTACATGTGGACAATGGCATCTTAACCTCCCATAACGTGAAGATGAATGACCACACGAGTGCCCTGAGGAGGAAAGATATCCAAAGTCCAGTGACTAATTATATTAGTGGTCATACTTATTTCATCCCCACCTTAGAATATTTGGGTCTGGATTAAATATGCCTAGTTTAGAAGATGTCAGTGGAAAATATTCTTTGCAACAGCAGGAATTATTGAGTGAGGTCCTCACCTTCCCTCTACCCACTATGCACCAAATAAAAAAGGCCAAAGCAGTGTAAAGGGACTCTAAAAGCCCCATATTTGGTTGGGGGAGCATTCCCTGGTGGAGGCACTGTGGAAGACAGTTGTAAGACTGCCTCCTGATGATTCCCTTGCAAACCGAAGTATAGGGCGCATGCTGGGGACAGGGCTACAGCATACTGCGGTGCTGCAGAGACTCTGGGCAGCACTGTGGCCCACAGAGCAATCCAGGGAGCTTGCTATAACTTAGACGAACACTCAGGGCTGTCTAAGTTACTCTGAGAGCCTCTCCAGCCCCGGAACAACCCAGGATCACGAGGGCAAAAAGGTGCCTTAAAGCCATTTTAGCTCATCCTCACCCTAGGCTGGAAGTTCTGTCGTGTGTCTCTCAGAAGGCATCTAATCTCACCCATTATGTATAATCTAGACATTCATCTCTAAGGGTCTGGATGAGGAGAGAGATTTTACTATTATTTCATCAACAAGATGATATTTTCAATAATGAATAAGATTACTATTGATTTATTGGGGCGGAACTGGGTGGTATAGACTTAGCATATTTAAGGAGTGTAAATGAAGTCATGGTCCTTCTATGGAAAGTGCACCCACATGTTTGAAAAGCTAGGCAGCCCTACTGAGTGCTCTAATAGTGGTTTATATATATACAGCTTTGGATCCATATTTTGGTATTCATTTTATCTCTATGGGCAGTAATTGCATGCATTGACAGCTGTATGCTCATATCTTGGAAATTAGTGAATCTAAATAAAATGCAAATTTATTATTATGAAGCCTCATATTGAAATATAGGCAAGTTGGTAAATGTTAACTTTTCTGGGCAGTTGAGGCAATACTCCCTCATGCTGTCCGTCCAATGTATCAGATGTGTCATTGAAGTTCCATTATGATTTCAGTGGAACTTTGGAACATCAGTGGAATTTTGTAGTGGCATAGATGCTGGAGTGAAGGACCATCACTGAAGCAATTAACTGCTGAGAATGTGGTAAAATCTAGTAGTATTGACATGTAATGGAACTCATACACTGATAATCTCTAAAATGTTCACAAAAACAGGTTAAGTATTTTTCAGCCATTTTGTGTTTAATAGTTGCTATAATAAATATAATAGTTCCTATCATAAAAATACATAAAATATGTGGTTTGGTGTTTTCACTGTAATCAGAATAACTTCCTTGTTTTTCTTTTTAAGAAAAAAGCTGCTACTTATTACAATGGATTTATTTAATCGAGATCTGAAATGGAGGAAAAATGTTTTTTTCATTCCAGGGAATTGTGACTTGTCACATTTATATTTGTTACACCACTTCTGTCTGCTTCTTTCACAAAGAAAGTGAGCTAGACTCTTGGTTAGATGACTTTTTTAATATAGGTGCATGGATAATCATCTGTGAAAACATTTATAATAATGGAGGAACCATAGTTTGCTCAGGAAACATCTTTTTAAAGTTAGTTTGTGATAGAAAAATACCTAAATTGGGAATATTCTAATCTCCTTCTTCTTCTTGATTCTGTAAATGCTCAGAGAAACCTATGGGATCCTTCTATCAGGTTTACTTTTGTTAGTAGTGGCTGCTGGAAATTTCCATTAGTCATTAGACATTTCATCTGTTTATCTCATTCATACAACTGCGAATGTCTTGTTGGGTATTAAATAACTAAGGGTGTCACGACCATGAAAAACAACATTTAAGCTTCGACCTTTTGCATGTTAACATATCAGTAGATAATGTGGTAAAATGTACATTTCTTATTGTATATTGGTTCATAAGAAATTGAATTTCACACCTGATATACAGTAGTTGTTTGAGATAGGTGTATCCATTATCAAAACCTGCTGCTGGAATTCATGGCGTAGTTATTGTTTTATGTATTGCCATAGTTATGTTGGGAGAGTAAACATCTACTGGTGCTTACATATTCTTGTGATGGACACATTAGAAATGTGTAGAATATAAATATAATTTGGAAGAAAAATACAACCTGGGAGCCCTGATGTGCCTTTTGGTTTTGTATTTCCTTTGTCATTTATCTCCAGTACTAGATATTTCCCGAAATCTTTAATAGTTAAAGTATACAGCAGATTACCTCTTTTGGGAAGTGTTTCATTTCGTGAAGGGGATCTTTATGTGTCTTCCCTTATCAACACTGGTCCCGAGCATGCAGTCTTGGGGAGTGAACTCAGCATGTAAACAACACTAATAATTCCTTGGCTCTTTAATGACAACATCTTTAATTAACTGCAAGGTTTCTAGAGGCAGTGTGGCCAGCTGACAGTTTTATCATGAGTCTTGTGATATTTGCTATGTTACGTAAAGCCTAAACCTCTGGAGGACATGTGATTTAGTGAGAATCTTACTATTTTTTTCTAGCCCTCATGCTTGCAGAGAAAAGTTTGTAAATGTGACCTGAGTGTAACCTAAAGGCTCAATAAGAAGACTGTAAATTAAAAGAATCCACAATGTATTTTGTTTTAAAAAATCATGATTTTTTTTAGAGCTTGACTCATAATTAATCAGTGTTTAGTGCTGGCAATATTGCAGTGTGTATCATTCTGTTGGACCTATAATTAGAGAATCTTCCCTCTACTACTGCCAGCTGATTTTTACCACTCCCTAGATTAGCTGCTCCTCATGTGATTAATGAAACTAAAGAAAGACAGCAGAAAACTGTCAGTAACAAGCCAATCAGTAAACAGATGAACCACCATTAAAATATCTGCTGATGTACATGGTGGCTGGGATCACTGGGCTTCACTGGTGCGCTCCTGCTGCTTTGCCATGCCTCAGGCAATACAAAGCAGCCACAAACCCACCTTAACAGCGTTTATGGCTGCTAAGTGTTACCTGAGTGGTGCAAAACAGTCAGAGAATGTACTGGTGAATCTGGCCTAATGTGTGTGTGTGTGTGTGTGTGTGTGTGTGTGTGTTTTAATGAACCTGAGGAAAATAATGTAATTGGAGTGTCTAATGCTGTAGAACAACATATTCTTTAGGTGGACTCCCTAAATTAGGTAGAAGAGAAGCCGCTTAGAATGGACAAATTAGTTAGAGGCTATTTAGTCTGTATTGTTCGTTTGATGATGGGAAAATGGCAGCTGGACCATGGAGACTCAGACTATAGTCTATCCAGAGAGAAAAATGGGAACTGGGAGTGGGGAGGTCTCCAAGATTTGAATTTGGCAGGGAAGGTAGATGGCAGCTGGGATCAGAAAAGCATCAGAGAACTGATATTGGGATTTGGCTGAGGAGGGAGGCAGCAGCTGGGAGTTGACAGGCCTCAGAGGTTTAAGAAAACATATTTTCTTTCTGGAATATACAGTTTCCTGTGCCATGCTTTACACACATTTGTTCTGGGAAAACAGCTTTTGTTCAGTCTATCTAATTCTCCAGACTCTATTGGAAGTGGAGGGTACCAAAAGTAGAAATGTAACCTTTTTCCTTTTTTTTTTAGAGCGGTTTGCTGCACAGTGGTTTCCTCCAAACTTTTAGTTCAATCAGATTTAAACTTGCTGTATAGATATTCAAATATCTTTACTTACATTTGCATGCACCAGTCTAAGTTCATAGTTCTTTGTCACACTTGTTTGCCACGATTTACCCACCTTTACGGAATGTGTGCTGCAATCATTCCCTGAATCTGTTAATGTACAGGTACGAAAGAAAAAGATAGGCTCTAATAGTTCATAGTGCAAGCAGAATAAATCCAGATCAATAACACACACACACACACTCACACACGTGCGCTTTACTAGGGCACAAAGCTGAAAACAATTATGAGCCAAATCAGTTGGAAGGAAGAATTTAATCAGAAAAATGTGAATAATTTCATAACACCTTCCAAGATGCCCTAAAAGCCACAATCGAGGAAGAGGGCTCTAGTGATTGATAAAAGGACATGGTTTAGAGGGGAAGTGAAAGCAGCTGTAAAAAAATAATGTACAACACATGGAAGTACGGGGAAGTTGATAGTAATGAATGCAAATTGGAAGTTAAGAATTTTAGAAAATTGATAAGGGAAGCCACGGAACACAAGGAGAACTCTGTGGCCAGCAGAATTAAGGCAATAAAAAGGAGTTTTAAAAATATAATAGGAACAAAAAGACTCTTGACAAAGGTATTGGTCAATTACCAGATGGAAATGGTAGAGTTATCAATAATAATGCAGAAAAGGCAGCAGTGTCCATAAATCTTTCTGTTCTGTATTTTTGGAGAGAACAGATTATATTATCTCATCATATGGTGATGATAACACTCTTTGCATTCCACTAGTATCTCTGGAGCATGTTAAAGAGATGCTACTAAAGTTAGACATTTATGAATCAACAGAGCCAGATAACTTGCATCCAAGAGTTTTAAAAGAGCTAGCGGAGGAGCTCCCTGGACTCCCTGAATTAATGGTAATTTTTAATAAGTTTTGGAGAACTGGGGAATTTCCAAAAGACTGGAAGAAAGCTAATGATGTGCCCCTCTTTAAAAAAGGATAAATAGAATAAGCCAGGTAATTATAGGCTTGTCAGCCTGACATCAATCACAGGCAAGATAACTGAGTGGTTGATATGGGACTCAATTAATAAAAAACTAAAGGAGGGTAATGTAATTAAAGCAAATCAACATGGATTGATGAAGAACAGATCCTGTCAAACAAACCTGATATTTCTGAGGAGAAGACAAGTTTAGTTGATAAAAGTAATAATGTACAGACTTCTGTAAATTTATCCATCTATGAACAAAGAATGTAGGCCATACTTACAGGAAGGGGGACTCTATCCTGGGAAGTAATTCTCTGAAAATGATTTTGGGATTGTGTTGGATAATCAGCTGAACATGAGCTCTCAGTATATGACACTACCGTCAAAAAAGCTAAAGCAATTCTGGGTTGCACAAACAGGGGAATCTTGAGTAGGGATTGAGAGGTGATTTTTATCTCTGTATTTGGCACTGGTGCAACTACTGCTGGAATACTGTGTCCAGTTTTGGTGCCCACCATTCAAGAAGCATTTTGATAAATTGGAGAGGGTTCAGAGAAGGAGCCGCAAGAATGATTAAAGGATCAGAAAGCATGCCTTATCTTGATAAACTCAGAATTCAATCTGTTTTGCTTAACAAAAAGAAAGTTAAGGGGTGACTTGATTACAGTGTATTAGAGCATCTACATGGGGAACAAATATTTAATAATGAGCTCTTCAATCTGGTAGGGAAAGGTATAACATGATCTAGTTCCTGGAAGATGAAGCTAGACAAAGTCTGATTGGAAATAAGATGTAAAGTTTTAACGGTAAGAGTTATTAATCATTGGAACAATTTACCAAGTGTTGTGGTAGATTCTCTATATCTGACGATTTTAAAATCAAGATTGGAGGTTTTTCTAAAATATATGCTCTAGGGATTGTTTTGAGGAAGTTCTATGGCATGTGTTATTCAGGAGGTCAGACTAAATAATCACAATGGTCCCTTCTGGACCTAGACTGTATGAATCTGTCAATCTCTAGGTGTGGGAGGAGTTGAAACCATATCATTTTACAGCACTTTGATTAACACTGATATTTTTTTTCATCAGCAGCTGCATGATTCGTTTTGCAGCTACTAATGAATTCCTGAAAGTTCTAGTCACCACGGTGGTAGACGGGTATTATAATGTTCCATTTGCTGATGAATAAACCGACACACTTAGAAGTGAAGGGACTTGCCCAAGGTCACGGAATCAATTGTGCAGAACCTGGAATAGAATGCAGGAGTCCTGACTCCCAGTTCCTGCTCTAACCATTGGATACTCACATTGTGTTCAAAATGGACTACCTATCTATTTGATTTCTTTGTTGTACCTTAATTCTATACGAATGAGCCTTTCCTGGAATGTTTTTTTGATGGCGTAATTAAGGCCCCCATTATTTCTACTTGACATAGTTCTCAATTTGTAATGAACGGAGTGGTACTTTACAAACTTGAGACTTGCTTCCTAGGATGAACTGAACTCAGAGGGAAAAGAGGGGCTCCGTCAAGCTAAAAATTCCTCTTTACATGCTGAATGTGGGGGAGGAGGGAGGAATCTCTTTCAGCTGAGGAGCCCCTTACATCACCAGTGGGGAACCACATTTAGTGGTTATCATAGGTGGGAGCTACCAATCACCCCTCTTCAGTGGGTAGGAGACCACTTCCTGACTGTGAACTCTACATATGCTGTAATCACACCTCTGGATTGCAGTTTAGGTATATCTTGGAAGAAAGGCTAGTCCTGGGATCTCTCTTTCCCCAGTTCCCTCCAATTTAATTGCATGGCAGAGTTACTGGTGGAGCTGGGTGAAAGTTTTCACTAAACGTTTTTTCAGTGAAAAATGTGGATTCGGTGACACAGAAGTGTTTTGCTCATTGGTGTCAGTTTCTCTCAAGTGTTCATTTTTAAGAAAATCCCCTAAAATTGAGATGTTTTTTCAACATTTTTTAAATAAAATGTTTTGATTTTTTGGTGTTGAGTGGGTTTTCATTTCAATGTTTCCTTTAATTTTATTTTTTAAAATTTGAAAAAGCTTAAACATGCTGTCATAAATATAAAGGGAAGGGTAAACCCCTTTAAAATCCCTCCTGGCCAGAGGAAAAATCCTCTTACCTATAAAGGGTTAAGAAGCTAAAGGTAACCTCGGTGGCACCTGACCAAAATGACCAATGAGGAGACAAGATACTTTCAAAAGCTGGGAGGAGGGAGAAAAACAAAGGGACTGTGTCTGTCTGTATGATGCTTTGGCCGGGGACAGAACAGGAATGGAGTCTTAGAATTTAGTAAGTAATCTAGCTAGGTATGTGTTAGATTATGATTTCTTTAAATGGCTGAGAAAATAGCTGTGCTGAATAGAATGAATATTCCTGTCTGTGTCTTTTTTGTAACTTAAGGTTTTGCCTAGAGGGATTCTCTACGTTTTGAATCTAATTACCCTGTAAGGTATCTATCATCCTGATTTTACAGAGGTGATTCCTTTACTTCTATTAAAAGTCTTCTTGTAAGAAAACTGAATGCTTTTTCATTGTTCTAAGATCCAAGGGTTTGGGTCTGTGGTCATCTATGCAAATTGGTGAGGATTTTTACAAAACCTTCCCCAGGAAGGGGGGTGCAAGGGTTGGGAGGATTTTGGGGGGAAAGACGTGTCCAAACGGCGTTTCCCAGTAAACCCAGATAAAGTTTGGTGGTGGCAGTGGAAATCCAAGGGTAAAATAATTTTACCTTGGGGAAGTTTTAACCTAAGCTGGTAAAAGTAAGCTTAGGAGGTTTTCATGCAGGTCCCCACATCTGTACCCTAGAGTTCAGAGTGGGGAAGGAACCTTGAAATATGCTCTAAATCAAAACAAAACATTTTGTTTTGGGTTGAACTAAATGTTTACTTCAACCCAAAACAATGATTTCCAACTTTTCAAAATTGCTAGCAAACTGAAAAATCTGTTGTTCACTAAGCTCTAGTTACTAGTGTCAAGAGTGAAACTAACTTCAGAACTTAGAGTATCAGGCCCTCTGCAAAAATGAGGAGAGGACCAGACCCTCTGTAAAAAGTTACACTACATGGAAGATAGGCAGTTTCCTCAGCCCTTGAGCATCTTCCTGTTGTGAAATGGTTTGTTTTCTTTCTGGCCTTACAAAGCTGTCATTTTCCCCTGGATAGTTTGGCACACTGCTCACCCAACATGTACTGTTTGTGATGTCTAGCAGAGGAGCACTTGAAAACTTGAGTTGTACAAATTGCAGGTTCACTGTAATGTTTGGTTACTTTTCCTGGGTTTGTTCTGCATAAAATATTTTTGTTTTAGTGTTTTGGGTTTAAAAAATGAATGGCTGCAAGATACTACAGTAATAGGTGCATTAGGAATGGCTAAAATGGATAATAATTGGAACAACGTGTACACATGTAACAGAAACTTAGACAATACAAAAGCACAGGCTTTTCTGATTGGTTGTTAGACGTGTTTTATACAGGTTAGGTGCACTAAGTTTTCAAAGTTGTAAATCTGCTGACTTGTTTACACATCAGGCTAAGTAACAGACAACCTCAATTACTCTTTCACTTTAGTTGTTTTTTCATCCACTAGGTATTGAGTCCACATAAAATTGAAAAAGCAATCTTTGTCTGGCTTGGGTAAATAGAAAGATCAGCTTGTCTTTAAGTGATTGATTACTTTTAAATTACAGGGAGCTACTTTTAAGTAGACCAGCTTAAGTGATAAAACAAATTGAGGGCTAGTTTTTAGGCAGTTTAACTCTTTTGGCACATATTCAGGTTGCTTAAATCCAACCTAGTATGAACAAATTTAATAAATGGTACATGGTTTATATTGGGTTGATTTTTCAGTTACATTTTCAAAAAAGTCTTTAAAACAAAAATGATGTATTAAGAACAATTTTAATAATTTCCATCCAATCTTATTCATACTTTTCATTTAAATTAAATAAAATGGATATTTATGCAGAAAGAATTGACAGCATATATCCTAGTTTGCCAATAACCATGTAACAATATACTTGTAGTTATATTGACTTGTACTTCCATTGCATCACATTTTCATATGTAGGACATAAAAAGAGAAGAGACCTTTTAAAAAATACTAGCACTTCGTTATAGATGAATTGAGAACAAATGAATTTTAATTTACTACCACACTGTATACATGTGCAACTACTGTTTGTATGCATTTACTGTATAAATATTCCTTTAAAAATAGGTTTAGCAAAGGAAGCCCTTCCAGTGATTTTAGGACCAGATTCTGTATAGCCTTTATACAGATGTGCTGTGTTGCAGGGCTACCCTGGTGTGGGGCTGAGGGCGAGAGGCAAAAGGGTCAGTTTGCTGTGGGACTTCTCTTTGAGAGGGCCCCCAAACTGAGTGACGTTGTCACCTACCTCATGGGGTCTCAGCCCCATTCAAGTTCGCCCTGCCCACCCCTCTATTAGGATGGAGGGGCAGCTGTGCCAAACCTGAGTGGTGCCTACTGTATGCCAGGTTGCAAATCCCAGAACTGGAAGCCTGGCAGGATGAGTGTAGGTTGGGCTTGTTCTCCAACATTGTCGTCCCCCTCAGTGGTAATTTTTTGGAGGGGAGGTTAGCTCAGTTTCAGACTTTGCCTTAGTTGCCCCAGTATGCATATGTGGCCCTGCTGAGTTGGGTCATGCACCAGGTGCCTGCCCTTTGTGTAATCTGTAAAAAGACATGTTAAAATTGTCATCCATGTGCACAGGAGAGTGTGACAATTCGTCCCCCACTGCATCCTCAGGAGACAGGGTAATAGCCCATCCCCTTTGCACCCGCCTTCAGAACAGAGTAGGCATGCTGTGGTAAGCAGACTACTATCTCAGCGAGAGATTGTGAAGAATCTTTTCTTCTTTTCCCTTTATCCCCCTTTTCTCTGCTGTCCTCTTCAACTCACTATATCTTTCTATCTCCATACCATATATCACCTCTTATCTCATTTATATCACACTTTCCCCCCCTGTTTTTCCCCATCTCTCTCTCTCTCTCTCCTCCCTATTCTAAGGGCTGGGGAGAGGGAGTATGGAGGCATCTGTCCTCTGACTACCACTTGATCCTGCTGTGGTGTTCACCGTCTCCTGTGGGTGAGAGTGAACTGTGAATGCACCCTGTCATGGCTGAGAGGACTGGTGAGGCATTCTGGCTGCTGGCAGCCTCCCCCTCCCCACTTTCCACACACCATGTTTTGTGTTCTACACTAAGATGCACAGAGATGGTAGTGGAGGGGGGCAGTGTTCTTAACCTTCTGAAACTCAGTTTTCAGGCTGAAAGATTCCAAGTTTGTTCTCTACTTGAAGGTGGTGTTTTGGTGTAGTTTTCTTTCTTTCTTTCTTTCTTTCTTTCTTTCTTTCTTTCTTTCTTTCTTTCTTTCTTTCTTTCTTTCTTTCTTTCTTTCAAGTTTGGGAGTGGGGAAAGGGTTCAGCTGTTTACAGTGTGAGGTGAGTGGGAATAAATATAATACTTTTCCCATTTATATAATAATAATTATAAATCCTTTTGTGACCTATTTTTAAACAGCTTTACAGCTGAAACAGCTGGGGGATGGACAAGTAAAATTTGGCAGGGAACTAGCCCTCATTTTGTAATAATACAAAGAGGAGACTGGTTTTTATTTTACTGAGTTTTAAGCTACTGAGTGTGCGCAGTAGACTTGAATGATGAGCATGTGAACTGCACAGCTAAAACAGAATTTGCTGAGCATGATTGTGGAGCTAAGTTAACTGCATAGTGGAAATCTGGTCAGAGATATTGCTGTCTATTAGTAGGGACACCTGGGGCTGAGGAAAAGTCTCTTTCAGACTTTTTAAAGTACACCAGGACTGAGGCAAGGGCTCTAAAAGAAAAATACATTTTTATTTTACTGTTGGAGAAACAGCATGTTTTCATGTAATGAAAGACCGCATCATAGTGCATGTCAGCTCTGGCCCTACCCTGCAAGCTGGGTAGACTTCAGTGGAATTCCTGACAAGGTACTTGGATGTGTATAGCACGGAGCAACTTATGGGATCAAACTATAAGGGAGCAGAGTTAAGAATGGATATTCAAGCTTAATTTCTTGACTTCTGAATATTTAATTGTGCAACTTTAACATTCTATCACTATGATTTATTGCTATGATAGAATAATCTACATTGCTCAACAAAATCTTGAATTATGTCCAAGGACGGCACCAAATTATTATTTTAAAAGTGATACAACATCCTATTGGTTCAAAACAAACAAAAAGTTCTTCTGAGGCCGCTGCTCTGGCCCCATGCACCCTGTGAGTCCTGGAATGGTGTCGACAAGGCTGAGGAAATGGAGCACCCCAGGGGATAGTCATTTCAGAACAGATTTTGCTTCACAGGTTACCAGGGTTACCATATTTGAACTTTCAAAAAAGAGGACACTCCACAGGGGGTAGCCCCGCTCCATAGCCACTCCCTCCCCCTTCCCGCCCCCTGACTGCCCCCCACAGAACCCCCAACCCATCTAATCCCCCCTGCTCCTTATCTCCTGATCACCCCGTAGAATCATAGAATCATAGAATAACAGAGTTGGAAGGGACCTCTGGAGGCCATCTAGTCCAACCCCCTGTCCAGAGCAGGACCAATCCCAACTAAACCATCCCAGCCAGGGCTTTGTCAAGCCTGACCTTAAAAACTTCTAAGGAAGGAGATTCCATCACCTCCCTAGGTAACACATTCCAGTGTTTCACCACCCTCCTAGTGAAAAAGTTTTTCCTAATATCCAACCTAAATCTCCCCCACTGCAACTTGAGACCATTACTCCTTGTCCTGTCATCTGCTATCACTGAGAACAGTCTAGATCCATCCTCTTTGGATCCACCTTTCAGGTAGTTAAAAGCAGCTATCAAATCCCCCCTCATTCTTCTCTTCTGTAGACTAAACAATCCCAGTTCCCTCAGCCTCTCCTCATAAGTCATGTGTTCCAGACCCCTAATAATTTTTGTTGCCCTTCACTGGACTCTCTCCAATTTTTCCACATCCTTCTTGTAGTGTGGGGCCAAAACTGGACACAGTACTCCAGATGAGGCCTCACCAATGTCGAATAGAGGGGGACGATCACGTCCCTCGATCTGCTGGGAATGCCCCTACTTATACACCCCAAAATGCCATTGGCCTTCTTGGCAACAAGGGCACACTGTTGACTCATATCCAGCTCTTCCAGGACCCCTGCCGCTAACTGCCCCCCGGGACCCCACCCCCATCTAAGCCTCCCTTCTCCTTGTCCTCGACTGCCCCCTCTTGAGACCCCCCCATCCTAACTACCCCCCTAGGACCTCTACCTGTCCCCTGACTACTCCACCCCCTCTCCACACCCCCGCCCCCTGACAGGCCCCCCCAGAACCTGTGCTCCATCCAACCCCCTCGTCCCCTGACTGCCCCCCAGGATCCCCCGCCCCTTCTCCAACTCCCTGGCCTCGTTACCGTGCTGCTTAGAGCAGCGTGTCGGGCTCCCCCACGGAGCGCACAGCCCCCCCGTGGCGCTGCCGGCGCAGCGTGCTGAGGCTGCAGGGAATGGGGGAGCTGGGGCGGGGCTCTGGCTGCTGGAGGCTCCGATGCAAGCGGCTCAATCTGGCCCGGCCGCCCTGCGCCCTGCATTTGGAGGGAAAAATCCTGGAACTTCTTAGATTTTTACAAATTCCTCCTGGATGCCTATTTAAAACCCCCCAAAGCCGGACATATGGTAACCCTACCCTAAAACTTTGAAATCTTCAGAGGAGAATTGTCCCACTGGCCACATGGAAGAGAGAAAATATATAAGTAATGCCAGTCCTCAGACATGTAGAAGAAAAGCTGCTGATTCTGGCACGGAGACTGTGAGGCCCCACTGCTAAGCTAACCTGAGTTTGGAGCCAAAGGCCCTGTTGTTTTGCTGCAAGTTTTCTCTCCCGAATACATCCCCATTGCAATTTCCTCCAGGGTGCCATTGAGTTCCTCTATTGCTGCCATCCGTTCCATTTTGGGAGCCAGAGTGGGAGCTTGTGGTTCTCTGTCAGACCTGCCCCTTGGTGCTTTAGTGTTTGTGTCAAGCGCTACCTCCTCTCGAGTCCTAAATCTCGGCGGACAGCTATGTAGCAGGGGAAGTTCCCCTGCACATGCCATTCATGTACCCTGCCCCTCCCCTTCGCTGGCACTGTGGACAAACACTTCCAAGAACGTAGGGGCCAGGAGTGAGGGGCTTAAATTGCTCCGTGGAACCTGCAGAAGTTGTTCAGGAACCAGAACTGAAAGATCTGATGTAGGCTAAATTACTTCTTCGGGGCACAGATTGGAGCAACATGGCCTGAAACAGTTTGCAGAGAGGATTCATGTCTGAATAGGGAGAAACATAACTGACTGTAATGGCTGTGGCATGCCTGGGTCTCCCAAGGGAGCTGAGGCCCTAGTTCTGAGGTCCTGAAGCTTGCCAAAGAATAATTGGACACAGCATGAGGATTTAGGGGAAAAAATGTATGGAGAAGGCAGGCACAGAATGAGTCCCTGCTCGATGTGCCACTCAGCAGTCTGCCGGTCAGTCAGAAGTCCTTTGACGGGTCATGGGGCTAATTGTATGTTCTGTAATTGTGTGGTTCCAGCTGTTAGAGTGCATAGCAGAAACAGATTTATTTCAGGAATATATTTGTAACAAGCTACCACTGCAAACACAGACGTTGTTACTGAGTTTTGAATTTAGGAATTTCAGTAGCAAAAGCCACAAGCCCCTATTAGTTGTGCTAAAGATTCCACATTTGACTGTTGTGTCTTTGTCCATGAAGCCTATGTAGTGGACTCTGCCTTTCAGTTATCTGGTAGCAGCTCACCCCAAGAAATGCAGTTGGTGGGATCCAGGGGGTGATACAGGCAGAGTGAGCTTTGAGTAAGGTGCAATAAAGGTCTGTTTGTTTGAACCTCTGAACAGCTGCATTATACTGAAAACTCATTGAAATCTTAAACTCTTAACAATATTTAGAGATATTGTTAGATTCAGTTCATTTTAGTTAGAATGTAACACATTAATGTGATGTCTAATTTTCAATACTTCCAAGATGAATTGAATGGATTGTTTGTCTGATTTCAAGCAACCCTGTGCTTGCTTTCCCTGACCCCACCCCGTCTATTTTTATTTATTTATTTTTTGGAAGGAAGTATTCCTGCTATACTCACATTTCTTTAATTATCTAGGATAATGCAGTAAAACAAAATACAAGTGTCCCAAGGTAAGCTACCACTGACTCATGTTGTTATAAAAAATATATGTGAAACAGCATGAGCTTCATATAAGTATATCAGAGTATTTTAAATATGATTTTGATGCATACTCTTATTAAATGAATGGATTAGAAACATACGATTTATTTTACTGAGGAAGAGCAGTGATCAGTCTAGTCTAATATTCTCCGTATGACAGTGGCCTATTCCAGTTGCTTCAGAGGAGGGTTCAAGAAACCCTGTAGTAGGGAGTTATGGAATAAACTAGCCACAAGGAGCTCCAGTAGCTAGAGGTTGGCTTAGCTCCAGAGCATGAGAATTTATATCACTTCCAAACCTTTTTTAAAAATCCTTAATCCTTTTAATTCTAAATATTCTTGATAGTCATATAAAATATCCTTTCTGAATCCTGCAAAGTTCTTGGCCTTGGTGATACCTTGTGGCAATGAGTTCCACAGATTAATTATGTGTGGTATGAAAAAAATATTTCTGTTCATCAGTTCTAAAATTGTCACTTTTCAATTTCACTGAATATTCCCTTTTTCTTTTACTACCTTAAATTAACATACTGCAAATGGTGTTTTTTTCCCCTTTTCCCATGTCACATTCAGGTAATACTGGCCAAGATAAAGGCAATTCCAGGAGTAAAGTTCTATGTGTATCCAAAGTCAAGGTAGGGAATAAACAGATACTTTATAAGCTTCCCCATAGAGTCTGCAAATGACTTGCACCACGACCTGCAGGGATCTTGTGCAGGGGTACAAGGTTATAGAAGCTAAACTTTTTCATTGGGGTAGATCGGCTAGATCAATTTGGCAGCTGCCTTGTCTGATTAGGAACTTGTTTTTCATTATTTGGGAAACAAGTTTCTCTTCATCCTTCCTTGGTCACATTGGAAGTAGAAGTGACCCTGAACGGGAGACGTTCTGGCTCTTGCTCTTGAGGTTGTCTATATGGAAATACGGCATTGATTTTTTTCCTCTTAGGATCGGATTGGAGTGTTGTGCTTCCTCCCTTTCTGCTATCAGTAGATGAAGGTTTAAGATTTGTGCTTGCCCACATTTTTAGTACTATTTTGCATCCATGCCATACCGCCAGGTACTTTTTAAAAAGATCCAGTTGAGCTATTTTAATTATTTAATATCTACCCTGGAGCAGGTAAATGTAGTAAATATGCCTCTTAGGAATCTGAGTTGGGATTTTTAAAATAATATATATTTTATTATATAAAATAATGCACAATATATCATGACATTCTGTGCTTACATATTATCGGTATAAATACTTTTGCCATGCACAAATATTTTTATTATTCTTGTTCCATCCAGCATGTGTGTAGGGACATGTACACTTCCTTAGGTTTCTCTTTACACTACATCCTGTACATTTAAAAAAAAACCCTTAACTCTTAGTATGAATTTATTTGCCTCTTCAAATTCCACAGAAGAAGTCATTATAGTTTCACTTTGTATGCTGAGCCCAAGCAGATAGAGAAGGTTGGGCTGACTGGAGGCAGTGACCGCATTTGCAAGACAAGTTGGCACTTGCAAAACAGATGCCCAAGACTGAAATGAAACTTTCCACTCAGAGCACAAGTGTGTCATTTTTCCTTTCTCCATTTTTTCCCCCTTGGCCTCTGAAATGTATTGTACAGAATCCATTGCTGGCTTAGCTGTTGGCAGTGGAGCAGCTGTGGAAACCTAATGCAGCTGTTCTTTTGGAAGCCATTTTCCTGTGAACTAAGGGTGAATGTGAAGAATTTGTACCTTGTTGCATTTATGTTTTGAAAATAGAAAAGATGAAAGCTGTGTGTGTGAAACAGGTCAGTTTTTCTATTTCCCCCCATGCCGGCCAGACTTGAAATGTAAAATGCATGTTACATTTCTGGCAAGATCCGGTTCAGCCCAAAACTTGTATTTTTCTGTCCTGTGTGGATCTTTCTGCCTCTAGTAAAATATTCTCTGATCAAATATCTGAACAAGCAAAAAAATCTCCATTTGTTTCTTATATCTGGCTCCCTACATACCACCACCACTCTCCTGAAACTGTTCCTGTCTAAATGCTTGGAAGAAAAATCATATTCATTTAATTAATGGTGCCAGGAGACTGTGGCAAAGACAGTAAAAAGCTAGTAACAGCAACACTGCCAGGATAGCAGCACCAGGCTAACTGTTTGTGATATTGAAACCAATGTGAAATTATCTGGTTAGGTAGCAGAAGACAAACAAACAAAAGCAACAACAAACATTTTCGATGGGCATACTTACCTGTCATGCTGGGGAAAAGTTTTATATTGATCAATCATATATGAATTGATTCACCACTGTTATTTTTAAGTATAAGTTAGTGAGTAGTTTTTTAATCATTTCTCAATAAACATGTACATTTTAAACTATGTAAAAATAAGAGACAGTGGTGAGAAATGGACTGATTTATTTTCAGAACTTTGATGTGGCTTGCTTGTGTTGGAAGATTAATCCCTTCTTCGTGGTGGTCTTTGCATTTAGGCTTGCTGGAAAGTAGGAACTGATCTACACACTACCAGAGGCAAAAGTACCTCTCCTATGCTTCCCAGGAGTTTGAGGTTGTTTCTCTTTAAGAGTAGTTAGTTGATTCATGTCCTGTACTATCTGTGTTGTGTAGATGACCCCTGCTGCCTCCTTGTTTCCTTTAAAGGAGAAGACAGGCGTTCTCAAGAATGGTTTTGAATTGGAAACAACTTTATGGACTTGCTTTTTTGTTATGCAAATTAACTACTTTAATTACTTCTCTACTATGTTTATGAACTGTTTTTTCCTTGTATGAACCACTTTAATTATCTGTGTTAGTTCTAGTACTTGCAAAAGATTTACAATGAATGATCACTACTGATACCTCCAGTTCATAGTTTTCATTTTCTATGCGGTAGCACTCCATCAGGGAATATACAGGAAGTGGCGATCATGCTGTGGACTTGTCTTAGGCAATGTATACGTGCCTTTCTTATGCTTGCAATTAGATATGGTGGGCAAGAGATGGTACAGCATGTATTAGAGATGACACAGCTTGTTCTCTTTAATATAATATTCTGTTTTCTCAGTTTCTCAGATTATATTCATCTGTTACACATAACTGACTAACAATGAGAAAAAAGCAAATGATTAACAGCATGTAAGTGAAATGCAGACTCAAAAGAAGAGACAAAATTATTCAACGTGTTATACATTTCAGTTTGTTTTAATGACCTTTTCTGTTTCGAGCAACATAAACCCACCTCTCCATCCAAAGTGTTAAATCCAGATTGTTAAAATCTTTTGTAGATTGTGCAGAAAAATGTTTCAACTTCACAAGTCAAGCAGAGACTCAGGTTCTGAATAAAATTTTCCATCAAAAGAATAAACATTTTTCCTCACTTTTGATTTTTTCTTCCTCTTTAACTTTTTGCAAGTTCTCACTGCCAGCTTTTCTGCTGACTGTGGACCAAAACAAATTAAAGCATTTTGTTTTCAAAACTACCTTAAGGAAAAAATGGTCATATGTCACCTCTTATTTTGGTTTCTGATTTCTCTGCATCCTATGAGATTTAGTGTTGAATAAAATTAGTGTTCTATTTAGTACAATTGATAGTTTGGGTACTGAGATTTTATTTTATATTTTATCCAAACTTGATAGACTCTTATGAAAAGGTATCTGGAAAATGAGTATTAATAAAGTAACAAACTGATATAGTATATGTTTTATTGTTCTAATGAAGCCCTAGCCCACTGTCCCTAGAACTATCAGTTGAATATGCATCAAAAATAAATAAAAGTAAGAATTGTTTACTATTTTTAGCCTTTGTTCTAAAAGAGGGGCACAAGAGTGATCTAGCGTAAACAATGAATTATTTCTTATTTTCAAACATCGTGATCAGGGTTGAGGTTGAGAGCATTAGATCTTGAGGGTAGTGATGAACGCCAAACTTGGAACATGAATAAATAAAGGACTTAATGTTTTGTGCCTGTGAGTACTTTAACCTTTATAGGCACAATATTCTTGAGAAATCTGAAGGTCTTAATCACTACATCTTTTAAAATACTCTTTAACTGATGTCTTAAAATAGATTTCAAAACACAAATCATATAAAATTAACAGACACTTAGAAAAGCATGTACTGTTCTAACCCCTTTTTATTGCTTTTGTTTTCTAGGTCTTCAGGGATTTTACATTGTGTAGCTGGCAAAACAAGTCCCCATTTAACTACTAAGCTTACTACCCAAATGGTAAGTAGTAGTATTGTGTTGGTATTGCTTAATTAGTATGAAGTTGATGACTTGGATGGAGGTAAGGGAATTCTAGTCTTTTACTTGGCCTTTTGAACATATTTTTATTAAAGTCGTTATGCAGTGTTAACCCAGTACTGTATATATGCACTTAGAAGTTTTGTAAACATACTAAACAAACTGACCAACTGCTTACCATTTGGGGCCTAATCCTCAAAGGTGTTGAGCACCTTCAGCTCCCATTGCTGTCTCAAGACTGGTCCCTTATATATTCAGAATTCAAATTTAAATGATTTAAAATTCAAATATGATTATTTTCTAGCTGCTTTCAGTATGTCTCAGTACTATTTTAGCACATATTATACATGACATTGATATTACCAAATATATGGCTTATGCTGAAGGGTAAACTTCAAAAGCCTTCACTTTCATATTTATGTATTTATATGCGTAAGAACCTTACTTCTGTTACGTTTACTGTTTTTTCTCCTACCGTTCATATCTTATTCTCTGGCAAAGCTGCTTGTGGTCCTTGCTGCTGCTTTAGTTTCTACATACTATGTAAGAAGATGTCATCTAGTTTGTTTTAAATTCTGGCAGTCGCAATAATACAGGGTCAGATTCCCTTATTCACACTGAATAGTATCTCAGTCCACAAGGAGAGACCCATTAACTACAGTGAGACTATGTTGAAACGTAGTATTCATAGTGAGCTGGGATAGCAGAATGTATAGCACATAGTGAGAGAGTAGTTGTCTCTTTCCTTTAAAAGTTACCATTCCAGACACAAAAATATTGATCAAGGAACTTCTTGAATAAAGAAAATTATATTGCTGACCTGATGCTCCAGATGTAATGCATGGGCTACCATGTATTCTTGTATCCGCTGATTTTTAGGTGATACGAGGAATGTCAGAAATAAGGCAAGCCTGTCTGAGATACTGAAAGTGAATAACAGCAATATAAGAAATAGCAGGAACAAATTTTTGCCTGCTTCATCCCAAATAAGAATATTTGTCTCTGAAATCTTTGCTATGAGGACAATCTTCCATTTTGCAAAAGGATTATTTGTAATTGGTCCTGCTTTGTATGGACATTGCTTACATTTATTTAAAACAGGTTTCAGAGTAACAGCCGTGTTAGTCTGTCTTTGCAAAAAGAAAAGGAGTACTTGTGGCACCTTAGAGACTAACCAATTTATTTGAGCATGAGCTTTCGTGAGCTACAGCTCACTTCATCGGATGCATACCGTGGAAACTGCAGTAGACATTATATACACACAGAGACCATGAAACAATACCCCCTCCCACCCCACTGTCCTGCTGGTAATAGCTTATCTAAAGTGATCATCAGGTTGGGCCCAACCTGATGATCACTTTAGATAAGCTATTACCAGCAGGACAGTGGGGTGGGAGGGGGTATTGTTTCATGGTCTCTGTGTGTATATAATGTCTACTGCAGTTTCCACGGTATGCATCCGATGAAGTGAGCTGTAGCTCACGAAAGCTCATGCTCAAATAAATTGGTTAGTCTCTAAGGTGCCACAAGTACTCCTTTTCTTTATTTAAAACAGTTTTTCTAAGGGATTCCTAGAAATAATATTTGAAGTAAGCCTTTCTGTTTTGAAGTCCAGAAACCACTTAGATCACCAGTAAATATTTGAGGGCTATACAAAACAACATGGGCTGGTTACATCTATTTTCTCTGCAGGAAAAAGACCCCTCCTCCTTTCTCCTTGTGCACATGAATGAAAGGGCTTTTTGTTATGATTTTTTAGGGGTATCTAGAGAAGGTGTATTCATAAATATCAGAAAGAAATGAACATAACCACTCAGCAGTGAAATACATGTGTTTTTAACAATGAGAATTGTATCAATGAAATGGTGTAAAGTCCCATTAATTTTTTAAAAATTAGTACTTAATTATGTATAATTTGGTTGACTAAACATTTTAAGATTGATATACAATCTTTATTTATCACTGGGTAATATCAAATGTGTTACTTTTGTATTGGTTATTATGTTCATCCATTTGTAACATGCAATACTGAAATATATGGTGGGGTATGTAGAAAATACCTCTTGTTAATAAAAATATCCTAGATTGATATGTGAAAAACAAAACAGCAGTTTTGTACTTCCACTAAAGTTTTTGTGTAGCTTGGAACAGAAATGGCAATTTCTCTGACTTTTGAGACACTTCACTAGAACTCACTTAAGAGATATTAACGAGAAGCAGTCACATTGGATTGACACAGTTTGTTAGAGTACGACATTGGGTTTTGTAGTCTCTGTTCATATTGAAGGTTTGCCTCAAGAGGTCATCAAGTCCAGCCCCCTGCATTGTGTCAGGATCAAGTAAATCTAGACTATTCCTGACAGGTGTTTGTCCAATCTGCTCTTGAAATCCTCCAGTGATGGAGATCCACAGCCTCCCTTGGAAGTCTATTCCAGAGTTTAACTACCCTTATAGTTAGACAGTTTTTCCTAGTATCTAACCTAATCTTTCTTGCTGCAGATTAAGCCCCATACTTCTTCCCCTACCTTCAGTGGACCTGGAGAACGGTTGATCATCAACAGTTGATCATTCTCTTTATAACAGTCCTTAACACATTCGATGATTGTTATCAGGTCCCCCGCTTCCCTCAGTTTTCTTTTCTCAAGATTAAACATGCCCAGTTTTTTTAACCTTTCCTCATAGGTCAGGTTCTCTAAACCTTTTATCTTTTTTGGTTGCTATCCTGTGGATTCTCTCCATTTTCTCTACATCTTTTCCAAAGTGTGGCACCCAGAATTGGACACGGCACTCCAACTGGGGCCTCACCCATGCCATGTAGAGCAGGACAGTTACATCCCGTGTCTTACACACAGCATACCCCAGAATGATTTTAGCCTGTTTAGCAACTGCATCAAATTGTTGACTCTCATTCAGTTTGTAAAAAGAAAAGGAGGAAAGCTTATGCTCAAATAAATTGGTTAGTCTCTAAGGTGCCACAAGTCTTCCTTTTCTTTTTGCAGATACAGACTAACACGGCTGCTACTCTGAAACCATTCAATTTGTAATCCACCATAACCCCTGACATCTTTTTCAGCAGTACTACCACTTAATCTCCAAGTTGTAGTTGTGCATTTGATTTTTCCTTCCTAAATTTAGTCTTTCACTTCTTTTTATTTAATATCATTTTGGTGATCTGAGATCAATTCTCCAATTTGTCAAAGTTGTTTTGAATTCTAATCTTGTCTTCCAAAGTGCTAGCCAGCCCTCCTGGCTTGGTGTCATCTGCAAATTTTGTAAGCATACTCTTCACTCCATTATCCGAGTTATTAGTGAAAATATTGAATACTGAGACTGGGACTGGCAAGGTGAGGAGAAAGGTACTGGAACTAAGAGCTGGGGTTGGGAAGAAAAGGGCTTGGACAGGTTCAGCAGATGGGGCAAAAGGGGTCAAGGATCAGAGGAATGGGCAGAAGAGTCTCTACCCACTAGAGAACACTCCCATTCAGAGTCTGGAGTGCAACTCAAGATTCCTGAGTCTTGCCATTCATCTGCTGTCTGCAAATATCTGTGAAATCCACTGGAAAAGTGTGCCTCTCTTCCAACTTTAGTGCTGGTCCACATAGAGGATGACAACCTACTATTGCTATCCGTTACTATATTAGCTCAAGTGAAGTTGGCTCTAAAAGTTCCAACCCTGCTGATGACCCATGTGGGTGTCAATATCCTCCACATAAAGGAATTTCCTTTTTTTTTTAGTTTGCTTTTTTTAAAAAAAACCTAGGAAATTACACACAAAAAACTATGTTAAAGCAAGGTCAAAAGTTAGGAAATGCTAGCATTAACTGTACAGTTAATCTTTAATTAACCACATATCATTTTTCCAGTTGCAATGATGGCATCTGAAATATTCCCCTCAAAGCAGAAGAGGCAGAATTCAGGTTCAGCAAGCAAAGGGAGATTTTTTATTTGTCATGCTAGACACACACTCATCCTGCAGTTCTCTAGCTTGGCTGAAAGAGGAAAACAGCTAGTGTTCCCCAGAGTTACCGCAAAGGATTTGTCCAAATCTTGGCCCAAATCATGGAATGGTTTGCCAGCTACACCACTGTATCAGAAAAGAGCCAGGATAATATAGGTAGCTAGACCACAGAGAGATTATATTTGCCTGTGGCATTGTTTGAGTCCCAGCAATTGCTCCTGTTTTCTGACAATGGCCCCCAAATATATTTACTTGACCCAGGAAACCATATTTTTTGCAAAGAGATTTTTCTGAAGTTGTAATACTATGGTTTAGCCCATTTTATAGTATGGGTTAAAACTGCATAGCAAGAGATCCAGTTATACCACAATCCCCATGACAAGCAACACCTATAATCTCACAAACATTCAAACGGCAAAACCAAAAAATCCCAACCAAACAAGTGAAAACCAGCCCAACAACAAAATTCCCCACAACAGAACCGTCTTTCAGTCTTGAAAGCTTACTTCCCATTAAAGTTGTAACTGATTATTTTGAGATTATGCTACTATGGACAAGGAATCAGATTTGTTCTGAGAAGTGGAAACTATTGGTTGGAGCACATTTAAGTGCTGAGTGATACCAAATTTTATCCATTGGAATAAATATGGTACTACTGCAGATGACTGAACTTTGGTTAACCAAAACTCATTAATGTCTCTAGGAGCAAACTCTGCTCTCCCCTGTTCTCCCGGTTTACCTAGCACAGAGAGCAGTGGAGAGGCACTGGCCAAATTACTAAAGGCTCTGGAGACAGTGCGTTCTGGGTGCCCTAAGTCTGGAATGCTGCTGAGCTGGCTGATCTGATTTTACAAAGTGCGGTTCTTTCGGAAGTTTGCGATGTCCCTAAAGCCTTCAGAAAGTCAGGGTTGTTCTATGTAGCCTTTTCCTTCAAAATTCAAATAATGTAGTTCTGATAACTATTCATCCATGCCCCCAGCATGCCCCTATGGTGAGGGTACGGGCGCTGAATGAGATGGTGCAGAGCGGGGATCGCTAAGGCTTTGATCCTGCAAACTGATGCATACTTATGGGCCCTTCAGTGGAGCTGTGCCCAAGTCCAAAGGTCTGCCCCTGTTGTAGGATCAAGGCCTTGGTGAAGAAAAGAAGTGAAATTTGTTTGATAAATTATTCACTATGAATGATTCATTCACATCTGGTACCATGTATACTTGCAGTACTAAATGGAAAGGGGTCATTTTAGCATACTGGTAATTAAAAAACCCAAACAATGAATAAAACCCCCAAACCAACAACCTTGAAATATTATTAAATGGCTGCAAATAATACATGTTTAAAATCTTTCCTGAGAGTAAAATTGTTACCTTTATTTTGAGTACTCTAGGGAGTTTTGTACTTACACATGAAGTCTCTGACTGCCCAGTTTTGCATTTGGAGCCTGTCACAAGGTGAACTGCCCCTTTCCAGGGGATGGGGCTCAGCTGCACACTGTGCCAAGCTCAGCTCATCTTTCCAGGTGAATGGAATAAGTCCCAGGGTCACATGGTGGAAGATTATGACCCAGAGCCAGGACTACTGGCATGTAAAGAGCAGCCCAAGTTCAGGGAGGAGGCTAGAGATGACAAGGCAATAGAGAGGGTCTCCTTACTTTCCAGGCAGACAACCTAGGAGTGCAACTTTGCAACAGGCAGGTTAGGATGGATGGAAGCTAGTCGGGGGGAGGAAAGCCTCAGAAGGTGGAAGTAGAGGACTCAGTGAGTGAGGCTTACAGGGAGTAAATAGGCTCATACAGGAGACTTCAGGGCAGAGGAAAAAGACATGGTTTATGTGTGAAACTTATGTGAAACTGTTTATTTGGGAGAAATAAAACTGGAGTCCTGAAGAAAAGGGACTGAAATCCTCTGTCTCCTTAGAGTTCTCTGGTGTACTGACTAGTGCATTGGGCGACTGGCTTACAAATCACTTAGTCAGTTGAAAAACATGTAAACTCCACAGGGCAGAGCTTTTCTTCTGATGTGTTTGTTCGGCAACTAGCACAATGCCAAGAAGCAGGAAGTATTCTCATTGTTGCAGCAAGAGTGTGGGCCAAAAAAATGTGTGGTCTATATATACTTGTTTCAAATATTAGAATAAAAATAGCGTATTAATAGAGCTAAAGCCATTTAAAATAAACATTTTTTCTATACTCAAGTCTTTTTAGGTTCCTCGCTAGCCAAACAAAAATAGGGAAGTCTGGTGGGATGTAAGAAGTAGTAATGAAAGATACAGTTTTGTATATATTAGAACATTTTAAAGTTTTTTAAAACAAAAAATATGTGAAGCCCACCTATTTATGTGGAATTCTGTGTCAGGATAATCCATCAATGTTTGGTACGTACTTCAGCAAAATCTGTGAAGGTTGTGGAACTGCTATGTAATTTTTGAACACTGAATGTGACTTAGTGAGGTAAAATTACTGTATAACCATGGTGGGGTATTAGAAATAGCTTACATTGGCGGTATTGGAGTGGTTATTGCACACATATAATGCTTGAATTCAGACTAAGCTGGAAGGCAACACAATGGCTTTGATAATAACATCCAGGATCCAGACCAAAGTGACACAGGTGTTTTGCCAGGCTTGGACGTACACATCAAAGGGGCAGTAAACAGTTAAAAAATATTTCTCAGGAGTAGTAGTATGGGGAGAGGGGGTCAATTGTTAGCAGCTCTCCAGGAAAACAAGATGATAGAGGGTGAGGCTCTTCAGGGAGAGTCTAAAGAAATTGGGACTGGGACAAATTCCAGGGACTGGCAAGCCTTAGGGAAAGAGCATGTAGACTGGTTTATTGTTTTAAAATCTGTTCTCTCTTAAATGCTTTTTGTTCAAATAACACTCTGCTTTGAGACGGCTGTGCAGTCAGTATTACCACTGTTATTGCTCCCAGAGGGAAGAGAAATACAAGGTCGTCTGAGCCGAAGTCAGACCTGCTGAAGTAATCCTGGTTAGCATGTGGAGACTGCAGCCCAAATCCTGGTCAAGAGAGTGAGAGAGTTGCATGGTTCCACCTGGAGCAAGGTGACTGATCAAGGCCTGACCTGAATGTGGGGGGAAGAGGAAGGGCACTTTGGATGACCAGATGTCCTGATTTTATAGGGACAGTCCCATTATCCAGGACTTTATCTTATATAGGCACCTCTTACCCCCCACCTCCGTCCTGATTTTTCACACTTGCTATCTGATCAGCCTTGGGGCACTCAAAGACCACAAGAGATCAGAGGTGCAGTTACACTAACGACATCACTGAGTTATAAATGCCCTCACATAGTTCCCATTTAATATACAAAGAAACAATTTTCAGTTCTCCTGCAGGCATTTGTTTATGCAACTGAATGTGGGGGCAGGGGAGTGAGGCTTTCTGGGGGTACAGAGCTGTGAAGGTTCTGTCCTTGCATTTACAACTTTCTTAGCTTTACAGTAGTGCCTTTCCTTCTCTTGGTGTCCATAACCTTGTTTTCCAGTAGTGTCCGTGGGCCTCTGGCTTTTTCTGCGTCCTGCTGTTGCGTATCTACCTCCCGCTTTTGCTTCTCTGCTATCATCTCTTTTTTCTGGGTGCTCTCCTCTGCTTCCCGCTCTTTGGCTCTCTTGGCCAAAACCTAAACCTGAACCACCCTTGGCCACAGGCACTTTCAGTGGACTAATCTGGTGCTTATCATATTCCATGAGTAGAGATTTCATTCCTTCCATTGTTTTCCCTGTAGTATTCGAGCCACAGTCTGTACAGAGTTTTTCTCACTGTGATCTGGTGTGCTCAGCAATCTTTGTTTCTTTTCTTCTATTTCCCCTACCCAAAATAAGCAAATGAGAAATAACAAACTGTAACCTTTTTCTTTACCAGTTTCTGACTTTCTCATATTTGAATCTCTCAGAATCTATGTTAGCTGGTAGATTATTGCTGGGAGCGTGACCCTATGCTAACCAGCCAATGGTGTATAGATCCTGCTGACTATACCACTGTGATGCTTTCTGGGGGTAACCAGGCTCATGAGAGTTCTGTCCTTGCATTTCCAACTTTTTAAGCTCATGCTGCCTTTTCTTCTCTCAGTCTTTGTACTTTCGGTCTTCCAGCTCCAGTAGTCTCTGGTGAGCCACCCGCTTTGTCTCCAGGGGAGGGGAGTGAGGAGTTCCCTTAGTTGAGACAGCTCTCAGTGCAAGCAAAAGCCAAATGGAGTTTGTTGCAGAGTAGACTGCAAACACCTCCCTAGAGAGCAGGTGGAGGTCATCCTCAGGAATGCCCCAGAGAAAGAGAACAGAGGGAGGGTCTTTGTAGAAGAGGGAAGAATTTACAGGGAAGCTCCATCTGGGAAATATAGAAGTCTCGGGGAGCCCTATAAACAGTTAATTGTGCCCACAAAGCATTGTGTGGAGTTAATGATATTAGCTCACAATTATCCTTTTGCTGGTCACTTGGGAACAGACCGGACATATGAAAGACAAAAGAAAAATTTCTATTGACCCAATATGCAAAATGAGGTAAAGGAATACTGCAAGACTTGTGAATTATGTCACAAGTGGAAAAAAATCCTGTGGATCTCTGCAAGTCTCCTTTGCATCCTTTATCCGTGATCAAAGAAGCATTTTTTAGGGTTGTCCAGGCCAACCCAGAGAGGAAAAAGCTTTATATTATTGGATTTTGCCACCAGGTATCCAGAAGCAGTTGCTCAGCCAAATGTAGAAGCTGAAACAATTGCTAAGGCACTGCTCTCTATATTCAGCAGCAGGATTTTCCCAAAGTGAGCTTAACAGATCGGAGGTCAAATTTCAAGTCCCAGCTATTTGGTGAGTTGTGGAGGATGTGTGGATAGAGCAACTGAAATCTGCCAAATACCACCCAGAGACAAACAATTTAGTTGAGAGGTTCATCGGGATCCTAAAATCTATGCTGAAAATTATGTAAACAAGAGGGCATGTGGCTCAGATGTAATGTTACCCTATTGGTTGTTTGCTTACCAGAAGGTACCCCAAGAGTCTGCGAGGTTCACTGCATTTAACCTGTATGGGAGAAAGGTCGGAGGTCCCCTGCATATCATTGGAGACTGCTGGGAGGGTGACACTGAAGCAGAGGGGGAACTGATGGCTGAATATGTGCAAAAAATTAGGGAGGATTTAAAGTCTATGGTGGGACTGGTGCAGCAAAACCTCACAAAAATCCAGGCAACTCAGAAATAAATAATACCTGTTGTTGGTCATTTCATGTGGGGGATTTGGTACTGGTGTTACTCATGGGAGGGGCCTTTTGAGGTGGTAGAAAGGGTTAACAATATTACCTACAGTGTACAAAGGTTGTGCAGCAGGGTTGCACCTCAAACTGTGCATATAAACAGGTTAAAAGGTATCACAGGCATGAAGCCATTGTAAACATGATATGCTGTATAGAAGAGGACTCTAAGACAGCCCTTCTTATTGATTTTGATGACGGAATGCCATAGTGAAACCCCACTAGAGAGCATTGACCTATATAAAGGGTTAACCTGGACTAAAAAGACACAGATTATGGCTGTGTTGCAAAGTCACCAACAGGTATTTTCCAGCAGGCTAGAACTGACTCGTGGAATGGGCTATAAGACCACAGCCTGCACCCAGCAGAGCATACCGGACTACAGGCAAAATGCAGGAGCAAGTCATAGACTGTTAAGGTTGGAAGGGACCTCAGGAGGTCATCTAGTCCAACCCCCTGCTCAGAGCAGGACCAATCCCCAATTTTTGCCCTCAATCCCTCAAGGATTGAACTCACAACCCTGGGTTTAGCAGGCCAGTGCTCAAACCACGGAGCTATCCCTCCCCTAGTTTGTCAGGAAATAGCAAGCATGATGGAAATGGCAGTAATTACAGTGTCTGATAGTCTCTGGGCTTCTCCACTTGTTACGATCTCCCAAAAGGATGGGATTATAAGGTTTGATGATGATTATAGAAAGCCTAATGCTGTCACTGTTCCTGCTGCAGACCCTATCCCCAGAATTACTACTACTACTTCTCTTTCTCATTTTTATTATTTATTATTAAATATCAATATTGTAGATGCCTCCAGAGTCAAGACTGGGGCCTACTTTGTAGGTTCTGTACAAACATATACAGAGACTCAATCCCTGTCCTGTTAAACTTGCAATCTAAGGGAGCAAGTGACACAGCAAGGCTGAGAAGAGAGATACCAGTCAGTATATGCAATTTGTTCGATATTTAATACAAGAAATACTAATAAAGTGTCAGCTGTCTTCATCTGCCAATCCAGTCCTCATTAACTGACTGATTTCTTATAGGCATTGTTGCACAGATTTTCAAGGAGAGATCTGGAGGACGAGGAGGTTATGGCCTCTTTTGACACATTCTAGTTTACAGGAGTTACCTAGTAGGTATCTGTATAAAGTAGTATAAATCCCTTATGTGAACGGTGTCCTATGCTTGAGAGTATCTTGAGAGGGGGCCCAGGAGTTGTTTTCTAACTTTACTACAGTCTTAATGATGTGGATCAGAGGCATACTTTTGTTTCTACATTATTTTTCATCCTTCAATCAACCCACTCTCTTCACTGTTGAATCACAGCTTGCTGGTATTGTAATTACTCTCTGTGTCTCCTCTGTCTAGTATTCCATCTCCACTTCCTCTTCCCTTTTGGGGTCTCCTGCATCATGCATGATTTTGGGCTGTGGTGAAAG
This sequence comes from Eretmochelys imbricata, assembly GCF_965152235.1. Classification (NCBI taxonomy): domain Eukaryota; kingdom Metazoa; phylum Chordata; order Testudines; family Cheloniidae; genus Eretmochelys; species Eretmochelys imbricata. Next base: position 176,802,704 of record NC_135572.1, on the reverse strand, counting down.
TGGTGGCAAAACAACTGCCCCCTGCACACAGTTCTTTGCACTGCAGAAGGGAGCTTTATGTAGAGCTGCTCCCAGCTTCTACTATCATGGCTAATCATAAGGAGTGACCTTGGACAATCAGGAATCCAAAACCATTACCATGTGAACAGTCACCAAATTATGCAGTTTAAAATGCAAAAAAAGTGGTATTTTTTCCCCCAGAGATGTCAACAAAATCTCTAAATTAAAAAAAAAAATTCTGTTTTAGAACATGTTTTTTGGAAATCAAGGATTTTTTCAGGAAAAAAATTGTGATGAATATTTAATTCTGCTCTACTTTGAAGACTGACTACCATGTTCATGATAAGCAACAGACTTATCAGACAATATTTGTTTTATCATTTTCCTTCTTTGTTTTGGTGTCAGTCTCAGACCTTAGGCTGAAATGTAACCCAGAGCTCATTTAAAAGATTTATTTTTACCCTTCCAGGGTGTAGGTATATGCTAAAAAACCTATCCCCACGGTATCTAAACCCCAACCCTACAATATCTTTATTGCTACATAAGCAAAACAGTGCAGTTAAAACAAAAGTAGGTCTCAAGGTAGTTTTTCTTAAGTGTCAGAAATTTTAGATCTTTATGCCAAATTAATTTGTCTGATCAACATGGTCCTTGTCAGCCCTATGCTGGTGCTGAAGTCAGGTAACTTTTACTTATTCATTATCTCCTCCAATGCTCTTAAGTGAGTATGGTTTCACTGTATTTATGGAGAGGATCAATTGAGATAATCTTGGATTAATCCCGTTACACTCTTTGGTTGGGCTTGTTTATTGCCACCTTTGTTGTCAAATGTGTACAAACTGTTCGAAAACCATTATCCTGATTGGCTATTGTCATTATATTTTATTATGGAATTTCCCTACCAAAAAGTTTAAATCTGTTTTAACATGTGCTCACAAACACATGAGAGAGAGTGTAAAAAAGTGAAGTCTCGATTCTTATTCTTTTTAGTACTCTAAAAATATGCCATTTTAGGCACCAATCCTGCAAACAGGTATGCACAATCTTACCTTCAGTAACATCACTTTATATCAGTGGGGCTACCCTCAGTGCTAAAATTAGGTTCAACCTTAAATGTTTCCAAGATCGGGGTCTTACAGATTTTTAACTTGAGACTTCTAATGAAACGTCAATGAATTTAAAAATCTCTAAACAGTAACAGCCGTAACAGATGAACATAAAATAGGGATATGTATAAAACATTAAAATAGGGAATATGTACTTTAAGTTCAAAACTATTAACACAATTTATTGGATAATAACTAATACTTCTTGTAGGAAGAATGCTTTGTTAAGCAAACCTGAGAACAGCTTCAAGCTCCAGGTACTGTAATTTTAAGTTCAGTTGTTATCACATTTTTGATGTGTTGGTGGGAAGATGAGTTACGTATTTCTTCTAAAGTGAAAGTGGACCTGATCTACTTAGACTGGGTCAATTCAGGTGTATAATCCAGAGTCTGACAATATTTGTAAAGTGAACAAACCATGATATTACTCTCTTTTCTGCATGATGGCTTTTCCACACTTTTGTCTAAAAAGCGGGTAAGATAATATGTAGCTAAAACATTTTTGTTTTAAATGCCAGGTTTTTTATATAGCTGGTCTTTACAAACTCTGTGATTCCTGGGGGGATTTAGATTAATTTAGCACTAACTGCCCTTTTGTGCTTACAGTGTTTGTCTTAAATCTTTTACAGTATAGAAGTTCTTTATTTTGTTTTTTTGTTGACATTTTTATTCATGGAATAAAGATCCTGGTGTTCCTGGAGAAAAAGTAAATTGCACATTTAAAAGTTGATCCAACTTTGAAAAAGGATCATTGTAAGCCATGTAGTTTCTTTTGCTGGGGTTTAAAGCGAAAACTGATTTTTGTGCTTTCTGAATATTTACCAAACAGGAAAACTCAGCTGCTGGAATCCATATTGAGGACTTGTATCATGGCCATAATGTAAGCACAATTCCTTTGTTGCATATTTGGACTGTGGGAATGATATGGCCCCTAATATGTATAAATGTGCTAGTGGATTATGTACACTGCATTTCTAATTACCTGAGTTTTTAATATTATGCTTTAATTTTACTGTAAAAATTTTCAGTGTTGAGAATTACTGATTCTGTCCATGTTCCTAAACTAAATATCATATAAAATGTTGCAAGGAGTCTTAGTCACACACATAAGAGTGCAGTTAAGGAATGATTTTGATGTACTCTCTTACTCTGTTAGAGCCTTATTTATAAACTAGTATAAAATAGGTATCAATGAGAGGATGTGTAATTGTTTGACCCAGACCTGAAATGGGCCTGCATTAAAATCTCATATTGCTGTTTCTGACACCTCTTCCTGCAGAAACTTGCCTGATTGTGTCCTTGATTGAGAGAGCAGTATTATGATCATTAGCAATTCCATGAAAGTATCATGTGTACAAGGATTAAGAATTTTGGAAGTTTTGCTCTTTGTGTATATTCTCTATGTTATCTGTACCAAAACCTAACTACTTTGGTTTTGTTACCAAGATTTCTTTTCCTCTTATTTCTAAAATCTGTGGTGCAGGGAATTGTTCTAGTGAACTCTAACTCCTGCAAATAACAGTTACTCATGTAAGCAATTTCCACTCAAGGTAATGAAATTGCTCACTGGGCTAAGGGTCTGAAGGATAAGGCCCTGTGTTTGTAAAACATGAAACAGTGGTTTAAAAATAAATAAGCTTTTCAGTGTTCACTTGTGTGTGGAGAACTTCATAGTGGTGAATTTCAATGAAAACATAGATGAAAAATTGTATTTTTTTAAAGGATTAACCAAAAATAGGTAAGTAAATAAATAATTTTTTCATAGAAGAGTGATTCCCGTCAATCTGTGCTTCACAGTAAAATATCTTCTCCCACTTTTTTCTCTTCTTGAGCTAACATTTAAGCTAATTTTTAACATCTAGTATTATAGAAGATGCTGAAATGTTAGTGTTTCTGGGAATTAAGATTATTTTGCCCTTTAAAAATAAAACTTTTTCAGTTTTGTAACTTTTGTAATATATCACATATTTGGTCTTACGCTCTGTGAAAATTCTTCTCCCTCTACCCCACCTCCAAAACAATACACAATTGTAAAGTGTGGTTTAATTCCATTTTTTCTCCACGGCCATGATTCTGCAATCCATTTCCCTCTCGTCTTCCTGGTATCCTTGAAGCAATTTCCAGTCTGTAGGAGATAACTTCCTCCCCATTACTAACCAGCAGGGGGGCCCATGTTTCCTTGTTTTGGAGCTGCAGGACATTTGTTCTACCCTGTTTACAGCCAGCGGGTGCTGTTTTTTCTACCTTACTGCTTGCCTTTTTCATCAGCTCACGGGGGGGGGGGGGGGGGCCTACGAAATCGGAAATTATCTTAATTAAATGTTTTCTATACAGAAACAACTAGGCCTTTTTATGTGAAATGCAGGCAGCAGACCTTATCACAAAAGACAAAGACAAATATTTATCAAGGAACAAAAGATGTCCACGGTTGCTTACAACTGGTTTAATTTTTCTCTCTCTCCTGGTGAAGATGTTTGTTTATCAGGACTTCTTGTTGAGATTCTTTGTTTCCCTGTAAGATCTACAAATGAAACTATTTTTTCTTCCTATGAAGCGCACAATGAAATATATGAAATGCAAACACCTGTGTGTGTTGACTTTGTATTTGAAGATCTTTTTCATTTCACACAATAGTTCTTTTTTTCTTCTTTGTGTTATGAAAGAAGTGATCATCGTGGCTATCTTGCTTTTATGTTTTATGTTACTTCTGACTCTGTTAAAGGAATGCCACATTGTTAAATAAAAATATTCCTTTGTCATGGAATGGTATGTGCCCTCAAGTGAATAAGTTATTAGATTTTACTGATTTTGCCTAACTGGTAACTACTTATTTTTCTAAATGTTGTGATTGATATTGCAAATCTGATCAAGCTATTTTTGTATGCTGTAAATAGAAGAGATGGAATAGGGATTTATATAATCTCAAAAGTTTTCTTTTTAAATGTTTGGTTGTTCCTCTTGTCTTATTTTATTTTATTTTTTGGAGAATCTTGATCTTTTAAATGTACTTTAACAAAGATTACACTGTTATTTTAACACACCTTTCCTTAATATTAATATAAATTGATGTTTAATTTACACTTGGATATGACAAATCCTTACTTCTATGAAATTCTGTTCCAAATAAGTAGGTCGTTGGCTACTCTTAAAATCTTGTGCAAAAGCAAGATACAAGCTCTTATAATGAAGAAAAGTAATTTTACAAAGTATCACATCATTAATGGAGAATAAAATTGTGATTACATTTATTAAAATGCCAAGTGTTTAGCACAGTAATATGTATAATATAGACAATGTTATTGTACAGTTTTCTGGGTTTGATCTTACTGTAGAGCAGTGATTAAGCTCCTATGTTCGGATACATATTTGTTTTTGTGAGTTGAGAAACACTGTAAAATATTTTTCCATGGAAAGTTTTAGAACATACGTAAAATTTTTGTTATAATGCAGCAGAATAAACATACTCTAACACAACAGAAATGTTGTTTCCAGTTTCAGCTATTTGCCGTTTTAATGTTTTTTGCAATTACTGAGGGCCTGATTCTGCAAATTTTGACTCCCACAAGTAGTCATGCTCACGTGAGTAGTCCCACTAAAGTAAATGGGACTCCTTTACATGACCAAGGATTTGTGGGATCAAAACTTGTGTTTATTTCATATCCATTGTTGTTGTATTTTAACTTAGTGATGGCAAACAGAACTTTGAAATTCCATATGGATAGGAGCTTTTTTTTTAAGCACAATATTATCATTTTTCTTTGAAATTTTCAGCTTCACAGTGAGTTCCACAAAACTATTTTTGGCAAAACTATATATCGGTATATGAAAAATATTTGTGTGAATTTCTAAATTATTTATCTTTGTGCAGTATTTAAGGAACTATAGCTTTATAAAAACAATCTATTTTGATTAAAAATACTCATGCAATAGAATTTTTTTAGCCAAAATTAAATCAACGTGATACTTCTAAAACTGAAGCTATTATGTGATTTCTTCTTGGGACAGATCTGTTGTGATAGTGGATATAGAGTTTCCACTGTGTTCCTGCTGAATACATAATACAGATGTTTTGCTAGAAATACATAATATCTTTCCTTTTCTCTCTCTTTCTCACACACAGACACCCTCTCCGCTGCCCCCCCCCCAACAAAGAATTTTGGAAGCCTCTTGTTATACATAAGAAACCCTAATATTTCCTCTTATTTATGTCTCCCTTTCATCAGTCACTTTCTCTTTATTCTCACTTGGATAAAAATGGTTATGATAGACTGCAGTATGTCAACTCTTTGTGTATTTCCGGTAACATTATTTTAGACTATATTTCTGGAAATAAGTAAATAGGGATATATACATAATGCTGTGCTGGTTAACCTATGTCATCTTCTGTTCTAATTGAATAAAATGCTTATCCAAGCTATCTTGGTTTAGACCATAATCTTCTGCTGAGGCCCTCTGACAGAAAGCAGCAATGGGACCAGGGAGAGAGAGGTTTATTGTTCAGAGGGAGCACATTTTAATAAAATGCTGGAATATACATTTGGATTGCTGTTGCCTCCTGAGACACATTTTTGTTTTTAATACAAACTTAACTAATTAGAGTGGTTAGAAAGCATATATCACTGTGGTGTTTTCCCAAAAAACATTTGTGTAACTTGAAGGTTATACATTTTTATAACTTGCACCTAACAGAACCTATAATAAATTGATAATACTACAAGAAGCAAAATAAAAAAAAAAATTACTGCTGAATACAGGGCCCAGGTTGATAAGAAAAGCTCATTCTTAAGATATCTTATCCCTAAACATAGGCACTGTGCTTTCCTGTTTGCTTGTATCAGATAACGTACACATTATTTCTTGTACCTATAAAGATGTCCGTAATATATTAGATAATATGTTCAAGTACTCAAAACTAATGAAAAATATGCTTCTGTTGAAAGAGCTCACTCCAGAGCTAGAAAGTAATTTGAGTTCAGTGTTAATGTATTATTGCTTGCAATGGCAGTGCTGGCCATTTGATATGCTATCTGTTTTCCATCAGCCTGTCTACATTTTTTTACATGAGCAAATTATTTAGAATCAATTTAATACAATAAAGAACAATAATTAAAATGCCAGTATTTTTGTTTCATATTTATACTGTACCCCTTATGGGTAGGCTGGATTGTAGCTACCTAACAATATTTTATATGCTTGAAATTATTTAAAGTGCTCCAGCCTTTTCTGCTCGTGCTTTTCAACTGAAAAGTACAAACTATGGGCCTGATTCTACAGACACTAACACACATGCTAACTTTTCACATGAAGTAGCATGCTTGAGATTGAGAGATCACATGAGTAAAGTTACTAACTGTTTTCTTGATAGTTCTCTTAAGGACTGACTATTCCTTAAGTATCTGATTGAAAACATTAATTGGGCTAATTCAACATTTCCTTCACATTTTCACAATATTGCCTTAGACCTGAGAATGATTCTTTTCCTGCTGGTCTTTTCAAAACCTAAAAGACTCTTAAGTTCTTCTTTCCCTATAGACACATCCCAGCTCACTCCTCCGGCCTTCTTTATTTCCTTTATGTACTGAGAAGCAGGTCTGGTAATGAACCCAGACAGCATTCTAAAACCGCCAGGAGACTTGCTTGTATTACAGAAACATTTCAATTAACTTTTGTTTTAAATTTTTTAAAAAGAGTACTGTCTCTGAAAATACTTTAAACCAACTTCTGTTTTTAATTTTTGTAGGATATTTTGCTGAATATGTTTTATATAAATATACAGAGCCAGCAAGCACTAACTGAAGTAATACTATGGTTCAGAGTAGCATTTTCTTTCTGTTATAAGCTGTCACTATAAAAAAAATAAGTTTCCATTTGCCCTTTCATTTTGCATGTTAAAAAAGCTACTAAATGTAAATTTTTGAAAATATTTTCTGTAGTGCAAAATTTAGTAGTTATTTCTTGTCTTGTAATTATGGGCCTATTTACTGTTCTTTTGTAATCAATGGGAAATTTGCAGTTGACTTAAATAAACCACCCTATATTTGAGTCAGTTTTGAAGTGTTTTGATTGGCCTTCCTGTCAAATTAAATAGGTCTTTTTAGATATAGGTATTAACTTTGCTCATGCCTTCGGTGATTTCTATCCTTCAGTAGTACTGAGAGGACTTTCCTATGAGAATTTAATATGGGTGAAACCAAAATGGTTCACTGGAGAGGTAATAGGATTTTATAGAAATTTCTCTAAAAACTTTTGAAGTTGAACAGAGAATATTCTCCTTTCTATAGGGTTTTTGAACCATTTTATAGAAAGGGTAATATTTTCTATTCATCTATATAGTATGGTTCAAAAATCAAACAGAATATTTGTATTTTTCTGTTAAATTCTATAGCGTTTTGCATAGGGGAAAATTATGCGAAGTATCTTCTTCTTATCTTGATTACTGAATAGCGGGGCTACCTATAGTTTGCTGTTGGATTATCGATAGTGATTTAAGTGAAGATACTTTAAGTTTAGACAAGGTACCAAAACCTACCTTGTGACCACCTTCTGAAGGCTTCAGCAGAAATTAAAGAACTATACAATTATTTTTCCCATCCTGAAAGAAAAACTGTAGTCAAAGATATTTTCAGGTGTGTTCAAATGCTGCTGTTTTTGGTTGATTTGGAAGCACTGTAATTAAGTAAAGATTTATTTTGATAGAAACTAATCTAAATATAATTATAAAATAAGGAGTAGATGGGACAAAAGATTAGATTGTTTCAGATGTTATAAAATATTGAATCATAGAGGTTTTTTTCTTTAAATTTATGCAATCCTTGTGTCAACGCTAAACATGAGGATGTGATTAATGGAGTACTTAGAAGGTTAAGGTGAAGTTTCAAGATGGATTCCAAAGCAATAAAATGTGTAACGGGAAACTTCATATTGCCTGGTGTTAATGTTCAGGGCCAGATCATAACTACTTGAAGGATAACAGAGTGTGAAGTCATTAGCTGTCTGGCTTTATATTGACAAGTCTGGAACAGCATCTGGGGGAATATAATGAATTGTGCATGGATTGTTAAGAGTTTACAAATGAAAAAAGGTATTTTATATTATTATTCATTATTTGTATCATGGTGGCAGAAATGTGCCAGGTGCTGTACAAACAAAGGTATTACAAATGTTGTCCCTAATCCTGCAAACAGCTTAATGCATGCATAACTCTACTCATATGACTAATCTGATACTAGCAGGTGAAATATAGACTTATGTATTTGCGGGCTTAAATCCATAAAAAGTATATTGTTTGATTCCCATTGCATTATCATATATACTGATGAGAGTATACCGTATACTGATAAAATTTGTAAACTATAAAAAGAATGTCTGCTAACAGCTACATTATGTGTCTGGTTGTATTTTTTTTTAAAAAGTACCACCCCAGATAAAATAAAATGCAGTGATAAAAAATAATGCATCCTTGTATTGTCAATATGCAACTTCTATGTTGTATTTCAGGTTACACTTTTCATGGTTGTCTCTCTGAAAATACCATATTAATATAGAGAGCTGGTTCCTGCTGGAAACCAAACTAAAGCTGTTAGCAGGTAACATTTTTTGAAGGCTACATCCAGCTAGTGTACAATAGTGCAAAGCACAGTAGTTCTTGTTTTTTTCCTCCTCTCTCTGACTATAGTACTTTGTAACTTGAGTGCTATGGTGATGGGGGTATGATAAATACCTAGGCAGATGGACATTTTACCAATATTGTACTACATTTACTTTTTTTATCCAGTCGTGTTTGTTTTAATTTATGTATCTAGAGAGTGGCAGCAGTAAACCAGGTCAGCTGTGTTTGTGATGGGCTCCAAAGGTATCTGGCCTTTCCTTTACTACTTGAAAAATAGGTGCCATTCCTGTCCGAAAGTACAGTATAAAATGGGTAGTGAAATACTTGTACCGAGTATGCTATTGTTAATGCTGGCTGTTGGTCAGAGTAAAACTAAATGGAAAAGGTCAGACTTTATTTAAAAAAAAAAATGTTATGGTGGTCATTATTTTATTTGCATATACAGCTAACATAACAATATGCATGCAGAATACCTCAATTAAAATACTGAAACGTAAGTCTTGTTTTGAAATAAGGTGTATTATATGTTTTTAAAATTACTTGGTTCAAAACCATTTAAAAATCAGATAATGCTTCCATTCTCTGCTGAATGGATTTATTTAGAGCCAGTTTAAAAAAAACAGTAATGGTCTTGCTCATTAGCGGACAAAAGGGGTGATAGAAACCATGACCTTTTATGCAAAGTCAGTTTGGTCGCTGAAATCAAGGTCATGAATAACTGGCTGTAGGGCTTGTTGGGACAGGAACTGTCTTCCTATAATATGGGTTTGTACAGCAGCAAGTAGAATGGGGCACTGATTCTGACTGGTGTCTCAAGTCCCAGCCCCGCGCTGGCTGGAGCAGCCCCAGCCCAGATAGAGGGACCCCAACCCCGGGCTGGATGGTGGGATCCCAGCCCCGGCCACCCTGTGCCAACCAGAGGGAGCCCAGTCCTGGTTGCCCCATGCCAGCCGGCCGGCCGACTCCACCCCAGATGCACCGGGCTGGTTGGAGCGACCCCAGCCCCTCTCCCTTTAATTGGTTAACCGGTATAATTTTAATAATTTAAATGATTAACTTTTTAAACACTATTTACATCCCTAATGCAAACCTTGAACTGTTTGTGGGGTGGGTCTAGTATACAATTTAACTGGGCTTTTTTCTGTGGGGTTTAACATCTTTTTATACAAACTGCATCCCTGATTGCTATAGGAAAATATAGTTAGTGTTACATAATAACGAATACCCGAAGGAGAAAATATGTTTTCAGCTGAGATTTGAAAACTGAGTCAAGGCAGAAAATTCAAAGGTTGCTATAAAAGAGGGATCTTGCTGCAGAAGTATAGATGCCATAGAAAGAGAGAGAGATAAGTTTGATGAATAGGAGTGGAATTTTGACAAGAGGGAATCAAAAATGTTTGCACTGCAGTGGAGGTAGTCCAGGAGGATTTCCATAGTGTTGTAGCTTCCATTATCATCAAAGAATGAAGAAGTACAAGAAACCTTACTTAACTAAGAGGAAGAGGGTGGTAACTAAATGGTAACTAGCTTTTACTGTAGTACGGAAAACCTGAAATCCTAATAAGAGTTAGTGCAGTATATTGTTACATGAAAGGTGATTTGAGACGTAGGGTTGCTATCCATCTGGGTTTCCAGTCCGGTTTTTGGCTTCTGTGTCCAGGTGCCATTTAGGATTGCCAGGTCCCTGGTTCAACCTTAAAGTCCAGTCAAAAAGGGGACCTGGCAATCCTAAATGTCAGCTGAACCAAAAATCTGGTTACTGTGGGGCAGGAGAGGTGCCTGGTCATTAACTCATGCCAGCTCGTGCTCTGCGGGGGTCACCTGCCACCTGCAGGCAGGCTCCTTGTGACGATCCAGCAAGTGATGGGAGGGAGAGGAGCAAGCAATGGGGGCGGGGCTTTACTCCCTTCCTCCCTTTCTCCCCATAGTGGAAAGACATTAGGGGAAAGACCCGGAGCAGTGGCAAAGTCTTGGGGAGAAGAGGCAGGGCAGGGGCGGGGTTACCAGCAATTAGAATGGTGACAACCCTATTTGAGAGATGAGAGAGAACTGCTTCCACAAGCAGTTTCTTTAAATCTAGATTGGATGTCTTTCTAAAAGATATACTTAATTAAATGTTACGGGCTTGATGTAGGAATCACTGGGTGAAATTCTATGGCTTGTGTTATGTGGACGATCAGATGAGATGATCATAGTGATCCCTGTGGCCTTAAAATCTATCATTCTATTAGGGGCTTCATGGTAGTGAGGATGGCAGCTAGTGTAGAAGCAAGGGAAGGGTTTTCTGTTTTAAGAAGGCAGCAGACAGTGCCTGATTTCTCAGAATTAGAGAATGCACCAAAGGAGAGCCATAATGGTAGGACGAACTGGTGTTTGGAGTCCAGAGATGAGTTGGTTTTCTCAATAGACTGTATAATATCAGAAGGGGGTGCATGTTTCTGTACACAAGAGCAAAAGTAGGATGAAGGCATGCCAAGACATGTTAGGCACTTCCTTAGCATCAATGTTGTCCAGAAATATATTTACATGAGAAAGTTGGATGTTGTATATGAAATTAGTTTTTCATTGGTTGTTTTGAAATTGGTTTCGCTATTCAGGTTCAATTGTATTTCAGCCATTGGAAGGAGGAATTCTGCTGAATAACACTGTAGAACAGTTTTGGCATTGTCCCCATATTAACAGCATGTTGTTTCTTTTTAGGAATATTTATCTCATAATGTTTACTTGGCATAGATTTCTGTAAAATGAGACAAGATGCTGTACATTAGTTACAAATATTGTAAAATAAACATCTGAGTTGCTTTAGAAATTTGAAGCAATCGTTCTTGGATCGATCTCACACAGATTTCATTCTTAGCTTTTCTGTCTCCATGAAATTATCATAGAGTTTTCTGTGGATCATCAGGTGTGTACCCTAGCCAGTATCATGTTCCACCATAATTTAAATTCCGGTATGATATACTAGTAGTATTTTTGGAACACATGCCTTTTTCGACCAGACAGAATATGAATATAGACTTTTTCTTTACATGATAAAACTAAGTCCAAAGGGGTCTAAGAAAACCTGCCAAATGTCACTCATCTGCAGTGACATTCACACATTTGCACCTAGTGGTGCTCACTCATGCCAGCTAAAATGCCATTTATAAGCAGGGCTGCAGGCAACAAGAAAGATTTTCCCTCTAATGCATATGAGTAGGCAACCAAGGCTTCCTCCCTTTCCCCCCATAGTGCAGCACACAGGGAAGGGGAATGGGAGGTCAGCACTGCTGCTACTAGCTCTGATTAGCAGCATGTTCCGCTCTCAGCAAAGTAGCCACAGTGTGAGGGAGACGGTGCCAGAGGAGTAAGAAATTTAAGGCAGAGTAGAGGGAGGGAAAAAATAGAGAAAGGAGGTAGAAGGGCCAGGTGATAGGCCAAGATGGAAACACTGGGGGAAGGAAAACAATGGAGAAGACACAGGAGCTCAGAGGAAATAAGTCACCTAAAGGAAGGGGAAGAATGGTCTTGTAGCTAGTGTACAATATTAGGAGGTACTGGGTTGAAATCTCTCATCACTCTTACTGACCTGATATATGGCCTTGGGAAAGTCAGATCACCGTCTTGTGCCTTAGTTTTCCCAAGCATGAAATAGGAAGACTATTGATCCATCAGACATGGAGGTGAATGCAGCTTTGGATCCTTGCTCAGAGATATATTAGCATTGATTTGTTATTAGATGGGGAAATGATTTGGATCAGAAACATACTTGCTGACCTTAGATACCCACACCTGCAAAAGTGCCATTTGAGGAACCACATAGAACTTGGCCGCAATGTAAAGACATCCAGATACACACACACACACACGCAAAGGCTGTCTGGAAGGAGAACGTAGCCTTCGGATTTTGTCAATTAATCATGAGGTTTCATTTTCCAAAAGGTTAAATGCTAATTTTGAAAGCTGGCAAAATTCATTTTGAAAAGAACACAGATTCTCAGCTAGTGTAAATTGTCAGAGCTCCCTTGACTGCAATGGAACTACAGTAGTTCACAGCTGTGGATCTGTTGCCGAATGTAAATGCATAGTGTCTGGTTCACTAATTTCACATTATCATTTTATCCTCATTTACTTATCTAGTTTTATAGAAGTTGCAGTGAGCTCCTTGAAGTCAGTGGGAGTTGCAGGCACTTATGCCAGGGCTGAATTTGATTCACTGTGTGTATTCAAGAATTAAGATTTGGATTCTAGGAGAAAATCAGATCTCATGGCTACAGCATTTAGCATTATTTCCTTCATGTATGCCCAGATTTGGTCCTATTTTCCAGGGCTGTCTGGAAAAACAAGAATTCCATTTTGTGAAAAATATCAGGTTTTTTTATATTTGTTCTTGTTTGGCATTGGAAAATTAGAATTATTCCCCCAAAAACACATGAGAGAGAGAGAGAAAGAGACTCCACCCTCGAGCCACAAATAGCCAATTATGCAGTTAGTCCTCATTATGCACCTCAGTCAAGAGGTTTCTGAAAAATTTGAAGATATGCAGCATCACATGACAGGATAATATGGAACTTCAAGTTCCGGTAGTTTGGGCAATTTACCTTGACGGTCCATGTTATCCTGTCTTGTGAGTGCTGCATATCTTCAGATTTTTCATAAATCTCTTGACTGAGGTGTATAATGAGGATTAGCTGCATAATTTAGGGTATAGCTACACTGCAGCTGGAGGTGTAATTTCCAGTTTGGATAGACATACCTATGGGAGCTCTGATCGAGCCAACATGCGAAAAATAGTGGTGTGGCTGTGGCGGAGCTGGCGGCAGCATGAACGGCAGCATGGGCTAGCTGCCTGAGTGCAATCCCATCTGAGACCCTCAGTAAGTACTCAGGTGGCTAGCCTGGGCAAGCGCCCATGCCACAGCAGTTACACTGCTATTGTTAGAGCGCTAACTCAAACAAAGCTCATGCAGGTACATTTGCTGAAGCTGGAGATTGCACCTCCAGCTACCATGTAGACATACCCTGAGATAAGAACACTGCTCTGTCCTGGAAAGGGTTTACATCTTCCAGGCCACTTATTTATGTAAAGATGCTTGTGGGTTTTTCATTAACTATGCAGCTGATCAACAAAGAGAACTTGTCTTATATTTAAATGTATTGTTGTCTTACAGCAGTTTGCAAATAGGAGCATGAATAACTGAATAAGAGCTAATAATTAATATTTTTCTACAAGTCTACGAGAGTAGTTTAAAATGACTATAAGGTCAGGGCTAGTGTACACTGGAAACTTACAATGGCATATCTACCTCTCTCAGGAAAAATCTACACTCTGAGAGAGGTAGCTATGCTGACCTAACCCCCAGTGTAGACAGGGGTAGGTTGACAGAGGAATTCTTCCGTGAACCCTATTACCACCTCTCAGAGAGGTGAATTACCTACGCCAATGGGAGAACCCGTCCCATTGGCCTAGGTAGTGCCTATGCTGAAGTGCTCTAGCTGCGCCACTGAAGCGTTTTAAGTGTAGACATACCCTTAGTCTCTGTTCATTAGCACTTAATTAGAGCTGTGGTGAGGGGTTTGCCAGAAAATCAAGGCCTGGCAAGCATTTGTTTTTCAGCTCTTTTGAAGAAGCTTGTATTCTCACTGTTGTTCATCCTTTGGTTTGGAGATGAAAAACAGGACTGAAAGCTTGCCAGTATTTGTGTATTTATAACTCAAGATTCAGTCATTTTGTCAGAGTAATGACAGTTTCAAGGAGAAAAGAATATTGCACCTTTTAAGTGCCTATTTTTTCCCCTTTTGGAAAATTTCCATTATATTTAATTAAGTTCTCTCTAGACTACAAGCTGAGAGAGTTTTAAAAATAGTCAAGGGAACTTTCTTGCCAGTCTGTTTCCAGTTTATTTTTCATAGTTCTGCAAGTGATACCTCATTTTAAGCAATCTGGATGAATGAATGTTTGCCTGGAAAAATATTTTTAATGAATAAGCTATTTTGAAGTGCGCTTGTTTGCTGCTTTCTATCATTGTAAAGTAGTGTCTTCAAATGTTACTTGATGAAAAATTCTTAGCTGTAATCACCCTCTCAATATCCTGACACAATCCTGCTTTCAGTCCACACACAAAAAGTCTATTGACTTCAAGAGGAGTGCTTCACGTGGAGCAATATCATTACTATTTAGACCTGGTTTTGCTAGATATGGAACATAGGAGAGGATAAATCTCTTGATCATTGGTTTGTAGCTCCTGGTACAACAGGCAAACTTGCATATAAATTCCATTTAAAACCTTTTAAACTATGTTACCCATCACCAGAAATATTATGGTTCCAAAATACTGAAAACTTATTTTGGAAAAAACCTTAATTTTTCTCTTTTGTAGTACGTGGAATAAGACCTCTTTGGAAACAAAATGAAGTAAGCACTGTGCATTTGAAAGGCAAGGGTATACTATACGTTCTGAACAGTCTTGCGGAGTTGCTTATTTATGTTACCTTGATGGATGACAATCGAACACATGGAATGACAGTGCATAACTAATTAGGGATGAGTTTGCAATGCAGTCGGGCAGCAATGAAACGCCAGTGCAGCTTTGGACTTCACAGGCACCGCGGCATAGAGCAATTGACAGCTTACTTTGGATATCTGAAATATTTATTTTTCTTGCAATTTTACACTACAATTAAGAGACTTTACCTGAGATAAGTGTTCTGTTTTGAAGTTTTACCTTTCACGTGTTAATCAGTGGTTTTGCGACTATAAACGATAGAAGAATTTATGTGCAACTAAGTATTATTAGTCTTAACATTATGATTTACAAAAGAAGTTCTGCCTTGATACATTTCCATTATAAGTGATTATTACCAATATGCTTTTTATTAGGTAGAATCTGTGTATAAAGTATATACTAACTGCTTACTATGGTACTTGTGGGGCCTGATGTTGTCCCAGTACAGTTTTTTAAGACTGTAATCTTTCAGAGATTTATAATCTTTTGTTACCAAAGCTTTCCTGAGCAACATAACTGAGGGTTGTTTTTATTATTTATTTAACATAATAAATAATTCCAAATCAGGAGATGGATTAATTATGGGCCCAATTCTGAAACACATTACTTTTGTCCATTGTCTTAAGTTTACTTGCATAAGTAGTCCCATCTTCTTGTGTTATATAAGGCCCTGTCACAAAATAAATGGTTTTGATCATGTAGCCATAATGTGGCAAAAGAATAATGGATTAGCAGGTGAATCTTATTGTTTTGGTTGATGGTTTTAGAGGAAAGAATGACAGGAGTTGATTGGTGGAGACTTCCTTCACTCAAGTATTATTATTAGTCAAGTATCAACAAATAAATATCAAGACTTTTGCTGCTCAGGAAAACTTTAGAGATTTTCTTTTGAGGGACTAGAGAAGTTCTAGTGAGAGATGGTCTCTCACCAAGGATCACAGCCAACATGGCTCCTCCAGGTGTTAAGTATAGCATGTAAATACTCTTTTTAGGTTTTTCAGAAAAAGTTAGACTTTATCAAAGTCAATATCAAGTGCCTGGATTATTGTAGCTTTTAGTAACAGAAATCTTAAATATTTTCTTCTGCCACTGATTTTGTGTAATGAAACATTATTTTGAAGTCTTTATATATCTTATCCCAGATATTATGCTGATTCTGTCTGAAATGTTGTGACCTGCAGACAAGCCTTAAAAAACATGATTTATAGATTCTAAGGCTAGAAGGGACCACTGTGAACATCTAGTCTGACCTCCTGAATTACATAGGCCACAGAACTTCCCCAAAATAATTCCTAGAGCAGCTCTTTTAGAAAAACATCCAATCTTGATTTAATAATTGTCAGTAATGGAGAATCCATTATTGATAAGTTGTTTAAAAGGTTAATTACTCTGTTATAAATGTATACCTTACTTCCAGTCTGATTTTGTGTAGCTTCTACTTCCAGCCATTGGATCATGTTTTACCTTTCTCTGCTAGATTGAAGAGCCCATTATTAAATAGTAGTTCCCCATATAAGTACTTATAGACCTATAATCAAGTCACCCATTAACCTAGTAAATTTGTGTCTATTCATTGTACATCAAGCTGTTAGCGTGTCTGTGGATGAAATATTTCTAGTTCAATTAGAAAGTAGTTTCTCATTATTTGTGGTTTAGTCTGTAGCTTAAAAACAAGGCCCTAGGCACTCCACAGCTAGCTGGACCTAAATTCTGCTGCAAAAACATCCCCCTGCTGGTGGGGGGGGGGGGAGTCTTTGTTTAATTTAAAAAATGTGAATGTTATAGAATTCAATATGAACTTAAAAAATAATATCAGTATAGTATAGTTCTTGGATAGAAAATACATTTTCAGTGGGCCACAGATTTTTGTATCCTCACTACCTACCAGATGTAGGGTTTCTCCTCTGTTCTGCCAAAACCTACAGCAGTAGCACGCCTTGCTGATATATGTGTTAAATGAACAAGTATTTTCAAGACCTCAGTGAACCTCATTGTTGAGCTACAGTGGCCATCCTTAACAACTATCAAATTTTACCTTAGATAAGTATATCATGTTACCTAGATATACACACTCAGTGTCAAGACTTAATATAGAAAATGTCTAGTGAATACTGCATACACTGTGCTAACATTATTTAGATCTGTATGCAAGTCAAAAGTTTCTAAGGGTATCACCACTTTTTTTCCTGTTGGTTTAAAGTTAACAATTTTTATAAGGACTTTTAACAGCTGTAGGCAACTGGGGAAAAATGTATATTCATGTTACCATAATAACACTGCCTGATTATGTGATTTTAATAGAATTTTGCTGAAATGTTCATTTTGAATTATAAATCACAATTAACCTAATAGTCATATATATATTTATGTCATCACTAGATTAGGTAAATCTTGGTGTGTTGATTAATATTCAAGATGAGGAGTCTCTCAACTATTTCAGGCAGATATCTCTGTGTGGGATAAGGAATTTTGTAAATTGAATTGATACATTCCTGACATAATTTTAAATAATAAAACAGAGCTATGTGAAGTTACATAACAAAACACAAATACAGTTGAAATTGATTGAGTGAAGCTGGATTGGTGGATTTTGTTTTCTTTCAATTCCTATATTCCGATCTTCCAATTTTATAATTGGTTAGCGGCCTCTTAGGGAGTATGCTAAATGATAGGGCATTATTGTGCTTTGCGTCATGTATCCTGAGAAGAGATTTTGTAGAGGACTATCCATTTTGTTAACCCGGCTAAAAATGCAGTAGTTGTAAGCTTATCATAGGGTTGCCAACTTTCTAATCACACTAAACCGAACACTGCTTCTCCGCCCCCTCCCCGAAGCCCCGCCCCCACTCCATCCCCTCCCTCTGTCACTCACTCTACCCCACCCTCACTCACTTTCACTCATTCCCAGCCAATGGGAGCTTTGGAGGTGGTGCCTGTGGGCGTGGGCAGTGCATAGAGCTTCCCTGATTGCTCCTCCCTGCCTCGGGACTGCAGGGACATGCCCACCGCTTCTGAGAGCCATGCAAGCTGGGCAGGATGCCTGCCTTAGCCCCGCTGCACTGCTGACTGGGACTTTTAACGGCCCGGTCAGAGGTGCTGACCGAAGCTGCCAGGGTCCCTTTTTGACTGGGTGTGCCAGTCGAAAACCAGATGCTTGGCAGCCCTAGTTCATCATTCAATTGGGGAAACGGTGGTTATCTTTTAGTGTGTTTGATCTTAAAACCATGCTTTTCTTTTCTGAACTAGGTAACATGAGTGCAGTAATTGCTAACTATTCACTGTATGTGGTATAGGGAATATTATTATTACCACATTAACATTATCCAATTACTAAAGACAAAATTAGAAAGTTTTAATTCTTTCTGCATGTGTTCCATTACTGTGCATTATAAGAAACAACTTTAGGTTAGAAGAAAGACACAATACTGGCAAAAGAAGGCTAGATGCTATCAAGAACTTCCTCTGAGATATTGATCTGGTCACAGTCAGCTGCTTAGAAATTTCTTGTTTAAATAATCTAATATATCTAAGGAGTAGTACAACAACTGAATCAGTCCATTCAAATGCTGCAAAAATCAACAAAAAAAAATAGCCCCGATGATTCTCTCTGATCTGCCCTAGTGTGGGGTTAGAGCTTTGCACAGCATAAGGATTAATTCTGCTGTATTGGTAAGAATGATAAACACATAGGGCCATGTCCTCAGCTGGTGTAAACTACATTGACTTCAGTACTGACGGTAAATCAGGAGGAGTCAATAGATGACAAGTTGTGGGGAGATTTTCAATGGCACAAAGAATAGTTAGGCTTCCCATTGAAAGTCAGTGGTAGTTTGGTGCTGATCTACCTTTTGGGCCCAAGCAAATTTCCTCCAGAAGTGATGTTGCTTATAATAATTTTTCAAATATATAATATTGGGTGGAAATTTCATGTGAACAGGTGTTTGGGAAGGAATTCTGACAATGTTGCTTCCGTTTGAAAATGACTTGAGATAATTACCATTCTCATAATTTTTTGACACTTCCAGAAAACTCTTACAAACATTTGAAATTCTCAGAAATAAGTTTGTGAGAGTTCCATTAGAAAAATAGACAAAGATTTGGGGGTGGAGTGGTATCCTTATTATGAGGCTTAGAAGATCAGAAGTAGTGTTTTAGTGTGGAGATCTTGGGCTTTGAAGAAATGAAATTTAGACGGGGGCAGAGGAAATTGTGTATCTAATGGCAGGCAAAAATTAAATAGATTGGAGCTTTGGGGTGGGTAAAAGAAAGCAAATGTCTAAAAGATGGTATTCGTATGTGAGGGGCTCAGATGCTGTCAGTGTTGTAAAAGTAAGAGTGTGTTGTAAAAGCTTAACCAGATAAGAAAGATTAAATAGGTAAAGAGTAAGATGTGAAAAGAGTGATTTCATGACCAAACATACAGTGGAAAAAGTAAAGATATGGAACAGTTAGATACACTATGATTTTTCTCTAATTCCCTTTATAAAGGGCAGTTTGGGAGGAAAAACACTTAAATGTAACATGCATACTGTTTTATTGCTTTTTTGTCAGTGCATTCTGTAAAAATAATAAAATTGTTCATAGCTTAGAGATAACAAGTGCCTGAGTATGCACAAGGCTTGTCTCTTAATATCATCCCCAGCATACATTTATTACATCCCTCCGCATTTCATCTTTGGAGTTTTAATTACTGACTTTATCAGTGATTTAAATTTAGCAGATTGCTAGGATTCATAGGCTAAACATACCAGAATAAAGTTATAACTTTCTCACCCTAAGCCACCGATCACCTTACAGACTTTTAGCTATGCTTCAGATAGAGAAAAAAACAACTTTATTGCGCAATGTTAAGTTGTGCCGCATTTCAGTTTTGTTTAATATATTTCAAGAGATGCTGTCAGACACCAGGTGCAGGAAATGAGTTTAAAATGTAAGGAGGATTAATGTTTTAGTAAAGGGGTCAGACTGAGCCATGTCTACCATGAGTAAAAGACTCTCATGTAAGCCTGTTTTCTGATACTTACAAAGATCCCCTCTTCTGTCTGCAAATTTAAATAGAATCACTTGTGGTTGTTAGGACAATTGTATGCTGAAGTTCACTTCTGTGCACTCAAGTAGTTACCCTTATATGTATTTGGGGGCCATGTCTTTGGCCTTGCTTTGGTGGAAGAAAGGAGCAGTAAAGCACACTAACAGATTAGCTGAAGATTCTCCAGATGTGGGGCAATCCCCTAGTGACAAGAAGATAACACAGCTGATCCCATCCTACCACTTTCTGGCATAGGGAGAAAGCCAGGGGGCATGATTCTGAGTAGCCCTGGGGACTGAGGCAGCACAAAGAAGGTTCAGTATAATGTTATTAAACATCCAAAACTTTATTTCAAAACCAGTTTTCTTTAAACAAGGTAAATTCCTGGACCATATGCTATTAAATAAGGATTCCACATCCCTGAGCTGCCACCTAGATCTGAAGTGTTTAAAAAGCTGTTTTTGAGTTATGAATGCAAAAAAGATTCTGAAAAATGTCTTAAATGAAAATATTTTTCATACCTATTCAGACGACTTATAATTAGCCAAAGCTGATTTTTATGGCACCTTCCCAGATTCACACAGACAAACAAAAGCTGCTGCTGAGCCTGGGAAGAATATGAGAAATTTCAACCTAAAAAGAAATTTTTGAGAAATTTTATAACCAGTCTTTTTCCACTTGCTCAGTGTGACTATATATGTATTTTTTCAAAGGCAAGTGACCATCTTTATGAGGGTAAGTGCTAGGTGAGTTAGGCTTTTGATAAAATTTCCAAAAGCATTTAAGTGACTTATGTGCGTAAGTTTCATTGACTTTCAGTGGGACTTAGGCACTTTTGAAAATTTTATCCTTTGTGCCTAGCATGGGAAAGTTTGTGACTATTTTCCAATATTGATTAGAAACTAGGGCTGTCGATTAATTTCAGTTAATGTATGTGATTAATGCAAAACAGATTAACCAGATTTAAAAAAGTCATGATTAATCGTGGTTTTAATTGCACTGTTAAACAATAATAGAATACCAATTTAAATGTATTATGAATATTTATGGATGTTTTTCTACATTTTAAAATATATTGATTTCAATTATAACACAGAATACAAAGTGTACAAATGCTCACTTTATACACCTCTTCCCCGATATAACGTGAATTCAGATATAACAGGGTAAAGCATTTCCCTTCCTCCCCCCTCGCTCCTAGGCTTGTGCAAGCCTGGGAGGGAGGGGGGAGAAGTGGAGTGGCGGCACGCTCAGGGGAGGAGGCAGAGCGGAGGTGAGCTGGGGTCGGGGGGGGGCGCGGGGTGGGCTGCAGCAACTGGGGGAGGTGGGCGCAGAGGAACCGCTTCCTGCCCCAGCTCATCTCCACCTCCTCCCCCAAGCGCGCCGCTGCTCCACTTCTCCTCTCTCCCAGGCTTGCCGCGCCAAACAACTGATTCGCAGCAAGCCTTGGAGGGAGAGAGGGAGGGGGAGAAGCGGAGCAGCGGCGGCGCGCTCAGGGGAGGAGGCCGAGGCGGAGTAGAGGTGAGCTGGGGCTGGGGGGGTGGCTTGGGCATGGGGAGGGCCACAGCAAGTAACTGGGGGTGGGGGGGGCACGCAGAGGAACTGCTATCCGCCCCAGCTCACCTTTGCTCCGCCTCTTGCCCCGAGCGCACCGCCGCTCCGCATTCCCCCCCCCTCCCTCCCAGGGTTGCCACGCCAAACAGCTGATTTGAGGCAAGCCTTGGAGGGAGAGAAGTGGAGCAGCGGCAGCGCACTCAGGGGAGGAGGCGGAGTGGAGGTGAGCTGGGGCGGGGCGGGGAGCTGCTTGTGGGTGCTCTGCACCCACCAATTTTTCTCTGTGGGCGCTCCAGCCCCGGAGCACCCATGAGTCAGCACCTATGGTAGCAGCGTGTCTGGCTCTGACACGCTGCTCTGAGCGGCATGTTAAGGGGGCCGGGCCAGGGCTGGGGCGTTGGACAAGGGGCAGAGGGTCTCTGGGGGCGGTCAGGGGACAGGGAGCAGGGAGGGTTGGATGGGTCGGGGGTTCTGAGGGGTCAGTCAGGGGGCAGGGAGTAGGTGGGGGTCAGAGAGGGGGCGGGGCCAGGCTGTTTGGGGAGGCACAGCCTTCCCTACCTGGCCCTCCATAGCAAGTTCGATATAACGTGGTTTCACATATAATACGGTAAGATTTTTTGGCTCCTGAGGACCGCGTTATATCGGGGTAGAGGTGTATTATTATTTTTTATTACAAATATTTGCACTGTAAAAAGGATAAACAAAAGAAACAGTGTTTTTCAATTCACCTCATACAAGTCTACTCAGTCCTACTTCTTGTTCAGACAGTTGATAAGACAAACAAGTTTGCTTACATTTAGAGGAAATAATCCTGCCGCTTCTTCTTTACAATGTCATCTGAAAGTCAGAACAGACATTCACATGGCAGTGTTGTAGCCAGTACTGCAAGCTATTTATGTGTCAGGTATGCTAAACATTGGTATGCCCCTTCATGCTTCAATATGTAGGCTCTTAAGTTTTACATTCTTTTGTTTTTGAGTACAGTTACGCAAAAAAAAAATTACATTTGTAAGTTGCACTTTCACGATAAAGAAATTGCACTACAGTACTTGTATGAGGTGAATTGAAAAATACTATTTCTTTTGTTTTATCTTTTGTACAGTGCAAATATTTGTTATAAAAATAATATAAAGCGAGTAATGTACACTTTGTATTCTGTGTTGTAATTGAAATCAATATATTTGAAAATGTAGGAAAACATCCAAATATATATATAATACATTTAAATTGGTATTATATTATTATTAAAAAGCGCAATTAAAACTGCGACTAATCACAGCTATTTTTTAATCTCATGATTAATTGTGATTATTTTTGTAATTTTTGGAGCCCTATTAGAAACTCTTAACAATAATGGTTTAAAATGAAAGTGAAATCTTAATTTCAACTGTAATAGCATTATAATTATAATATCTTCAATGATCTTGCAGTGGCATTGACCCTCCCACCCCTCAACAATTATGTTTCCTAATCATAGAATTGGATAAGGATATTTTGAATTTCCTGTTGATCCACTCCATTTAGAAGGTTAAGAACAAAAGGTTTGGTATGGAATGCAGCATCAGAGAACAGGCCTGTTTCAAAAATGTTATGTTATATATGTATTTGGTATGGAGACGAATCGTTCTGCATATGAAACTTTTATTCTATAACAATTTCAAAGACCAGTAAAAAGTAGCATTTAGAGCATAATCTTTTTAGTGCTAGAAAGATTGTGATAAAAAAAATTCTCTGTTTTGCTGTGCCAAAATGGGATCATACTTTTTTTAAAAAATCTATGTAGTTATTGTGATGTAATCTATTTATGTGGCCCTTATTACCCTAGTATCTGACCTTTTCATAAATCTGCTTTTAATATAGAACTATAAAGGCTCTTATATTGGATATAACAAATAGGTGATGTATTACCTTACAGGTTTTGTTTTGCCAACATCTGGGGGCATGTGTCTTAAAAATATGGGTTATTTAGGCCTCTGCTGCTTTGCAGGTTAGTTATAAATTCAGGGCAACAGTGTCCTATTACCAGTTAACAGCTCAGGTCATCCCAAGTAGACAATTCATCCTCCTACTTTCCTGTAACCTGTAAAACTGCACTTTTACTTGGCTCCCTCTCTCCTCCCATTAGCCATTTATGCCAGATTATAAGAATGATTATTTAATGGGGCACCTACATCTAAAGGCTTCTGTGTGTCTAACAAAATCTCACTAAAACATCAGGCAGCCAATTCTAATGAGATCAAGTGGGCTCTAGGGATCCAACTTATCCATCCCAGTGGTTTCTGCAAGAAGCCAGTTGGTGTTGCAGTGAAGCTATAGTGCTGAAATAAGATTTGAGTAAGGAAGCACACTGGTAAAAGGCTAGGCATCATATTGTAGTTAGAGAGGTCAATATGTAATGAGTTGTCTTTAAACAGATTAAAATTACTTGTGTGGTGTCAATTAAGCTGGTAAAAAACTATATCGAGAGTGAGATGCTTGGGAGTCTGAAAAGAAAGTGGCAGTTTGTGGAGAGAAGATGGATGGTGGGGAATGGTTGTGGAGAGATTGTTTCTGGGACTAGATGCATGGCTGCTTCTGTCTTGATGGAAAAAGACCACTAATGAAACGAACACAGGAAGAAGTAAAGTGCACAGGGGGGACATGTTGGGCTTCATCTGCAATAGAACCAAGAGGGTGGTTCTGTGTGTCTGCATGAGGAGTTATGGGGAGGATTTGAAAAGCCCCCATATAAGGCTTGTCCATGCTGCACATTGCAGAGGCCAGCTGTCTGGGGGCTCCCCAGAGGCCCCTATGTAGCAGGGTTTTAGAGAGGCATGGCAGAGGAGTAGCAGGCATGGGTCAGGTGGATCTGCAGCTCTGCTTCTCCACTGTCCTCGCTGAGCAGGATGAGGAGCTGGCAGCAGAGAGCCTCCACTGCATGATCTGGATCTCTTTCCTTACCAAACTCCATACAATCTCCCTATGTCACACCCAGCTGCTGAGACTTGGATGGCAGGGAAAGAGACAGGATTTAGGCCCAATATAGGTGTGAGATGAGGAGGACAAATATCAAACAGGGAGAAGAGAACTCACTGATTTGGTGCTGTCATGCTGCAGGATCTCTGCCAGAGCATGTGCTACCACTTTCAATAGCATATAATGTGGTAATAGCCTTCAGGTCACTGAATTCTGAATGAAAGGCTGTGGGATTCTGATTTAGTCACTAAATTAGTTTAAGATCTGCAAACAATCAGTTTTTTTCACATTTAGAAATATCCAGAGAGTACGCAGTTACATATCTTCGCAGTGTGGATGACGGTAAATCCAAAAGTCATCACTTTGTTTAAGGTCTGCTGGGCAAGGTAGGTTAAAATTAATAATTCCATGTCTTTGCCCTTCTGACCTCATTCCACTTCCTGTTTTTGAATTCCATCACTGCAGTATGAACACTTTTGTGTATTGGATTTTTAAATGGACATTAAGGCACTCAGTCACCCAGTCCGGCAAGAGTTTTTGCTTCATTCAAAATATTTTTAAATGCCTTTTACAATATTGTACTGTAGCACTAATTCAAATTGAAAAGTCTACTGCAGTGCAAAAATGCTTCAAAATTTGCTGCAAAACATCAATTTTTCTTCTGTTCGTATGGTTAGTAACTGTTTTCAACTATATAGGAAGTTTTGTTGTGGGCAAGCCACCTGGCAGGACACACCCTTAGTCACCATCTGAAAGCTGAGCCAATTGGATCTCAGCAAGGAGGAAGCTATAAATATGGGAAACTGGAGACAGCCTGGAGAACTCAGTAGTTGAATCATGTTTGCTGTTGTCCACTGTGAGGTGTGTGTCTTCAGAGACTTTACTAATCCTTTTGGATCCAGAGATGATGTACTCCCTATCTCACTGGCCGCCAAAGAAAGGCACTGGAAGTTACCGCTGGTTGTGAGAGTTTGACTGGAAGAGTTGAAGGAGTCCGTGGAACTGCCATCTTGTGCTAGCTGTAAGAAGCTCTAGGGACATATATATCTTTTGAATTGCCAGAAGGGCTGAGGACTTCCCTCGCGAGAGAGTTGGAGGGAAGTGTGTCCACACATGTACATACATAAAAACGGCCATACTGGGTTAGACCAAAGGTCTATCTAGCCCAGTATCCGATCATCTGACAGTGGCCAATGCCAGGTGCCCCAGAGGGAATGAACAAAACAAGTAATCATCAAGTGGTCCATCCCCTGTCACCCATTCCCAGCTTCTGGCAGTCAGAGGTTAGGGACACCACACAAGATACATATTTCCTCAATATTTTATAATAGCAACAAATGTAGAAGTTTGGGGGAGAAACACCTAAGGGCTGTCACATAATTGTTGTTTATGAGAAATATTTACAGACATTTCAACTAATACTTGTAGATTGTTTATACTTAGGTTTGGCAGAATTCAATTTTTCTACAATTAATATAGATTTTTATTTTAAATATTTTTTTTATTTTGTTTTTACAGTTGCTGGAAACTAAGCAGCTAAGGGGGGTGGCGGGGAGGAAAGGGTTGGGGCTAGGGTTAAGACAGCAGTGTGAGGTGGGCTTCAGGAATCTCACAGCACTGACAGTGGAGCCCAAGGCACCATGGCACAAGGTGCAGGGGAGGCTGTGATCCTGGCCAGGACTGCAAGAAGGAGGTCGAGGTATTGCTGAACAGTTCCTGCCTGGGCGTGACTCCTACACTCATGGCTGGTGAGTGAGTGAATGAGCAGGGTTGTGACAGCAGAGGTGCAGAGGGCTCCCTGAATATCCGCGGTGCTGGTGACACCCTATTCCTGCAGGCACAAGGTGTGGGGAAAGGTCTGGTCTTTGCAGGACAGAGAAATGATCTCTGGCCAGGGCAGCAAGAAAGAGGAGGATGAGCCCCTGGCTGGGTGGGAAGCCACTCTGTTGCTGAATGGCTCCGTCCCCAAACAGTTCTCTTGGTTTCATGTCTAATTACATTTTCTAGCATTTTTACATAAGGATGCAAACTATTGGGGCATTCAAATTTCTTGACAACTTCAAATTCCTACTGCACTTCCCTAAAATAAAAATGTATTTCTGTTTGATCTTTCAATCCTTGGCTAATGATGACCTCTAGCACCCTATCATACTTCAGCAAATCCTAGAAAATTAAATAATATAGCAAACCTAATTCCTCCCTAAAATAGATTATCATAACATTGTGATAAATAAAATGGGGGGATGGGGAATAGCTCCCTTTCATGGACATCCATCCAGCCAGTAGCTATAAAATCCCCCTTAGTAGCTGTTCTCTAATTGCTCTATCTGTGAAGGGTTAAAAAGTCTCACTGCTATGCACAGGTAAAAGGTAGTGAGTGGGCACCTGGCCAAAAGAGCCAATGGGAAGGCTAGAACTTTTTAAAATTGAAAAAAAGACTCCCTTTTGTCTGTCTGTCTGTTGTTCTCCCGGAGAGGGGCAGATAGGGCAACAGCTATGCTGTAAGAATTTTGGGCCAGGTATGAAAAAATCATCAGTATCATACCTAGAAACTACTTATTTAAAGACCCCAGATAAGTAAGTAGATCAAGAAATGTCTAGGAAGACACGATTAGGTTTATCCCTTTTATTTCGTTATGGCTTGTGGATTCCTCTGTGCTAACCCCAAGTGCTTTTGTTTTGCTTGCAACCTTTAAGATGGACCTCAAGAAAGCTATTCTTGGTGCTTAATCCTTGTAGTTGCACTTTTAAAATCTAGCAATAGCCTGAGTTCTCAGATGTATTTTCTTCCTTTTTTTAATTAATAAAATTTACCTTTTTTAATAACAGAATTGGATTTTTATGTGTTAAGAGATTTGTGCACGTTGTTTAATTAGCTGGTGGCAACAGCTGATTTCTTTTTTTTTCTTTCTCAGCTCTTCCCCAGAATGGAGGGGGGTGAAAGGGCTTGAGGTATCCCACAGGAAGGAATTCCCAAGTGTGCCTTCCTGGGCTCTCAAAGGGTTCTGCACTTGGGTGGTGGCAGCATCTACCAATCCAAGGTCAGAGAGAATCTGTGACCTTGGGAGTTTAATCCGAGCTTGAAGTGGCCAGTATTAATTTTTAGAATCCTTGTAGGCTCCCACCTTCTGCACTCGAAGTACCAAATTGCATTTCTGTTCGCTCTTTCAGTCCTTGGCTAATGATGACCTATAGCACCCGATCATAGTTCAGCAAATCCTAGAACGTTAAATAATATAGCAAACCTATTTCCTCCCTAAAATAGATGATCAGAACATACATAATATAATATATGTAGTTAAGTAGCTTCTGTTCTAACTAGACCTGGCTGAAAATTTTCTGCCAGAACTTTTTTTTTTTTTTTGGTTGGAAAATGGTTATTTGACTGAATCAAAAGTTTCAAGAGAAGCCAGGCAGGCAAGCTGATTGCCTGCTTTCCCTGACTCCCTTGGCTGCTTGGCAGTCTGGGCAGACAGTCTGCCAGGAGGCTGCTGGGGAGACTGGAGAGCTGGACAGCCTGCCTGCTCACCCTCCAGGCAAATAGCTGATAAGCCAAAAAAATCCATTTTGGTTCTCCCCTAATAGAATTTTCTCTCTTTTCTTTCTGTGAAAAATGTTGAGGTTTTTTTTTTTTTCATTTCAATTCAGATTTTTATTTTTTTCCCCAAAATCTCAACTTTTTTCATGGAATGGAAAATGCTGTTCCCACATATATCTAGTTGTAAGCCTCCAAAGTATGATGACTTCCATAGATCTGTACAATATAACAACCATCACCAAAGACTTGCTTCTCTTAATTTTAGTTTTAAACTAACTAAAGTTCTTTTCACAGATAATGGTGAGAAAGCTATCATGTCAGCTGTATTATTATTTGTTTTGGGTTCTGTGTTAGATATGTATTAAGAGATGGGCAGGTTCGGTTGTGAGGCAGAGCATGTCAATGACTCCCTACTTCAACATACTTAAACTAGACCCAAGTTCTGTGACACTGCTGTATTTCCTAAGGTATTCTACATAAATTATTGTCCTTTCAAAGTACAGAGCTCGGCATTTTGGGGCCAGCAATACAAGGGGCATATGTTTCAAATTATTCTCCTATGCATGTTAGGCAGATTAACTGTGATGGTGAAAATTAATAGGGACTTGAGTCATGCTAGGTATCCTGACTGTAGCGATATTTAATACATATATTTTTCTTTATTACCACCATAAACTTTATGCCTGTAGCTAGAAATGTGCCTCCTCACTCCTCATGTCAACACTGTGGAGAACTTTTTGCAGAGAATGTGAAGGTGACGTTGTAACCACTGTATAAGTATTTAGCTTCTGATTGATAGGCCACCAATTGAGGCACTGAAATTTGAGTTTATCCCATAAAGTTGAAACTAATTCAGTCACTGATTGCATTTAAATCTGCATATCATGGGTTAACAGCATTGGGCAAGTAGCTAGATGAAGCCCAGTAATTGTAACTGTATGTCGCTTAGTGTATAGGGATTTTTGTGGTGGGAGACAGGGAATTTATATAGAGGATACAATTTACCAAAGAATGACTTCTTTACTTCTATGGACTAGCTCAACTACAGTATATACCTAGCTGACTTTTTGGACCATACTTCTATAGATTTTGTCCTCTTATAACATAAGTATGGATGCCCAGACAAGGTAAAGAACTGGATGTTAATGAAAGAGATGTATTCCATGGTGAATCAACTGCTTTGTAGTTTCTGACAGTAAGTGTACATTACTTTCAGTTGAAAAATAAAGTAATATTCATGCAATGATCATTTTATTATCCAAGGTGTAATTTATAAAGGAGATTGTTTATGTATCTCATGTAAGTATATCGTGGCTCACAAGCCTAACAATAAAAATATGAGAGATGTTTGAAGTTCTTTTAGCAAAGCAAAGTAGAAATAAAACTCCAGAAAATTCTCAGCATATTTTTCCCCTTCTGCATTAAAATAATAACCTTTTAAGATTGGTCTGCACATTTTATTTAAAAAGCTTCCAGAACTTCAGTGCTATTATCTTAGTGCTCCAAATAAAGAGGTTAAGGAGTCTGTGAACACACTGGTATTTTAAACAATAGTGGGTTCAATTAAGCCATTGCATATATGGGTGCAGCTCCATTGATTCAACTGGAGTTGTGTCCACTTACATCCAGGGCTGAATTTGGCCTGAAATTCACTGATAATCAGAAAAGTAACTGTGTGAAGGCAGCAGATTGCCTCTCTGTATTCTACAACCTCTCTGTTTACCCCTTAGTAACAAAAACACATTTATGCTCTACTTTTTTACTCCTGCTTGTTCTATAGAAATCAATGCAGATTTAGGAGGGGGAGCAGGATTCCATTTTGGCTCATTCATCATCAAGAGAATTAACTAAATTCCAATAACATAATCTTCATCTTGATATGTGTAGCCTTCAGCTCAGTTGTGCAATAACTATGTCTCTAGTGGTCACCATTCAATTACTGCAGCATTTTGAAACTGTTATCCATGGCATTCAATATTAGGGTGACCAGATGAAATGGACAAAATATTGGGACACCTAGGGGAAGCAAAAAAATAAGAATAAAAAAAAACCGGCTGGAGCAGCAAGCTGCAATATCGGGACAAATGGCATCCTGACCGTGCATCGGTTGGGACGCGGGACAAAGAACTAAAAATTGGAACAGTCCCGATTTTATTGGGACCCTATTCAATATTCTACTACATACTAAGTACATTATAAATACAAGAAAGGGGCAAATGCCAAGATAACGTGAATTTTACCTGTCAATGGTAATTGTCAAATTTTTTATGGCAGTCATTTTATAATATTCCTGAATTGGGTTAGGACTATTGCTGATGATGCACAAGCCATAAAAACATAGTATAATTCTCAGATCACCAATTGAGTTTTCAGGGCTGAGAGTTAGAGAAAATATTGTTCTACTTGTAAACTGAATAGATTTGTTGTGGGGTCATTGAAAGACAATAATCTTGGAACTGTGCAATACAGTTTTTACAGAATCCCCATTCTGAGTGGAATTATGCTTCATTCTTCTGTTGCAGAGTGTGAAGTACTTGTTAACTGGAACTGCCAGAGCCTGTTCAGCATGGCACCTTGCTTTGCTGGTGATGTCACATGCAGAACTGACTATAATTGGAGAATTGAACCTGTCTGTGGGGGCAAGGTATGTTCCATTCTTTTCCAGCAGTTCATGGTTTGCTAAGGTTCTTCATATTCATTTTTCTACTCAATAAGAAATAAGAGTAAAATATGAATTTTACTTTGGTCATAACAGTAGATATCTTACAGCTATAGGCAAGCTCCATTCTCCATTGCTACTCCGTGGTACATGTGACACTGCCAGCAGAGTGTATGCTGGAGTGTCACCACGGAGTTACAGCTGAGGGGACAATTCATGGACCACAACAGACATTAAAAATGGAAAAGGTATGTCTAAAATGCTGCCCTGACTTCCAAGCTGTCAGGATGCTTGGGCCTTCAGGCACCTGGTTCTCCACTCTGCTACATCAGTTTTACAAGGTTGTAACTCAACCGTGTAACAGAAGGGAGAATTGGGGCTGAATGAGAGGATTGTTTCCTTTGGAGAGAAAAATAGGTGGCTGTAACCCCTGTGATTCGTACATCTTAAAACATGTTTATCTTCTGGTAGTTTTATACATTACGTAGCTGCAGAAATATCACATTAAAAGTTACCAGCACGGTGCACCCATTCGTGGTTACAGTGTAAAACACACTTTATAATTTTAAGGATTCAGCGCCGTCAAGTTGTGCATACGATTAGTTTATGGAAACACACATTACTGGTGTTATCTTTGTCTCCCCTCCCCATTTCCATCCTATTGTTTCATTTGTTGAGTCTTGGCTTTGTTGTGAATCTGTAAGCTGTTTTGGGCAGGAAATGTGTTTCCTATTTATTTGTATAGCACGTACCATAATGGATTCTCAATCCTATTGGTTGCTACCAAAACATGATATAACGAGCAGGCAGGTGCTGGGGAGAATGAAGGAGGCTATAAAATGAGAGCTTGTGAAACTGGGGGTAGAGGGCGGGGACATGGTGTTACATGGTGAGAGGGCCAAGTGT
Organism: Eretmochelys imbricata; assembly: GCF_965152235.1. NCBI lineage: Eukaryota > Metazoa > Chordata > Testudines > Cheloniidae > Eretmochelys > Eretmochelys imbricata. The sequence goes on along the minus strand of NC_135572.1, from coordinate 176,770,863 downwards.
AGGAGGAGAATTCAGTTCTAGGGTTATGGGGGAACATAATATGACAATATAGGGGTTCAATGTTGGGGTGTATATATGCATTTTGGATGTGATTCCCACATTTTGATAGATCAGTTCCCTATTTCATCTTGATACTTCACTGAGTACAATGGCTTCCTCTGGCACACAGCTTCATGATTCCATTGGCTATAGATTTTATATTGTGCTGAAGTTTTCCAGGTGTTTTAATTATTCTCGCATTTGGTCATCCCTGTCCTTACGTGCATTCATAAGCGCTTGATTATATCTATTTAATTCTGACTTGGAACTGCCTCTATAATCCATTTTTGTGTGTTCAGAAGTAGTACATATGTTCTTTGATCTGTAAACGTCACAGCTAGTGTTGTTTCCTCATAGAATTTTTTCCAAGGATGTGGTTTTGGGTCACCAATTGTATTCAATTTTATTTGCTTGTATGGTGCCACAAGACATAAGGGTCAAAATAGTGTATTGAATAGAGATGCTGCCTATAGATAATAGTACAGTTTGCCATTTTCTTGTCTATTGATAAATTAGGTTTTAGTATCTATTGCAAGGGACTATGTTTGCTTGAACAGGAACTGCTCCATTAAGAATTTTGGCAGCACGCAAGCCGAGGAATCTAGGGCCAAATTCAAAGGTGACATAAATGGTGCTGAAAGTGACTTGTTGGAAAATGGGTGTAAATGAGAAACTGCAGGCCAAGCACAGAAGATTGGTGTTGTATTAAGTCAGGCAACCAACAGGAAGGTATAAGTAAATAGGGGGCCTATTTGATCTTAATTTGCTGTTGGTTGCTTTTTCCATTTTCTGCCGCCTTGGGGTGTAAGTCACACCCACTTTATTGCATGTTCCTAACGCCCACAATGTCATTACTTCTGAATTTTGTCACCCAGAGAATAGTTCCGCCATCCACTATTTCATGCAAAGGAATTTATTAATTATTGAGTGCTGCATTTTTGTTAACGAAGCCACATGAGAGCCCGTCCTCACTGTGCATGATTGCAAGGAAAAATGTTACATTTAGGGTCTAACATGTGGAACTCATTTGACTGCCTCTGTTGGCATTCAAGGGGAAATCTTGGCTCTTATGGTGAGGGAAAATGTGAGGAATTGAAGGTACCCTGCTTCAAGATGCTTCATTTTTACTTTCTCTGTGTGGTACTGCACTGTGAATAAAATATAGGGGTGAAATCCTGTCCACATTGAAGTCAATGGGAATTTTGCCTTCGAGTTTGACAGGACAAGGATTTCGCCCTAGGAATCTGTTGGTTTCTACCAATGGAACTTTTTCTTTAGCTCAATTAAGCAGACCTCTTCCTCAGCCTTAGGTCCTAATGTCATCACCACCAATTCTGCTTCTTAGATCATTCTCTGTGACTGAACTTTGCATGTAATTGTTTCAGAGTTCTATGCTCAGATAGAAAAACATACGCGTAGAAATCCTTAAAGATCTCAATCCTGTCAGAGGAAATTATAGGCTGAATATCAGGAAATACATCCTGATGGGGAGAGAGAGAGAGTACAGTGGAATCATTTTCCAAAGGAAACGGTGGCTCTCCTACTGCTAGAGATACTTTAAAACTAGACTGGTCTCTGAAGACTAGAAAATGTACTGTAGGGAACAACCTGGAACTTCCACAGGAAACACTAGATTACCTAATAGGTCTTCCTCTTCTGTTTCTAAGATCCTGAACTCTCTTCTTTATTGCTATGTAGAATTTTTCTCCAGATGTCTTTGGTTAACTAAAACCTTTATTTTCTGGATTGGTAAGTGTTTGTTTATTCTCGGTAATTACCCTACCTTTAAAAAAATAATTGGTATTGGATCCCATCACCATTACATTTGTTGCATATATGACATTCAGGTCCTATAAGACATCCTATAAAAAGGTATTAATATTCATACCTACTGCATCATTTCTCTTCTCCATCAGCCGAGTTTCTGGTTGAGCCTACAGAACTTCATGGTCAGAAACATTAGTGCTGCCCTAAATGACACTCTCATGTATCATTCCTGTCTACACAATGTTTTGTTAGTCACAAGTGTTGATATTTTGATTTCGTATCAGACCAAAACTCTGGTGGTAACTCTGCATGTGCTCCAAATTCTGGGGTTTTTTTTGTTGTTTTTTTTATTCCACCATCTCTGAGGCTCACTCACCTACCTGGTTGGTGTACCCATTCCAATGAGAGACATTTCCTATTTTTTAGTGTAATTTGTGGTGCTTTCTGTTCTGGAATAATTAAGAAAAAATCTAGATAATCTTCAGTTTCCATTGGAATAGTTTGTGCCTGTAAAGCGTAGGCCTCAATAGCTTTCCCTCGGTGTATGGGGAGTCCTGAATAGCCTCTCTGAGATGTGCTCCAGCTGAAGTCTCCTTTATGATGCATCTGTAGCAGCTCTTTGCTTTGGACTTTTTCCTGCTCCCCTTGCACGGAGGGCCAGGGTGGCATCAAGGTGCTCCTCTTTTAGTTCTGCTGCTTCTGGTCCTTCATCTCTCTCATTTTATTTCTGCACACCAAGCAACCATGCTCTCCTACTTTTAAATCCTTCTTGAGTCCTTGCACTCATGCCTCATCTTGTCCTTTAAGTTAGTTCATGGTATGAAAAAAATAACTTAAAAAACCCCTTCACCTTGGAGAAAAAAAGACGTGTGCCAACCATACAGGTTTCATCATTTGCTTCTGTATCCTTTCTCTCTGCTTCTTAGTCCGTTACTTTGTCTGCTTAGATGTTTAACATCTTTAGGACAGTTCTGGTATTTATTCAGAGCTATGTAAATTTTCAACAAAAAACTTAGTTAAATCTGGTTGTTCCTGTTACTTTTTGATCAACATGTTGAATCAATATTAAGCCTTTGTTTTGTTGCTTAAAATTGCCAATGTGTGTCAATTATTCAACTGAGAGATGCTGCAAACAAGACCCAAGTGTTCATTCCGTCACAGTAGGCTCAGATTTTCAAAGTAACTGAAGTGTTCCTGAGATAGATAAGCATAAACTAATTTGCAAAAGATTGATATAAACAAATCTATCTCCACCCAAGATTTCACAATCATAAGAATATTTGATGGGGGGTGGAGGGTGGGAGGAGAGAGAACCATTTAGTGTGAATTGTAACTCAGTGAACATAATACATTTGGCTCCTCTTTCTGATTAGTACAAAGGACTTGATAAGTTGCACAATGTTCATTTTTTTAATTAAACATTTTATCATTGTGCAGCCTTTTATTGACATTCTTCATAATAGAGCTGATAAGATCTTGACCTAGTCTTCAGTAAAGTAACATATAACTCAATATTCTGGCACTCACTGTTCCCTTTAGAATTAAACACATGGGTTTCTGATTTTAATTTAAAACCTTATGTACTTTTATTCCCATTTATTTGTTTTACCTTCTCCGTCTTATAGCCTTGTGTGATTTATTTGCACTTTGGATACAACCATTTCTGTGGATCCCTATTTCTATTTATTTGGATGCTTAAGATACCATCTGAATTCAATTCCTTTTTATTATTCTAGAATTCTTTCCTTTTCTGCTCTATCAAAAAAGTAACCAACAACAACAAATAAAATACACCCAAAACAACAAAAAACAAACCACAAAACAGTAGCTTATCCTCTAACCTTGCTTCATACGGTACCTATTAAATCCAAATTTGATTTGTTAAACTAGCTTGAGTCATTTCTGCCAAGTGAAACGTCTTGAGAAGCTTCATGACAATATGCTTATGAAAATGTTGTTGCTAATGATGCACTGGAAAGCTATTCTACCTCCTGTGACTGTAAAACACTCTAGTATGTAGAGCTGCCAAGTGTCTTGTAACTTTCATGACAGTCACCTGTTCAGCTGCCCTGTCACTCATTCTCTCAGCCTAGCTTGATTCTCACATTTCCAGCTGAGCTGTGGGAAGGGAGCAGGCATTTGCCTCCAGTTTTGCTCTTTGACTCCTAGAGACTGCTGTGGTGTCTGCTGAGCAGGTAGAAGTGGCAGGAGGTGGTGGTGGCTGGAGAAGAAGGTGGAAGTGGGGGCAGATGTACAAGTCAATGGGATGATACTGGCCTGAGACTCTCACCCCACTGCTGCAGCTGACAACAACAGAATTTGCCCAGCAAACTCAGCTCCAGCTACCTAAAATTTCCTTCTCCTCAGTTGCTCCTGTACCCAACTATCCCTCAGGAGTCCAGCACCCTCCACCCCCAACAAGAGTTACCTTCTCCCACAAGCAGATCATTCAGTCCAAGCTGCCTGAGCAACCCCCTCCCCCACCCCCGAGACCACTGACCCCTAGTGGTTCCAGCACCCACATATCTCCCATCAGTGCCCTAACCCCCAACAGAACCTACCTACCTTCTCAGTAACCCCCTCACTCGCAGTAGTATCAACAGCCCCAGCAACTACCCTCCCAGCTACCCAAATCTCAGAAAAGTAGAGTCTGTGATTGTGTGTAACTTTTGTAGTGTGCTGAGTTGTTCCAGTCTTTTAAAAGACAAGGAAATTCAAAATTAGTTTGCATAAAGTTGTCTTTTCTATGCCTTTGATATATAAACTAAATGTGAGATGCAATAATAGTTAGATTTTTCTAGAAATTGTATTGTTTGATTTGTCTTTTTTTTTTAAATTTCCCATTTGATGACCAAATAATAGAAAAGCATGTTAAGAGAGAAGTAAATTTACTATTGTTATTAACGTGCATAAATCTTTAATGCTCTATATTTTATGGGTAAGTCTGTAGCTATTTGCCTCTATTATATATATCTTAGAGGATGGATGTATTGTTACCATCTAGCTAGTTTATCAGGTGATAACATAGCAATTAACACTTTTATTAAATGTTGTGGTAGTGATAGAGGTGGATTATATAAATTGGAGGAATATGATATAGTTTGTGGATGTTTTAGTTTGATTATACCCATAGCAGATCCGAATATTTAATAAGGAAAAGCTTACTTGAAATGATCAAGAAATGTGTTTGTTATCTTTCCGTAATGTAGACACAAGCATCATTACAGCATCAAGAAGGAATTCTACTAAATGGATTTTAAATTATTAAGGTGGATGTTAAGATTGAGTCATTAAAATAATAATGAGTTATGTAATGCAGAAATTAGGTTCAGGACTGGTTCAAATAAAGCTTGGAGCCCCCTGCAAAGTAATTTGAGAGGGCCCACATCTTCAAGACTAGTATGTCAACTTTCCAGTAGATGCCTGCTTTAAGCAAACTCCTGCAGGAAACTGAGTTCCAGAGTTGGAGGATGAGTCAAGAGAATAAAAGGTGTGTGTGTGTGTGTGAGAGAGAGAGAGAGAGAATTAGTGGCCTTAGGAGACAGGTGGATACTGAGGAAGGATGCTGTTGTGGTGAAGGCATTGGACTGGGATTTAGGATATCCGGTTTCAGTTCCTGGCTCTGTCACAGACTTCCTATATAATAACCTTAGGAAAGTCACTTAATCTCTCTGGCCCACTGAAGTCAGTGGGAGTTTTGTTATTGACTTAAATGGGGTCAGAATTTCACCTTCTGTAAAAATGGAGAGAACATCCTTTCTCTCACGTCTCTGTCTTTTCTTCTTGGATTGTAAACTCTTTAGCGCAGGGAATGTCTTATTGATTGTACAGTGCCTACCACAATGGGGCCCTGATTTGGTTGAATTTTCTAGACACTATTATAATATAAAGAACAATAAATATTGGATGTCTTGTTGAACAGGAACCAGTCACGTACCCTTATCCATGACTGTGATAAAGAGGGAGAGATCCTGATTTTCCAGGAGACTTTAGTTGTTATGCCCATAGAGCTCATAGCCAGTATGAAAAAGCTTATGCTCATTATCACATTGGCAGTGGAGTGGTAACATCACATTAAAATTTGTGGTGTCTTTCACTCTGTGGCTGCAGATTTAGATTGGTACTATTTGATCTGCCCTTGGGGAGGTTCTAAAGGCAACTGGTATTGCACAATCAATGTGTTTTATGTTATACACTTTACAGCATGAAGCATAATCTATTAAGCAACATGTTAAGGAAAAAAGAAAGGACTAGAAAATACTACAAATGTACAAAATAGCCTATTTCTAGTGAAGTTTTCAAAGGACATTACAGGAATTGGGTTCCCAATGCCCACTGAATGGAGTTAAGTACCCCTCTCTCTGAGGCCTTGTATTCAGTAGAAATAAAATGTGTGTTCTTAGTTAATTCAAAGTAAAATTCTAGTGGAGACAAGGCAGTTTGCAGTTTTTATGAGAGTTAGCTGTTCAAACTCAAGGCTAAGAAGGAACATAGGGTTTACTTGACCTGCTCACCTGTGTGCAAATTACAATCTGCTTTGTCTTCATTCAGGTGTTACCTCATGATAGCTAACTCAAGTTAGCTAACATAGTTAAGAACGCATCTTTCCCCTTTCCCCTACAGTGAAGAAGAGGCTTTAGGTGCTTTCGAAAATCCCACCCTTCATGTTTTTTTCTTAGAACTGACTTTAGCATTGCCTGAATCCCCCCTTCCCTGAATTTGAATTGACTCCTTTAAATTGCAACAAAATCTCTAAATGTTTGCTCAGGCAAAATCCCATTAAAGTCAGTTGAATGCCTGATAAAAATTGAGTAAGGACCACAAGTTTTTTGTTTGTTTGGGGACATTTTGTGTGTTTTGTTTATTATTTAAAATCTATCTTTCAAAGTGTGAAAGAAAAACTCCAGTGGTATTTATCTGATAGATCTTTAAATGGCTTATCTAGTGCCATCTGTAAATGACTGAAATAATGTGCAAGCTGTGCAGGAGACACCTTTAGTTTGCAATCTCCAAAGAATCCACACATGTATTGAATTACAGTTGTGCTCCAACTTTATTAGAAGACCATCTCCATGCCATGCCATAGGCAGTTGTTTTCAGTTGTTCTATTTAGTGGTCTGTTACAGCACGCTTCACTGTCTCTTTCATAGGTGACGGGTTTCAGAGGAGCAGCCGTGTTAGTCTGTACTCGCAAAAAGAACAGGAGTACTTGTGGCACCTTAGAGACTAACAAATTTATTAGAGCATAAGCTTTTGTGGGCTACAGCCCACTTCATCGGATGTATAGAGTGGAACATATAGTAAGAAGATATATATATATACATATACAGATAAGTTGGAAATTGCCATACAAACTGTGAGAGGCTAATTAGTTAAGATGAGCTATTATCAGCAGGAGAAAAAAACTTTGGTAGTGATAATCAAGATGGCCCATTTAGACAGTTGACAAGAAAGTGTGAGGATACTTAACTTAGGGAAATAGATTCAATATGTGTAATGACACAGCGACTCCAGTCTCTATTCAAACCCAAGTTAATGGTATCTAATTTGCATATTAATTCAAGCTCAGAAGTTTCTCCTTGGAGTTTTTTCCCCTGCTGATAATAGCTCATCTTAACTAATCAGCCTCTCACAGTTTGTATGGCAACTTCCAACTTATCAGTATGTATATATATGTATCTTCTAACTATATGTTCCATTCTATGCATCTAATGAAGTGGGCTGTAGCCCACGAAAGCTTATGCTCTAATAAATTTGTTAGTCTCTAAGGTGCCACAAGTACTCCTGTTCTTTTTTCATAGGTGAGTTAGCATCAATAGGCTATACAGAAGAATTGAGTTTTAAGAAGGGATTTGAATGACGGGAAGGTGTTCGTGTACAAGAGGTAGGACACTGCTCTAAGCATAAGGGCATTGTGGAAGACGGCACAAAGACAGAAGTGTTCTATGGCCAGAAAGCTTGTAAGCATCTTGCCTTGTGCTTATATGACTTGAGAGCTTGTAAAGTTCCTTAAAACTGTCAATGTGCACTTTAAGTGTGAACCTGTTGACTGAATGAAGCTTTATGCTGTTCATGCTCAGTGTGTAGTTTTTCAAATACTCATAGATTTGTGAAATCAAAGTCATGAATGCTCACTGGTGGTAAATGCTATGCAAACACTAATGTGAAGAAATATTCGTGAGAGTAATTGCAAGAGAAGTGCCATTTTAACAGCTTTGTATATTGAATTTACAGTAGGTTCCTCAGACAACTATTACTGATTTGCTATTAATATAACATACAGTAGAACCTTAGAGTTATGAACACCTCGGGAATGGAGGTTGTTTGTAATTCTGAAATGTTCATAACTCTTGAAAGTACAACCATAATGTTTTGTTCAAAATTTACAACTGAACATTGACTTAATACAGCTTTGAAACTTTGCAGAAGAAAAATGCTGTTTTTTGCCATCTGTTAATTTAAATGAAACAGGCACAGAAACATTTTCCTTACCTTGTCAAATCTTTTTTTTTAAACTACCCCCCCCCCCCCGCTTTTTTAGTGGTTTACGTTTAACACAGTACTGTACCTTCTTTCTTTCCTTCTTTCTGTCTGTCTGTCTGTCTGTCTGTGCTGCTGCCTTTTTGCATACTTCTGGTTCCAAATGAGGTGTGTGGCTGACCGGTCATTTGTAACTCTGAGGTTCTACTGTATCTGCATTTTGCACCACCTCTAAAAAATGCAAAATATTTTTTTTTAATGTTCAAAAAGTAATAAACATCGAAATAGATTGTTGTTATTTTTACTAAGTGCAGCTGTTCTTCTTACCACCAAGCAGGCATAGGGAAAGCTATAGTCTCTGGCTTGAGGGGAGTCTATAATCTAAGGGCCCTGTCTCAGTATGAGTAGCTTAATTGAAGTTCATGGGACAACTGGTGTGAGCAAGAACTAGCTAGTGAACGTAAGGGTTGGCAGGATTGGACCCAAAGTCACATCTTCCATAACATATTGTTTCATGCTAATGATCACTCCAGACAATAGAAAAAGCTACTATCAGAAATGGAAAAATCCCCCAAACCACAAAATGTAAACCCATCATGCGTTAACAAAATTATTGTCACACTCAAACCTGGTATGCTAGTCTAAAGACCAGCTATACATTGAGGAAAGCCTAGTCAATTGTTATTTTTCATGCCTGAGTTATTTGAGTAACATCTTATATTTTGTTCCTAAACAAATAGTAATGCATGATGGAGGGAATAAGGGGACAATTAGATTAGAAAACAAGTTATAAAATGTAAGACATTTACTCTTTAGAATCTTTAGTCTCTGTTTCTACTTTTGTTCTACAATTGATTACTAACACCTCCTTTAATCCACCTTAAAGGGCAAGTAGGAAATTCATGTTTTCTTTCATCAGCCCATCCCTCTGAAAAGCATTCAATATTAAAACAGTTTACAAGGAGCAAAGGCAGAAGAAACAAGAGGCCCAGTTAGACCGTGGCAAGGTTAAGAGATGCATGCCCGATGCCTGCAGCAAATATCGGCTCTTGTTCCTGTACAGTTTTTGCATGGGGAGACCAAGTTAATTGGGGTATGGCTCTGTTCTTTGCTTTATGTATGACCTTTTATTATCTCTGTGACCCTGTGGTTCATGCAGTGTCATAAAGCTGTGGGAAAGTCTTCCACATAGTGTTATCAGCTGTTTGAAATTAACTTAAAAAATTAAATGTCTGTGTTTCCTTTTGCCTGAAGGTGTCTGAAGCAGAAAACTGCTAGGGAGGTGGAGTTAGTGTGGTTGTGGTTTTGCTGTTGCTATCCAAATGTTTCTTTTCTTTTCTTTTCTTTTCTTTTCTTTTCTTGGAAACTGCTCACTGGCAATCAGGTGTTGTGATGGGGGTTGGTTTAGGAGGGGTTACATGGCGTAATTCCCACGAATGCAAGAGGAGGATGAAAAAGATAAAGAAATTTTGTTTTTCTGAGCTGGAGGATTCTCTGCATGACTTCCCCACTGATGGGATCATGTGCTTTCAGGCTGAGATTTTATTAACAATTCAAATGGAAATTGAGGGCACAGGAGGAGCAGATTCTCACATAAACTTGATCTGTCCATGAATGCAGTTCTCTGTTTGCCCTGACCCTGCATGGCTTAAGACACTGCCTGTGAGGCCAGAGTGCCAGACACAAAGAAAGAAATGAAAAGCAAGCACATTCCAGTAGTCTGCACAAAGGCAATGGAGCAGTTTCTAGCAGTCTCCCCAGAGAGAGATTTTATCTTCTTGCGCTAAAACCCTTTAGAATGTTTATTTGTGCTTCAAGCAACCAACCCTTATAAATTAATATGATGCTGATTAAACTCTATAAGTATCCTCAGAAAGCTTTTTGTGTGTGCGTACATGCATGTGCTCTGAAAATATTTTCTTAATAAAATGTGTATTAATATTGTTTAATTGGTATTAAAACACAACAGACCCTTTTGTAAACAAATACTTTCTAGAGATTTTTTAATCAAAATGTTATTGAATTTTCATAATAAGCAAATGCAGGCAAGTGTGAAGAAAAATGACATTCTAGAGATTAAATATAGTAGTAACAGGTATGTTATCAGCATTATGCAGAATTCTGCAAAATTTCAGTTTTATATCATCTTGCTTTTTTTATGTTTATGATGTTGAGTAGATGGTAACTGATATGGGATGTTTGCACTTTCCAGCCCTCATGAAGGCTGTTCCTTAGTAGCTGTACCAATTAAAACATTTTGTGTGCTTGATTTACTTTGTGTTATGAAGCCAGCAAAACACAAAGCTGAAGCAGAGTGTGAATGCCTGAAGCAAGGCTGATGTAGAGAAATTTGTACTGACATTACTTTCTGCCAGTGACAATAGGTGATGCTGCATTGCATCAGTGTTAATAAAGCTCTGGCTGAGATGAGAGCTAGAATGAAGGGATAACTTCTATTAAAAAAAAGAAGTAAATGAAATAAGGGAACATGATAGGATATATTATTATTTATATTTCATATTCACTGTATTGTGATAATACTAGAAATATCACTAAAATGCTGGAGATTCTCTATCAAGCTATTTGATAATTCTGGATTTTTAAAATCAGACTTCCTTTCATCAAAAATCTTATATGGTTATTGAAAACAAGAACATAAACTTTTTGATCATTTCAGCAAAATTCAGTTTTATCCCCCAATTTAGTATCTTTTTTTCTCATGAATAAAAAATACATGTAAAACATATTTATGGTAGCAAGTCATACCCATATGTTTTTTCCATTTTCCTTAGTGTTTAATGCCTTCAAAAACTTTCGATATGCCAAAAAGTTGTTAAATTAGTAATGTGAAGCTAGAAAAGGATATTGATTGAAATAGTTTTTGTTCTGCTAATTTTACAGAGGTTACAGTCCCCCAAATTAATTGTTGTACTCAGACTAATTGTTAGTAATTAGTGACAAAATTACTTTATTGCTTTTCTTTCCTTTGATGCTAATGTATGGCCTTACATTATTATGTATTATGTACATTATTACATTATTACATGTAGTATGCTGGCATTGCTTTCACATTACTTCAGGAAAAAGTTATCCAGGCAAGAGCTTCAACTAATTTTTGTATGAAGGAATACATTAGTATCAAGAAGCATAAATTGATTTATGTGATACAAGTTTAATCTTTCATAATCAAATACCTCTTAGCTACTTGAGCAGCATTTATTTTTATAAAGCCCTTAGTTTTTCTGCCACTTAAAAAAATATTTTCCTCTCAGATTGGGGTTCACGATTTGCTGAGTGATCTTTGCTGGATTTGAGTTACACTGCAGGATCTTCTCTGCATTTTGTATCTGGCAATGAAATCAGTTGTGATCTAGTATTTATTCTTGTTTTTCAAGTGATATTTTCTGTGTAAATGTTTTTCAAGCCTGGAATAGATGTAGCATATAAAAATCTGTTCCACTTTCTCGTACAAGTAAGATGGGGGAAATAGTTTCCTTTATAATTAAAGAAAACATGAAGTGATGGAAATCTGTCATGCAAGTTGATATATTGAGGGTGTATCAAAGTAAATAAAAAGGAAGAGCATGAAGGAGTGAAGTACTGTCTGAGTTTAAATTACTTGAGTTTAAATGAAAACCTCAGTTATGTGGTGGCTCAGAGGGATATATTATTAAACAGTAAATAGCAAAATACTGTGAAGATGAAGAATACTTGAAAACCTAAAATAGCACAGGACATTTTTTTCTAAGCTTTTATAAACTGTTTCAGGAATGATACTCATTTTCCTTAGGCTTGATTCTGATTCATTACAGTCAATAGGAGCTAGAGCTAGAAGTTTTTGATTCCTTGAAGTGGTGTTGGTTTTTTTATTGTTCTCCAATATATTGAGTCAAAATTGATTTGAAAAAAGTTAAGTTATAAGTGTCTTAAATATTACATAGAAATATATGATGTTAAAGTTAAAACTTAAAATGTTTCTTCAGCAGATTTGTACCAGCTCTTTAAAAGTTTGCCCTTCAAAAAAGTAAAGTTGTTAAAAGAGACAAACTTGGCAGCTGAAAATGAAAGAGTTTATTGTTACATATGCGTCATTTGCAGGATTGGAGAAAAATGGTGAAATAAGATTCTTGGCAGGTAGGATGGTTTTAAATTTTGTTTGAAGCTTTGTGGGATTTTTTTTTAAGCAGTGCTTCAGTTAGAAAAACTAACTTTTCTACAGAGTGGAAGTGCCCCAGAAATCTTGAAAACTAGGCAGTCTCAGAGCCTCCATTAACTTCCAGACAAAGTGTGAGCCTCTTAAACAAATTTAGATAATTATATTCAGTAGGTAGTTAAGAGCAACTGCAGCTCTTCAGGACTTTTAATGAGAATTGAAGTTTAGGAAGCAATTTGAACAGTTTTTAGTAAAATACTTGTATGTAATGTAATCTACTCAAGCAAAAAGGTTAAAGATTAATGTTTACATACATTTTCATCGGCATTACTTAACTGATATGATTAAGATTTATTCTGTATCCATCTCGCACTTTCTGATCCCTTCAGTTTTGTTTTTAACTGTGACTGTATTTTGTTTGTGTGTGTTCAAGAGGGGCAAGTAGAGACACAGGTTGCCAATAAAACATCAACATTTACCAGCAGTTACCATAAAACAGGAGATACATTCAAGCATTACAGTCAATATGGGTACAACTGCAGAATTTCGGGTATTACTGTGTGGCAGCTGTTGACTTATTAATGGCAACCCTTACATATTGGTCACGTCCTCAGCTATGGGTGAGCTCTGCAATTTGGGGTATGTGGAGAAGCTGTGTTAAGCCACTTTTGCAGTGACTCAGTTCTGGAGAGGGCTACAGTCGAAATTCGTTATCTGAACAATTTAGAACACTGAGAGTTGCTCTAAGTTGCACCAGCTGCAATGGCTCCCAGCATGCTGTTTGTTGCAGCAGCTTGCAATGGTCAGAGAAGATGTACTCTGGCCACATCTTCTTCCCTCATGTATGTGCCTGATCCTACATATGTGACTGCAAGTAGTCTTGGAGTCAGGGCTGGCCCTAGGTGTTGCAATGTTCTGGGTAGAAAATGTTTTCTGCGCACACCAGCCGACTGAACATGAAAACAAAGAAAGTCCCTCCGGGATTTGGTGCCCCAGGTGGCTGCCCTGATCACCCCTTCCTAGGGTTGGACCTGTATATGCTGGGTTGTTTGGTAAATTTTACTTGTGTTGGATTTTTCAAAGAGGCAGCTGTGGCAGCAGGTGACAGAGTGAGGACTAATGCCCGGAGAGAAGAGTTTTGGTGTTTAGTGACCCTCACTACCCCACAGCAGGAGACTGGGGCCAGGAGCTAAAGCCCAGCTCTTTCCAGTCCTGCTCTCTCGCACTGCTATGGAGATGGGGAGGGCTGCCTGGCTCTTAAATATAACTGGAACATAGGTTTCCACACTGCCCCTCCAACCTCACAATAGCACTTGCTCCACTGCCCCTACCATTCCCCACTAGGGTCCCTTCAGAATTCCCTCCCACCCATTTAGGATCTCCCAACCCTCTCCCAGTCCCACCATGGTCCCTGAGCTGTGCTCTCCTCCTGCATCCCACCCCACTGGGGCACCTCGCCCTGCCTTCCTGATGGTCTCATTTTGCAGGGGTGTGGATGGAGGAAGGAGGATGGAACAGAGCAGAGGGGGTGGGGTCAGGAACTCTGATCTTCCAGAGTGGCCAACTCAGAGGAGAGGCTGCCAGGCGGTAGACCCCCCCAGGTGCAAGTGGCTGGGACTGGCTTGCAGCTGCTTCCTTCCCTGGGCTGGGCAGGGTCTGAACCTGAGCCCAGTGGGGCCCAGCCTGGAGCTGTTGCATCACCTGCTTCCTCCCCTGGCCTAGCCTTCGCAGTGATAGCTCTCATTCCTTTCCCTGGGCCAGGACAAGGGAAGAAAACCAAATGAATAGAAAAGACCCCTGGGGATCTGGTACCCCCAAGCCACCATGATCACCTGCCCCTAGGGCCAGTCCTGGTTGGAATAGTGCAATTTTGTTGGTTTTACACCATGTAGGGATATCCCTATACTAAGGGAATCTTCAGATGGTTGTTTAAGCAAGCTTATGGCTCCTTTACACCACTTATACAATGGAAGGGAGTTGGAGTGAAGGCCAGGCTCTGGCCCTTGTGAATTCTGGTCCATGTAAAGCCTGAATACATATTGACCAAAAAAAAAAGGAGTTGCGAAAATAATTTTCACAGTGGAACTGCTGAATGCTTATCTGTATTTTTCTGTTTTCAAAACATATCAGGGTTTCATTAACTTCAAATGAAATGACCTGAGGTTATATTGGGCTCTCTGTGAATATCAAAATGGGAGCCTCACAAGACCTTTTAACACCAACCCACTTTAAGCCCTGGTGTGCACTGAAGGACTATGGGGAATTAGAGGGCCCCCTGCAATCAATAGGTCTGCACATGCCTATGGTCAACTCTACCCCTCATTAATTATGCACAATTCCAACTAACATTCAGGGAAAACCCAGACAAGTCTAAGGGAGAATTTACCCTTTTCTCAAAAGCTTTCTCATTCAACTGGTGTTTGTAGTAGTTAGAAGAACAATTGTCGATTTTTTTCCTGACTGGTTGGCCACACAGTAAGATATACGGGCCTCTAACTGTTAAAAGGTATGGTTTAATTCTGATGGGTGAATCCAGACCAGTGAGGGGCTGCATTGCCACTTGCCCTGCAACCTGGGGTGCTTCATAATGGTTTGCTGCTGTAGCTCCCCACAAACAGCCAAACGGTATGCAGGTCACACTCTGAGCGTCTGTGTATAGTCACAGGCCTGGTCCAGCAGCTCTGACCCCAGCAGTCTGTCAGCAAACTCCGGCCACATGCTGGCTTCTTGCAGCCTTGGTTATTACTTGCAGGGTGACTCCAACGCACTTCCAGTTCCAGATTCTCCTCCCCACCCACCTCCCCCCAAATATGTTTTGCACTGTCCAGCCCTCTCCTGGACAATCTAGCTCTATATCCTTTGCGCCTCTAAGGGGATCAATTTACTAATAGTCTGCTCATTTAAATAGATTTCAGAGTGGTAGCCGTGCTAGTCTGTATCAGCAAAAAGAAAAGGAGTACTTGTGGCACCTTAGAGACTAACAAATTTATTTGAGCATAAGTTTTCGTGAGCTAAAACCCACTTCATTGGATTAGCCCACGAAAGCTTATGCTCAAATAAATTTGTTAGTCCCTAAGGTACCACAAGTACTCCTCGTTCATTTAGATAGTTACCCAAACAATTCACAACACTGGATTAGTTTTAATTAAAGAATAAAACAAGTTAATTTAACTACAAAGAGAGAGATTTTAAGTGAGTACAAGTAATGAGACATAAAAGTCAGAAATGGTTACAGGAAAAATAAGGATAAAACACTTTCTAAACTTAACAAACTAGATTTGATTCAAGGTGAAGTACTTAGCACAGTTCCCAGTATCACTGCTGACCAAATTTCAGGTCAGGATCTGCTCCCAAAGTCCATAGACTGTTTCCTTTGCCATCTTCAGTGGAAAATAGAGTGAAGGATAGGAAAAGATTACTTGGGGTGCCTTTGACCCTCACTTTCATATTTCAGTCACCCTTTGAAATGCATTTTCCTGAGAGTGATCTCCTAAGATAAATTTCTTTCCAGCTGAGAGCAAAGAGACATGGAGTCTGGTGGGGGAAAGGTTTTTTTTTTTTTTCTGTTTGCTAAGACGCACACCTATTTGTTCCTGCCCCCCTTCCTTGCCAAAGAATGGCCACTTGATAGGTGATGGTGTATGAGCTTTGATGACACCTGGCTAGTTCATCAACTTGTCCTTTGTCTTTGAGAAATAGGTTTACCCATTCCCTGGTCTTGTCTGGTAAACACACTTCAGTCATGATTTTAGCTTATGTTCATAACTTTACATATAATATAATTATGTACATTTTACTATAACATTATTGACCAATAAGCTTAGTGTTCAAATGATATCTTACAAGGCATATTTTGCATAAAGATTATAACAATAGTTTGTAGGGTACAAATACATTGGTGCATTCTATCACAATACTGTAGCACAGTTGTGCACAGACTGTGTGCCAATGAGACATGCCCAATGATCCACAGAATTAAGCAGGCTGAGAACTAACTACTTTATAAAACAGTCCTCAGGATGACATAGTTGGAGAACCACTGCTATAGCTCATTAAAAAACAAAAAGTAGAGCTGTGTGAAATGTTTGCAATGACGCCTCAAATCATGAAAAATGTACCTCATTTCTCATTCCATTTTAAACTTAAAAGTGCAGACTAGGTTCATCAAAAAGTTTGCCAAAGTTCATAATCCTTATAAGTAAACCTATTAGGTGTAAGAGCAGGAATCTTACCTGTTCACTGAAATCCTGTGAGGTTTGTGGATTCTCTTTGAAATGGAGTTTGTTTGAACCATCAGAACCATTGCGTGCTTGTTTATTTGTATTAATGTCGTACCTAGGAATTATAGTTGTGGACCTGGACCCTATTGTGAGTGATGTACAAAAACAGAACAAAAAGACAATTTTACTTGGTGGCTTATGGGTTTTAGTTGCTTTTTTCCTTCAGCATCTACAAATGTCTTTCATCTACTAATTTGTTGGGGATCCTATCCCTATGGTAGTAGTCGCTATGGCTATAATGCATATCTCTTGCATGGAGAATGTAGAACTTCTTTACGACTTCATGGACCAGCCAGAAGGACAGTACAATACAAACCCTATCTAGCTCCTGCTGAAGTCAAAGGAAAGACTCCCAGTGAGTTTAGTGAGAGTTGTATTTGGGCCTTTTATGAATTGTGCAGCTGTCAGTCTTACCACCCAAAACCAAATATCTAAATAATGAAATGTAATGTTTTAACACTGGCTATATTCTGATTGGACACTATCTCCTATGTGTACAGGAGGGATGGGTTTGCTTATTTTTCATCTATAATGTTTATGAACTGAAGATATTAAGGATACAATCACTATTCACTGCCTCAGAGAGCAGCAGTTCCCTGAGGAAAGTTCAGTTTGCTTGATGTTTTTGAGTGGGGGTGTTTGGCCTATTTAATACCACATAAGTACATGATCAGTCCAGAAAACTGGTTGCTATTACCGTAATTTTTTTTTTAAATAAATGAACCAGGAGTATACATCATTTAAAATAGGCAGCATTTTGAAAGTTAAGGGAAATATATTTTAACCCTTATAATAAATTTATTTCAGAGTAAATAAAATTGATCAGTATTGATGCTCAAAATTCAGAAGCAAACGAGTCTCATATCCAATAAAATATTTCCCCCTCTGAGTTTTACCAGAAAGGGAAATAATAAACATAATCCTATAGCATATGGTAAAAGGTATTGTTAAGTTTTCATTGAGAAATCATTATAAGAGAGAAACTGAAGGATAGACTGTACTTTCAGTGAATCATGCTATTTGCTTTGATATAATAATGAAAGTTAGGTCAACTAAATTTTCTGAGCCTGTTAAGCTATGCTGTGAAGAAGAAAAACCTACCAAACAGGGTGGGCAGGATCCTATTATTAGTTTGTTTAAACAGTGATTAAAAAAGAAGCCTTTTCTGGTTTGAAAAGTCACATGTTTTATCACAGCCTAGACCTTTTGTCAAGGCTATTTTTGATTGTTGTTTGGCCAACAGAAAAAAGAAAAAAAAATCTGCTTTAATACTGAGCATGACCGTAATAATGAGGAAATAAAGCCATGCAGTCAGCCAGGCATGAAGAATTATTTATTGAAGTTAAGAGGCCAACTGTTTCATCAGTTGGATTTTAATAATTCCTGGCAGAGGTGTTTGTACTTATACAGCAACTGTTTCAATATCTAATTGAGTTTCAAGCTGTAATATGAAAATCTGGCTGGAAACATGAAGAGAACATTTCCCATGATGCAGTGTGTTTAAGCATTTCTTTATATATCAGTCTAAGACTGAAAGGTTTATAATATTTTTAGTGTCATACCCTTCTATTTGTGGAATAGCTAACCTGTGTATCCAAGTAATTTTATTTTTGTTACTCTTGTCCTGGCTCCCTTTTGGTTGCTTCATTTTGTTCATCATTTATTCCATTTTATCTTAGTTTGGACAGTTAGCTCTTTAGGGCAGGGACTTCCATTTGCTATGTGCTTAAAACTGCCTAGCACAATCAGGTCCCAATCCTGCAATACAAACAGTAAATAATATTCCAAAGCTTCTTTACAGTGAGTGCTGTAAAAATATATGTTCTCTAATAATGAGACATTACCATTGTATGGTAAGTTGTATAAGATCTTTTTTGGAATTGGTAGTTTTTAAAAAAATGCGTTTTCTTAACATACCAACTGAAATGGATACAATATATGAACATATAACTTTCTTGCTTTTACATATGCAGTTTTGCTCTTCATTTTACTGCTACTTGCAATCAATTGCTAGGTGAAGCTAGAGCTTTTCAAGAGAAGTCTGGGATTATGTCAGCCTTTGCTTTTAGCACAGTGATGAGGTTATCAATAATGCATTGGAGATCTCAGGATCTTTGAATGTAGGGAAATCACAGCTGATCAGGGTTTATAGTAGAATTTGCAGATTTGAGCCAAGAGGTCACCACAATTGCTTGTCAGGTACACACTCTCTTGGGGATGGGCGGAGTAATATTTGAAACATTGCCATTGAATACGTTATTTAGAAAATCCTATGTTTCTGCAACATAGCTCTTAAAAGCAGCATATTTAATGCTGTTTGCACTGGCCTTTTGATGTGTTGACCTCTCCCAGTGTTGTTTTAGTGTTTTCCTTAAAAGTTTACTCATACACTAACAGCTTGCTTGACAGCAGTATGCAAGTGCCATACTTATGCTTTCTGGTCACGGTGATAGCTGGGAGTAATAGTGAGGGAGAATATCTGAGTGTGGAAATGCAAAGCTGTCTCGTTACATTTTATTGATCTCATTTTGGTGTCATTCAATTAAGACAGAAATGTGATGGATAGTCTCTGCATAGATTCCTACTTTGCTCACCAACCACTCCAGATAAAGCTTTTTTTTTTTTGAGGGCAAGACAGAGGAACAAATCCAAGATGCTATGTGATTTGAATTACAGTTCAGTTATTTTTTTTTAATTCTAAAGATATCCTGAAAAGCAATATCTGCAAAATGTGCATCCTGCATTGTCTTACCAATACCCAACATCAGTAAAGTATCATCACTTGGTTATTGGAGTCAGATTGCCATATGATAAAAACTTCTTCCTGTAACCTGAATTTAGTAAATAGAAATAAATAAACTGCCCCACTCGTGAAAGACGCTACCTGCCCAACACTCCAAACAACGACCTGTTTTTGTGTAAGCTATATCTTTTTGATAAGACATCTGAGGAAAATGTACTGATCTGAAATATACAGAGTAACTGAATAGTCTCTATCTGTAGTTTAATTTAAATGCAGGCGAAAAACTGTTTGAGCAATTTTAAAAATGGAATTAAAAATAGTGGACCAGATACTCAGGTGAAGTGAACTGGCCTAGCTACATGGATTTACACCAGCTGAGGATCTGCCCCAGTATTTAGATTGCTGTTTAGTGTTCTAATGTATCATTATAAAGTCTATACAGTGGAACCTCAGAGTTAAAATGAAAACCAGAGATACGAATTGACAGGTAAACCACACACCTCATTTGGAACTGGAAGTATGCAATCAGGTAGCGGCAGAGATTTTAAAAAAGCAAATACAGGTCAGAACTGTGTAAAACATAATCTACTAAAAAAAAAAGGGAATTTAAAAAAAAAGATTTGACAAGGTAAGGAAAGTGTGTGCGTGTTTCATTTGAATTAAGATGATTAAAAGCAGCATTTTTCTTCTGCATAGTAAAGTTTCAAAGTTGTATTAAGTCAATGTTCATTTGTAAACTTTTGAAAGAACAGCCATAGCGTTTTGTTCAGAGTTAAGAATATTCCCGAGTGTTCGTAATCCTTGAGGTTCTACTGTATATTGCATCCGATGAAGTGAGCTGTAGCTCACGAAAGCTTATGCTCAAATAAATTTGTTAGTCTCTAAGGTGCCACAAGTCCTCCTTTTCTTTTTGCGAACACAGACTAACATGGCTGCTACTCTGAAAATCGTTACCAGTGTTTCTGTACTGATAAATCACTCTGAATTTATACCGGCTAAAATATTAAAGGAAGGAAATACAGTGTAACCCATCAATTGACAATTTCCAGAAGTATCTTCTGCCATTGGGCCTGATTCTTTAGTCTTTATTCAGGTGAAATTCCCATTGACGTCAGTGTTTAAACTCATTGTGATTGAAAAAGTGCAAAGTAATTGTGAGATTCTAAAATAGGTTTTAATACATTAATTGACAAGTTAATATTAAGGGGCTGACTCAGAGATTTTCCTGAGTCAAGCATGGTTTTGTGTCGGGGCTGTGGTCAAAGGTTGCATTTCCATTATAGAGCTAAGTAATTTCAGATTATGGAAGGTACACTCTCTACTGTAATTGTTTACAAACCTGCAGCCTATAGCTCCTTGTGTTTTCCAGAGTTCAAGGAAGTCATTAAGTTGTAGGCGTTAAGATTGCATCATGGTTTTCCCTTTGTTTATATGAAATATATACTGTACTATACTTAAACAACATACTACATATGATATATAACAGAATAAGAGTGAAAGTGTCCTGGTATTTCTAGGCAGTTAGAAATAAATTACAGCATATTAAATCCTTTTAACAACATTATCGGTGGTGGTTCTTTGATACACCTTACTGTAAATTTTTACACAAAAACCTTCACTAAGATGAATTTAAGGCTCAAAGTTTAAGGAAAAACAACAAAAACAAATATTAGAAAACCAAAAAACTCAAAGTAAATATTTCACTTCTCAAACAGGGCACCCAAAATACCTTAACTCTCCCACCGTAGAGATGCCAGGTTGTCATCTTCACTTCTTTGCATGTTGAGTATCAAAATGGGTTCATATATATATGTGAGGTTTATTCATGGAGGCATGCTTGCTTTGGGTGTAATGACATTTGGTTAATTAACTGCCACATGGAATCACAGGTCTCAGTCCTTGCCATCTTGGAGAATTGAGTCTTTGATGATGATCAGAAGATTGCCTTTTCTATGCTACTCCTTTAATGCAAAATTAGTAAAATTATTTATTTGCATTGATCATGACC
Organism: Eretmochelys imbricata; assembly: GCF_965152235.1. Classification (NCBI taxonomy): domain Eukaryota; kingdom Metazoa; phylum Chordata; order Testudines; family Cheloniidae; genus Eretmochelys; species Eretmochelys imbricata. Next base: position 176,749,393 of record NC_135572.1, on the reverse strand, counting down.
ACACAGCAGCCATAAAGCTGCCCTACTGCTGTACAATTAAAATTAAGGCATTCTAGGTTCTTGGTCACTAGTAAAATAAAACCTTAGCTATTGATGTATAAGGTTCAATGTTTTTCTGGGTTGGTTTATTTATTTGTACAGGGAATTTGCTAAGTGGGGCAGAGTTAAGGTAGCTGGAGTGCCTTGTTTGAGAAGTGCCAACTTAACTCTGTTTCCTGAATTTCTAAATTTTGGGGGGGTTGTAGTTACTTTTTAACACTAATGATTCTTAATGATAACGTGCAAAAACACTGATACTTCAACCTACTGACATGTTTTGTATAAGGGTTTCCTTTTGGGAGAGTGAGTGATAGACTTTGAAAGAATTTGGGGGACACACAAATGCTGTATTTAAAAGAAAGAGTCATAGCCTTGGTTTATTTTGTAGAAGGGAGTACTCTTACTAGTTAATTGCAGGCACTGTAATATTTTTTTCACTACGTGCCTATTTTGATGAGTCAGACCACTAATATCCATGTCACATTTACCAATACTAGGCTCAAATTTTTGCATTAAGCTTGACAAGTAAAATCACATGACAATGAAAATAGTGGAAGTACTGTGTATCCCCACCCACCCAGCTTGCAAAACCCAACCTCTCCACTGATATTCAGCATGCCCTGTTCCACTTTTCTTTAATATCCTCAAGGATTGGGCTTGGCAGTTTTCATCCCCTTAACCTCCTTCCTTCCAATCTCTTGGTGGTGGTGGAGGGGTCGGCGAAAGTCCACTACCCATGTTCCCACTAGACCTTCAGGGAAATGGTTTTCTACTATGGATCACTACCCCATCCTCTCACAGAGCCTTCTGAAAGGGCAATGGTCTTCCCACACCTTCATCCAGGCAGAAGGGATATGTATAGTCTCCTTGCAGCAGCCATTACTGAACTACAAGGCTCAGAAGCACTTGAATGGTCGTCTCCACCAACACTCTAGATGTTTCTGTGGATAAGGACAGGGTGGCCCTTACTTTGCTTCAGTCCCCTCATCTGAAAGTACATTTGAGGAGGTATCCTGCCAAAGAGTTTAGAGGGAAGAGAGGAAGTCCATTGTACTTTATTATTTGTATTAATATGGTGCCTAGGAGCCTTCATCATGGACCAGGACCCCATTGTGCTAGGCACTGTACAAACAAAATGATGGTTCCCTGCCCTAAAGGGCTTACAGTCTAAGTACAACCTCTGGAAGTCATCAGAGATGATTGAGGGCAGTAGTTGCCTTTGGGAGGAGAGAGAGGTCCTGAGGTGAAATGGAGCCATCTGGGCTTGTGGGGGTGCGGGGAAGAAAGGGATATGGAGCCTGGCTAGAGTTAGAGAAGGGCCTGGGCAGGGATGAGCAGGGAGGAAGTGCATGGTACACAGTGTTGCCCACTCTCATGATTGAATTGCAAGTCTCATATCTGAAGTTTTACTTAATGCCCTAGCTCCCGGGGACAGTGATAACATGGGAATTTCTGCTTTCGTTTAGATAAAAAACAAATTTCAAGCCCTTGTGTTGGTGGAGAAAAGCTTGAAAGGGAGACCTGAGTGTGCTGTAAAGGCTCAAAAACCAGGAGGAAAAATTGTTTTTAAAATCTCAGTACTTTTAAGCCAATCTAAGTTATTTCTGGGGCCTGACTCATGATGTTTGAGTGTTTTGGTTGGCAGTACTGAGTATACTCTGGTTCCCGGCTCTACAGAAAAGAAGTGTAACACCCCCATCCCTTTGTCAGCTTCACAGCCACAGAGAGAGTGATCTGGATCTGAGTCCCAGAGTCTGATCCCCTACCCCACATTTTTCTTAGGTGGGAGGGCTAATTTTGGTATCTCCTATTTCCAGTCTAATTTTGATTGTACTTGCATAAGATCATTAGCTGAAAATGATCAATGGTAGACATTTAAACTGTCATCAGGAAGGTTTAGCATTAAGACTCCTTTGAGATGAATGGGAACAATTCACACCTTTAATAGGGTTGTTTCAGGCAACTGTTGGGCTACATGCTTAGCAAAACATTCTTCTCACTTGTAGCTTTCCCCAGTCTAGGAACTAAACCAAACCATGGTGTGTGGGTGTGGGTGGGAAGAATGGGGGCCAGGAGCCTGGCTGCATAATGTAGCACTGAGGAGAGTCTGGGCAGTGCTGCTTTTTGTAGACAGCTGGTTAGGTAGTCTTCTGGGCTGTCTAAATTACACCAGGGACTGCTCTGGCTCCTGGAATTGCTCAGAATCCAGAGGGTGCAAAGATGGCATAAAGCCACCTTAGACGCCCTACCCACCTGGGCTCTGGTTCTTAGAGGTGTAGCCCAGAATCTCACCCTATTTGTAAAAGCCTGCATGGAACTTGGAGGAAGGAGCACAAGTTGCAGGACGGAAGAGTTCGGAGGCAACATGAAGCCAGTTCACAATGGGGCTAGAAAGCTAGCTGCAGTTGCAGCATCACTGTAAATAATTCTCTTAATAAACTACATGTTCCTACCCAACTTTGAGCATGCGGTACGTGAAACACTATTGGGATTTTTAAATGAAAGTTTAGGTGACAGAGCAAACTTTTGTACAAAAGCCTAGATTGTGAAGACAAAAGAAAGCATAGTGTCCTACCTATATGGAGGAGGATGTAAGTCCTTTGTCATTTGATTGTCATTTACCTACTGAGTTTTTTCCCAGATACGGTACTAACTTTGTCAACATTCCCACAAAACAAGCTGAGTCTCAAAGGGAGTGTTCTATGACAAAATAATACAATATACCTACTCACGTGGACGGGACAGAAAAATGCTTTCCTACTTTTATGTTCTGCATGGTCATAGTTTCCTGTTTTTTGTTACACTACACAATAGAAATTTCCCTCACTCCCTATCCCAAGCTTCCCCTTCTCTGCTTAATATTACATGTACAATGTAGTGTTTTTTTCTATTATTTCTTCCACTGAAATACCTTGGAGGCCTTAAACACCAAAATGGTAACATTTATATTTTTTAAAAGCAGAATATATTTACACAGCTGTAGTGATTTCAAGGGCCTTACCATGACAAAGTAGAAAACATACAGGCCTAATGGAAATACAGGTTGGGTCAAGGGATTATAGTGGGTGACACTCAGGTTTCTAATGGTGGATTCTGGTACAGCAATAGACCACAACAGCTGTGCATTAGCTGGTGCATTGTGAAGCAAAAAACAAAAGGTCAAGTCCCATCACCCACATGATGATAGGGCTGTCAACTTTCTATTGACACAAAACCGAACATCCTTGCCCCTCCCCTTCCATAAGGCCATGCCCCCTTCCTGCCCCTTCCCCGAGACCCCGCCCCCCACTCACTACATTTCCTCTCCCTTGGTGGCTCTCTCTCCACCCTCACTCACTTTCACTGGGTTGGGGCAGATGGTTGGGGTGTGGTAGAGGGTGAGGGCTCTAAATGGGGCTCTGGGCTGGGGCCAGAAATGTGGGGTTCAGGGTGTGGGAGGGGGATCTGGGCTGGGGCAGGGAGTTGGGGTTCAGGAGGGGGTGAGGGCTCTGGGCTGGGGGTGCTGTCTCTGGGGTGGGGCCAAGGAGGAGGGGTTTGGAGTGCAGGAGGGGGCTCCAGTCTGGGGGGTACCAAGGGATTCAGAATGTGGGAGGGGGCTGTGGGTTGAGGCAGGGGGTTGGGGTGCAGGAGGGGGTGAGGGCTCTGTGATGGAGCCGGGGATGAGGGGTTCAGAGTGTGTGAGGGGGCTCTAGGTTGGGGCAGGGAGTTGAGGTGCTGGGGGTGTGGGCTCTGGGCTGGAGGTACAGGCTCTGGGATGCAGAAGGGGGCTCCAGGTTTGGGGGGGCACAGGGCTGGGCATTGGGTGCAGAAGGGGATGTGGGCTCTGGAATGGGGCCAGGGAGAGGGATTTGAGGTGCAGGGCGGGGCTCCAGGTTTGCAGGGGATCAGGGCTGGGCTCGGGGTTGGGACATGGGCTCACCTTGGGCAGCTCCTGGGCAGTGGCGCAGCAGGGCTAAGGCAAGCTGCCTGCCCATCCTGGGGCACTGCGCTGTGATCCGGAAGTGGCCACCAGGTCTGGCTTTTAGGCGGGGCGGAGGACGGGAGGCAGGAGGCTCCACGGTGCACATTGGTCTCGCCCGTAGACACTGCTCCGCCCAGCTCCCGTTGGCTGGGAACCGGCCAATGGGAGTGCAGAGCCGATGCTCAGGGTGGGCGCAGCACGCGGAGCCCCATGCCCCCCTGCCTAGGAGCCACACCTGCTGGCTGCTTCTGGGGTACAGCACGGTGCCCCAGGAAAGTAGGGACTAGCCTGCCTTGGCTCTGCAGCACCCCCGACCAGACTTTTAATGGCCCAGTCAGCGGTGCTGACCGGAGCCACCAGGGTTCCTTCTCAACGGGGCATTCTGGTCGAAAACCGGACACCTGGTCACCCTATCTGATGAGTGCACCTGTAACACATCTGTGCTACGAGTGATCTGGATAAAACTGGAAGAGAAGTGGTATCTTTCTGTCTCTCTTGCAGTGACAAGGTGAAATAAGTATATCCTGTTTAATCAGCTATCTAGAAACAGGCTTGTGTAATGGAGTAGGGGTTTGCTAAGAGGATAGATTAAAAAAAATTAAATATGCGCTTTTGATACTTGTATGTAATCAGTCACTTTTAGTTATCTATTGTCTAACTGGATTGGCAAATTTTGAGTCAGGGACTTGTTCTAATAATGTGCGTACATAGTATCTAGCACCGTGGCTCCCCAGTCCTGCTTACAGTAATAGCAATACAGTAAAACAGGGGAGTTAGGGCTAGAACTCTGGCTTTTGCCTCTGAAAACAGAAGCCTTTGTCATTGGAACTAAAAGAGAACTTTTTGCTGATAGGAGTGGCAAGTGCCTTTCCTGTATGTATGGTAGATATCACTTCTTAGACGCACTTTATAAAGTGAGTATATTAATCTGTAGTAGCCTACTAGTACATGCCATGACATAGCTTGTTGAAGAACAGCTCAACAATGTTACTTTTTCATTTTATAAAAGGAAAATCATTTTTAACCAAAAAAATTCAAGTATTGATAATATAAAGTATTTTGCTACTTTGAAAAATAGTTCCCTATAAGATAAGAGGAAGGAAAATATTTATCTGAGCACCTATCCCCTATTTTAAATATATTTATCATTTTATTATTTCTTCAGGCATTTAGGATAGGATTTTCAAAAGTACCTAAGCGACTAGCTTGTGTCTCTTCATTACTCTTTTCTCAATGGTGCCTTGAATATCATTTCCCTTCCACACCATGGTGTTTTCCCTGAACTCCTTGAAAGGCAATCAGAATATGATTTTGGACAATGAAACATTTTAAACTCCTACTTGAACTGAATTTGAACAAATTAATTGTAGAGGTTTGGGTAAATATTTTTCTCTGTTAATTTATACACCTTTCAGATGATCATGCAATTCTAGATTCCAGAAAAAAAACAAAAACCCACCATAAAAGTGTCTATTTGCATGATATTTTCATCTCAGCCTCCCATGGGGAAGGGCTAGAACTCTTTATAAATTTGCTGTCATTAGCTTTCCATCTCAGTTTTCTTTTATGTTTGTACATTTTAGAGACTGACACAGTGGAGACTTTTTTTTCTCTAAGTGACATGGGTGGCTGGGCCTATTGTGCTTTTTAGAACAGAAATACTTCAGTAGCCTGAAAATGAGCTAAACAGTCTGTGTATTAGAAATTGGGGGATGGGGCAGAGGAGGCCGGGGAGGAGAATAAAAAATAAATAAAGAGCAGAGCAATAAGCACTTAAAGTTGTCCTGCAAAAGGGGGAAGGAGGGGACTGGATTTGTACCTTTCATATACAGTATTTAGAACATTTGAGCTGTTTTTTAACCTTAAAACTATCAAGAGTATCAAATCTTGTTATACCTGTTTTTGTGGGAAGCCCAAAAGACTGGAACTGGGTGTTGAATCTTTCCAAAGATGGAGCTTTCCAAAAACCTAAAGAAGTTTTTCTCTGAACTATTTATCATGAGTTTAGATTAAATAGTTACTAGGAAAAATGATAGATCAGAATTTTAAATGGTCTGACTTAAAAATCCCTCCCCCTCTAAATTATTCAAGTCTCCAACTATTGTGAGGTTATATACCCACAACATTTTCCAGGCCTTTACGGAGCCCTCTGGCCAAATCCAGGTTATACAGGACCCAACATTACTAACGTAAAAAAACAAAAATATAACCCTTTGGTTTTGAAAATCAAACTTCTTGGGCCTTTTCTGCATCATAAGGAATAAAAACAAAACACAACAAACAAAAACAGTTGAGTGTGGGTACGTTATTGGATAATTGCATTTTCCTTATACATCCCCAGTACTCTGTAATTAGGTTTCAGAGTAGCAGCCGTGTTAGTCTGTATCCGCAAAAAGAAAAGGCGGACTTGTGGCACCTTAGAGACTAACAAATTTATTTGAGCATAAGCTTTCGTGAGCTAATTACGGTTACACATCTTACAGTTACAGAGGAAAGTGGTATTGGTCTGTTTGTATTTTTTAAAATACCGTTGTATGTTAATACCTACATTAGGTGAACATTCATTGTGAGTCTCCATGTTAGAGTGAAAGCGTAAACATTGCCCCATCTTCATGGCACTTCAGCCAGCAAGCTATTGGTACAGCGTTATATTTGTCTTCTGATCTTTCAGTTTTATTATCGGTGATTTCCTCCATCAGTAGGAAACAGCTCACTCTCATAGACAAGGCTCCAAATCAGGAGGATTCATTTATGTTTGTGTTTTACTTTCACCCCAGATTCAATATTTAACCCATCTACTATCATCTTCAACAAAATGTCAGATTTAATGGAGAATAAGAACCATGCATGTTAAAGGTTGGTGAACTAGGCCTTGGTGAGTGTGTTCAGGTAAAAGTCAAGCAAAATAAAGTTTAGTACATCCTCTCGAAAAGCATCAATAAATAAAAGTAGAATGGGCCAAAGTAGTAGCCATACTAGTGATCAGACTTAATAGTAGTTGTATTAAAAGGTTTTAAAATAAAGGCAGGTGTACCACTACCCTCAATTTCTAGCAGCAACAACAAACAGATTAATCCAGACTACCTCCCTTCACCATGTTATCCACCTCCAATTTGAAAATGTATGTGTGTGGGGCATGAGAGTAACACTCTCCACACCCAGTTTTTGTGAGTGAGATTAAAGAATCAAGTGCATATAGCACATAGATGGAAGGAGAAGCACATCTTGAAAAGGTTCTAGTAGTGCCATTATCAGTGACAGCAGTCCTGGTACACATGGTAATGCTGATGTTACCTATTTCTTACATAACATTTAGAAATGGAAGTGAATGGAAAACTGATTGGCTCGTGAAATATAATACAAAAGGTTGAGAGTAGTAATAATAAGTTGAACAATGAATGATAGTGCAGGTCTGAATCACCCAAGAAGACAAATTTTTTTTTTTTTTTTACTATAGTGTTCCCAACTCACAGTATACACTTCTTCATTTAAACCAGGGCTATGACTCTTTCTTTTAAAAGACAATTATATTTGTCTGAGTGTTCAAAAATCGGCTATAATTTGGTCTCATATAGGTAGGGCGCTGGGTCCTGCAGGAATCTGTGCATTCTTAGTAAGTAGTAAGAAAATACATTTATTATACTCATACTAGAGATTGCATTGGAAGAAAAATTGAGAAGAAGGGCTAGTGAGAGGGTTGAACGGTCTTACTGAAGAACGAGTAAGTAATTATTGCCAAACCAAAACATTGAAATGTTAAATGGGATAAAATGACCAAAATACAAAAGTAAATAGATTCCATGGCTTTAATGAGTTATCTGCCAATTTACAATACAGAGGAGCATTATCTCAACGTCCATAGTTTACTGCTATGTGTAGGCTACTGCCTATTCCCATATTAACATATAGCAGCATCGAAACCTGCTAAAAGGCACCCTTTGGTGTTCACCTCAGCCCTTTGTGATTCTCAGTCATTGAAATCTCCCACTTCATATCTGTACAGAAAAAGACATTAACTCATGTGTGCTGCAGACTATTTTCTTTGCTTTTTAAAAACATCCTTAATACAAAAATACCCTTAATAAAGCCACATTCTTTAGTTAATTGCAAATAGTGCCTGCAACAGTATGGCCATCCATTCACTTAACTATATTTCCCAATAGGTCATTGGTTTAAGATCAACGTTACTCCACCTTATAGGTATACAATGCTTCAGCTTCTAGCCTCTGTAACAGTCCTCTCTGTTACAGAGATCTCCAGGATTACACAGAAGATAAATAGCAGCTTCCCAACTTCTACTGGCTATGTAATTGCATAAGCAAACAATACATTTACAAACAAGATTAGGAGTGAAATCGTGGCCCTATTGAAGTCAATGGGAGTTTCGTGGTTGACTTTAGTGGGGTCAGAATTTCAAGGTCCCTTAACAACATTTACTTCATTATGTTTTGCATAATTTACAGCATCTCATTATCAGCCTCTTATTTATTTCCTCTCCTCTCCAGAGAGAGAGAGAGAACTCTCCCTTTAAACTCAAAAGTTCCTGTAAAAATGGAGAGCCTTTTAAGCATTCTTTTAACTCAATGGCAAGGGGATGTACTGGCTGAGACTTGCATGTGTTAAAATTACCTTCACAGCATCCCAAATACAGACGAAAAATATGTGTGTGGGGGAAAAAACCAAACACTTTCCAAAACTGCAAACATCACATTTGCCACCTGTATGAGACAGGACTGAAAGACACATTGGTCCTACGGGGGGAAAAAGGATATTGCATATCATCTACTCTTTGAGTTGTTTTCCAGGAAAGAGACCTCTTGGTTGACTTTTGTTGAATTCACAGCAATCATTACAGAAGTCCATGAGACTCTTGTATGAAACTAGTAACATTATAAAATTATTCCATGTTAACATCTTATTTGTGATATCATTCTCTTGAACTGTAGAATATTTTTCCCCTTAGAGAAATGGTGGTAACTATGCTAGAAGGACAATGTTGCATTGATCTGGAGAGGTGGACAGAATGATAAAAAATTCTGTTTTCTCTCTCGCCTGCCCCCCTTGAGTCTTTTGGATGATTCTGTGATTCATCCAGGTACAAATCTTTTCGATGCTTCAGACAAATGTTTGCATTTTGATAAGAAAACAACAATTTTCTACAGATATCAGAAAAAAAGAATTGTACTTCATTTGCCAGCGCTTTCATATCTTGAATAACTTTATGATCGTCTCATGAAGAAGTGTAAGTGCTGAAAAAGCAGTGTAAGAACATGCCCACCCCACTTTCTTACCCTTTTGTAGAGTAAGGGGTATACGATAGAAAGAAGGGAAACTTGGACCTCCCCTAAACCCTATAATATATGAGAAATTAGTGAAAATTTACTTACAGAATTTCTCTCTCTTTTTAACTGGACAAGGAGCAGTAGTAGTTTCTTATAATCATATATAATTAATTTCAGTTGTTTCCTGACTGGTGTGAAGGGTGAAATGGGCAGGTCTCCATGGCTCTGCCTGTCTTCTACAGCCTCCTGGCTGCTGCAAGAATACGGGAGAGGAGGGTTTTCTGCTACTCTAATCTGGGTTCTGTCACTGACCTGCATAGCTGACCTTGGGCAAGTCACATCACCTCTCTGTTCCTGTTTCCTGTTCTGTAAAATGGGAATAATGATACTCACCTCTTTTGTAAACAGCTTTGAGATCTACGGATGAAAAGCACCATGTAAGAGCTAAGTATTATTGATTACACTGCCCAGCTTCCATTTTTTGGATCTTGCCTTTGTGAATAGCCCCAGTGCCAGTCTCTTGTGCTACTTCCGAAGCAGACACAGAATGAAACTAATATGATTGTTGACAGTTTCACTGTTAACCACAGGCTTATGAATAGTAGTTAAGAAACTGTTCAGTGTCATGTCGGTTTTTCTATTTTACGGCTTGATGATGCTACGGGCAGCATCTGAGGCACCAGAGCTACCTCACTGAAAATATAGAAAGACTGTATTGCATCAGTTAACATCCGATTCATTTTTGGAAGGTTATTTTCACAACGATAAGAGCTAGAAAATTAAGTTCTCATTTTTTAAAGTGAAATCTTAAATTCTGTAGAAATGGATGGTGTACACACCAGCATTTGCTAGAGAAAGCATCCCTCTTTGTATAGATGGATGAATTTTTCCACTGCTGGATATAATATGTTAGATTTTTTGCAGGACACAAAGTCAAGACACTGAAGGGCTATGGCTAGATCCTTGACTTTTGAAAGAAAAAAAATGCTAAAATTGAAAATAGTATTAAAAGACATCTGTTTCTTTGCCATACTATTTAAGCTGCCCATAGTGGGTTCTTTCTTATGAAAATCTTGGATGGTGCTGGTTGATCTACTATGCATGAGATTTCCAAAGCCATATTCCTGGAGCATATTGTTAATGTTTTAGCTTTGATTATGATACTAATTCATATATATATTGGGGATTTACTAAAAATAGTTCTGTTCTTATTTTTGTGGGACATTGGCGGAAGCTTACTGATGTACACAAAGGTCTCAAAAGCACAAAATTAAAATAATCAACATTTACTATTAGAAAAAAAAATCTAAAATGTATATAAAACATATTGCCGACCTGTGATTATTCAGTATTTAAAGTAATGTTGAAGGGAAAACTCACATAAGGAAAGCTACCCATGTGATTCAGTGCTGAGAATCAATGTCCTTGGCTTTTTGCTTTAACAGTAAATCATTTCCCTATGTAGTTTAAATCAGTGGTTCTCAAAGCCGGTCCTCCGCTTGTTCAGGGAAAACCCCTGGTGCGCTGGGCTGGTTTGTTTACCAGCCGCGCCGGGCTGGTTTGTTTACCAGCTGCATCCGCAGGTTCAGCCGATCGCGGTTCCCACTGGCCGCGGTTTGCCGCTCCAAGCCAATGAGGGCTGCGGGAAGGGCGGCCAGCACGTTCCTTGGCCTGCACCGCTTCCCGCAACCCCCATTGGCCTGGAGCAGCGAACTGTGGCCAGTGGGAGCCGCGATCGGCTGAACCTGCGGACACGACAGGTAAACAAACCGATCTGGCATGCCAGGGGCTTTCCCTGAACAAGCGGCGGACCGGCTTTGAGAACCACTGGTTTAAATCATGAATAGCTATTCAGGCCATACATGCTGCTTGAAGCTTGAGCCACTGTAGAAGAATATTGCTCCACAGCTCAAGTCTAAAAAAGTGCAAGAGACGGTGAGAAATATACACAGTAAAAATTTTATGGATCTAAATGAGCTTCCAGTCTCACATGCACCATGATGCTGTGTTCTTAGTCCTTCCCTCCTCTTTGGCTGGATCTTTGCACACTTCAAAAGTTATTACAGTCCTAGGCCTGAAGGTAAATCTTGTGTGTAGCAACAAAGACAAGTCCTAAGCTAGTTGGATCTTGTAAATGTTAAGAGTTCTCTCACTCCAATCACAGTTATAGGGCAATTGGTTCATGGCAATCAGGCATAAGCACCTTTTATTCCAGATCTAGGAAGGGGGCAGGCTTTGAAGGCTGCGTTAATTCCAAAATGAGCATTCATGGCCACTTCCAAGGGGTTAGTTTTGGAATACAGTTGATAGCAATCTCAATGGCTGCATAGCTCAAGCAGCTAGCAGTGAGTTTGCCACTATGGATGCAGATTGGAGTTGGAGAGATCCCTAAGCATTCAGCATATACTTTTTTCTGGTTGACTATTCCAGAAAGGTTGCTTTATCTTTTGATTATTGTACAGACCAACAGTGTCCGTCTGATTAACATTATGTAGAGGATAAATCTTTGATTTAACACTAACCAATGCTCCAGGAAATATAATATATTGCATAGAATTGCCCTCAATTCTCATAGTCTAATGTCATTTAATACACACACACACTGCCCAACAATATAGCAAATCTGATCAATATATATGGTCAGAGGTAGATAAGCAATTTCCCTTTTATTCACTCTCACATAGATATTTGAAACATTTAAGTAAAATTAGTATTGTTTTATATGAGTAACATAAATTATACTTGGATTAAATATTAAGTAGCAAGTATTAAATATTCATCGAATAATAATATTTTCTGCAGCAGATTAAGAAAACTGCTTATGGGGATGAATGTAACCAATATATTAGTTTATAGACCCAGAGTTCTAGGGAGTATTGTTGACCTGGGGGATCTCTATTTGGTGAGTTTCTATTCAGAGTGATCTGAATAAAATCATGAGATATTGCCCTACAGCTGCTCCTTTTAGGAGACTCAAGAGTGTATTTTTTCCAGATAAGCGGTCAGGAAGCTATCCCCAGTAATTCTGAGTCCAGCACTGTCTGTTTCTGAAGGTAGCGTAGGATGCACTTGTAGACTTTGAAACATGTTTTCCTTCCTAGCTAAGTGATTGCCTTTTGGCACGAGGTGGAGACCCTCTGTCAGAGATGCAAAAATCATGTGGACCTTAAGAACTATTAATTTTGGTTGAGCACCCATGGATCAACTGCTAATATAGAACACTCCTGGATCATCAGCTAAATATCTATCGGATACACTTATTTTAAATAAGTTGGATTGATGCAATGCAGTTCTGAGAACAGAATCTGCCCCTAAGTTTCTTCCTGCATACCTGTTAAATGCCTGTTGTGAACCTCTAATTGTGGATGTGCATTTAAACCATTGGTTTCACTTTGGGGCATTTTAGCAAACCTGATGATTTTATGTTTAGCAGAGAGTGATTCTATAGCCTTTTGGTCTGTTGGTATCTCAGATTATGCTATTTTTTCAGAAAAAGCCCACTACCCTGAATGGAGTAACAAGTGTCCATGGTAGCTAAGTATTTTAATTTCAGGTGTGTTTCCCATTTTATGTGCCATACTACTTCTCACTCTGGTTGCAATGTTGAAGGCTTCTGATAGGCAAAGTTTACATTGAAATAAAATGGCAGTTTTGCCTAAGCAAGGACTTTAAGACTGACCTTCAGTGAATTTTCAAAACACTGAACAGAACAAAATGGATGTCGGTTTTCTAGTAAAATGTGTATTAGGTGTTTTCTTAATTTGTTTTAAGATTGCGGTGTGTTATTCTTGCTTCTTGTTGTTGTGTAGTTTATACTGTTTGCTTGATAAACCTTCCTAATACTTACGTTATATTTCGCTGTGAATGAGTTGCTTTTGTTGTTTATATAGAGAAAGAAATGTGATGATCTGAAAGTGGTTTCTAGCCTGGAAGGATAACTAATATACCCAGAATAAAACCAGACTTGCTTTCACATTGTGTTTAAAGTTCTTCAAAGTGCATTAGAATTATGAAAAAAGAAAAGGAGTACTTGTGGCACCTTAGAGACTAACCAATTTATTTGAGCATGAGCTTTCGTGAGCTACAGCTCACTTCATCGGATGCATACCGTGGAAACTGCAGAAGACATTATATACACAGAGAGACCATGAAACAATACCTCCTCCCACCCCACTGTCCTGCTGGTAATAGCTTATCTAAAGTGATCATCAAGTTGGGCCATTTCCAGCACAAATCCAGGTTTTCTCACCCTCCGCCCCCCCCATACAAACTCACTCTCGTGCTGTGTGTGGGGGGGCGGAGGGTGAGAAAACCTGGATTTGTGCTGGAAATGGCCCAACTTGATGATCACTTTAGATAAGCTATTACCAGCAGGACAGTGGGGTGGGAGGAGGTATTGTTTCATGGTCTCTCTGTGTATATAATGTCTTCTGCAGTTTCCACGGTATGCATCCGATGAAGTGAGCTGTAGCTCACGAAAGCTCATGCTCAAATAAATTGGTTAGTCTCTAAGGTGCCACAAGTACTCCTTTTCTTTTTGCGAATACAGACTAACACGGCTGTTACTCTGAAACCTGTTAGAATTATGAGTTAGATACTGATGGTGGAATGAGAATAAACAAGTCCTCTTTGTACAGTGTGGCAAATTAGGCTTCAGTTATGTGGCAAAGCAGCACAGGATTATTTGGCAAACTGGAAATTAAGCTGAAGTGTTAACTGATTATGAAATCATTTGGTGACCTTTGGTTGTACTGAAATGATTCTAAAAGTGCATCATACCATTAAAAGCAGAAGACTGGAGTTCTGTATTTATGGATATTCCCACTATGGGTAAATCTTCAGTAAAAGCGAAGAACATGGTCAGTCCAAATAATCCTTTTGTATAAGGTGAACAGGTAATTTTATACTCTCTAACCACATGGTGTTATCAGCAGAGTTTGAATCCACAGCCTTCAGAGCCACACCATTTCAGCTATAGACATAACTGGTGAGAAGGGGAGCAGCATTCTGTTATTATCTGTGCATATGTCTACACCCATGGCACCAAGTCTCAGAGACTGGGTTAGTTGACTTGGACTTGCAGGGCTCGGGCTGCAGGGCTATGGAATTTCAGTTTAGGCTTTTAAGCTTGGGCCCGGCCTCCAAGACCCTCCCCGCTTGTCAGGTCTCAGAACCCGAGATCCAGCCCGAGCCTGAATGTCTAAACTGCAATTTTATAGCCCTGCAATATCAAGTCAGCTGTTCTTTTGTCCCAGTGTAGACATACCCTATGTGACAAGCCCATCCAGGGTAACGCAATGCACTCACATTGCCACTGGGTTACACGAATAGTTGAGACAGCACTGTAACTCTGTGTCAGGATTCTTGATTCCTCTTCCTGATTTTGGGAACAGACTGTGGTCAAGATTTACAGGCAACGTAGCAAATGTAGCAATATTCCTGTTTGGGTTGTTTGTGGGGACTGAACCTCTGACGACTTTATGTGAACGCTTGAACCTCTTCAACCTGATCTAAAGAAAGAGCGCTCTCAGCATACAGGCGGTAGTAGAGTCACAAACCTCTAACTGCTAAAGGATGACACCAAGCTACACGGGCAGTATCTGTTACAGAAGAATCTGATTTGCTGTGTTCCTTCTGCCTGAAATGAACTTGTGCGAACTCTGTGATCTTATTTGTGAAATGGGTGAACGCCAGTTATCCCTTTCCCACAAGGTAATTGTGTGAAACCTTAGCTTTGCTCGAACTGTGAGGTTCACATAAATATTAACAGCAGTCACTGGAAGAATGCTGGGACTGAAATTCATACTCTCGGAGCTTGTAGTTTAGTAAAATTTACAATGGGCTGTGGATGATTCAGTCTGTCTATTTTCACTTGCCAGAATAGGTTGAAGGCTGGAGCTATTCATGTCATCAAGAGATGGCTTGCGGAGGGGACTAAAATTGGGTCACTTATGGTTAAAAGACAGGAAACAAAGAGTCGGAATAAATGGTTAGTTTTCACAATGGAGAGAGGTAAACAGCGGGGTCCCCCAAGTATCTGTACTGGGATCAGTGTTGTTCAAATTATTCACAAATATTCACAAATGATCTGGGAAAAGGGGAAAACAGTGAGGTGGCAAAGTTTGCAGATGATACAAAATTACTCAAGACAGTTAATTCCAGAGCTGATTGTGAAGAGTAACAAAGGGGTCTCACAAAACTCTGTGACTGGGTAACAAAATCGCAGATGAAATACAATGTGCAGACACAGTCAAAAGAGCTAACAAATGTTAAGAACCATTAGGAAAGGGAAAGCTAATAAGCTGGAAAATATCATAATGCCACTATATAAATCCATAGTATACCCACGCCTTGAATATTGTGTGCAGTTCTGGTCACCCCATCTCAAAAAAGATATATTAGAATTGGAAAAAAGTACAGAGAAGAACAATGAACTGATTAGGGATATGGAACAGCTTCCCTATGAGGAGAGATTTAAAACTGGGACTGTTCAGTTCAGAAAAGAGATGATTAAGGTGGGATATGATAGAGGTCTATAATATCATGAATGGTGTGGAGAAAGTAAATAAGGAAATGCTATTTACCCCTTCACAGAACACAAGAAGCAGGGGTCACACAATGAAATTAATAGGCAGCGGGTTGAAAAACACAGGGAAATACTTCTTCACACAGTGCATAGTCAACCTGTGGAACTCGTTTCCAGGAGATGTTATGAAGGCCAAAATTATAACTGGGTTAAAAAAAATTAGATAGTTTTATAGAAGATAGGTCCATCAATGGTAATTAGCTAAGATGCTCAGGGACACAACCCCTGGGTATCCTCAAACCTCTGATTGTCAGAAGCTGGGACTATATGATGGGATGGATCACTCGATAAATTCCCCTGTTCTGTTCATTCCTTCTGAAGCATCTTGCATCGGCCACTGTAGGAAGACAGAATCCTGAGCTAGATGGACCATTGGTCTGACCCAGTGTGGCCATGTCTTTATGTCTGTGCAACAGTCATTTACACATTCTTCAGTGTCATGGGATTTTACCTTCATCCAAGACAGTTGCCAGGGATGGGCAAAAGGGACCTCACTTTAATATCTCACTGAAGGCTGGATCTGTAAGAATGCGCTCTGAGTCTGCACTCCTAATACTGCAGCATGATGTAACAACCTTTGGGTATGAGCTTATGTTCTGGTGTTGGAACTCAAACCACAACTTTCTGAGCCAGAATGGTACCAGTTGAGCCAGACTGATATTGTTTTATTACTAGTACATGCTATACAAATACTTCTGTGTTGTTTCTTATAGACAGGTACAGTACATACCTTCAATGGAATTTAGCTGAGATTAAAGAAACTGTTGGAGTGCATGTTGTGAATGCATATTCAGGATATTACTTAAAACCATAAGCCTTGCTATGATAAACTATAACAAGTCTGAAGAATCCATAATGGCCTATCATGTCAATAAAATGCACTTGAAAATCCCCAAATGATTTGAAGGAGACATTTCAATCTATTGTATCAACTGTTATACACGGACAGCATAAGATTTATTTTCCTTTTCCAATCTCTGTTTAAAAACAAACACACACCATAATAAATTATCTTCAAATAGAGTCAGGGTACTAAAATAAGCCCATACAAGGGGATTTACAAGTTAAGGGAAGAATTGCCAAGGTCTTGCCAAGCCACGGATGTTCTTATCTTACATGTATGCTTCAATGTCTGAGCATTAAAAGACGCTGTAAGGGTGGAGCTTCTGTCTTAACCAATGCTGCTGTTCCATTTGTGAGAGAAGAAGTGAGAGCCAGGCCCTTTCCCTCATGGCATTGTGTGTGTTTCTAAACATTTATATCACCTTTTCGTTGATAAATCAGAATATAGCCTTCAAAATTAAGCTTATATATTAGTCTAAGGATAATCATCTCCCCCACCCCGTAATAAATAGGACCCAGTTGTCCCATCCTGTAGGAAAACCCCCAGACAAGGGCTCTGGGGCAGGTAATCTTGGCAAAATTTCCCTTGCATTGTTTCTTTCCCAGTTGGTTCATCAAGGTATCACTCCCAGGGTACAGGTGGTGGGACCAGCCCTCAAGCCCTGCAGATCCCCTGGGATCCGTCCGGATTAGTACTGTCATCTGAGAGGGCTTCCATGTCAGACAGCTTCCCTCAGGTGACCACTTAAAGGGAGATCCCTACAATGAAGGGTGCCTGCAGAAAGATAACGTATTCTGGACAAAATTATTTTTTCCAGGGCAACCTCTATAATGGGTTTGGCAACCTATGGCATGTGTGCCGATTTTTAATGGCACACTGCTGCCTGCCGGGTCCCAGCTGCCGGCCCCGCTCAGCCCGCTGCTGAACCCAGGCCGGGACCCTGGCAGGCCGCAGCGAGCCATTAAAAATCCTGCCCGCCGTGGCCCGCTCTTCTCCACCCCCCCCGCGGGGGCAGGGTGAAGAAGCTTGGTCCTGCCGGCTGCTGCTGCAGGGCAGGCGAGCTCCCCCCCCCCCCCCGCCTCTTCCCCCGGTGTGCAGGGTTCCTGCCCCTCCTCTTCTCCCTCCCTGCCACCCGTCAACTGATGGCCCTTGCGAGGGAGGGAGAGAAGCGGAGCCGCAGCGCGCTCGCTGCTCCGGGAAGGAGGCGGAGAAGAGGTGGGGACGGGGCCTTGGGGAAGGGGGGTGGAATCAGGGCATATCCCCTCCAGCCGCCTGCCGTGAGCCACACCCCCACACATACCCAGCCCCCCCCACCCCCACACTCCATGCCCTGACTCCTGAACCCCCCTCACACACTCCCAGCCCCCTGCCCTGACTCCTGCACCCCCCACACCCCATGCCCTGACTCCTGCACCCTCCTCACATACCCCCAGCTCCCTGCCCTGACTCCTGCAGCCCACCACGACCCCAGCCCTGATTCCAGCACTCCCCCACACCCCATGCCCTGACTCTTGCACCCCCCACATTCCCACCCCCACCCTGAGCACCAAATGGGAACTCTTGAACCCCCCCCCCACATTCCCACCTGCATCCCTCACACCAAATGGGAGCTGCCCAGGTAAGCACTCCACACCCAAACCTCCTGCCCCAACCCTGAGCCTCCTCCCTCATTCTAGCCCTGGCCAGACCCGAAACCCCAACCCCCAGCCTGCTCCTTCACCCCCAGCCCTGTGCTCAGTGCACTTCCATCCACAGTTCAGTGTGGAGAGAGAGGAAGAGAATGGGCTAGAACCAGGGAGAAGGTAGGTACCCACTCTATGTGGGCAGGGCCAGGATCCCAGACCGGCAGCGGGCTGGCAGGAGCCGGCGGACGGAACCTCAGTCTGGCAACAGGCTGAGCCGCTCAGCCCACTGCCGGTCTGGGGTTCTGGCTGCCGGCCCTTTGCCAGCCAGGGTCCCGGCCGCAGGCCCCGCTCAGCCTGCTGCTGGCCTAGGTGAACGGAACCCCAGGCTGTCAGTAGGCTGAGTGTGGCCGGCGGTGTAAGATCAGCATTTTATTTTAATTTTAAATGAAGCTTCTTAAACATTTTGAAAACCTTGTTTACTTTACATCTGACAATAGTTTAGTTATATAATATATAGACTTATAGCGAGAGACCTTCTAAAAAACATTAAAATGTATTACTGGCACGCGAAACCTTAAATTAAAGTCAATAAATGAAGACTCGGCACACCACTTCTGAAAGGTTGCCGACCCCTGGTGTATGTCAATGGAGGAGTGATGCATATCACTCTGGCCTGCCCTTGATCTATCCACTTTTTCTGGCCTGCTCACTCCCTTTTCCTGCCTGAATCTCTGAACCCATGGAGAAATTGTCTGGGAGACGGGGTGCTGCTGTGGAGCGATGTATGTTCCTTCTTCCATCTGGGTGAAGAGAAACTGTGTGAGGGGATTTGATTGTATGATTGAGCCCAGAGTCTGGTGTGCATTTTAACAGATATTTTAAAGTGGAAAAAACATTTGGTTGCTTATGATGAAGAGCCCGGAGCAACCGAACCATGCTCCAGTAATGAATGTAGTTCCGGTATATAATAATCAAAAGAAGAAAATCACCCACTTGTAAAGTTTGCGAGTCAGCCCCTCCTCCCTTCCTTCTGTAAATTGGTATCACCTCCTTTCTTCACTGCATTTTAATTCTTCCCTTGCTGTTGCTGAAGTTCACCCTAATGTGAAGGACCAGTGCAAGGCGCTCTGTATCACGTATTCCGGAATCAGGGAGGCTCTGGGGTGTGTGTGTGTGTAGGGGGAGGGACCACAGATTTTTATTTATAACAAGGCAATAATCCCAAAACTCTATACAATTAGTGCTGAGAAGCTGTGGATGTAGGCTGGAGTGGCAGCCACATGGAGCTCTGAACCTATCCCTGGACTTGAGGGGGTCAGTGACTTTTACCACGCCACACCCTGTTTGTTTAATGTCTGATCTGTTGAGTTTTATGCAGGTGGAGTGAATTTCCCTGTTAGCAATTATCCCTGACTTCTTGCTTGCAAATAGGACCCCTCATACTTAGCCCAACCCTTCATCCTTCCAAATAGGCTTGCTGACATCCTGAGAGTCTGGATTACTCACCTGTGCCCAGTGTATTGAATCTATTTATTCCCCATGTTTTGTTTGCCTTAAAATGTGAGACAGTTTAGAACGCTGCAGTTGCTACGACTGAGAAGAATGAAGCCTTCTTGGGTGCATTAGCGCCACTGCTGGCAGATGGGCAGTGAATGGAAAATAAACAGGAGCTCTGGAAAAAAGAATGCTGCTGCAGGCAAGGGAAGCAGTGGCATGTAAACACAGCTGAACAGGAGGAAAAAGATATTTACATTTGCTTATTTAAGGTTTGCGCTGGGGGTAAACTCAAGTCTGTCAGGGTAGTTTCTCCCCTGGCAATGCCACATTATTAGGAAGCTTTCAGTAAATTTACTTGCTGTTATGCCAGTCAGCACCGTGGCATGATTGGGATATAATTATCTATTTTCTTTATGGCAGGTATGCAGAATGTGACTTTCAAATGAACGAGATTTAACACCGCTTTTACTGGTTAGGCTAGAGGATGACACATTTTTAGCTCATCTTTAGCTATGAATTGGAGGGGCCTGTGGATCACAAGACTCTCAGCTTTAGTGATGAGCAGGAGATGTGCATGAACACGCGCGCACACAGAGTGAGAGTAACCAGCCGATGGGAGACTTTGCTACTTGGTTTTCTGCTCTGTCTGGCCACCGGTTGACAGAAACAACAGTTTAAGGATGGCTTTAAAAAAAGAAAAAGGTGATGACATCATCAGAACTATACAGGGTTTTCATACCTGTTTCATAAACCGTTAGCCATTTGTCCTCAGAACTGTAGAAAGCTGCAGCATAGAAATGTGGATGTAACTCATCTAGAAGAAGTCTAATATTCTCTAACTACACATTCTAGAACACTATTATATTATGTATTCCACAGTGATTTTTATACTGCTTCTCTGATGTGTTATTGAGAAAAGGCACCCACTTGAACAAAATGATAAATAAAATAATGAACATAGAAGAAAATGTCAAGACTGTTCAAGACAGTGTTTTACTTGCAAACCGTAGGCAATTTTATTGTCCAAAAATCCGTATGTGGAACACTTTTTATTGTATTATATTCTTTACAACAATGTTCATTTGACAGCTTATTTTCCAGCTAGGAATGGAAAAAAACTAGATCACAAAACACTCCAAATCCTGAGATAGAGGAGGAAATATGTTAGGAAGTCAAAATAAAGCATAAAGTAAGCAGTAGTGAAAAGCAGTTTGGTTTTTGGGTTTTAATAGTCAGTTGTAAAATCTGACATGTCTGCTTTGTTTTGTTATGTGGTACCAAAGTATAGTAAAGTAATTATGAACATAATGACTAAACTATATTTAACCAAATGACCATACATAGGTTTTTGAGTGTGCAGGGAGAGAAACTGTTAATATTTTACTATGTTCAAATGCCTTATTTTGGTGTCTTTCATGAAACTCAGCGATAGCACTGAAAAAAAAGGGGGGGAGTTGTTTTTTTTTTTTTTTTTGGTTTTGTTTTCCTGTTGGGAATAGGAAGAGGAGTGTAATTGAGGAAAGAATATTTGGGAACGCTTTTCAGGTTGATAAACTTTTATATTGTTCTACGATGGACTGCTTGAATTTACTCTCTGTATGTGTGAATATATATCTGTCATATGGTATATCTAATATATAATATATTATAACATCAAATCTTATGGCAACAATGGGAGTAATCATGACCTAACATGATGTAGTTTAAGATTGGTGTTTTTTCCCCCACAGGATTGTTCTTTATTAAATTATTTATATTATTATTGAAGAACAACTTTTAGGAATCAGTTCAGGGAATGGTAAATTAATTTCTTAATTTGTGGTTTATGCACTGAATTACAGTTAAAAGTATTTTGGAAATAGTTGTTGGTAAAAGCTTGTATAATAATTAGAAGAGAAATCATAATAGAAGCCATATGAAATAAATTCCATAATTAGTATGAGGGTTTTTCAGAGATCCATATTGTCCTTGGACTTGACTGTTGCATTGTACTTTAAATGGAATTGATTGTATGCTTGTAATGAAAGTAACAAACTGATTTCTGTCCAGAGTTACAAACAGTAAATAGAAAAATGTTTCTCTTGACCTGCATTCACAGAATATAGAGACCGTAGTTGTAGATCCAAACCTTAATTTAAAATGCAAATGTAATATAATAGACTGGACAGTGTCTTTATTTTCTAGAAAATGTACTAGTAGTTGTGTTAGAATGTGTCTTCCTCTTTGAATCTTAACAGTAATTTTGCTTAGGAATAATAATATATGTTTGGCATTTTCTTTTAAGGGAATTTTACTATTGGCTATGCCATGAAAACTTTCTGAAATAGCTTTAAAGCAGGATTGCCTTTTTAGTATCAATCCTTTACCATATTGCTTTAGTACATATGTAAAGTCATTCTATTTTGTAAAATATGTTTGATTCCTAAAGTTGCAATGTTAAATATTGTCAACTCAGCTTCTTGGTGACTTTAACACAGACCATATGGAGATGCTCTTGGCACTCTTTTCTATAACTTATTTTAGGTGACAATGTTTTATGAATTGAATATGCAGATTTATAGCTTTATGCTGTAAAGTGAGGGACGAGAAGCTTCACTTATTTGTGTCAGGTGCACTGTTCTTTTCACGTGTTTGAATTGCCTTTTTATTTCTGATCATATATATAACAAATATACACACACACACCCCAATAAGAATTTAAAATATATATTTGTGCAGGTGTTAGCTCAATAAGAGGTCCCAAAGACTTTTACTGGCAATATATATTATTTCATTGGGGTTTTTTTTGTAGATGTGGTTCAGGCTCATAAAATGAATGATCTGATTTGTAAATTCCTTCTCTTTGTTGCAAACTAAGGGCTTCAACAAGGAAGATAGCAGGACACTTCATGATTTCTTCCCATGTTTTGAGATTTATTTTTGTCTTTAATTTATTTTCTGTTTTTAGTAAAACAGCTTATTGTAATGATGCGCAAACAAGAAAACAAAACAAAAGAAACCCTAGCACTTCTGCCTGCCAATTTTACTCTGTTGAAGCTTCCAAGAGCTCTCTATTCTTTCCAGCCCACTTGATATCCTGCAGGTTGTGGCAGAACAATTCACAGGAAAAGCTTAGACATTGAGCTTGCACGCTTCTTGACTCCATTTTAAACCCTTTGTTCACACCAGGGTGGCATTTTTTCACACCACATGTGGCAGCTTTGACTCCTATCCAGCTTGTCTTATAAAATCAAAGTCTGTGATTTTTTTCCCATTCACAGTGCTGCTGCTTTCCAAACTGCAATCTCCTAATATTGCAAATCTTAAATTATTATAAATATTTTAAGTCCATATAGAGTATGTAGCAACAAGACAATTATACCTGCAAATTGAGCTTCAATTGAAAATAAAAACTAGTTCAGGAGTTTTTTTAAAATAAAAGCTGAGAAGGAAAGTTCGGAATAACTGATTGAAACGCTGTATACTCCGTCTGGATTTTCCAGCAACGGAAATTAAGATGAGCTGTTATACAAATATTTTTGTATTAATTATTTATAGTAATATATACATATGGTGCAATTTCAACATATTAATATGCTTTGTGTTTTTAAACCAAAATACCTGCTTTCCATTCTTCTGTTTATATGTAGATCTAAAATGCTTTTAGTTTTAAAAAGCTTCTGTCTTCTATTTTACTGTAGGTTTTATATACAATATCAAGAATGAATATTATTTAACATTAATTTTAGAAAATGTATAAGTAAGAGCAACATCATTTAAAATAATACTTTATATGACTAAGTATGTCCAGCTAAAATACAATTTGATCCTTTGAATAAATATTGAGTATACATTCTTTACTGTTTAGAATCTTCACAATAAATAGCAAAGATACAATGGATTCTAAAGCAGTAACATTTGAAAGGAAGTATTCTCATCAGAATAAAATAATTTCATTTGGCACGTACTTTATATATATAAATGTATTATTTTCATATCAATAAGGAATAAAAAACCTAGTCAATAGATATCAATCTTAAATACTTCTAAAATCTTATATTGAGGAGGTTTTTTATTCCTTATTGATATGAATATAATACATTAATTTATCATTTACACATATGCCAGGGAGTACATTAATATCCCACTGTAATAAATATTTTGATCTGAGGGCTCTTGTTGGTTTGAATGATCTTTTTTGGCTGTTACCTTCCTCTCAAATATACCACGTATGCTTTCATTCTAATCTTGTGTCTTTACAGATTTTCTGACTATTCATTTCAAGATTACAGTACAAATATAAGCATAGACCATGCCACTTACTAAACCAAAGCAAAATATGACGTTATCTAGCTATTTAATAATGTTTTATACAGTGCTTGTATTGTTTTTATGAATATTTTGAAGAACAGCATAAAACATATATCATAAAATAGCAATACAATAATAAAATAACCAGTATGTGGGTCAACCTTCTTTGGCGATTCAGAAAATTTTAATTCACATGTTCATTTCATATGAATATTCTTCTACATTCCAAGCCATTTACTTAAGTATGTACTATGCTGTTCAGAAGCTAAATTGTCTTAGCTAGTATTATTATCTCAGCAATCAAGAAAAGAAAGGGCATAGTCTAATTAATCTTTATTTTATATTTCAAAGAAAAATATGAAAGGTGTACACAGAACTCTAGTAATGATTTATTTCTAATTAATAATAATGCAGTTTCAATAGTTACAAATGCTTCAAATAATTTTTTGTAAAGTTTAGCAAAAAGTACAAAGTATGTGGTTTGAATTTTCCTATATCTATAATATATAAGCAAAAGTATAGTTTATGTAACTGAAAAGTACATTTAGGAGGTACATTTTCTCTCAGACTTGTTTATGTTCTCTATAGAAAACTATGTTTTGTATACTATACAATACAATTTATGTATATACACACTGTATATTAATATTGTACTTTTGGAAGACTGAAGAGTTTAATTTACTAATATTTGTATTAAACACAAAAATAGATGTTGCCTACTGCTAAAAAAAAGTTTCATTAATCTCAACAAACATATTTACGGCAGAGAAACTGAAATATAGTCCTTTTGCCAAGCAACTTAGCTGTTAATGCAAGCTTTTTCTATTTAAAATGTTGTCCAAAAACCATTATAATGGTAAATTTTGATTAAAAAGAATAGTTGTACATAAAAAGGGAGAAATTGTAAAATAAGAAATTAGCATTCTTTCACAATTTAATTCAATAACTTAAAATAATGTTTTCAAAAGCATATCATGGGGAAACAGACATGGCTGTAAAATATACATGCAAACGTACATATTTACTAAAACTACATCTCACACAATTTACAGATGTTTAACAAAAAAGAGTCATTTTACTGAAAAACAGTTATCTAATTTTGATTATGATGATAAACAGCACGGTTACAAGACTCAGGTATGGATTTCTGTGAAGCAATGTAAGTTCAGTAAGTGTATGAAAATTAGTTTACCTACTTTCACAGCGCATATTTACTGAAGAAATAGCATGATCTTTTTTCATTTAAGTGTCAAATGAAAAATTATAGTAAAATCATTTATCATGATCCATTCCAAAAAATCCCAACTTTTATTGCTTGGCATTTCCTATTTTTTCCTATGTCTCTTCAGACTCTCTTCAGGTTAACATTTCTTCTACTTCCAACCCTCCTCCCTCTCCCCCAAAAAAACAACAAACAAAAATACCACAGCACCCTTCAGCAAAAGCATAATTGCTTTACATTGCCTTTCAGCCTCTGGCCTGTCCTTATATTAATCAAATAAAATCATACATACTCCCCTAAAATTCAGCTTGGAGTAATCCTCTACTACTTAAGGCTGGATGAAAGGAGAACTCATTGTGAATTATGTTTCATCTGTCACAATAACCTTCTTTATTCTTTGGTGCACCTCCCCTTTGCCTGTGGCAATTAGAGAAAATAGGTATGCCTTGAAGTATGAGATAGTGGTATCTATCTATCTATATATATATACACTGATGTCATATACAGACAACGCTTACTAAGCAACACCCTGAAGATTATATAAGCCCTTTTTGATGCAATCCGAATTTTATTAGAACAGAGTAGAAGCAGGCATATTTTACAAAGAGTAGGTGCTGATGGCTGTCTATAGGTTATTGTTTTTTGACAGGCAGTGGTCAGAGAGTTTGTCATTCTATTAGAAGAAGAGTAAAACTGGTTTCCAATTGATTTTAAGAACATGTCATTTTACACCTTAGATGTTTTATATCTTTGTTATATTATAGTAGACTATTTTATTTGCACATATTCCTAGAGTTTGGTTAAGAAATAATGTCTAAGATATGTTTCCTCAGTGATTTATCATAATTTTAATATTTTGTATAGTTAAATATATATTTTAAATTAAACATCTTTTAACAAACATGAAGCTGACCAGTGATACCAAGTGAAAATATTTACTGAATGCCAGTGGAATGCTTGGTGCAGGATAGATAACTAATATTTTAATTTCCCCATATTGTCAGATTAATGTTTTAACTAAAAACTGCATTAGTGTAATGGGGGGTAAGAATCTATTAATTTTTTAAGTAATCCCTAGTAGACCTAATTTATTTTTCTGCCATTTCTGTAAAATTTTACTGTTTTCTATTTTATTTCTATTTTTACTGGTTGTGTTCTATTTATTATTATATTAGTCACTGAAATTACCTTGGGAGCTTTCCAAATTCATTTTTTATATTATTTGTATATATATTATAGCAAAAATCACATTATAATTTAGTTTTAAAACAAAAACAATCCAATCTGGGGCTCTTCTTTTTCATTTAAAAACTGCCTTCCTTCCACTCTTTAAGAGAGAACTGTTTTTCTAGGGAGTGAATTTTAAAAGAAAATGATTGAAAAGAATGTACTTTTAAAAACAAAAACAAAAAGAGTGCTAATTTAGGAAGGCTAATGCAAAGTAATTGAAGTTGGTCACTGAGATGTTGGTCTAACAGTAGGACCTGGTTAATTAAAGTAAATAAGAAATTAATATATTTACAAAGGAAAATACTTGGGGGAAAAAAGGAAAACAGTTTGGCCCACTGAACTGGTTTGGGCACAAAAGTGCTTGCTAAGCTATCTATTTCACACATGCAACGACAGAAGGTTCGATATTCATTCGATCGATGAGTGAAAAGGCACAATGGCAAAATCGGACGGACTTCTTTTCAAATACAGATCTCCAATGTCCCCCTACAGTCTGCAGTCGCACCGCTGGTGGTGTGGCACAGACAGAGCAAGGGTTACATCAAGGCTGTTCTCTGGACCGTGCAAACAGTCTAGACCAATGACCTGCAGCATCATGCCCTTTGAAGAAGAGGCAAGTTCGGTCACGATGAAGAAAAATCAAGGCGTACCCCTTTTAACAATAGGGAGCAGCTCGTGGCTGCAAAGAGGTAAGCAGGGGTAAGCGAAAAAGGCATCTGCTTCCATGGTTACAGGCCAACTATGAGAACCTTGCTTTTCAAGAGAGACGGTTCTCATGCTCCCTCACAGGCTATGTCATGCATTATAAGTAAAGGAAGGTTGAGCTGAAATCCACATAGTTATTTCAGAGTAAAATGATACGCGAGCACATGGCTGTTAGCAAAAAAAAAAAGTCACATGACTGTTAAGAAGCAGACTTAAGCTGGTAGAGACTAGAGTTGTTTTTTACTCAGAACTAGATGAAGAAGGAAAATGTTTGTGCAAAACAAATGTTCATATGATACACAAGATTTCGGCTATTCTCATTCTCTTCAATGAGAAAAGGTCAAGGGTCAAGGTGTGTTTTTTTTTTTTGACAGGGCCACAAACCCTTTTGTTGAAATAGCATTAGTGAATGCCATTTAAAATAAGATTTTGCTTTTCTTTCAAAGTGCACCTTTATTATAAGTTTGACAGAGCATGAAAGTAATTAATTTCTATCTTTCTGCACTGATTTTGATCTAATATGTTTTGGTTACCATATATACACTTGGTTACACTTTTTAGTTTCATTATGTTAATGTCAGAGACGTATTCTTATGCAAGAAAAAAAGGGGAAAGTGAATGATTTGATAATATTAGTCTTACCTTTCTCTGAAAAAAGATCTACAATTTTTGCCTAGCGGAAATGTGATCAGTGGATTTAAGCCAGTGGTGTAACCATTAGCATTTGAGAATGGTTACGTTTCTACTTTGTTCCTTTCTGCCTTGTTAAGTTCTTAATCTGCAGCATACTGTTTTTCCGCTTGAAAAATTAACATGGCTAGTATATTTATTATAGTGTATGTACCCCTATTTTATCAACTGCATATATATTTATTAATAGTACATATTCTGTTTAATTAAATGTAACTTTTTTGTGACAGCTGTAGTTTTTTTTTTTAAGGAAAAAATAGATTTAAGTCCTAACCATTTCTGTTTTGCAGCATATCGTATAATTTATTAAGTCACTTTTACCATTTGCTTATTTAGCACCAATAATACTAGATTAACAGAAATATTTGAAATAAAATTAAATATGGTAGAGATTAAAAATCTGGAGAACTGTTGAATAGTGTTTGAAGTTTACAGTAACATAATTATTCCCTTAATTTACGTAAATATTATGCTGCTGTTTAATAATTACAGTGTTTTATAGTACTTATATTTGTAGAATTTACATTGCTATCCAGTAAAAGTAATTAATATTTATGAGTGCATCAAGTAGTGTAATTTCTCAGGGTGCATTATGAAATGTATACATTTATGTAAGGGTTTGATTTAACTCTGGTCTAGTGAGTACGTACTTGAAATGAAAAGTATGCATGTGAACATACAGTAAGTTACCCTTAAATAATACTAGACTTTTCAGTAATTTCTCATTTTGGGGCCAAAGTTACTTAGGAAAGCAGCCAAAAAATAAAAAGGACAATATCTATATGCAACGCAAACAATTAGATATTAATGATATAAGTAGCAAGCACAGTGTCCTAAAACAGTCATGATCTTGCTTCATCAGATAATTTATGTCCTACATATTAATTCAGCTATCAAAATGTCTTTGACATGATTACAAATTGTACCTTTTTTCTCCAGGTCATTATCTGGTCATTTTAGTTCAGAGAAAAATCTATTTGTTCATCTTTTTTCTTTACATTTTTAATACAATAGGAGGATTAAATATTACGATGGAACATGATACATGTTAGTAATGACAAACTAACACTGATTTATAAAGTGTGCACTATTAGAACACCACACATTTAAAAAAACAAACACAAAATGCTTGTCAATTTTTCATGTTTTATTTTGGTTAACATGAAATACTCTTCCTTTTTCTCACTATTATGTTTTAAAAATAGAAAGCTTTAATACCTAATAATCATACCATATAGTATATACCAGAGCACAGATTAGTATAATTGTATCAGTCAAAACACAGATAAAATTTACTATTACATTAGAAATAGCATCTTGTTTTCCACCTAAAGATATGATAAGCCTTCATTTGGATGGTGATGCTGAGGACGGAAGATTTGCTTTTTGAAGGAAGACCCTCTAAATGAAAGACCTAGAGATTCCCTGTTTACCTTGTGTGTGGGATTTTGCTTGCTCATTTTAACAGAATGTGCAGGTTTGCAAGAAACCCACCTCTAGATTCATGGCAGTCTGTACAGTGTAGCAAGGGGAGGAATCTGATCTTAATTGTATTCATGATCAACTGGTCAAATAATTAGTCTTTTCCTTTGCATGGCTGTGGACAGGCTGTTGCTGATGGCATTGTCACAGTGAGAGCCAGATATGTGTTTCTGTTGAATATAAAGACTGCAGCTTTATTAGCAATGAAAATATGAACGTGAACAGCCAATCATTAGCAAGTTTACCCCATTGTCCCCTTTGGGGCAGTGCAGTGTATTGCCCTGTTGCTCGACAGAATGGTGGTCAATGTGGGACTCCTCCACTGCTGTTGAGACACCACGGTTCTGAACAACTGGTGTGGCTCCTGCTTTGAGTGACTAGTGAACTTCCACACCTACACTAGCCCAGTCTGGTTAAAGTTTAGGCTTTAACTCAGTTGTGTATCCCAATATGTTAAAAACAATGAGTTACAACCTGGGTTCTGCGCTCCTAATTTCCCCTCTGCTACATGTATTCACCTGGAGGAGCAAATCCTCTGTACCAGTTCATCATCCTCTGCAAGGATACAAGAGGCTACAAGGATGCTATGCCATAAGGGATAATGCTGCCTCCTCAGAACCCTTGTAACATGGTTCCCAAAATTGCTGCTCCAAAACAAGGAGGGTGGGTCACAGGTCAGGAAGCACTGGAGGTTCCTTTTGTGGGTTCAGCAAGTCATGAGGTGGTGTAACTTGCACAACCAGCAATTGTCAGGTCAGGGTCCCATTTCGGACCCAGGATCTTTCCCACAGTTCATGCCACCTCGCTGGATGTTCCTAGGAGTGCAGTTGTTGGTTGACTGTCAGGATCAGTCTACCTTTCCTTCACAAGAATGTGGGAAGAAGCTTTAAAACTGTAACATTATAGATGAGGATTTACTGTGTCTGTTGTAAGGGTCATTGTGTGGGATTTATAACCTGGTAATCATAATTCAATTCAGGCAGAAACGAATCCTATTAAATTAATTTTTTTCTCTGCTGGAACAAAAATGGTTGACACATGGAGACTTATTAAAGATATCTGAACCAGTGGACATCATCTGGCCCAGGCTCAGAAAATCCATACATCATCTCAGGACAGAACTGTCTGCTCCATTTAAAATAGCATCACTTGAATGACCTACCTGAAGGTTTCTTACAAAACATGCTAGGGAAGCCAAATGGACCAGATTAGTATGATACCTGGGAAAATCTGCCCCCTTCTTATAGGTGAAGATCCTGGGATTTGGTACCCAAGAGTAAATCATGTCTACACAGGCACATAATGGCAGCTTCCACCAACACTGTGAATCACTAACTGGACAGCAGGAGTTAATCATGATTCATATAACTAGAACTCTATTGAATAAAGTCAAATCAATAACCAGAACAAAACTGAGAAGAGAGCCAGAAGAGAGCCCAGGTTTCTATCAGCCCAGTGCAAAAAGCTGATACTGGCTAGATATATAATATCCACTAACATTTCTCTCCTTCAGCACAGACTCTGAATAATAAGTATGTAAAAAACACCACCCTAGGGATTCTGGTGGTTTGGTATATAAGGACAAAAAGATACCTATTAAAGATACTTAGGGCTATTAAAAATGGAGGCAAACCTTAGGAAGCCATAGCCACAAAACTCCCTTGATCTTCCCCAGGATTATTCTTTCCTATGATTCCTTAAAGACAGGGTATTTTCAGTCTTGGATATAGGATACTGAAGAGAAGAAACTTGGAGTGCTCTAAGGAGCAGGAGGTTATCAGAGGGAAAAAATAGATACATTGTTCTTACTGGAATTAGGGCTGTGCTGGCCTCCAGAGTATTCTGTCAAAACCTATCTACTTCATAGCGAGCTAAGCCATTGGAATGAGGATATTTGTATAATTCTGTCTCTGAGTTATGTTTTGTTATCAAATAGATGCAAAAAGGTAGATGCTTATATGTGAGCCAAATGAAGGACAGTGCTTGACTTGGTAGTAATTAATAGTATGGACCACAGTTTGATTTTCTAAACATATGACTACCCTTTTGTTC
Organism: Eretmochelys imbricata; assembly: GCF_965152235.1. Lineage (NCBI taxonomy): Eukaryota > Metazoa > Chordata > Testudines > Cheloniidae > Eretmochelys > Eretmochelys imbricata. The sequence goes on along the minus strand of NC_135572.1, from coordinate 176,717,888 downwards.
CCAGGACTATTCTCCTAGATCCATGACTTGCCACTAAAATAGACCCTAGCTTCTGGGTCACCAGGCCAAAGAAAGAATACTTTAGATCCTAACACACCTATCTCCCCTGCTTTCCTCAGAGCTCTGGATGATATTTTCAGGCTAACATCCAGATCACTCACCAAAAGGAAACCTTATTAAAAGACTCCAAGAACCTTTCTTGCTTCCCTTCATATCTTGGCAATATTTTGCCCTGGCTGTGGTGGAAGCTAGTCTGACATTGGGAGTGAGTAGTGTTCATAGAATCATAGAATCATAGAATATCAGGGTTGGAAGGGACCCCTGAAGGTCATCTAGTCCAACCCCCTGCTCGAAGCAGGACCAATTCCCAGTTAAATCATCCCAGCCAGGGCTTTGTCAAGCCTGACCTTAAAAACTTCCAAGGAAGGAGATTCCACCACCTCCCTAGGCAACGCATTCCAGTGTTTCACCACCCTCTTAGTGAAAAAGTTTTTCCTAATATCCAATCTAAACCTCCCCCACTGCAACTTGAGGCCATTACTCCTCGTTCTGTCATCTGCTACCATTGAGAACAGTCTAGAGCCATCCTCTTTGGAACCCCCTTTCAGGTAGTTGAAAGCAGCTATCAAATCCCCCCTCATTCTTCTCTTCTGCAGGCTAAACAATCCCAGCTCCCTCAGCCTCTCCTCATAAGTCATGTGTTCTAGACCCCTAATCATTTTTGTTGCCCTTCGCTGGACTCTCTCCAATTTATCCACATCCTTCTTGTAGTGTGGGGCCCAAAACTGGACACAGTACTCCAGATGAGGCCTCACCAATGTCGAATAGAGGGGGACGATCACGTCCCTCGATCTGCTCGCTATGCCCCTATGTATACATCCCAAAATGCCATTGGCCTTGGTTCAGATGTCTCCCTGTCATTTTCTGGGCCTCCAGCACTGGTAAGCACCAGTCCTTTCAGTGTGTGTACTCTCTGAACACTAAAGCAAGCCTTAACCTTTACTGATTTGTTTTCATTACCAAATATGTTAGTGCAGCTGAGGGCTTGTCAGTTACTATCTGTTGTCAGGACAAATGTTTAATATGCAGAATGCTGCTGGAAGGGCTTTGTGATACCCTAGACTCTGGCCGTCATGGTCTTCTCCATGTAACTACACAGCAAAGATTGTGAATGCTAAGACCCTATTTTCCAAGATCTGAGCCACCTTGAATTTTTAGGCCCCTGTAAACTGAAAGCATCACAAAGATCACCACTGCCATTGTCTGTTAAGGATTGTCACATCTGTAGAAAAGCTCCTATCCCTCAAACCAGGGGTGGGCAAACTTTTTGGCTGGAGGATCACATCAGGGAATAGACAGTGTATGGCAAGCCATGAATGCTCACAAAATTGGGGTTGGAGTGCGGGAGGGGGCGTGGTCTCTGAGGTGGTGCTGGGGATGAGGAGTTTGGAGTGTAGGAGGGTGCTCTGGGCTGGGACCGAGGGGTTCGGAGGATGGGAGGGGGATCAGGGCTGGGACAGGGCTGTGGGACAGGGTGCAGGTTCCAACTGGGGGTGCAGGCTCTGGGGTGGGGCAGGGTATGAGAGGTTTAGGGTTTTGGAGAGCGGGAAGGGGATCAGGGCTGGGGCGGGGGGTTGTGGCATAGGGAGAGGCTCAGGGGGTGCAGGCTCCAAGTGGCGCTTACCTCAAGCAGCTCCTGGAAGCAGTGGCATGTCTCTCTCCGGCTCCTATGCAGAGGCACGGTCAGGCGGCTCAGCGCGCTGCCCCATCCGCAGACACTGCCCCTGTAGCTCCCATTGGAGCACGTAGGAGCCAGAGCAGGACCATGCGCCAGCTTCCAGCAGCCGCATGGTGCAACACCCGATCCTGTGCCCCAGCCGGAGTGGGGCCAAGCTGCGTGGTGCAGCCCCGACCCAGCACCCGGGCCGGAGTGCCGGAGCAAGGCTGAGCTGTGTGGTGCGGCTTGCAGACCGGCTTAAAACGGCTCACAGGCTATAGTTTGCCCACCCTACCCCAAACCCTCAGACTGATTTTGCATTTCTGAGACATAGCTACACCACAAGCATAATCCCAGGTTCTTGGAAGATGGGTGCTGGCTCTGTCTTGCATCAGGTGCTTACTGCACACCATTTGGGGGCTCAATCCCTCACCACGTTTATGACATCATGGGAAAGGAAATAGGACTCATGAGGAGCCAGAGCAAGTTAACATGACTGGTCTTGGTGTTGACTCTATGTGCTGCTTGTTAAGTGGCTACAATTTCTCATTTGGTTTCTTCCTATGAAGTAGCTGGTTTTAGGAGAGTGAGTTCTCAGAAGTCTTCTTAATGAAAGATTTGTGTGGATGAAGTCCATCCTGCAAAACTGAGGATTCCTCCACACCTTTTTTTCAAATGTATATTTGTAGTTTTTAAAGAACTTTCCAAAAGGTATATTATCATGGGCAGTGGGTGAACGACAGGCTTGGGGAGGCTACCCCTGGCCCGGCCTGGCCCGGCCCACCCATTCTGCCTGAGATCCTGCCTCACGGAATCCCAAAGTCCTCCCCCTCACCATGGCCGCCAGCCCCCCCACAGTCCGAGCACCTCCAGCCCCAGAGCACCATGCGGGCGGCGCACACCCCCCACCCTGAACACTGGGCAGTGTGTGGCCCCCACCCCAGCCCTGGAGCACCGGGTGGGCAGTGCAGCCCGCTTCTCTCCCCCAGCCCTGGCGTGCTGGGTGGCACAGCCCCAGCACCCAGGGCCCTCCCAGTGCTGGGCAGCCCCAGCCACCTAAGTCCAGATGCACTAGTTCCCAGCAGGCTTTCTGGAAGAGGAGCAGCCTGCCTGGGCTTGGGCCAACTAGCGGCAAGCAGGAGAGGGCCGTGGGGCAGAGTGTGGGCGGAGCCATGCAGGACCATTTGGGAAGGCACAACTTTTCCCTGCCTATGCTACCCGCTGCCCATGTATATTACTCACAGGAAAGGAATCTGAAAAATCTTTTAATATCCCCATACTGTCATGCAAAATAAATACAGATAAAAATCTCCAACCTACCAAGGGTAAGTATCAGGTCACTCAAAACTTGGGAGCACAGAATCCGATACCAACCACAAATTATTCCATTCAGCCCCTAAATGCAAATATAACTTGTGTATGCAGCAAGTAGCAGAACATGCAAATAAAACAGAATGGTTCAAACAAGTGTGAGGAACTTTGAAAAGGGTCAACAAATGTTGCTTAGAAATGCCACTTGCAAGGGTGTATTTATTGGAAACTGAGATTTTCCAAAAGAGAATTGGGAATATGAAAACTCTTATATCATAACCTTGGGATTTTGATTTTAATGGGTGGCGTGGTGACTAAGGCTCTGATAGTTTCCATTTCAAAAATAAGTGTGAAATTAGATCCAGCGATAGACACCAAGTACTGAAAGCTTGGTAAACAGAGGTAACATGGGGGGGGGCATATGGGGTCACATCCCCCCCACCCCGATTTCTGCCACGGTTTATATTTTTATTTCTTTTTTTGCAGGGAGTGGGTTCAAAATATGTGAGTGCACAGTAATTTATCTCAAAACAGATACCATCGATAGTGAGCTGCCCCCTTTGTCCTCCCCCTTTGCAGGCCTGGCTCACGGTAGTACTGACCCACAGTGACCTTCCAGCAAGGCGAGTGGGGCTGTGCCTGGGGAGTAAATTCTGCAATTGCCTCAGACTTTTGGGGCGGTGGGGCACTGCAGGGTCAGTGGTGACCCATGGGACCAAGAGCCTGTCCTGGTGTGTGTTTGGGTCTTGCACAGAGACCCCGGGGGCGGGGGGGGATTTCACCAGGGTCACACTGTGGGTAAGGCGCAGGAGCCCCCAGCCTGGGCGGGGTGGGAGGGCATTGGAAGCCACCTCTGGAAACCACCCATCCTCCAGGGGTTTGGGGCTGGAGTGCCCCACTCCTGTGCATGGGTTTCCTGTTGACTCAGAGCTGGCCCCCTTGGTCACATGGTGCCACCAGACCCCCTTCCTGTGCAGTATCTGGTAGAGCCAGTCAAGTGACCTTGGAGGATGGGTGAGCTGCAAGCTGTGCCCTGCGGGGAGAAGCAGGAGCAGAGCACTGCAGTGAGCGGCTGCTGCTTTCTGGGAGGGGAGACTGAGGGTAAAGGGTGGGGCCCGCCTGGGGGGAGTCCAAACCTTTAAACTGTGTCCCCCCCACTATCAATGGTTATGCACTGTTTCTGCTGGTAAAGCTGGTATCTTAATGACCACAGCCTTTGAGCTATAACTTGCAGTGCTTTGAAGCAGTATTACTAGACACTTCTGTAAAGTAGTTCCTCAATTCAGCTTGTGAATTGAGTGAAGAACTGCCCCCAAAAACATCTACTAACAAGAGGAGTAGTTCATTAAATGCCTGCACCAAAGCAGAGTGATGTGCAAGAAGTATGGAAAAGGGTCTTTTTCGGAACATATGTTTCCCTTTATGCATGGGTAACTGAGTGGTGCAGTGAGCCAATAATGTGACGCTAGACCAATCAACTGATTCCTTGGACCAAAAGTTGGCATGTGTGGATGTTGAACAAGATCAAACTTTTTGAGCTATATACTCCTGGCCCACTGGATGTTGCAAAAAATCTGTAGGGCAAATCTGTATCTATATCAGCCCTTCCAACTAATCAGAAAGCAACATTAATACAGTAGAACCTCAAAATTACGAACACCTTGGGAATGGAGGTTGTTTGTAACTCTGAAATGTTCATAACTCTGAACAAAACATTATGATCTTTCAAAAGTTTACAACTGAACATTGACTTAATACAGCTTTGAAACTTTACTGCAGAAGAAAAATGCTGCTTTTAACCATCTTAATTTAAATGAAACAAGCACGGAAAACAGTTTCCTTACCTTGTCAAATCTTTTTTTAAACTATCCCTTTATTTTTTAATAATTTGCATTTAACATAGTACTATACTGTATTTCCTTTTTTTGGTCTCTGCTACCTGATTGTGTACTTCCGGTTCCAAATGAGGTGTGTGGTTGACTGGGCAGTTGGTAACTCTGGTGTTGGTAACTCTGAGGTTCTACTATATAGCAATTACCTTATGGGCTAGTATTTGTTACTGTTTCCAAATTATACCTCTTTTTGAGGGATTTGCAATACCTCAACCACTGTGGTTCACAGGAAGCAGAAGCAAGGTACACCAGGTAATTTTTCTTTAGATAAATTTGGTTGCAGAATATGAAGGTGCATCAGTATAGTTACATTTTTACATAATGCTTTATAACATTTTGAACCATATTTTCAATTTGATGGTTTGTTTAAAAAATAAAAAGTGGGAACATCAGTCTCTTGATTTAATTTGTTCATTGCAAGGTGAAATTCAGAAGTTATACAGCAGCAAAGGTAAATGCTACTAAAAGCTGTGGCTGCACCAGAGGTTTGCTTGTTTCTTTGTTTTTTTTTTGCTTATAGTTTGTTGCTCATAATACATAGACTACTGCTGAAGGCTATTTATAGCCATATTTTATTAGAGATGGAGCCACTTTGAACACTGGATTAGCACTCCGCCAATATCATTACTTTTCCTTTTTTCCCTCCCTTCTCCCGCACATACTTATGCTCCTGGGAAAGAGGGATCAGTGACTATATTAATCTAACTTGTTTCCTCTTTCCTTTCCTAACTACCCAGTTTCAGTAGGTCTTCCTCGCATTTTCCTTCTGTTGTCACTTTTAGTTTAAAATATCAACTGTTGAAAACAAAACCCTATCTGATCATTACATTCATGTTCTAATTATGTGATTATACATCACTTTTCTTGTTTTCTGGGGGAAGTTATGTCAAGCTCTAGTCATTTTTTGTTAATGACAGATTAGGTGGCAGTATCATAAGACAGTATCCATTCCACGGTTACACTTTATAATATAGTAACTGCAATTACACTGTAGTTACAGTATAATTACATAGTGGTTGTGCTTTCTCAAACTTGTATTTAACACTAATTGAACCTCCAGAAACAAACAAAAACCAAAACCATGCATTTAAAAAGCCAATTAAGGTTGCTGAATGTAACAGTTTACTGACCTATCACATAATTTACAAAGTTGAGGAGCAAGGAATTGAAAAAGTTAAAGCCAATATAATGCCTGACCCTGGAAAGACTTGTGCCTAAATTTTACTTAATATATTGTGAATAATCCCATTGATGACAAATACTTCAGTGAGATTCTACCCACAGTGTGTAAATTGAGCACATGTGGATTTCCTCTAGGATTGGGGCCATCATTTTAAACTGTCACACATTTCTCATTATCAAGTACAGAGTAATTCTTATTTCATTGCAACACTACCACCTTAATTCAAAATGAGTACTACTCTTTCAACACTAATCTCAGGATATAAAACTCAACTTTACACTGACTGTCAATAGCTTATGTAGATGTCAAGTATGAAGGATGATAAAAAGGCCACTTTGGACAATCAAAAATTCATACTACTTTTTAATGTCTTAAAAATAAAAATAGGTTCCGGGGGCTAAAATAAGATTTTAGAAATGGAAACTGGTTGCAAACTTAATTATAGAGTAGCTACTCCTGCACCATACTAACCTGAAGATTAGCGACATGATTTAATAATTTATTACCCCTGAAGTTTCATATTTACCATGTTATACTGTAAATTATTCTGGTTATGTTTTTTTTTTTCTTTCTGTATGTGTCTATACAAAATCCTACAACCAGAGGTGGACCATGTAACTGAATTATTTGTGCTCGCCGTCTGTTTCATTATGAATGCATGTACATTTACAGTCCAGGTATACTAAATAAACAGTAGCTATGCTGAAATTAATTTTTATTTTTTGACATTTAAACTTTTAGTGATTGTGTGCAACAAGTATAACTTCAGAGAAATTACTATGTATAGATATGAATAAGCAGTCATTACAAGTATGACAAAGTTCAGTCACATTGTAATTACATTTTAATGTCAACATACATACAGCATAATTCAGCCGCTATATTAAAATATAATTAATACTACAATACACTATATTGTTAATTTATCAAAGCTTTCCATACTCAAGGCCAACATGCTGTGCCATTTCAAGACATGTCAGAATTTAATTTACTCTCTGAAACTGCAGCTACATATATAAACTGCTTCAGCAATATTTTTTTGCAAGAAATCAAATATCTTAAAATACGCATGTAACTGGAGTGAAGATGTCTATATTTTCTAAACGCATTTTATGATACACTACAAAAATGTACAGTTTCACAAATAGAAGATAAAATCATTTTCTTTCTTTAGTTAACAAAATAATAGTTTACAACAGTGCCTCACAACACTACACCTTACTATAACATAACTACAGTGTTGGGGGTTACTATTATGTAATTATGTACTACTTTTTACATAAATATTGGGTTACTCTTTCAGAGTGTAAAATTTTATTTCTGAATTAAATGAAAGCAAAGTGGATGAGTACCATCAACCATCTGGCCAATAATGTCAGTATTTGATTATACTATTAGAAATTCTTGATTTACTGATGTACAGTAATTCTCTGGCAGTTACTATCTTGGGGAAATTGATCAGATTTTGTAAGCTAAAAGACAAGACTTTCCCCCTCTTTTACACCAGTGTTTTTGTAACTTGGGGGTATAATTGTAATTGATTTTGAAAAGGAGTTAAATATAATTTCACTGGGTTATTTTGAAGTGTCTGGCTTTAGTATATGATCCTTTTAATCTTTTACCCTCATCTTGATTCACTGTATTTCTTTCAGGTGTATGGCTGTCGTTATGACTTTTGCAAAAAGATCCTTTTTGTTTCACAGATTAGGGGTAAGTCTTTAATTCTTTATTTGAAATTTTGGTTACAGGTGTCCATAATCCAACATTAATATGGGTAGTTGCACACTATTGTAGCTGATGCTTTTGCAAACTAAAGTGATGGAAACATTTCCCACTTAAGTAACATGCTTTTGAATGTGTTTTTTCTGGATGTGAATTTGAATTTGTTGCAATCATTCTGCTAGTTGATAGTGTTCAGAACTAGCAGAACCTAAGGTAGGAACCTAGAATTAAATCGTGGCCATATTTAAATCAATGGGAGTTTTACCCTTGACTTCAGTGGGGTCAGAATTTCACCTCTGGTTTGCAAGGAATGCAAATTATTTCAATCTGATTACACAGTGATCCAGATATTTCAGAGAGATTGAAGGCCTGAAGGGACCATTAGATCATCTAGTCTGACCCAATGTACAAGATGTAAATCTAGGATTATGACAAGATGCAACTAGTGGAAAAATGTGCAAATAAAGTTTAAAGGAAGAGGAGTAAAATAATAGCAAGATGAGTGTGTTTTTACACATTAGTAGAATTAGTAGTCATTGTGATCATAGATGACATGGAAGTACCATGACAGACACATAAGGGAGTTCTGAATATCAGGCCTTCAACAGAAAAGGGCCTTACATTCTATTATTTCAAGTTTATACAGAATCTGGAGACTATCCACAATTCCAACCCTGTTGATTTTGGCAATGGAGCAGCTTGCACATCTTTAAGCAAACTGGTCTTTTTATTTAGGGGCTTATATATATGAAAAGTAAAACATTCAAGAGCATTTGCTGTAATGTAGGCAGTCAGTGCAGTGTGCAAAGCGTTGGCATAACCAGCTGTCATGAGTTAAGGCTCTAGAGAAGTCGTATTGCTGTGTTTTTCACGAAGAGAAATCTGTAAGCAGTTTTCCAGGGTACCTTCAAAAAAGCATGTTACAGAAGCCTAGCTTTCAGGTGAATTAGACTTTCTGGTCTCTTGGGATGGTTCTTCTAATGGTGGGTTTGTTGGCATCACTTCCTTCTCAGGGTTTCATGGTCATCACTCTTTTATCTTCTTCTTTTCTCTCCCTCCCTCCCTGCTTTCTCCTATCTATCTCCTTATCTGTTGCTAAATCCCTCTCAGCTTCAAGAGATCTTTCTCTCTTTCATACTTACAGACCCTCTCATTTTCTCTCCCTGTCTGCTCTCAGGCCTTCCCTTTGTAGAGCCTTGTCTTTCTGTCTTGCTCCATTCTGTCTATTAATTTAGGGCAGTCTGTTTTTTTCACTTTCTGTTTCAGGGTTTTTCTCTTATCTCTACACAGATTTAGTTTATACATCTTTGAGGGCAATTGTGTTCCACAGGATCGATCTATCGAGAATCCTCAATGGTTATGAAAGACAAAAGGGTCTGAATCTGTTCTTGTCTGCTAATAGATGCCGGCTGTCCAAACAGGCTCTGTTGCTTGGAACAAACTTGTTGGAAAACTAGTGCATTTGTTTGTAAAAAATGCATGTGCAGCTTGATTTTTTTTCAGTCAGCATACAGTTGAAAATAACTTAGTCATTGCAAGTATCAGAGGGGTAGCCATGTTAGTCTGGATCTGTAAAAGCGGCAAAGAGTCCTGTGGCACCTTATAGACTAGCAGATGTATATTTATACCTGCCTCTGGAAATTTCCAATACATGCATCCAACGAAGTGGGTATTCACTCACGAAAGTTTATGCTCCAATACATCTGTTAGTCTATAAGGTGCCACAGGACTCTGCCACTTAGTCATTGCGAGGTACTAGTTCTGTAGAAAAGGACATGAAGTCCTCTTTCCTAAAATGTTGATTTCAATTATAAAATAAGCAAGACTACATCTGCAAACAGTGAAAAGCACACTTTGCTGCTATGGATGAACCCTGTAGTAGGTTTATGCTGGAAAACCAACAGCTTTGCAGTGCAGTTCCCATCCTCCAATGACATTAATCCTTACAGTGGCTGGGCTACCACTGACCAAACCCTAACTTACCAGGAGCAGCAATTAATAACATCCACTTTAAGAAGAGGGCAGGACTCAGAACCAATATGTTACTAGTATGTGTTCACTACAATGCTTTTACTGTCCATTAAATTCTTCATTTGAATGAATAATAATGAATAATTTGAATAATTTCCATTTCTGGGCCCATAACAAATTTTTACATAGGCAAAAAGACTTATTATTTTGACTTTTATTAGGAGTAGAGAACAGAAGAGAAATAATTTATTTTTGTTTTGTTAAGTTTTCAAGTTTTCCATGACACATTCAGAGGTTTGAATTTTGTGTAAATCAAACAGAAATCTTCTGCACCATATCTTTGTCACACCGATCTAAAACAGTATTTCTGAATGTCCATGTAAGAATCTGTTCACCTCCAGATCATATTAATGTTAATAATAGGATTTACACTTGCACATCAAGGAAGAACAGATCTACCAGGCTTTAAAATTTGAATCATGAATTTAAGAAAAGGTAAAATTAATTTGAATATTTATGTATGGATATATCATATTAGTAATATATTGTTTACTTTTTAACACCATTAATCTTGAAGCAGCGATGTCGCTCTAATCTAGGTATAATAATAGCTGGGTCTATTTTACATTCTCCATAAGTCTCTGCCTTTCTAGCAAAAGGTTTTTAGTGATCCATGAATAGCTTATTTGTTTTGCTTTCTAAAAAATGAAGCCATTACATATTTGCTGGGGAGGAAGCTGAGTTAGGGTAGACTAAAAATCAGACTACTGGCATAATGCTTCATAAAAAAAACTAGGAACAGGAACCTCTGTTCTAAGTTTTGGTGCCTGGTACACAAAAGCATACATTTCTAAGCCATACCAAACTAACAAGAGCTAACACCAAAATAACAAAAGTCTGATCAGTTGCTGTATCTGTTTGACATGTGCTACCAACAAAAGGAGCTTCCATTATTTCTTCCAAGTTTATTTCACTAGGGACAAAGATCTGGTGAGGCTTTATTCAGCGACGTGCTCATGAAAGTCTAGAAGTGGGTGGAAGACATATGTTTGTTAAAATATTGAAGAGTCAGCATTTTAAATTATTAATACACTATAATTATTGACGTATGCACTAATACACATGAAGTGATGATTAAATTAGTTAAGACTTGGTGTAATATTGGAAGTTACTTGTGGACAAATATTGGAAAGGAAAAAAGAAGGAAATATAACTGAGATAAAATCCCCACCATTTTCAAAATGCAACCAGTGAATTTCAGATATAATAAAAAATGGGTAAGAGTCAGAGCTATTTGTTACGAACAGACTGCAATTTACCTTGCAAAGCACACTGATCATAGTTAACCTTAGCCATTAGTAGAAAACATTACCCTCCGATTTGTCATTAAATCACAGGGATCTAAAACAACTCCATGTTAACAGCCAGCAATCCCTTTTATGAAAATCCCAAACATAAAGAATACTATTGTTTGCTGCACATGTGGCAATAGTCTGGTTTATATTAAGTTGAAGTTACTGCCATCTGGTGGGGAGAACAGTACTAAATCACTACAAACTGGAACCAAAATAGTAAGGTTTAGTTTGTGCAAGAGGAAAAAAGCAATCTTTTAGAAGCAAACAAATACCCTATATAGGAATTATAATTATAATTATTATTTTATTTTATTATTGACTTGTGGGATTGATTTTAAAAGACTTTGAAGTTGTACAGCAATGTAGCCTGGCCTGCAAGAGGCAATTGGGCAAATGTATAATTGTGTGAAAGAAAATAAGCTAAAAATGCATAGGAAAAATTATTGTTATCCAAGTACCTTACTAGCCACACTTTAAGCACAAAGTTAGAATATTTAATAATGCATAATATAGTGTTTTTTTTTTCCTGGAGAGTGTCTTTTGTATCTTAGTTGGGTGTGAAATTTTTCTGTTTGCATATAGTATAGCATATTGTATTTTATGATAGAGGTGATAATGTGCAAGTTGTTATAGGTCTGCACAACCGTAGGCTGCCAAATCATCTGGTCTGGCCCTGTGCTCAGTGCTGCTGCATCTTTATTCAGAGATCTTGTGCAGGAGAGTGAGTCTGCTCCTTCATGAATCTTGAAATATACAGCATTGGATTTCCAGTTAGGCACAGTAGGCACGTGTGTAGGGGTGCTGGAATTTTAGGGGTGCCAAAAAGTTAAAAGTGGGTTAAAAGTTTCATTTTGTAAGGAAAACACGAAGGTCAGCTGTGGGGGGCGGGGAGGGGAGGGGAGTGGGGGGCGCTGAAGATGCTGCACCTAGGAGCACATAAGGTGTAAATCTGACCCTAGAAATATACATGTATTAGTTGTTATATGTTCCTTGAAGGAAAAGTCCGATAGGAATGGATTAGTGTTAGTATTATTTTTTTCTAACTCTCCAAAGCTGTTTGTGGTGCTTATAGAACAAATACAATTAACAGGGTCCTTGTTGCAGGGAGCTAATAATCTAAATTAGAGGCAACACTGCAATGAATGACAAACAAAATGGGGATAGAGGTGGAGGATTACAGTAGTGGAATACCATGTACTTATTTTCATGTACCTATAGTTTTAGTACTGAGTTTTGCTCAGTTTACTGTATGATAATATGGAGTGTCCAGAATTATTGTTAGTTATTATTTATATTACTACAGTGCTGAAAGACCCAAATCAAAATTGGGCCCCCTTTGTATACATATCCAAGTAGGTCTCTGCCTGAAGATGATTTTCTTCTAGTGGAGGACAGTGAAAGTGGATCTTTGCTATTAAGCTGAGGAAGATTTTGCACTTTTTTGATCATGGCATCAGGGAGACTGTCCTAACAAGGGCTGCCTTATACATCCACTGGGAAAAAAGACTCTTATATACCTTTCCAACTGTATTTCTGGTACCAAGAGGCATGGGAGAGTTCAGGGAGAAACAAGGTTTGATTACTCTTTTGCAGTTGGCCATAGTCATTAGACTTAGCATATGACTCTTGATCACTGACAACCAAACTGCCCTGTTAGCGCCATGCTGCAAGCATTGCTGTTGACAGCTTGACTTGTGAGAGTGTGGAGCTTTGTGGATATTTAGTCTATGAGCAGCTAGCTCAAATCCTTTTGGTTTTTCAGAACAATTGTAAGTGGAAAAGATTTGTGATATGGAGCAAGCAGAGCCTACTTGATCCTTCTACCTAATTTGCAGAAGACCTGCTTGAGTATCTTCTTCACCTGTCTGAGTTTAATGTAGAAATTAAACTTCATCCAGCTACACTTAGAGAGACAAGGTGGGTGAGGTAATATCTTTTATTGGACCAACTTCTGTTGGTAAGAGAGAGATCAGCTTTCAAGCCATACACAGCTCTTTTTAGGTTTGGGAAAGGATGTGATGCTAGGAGTTTCTTTCCCAGACCTGAAGAACAGTTTTGTGTGGCTTGACAGTTTCCCTCTCTCACTACCAGAAGTTGATCCAATAAAAGATATTACCTCACCCCACCTTGTCTCTCTAACATCCTGGGACTGACACAGCTATGACTACATTGCATCCTGCTACACTTAGCACTTATCTCAGCCTTTTATGAATGACTGAAAAATAGACAAGTATCCTTGCAGTCCCTCCTCATCAGTTTCATTTGGGACTTGCAACTTTTGAAATCTAGTGTTTAAAAGCCCCACATTTATCACGGGATTTTAATGTGGTTATGGTAAGGCTGATGAAGGCCTTTTCTGAGACACTTGGAAACTGAGAGTTCAAGTTTCATAACTGGACATTAATTTTCCTGGTGGCACTAACTTAGTGATATCTGCTGATAGACAAAGCAGATTTCAGGTTCTTGTGAATGACTCACCTTGTACCAAATTTGACTTGCGTAAGGTGGGAGCTACAGGCTCATCAGATACTTCTTTAGCACAGTGACTAACCTCTGTTGTAGTGAGCCCCTTACCCTGGCAACATTCTTTCCACAAGTTCATGCTCATTCCATCCTTTTCAATGAATGAAACATTAGAATGTACATGAGGTTCTACTTCTACTGGACTAAAGCCCTTAGAAAGTCAACCACACTTTTTGTTTCCTTGGACATCAATTCCCTGGGTAGTGGTGTCACTTAGAGGACTGTGGTGAAAGAGTTGCCTGATTGCATTTTGCATTTTTGTGGCCTGTCTGGCCTAAATTAGAAGGACTCATTATGTCTGAGAGAGGCTGGGCTCTGCTTCCTGCCTTGAACAAATTTCCGTTGCAGTCTTATACACAGCAGCTACATGGTGATAGGTCCATACACTTCATTAACAAAGTGCTTGTTTTGATTTAGCCTCTGTCTAGGAATCCTGCTGTGATCTCTCAGTCATGAAGAACCAGTTTCTGAAATAGGCAAGCCCAAACTCTCCCACTCCTGATAGTTTTGTGTCTTTTGAGATGTCCCTCATTCTAGTCAGCCAAACATATTTTTTTTTTTGTTTTTCTCTTTTTGACTCCTCTTAAACGTCTTTGATGGGTTAAATCTGGTGGTTTGGGGGAGGTATATTACTTGTCCCTTTTATTGTACATGTGTTTGTGTATCTCTGTCTATAAATAATATGGATACACACACTCAATTTATAAGATAGCAATAAGCAGCAAAAAACAACCAGCCAACAATATGGAAAAGAACAATCATAGATCATAGAATATCAGGGTTGGAAGGGACCTCAGGAGGTCACCCCTGCTCAAAACAGGACCAATTTTTGCCCCATATCCCTAAATGGCCCCCTCAAGGATTGAACTCACAACCCTGGGTTTAGCAGGCCAAAGATCAAACCACTGAGCTATCCCTCCCCCCAATATATATATAATATAATATATATATATATATTAATATAAAAATATAAAGTTATTTTTCATATTTTTGGTAGGTAGGTTATTGCTGCCTGTTGCAATTTTTGTGGTTGTGCTTTTCCCTTTGCCTTTTTAGCTCTCCAGGAGTGAAAAATCTGCCCAACAGGTACTCTTAGGGGGTAATGCCGCTTAGATCAGCATACCACATGCGACATTCAGTCATCACCAATCCCCCAGATTATAGAGGAAAACTTTTTGAGGTGGTGTGTGTATTTATATTCTGCTTTGTTGGCATCATTAATTTTGAAATAACTTTGGGTAGTGATCGACTGATTGCAAGACAAGTAAAGGCCTCTCAAGGAAACCATCAGGAACTTAACAAAAAGTTTTAACAGTAGGGGTCATAATGCTGGATGGTGTGTGTTCACCAATTGTGGCTCATGCTTCCATTCACTGTTGCTGACCAAAAGAAACTTTAGAGCTTGGGGAACTCTCCGTGACTCAGACTAGGGAGCACAAGACCAAGAATGTCTGAGGATAACCCCTAATCATCCCTGACAGGTGTTTGTCCAACCTGTTTTTAAAAACTTTCAGTGATGGAGATTCTGCAACCTTCCTTGGTAATTTATTCTAGTACTTAACCATCTGTATTTAAGAAAGTTTTTCCTAATATGTAACCTAAATTTCCCTGAGGCAGATTAAGCCCATTACCTTTTGTCTTACCGCCAGTGGACCTGGAGAACAACCAATCACCATCCTTTTCAGAACAGCCCTTAATATAGTTGGAGACTGTTACCAGGTACCCACTCAGCTTTCTTTTCTCAAAACTAAACATGCCCAGTTTTGTTAACCTTACCTCATAGTTCAGATTTTCTAAACCTTTTATCATTTTTGAATCTCACCTCTGGAATCTCTCCAATTTGTCCACATCTTCCCTGAAGTGTGGCACCAAGAATTGGGCACATTACTCCCACTGTGGCCTCACCAGTGCTGAATAGAGCAGGACAATTACCTCCCTGGTCTTACATATGACATGTTAATACACCCAGAATATTAGCCTTTTTCACAGCTGCATCATGTTGTTGACTCTCATTCAATTTGTGATCCTCTATAACCCCCAGATCCTGTTCAGCAGCATTACCACCTAGCCAGTTAATCCCCCATTTTGTAGTTGTGCATTTGATTTTTCCTTCCTAAGTGAAGTATTTTGCACTTGTCTTTATTGGATTTCATCTTATTAAATTTAAACCAATTCTTCAATTTGTCAAGATCATTTTAAATTCTAATCCTGTCCTCTAAAGGGCTTGCAAACCCTCCCATCTTAGTGTCATTTGGAAATTCTGTATGCATACTCTCCAGTCCATTATCCCAGTCATTAATGAAAATACTGAGCAGTACCAGCTCCCGGACTGACCTCTGCAGGACACCACTAGATGTGCACTCCCAGTTTAACAGCGACAATTGATAACTACTCTTTGAGTACAGTCTTTCAACCAGTTGTGCACCCACCTTATGGTAATTTCATCAACATCACATGCTTCTAATTTGCTTATGAGAATATCATTTGGGACTGGGTTAATAGCCTTACTAAAATCAAGATATATCACATCTACAGCTTTCCCTCCTTTCCACTAGACCAATAACGCTGGCAAGGAAGGAAATTAGGTTGGCTTGGTATAATTTCTTCTTGACAAATCCATGCTGGTTATTCCTTCTACCCCCGTGGAAGGAAAGGGCCTGGGTTGATACCGTCAAATCATGGAAGTCAACGAATGGCTAAGAAGGTGGTGTCAGAGAGAAGGCTTTGGATTCTTTGACCATGGGATGGTGTTCCAAGAAGGAGGAGTGCTAGGCACAGACGGGCTCCACCTAACGAAGAGAGGGAAGAGTATCTTCACAAGCAGGCTGGCTAACCTAGTGAGGAGGGCTTTAAACTAGGTTCACGGGGGAAGGAGACCAAAGCCCTGAGGTAGGTGGGGAAGTGGGATACCAGGAGGAAGCACGAGCAGGAGAGCGCAAGGGGGAGGGCTCCTGCCTCATGCTGAGAAAGCGGGACGATCAGTGAGTTATCTTAAGTGTGTATCACCCTATACACAAGTGCAAGAAGCCTGGGAAACAAGCAGGGAG
This sequence comes from Eretmochelys imbricata, assembly GCF_965152235.1. NCBI lineage: Eukaryota > Metazoa > Chordata > Testudines > Cheloniidae > Eretmochelys > Eretmochelys imbricata. The sequence continues at coordinate 176,701,167 of NC_135572.1, read as the reverse complement.
AACTGGAAGTCCTGGCACAGTCAAGAAAAAATTATGATGTGATTGGAATAACAGAGACTTGGTGGGATAACTCACATGGCTGGAGTACTGTCATGGATGGATATAAACTGTTCAGGAAGGACAGGCAGGGCAGAAAAGGTGGGGGAGTTGCATTGTATGTAAGAGAGCAGTATGACTGCTCAGAGCTCCGGTATGAAACTGCAGAAAAACCTGAGAGTCTCTGGATTAAGTTTGGAAGTGTGAGCAACAAGGGTGATATCGTGATGGGAGTCTGCTATAGACCACCAAACCAGAGGGATGAGGTGGCTGAGGCTTTCTTCTGGCAACTAACGGAAGTTACTAGATCGCAGGCCCTGGTTCTCATGGGAGACTTCAATAAACCTGATATATGCTGGGAGAGCAATACAGCGGTGCACAGACAATTCAGTAAGTTTTTGGAAAGTGTACGGGACAATTTCCTGGTAAGTGCTGGAGGAAACAACTAGAGGCAGAGCTGCTCTTGACCTGCTGCTCACAGACCAGGAAGAATTAGTAGGGGAAGCAAAAGTGGATGGGAACCTGGGAGGCAGTGACCATGAGATGGTCGAGTTGAGGATCCTGACACAAGGAAGAAAGGAGAGCAGCAGAATACGGACCCTGGACTTCAGAAAACCAGACTTCGACTCCCTCAGGGAACTGATGGGCAGGATCCCCTGGGAGAATAACATGAGGGGGAAAGGAGTCCAGGAGAGCTGGCTGTATTTTAAAGAATCCTTATTGAGGTTACAGGAACAAACCATCCCAATGTGTAGAAAGAATAGTAAATATGGCAGGCGACCAGCTTGGCTTAACAGTGAAATCCTTGCTGATTTTAAACACAAAAAAGAAGCTTACAAGAATTGGAAGATTGGACAAATGACCAGGGAGGAGTACAAAAATATTGCTCAGGCATGCAGGAGTGAAATCAGGAAAGAGATGTTAAGAGTAACAAGAAGGGTTTCTTCAGATATGTTAGCAACAAGAAGAAAGTCAAGGAAAGTGTGGGCCCCTTACTGAATGAGGGAGGCAACCTAGTGACAGAGGATATGGATGTATTGTTTCTTGACTTTAGCAAAGCTTTTGACACGGTCTCCCACAGTATTCTTGTCAGCAAGTTAAAGAAGTATGGGCTGGATGAATGGACTGTAAGGTGGATAGAAAGTTGGCTAGATTGTCGGGCTCAACGGGTAGTGATCAACGGCTCCATGTCTAGTTGGCAGCCGGTGTCAAGTGGAGTGCCCCAGGGGTCAGTCCTGGGGCCGGTTTTGTTCAATATCTTCATAAATGATCTGGAGGATGGTGTGGATTGCACTCTCAGCAAATTTGCGGATGATACTAAACTGGGAGGAGTGGTAGATACGCTGGAGGGCAGGGATAGGATACAGAGGGACCTAGACAAATTGGAGGATTGGGCCAAAAGAAATCTGATGAGGTTCAATAAGGATAAGTGCAGGGTCCTGCACTTAGGACGGAAGAACCCAATGCATAGCTACAGACTAGGGACCGAATGGCTAGGCAGCAGTTCTGCGGAAAGGGACCTGTGGTTACAGTGGATGAGAAGCTGGATATGAATCAACAGTGTGCCCTTGCTGCGAAGAAGGTTAACGGCATTTTGGTCTGTGTAAGAGGTTCATTGCCAGCAGATCAAGGGACGTGACCCTTTCCCTCTATTCAACATTGGTGAAGCCTCATCTGGAGTATTGTGTCCAGTTTTGGGCCCCACACTACGAGAAGGATGTGGAAAAATTGGAAAGCGTCCAGCGGAGGGCAACAAAAATGATTAGGGGACTGGAACACATGACATATGAGGAGAGGCTGAGGGAACTGAGATTGTTTAGTCTGCAGAAGAGAAGAATGAGGGGGGATTTGATAGCTGCTTTCAACTATCTGAAAGGGGGTTCCAAAGAGGATGGATCTAGACTGTTCTCAGTGGTAGCAGATGACAGAACGAGGAGTAATGGTGTCAAGTTGCAGTGGGGGAGGTTTAAGTTGGATATTAGGAAAAACTTTTTCACTAGGAAGGTGGTGAAGCACTGGAATGCGTTACCTAGGGAGGTGGTGAAATCTCCTTCCTTTGAGGTTTTTAAGGTCAGGCTTGACAAAGCCCTGGCTGGGATGATTTAGTTGGGGATTGGTCCTGCTTTGAGCAGGGGGGTGGATTAGATGACCTCCTGAAGTTCCTTCGAACCCTGATATTCTATGATTCTATTGTCCTCCAGGTGATTACAAGTTGATCTTTTGATTATTTTTTCCAGTATCTTTCCAAGTATTGGAGTCTTTGTTTCCCCTTTTAAAGATAAGTAGTATGTTTGCCCATCTCCAGTCTTCTGGGACCTTATCTCTCCTCCAGAATTCTCAAAGATAAATGCTATTTTTTTCAGGATTGTTTGAAAACATCTAACTTATCTAAATATTTTAACCTGTTCTTTTCCTATTTTGACGTGCATTCCTTGTACCTTATTGTTAATATTAACAGTGTAGAATATCTGGCCACCATTAACCTTTATAGTGAAGACTTAAGTAAAAGAGGCATTAAACACTTAAGCTTTCAGGATATCATCAGTTATTAGCTCTCCTTCCCCGCTAAGTGGATGACCTATGTATATAAAATAAAAAGCTAAACCATATGTCTAATATTTTTTGATATTTAAATATGCTGAATATGTCTGCTTTCATATGTATATATATATATATACACACACACACACACACTCAGTGGTAAAATACATTGTACTGTACCTGACATACTTTTTCCAATGTTCTTTGCTTACAAGTACAGATCCAAAATCCAGTGAAGTCAGTGGAAGAACTATCATTGGCTTCAGTGGGATTTTGATAAGTTCCTATAATTAATGTCCATTCTAAGTATTCTCTCACATGTTGTATTGTGAAAAAGTAGTCTTGATATTTTATCATCATTTTCTGTATTTTTGACAGGTGAAAATATTGTAGTAATGGATCAATACAAAACAAGCATTGTTTATAGGCCTCATGTCTTCCAGGAAATATAGCAAATTTAAATAATGTCCCATAGACAAAGGTATTGCATTTAGGTTTCTGAATCATCATAAAAATGTTGTGGTTTAGGTCAACACAGCATAGCTGTATGACTTCTGTGGCATATTATAATGAAAGGCATTATTAATTCGGTTTTGAAGTGTAATTTCCAAAGTCAACATGATTATGTAAATCTATAACTCCAGTAGTACTATTAATTCTCTCTCAAATGAATATATTGTCGCATTTAATTATGTAGGATACCTGACCCATTGGTATATACTAGAGGTGTTATTGTACTGCTCAAGAATCATCTGTATAATTAGTATTGACCCTGCATTGTGACTTTCAACATCTAGACCTAGATTGATTCCCCCACCTCCCTATATATATATCACTAAAAGACAAAATCCCATAAGCAGAGTTATATCTTAGGTTTAAAGGCTGAGATACTTTAAAACAAATATTACCAGACAGCCGTCTGTTGGCTAAACAATTGAGGAAGCCCAAAAGTTATATCTATGTATCCTAACTTGGATCTAAATCAAAGATCAAAGTGTATGAAAAATTATAGCATTTTTATCATTCTGCCTATTGTTGATGAAAACCTAACTTTGTATGGAGGCCTGCTATCATGAAAACTTGCAAATCTGAAGGGATGTAAATATGGAAGAATGACAAAATTCAGGATAAATGTAAGATAGGCAAAGAGGGAGTTTCTAATTGGAGGACTAAATTTTGCTGTCCTTAAATCAAGCAAAATCCACAATTATTTCAATTAGAGTTTTGCTTAAATAATGGCTAAAGAATTTGACTCACAGTAAATACATTCTGGTTCTTAGAATTCTACACGCAGTTTCAACTGACTGTTATATTAATTCTCTGTACTAAACTATAACATAATGTTGCTGTGCATTTTTAGACGGTTGCTAGTTTCTGCCCTACGTGTGATTGCATATTAGTGGTGGGGAAAATGATTCCACTATAAGTAAAGTCAGTGAAGTAATTTGGGCTCCTTTGGGATGAAATGAGCCAATTCAATGTAAGATGTTTCACTTTCTAGATTTTCAGTCTCTTGTTCGCTTATCTTACAACAAAAATAGACCTATGCCCTGTGAGTATACAGACAAGGTTGGTGTGGTAATAGCTTTTATCTTTTATTCCTTAGGTCTGAGGTAGAGAGCTGTGTAGCTCGAAAGCTTGTCTCACTCTCCAACAGAAATTGGTCCAAAAAAGACAATACCTCACTATAGCGGGGTGGTCACCCGCTCCTGCCCTGAAGGGCTTGAAATCAGCCCTGGGAGAGGGCTGTGGCTGGGAGCAAGCCGTTCGCAGCCTGATTGGGGAATGCAGGCTCAGCTGGCCCTTATAAGAGGGCAGTGGGCTTGGACCAAACAGAGTCTCCTCTAGCTGTGGAGGGAGATGGGCCTGGCTGCTGGGGAGCTTGAGAAGGTACCTGGAGTGGACAAGGGCTGGGGGAAGGCCAGAAGGGTGGGGAGCTGTGGCCTGGAAACCCCTCAGGCTGCAGGCCTAGTGTAAGGCCAGATAGGTACTGGGGTTGCAGGGGGCATCCCAAAGTTAGACAGAGGCAGCAGGTCCAAACCCCTCTTGTCTGTGATGATTGGCTTATACACTGCAGTCCGCCCCAGTGTGCGGGGGCTCAATGGTAACTGGCTGTAGCCAAAGACTGAGGTGAGGTGGGGATAGTGAGTGGGGGTTTCCCGGGGAGGGGAGACCTAGAGACTGTGGGGGGACTGCCAGGGGGCAGCACCCTGGGTAAAAGGGGCACTGAGGTCTGGGAGGGACACAGGGGCCAGTAGCAAGTGGGACACCATCCTGCAGAGGGCGCTCTGGAAACTGGAAGAGCTAGTTCCCCGAGAGACCAGCAGGAGGTGCCGCAGGGGTGAGTCCCTCACCGTTACACTCACTCATCTTGTATCTCTTAATATCCTGGGACTGACATGGCTACAACAACATGGGATTTATTGCTTATTACAACAATCTGTAACCCCTCACCCCCTCTTTTTGTCCTATAGCTGCAGAGATATTAAATGAGCCACCCTACTTTGAATATTCCCTTAGAATATGTGCTAACTATTTATGCTAAACAATCCATTCCCCTTGCATTTAGCTCTTACAGTCAGACTACCTTTCCCAGACTTAAAGAGCTATGTGTGGCACAAAAACTCGTTTTTCTTACCAACAGAAGTTGGTCCAATAAAAAAAAATTATCTCACCCACCTTGTCTCTCAGAGTTAAGATATGTTATTCAGCTTTATGGGTTAGTGCTTATTGGCCTTTAACCTCTGAGAGTGTAAGTTCAATTCCTGATTGACACCATAGGCATTTGCCTTGTGCCCCTAAAATAGGTATCTTTTCTCACATCACAAAACTTTAAACTTGACAGTTAGGTCTGGATCATGATATGGGCTCAGCTGAGTACCTTCTACTCCCATTGATCTTCTGAGAATACTTAGCAATTAACAGTTAAGTTCCTTGATAATTTCTGAATGAATTAGGAGAATGAGTGTTACAAGTCAGAACTAGATGCATGGGCATAATTTAAGCCTGAAAAATGCTTGCCTTTTTTTACTTATTATGATTACTGCTATTATTACTTTATTATTTGTGTTACTGTAGCAGCTAGGAGCACTAGTCATGAACTAGGACCAACTGTGCTGGGTGCTGTATAAACACAGAACAAAAAAGATGGCCCCATCTCAAAGAACTTACAATCTAAGTATAAGGCAAGAGGCAACATTTAGATACAGACAGGGAGTACAAAGAAACAATGAGAAAACATTGGTCAGCATGATAGTCTGTGGTCTCAGCACACCAGCAGCCCGTTATCAAGTTTTTTGTAGGCATAAGAGAAAAGGTGAGTTAAGAAGGGTTTTGAAGGAAAATAATAAGGTAGCTTTAAATTGTAGACATTTACAGGGAACACATCCCAAGCATGAATGACAGCATGGGAGAAATCACAAATGTGCTGTTTTGAAAATTTAACAAGTGGGAGATATGGACTGGAATCATGGGCCATCAAAGTTGGGAGTCAACATTTTGATAGTGAATAAGGAATGATAGGTATGATGAGAATAGGCCATATAGGGCCTTGAAGGAGAAGAAAAGTAGCTTATTGATAACCATAGAGCCAATGGAGGGATGGAAATAAAGGGGTGACATGGTCAAAGCAAAGAGCTAGGAAAATGATCTTTGCAACAGCATCTGAATGGATTTAAATAGAGCAAGACTGCATTTTTCAAGACCAGGGAAAAGGATGTTGCAGAAATTGAGATGTGGGATAATGAGAGCCTAGCCAACAGCTTTAGCTGTGTGGTTGGATAGATAAGACCATATCTCAGAGATCTTATGCAGAAAGAATCTGCAAGACTTAGTCTGGATGTGAGGATTTAGAGAGAGGTCCAGGTTGAAGATGACCCACAGGTTACAGGCCTAAGTGACAGTCTGGGTGGTGATGGTGGATCAAGAAAGGAGGGTTTTGGGGGAGATGCCTACGAGCTCTGTTGTAGCCATGATGAGCTTGGGCTGGTAGCAAGACATCAATGAGAAAATGTAAGAAAGACAGGCTGAGATTTTATTTTGGACAGAAGAAGGTGGTTCTAGAGTAGGGAGGTAGATCTGAGATTTGTGTTTATGGATGAGATTACTCAGAGATAAGATGTAAAAGGAGACCAAGGACACAGCCCTGTAGAACCTCTACAGAAAGTTAGAGAGGGGATGAGGATCTTCTGAAGGGCATGCTGAAGGAGTGTTTAGAGAAACAGGAGAAGAACCAGGAGAGGACAAAATCAAAGAAATGAAGGAAGGGCAGGATTTCAAGAAGAACATGGTTAATGAAGGTGGCTGACAGGTCAAGGAGGATGAGGCTTGACTACTAGTTCTGAGATTTAATAGGGAAGAGGTCTTTAGAAACTTTGACAAGAGTGGTTTCAGTGGAAGCCAGATTGGAGAGGGTCTAGGATGAAATTGGAGGAGAAGAACTCCAGATTGTAAACAGTGCACACAATGAGCTTAGAGATAAAAGGAAGAAGGGAGATGGGGAGGTAGTTGGAGGGGTAAGTAAGGTCAAGGATGGAATTTTTTAAGATGGGAGAAACTACAGCATGTTTTTATTGTGGGGGGAGGGGGAAACAGGAAAGTAAGAGGATAAGGAGAAGAATTAGGGAGATAATGAGTGGACATAAGGGAGAACAGGAGATGGGATGGGGTCAATGAAGAAAATAGAGGGGTTAGAGGAGGAGAGTAATCAAGGAACATCTGCTTCTGTTGCAGGGAGAAGATGAAGACAGAAGGGGGAAAGGAAGGCAAGCCACAAGGAGGGAGAAGTCAGTATTGCTATTTGTTCACTTTCTGAAGACCAAATTCTGAATGCTCATTTAAATTTTAAAAAAAATTACTGTGGGGTAATATAAATATGTAAATTACAAGATGACCACTTGTTTGTGTGTTTTGCACAGATGTTTTTTGTGTGTGTTTTGAGTGCCACTGTGTCTTGAGTGACATTTAGTTCACTTTTATTGATACACTTTGGGTCATAGTGGAGTTTAAAAAATGTCTAGTAACAAGTGAGATTCATCAAGATTTGTGTAAGTCATGATGTCTGTACGCTGGTCAAATAACACTGCCTTCTAAATAACAGTATGATTTGGAATTATTTTCTATAAGAGTGGATGTTGTGGTGGAGTGACTTGCTGCTTATGAAAAAGAGATTGAGAAAATATCAACTAACAAGACATGGAAATAAGTGGATTGACCTAGAGAATTTGATTGTAGGGCATGTTACTTTTTCCGCCCACACTGGAATAATTTTTCATTCATTTCTTCAAAGCACTTTGGGAATGGTATAGACAATAAGATGAAGGCCACTAGGCTGTGGCAGTCTGATTTGAAGTGGGAACAGAATCAGGTGGACAATCTAGCAGTCTTATTCACAAATTATTTTGTTGAGTTGCTAGGACAGCCAGTCAGCTCTGTATATGTTATCTGTGTAGTTAACTAGTGGTTTAGTTTATTTGACCTTTCAAATGAAGTGTGAAATATTTTTTTCAAGAAATTAAACAATGTAGATATCAGAGAAGAATTTCTCATCTCTTCCCCATCCAAGTGATTTTCAGCCCTCAACTTTGAGAT